>NC_092748.1:91053268-94045768 GCF_047496795.1 Chiloscyllium punctatum
TACAACATTTGAGGTCCTGCTTTTCAGTCTACTACCTTGCTCCCTAAATTCTTCTTACAGAACTTCGTCCCTCTTTTTACTTATGTTTTTGGTAACTTCGTGACTCATTATGCCCTGGAGCCAGTGACATCCTTGACAGTGGTTCCAGGAAGGCAGTACACCATCTTGGAACCACATCTGCAGCAGCAGAAACACCTACCTCCATCCCTCACTATTGGGTCACCTATCATTATTGATCCTCTTCTCTTCCACCACACCCCCTAACCTCCTCTTAGTGCTGCTGTGGTCTGGCTGTGCTACCCAGTCTAACACTGTCTTATTGTTTTCCAACACAGAAAATCTGTTCTTGATCGATATGCGCTCTGAGGTTTCCCTGACTACCTGTTTGCTTTCCATCTCCATAATGGTGGTCACCCACTCCTTCTCTGAAAGTACTTCTGTAAGCTGCAGCATGGCCATGTCTAAAAGCGTACTATTTACACAATTCTCAGCCTTGCAGAAGCACTGATGTGCTTCCAGTATAGGCGCAAGCTCTGAAGCCCAGCTGGCCAAACCCTGGCACTACCTTTAAACATGGTCATCCAAGCGGCCAGGAGGTACCAACAACTTTTCACATAGTACAGGCTGTGCAAAACACGAGACTGAGCTTCCCCACCAGACCGTTAGTTAAATTAATATTCCCCTAAATTTAAGCTAACTAGAAAATTATTAAAGTTTATCTTTTTTTAAAAAGTGAGACCTTTTAGCTTTCCTTAAAGCATCTTTAAAGTGGAAAAAAATGGATTGGAGACTTCGAGCTCCCAGGTGCTAACTGTGATACTCCAAATTAATATTCAAGTGTAATATTGGGCTGAAAGGGTATAAACCCACAGATGCATTTGGAAATGCTCAATATTAGGACTTGGTTATTTTATTTGCAATGCTATCAATATTTTACCTTTCATCCTTGTAATGTAAACACCATTAGTATGAGGTAACCTATCAAAGGCTGCCTCTCTTGCACTGGTAGTTTTATATTTACTCCATCAGTAGAACTCTCAATGCAACAAAATCTATTTTCTCAGATAAGTGGGTATATTCGTGCTGTGACACTGTATGCACAAATAAATTGAAATAGTCAGACTGTTTGTTCCTTTTATTCTGGTTGCACTAATTTCAATCTCTTTACTGTCAGGAATGTACTAACCGACAGGAGAACTATACTCATTTTAGAAAGAATAGACAATTTCAAAACATGAGCCAAAGAGGTGCTGGAAAAGCAAAGCCGGTCAGGCAGCATCCGAGCAGCAGGAGAATTGATGTTTTTAGGTCGATGAAGTAGGGCGTGAAGGTGAAAGGTCGGAGAGGAGGGTGGAGCGATTAGGTGGGAAAGAAGATGATCAGGTAAGACAGTTAGGTTAGGTCAAAAGGATGTTGCCGAATTGAAAAGTTGGATCTGGAATATGGTGAGAGGAAGGGAAATGAGAACACCGGTGAAATCCATATTGATCACGTTGGTTGGAGGGTCCCAAGGCGGAAGATGAGGCGCTCATCCTCCAGGCGTCGGGTGATAAAGGTTTAGCAGTGGAAGAGGCACAGGTCCTGCATATCCTTGGTAGAGTGGGAGGGGGAGTTGAAGTATTCAGCCACGGAGCGGTGGTGTTGGTTGGTGCGGGTGTCCCGGAGATGTTCTCTGAAACGATCCGCAAGTAGGAGTCTTGTCTCCCCGATACAGAGGAGACCACTTCGGGAGCAACGGATACAGTAGATGCCGTGTTTGGAAGTGCAGGTACATCTCTGACAGATGTGGAAGGCTCCTTTGAGGCATTGGATGGCAGTAAGGTGGAGATGTGGGCACAGGTTTTGCAATTCCTGCAGTGGCGGAGAAGGTGCCAGGAGAGGAGGGTGGGTTGGTGGGGGGCGTGGACATAACAAGGGAATCGCAGAAGGAATTGTATTTTAAGGAAAACAGGTAGGGGTGGGGAGGGAAATATATCCCTGATGGTAGGGTCCATTTATAGGTGGCAGAAATGGCGGAGGATAATGAAATGCATCCAGAGGTTGGTGGGGTGGAAGGTGAGATTTGGGGGTTCTGAACTTGTTGCGGTTGGAGGGATGGGCTTTGAGGGCAGAGGTGCGGGAAGTGGATGAGATGTGCTGGTGGGCATCATTGACCACGAGGGAGGAGAAATTACAGTCTTTGAACAAGGCGACCTTCTGGTATGTTCTGTGGTGGAATTTGTCATCCTAGGAACAGATGCAGCGAAGGTGGAGGAATTCGGAATTAGGGTTAAAAGTTTTACAGGAGGTAGGGTGGGAGGAGGTGCAGTCCAGGTAGCTGTGGGAGTCGGTGGGTTTGTAGTAGATGTCTGAGTCAGTCACCGTTAATAGAGATAGAGAGGTCCAAAAAGGGGAGAGAGGTGTCTGAGATGGTCCAGGTGAACTTGAGGTCAGGATCGAACATGTTAGTGAAGTTGATGAACTGTTCAATCTCCTCATGGGAGCACAAGGTGGCGTCGATACAGTCATTGATGTAGCCGAGGAAAAGGTGGGGAATGGTGCCAGTGTAGCTGCGGAAGATGGACTGTTTCATGTAACTGACAAAGAGACAGGCAAAGCTGGGGCCCATGTGGGTGTCCACAGCTACCCTTTTGGTCTGGAAAAAGAGGGAGGAATAAAAGGAGAAATTATTGAGGGCGAGTGTCAGTGGAAGGATACTGATGGGGTTGACGGGAGGGGACAAATGGAGGGCTTGAAGACTTTTGTCATGGCGGATGGATGTGTATAGAGACTGGATATCAATAGTGAAGATTAGGCGTTGGGGCCCAGGGAAACAAAAGTCATGGAGGAGGTGGAGAGTGTGGATGGTGTCCCAAACATAGGTGGGGTGTTCCTGGATTGGGGGGATAGAACTGTGTCATGGTATGTAGAGATGAGTTCAGTGGGGCAGTCAGGTTTGTGAATTTTAGGTAGGAGATAGAACTGGGTGGTGCAGGATTCCCAGACGATGAGGTTGGTGGCTATGGGTGGGAGATCCCCTGAGGTGATGAGGTTGTATGTGGTTTGGGAGATGATGGTTTGGTGATGGGAGGGGAGGCCGTGGTCAAGGGGGCAATAGGAGAAGGTGTCTGCGAGTTGACGCCGGGCTTCAGTGGTGTAGATGTCGATATGTTCTGTGGTGGAGTTGGTCCTCCTGGGAGCAGACACAGCAGAGGAACTATGTTCTGTGGTGGAATAGGTCCTCCTTGGAACAAATGTGGCGGAGGCAGTGGAATTGGTCCGCCTGGGAGCAGATACAGTAGAGGCCGCACGTGGTCCTCCCATGATCCCTTGCAGCCTCATCCACTTCCTGCACCTCTGCCCTCAACCACACCACTCTGCAACAAGGACAGAATTTCCCTCATCTTCACCTTCCACCCCACCAACCAATGGATACATCACATTATCCTCCGCCATTTCTGCCACCTACAAACAGACACCACCACCACCAGGGATATATTTCCCTTCTCACCCCTATCTGCATTCTGTAAAGACCAGTCCCTCCATAGCTTCCTTGTTAGGTCTTTTCCCCCCCCACCAACCCACCCTCCCTCACACTGTAGGAATTGCAAAACTTGTGCCTATATCTCCCCCCCCCTTACCTCCATCCAAGGCCCCAAAGGAGGTTTCCACATCCATCGTAGATTTACCTGCACTTCCATACACATCATCTAATGTATCTGTTGCTCCTGATGTGGTCTCCTCTACATTAGGGAGACAGGGTGCATACTTGTGGAACGCTTCACAGAACATCTCCGGGACACAGGCAAGAAACAACCCCATCACCCTTTGGCCGAACACTAACTCCCCCTCCCACTCGGCCAAGGACATACACGTCCTGGGCCTCCTCCACCGCCAAACTGTTACCACTTGATGCCTGGAGAAAGAACGCCTTATCTTCTGCCTTGGGACCCTCCAACCACATGAGATCAATATGGATTTCACCAGTTTTCTCATTTCACCTTCCCCCCACGCCAGATCCAACTTTCCAACTCAGCACCACCGTCTTGACCTGTCCCACTTGTCCATCTTCCTTCCCACCTATCCATTCCACTCTCCTCTCCGACCTATCATCTTCACTCCCTTCTTCATCTACCGATCACATTTTGAGCTACCTTCCCCCCAGCCCATGGCCCATCCCATTTATCTCTCAACCCCCTTAGGCCACCCCTTCATTCCTGATGAAGAGCTTATGCTCGAAACATCGATTCTCCTGCTCCTTGGATACTCCTGGCTGTGCTTTGCCAGCACCACACTCTTCAACTCTGATGTCCAGCATCTACAGTGCTCACTTTCAAAACATGCCCTATAATATGAATGCCACTGATTTCTCAGATACTATGCAAGATTCAAGTGTTAGACTAAACCAGAGAGAGTACTAAAATAAAACAGAAGTGCTGGAGAAACTCAGCAGGTCAAGCAGCAACTGAGGAGATGTTTCAATGCAACTCTCGTTTGGAACTCGATGAAATCTGTTACCTTACATGAGTCCATGTACATCTGCTGTGCTACTCTGTACGTATGAAGAAATTAGAATAAAAAGTCTATGTCCCCATTTAATCTGGTTACATTAGTATCTCATATTGTTGAACATTCTTTGTTTTGCTTGCCTACATCTTAGGCCAAATATATCTAACTGGAGTATAGAAATACCAGCATATTTCAGTTAACCTTCTTTATAGTTTACATTATCAATTTAGACTTGGAAATGGGAAATATATTTCAAAGTAGTGGGTATCTTCACCGAGCTGCGAAGATGATTTGCAGACATTTCGTCCTCTGTCTAGTTGACATCTTCAGTGCTTGAGAGCTTCATGTGAAGCGCTGCTATAATATGTCTTCTGGAATTTATTTGGTTGCGTTCCTGCTGCCAGTTTCGGCAACAGAGGACAGCCAGAGAATTTCTAGAGGCATGGCACTCATCCACGGACACCATCAATAAACACAGACCTGGTCCCAACATACCAGCCACTAAAATGAACTAACCGAACCGGCAACCGGAAGCAGCAGGAATGGAATCAAATAAATTCCAGAAGATACAGCACAGCAGCACTTCACAAGAGGCTCCAAGCGCTTAAGATGTCACCTAGGTGGGCGATGAAACGTCTGCAAATCAACTTCCCAGCTCAGCGAACATACCCACAACGATGTCAACTGGCACTTGAGCTATAAAACTTTTCGCAAACGTTGAATATTTCAAAATTTATGGACACCTCCAAATAGGGAAATGCAATTAAACAAAAGAAGAATGTGACAAAATATAAGATATTCCCTCCATCATTACATCAGAAGTGGGAATGCTTGCTTGATTCCACAATGTTCTGTACATAGAACATAGAAGAATACAGCGCAGTACAGGCCCTTCGACCCTCGATGTTGCGCCGATCAAAGCCCACCTAACCTACACTAACCCACTATCCTCCATATACCTATCCAATGCCTGCTTAAATACCCATAAAGAGGGAGAGTCCACCACTGCTACTGGCAGGGCATTCCATGAACTTACGACTCGCTGAGTGAAGAACCTACCCCTAACATCAGTCCTATATCTACCCCCCCTTAATTTAAAGCTATGCCCCCTTGTAATAGCTGACTCCATACGTGGAAAAAGGTTCTCACTGTCAACCCTATCTAACCCCCTAATCATCTTGTACACCTCTATCAAGTCACCCCTAAACCTTCTTTTCTCCAATGAAAACAACCCCAAGTGCCTCAGCCTTTCCTCATAGGATCTTCCTACCATACCAGGCAACATCCTGGTAAACTTCCTCTGCACCCGTTCCAGTGCCTCCACATCCTTCCTATAGTATGGCGACCAAAACTGCACACAATATTCCAGATGCGGCCGCACCAGAGTCTTATACAACTGCAGCATGACCTCAGGACTTCGGAACTCAATTCCTCTACCAATAAAAGCCAGTACGCCATATGCCTTCTTCACTGCACTATTTACCTGGGTGGCAACTTTCAGAGATCTGTGTACATGGACACCAAGATCCCTCTGCTCTTCCACACTACCAAGTATCCGACCATTAGCCCAGTACCCCATCTTTTTGTTACTCTTACCAAAGTGAATCACCTCACACTTAGCTACATCGAACTCCATTTGCCACCTTTCTGCCCAGCTCTGCAGCTTCTCTATATCCTGCTGTAACCTGCCACATCCTTCCTCACTGTCTACAACTCCTCCGACTTTCGTATCATCCGCAAACTTGCTCACCCAACCTTCTAACCCTTCCTCCAGGTCATTTATAAAAATGACAAACAGCAATGGTCCCAAAACAGATCCTTGCGGAACACCGCTAGTGACGGCACTCCAAGATGAACCTTTGCCATCAACTACTACCCTCTGTCTTCTTCCAGCCAGCCAATTCCGAATCCAAACCTCCAACTCACCCTCAATGCCATATCTCTGTATTTTCTGTAGTAGCCTACCATGGGGGACCTTATCAAACGCCTTACTAAAATCCATATATACCACATCTACCGCTTTCCCCTCATCTACCTCCTTCGTCACCTTCTCAAAGAATTCAATAAGGTTTGTGAGGCACGACCTGCCCTTCACAAAACCATGCTGACTATCCTTGATCACATCATTCTTATCCAGATGTGCATAAATCCTATCCCTTACAATTCTCTCTAAGACTTTGCCCACAACAGAAGTGAGACTCACTGGCCTATAGTTACTAGGATTATCCCTACTCCCCTTCTTGAACAAGGGAACCACGTTTGCTAGCCTCCAGTCCTCTGGCACTACTCCTGTAGACAAAGAGGACACAAAAATCATGGCCAATGGCTCTGCAATCTCCTCCCTTGCTTCCCAGAGAATCCTAGGATAAATGCCATCAGGCCCAGGGGACTTATCTATTTTCACCCTTGCCAGAATTTCCAACACCTCTTCTCTACATATCTCAAAGCCATCCATTCTACTTATTCGTGCCTCAGTATTCATATCGACAACAATGTCCTGTTCCTGAGTGAATACTGACGAAAAGTATTCATTCAGTGCCTCCCCAATCTCTTCAGCCTCCACACGCAACTTCCCATTACTATCCTTGATTGGACCTATTCCTACCCTAGTCATTCTTTTATTCCTAACATACCTATAGAAAGCCTTAGGGTTTTCCCTAATCCTACCAACTAAGGACCTTTCATGTCCCCTCCTTGCTGCTCTTAGCTCTCTCTTCAGGTCCTTCCGGGCTACCTTATAACTCTCAATCGCCCCTATTGAACCTTCACGCCTCATCTTTACAAAGGCCGCCCTCTTCCATTTAACAAGGGATTCCAATTCCTTATTAAACCACGGCTCCCTCACACGACCCTTTCCTCCCTGCCTGATAGGTACGTACTTATCAAGGACACTCAATAGTTGCTCCTTGAACAAGTTCCACATATCAATTACGCTCTTGCCTTGGAATCTACTTTTCCAATCCACACATCCTAAGTCATGCCTCACCGCATCATAATTTCCCTGCCCCCAGCTATAACTCTTGCCCTGTAGTACACACTTATCCCTCTCCATCACTAGAGTAAAAATCACCGAACTGTGGTCACTGTCCCCAGAGTGCTCACCTACCTCTAGTTCTAATACCTGGCCTGGTTCGTTACCCAGAACCAAATCCAGTATGGCCTCACCTCTTGTTGGCTTATCTACATATTGTGTCAGGAAACTCTCCTGCACACATTGGACAAACACTGACCCATCTAACGAACTTGAGCTATAGCTTTCCCAATCAATATCAGGAAAGTTAAAGTCCCCCATAACAACCACCCTATTACTGTCACTCTTCTCCTGAATCATCTTCGCAATCCTTTCTTCAACGATTCTAGGACTATTAGGAGGCCTGTAAAAGACTCCTAACAGGGTGACCTCACCTCTCCTATTCCTAACCTCAACCCAAACTACCTCAGATGGCAAATCTTCGTCCATCGTCCTTTCCACCGCTGTAATACTATCTTTGACAAGCAAAGCCACACCCCCCCCCTCTTTTACCCCCACCTCTGACCCTACTACAACATTTAAACCCTGGAACCTGCAACAGCCAATCCTGTCCCTGATCTAGCCATGTCTCCGTAATAGCCACAACATCGAAGTCCCAGGTACCAACCCACGCTGCAAGTTCACCTACCTTATTTCGTATACTTCTGGCATTAAAGTATACACACTTCAAGCCACTCTTCTGTTTACAGGCACCCTCCTTTCAGATTGATGCCATATTCCTAACCTCCCTACACTCCAGGTCCTGCACCCTAAAGCTACAGTCTGGGTTCCCATGCCCCTGCAGAGTTAGTTTAAACCCCCCTCAAGAGCACTAGCAAACCTCCCCCCAAGGATACTGGTGCCCCTCAGGTTCAGGTGCAGACCATCCTGTTTATAGAGGTCCCACCTTCCCCAGAAAGAACCCCAGTTATCCAAGTACCGAAATCCCTCCCTCCTGCACCATCCCTGTAGCCACGCATTTAACTGTTCTCTCTCCCTATTCCTCGACTCTCTATCACGTGGCACGGGTAACAAACCAGAGACAACAACTCTGTTCGTTCTAACTCTGAGCTTCCAACCTAGCTCCCTAAAAGCCTGTCTAACATCCTCAGCACTCCTCCTACCTATGTCATTGGTGCCAATATGGACCACGACTTCAGGCTGCTCCCCCTCCCCCTTAAGGTCCCGGAAAACACGATCAGAGACATCACGTACCCTTGCACCTGGGAGGCAACATACCAAACGTGAGTCTCTCTCGTTCCCACAAAACCGCCTATCTGTGCCCCGAACTATCGAGTCCCCAATTATTATTGCTCTGCTCTTCTCCACCCTTCCCTTCTGAGTAGCGGGGACAGGCTCCGTGCCAGAGGCCTGAGCCCCGTCACTTACCCCTGGTAAGTCGTCCCCCCCACAAGTATCCAAAACGGTATACTTGTTCTTGAGGGGAACGGCCGCAGGGGGTCCCTGCACTGGCTGCTTCCTCCCAGTCCCCCTCACTGTCACCCATCTGTCTGCCATCTTTGGAGTTACTACTTCCCTATAGCTCCGATCTATGACCCCCTCTGCCTCCCGAATGATCCGAAGTTCATCCAACTCCAGCTCCAGTTCCCTAACACGGTCTTGGAGGAGCTGGAGATGGGTGCACTTCCTGCAAGTGTAATCAGCAGGGACGTCCATGGCATCCCTCACCTCATACATGTTGCAGGAGGAATATTGCACTGCCTTCACTGCCATCCCTCTAAAGCTAACCTTTATTTTAAAACAAAACTGGGTCTAAAGAATACAACAAGCAAAATTCAGCACTTCCCTACTTACCACAACGGATCTTATTATTAGGTTAGAGGAGGAGGGCGGGTGGGAGGCACTACCTGCGTAGTGCCTCGGGTTCTTCAGCTGCACGCTTTTAAAGGGGAAACAAACATAACACCTCAGATATTGATGCAGTCTGCACCCTTGCGGGGCCAGACGTAAACAATATTTAGGTTTGAGTTAGTAAGTGGCAAGTCGTGGTCTCACATCACAGAATTGCCAAGCAATAACAATTGCCAACAAGAAAAAAATATAACTACTTTCACTTAGCATTCCATGGCACTACCACCTCCACTTTCTCCACTATCAACATTCTGGAGATTATTACTTACCTTTAGTAGCATATCAATTTTCAATGTGTCTGAAGTTAATGATTAACTTTTAAGTATTTCTTTAACCACGGTGATTTCTTTTTCAACAATTTGAGGGAGCTTCTTTGGCAGCATTAAGGATTTTTTTGGTTTAACATAGGGTGTCTCAAGATCTAGCAAGGTAAGCCATTGTGCTTTAGCATCGTTTAGAAATTTATAGACAGATTTCTTTTTAATTTAGAGAACACTTTTAAGCTTAGAAAGACATTTTTTCATTTTACTTTGCTTTGAGTAGTTCTGTGAAGTCCTTGGACAGACAGGGTTGTATAGAGCAGTGCTCCAGTGAAGAGGAGAATACAATCAAATTAGAATACCTTATTGTAAGGAATTAGTGACAGACCCAAATAAGAAGTGCTAGGACAATGCCCTGAGGAGGTTACTTGAAGCTGAATACATTTAGGATCAGGTATAGAGTCATAGAGATGGACAGCATGGTAACAGACCCTTCAGTCCAACCCGTCCACGTCGACCAGATATCCCAACCCAATCTAGTCCCACCTGCCAGCACCCGGCCCATATCCCTTCAAACCCTTGCTATTCATATATCCATCCAAATGCCTCTTAAATGTAGCAATTGTACCAGCCTCCACCACATCCTCTGGCAGCTCATTCCATACACATACCACCCACTGCGTGAAAAAGTTGCCCCTTAGGTCTCTTTTATATCTTTCCCCTCTCACTCTAAACCTATGCCCTCTGGTTATGGACTCCACGATCCCAGGGAAAAGACTTTGTCTATTTATCCTATCCATGCCCCTCATAATTTTGTAAACCTCTATAAGGTCACCTCTCAGCCTCCGACACTCCAGGGAAAACAGCCCCAGCCTGTTCAGCCTCTCCCTATAGCTCAAATCCTCCAACCCTGGCAACAGCCTAGTAAATCTTTTCTGAACCCTTTCAAGTTTCACAACATCTTTCCGATAGGAAGGAGACCAGAATTCCACGCAATATTCCAACAGTGGCCTAACCAATGTCCTGTACAGCCACATCATGACCTCCCAACTCCTGTACTCAATATTCTGACCAATAAAGGAAAGCATACCAAACTATCACTATCCTATCTACCTGGAACTCCACTTTCAAGGAGCTATGAACCTCATTCCAAGGTCTCTGTTCAGCAACACTCCCTAGGACCTTACCATTAAGTGTATAAGTCCTGCTAAGATTTGCTTTCACAAAATGTAACACCTCGCTTTTATCTAAATTAAACTCCATCTGCCACTTCTCAGCCCAATGGCCCATCTGGTCCAGATCCTGTTGTAATCTGAGGTAACCCTCTTCACTGTCCACTACACCTCCAATTTTGGTGTCATCTGCGAACTTACTAACTGTACTCGTATGCTCGCAACCAAATCATTTATGTAAATAACAAAAAGTAGAGGGCCCAGCACCGATCCTTGTGGCACTCCACTGGTCACAGGCTTCCAGTCTGAAAAACAGCCATCTACCACCACCCTCTGTCTTCTACCTTTGAGCCAGTTCTGTATCCAAATGGCTAGTTCTCCCTGTATTTTATGAGATCTAACCTGGCTAATCAGTCTCCCATGGGAACCTTGTTGAACGCTTTACTGAAGTCCATATAGATCACATCTACTGCTCTGCCCTCATCAATCTTCTTTGTTACTTCTTCAAAAAACTCCACCAAGTTTGTGAGACATGATTTCCCACACACAAAGCCATGTTGACTATCCCTAATCAGTCCTTGCCTTTCCAAATACATGTACATCTTGTCTCTCAGGAGTCCCTCCAACAACTTGCCAACCACCGAGGTCAGGCTCACCAGTCTATAGTTCCCTGGCTTGTCTTTACCGTCCTCTTAAACAGTGGCACCACTTTTGCCAACCTCCAGTCTTCCGGCACCTCACCTGTGACTATCGATGATACAAATATCTCAGCAAGAGGCCCAGCAATCACTTCTCTAGCTTCCTACAGAGTTCTCAGGTACACCTGATCAGGTCCTGGGGATTTATCCACCTTTAACCGCTTCAAGACATCCAGCACTTCCTCTGCTGTAATTGAGACATTTTGCAAGATGTCACCATCTATTTCCTACAGTCTATATCTTCCATATTCTTTTCCACAGGAAATACTGATGCAAAATATTCATTTAGTATCTCCCCCATTTTCTGTGGCTCCGCACAAAGGCTGCCTTAGTGATATTTGAGGGGCCCTATTCTCTCCCTAGTTACCCTTTTGTCCATAATATATTTGTAAAAACCCTTTGGATTCTCCTTAATTCTGTTTGCGAAAGCTATCTCACGTCCCCTTTTTGCCCTCCTGATTTCCCTCTTAAGTATACTCCTACTTCGTTTATACTCTTCTGAGGATTCATTCAATCTATCCTAACTGTACCTGACATATGCTTCCTTCTTTTTCTTAACCAAACCCTCAATTTCTTTAGTCATCCAGCATTCCCTATATCCACCAGCGGTGCCTTTCACCCTGACAGGAATATACTTTCTCTGGATTCTTGTTATCTCATTTCTGAAGGCTTCCCATTTTCCAGCCGTCCCTTTACCTGCGAGCATCTGCCTCCAATCAGCTTTCAAAAGTTCTTGCCTAGTACCATCAAAATTAGCCTTTCTCCAATTTAGAACTTCAACTTTTAGATCTGGTCTATCCTTTTCCATCACTATTTTAAATCTAATAGAATTATGGTCGCTGGCCCTAAAGTGCTCCCCCACTGACACCTCAGTCACCTGCCCTGCCTTACTTCCCAAGAGTAGGTCAAGTTTTACACCTTCTCTAGTAGGCACATCCAGATACTGAATCAGAAAATTGTCTTGTACGCACTTAACAAATTCGTCTCCATCTAAACCTTTAACCCTATGGCAGTCCCAGTCAATGTTTGGAAAGTTAAAATCGCCTACCATAACTACCCTATTATTCTTCCAGATAGTTGAGATCTCCTTACAAGTTTGTTTCTCAATTTCCCTCTGACTATTAGGGGGTCTATAATCCAATCCCAATAAGGAGATCATCCCTTTCTTACTTCTCAATGCCACCCAAATAACTTCCCTGGATGAATTTCTGGGAATATCTTCCCTCAGCACAGCTGCAATGCTATCCCTTATCTAAAATGCCACACCCCTCCTCTCTTGCCTCCCTTTCTATCGTTCCTTAAGCATTTGTATCCTGGAACATTAAGCTGCCAGTCCTGCCCATCCCTGAGCCATGTTTCTGTAATTGCTATGATATCCCAGTCCCATGTTCCTAACCATGCCCTGAGTTCATCTGCCTTCCCTGTTAGGCCCCTTGCATTGAAATAAATGCTATGTAGTTATCAGCTTATCCAGTCTAGGAGTTAAAATCATTGTGGCATGGGGTGGCACAGTGGCTTAGTGGTTAGCACTGTTGCCTAACAGTGCCAGAGTTCCAGGTTTGATTCCAGCCTTGAAATGTGTTGCTGGAAAAGCGCAGCAGGTCAGGCAGCATCCAAGGAGGAGAATCGACGTTTCGGGCATGAGCCCTTCTTCAGGAATGAGGAAAGTGTGCCAAGCAGGCTAAGATAAACGGTAGGGAGGAGGGACTTGGGGGGGGGGGGGAAACGCTGGAAATGCGATAGGTGGAAGGAGGTTAAGGCGAGGGTGATAGGCCGGAGTGGCGGTGGGCGCAGAGAGGTCAGGAAGAAGATTGCAGGTTAGGAAGGTGGTGCTGAGTTCGAGGGGTGGGACTGAGACAAGGTGGGGGGATTCCAGCCTTGGGCAACTGTTTGTGTGGAGTTTGCACATTCTCCCTGTGCCTGTGTGGGTTTCCTCTGGGTCCTCCGGTTTCCTCCCACAGTCCAAAGATGTGCAGGTCAGGTGGATTGGCCATGTTAAATTGCCCATAGTGTTAGGTGCATTAGTCAGAGGGAAATGAGTCTTCGGAGGGTCGGTGTGGACTTGTTGGGCCAAAGGGCCTGTTTCCACACTATAGGGAATGTAATCACAGATGAGCCTCTTTTTGGAATCACTGCAGTCCATATGGTTCAGGTACACTCACAGTTCTGTTAGCATGTTCTAGAATACTCTTATCAAATAAATCATTAACCATTTATCTATATTGAACAGCACCTGCAACTTGTCCACCCTTTCCATAAACCTGTTCATGCCCTTCTGAAGCTCTACACTATCCTTCTTAGAGTTCACAATGAAATGACGTCCCTGTAAACCAAGATCAATGTCATAGATATACACCTGAGAGCAAAGTTCCCAACACCAATCCCTGAGGAACTCCACTAGAAATATTTCTGCAAGCCTGAACATCCATTAACTACTACTCTCAGTTTCTTGTCATCAACCAAATTCACATCTATGTTGCTAGTGCCCCTTTTAGTCCATGAATGATAGCTTTTCATGCAGGTCTGTTATGTGGCAATGTATCAAAACTCTTTTGGAAAGCTAAGTACACATAACCAACAGCATCAATCAATCCCCTCCTGTTACCTCTTCAAACAACACGAGCAAATTCATGAAAAATGGTGTGTCCAAAAAAATCCATCCAGGATTCTTTAACTGACCTGCATTTGTGGCACAGGAGGGAAAACAGAACAGAGGCATATGATGATTTAGCTAGATGAAGAGGTGTGGGTGGAGACACATGGAATAACCTGACATGGAATAACTCCTATCTCCATTGAAAAACAATGTAAAATTACAAGAACATTTGATATATGCCTGGGTTTGATGGTATAAGTACCATACTTATATTCGGAAATTATATTAGGAAATGATATACTACACATACCTTTAAGTTTTTTGGGGTAAGGGCATCTGTCCTTTAGTTCAGAGAGTAATTTGGGTTCATACTTCCTTGAAAGTGGAGTCGCAGGTAGAGAGGATAGTGAAGGCGGCGTTTGGTATGCTTCCCTTCATTGGTCAGAGTACTGAGTACAGGAGTTGGGAGGTCACGTTGTGGCTGTACAGGATATTGGTGAGTCCACTGTTTGAATATCGTGTACAATTCTAGTCTCCTTCCTATTGAAAAGATTTACAAGGATGTTACCAGGGTTGGAGGATTTCAGCTATATGGAGAGGTTGAATACGCTGGGGCTATTTTCCCCTGGAGGCCAAGGTGACCTTATACAGATTTATAAAATCATGAGGGGCACAGTTAGGAATAAATAGACAAAATCGCTTCACTGGTGTGGGGGAGTCCAGAACTAGAGGGCATTGGTTTAGGGTGAGAGGGGAAAGGTATAAAAAGAGACCTAAGGGGCAACCTTTTCATGCAGAGGGTAGTACATGTATGGAATGAGCTGCCAGAGGATGTGGTGGAGGCTGGTACAATTGCAACATTTAAAAGGCATTTGGATGGGTATATGAATAGGAAGTGTTCAGAGGGATATGGGCCGGGTGCTGGCAGGTGGAACTAGATTGGGTTGGGATATCTGGTCGACATGGATGAGATGGACCTAAGGGTCTATTTCCGTGCTGTACATCTTATGACTCTATGAAGGAAATGCCATTTATTTGATTTAGCCTTACTTTTTATTATATTATTCACTTAGACAGAAACTTCCAAACAACCTTGGAATTACTTGGGATTCAACAAGCTGACCAGAAATATCACTGTAATTAACACTGAATTCTCAATGAACTGTTACATCAAATGGTACCCTGCATTTTGCCTGTGAAAAGAATCTACTGACCATGCTCTTACTTGCGCCAAATCCTGTTCACCCATCACACTGGTGTTAAATAACACCTTGATTTTAAAATTTACATCCGTATTTGCAAATCCCTTTATAGCTCACCCCTCCTCTGTAATCCTCCACAATATCTGCACTTTTTAATTCTGGCCTCAACATTCCCTGATTGTAATTATTCTACCAGTGGTAGCTGCGCAATCAGCTGCCTCAACATTAAACTCGGCACTAAACCTTTCTATCTCACAATATCCTTCTCCTCTTTAAGACATTTCTTTAAAATCTTGGTCAAAGAAGCAGATTTTATCATTTGCTTAATTTCATGTGACTCAGTGACATTTTGTTTCATAATTCTTCCATGAAATATCTTGAGACATTTAATTATTTTAAGAAATGTACAAATACAAATGGTTGTTGTAAGTTAGTGTTTTGTTGATTTATAACTGTTTCTACCTGTAAAATCCTCAGGATAAGTCATCTTAGCATAAAATTAACATTCACATTGAATAAAAAGGTACTTTGCGAATCAAAACAGTGAAATTTACACATTTTTGAGCTATCATTTGAAAACTTAAGATCGAAACACTATTTTCATTCACTCGAGTTATAGAGTCATAGAGATGTACAGCATGGAAACAGACCCATCGGTCCAACCCGTCCATGCCGACCAGATATCCCTACACAAACTAGACCCACCTGCCAGCACACAGCCCATATCCCTCCAAACCCTTCCTATTCATATACCCATCCAAATGCCTCTTAAATGTTGCAATTGTATCAGCCTCTAGCACTTCCTCTGGTAGCTCATTCCATACACATACCACTTTCTGCGTGAAAAAGTTGCCCCTTAGGTCTCTCTTATATCTTCCCCCTCTCACCCTAAACCTATGCCCTCTAGTTCTGGATTCCCCAACCCCAGGGAAAAAATTTTGCCTATTTATCCTATCCATGCCCCTCATAATTTTGTAAACTTCTATAAGGTCACCCCTTAGTGTCCGACGCTCCAGGGAAAACAGCCCCAGCCTGTTCAGCCTCTCCCTATAGCTCAAATCCTCCAACCCTGGCAACATCCTTGTAAATCTTTTGTGAACCCTTTCAAGTTTTACAACATCTTTTCGATAGGAAGGAGACAAGAATTGCATGCAATATTCCAACAGTGGCCTAACCAATGTCCTGTTCTATTAGGAGAAAGTGAGGCTGCAGATGCTGGAGAGTTAGAGTCGAAAAGTGTCATGCTGGAATAAGCACAGCAGGTCAGGCAGCTTTCGAGGAGGAGAAAAGTCGAGAAGCCCTTCATTTATGCCTGAAATATCGACTCTCCTGCTCCACAGATGCTGTCTCATCTTCTGTAGATTTTCCAGTGCCACACTGTGACTAAAAATTTATCTGTCTCAAATTTAAAATTGACAACTGATCAGGTATCCAATGACATTTGTGAAAGAGTGTTTCAAACAGCTATCACTCTTTGTAGAAGTGCTTATTAATTCTCAGACTATATCCCTTAGTTCAAAAATCTCCAACCAGTGGAAAGAGACGATTATCCAATCTGTCTTTTCCTGTTAATATCTTGAAGACTTCAATCAGATCATTCTTTGAACTTGTAAATTCTAAAGAAAACAGGCCTACTTTGATTCCTGGTATGGCAGCACTGGCATATGAAGTGAGATTGACTCAGTTAGGATTATATGAATCGGAGTTCAGAAGAAGGAGGGGGTATGTCATAGAAATCTATAAAATTCGAACAGGACTAGATAAGGTACATGCAGGAAGAATACTCCTGATGACCATGAAATTCATGGTTGAATGAAAAAAAGTCTGATTCCAGCCCTGTTGTAAGATGGGCCATTCCTGAAACAACTCACCAATTAGCGGATATCACAAAATTCCATGTTAACCTATGTGCCTATCGTACACCCAGACAAGCACTGTCAGTCCAGAGATGCCTCCATGGTTCATGAAATTTGCACTGGACATGGTAGATGGGGAAATCGGTGCTGCAATGTGAAGATTCTGGTTGCCCTTCCTTTTACAACAGGACAAGGAATGTAGACCATGACATCAGTTCAAGACAGCCTGGTCTGAGGTTGACATCCAGGTTAAAGCAATCTCAGTTGTCTGGAGGAATGTCCAGTACAATAGGAAGAAGGTCCACTCTCTAACTCTGCTACTGTGCCTACCTCACGCCAAGGCTCATGCCCTACACTCTCACCAACGCCTGCAACATATCATGCACTCACCCATCCCAAACCTTGACATCACTAACTCTGCATACTGACTGCTCTACCTACTCACTTGTGCAGTACACCTCATTACCTGCACCAAAGCTAACAGCTGTGCCACCTGCTCTCATCTCCCTTAACTCCAGCCTCTCTGATATTCCAGGAGGAAAATGCCCATTTTACAGTCGGAACATTCAGAGCTGTCTGGCATTCAGCTCTTCACCCACTGACAAGCAGCCTGACTCTGATCATCCCTCTACTGGTATTGAAGGCTTTCCTTCACTTTCTGTTCTGGGATACTCTGAGTGAAATCTATCCCTCTCAACTTGACTGAGGCCTGCTCACAACCTGATAGATCTGGCTGAAGGGCTAAGATGCACAAAGTCAAGGCAATACACAGCAGGGTTCAAAGTGATTGTGTGCTATGAGAGTGAACAAAGCACTCAGAAAGGTAGCCTGAACCAGTCCATGAGATAGGTGTTTGTCCCTGACCCTGAGTGCACAGTGTCCCTGCAGCAGCATTGCAATGATAGTTGCCAAGATGCAACACTGAAGTGCAGAAGCATACTATAAGTGGATCAGAGAGTGCCAGTTCTCAGAAGTCAGCACATAATGGATGACATTGTCCATGGAAAGTGCCCTGAGATTAAAGCTAACATGGAGGTTCTTTGGAACAAGCATCAAACTGAATTCATCAGAAACCTCTCTAATTTCTATGTCAAGTTTCTCACCATTTAGCTGGTGGGCTATGTTTGGGAAGATAGAAAGCTGAATGTCAATTAGGTAATTTGGGCTGTCAAAAAGGCACTTAACAAGCAATAACCCCTCTTGATTACCAACTCACTGCTGCCTAATGAGGAACCTGACATGCCACTGGTGAAAAGAATATAAGTTGGAGCCAAATGATCTTGACATAAGGATTGAAATTGCAAGACATCAGGATTGAAATTGCAAGACATCTTGGCTGATTCTGCCATTGGAGTCATAGAGATGTACAGCATGGAAACAGACCCTTTGGTCCAACTTGTCCATGCCAATCAGATATCTTAAATTAATCTAGTTCCATTTGTCAGCACTTGGCCCATATCCCTCTAAACCCATCCTATTCATATACCCATCCAAATGCCTTTTAATTGTTGTAATTGTACTGGCCTCCACCACTTCCTCTGACAGCTCATTCCAAACATGCACCACCCCCTTCTTCACTATCCTATCTACCCACAACTCTACTTTCAAGGAACAATGAACCTGCATTCCAAGGTCTCTTTGTTCAGCAACACTACGCAGGACCTTACCATTTAGTGGCTAAGTCCTGCCCTGATTTGCCTTTCCAAAATTCAGCACCTCACATTTATCTAAATTAAATTCCATTTGTCATTCCTGGGCCCATTGACTCACCTGATCGAGATCTCATTGTACTCTGAGGTACCTTCTTCACTGCCCACGACATGTCCAACTTTGGTGTCACCTGCAAACTTACTAACTATATCTCCGATGTTCATCTAAATCATTTATATAAATAACAAAAAGCAGTGGACTCACCACTTGTGGCACACCACTGGTCACGGGCCTCCAGTCTGAAAAGCAACCCTCCAGAACCACCCTCTGTCTTCTACCTTCAAGCTAGTTCTGCATCTAAATGGCTAACTAGGCTACCATGAGGAACCTTAATAATGTTGCCATAGTTTACTTCGCTCAGACCCCTCCAAGATTCCAACTAGAAATTTCTTTAAAACTTGCAACAAAGTGCCATAATTCTGGTAGACAACCAATTTCCTATTCTTATGAAGGACACACAATATAAGATCAGCAATGACGTCTGTATCTTTCGCCAATGCATCTGGAAAATATCCATCTCCAGTTCCATACCAAGCTTCTTTAAGCCCTTTGGCTCACCCGATATCCTTACTGACTAGCATTTCATGTGTCTGTGTGGAATTTCATTTTGAAATAAGTGAATAAATTACATTTTATTATTAGTATGTTGTCAGGATAATAATTAATCATTAAGAAATGAAAAGCCAACTCCTCTCCATATTATACCAATGCTGATCGAACTAATACTAAACTACATGACAGAACAGTTTAGTTTCATTCCATAATTTCCTCTTTTCTTGATAGCACCAAATTCTTAGGGGGGTCCTGTTTCCACAAACAACAGGCTAATTCCCATGACTTGTGCCTTTTGATAATGAGCACCAATAGTATTTCATTTTCAAGCATGGGATTGGCAACTCAACCCAGTTCAATCCCTTCCTCAAATATTTAAAGAGATTACAAAAACAATATGGCAGTTGTTCGAAACAGAATAACTAGAAGCAGGAGTAGTCAAATCAGACCCTCAAGACTGCTCCCCATTTAATATGACCATGGCCGATCACTTCTCAGCCTCAACTCTAATTTTCTGCCAGCTCTCCACAATCCTTCCACCCATTACTAATTAAAAATCTGTCAAGCACCTCTTTAAATTTACTCTATGTCTAGGTGTCCAGCACATGCTGGGGAAGTGAATTCCATAGATGCACGGCCCTTTGAGAGAAGTAATTTTTCCTAATGTCTGTTTTAAATCTGCTACCCCTAATCCTAAAACTTTTCTCATTCTAGATTGCATCTAAAACAGGTGCTTCATTTCTGTCTTAAATAGACAGGCTATTATTTTTAAACAGTGATGCCTACTTCTAGATTCTCATATGAAAATAAAATCCTTTTCACATCCATTCTGCTAAGCTACCATAGGATCCCATATGTTTCAATCAAGTAATTGTTTATCCTTATAAATTCTAATTTGACAACATTTATTCATAAGACAACCCATCCATTCCAGATATTCATCAAATAAACCTTCTTTGAACTGATTCCAATGCATTTAATGCTTTCTTAAATAAAAAAACCAATGTTGTACACTGTATTCTAGAGGTAGTACAGTGCCCTGCATAACTGAATTCTAACCTCCCTACTTTTGTATTCAATTCCCTTTGCAACAAATAACATTCTATTAGCATTTCCCTAAGTTCATATTCCATTTGCCAAATCTTTGGCCTTTCACTTAATCTACCCACATCCCTTTGTAACCATCCTGCATCCTTTTCACAATTTACTTCTCTATCTTTGCATCATCTGGAAAATAAGCAATATTAGCCTCAATCCCTTCACCCAAGTCATTTATATAAACTAAATAAAGTTGAAACCCCAGCAATAAACCCTGTGGCAGACCACTCATTACATCTCACCAATGAGAAAGTGATCCATTTATGTCTGCTCTGTTTCCTAGCTAGCCCTTCCTCTGGCCATGCCGATACGTTACTCCATACACATGAGATTATATTTTTCCTCAAAAAACTTTTATGTTGCACCTTATCAAGTGCCTTCTGGAAATCAAAGTACAGTTATGAAGCTACATTGAACTTGAAAGTGAACAGGCTGTCAGATCTGGTGAGTTTCTCCAGCATTTTTTGCTTTTGCCCCAGCCCAGTAGGAGAGGGGAAGGGAGGAAGATGGGCAAAGAGGAATAACTGTCAGAAGGTGGTTAGGGTGCTCCAGTTGGTCTTGACTCCTTTTACTAACCAGCAGCCTGCAGGATCACATCAGAATTGCTGCGTTAGATGAGGAGCACATGCTTCTACCACAAAAAGATAAATCTGGGAAACAAAGGAATGAAACCCTGGCAGGAGAAGGAATTGACTGATGGCACATCCTCCACCTGTAAAACTACAGAGAGAAAGTGAGGACTGTAGATGCTGGAGGTCAGAGTCGAAAAGTGTGACATCAGAAAAGCATAGCAGTTCAGACAGCATTCAAGGAGCAGGAAAATCGCCATCTCGGGCATAGGCTCTGCATCAGAGAATGTAAAATTGCAGCCGTGCAAGTGAGGTTGGGCCATATCAGGCACGCCACCCACAGCACTATGACCTACTTTACAGTTTACCCACCTGAGTTCCCACTCATAGATGGCTCATAAAATCCAACCAATCAAGTTTAATTCTTGGCACCATGCTTTAAGAAGATCATGGACACTTTGGACGAGATTCAGAAAAAAAGATTAATGACGGTGTTTTCAGAGAAAAGGAATTGCAGTTGTTGGGTAGATTGGAGAAGAATAGGAAGACATTTGTTAGCAGTTGAAAATTTCGAAAGGTTTAGATATAGTTCCAAAATAAGACTAGAACTGCAGATAGCTTGAAGTTGAAAACCTATCAAGGTGTCGCAGGGACTTTTCTGTGAGTACTGTCCAAGCAGTGTTTTGGATACTGTACCGTGGGCATGTTTTGGGCACTATACAAAAGTTGTTTTTCTTCTTACTTTACGAAGGAGTGTTTTAGAATTAATGGAATTATATTTTGCTTGTGTTTAAAAATCCTTGAATTTGTATTAGAAGTGGTCAAATTGGTTTATTCTATTTTAGCTTTACTCATAAAGTCATACAGTCATAGAAATGTATGGCATGGAAACAGACCCTTCGATGCAACCCGTCCATGCCGACCAGATATTCCAACCCAATCTAGTCCCACCTGCCACAATCAAGTTTTTGAGACATGATTTCCCACGCACAAAGCCATGTTGACTATCCCTAATCAGTCCTTGCCTTTCCAAAAACACGTACATCCTGTCCCTCAGGATTCCCTCCAACAACGTGCCCACCACCGAGGTCAGGCTCACTGGTCTATAGTTCCCTGGCTTGTCGTTACCGCCCTTCTTAAACAGTGGCATCACGTTTGCCAACCTCCAGTCTTCCGGCACCTCACCTGTGACTATTGATAATACGAATATCTCAGCAAGAGGCCCAGCAATCACTTCTCTAGCTTCCCACAGAGTTCTCGGGTACACCTGATCAGGTCCTGGGGATTTATCCACCTTTAACTGCTTCAAGACATCCAGCACTTCCTCCTCTGTAATCTGGACATTTTACAAGATGTCACCATCTATTTCCCTCCAGTCTATATCTTCCATATCCTTTTCCACAGTAAATACTGATGCAAAATATTCATTTAGTATCTCCCCCATTTTCTGTGGCTCCGCACAAAGGCTGCCTTAGTGATATTTGAGGGGCCCTATTCTCTCCCTAGTTACCCTTTTGTCCATAATATATTTGTAAAAACCCTTTGGATTCTCCTTAATTCTGTTTGCGAAAGCTATCTCACGTCCCCTTTTTGCCCTCCTGATTTCCCTCTTAAGTATACTCCTACTTCGTTTATACTCTTCTAAGGATTCATTCAATCTATCCTAACTGTACCTGACATATGCTTCCTTCTTTTTCTTAACCAAACCCTCAATTTCTTTAGTCATCCAGCATTCCCTATATCCACCAGCGGTGCCTTTCACCCTGACAGGAATATACTTTCTCTGGATTCTTGTTATCTCATTTCTGAAGGCTTCCCATTTTCCAGCCGTCCCTTTACCTGCGAGCATCTGCCTCCAATCAGCTTTCAAAAGTTCTTGCCTAGTACCATCAAAATTAGCCTTTCTCCAATTTAGAACTTCAACTTTTAGATCTGGTCTATCCTTTTCCATCACTATTTTAAATCTAATAGAATTATGGTCGCTGACCCCAAAGTGCTCCCCCACTGACACCTCACTTTATTGTGAAAGAAAAATCTGCAGAAGAGATTGCTTAATTAAAACCAAAATAAAACAAAATATGATCTGTCAAGCTACATTTCAGTATGGGATCAGAAACGAAAACAGAAATTACTGGAAAAACTCAGGATGTCTAGCAGCATCTGTGGAAATAAAGCAGATTTAACATTTCAGGTCCAGTGACCCTTCTTTAGAATTGATGGTAGCTGGAAGAAATTTTTTTTTTGCAGAAAAGGGAGGGAGGGTAAGGAGTAAATATGGTGGAGATAGATCCCAGAAGTGAAAAAACAGTTAGGCAGACAAAGAAGTGGATAGCAGTCAGCCTAGGATAACGAATAGCTGCAAATAGGGACTGTTGGTTGCCAACAATGGGTTGTATGTAATAGCAGACCATGTGATAACAAGGCCTAGTGTGTTGGGGGTGGGGAAAGCACGGGGAAGTGTGCTCACGCCCTAAAATTGTAGAACTTGACATTGAGACCCGACTTTGAATAGAAAATGAGGTGCTGTTCTTCCAGCTTACATTGAGCTTTGTTGGAGCACTGCAGCAAGCCTGAGACAGAGATTTTGGCCAGGGAATAAGGTGGTGTATTGAAGTGGCAGGCAACTCAGGATCTTTTTTTGTGGACAGAATGTATGTGTTCTGTGAACTGCATTTCCCCAAAACAGAGGAGACCACATTGTGAGTAGCGACTACAATAAACTAGATTAGTAGAAGTTTATAAAATCATTAGGAGCATGGATGGGGTGAATAGTCAAGATCTTTTCCCCAGGGAGCGGAGTCCAAAACTAGAAGGCATAGGTTTAAGGTGAGAGGGGAAAGATTTAAAAGGGACCCAAGGGGCAACTTTTTCACACAGAGTGGGTGCATGTATGGAATTAACTGCCAGAGGATGTAGTGGAGCTGGTACAATGACAACACAGAAAAGGCATCAGGAAGGTTTTGCAGGGATATGGGCCAAACGCTGGCAAATGGGACTAGATTAATTTACGATATCTATTTGGCATTGATGGTTGAACAGACGGGTCTGTTTCCATGTTGTATGACTCTATGAGGTAAAGTGTTGCTTCACCTGGAATACTGAGGAAGGAGGAACTAAATATGCAGGTGTTATATCTTCTGGGGATTCAGGGGAAGGTGATGTTGGGCGTGGAGGAGGAGAGGACCAGGCATACTGGAAGGAACAGTCCTTGCGGAAGGCTACAAAAGAAGGAAGGGTAATATGGATCTTGTGGTAGCATCCCACTGGAGGTGATGGAAATGGTGGCTAATGATCCACTGGATGTGGATGCTGATAAGAATGGTAGGCAAGGACAAGACAGACCCTACTGATGTTGTGGAAAGGGAGAGAGGGGGGCTGAGGGCCAAAATGTGGGAGCTGGGTCAGACTCAGCTAAGGGCCCTCTAAACTAAGTGGAATCCTTGGCTCAAATGGGTATTTTGGATGCCCCATTTTTGAAGTTGGCACCATCAGAACTGATGCAACTGAGATGAAAGAACTGGGAGACTGGAATAGAGTCTTTGCAGGAAGGAGAGTGTGATGTTGTATAGTCAAGGTAACTGGAGTGAGTTGGTTTGTAGTAGATATTGTGGCTAGCCTATCCGCAGAAATGGAAACAGAGATGACAAGGAAGGGAAGGGAACAATCAGAGATGGGCCACATTAAGGTGAGAGTGGGGTGGAAATTGGAAGAAAAATTGATAAACTTTTCCAATTTCAATTTCATTACAGGGTGTAACTTTTCTTGTCATAACATCAGTTGCGATCGTAATACCACATAAATTGTTGAAGACTTGCACTAACATGCAGCCAACCCATTTTCAATGTAACCTCATTACCTCAGATGTCTTTCTATTACCAAAATAAACTCTGAGAAATGAGTTGCAAAAATATTATGAAGATCCATGATAGTGTCTTTTCTGTTTGTAAGATTCATGTTAGATCCAGAAAATAGAGGGACTTTCAAAATTAAGGTAGCTGTATTACAAGCAAATATGCAGATTTTCTGCTGTGAGAGAACAGCTTTAAAGTTTGCCATTTGATCCATGAATTTTGGTTGTCTTTTTTTTTAACTAAATGTAAGTAACAAATATCAGAACAACAATGCCTGTACATTAGGTTGTAACCAGTCCCAGCAACAAAGAGGTTTAAATTTCAAAAGAAAATTGAATCTAATGAACAATGGAGGCCAATATGTCATTTTAATGCAACTTTTAATGTTGCTTAAAACTGGTCTTATTCCTGTCAAGCACATCTTGCATTTGATATTACTTTTTAATATCAGGTTGTATATCAAATTTAATTGTAATGATGTTTCAAACATGACTCTATTTAGTTAATGCATGTTTCAAACATGACTCTCTACTTTGACAGTGCAGTCAAATCTCATTAACTTAGATAATGTTGGATGAGTGTTTGAGTTCTACTCAACTCCCACTAAAGTTCAGGAGAAAATCTTCCTCTGAAAGAAAGTATAAAATGTTAAGGCGCATCGAAATGCACATCAATGAAACTTGAAAGTTAATGCAGAATCTTGGGTTATTTAATTTTAAGCTTTCAAAATATGAAATTTCAGAGTACTCTTTTTAAGAAAAAAAATCACTTTGGCAAAGGCATTTGATCTTCCACATGAGCTAAAAGCTTAATTACATGTTAAACCCCAAAATAAAATGGCTTTGTATTTTGGAGCAGAATTACCAGCTGTTTTGATAAACTATGTGCTTATGACACTGAGAAACTGAGGTTCTCAATATGCAAAATGCTATTTCGGAAGGATTTAGTCTTAAATTCTAGAGGCAATGGCATTTGGACAAGACCATTGGACAATGGATGATTGGATACAATTATATAGACTGTCAGCATTTGGCCAAAGGCACAGCTGAAAGAGGGGCTTCATATGCAGATCTCATGGTTGGAGCAACAAATATACTTCCACAGATATGCAAAATTTATGGCTTTATGATTCCAAAATCCGTCTCATTGCTTGGCTTTGCATTATAGTAAACTTCAGAGCAGACTTTATTATCACAGCAATACAGCTCAAGGAAAAAAATCTACTGTATCAATACAATGAATCTGTTACAACTGAAACTGCTAAATATTTACTAGTCCCACACAGATTCATGACCATTATGTATTTAATAAGGTTGCAACTCATTTGGAACGATCATCACCACTATTCCTTACGAAGTTCAAATTTAAGTCCTCAGTGGAGAAAAGTACAGACCCAGGATTAGTGTCTTGCAAATTTTCTGGGATGATAACAGGAGATTATCCTCACAACATTTAAGGAGAGTTGACAATGAACGGGTCAGGGAATAAAATCAGAATGCAACTCATCCTGTGAAAAGCTTTTGAAGATACTTTCTACTTATTAATTATTTTGTTGGCACTGGTTAAAGTTTAATTAGCCAATTCCTCTTGCATCAACAAGCATGCTTCCATAATTTGTTTTTACAACAATCATATATATCATGTGTATGAAAGACAATTTAAAAAGAAAAGAATTATCTGAAAGATTAAAAAGAATAACAATTGGATAGGATATATAACTGAGAGAAGTGGTTTCTGGGGAAATAAACAACAAAGTGAGTTTAGGGATATTAAATGAGGAATAGTTCAGTTACTAAATTACTACACCTGAGCCACATGTTGATGTTATAAAATATGCACATTATAATAATTTTTCAATATTTTCATTTTTTATTTCAAACTGTCTAATTAGATTTTATTTTATGTATTTTATTTTGCCACATAGCTCGATGATTAATATTCAGCATTGCACTCTGATGTGACCTGTGGTTATAGCTAAGACCGAATGCTCAATCGAAATATTTGCAGATGAATTATTAGGTGTCACACAGATAAATAAAATACAGTATGAAACAAGCCAACAAAAACCGAGCCAATTCCTCTCACAGGTAATATGGTTGTAATGAGCTGCAGGGCAATATTCACTACTATTTCAATGTTTTAATGGTTTTATGTCTGAGTGCATGTGTGAAACTGCTGATGGCAATCATGTCAATAACAGTATGCATTCATAGAGAGGAGACTGAGGGGAGCATGAGGGACAACTCCTTACCTGCTGTTTAAACTAAACAACTTTATCACATCTTAATCTGTATTGCCATAGTTAATTAAATTGGCGTCCAAAAAAACTGTTTGGCTCTTACCAATTCCTTTACCTGGTCAGATGCTACATTAATAGTATGTATCGCTAGACATGCAGATATTTTTCTGCTGAATGAGTTAATATTGATTGTGTGTCAAGAAAGCAACAATGTGACCTTTATTTTCCAGAGTGCTAAGTCTATGAATCTTAATATAAAGATCCCTTGAATTCCTGTAATTTATTGGCAAATAGTTATTGGGATTCTGATCCTATATTTAATTAGCTGATCATTTTTGTTCACTGAATTATTTCACTGCAGACAATGGCAGACAGTCACATTGTCCAGCAGTCATCATTCTGATATGTGGAACGTTATTTCTTTTTAAGTGAAACGCTGATAACATAGTTCTACAAGACCTAACTTAGGTTGGAAAGTAAAATGCTACTTATTGATAGTACCTTTCTCAAAACCATTGAAATTCTCGGAATATGATCTTATAATTATTTTTCACTTCTGTTAAGTTAAAGAAAATGTTAATTATTAATGACACAAAAGGAGAGTAAATAAAAGCTGTATGATTAAAACATGGCTGTATTCAGGATGCTTTAATTAAATGAAAATGCTAATGTTGTTATACTAAGCAGATCAGATTAAAATGATCCTCACAGTGAGCTATTGTAACCCATATTTTATGTTACATTACCAACGACATGTTAAAAATGTACATGAGATACACCACAAATCATAAATGCTACAAAAAGACCATACATAGAATGATGGATGAAAAATTATTTTTTCAGATTTTTTTTCATGCTTTGTGACTCCTTTTTGTATATTTACAAAACAAAATAGCGTGACAGTCGCTTTAATTTCAAAGAAACAGTGAAGCTGGTAAATTGATTTCTAAGGAAATCATTTCTGTCTCAAATGTTTGGGGAGATCTGCATTTCAGTTGACAGTAATTAGCATTAACTAATAAAGAAACACTCACATTGCCACTCCAAAGAATTCGTGTTTTGCTGTTGAGATGACAATGTCTGCCATACACAGAACTTTGAGGTAGTCGTCTTTACTGCTTTGGTAGCCCCAGTGTACAACAGAGGAAGCCAATTCCCTTCTGGCTTCAGCAAAGATGTCTTTAATGAGAGAAAAAAATTCAACAATTCAATATGGTGCAAAATTAACTCATATGTCAGCTTTGCCTCGTCTGAAGTTCAGGTTAATTAGCTTCTGCTTATTTTATAGAACTTCTCAGAGTTGTTTGCTTGTATAATCAAGGCAAGGAAGCAGAACCAAATGCTGAGGTGCAAAAGCTGACAGAAGCAAGGCCCGCCTCGACATCCTCCCCCTACGAAAAGCCAACTGTCTGCTTCATAAAACTCGCTTAGCAGACAGTGAAACAAAATGGACTGTAAAGTTCGTTAAATGAAAATATTAAAAAAGAATTAAGCTAATGGAGATAAAATTAAAAGAAATGAGGCAACAAAAACATCACACCAAAAATGGCATCACTGTGACAGCTAAGTTTCCTAATGACGGACTGCATTCGGAAAAATTAAATGGCATTCCATGCTTAAATTTCTTTGGAAAGTAATGATCCATGAATGATGCTCACTCCAGGCATTTAGAAGTGGAAAAAAAAATGCTCAACAACAACAAAAAGGGTTGTGAAATCGACAGAGGCTTTTATAACACCAAAGGTGCTAGAATTTGTTGGCCAGGGGAATTTTTGGGGTGGGGGGGGAAATGTTGGTGGGGGTGCTACTAACTAAGATCTTTTACTCATTACAGAAGCAATACCTGGTACATCCATAAAGGTCTCGCCAAGGACAGATACTTTAAAAGTTAGCCCATTTTCCTTTAGCTTCAGTAGTGTATTGAAGAACAACTCAGGGTCCTTGTCATGTTCCCTTGAAATAAAACAGAGTTGCGAATCATAAATGGAATTTACAAGTTAAATCAGAGCCACTCACTTTGTCATAATTCATGACAAATCATAATTCTGAACAGAGTGTTAAAAATACCTCAGCCATTCAGGTTCAAGTCTCTTACTTTGGAGCGCTAGCAGGATGATTTCTATTTTTAACCTTTTGAAAGGACACTCACCAGACGGCTCAGTTAACAAGAATGACATCTAATGCTTTACATATATTAGTACAGATTTGATATACATATATTATTTTGTTTGTAATATAAATACACTAGTATTATGCATTCACAACAATACTGGAATGATTGTTTAAAAGAAGGTATGAGTTGCCACTGTGAGGGAGAGAACTTAGTACACATAGTTAAAATGACAAGATTGCTGAAGCACCCTGCACTAATGACTGCATTTTTGCTGATGTTAATTTAGCTCCCTCACACTGCCAAGCTCAGTAACTCCTCCAGCTTGGTGCCCCTTATAAAGTCATCAGGATTATCTTTTTTTTAAAAATTCTCCCCTCTGTCTGATCACCCTCCCATAAAGTAAATCACAGAAAAGAACTGAAATGTTAAGATTAATCCTAATTCGATATTTTTTTTTCAAATATCAAAAATGTAAAGAAATCAAGGAGATACAATTGTTGATGCAAAATGGGCCAATAGTGACTCAGCAGTCCTCTTAATGACATAGTCAAATTTCATCTTCCAAGTTCAATACTTTAACCCCAAACCCCTTTTTAAAAAAAAAGTCAGAATTCTCTCTGCCACACTTCTCTACTGCACATTCAGAGTTAAATTAAATGCTGTAATAAAGTTAACATTGAAGGCAATTCAAAAATGTTATATCAGACTATGAATACAAAATAGCCTTTCAATAGTCCTGGGCTACTTAACAAGGCTGGCTATGCTTTTAGTGACCAGAATGATTCATGCTGGCTGATACCAGTTATGCATATTTAACATCAATATTTTCTAGCTCCAGCAACCATTACTCTTGTTGAATCAACACTGGTACAAAAAGTTTACTATTTTCAATTTACACAAAATCGTGAGGATAAAGTGCAGAGAAATCCTATCAAATGACAGAGTTTATGACAAACATAGAATAAAAAAGGCAAAACAATAATTTAGCAACATAACATTCTTGCAGATTACTTTTAAGAAAAGACGACTCCAATAAAACAGCACCCCTTTTAATTACAAATACTGGGTTTCAATAGAATTTTTAACCTTGGTGATTTTTTTATTCAAGTGCTAATTAGTGTAGGATGGATTCACAGTTTTATTGTGTAGTTCTCTATTACAACATTCATCAATCCTGCAATCAGAACATATTAACTCTCTTTATTTTAGCACTTGTCCAAGACACACAAAGTTCAGGTTAACTCTCAGGGTGCCATCTGTTTGGTTTGCCACATGCATCCATTGTTGATTGTAGCAAACTTTCCAAACATCCTAAATCTATAACATATTGGGACAGTGAACTTTGATTTCAAAAGAAATCTCCAACAGTAGAGCTTTCTAAATGAAAGTTAAACACACAACTTGCTTTTTGTGTGCACAGAGCATTAGATAATCATTTACATTTTATATACGGATAGTTCTTCTATTAACACGATGGTTGTCTTCTTGCGCAACCCTGCATCAGAGAGTAATTGCGCTTTAAAAATAGCGTTTAAAGGGTTGGCGATGTAATCATGTTACAGTCAACGCACGCTTTAAAAGTTTGCCAATCACATTACACTGAATTCGCGTCAACGAAACGTGTGTTTTGGCAGAACAACCTGGATGTACATGTTTGTGCAAACACACTTGTGCAGGAGTAAATGTAATCATATAGTCTGGAAGGTTCGTCCAAACTCATTGTATAATCTGCTTTATAAATATGAAACTAATTCTTTTGTGTGCAGCAGGAACATCACCATTTACAAGGACCGTGGATTTAGACTACAAAAGCTTTTTGCTGAAGGTCAAATGTCTATGTTACATTTTAATAATAATCAAAAGCGGCACCTCCAACTATACCATTTCTGAGGGGTCCATATTAGGCTCCTAAGGTGTGGTATTAACAGAGCTTATTTATTTTAATTTGAGAAGCTCTTATTTGTCCATTCCCTTGTGGTAAAGCTGATTTCCATGATGATTCCCTTCTTAATTTTAATACCCTTTTTACTCATCATATAGACATTAGAATTTTGCAGGAAATAATGGAACTCCCGTGCAGGAAGAAAAGACAACTGAAGGGATGATGGTAAACTAGCTTTTGCAATTAATTGGTGTACGGTAGTGCACATGTATGATAACAGAATTTTTCACCAAGGAAAGCGAGGTTAATTAATGTATGAGCTGCATTCACCAAGATGCTGAATTTAGTATTTTTCCCCCATGCTGTCTTAAGTGCCTTGATCTCCCAGTAATGACCTAGTTCTCCTAATGAGTAACATTAACCCCTGGCTGTATCTGTCCAGGACTTAATTGTCAACTCAAGCTGAAATAGAAGAGTTTGCCGATCAGCAGGTATGTGGTACATTAACACATGTCATCTCAGGTCCTAATAAATAAATCTGTTGCCATGGAAATGGTAACATAAGCAGCACTGCCTTTCCTCACTTTTTGAATAAATGTCTCTCAAGCCACGAGCGGAAAGAGGAGAGGGCAGTAATGTGGGTGAAGGTGCAGGTGAAGGATAAAAGAGAAATTAAGAAAATACAGATGTATATATAAAAAAAAGGCAATTTTCTCAAGTCAATTTTTGAATATTGCAAACATATTTGCTTTTTGATTTATTTTCTTGTCTTTTTTTAATTACACACACACACATACATATCCCTCTCTTCAACAGCAACTTTCTGATTAAATCTACAAATTCTCTCCTCCTCCCGTTTCTGGTCTCTTGTATCCCTTAATTAACAAACCTGACATTAAAGTAACCAACCAGCAAGTGCACAGAACCGGGTGGCATTTGAAGTGTTTTATCATGAAATTATCCCAACAGAGTCCATCCCGCAAGATAACATCATCATCAATACTCCATGCAAGACCCAACAGCTCAAGCACAATATTGCCTGCCATTTATCTGTTGTCAGCATAGGTTACAAACTGTAATCCTTGACTGCCTTGGAATTAGAATGTCTTTGATGTCCCCACAAGAGTTTTTGCCTGAAGGCTTTACCAATGCTCTGCAGCTCAATGTTTATTCCTCGTAATCTTCCTCTCATCTCCAGGCTACTGGTGACAGATGGTTATGTGCACACAATAGTATTAGAGTTTGATTTTTTTTTGCTGTCTATACAACAAATATCTATCAGATGTGGGCCAAGAAAGCTGACATAGCTCACTTAGGGAAAGGCAACAAACAGCTTAGGTTGATATTTTTGTCATTTTTTGTGCTTCTTGCTTGTTTCTTTTCTAAAATTCTCAAAAGTATATTGACTTCGTTGGTTTTTATGTAAAAATGCAGAGAAAATGATAGCAATGTTGATTGGTGATGGGCAATTTTATTCTATATGTTAATCTCCACATAAAATATCTATCTCTGATTAGATCATTTGATAAAACCACAATATAAATAACTCATACCAAATTAAGTTCACTTTTCTACATTTATACCGCATATCCTGAAGTGCTACTAAAAATTAATGCACTCCTTTGAATTCAAAGACTGCCTGAAACATATGCTTTTCTCTCAGTAACCTCTGCATCTCCACTGTTATTTAAGGACATATTAATTTTATTTCTGGAACTGCTTGCCTTCACTCTAGTTGTAGTGATTAAAATTCTGAACCATAAATACAAAGTATGAGCTAATATATTTATCATGGATCAAGATTGTGAGTACAATTTGAACATTTCACAGCTTGGTATCATTGAAAATGGAAAATACAAAAACACTAACTTTTACAATAAATAAATTACATGATAACATGATTGGTAAACTAGTTTTAGGGCAATTCTTTCCTGCTAAAGCTTTATGCTATATCACCAGAAATGTCACATTTTGGTTCTAAAAGCCCTGGAGTCAAAGATGAAAATCCTTTTAGATACCAGCTGCTGCAGATCAGCTTTGAAAGCTTCTGGAGTTTTAACATACTACAAGTCAAATCTGTATTAAAACAATTTACTTTGTCAGTGTGCATACTTATTACTTCACCTGCAAATAGTTGCTCAATGAATACCTGACCTACTGATCTCTCCCCAACAACACCCACAACAAGCTTCTCTTAAAAATTACTCATAACCTAGAATGAAGTGAATTCTAATCAGGCTATATTCAGATTAAACAGGCTAAGAGATAACTGGAACAAAATATTCATGTCCACCATTAGAAAATTATCAGCTGTGTTTCTATCCCCACTGCAAACCCCCTTAATCCCAATTTAGGTGTCCTCAACAGCACTGAAAGCTGAACGTCAAGCACAAAAATGGTGACAGTTATCTAACCAGTAGATTCTGCTCTGATTAGAAGATCTTACAAGATTGGACATTGTCAATGATAACATTTAGAATAGGCTGGTGAAAAGCAGAGGAGAACTAACTTGCTAGATTATCTCAAATGTCTATTACTTACCACCTATGGGGCCAGACAATATGCAGAGGCATATGCTGGGAGGCGACACTGAAATTTTCTTCCAAGTTCCCACTCCCACCCAACATGCTGCAGGGGTTAATGGCCACATGTCCCATATCTTCTCCATGATAAGCACTTGCACCTTCAGTTCTTCTGACGGAATTTAGATCTTCCAGTGAGTCTGATATGTTTGATAGTCCTTCTTGATTTCTAGTGTCCTGTTTTGCGGTAGGAACAGGGTTCAGACACGCAAAACTGTTTCTCATCAATCCATCATCTGCTTTACAGTTTTGTAAAGTTATCAGACTATCTAAGGCTTCACCATCTTCAATGTCTTGAATATCAGTCATCAGCAGATCACGTTCAAGTTTATGTGCTGGCAAAAATCTGAAAAAAAAAGGTCAGATTGTAAGACAACAGCTACATGGAGGTGGGATGAGGGGAGAGCAAGTGTAACAAACAATACTACAAGAAGCAGAGTAAGGAAGGCAGTACAGAAATTATTTCTAGCATGTAAAACAAAAAAAAGTCAGTACAAATGGATAAATAATTCATTCCATTTCAAATAATTTCTGTAAAGTAATGTTGAATGTTTTATGGAGACCTGTAAGAAGCTCAAAGTATTGATCTCAGGTTGACCATAATCTCTTAAAAAAAGAGATGAATGAAGCATTTATATGCAAATGTTATTTTGATGCTGACATCAAAAAGCTTAGCTAAAACTACTGCAATCATTTGAATACTGCACGGAAATATTCCATGTTTATTTGAATATGCAATAACGAAAAACAAATTTAGCATTTGCTGTGCATTTTTCCTGAAATTCATGTTCTGAACATTAGTAAATACCCAGTACCACACACCAGAATTATACCATTAATACATTATACAAAGTAAGACTACCCAAGTATTACATTCTGAGAACAGTGAAAAATTGTCAACTTGTACTATTTTGGTGCTGGATCCAGAATTGCTTTGTCATTGTCAAAACAGTTAACAGTCGTTGTCATGGAGTAGTGTTTATAAGAACATCTTTGTCATGTTAATCATTTCATTTCAGCATCTTTGTCAATGAAGATGTAGGACATACATACTTTAACCACTCTGTTAAAGATTACAGTCAGGCTTGTATCCAGGAGATGACATTCTGTAGGATAAGGGGAAATAGCACAAAAGGATTTAATGAACTGGCATTTCTACTGAACTGATTACATGGAAAAGTCTGCTTTTTCTTTGACTAATGGATGGATTGTAACTTAATACACAAAGTATTGTTACTTTAGATGTAAAGCAGGTTAGGTTGTCATGCCATTCTGTTTGCTGGCATGGAATTGAATGCACTTCCTAAGCAAGTGTTTGGTTAAAATCTTAACTACATATCCACTTTTAGGATTAGACCAAACATTTTAAATTCTAGAAACAATTCTTATGGAAAAATTTGCAGAGTCATGACTCCTGCCCATTAACCAATGTGGTAGTTCTTTATCTGCAATGTGTAGGTTTAGGGGGCGTTCACAATCTTCCAGATTCTCATAGCTGCATCGAGATTATTTGCAGAATGTGTGTTTGTGTGAGACTGAATATGGAGGGAAATTAAAAGATTTCACTCTTTCCAGTTGCAACAAACATAAAACAATAAGATGATTGTTTTAAAATATGACATACTTTCAAACAAGAATGATGCCTGGAAACTTCCAAATCATTCCCTAAATGCATGGGCCAACTTTGTGAAACTATTATAATTTTCCTTCACAAGGCTTTTTATTTAAAGTTTTTTCAACATTTTTGGTCTTTTTTTGTAAAAGAGTACATAATTAATATATTCAGTTGTAGTTGAAACATCCATAAAATATGGACCCAACTGGGTTTATTCAAGTCCCTCATACCTGCCTTGGTTATGGCACCAAATGGTAGATATGCCAATGAAACAGAAGATGGATGTAGATGTTGGCTCCCATTTGGCATAACAAACAAAGTAAAAGTAAACCAATCTGAATAAATAAAACTTTTATTTGAAATCAGAGTCATAGAGCTCTACAGCACGAAAACAGACCCTTCGGTACAACTTGTCCATGCCGATCAGATATCCTAAATTGATCTAGTCCCATTTTTCCAGCATTTGGCTCATATCCCTCCAAATCCTTCCTACTCACGTACCCATCAAAATGCCATTTAAATGCTGCAATTGCACCTGCCATCACCTACCACCCCACCAGTCTCCACATGCAATACATCATCCTTAAACACTTCCGCCAACTCCAATTAGACTCCACTACCAAGAATATCTTCCTCTTCCCAGTGCTCTCTGCCTTCCACAAGGACCGTTGCTTTTGACAGTCCTTGGTTTGCGCCACTCTCGCCACCAATGCCCCTGAACCCCAGGTACCTTCCACTGCAACTGGAAAAGATGCACAACCTGCTGGTACACCACACCCCCTCACCTCCATTCTGGGCCCCAAACAGTCCTTCCAGGTGAGACAGAGGTTCACTTGCCACTATTCCAACCGACTTTACTGCACCAATTGTTCCCAATATGGTCTTCTTTACATGAGGGAGACCAAACGTAAACTTAGGGAATGGTTCGCTGAGCATCACAACAAAGCCCACAGGGGTCGACCGGACCTCCCAGTCACCGCCTATTTGAATTCTCCTTTCCACTTCCTTTCCGACATGACCACCCTTGGCCTCCTCCATTGCCACAACAAACCAAACCGCAAATTGGAGGAACAACACCTCATCGTCTACCTGGGCAGCCAACAGCCCAGAGGACTCAACACCTGATTTCTCCAATTTTGAATTAATTCCCATCCCTTTCCCAGCCCCTCCCCCTCCCTGCCACCAACTGGACCCATTCCTTCCATTGTCCAACGAGGTTGTACCCTCTGCCTCTCCTCACCTATCCCCACTTCACCACCCTGCCCCCGCCACCTGCTTTATCTGCAGCTCCACCTACACCCATTTCCACCTGAAGAAGGGTTATACCCAAAATGTCAACTTCTGCACCTCCTGATGGTGCCTGGCTTGCTGTGTTCTTCCAGCCTCCTGCCTGTCCATCACTTCGCCTGGCAGCTCCCATTTGGCATAACAAACAATGTAAAAGTAAACCAATCTGAATAAATAAAACTTTTATTTGAAATCAGAGTCATAGAGCTTTACAGCACGAAAACAGACCCTTCAGTACAACTTGTCCATGCCGATCAGATATCCTAAATTGATCTAGTCCCATTTTTCCAGCATTTGGCTCATATCCCTCCAAACCCTTGCAGCTCAGTGCATGAAAACGTTGCCTTTCAGTCCCTTTCAAATATTTCCCTTCTCACCTTAAACCTATTGCCTCCAGTTATGGACTCCCATACCCTGGGGAAAAGACTGTGGCTAGTCATCCTTCCCATGTTCCTCAGAACTTTTTGAATGTCAATAAGGTCATCCTTCAGCCTCCAATGCTCCAGCCTATTCTGCCTTTCCCAATAGCCCAAACCCTCTAAGCCAGGCAACATCCTTATAAATAGAGTCATAGAGATGTACAGCATGGAAACAGACCCTTCGGTCCAACCCATCCATGCCAACCAGATATCCCAAACCAACCTAGTCCCGCCTGCCAGCACCTGGCCCATATCCCTCCAAACCCTTGCTATTCATATACCCATCCAAATACCGCTTAAATGTTGCAATTGTACCAGCCTCCACCACATCCTCTGGCAGTTCATTCCATACACGTACCACCCTCTGCGTGAAAACATTGCCCCTTAGGTCTCTTTTATATCTTTCCCCTCTCACCCTAAACCTATGCCCTCTAGTTCTGGACTCCCCGACCCTAGGGAAAAGACCTTGTCTATTTATCCTATCCATGCCCCTCATTATTTTGTAAACCTCTATAAGGTCACCCCTCAGCCTTCGACGCTCTAGGGAAAACAGCCCCAGCCTGTTCAGCCTTTCCCTGTAGCTCACATCCTCCAACCCTGGCAACATCCTTGTAAATCTTTTCTGAACCCTTTCAAGTTTCACAACATCTTTCTGATAGGAAGGAGACCAGAATTGCATGCAATATTCCAACAGTGGCCTAACCAATGTCCTGTACAGCCACAGCATGACCTCCCAACTCCTGTACTCAGTACTCTGACCAATAAAGGAAAGCATACCAAACACCGCCTTCACTATCTTATCTACCTGCCACTCCACTTTCAAAGAGCTATGGACCTGCACTCCAAGGTCTCTTTGTTCAGCAACACTCCCTAGGACCTTACCATTAAGTGTATAAGTCCTGCTAAGATTTGCTTTCCCAAAATGCAGCACTTCGCATTTATCTGAATTAAACTCCATCTGCCACTTCTCAGTCCATTGGCTATCTGGTCCAGATCCTGTTGTAATCTGAGGTAACCCTCTTCGCTGTCAACCACACCTCCAATTTTGGTGTCATCTGCAAACTTACTAACTGTACCTTTTATGCTCGCATCCAAATCATTTATGTAAAACCCCTTCACAACATCCTTCCTGTGGCAGGAAGATCAGCTTTGAACACAGCATTTTAAAAGTGGACTAACAAATATTTTGTACAACCGCAACATGACCTCCGAACTCTTAAAATCAATGCCTGGACCAAAAAAGGTCAAGCATACCAAACGCCTTCTTCACTATCCTATCTACCTGTGACTCCACTTTCAAGGAACTATGAACAATGTTTCTTTGTTCAGCAACACTCCCCTGGACCTTACCATTAAGTGTATGAGTCCTACCCTGATTTGTCTTTCCAAAATGCAGCACTTCACATTTATTTAAATTTAATTCCATCTGCCACTCCTCAGTCCATCTGATCAAGATCCCGTTGTACTCTGAGGTACCCTTCTTCGCTGTGAACACCACCACCAATTTTGGTGTCTTCTACAAACTCACTAACCACACTCCCTATGTTCACATGCACATCATTTATACAAATGATAAAAAGCAGTGGACTCAGCACCCGATCCTTGTGGCTCATCACTGGTCACAGGCCTACAGTCTGAACAGCAACCCTCCACTACCACTCTCTGCCTTTTACCTTTGAGCCAGTTCTGTATCCAAATGGCTCGCTCTCCCTGGATTCCATGTGACCTAACCTTGCAACCAGTCAACCATGAGGAACCTTATCGAACACCTTACTAAAGTCCATATAGATCGCGCCTACTGCTCTGCCTTCATCAACTCTCTTCTTCAAAAAACTCAATCAAGTCAGTGAGACATAAAAGCCACAAAGCCATGTTTACTATCCCTAATCATTCCTTACCTTTCAAAATACATGTAAATGCTGCCCCCCAGGATCCCCTCCAATAACTTGCGCACCATTAATATCAGGCTCACCGGTCTATAGTTCCCTGGCTTTTCCGTTCCACCTTTCTTAAATAGTGGCACCATGTTAGCCAATCTCCAGTCTTCCAGAACTTCACCTGTGGTTATCGATGATACAAGTATCTCATCTAGGGGCCCAGCAATCATTTCCCTAGCTTCCCACAAAGTTGTGGGGTACCCCTGATCAGTTCTTGGTGATTTATCCATGTTTATGCATTTTAAGACCTCAACAGTGGAATCCCTATCAGTACTAATGTTGCAAGCTTTAAAAGCATAGTTGTAGATTACCTTTAACTTTCCAATTTCGTGCAAGTACTGATTTATTTCTTTTGACATTTTTTCATGGTTTTTACTTGAAGAACAGGTCCTTGAGGATCATAATCTCTGGATTACTGCTCGATCCATTTGCTAATTGGCATAGGGAAGAAAATTAGGGAAGTAAATATGTGGTGATCAGATTGGTGTGGGAAAGAGGGATTCCATTTCATGGGCCGTTGGCATCAGTTTTGGAACCGGGGTGGGGGGGGGGGGGGGGGGGGGATGGTATCTGTATTGATGGGATAGTCTCCACCGGAACCAATCTGGAACCGGTGTTCTAGCGAAAAGGATAAATACTAGGACATAAAACTTGTGAGTCAGTGGATGGGAGTGGGGGGGGGAGAAAGGGAAAGCGACAGGGAGTATGGAGTCAAGCAGAAAGATAAGCAGCAGGTTAACATGTGTGCATGTTTAAGTTGAAGGCAGACTAGGAATGAAGCAAAAAGGAAGGATAACTTAGGACATATTACTAGAGATGTTGGAAATCATGAGGATAAGAAAATTAGCATTAAGGCACTTTACCTGAATGCTCGTAGTATTCGTAACAAAGTAGATGAATTAATGGCACAAATCATCGTGAATGATTATGATGTGGTAGGAATTAGACAGCCTTGGCTGAAAAAGGAAGTCAGGAAATGTATTAATGAAAAAGAAAGAGAGAGCCTATTAAGTGGCCAAGAGCACTGGGAAATCAGAAGATTGGGAAGACTACAAAAACAAAGAGAGGGTAACAAAGAGAGAAATAAGGAAGCAGAGGTCCAAATATGAAGGTAGGCTAGCCAATAATATTAGAAAGGATAGTAAAAGTTTCTTTCAATGCATAAGAAACAAATGAGAGGCAAAAGTAGACATTGGGCCACTCCAAATTGACGCAGGAAGGCTAGTGCTGGGAGATAAGGAAATAGCTGAAGAAATTAATAAGTACTTTGCGTCAGTCTTCACAGTGGAAGACATGAGTAATATCCCAACACTTAAGCAGAGTTAAGAGCAGAGTTGAGTATGGTAGCCATTACAAAGGAGAAAGTGCTAAAAAAGCTAAAAGGTCTAAACACTGATAAATCTCCTGGCCCCAATCGGCTACACCCTAGAGTCCTGAGGGAGGGGGCTGACGAAATAAAGGAGGCGTTGGTTGTGATCTTTCAAAATTCACTGGAGTCAGGGAAAGTCCCAGATGATTGGAAAATTCCTGTGGTGAATTCACTTTTTGTGGCTAGTTGGTATTCATGTATTCTGGTGGCTTATTTATTTTAAAAAAAGACATGACCCTCTCTCACTAGTATCCTCACATACAGATGAGGAAGGACACCACTTCGACTGGGACGACACATCCATCTTAGGACAAGCCAAACAAAGACATGCACTAGGATTCCTAGAAGCATGGCATTCCAACCAGAATTCTATCAACAAACACATCGAGTTAGACCCCATCTACCACCCCCTGAGAAAAGGAACAGCAAGTGACTTCACCACAGAAAATAACATCACCAACCCAAAGAAACCCAAACGTATAAATAGAAAGCAGGAATGTTCAGCATCACTTCACCTGAGGCCCACTGAAGATGTTACCCAGTAGGGTAACAAAACATCTGGAAATGAACCTTTCAGCTCAGCTCAGTGAGCAAACTTACATCCAAAACCTCAACCTGAGCTAGAAATCTTCTCCAAACTTGCTATTATAAGGTTGCAATTTTGTTGATGTCTGTAGATAAAATTAAAGTGTACCTCAGTTCCTAAGCACCATGGCTTAGTTTAATAGCTCATTAATTGTCAATTTTTTAAAAAATACTAAATTTAACTCTACATAATGCCAATATGTTCATCATCCAAATTGCCTGCAGCTTTTTGAAGTTCAATTCTTCATTAACTTTTTGCATCTGATCCTTTATGGCTAGTAACATGCTTTCTTTACACCATCCTTGATATATTTATCTAAATTGAAATTTCTCACCTAGACCCTAGATTGTGAATACATTTATTGAATTGGAAAAACAATTTTTGCTGATACATACATGATCCCAGTAATGGAAAGTTCTCTTCTGTTTATGTTTAAAATATGTCAAAACAATACAATGCAAAGTGTAAATTATGGAAAACAAATTCAGGAAAACAATTATGTTCACTACACCAAAGTATCTTCATAGATAATACTTGTATTGATTCCAAATGTTCAAATAAAACATTTTTAGAAAAATAATTGAAAAAGATTAATAAGAGCTAGTACAGCCACACCTCAGCAATTGTATCAATTCAGAAGAACTCAAAGAATGTCAGTGTGAAATCTTCATTCACTGTATCTATTCACTATGTTCTATGTATCCCCTGTCTGGAAAATTGTCCTCCACAGAATGAGATTGCTTGTTACTCTGTCCATTGTGTGCAGACACCCTAATAAGCTGTGAACTAACATTAGTTGATGTTGAATATCAGAGTTTGCTTCAGACTGTGGAAAATGTCTAATTTGCCTCTTTAATACCTGGAAGGAGTTATTTTGAGTCTTTCAATGTTCCCAACAATCATCAGGGTCAAATCTAAGAAGACATCTGTTTTTGTTACAGTTGCCTCCAGCAGTACACAGTTATGCCAGCTAATATACAAAATAAAAAGCTCTGCACAGAAGACCTATGACTCAACTGAAAGCTCATGGGATCCAAAATGAAGTTGGAAATTGGATTATCAATTGGTTGGATAATAGGGCAGCTGTGACCCATAATATCCCCAAAAGATTAGTCTTGAACATTTGTGAATAACTTCAAAAGTATTGTATTCAGAATGTCTAAGTTTGCAAATAACACCAAGTTACTTACCAAAGTACGAAGAGAAAGGATGCCGATCTAAGAGACTCAGAGAGGTCGAGTAATAGTTATATGAGATATTGAAGTTGAATACAAAAAATGTATATGTAGTATTTCACAACCAGAAATGCATTAATAAATATGATGCAGAATAAAAGATTTGCATGTTAGGTTACCTCAAATGTAAAGTACTATCACTGTCTCCAAATGAAAAAGAAGTGAGGTTGTGAAACAGTGTCCATAAATATTGTTTAGGGGTTGGGAAAGAAGTTTATCAAAATCTAAATTACAAAAATAAGTAAAATGTTAGGATGTAAAAACAGAACACCCACAAAGATCATTTGCAGTTTGGGATAAACAGGGTAAAATTTTCTGCTCCACAGGGTGGTGTGGGCAATGTACTGCTAGCCACCACCATTGTCCAATTCCAATCTGTAGAATTAGTCACAGTCAGTCCTGCAAGTCAAATTCAAATCATGCAAAAACCTCAGACAGGTTGCTATGGACTCATCAGTCCAGCAGTGGGCCAGATTTTCCTGCAGTGAGACAAAGGGAGGGGCTGCGTCCCGATGGGACAGTAGTTAACAGTGATGCAGGAGCAGGGAGAGGTGGCAAGGTGTCCCCAGTGACTGAGTGAGAAGCATAGTGGCCGCAAATATTTGGTGGCTCAGAACATGAGATGGATTAGAGTTGGAGTGGACTGGATCCATGCAATAGTGAGAGCTGAAGTCAATAAACCATGGTAAAAGGCTTGTGCAGTAGTAGAGTTATTGTTACTGGTGGTCATAGAGTCAGAGAGATGTACACCATGGAAACAGATCCTTCAGTCCAATCATCCATGCCAACCAGACATCCCAATATAATCTAGTCTCATTTGCCAGCACGTGATCCATATTCCTCTAAACCCCTCCTATTCATATATCCATCCAGATGCCTTTTAAATGTTGTAATTGTACCAGCCTCCACCACTTCCTCTGGCAGCTCATTCCATACATGCACCACTCTCTGTGTGGAAAAGTTGTCCCTTAGATCCCTTTTATATCTTTCCCCTCTCATGCTAAATCTATGCCCTCTAGCTCTGGACTCCCCACCTCAGGGAAAAGACTTTGTCAATTTATCCCATCCATGCCCCTCATGATTTTATGAACCTCGAAGAGGGTTACACCTCAGCCTTCGACGCTCTAGGGAAAACAGGGTTCAACCTTTCCCTTTGACTCAAATCCTCCAACCCTGGCAACATCCTTGTAAATCATTTCTGAACCTTTTCAAGTTTCACAACATCCCTCCAATTGAAAGGAGACCAGAATTGCACATAATATTCTAAAAGCAGCCGAACCAATATCCTGTACAGCCGCAACATGACCTCCCAACTCCTGTATTCAAGGCTCTGACCAATAAAAGAAAGCATATCAAACGCCTTCTTCACTATCCTATCTACCTGTAACTCTACATTCAAGGAGGTATGAACCTGCACTCTAAGGTCTCTTTGTTCAGCAACACTCCCAAGGACCTTACCATTAAGTGTATACGTCCTGTTAAGATCTGCTTTCCCAAAATGCAGCACCTCCAAACTTCATCTGCTACTCCTCAGCCCATTGGCCCATTTGATTAAGATCCCCTTGTAATGAGGTAACCTTCTTCGCTGTCCACTACACCTCCAATTTTGCTGCAAACTTACTAACTTTTATGCTCATATCCAAATCATTTATGTAAATGACAAAAAGTAGTGGACACAGAACTGACCCTTGTGGTACTTCATTGGTCACAGGCCTCCAGTCTGAAAAACAACCATCCACTACCACCCTCTGTCTTCTATGTTCAAGCCAGTTCTGAATCCAAATGGCTAGTTCTCACTGTATTCCATGAAATCCAACCTTGCTAACTAGCCTCCCACGGGGTCCTGACAGTGAGAAGCAGCAAAGAAAAGATGGTGGCCTTACTGAGTGTAGAAGGTCACTAAACTTCTTCCTGCACCGTTGTACATTGTGTTTCACCCTGGACACTGCACTGATCTGGACAGCTATCTTAATCCAGGCTGATTGGTCCTGGTGGAGTGGTCAGCAGGAAGCAGCACCAGTCACCTGACAGCAAACAGAGGAGGTAACGACTTAATTGGTTTTTATTGGGGGGGGGGGGGGCGTGTAATGGCTCGTGATCACACTACGTAAGGTTTGCATCATCTGAAGTGCTGTAGTGTTAGGGTTTGGTTGTAGCACCAGCAGTGGGAACATTGCAAAGTCCTGGCACAATATCATGGTGAGATTACAATTGGCAAAACTAATACTTACCAAACTAAAACAATGGAATCTGTCCAAAGGAAGGGGAAGCTAATAGCAATAAACATTAAACTGAACAATTACTGAGAGCTGGACATATCGTCAAAAAAGACCCAATACACTCTTCAGACTTAGGAAACAAGTTCATAGAAAATGATAGTTTTTGTGTGTTTAATGCTTAACATTAGAAATTAAGGAACATTTAAGGAGTCAGTAATGAGCATCAAAAAGCTATTAACCTACTACATACTTTTACCGAGCAAATTTATTTGGACCCTTTTTAAGCATTGATAACAAAAAAAAACTATTTTTGATTTAGCAGCAAATGGAGAGATGCCAGTATAGTACTTAAGCAGAGGCAGAGGCTCAGCGGTTAGCACTGCTGCCTCACAGCACCAGGGACACAGGTTCGATTCCCACCTCGGGTGACTGTCTGTGTGGGGTTTGCACATTCTCCCAGTGTCTGTGTGGGTTTCCTCCAGGTGTTCCAGTTTCCTCCCACAATCCAAAGATGTGCAGATCAGGTGAATTGGCCATGCTAAATTGCCCCATAGTGTTAGGTGCATTAGTCAGGGGTAAATATAGGGTAGGGGAATGGGTCTGGGTGGGTTATTTTTCGGAGGGTCGGTGTGGACTTGCTGGGTCGAAGGGCTTGTTTCTATACTGTAGGGAATCTAATCTAACCTACTAAGGGTCTTTGTGCGTCTACACATCAATATCTTATAGGTCTTTAACACTCAACAATAGAAAGTAGAGGCAATTCCACAACTACACAGTTGTGCTTGTGTGTGCCAACCTTTGGGAAGGTGAATAACACAATGCTGGATGAACTAGGCTTTAAGGAAGTTACTGAAATTGCAAAAAGATGTTGTAAGATCAAAAGAAATTGATTTAAAAATGAAAATATTTCCAGTTTGAAAGTCCTCTGAATTTTGACAACAAAGGAACTGGTCAGCAACAAAGGATTTTGATGGAGAGATAAAAGAGGAAGCTTTTCTTGCTGCTATCTATCTGGACTTTGTGTGCAGGAAAATATCAGTTTACCTTTTTATCATAAGATTCAGAAGAATAATTAATCCCTTGTGGACATTTCAAAGGACATTTATGATTGATTATTTTACTGTTATAGCATTGTATAGTCCTATTTCTGATCCATCTGTTTTCTAACCTGTAAATACATACATATATGAATTAACTGTAATATAAATACGTACAATCCAATGTGCAGATGACTGCTATTGGCGGGAGTACTGTTGGTCTAATCATGCTATTGCCTGCTACTGAGATCAATACACAAGTACAAATTTTAGATCAAAGATAATGAGTTTTGGTCACAGGAAAAGAGGTAAAAATACGGAAAACAAACAGAACACCAAAGCTCCATCTGAAGGCTTTAATTATTGACAAGAGAGCAAGTGTAGCACACAACCTTACACAACATAGGAAGAGGAACAGGCCATTCAGCCTCTTAAGCCTATTCTAACATTCAATGAGATCATGGCTGCTCTGTGGCCGAACTTCATATACCGGTATTTCACCCATATCCCTTAATATCTGTGCTAAACAAAAATGTACCTCTCTCAGATTTAAAATTAACAACTGATTCAGCATCTACTGCAGAGCAAGTTACAGGACAAAAATACATCCCTCCCTGCTGAGCTCAATGTGCTCTATGCCAAAATGCCAGTGACGCAGTGTTATCTGCCCCAACAACCTCAAGAGTTAACCAAGGGAAAGTGATGGGTCCAGACAGAGTCCCCGGCCATGCACTTAGATCCTGTGCAAACCAGCTGGTGGAGGTATTTACTGAGATCTTTAACCTCTCCGTTTCACAAGGTGAAGTCCCCACCCCTTCAAGAAGACCACCATCACCACAGAAACAAAGAAAGTACATGCAATGTGCTTTAATGGGGTATTGCCCAGTAGATCTTACATCTGTAATCATGAAGTGCTTCGAGAAGCTGGTCATGGTCCACATCAACTCTAGTCTCCCAACCTACCTCCATTCCCTGCATACCGATGGAACAGGTCCACAGCAGATGCCAATTCCCCAGCCCTACACTCATTTCTGGAACATCTGGATAACAAGCACACCCACGGCACACTCCCACTCATCAACTATAGCTCAGCCTTCAACATCATAATGCCTAACAGACTAATCTCCAGACCCCGAATCTAAATCTCAGCTGCCCCTCATCAACTGGATCCTCAGCTTCCTGACCCAGAGACCACAGTGAAAACAGACAAGGATGATAATACTTAATACACAGACCCCTACTGTACGTCCTGTACACCCACGACTCTGTAGCCAAATTCCAAATGAACACCATCTACAAGTTTGCTGACACCACCACTGTGGTAGGACAGATATCTCAATGAGCCAGAATACAGAAAGGAGATAGAGGGCTTAGTGTCGTGGTGCAATGATAACAACCTCTCTCTCGATGTTGGTAAAACCAAGAAACTGATCATTAACTTCAGGAAGAAAGGACGAGGACACGTCCCTATCTACATCAACAGAGCTCAGATGGAGAGGGTCTGCAGCATCAAGTTCCTAGGAGTGATTATTTCTGACAACCTGTCCTGGACCTCCCACATAGATGTGACAGTCAAGAAGGCAATGTCTCTTCTTCCTCAGACAGTTTAGGAAATTTGGCATGCCCATAAGGACCCTCACCAAAAAGACAGATGCACCACAGAAAGCATACTGAGTGTGTAACAGCCTAATGTGGCAATTGCTCTGCCCAGGACCATAAGAAACTATATAAGATTGCATGTCCAACCTAGACCATCATGGAAGCCAAACTCCCAATCATGGACTCCATTTACACTTCTCATTACCAAGGAAAGGCTGCTGACATCACCAAATATCCCTTCCACCCCAGTAATGCTCTCTTACAACCTCTTCCGTCAGGCAGAAGATACGAAGCATGAAAATACACACACCAACAGGCTCAAGAACAGCTTCTTCCCTGCTATTATTAGACTGATAAATAGGCTTTCTAACTTCAAATAATGTGATCCTGCTAATACTGATCTTGTTTTGAGCATCTCCTGTACAGTTATAACATGTTTGCCTCACTGTGTCTAAGCAACATATGATCTCTATGTCCTTGTTTGCTATAATCTGCCTGTACTGCTCACAAAACAAAGCTTCTCACTGTACTTAGGTACATGTGACCACAATAAATCAAACTAAATTAAATCACTGCTCTTTCTGGAAGGGTGTTCCAAGCATCTACCATCTTGTGTGTGAAGAAGTATTTCCGAACATCTCTCCAATGGTCGGGGCCTAACTCTCAGACTATGCCCCTTGTTCTTGAGTTCCCAACCAGTGGAAGTAGTTTATCTTTATCTACCCTGTCTTTTCCTGTTGACGAGATCCCTTAATTTTCCAAATTTTACAGAAAACCTTTTCTCATAACATAACCCCTGAAGGCCAGAAATCATTCTTGTAAACTTCAATTGTTCTAACTCCAAGGCCATTATATTCCTCCAAAGGTGTGGTGCTCAGTAGTAGTTGGGTTTGCATTGATTTGCTGACTGGCTGGCATGATTTTTTAAATCATTTATGGCATGTGAATGCTGTTGGACGAGGCAGCATTTATTTTTTATCCTTAAATGTCTTCAAGAAGATGGTGGTGATTTGTCTCCTTGAACTGCAGTCGCCCTCAGCTGTAGGATACTCGCCGTGCTGTTAAGGATATTGTATCAGTGACAGTAGAGGAATGCTATTATAGTTCCAGGCCAAATGTGTGTGCCTTATAGGGAAACTTGCAATTGGTGGTGTTTCCCATGCATATGTTGTCCTTATCCTTCTAATGTAGAGATCACGGGTTTTGAAGGTGCTGTCGGAGGAGACTTAGTGAGTACCGCTGTGCATTGTGCAGATGATACATGCTGCTCTTACTATCCATCTGTGACTGGAATGAATATTAAAGGCGTGATTGGAGTACCAAATTGTCTGACCAACCCGATCAAATTTTTTGAAGAGATGACTAAGGGTGTAGATGAAAGTACTGCATTTAACGTAGTATACTTGGACTCAGCAAGGCTTTTGAGAAGGTCCCGCATGGGAGACTATCAGAGAAGATGAGAACTAATAGAATCCAAGGAAATTTAGCTAGTTTGATGCCCTTCTCTGAGAGACAACAGTACATATAGAGACGAAGGCACTTAAAGCTGCATTAAACACAACTAATTTATTAAGCACTTCAATGGATAATATGCACTTTTAACTACTAGAGATATCTCAATCACTGCCTTACATTACCCTGATTTCTGTAATGAAACCCAAACATTATTACCCAGGAAAGTTGGCAGCTGGCTAAGCTGAAACTCTGCTCAACATCTTCACCAGGCCTCCTGACGCAAGGTACCTTTTGCAACGTTAATCTTCGAAGTGCTGCTGAACAAAGGGATTTCTTCAGGCTCTTTATATACAAGTCTCTGTGCCAAGTATGTGCCTTATTTGGAATTATCCAGTAACTTGAGCAATCCTGAATGTTTTGCCCAAAGATGCACCTTAACTGGTAGAGACAGCAGTTACTGATTTTCTGCAGTTTTTGTTCTTAGCAGACCTGACTGATTCAGCATAATTCCATTCACATAACATTTGACTGTTCAGCTACTTATCAGTTTCTGTTAACTTCAGCCTTAGCCAACAAATTGGATCCAGAATTAGCTGTGGCAGGAAGCAGACAGTGATGATCAAGGGTACTTTTGTGACTGGAAGCATGTGTTCAGTGAGGTTTTGCAGGGATCAGTGTTGGGCCCTTTCCTGGTGGGCCTTTGTGGCCAATAGAAACAATTTGTACTTGAATGTACGAGGAATAATCAGTAAGCTTGTGGATGATATGAAAATCGGTGGTGTGGTAAATAGTGAGGAGGATAGGCTTAGAATACAGGAGGATTCAGATGGGCTGATCAGTGGCAAGAAGAAATTGAGGACTGCAGATGCTGGAGATCAGCATTGAAGAATGTGGTGCTAGAAAATATAGCCGGTCAGGCAGCATCCGAGGAGCAGGAGAGTCAATGTTTCAGGCTTATGCCCAACACACCGACTATCCTGATCAGTGGCAAGCGGAATTCAATCAAGATAAGGGTGAGGTGATGCACTGTGACAGGACAAATAAGACATGATGATAAAATTTGATGAATGGTAGGATCCTGGAAAGCACCATGGATCAGCTGGACCTTGATGTGCATGTCCACCAGTTCCTTCAGGTAGCAGGACAAGTAGATAGAAAGTGGTTAAAAAAATAGCCTTTATTAGCTGACATACAGAGTTTAAGGGCAGGGATTTTATGCTAGAACTGTATAAAATGTAGGTTATGCCACAACTAGAGTATTGCATGCAGTTTTGGAATCCACATTATAGACAGGATATGATAGCACTGGACAGGGTGCAGAGGAGACTTACCAAGATGTTGCCTGAGCTGGAAAGCTTTAGTTATGAAGAAATACTGAATAGATGGGATTATTTTCTTTGGAGCAGTGGAGACTGAGGGGGACATGATTGAGATGTATAAATAATGAGGAGCGGAGGTAGTTCCAAGGAAGGAACTTTTCCCTTTGATGGAGAGATCAATGACTGGAAGTACAGATTTAAAAGAGATGTGAGAAACAATATTTTCACTCAGAGGGTGGTAGAAATCTGGAACTCACTGGCTGTAAAGGTGGTAGAGATAAGATCCCTCATAACATATAAGAAGCACTTTGAAGCATATTTGTTTTGTCAAATGTGTACAAGGCTATGGGCCAAGAGCTGGAAAATAGGTTAAGAATACTGAGGTGGTTGGTTTTGACTGGCACAGATTTGATGGGCTAAAGGAGCTTTTACTATGCTGTATATGTCTATGCCTCAGGGTATCCTAAAGTCCCATTGAGCCAGTGATGTGCCTTCAAATAGCAGTTCTTGTTGTTTAGGCACAAAAACATTAAGGGTAATATCTTAAATGTCTTCAAGAGGAGTGAAGACCAAGCAGTTAGTGATAGATTCAAAACAATGGAAAAGGCAGTAGTAAACCAAGGTACAAACATACATTAATCAAACAACAGTTTAAAAGGAATATAGATTTATATAAATGAAAATATTTAGAATGTGGATTTTTCTATTGCAAATGATTATTAAAAAGAGAAATGTTAAAGAATACAGAAAATAAGTAGAACAGCAGAACAAGTAGCTGGCTTGTGTGGAGATAATCTAACTTTTCTCAAATGTCCTGCTGATGTGCTCTAGCATTTTATGGCCTAATGATTTAAGAATTGAGTTCTAAAGATTGCATTTGCACGAACTTTTAGAAAACATAAACAAAAGCATCTAGAAGGAATAATACAGTTTTCGGTAAATAAGCTTGGTAATTATTGCATTTTTTTTAGGTTATTGGTAAGCATCATGGAAAAACTTCAATTACACATCAACTGTAACTGTAACTCAACTCCTGTGATTACATTTCAGAAATCCTGTTCTATTTTTCATGCTTTTGTACTTAATAAACTGGTGGAAACCTTCATGCAATCAAAAGCCAGATGCATTTACAATATTGTTACCACAAAATATTGGAATTGTTATTTTCCATTGTAATGATATACTTCAAAATTGTAAGAACAAGCAACTAACTGGTATCCTTCTGAAATACCACAGCTTGACTCACAACTTGAATGACATGGTACAATCAGAGTGGAGGGAATTGAATTATTCGTTGGCAGTTTGTACAATTAATAATATGAGTCCAATGACCCACATGAGGTTATTATCTCTCTATCGCTGAACAAAGGAATTTTTTCTGTTTCTCCATAAAATTATGGAAATTGTCTCTTCAAACAGTGTGATTGGGCCTGGGTACTTGACAATGGTGGCGGTAGTATTCTGGCTACGGCAGCATGTGGAGTCTCAGGGCACCTGAGTGTTCGCAGACTGAGGAATGGACTTTGTAGCTTTGATTATCTGGCTACGAGAACTCTTGACAGAGGTGGGAAGTAATCTACATATTTCCTTTTCTTCTGACTACTTCTTATATTTCTGCATTTTACATATTAAGATGGTGCCAGAGAATGGTGACTTTGTACATTTTTCACTGTACTCCTGTATTTCTGTACTCGAGTGCACATGACAATAAAATCTAAATCTAAATATGCTTATGTGGAAGATAAAATCTGTTGAAGTTCTTAATTGCAATAGATTTTCAAAGTGTACTAAATATTACTTGACAGGATTGTAAAGTTAATTCCAAAATGGACTCTCAGAACTTAAAATTTCTTTCCATTTGCTTAAGATATGTTAATGTCAGGCACCATTCTCCAGTTAAGGAATAATTCAAATCTTCTCTCTGGTATCTATTAATGCTGCTACCGGGAAACGTGCAAAATACTGAAGCATTCTGTTGTCCAATTTTCATCACTACTATTTGTTTTTTCTTGCTGGCACCTGCATTTTGTAAGCAACAGTTTCAAGTGCAGTTTTGTTGACTACTAGCAAATGAAAAAAAAGAGATACGGATACTCAACCACTCTCAGCTAAGCATGTTTGGATTTTGAGACAGTTTACAAAAGGAGCCGGCCAAAATCGAGAGTGAGCAGAACAACTATATCAATTAGTTATTAGCCTGAAACCTGGCAGTCTGATAGTCTTGTAGACTCAGCTCACTTGAATGTTAGAATGCAAACTAAAACAAACAAATCCAAAAATTACAGTCAAACTCTTCTACTAGACAACAGGAATTTTGGTCATGGGACATGCTTTCCAATGAGTCAGTTTCAATTTCAAAATTCTTTCTATCACCCCATGTGGGTCCATTATGCACTTTAAGACTAATACCATCTCCACAAGCATAACCAGATAAGCATCAACAATATACGCTGGGAAATTGAGAACACACAAGCATATTATTGTGACCCTGTATGGAAGGGATTTAAACTATTTGAAAAGATTCTAACCCCAATACTACCATTCATTTTAATTTTGCTGTTGAATACTCTATCGGACACATTGTTGTAGCCAGTCAAGTTCATAAAGTACTGATGGATCATAAACAGAGACATAAACACTCTGACACTGAGGTGGAGAGCAGAAGGAAGTGTATGATTTTACTGTTCACCATATCTGGCAGCTTCATCATTCTGTGGTTGTGGTATTTCTTAGAGTATTTGAGTTCCAAAATGATTCTTAGATAACGACTCTGAATATAGGTTTGAAAAAATTTCATATATGCTTCGGGATTTAGGTTCCTGCACAAATACCATTATTTACATAGTGACACTGTCCAAGTTTTGGAAGGAAATTCGGAACATAGTGAAAGCTCTTTTTCATAAGTAGTTTAATGAGACCTGCAACAACATCCATTGGGTGCAATGAGGGAGGAATGTTGATTGCCCAAAAATGCAAACAAAGTGCCTGGAGGATGATTAAAAATATATAATTATTGACTGTGTGAGCACTTCATGTTGGGAATCCAAACATAACAAGAGTGCAGGACAATTGGAAATATGCTAGCAAAAGTGAGGACTGCAGATATTGGAAACCAGAGTTTAGTTCAGAGTGGTGCTGGAAAAGCACAGCAGGTCAGGCAGCATCTGAGGAGCAGGAAAAGCGACATTTCGGACAAAAGTCCTTCATCAGGAAACTTCCTGATGAAGGACTTTTGCCCGAAACGTTGACTTTCCTGCTCCTCGGATGTTGCCTGACCTGCTGTGTTTTTCCAGCACCACTCTAAAAATAACCAGGTAAGTTTCAAAACCCCAGTCACAAAGCCATTGTTTACATATGAGGTAGATGGTGGGTTGTTCGTAAATTGGCAGGCAGAATGAGTTTCGATCGCTCCCTTTGCTCCCAGCCCCTGCTAGGGAGACGAATCATCTACTATTCTTGTGTGTTTGTTGACTCCAATCTCCATACAATGTAAAGATGAGAGATTGTAGGTATAGTGTTTAAACTCTGTTCTGATAATTGTTCATTTGAACTATCAAGAATTATAGTCAATTTGAATCATGTGATCGGCAGTGGTCATGTTTTAGTACAACAAAGTCTATTTCAAAAATTAAACAAGAATAGCTTTTAGAACAATTTAAGATCTCTTTCATGTCTTATCGACATAACAGCAGGCACGTATAATGCACTACACTGCCATTGGTAAGGAAACTGTATGTAATGGATTTTGTAGAACTAATTGAACGAATTGGGGATGATAGCAGCCTCAGCACTTAAGAATTAAAATCACTGTGGTGCACCAACAGACAAAGGAAATTGAATTAAAACAGCATAACACACAGCACGAATTGCAGGCACTGTGTACAGGGTTTTGTTAGCTTGCACCTGGCACATTTCCAATTTTGATCACAAGAGCAATCAATAATCTAACCACAAAGGTGGTGCAGGGAGATGGAGATATCACAAAACTGAATCCTACCAAATGAGAGTTGGATTAAGAAGAGAGCCTGGAAGAACTTTTCAACAGTTTGGAGAAGAAAACCTCAGCACTCATTCTAGAGCTATGCAGACAATAGGTGAATCTGCCATATTGCTTCAAGGTAATCAATTAAATTACATAGAATCCCCCAACGTGAAAAAGGCCATTTAGCCCAATAAGTTCACACCAACCCTCCAAAGACCATCTCACTCAAACCCATCTCCTTACCCTAACCCTGTAACCCTGCACTTCCCATGGCTAATGCACCGAACCTACACATTTCTGAATGCTATGGGTAATTTAGCATGTCCAATCCACTGAATTTGCACATCTTTGTACTGTGGGATAAAACTGGAGCACCCAGAATAAACCCATGTTTAAAGTTAGACAAGGACTAGAAACTAAAGCTAGTTAAAAATAAGAAAGGACAAATGTCATGAAAAGTTTCAATCAGTATTTGAAATGGTTGTTAGAATTAGAGTTATTCAAGTTCCAGTTGAAAGATGTGATGGAGAGACCTTTTCTTCTGAATATGTCAAATAGTTTTTGACTTGCTATTTATCTGGTAAGCTTGTGATGAGCAGCCTTCACTTTAAACTGTAAATAACTTATTCAATCACAGATCTTTAATTAGAAAACCTCATTAAATTGTAACCTGTATGGTAGGTTATTACCGTTGTTGGAATTGATTGTCTCAGTAAATCTATAATTCTTTTTGAGAAAGACATTCTGTCCCTCCTCTTCTGACAGCACAAACACTTCCTGTGATATAGTTTCATAGGTGCCAGCATCTCTCCAACATTTTATCCATAGGAACACAGAGAATAGGAGCAAGAATAGGCCATTTGGAGCTTCAAGCTTGCTCAAGCATTCAAGATGATCATGGTTGATGATCTCATTCAATATAGTTTCTCCCTAAACCCTTCAATCTCTTTCGCCCCAAGAACTATATCCAACTCCTTTTTGAAAACATTTAATGTTTGGCCTTAAGTACTATCTCTGGCAGGGCAATCCATAGAAACACCACTGTCTGATGAACAAATGTTGCCTCATCTCAGACCTAAATGGCCTATCCTACCTTAGACTGTGACCTCTGGCTCAGGACTTTCCAATCATTGGGAATATCTTATCAATGTTTCCCCTGTTTAGCCCTGTTAGAACTTTATAGGTTTCTGTGAGACGTCCCCTCATTCTTATAGAGCCATAGAGATATACAGCATGGAAACAGACCCTTCGGTCCAACCTGTCCACGCCGACCAGATACCCCAACCCAATCTAGTCCCACCTGCAGCACCCGGCCCATATCCCTCCAAACCCTTCCTATTCATATACCCATCCAAATGCCTCTTAAATGTTGCAATGGTACCAGCCTCCACCACATCCAGCTCATTCCATACATGTACCACCTTCTGCGTGAAAACGTTGCCCCTTCAGTCTCTTTTATATCTTTCCACTCTTACCCTAAACCTATGCCCTCTCGTTCTGGACTCCCCGATTCCAGGAAAAAGACTGTCTATTTATTCTATCCATGCCCCTCTATAAGGTCACCCCTCAGACTCCGTCGCTCCAGGGAAAACATTCTTCTAAACTTCTTAAAAAAAGACCTAATCAATCAAGTCTCTCTTCATACATGAGTCCTGCCATCCCAGGAATCAGCCTGGTAAACCTTCATTACATTCCCTCCATAGCCAGAACATCATTCTCAGGATAAGGAGACCAAAACTGCACACAATACTCAAATTGTGGTCTCATCAAGGCCCTGTATAATTGCAGCAGGACACCCATGCTCCTGTACTCAAACTGTTCATTATAAAGGTCAATGTATCATTTGCCTTTTTTCATTGCCTGCTACAGCTGCATGCTTACTTTCAGCAACTGGTGTATAAGAACACCCAGACCTCCGCTTTTCACACACTATTACCATTCAGAGAATAATCTGCCTTCCTACTTTTGCACGGATAATATCACACTTACCCACATTATACTTTATCTGCCATGCATTTGTTTGGTCAATTTATCGAAATCTCACAGAAACAACCTTTTCTCAGCACACTCTCCCACCCATTTTTGTGTCATTTGCAAACTTGAAGATATTATATTTAGTTTCCTCATCAAAATCATTAACATATTTTGTGAATAACTGATGTCCAAGCTCTGATACCTGTGGTATCTCATCAGTCATTGCTGCTTGAAAAGTGGCGTAGTCATTCCGCATGTGATGAGCTGAGACAGTGATTAAAGCAAGTATGCAATAATAGAGTACAAGACGACATGTGGGATATTGCCATTATTAGTTGACACAGAGAGTTTAAGTGCTGGGAGGAGAAGCTGAAATGGCATAAAATATTGATTAGGCCAGAGCTGGAGTATTGTGGCAGTTCTGGAATCCACATTATAATGGAGACTTGATTAGGGGTGGATATGATTGCATTGGAAGGATTCAAAGCAGATTTACCTAAATGTTGCCTGATCTGGAAAGTTTTTGTTGTGAATAAACATTGGAGGTACTGAGATCGCTTTCCTTGGAGCGGAGGAGAGCGATGGGTGAACATGATTGAAATGAATAAAATTATGAGCAGCATAGACAAAGTAGACAAGAAGAAACCTTTCTTCGGTGGAAGGATCATTGACTGGGAGTATATCTTTAAGGTAAGGAATTGGAGGTTTAGAGGCAATGGAAGGAATTTTTTTAAACCAGCGGGTGAACAGGGATTTCTTCCACTCTTCCACGATTGGCCCAGCTGATCAAGATCTCTTAGATTTCTTCCAATCTTAGATAACCTTCTTTACTGTCCACTATACCACCAATGTCAGTGCCATCCACAAACTTACAAACCATGCTTTCTACATTCTTATCCAATCATTCATATAAATGAAATACAACAGTGGACCCAGCACCAATTCCTGCAGAACACTGCTGGGTCACAGTCTTCCAGTGTGAAAAACTACTTGGGACTTTCTCGGTCCAGGTATAGAAATAAGTTGCTTCAAATCACACTGACTCAAATTTTCATCCATTAACTCATTGAAGGAAGTGTTGTGATCTTATGATCAGCTAATGTTATTACTGGACAAATTAGATCCCATACTGAAACCTGGCTTGCTAGATTTTGATTTCTTCTGGTTTTAACAGTGATCTCTTGCTGAACCAAGCCAATCAATAGATATTGCTTTGGCAATAAAACTGAAGTCTATTAACAAAAGAATTGAAGACAAACTAAGATAAACTAATCTGTCTACTTGTCACTCGTGTAAAGATTTTTAAAAACAGTAACATTATAATCACATTCATCCCCAAAAAACATTCCTTTATAAGTTGAAAACAATAACAACTCTTGCAGAGTACCCAAAACACAGCACTGGTTCAGTACTCAAAACTCAGCAGAATTCACATCACAGGCTCTGTCTCTAACACCCAGCTCGGTTTGAGTCACTGTGACTTTTATTTATAGACTGGAACTACAGATAGCTTCTTGCTGGAGGTATTATACATTTCTTTAAAATCTTCAAGTATTCTGCTTCCACCACCTTTTCAGAGAGAAGGAGACTCAAAGATTCAAGACACTCAAAAAGAAAAATCGCCTCATCTCTGTTTCAAATGGGTGACTTCTGATTTTTAAACAGTGTCTTTTCATTCTAGATTTACCCATTGGAAAAAAGATTCTACCCTACCAACGATCTTCAGGATTTTATATCTTTCAATCAATTTATCTCTTACTCTTCCAAATCCAGCAGATATAAGCCTAGTCTGTCCATCCTTTCCTCACAGGTTAACCTTCCATTCCAGGTATTAGTTTATTATCCCTCTTTAACTTGGGTGATCAGTACTGTGCACAGCAGCCCAGATATGGTCTCACCAATAACCTCCATATTGAAGGATTATTTCCATACTTTAGTATTCAATTTACCTTGCAATAAATGATTACATTTTAGTAGCTTTCTTAATTACTTGTTAACCTTCGGTGATTCATGCACAAGGGTATGTAGACCCTTTTGCATCTCAAAATTCTACAGAGTATCACCATTTAAATACTTTATTTTACTCTTCCAGCCAAAATGCATCTCTTCACATGTTCCAACATTATACTCCATTTACCATATGTTTTCCCAAACATCTGACAAGTCTCAATATTTTGTAACCTCAGTGTGTCCAAATTTACTTTCCTATCTATTTTTCTGTAATCAGCAAATTTGGTATCCATTCCTTCATCTAAGTCATTTATATAAATTATAAACAGTTAAGGTGTCATCACTAATCTCTATGGCACACCATTTGCTACATATTGCCAAACTGAAAAATATCCGATTACAATTATTCTCTGCTGCCTGTTAATTAGTCAATCTTCTCTCAAAACAAATACAGGTAGTTCTTCTATAACTTGATGGTTGCATTCTTATGCAACACCGCATTATGGAAAAACTGCACTTTAGAAATAGCGCTTGAAGTGTTGGTGATCTAATTGTGTTACAGCCAACACGTTTTTAAAGTTTGCGCTTTCGAAATAGTGTCCCCAATTCGTCAATCGCATTATAGTGATTATCTTGAATTTGTTCGAATGCACTATTACAATTTATTTAGTCATAGCTTCTAACTTTTCCCCTATATTAAATGTTAAGCTAAGTACCCTGTAGTTATCCACTTGCCATCTTCCGACCTTTTGGAATAAGAGGTTAGAGCCATCTTGCAATCTAATAGGACCATCCCTATATCAAAGGGGTTTTGGAAAATTAAAACCAATGCATCAACTATCTTATCAGTCACTTTTGTAATGTACTAAGATGAAGTCCATCAGGACTCATACCTTTCAGCCCATAGCTCCAACGATTTATTTAGATTCACTTCTTTAGTGATTGTGATTTTTCAGAATTGCTCCCTCCCTTTTGTGTCATGGTTTAGTGCTATTTCTGGGATGTTTCTTGTATCAGCTATATTGAAGACAGATGCAAAATACCTGTTCAATTCATCTGTCATTTCTTTATTATACATTATTAATTCTTCAAATTCACTTTTTATCAGATCAATGCTTAGCTTGCTAAATCTTTTTGACTTTAAATACTTAGAGAAACTCTCAGTACCTACTTTTATATTTCTAGCTACTTTTCTCTCATACTCTAACTTCTTCGTCTTTATTAATTGTTTGGTTTGTTTTTTGCTTTTTTAAAAATATTCTGACCAATCTTCTGATCCAGCACAATTATATGATGTCATTTTCTTTTAGTTTGATGCTATCTTTAACATTTCTAGTTGGGGCGGCACGGTGGCTCAGTCGTTAGCACTGCTGCCTCACAGCACCAGGGTCCCGGGTTTGATTCCATCCTTGGGCGACTGTCTGTGTGGAGTTTGCACATTCTCCCCATGTCTGTGTGGGTTTCCTCCGGATGCTCCGGTTTCCTCCCACAGTCCAAAGATGTGCAGGTCAGGTGAATTGGCCATGTTAAATTGCCCATAGTGTTAGGTGCATTAGTCAGAGGGAAATGGGTCTGTGTGGGTTACTCATCAGAGGGTCGGTGTGGACTTGTTGGGCCGAAGGGCCTGTTTCCACACTGTGGGGAATCCAATCTAATCTCTAATCTTAGCCACACATGATGGTTCCCTCCCTTGGAAATTTTTAAAAAATCATTGAAATATATCTATTCTGTGTATTCTGAAATATCCCCTTAAATATCTACTATGGCACATCTGTTGCACTATCCTTTCACCGAGGTAGATCTACTTTCAAGCCCTCAATTGCCTTAGTTAAATTTAAAATGGTCTTGGACCCACTTATCTGTCCCTTAAAACTAATCTGAAACTCAATTATATTATGGTTGCAACAACTGAGAGGCACCTTCACTGAGATATCTTAGAACATGTGTTCGAAGAAACTATCCTGAAAGTATTCAGTGAACTCCTTATCTGCAATACCTTAGCATATTTGATTTTTCAAGTCAAGATGTAGATTAAAATTTCTTATGAATAAGGGAAGCTTGGTGGCTCAGTGGTTAGCATTGCTGCCTCACAATACCAAGGACATAGGTTTGATTCCGCCTTCAGGGACCATCTGTGTGGAATTTGCGCATTCTCCCCGTGCCTGCCTCCGTATTGGAATCATCCAGGTCAGAGTGCAGGGAACATGCTTGCTATCTCTACACTTAATCTGCACCAGTGAATGGTAATAGGAATTGGATGTTGCCTGCCATTTTAAATGGCTTAAGAGTTGTCGTGATACGATGAAAGTCTGCCTCTAACACTGCGTCAAGATAATACAATGTACATGAAACGCAATATATTTACACTTCAAGTACATCATTATCCAGAAAATGTCTGCTTCTTAAGCAGGATTTAGATTAGCTTATTAAATTCCCTACAGTGTGGAAACAGGCCCTTTGAGCCAATAAGTCCACACCGACCCTCTGAAGAATAGCCCATCCAGACCCCTTTGCCTCTGACTAATGCACATAACATCATGGCCAATTCACCTGACCTGCACATCTTTGTGATTGTAAGAGGAAACTTGAGCACCTGGAGGAAACCCACACAGACACGGGGAGAATGTGCAAACTCCACACAGACAGTCGCCAGAGGCTGGAATCGAACCTGGGACCCTGGTGCTGTGAGGCAGCAGTGCTAACCACTGAGCCACTGTGCCATCCTTAATTTAAGTTCGTTAAACTCAATACTTCATGGAACAAAGATCAAACCTTGGAAATTATAGTGTATATTCTGGCCCTGACATGTAGCCTTTTCTAAGGTTTAGTAACGGAGGAGAAAAGTAATTATGTTTGCAACATGCTACTGGACATGTTATTTTTGTTATACTAACTACTACGCACTGAGTTTTTTTCATTTTATGGTAATCTTCTACTTTGCTATCTCTACAGTATCATTTCTGATACAGTTTCAATTTCTACTTCAGCACTGGTATTACTATACATTCACCAGGTCAAAGTGTCTCTACTGTGCTCCTGCTTCATATGAACAAAAGAATGAGGAAAAATATTGTTGAAATGTTTAATATTTGGTACAGAAAATAAAATGGTTGGCAGAAATCAAATGTTAAAACTTCAGCTTCATAGACTAGGTGAGCTTCATTCTTATCACTTATGCTGACACGAGAACTACTGGACTGAATGACTGTCTTGTCACTCACACCCTTCTATCATCTTTATTTAAATACACCCCAAGCTAGCTCGAAATGTTTGATACAGCATCAGAACATTATCTTGCTCTTTGTTAATTACTAATCCAGTTTTAATATACTTACAGTACAGTTGTGAACAAAGCAAGTTTTATGCTCATTCAAAACACTACATATTGCTTATTTAACAGCATAACATTTCACTGAGTACTACAAATACTCTTGATAGTAGAAACTTATATATCATCTCCTGCTGCTACCTACTGCCAACATTTGCCATCTTCATGTCATTTAATCAATGCCATTGAAACAAAATTTTTAAAATGTAACAAAGATTTTTTCCTTGTAATCAACAAATGACAAACTCAATTTCAAACATCTTAATATAACAACACATGCTCTTCACCTAATGTGCAGAACAAAGGAAATATCTTGTGGAGAACTATGAATGAACAAGTTAGCTGCAGCTTTTATAATACATTATCTTAAAGTCTCCAGATATAAATGAACATAGTGAATTCAGTGACATTACCCTCCACAATGGATAATTATCATTCGATGTGTCCTGGAGCATCGGAGGCTGAGGGGTGACCTTATTAAGGTTTACAAAATTATAAGGGGCATGGATAGGGTTAATAGGCAAAGTCTTTTCCCTCGGACCGGGGAGTCCAGAACTAGAAGGTATAGGTTTAGGGTGAGAGGGGTAAGATATAAAAGAGACCTAAGGGGCAACTTTTTCATACAGAGGGTGGTATGTATATGGAATGAGCTGCCAGAGGAACTGGTAGAGGCTGGTACAATTGCAACATTTAAGAGGCATTTGGATGGGTATATGAATAGGAAGGGTTTGGAGGGATTTGGCCCGGGTGCTGGCAGGTGGGACTGGATTGGGTTGGGATATCTGGTCGGCATGGATGGGTTGGACCGAAGGATCGGTTTCTGTGCTATACACCTCTACGTACACAATTCATAAATGATGAGGAGGAAAGCACAAACTTTCAGCAGTGATTTGCAATTAATGTGCAGAAGCTTTTTTTTATTTCCCCTCTAACTTTGTGCACTTAGCTAGGCTTTGGCTTGGTTATAAATGACAGTCTTATACCTAAAAATATGGAACCTTCAAATCATATGAGATAGAGAATATGCGATAAAGTAAATGCAATGAATCTTCAGCCTTTTAACGTATTTTCAAAAATAAGAACTGAGTGCTGTACAATTGGGTTATTCACAAAGACCATGAGTGCAAATAGAATGTTTAGAAGTAGGATCTTTATACTCTCTTTGCCTTTGATATCCAAATAGTCCAAAAGTCTCTGGACTTTTCTGCCAAACTATCTTGCATATTTTTGCACATATCTGTCCAAAAGGCGAAATGAGAGCTTATGCAGCTGTTCTCTACTCCATGCATTTCCATCTGCTTGAGAGCACTTTCTTCTCTTTCATTCTTAATAAACTTTCTCTTGATGGATCTATAGTTCACACATGTAGTAAGATTTTTTTGCACTTGTATCAATTTTGAAGATAATTCATTTGCATTTGTCTAATACGTCAAATGTGCATGTCAAAGCCAAGGTGCAAAATCTGACATTTACCGGGTAGACTCAGCTTGGTTTGCATTAATATCTGTAGGTAGCTATGGCCATTTCTGAAAGATTACCTTGAAAAATAATTCCCTTCAGCGTCTTAAATGTTTTGTCATGTCATGTTGTATTGTTTTTGTTGATCATAAAAAGAGTGTCTTTGGCTTCCTGACAGATTACTTTGGGGGCCTAAGATGGTTTTTCTGGCACCAAAAGGCTATATGTGCAATTTCTTTTAATAAAAAAAAACAGAAAGATACTGATGTCATTGTAGGATGAATGAAAACCACATTAGAACTGCTAGCTCTGCCAACAATATTTTTAAACTAAATCGATTTATGATTGAAGGAATTCTGGATTGAATATAACTGAGTGTCATGAACAGTTTCCCCACTAACTAAAGACTCGCAAAAAATACACACTTGACCTAAGGTGAAGTTGCAATGTGGAGCACAGACTGTACCATTAAGTATATAAAGCAATGAAAGTAAAATTCATTTTTGTGCAATTTCTTTTTCATTCTTCTAATAACAGGCATTTATAAAGTTTTATATAAACTATATGAAGTAGCTGTTCAAAGTATGTTCACATAACTCTTCACGTTTTTTTCTGATGCATATGAAGGCCTGATGCCTATTTGTTGCAACAGTAAATGAAAGACTAATGGCAGAATTAAAGCTGAGTGTGAAGAAGCAGACAGAAAATTGTGGCACTTAACCTCATGGAACTAAGATGGTTATTAACCTTCTTGCAGCATTGGTAGGTCCAGACCATTGACCCAGTTGGCATCTTCAGAACCTTCAGAATGTGGTGTCATAGCCTCCTCAATGTGCAACCACGAAGTATAATTGTAATTCATTCAAACCTGTCCTCGCCATTAAAATAATTTCAGCGGGGAATTGTGAATAACAATTCAAAGTGACATCCCATGTGATTTGTCCAGTCCACATCATGGAGACAAATCTAAGTGCCGTAACTCACCACAGTCTTAGCCTGAATTATCTAACTCAGGATTAATGTGCGTTTGATTCCTGTATATACTTGACTATTCACAAACTTGTTGATCCATTGATTAGAGTTAAAGGACTTAATTATATCATTTTTCCTTGTTTATACAACATATACAGGACATACCTTTCTTTTAAAATGATATCATTTTAATTCCAGGACAAAGGGTTTATATTAGAAGACTTGTGAAGAAAGACAAAAATTGATGGGCCAATGTTTTTCTACACAGTAACATTCCATGTTTCAAATTACTCTTCTGATCATGAAAACTGTTGGATATCAAGTAAAGCTCAAAAATGAATCATTTCCAAATTCATCCTCAGTCTGTTTTTTTTAAAACAAAGAGTAACTAGTTATCTAAGGCATTACTACTGACATTAGAAATCTCCATATGTGATCTCTTTTCTCTCTTCTGTTTATAAACCTGCTGCACATTTTGGAGGTTACCATAATAGAGCAAAACTCACAGGTTAAAAACAAACCCCGAGGATAACATTAACCTACATTTAAGTTTAGGCATGTGCTGAGATATTTCTTTTTTGTGTAATCGGTAAAATGCCAGTTGTGTTTGTTTCTTGGTGAGTGAATCCACATAAAACAAATGCAGTTCAATAAAGACCGGCACAAAAAATTAGAAGTATCTTGTGAATAACAACGCACTGAACAGCAGTAAACTTTAAACAGGTCTCACAGCATTCAAAACATGCTGCAAAACATGTGCTTTTCAATTAACAAAATGGCCAAGGAAATATACTTACACTGTGCCATTGATGAAGCAAGTGACTTTACTAACTAAACTACAACATTTTGTTAAGGAACAATTATTCAAGAAAATACTTGTTTTCCATTATTTTCGAAAACAGACCATGCAGATACCCAATGAAACAAAATGGAGACAGCCGGCTGCCTCATTTCTTCATTTTTTATAATACCTCGGAGACCTTAAGCTCTCAACACACATAGATCTTTCTGGGCTTGTCTATAATAACCAAGCTTATTTATAGTCAGAGTCAAACTCTTTTCTGTACCCATTTCCCTATACAGCATGTACAAATCTAAATCAGATTTAATTCTGTTGAGTTAAGATTTTGATAAATCAATCAGTAACAGTTCCTTTGCAGAGATAACCTAATTTATTATCTAGATGTCTATGAAAATTCTCTCCAAAATTCATTAGAGAGTTACCTAGTTCTTACGCTGCCAATACTGTGCACCAATAAAACTGATCGATTTCAATTTATACAAGCAAAGCGGCTTTTCAAAGCTTATACATTTAAATAAAGGAAAGAATGAAAAACCGCTTTGTGAGCACTTTTGACAAACAACAGCTTTAAAGAGAATCAGGCATTGCGAAAGGGTAGGAATAGGTTATAACCTCCAGCTCGGTGGGAACTGAACAGATGAAAACCTCTTCTGATTGGCATAAGGGTTATTAAAATGAAATAGATTTGTGCCATCACAACCTGAGCCACTGTGGAGCCACACTTACACCACAAAACTGCACACAACTTGGCATCATTTGACACCAAACTGTTAGCCTCATTTATCCAAGCGCTTACACAGCAGTGGGCGTGAAATTAAAGTTTATTGATGAGGCTGCATCTAACTTTGCTCTTCTTAGGCCTACCATGCATTGGATTCAAAAGAAGACAGCCTAAAGACTGTGTGCAATGTAGTCCAGACACAATTTTTTGATGAGAAGTCTATTTTTCTATTACAGTGAAATTGAAGAACTAGTTACTGCTAAACATTTTATGGTAACATATTGACTAGCTTATGAAATTCAGTCCTGGAATTGGGCATGAACATACAATCTTCTGATTCAGAACCAAGTGCGCTACTATCCGATCAAGTTGGCAATTCAAAATGTAGCTGGGAATTATATCTATTGTTTTGTAACTTTAAAAAATATTATGAACCCTTTTTGGATTGGTTACTCCCAATACAAACACCAATTGAAAACCATAACAAGTACAAAAGAACAATTAGAAATATTAATTACATTGGAAAATAGAATACCAGTAATGATCCCTTCAAGAGAATGGAATAATTTAAAAAGGTATAACAGTTGGGATCACTGTACTGAAAGTATCTGCTTTATCCAACAAAATTAAAATGAATATCAATACAATTGAAAACACTGTGGATCACGAATATGCGTAACTGCTGAAAACACCAGAAGCATATGGTGAGGAAAATAGTATCCAATTGAGTTAATGGGCAAGGAAGAGATAGTTCAGTCAATATAGGAGTATAAAATCTTGTTTGGCTGGGGATATTTGAAAGAGAGAACTTTTTTAAGGAGGATGAAGAAAAGTTTTTTGAGGCTGGAGCAGTCAATTTGAGACCTTGGTAGGCAAGGGAAGGAATGAGTTTCTATTATAGAAGGAAAACACAGTTAGATTTTTTGGAAGTGGAAGAAATGGCTGGTGCTGAAACATGACAGACCTTTGATAAAGGACAAGCAGGAGGCTGAAAGAATACAGCAAGCCAGGCAGCATCAGGAGGTGGAGAAGTCGACATTTTGGTTGTAATCTTACTTCAGGACTTTAATAAAGGACATCATGCAATGCTTGGGGGAAAAAGAATTGCAGAGATTCCCTAAAACGTAGCTAAATAATCTTTTATGCATAAAGTGAGTGAAAATAATGTGAGATAACTGTGCACTATTACACCAATACAGCTATGGTACTTAATTGGAAGAAATTTAATACCTGTAAACTGAAGACTATCTTTTGGACTGGCTTTTATTTTTCAGGAATAACAAATCTACCGTATCCTAAGAGTAGCATTTAATTCTTCCTACAGTACCCTTGATTGAATCACACAGCTTGGCAACTTTCAATAATGCTACTGAGCCTCTATGCACGTATCAAATATCTAATCTGAGCACAAGAACTGCTAATTTCTCCTACAGAATTGGCATAAGCCTTTATCTTAATTTGTCCGAGCTCACCTAAAATGGTGGGTCAACAATGTTCAATGCTCTACACTACCTCTGTCTGACCCTCTTGTGTTGTGACTATGAGAATTATGCTATATTGTGCAATGCAATTCAAAATACAAAATAAATGCATTGTGATACATTGACGATAAATTTCATTTAAACAAGAGAACTGGTAATCCGTTTTCCTGCAAATTTATTTTAATCCAATGTTTATATGTTTAGATACATAAGTTAAATTTGTAACAAAAATGTTCTCTTCCCTTCCTTTTCCTTACTCAGTTCAATTTTAGGCATCACACAGATGTGGTTGCAGGGGGTCAGGACTGGCAATTAAACATCCAAGGATTTACAACTTCTCGAAAAGAGAGGGAGGTAGGCAGAGGGAGGCGGGGTTGCCTTTGTTAGGAATTAATTTAAATCTATGGCACTGATTGACACAGGGTCAGATGATGTGGAGTCTGTGTGGGTGGAGTTGAGGAAACACAAAGGCAAATAAAACCATAATGGGAGTTATGTACAGACCTCCCAGCAGTGGCCAGGACAAGGGAACAAGATGTACCAGGAAATAGATAGGGCATGTCAGAAAGGCAAGTTCACAGTGATCATGGGGGACTTCAATATGCAAATTGACTGAGTGAATAATGTTGCCGGTGGATCCAAAGAAAGGGGATTCATGGAATGCTTACAGGATTGCTTTTTGGAACAGCTTGTGATGGAGTCCACGAGGGAGCAGGCTATTCTGGACTTAGTGCTATGTAATGAGACAGACTTTATAAAAGATCTCAAAGTAAGGGAACACTTAGGAGCCAGCGATCATAATATGATAGAGTTCAGTCTGCAGTTTGAGGGAGGGAAGGCAAAATTGGATATAATGGTGTTACATTTAAATAAAGGTAATTACAAGGGCATGAGAGAGGAACTGATGAAAATTGACTGGAAGTAGAGCCTAGTGGGGAAGACAGTAGAGCAACAATGGCAGGAGTTTCTGGGTGTAACTGAGGACACAGTACAGAGGTTCATCCCAAAGAAAAGAAAGATTATCTGCGGGGTGGGGTGGATTATACAGCCATGGCTGACAAAGGAAGTCAGGAAATGTATCAACAATAAAGATAGAGCCTATTAAGTGGCCAAGAGCACTGGGAAATCAGAAGATTAGGAAGATTACAAAAACAAACAGAGGATAACAAAGACAGAAATAAGGAAGCAGTGGATCAAATATGAAGGTAAACCAGCCAGTAATATTAGAAATGATAGTAAAAGTTTCTTTCAATACATAAGAAACAAACTAGAGGCAAAAGCAGACATTGGGCTACTCTAAATTGATGCAGGAAGGCTAGTGCTGGGAGATAAGGAAATAGCTGAAGAACTTAATACTTTGTGTCAGTCTTCACAGTGGAAGACATGAGTAATGTCCTAACAGTTAAGTAGAGCCAAGGAGCAGAGTTGAGTATGGTTGCCATTACAAAAGAGAAAATGCTAGAAAGCTAAAAGGTCTAAAAATTGACAAATCTCCTGGCCCCGATGGGCTACATCCTTGAGCTCTGAGGGAGGTGGCTGAAGAAATAGTGGAGGCGCTAGTTGTAATCTTTCAAAAATCACTGGAGTCAGGGAAAGTCCCAGATGATTGGAAAATCACTGTTGTAACCCCCTTGTTCAAGAAAGGATCAAGACAAAAGATGGCCAACTAGCCTAACCTCGGTTATTGCTAAAATTTTAGAATTCATTGTTAAGGATGAGATTTCTAAATTCTTGGAAGTGCAGGGTTGGTTTAGAACAAGTCAGCATGGATCTAGTATGGGAGGTTGTGCCTGACAAACTTGTTAGAATTCTTTGAAGTGGTAACAAGTAGGTTGGATCAGGAAAACCCAGTGGATGTTATCTATCTAGACTTCTAAAAGGCCTTTGATAAGGTGCCTCACGGGAGACTGCTGAGTAAGGTGAGGGCACATGGTGTTCAAGATCAGCTACTGGCATGGATTGAGAATTGACTGTCTGACAGAAGGCAGAGAGTTGGGATAAAAGGTTCTTTTTCAGAATGGCAGCTAGTGACAAGTGGTGTCTCGCAGGGCTCAGTGTTAGGGCAGCAGCTGTCCATTTTATATATTCACAATCTGGATGAAGGGTCTGGGGCATTCTGGCAATGCAGCAAAATTAAGCAGACAAACAGGTAGCCCTGAAGAAGTGGGAAGGCTGCAGAAAGATTTAGACAGTTTAGGGGAGTGGTCCAAGAAATGGCTGATAAAATGCAATGTGAGCAAATGCAAGGTCTTGCACTTTGGAAAAAAAGAATACAGGGACGGACTATTTTCTAAATGGTGAAAAAATTCATGAAGCCAAAGTACAAAGGGATCTGGAAATGCTATTTCAGGATTCTCTAAAGGTTGACTTGCAGATTGAGTCCGTGGTTAAGAAAGCAAATGTTATGTTGTCATTTATCTGAAGAGGGTTGGAATATAAAAGCAGCAATGTGCTACTGAGATTTTATAAAGCTCTGATTAGGCCTCATTTAGAATACTGTGTCCAGTTTTGGGCCCCACACCTCAGGAAGGACATATTGGCACTGACCATGTCCAGCGGAAATTCACACGGATGATCCCTGGAATGGTAGGCCTAACATATGGTGAACAGCTGAGGATCTTGGGATTTTATTCAATAGAGTTTAGAAGGTTGAGGGGAGATCTAATAGAAACTTACAAGATAATGAATGGCTTTGAAAGGGTGGACGTTGGGAATTTGTTTCCGTCAGATGGGGATACTAGGACCCGTGGGCACAGCCTTAGAATTAGAGGGGGTCAATTTAAAATGGAAATAAGGAGACATTTCTTCAGCCAGAGAGTGGTGGGCCTGTGGAACTCATTGTCACGGAGCACAGTGGAGGCCAGGAAACTGAATGTCGTCAAGGCAGAGACTGAAAAATTCTTAATCTTGTAAGGAATTAAGGGATACGGGGAGAGTGCGGGTAAGTGGCATTAAAATGCCCATCAGCCATGATTGAATGGCAGAGGGGACTCAATGGGCCAAATGGCCTTACTTCTACTCCTATGTCTTATGGTCTTAAATTGTGTTTCGCATGTTCATTGCTTCATTAAATCTGCTCGTTATGAACAATCTCTTAAAACATTAGGTATTGCAGTCTTTTTTTTTGTTTTCTTAGACTTTGCTCTTGTGATCTTCAGTTGCTCTAGACTTGTTGTAAAATGCTGTAATATGAATATTTAGATTGAAATGGACAATAAATGTTAGTCCCACCAGCGAGGCTCACATCGCATGAACACAGAAAATAAGAATAGTAACAGGCCATTCAGCCCTTTGAGCTTGTTCCTCTATTCAATATGGTCATGAATAATTATCTAATTCAGTGCCCTTTCTCGACTACCCTTAGATCCCTTCAGCCCTAAGAGCTACATATAACACCATGAAAGGGTTTGGAAAGAAGAGCAGCAAGACAAATAACATTACAATTATATTCAAACAATACCAATTGGGGTTAGTATGAATATTGCTGGAAAAGGATGCATTTTGTGAAAGCTTTTCATTTGAACTCAACAGGACATTGGCACAATAGCAAAGGAAAGAGAAAAAAACATTTTATACTTATTAGAAGAGAATGCTAATACATTTTCAATTAGACTTCAAAATTTGGTACAGGCATTGCCGTGGAGAAGGCGCCAGTTAGATGCTGGCCAATAGTTAATTGTTAAAATTAAACCAGGTAAAATGACCGATTGGCCATAGAATCCCAAGGGATGAACCAGATAATGGTTGTTAGCTACAACATGAAGTTAAAACAGGTGCAATATGTGTACATGCTCTTCCTGTTTGCAAAGAGCAAGGCCCTGAGTTTGAATGGATGCACCTTCCAGCACATGAGAGAGTACTCTACTGAAAGCCAGACGATAAATCAGAAATTAGCTCCCAAAATAATGCTTCACGCACTCTGGATTATTAGACAAATACTGTCTAACTATTGGACACATCAAATGATAAACACTATGTTTAGAGTTTTGCTATCTGATTTGGTACAGTCAGTACTCTGCTTGCTGAGACAGCTCTAGATTAGTGGTACTGGAAGAGCACAGCAGTTCAGGAAGCATCCAAGTAGTGAAGCTACTTGGATGCTGCCTGAACTGCTGTGCTCTTCCAGCACCACTAATCCAGAATCTGGTTTCCAGCATCTGCAGTCATTGTTTTTACCTTGCTGAGACAGCTGAAGGGGCATCTGTTTAATACAATCCGCCAGTGTTTGGAACTTATTACCTACATACCTATATTAATTTTAAAAATCTGCCATTGTTCCCCAACCACCTTCATAATAAACTCCTTTTTCGGTCCATTCCAACTAACTCTGCCCTAATTTCTTTGCAAATGGCCCTTATTTAAGTTTACCAAAGTAGTTTATGACCTAGGTTTCTAACTCTTAAGATGAATGATACTTTCAAGCATGTTTTGGTCACTGTTTTCTATGGAATCTTTTAATTTAACATCTTTTACTAAACTCGCAATTCTTTTATTTATTCATGGGATATGCATGTTACTGGTTAGACGAGCATTTATTAATTGGAAGAAAGACTCAGCCATGTTGTTCTGGGTTTGGAGTCATGTGCAGGCCAAACGAGGGAAGAATGGCAGATTCCCTTCTCTAAAAGACATTAAAGAACCCAATTCTTTTTTTTTACAATTGACAGCAGTTACATGATGCAGTTAGACTAGGTTGTTATTTCAGATTCTTATTGAATTCAAATTTTACGTCTGCCATTGTGGAATTCAAACCCATGTCCTCAGAACATAAACCCTGGGTTATGGATTACATATCCAGTGACTTTACCACTACCACATCACCTCCCCCAGTTACACAGTACCAAATCCAAAACAGCCTGACTCCTCGTTAATATAACAATAAAATGTTGGCGACAGATAATCACTCAATATCTAAAAATCTTAAGCCACCTTTCTTCTTGTCTGTTAGAAAGATCTCACCGAAATACTTAAACTTTTAATAGAGCAGTTAACCCATTTTAGATCAATGAGAAATGATCCTATTGACATACGTAAGATCCTGAGGAGACTTGACAAGTGTATAATACAGATGACTCCATTTGTGGGAAAGGCTAGAACTAGAGGTCACTGTTTAAAAATAGATGGTCTCCCGTGCTCTCTCAAGATAGTCATGCGTATTTTTTCTGTCTTGGAGGATTGTTATCCCATGGAATCCTCTTAGAAAGTAGTGGAGACTGTACCACTGAATTTATTCAGACTTTTGATAGGTGTTTGCAGACAATGGAGCTGAGAGTTATGTGAGTCTGACAGGAAAGTAAGGTTTAAATCATGACAGCCATGATTTTGTGGATAGCAGTGCAGACTTGAAGGGCTGGATGGTCTAAACATATTGCTAAATCCTATGTTCTATTCTCATCTTTCATAATTGTGAATTTCTTGGTTTTTGTTATCTTATTTCAATGTTCTAGCATTGTCATTTTTATTTTACTTGTGATACTCAAGATTTTACTCACAGGTGGCAGAAGAATGTATCAGTGCTATCAGACCTTCCCAGCACTGCATTACTTTCAGAATTAAAGAAGAGCAACTGTGCCTATCATCAGGTTTAGCAAATTAGAAGCAATAAATTGGTGTAGATTCAGGGAACAAAACAGATGGAAACTCTGTATTGTTTAAAATTAATAAAGAACAATACTTCCAGTATTTTAAAGTCAAGATGGCACTGTGGATGCCTACCCCATCAGCATGACTATAACATAGGATAAGTTTGAATCTTATTGATAAGGTTAAAGAGCAGATGGCATGAAGACATATATTTGAGATGAGGAATACCCAACTGACCAATTAAACTCATTCCTTCTTCAATTCATGAATTACACTGCAGCAGCTTGATCTACAAATAGGCATGTCCAGTGGAAGACTGAGAAAAATATTGGAGCAGGCTGAGAAACTGAGTCTCTTCAATTGGGAAATGTTAGTCAGTGATATGTAGATAATACGAATGTTATATCTGAATTTGCAGCTCTATGTAAGGATATCCTTAAATGCATTAATGGACTTCATTCTGCACTCTACCCACCTTTGAAAGGCAACAGTTAAATCACCTCCCTTTTCTTGATATGCTAATAGTGAAATCTGCTAACTTCTATCACAAGCTAGATACATCACAGTGAGGAAGGAGGACCCTAGAAAGGGATAAAGCAGCCAAGGTGAACCAGGGCAGTTAAAGATAGCATCAATTTAAAGTAAAAAAAAATACAGATTAGTGATAAGCCAGAGAGTTGTGAAAAGTTTAATAAAAACAACAAAGTACAGCAAAACCAAAACACTGAGCACAAACTAGCATGTATTATGAAAAATAGTGAGACTTCCTTTAAATGTGTAAAAGATAAGAGAGAGGCCAAAGAGAACGTAGGCACCTTAGAGAAAGGCAGTGGGGAAATAATAATGGAAACCAGGAAATTACAGAGGAATGAAATAAATACTTTGCATCAGTCTTCATGGTAGAAGACACAAATAGCATTGCAAAACCTACTAAATAATCCGAGAACAAAATGGGGAGATAAAGCACGTTAACTATCAATACAGAAAAAGTACTAAGGAAACTGATTGGCCTAAAAGCTTACAGGTTCCATGAACCTAATGGGATGCAGCCGAGGATATTAAAGAAGTAGCGCCAAAGACCCGGGTTCAATTCCCGCCTCAGGCAGCTGTCTGTGTGGAGTTTGCACATTCTCCCCGTGTCTGCATGGGTTTTGTCCGGGTACTCCGGTTTCCTCCCGCAGTCCAAATTGTGCAGGTTAGGTGAATTGGCCATGCTAAATTGTCCATAGTGTTAGGTGAAGGGGTAAAAGTAAGGGAATGGGTCTGGGTGGGTTGCTCTTTGGAGGGTTGGTGTGGACTTGTTTGGCCGAATGGCCTGTTTCCACACTGTAAGTAATCTAATCTAATCTAATCTAAGTAGCTACAGAGATAGCGGTTGCACTATTAGACCTAAGGGGCAACTTTTTCATACAGTGGTACGTGTATGGAATGAGCTGCCAGAAGAAGTGGTGAAGGCTGGTACAATTGCAACAATTAAGAGGCATTTGGATGGGTATATGAATAGGAAGGGTTTGGAGGGATATGGCCCGGGTACTGGCAGGTGGGACTAGATTGGGGTTGGGATATCTGGTCAGCATGGATGGGTTGGACCGAAGAGTCTGTTTCCATGCTGTACACCTCTGTGACTCTATGACTATTAGTAATCTTTCAAGAATCTTTAGACACTGAAAAACTCCGGGAGGTTAGGAAAATTGCCTATGGAACACACTTATTCAATACAGAGGGAGAAACAAAAACATAGGCCAGTTTGCTTATTATCTTTGGGGAAAAAAAGCAGAATTAATATTTCAAGTCCCATTACTCTTTTTCGGAACTGTTCTGGCTGTCAGAATCATTGACTTGAAACATTAACTCTGCTTTCTTCCCACAGATACTGACAGACCTGCAACAATTTTGTTTTTGTTTCAGATCTCCAGCATCCACAGTTCTTTTTTTTATTTTAGCTTAACATCTGTCATTGGTGAAATGGTACAGCAAGAAAGAATGTAATGTTAGGTTACTTAACCAAATGTTAGGTTACCAAATAAGATAAGATCCCATGGTGTTGGCAGCAGTATATTAGCATGGATATAGGATTGGCTAACTAATAAAAGACAGACAGCTGGAATAAAGGAAGCATTTTCAGAATGGCAAGCTGCAACTAGTGGAGTGCCAAAAGAATCAGTTTGCATCTACAATTATTTATAATAAATATTAACATCTTGGATGAGGACAGTGAATATACAATTTCCAAATTTATAGAAGACAAAAAAAAGGTGGGAAGTCAAATATTGAAGATGTCACAAAGAGTCTACAGAGGAATACAGATAGGTTACGTTAGTGAGCAAAAACATGGCAGATGGAATATAACATGGAAAATGTGAGGTCATACACTTTGTCAGGGAAAAAAGAAAAGCTGAATACAGAGGAACCTCGATAATCTGAACAACACAGTGGGGAGTATTTTGTCAGATCATCGAACGTTCGGATAATTGAATGCCAGATAACACAGTTTAACCAAGCATCAGGACCTTGCGATTTTTTCAGATAATCTGACATTCGGATAATCGCAGTTCCTCTATATTATTTAAATCGAGAAAGCGTGCAGAAAGCTACAAAAAAAGGGATTTCGGCATTCTTAGCATAAATCACAAAAAGCTAGCACACAGTTCAGCACATAATAGGAAAGGCAAATGGAATATTGGCCTTATTTCCAAGAGCATAGAGTATAACAATAAAAAAAATCTTGCTAAAACTATGCAGGTACTCACTAAACCATACCTGGAATACTGTGAATAATTTTGGTTTGATTAAGGTAAGATATGCCAGCATTGCAGGAAATCAGAAAGGTTTCTCTTGGTTGATCCCAGGAAAGGAGGAGTACTCTTATGAGGAGAGATTGGGTAGGCTAGGCAGTATTCATGGCAGTTTAGAAGAGAGAGAGGCAACCTTATTGAAATGTAACATTTTTGAGACTTGACAGGGTAACCCTTGGACTGGGCTCCCCATTCTGGAAATATCCTTCCTGTGTTTACCTGTCTGGTCTGTTAAAATTTTATTGATTTCTTTAAGAGTCACCCCTCACTATTCTAAATTCCAGTAAATATAGTTCTAACCATACCAATCTCTCTTCATGCATCAGTCTTGTCATCCCAGGAATTGATCCGGTAAACCTTCATTACTCTCCCTGCACCCACTCCTCCCCCCCCCCCCCCCCTCTCCTTCATTTGGTGGATGTTTCATAACCATAAAAAAGGTGACATGCATAACCTCTGCCCCATGATTAAGTGGGCTTGCCTGTCACTTTTCACATTGCAATGGCCTGTATTAAATCCAAACCAGTATTACAGACACCTTATGACAGGGCCAAAAATACACGAATATGCATAAATATTCATATGAAGAGTACAAACATCAACACAGATCAGATTGGCTGAATGGTCTGTTTCTGTGCTGCACATTCTATGTAATGTATAATGGAGACTGTAGCCAATAAGGCAAACTAGCTCATTATGCAACCCCTTTTTTTCTGGCATACGGTTGGCATAAAAGCCAACCTCTATTTTTAGCCACAAGATAAACTTGCATTAGTGATCACACTCAATTTTTCACCCAACAATTACTTGCTTTACTTATTGATTCTTTATAAGTGGGTGCTAGAGGTCGAGCAATTGATAAGGACAGTATTAAAAAGAAGCACAGAGATCAAAATATACTAACTCTTTGGATATCAGTAACAATGAATTTGACAAGTTTTTAAATGGTTTGATTGGGTTTAAAAGTATTCTTGTAGTTAGTTTATATCACAAACTATGTCACATTAATTAATTTGAATTATCAGTGATATTCTATTCAAATTTCTAAGTGGCAAATATCTACAAACATACTGGCGGTTTGCTATTATATTAGGGTATACAAGTTGACCACTGATTTTAGAGGGATATTTTCTGGCTTTAAACTTTAAATTATACAACAACATCTACAGTATTGCTCAACTTGATCTGTCGAGTTTACATTCTATCATTTCTGTCACTCTCCCTTTGAATCTGATCAAGTAGCCAACTGTCCAATGCTCAGATAAAATTAAATACTTTTCATCTGAATGTTAAGTCATAATTTTGAGGTATATTTTGGGGAAAAAAAGCAGAAAACTGTTGCGTTTAGATCTAAATATATTTATCCATAACTGCAACATTCATTTCACAGAAATCCTTGTTGTGAAGTGCTCTTCAGTACGAAAATTATCAGAAAATAAAATAATTAATGCTTGATGGTTCGACTTCTCTACAATCTGTTAAAATGATAAAATATAATTATCATAAAAAAGAAATTTTCCCAACTGATTGGTTTTGCAAAATATCAAACAAGGCTTGCTGATATTTATGTCTGAATATGTTTTCAACATTTTTAATCATTTACCTTTGTGAACACTTAATTAAAATTACAAAACCAATTCTAATCTAGAGTCCAATTAATATGCAAATATATGCAAATGTGGTAAAACTAGGTGGTGATTAAGTAGAGGACAGTTTATTTCATGTATACTTCAAGTGTTAAAAAACAAACCGATCTATCTTCCTTCTAGTGATTCCATTGGCAAATTGTTGTGTTCATAGAGTGACTGTGCAGTTTATAGCAAAAATCTGCATATACTGTGGCACAAAGGATTTAAACTCCAGAGTTATTTTCCTCTCAACCTGCAAACTAGACATGCAATGAAGTCATTCTTTCATATCTCAAACCTTTAGTAAGGTCAATACAAAGTTAAATTTCAGGGTGCTGATTTACATGATCATATATAATTCAAGTCACTCTACCTCCACAAGGCTGCAGCGATTGAGATAGGCTTTATACAGTTTATTATATAGCTTTGAATAACTCTGAAGGAAATAGTGCCCTTCAGAGTTTACCAGTGTTCAAAGATCTTACTGCGGTGGATACCCTATTAACAATATATACTTTTGTGAAAGAACCGCCATCAGTATTTTCTTTAACCTTTACGTTATCCAATTCTATACAAATCAACACTTTTTATTCATACAAACTTCAATAGTACTCACAATTGTTAAGATTAACTGGGAGTTGGAAATACTGGCTTGATTTCCACTTTGCTGCATTGAGAGTATCAAAATCTGCTAAATTGACTTTGAAACAATTGTCAAATAGTCCCGCTGTTTACCAGAGTTTATAAGTCAATATCTCTGCCAAATAATGCTATCCAGGCCCTGTGATTTCTATCGGAAGTGCTGCTCTGTTTTAATAATATTAAAGTAATTAATTGTAGGGGATATACAGCATTAACAGCACACCTGACCTGAAAATTCTACTAGTTCATGTTAAAAATAGAGAATTTACTGTAAGTAAAAACAGTGGGGTTTCCTGCAATTTTTTTCCCTTTCCAATCATTTTTGTTTATTCATCTTTTAATCTGTTGAACTGGTCTGAAAGTGATGAACAATAACATTAATAGAGGGTTTTAAAAAACTTCTATTGACCCCTTACACTCACTACACTGTTTGTGCCAAATAAGGAGGGACAAGTCAAACTGGATCAATTACCCTGCAAAGGTCGCAACAAATTACGGCAGATGCTGGAATCTGTACTGAAAACAACAAATATTGGAGATCACAGCAAGTCATGCAGCATCCATGGAGAGACAGCAAACTAACTTTTCGAGTCTAGATGACTCTTCTTCACAGCTGGTGAGAGCTTGGAAGAGTCATCTAGACTTGAAACGTTAGCTTGCTCTCTCTCCATGGATGCTGCATGACCTGCTGTGATCTACAACATTTGTTGTTTTCAATGATCCTGCTTGCTTGATTTACAAAATAATGTTAATACAGGAAATAATTTAAATTATAACATCCAAACAAAAAGCATTAGAACTGGGAGATTACCTCAAAGTGGACTAAGATTTAGTACTTTTTAGTACTGGCACCAAAAGTACAAGTACCCAAAGAAAATTAAGATGCATAAACTCTTAGTGAATACATGGGGTTACAGTAAGGGAGAGAGTAATAAAATCTAAATCATGGTTACTGTGCGTGTAGGTGAATTTATAAAGTGTTACAGATTATGGGTAAGAGATGCACGTAGGAATATAATCCAATGCCTGTCAAGTCCACGCTCAAGGAAGGGCAGGGCTAGGTGTTAAATATTCTTGGTTACACATGTACAGAAAAGACAGTAATTGAACAAAAGAAAGTGGAATTAGTTGAATAGAGTTGGAAAAAAGTAATATGTCAAAGGGTCAAGGGTAGAATCTATTTGACTGGAGTTACATTGCTTGGTGTGATCTGCAACTCATCAACCAGTGGAAAGTGTGTAGAGGAACAAATTTACTAGAAAATTCCATTTAAAGGTAAAGAGTTCTCGTCTGTGTTCAGGAGGATTTCCTACTGCAGGCTTCTTTTTTAATTCAATCACGGGATGTAGGCACCTTTAGCATGGGCTGCATTTATTGCCCATCCCGAATTGCTCAGAGGGAAGTTCAGAGTCATAGAGTCATAGAGATGTACATCTTGGAAACAAGCCCTTCGGTCCAACCCATCCATGCCGGCCAGATATCCCAACCCAATCTAGTCCCACCTGCCAGCATCGGGCCCACATCCCTCAAAACCCCTCCTATTCGTATACCCATCCAAGTACCTTTTAAATGTTGCAATTGTACAGCCTCCACAACTTCCTCTGGCAGCTCATTCCATACAAGTACCACCCTCTGTATGAAAACATTGCCCCTTAGTTCTCTTCTTTATCTTTCCACTCTTACCTTAAACCTACGCCCTCCATTTCCGGACTCCCTGACCCTAGGGAAAAGACCTTGTTTATTTACCCTATCCATGCCCCTCATAATTTTGTTAACCACTATAAGGTCACCCCTCAGCCTCCGACGCTCCAGGGAAAACAGCCCCAGCCTGTTCAGCCTCTCCCTATAGCTCAAATCCTCCAACCCTGGCAACATCCTTGTAAATCTTTTCTGAACCCTTTCAAGTTTCACAACATCTTTCCGATAGGAAGGAGACCAGAACTGCACGCAATATTCCGACAGTGGCCTAACCAATGACCTGTACAGCCGCAACATGACCTCCCAACTCCTGCACTCAATACTCTGACCAATAAAGGAAAGCATACCAAAAGCCTTCTTCACTATCCTATCTACCTGCGACTCCACTTTCAAGGAGCTATGAACCTGCACTCCAAGGTCTCTTTGTTCAGTAACACTCCCTAGGACCTTACCATTAAGTGTATAAGTCCTGCTAAGATTTGCTTGCCCAAAATGCATCACCTCGCATTTATCTGAATTAAACTCCATCTGCCACTTCTCAGCCCATTGGCCCATCTGGTCCAGATCCTGTTGTAATCCGAGGTAACCCTCTTCGCTGTCCAATACACCTCCAATTTTGGTGTCATCTGCAAACTTACTAACTGTACCGCTTATGCTCGCATCCAAACCATTTATATAAATGCTGAAAAGTAGTGGACCCAGCACCAATCCTTGTGACACTCCTCTGGTCACAGGCCTCCAGTCTGAAAAACAACCCTCCACCACCACCCTCTGTCTTCTACCTTTGAGCCAGTTATGTATCCAAGTGGCTAGTTCTCTTTGTATTCCGTGAGATCTAACCTTGCTAATCAGTCTCCCATGGGGATCCTTGTTGAACACCTTACTGAAGTCCATATAGATCACATCTACTGCTGTGCCCTCATCAATCCTCTTTGTTAATTCCTCAAAAAACTCAATCAAGTTTATGAGACATGATTTCCCATGCACAAAACAGAGTCAACCACATTGATGTAGATCTGGAATCACATGTAGCCAGATCAGATAAGAATAGCAGATTTCCTTCTCAAAAGGACATTTGTGAACTAGATGGATTTGTCCAACAATAGACAATGGTTTCACGGTTACTCTTAGACTCTTGATTGAATTTAAATTCCACCATCTGCCATGATGAGATTTGAACCAGGTCCCCAGAACATGAGTTGTGCTTCTGGATTAATAGTCTAGCAATAGTCTCCAGTTCAATGAGAAAGGTGGCATTGATGGACTTGGATTTTTAAAATGAGGTGAGTCAAGTGGAGTGAGTGCCAGTATGAGAATATTTAAATGAGAACAACAAACATTGTATCATAAACATTAGATCATCTAATGAACAAGACGAAGAAAATCCAAAACACGAATAATTAAGTGGGAGAAATAAATTTCGACAGAGGTAAGAAAGGATCAAATATATTTCAGTCAAAGATTGGTAGGAAAAATGATAATTGAAGAATGTCAAAGATGTGTTATTGGCTCAGCCAAGGTACATTTTCTTGAAAGGGAAGGGAAAGGTAGGGCAAAAAAGAAATCAGAGCTCCCTGAGGAAGAGATCACAATTAAGATAAGGAAGAACAGGTGTGCTTATGACAGATGTCAAATAGAAAACCCAATTGAGAATTCCTGTGAAGAAAGATTAAATAGACAAAGTATATTTTTTTCTGCAGTTGAAAGGAATGAGAGATGGTCTCATTCAAATGTACAAAATTCTTATAGTGGTCAACAGGATAGATACAGGGAAAATGCTTCCCCTCTCTGGGAGTTCTAGAACAAGGGGACATAGATCAGAAGAAGGGGCAAGCCATTTCAGGATAAGATAGGATGAAATTTCTTTCCTCAAAGGACAGTAGATCTTCGAAACTCTCTACTCCCAGCAGCCTACGGAGGCTCATTTATTGATATGTTTGAGACAGGGATCAGCAAATCTTCTATATGTTAGTATCATACGGGGACAGTACACATAAATTATGAATTTGAAGATTAGCATTGCTGAAAAGACACATTTGGTGGAAGCTTTTCAACTTGCACTCTTCATGTCATTTTGAAAGAATACAAATTGAAGGTAAAATCAAATTTGTACTACATAAGAGGAGTGTGCTGATTTGGCAAGTGCACTCTGAATCAAAGAATCATTGCTATGGAGAATGCACCGATAAATGCTGATTAACAGTCAGGTTTCATTACATTTTAAACCAACTCCAATCAGGTTTAGTACCTTGCTTGTTGTGAACAGCCAAGGGGACATACTGGTTGATATGATTCGCAGTCTTTGACATGTCCCATCTACATACCTAGCATCACACCAACACTGAAATTCATAGACCAAATCATTCCCCTGATCTTTTTGGTTTGACAAAGGCATTCTGTTAGGGTTGCCATTATCCTGCACTCAAATTCACCTTTGGAATGGATCATTCAAATGTGCTTTCTTTCCACAGTTTCATGGTTGGTGATACGACTGATAACCACAAACCTACCTTCACAGGTCAACACAAATATTGGGATTCCTAAAATTCCACATGCTATCACAATGACCTTATTGAGCACGTTATTGGAATTTGTCAAATGTGCCCCAGAAAGTTTTCTAAATCAATATGTAGAGGACCCTACTCAGCAGGGTGTAACACTGGACCTCCTCTTAGGAAATGATGTTGGGTAAGTGACTGAAATGTCAGTTGGAGAACACCGTCGGTACAGTGACCATACCTCTCTTAGTTTTAACATAGTTATGAATACAGATAGGACAGGTCCACAGGTTAGGGGGAAGGGAATGGTTGGCAGGTTTAGGGATTCCTGGGCTGATGAGGGATATTGAGGCTCTGGTCAGGAAAAAGGTGGTATACACTGGGTTTAAGCTATCGGGCTCAAGTTAATCCGTAGATGATTATAAGAAGTGTAGGAGCACATTTAAGAGGGAAATCCGAAGAGCTAAAAGAGCTATGAGATGGATCTGGCAGATAAGGTTAAAGATAATCCCAAAAGGTTCAATAGCTACACTAATAGTAAAAGGTGGCTAAGGAGGGAATAGGTCCCCTTAAAGATCAGCATGGCCGTTTAAGTGTGGAGCCACAGGAGCTGAGGGAGATTTTTAATAAATATTTCTCCTTAGTGTTTACTGAGGAATCATGGATGCTAAGGAAATAAAGGAGACAAGTGGGGATGTTTTGAACCACCTACATATTACCAGAGAGGTGTTTGCAGCCTTAAAGTAGATAATTCCCCAGACATGATCAAATCCATCCTCAGACCTCATGGGAACCATGGGAAGAAATTGCACAAGCCCTTGCAGAGACTTTTGCTTTGTCTTTATCCACTGAAGTTCTGGAAAATGTTGCTCCATTGTTTAAGAAAGGTAGCAAAGACAAGCCAGGGAACTGCAGGCCAGTGAACCTGCCATCAGTGGGAGGCAAGTTGTTGGAGAAGATACTGAAGGACAGAATCAACCAATATTTGTATAGTCAAGGTCTGATTAGTCATAGTCAGCATGGATTTGTGCATGGGAAGTCAAGGCTGACAGATCTTAGAGTTTTTTTGAAGAGGTAACCAAGAGGACAGATGAGGGTAGGCCCGTGGATGTTGTCTAAATGAACTTTAGTAAGACCTTTGACAAAGTCTTGCACAGCAGGTCAGTCATAAAGGTTAGGTTGGATGGGATCCAGGGACAGCTAGCTAATTGGGTTCAAAATTGGCTCAATGATAGAAAGCAGAGGGTGATGGTTGAAGGTCATTTTGCAGATTGGAGGCCTTGACTAGTGGTGTGCCACAGGATTCGGTGCTGGGATCATTGTTACTTACATAAATGATCTAGAACGTAGAACATAGAACAATACAGCGCAGAATAGGCCCTTTGGCCCTCGATGTTGCACCGACCTGTGAACTATTCTCAGCTCGTCCCCCTACACTATCCCAAAATCATCCATGTGCTTATCTAAGGATTGTTTAAATTTCCCTAATGTGGCTGAGTTGACTACATTAGCAGGTAGGGCATTCCACACCCTTACCACTCTCTGCGTAAAGAGCATGGTTACTGGACACGAAACATTAATTCTGCTCTCTACGGATGCTGCCAGATCAGAGTTTTCCCAACTATCTAGACATGAACGTACGAGGCATGCTTAGTAAGTTTGCGGATGATACAAAATTAGGAGGCAAGGTTGATAGCAAGGAAGGTTATCAAGAATTACAGAGGCATCTTGATCAGATGGAAAAGTGGGCTAAAGATTGGTGAATGCACTATAAGTGTGAGGTGTTGCACTTAGGAAAGTCAAACCAAGGTAGGACTTATACAGTAAATGGTAAGGTTCTGAGGAGTGTTGCGGAACAGAGGGAATGAGGAGTATAAGTACTTAGTTCATTAAAAGCAGTGTCACAAGTAGACAAGGTGGTGAAAAAGGCATTTAACATGCTGGCCTTCATTGGTCAAGGTATTGAGTATAGGAGTTGGGACGTTACCTTACAGTGGTACAAGTTGTTGGTGAGGCCCCACTTGGAGTATTATGTACAGTTTTGGTCACCATTATAGGAAAAACATAGTTAAACTGGAAAGAGTGCAAAGTAGATTTACAAGGCTGAACTAATAGGCCTGAGTTATAGGGAGAGGTTGGCTAGAACATAGGAGAATAAGAGGTGGCCTTATTGACGTGTCTAAAATCATGAGAGTCATAGATAGGATGAATGCATATAGTCTTTTTCCCAGGGATGGGGAATTGAAAACTAGAGGGCATAGCTTCAACGTAAGAGGGGAATGATTTAAGAAGAACCTGATGGGCAACTTCTTCACGTAGACATAGATGAAATGGGCTGCCAAAGTGGTTAAGGCAGGTATAATAACAAAATTTAAAAAACATTTGGATAGGTACATGGATGGGAAGGGTTTAGAGGGATACGGACCAAACACAGGCAATTGGAACTAGATAAGTGGGCACCATGGTCAGCATGAACCGGTTTGGGTTGAAAGGCCTGTTTCCATGCTGCAATACTCTATGACTCTATAATCTCATAAACAGGACAAAAGCTATTTATTCGCCATGCAAATTGATGCGGAAACATAGAGCATCCTTTGGAAAAATGGCAACCTTGATCAAGCCATTTTTTTTTGTTTATATTACACAAACGCATGGTAGGTCTAAAGGCTTGGTCTTGAAAACTGCCCAGTCTACCTCAGATTACCCTGGGAAGGGTAAGATATCAGAAGGTCTGAGCTACAGGTGTAACTAGCTGTTTCATGCTGCTGCTGTGCAGGAGCAATAAGAGTGGTTTTCACCATTAAAAATACCCTATTCTAATGGGAAAGTACATTCTTATTTAAAGGACATTTTTCTTAAAGCAGCAGCTTTCCCTCCTACTGCTCTCTCAGGTCTCTCACTTCATTCCTCCACTAGTACTCGAGTCCTGGCAACCTTCAAGCATCAAATGGGGTCAGAATGGGAAACTGTTCGGGAAGCACTGCTTTATGCTCTCATGAACAGGCTGAATAAAGAAGGTTCAGACAGGTGGCGAAAAAGGAAATAAAATCTGGAGAATATGAGATGAGACTGGGAGCTAACATAAAAGGAAATCCCAAAGTTTTTGTAGACAAATAAATGGTAAAATTGTGGTAAAAAGAGGAATAGGATTGACAAGGGACCAAAGAGGGGGTTTATACACAGAGGCAGGGGTCACAGCTGAGGTATTAAATGTGTATTTTGCCTCTGTCTTTACAAAGGAAGATTCTACCCAGATCATGGTGAAAAAGGAGGTGATTCAGTCATTCACAGTGTATAACATTAATGAGGAAAAAACATTTGATAAGACACTAAAAGTGGATAAGATGTATCAAAGGATAAGGAGAGAAGTGACCAAAACAGCAGAGGCAATAATAATACTTTTTCAGGCGTAGACTCGGAGTAATGTGAAAGAACTGAAGACCTTTGCTAGAAAAATTAGGTAAAGGCAAGTCCAGAATTACTGGCCATCCAGTAATTAACTTTTGTGGTAGGAATCTTCTAGAGACAATAATCCAGGACAAATTTAACAGACATGTGGAAAAATGTGGATTAATGAAGCAGCGCCAGCATGTATTTATTAAGGGAACATCACATTTCACAAATTTCTGAAGCAGCAGCAGAATCAAAGAATTAAAAACACAAGGAACTGCAGATGCTGGGAATCAGAAACAAAAACAATAATGGAAATTGCTGGAAAAACTCAGCATAATTGGCACTATCTGTGGAGAGAAATCAGAGTTAATGCTTTGGGTCCAGGGACCCTTCTTCTGAACTCCCAGCTCAAAAGAAGAATTAAAGAATTGTTGTGGTGCAGAGGTGGTCAGTCAGCCCCCTCATGTCTGTGCTGGCTCACTGAGCAAGTTAACTTCATGCCAATCTCTTGCAATTTACCTATGACATGATTTCTATTTAAATAATCATCTCATGCCCTTAGATGAGGATCCACTTGTGGTGCAGTGACATTGTCCGTAACCCGGACCGAATGGACCAGGTTAAGTCGTACCTGTATAATAACGTCTCTGCAACAGATTGATGAGAAAACAAAATTGGTTAAATAAGTTTTAGAAATGAAAAAAAAATCCAGTTTTTATTTTGAAAAAAACATGCCCCTGATGCCTCAATTGAACCTGCCTCCATCACACTTCCAAGCAATTCATTCCATAGCCTAACTACTCCTTACGTAAAAAGGTCTTTTGTCTCACCTCACATTTTCTTCTTTTCTAAAGCAATTTAAAACTGTGCCCTCTGGTTCTCAATCCATATACAGAGTAGGGTAAAGCTTCTCCCTGGTAAAAACAATGACTGCAGATGCTGAAAACCAAATACTGGATTAGTGGTGCTGGAAGAGCACAGCAGTTCAGGCAGCATCCAACGAGCAGCGAAATTGACGTTTCGGGCAAAAGCCCTTCATCAGGAATAAAGGCAGTGAGCCTGAAGCATGGAGAGATAAGCTAGAGGAGGGTGGGGGTGGGGAGAGAGTAGCATAGAGTACAATGGGTGAGTGGGGGAGGAGATGAAGGTGATAGGTCAAGGAGGAGAGGGTGGAGTGGATAGGTGGAAAAGAAGATAGGCAGGTCGGACAAGTCAAGGAGACAGTAACTGAGCTGGAAGTTTGAAACTAGGATGAGGTGGGGGAAGGGGAAATGAGGAAGCTGTTGAAGTCCACATTGATGCCCTGGGGTTGAAGTGTTCCGAGGCAGAAGATGAGGCGTTCTTCCTCCAGGCGTCTGGTGGTGAGGGAGCGGCGGTGAAGGAGGCCCAGGACCTCCATGTCCTCGGCAGAGTGGGAGGGGGAATTGAAATGTTGGGCCACGGGGCGGTTTGGTTGATTGGTGCGGGTGTCTCGGAGATGTTCCCTAAAGCGGCCTTCGTGACTACCTGGTCAGGTCCACACCCCCCTACGACCCACCCTCCCATTCTGGCACTTTCCCCTGCCACCGCAGGAACTGTAAAACCTGTGCCCACACCTCCTCCCTCACCTCTATCCAAGGCCCTAAAGGAGCCTTCCACATCCATCAAAGTTTCACCTGCACATCTACCAATATCATTTATTGTATTGCTCCCGATGTGGTCTCCTCTACATTGGGGAGACTGGGCGCCTCCTAGCAGAGCGCTTTAGGGAACATCTCCGAGACACCCGCACCAATCAACCAAACCGCCCTGTGGCCCAACATTTCAATTCCCCCTCCCACTCTGCCGAGGACATGGAAGTCCTGGGCCTCCTTCACCGCCGCTCCCTCACCACCAGACGCCTGGAGGAAGAACGCCTCATCTTCTGCCTCGGAACACTTCAACCCCAGGGCATCAATGTGGACTTCAACAGCTTCCTCATTTCCCCTTCCCCCACCTCACCCTAGTTTCAAACTTCCAGCTCAGTTACTGTCTCCTTGACTTGTCCGACCTGCCTACCTTCTTTTCCACCTATCCACTCCACCCTCTCCTCCTTGACCTATCACCTTCATCTCCTCCCCCACTCACCCATTGTACTCTATGCTACTCTCTCCCCACCCCCACCCTCCTCTAGCTTATCTCTCCATTCTTCAGGCTCACTGCCTTTATTCCTGATGAAGGGCTTTTGCCCGAAACGTCGATTTCGTTGGATGCTGCCTGAACTGCTGTGCTCTTCCAGCACCACTAATCCAGTAAAGCGTCTCCCTATCCACTCTGCAAACTCATGTTTTTGAAAACATGTATCAAATCTCCTCTGAGCCTTCTCCTCTACAAGGAAAACAGTTCCAATTTCTCCAACTTCTCATAAGTGAAGTCTCATCCTGAGAAACATTCTCTCAAACATTTTCCAATGTGTTGACATGCTTTCTATAGTGCGGCACTAGAACTTATGCAATACTCTGTCTGAGACGTAACCAGTGTGGCACATAAGTTAAGCAAAACCTTCCGACTCTTTTTCTCTATGACCAAAAGAGAAAATGCTGGAAAATCTCAGCAGGTCTGGCAGCATCTGTTAGAAGCTCTTTACAGATGCTGCCAGACCTACTGAGATTTTCCAGCATTTTCTCTTTTGGTTTCAGATTCCAGCATCCGCAGTAATTTGCTTTTATCTTTTTCTCTATGCCTGTATTTATGTATGGTTCAATAACAGCTCACTATTTCCTACTATTTTTAAGTATATGCGTTCATTTATATCCAGGTGTCTCTGCACCTACATGCCCTTTAGAGTAACATGTTTTGTTTTATTCTGTCTCTCCATGTTTTTTTACATCTTACACTTCATCACATTGAACTTAATCTATTACCTCTCAACCCCTTCCACCATGTCAATGGCCTTTTAAAGTTTTCCACTAACACGCCTCACTGTTTACAATTTTCCCAAGTTTTGTGTTGTCTAGAAACTTTGAAATTGTCTGTCAAGATCTAGAGTTTTAAATATATATCAGGAAAAACCGAGGGTCCTTGTACCAACACCTGGGGAACCCCACTACAAATCTTATCCAGCCCAAAGAAGGCACACTAACCATTATTTCGATACAAAACTGGCTGAGGGACAGGAAACAATGTTGCTACTGTCCCTTTTATTCCAAACCTCAGTAAGCAACATGTAGATCATGATCAACCAGTCAATTGCAGAGGTTAGACAGGTAACCTTAACTCGGTAAAAACAATGACTGCAGATGCTGGAAACCAGAGTCTAGATTAGAGTGGTGCTGGAAAAGCACAGCAGGTCAGGCAGAATCCGAGGAGCAGGAAAATCGACGTTTTGGGCAAAAGCCCTTCATCGGGCTTTTGCCCGAAACGTCGATTTTCCTGCTCCTCAGTTGCTGCTTGACCTGCTGTGCTTTTCCAAGTAACCTTAACTGCCCACCTGCATTCCCTCACCACGTGGCTTCTGCTTGCAGAAGTCATGCAGCTAGAGAAAGGAGCGTTTTTTTAAAAACGGGCTTTGCCAATTTGTGGCTTCATTTTTGTCCAGATGGACTATCATTGCTAGGTAAATTAAGTTATGTGGTGGCAGCACAAACAAGCTATTAAGAAACATAGTAGAACTGATGTACGAAGCCAATATACTGCAGCACCAAAAATATAGGAATATATTCAGCCTATCAGGTTGATGTGAACAGTTCAGCTAGTCCTGCTCCTCTGCCCACTTTCTGGTGAACTGCAGCTTTTTCCTGCTTGTCTAATCAGGTCATTGAGGTCAAAGAAAAATATTGGAGAATGCTTTTGTATCCCATCTCCAATATCCGAGCAACAAATGTCAACTGGGGCCCTGGAAACAAATTACAACCACAGATGTGGCCTCCCATGCCTCCACACTTGAAAACAGCCAGCAACATTCTGGATGATCTCCAGGCAGTGATCCAGAAGCCTACCTGCAGTATGATGAGCAACTGAGTGATATCATGATCTTCAAGATGAACAACAAAAAACTCGGACCCCAGAGTCATACAGCATGGAAACACACTCTTCAATCCAACTCATCTGCATTGACCAGATATCCCAGTATATTTTTTTTAAAAACCAAAGAAATGTACAATTCCTGTGTGGAACAGAAAAATGAATTTCTGTTCACATTTGTAAAAGAGAGATTAACTTATATGTCACTAAAGTATGGGGTCAATATATAAAAAGTGTAGTTTTCCCTTGAATAGCATGCTTTGAACAAAAAAAGGTGATAGGCTGAGGACAGTTTTGAAAGCTCAAGTCGTATTTTCCTAAACAAACAGTAAAAGGTAAACCTTGTGCAGAAGCATCACTTCAAATTTGTTTTCTTCAGGCAAAGCACAAGAAATCATTTACAGGTGGCAAAGTAATTAAAGAAGCAATCAGTGTGGTCAATGATTCAAAGACTTTAAGAAGAAATGAAAAATAATAATGGCAATCCACAGCATGTCACTTGGTCCTTCCACAGTAGCAAGACAAATGGAAACTTTGAAGACGTCCATCAACAACTACAGCAGGGTCTTCAAGACTATTAATGCTTTGCATGGCAGTTCAATGAATCTATCCACAAGACTGATACAGCCCAGCTGATTGACAAAGCCCAGCTGATTGCTTTCATGTGCACGGTTTTTGAGGACACAACACATCTTTACATCCTTTTGCCCTTAAAGAGAGGATAAGGAATGAGAGTATCTAAAACAAATTCAAAACATCTGCGCTTGAAAATAATGTTCAAATCAAGGAGCTGGTTTCCACCACAACTGATGGTCCACCAGCCATGCTTGGTTAAAATGCAGGCTTTGTTGCATTTTGCAGAAATGATCTCGATTTCCCCATTTTTCTTGTCAATTACCACTGTACGAACCATCACCAGCAATTAACACATAAAGCTTTGGACTTTTCTGATATGTTGGATGTTATTGTTAAAATTATAAACTCAATTCAAAGACCACTTCAGCGCTTGTTGAAATGTGTTCTTGATTAACTTCTCACTATATACAGTGAACTGATCCTCCATACTGACAGGAGGTGGTTAATTTGCGGGAAGGTCCTGCAAAGGTTTTTAGATCGATACCGAAAATTGCCATTTTTATTTCGTCAAGACGGAAGTGCACAGTGAACTTTCAGACAACTACTGGTTGCTCAACTTGGAGTCCTTTACCAATATAACATCAAAATTAAACTGTAAACTGCAGAGAAGGGACAGAGAGTTAGCACAAATAATGAGTGGTGTGAAGACATTAAAATTGAAAATAGGTCTCCAGTATGCCAGTTGAAAAAAATAAAACATTACAACACTTTGAGTCTGGAAAAAATACGATGACAGATCAAGGCCAAAGAAAAATGATTCCACCTGAGGAAATTAGCAGAGGAATTCAACACATGATTTTCGGAATTTGACATGATAGAACAAATTGTGCTTGTTGCAAATCCATTCCTCCAAGCAGACACTTTTGGATTGACTACCAAACCACATCAGGTGTTTATTTTTTATAAAGCCGTAAAGTTGATATCAAGATGATTATGCAAAATGATATTGAGCTGAAAATCAGATCAAGGGTCAGGGATTTTTGGGGACAGAGAAGGATACCCACTCCTATCATCCTGTGCTTTTAAAGCAAAAGTTTACTTTAACTACATATATCTGAGAGACAAGTGTTTGCCCAAATGAAGATAACCAAGTCCAAGTATTGCACCCACCTCATAGAAACCCATTTGATGGACTGTGACGACAAGCAGTTTCAAACTTCATTCTAGATTTCAAGATGCTGGCAGGTAACTTGGAGGCACAGGCATCATACAGACTTGGTAAATAGAGGACAAAATGAATAATTATATATACTTGGTTTCAGATTTATATATAGCACTAAGATTACATTGTCCACTATTTATTTTCTTCAGGATATGTCCTGGGTTGCACTTAAATTTAGAAGTGATCTTACGCTTTAAAAGATTGGAGAATGCTGACATATAACTTTCTCCAAAAGTCTCTTGGGTAACGTTATATGAAATGCCTTTTTTAAAATCTGTGTACACCACATCAATAGCCTTCCCCTCACCAATCCTCTCTGTTACCACTTCAAAAAATGTCAGTGAGTGAGTGAAACACAATTTTCTCTCAACAAATCCATGCAAATTCTGCCAAATCGATCCACATTTCCCAGGTGACTATTAACTCTGTCAGAAATCATTGTTTTATAGGAGTTAAACTGACTGATCTGTAATCGCTGGGCAAATCTTCATGACATTCTTTGAACAAGGATGTGATACTTGCAATTGCCCAATCTGGTGCTATAACCTTCAAAACCAGGGAAGATTGCTATTGCAATTTCCACTTTTACCTCCTTTAATATTGCTGGAACTTCTCATCTGGTCCTAATGCTTAATCAACTTTAAATGCCATTAGCTTGTCTAATATCTCCTTCTTCTCAATGTTAAACCCTTCCAGCGACTAGGTTTCCTCTTCTATTATCGTGGCCTAGGCAACGTCTACTCTATTGTTAAAGACAGATAGAAAGCATTCATTTAACACCTAAGCTAGCTGCCTATTTTTCCCTTTTGACAGAATATATTTTGACTATCCATAAACCACATCCTCTTTGAAAGTGATCCATAGTTATTGACTTCCCCAACCTTTGATTCAAGTCTATTTGGTCTAGCTTTGTTCTTGCCCCACTGGAGTCGACTCTCCGCCAGCCAATTTTTCTTAAACACTAAACATGTTATCACACTAACATTATGATACCATGGTCACAAGCCCCTACATGTTCCTCCACTGTCACTTGATCTACTTGGCTAACCTCAATCCCAAAAATCTGGTCTAGTAGTTCGTCCTTTCCTGTTGAAGTGGGCACATATTGCTGCTGGAAATTCTCCTGAACACAATGTAGGAATGCTTTCCTTTATTGCCCCTCACACTACAACTATCCTGTTCAATATATAGGTTAATAAAGTCGCCATTATAACTATTCTGCAATGCTTATACCACGTGGTAAATTGCTTGCAGATTGTTCCCCTATATCTTTTCCATTAAGTTACCCCAGGCCCTGTAATTGCACCCTTCTTATTCCTTGCCTCCAGTTGAATTGATTCTGTCCCGAAATAGTTCTGAAACATCCTCATCCTCCAACACTGCAATGCTCTCCTTAACCAAAAACATTATCTCTATCCTTCGGTATTTTACCTTCCCTGTTTTGTTTTGAACACCTAACAACTAGGAATATTTAATATTCTGATTTGCTCTTCTTTGAACCTGCTCTCAGTTATCTCCATAAAATCGTAATCTCTCAGAGACAGTGATAAGGTATACACTCGTCATATGGTTTACATAAACTCTAGCAGGCATTTGATACAGTGCCACATATCAGACTTGTGGGTAAAATTATAACTCACTGGAAAAAAGGGACAGCAGAAATATAGATACTAAATTAGTTGAGTGTCAAGATATAAGAGTAGTGGATAAAGGTGCTTTTCAATCTGGAAGAAACTCTGGAGTGGATTTCCACAGGAATCAATGTGGAATCTTTGCTTCTTCTGGTACATATTAATGACGAAGACCTTGGCGTACAGGTTGCAATGACAAAATCTGCAAAAGGTAAAAAACTTGAAAGCACTGTATGCGCAGACAGGCGATGGTTGGAGTATAATGCACAGAAATGTGAAGTAATTCATTTTGGCAGGAAATACTTGGGAGACAATGTAGACAAAATTGTTGGATTCCAAAGGTTTTCAGGAGCAGAGGGACCCGAACATAAATATGCATACATTAATGAAGATCGCAGGACAGATTGAAATAGTGGCGAATGAAGTTTTACTATTTGGGGCACTGAGTATAAGAGAAAGGAGATTACTTTAAACTTTTATATAATGCCAGTTCAGCCTCAGCTGGCGCTCTGTGTTCAGTTCTGGTCATCACAATTCAGCATAACCATGAGAGTATTGGAGAAAGTACAGGTCAGGCTCACAAGAATGGTTTAAAGGATAAGGAACTTCAGTACCAAAGACAAACTGGAGAAATTTGGATTGTTTTCCTGAGAGAAGAGAAAGCTGAGAGAAGTTATGATAAAAGTATTCAAAATCGAAAGGAATTCTGAAAAGGATAGATGGGGAGAAACTATTTCCATTCATGAAAGGGTCAAGAAAAAGAAGGCACCAAATTAAAGTAATTGGAAAAAGAAACAAAAGTGATATGAGAAGAAAACATTTATTGCAAATAGCTGAGGTCCTTAAGGTACCACTTGTGTTTGCGATAGAGGAATTAGACCATTATCTGAAAATGAACATGCAAAATTACAGGATGAATGTGCAAAGTGGCACTCAGGGAGAGCTGATGCAGACATGATGGGCTGAATGTCCTCTTTCTGAGCTTTAACAATTGAGATTCTGTCACGTGCTTCCAGCTGGGATCAAGAATATTTATACGACACTTTATTAAATATCTCAGGATGTTCTCAAGCACTTCATATACAATGAATTACTGTAAGCACTGACAGTAGTCATTTTGCATGCATCAGGATTCCAAAGACAGCAATGGGATAAATTCCCAGCTAACGTATTTTTAATCATAACTGAGGAAGGGGTACTGGCTCAGACTTTTGAATTAAATTATATTTGGCTTGAATTATAACTTGCAGCCTTAAATTGCCAAATCAGACAGATGTGACCATGCTTAGCAATTTAACAGTGATACCTCCAGCTGTATAACATTTCTTTAATGTTATGCTGAACTTTAGGCATAAAGGATAAGCTGAATTCTAGAAATGCAGCTTAAACCAAGAACCAATCAACTCAGGGATGATGTGCTACCAATTCACAAATGCAAAGTAGGAAATATGATGTGGCACCACCTGTTGTCAACCTTGCTACCAACAGACTAGATGGCAGTTACGCTCATTGGTAGTGTCCCTATCTCTAAACCAATAATTCCAGGTTCAAGTTCCATCTATTCCAGGGGAGCAATTTGATTAGAAAATATTAACATTTCAGACTGGGGTTCTTGCGACACAGCAGCAGTGTCCTTATTTCTGAACCAGGAGACCCAGGTGTGTAATAACATTTCTCAACAGTTTGATTAAAAAATACTACATTACAGATTGAGGTAGAACTTTCCAGAAAGTAGTGCATGTTTTGCAAACCTGTCACCAAAATTATTATTTTAAGGAACTTCAGGCTGATATATATTTGAAATCATTCATCCAGGAAGAACAGTGTAGTTTGAGTTCAGATTAGATTTGGAAATCCTACTCATTGTTTAAACTAATTTTCCAAAAAAGGATCTACTCCAGTCAAATTAGGGCATGATTTATAATGCTGAAAGTGCAGTCTGATGAGATAATTCAGTCTCATATGGGTGACACTGTGGCTGAGCGGTTAGCACTGCTGCCTCAGAGTGCCAGGGACCAGGATTCGATTCCACCCTCTGGCAATCGTCTGTGTGGAGTTTGCATGTTCTCCCCATGTCTGCATGGGTTTCTACCAGGTGCTCTGGTTACCTCCCACAGACCAAAGATGTACAAGTTATGTGGATTGGCCATGCTAAATTGCCCATGGTGTTCAGGAACGTGTAGTTAGCTTTGAGAAATACAGGGGTAGGGTAGGGGGATGGGTCTGGATGGCATGATCTTTGGAGAGGTGGTGTGGACTTGTTGGACCCAGTGGCCTGTTTCCACACTGTAAGATTCCACTCCATTCTGTTTAACTGTGGCAAAGTGTAAGTCCTGGAGTCAACAACATCTGCTTTGGGGCAGGAGATTTTTTTTTAACCTGCCACAGCCTTGAATTCCCCAAATCCAGAATCACTTCATTTCCTAAAAGCCCTGACCTCCCACCAACGTCATCCAACCTCTCCTTCTTCCTGGCTTACTTTTCCAGACTTTTTTTGAGTTGAAATTGCCCTTTTCCTGCCAACCGCTGTACCATCTTTGGGAAGGTCTAAGTATCAAGACGAGGACCAATAGTCACTTGCTTTTAACCTCTGCACAACCAATTTCGACTTCCAGCCAAAATCAAGCATTTCAATTTCTAACTAAAGATTTTAAAAGAAAAATCCTTGTTGTATTGAGCAGCATCTAGCCACAATGCTTGTCTCTACAATGTGCCCAACTCCTAATTATTGCTCCTCTCTTGCCTTTCCACAATTTAAAACAAATTTCCTTGCACTAACTTGTCCACAATAAGCTTTCCAATCCCTAAAATTTTCACAAGGAGATAGGTGTACTGGAGTGATTTCAATGTTGTGAACAAAATGCCACTAACAAGCGAAATTAAGAGGTGTTCATTCAAAATGCCCAGCATTTTTCTTTTGGTCAAATTAGCGTGAATTTTATGGTCTAAGTGCACACAAGCAGAATTTAATCAAGTTTTGTATGAAACTTTATAAAGAACTTCACTCAAGAAAGTACTCTTGGACACATTCAGAAACCTTCAAAATTCCTACATCTTGCATTTTCAAGCATCCTTTCATTTTTTGTATACAAGCAGTCAAACTCCTGAAATACAGAGCTAACTGTAAATTTGTGCAAATGGAGCTCAGTATTATATAGGGAAAACACAAGAAGAGCAAAATGTCTTGTGGAGGAAATTTTTGTGGCATATAAATACCAAAAAAAGTTAACGTCCACTGGGCACAATTTACACAAATCAATTTATTAAAAATCAATCTATAATTGATATGCATTTGGGGCAGATCTAGCAAAATTATTTTTGCTTATAATTAAATACAGCACATACCAGAGTTTTCTAGTCACCAAATATCATTGTTTGTCAGAATTATTTTTTGCCTCGCACAATTATGCAACAAGAACATACATAACTGTGACAGGTAGTGTTGGCAGAGCTGATGAACACCAAAAATGAATTTTACAAATCCTCACACCTGAAATTAAAAGCATATACCGACAGATGCCCAGGAGCAATTTGAAAGAGATAATTTACCCTTGGGATTCAGATGACTGTTATAAATCACTGAAGCTTCACTTCTGCATTTAAATTTGAAACTCTAACTTGGATTACTACTTGGTAATCACTCCCAAGTAACCATTATGTTGTAGTTTAAGTATGCTGGTTCTTACTGTAACAGAAATCCTATCTGCTCTACTGTTACTAGTTACCAATATACTTTATCTCCATCCATTTGCTATAAGAGCACAGTCAGTATAACACTCGACATACCCTGGAAAAATAACTGTACTAAAGATTAGTCTTGCAGTTAAAATACCACATTTTTGTTAGTTCTGAATTTTGTGAAGTATAAAGCTTTCTATCAAAATAAAATTTACAACAACAAAGTATGTTTAATTGTTTACTCCTCCAAATGCAAACTTTGATGGTTCAAGAGTCCAGAATACAATTGCAGTGTAAATTTTTATACAATTAACACACAAGACTGTTTGGTATGTACTGTGCAGGACAACAAACACAAGTTAATCAGAACTTTTCACTGAATTGGAACTGCCTTGCATGTACTTCATTCAAAAAAAAAATGAGACAGAGATATGAGGTAGGAATGACTAACATGTCAACCCCATGCCAAACAGAAAACTCATGTCACAAAAATCAGAAATTGCTGGAGACACTCAGCAGGTCTGGTCACATCAGCGGAGAGAAAGCAGAGTTAACATTTTGGCTCTAGTGACCTTCATCAGAATGATCAGTTCTTAACTTTTTTTAAACTCATGGCTTCTGGTAAGCATAACGCACCAGTAAATGTTTTAAAGTGTCAGAGCATCTGCTACTTTTTTTGTTTAACATCAAATAATTGTTTAAAAATCCTCATGTTCTTCTGGAATGTTGTAAGTTGATTTTTAAAAAAAGATAGAATATACTGGTCTTATAACGCTCCATGTCAACCATAGCAATTGGCTCAGTAATATCTCCTTCACACTGGTTAGTATTCCATGCAACGTCTGAGGCACGAGGTCAGATAATCGGGAATACAGCAACATACATTGCTTGTACAATCCACCCACATCAAACGTGTCAGACTCTCATCGACTATGTAAGTTCTGTTTCTTTGCAATTGGGCTCCATAATGACTTTTTTTAAAAAAACAATGATTATAATATAAAGCTTCAAACATACTAATGCCAATCTAGACATAATTCTCCTTTAAAGGAAACTAGTGCAAATATTCCTAAAGGACTGTAATGTCTCATCAGAGCAACTCATGGAAGGAGGCACAACCTTCACTACATGAACTCCGCTACATAACTTAAACAAATCAGGCTCCATTATCCCAGTAACATCTCAAACCCAACAACCTTTAGGTCTAGAAACCAGCTAATGAGATAAGGGAGACATCTGTAGTAATTTAAATACCTGCACACCAACATTGGGCTTCCACAAGCAAAGCAAAGGAAGCATTACATTTTCTATATATGCAACTGATTAACTAAAAAGTAAAAAGTATTTTGTTAAATGTTCTTCTTTTTCTTCTGTATCAAATGTATCTTTTATTTTCCAGTCCCAAATTTGACAACAGGATTCTAACTTTGGGAGCTGTCAACCATGACTTCACTTGTGTATTTGATATGAAGAACTTCTAAGCAGCAAATATGACATTTGTAAATGTCATAATTGCATTTTTTTCAACAGCTGGGTCATAAGAAATCAAGCTGGATACTGACTTCACCTTGGGAATTTTATCATATTCAAATATCACAATCCCCTGTGTAATAAATTGACAAAATCTTTAAACCACTGAGATCCTGATTCAAATCATATCATGATGGGATAGAAACAAATTATGACCATGCAGGCATTTGCTTGCAGTGGAGGGAAGGAAGGAAGGGATATCAGTGGAAGGAAGTGAATTCAGTGGAACAGCCTTTCATGTGGTAAGATACCATACCCTCACAAAAATTGATGAGTAAATAAGTAGCAAGCTCATATTTTTGCTACTAATTCACCACTAATTGAGGCCACTGTACGTTCAGCCCTCAAGCTCCATCACGCAATCTCTATGGGATCTCTCCTTCCTTCTTCATTTTAATTTCTTTGGCCCAGCACCACACTCCAGCCAAAATCAGTTACACTTTATTCAGGAAGAGCCCAAGTGGAATTCACAGCCAGCCCTCCTATCCACACCATAATACATTTAATACAACACTAGATCAATTCATAAACATCAGAATGTAGGATAAAAGAACATTCCTATCAAGCACAAAATAAGTTACAAGCTTTTTTTAGCAAGTTAGATACTGTAGAGAATTTCCTTTTTCAGATTCGAACCATATACTTTTTGAGTTAAATATTTTATGTTCTTAAATTTCCCCTTGAATATGGAATAAAAGTAGTGCAGTCAGGGTGGATACAAGAGTATATTTCAGTAATTCACTTTCACTATGAATTAGGGTTTCAGATGAAAGTTTCTGGAGACTGCATAACAGCCTTTATCATTTTCCAAATCTGTGCTCATTTGATTGCCTGTAAAAAGAGTATGTCTGAAGGGCATTTATGTTTGAACAGTATTCACAACTTATTTACGCAAACTCTTTTTGAATAGACCATTCTGCTGATCCCCATTCTGGACTCATTGGAATTCCCAGAACATGTACCAAAGAATTTTTTAAAAATTGGAAATATTAACCTTAAAAGCAACATTTTAGTGATCCTTTAAAATATGCTTTAGCACTTTCTTCTTTAAAAGAGTATTTTTCTGGTGATTTAGGAAGTTCAGATGAGTTTGACAACATAAAACAAATTCAATACTTACATCTAGATTTTTGTTTTTTTTATATATGATAAACATAAATGAACTAGCAATATTCATTCTACAGCACACTGCTAGAGGATTGAATGTTTCAGAGCAGGCTGTTCTATGTATTGTGCTTGGTCAAAACCCTCTAATGAGCTCCTTAAGTTAACATAGATACATCCCATCAAAAGTTATGAATGTGGGGAAGACAATGCCATGAAGAGATATGAGGCTAAAGATGAGAATCTTAGTTAATTCTTCTAGGCATGGAAATCGTTAGCATCTTACAAGAACTGGAATGACAACTGTACAACTACTGATGGGAGTGAGGTGTGAGTTCTCCTTCTGAATGACTATGGAAGATGCACTTGTGGCTTTACATAGGGAAAACATAATAGGTGAAAACAGGTTGGTAGGAATTAAGACAGAACAATTGACAGAACTAAGATAATTATTGAAAAAGTTAACAGCTACAACCATGTTCAGTTGGAAAGATGGTCAAAAGATAGTATGCTGAGAGTTAAAATGTGTGTTTGTGAGTTCAATGGGAAAGGAGATGGGTGATCAATATTTTATTTCAGTATCGTAATAGGTTTGTTCAATCTCCAAAGTACAAAATATGTTATGCTGCTTAGGCTTTTTCACACAGTATCCGCTCCTATTCTTTGAAGAAATAATTTTTACAGTTAAACACTTCACTAAGAAATATATTCCAGACCACTGTATACACAGAATTGCTCAAACAGGCTTTCTTTGTATTTATTCACAATAGAAGAAAATTAGAGATTTTTAATTTAGAAGTAGAACATCTAAAGTAGCTGGGCTCAGAGATTCAGTGAATAAGAGGGGTTAAGCAGACCTATTTAAAAGAACAATGAATGGATTTGTGTTTACAAAGGTGTCATTTGCTACCTAAGAATGCACTGGAAGTATGGACTGCAAAATAATACAGTTAAGCTAAATCTATCCTTACCATTATTGGGGGGTCTACGATGTTACTGTGAAAAGCTATTCAGCATCACCCTCCAGGTCATCATACTCAATACCACAGGCTTCCAAAGAAATGAATAGAGTAAGGAATTGAGGCTTTTAAAAATGATACACTTTAGCAAGAAGTGGAATAGAGTGTATATTCAGAAATAGACCAACTCGAGTGCTGTTCTCTTTATACTTGAGAACAGAAGCATTTTCTGTTTTAGATCACCACCAAATGGTGCTCCTTCATTGTTGAGAAGCACTGAACAATTTGGAGTACTATTTGCTGCTGTGAGATGCAGGTTTCAAACCAATATTCTCCCTGAAAGATAAACAAACAGGAAAGAATGAGCGACATCCACATACTATTTTACAGATGGGAAAGGCGCACTTCAACAGTGGCAAAAATGAGTGAACACTGTCGAGAAGCTGCCTGAAGAATGGGGGAGGGATAGCTCTGAACTGCTAATAGTTTTGGAGAACAGTTTATTTTAAAAACAAATGCGTCTATTTGAAAAGATCAGGCAATGGAGTATGAAGCCTCTACATTTTTCCTAGTCTATGCCCTACAAAGTTACATTATAAATTTGATTTCATGAAAAGAGTCTGTTTAAATAAACCATTGATTTTTTTGAGCCCCACCAACCATCCACCTACCATTTTTGTTAACCGAATGGTCATTTATTTAACCTTTTACCAGATCTCAGTCAATGCCTTACAAATGATTTATAGATGGTTCAAGAAAATGGCACTGTTATGAAAATTTATCAAGGTTGTATGTTCTCCCTGTTGCAAAGCTCAACTCTTATTAACACGATGAACATTTTAAGGGGTGTTGTGATGATAGGTGTATGGTTATAGCAAGTTTAATCATCAGGGCACTGTGCCAAAATTAACTTTTGTTCCAAAATCAATTCAACCCTTGCAACATTTAAAACATGACATTAATAGGAAGGTAAAATTTCAACATGTGTCTAAGTTCCTACTGGATTTGATTCGTGTAAACTCTGAAAATGATGGCATTCTATGGCAAGGTTGCCTATATTTGCAGCCAATTTTTCTTTCTGACAGGAAACAATTACTTCAAAGCAACACATTTCAATGACTCCACTTTGAACTATGAAATTTCAACATTTGTACAAAAACAGAAATAAGCAACTTTTTTGAAAAAGGAACCAACACTTTAAAGTAGTAGGATACAAACTCATTTCTGCACAAGTTTTGTTCCTACTTCCAAAAAACAGAAATAACGTTTGAAAATGGCTTTTGATTTCAGAACAGGAGTCTATGAACATGCAATTTTCTTCCTCAACATGACAGCTAATCATCCCCAAGGCAACATATTAATGCTCAAATTGTATATTCCTACACTTTGAAAGACAGCCTCAGAGACAAAATCTATGCAACTTGATTACAGATTGATACACAAAAAAATATTCTGACCCTTTTTTGGCAATTCTGAAGAACAGCCATGTCAAACTTGAAACTCTGACTCTTTCTCCTGTCATAGATGCTGCCAAGTCTGCTGAATTTCTGCAGCATTCTCTGTGTTTGTTTCAGCTTTCCAGTGTCCACAGTATATTGATTTCATTTAACTTTGAAATCTTACCTGGGTTTGCCATTGTGCATCACATTTCATACTTAATACTGGAAAATGATGCTTTGGAGCTGCCATTAAAAAAATGATTTGTGGTTCCTGCATTCACCACAAATAATGAATTGCTGTGTTGTTTCTGGTGTTAATCATGCAGCAATAGCAGTAACTTGTGAGGAATATTTCATGGGTTGCAATCGCCACCAGATACTAGATATTAATACCACTCTGCTACTTGCACTGTGAAAATAGTAGCTTGCTTTTGCTGCCCACCTTAATGTCATGATGTTGTGATATTTACACATTGATTCTTAAGCAAATTCAGGGAGAGTTTGGGCAACTACTTATTTAACTTTTCAATGAGGAGATTCATGTCCCTGCAATGCCAAAAAACTTCCTCTCCAGTTCAGAAAGGGAATAATTGAAACATCAGTTCAAATTCCCAAGGATAACAAACTATTACCTAAGATTTCTTAAAATCTTATTATTCTTTCTTGTTCCATCTTTCTCTCCATCAATCTTTCTTTCACTTTTACTATCTCTTTCTATAAATAACTTGACTCCAATATACTGGTACTTTCTCAATTCTTCAATATCATCGGTTCAAAAGATGGACAGTTGGTCTTGCTGGTCACCAAGATCCCAGATTGCCCTCCCTTGTGCTGTTAATAGTGTGTACTTCCAACCCACATGGCAAAACAGTTTTGATTGAAAGGTGAGGAAATATTCTGGATTCGTGGTGCTGGAAGAGCACAGCAGTTCAGGCAGCATCCAAGGAGCTTCAAAATCGACGTTTCGGGCAAAAGCCCTTCATCAGGAATAAAGGCAGTGAGCCTGAAGTGTGGAGAAATAAGCTAGAGGAGGGTGGGGGTGGGGAGAAAGTAGCATAGAGTACAATGGGTGAGTGGGGGAGGGGATGAAGGTGATAGGTCAGGGAGGAGAGGGTGAAGTGGATAGGTGGAAAAGGAGATAGGCAGGTAGGACAAGTCCGGACAAGTCATGGGGACAGTGCTGAGCTGGAAGTTTAGAACTAGGGTGAGGTGGGGGAAGGGGAAATGAGGAAACTGTTGAAGTCCACATTGATGCCCTGGGGTTGAAGTGTTCCGAGGCAGAAGATGAGGCGTTCTTCCTCCAGGCGTCTGGTGGTGAGGGAGCGGCGGTAAAGGAGGCCCAGGACCTCCATGTCTACCTAATGGAAAATGCTGCAAAATGCCTGGCTCAAGGAACATTTGGGCCAATGAGGCACTACAGGTTTTAGCTGGTGTTTCATTACTTTATTAATGTTTATTTCAATGCAAAATGAGGCCAGAAAGACCCACAACTAAGCTGGCCTTGTCCATGTATCACTATATCTGTAATAATGCCAAATAACTTTTAAAAAATGGCTTAAAAACTGACCACAGTACAAGAAAAGTAAAGTCTAATATTTATTTTGGCAGTCTCATTTTAAAATAAAGAACTATTGGTGCTGCAGTTGTGATAGGAGATGTTGTAGCTATTGAGGTGATGATGCAATTGCAGCAAACATAGAGTTTGTGTTATGCTCAAGACGTTTTGTGACAGTGACACAGCACCATTTAGCTTCAGTTTATCACGTGCAGCGTACATGCCCAGTGACAGTACTTTATATGTGCCAACATTTTCATGTTTTATGAGGGGGTGATATTGAGGACTTATTTCTTTCCTCCCATTTAAACTAGAAGTTATCAGCATCAAACAATTAGATTAATTGATTACACAACTTAATCCTGTTGCAATTACAAAGTGGTCTTGTGAAGGCTACTCAAACCAACAAAACCTAATTTTTCCCACTATTGAGAAAAAAAAAGATTGAAGATGAGCTGATGACTTCTAAGAATTGCAGTTACAGTTGTGATAATTCCTGTCCTAATCTCAATTATGACTAATGACTGGGTGAAACACTGATTTGTAATTTGTTTATTTTCTTCAAAAGTAACGTTCCAGGACATGCTCCAATGTGAAAATTGTAATCCCACCTTCATCTACCTATCACACTCTCAGCTACCTTCCCCCAGCCCCACCGCCCTCCCATTTATCTCTCAGCCCCCAGCTCACAAGCCTCATTCCTGATGAAAGGCTTATGCCCGAAACAGCGATTCTCCTGCTCCTTGGATGCTGCCTGACCGGCGGTGCTTTTCCAGCACCACACAGTCAACTTTGAAAATAGTATTTTTCCATGTATGTTTACTAACTGGGTTTTAGAGTTGCCTAACTTTGGAAGTAAAATAGTACACTCCATATTCCTACAATAATTAGACTGATTTTTATTTTCAGGATTTTATATCGGTATACTTATGAAAATCATGCATTGGTCTGTTTGCAGATGCAAGTTAGTTTTTTTTCTAAAAATTATTTGAATGTCCATTTCTCAAATCGCCTGTACAAGAAAAGTTTCAACAAAAACAAAAGAGCAGAACAGACGAGTTTTTACTGCTAGCACTCAAAAAACTCCATGTATGCCAACCATTTTATCAAGAACTAACTTATTTCAAACGGGGAAACTCCTCTGCTAAAAGAGTAGGTGAAGTAATGTTAAACAAAGACATTTAAAGCCATCCATTATTAGTACAAAAAATAATGTTTGGACTTGTATATTTCCAGATTTAACAAAAATTGCACATTTAAAATGAAAGTAAATTGACAAGCTTCTGAAAGTAGTAACAGTTGGTCAATTTTACATGATCGCTGTTCTGAGGTTTTTCTTTGATTACATTGAGTCACCTTTATGTTTTCTGCACTATTTAAATACAGACACACTTATCTAATTCTTAAATCACCATATCATTAAGGATGATAATTTCCTATCATGATGATGGTGTAAAATATCTATAGTGTAAAGTACATATGGACATCCTGATGAAGGGCTTTTGCCCGAAACATTGATTTTGAAGGTCCTTGGATGCTGCCTGAACTGCTGTGCTCTTCCAGAACCACTAATCCAGAATCTGGTTTCCAGCATCTGCAGTCATTGTTTTTATACCTTGTAATTCCAAGTTGTATTTTTTAAAAGTCGACTGCTACAGCCAAAAAAATGACTGGAGTTGTAAGTGGAATGACTGGCAGAGTCCGATGTGGACCAATGGAATATCACATCTACACAGAGTCAGGCAAACTTCAAATAGAAAGTCAAACCAGAAGGAGATAGCTGGGGATTACCCAGGCCCCTCACAGCAGAAGGCTATCCTCCACAGATATATCTGTGATCTACCCTTCCAGGGATTTACAAAAAAAAAAGTTAAAAGTGTACTTCAACTCTAGCCTGTGTGTAGCAGTGGCCTTACGTTCTCGCAATGTGGCCTGGTATGCGATGAGGGTTACAGCTTTAAGGATAGCCTTTAAATACCTTACACTGCAGGCCAGGAAAGGAAAAACTCTCTCTCTCTGCTCAAGCTCCATCCCTCCAATTGCAACAAGGACAGAACACCCCTGGTCCTCAACTTCCACCCCACCAACCTCCATATACATCCATCATCCTCCGCCATTTCCACCATCATCAAACAAACCCCACCACCAAAGATATATTTCCCTCCCCACCCATATTCGCTTTCCATAAAGACTATTCCCTCTATGACTCCCTCATCAGGTCCACACCCTCCACCAAACCACCCTCCCCTCCCACCACCTTCCCCTGCCATGGCAGGAATTGCAAAACCTGTGCCCACACCTCCACCCTCACCGTCGTCCAAGGTCCCAAAGGAGCCTTCCACATCCAAAGTTTCACCTGCACTTCCACACATCATTTACTGTATCTGTTGCTCCCGATGCAGTCTCCTCTACAGAGCCTACTTGCAGAGCACTTCAGAGAACATCTCCAGGACACCTGCACCAATCAACCCCACTGCCCCATAGCTGAACAATTCAACTCACCCTCCCATTCTGCCAAGGATATGCAGGTCCTGGACCACCTCCATCGCCACTCCCTAACCACCTGATGCCTCATCTTCCGCCTCGAGACCCTCCAACCCCACGGTATCACTGTGGATTTCACCAGTTTCCTCATTTCCGCTCCCCCACCTTAACTTAGATTCAACTTTCCACCCCCGCACTGCCCTCATGACCTGTCCTAACGATCCATCTTCCTTCCCACATATCTGCTTCACCCTCCTCTCTGACCTATCACCATTACCCCCACCTCCATCCACCTATCGCACTCTCAGCTACTTTTCCCCCCAGCCCCACCCCACTCTCATGTATCTTTCCACCCCCAAGGCTGCCAGCCTCATTCCTGATGAAGGGCCTTTGCCCCAAAATTTGACTCTACTGCTCCTTGGATGCTGCCTGACCTGCTGTGCTTTTCCAGCACCACACTCTCGACTCTCTTTCTCTCTCTGCTGCCAGCAAACCACTATCAAAATCAACCTGTAAAGGCAAGAAGCTCAAAATCTGCTGTTCAACCACCACCACTGTCAACAACACTGGTACCATTCACTGTAATGACCACCTTTGACTACCTACTTTTCACAATCGACTCAGAGATCAATCTATACATCTCTTATTTTTAACTTTTCTCTTTTGTGGACCTACCTTTTTTTATCCTAATCTGTGTATACATCTGTTACATTATTATTTACTCTTGCATTTAGTAACTAATAAACTCATTCTTTTGTTAAGTCAAGAAAGTCTGGTTAAGCTGGCTCTTTTAAAACATATAAATTAAATGTATTTGGTCTATTCAGATGCTAATTTAATGGCAATTCTGAAGAAGAGTCAGATCAAACTTGAGACCTTGACTATGTTTCTCCTGCCACAGATGCTGCCAAGCCTGATGAATTTCTGCAGCATTCTCTGCTTGTTTCAGCTTTCCAGTGTCCACAGTGGATTGTTTTCATTTAACTGAAGTCTTACTCAAGTTTGCCGTTCGTGCATCACATTTCATGCCCGATCCTGGATAATAATGTTTTGGAGCTGCCAAACTCACATACTGAATTGCAGGAATAACAACATAATGTTCAAGGTGGCTTCAGATTGCAATTGAGGGATGCTTTTGCACGGATTAACATCATAATTTCACAACTCTAGTGTACTATTACTACTTTGATTCTGCAACATATATCTGGATTGAGTTATATCTCTCAGAGCTGCTTATTGAGGTATGGCATTGATCTCCTTGTAAAGCTTCCATGTCACATCATTTCAAGGCATAACACAACTCTTCATACTGATTAACATGAAGGCTGTATATAGACATATTGTTCTATTGCCAACATTCTCTACAGATTACCATTCACCCATTGGAGATGGACATTGCTGTTACTACATTCCTTCTGGCCTTGGTAAACAGGTAAAAACATTGCCATCAGCAAGCCCAGCAAGAACAGCAATCTTTAGTGGCTGCTGAACAGCCACCAGAGAAAGAAACAGCTGGTAATAAGCCCTCAAAGAGGTAGAGGAGAACAAAGAGACCCCATATCTGCTGATCTCACTGAAACATCTGTACAGTCAAGGCCAAGAATGTTCCAGGCATATCAAAAAACCACATTAGCTGTTGGAGAAGGATTTGCACTCAGAAGGAATGAGCCATTCCATCCTGATGGCTGTCAGGTTTATGGCGGCTTATTTCATAATTCAAGACTCAAAACTAAATTTCAGCACTGCATTGAAGTGGCACCTTAGATTATGTTTTCAAGTCTCATTAGAAGGTCACCAATCATGATCTTATGGCTTAAAAGTAACACAAATAACACGATTCATGATGACGACATTGCGGCTTCTTTCAAATGTCACAATGATACCACTTGGGCAGAAAAAGCATGGATTTATGAAGAGGAAATCATGCTTGACTAATCTTCTGGAATTTTTTGAGGATGAAGATGGACAAGGGAGATCCAGTGGATGTAGTGTACCTGGACTTTCAGAAAGCCTTTGATAAAGTCCCACATAGGAGGTTAGTGAGAAAAATTAGGGCACATGGTATTGGGGGCAAAGTACTGACTTGAATTGAAAATTGGTTGGCTGACAGGAAACAAAGAGTAGTGATAAATGGCTCCCTTTCAGAATGGCAGGCGGTGACCAGTGGGGTACCACAGGGATCAGTGCTGGGACTGCAGCTTTTTACAATATTTATTAATGATATAGAAGATGGTATTAATCGTAACATTAGCAAATTTGCTGATGATACAAAGCTGGGTGGCAGGGTGAAATGTGAGGAGGATGTTAGGAGATTAAAGGGTGATCTGGACAGGTTTGGTGAGTGGACAGATGCATGGCAGATGCAGTTTAATGTGGATAAATGTATGGTTACCCACTTTGGTGGCAAGAACAAGAAGGCAAATTACTACCTAAATGGAGTCAAGTTAGGTAAAGGGGCAGTACAAAGAGATCTGGGTGTTCATGTACACCAGTCAATGAAGGCAAGCATGCAGGTACAGCTGGTAGCGAAGAAAGCTAATAGCATGCAGACCTTCATAACAAGAGGGATTGAGTATAGAAACAAAGAGGTTATTCTGCAGCTGTACAGGGCCCTGGTGAGACCGCACCTGGAATAGTGTGTGCAGTTCTGGTCTCCAAATTTGAGGAAAGACATTCTGGGTATTGAGGGAGTGCAGCGTAGATCAATTCCTGGAATGGCGGGACTATCTTATGTTGAAAGATTGGAGCGACTGGACTTGTATACCCTTGAGTTTAGAAGACTGAGAGGGGATTTGATTGAGATGTATAATATTATTAAAAGGATCGGATACTCTGGAGGCAGGAAGCATGTTTCCGCTGATGGGTGAGTCCCGAACCAGAGGACACAGCTTAAAAATAAGGGGTAGGCCATTTAGGACAGAGATGAGGAGAAACGTCTTCACCCAGAGAGTGGTGGGTGTGTGGAATGCTCTGCCCCAGAAGGCAGTGGAGGCCCAGTCTCTGGATTCGTTTAAGAAAGAGTTGGATAGAGCTCTCAAGGATAATGGAATCAACGGTTATGGAGATAAGGCAGGAACAGGATACTGATTGAGGATGATCAGCCATGATCATAATGAATGGTGGTGCCGGCTCAAAGGGCAGAATGGCCTACTCCTGCACCTATTGTCTATTGTCTAAACAATTAAGGTGTAAGGCACATTGTATGGATTTTACCAGTTGATCAACGTACATCAACCTCAATGCAACTGTATTTTCCAAAAGGATTGAATTGAAAACTAGCATTGAAGTGACACAAAGATTGCTTCTCTATACGCTGTGGTGGTGTAATGCCTTGGTGCTATCAATTTTAGGAATACTGAATCCACTCTGGCTGTTATACTGGATATGGCATCAGTGCAAACAAGGTCAGATTGCCTACTTAATTAAACCTTGGTCACACCAGCCTTCTTGTGTTGATTTCTGATTTATTATTCTATGTACTCAAAACCCATTAATACCAGCCCCAGTGTCAATTCAGTTCCTCACTTATGATGTGACGAGCTACTGGATGCACCAATCTGAAATCAGAAAGTGCAATAACTGTTTTCTGCAAAAAAAAACTTTTGTGGTTCCTGCAGATTACATAAAACAACCAAGCTATGAGTTTGCATGAAACCCACAAAGACGACTTACACTGCAAACAGAAGGGCACAGGCAATCACCAATCTCACACTCTGGGAACATGGCTAACAATGGCCATTTTTAGTAAATTGTTACTGCTGTTTGACAAATATAAAGCTTTTAGAAATAACATCCTTGATAGTGTCAGTGCAACCGCAGCAGTGGAACAAATGGACAAATCTCCAAGTCAAAAATCTTCTGCATAGTACCATTTCAAGTACAACACCAAAAATAAAAACCAGCACAAAAGTGAATTACTCAAGATTACGCTTCTTCAGTGACCGATGTCTTAATTGTTCATGGTGCATGCCATTGGATTTTACTGTATAACTTGAAACACCACAATGTGTTTTAATATCAAAAACTTGTGTTTTCTCCTCCAACAAGCCTGTGGCACCTTCAATAATAATAAGACATTCCAAAATATCAATTAAAAATCCTGAAGTCTTCAAGATGGGATTGATGGTACATAAATAGCAGAAGTGAACTTTGCATCTAAGTCCCTACTAACCTCCATTCTTGAAACTTGTTGAGTCACTGAAATTATACAATTGTCATTTTTCTGCTGTATCATGTTATTTTAAGATCATGCTACAGAGTAAGGTCTGAGGTGTTGGGGGCTGGAGGAGGGGTGCAAGTGATGAGGTGAACAATGTGGCTAAAGGGAGGATTGCAGATGCCGGAAACCAGAGTTTAGATCAGAGTGGTGCTGGAAAAGCACAGCAGGTCAGGCAGTATCCGAGGAGCAGGAAAAGCGACGTTTCGGGCAAAAGCCCTTCATCAGGAATAGAAGTGAACAATATATCAATGGCACAAAATTGGCAACCATGAAGACAACTTGCATATTGTCATTACGTTACTGCTTTTTGGAGGGCAAATTACAATTTCATGAAAACTGCTAATTTGTTGTTGAGTGGGTGGGGGAATTCTCCATAAGACCTTGCATGAACCTCCAAAGCAAGATTGTTAACCTTACTGATAAACTCATTTCTGCCACCTGGATTAGGTGTCATTGACTATTGCTAACCACTAATGATGGATGGAAAACATTTGCAGAATTGCAGTTTGGCATCTGAACATAACTAGATGGATTTGATTGCATTTAGATCAAATCACACTGATTAAGTGCCTTTTCTCTCTAAATATCAGATACTAATTTTCATTTCAGACTAATCTAAACCAGTTTCCCTTTGCCAATTAGAAGCTAATTTAACTTGTAACTGTCAGAACTATTTCTCTTTACACACATGAACAAAGAAATGCTCATTTTGAACAGACAGAAAATAGGCTTATAGCACATTGATCTGAACTTCATTTTGTCTTAAGTGTGTACAGGTACATCAATTCAAATTGAGCTTCATCAGCCTGAAGTCCCCAGTGAGAAATGAGTGTTTGTATCATTTTAGTCAATATGGACCAGTTCAAAGAACTTGCTGCTTTTAAAAAGAATGATTGTTGATGTGAAATTAGCCCTATACGCTATTACAAATCTGTAATGACAATGGGGAATTCTCCAATTTTCATTTAGAAGTCTTTCACATCTTGGCAGGGAGAGATTCCAATGCTTTTGTGCCAAGTATTAGATAGTCTTGTTAAAATGATGAAAAGTGGCATTATATGGAAATTTAATTGAATAGAAACGGAATCGCAACATAAGTAGGTTGAATTTAGACCTGTACTAAACTCTTCAATTATTTCTTATGTTCCCAGAAAATTCATAGTTGTACAGCTTCCAGATTATTGGATAACCAGGGGAAAAAGGTACTGCACTTATAAGGTGTCTGTCAGGATATCAGACTCCTAGAGTGCTTTGTAGCCAATGCAGTATTTTTTCATCACATTGTCACTGATTTACGAAGTATGCCAGTCAATGTCTGTACAGCAAGATGCCATTTTTTAAAAATGGGATAATAATTCTGAAAAGACCACTCCCTCCGTGACTCCCTTGTCAGGTCCACACCCCCCACCAACCCAACCTCCACTCCTGGCACCTTCCCCTGCAACCGCAAGAAATGCAAAACTTGCGCCCACACCTCCCCCCTTACTTCCCTCCAAGGCCCCAAGGGATCCTTCCATATCTGCCACAAGTTCATCTGCACCTCCACACACATCATTTATTGCATCTGCTGTACCCAATGTGGCCTCCTCTATATTGGGGAGACAGGCTGCCTACTTGCAGAACATTTCAGAGAACATCTCTGGGATACCCGGACCAACCAACCCAACCACCCCATGGCTCAACACTTCAACTCCCCCTCCCACTCCACCAAGGACAGGCGGGTCCTTGGACTCCTCCATCGCCAAACCATAGCAACACAACGGCTGGAGGAAGAGTGCCTCATCTTCCACCTAGGAACCCTCCAACCACAAGGAATGAACTCAGATTTCTCCAGTTTCCTCATTCCCCCTCCCCCCACCTTATCTCAGTCCCAACCCTTGAACTCAGCACCACCTTCGTAACCTGCAATCTTCTTCCTGACCTCTCCGTCCCCACCCCCACTCCGACCTATCACCCTCACCTTAACCTCCTTCCACCTATTGCATTTTCAACACCCCTCCCCCAAGTCCCTCCTCCCCACTTTTTAGCTTAGCCTGCTTGGCACACTTTCCTCATTCCTGAAGAAGGGCTCATGCCCGAAACCTCGATTCTCCTGCTCCTTGGATGCTGCTTGACCTGCTGCGCTTTTCCAGCAACACATTTTCAGCTCTGATCTCCAGCATCTGCAGTCCTCACTTTCTCCCATAATAATTATATAGTCCATTTTAGTGATATTGGCTGAAGTGTAAACATAAAAAAGAATGAAGAAAATGTCAATATCAGTTTTGCGGGATCTTCACATTTTGAGGATAGAAACAGCCTTGGTTTAATGTCTCATCTTAAAAACAAAGCACCGCCAGCAATGCAGCATTTCTGTCATATTGCACTGAAGTATCAAACTAAATTTCAAGTTCAAGTCTTTAAAGTTGAAAAAAAACCACATCCTTCTGACTCAAAGGTGACATGGCTAACATCTAGGAGTAGTTTTGAGACTGTAGCACACCCAAGGTTGAGTTGACATCAACTGTGATAAAATAACCTCAAAGCAACTTAAATTACATACCTATACATAAAATCTATATTTATTCCATCTGCAAGACAACATTGACCTGGATGATAACTAGAGCTGTCAAACAGCACCTTTTTTTTTGTCTAACGATGTAAACAAGATCATGCTAGAAGGTCTAAAATCAGCAAATGCACAAACGCAATCATGAAATTGATAATAGATGTTGTAAATGTTTGAATTTCTCTACAGTCACCAATTTATTTAGATATGGCCTTGTAAATGTGTTGCTTTAACAACAGACTGCTTACAATATTTTAATATGTCTAAGGGTTCCTATTATTAAAGAGCAAAAGAGAAGTACAGCACAGGATCAGGCCCTACAACCTTCCAAGCCTGTGCCAGTCATCATGACCTAATTAAACCAAAAACAAATCTTTTGTCCTTATTCGGTCTGTATCCCTCTTTTCCCTCCCTGTTCATCTAACCATCCAGATGCCTGTCAGATATTGCCAATATGCCTGCTTCCACCACCTCTTCTGGCAGTGCATTGCAGGCTCCTATCACTTTGGGTGAAAAGCTTCCCTTGCTCATTAAAAATTAGTTAAGACTTCATTCTTAGGAACATAAAATTTCTAAATTCTTGATTTTGAAAACCTTTGATTTCTCCAGGCAATAAAACAAATCAAGGATTTCCAAGATTCTTCCAGTAAACATCACTTTATTAGATCATTACTTTCCATTAAGAATTCAGAAAATCTCAACATCCTGATTTCTAATTTTCTTACTGACTTGCTTTATTAACGTATTATGGTTTAATAGAAATCATCAACCCTCTACTAATAAGCCATTCTTCACAATGACAATGGAGACTATACCATTATCTCAGCTGTCATACTCGAGTTCAATGCTACCCTTAAGTAATATCCACGTGTAGGTACATTGCAGCAAAAGTGAACAGAGCCATTATGGTGCTTGACTTTCCTCTGCCTCAGCCCTAGGACACCAAGGTAAATTGTTGTAATTCAGCACTCCAACACTTAAGATCAACTAAAGTTATAATAGGGTTATATAAAAGCATGGTTTCTTAGCCTGAATATGGAGATTACACTATGCAACTACCTGTTGTGCCATTTAGAGTGTTTATTTGCAGCCACCTTAAAACAAACAATGAACCCTCCTCTGCATGAGAAAGGAAGAGCAAAAATAAAGGTTCTTTATTAATACAGTGCAGATGAAAAGCTTGCCAGGTTCAGTCTCCTCTTAACTTACCAGAAATATGTTTTGAAATAATCCCAGCTGAAGAGGAAGTGGAATAGTTTGGCAGGAATAGAGAAACTTAAAGAAGCAATAATTTATAAATTTAAACGATTAACTTGTTTTTTTCTAAAATCACTGTTTCCATACCTTTCCTGATCTCACGTATGTCTTTAGAGAAATGCAAGTGGAAAAAAAAGTAAGGTACAGGAAACATCTGATGATAATCAGATAATACTGCAGATATTTGGCCTATAGCAGTACAGATAACTCCTATATAGGAAAAGACTTACAGCAGCAATGTAAAAATTGAGATAAGCAAATTCAATTTAAATGGCAGTGGTATCACTACAATTTATTCAATTCATAATTTTGTTTTTTTTAGGATCAGATATTACGATAATCCACTCAAAACTGTTTGTGAAAGATGAAACAGTAGTTACAGCAGGAGTTTCTTATTGCAAACACTTCCTGTGGTAGGCAGAAATAAAATTACAAAGCTTTTTCCTCACTTGGTTACAAATAAAATTCAAAGGTCATACATTAAAAAAAATGGAAAGGTTCAAAAATGTATGGGTTGACAAACACCACTCCTTGTTTAATACCATATCGTCACTTTACCAAGAAGTAAAGATATTTATGTTCTTGTGAACTAAAATATTAAACAGCAAGCTAAGTTTGGCACTCGATCATGAACAATGAAATAGATAATATTAATAAACACTGACAATTCAGGTCCAATTCTCTATAAGAACATTGAAGGTTTTTAATGCATATTTGTAATTTGTATAAAATTCACAACAAATATTATTCAGCACGATGCTATCTTATTCATGATGCAATGCTCTATAAACCAAATCCTATTTTCTAAAACATGTAGCTGCAAGATCAGTTGTTTTCAAGAAATAATATTTAATTCTTTTCAAACAAATTCAAGTGCTGACTGTTCTCCTGATGAGAAGAGTTGAAGTAGAACTCTTTGTGGATTGAGATTGACAAAACTGTACTTACATACATACAAATATACAAACAGTAGGAATAGGTCATGACCCTTTGAGCCTGCTCTGCCATTCACATCTAATTTGATTTTACCTCAACTCTGCATTCTTGCCGACCCTCAATAATTAGTCATCCTTTGCTTATCAAGAACCAACAACATCTGTCTTAGAAGTATTCAATAGTCTGCTTCCACTGCCTTTCAAAGAAAGAACATCCAAAACTCTCAATCCTCTGAGTCGTCACTCCTTTTCAGTCTTAAATAGGTGACTACTTATTTTTAAATGGTGATCCCTAACTCTAGATTCTCACACAAGAGGAAACATTCTTTCCACATTCACCATTCATGTCCCCTCAGGATTTTATACATTTCCATCAAAACACAAATTGCCCTTCTAAACTCCAAATGATACCTTAGCCTGTCCAGACATTTAATAACACAATCTCCCTTGAGGGTTGAGGTGGGTAAGAGTGAGTTAGGGGAAATGTTGCAGACAAGAGTAAAAATGGTAGACCATGAGCTTTGGTGGGAGGGGGCTACAGAAGCAGGGATAGAGCTAGAAGAGAAGATAGGGGCTGGGGCACTTAACCTTATGGAGTAGAAAAAAATCATTTAACTTCTTCCAACTGCACTAAGTGTTCCTCCAGAAAGCTGAGACTGCTCTAAACTGGGAGTTAACATTAGACCAGACTGGCAGTGTTGCAGCCTCCACTGCTGATGAGCGGGGAAGAGGAAATCCTGAGACTGTACCCTATCCAGCATTCCTTCACATTCCTGCACGTAAATGGGGAGCTGATGTCCCCATCTGGCCATGGACATGGCAAATGCCAAGAATCGTGCAGGACAGCTCCAGACTGCCAGTGCTTGTCCAGAAGTATAACGAGATTTAAAAAGGTCATGGGTGTGAGGAATGTCAGGTAATTCCAGGATTCCCAGCAGTGATGAGTACAGTGTGGGGTAAGATGTGGCTGGAATCAGATGTGAGGCTTGCCGTAGTGGCTGAGTAGATAATTAATAAGGTGACTTTATTAACAAGATATGGCAAGAAAACCTAATGAACTTCAAAGCAAAAAAAACTTCCAAAAAGCTTGACGCTCACAGCCTAAAAAAATATAAGATTCAACCTTATATTTTATTGCTCCCAAACTGATGTCAATGGGCCTCCCAAGAATGCATTATTACCCTTTCCTATTTCTCAACTACATGTTGCTCAATAACATTAGAAAACTATATCAAGTTCCATGCAGAGTTTTATTTTAAGGATTTACGCTGGGTCACTTGGAATTTACATCCTCCCACAATCCATCTCCCTACTGACTACTAACTCTACTGGTCACTGCTGACCATCCTTCTCATCAACTTCCCCGACTGCTACCAATCCTAGCTCCCACTGCTGACCATCCCTCTTGCCAAACTGTCATGTTACTGTTGATCGTCCCTCATCCTGTGACCTCCAATTGCCAGTTCGCCAGCTTGTAGTTTGCAAAATCCTACTATTCAAGGTTGTTTTCACTCCAATACTGCTCTTCTTGGCTCTTATTTCAGCACTGTTGCTCAAAGTGAGGGTTTGGAAGAAGAAGAGGCAAGAGGAAGCGGCAGGGTCTAGGAAGTTGTGCCAAAAGAAAGTCAATAGCAACCAGTAGGGTCAGCAGTTGAGTCTCAGCAACAACCGCAAGTGTCAGTAGTATTTGGAAGGTTCAGCAATTCGGACAGGGGCTATTGTCAGACAGTAGGATCGGATGCAACAAGGAACACTGGGGAGCAGGAAAGGTGGTGTGACTGAGCTTTTGTAAGAGGGAAAGGTGAAGAGCTAGAGGGTTGACAAGTGGGAGAGGTGACAAGTAGCAGGGTTGGCATGTGAGAGAGATGACGGTCAGGACCTCAATTGAATGTGTTAGCAATTTTTAACATTCAAAATTTATTTTGGAAGATATTTTATTTAAAAGTATACGCATTTACCCAATTATTTCAAATTTCAAGATACAAAATTTTGATTTTCATAAGAAGGATCCTACAAAAATACAACTTTAAATTTGTTGGAATGAGAAAATCTGATTGTTTCATTTATACTTATATACAACTACCACTGTGCTAAATTGGATAGACTTTGAACAGACTCAAAGCGTCTCAAAGTGGGTATACATGAAGCACTGAGGCACTCTGGCCTTTCTCAGCAGCGCTATTGTACTCCAAATAATTTGCACACTTGAAGTCCAACATGTGCCCTGTAACCATTAACATCTAGCCAGTGGATTAACCATGATTTCATGAAGAGGCATTGAGTCATCACAGAAACAGCACCAGGCAAACCTAAAAATGAGTTATCAATCTGGTAAAGCAACAAAACTGAGCATTTGTGTGCAAAACAGCAGAAGCAGCTGATGGTAGACAAGGCGAAGTGATTACAAACCAATGGATCAAATACAAGCTCTGCAGTCCAGCCAGATCCAGTTGTGAATGGTGATAGAGAATTAAACAGCTCACTGGAGGAGGAAGCTCTGCAAATATCCCTATCCTCAAAGATAGGGAAGCTGAGCACATTATTGCAAAAGTTAAGGCTGAAGCATTTGCAACTGCCTTCGGCTAGTAGTGCCATTCTGGCCTCCCCTGGAGATCCTTAGCTTGAAAGATGCCATTATTTAGACAACTCAATTCGCTCCACATAAAACAAATGCTGAAACTACAGGATATGATGAAGGCCGATGTTCGCTCTAAGCTGTGGGACTTTCTGCGGATGATGATTGGCATTGGTACACTGATTGTGATACTGACTTCCAGCTCTAGAAGTTGCTGCCATGTACAGGCCTTGGAGGCCAGCAAAACTGGTATGAAAATTAGAGAGAATACTGTTGAAAGCTACAGACCTTGACAACATTATTCCAACTTGCTCCAAAACTTGCTGTATCTTGAACTAAGCTGCTCCTGTACAGGTACAGAACTGGCATCTATCCAACAATGTCAACATTTTCTCAGGAATATCCTATGCATAAAAGCCAGCAGAAATCAGTTTGTGGCCAAAACCTGCCCCATCAGTCCGCTGTTGATCATCAGTAATGATGGATGTGGTCATCAATCATGCTATCATGCAGCATTTGATTCACAATAACCTGCTTACTGACACTCAGTATGGGCTCTATTAGTGTCACTCAGCTTGTGATCTCATTACAGCCTTGGTCCAAACATGGACAAGAAAGCTCAACTCCAGAGGTGAGGCGAGAGGGATTGCTCTTGTCACAAACCTGCATTTGTCCAAGTACGGCATCAATGAGCCTTAGCAAAACATCTGTCAATGGATATTGGGAGAAAACTATTTGCTCCCATAGTTGGAACAAATGAAGACGGTTATGGTAGTTGGAGGTCAGTCATTTAGCTCCAGGATATTTCTGCAGGAATTCCTCAGGTATGTCTTACGCCCAACCATTTTCAGCTGCTTTATCACTTTATTCCAAGGTCAAAATTAAGATGCCTGCTGATAACTGCACCATTGCACAATTGTTGAACACCAACCTTTTGCGTAGACATTAACCTGGCTGCATCTCATCTTAAAACAGTTTGTGCTGCATTTTGCAAAACTTGGCAGATGTTTTAAAACTAAAATGACAACTCTAACAAAGATGAACTAGATACTCAATGACAGCTAGCAGTGATGCATTCTGAAGATCCAATATCTAAAATCACTAGAATTCATTCACGTAGAGAACACATCCTTCACTGCTTAAATGAAGAACACTTTGGACACAAGTATCCTTTACTGCTGAAATGTTTGCTTTTTTTAAAAAGAAAGTTTCACATTTAGGGGAGAAGAATTCTCACTGGAAGTATATTCCTTGGAGCCATTTTAAATGAAGGAGATAATTTAGATCATCAATTAAAACAGCAAATCCTAATTTGAATAATATCTATAAAACACAACTATTTTTTAGTTCTGCAGAAGAAGCACAAATAAGATGGAAACACTCTGGTTTGGTAAGAGTTATGACATTGACTAAACTACAGAGCTCTGTACAACATCTGTTGGCAACTATCTCTTTTACCATCTGCTGAACAGCTTTGGAGAGGCAGGAAGGTAAAAATATGGAATACATATAGCCATGATGAGAATATGAATTACTCCAGTCAAATGTACTACACTTTTTTAGCTTCACTTTCAGGTATTATTCACTCACAGAAAATCAGCATTTTTCTGACAAAAAAGTTGGATCTTGAAATGTCTTGTCCATGAACTGTTACTAAAGACAAAGTAGCTGATTTTTGTGCATGCATCAGCATGAAAATCTGACATTTCTGGAAACATGCTGAGATCAGAATGGGATTCATGTCTGATTATAGCATGCTACACAGATAAACCACAATCTCACAGGTACCATGCACCATATGGAACCTTCCCCACCATGGTGACAGTGAGAAACAAACCTTAGCTGCATGCTTTCCTTCCCACTTGTAAACTAGGCTGCTCTTGCTCAGCAAATCCATTTGTCATTAATTGCAAGCTTCAAGTATATATTTTTTGAAATCTCACATTTTATCAAACATCATCTGAAAATTCACGTTAATTATATGCATAGACAGTCGTCACCCACATATTCAGTTGCCACCTCAAAAACCTTTCAAGCAACAATTAGGCACAATCATTTGTTTATAAATCCTTTCTGACTAGTCAGTATACCTGCTGTGTGCTTCAGATCATAATTTATAGAATTTAAAAAATTATTCGATGCATTTTTCCATGTTATGGCAATTACATGATACCTTTTGTCAATTCATCGCTCTTGCCATCCAATCTAACACAGATTTTCCTTCTGTTCCAATGAAGAGTCACCAGACTCAAAACATTAACTGTGGGGCTTTCTCCCCACAGATGCTACCAAACAAGCTGAGTTGCTCCAACAATTCTGTTTTTTCTTCACATCTTCCTTTAGCTGTTCCTCCCTCTTCCTGTCTTTCAATTATTCAACTTTATTACATTGTTAAAGTTCCTTAGTTCTGATGAAAGTTCATTAAACTGAAATTTTAAGTGTAGGTGGAGTTTACCCCTTTCCGGGGAGGCGAGAAGGAGAAGTATTGAGCGAGTTGGCCCCCTCCCTTCTCAATACCTTACCAATTAAGTGCTCAGTAAAGAAGTCCATTGGGGACTCTCAACTGACTAATTAAAACTCTTGAGAGACCTCAACTCACTTCCATCTCGATTAAGTGCCTTCCAGACAAGTGTGAAAAGTGAGTGGAAAATGAGGACAACATGGTTACTGGGTTTGGGTGTTTGGGGGGAGTGGTAGAGTTTCCATTAGTCTAAATCAGGAGTAGTGCAGAGATGATGAGTAAAAGGATGGTCTCTAAAAAGCACACCGCTTCTCTTGTCTCCAATTCACCCCTCCTATAAGTCTCCCCACAGCAAAATGCGCAAGAAAATCATTGGCCTTCTCATCAATGAATCCCTTAAACACTAAGCCACAATCGGTAATATTTACAATCCGGAAGCTGTTGGCGTCTGATGGCCAGTAGCCTCTGGTGAGGTGGGACTCCACTGTCAATATCCTGGAAAGATGGAGAAGCTCGTCAGCTCTTAAAGAAATTACTGGCATGCCACATGGCAAGCCATTCTTGAGATTGGGGAGGGTGAGTCAATCATCAGTGAGCATGCTGACTCAGCACTTAGGCTGCAAATCAGAAAGTCACAGCATCTGTTTAAACAGTCATAACAGGCCGATCAGCCCAATTCATCCATGCTGACCAGGTTTCTCAAACGAAATTGGTCCCATATGCTTGCATTTGGCTATACACCTTTTAGCTTTTTCCTATCCAAGTACTTCTCCAAATGTCTTTTAAATGGTGTAATTGTACTTGCCTCTAGCACTTCCTCTAACAGTTCATTCACTACACATACCACCTTCTGTGTGAAAAGAAGGTGCCTCTCAGATCCATTTTAAAACTTTCCCCTTTCACCTTAAACCCATGCCCTCTAATTTTGGACTCCCCTCCCCTGAGAAAAAAAAAGTTGGCTATTCACCTTATCTAGGCCCCTCATGATTTTATGAAGCCCTATAAGGTCACCCCTCAGTCTCCTATGCTCGAGAAGCAACAAAAAAAGTCCCAAGCTATCCTTATAACACAAACGTTCCATTCTCAGTAATATCTTAGAAATCTTTTATGCACCCTTTCCAGTTTAATAACATATTTTGCAGAGTGACCAAAACTGTATGCAATACTCCAAATGTGGCCTTACCAATGTCTTGTACAGCTGTAACAGAATGACCAAATCCTGTACTTAATTCCCTGATCAATGAAGGCAAGCATACCAATGCCTTCTTGACCATTCTATCTCTACTGCCACTTTCAAGGAACTACATACCTGCACCATAGGTCTCTCAGTTTGACATTGTTCCCTAGGGCCCTACCATTAACTGTCTAAGTCCTGCCCTGGTGTAAATACCAAAATGCAACACTTTACATTTATCTGCATGTAACTCCATCTGTTATTCCTCAGCCCAGTTAGTCATAGAGTCATAGGGATATACAGCATGGAAACAGACCCTTTGGTCCAACTCGTTCATGCCGACCAGATATCCCAACATAATCTAGTCCCATTTGCCAGCACTTGGCCCATATCCCTCCGAAACTTTCCTATTCAAATACCCATCCAGATGCCTTTTAAATGTTGTAATTGTACTAGCCTCCACCACTTCCTCTCGCACCATCCTCTGCGTGAAAACATTGCCCCTTAGGCCCCTTTTATATCTTTCCCCTCTCACCCTGAACCTATGCCCTCTAGTTCGGGACTACCTCACCCCAGGGAAAAGACTTTGTCTATCTATCCAAACCATGCCCTTCATGATTTTATAAACCTCTGTAAGGTCACCCCTCAGCCTTCGACGCTCCAGGGGAAAACAGCCCCAGCCTATTCAGCTGCTCCCCATAGCTCAAAACCTCCAAAGCTGGCAACATCCTTGTAAATCTTTTGTGAACCCTTTCAAGTTTTACAACTGATCAAGATACCATTGTATCTTAGGCATCTTTCTTCACTGTCCACTATACTACCAACTTTGGTGCTATCTGCAAACTTAATAATCATGCCTCCTGTATTGTCATCCAAATCCAAATTGGTTTTGTAAATGATAATGGACCCACCACTGGTCACAGGCCTCCAGTCTGAATAACAACCCTCTACCATCATCCTCTGTCTCCTACCATCCAGTCAATTTTATATTTTTTTAAAATTTAGTCATGGATGTGGCCAATGCTGGCTAGTCCAGCCCATCCCTAATTGCCCAGAAGGCAGTTAAGAGTCAACTACTGAGGACAGCAGTTTCTTTTCCTAAAGGTCATCAGTGACATTCAACAAGGATTTTATGATCATCATTAGACTCCAAATTCCAGACTTTTATTGAATTCAAACTTCACCATCTGTTATGGTGGGATTTGAATCTGGATCCCCAAAAAAGGACTGTCACTGACTTCATTACCTCCTGAGATCTTCCCCCCCACTGCCTCCAATCTTACAGTTTCCCAACTCCAGACAGTCCGCTTCTTCCTCCTTCCCAACATCCACACCAGACTGTCCCAGTAGGCTCACCGTATCAGCCTGGTTATGCCCCATCGGGCTCATTTCCTCCTACCTGACTCCATCCTCTCTCCACTTGTCCAGACGATGCCCACATACACCTGCAATTCCTCTGATGCACTCTACCATATTGACAATTTCCAGTTCCATGGCCCTAACTGCCTCCTCTTCACCATGGATGTCCAATCCCCACCAGGATAGTCTGAGAGCTCTCTGCTTCTTCCTCGATCAGAGGCCTGAACAATCTCATCTACCACTACTCTGCTCTGCTTGATTAAACTTGATCTCTCACTGAACAATTTCTCCTTTAATTCATCTCACTTCCGCCATGTCAAAGGAGTGACTATAGACACCTGCATGCGTTCCAGTTATACTTTCCTCTTTAGAAGGTATGTGCAACGATCCTTGTTCCAGACTTACACTGGTCCTTTCCGCAACACTTTTCTTGGTACAATGACAATTGCTTTAATGCCGCATCCAATTTCAACTCAAAAATAATTTTAACATCACTCACTTTTGACACTTCCCTTCCTTTCCTTAACTCTGTCTCTATTTTGGGAAATAAACTGGTCACTGCCATTCACTACAAAGCCACTGACTCCTATGTTAAAAATCACACTACACCAGGTTATAGTCCAACAGGTTTAATTGGAAGCATCGCTCCTTCATCAGGTGGTAATGGAGGGCTCAATCCTAATACACAGAATTTATAGCAAAAATTTACAGTGTGATGTAACTGAAATTATACATTGAAAAACTGATTGTCTGTTAAGTCTTTCATCTGTTTGGATACCATGATAGTTTCACTTCTTTCATGTGTAAATCACAAAACCTTTTTTTAAAGAAGTTGCATTCTCAGGTTAGCTGTTAACAATGGTAATAGCTAGACAATATGTTGTAGGTGTGAGCCCCGTGTTCTCTGTCTATGCCATGATGTTTAGATCGAGGAGAAATAGAGGAGACAGAGAGAGTGAGACTAGAGAATGAGAGGTGAAAGTGACTGTGTGTGTGTGTGTGCGCGTGTGTGTGAGAGAGATTTAGAGTTTGTATGCGTGAGAGAGAGAGAGAATAGTGTAGTGGGGTCACCTGTATAGATTCGGTTCTCATGAGGATGGCCTCAATTAGGACCTTGGGTTCATGTCACACTACAGGTGACCTCACTACACTACATACTCTCTCACACAAACAAAAGCGCGGACGCACACACACACAAACACTCCTCCAGACCCCCACACTCAAGCAGAAACTCCCTTGCTCTCTGATTACTGAATGCAAGTTATCAGTCAAATTCCACAATCAAACAGGAAACAGGAAAATATGCCTCAGCAAATCTGCAGATTGCAGATTTCAGAGATTTCAGAAACACAAACCAACTGCTCAACTGCCAGAAAGAATCCCACCAGAATCACCCAATTTAACAGCTGTAACATTTTAACATCTACTCCACATGGACATCAAAATTGGAGGTGCAGTGGACAGCAAAGAAGATTACCTCAGATTACAGAAGGATCTTGATCAGATGGGCAAATGGTCTGAGAAGTGGCAGATGGAGTTTAATTCAGATAAATGCAAGGTGCTGCATTTTGGGAAAGCAAATCTTAGCAGGACTTATACACTTAATGGTATGGATTAGTGGTGCTGGAAGAGCACAGCAGTTTAGGCAGCATCCAAAGAGCAGCGAAATCGACGTTTCGGGCAAAAGCCCTTCATCAGGAATAAAGGCAGTGAGCCTGAAGCGTGGAGAGATAAGCTAGAGGAGGGTGGGGGTGGGGAGAGAGTAGCATAGAGTACAATGGGTGAGTAGGGGAGGAGATGAAGGTGATAGGTCAAGGAGGAGAGGGTGGAGTGGATAGGTGGAAAAGAAGATGGGCAGGTCGGACAAGTCAAGGAGACAGTGCTGAGCTGGAAGTTTGGTTGAGGTGGGGGAAGGGGAAATGAGGAAGCTGTTGAAGTCCACATTGATGCCCTGGGGTTGAAGTGTTCCGAGGCAGAAGATGAGGCGTTCTTCCTCCAGGCGTCTGGTGGTGAGGGAGCGGCGGTGAAAGAGGCCCAGGACCTCCATGTCCTTGGCAGAGTGGGAGGGGGAGTTGAAATGTTGGGCCACGGGGCGGTTTGGTTGATTGGTGCGGGTGTCTCAGACATGTTGGTCCTAGGGAGTGTTGCTGAACAAAGAGACCTTGGATTGCAGGTTCATAGCTCCTTGAAAATGGAGTCGCAGGTAGTAGATAGGATAGTGAAGGCGGCGTTTGGTATGCTTTCCTTTATTGGTCAGAGTACTGAGTACAGGAGTTGGGAGGTCATGTTGCGGCTGTACAGGATATTGGTTAGGCCACTGTTGGAATATTGCATGCAATTCTGGTCTCCTTATTGCAAAGATGTTGTGAAACTTGAAAGGGTTCAGAAAAGATTTACAAGGATGTTGCCAGGGTTGGAGGATTTGCGCTATAGGGAGAGGCTGAACAGGGCTGATTTCCCTGGAGCGTCAGAGGCCGAGGGGTGACCTTATAGAGGCTTACAAAATTATGAGGGGCATGGATAGACAAAGTCTTTTTCCCTGGGGTAGGGGAGTCCAGAACTAGAAGGCATAGGTTTAGGGTGCGAGGGGAAAGATATAAAAGAGACTTAAGGGGCAACTTTTTCCACACAGAGGGTGGTATGTGTATGGAATGAGCTGCCAGAGGAAGTGGCGGAGGCTGGTACAATTGCAACATTTAAAAGGCATTTGGATGGATATATGAATAGGAAGAGTTTGGAGTGATATGGGCTGGGTGCTGGCAGGTGGGACTAGATTGGGTTGGAATATCTGGTCAGCATGGTTTGGACCAAAGGGTCTGTTTCCATGCTGTACATCTCTATGACTCTATGACAAACCAAAGATTGATCCGTATATCTTTTTAAACTGTTATCTTTTACTCACTTCTCATTTCTAATCTGTATGGTGTGCATCATTTTCCTTGCACTTTAAATAGTAATAAACGCATTCCATTTTAAGAAAAGAAAGTTAAAGAAGGGGATCTAGGTCCTTCCTTCACACCTAGAATCATAACGAATTGGGAACCAGTTATAACAGATAACAACCAAGGCAACGCAGATTTTGTCAGACGTATTGCCTGGTATTGAGCTAGAATCATTCACTATAGAAGAGACCCTTTTGTCCATTATCTGCACTAACTAAAACCTACTCTAAATCTAGTTGTCCTACTTTCCAGCACTTGGCAACAGCCTTGAATGTTATGTAATTTAAGTGCTCCAACAACGAACTTTACAAAAGGCTCATTTACCCCCCTCAATGACCCTACTTGGCTGTGCATTCCAGATTCTCACCATCCTCTCGGTGAAATATATTTTCTTCAAATCCCCTCTAAACCTCAAGCCTTTGACTTTAAAATTATAGCCCCTTGTTATTAGCCCTTCAACTAAGAGGAACAACTGCTTTCTATCCTTTTTGTCCACGCCCCTCATGATCTTTCCATCTCAATCTGCCCGAATCACATCCTTTTCTGCTCCAAAAAAACCCCAAGCTTATCTAGCCTCTCCGCACAGCTAAACTTCTCCATCCCACGAACACCCTGGCAAAATCCTTCTGCGGCAGTACAATCATATCCTTCCGATAATTAGATTCCAGAACTGCACACAATGCTTCACCTGTAACCTAACCAAAATTCTGACAGCTCTAATAAAGTCTCCTTGTTCTTATCATCTATGTCTTGACTCATAAATGCAAATGTCCAGTAGCCTTCTTAGCTGTCCTACCACCTTCAGGCAGTAACTCTGATTTCTCTCCATAGATGCTGCCAGACCTGCTGAGCTTTTGCAGCAATTTCTAGCTTTGTTTCTGATTTCCAGCATACACAGTTATTTCAGTTTTTAAAAATGGACAGTGTTGTTGCCATTATCACAAAAATGCTTCATATTCAGAATTAGATCCAGCACTGCACAGTGCCTGTTGAACATTTGCATGTTTATATATAAAGCTCTCCCAAGTACACTTCTGCCTCCTAAACAATTAACACGAGTATCTCTATTAAGTGGAGAAGTTGAAATCTCAATCTAACTGCTTTTACATACAATTCAATGAACTGACATCCATAGGTACATTGCCTGTATTTCTTCAAATCTTGCTTCTAGCAAGGATTCCATTCTGTTCTATTAGTTTCTCTATTTCCATCACAACTGTTCTGATGATGCCATCCACCATGTCCTCCTTTATAGTCAACAAAGGACTCTCTCCACTCATTAGAAGGGCCCTCAACTGTGCCTGATCCAGCTGTCTCACATCTGCCCTCACCTGTCCACAGCATTCCAAAACAATGACTGAGTCTCTTTTGTTGTCACTTTCCATGCTACTAGTCTCCACATCCAAAGCATCATCTTCCTCCATTTCCATCAGCACCAGCTGGATACCGCCACCACACACATCCTTTTCTCTCCACTTTCAGCATTCCACAGCAACTATTCCTTCTATCGCACCCTAACTGACTGCTCCATCATGGCTGACATATTCTTCACTTCCTCATTGGACCTTCCCATACAATCACAGAAGATGGACCATTTGCCCATTCACCTCCTACCTCTTCACCACCTAATATCCCAAACATACCATAAGCAGCAGTGGTTTACTGGCAGTTCATTGAACATAGTTTAATGTATTCAATGTTTACAATGCATTCTAATTATAGTGGTGAGGCCAAACAGCGACTGGGTGACATATTTGCAGAACACCTCTGCTCTGTACATAGGGACGAACACAAGTGCCAATTTGTTTTCCATTTTAACAAGTTTCCTTGTCCCCATGCAAACATCTCCATATTGGGCCTGCTACCATTCTATGAGTTTCTCCATTTTCATCGCATTTATTCTGATGATGGTACCTACTGCCGATACAGAAACCTCGCCATCATGTCAACGTAGTGATCCATGAGCAAATTATATTGACAAATTATACTCACATTAGAATATCAATTTAGAACTTAATGAGTGAATGATTTTTGTCACGTGTATTTTATAGTGAGAAAAACAATAAAATGCATTGAAGAGGTTTTCACTGTCAGCATGGTTGGAAACCATTTTGAATAGTTTAAGAATAAGACAAAAGATAGAAGGATATAGCTTAAAGACAGGCCACCTGTCCTGAGCCAGCTCATCACCAATGATGCCATCATCCCTCCTCCACCACCTCGCTGCCATCTACACCAGACCCAACTAACGCTGAAGTTGCCACTCTTCAGGTGCCATCTTTTTCTGCTGGGCTGATTCTCCTCTGCCACTGCCTCACCACTGCACGTGATAAACCCACCAACATCAGAAAGGCATCTCCCGTCACAGGGCTCACCTAGATGCCACGCTGATGTCCTTCCGCCACCAGCACTGGACCTTACCATCAACCAAGCTGCCAGTCTTCAGGCACCATCTTTCACCACTGGACTTATGTCAACTCTGCCGATGCTGCAGCCACTGCCTCTGGTCCCATGAGCATCTTGATGATGTGTGCCGTAATCATAACTTTATTTTAGATTCCACAATTTCCTTTAAATCGGTGTAGGTAAGTTATTCACATTTGAGCAAATAATGCATTCTCCTTTTATATGTAGGTTTAGTCCTGCATGGGAGACAGCAGCCCCGCAATCTAATAAGACTGCAATGATTTTTTAAAAATAAAATTCAAACCAAAAATGTGACATCTGCAAAGGAATCATATACCACAAGATCTCATTTTGAGAGATTCAGTACAGAACTTCAGATTTGGCAATCTCACAGATGCCTTTTTCCCACTACTTCCTTAATCTGCTTTAAAAAATGTGAAGTCTACTACAAAAAAAGCATCTCTATTTTCTATCCAAATTGAAAAAGATTTCATGCAACTATTTTGGTATTGATGTTTTTCTATTCATTGACTATGAAGTAATGCAAATTTAGCTCAGTAATTATCCTTGTAGACTAAAAGTTGGTCTTTTGCCAAAAATATTTAACTCCAGTTACCAGGTGCTGCATTCAAGATACGTTGCCCAATTTTCATAAAAATATAAAATTAAGACCTTTGCAAGATAAGTAGAAGATCTAATTAAAATATGGTAAAATACCAAGTGAGGACAAATATTGGACAGACTGTGACTGATTTCCAATTGCAGCAGCCTTTTGGATTGAGTAGCTAAGTCAAAAGCTATGCATCCATTCAAGATCCAGCTAAATGATACAATAAAGTGTGAAGATTTTTTTCTTTTGATGAAGCAGCTAAGATACTTTAATATCTCTCAAATCTGTATTTATCTTGAGATTTGGTTAAAAGAGTTTTGCAAATCTTTTATGAATACAGGATACTGTGGTATGGTTAGATATGAATCAATGACAAAATAACCAACTGACAGGGTACAGGATGTACGCTTCACCAACAAATGGAATTGCCAGATCAATGTACTGTGAAGTTCTCAAATAAATAAACTTTTGACTCAAAGGAAATATTTGAGGGAATGTGCTTATAAATGAGTGAGTATCCAAGGAGCAGGAAAATCGACGTTTCGGGCAGAAGCCCTTCATCAGGAATGGAGGCAGGGAGCCTCCAGGGTGGAGAGATAATCTCCATTCCTGATAAAGGGCTTTTGCCCGAAAAATTCATTTTCCTGCTCCTTGGATGCTGCCTGACCTGCTGTGCTTTTCCAGCACCACTCTAATCTAAACACTGGTTTCCAGCATCTGCAGTCCTCACTTCTGCCTTATAAATGAGTGATTATGATCGAATGACGCATGAGATGTCCTTTAAAGGATCTGTATTTAATAGGATGAGCTTTGAAAATCAAGTATTTGTATAAGAACTCAAGAAAATGTGTACTGAGTCATTTGGGCAGGTTTGAAGGTCCATCTCAAAACTGTCCATTTAGCCAATAGTTCCAAATATAAAATACAATACTCTCTACATTTACAGAAATGGGTAAGAATCCTACAAGTAAAATATAGTTACCAAATACCACTGGTGAGTAGTAGTATGATCTTTACAGCAAGCAAATTAATGTCAAGTTTAAAACTGGGCTGGAAAAAACTAATAAGAAAGAAGAGAAAAACATACAATGACAGCTGTCAAAAGATATTTTATTTGGAATGAACATTACCAATTGTTTTAATTATAAGCTAATAGCTGCTTTACTAAAGATGCTGTGCTTGAAATTAAATTAAACGCAAATAAAAAGTTGAAATCACACAACCCACTTTATTTGATCATTGGTTTTCACATCTGAGCCACCCAGAAGAGGCAATTTGTGCATTTCAAGAGTTGGTGAATGGCACTATAATGCTGTGGTTCAAATCATTGCCTTTGCCTTTAAATTAAGTGTTTGAAAATTATTTGAATAGTATTAGGTTAAAATACAGTATAAATTCAACTCGCAAATAAATTTACATTATGGTTTTGAGATTTGATTTGAGAACAACTTCCAATGCATGTTACTAAATCTCTTGAACAGCATCGATTTGAGGCAGCATCATCAGTGGAAATAAATATCCAAGCTACTTGTCAAATAGGTGAAAGGAAATGGTTTCTGAACTAAGAGGATTAGGAGAAGCTGAAAAATGTGTTGCTGGAAAAGCGCAGTGGGTAAAAACAATAACTGCAGATGCTGGAAACCAGATTCTGGATTAGTGGTGCTGGAAGAGCACAGCAGTTCAGGCAGTATCCGAGGAGCAGGAGAATCAACGTTTCAGGCATAAGCCCTTCTTCGGGAGAAGTGCCTAAGACCAAAGACAGACAGGCATTTGTACTGTATCTTTTATAATCTTACGATATGCATTACTGCTTTACAGCCATTACTTTAAGAAATAGTAATGGGAAACAAGGAAATGGCAGAGGAACTGAACAAGTACCTTGTGTCAGTTTTCACTATGGAAGACACGAGCACCATCCCAAAAATTCAAGAGACTCAAGGGGCAGAGGTGAATGTGGTGGCCATCACCAAGGAGGAAGTACTAGAAAAACTGAAGGTCTGAAGGTGGATAAATCAATTGGACCAGACGGATGACACCCCAGAGTTCTGAAGAAGATAGCTGAAGAGATAATGGAGGCATTTGTGGTGATCTTCCAGGAATCATTGGAGTCAGTGAGGGTCCCAGAGGACTGGAAAATCACAAATGTAACCCCCCATTTAAAAAAGGAGAGATGTAAAAGGTGAGAAATTGCAAGCTGATAAGTCTGACCTCAGTCATTGGTAAGATTTTGGAATCCATTGGGAAGAATCAGATTTCTGAATACTTGGAAGTGCATAATAAAATAGGGCAAAGTCAGCATGGTTTCATCAATGAAAGGTCATGCCTGACAAATCTGTTTGAATTCTTTGAGGTGCTAACAAGCAGGTTAGACCAAGAAGAGGCAATGGATGCTTATCTACCTGGACATCAATGAGGCATTTGACAAGGTGCCACACAGGATGTTGCTCAGTAAGATAAGGGCCAATGGTGTCAGAGGCAAGGTACGAGCATGGATAGAAGCTTGACTGTCTGGCAGAAAGCAAACAGTGAGGATAAAAGGTTAACAGTTAGGATGGCAGCTGGTGACAAGTGGTGTTCTGCAAGGGTCAGTGTCAGGACCACAACTTTTCACTTTATACATTAATGATCTAGATGAAGGAACTGAGGGCATTCTAGCTAAGTTTGCAGATAGTACAAAGATGGGTGGAGGGATAGGTAGGCAGGGAAGCTGCAGAAGAATTTAGACAGGTATGGAGAATGGACAAAAAAAAAGTGGCAGATAGAATACAATGGGGGAAAAGTGTGAGGTCATGCACTCTGGTAGGAAGAATAGAGGCATTAACTATTTTCTAAATGGGGAGAAAATTCAGAAATCTGAAGTACATAGGGACTTGGGAATCTTAGTCCAAGATTCTCTTTAGGTCAGCCTGAAGGTTGAGTCAGTAGTTAGGGGAGACATATACAATGTTGGCATTTATTTCAAGAGGACTAGAATATTAAAGCAGGGATGTACTTCTGAGGCTTGTAAAGGCTCTGGTCAGACCACATTTAGAATTATGAGAAATTTTGGGCCCCTTTTCTCAGGAAGGATGTACTGACCCTGGAGCGGGTCCAGAGGAGGTACCTGAGAATGATCTCAGGAATGAAAGGCTTAACATATGAGGAACATTTGAGGACTCTGGGTCTCTACTCAATGGAATTTGGAAGGATGAGGAGGGATCAAACTGAAACTTACAGAATACTGAATGACCTGAACACTGCAGATGTCGGGAAGATGTTTTCATTAGGGGAACTGAGGGCACAGCTTCAGAGTAAAGGGAAAGCCCTTTAGAACAGGGATGCAGAGACACTTCAGGCAGAGAGAGGTGAATCTAAGGAATTCATTGCCGCAGAAGGCTGTGGAGGCCAGGTCATTGAGTCTATTTCAGGCAGAGATAAGTTAGTTTCTTGATTGTCAAGGGCGTTAAAGGTTACAGGGAGAATGGGGTTGAGAAATCCATCAGTTATGATTGAATGGCAGAGCAGACTTAATGGTCGAATGGCTAATTTCTGCTCCTATATCTGTCTGGTCTTATGGTAATGCAGTCACTGTTTCATTGTCAAACAGGTAGCAGCCAATTTGCATACACCAAATTCTTTAAAACAGCAATGCAGTATGAGTAGATAATCTGTTTTGATGATGTCATTTAAGTATACATGTTGACCATGATATCAGGAAAAGGAAATGTCATGAGATCTTTTAAATCTTCCTGAAAGGTTTATTTCTCACCTGATACACGGTAATTCCAATAACACAATTCTTCTTCCAAGAACTTACAATCAAGAGTCAATCTTGGTTTTGCAATCAAAAATGAGCGAGCTCCCGCAAGAGGATAAATTGCAGACAGAGTGAAGCAGGGAGCAGATAAATGAATTACATTAAATTTGGAAATTTTAAATCTACACTATATTCAGCTTAGTATTATCATACATCATGAAAATTGTCAATTTAGTGTTGCTTGTTTTGAGTCACAAAGAAAACATTCTCTCTTAATACAGCTCATGAAGACTTTTATATATGCCAATTTACAGTGTAGAAATCAATGATAACTGGGCTTTAGCACTCAGGTCAATTCAAGGATGGTGTTGAATAACTAAAAGAACTTTGGCCCTTTTGAAAATGTTCATTCAGAAATGACCTTATTTATTTAACATCACACATTTCTATTATCAAATTATTTCATAGGTTCTATGCTCCACAGATTATTTTTAATATCCTTCCCTTCATTTTCCAAAGTATAAGATCTAGGAGCAGAATTATGTAATTTGGCTCATTCAGTCTGCTCTGCCATTCAATCATAGTTGATATGTTTCTCAACCCCATTCTCCTGCCTTCTCCCCATAATCATTAATCCCCTTACCAATCAAAAACCTATCTATCGTTGTCTTAAATACACTGAATGACTTGGCCTCCACAGCCCTCTGCAGCATCAACAATCTTGTCACTCCCAGTCTTAATGACTCATATCCTCTGCTTTTCTATATGATTGACTAGTCTATTAATATGCTTTTCAGTACAACTGATAAATAATCTTTCACAATGTCCTTCCCATCTACTATTGAAACTATTATTATTAATGACGATAGTTTGAGAGCCACAGGCACATATGTCAAAACATTTCCATTCCCACAATTGTCTTTTCAGCATTTTGCATATGCATTTGTGGTTTAAATATCATACTTGTGAACTATAATACTTTCACTTTGCAGTTGCTGAGAGTACTGCATGTTAACTATAGAATAATTGACTACCTAACTGTATTCAGGTGATGGAAATTAACTGAGTATTCTTGTGTTCCCATATTTACAAGAACAGTTTGAAACTGTAGTGATTGTGTTTCTAAAGTGCATGTCTTTATAGAAAAAGCTTATGAAAAGTATTTTTAAAAATGTGTTCCAGTCACTGCTTGACTTTCTGGAATGGAACATTGCTTAGTGCAATGTAACACTTAGGGTTATTTTGATCAAAACACACCTTCAGCACAAATATAATATTACTTTCCCATCACTAATGTTTCAAATGCCATTTTTCCTCTCATAGATCAAACTAAACTTCATAAGCTTGTACTTGAAATGGATTCTATATGTAATCTTAAGTGACATTTACGACAAATTTACTGTCCATATGTTGCTATATAAAATCATCCTTTTAGTGATTGGTTGGTAAAGGCAAAGACATTGGTACATTAATATAATGCAAACACAGACCTAGTATTCCAGCTGATATAGTCTTTGTTCTATACCAATGTCTCGAGAGTAACGATAGGCATCCATATGACAATTGGATGTCACAGGTCTGCATACGCACTTTAGTATATCTAAAAGTATAAGAAGTTTTAAAATAAAGCAAATGCTTAGCAGATCTCAGTTGGTAGTGAAAAAAAACCCAACAAGGGTCACTCGTAATTTCAACATTATTCGACACAAAGCAATCATGTTTTCAACAAAATGTGCTCAAGAGATACTGGAGCATGGGAGAGGATGGGTAGAAGGCAGAAGAGATTTAGTTTCCTCCAGCTTACCAGAAGGTTGTCTCTCTGTAATTATGAAGTGAATAGTTTATTTTACGGATGCGGCAACAAGAATGAAAAGGACAAAACTTTTTTTTAAGAAAATGAAGATGACAACAAAACTATCAAAATCAGGATGATCACAGTTAACCCGAATAACGTAACATGATGTAATGTATTCACATGACATTTGGAAAGAAAAGGTAATTTTTACAGTACACTAAGGTAATTTGGTGCAGTACACTAACAATGATGAATATTCAAGGTTTTAGGTTTCAAAAGACATTGCATCTGACCATCTACTAAAGCATCCAGGAGTCTTTTTTGAATAAAAGACCATGAAATGTAGTGTTCATCTCCGAGAAGTATTAAATTATGTGCCTAACCCAGATGGTCCTTTTACCCTTCATGTCGGCTGCTGTGACAGACACGCAACTAACCTTATTGCATCTGTCACTGACCGGTCTGCCGTTTAGGAAATGCTGCCAGACTAACAGGTTGGCACAAAAATGCATCTGTATTTTTCTCACGCCTACTATATTGAAAATGGTAGCACTGGTGGGATTGCAGGGTTGTTCCTGAACTGAAAGCTAATTTATTTTTAAAAATGCCAGATTATTCCATGCAAAATTTCATTGCCACCAATAATAATTAAAGGCATTCTATTCCTTTAAAATGAAAAAAACAATGTAAATCTGTGGTTAATAGGACAATTACATTTTGCTACCTTTCCTCAGGCACTAGAAATACAATAGTGCAAAAAAGGCTGATTCAACATAATTTGCAGCTACGACTTAATGTGCGCACATCGTAACCAAAAGTAAAAGACTATGTTCATCAGAAATGAACACCAATTATTACCATGACTGTTTAAATACTTTAAAACAACATATGGCCTTCATTTATATGTCTATTGGTACAAACAAATGAAGCCCTGCCTATTATACAATAGTATATCCATTATCATCTCAGTTTTATTGCTTTATCATTAAATGAAGACATGAATGAACAAGAAACTGCTGTGCAAAGTGCACAGATTAGTTTAAAACCAAAAAAAAAGCTTTTAAAAGGTACATAACAGATGTTTTCATTATTTTGTGCAAATAAGTTTGAAGCACGTCAATTAGATAGTACTTTAAAACTCTACAATATCTCTTACCTCTCCCGTTATGCAAGTGAACGAAGTGCTCAAGCAACAGAAATATTCTGCTCAAGATTGATTCCCCGAAATACAATTGCACAAGAAGCATCTCTCATTGTTTTCAAAATTTAGCAACTACATTTCCTAGATTACAATTGTAACGACACTTCAAAAGTAACTGAATGACTCTAAAGCACCATTGGACATCCTGAAGTTGTGAAAAAATGTTTGATAAATTAAGATGATCCCTTTATTACCAAACCATGTAGTGATCTGGAAATGAAGTCAGGGAATAGTTTAGATTTTGTACACAAAGAGGTCCTTTCTATGGACCAGAATGAATAAGAAGACTTCATAACATTCTTTGGCCTTGAAATCATGTTAAGTGCAAATTAACAAATTTCTCAATCTGCGGTTGAGTGGAGTTAAATTGGTGGGTGAATGTGAGGACTATAGATGCTGGAGATTTAGAGTCGAGATTGTGGTGCTGGAAAAGAACACCAGGTTCAGGCAGCATCCGAGGCGCTGGAGAATCGATGTTTCGGGCAAAAGCCCTTCATCAGGAATGAGGCTGTGAGCTGAGGTAGTGGAGAGATAAATGGTAAGGTGGGTTGGGGCTGGGGGGAAAGTAGCTGCGGGTATGCTAGGTACATGGAGGTGGGAGAAATGGTGTTAGATCGAAGAGAAGGGTAGAGCAGATAGGTGGGAAGGAAGACAGAACGCCTACTCGCAGAGTGCTTCAGAGAACATCTCAGGGACACCTGCACCAACCAACACCAGCGGCCCATGGCCGAACACTTCAACTCCCCCTCCCACTTCGCCAAGGACATGCAGGTCCTGGGCCTTTTCCACCGCCAGTCCCTAACCACCTGACGCCTGGAGGAAGAATGCCTCATCTTTTGTCTCAGGACCCTCCAACCCAATGGCATTAACGTGGATTTCACCAGTTTCCTCATTTCCCCTCCTTTCACCTTATCCCAGATTCAACCTTCCAATTCAGCACTGCCCACATGACCTGTCCTATCTGTGCATCTTCTTTCCCACCTACCTGCTTCAGCCTTCTCTTCCTATCACACTCCACCTCCATCTACCTATTGCACTCTCATCTACCTTTCCCCCAGTCCCATCCCCTCCCATTTATCTCACCACCACTTCGGCTCACAGCCTCATTTCTGATGAAGGGCTTTGGCATGAAACATTGATCCTCCTGCTTCTCGTATGCTGCCCGACCTGCTGTGCTTTTCCAGCACCACGTTCTCGACTGGAGTTAAATTGGTGAACAGCAACTCCATAGAAATATATGAAGCAAATGTTCGCACAGCATCATTTCAATGATCTGATTATAAGTTGATGCAGCAGTGAAAACGACATTTTTGGGATTTTTATTCAAAAACAATGAGTGTAGAAGAGCATCTTCAAATCCCACCTGCTTTGAACAAGATTCATAGGCAAGTATGCAATAGTTGCAACATTTTGTCTTTGAAATAAAACTTTGCATTCATTAAAAAGGCAGCATAATTCACATTAAAGACAAAACATAACTATTTTGTCTTTGAGGAGTAACAATGAGTGTGAAGTCTTGTGTTGGTACTTCAGTACCTCTCACAATGCATTGCATTAAGGATGAGAACAGTTAAATGTCATAACCTGCTACATTTTGCCATTCACACAAAAATCTTTAGAAGACAGCAGATATAAAAAATTGATTATTGTTCCTGCAACTTTATTTGCAGTTAACTATGATGCCATCAATATGGTTTGGACTTCGCTTTTGTTCCGTAACTCTCCCAGTCTGAGATTGCATGAATTCCAAATAAAATAGTTAGTCAACTAATTTTGGTACAAGGAATCTAAAAGTTTTGAACTTAACAATATCAAACTTAAAAATAAATTGCAAATTGCTCGATCAATATTTTGTTGGAAAGGATTTAAAAATAAATCCCAAAATGGTAGTCAGTACTCACAATTTGATGCATGCATTGGAAGATTTGCATTTACAATTTCTCACACGGCAAGCTGTTTGCTTTGACTGAGGCATTAAGTTGACTAAGAAACAAATATCAGACAAAGCTTTGAAAGAATCAACTGAAGCATCATTTGAATTCCCGTGTCCATGGTTGCAAAATTGGCTTCGTGGCAGAAATCAAAGTGAAACAGTATATGGGTGTTTTGGTTATTGTGGGGCTAAGAATTTCATTCCTTGCTTTCCAGGGTGTATCACAATGATTTAGGTTTAAATGTTGGGGACAAGATTGAGAGGTTTCAGATGATTCAAAACTGGATGTGTGGTTGGCAATGGAGGAGGAAAGCTCTGGACTGCAGGACTTTAGCTCAGAGAAGTATTCAGTAGTTCATTTGGGTAGAGTCAATAAGACCGGAGAATACTTCTTGGGTAGATAAGGTGTTAAGGAGACAGATATAATATTTTCAGTTATTAGCTAAGATGTGGAGTTAAGACAGAAGGGGATTATGTTGGCACTACCATAGGACACCATAAAGATGTTGCAAAGTATGTAAAATTTTAGTGATGGAAAAAGATTGAATAAATCATGATTGTTTTCTTTGGAACATTGAGGCTGATAAGAGGTTTATACAGTCTTAGAGTCATAGAGATGTACAGCATGGAAATAGACCCTTCGGTCCAACCTGTCCACGCTGACCAGATATCCCAACCCAATCTAGTCCCACCTACCAGCACCCGGGACATATCCCTCCAAATCCTTCCTATTCATATACCCATCCAAATGCCTCTTAAATGTTGCAATTGTACCAGCCTCCACCACTTCCTCTGGCAGCTCATTCCATACACGTACCACCCTCTGCATGAAAAAGTTGCTCCTTAAGTCTCTTTTATATCTTTCCCCTCTCACCCTAAACCTACGCCCTCTAGTTCTGGATTCCCTGACCCCAGGGAAAATACTTTGTCTATTTATCCTATCCACGCCCCTCAATTTTATAAACCTCTATAAGGACACCCCTCAGCCTCCGACGCTCCAGGGAAAACAGCTCCAGCCTGTTCAGCCTATCCCCATAGCGCAAATCCTCCAACCCTGGCAACATCCGTGTAAATCTTTTCTGAACCCTTTCAGGTTTCACAACATCTTTCCGATAGGAAGACGACCGGAATTGCACGCAATATTCCAACAATAGCCTAACCAATGTCCTGTGCAGCCGCAACATGACCTTCCAACACCTGTACTCAATACTCTGACCAATAAAAGGAAGCATACCAATCGCCTTCTTTACTATCCTATCTACCTGCGACTCCAATTTCAAGGAGCTATGAACCTGCACTCCAAGGTCTCTTTGTTCAGCAACACTCCCAAGGACCTGACCATTAAGTGTATAAGTCCTACTAAGAGTTGCTTTCCCAAAATGCAGCACCTCGCATTTATCTGAATTAAACTCCATCTGCCACTTCTCAGCCCATTGGCCCATCTGGTCAAGATCCTGTTGTCATCTAAGGTAACCCTCTTCGCTGCCCACTACACCTCCAATTTTGGGGTCATCTGCAAACTTACTAACTGTACCACTTATGCACGCATCCAAATCATTTATGTAAATGACAAAAAGTAAATGACCCAGCACCGATCCTTGGTCACAGGCCTCCAGTCTGAAAAACAACCCTCCACCACCACCCTCTGTCTTCTACCTTTGAGCCAGCTCTGTATCCAAATAGTTCTCCCTTTATTCCATGAGATATAACCTTGCTAATCAGTCTCCCATGGGGAACCTTGTCGAATGCCTTACTGAAGTCCATATAGATCACATCTCCTACTCTGTCCTCATCAATCTTCTTTGTTACTTTTTTTGTGAGACATGATTTCCCATGCACAAAGCCATGTTGACTATCCCGAATCAGTCCTTGCCTTTCCAAATACATGCACATCCTGTCCCTCAGGATTCCCTCCAACAACTTTCCCACCACCGAGGTCAGGCTCACCGGTCTATAGTTCCCTGGCTTGTCTTTACCGCCCTTGTTAAACAGTGGCACCACGTTTGCCAACCTCCAGTCTTCCAGCATCTCACCTGTGACTATCGATGATACAAATATGTCAGCAAGAGGCCCAGCAATCACTTCTCTAGCTTCCCACAGAGTTCTCAGGTACACCTGATCAGGTCCTGGGGGTTTATCCACCTTTAACTGTTTCAAGACATCCAGCACTTCCTCCTCTGGAATCTGGACATTTTGTAAGATGTCACCATCTATTTCTCTTCATTCTATATCTTCCATATCCTTTTCCACAGTAAATACTGATGCAAAATATTCATTTAGGATCTCCACCATTTTCTGTGGCTCCACACAAAGGCCGCCTTGCTGATCTTTGAGGGGCCCTATTCTCTCCCTAGTTACCCTTTTGTCCTTAATATATTTGTAAAAACCCTTTGGATTCTCCTTAATTCTATTTGCCAACACTATCTCATGTCCCCTTTTTGCCCTCCTGAGTTCCCTCTTAAGTATATTCCTACTTCCTTTATACTCTAAGGATTCACTCGATCTATCCTGTCTATACCTGACATATGCTTCCTTCTTTTTCTTAACCAAACCCTCAATTTCTTTAATCATCCAGCATTCCCTGTACCTACCAGCCTTCCCTTTCACCCTGACAGGAATGTACTTTCTCTGGATTCTTGTTATCTTATTTCTGAAGGCTTACCATTTTCCAGCCATCCCTTTACCTGCGAACATCTGCCTCCAATCAGCTTTTGAAAGTTCTTGCCTAATACCATCAAAATTGGCCTTAACTGAGGTGGAAAAATTATAAGGAGCCAGATGAAGTATTTTGAAAGGATCTCTTTCTCTTACTTGAAGAAACGTGCATTGGAGAAACATTTTAAGTAATGACAAGAAATAGTGAGAAAAGCATTTGGAACTCACTGTGTGAAAGGGTGTTAGAGGCTGAAATAATTATTGTATTATTTAAACCAAAATGATTGTATATGGACATGAAGTAACCTACAGTCCATGAGCAATTTTATACTCGTATGCTGAGTTTCAAATCCATCTAAGACTTTCACGATTACCATATTAGAGGCACTAATATTTTTCTTCCATTTCTGTGATACAAGAAAAGGCTTACTGTGTAATAACCAATTCATCTTGCGCTCAGCATCCAACCTTTCTTTCTGTCTTGACCTTTCCACTCATTATTATTACTATGTTCAATTTCCCTCCTAGCTTTATACACACACTGTTTCTTATAATCTGCAAGCAGTCTTACATACCCTTCTCCATTCCTGGGTCACTCCCATCTTTAATGTGCTTTTTACACCCCAATTTCTGCTTAAACTCATTTGTATTTTGGCAGTATTTTTCAAAACACTGAAAACCTGTCAAAAATACCTATTGGTCACCTGATGGCAATAAGTGCCAGTTTTATTTTTGAAACCACCTGCAGCTTTATTTTTTTAAACAACCTAAAAGGGCTGTAAATGAGACCAATTTACAGGAACACCAAATTATTAATTTAGCTGGGGCTAGTGTGCCCTGTCTCTGTTGCTATGTTTTTAAAACTAGCTCGAAAGATTGCGTAAATTCTAACTAGCCTGAATGAAAATTGCACTTAAAGTTCTACGATCTCAGATGTTGGATATACCGACAGTGGGGAAATTATGCCCCACAAAAAACATAATGAAGCAAAAACTCCAGTCCTGCATATCTACTGGTGGGCATTCCAAAGTTCAGCAATTTTAAGTTCCGCGAAACTGACTAACCAGAGAGGGGAATAATTAAACAAAATCAATACGGAGATTTCACAGCTAAATTTTTTTAAAAATAGAGATTTAAGATTTGACTTTGCCCTCAGGGTTAGGAACTCAAACTGGGGGAGGGGCAGAGAAAATAGTCATTCTCTGCAATATTACATAACATCAACTGCAAATTAGCTGCAAGGTGCATTACAGTGGCCAACCAGCAGCAGTGACTACAGGTTAGAGGTGGAGACTAAATTGTGGCCAAAGTTATAGGCATCACAACAGTCATCACTGTGGTAGTTGTTCTGATCCAGTATACAAGTTCCAGCTCACAAGGGGAGACAGAAGCCAGACACCTGGGCAGGACTGATTAGTTACTGGAGACAAAGTGAGAAAGATATATCGAGAGACAGTGAACGATCAGCAAGCTTCCAGAGTGTAGCAGAGTCATCCACCCAACCAAACAAAGCATGGCAGGTGGTAGCGGAACTAATTTGCACAGGAAGTGGCTGAATTGCCACAAGACTTTTAGTGACCTTTGATCAGTGAGGTGTGAACATCCAGGTCTTCTGCAGTACGGGTAACAGCAGCTGAGCAGCGTCAGGAAACACATTGCTCCTAGCCATGTGATAAAGCTGTGGTCAGGGTGATTACTGACCCTTTGCAAGGCTAAGAAACCTAGCATTGCTCAGCACCAGACATCAGTGATACAGGCAGCTGCCACCTGACTGTCACAAGGTCCAAGAAGAGTTATTTTCAAGCCAAAGTATCTTTAACAGTGACTGGCAGTACACAGAAATTAGTAGCCTTCCTCAAAAGTTCAAAGTTTGTGAGAAGATTTGTAGCTCGGGTGCTCGTTGCTGTAGTTCTGTTCGCCGAGCTGGGAATTTATGTTGCAGGCGTTTCGTCCCCTGTCTAGGTAACATCCTCAGTGCTTGGGAGCCTCCTGTGAAGCGCTTCTGTGATGGTGCCTCCGGCATTTATAGTGATTTGTATCTGCCGCTTCCGGAAGCAGCAGATACAAATCACTATAAATGCCGGAGGAAACATCACAGAAGCACTTCACAGGAGGCTCCCAAGCACTGAGGATGTCACGTAGACAAGGGACGAAACGTCTGCAACACAAATTCCCAGTTCCTCAAGAAGGCACACTTCCAATCATTATCTGCCAAGATATATTGATTCTGCAATATATCTGGGTAATTTCCACTTCAATTAAAATTAAATGCGGAGGAAGTGGTCTACATTATTGTAAGATCAAGCACCCCCACCTACATGATTTAGATGTGAACATAGGAGTGGTTAGTAAGTTTGCAGATGACACCAAAATTGTTGGTTTAGTGGACAGTGAAGGAGGTTATCTCAAAGTACAGTGGGATCCTTGTAAGGCTTTTCTAAACCCTTTAAAGTTTCACAACTTTCCTAAAGCAGGGAGACCAGATTTGAACAGAGTACTCCAAAAGTGGCCTAAGCAATGCCTTGTACAGCCGCAACATAACCTCACAACTTCTATATTCAATGCACTGACCAATAAAAGTAAGCATATCAAATGTCTTCTTCAGTATTTTGTCTACCTGCGACTCCACCTTCAAGGAACCATGAACCTGCACTCCAAGGTCTCTGTTCGGCAACACTCCCAGGGCTCTACCATTAAGTGAATAAGTTCTGCCCTGACTTGCCTTACCAAAATGCAACATCTCACATTTATCCAACTTAAACTCCATTTGCCACTCCTCAGCCCATCTGATCATCATCCCACTGTACTTTGAGATAACCTCCTTCACTGTCCACTAAACCAACAATTTTGGTGTCATCTGCAAACTTACTAAACACTCCTATGTTCACATCTAAATCATTTATATAAATTACAAAAATCAGTGGACCCAGCACCAATCCTTGCAACACACTGCCTATCACAGACCTCCCGTCTGAAAAATAACTCTCCACCACCACCCCATCTCCTTCAAACCAATTTTGTATCCAAATGGCTAGCTCTCCCTGGATTCCATGTAATGTAACCTTGCTCACCAGTTTACCGTGTGGAACCTTGTCAAACGCCTTGTTGCCTTCTTGTAGTCAATTGGACTCACGATGCTGTCAGTGCACAAATACCATTTGCATTGCTTGCTTTGTTCACCAGATAGCACCTATGTGTTTATATCAATGGTTCACCCACTCTTTTATTTGCCCAAATAATCAAATGAACAGGCATTACCGAGTCCTTACAATGTTGCTGACTTTCACAATCCATCATTGTAATCCCTACACCCATTCCAAACTGGCCTTTAGTAAGCTGACAACAGGTGTGTTAATAAGATCAGATAGCCTACTACCTGAATTAGGTACGTTGCTGGGTGCTGCTCTTTCTCTATCTAACAAAATTACCTATGATCCGATCAATAAGGTTAAATTGGCACTAAGCTGAAGCCCTGTCTAGCTAACTCAGAACTCGTTCCCACTGCTACAAAATGATCATGCGTATGACTTTTAAAATAGCTCAGGGAAAAATATGGAGTTTTGTACAGGATGTGTCTTAGGGTGACCAGCTAAAACAGAAACGAAAAATATTCCAGCTATAACCATATTTAATTTAAAGATAAAATACATCAGTAGTAAAACTTCCTGTCAACTATAAATGCTGGAGGAAACATCACAGAAGCACTTCACAGGTCTGTTATTAGACCTTATCAAACTTTCAGTTCTAATTCTAAAAAAAGCTACATCTACAGGTTCACATACAAACATGCAGGTTGAGTCCGTGATTAAGAAAGCGAATGCAATGTTGTCTCTTATCTCAAGAGGGTTGGAATATAAAAGCAGAGATGTACTACTAAGACTTTATAAAGCTCTGGTTAGGCCCCATTTGGAGTACTGTGTCCAGTTTTGGTCCCCACACCTCAGGAAGGACATACTGGCACTGGAACGTGTCCAGCAGAGATTCACACGGATGATCCCTGGAATGACAGGTCTAACATATGAGGAACGGCTGAGGATACTGGGATTGTATTCGTTGGAGTTTAGAAGATTAAGGGGAGACTTAATAGAGACATACAAAATAATACATGGCTTGGAAAAGGTGGATGCTAGGAAATTGTTTCCGTTAGACGAGGAGACTAGGACCCGTGGACACAGCCTTAGAATTAGAGGGGGTCATTTCAGAACAGAAATGCGGAGACATTTCTTCAGCCAGAGAGTGGTGGGCCTGTGGAATTCATTGCCACGGAGTGCAGTGGAAGCCGGGACGCTAAATGTCTTCAAGGCCGAGATTGATAGATTCTTGTTGTCTAGAGGAATTAAGGGCTACGGGGAGAACGCTGGTAAGTGGAGCTGAAATGCGCATCAGGCATGATTGAATGGCGGAGTGGACTCGATGGGCCAAATAGCCTTACTTCCACTCCTATGTCTTATGGTCTTATGGTCTAAAAGAACATTCTCTTTAGCTCGGGTTTCAAGGATTATTATCAGAAGCAGTAAATACTAAATATTTCTTAAATACTACAGAAGCTGAAGAAGAGACATACAGCATTTATCTTTGGTACAGAATGTGTGTTTAGAAAGCAATTATCTAAATAAATATTAAACACTTAAGTTGATCCCTCAACATCCACACACACACACACACCCAATATAAAACATTTGCTAATCTGGCAAAATATTTTATTATATACTAATCAGAAACATGTCATCCAATACTTTGGAGCAAGGATGCTGAGGTGTCTCAGAATAGCTAAGAAATTTAGGAGGTTGAGATGGCAGTAGCTTGCTTGAAAAGTAATATGTTTGGAACTAATTTCTCTAAATATATTATCTAAAACAGCAGGACCAATCTGTAACATTCGCATCTTCAACCTATTAACTTTTATCATACAAATTATGATCTTTAAAAAACTCAATGTTACATCCTTTGATAAGAGATTCCAACATTTTCTCAATGACCGATGTTAAGCTCACGAGCCTATAGTTACTTTTTTTTTGTCTCCTTCCCTTTTTGAATTAGGATGCTATGTCATTTTTTCAATCCTTCGGCATTTTTCCAGAAGCTAAGAATACATGCCATATAATCGCTTCATATAAAGAAGAGATCATATTCAGCATCTTCAGCATTTCTGAAGGGAAGGCAGTGGCCTAGCAATTCCAAACCCCAGCCTAATACAATGAGGACATGGATTTGAATCCTATCTGGTGAATTTTGAATTTGAACTCACTCTTTTAAAATAAAGACTTGAATTAAGAAGTTATCCTAATGGCAACTATGTAACCATTGCTGATCCTTGCCAAAAACAAAAAGCAGTCTGGTTTACTAATGTCCTACAAGGAAGGAAATCTGCTATCTTTCCCTGGTCTGGCATGCATGTGAGTCCAGACTCAGCAAAGTGCTGGATTTCAAACTGCGCTTTGGACAAATAGCGATTAGCAATAAATGCTGGCCTAACCAATGATGTACATACACCATGAATTAGTATATAAAAATGTTTTAGTAGTTTCCCTTATTTACAAAATATCTTCTGCAACTGTTGTTGAGAAGATCAAGTCAACTGTAGATCTCCAGTTCTGAAACATAATGGGATTCAAGGTCAATAGTCTGAAAAGGGCAATGCTATGTGATGTAAGGTGTGTAACTTATACCTATTTAAGTCATTTATTTTAGAGTTTGGATTTTGACCTAATGGTATATGGGTTTTCGTCTTTGCCTAAGACGTGTTTTAATGATTAACTGGCAAGTATTTCTGGAGTCAAGGCTTTGTGAAACCAGAGACAGTTCTTGGGTGTAAATGCAAATCTTCATTGGGACAGCTTACGAGCAGATGGAATATGCAATGAAAAGCATTGGATGCTTTCAGTTAGAATGATCATGGATTGAATGTTTACTTGGGAAAATATTTATAGCTTGGAAGCCATTTGGTTTCAGATTGCAAATGTCCTGATTGAAGTTCTGTGCATGAAATAGTTCTCATGGAGTAAGGTGTAAGCTCAGTGTAAGAGTTTCAGTTTGAAAATTCCAGCCCAGAACTGTTTGGTGATAATCCTGAAGGAGTTATTCAGTGCTGAAAAAAGTATAAAATCAGTTCTCTGAATAATCTAGGAAGAGGCTATCAGACAATCAAGACTGGGAATTAAAAGCAACACTTAAATAAAACTCACCGATGCAATAGAAAAGGGAATTCTCTTTCTGGTAAAATAAATCAAAGAATTGTGTTTGCTGGAGATCTGGGACAAAAACAGAAATTGGTGGTAAAACATAGCAGGTCTGGGAAGAAAACAGACCAAATGTCTTGAATCCGGTGACTCTTCATCAGAAATGTTTACAGAGGAGAAGCTGGTATTTATGCTGAAGCCAAAAGCGGAGGGGTGCTGGGGAGGAGCAATAGATGGAAACGGAACCCAAAGAGAGTTATGAGAGGGGTAGTTATAAAGGGAGATAATAGATAGCAGACCATGACAGAAAAAAAAAGGTGAATAAGACATAGTAAGAGCTAGGAATGCGAAAATCGATTATCTGTGCTGCATGCAACACGTATAATGTGATAATAGGTCTAAGAGTACAAAAAAAGGGTTACTAAAAGCAAAAAATTTCATAAAAGGACTGTGTGTGAGGTGACAAAAAAACATGGAAAGATCAAATCAGCCTCTAAAGTTACTGAACGCAATGTTGAATCCTAGAGGCGTCATGATCCCCAAGTGGGAAATGAGATGTTTTTTGAGCTTGGGCTGAGGTTCGCTGGAAACTGCAGTAGGCTTGAGACAGAACTGTTGGACAGGGAACACAGTGGTGTGTTGAAGTGGCAGGCAACTGGAAACTCAGGTTCATTTTTGCAGGCATTTTTGGAAGTTAAGTTTGAGAACTTAGACTGTGAGGAGGTGGTGGTAAGTGGGCAGGTCTGACACCTATTGCATGGGGGTGTGCTGTGGGAGTGTGAGGAGGTATTGGTAATGGTGGAGGAATGTACCAGAGTGCACTGAAGGGAACGGTCCCTGCAAAATGCTGACAAGGGAGGCAAGGTAATGTGTGTCTGGTCGTGGCATCCCATTGCAGGTGACAGTAATGGTAGCTTACAATCTTTTGAATGTAGAGGCTGGTGAATGGTCAATAAGGACTGGGGGAGGGTGGGAAGGTGAAGGAAGGGAAGGGGTGAGGGCAGAAATGTGAGAGATGAGTCAATCATGGTAGTAGGGAATTCTGAGTTGATTAATAAGGTAGACAATTCTGATGTCCCCTGCAGAAAGTGTCGTCCATCATCAGAACAGATATGACAGAGGCAGAGAAACCGGATGAATGGGATGGTGTCCTTCCAGAAAGTAGGGTGTGAGGATGTATAGTTAGGATAACTGTGAGAGTTGGTGGGTTTGTACTGTATAGTGGTGGCCATCCTATCTCCAGAAATGGAAACAGAGACATCGAGGAATGGAAGGCAGGAGTCAGAGATTGACCAGGTAAAGGTGACGGCAGGGTGGAAATTAAAAACTAAATTGATCAATTTTTCCAATTCCAAATGAAAGAAGGACGTAGCACTAATGATGTCACTGATGTACTGAGAGAAACAGTTGTGGGGAGGAACCCAATTAAGTTTGGAACTCTCTGGTGCTTGAGAGGGACCCTTTTGGTTTAGATGGGATGGTAATTTTACTGTGGGTTTTGAAATCTTCCAAGTTGTGAATGTAATACAATTGTTATATGTGAATAGTTAGGATTTTTTTTAGATTAGATTACCTACTGTGTGGAAACAGGCCCTTTGGCCCAACAAGTCCACATTCTATTTTATCTTCTCTTCTTTTACATGACTGTCTTCCATATTATTGTTAAAGTCAGTGTTTCAGCATGCTAAATAACTTCAATATGATCAGTCAATCCAAATTTCACTCTGGGACCTCACTTATTCAGAAATATATTTGCTGGGATCATAAAAGTGGTCAAATAATTTTCCCCATTATGCTCAACTGGATGTAGCATGGATAGTTGTTTCAAGTGCTGTGATTCCCCTTGTCTTTGTACAGGTCAACAATTGTTTCATTTCATATATTTTGGTGCAATTCCCTTCCTTCCAGCACAAAGTTGTGCAGATGATACGCGATGCTGGTTTTCCAATTTGATGAGTCAATAGTTTGCCTCAGCTTCTCCACGATGGGCACAACAACCTGTCCCACCATGCTAAGTCATGATTCAAAGAAATCAAATCAAGGAAGATCTCCATCCAACTCTTGAAATGTTTATTGCAATCAGTAAGGACCTCCCTTTCTTTTATTTTGTTGGTCATTCTGTTGCATTTTGACTCCTTCACATAGGCCCTGTCTCAAAAGGTGTCTGGATATTCTGCCAAAGTGTATCCAAGAGTTCAATGTGATGTTATTGATATGTGGGTGAAGAGACTTAAAACTGACGCACACAAGCTGGAAATGTGTTATGTTTGGAAAAAACATTTTTTTTAATCTTAATTGTAAATAATTCTGTGATTAAAATGGCTGAAATAAAAGCAGACAGTTCCAGTGAAACAAATCTGAGAAAGGAAAACAGTAACTCTGTTTCTCTCTTCACAGATACTGCCAGACCTGCTGAGTTTCTCCAGCACTTTGTTTTTAACTTCAACACCCAGGATCTGCAATACTTTGCTTTTGTTTTACCATTAAAAATGGGGTGCTGGGTTTATTGCTAAGACACAAGACTGAAGCATTTAAGTGATTTAAGGCTGTTTGGAATTTTTTCTAAAAGATGCTTTTATGTAGGCTTCATATGATGAATCTGATGCAAGGTGTGTAGTATCTATATATATAAACCTTTGTTTCATTTATTTTTCAGTTTGGATTTGAATTAGTGGCATAAGGTTTGGGTTGTATCTATGAATGGATATAATTATTGTAAGTATTTTTGTAGCCATGATGATTTTTTTTGAAAAAGATGTGAGAGCTGCCTTGGAGAGGAATGAGGCAAATTTGTTTTCATTAAGCAAATTTTACAAGACGACAAAATAAAAAGTTATATATTAGGCTTCGGTTAGAAGGGAATTGTGCCTAGAATCACAGGAAGTAGGGGAGGTCCTTGATGAATACTTTGCTTCAGTATTCATTACAGACAGGGGTCTTGCTGATTGTGAGGACAGCGTGAAGAGGTTGATATACTCGAATAATTGATGTTAAGAAGGAGAATGTGCTGAAAATTTTGAAAAACGTAAGAATAGATAAATCCCCTGGGCCAGAAGGGATACAACCCTTCCTACAGGAAACGAGGGAAGAGATTGCTGCATCTTTAGTGATGATCTTTGCATCCTCACTATCCATTGGAGTAGTGCCAAATGATTGGAGGGTAATAAATGTTATTCCATTGTTCAAGAAAGGGAATAGGGATAATCCTGGGAATTATAGACCAGTTAGTCTTATGTCTGTGGTCGGCAAATTATTGGAGAGGATTCTGACAAACAGGATTTATGATTACTTAGAAAACCATAGTTTGATTAGAAATAGTCAGCATGGCTTTGAGAGGGGCGGGTCATACCTCACAAGCTTTATTGAATTCTTTGAGGATGTGGCAAAATACAGTAAAGAAGGTAGAGCAGTAGATGTGGTGTATATGGATTTTAGCAAGGCATTTGATAATGTTCCCCATGGTAGATTCATTCAGAAAGTAAGGAGGTACTAGATACAGGGAAATTTGGCTGTCTGGATACAGAATTGACGGGGCCCATAGAAGACAGAGGGTGATAACAGATGGAACGTATTCAGCCTGGAGTTCAGTGACCAGTGGTGTTCCGCAGGAATCTGTTCTGGGACCTCTGCTCTTTGTCATTTTTATAAATGACTTGGATGAGGAAGTGGAAGTGCGAGTTAGTTAGTTTGCCAATGATATGAAGGTTGGTGGAGTGTTGGATAGTGTGGAGGGCTGTTATAGGTTGCATCGGGACATTGATAGGATGCAGGGCTGGGCTGGTAAGTGACAGATGGAGTTCAACCTGGAAAAGTATAAAGTGATTCATTTCAGAAGGTCAAATTCAAATACAAGGTTAAAGGCACGATTCTTGGCAGTGTGGAAGAACAGAGGGATCTTGGGGTCCAAGTCCATAGATCCCTCAAAGTTGCCACCCGAGTTGATAGGGTTGTTAAGGAGGTATATGGTGTGTTAACTTTCATTAGCAGGGGGATTGAGTTTAAGAGTGGCAAGGTTATGCTGCAGCGCTATAGAACCCTGGTTAGACCATATTTGGAATATTGTGTTTAGTTCTGATTGAAGCTTTAGAGAGGGTGCAGAGGAGATTTACCAGGATGCTGCCTCAACTGGAGGGCATGTCTTGTGAAGAAAGGTTGAGGGAGTTAAGGCTTTTCTCATTGGAGCAAAGAATGGTGAGAGGCAACTTGATAGACGTGTACAAGATGGTGAGAGGCATAGATAGAGTGAATAGTCAGAGATTTTTCCCAAGGGCAGAAATAACTATCATAAGGGAATATCATTTTAAGGTGATTGAAGGAAGGTTTAGGGAAGATGTCAGAGATTGGTTCTTTATACAGAGAGTGATGGGTGCGTGGAATGCACTATCACTGGTGGTTGTAGAGTTAGATACATTAGGGAGATTTAAGCAACTCCTGGATAGGCACATGGATGACAGTAAAATGTAGGGTATGCAGGTTAGTTTGATCTTAGAGTAGGATAAAAGGTTGACACAACATCAAGGGACAAAGGGCCTGTATTATGCTGCATTGTTCCGTGTTCTATGCTTGAATAATCTGGAAATGAGGGGGTTTTGGCAGCTTTGAGGAAAAAGGTATGGCTTGATTTTTTTTTGGTTTGCATAAGTTGTGGTCAAAGCTGAATGAGTGAAGCTTTTTCGAGAAGCAAGAGAATAATTTAAGTCAGTTAAGAACGAGGCCACCTGAGTGTCAGGAGTTTTGTTTGAAAGTTCCAGACCAAAAGTATTCCATTAAAAGCTGACAAAGTCTAAGCTCAACTGAAGCTTCAAGGAAAAGAGTATCGGATTCTCAAGATCGGGAACTGACCATTCATTAAGTCAACCTTATAGATGTGATAAAGAAGGGAATTCTCTTTGGTGTGTCCACTATAAAGAGGTGCTGTTGGGATTAATTGTACTTTATTTTGTATTTTGAAATTTTTAAACTTGTGCTGTTTGTGAACAGTTTGATTTCTTCCATTTTATGTTCAATTCTTCTGAACAATATATGTCTGTTTTATTGTTGAAACAAAATCTGCATTGCATACTTGTTTCACAATGGAAGATGATCTCATTAAAACCAAAGCTAAAACAAAATAGAAGCCAAATTTCAGCCTGGGAATAAGATCATCTAGGAGAAAGTGAGGACTGCAGATGCTGGAGATCAGAGCTGAAATTATGTTGCTGGAAAAGCACAGCAGGTCAGGCAGCATCCAAGGAACAGGAGAATCGACGTTTCGGGCATGAGCCCTTCTTCAGGAATGCTGAAGAAGGGCTCATGCCCGAAACGTCGATTCTCCTGCTCCTTGGATGCTGCCTGACCTGCTGTGCTTTTCCAGCAACACATTTTCATCTAGGAATAATATCAGCCAGGATCATAGTAGGAATAGAGCATCAGGTATGGGTGGGGAAGAAAAGACAAAGGAGTTGTGGTAATGCAATTGATGATTCAAGTTACATTACTTACAATAATACAATGTAACTAATGGACTAGTAATCCAGATGCATGTGTAATATGAATTCAAGTTTTTAAATCTGAAATTTAAAGTGCGCCACAATAATGGTGAGCATGAAGCTATTATTTGGTTAACGGACAGGAAACAGAAAGTAAGAATAAATGACTCATTTTCAAAATGAAGGTCCTGATAAGCAGGATACCACAGGAATTTGTGCTTAGGCCCCAGCTATTCACAATATACATCAGCAACTTGCATAATGGAATCACATGTAATATTTCTAAGTTTGCTGATGACATAAAAATAGGTGGGAGTGGGAATGGTGAGGAGGACATAGAGGCTCAGGATGATCTAGCCAGGTGCAGTATAACATGGCTAAATATGGTTCCTTTAACTGCCAGTTTAGTAAGCTAATTATTTCAAGAGCAATTTGGGAAGAACAAATGTTGACTAAGGCACCAACACCCACTTTGCTCAAATAATAAAGAAATTCCTCGCATGACATCACAGAACAAAAACGTTTAGCATTAGGTTTGCTTTTACTAAGCAAAGCTATTTAAATGTGTTTATCTATTATATGTATAGAGAGAGAGAGAGAAAGAGCATTGCCTGAACTTAAATATTGTTTCTAATGCTAACCAATCATTGAACAAATAACTTCAGCAGTAAACACCGTTAAGTGTACAAATTAGATGACTTTAGTTATTCCCCATTATGAATGTACATCTGCAAAATTTATTTCAGTATGGATAGGAATCCTGGCCTTGATTATTACTTTACTTACACTTCAATAGCAAGAACAAAAATTAATTATAGAGTACTTTCAATTTAATATTCCATAAAACAAAAGCAATGTCTCCCAGTGACAATTGGGAGGATATAAATAGCTAATTTAGTTATTTTTGCGTGACCAAGATTTGTTTATTAGAAGTTTTCATTGGCAAGTGTAATGCACTTAAAATCCAGAATTATGAATGCTTAATTGCAAACATCATAACTGTAATTACATCATATATTGCGATACTGCATTTTGATAGGTACAGTACTTTTACAAGCAATACTTCGCAAGTTTATTACACTATATCACATGATACTTACTGATCGTAGTCCATCAATACAATATGAATCACAACAATGTTTTAGTTTGCAATTTTTGTTAAGATTGATCTCGATGTTCTGGCAATTTAAAAAAAAATTACTTCAATAAACTGGAATCCAACGATAAAGTAAGATCAACACATGCACATATGCAAATATTTACATACAAGTAAAAGACAAATAAACATGTACTGACAGGTGCATTTGGAGACATTGCTACAGGAAAAACATGCAGATGCAGACCTTACAACAGGTGCAAGGATAGACTATTCTCTCAGTGTCAGATCCTATAGGTGGTTCAAATACACGTGCAATTGATATTCATTATCAATATTTTAATTGAAGGTATACATCAAAACCTTGGATAAATGTATACCTATATCATTATTTATCTGATATGATTACATTACCAGTGATGTGTAAATACAAGCTACAACTTGCAAATGAAACTCTTGGCAGATTAATATCTGTTAACAGTTGAACAGATCAAATCATGGTAGCACAACGTGGTTGCCAGATTCATGGCCTGGTACAATCACAGAAGATGCGATGTATGTTGGATGTTCCTCTGTTCTTATGCACCTTCACCTTACAGAACCTCTGCTGGCTCAACAAGAGGTCTCATATAGTATAATCTGCAGGACAGCCCAAAAAACTAAAAATCCTTGTCTCACTGAGGAGTAAGAATTGGTGCTAATAACACCATTAACAAAATCAAAGGAAAACTGTCCTGCAAGCTCCAGACTAGTACCATTCTGCCTGTATTATAATGTGACCCTGTTTTACTCAATCAAGCACATTAGCATAAAGCCATGCATCACCAGCACTTTTGCCCTTGAGTTACTGGTAACTCCATTGGCTGAGCCATACAAGCTGAATGGATGATGGCTACATCCCCAATGACATGCTCTGTGGCCAGTTTGCTCCAAGCATGAAACCAACAGATTGCATACAACTCCATTAGAGGGATGTCTAAAAAGAAAGCTTCTAGTTGACCAGAACTGGAATTGACGCATGAGAAGCACTTGCGGCAAACTGGAATACTTGGAGACAGCAGTCAAAAAGGGCATAAAAAAGCAGAGCAAAAGGAATGACCAAAATGTAGCAAAGAGAATCTGAAAGAACAAATATCAGTTGACATCTGGCCAACACCATTCATTTGTGCCAGCTGGTGAAAGGATTGACACTCTCAAATTACCTCTACAGCCAAAATAGGCATGTTCAATACAGAAGTGGTCTATTCTTGGACACAGTTCATCACCTCCCAAAACAGATAAATGCCATCATAACAGATAGAGGTGTCACACAAGGTATTTTGAAAGGGTTCATTTGTGCTTTTCATGTGTTGACATAGAAGGTGACTTTAAGCAAACATATTTTCTCCTTATTCTTACATCTTTCAATCCTGAACATGATCCTTTACTTAAACATTACCAAAAACATAGATCAATTAGTTTTTGTCGCATTGACATTTGAGATCAAAGTATACAACATTTCCTTTTTACCCTTTCAAATGCATTGGTGTCTTTTAGTTCAGGCAAAGGTCAGCTCTTCAACATGAACTTCAGATATTCCTTCCAATACACCAAAATGACTCGATTCCTGCATAGGTCTGCAGCTGAGTCGACACACAAAGGTGCCGAGCCAATCATTAAATCTCAGCATATCTGAATCGTAACAAAATCTTTATGCCTAATGTCAAGTTCTATCACTCCTCACTGTATACTATATGTTTTATTGCCATCATCACTATAACTCTCCCACAACCAACACTGCAAGTCAGGGTTCAGTAACAGTGGAGAAATCTCATTGGCAGTGAACTAATTGTAATATTTAGCAAACCCTTGGTATATTCTGCTTGTCATAACCCCAAGTGACTAGTGCCTCTTGCTCGTCACTAGTGTTCATGGTGCCAAGTTACTTTTACCTTATTTTGTCCTAATTTATGTCCTGCCACACCTCTTTGCACCAGAATGTTTTGGCAGGGATCAGTTATTTGGCATTTTCCCCGAAAGTTCTCCTACTTCTCAAAATTTCACAAAGCTACTGTGCACATTTGCTACCAAAAAACTGCAAGTGAATGGATTATCTGGTATGCACTCAGATTTTTTTCTTTTCTATTCCCCTGCCACTCTATCAAGGAAAAGCTCCACTGCTTTAAAAAACATTTAAATAAACCTGTGCAGACATGTTATGGAACACCTCTGGGGCAGGTGAGACTTGAACCTAAATTTCTGGTTCTTTGTCGCCAATACTACTACCTGTGTGCCACAAGCTCCTTTCTTATAGTTTCAATGTCATTATTAGTGAGACTGAATGTCAAGTCCAAATTTCCACCAGTTGCAGTGGAGGAATTTGAACCTGTGCCCCCAAGTCATCAGCTGAAGCCTATGCACTTCTTAATCAGTGACATTACCACGACACCATCATTCTTCACAAAAGCTGCTTCAAACCTTACCCTTCTACTCTCTGACAATAGTCAATTATTATCCCAACAGCCTTTTACAAGTAAAGTGTCATAGACTCAGAGATATACAGCACAGAAACAGACCCTTCGGTCCAATTTGTCCATGCCGCCTAGATATTCTAACCTAATCAAGCCCTATTTGCCAGCACTTAACCCATATCCCTCTCATCCCTTCCTATTCATATACCCAACACATGACTAGTGCCTCTTGCTTGTCACTTTTAAATTAATTGTATTAGACTCCAACTCTTCCTCTGGCAGCTCATTCCATAAACACACAACACTCTGCATGAAACAGTTGCTGAGGTAAAAACAATGACTGCAGATGCTGGAAATCAGATTCTGGATTAGTGGTGCTGGAAGAGCACAGCAGTTCAGGCAGCATCCAAGTAGCTTCGAAATTGACGTTTTGGGCAAACAGTTGCTCCTTAGGTCCCTTTTATATCTTTCTCCTCTCACCCTGAACCTATGCCCTCAAGTTCTGGACTTCCTCACCCAGAAACCTTGTCTCTTTACCCTAACCATGCCCCTCATGATTTTATAAACCTCTCTAAGGTCACCACTCAGCCTTTGACGCTGCAGGGAAAACAGCTTATGTAGCCCTTCCCTATTGTTCAAATCCTCCAAAACTGGCAACATCCTTGTAAATCTTTCCTGAACCCTTTCAAGTTTCACAACTTCCTTCCATTAGGAAGGAGATCAGAATTGCACACAATATTCCAAAAGCAGCCTAACCAATGTCCCGTACAGTCGCAACATGACATCCAAACTCCGATATTCAACGATCTGACCAATAAAGAAATGCATACCAAGTGCGTTCTTCACCATCCAACTATCTATGACTCTACTTTCAAGAAACTATGAACCTGCACTCCAAGGACTCTTTGTTCAGTAACACTCCATAGGATCTTACCATTATATGTATAAGTTCTGCTAAGATTTGTTTTTCCAAAATGCAGCACCTCACATTTATTTAAACTCCAATGCCACTCCTCAACCTAGAGGCCCATCTGATCAAGATCCCGTTGTAATCTGAGGTAACCTTCTTTGCTGTCCACTACACCTCCAATTTTGGTGTCACCTGAAAACTTACTAACTATACTCCTATGTTCTCATCCAAATCATTCATATAAATGATGGAAAGCAGTGGAACCAGCACCAATCCTTGTGGCCCTCCACTGGTCACAGACCTCCAGTCTGAAAAACAACCCTCCACCACCACCCTCTGCTTTCTATCTTTGAGCCAGTTCTGTATCCAAATGGCTAGTTCTCCCTGTATTCCATGAGATCTAACCTTGCTAACCAGTCTCCCATGAGGAACCTTGTCGAACGTTTTGCTGAAGTCCATATAGATCATGTCTACTGATCTGCCCTCATCAATCCTCTTTGTTACTGCTTCAAAAAACTCAATCAAGTTCATAAGACATGACCTCCCATGCACAAAGCCATGCTGACAATCCCCAATCAGTCCTTGCCTTTCCGAATACATGTAAATCCTATCCCTCAGGATTCCCTCCAGCAACTCCTACAGTGATGGAAGGAATTACTAACAGTCCAATCAAGCCATATCAAGAACCTATTCAATAAAGTGTAATTCAATTTTCACTGGGACTGCATGGTTCCAAGCATTAGCACAAGCTTGATCTAAACGTAGAAGGAATAGCTGAATACCCAAGGAGAAGTAGCTTTCCTGTAACATCTGTGCAGAATATGACTGAATATGCTACTAAGGAATCTTAGGAAAATTGTCCAAAACGTCCGCATTTCTTTATCAACAATTCATTCCCATATTCACTTGTTCCACCACCAGATTAATTTGTATATAGGATATACTAAGAGTACTGCAGCAATTCATCTAGCTAACTTTGAAAGGACTTCTCATACCCATGATAGCTCAACAGCAGTAAAATAATGAGAACACCATAATCTCCACTTTCTTTCCCAACCAAAGTCATCATGACTTGGAAGATATACTGCCTTGCTTTCCAATGATCTGGATAAACTTTTGGTATTCTGAAAGAAATTATGACAGCATCATCAATGCAAGGATTACACTTCACAAAAACTGCAAAGAAATTAAAGATAGTTAATAAATATAAAGTTAAAAATCACACAACATCAGGTTATAGTCCAACCGGTTTAATTGGAAGCACACTAGATTTCGGAGCGACGCTCCACTATCACCTGATGAAGGAGCGTCGCTCCGAAAGCTAGTGTGCTTCCAATTAAACCTGTTGGACCATAACCTGGTGTTGTCTGATTTTTAACTTTGTACACCCCAGTCCAACACCGGCCTCTCCAAGTCAATAAATATAGATCTGTCGATGTCATCCACATTCCAATATTATAAAAATCCATATTGCAGGATGCTAAAGCACTTTTTAACTGAAAAATATCCTAAATATTCTTCTAACAAATTGTGTAATACAATAACTTAATTTGCATGGCACAGCTGCCAGATGTGTACCATAGGAAAATGTCAAAAAATGTTCTTAAAGGCATCTAGATAATACAAGGTCATATACCATATACACTCATGTGCAAGTTGAGCTTTAAACACTAAACTTCTAGTCAAAACTTACGGGGGTAACTTTTACAAAAGGCACATTAGAGCAGGGTAGCAATATACCAGCTCTTATCACCTCACTTTTACAGCGTTCCCAGATCAGAAACTGCTCCCACTGATCCTGTCCCCAAAAGCAGTGCTGCAGGTACCAGAAGCACTTACAGATAAATAACATCCTCAATGTAGACAGCTATTAATATCTATTTCTAAAGTAAATTTATCAATTTCATCAAAACCAAAACCAAAAATATAGATTTATGCAATTCAGACAGTTTTTCACAGAACAAGAAAGATGTTACTTATCACCAGATCACACACTGAATGTGTCATAAAATAAATTTCTTAAGTCATTGGATGACAATTTACAACCGGATTTCATTCCAGATCTCTGCAACCCATTCTCAAAGGATTGCTAATTTTGGTGTCCATATGCTCCCCTCTTGATAAATGTCTTCCCTTCATTGATCATCAAATGATTCAATTTTTTTTCAAGTTGTTCTTGCAGGGCTTATTTGGAAAGAAAACCAAAGTTGTAAAAGGTTGGTTAAGTTACCAGTATTTTAACTTGAGCAATAACATGATAGACAATCTTGATCTGAACATGCCTCAGATGAGATGAATTTTCCATTATGTAATCCTCCTGACTGGATACTCCAAACTTTCCTCAATGATATTTTCTAACAAACTTTATCCATCCATCTTCTGTTGTGAACATGGGCAGCTACACCTTTTGGGAGTTGATGTTCTGGGAGAATTTTCTCCAGAATGTTAATATTGCCTTTATCCTAGACACATACAACGGATTGGTGAATCTAACCATTTTATGGCGAGTTGTCTTCACTAACACAGTTTTTTCTCAGTCTTTGCTCACTGACTGACTGACTGGCTGGCATGTCAAATTTATGAGTCTCATCGATGTTCCTAATATAGGTCAATCTTTATCCATTCTTTTCTCAGCTATTTGATTATAAACTGCTGAAATGTGGCAAACATGTTATCAGGCTTTGCTGAGAGAAGCTGTGAAATCTTGGTATATTGGTTGCAGTACAAAATTATTTCACTTTAAAATACCTAATGATATACCATCCAATACTTGCTTTGAAATATTCAATGCCTAATTTTCTTGTTTCTTTCATTGCGATGATTAGGATACATCCTTGATAAATTGATCATCCACTTTAGCAATTTTCATTGACTGACTTTGCAATTTTGTCTCCCAACTGTGGCTCCATGCTGACATGGGTATACAACTGGACAGATGTCTTCATTGGTGTAAAATTTTATGATTCCATTAAGAATGTATGCACCAAGATGAGTTTGACTTTAACTGGAAGTAGTTAATAAGCCAAGAGGTTTGACTTTTGGTTAAAAGTCAGTGATCAAAATTGATAAAAGATCAACCATCACGCAAATATAAACATAATATAAATGCAATAGATCTACTTGATATAAATGCAATAGATTGTTGATATGGCTTCGCTGTCAGGAAGGAAGGGATAAACTATATATTAGAAAACAGATCACAGTGTGCTGGAAAATCCGTTACTGAGGGCACAAATTTAAAGTATTTAAAACATTAAGAAATCCCAGCTGATTAAAACAAGATTTTAAATTGATTTTGAACCAAATTTGGACCAGATTTAATTCTAGAATTGATGTTATCTAGTAATTAGTGATCTCTTATGCAACTGTACTAAAATAAAATAACCATGAAGAGTAAATTACAACATCTGCTATTTGTATGTATGTGAACATGCATGCTTGCAAAGAAAGAGGTGAGGACAGAAGAATGTTTTTCTGGCAAACAGACATGCTGTTGAAAGTCAAGAATTAATTTTTATTGGAAATTGTTTCCAATTTAGCGGCCTGTACTTTTTTTTATTGTAGTAGAAATTCACATTAAAAAAAGCTTTAGATTTGTAAATACTTTATAAATAGAAATGTTCGTACCCAGATATAGGTTAAGTATAGTTACTTGGATAATGCAGCACAGAGGCTTCGCCGACAGTGGGATCAAGAAGAGAGATCATATGAAGATGGGAGATTTTATAATTTCCAGTTTCAATCCTAAATAATGATACTTTAACTTTGTATTTTATCTTGTAAAGGTTGAAAAGAGGAAGCCATCAAACTCTCATTAAGGACATACTAAATATTGAAAATATTTAATTTAGCAAATGACAACCTATTAACATGAACATGGACTTGGAGATTAAGCTGATTTACAATAAAATGTTTAAATTGCTGGTAGATCCTTTTTAAGTTTTCAACCTACATACAATGTTATGTAAAAATATTACAGTAATAGGGCTACTCAAATGTCAGAAGTTTAAAACATTTGTAGTTGTTGATTTACTTCTTCCATATTATGACTATTCAATAGGTTGGAGCAACCTCTGAAAACCAATGACCAACATATTGTGACAAAATTGTGACAAAAGCCAGATTTTTATTCAACTGAAATCCAGAAGTTCCAATTCTCGCAGGCAGACCGACTTGCCCAAAATTTGTTGAAAATCTTAATTAAACTTCTTCCTTAAACTGTTTTAGAAATGGGACGGAAATGGACTGAGACCCCCAATTAAGAATCAGCACAACAGAATTAAACATGCTTGCACTTCATGGTCTGGAACCTTTTGCTTCTTGATCAAGTTGGGAGTGGACATGATCACATAATCTTCCCACTGAAACAGTGACCATCCAAATTCTCTTTTTGACCACCAGTTGAGGTGGTATTTTTAGTGGTACCCACTCATCATTCAATTGCTCACTCCCTCTCAACAGTGCAAGCAATACCCTCCTCAACCCACTTGTCCTTGAAAGCTACTGCCCATTCCAAAATCCCAAGGTTTCTTTCCTCTCCAAAGCATTCAAATGTTTACCTTCCCAGAATTTTAACCAATTTTATCACAACTCCATCATGTAAAAGAAAATGGCTGCACTAACATTCTATTCCCTGTGGTCTACAGTTATTGTGCGTATCGTCATCCTCCTTAGAATTGTGGTAATTAATCACATCATTCTCTACTATGTCACCTTGGCTGCCTTACATGGTGCAACTCATATCTATCTAACCGCTGCCAAACTGTTTCCAACAATGGTTTTTCTTCCCAACCAAGCAACAGAACATCATGAGTTAATCAAGAATCCATTTATTTACATCTTCTTGCCTTTTTTCACTTAGGCAGTTCTTTGGGATTAAAGGTGGCTTGCTTCTACTCCAAATCATTGGGTTCAGAAAGGGCTGCAAAGTTTAATGTATGATCTGCAGACTCCGCAGGAAGACGATGCTTGGTGTTAGGTAAGTGTGTTGTTGGGACTTTGTATTTCCTCTGAAATCTCAATTTTGTCTCTGCATACTGCCAAAGTCCCTTAACGTATTCAGTACCTTCTTGAACTCAAAAACTGCATGAATTTATGTAAAATTGCGTTATCTTACTTTTTAGATTAGAATCAATCTAAACATCATGGCATAGACAGAGAACACAGGGGGCCAACACCTTCAACGTATTGACTAGCTACCACCATTGTTAACAGCTAACCCAAGAATGCAACATTTTTAAAAAAAGGTTTTGTGATTTACTCATGAAAGAAGTGAAACTATCACTGTATTCTAACAGATGAAAGGCTTAAGAGACAATCAATTTTTCAATGTATAATTTCAATTACATCACACTGTAAATTTTTGCTATAAATTCTGTGTGTTAGGATTGAGCCCTCCACTACCACCTGATGAAGGAGCGTCGCTCCGAAAGCTAGTGTGCTTCCAATTAAACCTGTTGGACTATAACCTGGTGTTGTGTGATTTTTAACTTACTACTGATGAGCTGTGAAATTGCTTGTCTAACATCGAATTTTACATGGGTAGCAATTTCCTGACATTAGCTATTGGGAACATTGAAGCTAACGTCTGCTGTTTTCATCACAGACTCCACACCTAGCTATTTCTTCTGATAACTAAAATTGAATTGCACAATTTGCAACCTCCTTGCTGTATTATTTATTCCTGAGCTGAGTTTTGGACCTGACACCCATCATCAGAAAGACAACAACAATTACAACTTGCAGTTTAATAGAGGCTCTAATGAAGAAACACTTTCCAAGGCATCGACAAAGGCAGAATTGGACAGAAAATTGACCCTAAGAAAGAAACGCTTTAGACGGAGTGATAAAAAGCTTTGTCAGATAAGTGTAAATTAAGGAGAAATGGTCAGTGGAGAAGGGGAATTGCTCAGATAAGAAATCTGAGAGGTGGGGCCTTTAAGAGCTGAATACACGGCCATAATGGTGGGGTGAATGAGAAATGGATGTATGCGAATAAACTACAGAATTGTAATAGGGCTAGAAAAGATTATAGAGTTAAGGAGGAATAAGGGCATTTAACAATTTAAATATGTGGATAAGTATTCTGAATTGAAGCAACTGGGAATCAATAAGTCCATATAAGTCTGTAAGGATAGGTTCAATGGATAACTGACATAACGGTGGGACTGAGAAGCTGTGGGTAGTTTAACTACTACCAGTCCTTCTTGCTGGTATTAGTTTATGGTACTGATACTATGTGGAGAATGGAGAAAGAATGATCTTCTTTGGTAGAAGATGGACTCAATTTGATGAACAATAAATAGGTTTATTACAAATTACTTAACAACCAGTTACATTACATCTGGGTTACATGTCTCACAAGTGATCGCCATCAGGCTCAACAGGATATTGTGCATTGTTCTTGGTGCTGTAACTTAGAACACCAAGGAAGTGTGTAGCAGAAATTCAGCAAAATATTACTCTGAGAGGTAGACTGAATGGGGATATTCCATTAACTAGGCATAAATCCCTTGAAATAAGCAATGTTAAGATTAGAATCCCTACAGTGTGGAGGCAGGCCATTCAGCCCATCAAATTGCACTGAATTTCCAAAGAGCATCCCACCTAGACCCACTCTATCCCGGTAACCCTACATTTCCCATGGCTAGCTCACCTAGCCTACACATCTCTGTAAACTATGGGCAATTTAGCATGGCCAATCTACCTAACCTGCACATATTTGGATTATGGGCTGCAAGTGGAGCACCCGGAGGATACACACACAGACATGGGAAGAATGTGCAAACTCCGTACAGACAGTTGCCAGAGGATGATATCAAACCCAGGTCTCTAGCACTCTGAGGTAGCAGTGCTAACCACTGAACTTTAGGGTTCCACAAATAAGAAAGGAATAGGTAAGACCGATAACAGTATCTACAACAGGAAGTCACAACCTTAAAATCTGAAGTAGGTCATTCAGGACAAAATATTAGGAAACACATCTTCAGGAAAAGGGTCAGATTAGTGTCAAACTGTCTCTCTGGCAAATATAACAGAGGCTGACTCATACAATAATTTTAAATTGGAGATCAATAAATTATGAGGAATACGGATGAATGGTAATTCGGAATCAAGAGATATCAGGCCCTTTAAATCTAACACTTAACATAAATGGGAGCTGAAGAAGTTCATTCCTGGCGTAAGACTTGGCAAATGGTCTCACTAAGTTACTAACATAAAAACACAACAAAGAAAATAGTCTCTCAAGTAGGTGGCACAGAAGGACAGTCAGGTTTAAAATCAAATGGAGTGTACCAGATGAAATACAAGCCCAAACCTTCGGGCCCATTTATCTGTAATGTTTGCTTAATCAATGTCAGTTTTACTGCCACATTCAAACACAGAATCAAAATTACAACTTGTATCCAATAAGCTTTTGTCACGTGCTCTGCTCACAACAGATCAGGCAGATACATTTAAGTAAGAATTGCATGGAAATATTCAACTTAAAAACAATTACAGTCATCAAACTTTGACAATGCCATCTGTTTGTAATTATGATGCCAGTTACAAAAACCATGAAAATATTTCAAACTAATGTCATCACAAGTAATTTAATTCCTCGGTCATATAACTATTGTTCCTGTGTTGCACTGCCCCCACCAATGTTTGCACACCAGTCAAATCATCAAATCAATAAGTCAGCACAGAAGACAAAACTGAAGCAGTTGCCAGAAGTGCCAAAATCAACAATCCATTTCAGCTCCTCCTGAGAATTGTTGAGTCATATAGCATGGAAACAGACCCTTCAGTCCAACCATGTTCCCAAACTGAACCTGTCCCACTTGCCTGCGTATCACCTATATCCCTCCAAACCTTTCCTATTCATATACCTGTCCAAATATCTTTTAAATGTTGTAACTGTACCTGCATCCACTATTTCCTCTGGCATTTCATTACACAAACCACTCTGTGTAAAAAACAATTTGCCCCCTAGGTCATTTTTAAAACTTTCTCCGCTCACTTTAAAAATCTGCCTCTATAATGTCACCCCTCAGTCTATTCCACCCCAGTGGAAAAAGTCTCAGCCCACTTTTAGAACTCAAACTCTCCGTTCCCAGCAACATCCTGGTAAATCTTTTCTGAAGCCTCTCCAATTTAATAATGTCCTTCCTCTAGCAGGACGACCGGAACTGCACATTGGTGAGGTTTCTTCTAGAATACAATGTCACAAAATGACTGAACACACCAGATTTAGTAAAGCTATGGGCACTGACATCTCAGCTACAGCAGTGAAGACTCATACCAAAACTAGCTGTGTCCCTCTGATGTTCCAAGCACAGTGATCAGCTTTGGCCTGGCAATCATGGCACTGACATCTGGTTCCACAAGTCACTGCAGCACACAGACGTGAGGCCTGCGCAGCCAGTGGGAACAATGATCACCACCTCCAAATCCCTCTCTGAGTTACCATCCCTATATCACTGTTCCTATACTATTGCCGGATGAAAATCCTGAAACTCACTTCCTAACAGCACTGTGCTTGTACCTACACATGTGGATTGTAGTGGATCAAGGCAGTAGCAAAGACATATAGGCAACTAACCTTGGCAGTAACGCTCATGTTCCATGAATGCGTACACAATGTATGCAAACATGTCTGTGTGTATAGTAATATGAAATGAATAGCCATTTTCTGAATGATCCTAAGAAGGTAAATGAATTTTAGAGATTCAGTAATCATAACTCCCCTGACACCTCTTGCAGCTAAATTATTCACTTTAATTCTTTGTAATTCACAGGCAGCCAAATGCTAGGTTTCTAAGAATGACCTTTTTAACCTCTTTGTATTCAGTGTATGTCAGGACAATGTGCCTCCTGATGTTGGAATTTATACCATAAACTCAGCCATACTGATTTCTAGTTCAAGCAGTATGGGACCAGGAGTAATTTGTAGATGTAGTATCTTCATCATGGAGCTGCTAGGTGCATGGGATATATTTCTCAAGAATCCAGATTTCTGTACAAGAAATGATGGCTCTCGTGCAAGATAATGCTTTTTTTTTGTGCGAAAAAAATGGGTATTTTGTAATTACTTCCTAGAGATAAAATTAAGAAACAACAAATATGATACAAGAGAAAAATTCAAGATTTCTTTAGCTCATCTAAGAGATTTTCTTATGGGGAATCCTTCTTTAAAGAAATTCAACTCTGTTCCTCTGTCAATTTAATCATCTGAAGGCACTGCACCTTCGTTGAATTATTGGTCTGTGCTCAAGTCAAATCTTATATAGCTGTTGACTCATGACATATCAATTACAGGGATCTTCCACAAAACAGCAATCATCATCAGGCTGTCATTCCATACAAACCTTTCTAAGCCACTATGCTACTCCATGTTTCTTGCCAGTTCTTCCAGAAATCCTGTGTACATCATCTACTGAAGAGATCCACAATGTCGCTAGAATGACATGAGACTGGCAGCTCATGAGTACAACTCCTTTGGTACTAGCTATTATAATGTAAGTTTAAAGGTCCAGTGTGAATGCTAGTCAATGAGTCAATAGATGACGGTTGATTAATGTTAGTGAACAGGAGAATTAGTAAGTGGATGAATGAGTAAACAGTTAGGGTCAGTGATAACAAATAGGCAAGATGGGTATATGGGTGAGCAAATAGGTGGTAACGGTTGGTCAGGCTGTACCAGGAGGTTGTCAAGTCAGGTTCAGGGAGGGAAGGTGTGATCAGTTCCAAGGCTAGTGAGGTCAGGTTGGAAGGCAGTCAGATGGTGAGGAGTGATCATGACCGGTTGGGGGATGGAAGTTATTCAAATTGAGAAGGAAATTAATCAGGTCTAGTTTTCACGGTAGCTGTGGTGTCAAGGGTTAAGTAGTCGAGAGAAACGTACTAGTCGGTTTGACAGAGATAATTAGGTTGGGGACTGCTTGGGTCAGAAGGAGAAGTTAGCTCAGGGGCTGGTCAGGTCAGGGATTAGTCAAAATGGGTTAGGAAGGGCAGTTAGCTGGTGGGGGTGATCATGACTGGTTGTGGGAGGGTAGTCAGGTTGAGGACTAGTCAAGTCGGTTGGTGGAAGTAAGTCTAGTCAGCAGGCTTGTCAGGGAGGGATCACAGGGAATCGCGGTTGACATTGAGTAGTGCTGTTGATTCAGTGGACAAGGGGTAGTCAGGGGAATCAAGGTAGGAGTCAAGGTTCATGACTGGGAGACTTCAGTACAATAATTGCTCAGGAGTTAGTGAAGATTTTAATATGTTTAGCATTTCCAATATTTAACTACCTAGATAAGCAACTAAAGATTGGTCCAGAACTTACCTCCAAGTCGGAAGCTTTTGTAGAAGGTCCCAGGCACAGGGGAATTGACCATTGGAAGTTCAAGTTCCCAAGCCATTCCCATGAAGATCAATAAGCTAAGGTCTCCATAGGACCCCAAACATATTTTCAATTACCTTTCCAGTCTTTGATGATCCAAAGCCCAACGGATTTGGGCCAATGAGTCTTTTCAACATATTAACATCCACATGCTTTCAACACTGTCACTGACTAGATGGACCCATGATAATTTTCCCTCCTAAGCGAAGAATACCAACATCAGCTGTGGCCAAGTTTCACTAACTCAGAAAAACTGTGAAATCAAATCTGACATTTTACATATTGCATATTTTGGCAACACAGAAGACAGTGTCTTCATCTACTAAATCTTCATCTGACCTATTCCCGGTAGAACACAACAGTTTAAAATACACAAACTGTTACCATTATAACTTTAACCCTGCTCACAAAGAAGGAAAAGCACTTTCTATCCAATGAACACAGAAAATAGAAAGTATTGATATCTTAACATTAAAACTATATATAGTAAGTTACAAAATAAATAGTTTATGCAAAAAACACAATTATCACTTTGAAAGTTAGTTGTATTTCCCAGATGTTAAAGTTTCATTGTTAGTAGTTGCAATTAAGATCAAGACGTAAAGAGAATGGCAGTGATTTTCCAGTCAAGACTGGAAATCCTGAGAAAATTTTTTTTTCAAATATACAGCATACATTTTGATTAGCCTGCCTGTAAACTTCTTGGACAGGAGCATTCTGTTGCAAACCAGCAGTGACCAAGTTAAAAAAATGATCACACCCAGCAATGCAGTAGACCAGCATGGAAACCATATCATCTTTTCCAGCTGTAAATACACCATATTCTGCAATTTCAATGTCCTGCGCAGCTTTGACAGCTACGGAGAAAAGGCAAAAACGTAGGGTAAACGTAAGGGTTTAGTGAGAGGTGTGTAGAAAGAGTGTAATACTCTTTTGGTTGTTGGACAGGGGGTGTTGTTGCATTGGAAAGTGGGTGTGGGTTTGGGGCCAGTATCTTAGGGAAGAAAGTGTTGTATCCAAGAGAATCAGATCAGGGACGTGGCATTGGAACAGGAGGATTGGTCTCAGGTCCAGTGGTGTCAGAGATTGTTATGTCGAACTGTTGTCATTGTTGGGGTGGATAGATCATCAGTGATCAGTCAGCATTTCAATTTAATAGTTATCCAAGCATTTTTATTATTCATGCACAGGACGCAGTGCCATTGGCTAGGCCAGCATTTATTGCCCATCCCTAACTGCAGAGTCAACTACATTACTGTGGGTCTGGAGTCACATGTAGTCCAGACCATGTGAGGACAACATTAGAGACTGCTTTTAATCCTCTAACCTTCCTGGGGTAACTGTTAATCTTAATTAAGTCAGAACATGTCAAAATTTCCAACTCCAACAGAGAGCTGCATCTTTTTCAGAGGTTTCCAAATGCTCAGAATTACTCAAGGAAATTTCAATTTCCCAAGGAATCTCTGTGAAGTCAGCAGTGTTAGGATTTCAGCATGGTCCCAATGTGGAGCACCATCTAACCTGTAGAATCAACTGTATCCATTGAATTTCTGGGCTAATGCTTTAATTGGGGCTTTCAAATTAGCCACCATGATGTTCAGAGTCTTTCATGCTCAATCTGGATATTTTCAAAAGCAGTTAAGTCATAATAAGAGGAGCTTCAAAGACAACATATGACACTTACAACAGCAGGCTTATAATGCACCTACAGGTTTGGCTGATCAGCAGTCACCCTGACGCAACTCCCACATTATCCAGTGCCGATGTTTAATGGCTTTCATTTTAAAAACAAGTGCTTTAAACTCAAGTGTGATAACCTATTTTTATTCATAAATTCTTGAGCTGAATATTCATCTTTGATTCAATTATTTCAATGTCAAATCTCTTTTACAGAGATACCAACACCAAGAAAGCTAAATGAACTGATTAAAATATAAGCTCTCATTTTGGAAAGAAAACTCTCATTTTGACCGATGTCACCTTATATGTGGAATGTTTCGGCAGGTGTAGATGAATGTCATTAGATAATAGAAAATATGCAAATTTACCACAATCTCAGTTTTGATATGTACAATCAAATAATTCCATTACTGTACAGTAATGACTTAAGCAGCTTATAATTACTAAAACAAACTGGGCTAATAATACTTTACTGTTCACAGTGAGATAAATGAGCTCTTCTATACTGTTATCACAAATGCAGTTTAAATAGCATGCCGTGCTCACGCATGGAATAAGAAAGTGAGTTGAAAGTGAGCTTCCATTATAATCTTTATTGTATTGATGGTGACAAATGATAGACCGTTAGAATGAGCATTTAATGTTTTTGTACCTATAAAGGAAAAAATTGAATATTAATGCGGTCAATCATAATGTCATTTGTGAAACATTATATACTCCCTTCTCATTCTGCATATTTTCACTGGAAGGGGGAGCGATCATTTTTTGTGCATCAATAGTTTAATTCAGATTTTGCACTAGTTATCAATCAGTGTCATTGTTGCAGCTGATCTCAAGTTCTTATTTGATTACAATATTATTATGCAGTCTGCTTTTTTGAAAAAAGATTCTACTGAGACAACACAGACTAGAAGATAGCCAAAATCTTTTCATTTAAAAGATGTGTTGTAACTCTTACCCTTTGTTTCTCTGAATATAAGGTTAATAACACAGGAAGAAAACATTATAACACTTCCAGTTAGGCACTGAAAACTATTGTTTAAAACTTCTTGTTATCAAGTACACTACATCGTCTGAAAAAAATGGCAAAATTTTACAATGTAACCAAACATTGTTAAGGGTTAAACACCCTTATACAGCCATCAATGATTTTGTACTCTTCATGAATTTGATTAGATTACTTACAATGTGGAAACAGGCCCTTCGGCCCAGCAAGTCCACACCGACCCTCCGAAGAGTAACCCACCCAGACCCATTCCCCTACATTTACCCCTTCACCTAACACTATGGGCAATTGAGCATGGCCAGTTCACCTAACCTGCACATTTTTGGACTCTGGGAGGAAACCGGAGCACCCGGAGGAAACCCACACAGACACAGGGAGAATGTGCAAACTCCACACAGACAGTTGCCTGAAGCGGGAATTGAACCCTGGTCTCTGGCGCTGTGAGGCAGCAGTGCTAACCACTATGCCACCATGCCGCCCATAAAGTTTGTAAGAAAATATTCTCTCTCATTCACATCAGCACTGATAGGCTTATTTTCAATATGACATTTCATATGAATTACTGTAGCTATAAAGCACAATACAAGTGCAGATTGGAACTTCAAAAAAGTTGTTCCTTACATTAAAAACATCTGTTTTTAATACAATATATTTTTACACAATGTTGATAAAATGCTCTTCTAAAATACAACAGAAAAGAAACGATTCTCCAAAATATGCTACAACTGTAAAGAAAGGGCTCTATACGTATTCAATGTTTCACCAATAACTTTATGTACTCATCAATCGACTTACCTTCACTGAATGAGTTCTTGTTTTGAGCAGAACAAACTACCACAATTAAAAATAAGCATAGAAATACAAAGTCAAAATAGATCACTGTACTCTTGTCAGCTCTTTAGAGAACTTTAAATATCAGTGTTTCCTGGTTACTAACCTGGTAATGTCAGGAAATATGATTGGAAAATACAATACTTGGCACTTGGGCCTGATGAGTTTCTCAAGTTCTCTGGGTCGATGATCAGGTATTAGCTTCATGAAAGAGCCAATGGACGTGAGGAATGATTCCATATTAAATGCTGAATTGAACACGATCACATCAGCCACCAAGCTGAAAACAGAGAATTATACTGTTAACACAAAATACTTTATCTCGTCATTCGGCCCCTTATCCAATTTGTAAGAGAAAATGGTTTCTTAAAATTCAAACCTCATTGTTGATTGTTAATATCAAAGTCACTCATATTTCCATCACCCTGTGGTTTCCACATATGTCCTTAACCTGTAAACTACACATGACTTTACTTTGATAACGTAAGCATAAGCTAGATACTTTGATCAAACTGATTGCTGTAAGCAATTTAGTTGTGGTCTGTAGGCATTCTCAATCCATTTTATCAGTGATCAAATGGACACTGAACTAGAACAAAGAATTCTGTTAGCAGTTCACTTATGCCATTTTGTTCAGATCAGCATTGTTACTGAAGAATACGTCTCAATACACTTATTTCTGAATAAAGAGCCAGACACGATCAATGTCAGTTGTTGGTCACAGATTAAACTTGCTACTTAGCAACTCCTGGCTGTAGAAGCTCAGAAATCAACTAAAATTATGATGTTCCTATCTGTCAAGTATGAGTAATTATTATAGGTTTTACTCTAACTCATACCTGGACTTCTGAATCAGTGACCTTCTCCTGCCAAGAGATACTGAAGATACCTCTGAGACAGTGAATTTTCAAACTGTTCAGTGTTTTCTCCTACCTAGCACACATTATTCAGTCTCATCAATACACAAGAGCACACTGAGGAGGCAGGTTTGTTACACTCTTCAGTTTGATGTTCTGTCAGTTTGTTCTTGTTCTGCACACACTTATTTGGTCATAATAGCTGCAGCTTTTGAGCTGAACTTTTATTTTCAATATCAAGTGACAGATTGCTGGCAATTGAGAGCCTAGATATGAGAAGCCATAACCAACATCCAGGATCACATTGTCAATGCTGACAAAAGGCAGTATGGCAACATCCGGGACATTTGTTTTCCTGATGTTGATGGTGAAACCCAACTCTTTGCAGACATGAGCAAGTCATCCATTTGTAAGTTCACTATTCCTTACTGACGAAAGCTAATATAGGACCATCAATAAAAAGGAACTCTCCAATAAGGATCTCAGGCATGCAAGGCTTTCCGCCCATTCTTGTATGCAAGTAAATATCTTCTGTAGATGTCAAGAACATATATGACTTCAGCACAGAGAACAGATCAAAAAGTGTCAGAACCAGAACACAACCACATTTAACTTCAGTGGGTGACGTCAAAGTCAAGCTATGATGTCATCTGAGAGTAGTAATGAAGTGAGATGTTGGGAGAATTAATAGTCAGGAGATTAACTGATTTTCTTTGAGTTGAGAAATGAATGGTGAAAACACATTCAGAACCAGTTCTGGATGATTGTATTATTGAGAGTAATGAGACTCTTAGTGAAACTTAACATTGCTCAATCACAGATGTCTTCCAAATGTTATTAATCAACTGCTAGTCCTCTGTCACTAGTATATGCATGTTTCTGCCTTTCTAGCTTTCCAATCAATAAGTCAGTGTCTTTTCTCTTTTGTTTTCATTCTTTTGCCTGGTCCACTCACATGGCGAGCAGAGCCTCTAAGCACCCATTGAAACAGATGGACTGTGATGAGTAAATTTGAAGTGAGTCATCACTGACCGGTGTGATAAATAATTCTTACCACTGGCGTCAGCCAGTGATACCATTCTCCATGCAAGTCGAGTCCTCTCCAGAGAGCAGATGTGACCAAAGAGTATGCACATCTTGAGCTCCACAAACATGTCGATGCCCTCTCAACATCTCTGGTTAAGTGCAAAGGGACAAAAAAAAGGAGGCATTGCACCAAGTTGGTTGCAGTACTTACGTCAAGGAGTCAATTTCTCTGTGACAAAGATATCTGCAAGAGAGATATGAAGATAGTGGACATTGACACTGACACCGAAGAGACAATCACTGACAGCCATTGTCTCTAGAGGCGGATTGTTTGGCAAAGCATTTGAAGAGGCAACCATCAACAAAAAGCTCAACTGGTCAAGTAGGAAGGCCCAGTAAAACTGCAGAAAGCAAGCCAAAATAGAGGCCAGTGAATAGTGCACTCTCTCAGCCAATGGTCTTCCACTTCTGCAAAGACAGCAGAGACTGTCATGTCAGAGCAGGACTCCTGAACCACAGCAGGTTATGTTTAACTTATCGAGTTGACCAAAAAAACGTAGTCTTACATGTCAAAAGGCCATCAAGTCAGCAGCATATAATTGAGTACATTTGATTTGTATTTTCTTCATATAGTTTAATTCAAAGCAATTAAAAAACAGCAATCCAGGCCATACAGGTTACTGCTATTATTATGAAGGATCATAATCTACTATTATTTAAGAATTTGGGTCCTAATATTAAGAAAAAAATATTTTAGTTTTCAGTTCTGTGAAGATCGGACTTTCTCTAAAAAACGGTCAGACTGGCATTTTGAACACTTGAGTTCAATGTAGCATTTAAAAGAAGTCATGTGATTTCAGTTAAATGACCAGCAACCTACTGGAGACATTACTGTTAAGGAGTTTGCTGATTTGAGATTTCCAACCAGGAAGAGAAAAGGGGCCGGAGAAAGGTTTATGCAGGGGGAAGAGGCGCATAAGAGCAAAGATGTTCTTATTAGCAGACATCAAAGCAGTCAGGTCTGGGAAGAAGCCTGCACGTCAATGAGAAGAAAACTCCCAAAGCAAAATGTTGTGGGATGTCAGAGAGAAAAACATTTTATAAGGATGCTGTTGACACGAGTTTAAAGAACCCATGCTACATAACAGTCAGCTGAGATAACGTCATTTTCAGGGCTCAGGAGAGGCATCATCTGTGTCAAATGCCATAAGGTAAATGCACAGAAATTTGCCGAAAGGAAGCAGAAAACAGCCGTGTCAGCCACAGTTGCCCCCGAGAAGGTGACGGTGAGGTGCCTTCTTGCATCACTGCATGTTCTATAGGTAGTACCACTATGGCATTTGGGATAGTATTCCACGACTTTGACCCAGCAATACTGAAGAAACAATGATATATACGATGGTAAGTGCCTTCGAGGGGAATTTGTAGGTGGTGGCGCTCTCGAGTGGTCCTTGTCCTTCCAAATGGATGCAGTCATGGGTTTGGAAATTGCTGTCTGAGGAGTCGCAGTGAATTCTTGCAGTGCATCTTCTAAATAGCATCTTCTAAAAGGCTACTGCAACTGAACTTTGGTGGTGGAGAGAGTGAATATACTTGTGGATGTAGTGCCAATCAATTCAGCCCGTTTGTCCTGGATGACATCAAGCTTCTTTATTATTAGTGGAGTTACATTCACCCAGGTAAATGGGAGGCATTCAATCTTACTCCTAACTTCTGCCTTGTAGATGGTTGACAGACTTTGGGAGACAGGAAGTGAGTTGCATACTGCAGGATTCCTAGCCCCTGACCTGCCCTTGTAGCAACTGTGTTTATATGGCTCATGCAGTTCAGTTTCTGGTCAATGTTAACTCCCAAGATGTTGATAGTCTGGATTCAGTGATGGTAGTGCAATTGAATGTCAAGGGATGATGGTTAGATTCTCTCTTGGTGGAGAAAGTCATTGCCTGGCAATTATAATGGCATGAACATTCCTGCCACTTTTCAGCACAAGGTAAAAACAATAACTGCAGATGCTGGAAAGCAAATACTGGATTAGTGGTGCTGGAAGAGCATAGCAGTTCAGGCAGCATCCAACGAGCAGCGAAATCGACGTTTTGGGCAAAAGCCCTTCATCAGGAATAAAGGCAGTGAGCCTGAAGCGTGGAGAGATAAGCTCGAGGAGGGTGGGGGTGGGGAGAGAGTAGCATAGAGTACTCTCTCCCCACCCCCACCCTCCTCTAGCTTATCTCTCCACGCTTCAGGCTCACTGCCTTTATTCCTGATGAAGGGCTTTTGCCCGAAACATAGATTTCGCTGTACTTTTCAGCACAAGTCTGACATAAGAGCAAGGGGTGTTTCAATGTCTGATGAGTTGGAAATGGTGCTGAATTGTGTGATCATCAGGGAACATCCCCACTTATGATAATATGATGGATGGAAGATCATTGATGGAGAAGCGGAGGATGGTTAAGCCAAGGAAATTGCCCTGAGGAACATCTGCAGTGTTGTCTTGGAACGGAGATGACTGACCTCCAAGAAGCATAGCCATCTTTCTTTCTTTCTCCTTATTCTCACTGACTCCAGTTTCGCTAGAGTTCCTTGATGCCACACTCTGTCAAACACAGCTTTGATGTCAAGGAATTCAGCTCTTTTGTCCATGCTTGAACTAATGCTATATTAACGTCAAGAACTGAATGGCCTTGACAGAACCCAAACTGAGTGTCAGTGAGCAGACTACTGCTAACCAAGTACTATTGAAGATATCTTCTGTCACTTTACTATTTGTTACGTGTAGACTGATAGGGTGGTAATTAGCCAGGTTGGATTTGCATACTGCTTTTTGTAAATGATCATTCTGAGGGTTGGCAGTAGATGGTAATGACAGGAGGTTTCCTTGCCCACGTTTTACCTGGTGCCATTCAAGTTCACAGTACTGGTGTCAATGTTGAACACTCCCAGGCAACTCCCTCCCAACAATATGCCAGTTTGCTGTCACCTATGCTAGATCTTTCCTACCAGTGTGGCAGGAGATGGTGGGGAGTGGCACATTAGTTATAAGGGAAGGTATGATTATCTATAAGGTATGATTCTGTGAGCATGACTATCTCAGGCTGTTGCTTGACTAGTTCAGATGAACAGCTCTCCCAATTTTGGCCCCTAGACGTTTGTAAGGAGGACTTTGCAAGGTTTGGTGTTTGCCATTGCTGTTTCCAAGTGCCGAGGTTGATGCTAGATGTCTGTCTGGTTTAATTTATTTTCTGAGCCTTTCTTTTGAGATTGTTCCAACTGATTGGATTGCTAGGTAAAAACAATGACTGCAGATGCTGGAAACCAGATTCTGGATTAGTGGTGCTGGAAAAGCACAGCAGGTCAGGCAGCACCCGAGGAGCAGTAAAATGGATTGCTAGGCTATTTCAGAAAACAGTTAAGAGATTTTTAATTGAATTTTAATTCCATCCTCTGTCATGGTGTAATTCAGACCAGAGTCCCCAGAACATTACCTGTGTCTCTGGATTCTAGCAATAATACCACAAGGCCATGTCCTCCATGTCCACAACTGACCAGCCATCGTTTTTATATATCTTCTGGAGTTTCCACAACTCTGTACTAATTCAAGCTTAGAGATTTCCCTCATTGTGTCCCACATTGCTGGAAGGGTTTTAGAAAAGCAGAGGCAAGAATAGTGCATTAGACTTGGGAATTTACAAAACATTAAGACACACTGGAAGAACAGAGGAAATGACATTCCATGAATAGAGCTTCAGCAATGGATGAGAAGACAGTGCTATTTATAAGAAAAATGTGTGATAAGAGGCACAGCTAATAACATACATGGAAGTAGCTAATATCCAGAATTATGAGATGGAAAAAGTTGCAAATTTTAGACAAACAAAAATTTTACTGGCCACTGAAGGAATGAATTTGTAGTGATTCACTAATTGCATTATGAGAACGCAATTTCTACCCTGAAGATGGTCAAAAATTAATAAAAGTACATTAGAATCAACTAAATGAAAGACTAGCTTAAAAATGAGTAAAGCAGATTATTAATATGAAGAATGAACTTAATGAGAAAAAGAAGCAAGACATGGGAAACTTCTGTACGAATTATTTTTTTGAGGTGCTGTTATTTTTAAACACAGGGACTTCATATCAAGTCTCTCCTTGCTCCATCACTGCCTTGACATTTTATGCACAGTGCATTTTGAGAGCAGTGTAACTTCACTCACTGTCCAGCACGCTCACAATACTGTTTTACACTCTCCTCAAGAAGTTGGACTGTAACAATGAAAAGCACAAAGAATAACAGAGAAGATGGAAGAAAGATTTTAATACAGACTCCCTATGAACTGTCATCTCTTTTAACTTCAATTCTGTTTTCATCGCAGTTGGTCAGGAGATTACTTCAAGCAGATGTTCTGATACAGGAAAACAGAGTTCAAAGATCCTTTGTTATATAATTGAATCCTGAAATATGCAAACTTAGTTTGCCAAGCAGTCTTCTACCTCAGTGCAAGTTTCTCAAAAATGCAGGTAAAAGAAATTTGCAAACCCTTGACCCAAAGGGTATTTCAATGCTTTTTCAACTATTCCTTCTTAATGAAAGTAGAAAATTAGCATACATGCAGGCAAGGGAAATGAAGGGATATGGAAGCATGGTTAAAAAAAAAGAGATAATTCAAGTAGCATTTGAACACTAACATTAACCATTTGAGCTAATTACATGGCTCTAAATAACCTATATAAACATTAATTTTTTGAAAAAAGTCATTAAGTTGCTGGATTTAATTTTCTATTCATGTACTGTTTATATGCTAATTGAGATTTACAGGTTGCGATTCCTCCCTTTCTGTTGCTGAGTGCCAGACAGGGGGAGCATACCTACTTTATTTGTTTATGACGACCTGTTTGACACTGCACAACTCACACCAGTCCTTGGACATTTTCACTTCAAGGAAATATCTTGAGTCTCTACACTTGCACTTATTCTGGTCTGATCCGAATCAAAGAAATACATTTCTTTGATCCATGAACAGTAACATGTACCTAACAAAATAAAGGGGCATGCTTTCATAGGGACAGGTATAGGTCATTCAACTGATCAAGTAGGCTCAGCTACTCAATGTGATCAAGCTGATCAAACATTTCAAGACTCTTCACCCATATCATCCCCATTACTCTATGCCATTGGTAATCAGAAATCTACCAATCCTCAACCTCAAGCAAACTCTGAGGTGGAGCATCTACACCCTCTGGCGTAGAAAATTTCAAATATTCACAACCCTAAATCAACAAAAAAAATTTCTTCATCTCAGAACCTATGTGACATCCTCTTTATGTTTCAATTGTACTCTCTGGTTCTAAATTTCTGAACCAAAGGAAACATCTGATCTGCCCTATATCCCTTTAAAGAACTTGTAAGTTTCAATGAAATCATCTCTCATTTGTCAAAACTCTGTGGAATACATGCCTAGCTTACCCAATGTCCCTGCATAGAAGAGGTCTATCACCCCAGAAACAAGTCTAGTGACTTCTGTTGCACTCTGTCTCTGGCAATAATAGTACACTTCTTGGGACAAGGAGGCCAAAACTGCACATGATATTCCAAAGAGAATTGAAACAAGATGTCACTCAAATCCTGTTGCAATAAAGGCTAACATTCCATCAGCCTTCCTCAGAGCTTGCAACACCTGCACGTTAGCCTTCAGAAACTTATTGATGACGATACCTACATTCTGTTGTACATTTACACTTTTCAACCTCTTACCATTCATGTTGAGGCAGCGGTCATTTCATCTTCATAATGGGAAGACTAAATCAATATTTTAAATCAGAGGAAGACACTACTATGGGGAGGATGTATAATGGTAGGATTTGTTTTGGAATGCACTGGCACAGACCAGCACAGGCATGGTGGACCAAAGAGCCTCCTTCTGGGCTGTAAACATTAATGACTTTATAATAACAGTCAACAAAGAATTACCATGAACATGCACTTCAAGAAATAGGTTGGAGTTGTACCTAGTCTCATAATTTGGCAGCCACATATCATACAAACTTTGCAGCAATCAAGAGGATGAATCTTGAGGCAGAGGGATCAGTTGGTTTATCCCAATACACATTGCAACTAAAGCCAAATAAACTCACAACAGAGCAGGAAATAACATGTTTGACCTGAGTTGTACCTTCAGTTTCAAATTTATTTCTAAAACCAAGAATTTAACATTCATTGTTTGAAATTTCAATGCTAAAATTAGTGATGATCATTCCTCAAAATGGGAGTGGGTGGAGAACTTCGACTTTGAAAGGAATTACAGATGTTTTATAAAACAGGTAGGAAGAGTTTTAAAAGGGTTAACCGGTCATGAATTATAAAATTAGTTAGTGCTCAATCTATGCTGTGGACATAAAAATTTGGAAATTATAAGTAAGTACGCAGCTAATTTTGCATAGTTATCAGACACATCTGTGTGTGACTATCTGAAGGTGAATGTACCTTAAACCTGTTATCTCTGGATTACTGTGAGCCACAAGCAAATGAGCACGGAGGTAACAAGATTAAGGAGGCAAAAGTGTGGTTCAAAAATTGATGTGGGAGAAATGGGTTTAAATTCTATCAAATGGCATCAGTACTAGGGAAGGAGCTGCTTTGATGGGACGGACTCCACCTGATGCACGCTGGGTCCACGGCTGTGGATAGGGCTTTAAAATTCTTGAGGGTTTAATGCAGATTGAAACTGCCAGGTATGAAGTTAAGGGTATCACAGAGACATGGCTGTAAGGGACCAGGGCAGGGAGCTAAATATCCAAGCATTCACATCCTATCAAAAGTACAGGCAGATGGGCAGAGAAAGCAGGGTTACCTTGCTACTCAGGAATGAAATGAAATCAATAACATGAAATCATATAGAGCTGGAAGGCAAATAATCTGTGTGGGTATAGTTGAGGAACTGCAAAGGGAAAGAAGACCATGATAAGAGTTGTGTACAGGCTTCCTAGCAGTAGTCAAGATGTAGAAAAGAAAATGAATCAGGAGATAGAAAAGGCATAGAAGAAAGGCACTCTTAAAACAATCATGGGCGACCTCAATAAGCAGGTGGACTGGGAAAATCGGGTTGGTAGCAGAAAAGGGATTCATGGAATATCTGCAAGATGTTTTTTTGGAGTGGCTTGTGGTACAGCCCACTTGGGAACAGACAATTGTGGATTTGGTGATGTGTAAGGAGGTAGACTTGATTGGAGAGGTGAAGGTCAAGGAACTCCTAGGAGGCAGTGACCATAATATGATAGAATTCACCTGGTAGTTTGAGAGGGAGAAGAATGAATTAGATGTAACTGTATTACAATCGAGTAAAGATAACTACAAAGCCATGAGGGAGGAGCTGGTCAGAATTGATTGGAAGGGAAACCAAGCAGGGAAGATGGTGGAGCAACAATGGCACAGGTTTCTGGGAGTAATTCAGGAAGCACAGTATAAATTCATCCCAAGGAATAAAAAAAATTAACAGGAGGATGAGGCAACCATGGCTGATAAGGGAAGTCAGCAATAGCACAACAGCAAAAGAAAAAGTATACAATGCGTAAAAAGCCCTTCATCAGGAATAGGCTTTTGGGTTGGGGGCTGAGGAATAAATGGAAGGGGGGGGTGGGGGGGGGCTGCTGCGGAGAAAATAGCAGAGAATGAGAATACCCAATTCCACCTCACTCCCATTTATTTCTCAGCCCCCTGGCCCACAAGCCAATTCCTGATGAAGGGCTCATGCCCGAAACGTCGATTCTCCTGCTCCTCACATGCTGCCTAACCTGTGCTTTTCCAGCACCACACTCTCGAGAACAAAGAGAACAAAGAAAATTTACAGCCCAGGAACAGGCCCTGCAGCCCTCCAAGCCTGAGCTGATCAAAATCCACTTTCTAAACGTGTCGCCCAATTCCTAAGCATCTGTAGCCCTCTGCTCCCCACCGACTCATGCATATGTCCAGAGCATCTTAAATGAATCTACCACGCCTGCCTCTACTAGTTCTGCTGGCAATGCATTCCAGACACTTACTACCCTCTGTGTAAAGTATTTGCCACATGCATCCCCCTTAAACTTTTCACTTCTCACCTTGAAAGCATGACCTCTTGTTGAATCCTTCACCCTGGGAAAGCGCTTATCTCTATTTACCCTGTTTATACTCTTCACGATTTTGTAGACCTCAATCAGGTCCCCCCCATCTCCTTTTTTCTGATGAAAACAATCCTAACCCACTCAATCTCTTTTCATAGGTAGCACCTTCCATACCAGGTAACATCCTTGTGAAGGGCTTTTGCCCGAAACGTCGATTTTACTGCTCCTCGGATGCTGCCTGAACTGCTGTCCTCTTCCAGCGCCACTAATCCAGAATCTGGTTTCCAGCATCTGCAGTCATTGTTTTTACCTAACATCCTTGTAAACCTTCTCTGCAACCTCTCCAAAGCGTCCACATCCTTTTGGTAATGTGGCAACCAGAACTGTACACAGTATTCCAAATGTGGCCGAACCAATGTCTTGGACAATTTTAACATGACCTGCCAGCTCTTATACTCAATACCCCGTCCAATGAAGGCAAGCATACGGTATGCCTTTTTGACCACTCTATCCACCTGTGCAGCAGCCTTCAGGATATAATGGACCTGAACTCCCAGATCTCTCTGCTCGTCAACTTTTCCCAAGGCTCTTCCGTTTACTGTATAATTCACTCCAGAATTAGACTTCCCAAAATGCATCACCTCACAGTTGCCTGGATTGAACTCTATCTGCCATTTCTCCGCCCAACTCTCCAGTCTATCTCTTACTGTCCTGTATTCTTTGACAGTCTCCTATGCTTTCTGCTATTCCACCAATCTTCGTATCATCTGCAAACTTGCTGATCATACCAACAATGCACTCTTCCAGATCATTTATGTATATCACAAACAACAGCGGCCCCAGCACTGACCCCTGTGGAACATCACTGGTCACCTTTCTCCATTTTAAGAAACTTCCTTCAACTACTACTACTCTGTTGCTCAACCAGTTCTTTACCACCTGGCTAGAACATCCTGCACACCATGTGACTTCATTTTCTCCATTAGTTTACCATGGGGAACCTTATCAAACACCTTACTAAAGTCCATGTACAGCCCTTCCTTCATCTCTCAACTTGGTCACTTGCTCAAAGAACTCGATTAAGTTGGTAAGGCATGATCTCCCCCGCACAAAACCATGTTGCCTATCATTAATAAGCCCATTCTTTTCCAAATATAAGTGGATTTTATCCCTCAATACAGTCTCCAGCAACTTTCCCACCACTGACGTCAGTCTCACTGGTCTGTAGTTACCCAGAATATCCCTACTATCCTTCTTTTATAGGGGTACAACATGAGCAACCCTCCAGTTCTCCGGCACCTCACCTGTGTTTAAGGATGCTACAAAGTTACCTGTCAGGGCCCCAGCTATCCACAACAACCTGGGATAGATCCCATCCAATCCTAGGCATTTGTGCACCTTAATAACCTCTGGCCTACCCAACATATTTTCCCTACTTATGTCAACGTGATCCAGAGTAATCAAACTTCTATCTCTAATCTCAACATTCATCATGTCCCTCTCCTCAGTGAACACTGATGCAAAGTAATCATTCAGAATCTCACCCTTTTTCTCAGGTTCGACACACAATCTTCCTTCCTTATCCTTTAGTGGACCAATCCATTCTCTAGTTACCTGCTTGCTTCTTATATAAGAATAAAAGACTTTGGGATTCTCCTTGAATCTGCTCACTAAAGCTATTTCATGACCCCTTTTAGTTTGCTTGATTCCTCATTTAAGACTGGTCCTACTTGCCCAATATTCCTCCAGGGCCCATTCTGTTCTTAACTGCCTGGACCTTTTGTACGCTTCCCTTCTCCTCTTGGCAGTCGTATGATTTATCCTGTCACCCACGTTTCACGAATCTCGCCTTTCCTACCCTTTGCTTTCAATGGGACTCTATACACTTTGGTAGGAAGAATACATGCACAGACTATTTTATATTTGGGGAAAGGCTTTGGAAATCTGGAGCACAAAGGGACTTGGGAGCCCTTGTTCAGTTAAGGTTTACCTGCAGATTCAATTGACAGTGAAAAGGTAAATGCAATGTTTCAATTTCAAGACAGCAATACAAGAGAACAGATACACTGCTGATGCTGTATAAAGCTCTGGTCTGACCATATTTGGAACATTTTGAGCAGTTTTGGGCTCCATATCAAAGGAAAGATGTGCTGGCATTGGCGGGGGTCCAGAGGAGGTTTACAAGAATGATCCCAGGATGAGGGGCTTGTCATATGAGGAGTGGTTGAGGAATCTAGGCCTGTACTTGATGGAACTTAGAAGAATGAGGAGTGATTTGATTGAAACTTCCAAAATACTGAGAAGTCTGGTCACGATGGATGTAGAGATGTTTCCATTAACAGGAGAGACTGGAATCTAGGGCATAGCCTCAGGGTGAAGACACAATCCTTTAGAGGAGGAATTTCTTCAGTCTGGATTAGAGTGGCGCTGGAAAAGCACAGCAGGTCAGGCAGCATCTAAGGAGCAGGGAAACAGATGTTTCGGGTAAAGGCCCTTCATCAGGAATAGAGGCAGGGAGCCTGCAGGGTGGAGAGACAAATGAGAGGGGGGTGGGGCGGGGTATAAGTAGGGTAGAGTACAATAGGTGAATGGGGGTGGGGATGAAGGTGATAGGTCAGAGAGGAGGGTGGAGTGGATAGGTGGAAAGGAAGACAGGCAAGCAGGACAAGTCATGGGGACGGTGCTGAGCTGGAAGGTTGGAACTGGGGTAAGGTGGGGAGAGGGGAAATGAGGAAACTGGTGAAGTCCACATTGATGCCCTGGGGTTGAAGTGTTCAGAGGCGGAAGATGAGGCGTTCTTCCTCCAGGCGTCGGGTGGTGAGGGAGTGGCGGTGGACGAGGCCCAGGACCTGCATATCCTCGGCAGAGTGGGGGGGGGGGGGGGGGGGGGGGGGAAAAGAGTTAAAATGTTGGGCCACAGGGCAGTGGGGTTGATTGGTGCAGGTGTCCTGGAGATGTTCCCTATAGCACTCTGCGAGGGGGTGTCCAGTCTCCACAACATAGAGGAGTCGATATCGGGAGCAATGGATACAATACATGACATTGGTGGATGTGCAGGTAAAACTTTGCTGGATGTGAAAGGCTCCTTCGGGGCCTTGGATGGAGGTGAGGGAGGAAGTGTGGGCGCAGGTTTTCTTCAGTCAAAGGATGGCTGGTCTGAGGAACTCATTGCTGCAGGAAGCTGTGGAGGCCACATCACTGAGTGTATTTAAAATAAAGATAGATTGGTTCTTGATTAGTAAGGGGATCAAGTATTACGGAGAGAAGGCAGGAATATGGGGTTGAGAAAATATATCCGCCATGATCAAATGGTGGAGCAGATGTATTTGGTTGCATATCCAAGCTCTGCTCCTTTATCTTATGATGTTATGGTCTTAAGTTTTAACATGTGATAAATACAAACAGCATGGTATAATGTCTATTTTCCAGCCCAACAAAATGGTCAGACTTATTGGAACTATAAACACAATTGAGTCAACACAAATATTTCTAATTTGATTCTTATTTTGTATTGAATAAAACTGTTTGTTCTCTGGGTCTACAATCCATTCTGCATCAGTTGAGTTTGACAGGAACAAGAGATATGTGAGGAAGCTGCACCTTTAACAAGGTTATATTGTCCTTGGTATTTTTTTCACAGATGTGGTAAAAAAACGCAGACTACGATAAGTCTAAGTTGAAGGGTTTTAGGACCAATTTGATTATAGCTAATAGATACTGCCTCAAGCAAAAGGTTTTCGTACAATAAAAGGGGATTGGCCAGTTCTCCCAGCTCAGCTTTACTCTGGTTTGGTTTGGTTTGGTTTTTAGCAGTGGTGTTTGGAAGCTGCTGGACCCAAAGAAGCAGGTCCATGCTGGCACTCACTCTCTCTGACAGGTGTCCTGTAAAACCCTGTGTTTGATTTTACCCTTTGTGCCAAGGGGTGTTTATGGAGATTGTTGCAAATATTTGTAACAGCCTCATTAAACTGGGATAATCTGTTGGGTTTTCAGAAAGGTTAAGTTATTCTGTATTCTGTTCTCTTTCGTTTGTGTTTCATTCAGTAACCTTGGAAATAAATTTTGTTTTGTTTAAAACTAAGTGGTCTGACCAGTTGCATTCCTCCTGGAATATCCACATCACACCTGCTTAAAACAACTCGCAAAGTTAGGCTCTGAGCTACTTTCTTGAAATGTTTTAAGGGGCTCTGGCCTGGTCCATAACAGATAAAGCCTGCGATCCTGTTCCTATCTTATATTTAGTGATGCATCAATGCTATGCAAAGAGGCGACTCACTTAGGCTGCAATACTTGCATTGTCAAGCAGTCTGCTGACAGTGATGGTCTAAATTTGCATTTCGGCAAAGTATTAGATTAGATTAGGCCCAACAAGTCCACACCAACCCTAGGAAGAGCAACCCACCCAGATCCATCCCCCTTATTAGAAAGCAGCCAGTCCCCAAACCACATATCCCAGCATGAGTCAGCATCTTTAGTACAAGTAAGGATAAATGAACAGAAAAGTAAAGGAAGAAATAAAATATATTAAGCCAGCAAAGCACAATGGACACACAAGAAATAACACTAAAACTAACTGTGGCAAATTTCACCATTCCAAGCATAAATATAAATGCATTGAGATTAGGGCTAAAGACAGAAAGGCAGTTTTTTCAAAAGATTAATAATATGTTGAAAATGAAACTGGGGTTATCAGAGGTGATCACAAAGGTGATGCAGGTAAATTACCACAAACGCAGAAGTTTGCAAAATCCAGGGTTTCAATCAGAAATGGTTATTACGCAGAAATGTTTTTACTGTGCTGAACCTGAGAAAGTACAGAGATGAGCCAATACTTATCGCACTGTACAACTGCCCTGCTGTGGAAGTTTCGTATAAAGTGGCGGCTGTACTTATAATCCCTCCATAAACAAACTCAAAATAGCACAGACACAATGCAAAACAAAGAATTCATTCAGTTTTCTGACTTAATCCATGCAGTGAGGAAGTACAGCCCAATATACGAGAGCTGTTACAATGTTATCAGCTTTGCAAGGTGCAAAACTGAATGCTTCAAATGATTGTGTACAAGAATACAAAATGACTCCAGAAAAATATCTATATGAATTGATCAAGGGATGGAGGGAATTGGAAAGGGTGGAGAAAGAGAGAAGATCCTTAAAATGAAAAGTAAGAATACTGACATAATTTTAGTAATTATAATTCAGGTTTGAAATGAGTTCCTGTTTCTATGAATTAAGCTGGTTTTTAGACAGACTTCACCACAACAAATATTTGTTTGCGTGTCTTCCTGCTCTCTCTTTTTTAAGCTGCACCCCAGACTTTTCCTTGCCCTTCATATGGCCATGTGGTCTAGACTAAGATACTTTACTCAAGCTTGTGGTGACTTAACTTTCAGTTCTGATAAAATGAAAAACAGAAACTATTTCAAAAACAGACCATAAGTGAGATTAGTCTTTTTTTTTCTGATTTTTAAAAATTTTATCCCTGATGTTCTGTTCAAGTTATTCCACAGATACACTAAATACTTTTTACTTACTAAAGATATTTTTTGTTCTTGTAAGAAATTATTTTTCTCTGTCCACGATGCTGTAAAGGTTTGAGAGGGATAAATCCAATGTTGGTAAGTTTAATGCACACCACACACATTTCAAAGCAAAACTGACCCATATCATAGTTGGAAATCCCATATTCCATTCTGCAACTTCTTCCAGCCTTATTTCCTGAATTATCTTCCTGGATTTATATACCTAAACACATCCACAGAATCATTACTCTCTCTACCATTGAAATCTCTCTCAAGATTTTTAACCAACTTTCAGAAATTTCTTCTATCTCACCTCGACTTAAACATTTACATCTTTAACCCCGATATTTACTGAATGTTACTCTGACTTCAAAGTCTAGTTTACAAAAAGATATCACATTAATTATCTTGTTTTCGCTGGAATTCAGGCTTTTAGGTTGACCATATCATTGTGGAAGCAATGATAGAATTGTGGAGTTCTTTCCCACAAAAGCATCAGTAAATGCCAGTTTAGTAATTAATTTTAAATACAAGATCAATGGGTTTTTGCTAGCCAAGGGGTTTAAAATGATATGCAATAACAAAGCAGTCTGCCAGAGTTAAAAGATGAACTAGGCACAATCTCTTGAATGAGGCGGAATGGCCTCAAGGAGCTGAATGGTTTACTCAATTCCTATTTCCACATACCACCCAGGTATTAAGTACTTTTGGATATTTTTCTCATAAGATTGCACAGTAAATACACTTCTTTTCTTCTACCAATGTTACTCAGCCAAATCTCATGTGTTGAAGTGAATAAGGATGGTCCAGAAATTTTTGATATTTGGAAAATTACAGAAATTTTATTTCCAAATAATAACAAATTTAAATCCCTTGGTTTCAGGATCTTGTATTATCACTATTTAGGATGCTCAAAATTATTTCCCTTCTCTCAGTTTTTATTGAAGTCCTTAAAGCGAAACAATATGGTGGGCAATTAATACTCTGTGGATAGAGGTATAGAGAAATTGGATGCCCATGTTAAAGGAAATTGGAAACTGCTAGAGAGATATTATTGGAGATTGTGTGATGATACTATGGCTTTAAGATGTGTATTTTGTCCTTTTTTTTGAAGAGAGGTTTTAACGTAGAGGTGGCTAGCTATTTATTGAAAGCCCATAAAGGAAGCAGCTTTTAAGGCCTTGGTCTTTGTTAAAATAGGAACAATAGAAGCAGGCTGAATGGATAGGGAAAGCTCCCACAGAACCAGGATTTTTAGTTGTAGTTTTCAGTAGTAGCAGTTGTTGGGGTCTTGAAGTTAGATTGGAAGCTGTAGTACATCTTTGCCTACTGCTTTCTCTGAATTTTTTCTTGATGTTTTTCCTACTGGGCTGTAAAATTGTATATATGAGACAATCTATATTTCTGAACTTGCCTTTGCCAAGATGTGTTTAAGGGATGTTACTATATTGGAATAGTTACTATTTACTAGTTCAATAATCTACTATTCTTTTAACTTTTCCAATAGAATTAAGTTATTCCAATTTCTTCCTTATTTTGTGTATTTTAATGAAACTGGATGAATAAAGTGTGTTTTGCTTACCATCAAGTAGCATGACCAATAGAATTGCATCTGGAACAATTACCTATATCTGGAACAATTACAATTACCTATAAAATAAGAATAATTTGGATAAGTACATGAATAAGAAATGTTTGGAAGGATATGAGCCAAGCACAGGCAGGTGGGACTAGTTTAGTTTGGGATTATGGTCGGCATCGACTGGTTGGACCGAACAGTCTGTTTTGTGCTATATGACTCTAAACTAGGGCATAGACGATCTTCCGAAAATATTTTGAGGGGGTTTGGTCTGGTCCATAACAGTTGGGAATGGGCACCAGAAGAGTCAAGGATAGGAATTAAACATCCAAAGGTATTCAGTATCTTGGAAGGACAGACAAATGGAAAATATGTTGCATTATTAGTTAAAAAGGATATAAACCCAATATTGAGCAAACATTCAAACAGCAAATGAGTGAATTACAGAATTATTTATTCCTGTCTAGCATAAGAGTGCAAAGAAAACAGTGGCCAAACCCTTGCCTCATGATGGATTTAGAGACAGTATTAGATGCAAAAAAAGGTTTACAAATTGGAAAGAAAAAAAATACACCTGAGGATTGAGAAAATTTAAGAAGTCAGCAAAGGAGGACCAAGGGACTAATTAAGAAAAGAAAACAGAGTGAGAGTAAGCTTGCAACAAAGCATGGGTGTCCTCATGCACCAGTCACTGAAAGGAAGCATGCAAGTACTGCAGGCAGTAAAGAAGGTAAACTGTATGTTGGCCTTCATAATGAAAGGATTTGAGTACAGGAACAAAGATGTCTTGCTGCAATTATGCAGGGCATTGGTGAGGCCATACTGGAATATTGTGTGTAGTTTTGGTCTCCTTACCTGAGTAGGGAAGTTCTTGCTCTGGAGGAAGTGCAGCAAGGGTTTACCAAATTGATTCTGGGGATGGGAGGACTAACAAATGCAAACCGAATGAGTCAGTTAGGATCGTATTCACTGGAGCTGAGAAGAATGTGGGGGATCTTCCAGAAATCTACAAAATTCTAAGACAACTAGATAGGTTAGATGCAGGAAAGAATTTTCCTAATGGTGGGTTCAAGGACTGAGATGAGGAGAAATTTCTTCACCCAGAGAATGCTGAGACTGTGAAATTCACTGCCAGAAAGTGATTGAGGACAAAATGTTGTGTTTTCAGGTAAGAGGTAGATATAGCTCTTGTGGCTAAAGAGTTCAAGGGATATTGTGGGGGGGGTGGGGCGCAGGATTAGGGTTTTGAACTCAATCAGCCTTCATCATGTTGAATGGCAGAGCAGTCTTGAGCAGCTGAATGGCTTATTCCTGTTCCTATCTTCTATGCTTCACTATACCATTGAAGTGGTATAGTGCAGAAGGAAATGCGAAAGTCAATTCAGCCCATCATTTGCACTGCTTTAAGATGATCTCCTGTTTTCTCTCTATATCCTTGCGCATTATTTCAATCTAAATAATCATCCACTACGCTCCTGAATCGAACTCGTTTCCACCACATTTCCAGGCAGTGCATTCTATATCCTAACTAGTTGATGCGCAAAAATCTTTTTTCTTGTAATTGTTCTTTTTGCAAAACAGTTCAAATCTATACCCTCTCGTTCTTGATCCTTTTGAGTGGGAAGGTTTCTCCCTATCTACTCCACCCAGCTCACTAATGGTGGTGAAAGCCTCTACCAGATCTCCTCAGCCTTCTTCTTTCCAATGTGAAAGTCCAATTTCTTCAATCTGTCTTCATAACTTAAGTTCTTCATTCTTGGAACCATTCTTGTAATGCTTCTGCACTCTTTCTGTTTTGTTCACATTTTGTTTTAATAATGCAGCACCCTGAAGTGTACACAATACTCCAGCCTATGTCTAACAAAGGTCTTAGGTAAGTTTAACATGTACTTCATGCTCCTATTAATAAAGCCAAGGATACTGTGTGCTTTATTATTTGCTCTCTTTACCCATTGTGCCACCATCGATAATCTGCTTGCATATACACCCAAGTACCTTTATGCCAGCACCTCATTTATGCTTGTACCCACTAATTTTTAATGTCTTTCAATGGTCTTCCTACCAAAATGCATAGGAGTTGGGACATCGATGAGGTCACTTTTGAAGTACTGTGTATCGTTCTGGTCACCCTACTACAGAAAGTATTTATTAAATTGGAGAGGGGTGTAACAAAGTAGCCAGGATGTTGCCTGGATTAGAGGTTTTGATTTATGAGGAGAGGATGGATAGACTGGGACATTTTTCCCTCGAGTATAGGAGGTTGAGTGGTGACCTTACAGAGGCTTATAAAATCATGAAGGGCATAGATAATGTGAATAACAAAGATCTGTTCTCTTGGGTAGGGGAATTCAAAACTTGGGGACAAATTTTTAAGGTGAGAGGAGAAAGCAATTCACAGAGGGTGGTGTATATACATGGAATAATCTGCCAGAGGAAATGGTAGATGCAGGTATAATTTCAACATTTAAAATACATTTGAACAAATATCTGAAAAGGAAAGGTTCGGTGTGGAAAACTTGGTTGGTATGGACTACTTAGACCAAAGAGTCTGTTTCCATGCTGTATGACTCTATGTATCTATAATTTTGCCAAGATTCAGACTATACAGATAAAATATGTTGAAAAAAATTTTGTCTGCCACTCACAAAATAATATTTTAACAAATGTACAAATAATAGTTTATTCCCTCTAAGAGCTGATCCATTCAGCATGATGGTTAAACTGGTAAATTCAAAGCTACTTGGATGCTGCCTGAACTGCTGTGCTCCTCCAGCACCACTAATCCAGAATCTGGTAAATATGTCAGTTTTAACCAATAATTTCACACAACAGTCAGTTCATTAACCAAAGCAAATATAATAAGTAATATTTTCCATGCTTTTAAGAGTTATGAGACCAGCAGAACAGAACATGGAGGCAATTTTAATTTACCCCTCTTTTGCATAAGCATATATTGATTTACTTGAGAACTTTGGTATGTGATATTAGTATATTCTGGTGTGTATACACTCTCACATTGTGAACAGCATTTATAATGCTAAGGCAAAGAAAATACTTTCGTAACTACTGTTCTTCATAACACTGTACTCCAGAATTGCAATTTAAATAGCTCCACTGGAATAGACTTACTTTGAAACTGTGAGCAGCAAGTACTCCTTACGTCAAAGTACACTGCCGATTATATTATGAAAGTTTGTCAACAGGCTTGGAAGCTTCCCATTAGGGGAAAGTTAACAATTAACAATAACAAAACTGATGACAGGCAAGCTCACCTACCATGAAATCACTTGGTTATATCCAAACTGGAAGTCTCTTTCTTGGCTTTTCCGGACAGGATATACCAACTGGTTCTCATGAAAGTAAAGGACTTTTTTCAATTTGGCAAGGTCAGGTCGGAGGGCAACCAGTTCAGCCAGGTTAAGGACTGAGCTTGTGAATAGGACTCTATAAAACAAGGACAACAGTGTTTGCAAATATTGAGCATGTTTCATAGGATAAATATCACTCCCTTCCCCCACACCAAAGGAGAGAAAAAAAAACCTACAGGGACACATCAGAAGCTGAGCAATAATACCACTGTGCTGCACACAAAAAGTTTTGATCTTTTAAGGCAAGTGCTATGAACTTCAGCTAAAAAAGCATTGGCATCATATTGGTCTTTCTGAGCTCTGTTACTGTAATACAGCATAAAAAAGGAGACAAGATGGGCTTTTTTTTCAAAAAAAGCAAGAAAAGTGAAATCTGAAAGACAAGCAGAACTAAAATAAGATTAAATAGGGAATGCTTGGATTGTTGGCCTCATTAAAATTCCCATTTCTTGTAGAATCTTGCTATTGATGACCAAATATTTTGTTATGAGAGAAATAGATATTAAAAAAAGTTTCTTTTCATAAACTAAACTGTGAATTGCTGACTAATGACTCCAATGCCCCATATAAATTTATCAATAATTATGAAAAATAACTAATAGAACTTTCTTTTTAAAGACTGACATTTTCTGTACAAATATTAAAATCATTACAAAGAAATTCATGTTGAAAACAAAGTTTACAAATTGGCTGTGTCCTTGACAGCAATGTGGAAACACAGTGTCTCACAGTACATCAATTGTTCCTATGTTCTCAACATCTTAAAAGTGCAACAGACACCAATACCTCCTCAAACGTAAGTACTATTCTTTTAAAAGTGATTGTCAAAACTATTAATAATTCTTAATAAAAATATTAAATGCTAGAAACATTCAACTGATCTACAGTATTTATGGAGAAAAACCAAGTGTTTCATCAATCTAAAAGATTAACTCTGTTTCTCTCTTTATGAATGTTGCTTAACCTGCTGAGTATGTTGAACGTTTTTCTGATTTTTCAGATTTATAATACACAGTACCTTTTTGCTTTCTCAACAAACATTTCTCAGGAAACATGTTGTATATTGTAGATCATATCATGCAACAATGGGCATAAAAAATTAAAAGATCTTTGTAATTCATGACTTTAAAAGTGTTCCATGTCATGGTTTCTCAATTAATGTATTTTCAAATTTAATGACTGATCATTTCTATGAACAAAACTTCAAATGCGTTGCATGATGCCGTGCTCATATGATCAATTGGATGCAATGGAACAGTAACACATAATACTCTTGTACTGTGCAGTCAAGATTTTTCCATCACAGCTGTTCATTTAGAAACCTATCAGGGACTCAGCACAAACCATAGACTGATCCAGTAAACCAACACAGAATCAAGATGTCACCTATGTTTACTCTTCAAATTTCTGAAGATCATTCACCAAGAAAAGGACAAACTGTAAACCTTATTTATTTATAGACTGCTAGACTAGAATAGTGAGATATTGACCGCTTGACCAAGAACGCACTGACCCGATTGATCACACCTGACTGCTTGCTACCCCAAAGACAGTGCCTTCATGGACTTCAGTGTCGACCATTCCCTTGAGACTCTGGGACATAATTGTTTGCTTACTATATATGTTGTATAAGATGCTGGCATATGCTACAGCTGAGAGATTGATGTAGCACAGTGCTCTGCAAAAAAAATGTCCAGCCACTTGATTTAGGGTTACTGACAAACTGCCTGATTGGGCTAGTTGGCAAGGTATAGACGCTGCTAGCATGCAGATAGGCACTAAATGAGAAGTGCTCAGACAGCATGCAAAAGATCTGAGTTGGAGCCTGGTGCAATCATTGAATTGTGTGTCTGTTTATTTGTGCAATGTATCCTTTTCCCACCCTACCTTTTCCTATCAAGCATTTGGCCATCCATCCTGACAGCCCTTTTTCAACTAAAATTCTCCTCTTTTTCTCATTAAGCATTATTTTGCACATCAAACTTCAAAATAAATGTGAATGGTTTCAATGCAAATATTAAACTTCTGATATCTAATCAGAATTTCCACAATTGAGCATGTTTCATTCATTCCTTCATTCCTCTTCAAATTGGCTTCATTAAATTCCTGGAGGACTGAAGGCGCACTTTCAGGCATCAACAGCATGCACCATAATGTTAAGATTCAGACTTCTCCCCACAATCCCAACCTGAGAGGTCAACAGAGAGGAATGTAGATTGAAGGTTTTGCCCTGTTCCATGAAATGGAGGTAGTGAAGAAACAAGGTCATATTAACGCAGTCTGTTCTCATGCACACTTGAGCAACTGGCCACACAGCTGCACTGAGAGAGACAGGAATAGGTCAACTTAAAAACAAAAATAAAAGGATTATCAAAGAACAAGAGAAGCTTGTACCAAATCATTTAGCAATCAGGAATTAAGAAATTTGTTTCAGAAGTAGTTTGAAAATTGGCCGAGAGATGATACTCCAATGTTATGGCCTCTGCCCCACACTTTCTCAATATGTGCAATATGCTGGCTCATATTTTTATTTTGCAAAAAGGGCATTCAGCAGATTGCAACATCTGGTCTTAAACAATACATGACTACTCTGGATTAAAGAGTAAATATGTAAGGTCTCATTGCTCATTAGGTCACATTAGCCTTGTACAGTATAAATAAAGCAGAATTCCATTTAAATAAGAAAAATGTTGCTAAATATGCCTTCAACAGATATAGCTAAAGAGCAGAAATGTTTGATTTCTGGAATTTGCTGTCAAAGCAGTATTTTACTGAATTATAACCTATGGATACAGAAATAAAATGAACAACTTGGAACATACAGTAACAAAATACATCATTCAGCCAAATAATCCATACCGGCGAAGTACTTCACTCTCACCAGTTTGTTTTTGCCCTCACCATTTTTTTTCCAGATTATCTCCCTATTCCATTCTCCCTCAACTACATTTGTTTTCCCATGTACGTATGTATACCATGTCTACAGTGGTGCTCTTTTAGATGACTTAAGTCTAAGACAAAGTGATCATTTATCTAAGCTTAATGAAAAGCAATATCTATAGATACAAGTGAATGGGAAGGGTATCATGACAAGATCTATGGTTTACAGTTTCTCTGGAAGGCCCTAGAAATTTGGTATACTGGAAAAGATGATGCCTTTCCAGTATTTGAAAAGATGAGTTGCCCAAGAAATAAAACAGCAGACAGCAAGATCTGAGGACTGTAAAAGATACTTTTTTGTTGAAACATGTTGCTTCTAATTCCTACAATGCATCAAAATTTCAGGACACTCCATGTGCATCGTCAACTGTCTGAGCTCAAGCTTGGAACTTGGAACTTGAGGGACAGCTGGAGTCACTGTGAAGAATCAAGAATGCTGAGAAACTCCCAGATTATAACTTCCAGGAGGTGGCCAATTCATAGCCAGAGAAATTTAAAAACAAGACAGAGGTGACCATCATGAAGCAGCAGCAAAAGCAGAAGTCTGCCAAGTGTGTGCTACTCACAAATTGATGCTCAGTGCTGGAGACTGCAGGACGTGACAACAACTTGAACGTGTACAATCCATCAGCTGTCATGAGCAATAAGGGGACTGTGTAAGGGGGAACAGCAAAGCATATCAAAGCAGTTGTTACAGCAGATTCAATACAGATTATGCATTGTGTGTTAACGGTCTGATACCAAGGTAATGGACATCAGGGATTAATTTGCTTTTAAGAAAAGTCCTACACAGGATATGGGTACTGTAGCCAGCTCAGTATTTATTGCCCATCTCTAACTGTCTTTGAAAAAGTGGTGGTGAACTGCAGTCTGTGTGGTGTTGCACACACTAAAATGATGTTAGAATGGGACTTCCATTATTTTTACATATGAAGGAACCGCAATATAGTTCCAATTAGAGTTGTTTAGCTTGGAGGTGAATTTGCAAGTGGTGGTGTTCCTATGCATCTGCTCCTTATGCGATAAACGCTGCGTTTCAAAAATTCAGTCAAAGGAACCATGGTACGTTGATGAAATTCATCTTACGTTTTGCAGACATTTCTGCCACTATGCACTAACAGCTGAGGGACTAAATGGTGTATGAGATGTCAATCAAGCAAACTGATTCACTCTTGATTGTGTCAAGGCTCTTGAGTTTTGATGGATCAGCACTCATCCAGACAAGCAGGAAGTACTCCACCAAGTGCTTGACTTATGACTAGTAAATATTGGACAGTTTCTGGGAAGTCCGGAGGTGAATACCTCGCAGAATTCCCAATGTCTGACCTGCTCTTGCAGTAATGTATTTATATCCGATTCTATTCTCATTGGAAAGAAGAAAGCTACGAGGGGATTTGATAGAGACATACAAGATGATCAGAGGATTAAATAAGACAGACAGTAAAAGTCTTTTTCCTAGGATGATGACATCATCGAGGGGGATAACTACAAATTGAGGGGTGATAAATTTAAGACAGATGTCAGAGGCAGGTTCTTTACTCAGAGAGTGGTAAGGATGTGGAATGCCCTGCCTGCCAATGTAGTTAACTCAGTAATATTAGGGAGATTTAAACAATCCTTGGATAAGCACATGGATGGTGATGGGATAGTGTAGCGGGACGAGCTGAGAATAGTTCACAGGTCGGCATAACATTGAGGGGTGAAAGGCCTGTTCTGCGCTGTATTGTTCTATGTTCTATATGGCTGGCCCAGCTCAGTTCAGATAAATGGTAAGCCCCACAATGTTGATAGTGTGGCGTTCAGCCATTTAATTTTAAAAGACAATGGTCATATGTCGCAGATGGTCATTGTTGGCCATCTTTTTGAAGATGGTCATTGGCGCTTGTGTGGTAAAAATATTACTTAACACTTATTAGCCTGGATGTTGCCCAGGTCTTGTAGCGAATAATCATGAACTGTTTCAATATCTATTGAGTCACAAATGGTGTTGACTGCTGTGTATTCATTAGAAAACAGTTCCACTCTGACCCTATGATCACAGAATCCTACAGCATGGAAGCAGGTCAGTCAACTCAAAGTCCAACCCTCCAAGTAGCATCCCAACCAGACCCAACACCCTACCCTATCCATGTAACCCCTCATTCCTATACATCCCTGGACACTATGGGCAATTTAGCATGGCCAATCCACCTAAGCTGCACATTTTGAATTGTGGGAGGAAGCTGGAGCATTTGCAGGAAGCCCACGCAGACACTCACCGAAATTAGAATCAAACCCAGGTCCCTGGCACTGAGGCAGCAGTGCTAACCACTGAGCCACTGGGCTGCTCCTGCTGCATGAAGGTGCAGAATATTCTGCCAGGGCAGGGAAAGAGACAGAAGTTGTGCAACGCTGAAAATGTGTTGCTGGAAAAGCGCAGCAGGTCAGGCAGCATCCAAGGAGCAGGAGAATCGACGTTTCGGGCAAGAGCCCTTCTTCAGAAGTTGTGTTACGTACAAATTCCAATAACCTACAGAGGGCAAGTATTGAGGTCTTACAGTTTGAACTTCAGCAGCTAGAAAGGAAGGTTAAGAAGCAAGACTCAACAGTAGCAAAGTCTAATCATTCCCAGTGTCATTCGCTAGCGAAAGTAGAAAAACAAAAAGAGGGAGGATCAATACAGTTCAATGAGGCAAGGTGCAGGAGTCAGAGCATTATATCTTGGAGCACTGGAACCAGTTATAGGGTAGGAAGCACTTTTTCAAAAGATATGAGTTGAATCTCAACAGGACTGACTTCAACCACTTTGCAGCAATGATTTAAACTAACTGCAGTATTGAAGTAGTAAAGTGAAACAAGGTGCATAAGACCGAAAGCTTTGGACAGCACAGAGAGTAAATTAGCATCACATTAGACAGCACCAGGCTAAGAAAAAATGAGGAATAAAAGAAAACAGGTTTATAATGCATAAATGCAAACAGGGTGTGTTGAATAAGGTTGGTGAGCTACAAGTGCAAAATACTGAGTGCAAATATGATATAGCAGTAATAAAGCAACTGTGGCTTAAAAAAGGTGAAGTCTGGGTACTTTTCCTTCATGAATACAAAATGTATTCAAAATGATAGGGAAAGAGAAATGAATGTGAGATCACAATACTTAGGACAGAAATTGTCTTTTAGAAACAAAGTACGCCCTTGAAGAAGCATGGACAGAATTAGGTCTTTTAGCGTTCAAAAGCAAAAAGGACATGATTATGCTATGGGGGCATTCTACTTGTTTTCTGATAATGAGAAGGGTAAGAGAGAGTAAGAAGCAAATCTTTGAAGAAATATGATGGTGAGAGTTGGGGATTCTATCTCAAATTGATTTTTTTGGGACTAATGTTAAGAGAAAAGGTAAAGGAGGTGGAGGAATTTCTGAAATACATTCAGAATGGCTCCTGGATCGATATATTTTCAATTCAACTATGAACGTGACAGTTATTGGGTCTGGTACTGGGAAGTGAGGTGGATTAAGTAGAGGAAGTGTCTGTGACAGAATACTCAAGAAAAGGTGATAATTTTGACAATCAAGGAACAACCTAAAGTGGAATTTCTGAATTAAAGATGACTACATCGAATGGGATGAGAAGGGATCTACCCATGTTAAAACATAGCCAAGGATTGACAGGGAATACGACAATGGAAAAATAGGCGAACTGCAAGCGATTTTACTTTTCAGCAGAAGAAAAACGCAGGGCATGCAAAGCCAGTCCCCTTGAATGAGGGATCAATAATACAGATAGGAAATATGACACACAAGACAAAAAAAAGTGAATAATGCTTGAAAAATTTAATCATCAAACAAAAATCAAGCCAAATACAGGAAGTTGAGAGGAGAAATGAAGAGAAACGTATGACTGGTAAAACATGTGACAAATTTGAGAGTAGAATGGATGTACATGTGTAATGTAACCAAAACTCTTCAGACAAAATAGTAAGTGGTAGTAAGAGGCAGGATGGAACAAAGACGGTACTGTATGAAGAGGTTCAGGGCAGTGTTGAATAATTAATTAGTATTTTATATTGATATGTATTAAAGAGAAAGATGCTGATAAATTATTGGTGGGGATGGTGATGTAGAGGTAGCAGATGAGGTGAAAAATTACAGGATGATTGAGAGATTTATTGTGAATTAAGGAGACGAGGTCATGATTCTCTCAAGTTTAGAAGAATGAGTGGGTGAAACATACAAAATTCTTACAGGGCTTGGGTAGATGGAGGAAGGATGTTTACCTGGCTTGGGGTTTCGAGAAACAAGAACACCATCTCAAATCAAGGGATAGACAATTTAGTACTGAGAGGGGAGGAATTTCTTTACTCGCAGCATCATGAATCTTTGGAACTTTCTTCCCCAACAGCTGTGGAGGTTCAATCACTGAATATGTTCAAGACAGAGTATATTAAAAGCATCAAAGAATACAATGAATGAAAATGGCACTGGGGTATAAGATCAGCCATGATCTAGTTGAATGGCTGGGCAAATTCAAGGGCCAAAAGCCTACTTCTGCTTTTAATTTTTTCTGCGGCAAGTTGGTGGCTAACTTTTGTGTATAGTCTCACGTTTGTTTCTCAACACCAAAAAAAAAACAAACCTTTCTATACCTACTCTGTCGAAATCTTTCATAATTTTAAATAATTTCTATTAGGTCACCCCTCAACATTTTATTCAAGAGAAGAAACACCCAGCAAGTTCACCCTCTTCAACAGGCAGAGCCTCATATTTCTTGAAAAAACACACTGTTCGGTTTGTGTCTTCTATCACCTTTGCAATCTGTCACTTTTTTTTAAATGCCCCTTGACAAAAATGTTTGATTTTTGTGTCGATTTGTTTAGTCGTTACAGTCAGGACATTCATGGTTTAGTTTGACACAGCTTCCTTAATCCACTGAACGGAGGCTGAAGAAGTCTCACAAGTCACTAAAGGTGTTAGCCCTTATGTAACATCACACCAAGGAGGTAATACTTTCAAAATCTAACGATATCAGTACTGACACCACTTCAAAAAATGATCAATGCTAAATTAATGACAATTATTTATGATATAATTAAAGCACTGATATAAAGTAAGACATCATTCAAATTGGTGTTTGCTGGCAGTGAAGGATTTGATCCTACAAAAACTGCGAGCTGAAACAATGCTAAAGCTAATAAGTCATGCTAAGTGACTTTTTAAAAGAAGCACTGATAATAAGTCACTCTTTTAGATCTTCCATTGGCAATGATTTAATAGAACACTGCCATGACAATAAACACTTGATATTAAAAGGTTTCTGCTGTGCAGCTTGTCTTTCTTGTAAGCATGTTTGGCAGCATTTTTGCCCATTCTAATAGAATTCTGACAAATTATGAATTGCTGACCAATGTTTTGATAAGCGAGCAGCCAGTTGGAATTCTGAAATGAAATGTAAATCAGAACTGGACTTAGTCAGAAAAGGTCTGCAATGCCAGTTTCCTGAACTGCAGCTGAACTCCAGCATTCTGCATTCTCTTGTTTCTGCAGGATGTGAGTCTGACCTGAAAACAGACTGCAAGCATCACAAAGAAAAAGAGACTGCACATCCTGTGACTGCTCTGTGTGGCTGAATTAGAATGAATGCTTCAAAAAGGAGAATTGAGAGATTCATCAGCCAATGTGAGACAGAGTTAATGTTCCAAGAGTGTATACTCAGCAATTTGGCAGCAAACTGTGAAAGTTTTTTTTAATGTAAAAGGTATGATCTCAAAGAGGTCAGCATCAATTAGCAGGCCAGGAGATGAAAGAAACGGTAAGTTTTGTCATTTGTAACCCCTTTGAATATACGACAAATCCCTTCTGGCAATTTGAGATACACAATCTTAATTTTTTAAAAAAGGGAAAAAAAAATTGTTTTGACGGCAGTGCTGAAAGTTTTTTCCCTGAGAAAGTCCCTGGAAGCTCCATTGAGCCCTCTGGGGAATCCTTACTAACAGCCTACTTCATGGGACCTGTTTCCATGCAGTGAACCTCTATGACTCTAAGAAGAAACTTTTGTGTAGGTGATCAGATTGCCATGTATTTTTCAGATGGTCATTTCCCAGCATTAACACACAAAACTGGTAATGTTTGATGCAATTTCGTGCTTGCCAGCAATAATTGACACTTGCTATTAATTTTCCAACATTAAAAGCAGTTTTAAGTCACTATTAGCTATGTAATAAATTATAAATAAAGCTGCTGAAAATAGATTAAAGTCTTGTCCTCAGTGACTAGGGTTCTAGATAACTTGAGAATTAGAAGTATGCAATGTTTGAACATTCCAATTTTAATACATATTCTTGAACTTATACTTTTGGATACAATACCGCATGAGAGAGGGACAGACTGGGTTGTCTTTGGAATACTAAGTCTTTATGCCTGCTCACTTAATACAGACATTTTTTGGGCCTCAGGGGAGGTAATGGTGGTGGGAGGGAAACTTTGTAATTAACGATTGCTTCAGAATGTCTACAGCCTAAATTTGGATCAAAACCTAAGGAAGAGAAATGGGAACATTAAACATGTCAAGTTATTAAGTATTTTTGTGTAGAATGGAAGTAAACCTGAGTCCCTGTTGCTGTGAGGCAGCCGTGCTAACCACTGTGCCACCGTGTTGCCCCAAATCTTTTCAATTGCAACAAACTATCAATACTTCTAACATTAATTGAATTTTCTGAAACTTCAGTAAATTTAGTTTGGGTTAACAATTTTGTATGTATTGATGAATTACCTTGAACAGCCAGAAAATGTGAAACAGGAGCAAAATAAAGTCATGATCCAAAAGTAAAGTTTCAAATCTATCAAAGAAGGTCAACCTGATATATATTTCTTCGATTTTGTCAACAGTACAAGGTTATGATATTCAACTGAAGGAAAGGAAGCAAACAGCTGTACATTTATTTACAGTTCAATGCAGTATTTCTCTGATGGAATCCTTTAGCGTATCACCACACCTCAAGTCTCCAAGCCATGTACCTGCCTGACTGAGAACTACATTGTTGTTCGTTCATGGTCACCAGGTCAGAATCCTGGGATTTCCTTCCTTACAACACCAGATGGCCTCCTTCTTTAGAGACTGCAATTTCCCTTGCCACGTGGTTAAAGATGCCCTCCAACGCACCTCGTCCACATCCCACACCACCGCCCTCAGACCCCACCCCTCCAACTATAACAAGGACAGAATGCCCCTGGTGCTCACCTTCCACCCTACCAACCTTCGCATAAACCAAATCATCCGCCGACATTTCCGCCACCTCCAAAAAGACCCCACCACCAGCGATATATTTCCCTCCCCACCCCTTTCTGCCTTCCACAAAGACCATTTCCTCCGTGACTACCTGGTCAGGTCCACGCCCCCCTACAACCCACCCTCCCATCCTGGCACCTTGCCCTGCCACCGCAGGAACTGCAAAACCTGCGCCCACACCTCCTCCCTCACCTCTATCCAAGGCCCTTAAAGGAGCCTTCCACATCCATCAAAGTTTTACCTGCACATCCACTAATATCATTTATTGCATCCGTTGCTCCCGATGCGGTCTCCTCTACATTGGGGAGACTGGACGCCTCCTAGCAGAACGCTTTAGGGAACATCTCCAGGACACCCGCACCAATCAACCACACCGCCCCGTGGCCCAACATTTCAACTCCCCCTCCCACTCTGCCGAGGACATGGAGGTCCTGGGCCTCCTTCACCGCCACTCCCTCACCACCAGACGCCTGGAGGAAGAATGCCTCATCTTCCACCTCGGAACACTTCAACCCCAGGGCATCAATGTGGACCTCAACAGTTTCCTCATTTCCCCTTCCCCCACCTCACCCTAGTTCCAAACTTCCAGCTCAGCACTGTCCCCATGACTTGTCCTACCTGCCTTCTTCTTTTCCACCTATCCACTCCACCTCCTCCCTGACCTATCACCTTCATCCCCTCCTCCACTCACCTATTGTACTCCATGCTACTTTCTCCCCACCCCCACCCCGCTCTAGCTTATCTCTCAACGCTTCAGGCTCTCTGCCATTATTCCTGATGAAGGGTTTTTGCCCGAAACGTCGATTTTACTGCTCCTCGGATGCTGCCTGAACTGCTGTGCTCTTCCAGCACCACTAATCCAAAATACTGTGGATGTACCTACACCAGATGGATTGCAGTAGTTCAAGGAGGTTTGAGGGCACACTATCGAGGGCAGTTAAGAATGGGTGAGAAATGCTGATTTTGTCAGTGGTGCGAATTTCTAGTTCCTGATTATGACTTTTCAGAAAAATTTCAATTTTAGGAATTAATGTTTAACAGTAGGATATAGGATAAACGCCTCTAAGCACACTGATGTACTGTACTGAAATGGCTTGAATAATGTTGTTTTAAGAGGTTACCAGCTAAATGGGTAGGTTCAGAACCAAGGGGAGGACTTACTGAGCTACAGACATTATGTTTACACTGAATGCAGTAATGTCAGTCAAGAGAGACCATTTGCTTTGGAAATTAAAGCTAAATTAGTTAAAAGCATTCAGTGAACTCTGAAATAATTTACAACCCAGTTATTTTATTAGATCAAAGAAGAAAATGTAAATGAGGGCTATATAACCTGAAAGTCAGGTTATGATAGTTCAGAGCAGGCTACATCATCATGGTGATGGCAGGGGCAAGCAGACTCCAGAAAATTAGGGGTCAGAGGAAGTCCCAGGGAGTGCTGGGTCTGTGACATGGAAAACAGTTAGGAGTAAACAAAAAATCTCTGGGAGCCATTGATAATTTAGTGATGCTGAGAAAGGGGTAAAGGAAGCCATAAACAGTATTTTCTTGGTGTGGCCAAAAAAAAATTGAAGCTTAGCTTGTTAAGTTAGCTGTTTGATAAAAGCTGAAATTGTGCTAATAATTTGAATCTTGGGCAGTCTCAGGAGTTCTTAGAAACTTAGTTTTGTAACAAGAGACTGAAAGAGATTGCAAGCAATCACTGACACAGTCCAAGAGAGACTTTTGATGGCCTTTCAAGGCTTCAATTAAATTGAAAAATTTGAGCCCTTGGAAAAGAGACAACATTTTAATGAGATTCTGTGACCCACAATGTATCTAACATCTGGGTGGGTTCTGTCATGAAGACACTGGCTATTTAATGCGAGTCAATGGGATGGTTATTCACAGCTTGCCTTCTAAATCATATTTATTGCCCTGACAATGCTAAATGTAAGTGCCTATATTGTATATGGTTTGAAATCATTATTTTACCTATATAGTCTACCTACTTAGTCATTATTAACAATGTCTGTCTGGTTTAAGTTGGTATAATAACATTGTCATTTGCATTTTAAGTCAAACCTAGAATGCTGATGCTTATTTTCTTACACTTTTCCATGTACTTTTCCTTAAAACATGCATTTCATAAACCCAGATCATAACAAAGGCTTAGCTTGTCCAGTATTTTTATAGCTTGGGCCATAACATCACTGACTTTCACGTTCTATGAAAGAACTTTTAAAAGTAACAAAAATAAACCAAAGAACTGCAGATGCTGGAGAACTGAAACAAATAAAAACAGAAATAGTTAAAGAAACTCAGTTGGTCTACAGCACCCTTCCTCAAGGAGGGTCACTGGACTCAAAATGCTAACTCTGTTTTCTCTCCACAGTAGCAACACAGACCTGCTAAGTTTCTCCAGCAATTATGTTTTTTGCTTGTGAGAAATAAATGCATATCAACTTATAACTTCCTCAGGAGTAATATTTCCTTTATTTTTCAAAAATAGATGTATAACACTGAATGTGTCCAGAAATATGGATTCAGAAAAATACAGAGCAATGCAGCATTATTGTATGCATCAAAGTTAGGCAATTTAGCTTGGTTACTTTCATTAACTCCCAGTTTCCCATACCTCCACAGTTTGCAACCATTCGGCTAGCTTGACTTTGCTAAATCTACAAGCCACTTTGGAAATTTCAAGCATTCTTTCAAAATCTGCAATTATTAGCAATCACCAAATATAAACTGTGCTTTCTTATTTTCCAAGTTTCTCCAGGGCTACTGAAAGCAGATCATTTTTGCTTGACAAGACAAAAGCTGATAAATCTAAGATTTCTAGGTATGAGGTCAATAAGTCCCTTTTCCTTTTCTTAAACCAGACCGAGTTACTTACACTGCTGTATGACTGTGTAGGCTCCAAAGATGTCACATCATCGCACTTCATGGGGTACTAATGGAACGTTACACTGTCAGAGTGGGCATCGTTTGGTTGAAATATTAATTCAAAACCCCATGTAAAAGATCCCACAGTACGATTCAAAAAAAAAGGTCAGGTCGCAAAACATTTTGGAATATGCTGAGGTCATGAAAGAAGCTATATAAATACAAGTCTTTAAAAAAAATCTATAGACCTTCAAGTCCTTCAGAATCCAGGTCACAAAATAGCATACTGCTAGCCAAAATTCAGGATAGGTGACCTTCATAATTTGCACATGAAAATCTTTGAAGTTTCAGATGAAGCTGCACAAGGCTATAATAGCACAAGTGGAACGTCCACCATCATATCCAACTTGAGAGCCTTCATTCAGAAGAAGGATTATGAGATCCTCAGTTGATAATAAAAGCAATTTTTGTTGTATATTCAGCAAAAGCACTGAAATGTACTCAGTGCTACCCAAACAAACACTCCTAAACCACTGTCTATATCCATCACATTGCTGCAGAGAAAATTGAATAAAGGTGGAAAAGAACACCTTTTTTGGGAAAGATAAAGAGAAGGTTTCTCCCATTCATCGGAGTATGCAACTTGGACACAATCACACAGCTTCACAGTCAGCATGAAGACAGTGTGGCACCTTATCATAATCAATGGAAACATTTTATGTACGGATCTTCTGAGCCTTGTTCTCAATATTTTATACATCCACAATTAATCTAACATATTCCTCAAAAGGGAAATTCCTTCCTATTCCTTTCTAATTCTACATTAACTTCCAAAGGCTTTGTTATTTCAATCGAAGAACTACTCAAAGAGCCACTTTTCTCAGACTTTTTCAATAACTTTCAGCTCACTGTAATTTAGAACATCAGTGTTATGTATGGCTCAAACTGCAAATTATTCACCAATCCTTAGCAGCAATATCCAAGGTGAGTTAATGTCACTCTGTATAAATTGCCATTCACTGAAACCAACTGCCAAATTCAGCATAAATATGCCTCCACAACAACTATCCCACTAAAAAGCACAGTGCAAAATCGTCTGGTGAATTTCTTCAATAATGGGCTGGATTTTCCAAGGAGTAAATTGCAACTCCACCTTATTTTTAAGGAAAGGAGAGAGCTCCACATTCCTGGTAGGAGATCTTGAAATATGAAATCTTCAGAAATATGAAACTGTACTCCCATTCTAGCAACTGTCTGGCAGTGGAGAAATGTCAGAGCAAAACAAACAATGTCCTTTTCTCACAGCAGTCAGATGTCATAATCTGACAGCTACTGTCAAACATTAAGTACACAAGGTGTGAGGTTAGGGTGTCAGAAAGTTAGGAGTGCCATCTTGGCATGGTGGCAGAATAGTAGGTAAATAAGGTGCCAGCCTGGCAATAGTTAGGATGCCATGAGTAGGTGATAATATGCCAGAAAGTATGGTGTTAGGTGGGTAGGGTGCCAGGGTACAAGTTGGCAAGTGGGCCATGTAAGTGATGCAGGTTTTAGGGCAGCTCAGGATGGATTGGAGAAATCAGGTCTTGAAGGGGGGAGGGGGCAGAACATGGGTGGATGTCACGCTACATCTGGGAATGAAGGGTGGCACTGGGGTTGAGGTGGTCATGTCTGAGCCCCAATCATTCTCAGCATTTAAACTGCCAGCAACTAATTTGTCACTGTCTCCATGTCAGCATCTAACTAATGCAATTGCTAGCTGTTTTCTTGACGAAGATGGTAACTGGTTAAGATGCAAGCCGTATCAGCAATATTAAGGCAAATGGAAAGCCAAGAATATACCAAGCTGTTAATAACAATTGAGCCAACTATACACCATTCTGATGCCATGCAATTGACAAACCCTGGAAGAGATGTAGAGACACTGAGCTGCAAGTAAGGCAGTAGATACACTTCGAAGCTCAGTGTCTGAAAACACACTATAAACAGTGGACTGTAAATAAACTACGTTATATAAATCCAAATGCCCTTGTGACTCAGCAATGCTCAGTGGTGACAGATTTCACAAGCCAATGTCCCTTAGGTTTAGTGAACTCCCATAGCAGATAAATCCATATTTGGAGTAAGAAGAATTCTCTACCTACCAGTTCTGCTGAAGTACTTAGAACCTCAATTTTGTTTTGGCAACCATGGAAGCTGTGGCAAAATACACCGACCATTTTACATTTCTTGAAGTAAACGGCATGGATCCATTCTTGGAGAAGGGTCAAGTTTGGCCCCAGATGAACAGTGTTGATGAAAATGGTGTCAAAGGTGAATGACAAGACCAATCTAGCACCAGACGTTGAAATGAATATTGTGAAATACTGACACTAAATTTCAAAATCAAATGACAAACCTCACACAGGTCATTATCACATCCCATGGATGAGGACATTCGGTTACATGGATAGATTAGAGAAGTGAGGCGGGGGTTGGTGGTCTCCTTACAGAGGATAGGGTCGATAAGAAACTTTAATTAAAGTGTTCAAAGAGTATGGGAAACTATAAGAACAGAATAATAGGTGTTGTAAGAGCAGGAGGAGATCACATGCTTCCACCATACTCTCAAGCAATTTTTCTCAATCTTCATTATTTGCAATGCAAAACATTTTTTTTCCTCAAGTCACTGTTGTTTCTTTTGCCAATTGCATTAAATCAGCCTGCTCCAGCATTGAGTACTATTATGTCTGATTTTCTGCCTCAATTTTAATTCCCCTCGAGTCTGGTGACAGAGTAGAAAGAAAGGAACTGTTCTTGTTGGTGGAAGGGTCAGCAACCAAAGACCAATTTATGGCAATTGGCAAAAGAATAAAACAGCAGTATGAGACAGAACACATTGGCTCAGTCAGTGGTTACGGTCAGAAATACACTGCATGAGAGAGTGGTGAAGGCAGATTCAACTGTGGCTATGAATAGGGAATCAGATAAATTCCTGAAGATAAATAAAATCTGCAGGCCTTCAGGAAAATGATAGAAATGTGTGACAAGATGAGCTGTTCTTGCAGACAGTCAGACAGGCCAAATGGACTCCTGTGTTGTATCCATTCTGCTACTCATCAATTCAGCACCAAAGGCAAAAATGTGAGCTGTGACAATCAAAGAAGAAATCAGGGAACAGTAAACTAAGATGCCTTGAGCATAATTTTGAAGCTTTTTGTGTCAAAAATAGCGAGTCATAAGTATTCCCTAATTTTAACACTTTGTACTATAGCTGTTTGTATGGGTTAACTCCTCAAACTGAGATTCAAGCTATATGGAGATCTGGCCATATATCCTTGGCAAACCTTCCTACATAGAAGAATTTAAAAGGTGCAAGTAAATTAAACACATATTAATGTTATAAGTCTCATAAAACTTCACAGAGTTAAAAAAAACAATAGTTATAAATATCCCAAATACAAAGTTCTGTGGCTTACAATGGTTGAAATCTACCAGCTTTGAAGCAGTTCTAACTGAACTTACAAAAGCTTTCATGTGTTCTTTAAAAAAAAGAGGTCTTTAATGTGGCAAAGCCAAGAGCCATACGTACTGCCACACAATCACGTCACGATACATCTTCAGTGTGAGAATGATTTGCATTTCCTGTACTGTTTAAGCTTTAAGTACTTCATACAAAAGAAACTACTGCCAAGTAATACACCAAGCTGACTAAAAACAGATGAGAAAATTCTATTATAAGTCAATCTGCAAATAATAACGAAGCAGGATATTCTGCTCTCTGAAGATTCTTTTTGTACATAAGGGAAAGGGTTTTACCTGGAATTGAAGAGAAGTTAAGAAGAAAACCATCTTAACTCTCAGAATTTTATAATTTGACAATATAATTTAGACCATTTTCCATCCTTTCTTTCCTTTGCCAGATATACATTCAAACCATAAAATGAGAGGATAAAGATTAGCATGCTGTGAACACAAAGACAATATCAGACTCTGAAACTTGTAAATCAATGCCCTAAAGCTGATTTTGTACTCTGAATCTGAAGTCAAACAAAATATGAATATCCAGGTGCCTACAATCCTCAATTCTACAAATATATACAGACATAAATCAAAAATGCAAATCACTTAGGGTTCAGAGTATTAAAACAATACAATATACATCAAAGATCAGCCATACAGCTTTCTCTTCCTTTTTATCAATATTGATAATTAACAGAATTAATAATGATAAAACAGAGTCATTATAATCGATGGGATTAAACATTGCTAGAAAAGAATTTTCCACTTTTCCCACAATTGCCTCCATTATTTTGCAGGGAAGGAGTATCCAAATAGATAAAACAGGTAGAAGTTAATTATGGGCTCCATTAAAAGTCCAGGTCCTATAAGGCAACACTGTTGAGTTAAAACATGTCTAGTTCATACCTGGTTGTATAATGTTCCTGAGAAGCACCTTGAATTGTTTCATTATGTTACGGGTTCTCCAAAAATTTAAGATGCGGTTTTGTTGATTAAGAACATTGAAGATGAAATTGTGCTAGCTGGTATTAATTTGTGCTTGGAAACACATAGCATTTTAAAACTGCATTGAGTGCATAATAACAATGACATCCAAGTGTGACATCTGCAGATACCAAAGACTTTTAAAAAATATCACCAGTGAGTCTCCCAGTCAATGCCTGCTAAGTCAGAGGGTACTGCCTTTTATGAGGGAATTAGACAGTCACATTTTTAGTTAGCAGGTAAAGGGACCTAATTAGAACACACTGAGCAATCAGCAAGTGAATGTGTGAGATTCAGTGGTGTTTGCAGACAGATGAATCAGAATAAGTCACAGCACACAAGGAGGCCATTTGACTGTCATATCTGTTTTGGCTCTATGAATAAGCCCAATATAGTTCCACATCCCAGTTTCTTGCCAACAGCAATGCAAAAATAATTCTATTCAAAGACAACAGAATGAACTTCACCCAGTATAATTTTTCGGGATTAAGCAAGAACTTTCAAACATTGATTGGGACAGGCTATTCGCAGGTAAAGGGGCGGTTAGAAAGTGGGAGGCCTTCAAAAATGAGATAAAGAGAGTCTAAAGGCAGTATGTTCCTTTTGATGTGAAAGGCAAGACTGGTAGGTAAGGTTGGATGACTAGAGAAATTGAGGCTCTGTCAGGAAAAAGGATGAGACAGAAGGCAAGTATTGACAGCTGGGATCAAGTGAATCCGTTAAGGAGTATAAGAGCAGAGGGACATAAGCAGGTTGGGACTATCCTCACTGGAGTTTATAAGAACGAAAGATCTAATTGAAACAGAAGGCGTTTTGCAAGGTAAAAGCAGAGAGAGAATGTTTCCCCACATGGGGTAGGCCAGGACCAGAGGGTAAAGTCTCAGGCTGGTGAGCAGCCTTCTTGAACTACTGCATCCATGTCTCCGAGGTACTACCATAGCGCTATTAGAAATGGAGTTCAGGATTTCAATCCAACAATGAACAGCAATATAGTTCCAAGTCAGATAGCATGAGGTTCGACATGGTTCTTGCAGGTAGTATATGTTCTTATGCATACACTGCTGTTAATGCAGTGGCCCGTTTATGACAGAGGTAAACAACTTTGTTTTCAGTGGGTCATGAGTCTTTGGAACATTCTTGCGCAAAAGATAGTGGAAGCAGAGTCTTTTTAAAACAGGGCTAGATAGAAGCATGATAAGTAATAAAAACTATCGAGGGTAGGCAGGAATCAAATCAGTCATGATCGTATTCAATGGTGGAGCAGGGTTGAGAGACCGAGTTCCACACTCCTACTCTTAATTTATAAAAATTCGTTTATAAATGGCTGTTGTGACTTTCTGGCTTAGAGGTAAGAGCACTATCAACGGATCCAAGCTGATACTTGCCAAATCCAATGTGTCATCACGTTAGTATTTGTAACCTGCTCAAGGTTCAATGATTTGTATTTATACGCGCATATGACATTTAATTTTTTTTTAAAAGAATACAGATAATTTAGGAAGAGTTCTTCTTTCAGCTTCTTTCATTTTACTTCAGTTTACCGCAATGAGGGTTGATTCTCCTTCTCCTCCACATACCACTATGATATGGGACACTGATATGGGGCATAGGGAATGACACTGCTTGACCAATAAAGGGACTCAACCTCAGGAGACCTCTCATCTATTCTGCAATTGTCCTGGTCCATAAGATATAGTAGCATAATTAGGCCACTCAGCCGATCCAGTCTGCGTTGCCAATTGATCATGGCTGATATGCTCCTAGCTCCCATTTTTCTGCCTTCTGTCCATATCCCTTCAACCATTACCAATTAAAATTCTGTCAAACTCCTCCTTAAGTTTACTGACTGTTCCAGTATCCACCGCATTTTGGGGTACTGAATTCCACAGATTCACAACCATTTGGGCGAAGTAGTTTCTCATCAACTCTGTTTTAAATGTTCTACCCTTTATCCTAGGACTATGATCTGTCATCCGAGAATGCTCCATAAGAGGAAGCATTCGGTCCACTTCTATTTTATCATCTTGAATACCTCAATTTGATCTGCCCTCATTCTTCTAAATTTCAGACAGCATAAGCCGAAACTGTTCAATCTCTCGTCATACGACAAACCCCTCATCTCTGGGATCAATCTAGCGAACCTCCTCTAAACTGCCTCCAATGCTTTCCTCAAATAAGGGGACAGAAACTGTGCACAACACTCCGGGTGTGGTCTCACTAATACATTGTATAGTTGCAACAATACTTCCTTACCTTTATATCCTATTTCTTCAGCTCCAAAAGCAAATATTCCATTCACTTCCTTTCTTAGCTGCTGTACCTGCATTATAGTTTTCTGTGACTCATGACCAGTACATCGAAATCCCTCTGCACCGGAGCACCCCTTAGTCTCTCGCAGTTAAGATAACAGATCACTTTTCCATTTTCTTGAACTAAATGCATGACCTCGCACTTATCCACGTTAAACTCCATTTGCCACATTTTGATCCACTCTCCTAACCCATCTACATCCATTCGGAAAGTTCTTATTTCCTCATTGCAATTTACCATCTCGCCTATTTTTGTATCATCCAAAATTTAGCTATAGAGCCTTCTATCCCTGTATTCAAGTTGTTAATGTAGATTGTAAATAGCTGTGGTCCAAGGACTAAACCCTGTGGCACTCCACTAGTTACATCATGCCATCCAGAAAAAAATCCATTTCGTCTGACTCTCTGTATTCTGGCCATCAGCCAAACATCTATCCAAGCTAATAAATTCTCCTAATCCCATATGATCTAACTTTCTATGATTAACCTTTTGTGCAGCACCCTACCAAATGCCTTCCGGAAGTCCAAATATATTACATCTACAGGATCCCCATTATCCACTTTGCTTGTTACATTAGATTCCCTACAGTGTGGAAACAGGCCCTTCAGTCCAACAAGTCCATACCAACCCTCCAAACAGTAACCCACCTACACCCATTTCCCTCTAAGGCACCTAACACTATGGGCAATTTAGCATGCCCAATTCACCTGACCTGCACATCTTTGGACTGCGGGAGGAAAATCGGAGCACCGGGAGGAAACCCACACAGACACGGGAGAATGTGCAAATTCCATGCAGACAGTTACCCAAGGCTGGAATTGAACCCGGATCCCTAGCGCTGAGAGTTAGCAGCGCTAACTACTGAGCCACCATGCCACCCTGAAGGGGACGGTGTTGGACTGGGGTAGACAAAATTAAAAATCTCACAACACCAGGTTATAGTCCAACAGGTTTACTTAGAATTACCAGCCCTCGGAGCATTCTGAAAGCTAGTTCTTCAAAGAATTCTAGCAAATTAGTCAGACATGATTTGCCCTTCACAAAACCATGCTGACTCAGATGGAGACCGTTTTGACTTTCCAAATGTCCTGATACTGCTTCCTTGATAATTGATTTTAACACTTGTCCCACAACAGATGTTAAACTAACTGATCTATAATTTCCCACATTTTATCTCCCTCTCTTTTTGAATAAGGATATTACATTAGCCATTTTCCAATCCACAGGAACGTTTCCTGTGTCCAGGGAATTTTGGAATATTGGCTAAAATGCAGGAAGCATTGCATCTATCCTCTGTGGCAGTCTGTGGATTTCACTGAAGTGTCACTACTCAGATGTGGACGCATGATCACTTGTCACCAAGCAACCAGTTCTGCATGGTCTGAAGACTGGCACCTGTGACTGGTGTACCTTCGAACTCGGTGGAAAGTGAAGGAAGTGATTATTGGGCCTCTTGCTGAGATATCTGTATCATCGATAGTCACAGGTGAGGTGCTGAAAGTCCAGAAGTTGGCTGACTTGTCCTTACCACTTTTCTATTTAAGAAAAGTGGTAAGGACAAGTCAGGGAACTATAGACCAGTGAGCCTGACGTCAGTGGTGGGCAAGTTGCTGGAGGGAATTCTGAGGGACAGGACATGCACGTATTTGGAAAGGCAAGGACTGATTACGAATAGTGTGTGGGAAATTATGTCTCAAAAACTTGATTGAGTTTTTTGAAGAAGTAACAAAGAGGACTGATGAGGGCAGGGCAGTAGACATGATCGATATGGACTTCAGTACGGCATTTGACAAGGTTCCCCATGGGAGACTGGTTAGTAAGGTTATATCTCAAGGAATACAAGGAGAATTAGCAATTTGGATACAGCACTAGCTCAAAGGTAGAAGACAGAGGGTGGTGGTGGAGGGTTGTTTTCTGGACTGGAATCCTGTGATCAGTGGAGTTCCACAAGGATCAATGCTGGATCCACTACTTTTTGTCATTTGTATATATGATTTGGATGTAAGCTTAGTTAGTAAGTTTGCAGATGACACCAAAATTGGAGGTGTAGTGGACAGTGAAGAAGGTTACCTCAGATTAGAGCGGGTTCTTGATCAGATGGGCCAATAGGCTGAGGAGTGCTAAGGTGGTGTTTAATTTAGATAAATGTGAGGTGCTGCCTTTTAGGAAAACAGATCTTAGCATGACTTATACACTTAATGATAAGGTCCTAGGGATTGTTGCTGAACAAAGAGACCTTGGAGTGCAGGTTCATAGCTCCTTGAAAGTGGAGTTGCAGGTAGTTAGGATAGTGAAGGCGGGGTTTGGTATGCTTTCCTTTATTGGTCAGAGTATTGAGTACAGGAGTTGGGAGGTCATGTTGTAGCTGTACAGGACATTGGTTAGGCCACTTTTGGAATATTGCGTGCAATTCTGGTCACATTTCTGTTAGAAGGGTGTTGTGAAACTTGAAAGGGTTCAGAAAAGTATATTGCCAGGGTTGGAGGATTTGAGCTATAAGGAGAGGTTGAATAGGTTTGGGTTGTTTTCTCTGGTTCTTCAGAGGTTGAGGGGTGACCTTATAGAGGTTTATAAAATCATGAGGGGCATGGATAAGATAAATAGACAAAGTCTATTGGAGTTGGGGGGGAAACCAGAACGAGAGAGCATACTTTTAGGGTAAGAGGGGAAAGATATAAAAGACACCTAAGGGGCAACTTTTTCACGCGGGAGTGTGTGCAATGGGATGCCACAGAAAGTGTGGAGGCTGATACAACTGCAAATTTAAAAGGCATCTGGATGGGTATATGAATATGAATAGTTTGGAGGGATATGGGCCAGGTGGAACTATATTGGGTTGGGATATCTAATCGGCATGGATAAATTGGACCAAATCGTCTGTTTCCGTGCTATACATGTCTATGACTAGTACCGTATGTATGAGTCATGGCATTTCCCAAAATATCCAGTGCAGATTTGCATTACCTGACTGTGTGGATGCAAATAATTTTCACACTAAGAAAATGGAATTCTTCTCTGAACATCAAGACTGCTGGTTCATGATAGGGTATTCTGATTGTTGCGTGGACGCAACTGATTGTCACCAGCACTGGGTCACATGAGTCAATCAAGATGCTGATCCCTTTGTTTGTACTGCACCTTCCCTATATCAAGGCAAGAATGACCAGAATTGCCACTGAACCCCTTTCAGCATCATGCAGTCCTTTCCATATCCTACTCAATCATGCTGTACTATCTACAATTGATCCGTGACTATCATTATTCCCTCAGTCACCCAATACGATAAGGCTAATCACCAGCATGAGCTGCCTGCAACAATTAAAACGCTCTGATCCAACCCTGAAAACATCCTGGATTGTGAGTGATCTAGCCCCCAAATGGCCATGCTTCAGCCCCAAGACAGAACTTTCAGGACATCCCAATTTTCTGTGACCCATCCCCCAGAATGAACTTGCAAAATATCCTTGCTCAGCACCCAAAACAGCCTAGACTGAATTCTGCCTTTAATTGCCAGAGCTGACTTTTTTCCCTGGAGTATTGGAGACTGAGAGGTGATCTTAGAGGTTTATAAAATCATGAGGGGCATGAATAGGGTGAATAACAAGTTATTTTCCATAGAGTGGGTGAGTCCAAAACTAGAGGGCATAGGTTTAAGGTGAGGGGAAAGATTTAAAATGGTACTTAGAAGCACCTTCCACACCCATGACTACTTCTATCTCAAAGGACAAGAACAAGGACATGAGAACATCACCACTTGCAAGCTCCCCTCTAAGCCACTCACCATCCTAATTGGGAGTATACCACTACTTCTGTCACTCAATCAAAATCCTGGAATTTCCTCCATTAGGGCATTGTATGTCAACCTACAGCACGTGGACTACAATAGTTCAAGAACGCAGCTCCACCAACTCCCTCCCAAGGGTAACCAGTGAAAGGTAATAAATGCAGGTCATCCAGCGATGACCACATCCCACGAGTTATTTTTTTAAACAGGCTCTTTATGTGGACAGTATCCTGGCCCTGATTACCCTGAACAGCTGACAGACACCATCCAAACTCCAGGAGGGGTATCATAGTTTACCCTCGGATTTCTGTGCCAGGAAGCGCTAACTAAGTCCTTTGAATTGACTGAGAACTGCTGACAACCATCCTTCTCCCATGTCTGCAAGAGGTAAGAGTGACACGCCTTGACATCAGGGCCACATTCGACCAAGAGTGGCATCAAGGAGCCCTAGCACTATGCAATCAATGAGAACCAGGGACAAACTCTTCGCTGATTTGAATCATACCTGCCACACAGGACAAATGGCTGTGGTGCTTCGAAATCAGTCATCTCAACTCCAAGACAGCACTGCAGTAGTTCCTTAGGGTAGCATCCTGGGCCCAATCATCTTCAGCTATTTCATCAATGACCTTCTCTCCATTATAAGATCAGAGAGGGGACATTCGCCAATGACTGCACTGTATCCAGCACCATTCACGATTCTTCAGAAACTGAAGTAGGTCTATGTTGAAATGTAACAAAATCTGGAAAATAGCCAGACTTGCAAGAAAATAGCCAACTGGCAAGAACATTCATGCCACACAAATGCCAAACAATGACCTTCTCCAAAAGACGTGATCTAATCATAGCCCCTTGACATTCAATGATGTTACCATGATTAAATCCCCCATTATCTACATTCTGGGATTAACATCGGCCAGAAACTCAACCGGACTCGCCATATAAACGTAGTGGCGACAAGAGCAGGTCCAAGGCGAGAAATACTGCAAAAGTAACTCATCTCCTGATTCCCCAAAGCCTATCTACCATCTACAAGGCACAAGTCTGAAGTGTAATTGAATACTCCCCTAGATGAGTGCAATTCCAACAACACTCAATAAGTTTGACATGATACAGACACAGTAGCTCCCTTGATTGCCACCACATTAAGTCTCTCTACCACCAACACTCAGTGGCTGCAATGTGCACCATCTACAAGGTGCCACTGCAGAAATTCACCAAAGCTTCCACACCCATGATAACTTTCATCTCGAAGGACAAGGACAGCAGATACATGAGAACACCACCACCTAAAGGTTTCCCCCCAAGCCACTCACCAACCTGACTTGAAAACGTACTGCCATTCCTTCACTGTTACAGGTCAAAATCCTGGAATTTCCTCCCAAAGGTCATTGTGAGGCAACCCACAGCACGTGGACTGCAGGTCACCACCACCACCACCACCACCTCAAGGGCAACTAGGGACAAGCAATAAATGCTGGCCAGCCAGCAATGCCCCCATCCCAAGAGGGAATGAAAACAAATTGGAATACTGCAGTACTATTAGCCTGGCATTTCTGGCTGAGGGGGCAATACACACAAAGGCAATGTAAGGCAATGCAAGCAGTGTTGCTGTGTGAGCATCCAGGTCAGGTCAAAGTGGGAGCTTTATAACGACATGTGATCAGAATAGAGATGCATCCTGGTCCAGTTCATAAGTCAGGGGTGTGTGTGTCTCCTTGCGACAATTATCGCTGCCGGTGCTGCCCACAGTGCAACAATGAAGTGCAGAAGAGTCGGAAAACAGCCCACAAAAAAAGCGTCAAGTGAGCTGTCCAACATTCTCTTCCACACACCTTCCAAAAAGAGGATCTTGAATTTGAATGTCCACGTCCAAGGACTGGTACTGAAGGCTGTCCTTAATTTACTATGCTGGGACCCACTGACATGACTGAGGATTGCTGACAACCAGAACAAGCTTCCTGGCTGTACTAAAGACAGCAGTATTGTAAACCTGGTATCTCTGGCTGAGGGACAAGGTGTAAAGAGGCAAGGCAAGGCGAAGCAAACTGGGATGCTGTGAGCATCCAGGAAGCAGTACAGCGACTGAACACCATGACAGTAAGCAAGCACGCCGGAGATGTAGCCTGGTCCAGTCCATGAGCTTGGGCACGTCCCTGCAGCAAGCAGCATTACAATTGTAGTTGCTGGTGCAGCCAGAGGTGTATCACTAAAGTGCTGAAGTGTTTTGGAAGTGAATTGAAGATGTGCCAGGAGGATTTGCAGAGTCTGGCAATGTCAGATGACAATGTTCATGGAGTACATGTGGTTGGTGTCCATGAAGCCAACATGGAGGTCTTTTGGAACAAGTAGTGAACTGAAGTTGCCTGATATCTGCTCAGACATCACACTGAGAATTCTTGATCCTGAGTTTGTTAATTGAAGCTGAACATTAATGAGGTTAGTTGTGCCACTAATAAGGCACTTAACAAGCTATAATCTCCTTTAATTTGCAACTCAGCACTGTCTAGCAAAAAACTTGCCTCACCACCTAGCAAGTGCAAAGAAGCAGCGAGTTGCTCCCGACAGAAAACAGGCCTCACTGAACTTCTTGTTTGATTCTGCACAAATCCTACCACTGTGCACATCTTTGAGGCCTTTGCAAGATTCCACCCTATGTTTTCATTGGGCTTCTTTTGTCATAGAGGATACTTATAGACAAATCTACATTGGGAGAAAGTGAGGACGGCAGATGCTGGAACTCAGAGTCGAGAGTGTAGTGCTGGAAAAGCACAGCAGGTCAGGCAGCATCCGAGGAGCAGGAGAATCGACATTTTGGGCATAAGCCCCTTCCGAAAGGTCCAATCTCCTGCTCCTCAGATGCTGCCTGATCTGCTGCGCTTTTCCAGCCCTACACTCTTGATACAATCTACTTTGTACCGGTACCTCCTCGGCTACCTCAAAGCTTTATTTAACACAATTTGTGAGCAGGTCCTCTGTAGTTCTACTTATCATGATTTTACTTAGACTTAATTAGCAAGAAAACTGAACCACAATGCAGAAAACTGTAGCTGTTGGAGATCTGTTGGTGGGCAGCACAGTGGCACAGTGGTTAGCACTGCTGCCTCACAGTGCCAGAGATCCGGGTTCAATTCCCGCCCCAGGTGACTCACTGGAGTTTGCACATTCTCCCCGTGTCTAGATGGGTTTTCTCCGGGTCTTCCTGTTTCCCCCACAGTCCAAAAAATGTGCAGATTAGGTGAATTGGCCAAGCTAAATTGCCCTTAGTGTCAGGTGAAGGGGTAAATGTAGGAGAATGGGTCTGGGTGTGTTGCACTTTGGCAGGTCAGTGTGGACTTGTTGGGCCGAAGGGCCAGTTTCCACATTGTAAATAATCTAATCTAATCTAATAAAAACACAGAAAACCTGGAGAAGATCAGTCAGGATCTGCACAGAGAACAAACAAGATAAGATTACAGGTGTCCCCCCCCTTACTACACACATAAAATATTTACTTGTCTGTGTTCCACAGATAAGGACTGACCTCTTTCCAGAAAAATGAGCCAGTCATGGGTATACAATAGCTGAACACTATCTTGTAAATCCTCTGAATGTCTCGATACTGCAAAGATCCGAACCTTCAGCTAAAATACCAAAAGGTTTCTTATTACCATGGCTGGTGGTTCTGGAGTGGAATAAATAATGGGGACGAACTCTTGACCACTCTGGCATGTTTAATTTCATAGAGTCCATACAGATATACAGCAAAAAAAACATGCCTTTCGACAACGTCTATGCCAACCAACAAAGTCCAAACTGTACTAATCCAGTTTACCTACACTTGCTCCATAGCTTACTATGCTCTGGCAACCAAATGCTTCTTAAATGTTGAAAGAGTATCTAACTCCACAATCCTCTCAGGCAGCACATTCCATATTTCAATCACACTCTGGGTTAAAAAGGGTTTTTCGCAGATCTCTTCTCAACCACTTACTCCTCCCCATAAACTTGTGCTATCTGGTCTTAGACAGTCTGCCATGGGGAAAAGATTCTCATGATCTACTTTGTCAGTACTACTCATAATTTCATGTACCTCAATCAGTTCCCCCTCAGACTCTGCTGGTCTAAGGAAAACTAACCCAGCCTATCCAGTCTCTCATTATAACTGAGACTTTTAATCTCAGGCAACACCCTGATGAATCTCCTCTGCACACTCTCCAGTGTAATCACATCCTTCTGATAGTGTGGTGACAAGAATGATACACAGTATTCCATCTCTTGCCAAACCAATATTTTATAAAATTATAACAAGACTTCCTTGCTCCCATATTCAATGCCCCAGCAAATGAAGGTAAGCAGCCCTTATACTTTCCTCACCATCCTATCCGTGCTGATACTTTCAAGGATTTATGGAGTTGTACACCAAAGTGCCTTTGTTTCTCAGTACTCCCCAGGGACCTACCATTCATTGTGTATAACCTTCCCTTATTAGACCTCCCAAAATGCATCATCTCGCCACTTATTAGGATTAAATTCCATCTGCGTTGCTCTGCCCCATTTACCAGCCAATCAATATCAGACACTAGCCTGAAATCATCCTTCTCATTATCATCACCACCAATTTTCCTGACTTTGAAAACTTACTAACCATACCTTCACATCAAATTGCTACCATACATAACAAACAGCAAGGGTCTCAGCACTCATCCCTAAAGTACAATTCTAGTCAGAGGCTTCCAATCACAAAAACAACCCTTTGCCTCCTTTTACAAGCCAATTTTGGATCCAGTATGCCAACTTGCTTTGTATCTTGCCAAAGCACTTGCTGAAGTCCATAGAAACCACATCAAATGCACTACCCTCATCAATACATTTTGTCACCTTTTCAAAGAACTCAATTACATAAGTCAGACAGGATCTGTGCTGACTATCTGCCTTTCCAAGTGTTGATTGATCCTGTCCCTCAGCATATTTTCTAATAATTTCACTAGCACTGATGTCAGACTGAATGGTCTGTAATTACCTGGCCTATCCCTGCTGCCCTTCTTTTAGATTAGATTCCCTACAGTATGGGAACAGGCCCTTCGGCCCAACAAGTCCACACTGACCCTCCATAGAGTAACCCACCCAGACCCATTCCCCCATATTTACCCTTAACTAATGCTCCTAACACTATGGGTAATTTAGCATGGCCAATTCACCTGGCCCGCACATCTCTGGACTGTGGGAAAAAACCCACGCAGACACTTGAACAAAGCAACAAAATTAGCCATCCTCCAGTCATCTAGCAATTCATCTGTGGCCAGTAAAATATTAAATATCTCTGCCAAGGCCCCAGCAATTTCCTCCCTTGCCTTCCATAGCAGCCTGGGACACAGCTCATCAGGTCCTGGGGATTTACGCATCATTACGCTTGTTAAAACATCTAATACCTCCCGCTTAGCTTTTCACTGTACCTCCGTACACGTGACAATAAATCCAATTCAATTCTTAATTAAAATGTTCTAAAATCTTGCCATTTCAACTGAAATCCCTGGCTGTAACGTCTTTCATCTATGTGAATAGAGATAAGAGTATTCATTTAAATATCTTACCCACCTTCTCAAGATCTGTGCAAAGATTACCTCTTTAGTCTCTCATAGGCCCCACTCCTCCAATACTCCTCTTACTCTTAATGTACTTAGAACATAGAACTGTACGGGAACAGGTCCTTCGGCCCATGACACTGTGCTGAACACGACACCAAGTTAAACTAATCCCTTCTATCTGCCCATGGTGAATATCTCTTGATTCCTTAGTCATGCATTTATCTAGAAACTTCTACCCTGAATGTTGAGCTGTCAGCCCTGCTCTTCTTTCACTATGTCTCAGTGATTGTAAACAATGTCAGGTTCCCCACATGCTGGTCAACACTCCACATACATCCACTTTACCAGTCAAGCTCCTTGTATTGAAGTACATACAATTTGGCTTTCTGGACCTCCCATGTATTTTATCATGCCCATGCCTTTTCTGTCTAGCATTCCTTCTATATCTGATTATACTTTGCTCCCAACTTCATACCTACTCGGTGCCTAAATTAGTTTAAAACCTTACCATAAGAATGAGCAAATCTCCCAGCAAGGATATTGGATCCATTCTTGTTCGGGCACAACCTCTCAGCTTAGAGAGATCCCACCTACCCCAAAAGCTGTTCCAATGATCCATAAATCTAAACTTGCCCTCCTTCACCGGCCCATTCTCCATATGTTGACCTGACCTATCTTCCCATTCAATTACTCAGTAGCACGTGATACTGGAAGCAGTCCAGAGAGTACAACCTTCATAGCCTTGCTCTTTAATCCATTGCATAACTCTCTAAATTTCTGTTGCAGCATCTTTTTCTTCATCAATATCCAACAGGGAGGCAACATATCATTCAAGAGTCTTGTTTACTGCCACAGAATGCCTGTCCGTTCCCCTATCTCCTTTCCTCATCTCAGTCCTAAATGGCCTACCCCATTTCCTCTGCCTGTGATTCTGAACTGCCCTGGAACATCCTTCCTGCTTTTACTTTCTGGACAGGACCTTCATCAAGGTTGTTACACCGAATATACCAGAAGAGAGTAGAAGGGAGAAGACAATGAGGAAGGCAGAAATGAGACAAGTGCAAGAGACCCCGGGGGAAGTACCTGTCAGGAACAAGTTGAATCTCTTGGCAACCGTAGAGACAGACGTCATTCCCAGTCCAAGAGGCGGTCAGGTCTGCCAATCAGAAATTGGCGTGGAGGCAGAGCCGAGGAGTCAGATGTCACACAGAACCATGGTAATAGGGGACTCCATAGTGAGAAGGACTGAAAGGGGTTTCTGCGGCAACAGGCGGGATTTGAGGATGGTGTGTTACCTTCCCGGTGCCAGGATTAAGGACATTGCAGACAGAGTGCAGGAAATCCTCAAGGGCGAAGGTAAAGAGCCAGACATGGGGGTGCATGTCAGCACAAATGACGCCGGGAAGAAGAGGAGGGACATTCTCCAGCGGGACTTCGGAGAAATCGGAAGAAGGCTGAAAAGCAGGACATCCAGGGTGGTTATCTCCGGTTTGCTTCCAGTTCACTTCCAGTTCCTCGGGCTGGAGAGGACAGGAACAGGGAGATAATGGACTTGAATGCGTGGCTGGGGAACAGGTGGAGGAAGCAAGGATTTAAATTCTTGGATCACTGGGGTATGTTTAGCAGTAAGAATAAATTATACAAGAGGGACGGATTGCACCTTAATAGGTGGGAGACCAACATTCTGACAGGTAGGTTTGCCACTACAACACAGCTGCGTTTAAACTAAATAGCAGGGGGAAGAGGACAAACTGGAAGTTTAAGAAGGAAGTTAAAGGGAAAGTTAGAACAAGAGAAGTGAAGAAAGACAACGGAATCAATAGAGCAAAAAACTCAAACAAAGGTTCATGCCATAAGGTCAAGAGAAATAGGGATTGATAGGAAGGATGAGGGGAGTAACAAATTAAAAATATTATATATGAATGCACAAAGCATTAGAAATAAGATAGATGAGCTTGAGGCTCATTTGGAAATTGGCAGTTATGATGTTGTGGGGATAACTGAGATGTGGCTTCAGGTGGACAGGGCCTGGGAAATGAACATTTAAGGCTATACATGCTATTGTAAGGACAGACTGACTGGCAGAGGAAGTGGGGTGGCCCTGTTGGTAAGGAATGATATTCAGTCCTTTGCGCAGGGGGACCTAGAATCAGGGGATGTAGAGTCAGTATGGATAGAGCTGAGAAATTCTAAAGTAGAAAGACCCACAAACAGTAGCTTGGATGTAGTGTGTAAGTTGAATAAGGAGCTGAAATTGGCCTGTCGCAAAGATATTACTACAATTGTTATGGGGGATTTCAACAGATAGATTGAGAGAATTATGATGGAACTGGACCCCAAGAAAGGGAGTTTGTGGAGTGTCTCCAAGATGGATTCTTAGAACAGCTTATACTGGAGCCTACCAGGGAGAAAGCAATTCTGGATCTGGTGTTGTGCAACGAACCAGATTTGATTAGGGACCTCAAAGTAAAGGAGCCATTAGGAGGTAGTGACCACAGTACAATAAGCTTTAATCTGCAGTTTGAAAGGGAGAGGGTAGAATCGGAAGTGACAATATTTCAGTTGAATAAGGGGAACTATGGAGCTATGAGGGAGGTGCTGGCCAAAGTTCAATGGTGCAATACCCTAGCAGGGATGGCAGTGGAACAACAATGACAGGTATTTATGGGGTATAATGCAGAAGATGCAAGATCAGTTCATTCCAAAAAGGAAGAAAGATCCTAATGGGAGGCAGGGATGACCGTGGCTGACGAGGGAAGTTAAGGACCATATAAAGTCAAAAGGGAAAAAGTATAACATAGCAAAGATGAGTGGGAAATCAGAGGACTGGGAAGCTTTTAAAGAACAACAGAGGATAACTAAAAAGGAAATATGCAAATAAAAAATAAGGCATGAAGGTAAACTGGCCAAAAATATAAAAGGAGGATAGTAAAGGTTTTTTTAGGTATGTGAAAAGAAAAAAAATGGTTAAGACTAAAATTGGGCGCTTGAAGACAGAAATGGGTAAATTTATTATGGGGAACAAAGAAATGTCAGAAGAGTTGAATTGGTACTTTAGATCTGCCTTCACTGGGGAAGACACGAGCAATCTCCCAGATGTAATAGTGGCTGAAGGACCTGAACTGAAGGGAATTTATATTAGGCAGGAAATGTTGTTGGAGAGACTGTGAGGTCTGAAGGCTTCGAAGTCTCCGGGACCTGATGGTCTGCATCACAGGGAACTGAAGAAGGTGGCCCTAGAAATTATAGATGCATTGGTCATCATTTTCCAATGTTCTATAGATTCAGGATCAGTTCCTGCACATTGGAGGGTGGCTAATGCTGTCCCACTTTTTAAGAAAGGAGGGAGAGAGAAAAGAGAATTATAGACCAGTTAGTCTGACCTCAGTGGTGGGAAAAACACTGGAGTCAATTATAAAGGACGAAATTACGACATATCTGGATAGCAGTAACAGGATAGGTCAGAGTCAGCATGGATTTATGAAGGGGAAATCACGCCTGACTAATCTACTGGAATTTTTCGAGGATGTAACTCAGAAGATGGACAAGGGAGATCCAGTGGATGTAGTATACCTGGACTTTCAGAAAGCCTTTGATAAGTCCCACATAGAAGGTTAGTGAGCAAAATTAGGGCACATGGTATTAGGGGCAAAATACTGACATGGATTGAAAACTGGTTGGCTGACAGGAAACAAAGAGTAGTGACAAACGGCTCCCTTTCAGAATGGCAGGCGGTGACCAGTGGTGTGCCGCAGGGATCAGTGCTGGGACCGCAGCTTTTTACAATGTACATTAATGATATATATGAAGGTATTAAAAGTAACATTAGCAAATTTGCTGATGACACAAAGCTGGGTGGCAGGGTGAAATGTGAGGAGGATGTTAGGAGAATACAGGGTGACCTGGACAGGTTAGGCGAGTGGACGGATGCATGGCAGATGCAGTTTAATGTGGATAAATGTGTGGTTATCTACTTTGGTGACAAGAACAGGAAGGCAGATTACTCCCTCAATGGAGTCAAGTTAGGTAAAGGGGCAGTACAACGAGATCCAGGTGTTCTTGTACACCAGTCAATGAAAGCAAGCATGCAGGTACAGCAGGCAGTGAAAAAAGCTAATAGCATGCTGGCCTCCATAACAAGAGGAATCGAGTATAGAAGCAAACAGGTACTTCTGCAGCTGTACAGGGCGCTGATAAGACCGCACCTAGAATATTGTGCACAGGTTTGGTCTCCAAATTTGAGGAAAGACATTCTGGCTATTGAGGGAGTGCAGTGTAGGTTTACGAGGTCAATTCCCGGAATGGTGGGACTATCTTACGCTGAAAGATTGGAGCGACTGAGCTTGTATATGCTTGAATTTAGAAGGCTGAGAGGGGATCTGATTAAGACATATAAGATTATTAAAGGATTGGACACTCTAGAGGCAGGAAGCGTGTTTCCATTGATGGGTGAGTCCTGAACCAAAGGACACAGTTTAAAAATAAGGAGTAGGCCACTTAGAACAGAGTTGAGGAGAAACTTCTTCATCCAGAGAGTGGTGGGTGTATGGAATGCTCTGCCCCAGAAGGCTGTGGAGGCCAAGTCTCTGGATACTTTCAAGAAAGAGTTGGATAGAGCTCTTAAGGATAGTGGAAGCAAGGGTTATGGGGATAAGGCAGGAACAGGATACTGATTGAGGAAGATCAGCCATGATCATAATGAATAGTGGTGCTGGCTCGAAGGTCAGTATGGCCTACTCCTGCCCCTATTGTCTGTTGTCTACTCTGTCTAGGCTATGCAAAATATTGCATCTTATTATGCAAGCAGAAACATAATTCTTTGAAGTCAAAATCTGAAAGAGCGTATGTGCAGTTACAGATTTGTTGCATCCTTTTTATAAACAGGTGATCACCATATAACTAGGTTGTTTTACAATGATTGTATCTAATGTAAGTCACAAAATGAATGTGTATATAACGAGAGGCTACACATGGACCAGTAATAAATGTGAAACTCATCAACTGGTAACACTTTGTGGCATGCACCTTTGACCCATCTGTCTATTAAATTAGCCTGTTAAGTAAAATCCTGATAGCTTCTGTACAGTGTACCACTTCTGATTTTCTTCCTGGAAAATTACACAGTTCAGAATGTTACTGTATTGCTTGTTTGATATGCTATACTACAACTCTTAGGACAATCCTTCTTGCACCCAGTTCATACTACAAGAGTATCAAGTCACCAGATACGATAGAATGTGTGTGTTATGCCTGGACACACTGCTACTTCAATTCCCTTTTGAAAGAATGAAAATAATGTTGTTGCGAACTTGGGCAAGTTAAACTTGTGACATCACATCCAAATAGTTCCATCCTTCATCCATTCAGTACTTAGAATATGCCAAGTAACTGACTTACCCGTCTCAAGAGGTGAACTCCTGTTGGCAGGCTGAATGTGGACCTGGATCTTGCCATGCACAGATAATTTTTAAAAAGCGGACGTTTGAAAAATCAGCAAGGTTAGCTAGTGATGTCCTGGTGAGGTCAAATCTTCTTTCATAAACTGTGCAAATTTCTAAGTATTCAATTCCTTTTTTCTTAACTTTTCACTCAAAATTTCCATTATTTTACACATCAAAAAATATTGGATTGGTCATGATTTCAAAGAAACAGGTAGTTAGTGAAATTTCCCCTCATTAATCATACATCACAAGAAAATAACAAATAAATACAAACTATGCAAAAGAGAGCTCATATCACCACTCATCGTGAATTCAAAAGCTACTGTGGCACAGAATGAAACAGTTTCATGACTAAAAAAGAAACACAAAATAAAATTGTAAGCTATCAGATATACAGCAATATCCCTGAGTTTAATCTGATCACAGTTTCGCTCCACAAAATGTTGAACAATTATATTGCCAAGTCAGTGGGCAGACACATGTGACAAAAATATTTCATGACAGGAAATCATTATTAACCTGGTGGTTTTCTGGCATTTCTGTTGTGGAAATTTTTCTGTAATTTTTTCAAGGTTTGCACCATGTGTTCTCTCTTAGTCAAATGTTGTTCTGCTACAGTTTAATCTTCAAAGTTTAATGAAGTTCCTACCTGTTCAACAGAAAAATACTTTAAATATACAAGCACATGTCCTGGGAATCAGCCATTCTATAAAAGCACCACAAAAAACTGTCCTCAAAACCATAACCACAGCATTTTACTAGAGATTTTTAAGCAGTATAACTTGAAAGTTAGCCTCCATAAAGCACCAACGTGTCCTTAATTTTCACTGATGATGACGACTTTAAATTTGTTATCTGACAAAACACACCATGAAAACCATTTTTTTTTTCTTAAATGAAGCCAAAAATACACACATTGAGGAGTAACAGACACACCATGGAGCTGTTACTCCAGGGACTTTCCCCTCCTACACAACGCCATTAGTCACCTCGTTTTAAAGTTTCGTAATCGGTAATACAAACTAAAAGTGCTTAAGTAATTGCTCTGAATGAAGCCTCTTTCAAATGTTTCAATATTCAGTACAGAATCCACCTCAGAAACACAGGAAATGGTTGAGGGGGAGGAGGAAAGCATGAGCAATGATTTCGACATGTGAATTTGGGAGAATGCTATTATCCACGTAGGTACGATCACTTAATTCTTTGAAAGGTGTTCAAAGGCCACGTGCAATTAAAATGTGGCCGTCATTGTGCATGGGTACTTGATTCTTTCAGAACTAAGTGGCCAAATGATCTTGCCCACTTGGATGAATGCAAATCCTTTTCTGCCTTTTGCCCTCAGTTTGCTATGGAGGGAAGTATGAAGTGATAGCATGAGAGCACCAAAACGTAAACAGTAAAATGGTTGCAAGGAGCAACAGGCCAGTACAAAAGAATTATTGGAAAGCTTGCAAGGAGTAGGTTAACCCTTTTTTTCTGAGATCAAGTGAAAGCATATACTTCAGAAAGCATTCTAGCATTATACCTTATTCATTTAGCTCAGCTTGGCTCAATTCATAATTCATCACTTCTGAATCGAAATGATACAAGTCCAAACTTTACTCTAAGCTTTGAACACAAGGTGTAGACGGACTCTTTACCACAATACTGAAGGAGCGTTACATTGTCAGAGGTACAGTTCTTAAACCAGATTTCTACTTGCTTGTTCATTCAGATGTAATAGATCTCATGGTATTATTCAAAGTGCAGGCAATTGGTAAATGATGATACTGATTAATGATGTCCCATCATCTAATACAATTAAAACCAGATTTAATGGATCATTCATCTCATTTGTTGTCTGTGGGATGTTACAGTGTGCACATTTGTTGCCACATTGACTAACATAATAGCAGTTAGAGCACTGATACAATACATATGCCCAGATATTCCAATCAGGGTCTGAAACCCGAATCTGACCCTAATTGGATTAAACATTACACTTAGCTTTAGACGTCTTCTGTGTTGGATTCCTGGTCAGGGAAAATTCTGTTACAAAACTATCCAAGAATCCAGGAGTCCAGCAATTAGAAGAACTTCACAGAAGATACTCACCAATTTTTGCACTAGTAGGTGTACCATGTTTTCTGATTTAAACGTCCAGCAAGACAGCAGCCACTTTGACAGCTCCTATGAAAGGGTGAAAATGCAAGCTAACTGTGGGTTATTGTGACAGTTGAGCGAGGGGCAACGTACCAGGTGGAAGAGTGATTAGAATAGAGTGTCAGATGGATGAGATCATTAGGTGCCAGATGGGCAAAGGTGGGTAGAATACCAGGTGGGTAGTACGCTAGGTAGGAGAAAGGGATCTAAAGAGATTAAGCGGAGGGTAACAATGGTGAATTGAGGGATTTGTTTAATAGTTACCCAGATGTTGGAGAAGGATTTTAAATTCTCTAACTTTTTTTCTTGGGAAGCTACTAAGCTTAACTGAGGCAAAACCTCCCAAGGTTTCTAACTTTAAAATACATTTTCAGAGAGTTCCAGAAATAGGTTATTGCTGACCAGAAGTTTCCAGTTCCCAGTCAATTCCCAGAGTCTGGTACATCTGGGGATCCAAATGATCCTGATGCACAACTCCAGTCTATGCTGTTCTAATGACTATCTGGCCGTAGAATGTTTGGACAACCGTATGCAAAGCATTTGGGGTAGCCTGAGACTTGGTCAACAGCTATATGAATGCCAGTTTCTCCTATTATTCAAAATCCACATCTGAATAGAAATATATCAATGTGATCTGAAATTTGGTAAAGCATCCTCAGGACCCAGATCTTAAGTATTGACATGCTCTGATTCCCTCTTTGTAGGGGACTTTCATAAATCTTTCTTGGGTTACCTAAGAAATATAACTACTAACCATCTATGATTGGTATGAAATCTTCAGAAATTACAAACAATTCTCCTGCACATGTGCTATGAGCAGCCCAGAAGAAAAAATGTTCAGAGCTTTCATTTTATTTGAATATTTTTGATTACAACATATAAAAGTGGAGAAGTAAGGTGGAAAGAAATCAATACTTCATCAGACTGGCCAACTAGATTTGTAAAACTACGAAAATGTAGTCCTAAGCCGAAGCAGTGTGCGTTCAGAACTTTCTTGATTAATCACACCCTGTCGTAAATTGCACCTTTATACTTTGCAATGATATACAATGATATATTCTATTTCTCCCCAAGATAGAGGACAAAAGGCACGTCTCTTTCTTATTCCTTCGGGTAATTTATCAAAAATGCACATATTATATTTGAGCATTATTGTTTTAAGAGTGCAACTTTCCAGGCAGGGCTTATAAATGTCAAAATTTAAGAAATGGGTGTTTAAGCAAAGAGATTCTAGCTCAAGTTATCAATGCAATATTGCAACACATTCTTCTAGCTAGGCCCACTATTCAAGGCAGGAAAAGGAATGTTTATCTAACACTAATCTAACCAGATAATGCCACGTCAGCTGACAGGAAGAAAAAGGCTGTGCTGAGAAACACTAGTGCTAATGCCACAGTATTATTTATTGTATTTAATGCATGATATATTTGTAATTCACAGCTAACTAAAAATTGATATGACTGGTCGCAAGCTCTTTAAATCAATATTTTTTTATTAGTTTGGTTGAATTGCATTAGAATGGCTTAACCTACAAATATACTCTACATCAAGCACATCTTCTGGTAAAAGGATGAGATTTTAATTTTTCAACGACACATGCATGTGCATATGGGAAGCTCCTCCTTTAGCAAATATAATCATTTCCAGTATGCCCGATTATTCTCCAAAGTACCTAGATGCAGCAACATTATAACTCAAGTGCACAGAAATCCAATCCAAAACATCCGCCTGCTAAAGGAGGCGCTAACTTTAAACAGTAAAAGCCTGCTGCACTCCAGCAAATTAACAGCAGATAAAACACAGCAACTAAAGCAAACAATAAAATAGCAAACTGAGAAAGAAATGAAAGATCTCTCAGAACATGACGACAAAGTACCAGCACCAGAGTCTGGTGTTCAGTGCCAGCAAGCATTGCTGAACCTTGAAGTCGAGCATTCCACTTGCACCTCCGGCTCTGTTTTGCCAATAAAATAAATTTCTTAAAGAAACTATTCATAAGCATTTTTAACAAGCCATAATGAAAAAAAATAACACCCATGGTACAAAACAGACACAACACTTGGCCTCGGTTCTTCACAAAAGCATACCATTGCCCCCCATAGTGTATCCTCTATAAACGTTTTATAGCACTGCAGTATGACTTTATAAGGAAAAGATGTACTTGGTGGCAGGATGGGGGAGAGCAGCAAACAGCCACCATCTCTCAACATTCTTTAAGGCATTAAATTTTTGTATTAGCCTTGCTTCCTCAATGTTCTACCTCTTAAGACCTTTATTTCTATGGGATCTGATTCCAGCTAAAACTGTGTTGAATCAGTCATTTTGTGTTGTAGGTATAGGCTAAAAGAGCCAGCAGCCTAATCAGCTACATGCAGAATTACAGCTAAAATGACACATTGTCTCAACTAATGTCCTACTTGTCCATTTTGGTGTAATGCTCAGAGGAGCAACACCACATGATCTGCTACCCGTGTCAGAGTTGAAACACCTAATGTCACCTTCGCAGAGATCTGTTAGTGTGGTACAGATTTCTACTGAGACCAGAGATGTCTGGAATGCTAATGTTCTCCATTGACTATTTACATTGAAATCATGAATGTGATTATAAAAATGCATTTATTATATTGCTACAAAGAGCAGAGAGAGCACATGTTCTCCTTGCTCATTTTGGCCTGGTTCCAGGCTACTTCTTGTACCAAGTAAGGCCCAAAACTCTCAAGTTTTCAATTAGTGGAAGTAACTCGTTGGATTGAGATGCAAATATGAACAAATAATCATTTGTAACATCTCACCAGGTAACTCAAGGAAATGTTTAATAAGTGGAGATGTTGTGAAACTTGACAGGGTTCAAAAAAGATTTACAAGGATGTTGCCAGGCTTGAAGGGTTTGAGTCATAGGGAGAGGCTGAATAGACTGAAGCTATTTTTCCTCAAGTGTCCGAGGCTGAGGGCTGACCTCACAGAGGTTTATAAAATCATGAGGGACATGGATAGGATGAGCAGCCAAGGTCTTTTCTTCAGGGTGCAGAAGTCCAAAACTAGAGGACATACATTTAAGATGAGAGAGGAAAGATTTTAAAAGGACGTGAGGGGCAATATTTTTACACATGGGTGGTACATGTGTGGAATGAGCTGCCAGAGCAAGTGGTGGAGGTTAGTACAATTATAATATTTAAAAGGCATCTGGATGGATATATGATTAGGAAGGGTTTAGAGGGATATGAGCCAAATGCTGGCAAACAGGACTAGATTAATTTCGGATATCTAGTCAGCATGGATGAGTTGGACTGAAGAGTCTGTTTCCACGCTGTATATTTCTATGACTCTAAAGTCAAGGAAATTCTATACCAAGGAGAGAAAAAGACAAGTCCACCAATGGTATTCTTGTTCCATGTCCCAGCTATGAATTATGGAACAAGTCTGGAGGCCAAATTGTTTGTAGTCAAGCTCTATTAAGTGGTAAAGAAGCATATTTATGCAATCTCATTTCTGACATGTTAACTGGACAGAATCATGTAAACAGAAAATGAATTGCCTGATACAAAGTTTTGTTCAATTCCCTTTGGGACTTTAGCAGGCACAAATTCTTTTCTGTTGTAATATCTACAAGATTTGTTAGTTTTTTGATCAATGGTTTCCATTTCATTTTAGACTGGTAATACCGATCAGTACTAAATTGAATTCTAATCTTAACAGAAAACAACAAGTATTCTGTGTTCACAATATTCCCTGGACAATCTTAAAACAAAAATGGAATTCAAGTTCTGCATTCTAAACAATATGGCCGCACTTCTCAGAAGGCTACATCTGGATAATCTAAAAGTCAAATTAGGTCCAGGTGTAGGTTAATAATGAATGACTAGAAAAGGGTCATCTGCAATGCAATTTAAAGAGTAAATGTCACCACCAATAAAGATTATAAAAATGAATTAGTTAAACATGAATAAAGTGGACACCCAAAGTGATGAATGACATCACGCACCTATTCAGAGGTTCATGAATTTATTTATTCAGCTTTCAGTCTTCATTCTTGCAAGTAAATGTGTAACTTGAAACAAAGCAATGACCAACATGTCCAGCTAGCTGCTGTGTGACCACATTCTCAATGAAAGATAAATAATTATTATGTAGGCACTCTATTATTGGTTTATATTGTTATTAAAAAGTGGGAAATTACCTTCTTATTAGAAAAAACAAATACCATTCCTTGCTTTTTTTTTATATTTTCTATCGAAGCAATAAATTTTGATTACATTGTTAGGTGAAGAAATTTGGAGAATGTCTCAGCCCTCAAGCATATGGGAGCCAAATTAACAACAGACTTAGTCATTAACCTAGGGGTCTACAATGATCATGTCATTTCAATTGCTTATATTAATACAGCTTTCTGATAATATCAGACTCAGTATCTCCAAGAAGCCAGTTCTCACAAGATATCATCAATGCTCTCTATACATTTTCTTGGAAATGTTTAAATAAAACTTCAACTGTAAATATTCAAAAAGGTGCTTTAAATTTAATCACAACACTTCTCAACTGATCGATTTTAGAAAGGGCACGGATGACAACATTCTCTTTAATGCAGTGTCAAAATCGCACATTGGAAATGAACAGCTTTCATCACATTTTAATACTCCTTCTGCCATGAAAATATTCAATAAACAGAATGAGTGTTAGAGCATGTGACAACTACTGTGACAAAATGTTTGGCACAATATTGACACTGAAGATCGAGTTAATAAAGCTTTAGAAAGTGTACAGGGGGTTCCCCGGCTATCCCACAAAATAACCACTTCCAAAACAGTTAAACTTTTGTGGCTCTCTCCTGCGTTTGCATACCTGTAATTTTCACTGGGTGGTATTGTCTGCATGAAGTAGAGTGCCGCAGTACGAGCTCTCCAGTGCCATTTCTTAGCTGGCAAGGTAAAGACAGAACATCCCTTGATTTCCTCTTGAAATAGGTCAAGTAGCTGTTTATGGGAACCCCCATAAAAGGCTTCAATCATCAGGACACTCATACTGATCATGATAGACTCATGCTACAAGTACCTATGAGTAAAACAAAATGTTAAATGAAGTTAACAGTTATTGCAAGAGAAGGTTTGTTTTTTGAAAGTTAGGCTATATGTTGGGGTTTCTCATGCACCAAATGAAGCAAAATTAGAACTTGTATAGTCTGTAATAATATGATACACCATAACATTAACCACAGCACAAAACATGGAAGAGTAGCTTTCACTGATGTCCCACTTGATTTTATCAAATGTTCAGGACTCTTCAGGTACACTTTGACTTCTGGTATATCACATACCATTGTTACTCTCTTAATTTTGTTTATTTAAAATAATACATGCAACTCTTTCAGAGTAAGGTACAGAAAACAACAACTACAAGGTTAAATTTTTTATATTAACAAGACTCTTGACTGCTGTATGGCAGATCTGATCTTAACTAAGTTTTTCACTCCAAAAGGATTGTTAATCAAAATCAAGCTGTAATGTATTTCTAAGAAAAACTGGAACCCACAAAATTACATTAATAAGCACTTGCCATGTTTCCTTGAATATGATCCAATGATGCACTGGAATGCTGTGCATCGATATAGTTTCAATCATAAGAAAACCTGCAATAAATCATCACTCCACACTGAACAAGACTAGCACTCCAAGACATGTGGTTTTTACTCTGAATTCGATCTCTTTTATAACTTAGTGGAGTTGGATCTAAAAGAAGGAAATTCCAACAGGTGCAAACTTAATGCTGATAACAACTAGCGTTTATAAAATCAATCAAAATATGAACAAGCTGGTCTTTTCATTAAACACCATTCATGTTTGACAGCCGGGTAAAACTACTTCTCTGCTGCGGTAGGTAGTTTCCTTTCTCTCTTCCCCATACATATGTAGGCAGACATTGTGTTCAACATGCTTTTGCAAATAGATATAAAATATTATTTTGTTGTAAAAGTGATTTATATACTAACATAATACAATAATGCCATGGCCCATTTCCTTAAATGCAATAGTTCCACAGCAATGTATTATTAGATTACTGTCCTGTCTCACCTCATAAAAAACAATAATGAACTTGCAGGTGTGTATTACGATAAGCGATGCACCTAAGGATTACTTTAGGCATTTGAATTCCCTTGATATAGTACTTAAATTAATCATACTACATTATTAAAGCGATCACATTGTACCCCATAGTTGTCTTACTGTACAAGAGCTGATTTCATAATTTAGTTAAAGGTCGTGTAATTATAAATATCAGTCACCATCATCTTTATAGGATTTTAAAATGTATTTTGGTGCACTGACATCGCATTTTAAAAGAAACAACATATTATAATACTGTAGTCTTTTAATAGCAGTAGTTCCTGAGTGTAGATCTGATTATGATCATTCAGAAATATGATCTGTCCGAAATTAGAAAAAATATTTTTTAATAATCAGCCTTAAATTCATTGTTGCCTCAATGTTAACAATCCGAAGTGTTATGTTTAAATCATAGAATTCAACAAGAATCATATCTTCCTACAAGTGCAACTATACAAATTTTAAAGGGTCTTAATACGATAGTGCTATAAATATGAATCGCCTTTGTACATTAACTTATTTAGCTAGCACTTGATCTTGTGCAAAAGTAACTCCCAATTACATTAGCTCATTTTAGGTTGTTTTAAATAAACAAAAAAAAACCCAGAAATTTTAAGTGACAATATTTTCAAATGCATTCATGGGACATTGCTCTGCCCACTACTTTCACACAACTATCAATCCACCAAAGGTTGATAGAAAAATGGCGCACACATACGTGGAGGCTTCAGTTGAAAATATTTCCAACAGGCACAGACAATATTCAGTCAGTCATAGCTCAACCACTTTTTTTCTGCATGTAGGGTTAACAAAATTGCTCTTGGTTTAAACTGACACACACCTGGCCAGAAAGTACAGAGGTGACAAAGCCTGAAAGATAGCTGCTTGAGTTGATTAGAAAAAGGAAGTCTGCTAGTGAAATGTTAGTCCCCCACCCACACACCATCTTCATCTGGAAATACCACAGCTGCATACCTTTCCGTTTGTATCACCAGGATGACCGGATGATATTTAAAAATATACACAGTTAGCCACATTGCGTAAAATATTAGAGCTTTACTTTAAAGTTTGTCCAGGTCATCCTGTTTCAATAAAACGAGAAATTATTACAATAGTTAAATCAGCCCTTTATGTTTAGAACATGAATTCATGTGATGCCACTCTTCAAAAGTGCTCACTTCTGACAGTGAAGTCAATCTGTAATAAAGCAACATAATTGCCTCAGGCTGAAATATTCTTTAAAAAAAGCACATGATTTTGCATACCTGAAGATTTACTTATTACAGAAAGGATTTTTCAGTACAAATTGTGTAGCTGCCTAGAGATTCCTGCATTTTGATCCTTAAGTAAGCACATTATGTTGTACTTGCAATAAGATTCCTATCACATCGGCAATCAAATTAACGCATGTTTCAAATCAACCCTGTTCACTAAGAAAACTGGGGCGTTAATAGCAATTTTCAAAGTGAAAACAATATTTTACGCTGCAACTTTTAGTTTTGCCTCACAATAAGTGGCACAATTATTTGAATAATTTTACAAAACTAGACTCATTGATTATTGATTAAGTAAAAACGTTTTGAATTTTTACACACAGTCTTGAATACCTTCATTGGTCGATTCATGAACAAATTGTTGGTTCCATAATGGAAAATGATAATTTTCTTGTTGAGGTGTAACATGCAACTGCAAAACAGCAGGATGTACAATGGCAATGATTCTCTTGAAACATAAACATCATTTTAACAGGTCTCTAGGTCAACGTCTAACAGCCTTACAAAGATACCTTTTCTTTACACTGAAAAGGAAATCATAATTACGCATGCAAACTCTGGGGATAAAGAAAAGCACAAATTTGTTGAATTTTACCAGCCTTTTGGAGACAGGCTGGGTGCTGGGAGAACTTACACAAAAGCAGCAGAAACATTTGGAAGGGAAATCTGATATCTTCCCTCCACCAAAAAACAATCCCATAAATAGGAATGATAGAAGACCAGGAATGGACAGTTAAGTGGCTACTTCACACCATCACCAGCTTTTTTACTGGCCTTGCAACATGGTAAAGGGTGATTCATCTCCACAAGAACTGTGTGGATTGATATTTTCATGGACAAATCCTTCTGTGGCAGGAAGATGGTGAGGTCAAGTATACCTTCCCCTCTCATTGGATGCTCTACCACGAACACAGGCCCCATCTGGCAGCTATATGCAATCTGGGTTGGACAGCTCAGTCAGTAGTGGTGCTACCAAGCCAATCTTGGTGAAGGGCATTAAATAACCCACCCACATTCCATTCTGCATCCTTGCCACCCTCAGGTGTTTCCTCCAAGTGATCTTCAAGTTAGAACAGAACTGTTTCAGCAGCCAAGGATGGTGTGCACATGGCAATCAGCAAGAGGTTTCCTTGCCCATGTTTGACCTGATGTCATGAGACACCACGTGGTCCAGATTTAATGTTGAGAACTTCTAGGACAACTCTAGGTACACCATTGTGCCACTGTCCAGTTGCAGAGACAGGACATGTTAGACATCTGATACATGGTCTGTAAGGTATAATTACATGAGCATGACTATTTCAGGCTGTTGGCTGATTAGTCTGAGACACCTCTCCCAATTTTGACACAAGTCTCCAAATGTTAGTAAAGAGGATTTTGCAGGATTGACAGGGCTGTATTTGTAACGAGCATTACCAATGCCTAAGTTGGTGGTGATTTCATTCTTTTTTTGAAACCTTTTGATGGTTTACTACAAGTGATTGGCTTACTACGCCATTTCAGACAACAACAGTGCTGTAGATCTGGACTCACATGTAGGCTAAGCCAGGTAAGGATGGCAGATTTCCTTCCATGAAGGACATGAGTGAACCAGATTTTTTTTTGGCAATTGATAATGATTTCAAATTCATCATTACACTTCTTAATGCCAAATCAATTTGGATTCAAATTCCAACTCCAGAATGTACCATAGTGGGAACCAAACTAGAGTGCCCAGATAATTACTTGGGTCTCTTGATTAGTAGACCAGGGGCAATATCATGACACAACAGATCCGGCCCCAAATCCTGTTAAGCCCATTATTCTTAATAAGTTGCACTTGGTTATTCCTGCAGTTCTTTGAAATATTTAACAAAGGCAAAATTGGGTCTTTGAAAGGGCATCGTAGTTTTAAGAAGCCCTTTCTCCATTTGGAAAGCAGGATGCAATAACAAAATTTCATGGCATTGCTAACACAAAATTAAGCAAACTTTCTTTTCCAATTTATCTCCCAACTGATCTTCCTATTTGCAGACAATATGCAACTATGAAAAGGAGACCAAAACTCGGGAAACAAGTTTTACTTATTCCCAGGGTATGGGCATTGTTGGCCAGGCCAGTCTTTATTGCCCATCCTTAATTTGTCATTATTTACTTATTATTTGGTGAATAGTACTTTAAAGGGTTGATAGGCATTTCCAGTGCATCAGTGGTTATCCAGTTTCATTTCTTTTTTTTGAGATTTTTTTGGTGGATTGGAGGAACAGATTGGATTGCTCGGCCATTTCAGAGGGCAGTTAAAAGTCAACTACATTGCTGTTGGTGTGGAGTCACATGAAGGCCAAATCAAGTAAGGACTGCAGATTTCCTTCTGTGAAGGACATTAGGGAACCAGAAGGGTTTTCTGACAATTGACAGCAATGATATGGTCATCATTAAACCCTGAATTCCTGAGTTTTTTTAAACATTGAATTCAAATTTTAGCATCTATTTTAGCAAAATTCATCTCTTGAGTCCCTAAAACATTAATGTGTTTCTGGATTAATAGTCTAGAGTAGAAAAGTCTCCTGGTCCTAATGGAATGCATCCCAGGGTACTAAAAGAGGTGGTGGGAGAAATAGCAAATGCACTTGTGATAATTTTTATTCAATGGACTCTGGGGCAGTTCCAACAGATTCGAAAACAACAAATGTGACACCAGGGTTTAAAGACAAATGTAGACAAAAGATAGGGAATTATAGACTGGTTACCTTAACTCCTGGAGTGGAGAAAATGATTGAATTTATTAAGAAGGAAGAAATAGCAAGACATCGAGATAGAAATTATCCCATTGGGCAGCATGAGTTCATGAAAGGCAAGTCATGCTTAACTAATCTACTGGAATTCTATGAAGACATTAGGAGCACTGCGTACAACAGGGACTCAATAGATGTGGTGTACCTAGATTTCCTAAAGGCATTCAATAATGTATTGGAATGGATACAGGATTAGTTAATTAACAGGAAAGAAAGAGTGTGGAAAAAATTAGTGATTTTCTCATTGGTGATCAGTGATTATTAGTGTGCCTTATACATGATTTGGAGTTGGGGACCACATGTAGCGTGTCAAAGCTTGTGGATGACACTGAGGTGAGTGGCAGAACAAAGTGGCAGTGCAGAGGACTGTAAAACTTTGCAATAGGACATAGATAGTTTAAGTGAGTGGGCAAAAGTCTGACAGATGGAGTACAATGTTAATAAATGTAAAGTCATCCATCTTGGTAAGAATAACAGTAAAAAGGACTAATATTTGAATGATAAAAAATTGCAGCATGCTGCTATGCAGAGGGACCTGGGTGTCCTTGTGCATGAATCACAAGATTGGTCTGCAGGTGCAACAGGTAATTATGAAGGCAAATGGAATTTTGTCCCTCATTGCTAAAGGGATTCAGTTTAAAAGCAGGGAGGTTATGTTTCAGCTGTATAGGGTGTTGGTGAGGCCACACCTGGAGTATTGCATATGGTTTGGTCTCCTTACTTGAGAAAGGATGTACTGGCACTAGAGAGGGTGCAGAAGAGGTTCACTAGGTTGATTCTGGAGTTGAAGGCTGGATTATGAGGAGAGATTGAGTAGACTGGGATTATATTCATTGGAATTTAGAAGAATGGGGGGGGGTATTATAGAAAAATATAAAATTATGAAAGGAATAGGTAAGATAGAAGGAGACAGGATGTTTCTGTTGGCAGGTGAAACTAGGACAAAAGGGCATAGCCTCAAACTTACAGGGAGCAGATTTAGAAGAAATGTCTTCACCCAGAGGGTTGTGAATCTGTAGAATTACATGTCTAGTGAAATAATTGAGGCTTCCTTATTGAATGCTTTTAAAGCTAAGATAGATAATTTTTTGAAGAGTAAAGGAATTAAGCATTATGGTGAGAGGGCGGGTAAGTGGAACAGAGGCCACAAAAAGATCAGCTGAGGCCACAAAAAGACTACAACACAAAAATATCTTACTGAATGGCTGAGTGGGTTCAAGGGGCTCCTCTTTCTTATGTTCTTGTGTTCTTGTGAGATAATAGCACCAGGTCATCACCTCCCCACAGAACATTAGCTTCTGCTTCTAAATGCTAGTCCAGTGACAAGACCATTACTCCACCCTCTTCCCCATACATCAATACAGGCTAGGCAGCTTTGTGATTGGGAATGCCATGGGACAGCTACATGCATGGAAATTCATGAAAAAATCTCAAATGAGTGGATAAAAATAGCTAGAAAATATCAACTATTTGAAAAAGTATCAAAAATATTATTGCAACCCTTTAAGTGTTTATCTCAGTTTATGGTTGTCTATATATTTCCAATATATTTAGCATAGTAAAAATCAAACTTCATTCTATACTCTATATGCATGCATTCTATACACACTACAGTCTTGCTACTTATACATCTTCCGAAAATAAAAGAATCTCAAACCACTATTTTATTCATCTGGTACAGAATAATTTATATAGCTGTTATTCATGGCTTTGATAAAACATTAATATACCTGCTTTCTAAAAATCAGCAAGATATCTTTTGAAAAGATTGTTGAAGTAAATCCAATCCCTGTGAATAGCTTTGATAATACTATCCTCGTAATTAAGTAAAAAACAAGCACTACTGGATGTAGGCTGCTATTGTAACACAGAGTATGCAACCAGTTATGATGGGCTCATAGTGTATTTTCCAAAAACGTTCCAGAAGTATGTTAAGAATATGGAACATGAGAAAGCTATTCAGTCCACAAGCACATTCTCTCTTTAGATCAAGTACAATTTCTCTCATTGTGACTACGACACAAATCAACTTCCTGGCAAAAGCAACCATAGGCAAATCTCCCAGGAAATGTCTGAGAAATTTACCTGGACAAAAGCCTGACCAGTGTAAAACTCCAAAACATTAAACTAAATTTGTAGTTGCTTACAATTCTGATCTAATTACATTCCACAAATAAAATCACTCTGAAAACATAATAATAAATAGTTATTCTTCATTTGCAAAAGTAGTATTTGCATTTTACAAGAAAACTAGGTAAATTTTCTTCAGACCATTACAGTTATTCCACAATGGATCAGTCTACGCAATCTGAAGTTGGACCTTTTGGATCACACATTTAAGGCGGCAAAACAATAAGATACAAATTCAACAAACTAAATGTCTCACAAATTTAACCCTATGATTCCTGGAAGCAAAGGAAAATTGAAAATAATTATACTTAGAAGCTAATGTAAAAGTTGCAGGGAGAGAAATCGTGCCGAAAAACAGGTATGAGGATTCCAACATGCAATTAAACAGCATCTAATGCTTCTGACGTAGGCAGCTAGCCAAACTTCTTCTGCCAGCTAATTTGCAGGATATTTGCATACAGTTAGAGATATTGAGTGGCTGCCTGTCTATTCGTGTTACTTAAAGCTAGCCTGCATCTCTTAAAGAAGAGATGCATTTGACTGGAGCACACTTGGATTGTTTATGGAAGAGTCTCTGTGAAGGAAGAACAGTGATTATGATTCAAAGGTGTAGAGAATATATTTAATGTTCTATAAGACATTACAGTGGACACCTTGGCAGAAGATGCTAAGTAAGACACCTGTGGTAAGCGAAGCCGAAGTTATATCTTGAGAACCCAAATGCAGAGCTATAAATGTTCAGCCTGAGTGGTGAAGGTCCATGAAAGCATCTTCAACTGGCATATCAAATCAATTGCATCACAAGTATCACACACTGTCAACACACTCACCTACCATCACAATTTCCATTATTCATGATGATAGCTGACATTCATAGCTGCACCTCACCTCAATACACTTGTTATTTCTGCAGATCTGTCCCACATTGCATTGCATATCAACTATTCAATATTACATGCCACATCATCCACAAGTTGCAGATAAACTAGTGGCACATTTAATTCCCTGTTGCAGGAATATTGGCGCATAACCAGAGGCAAAAGAACCTTACCAGCAAGGTAGGTAGGGTGGCAGGGTTTCCTTCAAGGGTGGGAGACTTGGGGGCAGGGCTTTACAGAAGCATGACAACAAGCATAGGTGCACATCCTTCCAATGTGCAGAAGACTTTGATTACATTATTGAAGCAACCATTGCTGAGGCTGTGGTCAGTATCACTACTCATCGAATGCGACTGTACCTTCAGACCTAATTTTCCTTCTCATATCCCACCAGATCCCTACCATTGTGTCTTTCTCCTGTCATATACCTTTGAAACGTGATCTGGTCAGACAAGACATGGAAAAAATGCCACTCTTTCATTCAAGAGCCACCAACTTAAGACACTGACACTGCACAGGTTACTGGCAACCAGGGCAAGAAAATGGGTTCGTACCAATGCCAGCCAACCAGCCTGCCAGAATGTGGATCGCATACAAACACTATAGTGGGTTCAAATAAAAACTTACTGGTATAGCGTGTAGAAGGAGTGCCAGAAAGTGAGAGTTCAACGTTAAGTAGCATGGAGGAAATCTGTATCAATTTGCCCCAGAATGCATTTTGCACAGAGCTTTGAATCTATGCTCTTTTAAAAAATGAGTTGTCGTGCACAGCCATGTGCAGAACCTCCAAGAAGCTGCCAACTCCATTTGCACATGTGCGGACTCAATGTGATGTCGCATCTGACGATCAACACCTCAGCTTTGATAGCAGCATAAATAAAACCCATTAGTGGAAGCTCAAACTTATGTAATGTAAGGTCAACTTGTGACCACGTGAGCTCAATTGCCAATATGCAGATTTCAAATGTTCTAAAGGACTTGAGGTGAGTCACAGCTGTCAAGCACTCAGTCCTCCAACAAATAATTTGGATTGCTGAGATGACACTCCACCTGGTCCAGTGACATTTGTGGAGCACAAACCTCATGTCTCTTGTGATGACATTATTCATCCTCCTATACCACCACCCTGTCAAATCCCTTGTCATCTGTCATGCAGTCAACCCAGACTGAGCCAAAAAAGTTTAAGGTCATCCTGCAAGGCAATCTTCAGTCTTTTCCATAAAACTCAGTAACTATCCACTAGGTACACTGTGGCCATTGAAATAATAATATGTAGGAAAAGGCACAAGAAAGCCATTTCCTAAGGAAATGCACAAGAATGGGCAACATGGTGGCACAGTGGTTACCACGGCTGCCTCACAACGCCAGAGGCCTGGGTTCAATTCCCACCTTGGGCGACCGTTTGTGTGCAGTTTGCACATTCTCCCCATGTCTGCGTGGGTTTCCTCTGGGTGCTCCCGTTTCCTCCCACAGTCCAAAAGATGTGCAGGTTAGGTGAACTGGCCATGCTAAATTGCTCGTGGTGTTAGGTGTAGGGGAATGGGTCTGGGTGGGTTGCTCTTCGGTGTGGACTTGTTGGGCTGAAAGGCCTGTTTCCACACTAAGTAGTCTAATAATTAGTAGGCCAACAAGTATCCCACTTAGACTATTTGCGGTGTATTGCACAAAACTGCAAATAAACAAACATTTCCAAAATCAGACTGAAAACATGCCCAGTCTACCACCTCAAATTACATTGAAAAGGCAAAGTAACAGGCTAAGCAAAGAACTTGGAGAACCTAAAGTTTCTTATTGCTTTCTCCGTACCAACACCTCTGCCAATCAGAGTTAACGTGCTAATCAATCAGCACGCTTTGTCCTGTGGCACAAATTATGTTGTGTTTATCATGATGCAAGACAAAAAGCTTTCCCAAGTTCAATATTCAACTATACTGCAATTGCATTTTGATCAGATTTTAGATTAGATTAGATTTGCTTTGCTGCAGTGTGGAAACAGGCCCTTTGGTCCAACAAGTCCACACCGACCCTCTGATGAGTAACCCACCCAGACCTATTTCCCTCTGACTAATGCACCTAACACTATGGACAATTTAACATGGCCAATTCACCTGACCTGCACATCTTTGGACTGTGGGAGGAAATCAGAGCACCCGGAGGAAACCCACGCAGACAAAGGGAGAACGTGCAAACTCCACACAGACAGTCACGCAAGGCTGGAATTGAACCTGGGTCCCTGGCACTGTGAGGCAGTAGTGCTAACCACTGAGCTACCGTGCCACTCCCTTTTATTTCTTCAATACTTTTACCTAATGTGCATCAATTTCTGCTTTGAAATTTCAATTGTGATTCGAATAATAAATATATGCAACAAGTGATAGAAGAAAGTGATGTACAGGTCAGCCATGATCTAACTGAAAGGGAGATCAGACTTAAGGAGCTACTCATATGTGTCCTCCTTCTCTATGTGAAACCTCAATTGTTCCTCGTGTTGCTGTCATTCCAAGATTGAACTCTTGAAACCTGTTTTGATTTATATTTAAATGTAATTTTATAACAAAATTTTGCTTATTGATCAGTGAACAGAAAACTAGATCTAATGATGATAACAGCAGAGTAAATGGGTGCAGATCATGAGCTTTGGAATCCAGGTATTTATTTCAGTACCAGGCATTAGCTAAAACCAAACTGGTAACAAGCATAACAAAGAGTACATTGAGAGATCTGGAAGCAATATTTTTCTTTCAGTCAAAATACTTGGAATAGAAATACCAGCCAATTGTCACATCCTGTGGAGATCTGGCAGAACAGAGAAAAAATAAATTTGTGGGGACACAAAGCAGAAAACCTGTTACACACACACATTTAGCAGGAAAAATGATTTCTTCCAAGTTGAAAACAAGTAATAACTTACTTTTTAAAGCTGCGAATCTTCTGAGAAAAGGCACAAGTGAGCTTTTGGAAAAAAACCACTACCTCATGCTGAAAACGTTATTTTTCAAGCAATCACCTGTCTGAATATATTTCCACACCAATTGGTTTTATACTTGAATTGTGTCATGGGTACCATTGAGTGGGTTGAGCAGCATGGTTTTAGTGTGGGTTGGGAGAGTCCATGCTCATTGCAAAGGTTAGTACATTGTTTGGTTTCCGAGAACATGCTGCTGCTTCACTCCTCGAGTTCATCCACTCAAAATTTAAATGAAGAAACACTTTCTGTGGCAGACCTCCCCTTGAAATGAAATTTCACAGACAAAGACCTTAAAAACCACAAAAACATGGGTATCGATAAACAAACTAATCTATAGCTACTGATAATAGTCAGCTGTATGACAATCTTTCAAGGCATTGTGCAAAAAGGCATTCTAAGGTTTGAGCATTATCAGCCTTTATATAGCACCTCATTCATGTAGAGAACAGTAGAAACACAAGTTCACATTTTGAGTCATCTGGGAAACTCAATACCCAAAGGGTATTTTATTTCTCACTTGCCTTTAGATTGTTCAAAGCTTCAGCAAATCATTCATGAAAAAAATAAACAGGCAACCTAGCTTAATGACTCTGCCTGTGACACACTTATGCAACCTATATGCAAGAACGGCCCATTGTGATTCACCTGTGATTGTACTCTTCCCACCTGTGGTGAAGAGCCACAAACAGAAATTACCATTAAAAGGACGCAAACCCACATCCTATAACCCACATCATAGCATATTTATACCTATAGTTCCATACTACCCAAGGTGTTAATCATCAATCTTGCAGCTAAGGAGAAAGTAACTGGAGTCACCAAAAACATTTTTTAATGCACAGGGTACAGTGGAAGAAAACAAACTATTATGAAAATTCTAATCAACATTGTAGTATAATTTCATGCAAATGAAGGATGGGTTGCATTAAAAACTGACCATGTATAAACAGTGCTTGTTCACTAATCATAATACTTTGTCAATATAATTTGAAAATTAATTCTTCCACTGTTTTATTTTAGAAGTCATGGACAGGGTATTTTGTATGCAAATTTCAAAGGGCGTCAGCAAAGTAAAGAAGCGAGATTATTCTTTAGCTCCTGATAATGCTCCCCCTGAGAAATTGTGTGCATGTTACAGGTTTCAATGGAAACACATTATTTAAATGACCAAATTATTCAATTTAATTTTCCCTAATAGAGCTTAAAATTAATCATGGACCAATCCAGGCAATTGTTACTGAAAGATTAGTACACTGCATCTGTCCCATCTGTGTATTGGTTGCAGTTGCTTGTTCATTGCTTTGTAGTACAACTATCAGGAATCATTTAGAAGGGGATGCTCGTTGTTAATTCAATGCTTATATAATAGATTTACAAAACCAAGATGGCAGAAACACTTAGCAAGACAGGTGGTGTCTGAAGAGAGAAAAAGCAATTGATGTTTCAGGTCAATAATTAATTCACACAATTAAAAGATATTAGAAATGCAACAGGTTTGAAATAAGTAGAGGCTGGGAAATCTGTGGTAGCCAATGCACATGGTTGCAGAAGGGAAAAACAAAATGGCTGGGAGCTGATAATATGCTTAACAACCCAATGGAATTGTAATTTGAGAGGATTGATGGGGAGCAAAAATCTGCTCAGGATAATTTATGACAGTAGATTTTATCAAAAGAAAGATGGTGCCTGAGGAAAGTAGACCATTAAAGATGCCAACAAGCACAGGAGTCACTAACAGTCAATAAGTGGTCAGGAATTGAGTGGCTTGGGATGGAGTCAGTGAAAGACAGATCATTTAGAAAAACTGAACTTGGGAGAGGGCAAGAAGGATTGAATGAGGTATGGTGGATAGGAAAAGACAATATGCTTGACAACACAGGCAAACAGAGAAGAGCAGACGTTGACAGCACATGCACCTTAACCTGTAAAATAAAGAATGTTCAGATATAGTACTGGAGGGTGGTGAGGACCATAACTTTTGTATGCTGTCCTTATACTCAGGTTATTGCTAGATTAGACTGCGTTATCTGATAAATGCAGCATCCAATAATGCTGAATCAATAAATAACTGAACCAATAACACTAGCTGCACTCAACTTTGTTGCCCAGAATTATAATGGCAAAAACAGAATATTATAAAGTGGTTGGTATTGAGGATTTTTCATGTTGTGTAATGTGTTCTGTTCATATGATTTCACTGCCACTAGAATTTGTTCTATTCATGAGATTCCCGTGTACTGTAATCCTTCTCCTTCACAACTTGCATGCTTAGTCTTAACGCTGTGTTTCAGTCTAAGCTGCGCTGCAATTCAGATCCAGATTTTCAGTACCAATGCATTCTTGATATAAATATTTGGCCAGCATACCACAGCTCATATACAACAGTAAGGTGACTATAACAGACATCAAAATCACTATCGACCAACTTCCCGCAGGAAGAACAATAAGATGTCACATATGTTTAAAAAGTACCAAAGACATATAGGAGCACAGGGACCTGCACAATACACAAATCACTGAATGCAGCAGGGCAAGTTGAAAAGCAGTTAATGAAGAATTATGTATTTTATAAATAGGTGCATAGCCGTGTTAAACCTTTTCTGAAACACTCGTTGATATTTATTCTTTCATTGGGCTAATGACAAGCCCAGCATCTGTTGTCTTCCCAAACTGCTTTGAACTGAATGGCTTGCTCAGCCATTTAAAAATGTACTTAAGAGTTAACCTAATTTTTATGGACATAATGTCAGGTGTAGAACATGCCAATAAAGGATGGCAGATTTTCTTTCCTAAAGGAAATTGCCGATACTGTCTTGGACAGATGTATTCACAATGACTGAATTAGTAAGGAGGTAAAATAGATTTGCCCTCATTGGTTCTGTCACCATCTATCATAGGTCCAATGTCCTTCAGGATGCAGTCAACAGTGTTACTGAACTACTCTTATTCATAAGACCTCTATCCACAATATATTTTGTCTTCTTGCTGCTGTCAGTACCTCTTTAAGCTATATTCGACAGGACTGTATTGATCAGTCAGTCAGCTGAGGAATGGGAGTAGGTGATTATCAGCAGAAAACTTCTGTGCCCAGGCTGATGCTGTGAGACTTCAAAGAGTTAGAATCAAAGTTAGTGTTAACTCTGGGACATTTTGTCTTCTCTTTCTAATAAACTTCAATGTATTCATAATACTGTTACCCCCAGATAAGTAACTGGCACATCAGATTCAAGCCAGGCAAAATCATATTCAAGCTGCCTAGATCCAGTTTGGACAAAATTTCCCTTCAGCAGGGCTGGGTGCAGACAAGCAACTCCAAAAGTCCACAAAGTATTTGGAAAGTGGGAGAACCCCCACCATCTAAGTATCTAATTTAGTATAGACAGGTATACATAGTAATTCGGAGATCCAACTCGCTTCGCTATGGAGTTAATTGAGCTTTTGGAGCCTTTGTTACATTTTTAGTTTAAGATCAATAGAAGGTTCAAACAATTTGTCATGTAAATTTAATTAGGAGTGTGAATGTATCATTTGAGTCCAATTTTACAAAGTCAGAATTGAACTTTCTTTTAAGTTAAATACCCGAGCTTTAATGTTCTTGGATAAGTAGTACAAGAGAATCTTCTAATTCTATGCCAGTAGCTCTTATGAATTCAGATCCCAACATGACAACAACATTTAGAATTTTTTTCAATTCTTCAATAAACATTTACCTTAAGAAAAGTCTGGGGCTTTGTTACTTATTTTTAATTAATGCTCAGCTAGTTTGAACACTTGCATATTCTGTCGTAACCAAAGAAGAATGGAAGAGCTATATATAATTGCATTTGCAGTTCATTATATGACCGGTAGATAAAAGTTATGAACAAACCTAAATTAAACACAATCTAGACCCTAGAATTCCATTAAGGTCCTACTCCCACTGTAATTGGGAGATCAATAGAGCTCCATGTAGAATAAGGGGACCTGGTTAAAGTAGATAGGAGTGAGGAGAAGACAGCCAGACTTGGAAGCTAAGGTTTAGTAAATCAATTTTCCCAAGGATTGAAAATAAGTAATTCTTTGGCTTGGGAAAATGAATGCCAGAGATGAGTCTTCATGCTCTCTGCTAATGAGACAATCATCCAATGACCCTTCAAAATTCAATAAGACATTGTCAGACATGATCCAGTCACCATCACACTTACAAATTTCAGTCTAATATTCCATATGGAAGACAACTTAATGCAGAAACTTCATCAACCACCAGCAACTGAAAACTATAATTGCAGTCTGCAACTGCCCAAAAACAAGAAAGTTGTTGCAATAGTTCAGATAAAGCTAAATCCTACCAAACCACCAATTTTGGTTTGCAGCAAATCAATTGGCCCGGGATACCGAGATGAATCTGAAATGAAGTTTCTTGATGTCCAACTAAAGCAGTCTCTCCTGAGCATCTGTTGGAGCGTTTAACTGGAAAAGTGACTGCCACAGAGGGTGCAAATTCCAAACAATAAGAAATGTGCATTTGTCTTCTCATCCCAATAGTTGCATTATGGACCTTCACAGAAGCATATGTGGCCCTCTTCTATTTCTGTCTTAATTTGTCAGCCTATGATATCCAGAGTGACATTATTCTCTTTGTTAAGGACCACTCCAAACAGAGTGATTGACTTCACATCTGGAAAACAAACAAGTGAATCACTGCAAACACATATAAACAGAATTGGATAGTGGGTAGACAAATCATTTTTCCATTAATAGAAAGCAAGATAAATCAATAACGCTTTTGCAAAGGATTGATCAGATGATGCGCACACATTTTTAGGCTTTCAAATTCTCCTCAGTTACAAAAGTCGCTTCTTAGTTTGCTAAATGAATTTGATCCATGTTCTGATAAAACAAGTAGCAAAGGTTGTTGGAAAATAGTGGAAAAGGAAAAATCTCAAATTTCTATTTGTTGTAGATAACAACGTCTATGTGACATAGACTACAACTTCCCAATCAGATGGAACAATTCATGATCACTTGAACTATTAGCCTTCATAAGGTATCGACTGTATTTCAAACCTGCTCTATGCAATAGCAGATTAGATGTAGACAGGCAAACAATCCTTTACAAGGATATAAAAAGGTTCCTTTTGCCTTTTGTTCTATGACATTTTTGTCATTCAATCTCTCTTGTTCTCTACCAGTTGTTGTTCTTCTTCCTCCTAACCTCTGTCAAAGGCCTAAAATTCATCACATTTGTACCTTTATCCATCTGTGTAGAATCATTTCACTTAAAACATTTATTCACAAATGCTGCTAGAACTATTGCGTACTTACAGTACTTTGTTAATATTTCAGATTTCCAGCATGTGAAGAACTTTGTTTTTATATCTTTAAGAGGTACATCACAAAGATTGTCAACTTTGAGACAGACAACAGTGTTTACTGCTTGGAACATAAGGGATGTTAACTTCACATCAAGATACTATACAAAACCAAACAATCAAACAGCCTGAGTGGGTGATAGAAGTAGAAGTTTTTAAGGCATCTGAAAGACACTTAAATATGTACTTACGGTCCACTTCACAGATGACTATAAACCAAGAACCTGAAAGTGGGATTGGAGAGATATTTTGTCAGTCGGTACTGTCAAGAGGCCCCTTCTGTGATGCAAATCTGCATTGCAATTTGACAAAAAATGACAAAACTTCACACAGAAGCATATATGTCTCCTGTCTAGAAGGTTGTCAATTTTTAAAATGAAAATTCAAACATAATTAACTCTTCATTAGAATCAAAGTCATGAGGTCACACAGTGCAAAAAAAGCCCTTTGACCTACCTACACTGACAATAAATACCACTAAAGGCACGCTAATTTCAATTTCCTGCACATGTTCCATACCTTTGAATGTTATGATATTTCAAGTGCTCATTCAAATTTTTTTTCACGGTTGTAAGGTTTCCAGCCATCACAACCTTTCCAGACAGCGCAGATTCGACCACCCTCTGGCTGAAAAAGACTTTTCTTCTCAAATCCCCTCTGAACCTCCTGCCCCCTTACCCTAAAACTACATCCCGTAATGCTTGATCCTTGAACCAGGGGGAACAACTGCTTTCTACTCATTGTATTCATATCCCTCAAAATCTTATACACCTCAATCATGTCACCCTCAGCTTTCTTTGCTCGAAATAAAATAATCCAATCGATCTAGTCTCTCCTTGTAGCTCAATTGCCCATCCCAGGCAAATCCTGGTGAATCTCCTCTGTACTATTCTAACACTATCACATTCTTACAGATGTCCAGAACTGCACACTGTACTCCAGCTGTGGCCTAACCAACATTCTGTACAACTCCAACATTACCTCTTTGCTTTTATATTCAATGACACGACTGATGAAAGCAATTGTTCCATATGCCTTCTTATCTACCCTTCACATATTTTGCCAACTTAAGGAATCTGTGAATATTTACCCAAAGATCCCTCTGTTCTTCTGAGCTAGCCAGTGTGCTATCATTCATTAAATACTCCCTCATCTTGCTTCTTCTTCCAAAGTACACTGCCTCGCACCTATCAGGGTTAAATACTATTGTTGATCAAAAGATGCTAGACCATGCATTCTTCTGTGAAAAATATGCTATTGAATATATCACAAGAAAATATGGAAGAGGAGGAGGCCAGGTAACAATTAGACACAGTGGGACACTGAGTCAGAGGATGACACAACAGGAACACCAGTGCAACAAGTTCTCATTCATAAAGTATTCAACCTCATCCACAGGATATTTCTTAGAAACACTTCTAATTCTCATGGCTAGATGATCTTGACTCTTGCCAACTTGAATAATCATGTCTTCCATTACTTTAAGTAATATTAATTATACATGTTAATATCAACTCCGGCTCAGTTCACAGCATGATTGCCTTTAATTCAAAAGATCTGGGTTAAATTTCAACATGAGCACAAAAATCATTTAGTAACAACCTCATCACTGAGGTTAGTCATGGCCCACATCAACACTAAATTCCCAGCCTGCCTCAATTCCTTGCAATTTGCCTACTGGTGAAACAAATGCGCAATGAACAATATTTCCCTAGCCCTACATTCATCCCTGGAAGATCTGAATAATAAGGATACCTATGTCAGGCTCCTACTTATTGACTACAGCACCGCTTTCAACACTATAATCCCTACCAAACTCATCTCAAAACTCCAAGACCTAGGTCTTGGCTCCACGCTCTGCAACTGGATCCTCAGCTTCCTGACCCATAGACTGCAATCAGTGAAAATAGATAATAGCACCTCCTCCATAATAATCAATACTAGTGCCATGCAAGGATGTATACTCAGTCCCCTACTGTACTCCCTGTACACTCACAACTATGCAGCCAAATTTTGTACGAATGCCATCTGCAGGTTTGTTAATGACACCACTGTTTTGTAGGCTGGATATCAAAAAATGAGGAGTCAAAATACAGGAAAGAGATAGAATGTTTGATGTCGTGGTACAATGATAAGCAATCTTTCTCTCAATTTCAGCAAAAGAACTGATCATTGACTTCAGGAAGAAAGGAGGAGGACATGCCCTTGTCAACATCAATGGAGATGAGGTGGAGAGAGTTGACAGCATCAAGTTTATAGGAGTGACGAGAACCAACAATCTGTCTGTACCTCCCACAATAAGGACCCTCACCAACTTTTACGGATGTTCCATAGAAAGCATTCTATCTGAGTGCATAACAAATAGGTATGGCAACTGCTTTGCCCAGAACCATAAACTACAGAAAGGTGTGTGCATAGCCCAGACCATCACAGAAACTAACCTCCTATCCATTGACTCCATTTACACTTCTCGTTGCCGCAGAGAGGCTGCCAACAACATCAAAGACCCTCTCAACCCAGTAATATTCTCTTCCAAACTCTTCTGTCAGGTAGAAGATACAGAAGCTTAAACACATGCACCAAAAGGTTCAAGAACAGCTTCTTCCCTGCTGTTATTAGACTGCTGAATGGACCTCTTGAATTTAAAATCTAATGCTTATCTTGTTTTGTACACCACCTATGCAGCTGTAACCTAGTATGCCTCACTCTGTCTTAGTACCCTATGATTTGTACATCCTTCTTTGTTATGGTCTGACTGTACTGCTCACAAACAAAACTCTTCATTGCGCTTAGGCATCTGTGACAACATTCAATCAGCAACTACTTGTGGGAGTTGTGTGTGCATTTCCTATTGACATATATGACAATAATGATTGTATTCATTGGCTGCAAACATTGTGTGTCATGTCTGGTGTTGTGAAAGGTGTTTTAGGATACAAGGCTTTGATTCTTGTCTTGCCATATTATGATGATAAGTAAGCACTGTCGTGGAACGTGGTGACAAGACCATAACATAGAGGAGCAGAAATTAGGCCATTCAGCCCATTGAGTTTACTCTGTCATTCGATCATGGCTGATAAACCAGTACACTGCACATCTTCGGTTAACAACATATATAAATCCATAAATAACACTTCCTGAAAATTGCTTCTAATCAGTGCTTGAGCTCCAACCTACAAGTTTCTAATTCAATACTTCCAAGTAAATTCACGTATGGTAATCAGCAATTAACCCTTAAATTAAATCCTAAAACCCTACCTTCAAATAGATCTTTTTTTCAACAATACTGTGTCTACTTATCACACATTTACATCCCTTTACAAAGGGGTGGTGTCTATGCTGTAACGACAAGCATTCTGGATTCCAAATCCAGTGACTTGAGTTCAAACCTTCTCTCCATTATTCCGAAACGTGACTTTCAACTAAAGGGCTTTTCTGATACAATTGTGATGTCCCTATCTCTTGATCAGAAATGTATTTTCAAGTCCCACCTGCTCCAGAGGTTTGCTATGTCCCATCTGAGCAGTTTGATTTAAAATATCTACATCCCTTTGTGAAAATAACCCCAGAAATCTCTTGAACACAAGATTTTCATATGACTGTGAAATGTCAAACCACACCCAGCTAGTTGCAGGAAAGGACCTCTCGCACATGGAATGAATGATTTAATACGATTTACACATCAAATAAATATTAGCTGGTCTCACTGAAAAACCTGACAGATTACATTCAGTGTGGGCCTATTTTACAGTATACAACCTGAGCAGAGCCTGTAGCACAAACAAGATAACTTGTATCAGGGCAAGATAATATGTCACAAGAGGTTGACCTGCTTTTCATTCATGTTGTTGTTAAATCCAGCACATGGCCTGCTTGACACATGCACACCCAATGCAGTTCTATCTGTAGTACACCCCGCAGGGACCTAATTAGGCCCTTAAGCTGGTAGGTAATTTTCACGGAAGGGCCTCAGCCTGCCACAATCAGGACTGTACCAGTTGCAAAAGACACCCACATCAAGTAGTCAGTCCAGCAGATCTCCTACCTTCACGCACCCATTGAAGAGTTTACCTCATGCCCATTCCTCTCCCAACGAGGATGCCTTTCCCCTCCCGATGGTAGCTATATGCAAACTTTATATCTCACCTACTGGGCCTACTAGTTTGGTTCCTACCATAGCATCTAAACACAGAACCAAATCTTAATCCAATGCTGCTTGTCCCCATCCAAAGGTTTTGGAGGACTGTCGGCTTCTAATTGATTTGCATTTCTCCGAAACAGGACTTCCAGTCCCTGAGGGGGTAAAATCCTGCCTCCAGTCTATTAACAGCCAATTGGCCATTGAATGCTTACAGAGCAATCAATGTTCTTCTGAGCAAAATCCCTTAGTTTCCAGATATTAAACCATTCAAAGGAAGAAGTGAATGCAGCATTTCTTTAACTGAAGTTATCCCTCCTCTTCATCTTTGGAGATCCTTTTATTGAGTGACTGTCAATCATAGTTATCCCACATCAATAGTAGCCTAAAATATCAATGGAGGCTTCCATAAGTCTGCAGTAACATACATAATTTTGCATTCAGAGAATGTCTTTTACTCAAAAGCTGGAACATCAGCCGAGATATGTGAAGGTTGTGGGTGCAGGGGGAAGATTAGTATGAAGAAAGAGAATCAAAGTGAGAAATCAAGGGGATGGAAGGTCAACAAACAGACAAAGACATTGCACAGCTTGGCAGACTGCAGCAGCATTGATTGACAAAGCTTTCACTAAAATGACACATGCCAAGCCCAGAGTGAACAGTCTCATATTATAGTTGCCTGTTAAACCGGTTATATGCAAAGTAAAAATCTGTCCATGCTGTTAACAACTGCCTTGATCCCAATTTCAATTCATGCACTGGTGCATCCATTTTCTGCTGACCACATCAATCACCCTTGACAACTCTGAGTAAAGTAATGTTCAAAGTTCTAGCCCTAAATGTGAACTCTGTTCTCTCCCCATCGATGCTGATTTATCTGTTGTGTATTTGCTTCATTTTCTATTTTTATTTGTATAATGTATAGTAACTTTCAACAACTCAGGTACCATGCAAGTTTGACCAACACTCCTGTTTTGCCTAAATGAATGGCAATTGTGCAATTCAAAGCAGTTTCAAGTAGATTTCAGAGTATCCCTTGCTCTCACTGAGAACATAAAGTAGGTTTCAGGATGATCAAACCACCATATACAATCAAGATATGTTTTGATCGTAACATGGAATACCACCAGAAAAGGCTTTAAAATATTTATATTTTTATTATTTTAAAGTCTACCTTAGAAATGGAATTCATTTTCACAAATATCCTGCCCAACTTTCCAACCACAGCAGGGAAGTTCTGACAGTACCCTACATATTTACTAAAGTGCTTTGTTGATTGACACTGGCTATAAAATTGTGCGGTCAACATTTATGAGAAAGTAAACAGATATTAGGCGTGTAGCCTACTTTGTTTGAGTGCATTGCCGATTACCTGCAAGTAGATCATTACTGCAAGTGTATTTTACTTCATGCCAAATTTCCCATTCACTTATTTCCCTTGTTGACAGCATATTGTAGGTAATTTTCTCCATAAATAAAATTCCAACTATAGAAGCACTGAATATTTATTCCTAAAAAGTGCCTAGAGTGTGAATTCTTCCAAATGTCGACATTCCAACATTTTAAGGGTCTTATCTGTGGAAACAAGCTGGTATTCCATGTCATTGTCAAATACTAAAAGTGTTGTTATCTTCTTTCAATGGAAACTAATTGATTACTGCCTCCCCCAACTTCATTATATCAGTTCAAGGCAAGTCAGATAGTGTCCTCCATTATAAAAAAGTTAACAAGAACTTTATCTGATGAAAACTTTTGAAACCTATTCTCAAAACATATTCAAAACATCAAATCAAAACTTGTGTCTGATATTAACAAACCTAATAATCAACATGAGAAATTAAATTTGTAATGGCAGGCACTTTCTTATTTATTCAAGAGAATGAAATGTAAAAAGTGTGATGTGCAGGAAGTGCACAGGAAGTTAAGTGCTATATGCAAAATTTTAATAAATTATAGGCCTATATTGAAAATTGGTACAGACCAATTAGCCATGGAGAAAAAGCAAACGCTTGCAGCTGATTCAAAGGTTGACATGGTACAGTAAGAAATTATCTCAGACCACTAATGCATTTTCATCAACTGGAAGGGATCCTCTTCACAACTGGAAAAACAGAGCATTTTGTAGGAGCTAATGCATTAGATTTAGATTATAAGCAGTAGCAGTAGTAGACCATTTAGCCCTTCAAGTTTGCCTGCCATTCAAAAGGATCACAGCTAATTGTCTCAATCAGTACCCTGCTTGTTTTCATCCCAAACCCTTTGATTCCTTTAACCCTAAGAACTATATCTACAAAAAGTCATCATTGTCTTACCTTACCATAAGGCTGATGTCTCATCAGAGAGAGACAAATGGAAATTGGTTGACTTGAGAGTCATCATGCTTCAGGCAAAGAGAGAGGTTGAGAAGGTGAGTCCTTTCTGATAGCTCCAGCCAGTGTGGAAATTGAGCCCATGCTGTTAGCATCACTCTGCATCACAAACCAAGCACTCAGCCAACTAAGCCACAGTTGCCACAGTCCCACTGGTACATTGAGAGTCTGGTAAACTTTTGTTACACTCCCTCCACATTCAGAACATCCTCCCTCCATCAGATCAGATGACCAAAACTGCACACAATACTCCAGGTATGTCTCACCAAGGTCCTGCTCCTGTGCCCAAGCGCTCTCACTGTGAAGACCAACCCGCTTTCTTCACTGCCTGCCGCACCTGCACGCTTACATTCAGTTTGTACATCACTAAGACACCTAGTTCTCTTTGAGCTCCATTCTTTCCCAACCTTTCACAATTCACATAATAATCTGCCTTCCTGTTTTTGTAACCAAAGTGTAACCAAACACACATTTATCCACAATATGCTTTATCTGCCAAACACTTGCCCACTCACTCAACTTCTCTGTATGCTCCTCACAGTTTATCATCACACCCAGCTCTGAGTCATCTGCAAACTTGGATACATTTACTTCCCTCATTTAAATCATTAATATATATCTTGAACAGCCAGGGTCCAAGCAGTGATCCCTATGGTACTCCACTAGTCACAACCGGTCATTCACCGATTCATTCCCATTAAATTTTCCAACTACATTTCAGTTCCTCCTTCTCACTAGACCCTGCACTCCCCCACATTTTTGGAGCATTATCTCTGTTTCTGAAGACAGAACCAAATTATGCATTTTATGGTCTACTGATTCATTGCTCCTCATTGCTCCTGTTTCTGCGTGCAAACTACCAACCGGTCTTAACTAATCATCTTCTCTTCATATACCTAAAAAATTTTGAAACAGTTTGTATGTTCACTGCATGTTTATTTCCATAACATACTATGCAGATTTATATTATATAGATATTCGTGGAAAATCACATGAACATCCACATCTTCAGCTTTGATATTTACATTTATTAGACTATTTAAAAACCTAAAATTCCCAGTCCCTTTTGCATCTTTTAGATTTGAAGCCTTTATCCACTTTTATGGCATGTAATATGTTACTTCCGAGAGCAGAATCAAAATATATTGACAATAACATTCTTAACATTCTTTGAGCGATCAAAACATTTCACTAAATATATTTTGTATAATTTACACTAACTCTTCATGAAACGACTGCCAAATTCAAGTTCTGCAGTTTTTCTATTTTTTTTCCCCTGCAATGAGTTACACTTATAGAGCCATTGAGATGTACAGCATGGAAACAAACCTTCGGTCCAATCCGTCCATGCCGACCAGTTATCCCAACCCAATCTAGTCCCACCTGCCAGCACCCGCCCATATCCTTCCAAACCCTTCTTATTCATATACCCATCCAAATACCTCTTAAATGTTGCAATTGTACCAGCCTTCACCACTTCCTATGACAGCTCATTCCATACAAGTTGCCCCATAGGTCTCTTTTATATCTTTCCCCTCTCACCCTAAACCTATGCCCCCTAGTTCTCGACTCCCCACCACAGGGAAAAGACTTTGCCTATTTACCCTATCCATGCCCCTCATAATTTTGTAAACCTCTATAGCATCACCCCTCAGCCTCCGACACTTCAACGAAAACAGCCCCAGCCTATTCAGCCTCTCCCTATAGCTCAAATCCTCCAACCTGGCAACATCCTGGTAAATCTTTTCTGAAGCCTTTCAGTTTTCACAACATCTTTCCAATGGGACGGAGACCAGAATTGCACGCAGTATTCCAACAGTGGGCCAACCAATGTCCTGTACAGCCGCAACATGACCTCCCAACTCCTGTACTCAATACTCTGACCAATAAAGGAAAGCATACCAAACCCCGCCTTCACTATCCTATTTATCTTCGACTCCACTTTCAAGGAGCTACGGACCTGCACTCCAAGGTCTCTTTGTTCAGTAACACTGCCTAGGAACTTACCATTAAGTGTAGAAGTCCTGTGAAAATTTGCTTTCCCAAAATGCAGCACCTCGCATTTATCTGAATTAAACTCCATCTGCCACTTCTCAGCCCATTGGCCCATCTGGTCAAGACCCTGTTGTAATCTGAGGTAACCCTCTTCACTGTCCACTACACCTTCAATTTTGATGTCATCTGCAAATTCACTAGCTGTACCTCTTACGCTCGTATCAAAATCATATATGTAAATGACAAAACGCAGAGAACCCAGCACCAATCCTTGTGGCACTCGACTGGTCACAAGCCTCCAGTCTGAAAAACAACCCTCCACCACCACCCTCGGTCTTCTACCTTTGAGCCAGTTTTGTATCCAAATGGCGAGTTCTCCCTGTATTCCGTGAGATCTAACCTTGCTAATCAGTCCCCCATGGGGAACCTTGTCAAATGCCTTACTGAAGTCCATATAGATCACATCTCCTGCTCTGCCCTCATCAATCTTCTTTGTTACTTCTTCAAAAAACTCAATCAAGTTTGTGAGACATGATTTCCCACACACAAAGCCATGTTGACTATCCCTAATCAGTCCTTGCCTTTGGCACGGTGGCACAGTGGTTAGCACTGCTGCCTCACAGCGCCGGAGACCAGGGTTCAATTCCCGCCTCAGGCGACTGACTGTGTGGAGTTTGCACGTTCTCCCCGTGTCTGCGTGGGTTTCCTCCGGGTGCTCCGGTTTCCTCCCACAGTCCAAAGATGTGCAGGTCAGGTGAATTGGCCATGCTAAATTGCCCCTAGTGTTAGGTAAGGGGTCGATGTAGATATAGGGGTATGGGTGGGTACATTTCGGCGGGGCGGTGTGGACTTGTTGGGCCGAAGGGCCTGTTTCCACACTGTAAGTAATCTAATCTAATCTAATCAAATACATGTACATCCCGTCCCTCAGGACTCCCTCCAAAAACTTGCCCACAACCGACATCATGCTCACTGGTCTATAGTTCCCTGCCTTGTCCTTACCGCCCTTCTTAAACAGTGGCACCACGTTTGCCAACCTCCAGCCTTCTGGCACCTCACCTGTGACTATCGATGATACAAATATCTCAGCAAGAGGCCCAGCAATCACTTCTCTAGCTTCCCACAGAGTTCTCGGGTACACCTGATCAGGTCCTGGCGATTTATCCACCTTTAACAGTTTCAAGACATCCAGCACTTCCTCCTCTGTAATCTGGACATTTTGCAAGATGTCATCATCTATTTCCCTACAGTCTATATCTTCCATGTCCTTTCCCACAGTAAATACTGATGCAAAATACTCATTTAGTATTTCCCCCATTTTCTGTGGCTCCACACAAAGGCCGCCTTGCTGATCTTTGAGAGGCCCTATTCTCTCCCTAGTTACCCTTTTGTCCTTAATATATTTGTAAAAACCGTTTGGATTCTCCTTAATTCTATTTGCCAAAGCTATCTCACGTCCCCTTTCTGCCCTCCTGATTTCCCTCGTAAGTAAACTCCTACTTTCTTTATACTCTTCTAAAGATTCACTCGATCTATCCTGTCTATACCTGACATATGCTTCTTTCTTTTTCTTAACCAAACCCTCAATTTCTTTCGTCATCCAGCATTCCCTATACCTACCAGCCTTTCCTTTCACCCAGAAAGGAATATACTTTCTCTGTATTCTTGTTATCTCATTTCTGAAGGCTTCCCATTTTCCAGCCGTCCTTTTACCTGCGAACATCTGCCTCCAATCAGCTTTCGAAAGTTCTTGCCTGATACCATCAAAATTGCCTTTCTCCAATTTAGAACTTCAACTTTTAGATCTGGTCTATCCTTTTCCATCACTACTTTAAATCTAATAGAATTATGGTCACTGGCCCCAAAGTGCTCCCCTCAGTCACCTGCCCTGCCTTATTTCCCATGAGTAGGTCAAGTTTTGCACCTTCTCTCTCGTTGGTACATCCACATACTGAATCAGAAAATTGTCTTGTACGCACTGAACAAATTCCTCTCCACCTAAACCCTTAACACTATAGCAATCCCAGTCTATGTCTAGAAAGTTAAAAGTCCCTAACATAACCACCCTATTATTCTTACAGATAGCTGAGGTCTCCTTACAAGTTTGTTTCTCAATTTCCCTCTGACTGTTAGGGGGTCTGTAATATAATCCCAATAAGGTGATCATTCCTTTCTTATTTCTCAGTTCCACCCAAATAACTTCCCTGGATGTACTTCCGGGAATATCCTCCCTCAGCACAGCTGTAATGCTATCCCTTATCAAAAATGCCGCTCCCCCTCCTCTCCTGCCTCCCTTTCTATCCTTCCTGTAGCATTTGTATCCTGGAACATTAAGCTGCCAGTCCTGCCCATCCCTGAGCCATGTTTTTGTATTTGCAATGATATCCCAATCTCATGTTCCTAACCATGCCCTGAGGTCATCTGCCTTCCCGGTTAAGCCCCTTGCAATGAAATGAATGCAGTTTAAATTATTATTCCTATCTTGTCTCTGACTGTTTGACTCACCTCTCTTCTCAACTGTACCAGTCTCAGATTGCTCTCTTTCCTCACTATCTCCTATTCCTGCCCTCACTAGCTCGTAGTACCGGGAATAATCCTGATATTACGACTCTCTAGGACCTCCTTTTTAAATTTCTGCCTAACTCTCTGTCATCTCCCTTCAGAATCTCAACCTTTTGCCTTCCTATATCGTTGGTTCCAATGTAGACAATGACCTCTTGCTAGCCCGTCTCCCCCGTGAGAACATTCTGCACCACTTAAATGTTGAATTTTATGATTAAATATATTTTTGCAGGTTTAAAATCATCCTGGGTTGCTGTCAAAGAAAGTAATGCTATGATCCCAGCTAATGTTGTTACAGGTCAAGTCAAATCCCATATTGAAATCTGCATTGATAGATCATATTTTGGTCCTTTTTGCTTTAATGAAGTGGTCTTTCACCGAAACACATACACAAAATGCTACAGGTTTGATGTCAACAGTAGAACAGATGTTTATTATGTAAAGATATGAAAATAAAATAGAATAAACTTAAGGGAGGAAAAGGCAAACTGAAGAACTACAAAACTGTTACCTTGACATCCTTCGTAGGAAATATGTTAGAAGCTATTCGAAAAGAATGTGATAACGGAACTTTTAGAAAAGAAGAGCAAAACTGGACAGTTAACAAACTTATGAAAGGGAACCAATGCATGAATTGTGATTGGATTTCACAAGGCTACTAGCACAATGTTAGCAAATAAAATTGGAGCATGTTGGATTGGAGACATTTACTAGTATTGATTGAGAATTGGTTAATAGATAGAAAACAGAGCATGAACAAAAAGGATCATTCTCAGGATGGTAAGATGTTAGTCGTGCAGCACTGCAAGCATTAGTGTTCAATCTATAACAGTTAACAACCTAAATTATCTCAATGTGGGTAACAATTGTAGTTTTAGTGACTGAGAGTGTGTCCATGCCATACCACTGATTCAATGCCAGGTCCCTTGCTGTTTGCATATATTAATGAGCCTGAGTGAATGTAAGAGGCATGATCAAAAATTGGTTATGTGTTAAATAGCGAGGAGCAATGTCTTAGACTACATGATGATATAAACAAGCTAGTCAAATGGGCCGAACAGACACAAATAGAACTTAATTGAGAAAAATGAGACACATTTTGGGAGCATTCACAAGGAATGGGAGTACACATTGAATGTTAGGACCAGAGGAACCACACAGGATCAGACAGCCATGGTGTCCACAATCCTTGAAGGCAGCAGGAAAGATAGACAAGGTGGTTAAGACAGCTTTTAGGATACTTGACTTCATTAGTTAAGGCACTCAATACAAGAGCAAGGAGGTGATGATGGAGCAATATATAATGTTAGTTAGGCCACAGCTGGAATATTGCGTACAGTTCTGGTCATCACACTATAGGAAGGATGTAATTGCACACCAGAGAGTGCAGAGGAGAGTCACCAGGTTGCTCCCTCGGCTGGAGCAATTTAGCAATGAGGAGAGACTAGTAGACTGGAGTTATTTTCCTAAGAGCAGACAGGGCTGAGGTGTACAAAGTTCTGTGGAAAATAGACAGGTTAGGTAAGGAGAAACATTTCCCTTTAGTAGAGGGGTCACAGTGGGTGGCGGGGAGGTTCTTTATGATAAGCAGAAGCTTTCGAGAGTACTTGAGGGGGAAAAAAATCACCCAGACAATTGTGGGCATCAGAAACTCACTGCCTAGAGGCATGAACCCTCAAGGCATTTAAGAGCTGTTTAGATGTATACTCACAACACAATGGCATACAAAGCAATAGATCAAGTGCTGGAAAGTGGGATTACTATAGATGGATGCTTGAGACTAATGTGAGCATGATGAGCCAGAAGGTCTCTTTCCTTACTTTAAAATCTACGATTTTAAAAGCTAGCATGCGGGTGCAGCAACTAATAAGAAAGACAAACAATATGTTGGCATGAATTTCAAAGGGATTGGAGTACAGAGATAAGGATGCCCTGGTGTAGGTACCCTTCCTTGGTGAGACCTCTCCTGGAGTATGTGCATAACTGTGGACTCCTTGCCGCAGAAGGGGTACAAAAACAGGTTCACCAGATTAACCTCTTGAATGGCAGGATCATCCAATGAAGAAAGGCAGATAAAAATGAGTCTGTATTCCTCAGAGTTTCAAAGAATGTAAGTGATGTCACTGAAACTTAGAAAACGCTTACTGGACAATTCAGGGTGGATGTAAAAGCCTGTTTTCACTGGCTTGTGACTCAAGAACCAGGGGACAAAATCTTAGGATAAGGGGCAGGCTATTTAACACAGCTGAGGATAAATTTCTCCTCCCAGAAGGTGATGAATCTTTGGAATTCTCTTCTCCAGAGAAATAATTGAGCAGGTTCAAGACACAAACTGATGGGTTTCTCAGGACTAATGACTTAAGGGATACAGACACAGTTTGGGAAAATGATATTGAGGAAATAATGAACTAGACTGCTGGGACAGGCTTGATGGACTGAATAGCCTACCCCTGTACCTACATTCCCAAATTACATGAAATAATTATGAAAAACATCTGTTAATTCTTATTTCCAGTATACCATCTACTCAAGGGAATACATTTGGGCATCCAACTGAGGACTGTCGGTTGAAAATACACTCGAAGCCAGAGTCATACAGCATGAAACAGACCATTCGGTCCAACCAGTCCATGCCAACCATATTCCCAAACTAAACTAGTCCCACCTGCCTGCGCTTGGCCCATATCCCACCAAACATTCCTTATTTGTATACTTATCCAAAAGTCTTATAAACATTGTAACTGTACCCACATCCACTACTTCTTCTAGAAGTTTATTCCACACACAAAACACTTTGTGTAAATGAAAAATTGTCCCTCATATCATTTTAAAATCTTTTTCCTTCCAATTAAAAATATTCCCCATAGTCTTGAAATCCCCCACCCTACTGAAAAGACATCTGCCATTCATCTTATCTATACCCCTCATTATTTTATTAACCTCTATAAGGTCACCTCTCAACCTCCTACATTCCATTGAAAAAAGTCCCAGCCCATCCAGCCTCTCCTCAAACCCTCCATTTCTGGCAACGTTCTGGTAAATCTTTTCTGAATTTTCTCCAGCTTAGTAATATATTTCCTATAATAGGCCACCAGAACTGCACATAGTACTCCAGAAAAGGCCTCGCCAACACCCTGTACAGTCTCAATATGATGCCTCAACTCGTTTACTCAAAGTCAGATTAGAATGGTGCTGGAAAAGCACAGCAGGTCAGGCAGCATCCAAGGAGCAGGAGACTCAACGTTTCAGGCAAAAGCCTTCACTCAAAGGTCTGACCAATGAAGGCAAGCGTTCGAAACACCTTCTTAACCACCCTGTTTACATGCAAATAAGGTCAAAGGTCAAGTGACAACAGATTATACTCCAACAGGTTTATTTGAAATCACAAGCTTTAGGAGCACTGCTCCTTTGTCAGGTGAATTCACTTCACCTGTTGAAGCAGCAGTGCTCAAAAAGTTTGTGATTTCAAATAAACCTGTTGGAATATAACCTGGTGTCACATGGCTTCGGACCTTGTCCAACCCTGTTCAACACCAGCACCGCCACATTATGTTTGCATGTAACACGAACTTCGAAGAATTATGTACCTGAACCCCTAGTCGACCACACAACTCAAAGCCCTACTTTTAATTGTATAAGTCCTGCCCTTGTTTGTTTCACCAAAATGCAATACTTCACACTTACCCAAATTAAACTCCATCAGCGAGTCCTCTGCCCATTGACCCAACTGATCAAGATCTCTTTGTGGTCGATGTGCTACTGAGATCTTATAAAGCTCTGGTTAGGCCTCCATTTAGAATACTGTGTGCAGCTTTGGGCCCCACACCTCAGGAAGGATATACCGGCTTAGGAGCATGTCCAGTGGAGATTCACATGGATGATGCCTAGAACAGTAGGCATAACATACGATGAACGCCTGAGGATCCTGGGATTGCATTCATTAGAGTTTAGAAGGTTAAGGGGAGATCTAATAGAAACTTAGAAATGCATTCAAGGCAGAGATTCATAAATGTTTAATCTTGCGGGTAAGAGACGTTGAAATGCCCATCAGCCATGATTGAATGGTGCAGTGGAATCGATGGGCTGAATAGCCTTACTTCCACTCCTACGTCTTATGGTCTTTGTAATCTCTTAGGAAGTTGGTTGTCAATTTAGTCAACACGCTAAATTAGCAAATATTTGAATAGAAAAGAAGTATGACAATCTTCTAAACTCTTGGGAACATATGCATAGAAAGAATAAAGACACTCTTGTAAAGTCAATTATTTCAGTTAAATCAGAAATAGGAACTGAGCCTAATAACTTACTCCCTTCAGCTCAACGTCAGTTAACAAAACTTAAGTTGACACACTGACATAGGATACAGAGCTGTTCTACTGCTTTTTAAATATTTCATAGGAAGCAGCTTGATATGAAATAAATTGTAATTGTGCAGAGTAACAACTTCGTTCATATGCATTCTGTAAAATAGATCAATTTAAAGATTTGTATCTGGCCCAGTCTCACTGAAGTGTTTCCAGTCCACCTGCTAAAAACATTGAAGTGGCATTGGAAAGGCAATATTCAGCACATTTGGCAGGATGGAGTAATACTGATACACACCAGGTTACACTGATTAGATATGATTAGATAAGAACAATATAGCAAAGTCCTGAGTGTAAGCAGAAGCTAGCACTGAGGGAAAGGTCCAATCTGACAATAACTAAATAAATTCTTTATACTTACTCTAGCACCTCCCTAATGTACCTCATATGGCTCACTGTGTAAAGTAGTATAAGTGCTGGGGCTCATCAGGTGGTGCATACACAACAGCACCCTGCACAATCCAGGACCCAAACACTAACTCACCAGCCAAGAAAAAAGTGAGCAAATATTAACAGTGTTTTGCTCAACTGTTGTTGCTGAAGTCTCAAGCAATTTTTCTCAGATAACTTCTTGTACACTACAGAGGAGTTCCACCTTGAAATGCAATCAGTGTTTGACAACAAAATTATATGCTGTTGTGTCTGAGCATATCATCCAATAAAAATCTTTACCTATAAGAATACAGTACTTTTACAGATCTAGATGTGTGTATATCAGGTTATTTTTGATAGCACAACACGTATTAACTGTTCTCTTAGTGCAAGTTTTTTTTTTCCACACAGATCACTTTAGCCATAAATGTCCTGTATTTTGAGTGGACTTTTTCTGCTTAATTAAAAACCTAGTTCATTTCATTAAAGCAGTGCATGGCAATCAATAACAATCCTAACACAAATGACATCTTCCATGCTTACATCACTATTATATCTGTCTTTGTCCTCTTCGCAGCTAACAATGTCATACCTTTCTAAGGATTTCCTATCATTATTCGGGTCAGTAAGAGAATCTTTGCTTGCTTCATTCTACTTCAACTATAGCTCCGCTTCTTGCACTGGTACAGTTACCTCCAGAGAATCCTAATGGTACTTCTCAACTATAGATCATAATGCCAGCATTTGCGTCAGCTAGAAAATTAGTAAAAGCTAACTAACCATTTCTAAATAGGGTGGTACAGCCTCCAGTGTTGGCCAGTGACATGCCATTACACAAGGTGAAGCCAGGCATAGGCATATCATAACTTAGAGTCATAGAATCACACAGCATGGAAACAGACCCTTCAGTCCAATCAGGCCATAGCAAACATAATCTCAAGCTAAACCAGTCCCACCTGCTTGCTCCTGGCCCATAACCCAGCAAACGTTTCCATTCACGTATCCATTCAAATGTCTTTAAAAAGTTACGCGACCACCTTCTATGTAAAACAATTTGCTTCTCATGTCTTTTTTAAAATATCTCTCCTCTCACCTTGAAAATGTGTCCCCAGTCTTGAAATTCCCCATCTTTTTTATAGGTATTTTTATTGAAAAAAAAGGACATTTTAGAACTTTTTTTTACAAAATTACAAAGTAATACAAACAAGTATAAACATTAATATACAATTAAATATATATTAAAAAAATAACCAAAACATAAAGAGGGAAAAAAAACAACTAACTACTATCCTACAAACAACCAAAACATAAAATAAGATATCATACATTTCTAGCGAAAAATAACGGAAGTAATTAAGAACATCCTCAAAATGGAATAACATCAAGTCATAATAAAACCCATATTTATTCGGGATTCCTCCTCCCGGCGGCCCCAGACCAACCAGAACTAGTACCACAACCAGACAAAAGCCCCTGACAGTATGGCCGAAATATCTGTGTTGCTATAGTTCTGAAAAGGCTGCCATATTTTATAGAATAATTCAGTTTTTTGGTGCACCATTTTTGCGAGGAAGTCAAGGGGGATATATTCCATGATTAACCTGTGCCATAGCGTGATAGAGATGTACAGCATGGAAATAGACCGTTCGGTCCAACCCGTCCATACCGACCAGATATCCCAACCCAATCTAGTCCCACCTGCCAGCACCCAGCCCACATCCATCCAAACAATTTCTATTCATATACACATCCAAATGCCTCTTAAATGTTGCAATTGTACCAGCCTCCACCACGTCCTCTGGCAGCTCCTTCCATACACGCACCACCTTCTGTGTGAAAACGTTGCCCCATAGGTCTCTTTTATCTCTTTCCCCTCTCACCCTAAACCTATGCCCTCTAGTTCTGGACTCCCTGACCACAGGGAAAAGACTTTGCCTACTTACCCTATCTATGCCCTCATAATTTTGTAAACCTCACTAAGGTCACCCCTCAGTGTCCAATGCTTCAGCAAGAACAGCCCCAGCCTATTCAATCTCTCTCTACAGCTCAAATCCTCCAACCCTGGTAACATACTTGTAAATCTCTTCTGGACCATTTCAAGTTTCACAACATCTTTCCAATAGGAAAGTGACCAGAATTGCACATAGTATTCCAACAGTGTCCTAACCAATGTCCTGTACAGACACAACATGACCTCCCAACTCCTGTACTCAATACTCTGACCAATAAGGGAAAGCATACCAAACACCTTCTTCACTATCCTATCTACCTATGACTCCACTTTCAAGGAGCTATGAACCAGCACTCCAAGGTTTCTTTGTTCAGCAACACTCCCTAGGACTTTACCATGAAGTGTATAAGTCCTGCTAAGATTTGCTTTCCCAAAATGCAGTATCTCACATTTATCTGAAGTAAACTCCATCTTCCACCTGACAGCTACAGAAGTGATTGCTGGGCCTCTTGCTGACATATTTGTATCATTGATAAGTCACAGGTGAGGTGCTGGAAGACTGGAGGTTGGCAAATATGGTGCCACTGTTTAAGAAGGGTGGTAAAGACAAGCCAGGGAACTACAGACCAGTGAGCCTGACCTCAGTGGTGGGCAAGTTGCTGGAGGGAATCCTGAGGGACAGGATGTACATGTATTTGGAAAGGCAAGGGCTGATTAGTTATAGTCAACATCGGTTTGTGCATGGGAAATCATGTCTCACAAACTTGATTGAGTTTTTTGAGGAAGTAACAAAGAGGATTGATGAGGGCGGAGTGGTAGATGTGATCTATATGGACTTCAGTAAGGCATTTGACAAGGTTCCGCATGGGAGACTGATTAGCAAGGTTAGATCGCACAGAATACAGGGAAAACTAGCCACGTGGACACAGAACTGATTCAAAGGTAGAAGACAGAGGGTGATGGTGGAGGGTTGTTTTTCAGACTGGAGGTCTGTGACCAGTGGAGTGCCACAAGGATCGGTGCTGGGTTCTTTACTTTTTGTCATTTACATAAATGATTTGGATGCGAGCATAAGAGGTACAGTTAGTAAGTTTGCAGATGACACCAAAATTGGAGGTGTCATTTCTAAAGGGATTTCTAACCCCAATTCCTGGTTTCATGTTTTAAACAGTCATTCCATGTCTTTCGATACCTCGTTACATAATGAATGATAAAGAGTACTGACTGAGGGTGGACCCATTGACCAAAGCACTCTTCTCTCCTTATCCAATTAGTAGGGACTGTCTAATAATGTGGTCTTCCTGTGTACATAATCTCGTATTTGGAAATACTGAAAAAGGTCTCCATTAGGCAGTCCAAACTTCTGGTGCAACTGCTCAAAAGACATCATAACCTCCCTATCGAACAGGTCCCCTAAACAAGAGATACCTCTGGACCTCCAGGTTTTAAATGTAGCGTCTGTCAGCACTGGCTGAAAACCCGATGCTCCCACTATAGGAGTATAAGGAGAAGTTTTTATGTAGGTCACCCTCATCTTGCTGCATTGTCCTCTAGGCTTTAATTGTATTTAATACAATAGGGCTTTTGCAATAGTCTATAATAGCTCTCATCTTATCTAAAAATAAAAAATTGATGACAAGTCACTTTGCTTGGGAGGTCTCAATGTCTAACCAAGTCTTAGGGAAATGACAATGACAATGAAAACATCCCACTAGTTGTAAAACATATGATAATGAAAGTGTGAAAATTTTCCCTCTTACCTTGCAAGATTTCATCACAAATCATATAATTTGTTTATATACTTGTTACGGTGACACTGAAGTATTCTTTTCATGTTCACAGATGCACTCTTTTCCATTACTTTCTTCAATTCAGGCCAGTGGTTAACTCCAATCCTCACATTAGTTCAGACTCCCAGTCTTCTCCCTTTTCATCCTATTGTTCTCCTTCAAAATAACACCCATCACCCGCTCACCATAGTGCACACTAGAGCACAAGACGTAGGTGCAGAAGTTGGCCTTTCAGCCCATGAATTCTGCTCTGCCATTCAATGAAATCTTGGGTGATCATATAATCCTCAATTCCGCTGTCCTGCCTTATTCCCGGAACTCTTGATCCCCTCACTGCTGAAAAAAACCTCAGCCTTCAGTACAATTTAACAACCAAGCCTTGATAATCCTCTCTAAAAAGAATTCTACAGATTGATTACCCTCAGAGAGAGGAAATCTCTCCATATCTGTTTCAATCTATGAATCCTCTGATCCTAGGCTCTCCCACAAGGGGAACCATCTCTCCATACCTACCTTGTAAAGCTCCCTAAGAATCTTACGTGTTTTAATAAGATCAACTTTTATTCTTCTAAACTCCAATGAGCACAAGCCCAATCTACTCAACTTCTCAAGAAAATCAAGAACTCGGATGGTAGCTTTTCTGTGATTCATATCTACTCTCTGTCTTCCAATAGTTATCTAATCTTCTATCCATGTGAATATGAAACCCTGATATCACGGACTCATCTTATTAAGTAGTCTTCCGCATGGCCCCTTCACAGATGCATTCTGGAAATCCAACTACATTGCATCTATTAGTTCTCCTTTATCTATCTCTCTCGTCACCTTCACGAAGAACTCTAATTTGTCAAACATGATTTCCCCTTCAGGAAGCTTTGCTGACCCTGCTTGATTGTATTGTGCATTTCCAGATCATTCTGCTATTACATCTTTTATAATAGTCTATAATGTGCTGGAGATCCAAATGAAAACAGAAACTGCTGGAAGAAATTAGCAGGTCTGACAGCACATGTGGAGAGAGAACTGTCAATATTTTGAAACCAATGACCGTTCTTCAAGACCTTTAGCTTTTGTATCCTTCCCTTTTTGAGTAAGGATGTTTCAAATCATCTGGGGCTACTCCAGAATCTACAAATTTGTGAAATATTACAGTCAGTGCATTCATTCTCACTGCAGCATTCCCATTCTCTAGTTTACCGCAAACCTTTGCCACATTTTTTTTCTTTCAATGTGATATTATCCTTAAATTAATTGGTTGATCATGGTTACTTTATCTCATTCCCAGAATCATTCTTCATCGCTGGGATACATATCGGTCATGAGTCAATAAGTATTCACTTACACATCTGCCATTGTGCCTCAACTGTATTTTTACGCTTAACTCCTTTCCAAGTCCACTTCAGTCAACTCTGCTCTCATCCCTTGTGACTTCCCTTATTAACACTTAGCATGGTTGTTTCTAAGTTTATTACTCTCAATGAGCACTACATTTGACCATGTTATCGTCACTGTTTTGGAGAGGATCGTTGACACTGAGAACTTGTAAGGAGATGTCAGCTATCTGTAAGAATAATACGGTAGTTATGGTAGGGGATTTTAACTTTCCAAACACCGACTGGGACTGCCATAGTGTTAAAGGTTTAGATGGAGAGGAATTTCTTAAGTGCATACAAGACAATTTTCTGATTCAGTATGTGGATGTACCTACTAGAGTAGGTATAAAACTTGACCTAATCATGGGAAATAAGGCAAGGCAGGTGACTGAGGTGTCAATGGGGGAGCACTTTGGGGCCAGTGACCATAATTCTATTTGTTTTAAAATCGTGATGGAAAAGGATAGACCAGATCTAAACATTGAATTTCTAAATTGGAGAAAGGCCAATTTTGACGGTATTAGGCAAGAACTTTCAAAAGCTAATTGAGGGCAGATGTTCACAGGTAAAGGGACGGCTGGAAAATGGGAAGCCTTCAGAAATGAGATAACAAGAATCCAGAGAAAGTGTCTGGGTGAAAGGGAAGGCTGCTAGGTATAGGGAATGCTGGATGACGAAAGAAATTGAGTGTTTGGTTAAGAAAAAGAAGGAAGCATATGTCAGGTATAGACAGGATAGATTGAGTGAATCTTTAGAAGAGTATAAAGAAAGTAGGAGTTTACTTACGAGGGAAATCAGGAGGGCAAAAAAGGGACATGAGATAGCTTTGGCAAATAGAATTAAGGAAAATCCAAACAGTTTTTACAAATATATTAAGGACAAAAGGGTAACTAGGGAGAGAATATGGCCCCTCAAAGATCAGCAAGGCGGTCTTTGTGTGGAGCCACGGAAAATGGGGGAGATACTAAATGGATATTTTGCCTCAGTATTTAATGTGGAAAAGGATATGGAAGATATAGACTGATTAGGGATAGTCAACATGGCTTTGTGTGTGGGAAATCATGTCTCACAAACTTGATTGAGTTTTTTGAAGAAGTAACAAAGAAGATTGATGAGGGCAGAGCAGTGGACGTGATCTATATGGACTTCAGTAAGGCGTTCGACAAGGTTCCCCATGGGAGACTGATTAGCAAGGTTAGATCTCATGGAATAAAGGGAGAACTATTTGGATACAGAACTGGCTCAAAGGTAGAAGACAGAGGGTGGTGGTGGAGGGTTGTTTTTCAGACTGGAGGCCTGTGACCAGTGGAGTGCCACAAGGATCAGTGTTGGGTCCTCTATGTTTTGTCATTTATATAAATGATTTGGATATGAGCATAAGAGGTACAGTTAGTAAGTTTGCAGATGACACCAAAATTGGAGGTGTAGTGGGCAGCGAAGAGGGTTACCTCAGATTACAACAGGATCTTGACCAGATGGGCCAATTTGCTAAGTGGCAGATGGAGTTTAATTCAGATAAATGCGAGGTGCTGCATTTTTGGAAAGCAAATCTTAGCAGGACTTATACACTTAACGGTAAGGTCCTAGGGAGTGTTGCTGAACAAAGAAACCTTGGAGTGCAGGTTCATAGCTCCTTGAAAGTGGAGTCGCAGGTAGATAGGATAGTGAAGAAGGTGTTTGGTATGCTTTCCTTTATTGGTCATAGTATTGAGTACAGGAGTTGGGAGGTCATGTTGTGGCTGTACAGGATATTGATTAGGCCACTGTCGGAATATTGCGTGCAGTTCTGGTCTCCTTCCTACCGAAAAGATGTTGTGAAACTTGAAAGGGTTCAGAAAAGATTTACAAGGATGTTGCCAGGGTTGGAGGATTCGAGCTATGGGGAGAGGATGAACAGGCTGGGGCTGTTTTCCCTAGCGCGTCGGAGGCTGAGCGGTGACCTTGTAGAGGTTTACAAAATTATGAGGGGCATGGATAGGATAAATAGACAAAGTCTTTTCCCTGGGATCGGGGAGTCCAGAACTAGAGGACATAGGTTTAGGGTGAGAGGGGAAAGATATAAAAAAAGAGACCTAAGGAGCAACTTTTTCACACAGAGGGTGATACATGTATGGAATGAGCTGCCAGAGGATTTGGTGGAGGCTGGTACAATTGCAACATTTAAGAGGCATTTAATAGGAAGTGTTTGGAGGGATATGGGCCGGGTGTTGGCAGGTGGGACTAGATTGGGTTGGGATATCTGGTTGGCGTGGACAGGTTGGACCAAAGGGTCTGTTTCCATGCTGTACATCTCTATGACTCTTTCTATCAATTCTGTCTTGTTAATCATTACCTAATCCAAAAATAACCTGCTTCCTGGTTGAATTCTCAACATATTGTTCTAGGAAACTGCCCCAAATGATATGATGAACTCTTCCTCATGGCTACCTTTGCCAATTTGATTTACCCAATCTATGTGAAGACTAAAATAACCCATAATTAATGTACTACCTTTTTTTTTTATAGGCCCTCATTGTCCTTTCATTTATTCCCTGTCCTACAGGGCAGCACAGTGGCTCAGTGGTTAGCACTGCTGCCTCACAGCACCAGGGACCCAGATTCGATTCCAGCCTTGGGCAACTGTCTGTGTGGAGTTTGCACATTCTCCCAGTGTCTGCTTGGGTTTCCTCCGGGTGCTCCGGTTTCCTCCCACAGTCCACAAATGTGCAGGTCAGGTGAATTGGCAATTCTAAATTACCCACAGTGTTAGGTGCATTACTCACAGGGAAATGGGTCTGTGGGTTACTCTTTGGAGGGTCGGTGTGAACTTGTTGGGCCAAAGTGCCTGTTTCCGCACTGTAGGTAATGTAATCTAAGCTAATGTGAGGGGGTAGAAAGTCTACTTCCACGAGTGCATTTATTCTCTTATTATTTCTTAAATGCACCCATACGACTTCTGCATAATCTGATCCCAAGTAATTTTTTTACAGTCTTTCTATAATAAAGCCAGCCCATCATCCTTTGATTCCTACCTACCTTTTCATAAGTCACACAATCCTAAATATCTTAGCCCCAGTTCTGACCTCCTTGAATCCATTTCTCTGTAATGGCTGATCATACTCATTCACTTCTAATTATGTTATTAATTTGTTTAGTTTGTTCCAAATATTTCATGCATTTAAGTAAAGCACCATTAATTTTGCCTTTTTTTCCATATTTTCAGCCCTTTGGCTCAATTTGCTTTTTGTTTCTGCTTACAAACTCCATTCCTCATCAAAATAGTTAATTTTGATCCTGCAATGCTGCCACATCTTTTTTCCTCACACCTGTGTCTGCAATTTCAGCTTGTTGACTTGAACTATCATTTCAGTGTGGATCTCTCTTCCCTCAATTTATGGTAGCATTTTTCATTCCCCATTTTCACCATGCTACATACTGAATCCAATCTTACCCTATCCTTTATTCCATGCTGATAAATTTCGATTCACCCATGCTATGTAACTCACACTCAGTTGCGAGTAACTGTTTCAGTGTCTTCTGAGAGATGTGTCCTAAACACAATCAATTGCATTCCCTCCATCATTAGGTCAAGATTAGGGACTTTCATTGATGATTACAAATGTTGAGCTTCAGTCATGACATTTCCAAGTACTGAAGTAGTCAATGTTTGTATGCAAGAAAGTGTGGACAATATCCAAGCTTGGGCTGAGAACTATCAAATAGCAATTGTACCATGCAAATGCCAGACAAGAACGATCTCCAGCAAAGGAGGATATAATGCTCACCCTTGTCATTCAATTACATTACCAACAATGAACTTCCACTAATAAACATCCTGGGGGTCACCATTAACAAGAAACTGAACTGGACTAGCCATATAAATATATCCCCTGCCACAGCAGGAATTACAAAACCTACGCCCACACCTCCCCCTTCACCTCCATCCAAGGCCCCAAAAGAGCCTTCCACATCCATCAAAGTTTCACCTGCACATCCACCAATGTCATTTATTGTATCCGCTGCTCCCTGTGGTCTCCTCTACATTGGGGAGACTGGATGCCTTCTCGAAGAGTGCTTTAGGGAACATCTCCGGGACACTGGCACTAATCAACCCCACCGCCCCGTGGCCCAACATTCCAATTCCCCCTCCCACTCTGCCGAGGACATGCAGGTGCTAGGCCTCCTCCACCGCCACTCCCTCACCACCCGACGCCTGGAGAAAGAACGCCTTCATCTTCCACCTCAGAACACTTCAACCCCAGGGCATCAATGTGGACTTCACCAGTTTCCTCATTTCCCCTCCCTCCCCCTTACCCCAGTTCTAACCTTCCAGTCAGCACCATCCTCATGATCTGTCTTACCTGTCAATCTTCCTTCCCACCTGTCTGCTCCACCCTTCTCTCTGACCTATCACCTTCATCCCCACTTCCATCCACCTATTGTACTCTTGGCTACCTTTTCCCCAGCCCCACTCCCCTCCTATTTATCTCTCCACCCCGGAGGCTCCCTGCCTTCATTCCTTTTACCCAAAACATCAATTTTCCTGCTCCACTGATGCTGCCTGACCTGCTTTGCTTTTCCAGTACCACTCTAATTTAGACTCTGATTTCCAGCATCTGCAATACCCACTTCCGCCATATAAATGTATCTACTACAACAGCAATCTAGAGGCAAGGAATTCTGGAGCAAATAATTAGCCTCCACTTTTCTCGACACCCATCTACAAACCATGATGAAATACTCACCACTTGCATCCATATGTATTGCTCTAACAACATGCAAGAAGCTTGATGCCATCCACCTAACCAAACACATCCCATCCAAACCCAACCACCACCTTCAACATTCATCACCAAAGCATGGTAGCAGGATTGTACACCATCCACAAGATGCATTCCAGTACCTCACCAAGCTTCATTCAACAGCACCTTAGAAGGACAAGGGCAGGAATTACATGGGACCATCACCACATGTAAGCTCCTTACTGAGGCGCTCACTATTCTGATTTGCAACTGTGTTGTCATTTATTCACTTCTACAGGATCAAAATCCCAGAACTTCCTTCTTAACAGTACTCTGGGTGTTCTTGCATCCCAAGGACAGCAGTTTAGCAATATCTTCTCCAGGTAATTAGGGATGGGCAATAAATGCTAGCCTAGCCACATTCACATCCCACGAATATTTTCTCAAAGTGGGATGGATTATCATGATTATAGCACAAACTTGATAGCACTACTCGCATGGGTTCAAGCTTCTCTCCAAGCCTTCAGTACATAACTGAATTCCACATTTCTGTCCACCATATAAAATTTCAATGGAGGATCAAACCTTCCACCACATTACAGAATAAGTTGAAAATGGTAACTGTGAATTAAAATAGAAAGAAAAAAGAAGTCACAACAAAGATATGGCATCATTTTTCATTATGTCTGAAAACACAGTACCACTGAAATGTTTCAGTTTATTTCCCAAATACTAATATGGTAATGATTTGAAATAATGTTCCCTTTGGGAGCCATAAGAAAGCAGTATTATACTGAAGGGCAAGTTGCAACGAAGTGCTGGGAACTCCAGCTTACTAATAATTATTTAGCAAAATGAATCATTTACCTTATGATTTTTGGATAACATTATCTAATGCTAATGATTCAGAAGCTTTTAGACAGCCATAAATAACACACTTTATTTTGAAGGTGGTGGTTAACCTCATGCACAGTTACTGCAATAAGAAAATGGTCTGTGCAGTAGATCCTTTACTTTCATTTTGCTTCCCATTAGCCAGCACTGCAAGTAACCACACTTAGTACTAAGATATTCTGTACACTGAAAACTACAAAGGAATCTTATGACTGAGTTCAGACATGTCAAGATTCAATGCATTTTGCTTTAAAAACCTAACTTGTTTCAAGTGTCTTGCTCTGAATAGGTAGCACAATTTGATCGACTTAAATAGATTTGCAATTCCTCTCACTTTTTATTAATGTATTGTCCTTTCCTATCACAATACTTCAATGTTAATAGCCTTGCTTTTGAACATTTCCATATTGGATGTGCTTCATTTTATGAACCAGGAGATTTTTAAAAATGTTTATCGAGAATATTATGTGGAAATTAATCTCTGTTCCTTACACTGATTAAATGCACTTCATAAAATCCAGATGATTTCTTATTTGTAATAGTTACAAGTTTTGCATTCAAAATGTATTTCAGCTCACACCCTGCCTGTCACGTTTATGGTTATCCCGTTTACATCCATGCAAATTATCTGGCTCAACCTCCAAATAAGGTGGCGAAAGTGAGTACGGCAGATGCTGGAGATCAGAGTCAAGAGCGTGGTGCTGGAAAAGCATCAGGCAGCATCAGAGAAGCAGGAAAATTGGCTTTTTGGGCAAAAGCCCTAACGCCAGGTACTAGCTCAGTAATTACATATCTCAAGACTATATCTAATACCACCATACCTGAGAAATTCCCAAATAAAAATATGTTCCTTCCTAATACTGTAGAATGAAAGACAACCCAAACAACCACATTCCATGTTTCCGAAAGATGAGAAATAATTTCCAGATATTCTGTTAGCTCCAACCCTTAGAGATTACATCAGCACACTCACCCCTAGTAGGTTAAGAAGACTCTTAATCTAGTTCTGCAATATAGAAATCTCTCATATTAACTCTCGAGCTATATCCCACCACTCTTCAGGAACCTTCCAAGCTTCAGATCTCTTATTCACATCCCAACAAATCAACAATACCCGTGTTACCCCAACATCAAATCCCTATCACCTAGATTGTTAAACCTCCTAACTGTTCCTAAATACCTGTCACCTATCTGCAACCCAGTACTTTCCCAATAATTTCTTCAACCCCACAAGATTAAATGTTATGCATTTAATCACACTCCAGGCTTTGAGCTTATAATTTAAGTAAATATTTCGGCAGAACAGTGAGCTTCCCATGTGTTTTTAGTCAAAGTTTCTTCTTCAAAGAACCAGAAGTGAAATCAGCTTGTCAGTGACCATATTTGCTGTATGTGTAACCTTGAAATGCACAACATCTGTTTTCATGTCAAACATGGGTGTAGTTTGGGAGTAATTAATCTGTTGTAAGCACTAAGATATTGAGGATGGGCAAAGATGCTATAAAACTTCTTCCTGCACATTCTATATGTTTAGTTTGTAACTAACACAACTCAACTGGAAGAACAAGCTATGCATACCTGGATGGGTGCAGCTCCAACACTAAGGTGCTCAATACCATCGAGGACAAAACAGTCCACTTGATTGGCATTCAACCTCTATCATCAATATTCATTCCTTTTGCTATAGTGCATATTGGCAGAACTGCCTACCATCTAAATGATGCACTGCAGTAACACACTAAGCCTTCTTTGACAGCACTTTGCAAACTGAACTTAACTAGATCAACAGATAAAAAGAGTAGCAAGTTGAAGGTAGTACCACCACCTGCAAATTCCTTCGAAAATGCACACACTTCCTGACCTGGAACCATATTACCTTGCTGGTTCTTTATTGTCACTGGGACAAAATCCTGGATCTCACTTCCTAACAGCACTGGGAGTGACCCGACACCCCAAGGACTGCTGCAGTTCATGAAAGAGTTTCCCCATCTTTCTGGCATAAAGAATTCCAAAGGTTCACAACTCCTTGGTCAAAGACATTTCTCTTCCTCGGCCCTAAAAGATCAATCAAACTGATGATAAATTGGGGAATATTGCATAAAGGGATGACAGTGGATAGGCAGTGGCAAGTATTTAAAAAGTGCTTGGAGGAACTGCAGCAAACTTTAGTTCCTTTCTGGCACCAAAAAAATGGAAAAGATGGACTGGTCACAGCTAACAAGGGAAATCATACTTGGATAGTATTAGATGCAAGGAAGGGGCATACAAATTGGCCTGAAGAGGAAACAGACCCGAAGATTGACAGCAGTTTAGATTTCAGCAAAGGATTACAAAAGAGATTGACCAAGAGGGGAAAAACTGAGTATGAGAGTAAGCCTGCAGAGGAGATCAGAGCTGATTGTAAAAGCTTCTATAGATATGTGGAGATAAAAAGAATTGTGAAGACGACATAATGGCTCAGTGGTTAGCACTGCTGCCACACAGCATCAGGGAGCTGGTTAAATTCTGCCTTTCGGCAAGTGTTTATGTGAAGTTTGCATATTTTCCCTATGTCTGCGTGGGTCTCCTCCAGATGTTCCAGTTTCCTCCCACAGTCAAAAGATATGCAGGTTAGCTGGATTAACCACGCTAAATTGCCCGTTGTGTCCAGGGAGTGCAGACTATGAGCATAAGACACGGGAAATGCAGGGTTACCAGGATAAGGTGCGCCTAGATGGGATGCCCTTTGGAAGTGCGGTGTGAATGGCCTGCTTCCACGCTGTAGGGATTCAATTACAAATGCCTTACAATCAGAAACAGGGGAAGTTATATGGGGATCAAAGAGATGGCAGATCAATTAAAGACATATTTCAGTTCTGACCACACAAGAAGATACAAATCACATTCCAAAAATGTAGGGGAACATAGGGTCCAGTGAGAAAGATATGGAAGGAAATCAGTATTAGTGGGGAAATGATATTGCAGAAACTAATAGTTTAAAAGGCGACAGATCCCCAAGCATCCAACAATTCCAGAGTACTTAAGGAAGTGGCTCCAGAAATAGTGGATGTATTGGTTGTCATCTTTCAAGACTCCATAGACTCTGGAACAGTTCCAAAGGATTGGAGGGTAGCTAATGTAACCCAACTACTTAAAAAAGGAGGTAGAGAGAAAACTGATTTATAGACCAGTTAGCCCGACATTGATAGCAGGGAATATGCTGGAGTCCGGTATAAAAGAGTTAAAAGCACAACACGTGAAAAACAATGATGGAACTGGATGGAGAGAGCATAGATTTATAAAAGGGAAATCATGCTTCACAAATCTGTTGGAATTTGTCAAGGGTATAACTAGTAGAGTTGTTCGGGGGAACCAGTGGAAAATTAAAGTGTTTGGGATTGGAGGTAGAGTACTGACATGGATAGAGAGCTGGGTGGCAGACAGGAAGCAAACAAAGAATAAACGGGGCTTTATTTGAGTGGTGACCAGTGATCATTGGGGTACCACAGGGATCAGTGCTTGGACGCAGGCTATTCACAAAATATATTAATGATTTAAATGATGGGAACAAATGTAATATCTCCAGGTTTTCAGACAACAAAAAACTGGTGGGAGTGTGAAATGGGGAGGATAAGCAGATGCTTCAATGTGATTTGGATAAGTTGAGTTCATAGGCAGATGTAATAGTGGCTGAAGGACCTGAACTAAAGGGAATTTATATTAGGCAGAAATGGTGTTGGGGAGACTGTTAGGTCTGAAAGCTGATAAGTCCCCGGGAACTGATGGTCTGTATCCCAGGGTACTGAAGGAGGTGGCTCTAGAAATCGTAGATGCATTGGTCATCATTTTCCAGTGTTCTATAGATTCAGGATCAGTTCCTGCAGATTGGAGGGCGGCTAATGTTGTCCCACTTTTTAAGAAAGGAGGGAGAGAGAAAACAGAGAATTATAGACCAGTTATCTGACCTCAGTGGTGGGAAAAACACTGGAGTCAAGAATAAAGGATGAAATTACGACACATCTGGATACCAGTAACAGGATAGGTCAGAGTCAGCATGGATTTATGAAGGGGATTAGTCATGCTTGACTAATCTTCTGGAATTTTTCGAGGATGTAACTCAGAAGATGGACAAGGGAGATCCAGTGGATGTAGTATACCTGGACTTTCAGAAAGCCTTTGATAAAGTCCCACATAGGAGGTTAGTGAGCAAAATTAGGGCACATGGTATTAGGGACAAATACTGACATGGATTGAAAATTTGTTGGCTGACAGGAAACAAAGAGTAGTGATAAACGGCTCCCTTTCAGAATGGCAGGCAGTGACCAGTGGTGTGCCGCAGGGATCTGTGCTGGGACCGCAGCTTTTTACAATGTACATTAATGATATGGATGAAGGTATTAAAAGTAAATTTGCGGACGACACTAAGATCGGTGGAGTTGTGGATAGTGACGAAAGGTGTAGTAGGTTGCACAGAGACATAGATAGGATGCAGAGCTGGGCTGAGAGGTGGCAAATGGAGTTTAATGTGGACAAGTGTGAGGTGATACACTTCACACTCACAGAGTCATAGAGATGTACAGCATGGAAACAGACCCTTCGGTCCAACCCGTCCATGCTGACCAGATATCCCAACCCAATCTAGTCCCACCTGCCAGCACCAGGTCCATATCCCTCCAAACCCTTCCTATTCATATACCCATCCAAATGCCTCTTAAATGCTGCAATTATACCAGCCTTCACCACATCCTCTGGCAGCTCATTCCATGTTTTAAATAATTCCTTCAGTGTTTAAACAAACATGTCTGCTCTGGAACTTTTACTAAACCCATTACAGTGACATATCGTATTTTTAACAATTCTAAAATATCTTCTCCTTTTCTCAAGAATTGCTTTATACATCCAGCTTTCGCCAAGACCTTGCAGAATTTGGACAGAGTAATTGGAATGCAAAGTACTGGGCTAATGGTAAGATTTTTGGGAGTGCGGATGAGCAGAGAGATCTCTGTGTCCATGTACACAGATCCCTGAAAGTTGCCACCCAGATTGACAGGGTTGTTAAGAAGGCATACAGTGTTTTGGCGTTTATTAATAGCGGGATTGAGTTCCAGAACCAGGAGGTTATGCTGCAGCTGTACAAAGCTCTGGTACTGCCACACTTTACAGTTCTGGTCACCGCATAAGAAAAAGGACGTTGAAGCTTTGGAACGGGTGCAGAGGAGATTTACTAGGATGTTGCCTGGTATGGAAGGAATGTCTTACAAGGGAAGGCTGAGGGCCTTGAGGCTGTTCTCATTAGAGAGAAGAAGGTTGAGAGGTGACTTAATAGAAACATACAAGATAATCAGAGGGTTAGATAGGGTGGACAGGGAAAGCCTTTTTCCAAGTATGGGGATGGCAAACACGACACAACTTTAAAGTGAGGGGAGATAGGTATAAGACAGATGTCAGAGGTAGTTTCTTTGCTCAGACAGTAGTAAGGGTATGGAATGCTTTGCCTGCAACGGTAGTAGATTCGCCAAGTTTAAATGCATTTAAGTCGTCATTGGACATGCATATGGACGTACATGGAATAGTGTAGGTGGGATAGGCTTCAGGTTAGTATGACAAGGCGGCGCAACATCGAGTGCTGAAGGGCCTGTACTGCACTGTAATATTCTATGTTCTATGTTTAATATTAGCAAATTTACTTATGACACAAAACTGGGTGGCAGGGTGAAATGTGAGGAGGATGTTAGGAGAATACAGGGTGACCTGGACAGGCTAGGTAAGTGGACAGATGCATGGAAGATGCAGTTTAATGTGGATAAATGTGTGGTTATCCACTTTGGTGACAAGAACAGGAGGGCAGATTACTCCCTTAATGGAGGTAAAAACAATGACTGCAGATGCTGAAAACCAAATCCTCTTGCAAGGATGCCTGCCTTGAAGAAGTTTTCCTCCTCTCTCTACAACCCCACCCTCCTCTAGCTTATCTCTCCATGCTTCAGGCTCACTGCCTTTATTCCTGATGAAGGGCTTTTGCCCGAAACGTTGATTTCGCTGCTCGTTGGATGCTGCCTGAACTGCTGTGCTCTTCCAGCACCACTAATCCAGTATTCCCTTAATGGAGTCAAGTTAGGTAAAGGGGCAGTACAACAAGATCTAAGGATGGATGCTGCCTGAACTGCTGTGCTCTTCCAGCACCACTAATCCAGTTCTTGTACATCAGTCAATGAAAGCAAGCATGTAGGTACAGCAGGCAGTGAAGAAAGCTAATAGCATGCTGGCCTTCATAACAAGAGGAGTTGAGTATAGAAGCAAACAGGTCCTTCTGCAGCTGTACAGGGCCCTGGTGAGACCGCACCTGGAATATTGTGTGCAGTTTTGGTGTCCAAATTTGAAGAAAGACATTCTGGCTATTGAGGGAGCGCAGCGTAGGTTCCCGAGGTCAATTCCCGGAAATGGCAGGACTATCTTACGCTGAAAGATTGGAGCGACTGGGATTGTATACACTTGAGTTTAGAAGGCTGAGAGGGGATCTGATTGAGACATATAGGATTATTAAAGGATTGGACACTCTGGAGGCAGGAAGCATGTTTCCACTGATGGGTGAGTCCCGAACCAGAGGACACAGTTTGAAAATAAGGGATAGGCCACTTAGAACAGAGTTGAGGAGAAACTTCTTCAACCAGAGTGTGGTGGGTGTATGGAATGCTCTGCCCCAGAAGGCTGTGGAGGCCAAGTCTCTGGATACTTTCAAGAAAGAGTTGGATAGAGCTCTTAAGGATAGTGGAATCAGGGGTTATGGGGATAAGGCAGGAACAGGATACTGATTGAGGATGATCAGCCACGATCATAATGAATGGTGGTGCTGGCTCGAAGGGCAAAATGGCCTACTCCTGCACCTATTGTCTATTGTATGGCAGACAAAGAATATTATAGTTAAATGTCACATTATCCACTTTGTAACAAAACCAGGAAGGTTTTTTATCTGAATGCTGATAAATTGGGAAAGAAGGAGGTGTAATGAGCTCTGGGTGTTCTTGTACACCAGTCGCTGAAAGTGAACATTCTGCTGCAACTGGCTGTGAAGAAGGCAAATGGCATGTTAACCTTTATGGTGATAATATTAGTATACAGAAACAGGGGTGTCTTCCTGCAATTGTACAGGAATAAAAATGGAGACTGCTGGTGAAACTGGTGAGGAGTCACCAGACTCGAAATGTTAACTCCGTTTTCTCCACACAAATGCTAATGTACCTGCTGGGTTTCACCAGCACTTTGTGTTTTTGATAAGATTTCCAGTATCCATAGTTCTGTTTCTGTGTTTTATTTTATGCAATTGTACAGGGCATTGTGTATTGCATGTTGGTTTGGTCTCCTTATCTGAGTATGGATGTTCTGGCTACGGAGGGAATACGGACTACGATTTACCAGACTGATTTTAGGAATGGCAAGGTTTAATTTGAAGAGAAACTGGATTGGTTAGGAATGTTTAAAAAAATAATGGGGGAGCGCATAGAACCTGTAAAATTCTAACAGGACTAAATGAGGTAAATGCAGGAAGGATGTCCCTGATGACTGCTGAGTCCAGAACCAGGGGTACCAGTTTAAACATACAGACTAGAACATTTATGACTAAGATGATGAGCAACTTCTTCATCCAGACCGGGGTGAGCCTGTTAATCGCCTTCTTTCTTAATGATGTGTTGATCCTGCATACCTCAAATGGATCTATACTATTATCCTCAGATCCCTCTACTCTTCAATCAGTTAGACACTTATTTTTCCAGGGATAAATAGCATTTTTTTTTTAACTGCAGCAATTTTTTAAAGCTTCTGAAGCAGCACCTCCCAAACATGCAGCCTTCACCATTCAGAATCACAAGGGCAAAGGAGTACATCACTTCTACTCACTTCTGAATCATACACTGCATTTATATGATCATAAATCACTTACCCTCATAGTCACTAGGTCAATATACTGGAACTCCCTGCCAAACATTATTAGTATATAGTTGTAATAAGTTGAGAACAAGGCTGTGACGACAATTATGAGCTAAATGGATTGCAATAAGTGTCAGAGAATTAATTTTTGAAAAGCCATGAGAGATAGCAAGATCACGGGGAGGAGATGCCTCAGTGGGGAAGATTTAGTCATTATTGGTGCAACCAGAAGACCACAACATGAATTGCAATGGGAATTTAAATCAAAGAGCTGAGGAAGAGACCAAGTTCAGCCACGATGTATTTCACACTGAATATATTCACTACATAGATTCCCTACAATGTGGAACCAGGTCATTTGACCCAACAAGCCCATGCTGACCCTCTAAAGAGTATCCCTCCCAGACCCACTCCCCTACCCTATCGCTGTAACCCTGCATTTCCAACAGCCAACGCACCTATCCTACACATCATTGAAAACTATGGGTAATTTAGGTTGGCCAATGCACCTAATTTGCACATGTTTGGACTGTGGGATGAAACTAAACCACCTGGCGGAAACCCAAACAGACACGAGATGTACACTCTCCACACAGACAGTCACCGGAGGGTGGAATCAAACCTAGGTCCCTGGTGCTGTGAGGCAGCTGCGCTAATTACTGAGCCACCATGCCACCCCCTAATTAAGAAAAATTAAAATTATAGTTCAGAAAATGTTAACAAACCATTTCTATTGTTTAGATACTCATGCCAGGGCTCCTTTACAGTGTTGCAACTAGTTTTCTTAACTCAATAGCAGTGTAAAGTAAATCTAGTACTGTTATAATAAGAGGCAGCACAACTAGCAAAACAGGACCATGAACAGCAAAATAGCTGATAGTAACCTGTGTAGGCAAGCAATACAGTATCCAATCAATGACTTAAGTATTAATAATAGAATGTAGGTTTAACCAGTCAGAATAAAAATGTGCAGACATCAACTTCCAAACAACTACATGTGGACAATCTTGCACGTGCAAAAATGTGTCTATTGTCGGTTCTACCATAAAATACACTCCATAATATAGTTGGTCTCACTCCACGGCATCAGGAGCTCTGAGGGTAATGAAGTTCTGTACTACAGCTTAAATGGAACTCCTCAATTGCATTACATTAACAGATGATTTTGCAATTTCTACTTTCTTTTTAAAACGTGTGTCTTTGTAAACAGTATCTTTATATCTCTGTATGCAAATATTCATGTAATTTTGAATGCAAGGCCATATGCCCATTTTCTTTTGCACATATATAAGGCATAGAGATCCATAGCACGGAATCAGATCCTTCGGTTCAACTCATCCATGCTGACCAGATATCCTAAATTAATCTAAACCATTTGCTAGCACTTGGCCTATATTCCTGAAGAAGGGCTCATGCCCGAAACGTCGATTCTCCTGCTCCTTGGATGCTGCCTGACCTGCTGCGCTTTTCCAGCAACACATTTCCACCTCTGATCTCCAGCATCTGCAGTCCTCACTTTCTCCTATATTCCTCTAAACTCTTCCTATTCATATACCTATCCAGATGCTTTTTAAATGGTGTGATTGTGTCAGATTCCACCACTTCCTCTGGCAGCTCATTCCATACATGCACCACCCTCTGTGTGAAAAAGTTGTTCCTTAGGTCCTTTTCATATTTTTCCCCTTTCACACTAAACCGATGCCCTCTGGGTCTGGACTCTCCCATTTCAGGGAAAAGACCTTGTCTATCTATCCTATCCATGCCCTTCATGATTTTATAAACCTCTATAAGGTCACCCCTCAGCCTCCGGCACTTCAGGCACTTCAGCTATAGCCTCTCCCTATAGCTCAAACTCTCCAACCCTGGAAATACCTTTGTAAATCTTTTCTGAACCCTTTCAAGTTTCAGAACATGTATATCCATTGTTCTTTATCACAAAAGGCTCCGGCTGTGCTGTCTCCTCAACCTAATGTAATGTCAAAATCATTTTTAGAAGAAACACAGAAATACATAAATTAAGAAGCATCCATTGTTATATTTAAATTTGTTTGATGCTTCTGAGTAATCCTCAGCATGATCAAAAATTTACTTATGTTATTTATCCATCTGAAATTCATCCTGCATGATATTTGTAATTACATGCATTTCTGCACACCATAGCAAAAAAAAAACAGAATACAGTAAATTTTATCATGGGATTCAATGCACTTTTAGGTCCTAAGTCATGCTGCAGCTTGTCACTTACCAACAGCATTTGAAATTCTTATCAAATATTTTATTTTCTCAGTTTCATAAAAACCTTCAAAATGTGCAACCGATGCATTAGATTTTACAGTATGTGGAGATAGCTGAGCTGCACTGATGGCTTTATTGATAAGTGCACTGATTAGAATGGAACTGAGCCAACCATCCCAGATTTATTCTTAGGCAGTATCATTTAAGAAATGTAGTTCTGTAGACCTAAATTTATGATAGCCCCAGTGAATACCTGCATTTCATCCTGGCTGACTTGATCCTTGGTGTCATCTCAGCTAAGCACTCTGCTGCGACAGCAGATAAGGTGTAACAACTCTCAACACCCCTGAAAAAGGGAGGCAAAAAAAAAGTTAAGAACCACACTTCTTGCTCATAAACACCATCTAGTGAACCCTGTTAGCAGTTCACATATGTGAACAGCTGGTGGGTATCAGATTAAGATCTGCTATGATCTTTCCACTGAGGAATAACCTATGCACACTCAGTTTCTACACAGATGCGTTAAGAATGAAGTGTGGACAAAAATGTAGCAAGGTTGATATTTTCCTTGTAATTATACCCATCAAGCGTCACTGCATTCAGAAAGGGGCGAAACAAAACAAGGATAAAACAGCAAGTACGTTGGGAGCAACACGTGAAGTAATGGGATCAAATGATGTTCATAAATCACTTAAGATTTTTTCTCAGTTGCTGATATCATCTCAAATATTTGACTAGATTGCTACCCTGCAATTTACTCGTATCAATTATCGTTTACGTAATACATATGATTGTTTACCAGTATATACACACCGTCCATTACTTTTGTTAAAAGGGAGTTGTCACTTCCTATCTGGACTAACAGAACGTTTCACTCTACTTCCTAAAATCCTTCTTCCTAGGATACAAAGTATACACGAACAAGGCTTAATATTGTGATGGCGGTTACAGAAATCAGAACAGAAAAACTCAGCAAAGATCAAAGATGATGGAATTATTTAACAAACAAAATAAAAGCACAGCTGTTACATAATCGCAGGGATCTATTTCATTTATGATCTCCTAAATTACTGCATTTCAGGACAATCAGATCTATCTTTGTCTGTAAAATTATCAAATCATGTAAATTTTTATTGTGTAAATGTATACATTCCATTGCACTATACATTGTCAAACATGCATCTTTGCCTGGCAACAAGTTATACAATGATTAACGGTCTGCATAGGTACAAGTTAACACTACAAACTGCAGATTTTCCAAGTGATTGTACCTATGGCTTACCAGAGACTGTAAAAAAGGAACAATCTTATTTATTTGGAACATTGCATTAAGTTGTTCAGCTCAGTCACTTGAAACAAGCCATATTCTAACTTCCACACACCCCTACAGACTACTTAAAGATTCTTTGCATAACTTTAAAGTTTGATAGCTTTAAATGTACATTTGATGAAACAAATGTAAATAACATGTTAAAGCATATTTCATTTTTTAATGTTAATCTTGTTAAGAATGCTGAAACTGAAAACAGTACCAGAAAGTGAACTGGTGGAACATCAGATAAAACAATGTATCATAAAAGATGCCAGTACGGTTAAAGAATAGGAATGTAAGTTGTATGGTATTCAAACTGTAGGAACTTTGATGTGCCAATTACAGTTTGGTTTTCACACACACACAGTTTTTAAAGTTACACAAAGGTTTCATCTTGGAAGGCTAAGGACAGCAAACACAAGGGCACCACACTACCACGAGACTCACCTCCAAATCATATATCCTCCTTGGTTTTTCTATTGTGGTTCATTCATGCCTGGGCCAAGTTCTCAGAACTCCCTAGCTAACATCACCATGAGTGCACCTACCCACTCAATTTGCAGAGTTTAAAGGAGGCAACTCACCACCACTTTTCAAGTGCAATTAGAGATGTACAATAAATGCTGACTTTAACAGTGTTTCCACATTTTGAGTGAATATATTTCACTTCGATAAAACTAGCAGAAAAGAAAACTTAGCAATGAGTTAAAGGGGCCTTCCATCACCCTTACCCCTGCAAGACAATTCACTGTGTTACTAAAATGGAGAATTTGATTAAATCAAAAAGGCAATGTAAATCACAAGCTAGTGCCACAGATACTTTTAATTTTAATAAGGAGGTCAAAAATATGCATGACACATACATTTCCTATAAAGATCAACATGGCATCTCAACGTTTTCAAGAAATACTGAGAGTCATAGAATCTTAAAGATATATAGCACGGAAGTATACTTCAGTCCTACCAGTCCATGTTGAACATAATCGTAAACTAAACTCGGCTCCTGGCCTATATCCCTCCAAACCTTTCCTATTCACATACGTGTCATTTAAACGTTGTAACTGTGCCCACATTCACCACTTCCTCAGGAAATCCATTCCACATACGAACCATCCTGTGTAAAAAATTTACCCCTCATGTCTTGTTTAAATCTTGCTCCTCTCAGCTTAAAATTTTCCTCCCTTGTTTTAAAATCCCCCATCCTAGGTAAAAGACACCTACCATTAACCCTATCTGTACTCCTCATGATTTTATAAACCTCTATAAGGTCACTTCTCAACGTCCTACACTCTAGTGAAGTAACTCGCAGCCTACTCAGCCTTTCTTTATAATTCAAATCTTCCAAACAAGGCAACATCCTAGTAAATCTCTTTTGAACCACTCTAGCTTAATAATATCTTTCCTATTACAGAGCAACCAGAACTGGACACAGTACTCCAGAAGAGGCTTCATCAACTTCAACATGTTTTCCCAACTCCTATACTCAAAGGACTGTGCAGTGAAGGAAACCGTGCTAAATGTCTTAACCACCCTGTCTATATGTGACCCAAATTTCAAAGAATTATGTACCTGAATCCCTAGGTTCCTCTGTTCCACAACACTACCCAAGAAGCTACTTTTAACTGTAGAAGTCCTGCCCTGTTTGTTTTACCAAAACACAATACCTCACATTTATCCAAGTTGAACTCCATTTGTCATTTTTCAGCCCATTGACCATTTAATCAACATCCCTCTGCAATCTTAGAAAACCTTCTTCACTGTCTACTCTGCCACCAATGTTGGTGCCTTCTGCAAACCTACTAACCATTCCTTCTATATCCTCATCCAAATAAATGACAAACAGAAGAGGACCAGTACTAATCCCTAGGTCTCCGATCTGAAAAACTACCTTGTACCACCATTCTCTGTCTCCTACCGTTAAGCCAATTATGTATCCAATTGGCAAGCTCATCCTGACTCCTATGTGACCAAATTTTACTAATTCTACCATGTGGAACCTTGTCAAAGGCTTCACTGAAGTCTAAGTAAACAACGTCTTTTGCTCTGGCCTCATCAATCTTTTTGGTAACTTCCTCAAAAAAAACTTAATCATGTTTGAGACCCATTTTTCTTTGCACAAAACCATGCTGACTATCCCTAATCAATTTTTGCCTCTCTAAATGTTTACAAATTTTATCTTTTAGAATCACCTCCATTCCATACTGTAGGGGATCTAACCTAAACATTATCCAGCCTCCATGTACTGATAGATGATGCAAATATTTCTGCAAGGACCCTGCAATTTCCTCCCTTACTTCCTACAGCATTCTGGGACACATTAGATTTATCCATCTTTATATTCTGTAAGACCTCCAGAACTTTCTCTTCTGTAATGTGAACTGTTTTTAAAACATGAACATTTATTTCTCTGAGCTCTCTAGCCTCCATTTCTTTCTGCAAAAACTTGATGCAAAATAATCACGTAATATCTCTCCCATCCTCACTGGTTCAATCTTCCACAGAAATGGCACAGCCAATACTAAAAAATTCTGAAACAGGTTGCAACTTCTTAGGACAAAAAAAACACAAATATTTTTAAACCACAGAGTTTTTTTTTGCTTCGCTAAGTCAAGGTATTGTGACAAAGTTAATCATTTCAAATGATTCTGTCTGGGATTAATCCACATTTGGTGTCAGAAAAACAAGAAGTCTTCAGATTTTCTGAATTTCTACCAATGTGAGCCCAAATGTATTATGCCAATAATTACGGTTATCACCGCAATAGGAAAATGATTAATCATGTGTATTGCCAACCAATAACATACATTGACTTCATAAGAATTTGGGGAAGTAGGCCATTCGGTCTCTTGGATCTGCTCTGCCATTCAATAAGCCAATGCCTGATCTGTTTGAGTTTCAATTTTTTTATTTTCATCGCCCATTGATAACTTTGACTCTTTTGTCTAATGAAAATTTCTCTCTCTCTCCATCTTAGAAATATTAACTGACCCTGTTGCCGAGGTATAGTTAGAGTCACACAACCCTTAGGGAAACAAAGTTCATCATCTCTGTCCAAAAGGGCAATCCCTAATTCTTAAAAACAGTGGTCCCTGTTTCTGGACTCACGTACATTAGGAAACATGTTTTCGATATCCACCTTGGCAAGACCTTCAGGATTTATATATTTTAATCAAATTACCCTTCACTCTTCTAAACTACAGTGGAAACATTATCTCACCTTTCCTCATGACATAACCTGTTCATTCCAGGAAACAGTGTAGTAATGGGCGGCACGGTGACACAGTGGTTAGCACTGCTGCCTCACAGCGCCAGAGACCCGGGTTCAATTCCTACCTCAGGCAACTGTCTGTGTGGAGTTTGCACATTCTCCCCGTGTTTGCGTGGGTTTCCTCCAGGTGCTCTGGTTTCCTCCCACAGTCCAAAAACGTGCAGGTTAGGTGAATTGGCCATGCTAAATTGCCTGTAGTGTTAGGTGAAGGGGTAAATGTAGGGGAATGGGTCTGGGTGGGTTGCTCTTCGGAGGGTCAATGTGGACTTGTTGGGCCGAAGGGCCTGTTTCCACACTGTAAGGAATCTTAAACATCCTCTGAACCACCTCCAACACATTTACATCCTTCCTTAACCAAGGAGATGAAAGCAGCACACAGTATTGGTAAAGTGGCCTCAACAATGCCCCACGTAACTGAAGCATTAAGTCCTTAGTCTATGTTCAAGTCCTCTTGCAATAAAAGATAACATTCCATTGACGTTACATACCTGCTTTGCCTGCACACTCACTAAGAAACCCACAGACAAGAACTCCTAAATCCATTTGCAGATTGGAAATCTGCATGCATTTTTGTTTTAAGTAATGCTCTATTTTTATGATTATTCCTGCCAAACCGAGAAACTCGACTTTTTTCCACATAATTCTCCATGTGCCAGATTTCTGTCCACTTACTCAAACTATTTGTCTGAAACCTCCTTATGTCTTCCTCAAAACATATTTTCTTACCTATCTTTGCATCATCTGCAAATTTAGCTTCCATGTCTTTGCTTCCAAAGTCACTGATAAAACTGGTTAAAAAAAGCTGAGGCCCCAGAAATCACCCCTACATTTGGGTTGTCAGACGGTGAAGTCAATTAAAAACTATTTAAACACTTTCAATTTTCTGGTTTGCTGACATCACTGCTTCTGCTCGACAAGATATCCCCTTCACATGGTGCCAGATTTAAACTACCATTGGAAAGGAGGATAACTGAGGTCAGCAACCAGTTTCACCAATCTTGGAAAAATCCAGTCAAATAATAAAAAAAATTGCTCAAGATTATTTAAAGGATTCATGTGACTAAGTAAAGCCCTATCCAACCAGATCAAACAAAACTTTTTGCAAAGAGGGAAACAGAACATTCTAGAGTTGACAAATGTGAGCACCAAAAAAAAGAAGCAACTTTCACAATCTCAGAAAATCTCAAGAGGTGTTAAAGCAAATGAAATACCACTGATGTGAAACCTCTGTTGTAAAGTAGGAGCCGCAGTGAATTTGCCACAGCAAGGTCTCACAAACAGCAATAAATTATCAAATTATCAGAGTAGGTTTACAGGATAAATACTGGCCATAAAGCCTCATCTTGAAGTAGTTCCGTGAAACCTGTTGCATTATTTGAGAAAAAAGATAAGGTCTCTGTTAAAATGATCAGGAAAAGGGTTGAAGCCAAGATGGCTGGACCAAGTTTCTTTGAGCCCTCAAGTACAATTTTTGCTGGGAAATCATCTTAATACTCCAGAGAAGTTCAGTCAAAATCATCAGTAATTTTTAGTTTGAAAATGAGAAATTCTACTCATTTTGAGCATTTAACTTACAGCATGTTGCTTTAAATAAAATATTTTCAGGGCAACATATAAATGTTCTATTACATTTAAAATTAAGCAGCCTCAGACTAGGCTGTTATGATCCCAGCTGACTCTAATACTAGACAAGTAATATTCCACAGTAAAACCTCGCTTGAAAGACTGCAAGTTTACCAATAGTTGTTTAGCAGTAAAGAACTTGAATACTGCTGAAAAAAGATATTTTGTTGAAGCTTTCAGTTTCACACATCAGCAGAATTAGCAAGAGAAGTAATTTTTTTTTCTCTATTCATTCATGCGATGAGGGTGGGACTGACCAGGCTGCATTTATTGCCCATTCCTAAATGTTCAGACGGAAGTTAAGAATGAATCACATTACTGTAGGTCTGGAGACATATGTAAGCCAGACCTAGTAAGGATGGCAGTTTTCTTCCCTCAAGGACATTAATAAGCCAGGTGGGTTTTTCCAACAACTGACAATGGATTCACGGTCATCTTTAGACTCTTAATTCCAGATTTTTTTTATTGAATTGAAATTCCACCACCTGCCGTGCCAGGATTTGAATCCGGGTCCACAGACATTTACTGGGTCTCTGGTTTGATAGTCCACTGATAATATCATTAGACCATCGCCCACCGGACCCCCACCCCCGAGGGGAAAACCACCATCTACATTCTCTGAGGAGAGTGCTGACTTTTTGGCAAATGAACTCCACTTGGTAGAGACACTGCCATGAAAAATTTACCTGTTAACACTGATTGACAGTTAACAGTCAGACATTGTTTAAGTTTTAAACCAGGCCAGCTGCTGTTTCTGCTAACAGCACTTTTGCCTTCACAGATCATTCTTCCTGACCAAAACCTGCACACTCACTAACCTTCTGAGTGATTCTGTATTTTTTTCTCAAAGAATCAAGAGCAGCACGGTGGCTCATCATTAGCATTGCTGCCTCACAGCATCAGGGACCTGGGTTTAATTCCGGCCTCAGGCGACTGTGTGAAGTTTGCACATTCTCCCATGTCTACGTGGGTTTCTCAAGGTGCTCCGGTTTCCTCCCACAATCCAAGATTTGCAGGTTAGGTGAATTGGCCATACTAAATTGCCCAGAGTGTTCATGGATGTATAGGGTAGGTGCATTAGGGGTAAATCTGGAGCAATAGGATAGGGGACTCTGACTGGGTGGGTTACTCTTTGGAGGGTCAGTGAGACTTGTTGGGCCAAATGACCTGTTTCCAAACTGTAGGGTGTCTATGATTTCTATGAACCTGCTCTTAGTTAGGTAAATCGGCCATGCTAAATTGCCCATTGTGTCCAGGGTGATGGGGTCTGGGTGGGATGCTCTTCAGAAGGTTGGTGAGGAGTTATTGGGCTAAACAGCCTGCTTTCACACTGTAAGGATTCTATGTCTCTGTCTCCGTCTCCCTGTTACAAAAGAGAACCCATTTTTTCCCTCTATTCTACCTTTGCTTTCTAAAACATTTAACTACTCACCTGAAGGTGAATTTCCAGACTACCAACAATGCCCACAGAACGAATTCAAACTTAAACGAAGATTATGTCTCCCATTATTACCGTATGTAATCTAGAAATATAAATCAAACTTAAAGCTATATATGGTTCTGTCCATCTGAGAACTCAAGTTTCCAAATAATAAGATATCTTAAAACTTCAACACAAGAGCAAAGGTTTGCTGAACTTTGCAGTGAATATACTGGAAATGCATAATTAGCTAGGTTCATCTTCTATAAGAAATTCCTTTTGAAACATTCTATCCCAATTTGTTGTTACAATTCCAAAAGTTGCTAGTTTTGCCAAATCACAACAGCCTCGCTCCAGGCCCCCTCCTCTTGCTTATCAACTGAACATACTTCCTGCACAATTCCAGCATCTTACGACCAAAAGACTATTGCAATGCTACCTTCATCTGATGTCCACATCTGTGCATTTTCCAAAAGATATCACTAGATGATGACAAAAAGGAAAGCAGAATTGGTCCCACTTCAATCCGCGTCTCCCCAACCAAACACCCAGAAACATTCACAACTATTTTGTCCCTCTGCCTCTGCAAACTACATCAGCACATCAAGCAGTGAGCAGAAATCAAACCAAATTTTATAAGATGTATGGATCAACAGCTAGTTAGTGATGCCCACCCCATAATGGTCCTTTCAAAGCTAATCAAAGCATAATGATTGCTGTTTGATTGATTCATTAAGCTCAGAATTCAATGAGCAACAATGAGCCAAATCTCTGCATATTTTTTGTGCTGCAAAAATGAAACTTCAGAATTTCATTTTATTTAAAACAATTGTGTTCAGCAAACTTTAATACTGAGTGGGCTTGGGAAGCTTCTATTTCAGAAAGCAGTATCCACCTAATGCTGTGTGGCCTAAAGTACAAATAAGGATTAAATCCACATTAATACTCGGTGTCAAGGGCACTTTCAACCTAGAAAAGATGATACAAAACTTAATTACTGGCAATCAACAGAGTTTCACATTGATATCACATTCTCTCTTGAAAGTTTTTTTGCAGGCTCAACAAAATAGCCTGTTTAGTTTCCACGTGAATAACAGGAGAAAAGCAGGGATGCAAAACAACATCTACTTGCTTTTGCAATTGGTGCTACAATGAGTGCATGTAGGATTGATTGATAGCATGTGGCTCACATGGAATGGCTGCGCAATCATATAAATTCATTGTTTGTAAGCCAAAATGGCACTTTGTTTCTATTGCTTTGAAGACACAAACTTTAAAATGTTTTTTGACAGAATATATTTTGAAACACAAGTGTTTCAAATCATCAAAAACATTATATACCATGTAAAATGCCTCACAATCCCACGTTTATGAGCTGCTTGCACACAGATTGTCTATCTGAAAGACAGCAGCTCATGACAATGCCCTATACAGTCTGTTCCAATGTAACGTGATAGTTCCATTTCTGTGCAATCTCTTGTTACAAGAAAATGACTCAATCACAGCACCATTTAAACCAATGGTACCATAGAGTCATAGACATGTACAGCACGGAAACACACCCTTCGGTCCCATTCGTCCATGCCAACCAGATATCCCAATCCAATCTAGTCCCACCTACTAGCACCTGGACCATATCCCTCCAACCCTTCCTATTCATATATCCATCAAGAAGCCTTTTAAATGTTGCGATTGTACTAGCCTTCACCACTTCCTCTGGCAGCTCATTCTATACTTGTACCACCCTCTGAGTGAAAAAGTGGCTCCTTAGGTCTCTTATACCTTTACCCTCTCACAAAAACCATGTTATAGCCAATAAAGGTAACAAAAGTTCATGTTCTACAAATAATGGTCTAAATTCTTAAATCACATTCCAGCAATGTGCATTACAGCAGAACCAACTATAATGGTAAAATATTGAACCTAAAATGAAGTGAGATCATGTGAAGCAATGTTGCTATGCTCCACGTAAACAAGATTTTTGTATTGCAACTGCAGTCTGAAAAGTGAACCATGATATTAAATTCTATAACAATTCATACAACTATTAAGATGGTTAAATAAAGTCAGCTCACAACTCAAATAATGACATTTCCAAGTAACTCAATTCCTTCACAAACTTATACTAAAATCAGTTTGAATGCACAATTCTTAAAATGGATTTTATTTTTAAATATACATTTTCTCCACTTCTCAAGGCAATGACTCTTGCTGGAGTACACCATTTCTCATAGCTCAACCAAGTGACTAAACCTCATCCGTGAGTCAGCCACTGAAAGTTGGCATGCTATTAAAAACAGACGTGGCTGTGGTGGGGCAAGGGGGAAGGGGGTATCATAGTGGGATCCGACAAGAGTTTTATATTTTTAATATATTAGATCTTCAAAATATACAAAGCAAAGACACACTCCAAACAAACAATAATAAACTCTAGCAGATGTAGAACATTTTTAATGGCACCAGCTTATTCAAGTTCAAGAAGCATTTTTTCTTGAATGGCACACAATCAGCATTCCATTTGAAATTATCTCAATTTCATACAATGTTGTTTCTATATTCTTACTTGAATGTGAAATATACCCCACCATCATGATTATAAAGCTCTCAACTACGACGGATTTTCCTTTACGGCACAACTGGATCATCAAGTCAATATTTTAAAAGGTATATATTTTATAACAGACTCATAAACATTTGCTGTAAGTAGTTCATAGTCAAGTATATCAAAGTTTTGTCATCTTCCAAGAACAGAGAGCAATTCACTAACATTTAAATGGTAGTAAAGAATATAAATACTTTCATTCCTGAGTATTCAGACATTATTTTTAATAATTGTTTTCAAAACATCAGATTGAGATAATCAGTAGACTGCAGAAAAATACCATCCAACGCAGCATAAACCTCAGCAAAGACTTCATGTTTCCTACAAAAATAAACACATCTTTGACTCCATGCTCTGCCCCAACCATGTAAGCAGGCGATGTGAAACCTTGACATGCTGTTCAATCCAGAGGTAAATTTGAAACTTCTCACCCTCCACCACGTTACTACTGCCATCCCCATAGCATTAACTGTCTCTGGCATGTCTTATGTCCACTATCCTTGATGGCATCATCCATATATTTTGTGATCTTTACAATCCAATTCACCAAGACCTTTTAGGTCAGCCTTCAATCCTCCACTTGCTCAAGGCTCAGCTGCTCATTTATTGCCAATTCACTCATTACTAATTTCTTTTCCTCCCAAAAAAATGGGGTAATTGTAATCTAACATATTTATGAGAAACTAGGGGATCAGATCCAACCTAACTTTACAACTTCAGCAATTTTAATTCAACAAAGAATAAGATTAGGTGTCCAATCTGAGGAGCAAGAGTGTCGATGTTTTGGGTTTAACCCTTCATCAGGAGTCCTGATGAAGGGGTAAGCCCAAAACGTTTAATCTCTAGCTCCTCATATGCTGCCAGGCCCCCTATGCTATTTCCAGCACCACACTTTATCAACTCTGACTTCTCCAGCATCTGCAGTCCGCACTATCTTTCATATGATCATTATCACAGCAGTGTTTGCATAGTATGTGAACTGTTTGACATTTCCTACCTTATAAAGGGACATTTCAAAAGTCTATAATTGCCTTTAAAGTAATTTAGAACATCCCAAGTTTATGAAATGCATAATGTAAACGTTATGTCTTTCTTTTTGTATCCGACATCTATAAGATTTATATAGAGAGAGATCTGGGTGTTCAGATCCATTGTATCCTAAAGGTGGCAACGCAGGTCAAGGCGGCATACGGCATATTTTCCTTTATCGGATGAGGTACTGAGTAAAAGAGTCGGCAGGTCCTATTACAGTCGTATCAGACTTTGGTTTAGCCTCACTTGGAATATTGCATACAAGTTCTGGTCACCACATTACTACAAGGGTGTGGATGCTTGAGAGAGGGTATAGAGGAGGTTCACCAGGATGTTGCCTGGTATGGAGGGTGCAAGCTATGAAGAGAAGTTGAGAAGATTACGATTATTTTATTAGAAAGGTGGAGGTTGAGGGAGGTACCTGTTTGAGGTCTACAAAATCATGAGGGGTACAGACAGGATGTATAGCAAGAAGCTTTTTCCCAGATTGGGGGACTCGATTACTAGGGATCACAAGTTCAAGGTGAGAGGGGAAAAGTTTAAGGGAGATATGCATGGTACGTTCTTCATACAGTGGGTAGTGGGTGCCTGGAACACATTACCAACTGAGGTGGTAGAGGTAGGCACGATAGCCTCATTTAAGATGTATCTAGACAGATACATGAATGGGCAGGGAGCAGAGGAATACAGATCCTTGGAAAATAGGCAACGGGTTTAGGGAGACGATCTGGATTGGTGCAGGCTTGGAAGGCCAACAGACCTGTTGCTGTGCTGTAATTTTGTAATAATAAAAAAATCTCAATTCTTGGCCTTTTGAGCAACCTGACACCTTCAGTTCTGAGCTAATATTGTTAGCAGTTTCTGTGCTACAGCTTAAAAAAGATACCTTTTGTAAAAGCTTATCGCCTTGCAATCATCTCGGCAATTCGCAAAAAATACCAATGTAAAATCAAAATAACTTTTTTACATTATGTATTATTGTTTTAAAAAGACTAGGCAGTTAACTGTCAGTCATTATCTAATTGGTATATTCTTCACAGCAACAGCTGTATTAATCAAAGTTCACTGTATTCTCAGGCAGTATAAAAAAGCTGATGTCCTTTTAAATTAGTATCTCATGAATTAGCTTGAGTTTCAACAAAATGTCTTTTTTCAGCAGTGCTCAAGTTCTGCAATACTAAATGAATATTAATCACAGAATTATTACAGCACGTGTGCTGGTTCTCTGAAGGAGACTTCCACTTCGTTCCCCCACCTTCTCCCCATAGAAACATAAATGTTAAGTGCACAATGGGTCATTTGACCCTTCAAGCCTAGTCTGCTATTTGGTATGATCAGGTTAATCAATTTGGTACCCTGTTCCCGCTTTCCCTTATGCCCTTTGATTCATTTTATTCTGAGAACTATATCTAATTTCTTCTTGGAAACATACAATGTTTTGGCCGCAAACATTTTCTCTGGCAGAGAATTTCACAGATTCACCACTCCAAATGAAATGTCTCTTCACATTCACCCATGAACATTTTTCTGTTTTAGCTCATAATTCCATTCCTGCTGGAATGCTTCAATTAAACATGCCTTTAACACACAGATCCTAACCACTCTCTACGTAGATAAGAAAGATTGTTTTTTTTCTACCAATTACTTTCATCAGACATCATATTGCATTTGTACAGCAAATTTGAGTATTGTGTACCGTTCTGGTCATCCTGCTATAGGAAGGATATTACTAAATTGTAGACGGTGCAGAAAAGATTTACAAAGATGTTACTTGGACTGGAGGCTTTGAGTTATAATGAGAGACAGGATAAGCTGGGACGTTTTTTCATTGGAGCGAGGTAGGTTCAGGGGTGATCGTTAGAGATTTATAAAATCATGAGAGGCATCAATAAGGTGAATAACAAAGGTCTTTTCCCTAGGGTGGGAAGTTCAAAACTACAGGACATAATTTTAAAGTGAAAGGAAAAAGATTTAAAAGGGACATGAGGGGCAACATTTTCACGTAGAGGGTGGTTCGTATATGGAATGAACTGCCAGGGAAAGTGGTAGATGCAGGTGCAGTTACTACATTTCAAAGATATTTGGACAGATATATAAATAGGAAATGTTTAGAAGGATATAGGTCAAATGCAGGGAAATCAGACTAGTTTTGTTTGGGTAACTTGGTCAGCATGGACAAGTTGGACTGAAGGGTCTGTTTCTGTGCTATTTGACTCTGACTCTGTAATTGGAGTTTCACCACCTCTGTCAGATTGAATACTATCCCTATGCTGAACTTTTGGAAGAATGAACTTTAAACATTTAAATGTTTGGCTGTCACATAGTATACATATGCAATATATTTTTAAATCTAACAGGAATCTATATTTATTCCATCATTCCTCAAGAACCTTTCCTTTTGCTGCACTTAGTAAGTTATTTCAGGATGTTATATTTACAATAATTAACTATAAGACTCCCATATGATTTCTTCATATTATCTCTAGTATTTGCGGAATTAGCTATCTGCTGTGAATACAATTACATTGATCATTCCACATGTTTGTATTATACAGGCACACATAATATGCTGGAAATTTTTCTCAACAAAGGTCTCTTCTGTAAGGCTAATCCTAGTGTTTTATCAAGTTTAAAAATAAATTGAGTCAGTTATTAGACCTAGCATATCGTTCAGCATTTGGTTATAACAATCTAACGTGTTACTTTTGGGAGACAAATCTGGTATTTGAATAGGAAAGATTCAACAGTACAGTCACTGTGTCCCATGACATAAAGAAAAACAAACTTGCGTTGTTCATTACCTCAGGGCATCCTATGAAATTTTACACCCAATAGAAATATCACTGACCTATAATATTAAGTATAGCAAATCCATCTGTATAAAACTGATGAAATTGTGGCACAACAGTAATGTCCCTACCCCTTGACCAGGAGGCTCAGGTTCAAATGCCACCTGCTCCGGAGGTGTGTAGTAGCATCTCTGAACAGGTTGTTTGGAAAAATAAATTTTAAAAAACACAATCATTTCACAAATCACTACTACGAAAAATGAACAAAGTAAGTGATATATAGAAAGAAAACAACTAAACTATGAAGTCTAAATAAGAAATAGAAAGCACTGGAAATACCAAATTCTGTCAAAGGGGCTTCATTTTAAAATTACATTTCAGCTCAAATGCTTATTGATTAGCTGAAGAATTGCTACGTTTTGATTTTCTAACACCAACATAAACATATTACTTCTAAACTCACCCTCAGTAACCTCTTTGCAGTACCCATAAAGTATCACCATAATTTTGGCAACAGTAGCCCTTCTGCATGATTCAAGAAGGGTAAATTATTGACACAATAGAGCAAAAAGCAGAGAATTTCACTATAGTTCAGCAGCAGACTGTTTGCACAATGACGTCAGTTTGTTCTAAATACTGTAGACATTCCTCACTCAAAGGATTAGGCAAATGCTAAAAGAATTTACCATAAACAATATTGTGAGTTCTTATCTGAATTGTTAAAACTAAAATATTTAGTGTGCAAATTATATATTAACAAGTGTAAATGTTTTCATCTGAACTCTCATGCATAGTACTGTTGAAATTGAGTTCACCAAAATAAGATGCCTTGTTCTCAGAATGGATAATTCTTACAAAATGTTCTGAAAGAATGGCAGAACTCATTGTAATTAACTCCAAATTTTCATTTCCTGAGCAAGGTGCCATGAAAAAATATTTTTCAAAACTCCCAATACCAGAAATAAGACTGTACTTTGTATGAATCGGGAGCACTGTTACTTGTGTTGATTTAAATATTGTTGTAACTGCAATCTGGAGAGTGAACATTGCTTTCTCGGTTCGGAGGCTCAGCTCTGATCATCAAGAGTAGCATTTCGCCAAATAGCAATTATTCAATGCCTGCAACATTTCAAAAGCACACTTCTCTAAGTAAGGCACTTCTTAGTCTAAAGCAGGGGACAAAAAAAAATCAAGAAAACAAAAATGAATACTAATCTTACTACAGCAGAATTGCCAATGTTGGAAAGAAAGCGTGTGCTTCCAGTACCATCCCCGCTAAACCGCACAGAGGCCCTCAGCTCAGAGGCAATTCCTGGGCAACGCCGAGGCGTTTCCCGCGGCCTACTTAAACCTAAACAGAAATTGATGAGAGGGATTTTCTTCCCGCCCCCGCCCGCTGCTAAAGCCCTCGCTGCATTTGCTCATGGAGAGTGCCCTGAGTGTGTTTAAACAGTACCTAGTCCACCTGTCACTCACTCAGGCCCGTGTGTCCCGGCGGCTCCGTCACCATGACAGCCGGCGCCGTGCGCGCTCCCCAACCCCGATCAGCCCTGCACCACCACCACCCGAGCAGCGTGCGCGTCCCCTAACCGCTTCCGTCACAATCCACGCACAGACAGTGCACCCCGCGCGCGGCTCCTCGGTTGGGGGAGGAACAAAGGGGCACGCGCAGCAGCTTCCCCCGGGCCACTGCGCGATCTGAAAGTTGAAAGCCTCTCCTCCTGCATCCACAGAGTCGCCCATTGTCACTTTCTGCCCCCGACCCCGCAGCTGCTGTTCATTGCCAACATGGCTCAACCTGGGGCATTTCTTTCTCCTTCTTCGATGCGCACAGTTTCATGTCTTCGTCCAGCATTTGCTCTTCGAAAGTCTTTGACACTCTCAAGAGTGTGCAAAGTATGTTCTTCTTCTGGGCGGCATTCAAAGTAGCACAATGAACTGCCTACGAAATATATGTATATAAGCGCCCATCAGGAAAATACAAATCGTCCCAATGTCATCCTGTTGAGCCCAGTGTATCTACAGCGTGAGCTTGAGTTGGCTTGAGTTGCACGATTGTCGACGCATTCAAAACACTTTTTTTTGCTGTGCATTTTACTTTATGTTGCTGTCATGTTGTACTTATTTTAAAATTGATGAGAGGAACTAAGCGTGTTTGCACTACATAAATCCTTCTGGATTGCACCAGTTCCGGATTGCTCCTGTTTACCTCAATTTACTTATCGTTAGATTCCTATTGAGACCTAAGAATTGAAATACATGTACTTGTCTCTCCAAGATAACGACGTAAACTTCGCTGCTCTCGGCTCATGGTCGAACCATCGTGTGCGCTAACCCTGTGAAAAGGTCAAATGTCAGTGCAATTTGATACTATGGGGGTCTCATGTTATATTAAACTTGATGCAGATAGTTTACATCAGGTCTGCTTCTTTACTGAAGTGGTATTATTAGCATACGAGTAAACTCAGTCATTGCCAGGAATATACCACGCCCTAAAGTCTATTGAGAGAATGTGAAAGTGAGTGCTGGAAATAGGAGCCTCAACCTTGTAGCTGGATATAAAATGTCCAGTTTGCCTTTGCTCCTTTTTACTTTGACAAAGCTTTGTTGGTATTGTTTTATTTATTTAGTAAGTCAGTTTGCCCATACTTTTGACATTTAACCTAGATTTCTGATTTTGTATGTCCTCGCATTTTCCAATACTTGAGTTCTCTAAAATATATTTTCCCCCAAAATCTTATAGAGGTAGTACTATACATTTTTAACGTTAAACACAATCCCCCACCCCCATTATGAAATTTCTGGAGTAATTTATGCAGGCACTGGTTGACTATGTGTTAAGTTGACTTCTTGGGGTTCCCAGTCCCACTGAATTTGTAGCCTGTGAAAGTATGAAGAAATTGCTCAGCTTATGTACTTGTTCCAGGTATTTTTGATGCACAACTACCTTTAGACATATCCCATCTTCTGAGATTTTTAGAACCCATTAAGACTTAGATGGATACACATACTGAATAAGTACTCACTAGTACTGCATTGATCACAGTTAACACTTCAGCGTTATGTGCAGAAACTTTTTTTTTCAAATGTACTACTGTATAACTAGATGAGCTGTCTTTTTAAAACTGATTTACTTGAATGATACAGAATTTGTATCTTACAACAGTGAGGGTGTTTCAAAAGTACTTTGTGGGCTGTAAAACACTTTGGGACATTCTGAGGTCACAAACAGTTTGATATAAATTCAAGTTTTTCTACAATATCCTTTGAAAAGAATTTGGGCTTTCAACGTATTTATTAGAATAATTTTGTATTTAATTGTAGGATAGGAGATGCCTGAGATTCAAAATGCAATTCAGTACAATAATTCTGATGATATCAACTATATTCACAGGCTGCTCACCAAAAACTAACAGAACTTCAACATCAAACTATGACATTATTCTCACTGTCAGTTATCTGCTGTTCTTTATAATACTTATTTCCTACTGTGGCATAGTTGGCCCCATTGGGCATATGAAAGATAATGCAGGGTTTTTTTTCCTCTGTAATTAGTACAGCAAAATACTTCTGTATCTGAAAAATGACATCTTAAAGAGATTAAAAGAGAATCCACAAAGAAATAAAGAAGAAAACAATGCTCAAAAATTTTGATCAAATAATACTCAAAAGGGAAAAAAACTAAGATATATTAGCAAGAGTCCCTCCTGAAGCATTTTCCATTTCAGTTCCTGCCTGCCCTGCTGTGTATTTTCAACAGTTACTGCAAAACAAAAGTACTATCTAAAAGTAGTCATTTGTGCACTAAAATGCATTATGAATGATTAAATTTAGCATTTTCAAATCTGTAACATTCCATTTTAAATTACCATTTAAAAACATAGTTTAGCTATTTGTACACTGTAGGTACACCATTGAATCAATATGACTTAATGCTAATATTAAGTTGATACTCTCGAACATTTTCATCAATGCTAATCTGGTAATCTTGTACCATGGTCATTTATAATATCTTTGCATGTGTACATTAAAGTCTTAATTTTTGTTACTTGCAGCTCAGATCTGTTTAGATTCAAGAGCACTTTTAGATGAAGGAAGCTCCCTAACACCAAAAAAAAGTTTTAAAAACTAGATTTTTCTCTTCAGTATTCAAATCTCGTACCTTAATAGTGTGCAGTCTTTGTTCACTTATATAATTCAAGTGTTTTTGCAAATTCTCCAAATTTTTCTTTTTTTAGTTAAGCTTTCTTTTACTGAGTTGTGCATTAATCTTAAACCATTTATGTCATGCAAATTATAATATCAATAAATTAGTGTCAAAGCAGTTGGAACTGTAGCACAGTACTTTTCTCATCAAGGAAGTCACTCTCAAAGGAAATTATACATTCGATTAAACTGAAGTGACCCTGTTTATAACTTGTCTTGTGTGGTTTAACAGTATTTAGTCAGTGTTGTGCATATTAATGATGCTTTATTGATTACAGTCAAATGCATCCGGCATATGCTTTAGAAATTGTTTACAGCTTGCACAATATTCCCTCAATTGAAAATTATTATGAAGTAACTGCTGTGTAACTTGCTGAGGAATTATTAAACTGTTCACATCATACTCTGATTTATCTGTGTGTGCAATGATTTACTCAAAAATAGCGAAGTAAATGTTTCTATTCCTCATTCTTCAAATTCTCTGAATGACAATTTTCCATATCCAGTACAGTGCAGATCAATTCTAAACTAATGTTTCTGTTCCAGTTGCACACACATCGTTAGTCCCACTGTAAAATGAATTTAAATTTTGTGATGTGCCCATGTGTTGGAACCTGAGATTGAAAATTCTAATTTCAGTGAGATTAATTCTGGGAGCAACACCTCTGATTGTAACAGCAAATACAGACACCATTATCCTTTTACAGCAGAAGAAAACAAATTTATTTACTATTAGATTTTGTATTGCTTTATTGAATTTTTTTAAAAGGAGCAATCTGAAGCATAACTACAATCCAAATCATGAACTATTTTTCTTGAAGAAGTAATGTGGACTGTTTAAATTGTATAGGTTTCATGGTTTGAATGTTAAATGTAGTTCAATCATTTGTTGAAACCAAATAAATCACTGCTGGTCTATTGTAAAATTTGTTCCAAACGTTGATTTTATGCCGTTACCACATGCACAGCTGTGTCAAGACTTCTTTAAAATTTGATGGAACAAGGCAACATGTCTTCGTTGGCTTTTATTAGATCACTATTTATAAACCGTGCCTTTGCTGCATTCTTGATTAATGTGTTAATGACAGCATTCATGGGCTTTCTTCAGAAATGTTCACTCACACGTCCACACAGAATCCAATCAACTCTTGAAACCTTACTTCTATTTTTATCACTTTACAGACCTTGCTATCCATGTCCTGATGACAAACATGCTGAAGTATGAAAATAAATAACATCTCCTTATACATGTTAGAACATAGTACAGAACAACTGCTAAACAATTTTGAGGTTGTTAACATTTTATCTGTTTAGTGACTTCCCACGGTTGGATGGGGAATTAAACTTATCTTTTTAGAGTGATCCAGAGGGGGTCATTTAATGTGATATTTTATTTTTAGTGAATGTAAGTAGTAACAAGAAGAAATCTGTTGTTGCATTAAGGGTCAGACTGGGGGGAAAATCAATTGATCTACTTTTTCCTCTCCTCAGAGAGATTATAATATTATTATTCTCAAGGATTCTTGTGTGCTTATTCTTATAACCAAGTGTTATTTTAAAATCAATCAATCATGAAATAAATTACAGAAAATGAAAAAAAAACAAACATGGCAAAAGGTTTAAAAGCTTCAATTTACTCTGTTTTATGTGTGCTCTGACTGAAACATATGTATTTTAGTATTGTTCTTTTTTAGTGATTTCCATCCCTATGGATGTGCAGTGAAAATATTATGAAAATGCTTGGGGCATTCTCAGAGATGTAATGATCCTCACTATTTTTATTCTTGCAGATAATTATGTTGAAGTAAGCTCACTGATCTTCAGAGAACAACTTTAACAACAATTCAATGCAAATTTAAACCTGTTAATATATTATTCTACAGGATAGCATTAAAGAACAGTATTTTATTCATCTTTAATAATAGCAAAAAAGTATTTCTTAAAAACATGTAAAAGTACTGCTGATAAAATATTTCTGAATATTACTTTGAATTTATTTTCCTAATGTCACAAGAAATGGATCATCATCCTCCCAATATGGTTCAAAACTGTGTGCTAAGAACCTGCTGCTACCTTGGACTCTGAATGTTCAAAATAAAATGTTAAAATCACCAATGATGATTTAAGGACAGGATTGTCTCCAGATTTTTAATATAATAGGACAACGAGGTAAAATCTGTCTCCTTGTCTACTTGTACCAAAATCCCAAATGTTGTTTTCCATTGCGTACTGCAAATTTAATTTTGAATTCAGGACATTTCATCAGGTGTCACCATTAGTGCAGATACTGGATTTTTCTTTTGTGAAATAAATGTATGAGCTTACAATAACAATTTCACTTATTGATGTTCTGCCACTTTGTCTTAGTATATTCAAAATATTAAGTTTTGAGAAAATGCAAATGAAAAACTTGATTTAAAAGTTCACTGGGAAGTTATCAGCCTGAAAACTTGTACCTGCAAAGTCCTTTAAATGGAAAAAAAAACTGATGATAAGAGCAAGTAGTATTTATATGGATGCTTCTATTTAAGCATATCTTATATATACATATTATGAACCATATATGAGACTCAGAATATTTTCAGGAAACATATGATTACGTTTTAAAGTGTATAGCACTGAATTATTCTTAAATGGTCTTGCTTACATACAGAACTAAATGGCTGAAAAGAATTTTACAATCCCAGGTAAACAAGACACGACCTTACTTAATTAGATTTTGCAATGGACATCTTTTAAAAGTCTTCCTTTCAACCTGCACTACTAAGAAAATTGATTTTTTTTTAAGAACCAATCAATTAATTGGTATATTCCTGAGATCAACTTAAACGAGCTGTAAAAGCTGTTTTAAAATCAATGATTTGGCAGTTCAAAAAAACTGCATGTCAATCACACTCACTGGTCTTTTAGTTATCATCTGATCTCCGATTTGTCTTCATTATGTGTAATGTATCTTAATTGCCTGCTGGAAATTCAGATTGTAGTGTAACCAGATCCTGGTTACAATATTTTGGAGACCCTGTTTAAGCCACCACTGCCTTATTTCTGTAAGAACCCCAATTCTTCATTTAAAGAGACAACGTTCCATTTTGTTAATCTATGCAGTCTGTATATCAGATGGTAAAACTGTATATACATCTCACAACTTAATCAAAAGCCCAGTATTGATTTTCCGTCAAATTAGATCCTGTTAATAAAATCTAGATAGCTTACTTAAAAGAAGCTCCTATATTATGCACCAGCAATGTTACATTTCTTAACGGTGCTATGCATCTAATTAGAACAGTGGATGAGAGAATGGAATATAGCTTGTAGCTTCAACTGCAATATCACCTGTGAACACCCAAGTCAACTAAACACAAGGCAACCCAAGAAATAAATTCTCCTTCATGCAGTGCCAATATGTCCAATCCTCATTTAGTTTGTTGCTTTCCTCTCAGCAAGCTTATGAAATAACTACAACTGTATAATTTTGTTTATTTTGAGATGGTGAGAGAATTATAAAAGTGGACATTGAGTGAAATAAATAGGACGACAATATAAATTTAAGTTAATAAATATTTTTTTTGTTAACAATGCTGTGGATGAAACTGTAATTCTTCATGGTTTGAAGACAATCCTACAGTTAGGAAGGAAACACTATACATTATTATGCACATCAGTCTTCTGCAGTGATGTCCATAGAACCTTAAGCTGCACGTACAGGTCCTAGTTTGGCTACATTTTATTCGAGCATGGTCATTTCCAAGAGAAATTACAAATTGAAAATTTAATAATACTTTTACAAAGACAATTCAGGAAAGATTTCTGTCATGGTATCATACATTGTATTTTAACAGTCCCTCTTTTTTTTTTAGCTAAAAAACAGATGAAGAAAGTGGAATTTTCAGTCGAAAATACAGTGTTTTCACAAGATCGTATCAAAAGTTCTCAAATTTGGAATCCAGTAATTGGAAAACAAAATAAAATAATAAATTGAAAATTCGTATCTCACAATTAATGTTTGAAAACACAATAAATGCTCTTCTCATTACGTAAAATTTGCCCAAATGATCAACCTCATGTTCCTTTACTAAAATATATCTATATATTGAAGAACTATAATACTGTACACTACAGTATGAAATAAATAAAATTAGGAAATATAAAATGAGCAACATAAATAAATGTTATTTGACCTAAAATAAAATGAATGCAAATTGTTGCAAAGTTTGGTGTAATACTGACAAGTTAATGAACAAAAAAAGTACAGAAAATTGCACAAACATATGTAAACTAACGAACTGCTGCCTAGAATCTAATACTGACATGGGTGCTTCAAAGAACAGGGTGAGCTGTTTAACACTGAAGCTGGTGCAAGGTAACTTTAGTTACCTTTTTTAGCACTATACAAGGATGGCACTTGCAGAACACACAGATTAAAAGGTTTGCATATAAGGCTTTTTAAAACCACCTTTCAGAAGGCTTCCTCCACCATCTGCCCCTCTCTCTCTCTCTCTCTCTTTCTCTCTAACTCTCTCTCTTACTCTCACTCTTTCTATTCCATCATAGCTGGGCCACTGTAAGACTTCAATGTCTAAAAAAAATCACACATGCATCATTTCATGATCCTTCAAAAAATTCTTGGGAACCTAAAATATTGTGTGGTTGCTGAAACAGGCCTAATGACTGGGTCAAACTACAAACAATCCACTAAAATACTGTTGTTTACTTATACAGGTATGGGTAGAAGCACAGGCATTACATTTTCAAGTTACTGTTGTGTGATAATATACATAGGTAGAAACATAGACAATACATCTCTTTTTAGAAATTTGTGTAGTAATACAAGTGGCATGTAATGCAATATACTCCACTATTTTGTGCTAAATAAGAAACTATAAACAGAAGGGTAATTTTAGGCTGCTGGAACCACACATTTTTTTAGGTCCTAACACTGAACATTTTTTTTTTGCATAATGCAACTCTTCACAACCCAAACTTGACTAATCCCTTCTAACACTGCCGTTTTTTTTTCTTTTTTTTCCTTTTTTTGCATCTGACAGACTGCCCCATCTGTCCAACACTCAGGCTTCCAGGAAGCATCAGGCACGTGCATGTACAGCTTAACACAGCAGTGTTTCAAGCAAGTAACAATACTACTGGAAGAAGTAGGAAGCTAAAATGCAGTAGTTATTACATGCCATCTTCCACAATGTCTTCATGTTCAGATTTGGTTTCTGTTTTCTCGTCAACTGAGCTATCGTCCATTGAGTGGTCACCATTTTCCTCTTCGTCTCTTATTGTGTCCTGATCTGTATCCATACTTTTATTTTCACTCTCTTCTTCTTCCTCTTCATCAAATTCCTCTTCCCCTTCTTGCCTTACTAATTTTTCCTCATCCTCTTCTCCTTCTTTTTCCTGTTCTCGTTCACTTTCTACTTCTCTTGTCATGCTTTCTCGCTCCTCAGAGTCCGAGTAGCCCTGAGGAGTAATGCTCTGTAAGTAGGGCCGACTCATCAGTAGCTCTGCAGGTTCTAAGTGACCCTTCTGGCGAGCCTCTCTTTCAGCTGCTTCCCGTTCCTCTGCCTCCCGTTTGCAATAGGAATATCTGTGGTTCATGTGCTGCGAGTAGGACCCTGAGTGTGAAAAGCGTTTGCCGCACTTGTCACACTGATACGGTTTCTCACCAGAGTGCAGTCGTGAATGTTCAATAAGATGATGCTTGTGTTTAAATGCCTTCTTACAAATTTGACATTGATGTGGACGCTTTCCTATAAAAAAAGAAAACAGATTAAGATATAATATTAAGTTTTCTAATATGATTCAACAATCTTCTAATGATTTATATACCTTTGGTGAGTCTCCAAGAACATGTCAAAGTGTCAGAAATCTTCAAGTGTTCAGAATTACTGTCAATCATGCCTGTCAAAGTTACTACAGATCATTTGTTTGCCCAAAGCTAAAAAAATGTTTTGAGTACAGACTGTCTGTACTTTTGAAAAGATAATTTATGATTTAATAAAGCCAAATAGTTGAATGTTTCATCAAAAAAAAACACAATGAAAATTCTCAAGTTACTAAAAGGGAGGACTCCTGGCAAAAGTGAAAAAGTAATGTTTTTATTTTCAGATAGCTGCTCCTATAACAGAAATAATGATACATATTTATAACAACATCAAGTTATGATACACACTTCACTTTTAACCTATGTAATTGAGAGTATCTCCTGTGGCATTTCAGCCAACGTGTGACCAGAGTTTGGAACTTGGAACCTCAGCCAAACAAACATCTGGCTAATTCCACACCACAAATAGCACTGGAATGCATTCAACACCTTCCATAGCTGCAATACTTGAAGCAAAATTCAAAAATAGACATGACAGTAAATCCCTGTCAGTCTAATACCATGGGGCAAAATGGAGGACAGACTAAGAAGGGAGTGTTGCAACAGGATGAAAGTGTGTGATCATGTCTGGATGTGTACACATAAGAGAGTATAATGAGATGACAAAAATGATAAATAAGTTATATTGGATTAAAATGGAAGACTGATTTAAAAATCTGGAGGGGGCAAGAAATAGTACACTGACGTTGCCAATTACAGTGCGAATGTTTCATCGTAAAAGCTCCCACCCTTGAAGATGTAATGTCATACTTCTCATCCTATCCTCCATGAATAGATAATCCCATAGCCCATATCCTTAACTCTGTATCATGTTAAACAGCATCAGGAAAATCTCTCTTCACCAAATAAAATAAATGCATCATAAAATGTAATAACTTCAATTTAATACTGTATTTTAGAGTTAACACAAGAATCAAATTCAACAGGTATGGGCAGTGCAGAGTAAAAAAAAATACCTGTGTGCTCATATTTATGTCGCAGAAGGGAACTGCTTTTCTGGAATGTTTTGTCACACAAGTCACATGCATACATGCCACTTTCTGTCTTCTTGATCTTCTTTCGGGACAGACAGGAATCTGAATCTGTCATGTCATCCAAGCCTGACATGTAATCTGTAGTTCCATCAAGCAATTCCCCCTAAGATAACATACATTTTTATTAGAAAACCCACTGACCTCCAATACAAATAAATACCTTGCGCTGTCTCTTGTGATTTCACAATAGGCAAATGCAATACCATATATATAACATTTAATTTACACAGCTCAAGTCTGAAAAGGCATTAAACCTGAGAGGCAAATGAGAGAGATTTATACAGATCTTAAATGCACAAACTGAATTTTGTGTGCTTTTTTGTGTGTATGTGTGTGCTGGTTTTGTAAAATAAATTTGTCTCAGTGCAGAATTCTTTAACTGGAAACTGGAAAAAGGCTATTAGTTACTGATAAGGCTTACTGTGTCTGTAGCCTTGTGAGTAACTGCCTTGTGACATTCTTTTAAATTATCAGTGCTGATTACACACTTGCAACAGCTATATTAAATATCTTTATCCTATATGGTTATGATTTATTCTTAATGCAAACAGGCTGGTGAGAAAGGTCTGTAATTACTATGAAAATGACTCCTTGTATGTGAAAACAGCATTTAATTCAACAGTAACGTACATGAAAACGTGCATTACAACACTGCAGCATTCGTTTTGGCATGAAATGAAGGGAAGTGTTAAAAGTAATCCTAAAGTGTAAAAATGCACTCACACACCTTCCCACTTTGTTAGTGCCATTACATTTCATCAACAGAGATATATTAATTAATACCTGCATAAGTTAAAACTAACTGACTGGTCTGAATATATTTGTTAAATAGGACAGCTGCACTATCAAAATGGAAAGAAAAGGTAAATGTGAATTAGGTCGTGCAACATTCTGTTTACAAATACCTTTGTACATATCATTGTAACTTTATTGTGTCATATAAAACCTGATCCTGATCAGATATCTAAAAGCATCAAAGCACTCATTAGCTTCAATCAACACCAATGTTGAAATTAAATCGTCAAACGTTCCTTGATTTTGCCTTTATTATTCAGTGCTTGGGATTTGGGTGTGTTGAAATTCAATGAAATGATTTTCTATTGGAACATTTCTTATGTTAGTACATAAACAATAAAGATGTGCTCTCCAATATGTTTCTTACAACAGCATCCTTTCAAATTTAATTTCATTTCTAAAGTATTAATTGGTGACATAATATAACCCACTGTTTTATGTTTAAATAATGGCAAAATGCTGACAAAGTCACTTGGTAATTTTAGCACACATTTAGTATTAGGATTTTGTCTCAATAAAAATGAAGAGAAAAGGATGTTGTGACTAGATTTCTTTTCAGGGTGCAGCAAAACTGTGTTCTTCAAAACAATGATTTTGATCTTTTAAATATTACTTGACAACACTGTGCTTTACATGTGCACTTGCTAGATTAAAATATACAATTTAGTTTGTCTAAGTCATTTTCATGTCAATTAAATTAATCTTACTGTCATCAGAATTAAGAAAGTATTATTACATCCATTGTACATTTATGGCCCTGCCACACATTATGAAGGTATCAGTCACAATATCTACTGTGATGATTGGAATGCACCTTTTCACAAAAGTTTCAGTAATGTTACAGAATCAGTCAGCTGCTGTTACCTGGAACGTTTGCTTCCGCTGGTACTTTCTTCTCTGTTGCAATTCTGCAAAAGCAGCTGCACCTGTTCCATATGTGTAGGCCATGTGTGGGAGGAAGCCCATTTGATCTAGCCCTGGATATGGTCGCAGACCTGGAACACTAGACTGGACTGAGGGCATAAAAGCAGCTGGGGGAAATGCATTTTGTGGTGGAAGTGTTGCGTACAACGGTTTGGCACTAAATGGATTTATACTGAATACTGGCTTAGTGCTTTTCTCTAGGGTGTTATTAGTATTAGGCAATTCCTTCTTCAGGAAGGTCAAGTTTAAGGGCTCATCTGGGTTTTCTGATGGATAGGAAATACTGTTATGGTCAACAATAATACTATTGGTTTTATTTCTTACTTTTCCTGTGACCACACTTTTATGTTCATTCTTTTGTTTTGGCAAAGACAAGTCCAGAGGCTCAGCCTGAGGCTCTTCTGAAGAAAAGCTGTTTGGAGTGTATGAACTACTATGGGAGTTCTTAGAGGAAGTAGAGGAAAGATTCAAAGGGGAAGGAGTATTGCTCCTTGAGTGGTCCATCTTATCACCAATTGATTTAATACTGTTAAACTGAGAAGATTTAATAAGCCTGAGAGGTGCATCACAATTAGTAACACTGTTATGTAGTTCTGCTATTGATGGTGACGTTATCGAGTCCATCGGCTTTAATGCTGTTGTTGTGTGCCTAGCTGACAGACAGTCTTTATTTATGAACATGTCAGTGGCAACCGATGCCAACTCAGCACTGGTCCGATCCAGTGGCGGTGACCTGGAATTAGGGAACTGGCAGACCTTCCTTTGCTCAAACCATTCTTTTACAAAATCCTGAGGGAGGCCAACAGCAATGGAAATTTTCAGTAGTTCTTCAGAATTTGGCTCCATATTCATGGCATAGTAAGCTTTCAATACAGACATGTGGTCCTTATAAGCATTTATAGGGCTGGGGATACCTTTTTCTGAAAGAAGGGAGGATAACATATAAGCTTGCTTTTCACCTGACGCTCCTGTTTTATTGGTAATTATAACTTCACTTGGTTGAAGTACAGCCTTGATTTCTTCATTCATCTTGCACATGTAGCGTTCGTGCTGATGTAAGGGAATGGGACCAGGGAAAGCCTCCCTGCAAAACTGGCAGGAGTAAGGAGATGTGTTATTATTGTCAAATGTCTTTTCCTCCATACCAAGATCTAATGCAGAACAGCTCATGTTACGCAGCCTGTCCTTTTTCAAATTGCTCATTTGCCTTTGTGAGTCCGTGTTCAAGCTCTGAAGACAAGCTTTGGCTTCATTCACCTTTTCTAGTGTGTAGTCAATAATACTTTTAGTGGCACCATTATGGCTGACAACTGGAAGACCAACAGATGGCATAACAGGGGAGGTAACTCCTTGTTCCTCAGCCAAAGAAGCTTGAGAGGCTGGCTCTTTCACGTGATAACCTTTAAGTCTTGAAATCTCTTCAGATTTGCAGTCCATTTTTTGCCTACACACTGTATTGTCAACAATTTTGAGGACCTTTTGGACTTCACTTAAGTTACTGTTTGCTACATTGGAAAAGCTTAGTATTTGTGGTTCTATCCCTACTCCTAAGTGCTGCATTGGACTTACAACTGAGGTGTTGATGGACAGTGGGCTGCCAACTCCTACTCCACCATTTGGGAAATTACCAAACCCATGGGAAGTCATTATGGCTTTGTAGTCATTGAAATCTAGTGGCTCTGTCTTAATTTTAAGTAGTCCTGGCTGCTCAGGAATACCAAGAGGCTTGCCGTTCTCCAGTTTATGCCTCAGTTGTGTAATTGCTGAATTTGTAGGAGAGGAAGAAGCTGAAGTCGGAGAAGAGCCTGGTTTTAAGCTAGTTCGCATCCTGCCATTGACTGAAATCAGGCCAATGCACTTCTTGCTACTGATGTGAGAACTGTAGGAACCGGAGTGAGAAAATCGTTTCTTGCAGTTTGGACACTCATATGGCTTTTCACCTGAAAAACGTTTTAAGCAATTAAATTTAAACTTATACATAGTAGGTGATCTCATCAAAATTATTCATTTTAACAAATTAACTAGTTAAACACAAAGAAGAATATATCACAGAAACCCACAGCATGGAAGAAAACTATTCATCCTGTAATATTCCCATTTTGCAACAAAGAGCCATGCAGCCTTCTCCTGTTTTTCACATCATGATCCACAGTCTCAAAGGTAATGGCAGTTTTAGTACATATACTAAGTACTTGTTGAATGTAATGAAATTTTTTCCCTTGACCACTCTTTCAGTTAATTAGTTAAAAATCACACAACACCAGATTATAGTCCAACAGGTTTAATTGGAAGCACACTAGCTTTCGGAGCGACGCTCCTTCATCCGAAAGCTAGTGTGCTTCCAATTAAACCTGTTAGACCATAACCTGGTGTTGAGTGATTTTTAACTTTGTACACCCCAGTCCAACACCGGCATCTCCAATTCAGTTAATTTTATCCAGTTCTCTACTACTCTCTAAGTGAAAGAAAATTCCTGCTGAATTTCCTCTAAACGACCTAGCTTTAACCCTAACCGTATTACCCTAACCCTAAATCTGATGCCCTGGTTAGGAACTCTTCAATCAATGGGCATAGGTCCTTCCCATCAACTCTTATCTGAACCGCTTATATTCTTATACATACAGTCATTAGGCAGTGCTGAAAAAAGTCACATTTTCTCAAATGCCCAACTGCCTATCCCACAAATGAGTCATGTGGTATATTAATTTCAGAGTCGGTGTGATGTCAGGTTTGTCGGCTTTACTGGTGGATCATATCAAATAGCATATTCCTTTGTCTGTTCACAAGGCACTGCTGGCACCCAACTAGCCTGTGCTTACGGAACTCAAAACTGTATCCAAAATTATATGTGATTCCACAATTGGACATTTGCTAGTATATCCTGAGTCTGTTACATTGATAACCAATTTAGGACTTGTAGTCTGGCTCGCAAGGTGGAAGCGTACAGGTACTGGAAGCTCCATACATTAATACATAGACCCATGTTTGTTGCAAACAGAAAGAATACATGCACACGCACTATGCCTGTTTCAACTCGACAAAATAGGCAATAGCATTCACTGTTTCATTTCTCAACACGATGCCTTAACCAATTGCAGTCAACCTATCTGATTAACATTTAACCAGCCTGGCAGTTCATTGTCAGCTATCATTAACTGCTACACTTCCCACTTCAATGCCTCAGCCAATCAGAGTTCACTTGCCAAATAATCAGCTCTTGCCTCTCTTATAGTATCAGTGATGTTATTCCCTTTAAACTGATATTCTTTGTGAAATGTCCTAATGAGTGCAAGACAAACGCTCCAACAAACTCCATTTTTAGTCAACAATCTCATCTTTTACTTTGTAATGAGAAGAAAAATTACCCAAAATAAATAAATATACATTAATTACACAAAAATAATTACATTTAATGGTTTATTTATATTTTATATGTTGCTATTTCATATCCAATAGAATAAAATCATTGGGGTTATTTAACAAATTTGTGCTCTTGATGTAAAGCTTCCCTTACTTGTCGCCCATATCAAGATTTCAACACGGGGGGTCATCTGTTTCCCTTGGGCTTCCTGGATAATAATTTTAATGGACAGATATCCTGCAAGATCCATTCGTGCTTTCTCCCACAATTCCAATGTGTAGTTCTGGCAGGTGAAACTCCACATCAAGCGCCTTTTTGTAAAACCTAGCCACATCCTTCAAAGCGTACCCTTTATCTAGCAGACTAAGAAACGTTTTGCTTACCACTATGAATTCGCAGGTGTTCCTTCAGATGGTGTTTGTACTTAAAGGCCTTGCCACACTCTGTGCATTTGAACTTGCGATTACCAGCACCATGGGTCAGCATGTGGTGCTACAGAGGGAAGATAGTGAAATGAGTCTTATGCACAGCTTGGTGAAATTTGTGAACAGTCACAGCTAACAGAACAGACATGCCAAATGGACCCTATTTACATACAGACATTCTCAATACCAACTAGCTTCTAAATCTAAACCAAAAAAATTGTGGATGCTGTAAATCAGAAACAAAAACAGAAGTTGCTGGAAAAGCTCAGCAGATCTGGCAGCATTTGTGAAGAGAATTCAAAGTTAACATTTCAGGCCCAGTGACCCTTCCTCAAGGTCCAAGGAAGGGTCACTGAACCCGAAACGTTAACTTTAATTTTTCTTCACATATGCTGACAGATCTGCTGAGCTTTTCCATAGCTTCTGTTTAAGCTCCTAAATATTTTTATCTTTTAAATGATAATTTCTGAAAGAATTGCGAAGCCTTTCGGGTTTCACATCACACAAAACAAAATATTCTAAAAGAAAATCATTGCCACAAGAGACACAATCACCATCAATACTAACTTCTGTGATAAAACCATTCATTCATTCTATTCTATTATTTGACATGTCAAATGTCATATTGCCAAAAGTAAAAATGTATTTTTTATGAGGACTTTGTAGGTTAAATGTCTATGAAGTGTCTTAACAGTAGCAATTTAATAGTTAAAAATTATTACTATGCAATGCTTTGTTATATTATGTAAAAAAAGTTAAAATCTCAATAGGGATGACCTTTTTTAAACATCTGGCAGCAAGCACAATATGAAAATTAACTGGTAAGAAATTAAATTGATGGCAATGGATACTCAAGGTAGGAGGTCAGCTTTCTAAAGTAGCAAGATACAAAAGCTTTGCAAAGGAACAGTGCTGAACAGTGTGACAACTGCTAGGGTGTGCTGACTCTTCCCACATTCCTGGTGAGACAGATGGTGTTGGACAGGACACAGGGAGGTTTGTTCAAACAGCAGCAACCTTCAAAGATCAAGCAAACCCTGGCCTGCAGAGCGCCAATGAGGGACTGGTGCTCATATGTTGCTGAGCTGCATAAACAAACAGCAACAGCTGCTTTGTCTCCCCTCAATCCTTAGAGGACTGATGCAAACTTTAGTTGCGCCTCTGTTAATATGATACAATCATTTGTAATTACTAAGTGGGAGTACCATGATCAAATTAGGAAGCTTCGTCTTCAATTCTAAAACTAAACAGAAATAAATAAAATGGGAAGATGCAAACAGAAAAAGAAACAACAGGATACAAACTGGGCAAAATAGCCCAGCTGAACACACACAAAATAGTGTGATTCAAGAATTGGAATTCTTTTACAGTGTGTTTTAATCTTCAGCTAAAATAATAATGGGGTTTATGTTCAATTATACAAATGCAAGCCATACGTCATTTTCCTGAGGCCTTCACAGAATATTTAAATAATTTTACATTGATGGAGTGCTGTCAACTGATGCTGCATTGCATTTTCAGTACCAGTGGCATTCTTTAATATAACAGATCCAACATCTAGTGGCTTGTCAGCATCAACAATTCACACTATGCTGAATGCTGTGAGCTGCCTTTAAGCCTCAGTTAAACAAAAAAAAGATGTTTCCCTCATTTTTAGCATTGGAAATAATGGGTCTCCACTGTGGCTGATATTAAAAAAATGGAAACTGGCCCATGGAGCTTGTGTGCGTTGGTTTGAGTGCTGCTTGCTATATCCAATTTTATCATGTTAAAGTGCCATCAGTAAAATTGAGAACATCATTATTCTGTAGGCAGAGATTATTTTCCTGACAAAGGGCAAACGTAATACCGGTATTTGAACCTTTAAAAGAGAGTAGGAGTCAGGTTCAAAATATTACAGTCACCTTTTATAACAATGCTCAGTTAAAATAAGCCTTGTGTTTGTAATAAGGCATATTCTGTAATTTCTGGAAACATTTTAGAATCAATTTTTAATGGTACAGACCCTGCACCAAAACGTGAAAGAGAAACTTCATTGCACTGACAGAAAATGCTTTATTTTAAATCTATATAAAATGGGATTGTCACGAGAGAACAAAACAAAGCCCAATGTATTATTGCTTAAAGTTTCCAAAGGAATTTGTTCCTTCCAATGTCTTGGATAACTATCTCATTTTCTAAAATAACGAAGCTGTCATGTGCAAAGATAAATATTTAAATGAAATCATTCTCTCAAAATGATAACAATGGAATAAGTACACTTTTACAAGACTATTTACAATCTATGGTATTTCACATCTCCCAGGAGGAGGCAGAGGAAGTTACACTACATAGCACGAATGGTTTCGTAACTGTTAATCAAAGAAAGTGTTCCAGTGAGAGGGGTGCATGTATGTGGTAAAGAACAGGGAATAGTTTTATGTAACTTACCTCCTTCTATCATTGATAACAACTGAGCTATGTCAGTACTACAACAAAAATATTGATACGCCTTTTCCAACAAAGGATTGTAATGGGGAGTGGTGGGTTGGTGAGGACAATAATTCAATGGAAACAGTAACCTTACAAAATCCAAATGTTTGACCATTTGTCAAGTGGAAATCAACCAAACATTGTGTGAGAGAGCATTATCATTAAAATAAAAAATATGGGAGGAAAGAAAGCAAATAATCAGTAGGGATGGTAGCATCATTAACAAATGTATGCTTTTAGCTATTAGTAAGACCATTGACAACATTTGAATCATCTAATTTGATGAAAGAGTATGAGGACAACGGTATTGTAGAGATGACACAGTATTTTAATGAGATTTTGAAAACCAAGGTAAAACCCCAAACTTAAGCTAAATTTAAGTTCAAGTGTCGATAATGTTTCTAAATTGGATATTAAAATGCTCATTCAATCGTGAGTACATGATATTAAATCATCCTGGAAGAGACCATCAAAAAACCATTTAAACTTAAATTAGAGCTATTACCATTAAAGATTTGCATCCTCAAAATGCCATAAAAAATTAATAGCCAATAGAAATTAAAATGATATTTATCCTCTAAGGGTTACCCATACCCATCCAGAAGCCCCACCTGATCTCTCCCTGGCTTGTGCGTGGCCATATGTCGTTCAAGCTGGGTGCGGTAGGCAAATGTATAGTTGCAGAGTGGGCAGGCAAAGTTGTCTTCATTCTTTTCATGTCGATATTTAATGTGCTCCTTCAGTGATGTCAAACGCTTGTAGCCCCGGTCGCAGTATGGACAGGTCAGCAGTTGGGCAAAAGCATCTGGAGTTCCAGGTGGCAGGTCTGCAGCCAGGGAGGGAAAAGAGAGAGCACAGGCCAAGAGGTCAGCAATCAATGGCAGTTAATGGGATGACTGCCCGGATGGTATGACTGGAATCGTTGCAATCTGCTGCTTCAAGTGCCATCATTACAGTGGCCTCTGCACACTTCAATTCCCCATACACACCCAGGCCAAGCTTGTACATGTCATTCCATACTGTGTCTGGAACTTCAGACTTGAATTTCATCTTTTTTTTATAAAATGAATTTTTCTGAACAGTTCTACTTAAACGTACAACACACTTCGAAGAAAACTCTACCATCACATTTAACATTTCAATGATAAAAGTAAAAAGGTAATAATCAACAGACAGCAATAATACAGCCAACAATACAGCATTTTACTATCAGCCAACCATCATCAAAGAAAGCAAAATCCAATCAACTTTCCTTTTTAATTTTTGCTTTCGAGGTATGAGTAGTTCTTGAATGGTTTATTCACACCATGTAAATGTCACTGAGGATAATAACATGTTGAGATTTCCTGTCGAAATATTCAAGAGGATGCCATTTTGCAAAGTAAATCAGTACTTAACAAAAAAAATTCAGTCACTTCTTGCAGTGAACACTACAGGAATTTGTAAGGATTTTGTTTGCACCATACACTTTAGAAGAAGCATTTGGTTCTCACTGGGGTGACATGAAAATAATAAGAAAGTGTGCATAGTAGTGAATATTTTGTGTGAAGAGAAAAGTAGCAGAAGATGGAAATAAACTAAAAAGGAAACAACACAAAACGTTAAACTGCTATTCACTGAAACCCAAGATTACAATGACTGTGAAATCCGTTGTGTGCTCTTAGCCATATGAAAACAGCAATAGTAGCATAGATTGAAAGAGAAATTTGATTAATGTTTAAAATACAAGTACTACAGTGCCCACAAAATAAATGACAATGTTAGGTTATATTTAAAAAACATGAATTTTGTAACTTTGAAGGTTAGGCTTTTCAAACATTTTTACACCAGTTAATGGCCAGGCAAAACAAATCTTAATAATTGTGTGTTTATTGCTCCCAAGTCTGAAGTGCAGCTTTAATTTATCTACAAGTGGCCACTTTTAAAAAAAGAAAGCTAGTACAATGGTTAAAGTTTGGGTGTATACAAAGTGAAATCATTTAAGGTTTCAAATGACATCTGGGACCACAGCAAAAAGCACGGACACTGGTTACAACCAAATCGCCTCCCGAAAATCAATCAAGCTTTACTCCCCATCTGCTGACTGCAAGTGGCCCACTTATACCCAAGGCCAATAATGCTTTTGAAATGTTCACAGCTGCATTCTGGTTGCTACTCTTTGTAGAAATGAGGTATAGTTCAATTGATTTGTTATAACCCAAACTGATCTCCACCGGGTAGGAATTAAAAACCTGTTCAGAGTCAGTCCTGTTTATTACAAATTTGTAGCTGACTTTTGATAGATATTTGATTGATTTGATAAATTTGTAGCTGTCTTGTGGTAGAGATATTCCTATCACAGTAGTAATTTTTGAATATTTTTCAGGTAAATTGATTTTTAGCAGTACTGCTAACGTTGATGATTACCAATAAAAGGGAAGACTTTGGGAAAAGTTAATTTATCTTTTGATTTACATCTTTGAAGGGCATGCAAACGTGAAAAGGGGAAGATTCAAATGGAACAATGCAGATGAAAGAGGCATTGAGCTGGGTTCTTTCCTTGCAGGGGAACAGAAGGAGATGGGAAGGGCATTCTCGTGGAGACTCTGACAGAGAGAATGTAAAGGTAAGAAAATTGCAAACTGATATCCACTTTGTTTCTTGGTCAAGGTTGCTTTTCATCTGAAATGGGAATGTTTTGATTCTAAACATCACAGGGAGGTAAGTCGAATCATCTAATCTGGCAGCTACCATGAACTGTTGAAAACAGACTATGTGGGCTGCAAGTAGATTTAATCCCATTGCTAACTGCTCAGAAAGAAACTGAGGTCCTCATTATCTAAATGTATTGTTTAAGTTGGGCAGCTTTGTAAAAGAAATAGGTTCTCCTCTTGATTTCTTCAGCACAAATAATTTTGTCAGCTCATCTGAAAAGGCAAAAAAAACTGACCCATCAACAAGATAGCAAAGATTTCAGATGTGGCCGTTGGAGGGTGGAGTATGTTGGGCAATAACGAACATAAACAGCAGGCTTATTCTTCAGCCTTGGAATATAAAAGAATACTAATGTATTTCTCCAGGTCATTTTATCATCTTGTTGCCATCATACTTACAAAACAGATGCTTATTATGCTTACCCACTGTAGGGGCAAGTCTTTTACCTGCATGATGTCAACCGAATATGTAGGAAATTTTTTTTTAAATTCTGTTGTTTCATAACTTATCAAACTAGGTTGGTTTGTTATTGCTAGAAATGTTTATATATATGTACTTTGTCCCATGGATTTTGTGTATTTGGTAAACTCTATTAAATACATTTTTTATGACAGAAATAACTTTGCAGACACACTGTCATATCTATTAAGTAACAAATGTTACCACTGAAAAAAAGCAGAAATAATTTATAGAGATAATGTTGCATCACAACGGACAAATAGGTTGCTATGGATAGAAATATTTCCATAATATGTTGTCTCTTAGTTAAGCTCACAATATACAGTAAGCCTGGAACAGTCCGATACAAAGCTGCTCCAGAACAGTCGATCAAATTATTAAATTAAAAATAAAGGAGCTTCAAAAATGAAAGTCTGCGTATTCCTGATAACTTCAATCCAATATGCAATATTCTAAGTACATAATGGTTTCAACTTTTAACTCAATTTTTTTGACGAGGAATGGGGCTGTTATAGGCCAAACTGCAGATGCACTCTTTTCCACCCTAATGTCACGAACATGCAATCTGATGTGCTTTTTCTCAGCAAACCAAGAAACTAAAGGTCATACCCTACATCAAAAATTAGTGAATCCGTACTGAAATATGTCAGTACAGTGTTCCATTCCAAACCCACAATGCCTCCATCAAGAAAGATAAGGAGAGCAGATACCATGGGAAGACCACTGCTTTGCACTTCCTCTCCAAGCCACTTACCATCCTGATGTGGAAATATATCGCCGTTCCTTCTCTGTTGCTGAATTAAAATTTTGGAATTCCCTTCCAAGGGAATTGTGGGTCAACCTACAGCACATGAACTGCAATGGTTCAAGAAGGCAGCTAACTGCCATGTTCTCAAAGGCACCTGAGGATGAGCAATAAATACTGACCAGCCAACAACACCCACATCCCAATGAATGAGTGAAAAAATTCATTAGGCCCTGATTCAGTTTTAGATGCGTCAAAGAGTGGAATCTGCACACTGCTTCATCCAATGACCGTTGAGGAACTAAGAAAGTAGGCTTTTAAGGGACTATACAGACCACTCTCAAAAAGGGCACAAAATCATTCTGATGCTGATTTTTTTTTGGTAGCCAAGTGGAACATAAATGCATCTTCCAACCCTACAAGTATTTTCCTAAATACTCAAGTATCTCCATGTCTCCTGTCCCTTTTCCCACCAGCAATGCCTCACATCCCATCCATCACAGCCTGCTTTCCACCAACCTGCAAAAGCATTTTGGTCAAGTTTCCTTCAATCATTACCCACCTCACTCCTAATCAGTAAACCGTTTGTCAGTGCTCATTGAGTACTGGTGGCTGATATGGAGAATTGTAAAGAGACTGAACCATGAAACGGTTCACTGTTGTCATTAGGTGAGCATTTCCATCACTCCACATCTTCACACCCCACCCCACCCCAAAACTCAGAACCCCATATACTCAATGTGTACACTAAATGAAATGGTGTCACACATATCTACAATGTTTTGAGACGAAATACCTGCTGGTATTACCTAAACATTGCTCTGCTCTTTAATATAAGACAAATCTTATAAGAAGTACTAAGTTCTCCACATAAAAGGATAAACACTGTAGCAACAAAATGCCTCTTTGTTTAATATATCTATCTTCCATTCTTGCATCAACACTAAACACCGTAGTATTAGTACCACTACCTGCAAATTCCCCTCCTAGCAACTCACCATCCTGACTTGGAAATATATCACTGTTCTTTCACTATCACTGGATCAAAATCCTGGAATTTCCCCCCATGGGCATTGCCGATCAACCCACAATTGATGGACTATAATGGTTCATGAAGGCAGCTCACCAGCACCTTCTCAAGGGCAACAAAGGGCAATAATACTGGCCAACCACATCCGATAAATGAATAAAAAATGCATCTATCTCTTTCCAAATGGTGTTTGTATTGATGATAGTATGATGGGTAGTCTAGAAAGTACATAAAATGATTTTATGGACATATATTTTGTAAACAATTGATGAACTCAAATTTATAACAGCAAGAACAGTTGGGATAACAATTAATCTACTGATTAAGTGAGCACCTTATGCCTGAATTGTGAAAATGTAGATGTAAGAAATCAAGTTTATAAAGGAGCTGTCATTGAGTCATAGAGAAGTACTGCATGGAAACAAACCCTTTGGTCCAACTCGTCCATGCCGACCAGATATCCAAATTTAATCTAGTACCATGTAGAGTCATAGAGTCATAGAGATGTACATAGAGATTTGCCAGCACTTAGCCCATATCCTTATAAACCCTTCCTATTCATATACCCATCCAATGCCTTTTAAATGCTGCAATTGTACCAGCCTCCACCACTTCCTATGGCAGCTCATTCCATACACGCACCACCCTCTGCATGAAAAAGTTGCTCCTTAGGCCCCTTTTATATCTTCCCCTCTCACCCTAAACCTATGCCCTCTAGTTCTGGATTCCCCCACCCCAGTGGAAAGACTGTCTATTTACCCTGTCCATGTCCCTCATAATTTTATAAACCTCTATAAAGTCACCCCTCAGCGTCCAATGCTTCAGCAAAAACAGCCCCAGCCTATTCAACCTCTCCCTACAGCTCAAATCCTCCAACCCTGGCAACATACTTGTAAATCTTTCCTGAACACTTTCACAACATCCTTCCAATAGAAAGGAGACCAGAATTGCACGCAATATTCCAAAAGTGGCCTAACCAATATCCTGTACAGCCACAACATGATCTCCTAACTCTAATACTCAATACTCTGACCAATAAAGGAAAGCATACCATACGCCTTCTTTACTATCCTATCTACCTGTGACTCCACTTTCAAGGAGCTATGAACCTGCACAGCAAGGTCTCTTTGTTCAGCAACACTTCCCAGGACCTTACCATTAAGTGTATAAGTGCTGCTCAGATTGGCTTTCCAAAATGCAGCAACTCACATTTATCTATATGAAACTCCATCTGCCAGTCCTCATCCCATTGGCCCATCTGATCAAGATCCCATTGTAATCTGAGGTAACCTTCTTCACTGTCTACTACACCTCCAATTTTGCTGTCTCCTGTCCGAATCTTAGTTTAATCAATAACAAAATACTTTTTACTACCATCACTGATTAGAAACTTTAATAAACTTCTGTCCATTGAAAAAGTGACCTGCATGTATGTAAGTATTTCTGCAATTTGTCCATCCCTCATATTCTCTGCAATATGAGTTATTTTCTACTGAATTATGCAGGCATTTTTTCATAATAAATGCTTCTTCATAATAAATGTCTGTTTGCTAAAGCCATTGTAACTGACGCTGGTGCCAAATTTCATTCCCTCAGTTTAAATAGGGCTTTGTCTGTAGGAAGTCCAGTGATCCCAGTCATATGTCTTTTACTTTCCTAAACTAAGAACACTGAGATTGGTATCACTAACAGCACTTGGTTATCTCTTTATTGAACCTTTCAATCAGTCTTGCTGTTTTGAATTAGCAAAGCCTGTGGAACTCTAAATTTGAGTGCCTTTTTCCTGCCCAAATCATGGGATCAAAAAATGTCACAAGGTGGATCGGTGGTATTCTGGCAAGTTGTGAACACTCATTTGACCGCAACTTACAAGAATTCCAACCCCACCAACATCATGTTACGGCCTCCAGTTGTTTACTCAATTAATTCAGTGTCCTGGGCTGCATTCCCCTGCAGCTGCTCCCCATTTTCCAGATAACAAATGGTACAGGAACAATTACATCAGCTGCCAATACCTGCCAACAGACAGCTGCGAGATCCATCCATTCCCAAAACGTAGCCACATACCCTTAAAAAAGGTTAACTGTTGTCTCCCACCAACAAATAACACATCTATAATAATAATACTGGATTTTCATAGAGACAGGGAGACATCATGGAGGTTTGCAAATGGCATTCGGAACCTAAATCTGGGATTTCTGATCATATTCCCAGAGGTTTCTTGTTTTTAACCAGTGTCATTCAGGCAAGAAGGTTGGTCTGGATCCTGAGTCCTCACCTAGTAATGCTGACCTGGCTATCTCCTTTGCAGAGACAGGCATTTCAATGTCCTCTGTAACTTAATGGACTTGGGCCAGTTCTAAAAGGATTCATGGCTTGTGGTAACTCAGAGGTGTTCTGAACCATAGACTAGAAGAGGGAACCTTCTGAAAGGCAAGTTCAACATGCCTTACTGAAGGGCGTCATGATCAACTATGCCCCACCTTGCATTCCCCCTCAGAGCCTCACATAACTTTCACCCTTTGCCCCTTTCACCAGCTCCCCATGGCCCCTCGTACAGGTTGAACTGCTATAACACGCATTTCATCAGCGCGAATTGGTTATAATGTGATTGACAAATTGTGGACATTGTTTGGATAATACGAACTTTCTAATGAACAGGTACAGCAATTTTCTATTAGTGATTTTTTACAGTGCAATTTTCTATAGTGGTTTTCATAGTGCAAGTTTCTATAGCACAAGGTTACAGAGCAACACAACTGTCCCATTATAGCATTCACTTATTATCCTACATCAATGGATGTGTTTTAAAAAGGTCTATTTTTAATAACATTCATTTATATCCTAGCATTTTTTTTTTTAAATTCCTTTCACTAATGGCCAATAAAAGTATAAACCATCCAGACCCTTTAAAATATCAAAGCAGAAACTGTAAGCACTTGAACCCTCTTTGCCTTGTGTAAATAAACATTGTGCAAACAACAGAAGAAAATAGGCAGCCACATGTGTCAATTAGGCAATATTTTCCCTGCTGTTCAACTGTTTCAACACACTCATGGATGTTTGGGGTCTCAGCAAAAAATACATAATGAGGTAATTAAAGGAATTTTTTTTTGATACCAAATAGAAAGTTTTGGATGAATGATTTTTTAAAAGCATTTTTGAAATGTACTATTGTCATTACAAGGTTCTACACAGTGGGTGACTGGTCAGGTAAGTGCCATACCTTGTCATGAAAGGTGTGATTTGCAAGGCTGGATTGGTCTGGGGTGTAACTTGACAGTCGGGAGTGTGGTGCTTGAAAAGCACAGCAGGTCAGGCAGCATTTGAGGAGCAGGAGAATCAATGTTTCAGGCATAAGTCCTTCATCAAGAATGCGTAGCTTGACATACAAGGTAGATGAGGGGCACACACCTTGTCTAAGGGGCATGAGAAGCCAGTCGAAGTGGGTGAGGGTGGCATGAGATGGCATAGATAGGGAGCATGTGAGGGCTAAGAGTTAGACAGCCTTTCTGTTTTTATTATAATTGGGATGAAGTTCCATGACATGTTAAACAGCCCACCTTTGCAGGTGGCAGCCGTGACTGCCTCTGAACGATTTCCGAGATTGTTTGACCCAACTGCAGCCCACATCTGTGCATACTTCAATGAAAATTTTCTTTTTGCAGACACTTTCTCCAAGTCAGGCAGGTCTGTTTTCATAGTTTTATAGCATCCATTCATGCATAATGTCTGCTTGGACTTCAAGGATTTTGCCTTTCTAGGAACGTCTGTGGGCACGTCAACACTTTCAAGAGAGAGGCATCGCTGGTATCCAATAGTCATCCACATCCTTGTATATCCCATCAGGCATAATTAAATAATGGCCAGAAATGGGAACCTTGGCTGTTTACCCATACTGTAGTGCTGGCTCAAGGAGTCCAATTTTCACGTGCCAAATGCTGACCCAGCTCTACTTATCTCACTCAGCATACTCAACAACCAGATCGGCAACACTTATTCCCTGTTACTACACTGTGTGGTGTATTTAAGCATTGAACATTGCGGGTGGTAGTGGTGCAGGGGCTCATCTTTCACTATAAAATGATACTAGTTTTATTTGAAAAAGTTTGAAACCGTCCAAGGAAGAGAATGTAAGTGACTATTTTATGTAATAGCCTTCTGGACAGTTATGCAGGATAACACCTTTGAAGCAACTCTTTTAAGTGTGTAAATGCTTAAGTGGAGTCAACTGTATTAAAGTAAACAGTAATAAAACATTCCTGCACCTGCTCGTCTAAGCGTGTAGTCCAAACAGTGACTATTCACTGTTTAAACAAACGCTAAAGTAGTATTTGTAAAGTAAATGTGTGGTACATAACATACCACTATGAAAAATGAAGTGTTTAAAATGACATATCTGACAGCCCGCAGCAAAATACATGATGCTACGTCTGACATTAGGCCTCTGACAGTTGTCACAAACCTCCCAAAATTTGAAGATAAACATTGAGCCATGCAGTGAATTTAAGGTGTAAAAGTATCAGTGTAGGGGCTAACATTGTGAGAGAGGCTCACCATTGTCCTCTTGCCCATTGGTTTCTGGTGTTCCATGCCGAGACAGTTCTTCAGGCGCTTCTGGATAGATAATGGCTGTGTCACTCCGCTGCAAATATTCCGCAATGCTAACCGCATGGCTGTCTCCTTCTTCGAGCTTCCGTTTGGCAAAATACTCTTCAAAATCTGATGTGCAATCTACAGTCTTTCCTAAAATAATATATTGAGGGAAGGAAGGAGAAAAAAGAATGTCAGTCACCCACAGTCCAATCTTTCTCTACAACCCAGAGTGACTTGGCATCTCTCAAGTTACAATACACAGTTCTGAAAGACTGCAATTTTACTTGGAATTTCTGCTTCCCCATACTGTTTAGCTCTTGTGGGAACTCTAACTGTTAGGTGGAGATAGCTGAAATAATCACAAACAAAGCAAATAAAACCACAGCCTTCATTAGCCAGGAAATGACAGGCCCTTATTGGTACATGCTGATTACAAGCCTAAACTGCCTGACTTGCTGGCATGCCAAGTTTTACTTCTGTTTTCCTCAGCCTTGTTATCTTTCAGGGTTTTTCCTTGAATTTTTTTTTTGTTACAGACATTTCAGACTTACATTGGAAACCTAGGTGCTATTTAACAAGAAAAACATTGATAACAAGAAACTATGTATTTCATAAACTATCTGACAACCTAGAGCTTCCATGCTTTCAGAAAGAGGGGTTTCCCTGCAGTCGAGTAACTTCAAGTTTGTGGTGTAATCGATAATGTAAGGCAGCATATTGACACATTTAGTGGTTCTTTACAGTAGTCTGACATAATGGGGGAAATTTAAATAGAAACCTGAAAATAAGCATGTCGATCATAATGCACGATTGTTTGCCTACAAGCCAACTTTGTGTGCCTTTCTTTTTAAAATGTCCAACAAATGCAAAACAAATTATTAATCAACTGTCAGTATCAACAGGAGAACAATATCATGAGTGGCTCCATTGCTTAGAGCTAGCCCACAGCGTGGAAAAGAGAAATAGTTTACACCAGATTCATATGTGAAGAGAAACTAACCTGAGAATGAGTGGGAAATGTCACATTAGGTAAGAGCAGGCATCATGGATTTTTGTTTGAATGCTAAATGCAGGGCGTTTAGTGGAGGATATGGAAAAGAAGAGCAATGTTTTGTATCTGTAGGAGAAGGATGTTCTCCAGACACACAACAAGCAGACAGAGCAGGTAACCATAAAAGTTGATACAAGGAGTTAAGCCTGAGGAACTATATGCAGTGCCACAAGAAATTCAAAGACCTTGACATGAGTGGTCAAGGACAGTGAATGCATTGTCAAATTTCACAGTCTACGAATTACACCAACCATTTCAGCCTGTTCAAGGCTCTACCATCACTGGCCTACAAATAATTTCTGTCATTCTGTCGATCAGGCCTCATACTTAACATTCATATGCTTTACCTCATTCTCACAAACTATCAGTGCTGCAAGACTCACACTCTTACTTACATGTTGGACAATCACAGCCAATATGATTGCAAAGATACTCAGCAAACTATTTTCCTCAGATGCAAGAATGAAGTTCCAGCCTAATGATGGAAAGCTACAATTACATGTCTTTTTTTTAATGAAGTTCTGCACTACTAAGCAATTATTTTCCTCTCTTCAGACAATGATGGAGGCATCAGGAGCGAACCATAGCGGGGGAAAGCATATCTACAAGTGCAATTCCCACAGAGGAGATGATATTGACCAGATGTCAAGACTTAATTTGTGACAAGAGTGAAGTTATTGAAGGTAGTAGTACCTTTCTTCTCCCATCTCACTTAGTCCTAAAAATTACAAATGATATAAGAATGCATTTCTTATGTTCACCTACCTGTCCAACCTTGCTCCTCCACAAACTGACCTGTATACCTTTTTCCTCTCAGAAATTCAAGAATTAAAGCAAGCCAGGCAGTGGAGCAACAATAAGAAGGTTTTGCACTGTGACTTGGTATCAGACTTTCCGTCACCATCACAGATAAGTACTATATATATCTTAAAAGATAAACTAAATAAAAAAAGTCTGCATGTGGTGTGATACCAAGGGTTTACCAGTTGGTAAGCGCTTGCATAGGTTCCAGTGCCAAGGCTTCAGATGTGAAACCTGATAGGGCAGCCTACAGAAAACGATCAATGGACATGCATTACCATCACTTACAGATCTGACATTAGTCCATAAATCTGATCTCATAGACGTGACTGCGATTGCTAAGGTGGTGACTCAGCAGCAGTTGCATGGAACAAGACTGTAATTCATCCTCCTTCATCACTAACCACCCCACACCCACTCCCCTTCACCCACCCACCACTACCTAGATTCCAGTTATGGCTGCAGAAAACATCAGATTTCAGTGAGGATCTCCTTATTGACATGCAGAAATCTCAAACACCTAACTGAGATTCAGATTAGAGGATTGGTCCCTGAACACTCAGGGTGGATTTGGTCTCTTCTGCTAACTGCTCTTCTCCTTCTCCCTCTTCCAGGAACTTGTCTTGCTCTGTATTGATTCTGTTCATTTTCCCTACCATGTTGCATTCCAAACAGATTGCTTACTCATATAGCCAAGTTTGAGAGCAACTCATTTGTGTAGAAAAGTTGTAGTCAGCTATTGAACATCCTTCAATAGATGCCATATAGTCTTTTGCAACTTGAAAGGACAATAGAAAGCAACACTCACTGGTAGAATCACAGTAAAATTGATTAATTAATGCCTAACTTGTAAGGACCTAACCTAATGAAGACTTTAAATACTGCTCATAGACGTCCTTCCAACTTCATAGATGCTAATATCTTCAACAATATGGTGCTGGCTCAGTTTGCCCGAGAGTAGAGTCATAGAGATGTACAGCATAGAAATAGGTTCTTCAGCCCAACCAGGCTTCCTAAACTGAACTAGTCCCATTTGCCTGCATTTAACCCATACCCTTCAAAGTCGAGAGTGTGGTGCTGAAAAAACACAGCAGGTCAGGCAGGCATCTGAGGAGCAGGAAAATCGACGTTTTTGAAACCTTTCCTATCCATGTACCTGTACAAATGTCTTTTAAATGCTGTAAATAAGAAGTGTACAAGTGCTCCTGATAGTGTTTTGGAACCGGAAGCACCCCCAAAAAATGGAAAATTACAAAGTGAATTTCCCACCCAGTGTTTTCATGAATAACAACATTCCTTCATGGTGAATTCCTGATTTATAGAGGGGAATTGCCAAGTTGAAGCCAGGTAATTTCCCAGAGAGTTACCCAAACTTCTTCCTATATTTTTCAGTGGCCAGCTCAATAATAGCACAGGCAGATAGATTGTCTGGCACTTACATGTTAGACAGAAAAATGACCAGCAGTGCTCTCATGGAGGGTCTGATTGGGGTGGGGAGAGGGGGCCTAATGGAGAAAGTACTGAGTGTCAGGAGTTAGTAAATGGTATCATGGTGTGTTTCGGAAGACTATGGACTTGGATGTAGAGCATTTATGCTCTTTCCAGCTTCACAGAAAGATTTTACTTAATTCACTCGTGGGACACGGGCGACACAGGCTGGGCAGTATTTATTGCCTGTCTCTCCTTGACCTTGTGAAGGTGGTGGTGAGGTGCCTTCTTGAACTGCTACAGTCTATATGCTGTAAATATATCCACAATTTTATTAGGGAGGGAATTCCAGGATTTTTGACTCAGCGACAGTGAAGGAATGGCAATACATTTCTAAGACAGAATGGTGAGTGGTTTGAAAAGGAACTTGCAGGTGGTGTTTTCCCATGTTTGATGCCCTCATCCTTCTAACTGAAAGTGGCTGTGGGCTTAAAAGGCGCCATCTAAGAATCATTGATGAATCTCTGCCTTGCATCTTGTAAATATTACACATTGTTGCTCTTGAGTGGCAGTAATGGAGGGAGTCGACATTTGTGGATGTGATGCCAATCAAGCAGATTGCTTTAACTTGGTGTCAAGCTTCCTGTTGTGTTGTTGCTGTTGTTTTTAGGCTCCCTTTACTTGGTTGGCACAGGGACCTCTGAAGAATCCCGAACACGGACCTAGTATTTCAGGCCATCAATAGCATAATTAATGGAGGGGACCCTGTGAGTGATAGGCCACTATATCAATACACTGAAGGGGCTTTAACCTCTTTCAAGCAATAGAAAAAGTGAATTTATGCGTAGGATTTAACAGGCTACATTGACTGGCCACAAATCCGACAAAATTGGGATGTTTTGTGCCATTGGAAAATGGCCACAATACATTGCAGTCTCTGCCCCATATTCTAGGTCAATATTTCTTTACAGTATTTAGAGGCTGTCGTACTGTACTACTTCATTTCCAAGGTCAATATGGACACTATACACATAAATACTGACAGTCCTTGAGTCATGACCCAAGCAAGACTTCAGGGACAGAATATATTTGTTTATTTGTTCCTATCCAAGTGTACTTATCTATGATAAAATGGAATGCCAGATCTAAATCTAACCGCCCTCGCTTATACATTCAGAACATTGGATCCCGCACCCAAAAGTACCAGAAGGCTTAGAAGAATTGTCGAAACGGTAGCTGTGAGCCTAAAATAAAGTGGAAGCTGGACCACAAATACACAGTCCAGCTGAGGATTGCAAAACTAAAACAGCCAATCATTTGTCAGTCTAAAGGGATGAAGTAATAAAAGAGATTATTGTGAAATGCATTTCCTACATGAACTTTAAACAAAGAAATAGTATCATATTTTATACATTTTCCATACATATAATTTTTGAACTAACATTGAAATTATGCAGTTTAGTCTATTACAAAATAAAGTTATGGAAGGATAAAAATATAAACATTTCAGCTGGCAAAATGTTGCAATTAAATTTCCCTTGTTATATGATGATGTGCCATTGCTTTGAAGATTTGAGGAAATGTGGAAACACACCTGCTAAATAATGGTTTACGGGTGGAAAGAAACTTAAAATATCTATTTACATGTATCTTTAGATTTTGATGCTCTTGCAAATTCAGAAACAGCTTAGCTAGTTGGTTCTGTTTATTTCAAAACCTGTGACCAGTTTTCACGAGATTAGCAAAATATGTCATAGTGCAACCAGCTACTGGTAAAGTTCCCATCTGAAGTTAAATTTAGACTGAAACGTATGTCTCTGTGGTTCAATGTTGCAACTTTGATTTGCATTCTGGAAAACACCTTGATGAACTGAAAAAAAAGCATTCAAACCTTCTAAATTAGCCACCTGCATGAGCACTGTGAGCTTTTTAATAATGCTGTGCCATGGCTTTCACAAAAGTTCTTTATCAGGTGGGAAAAATTCTCGGTATGCCCATGAACACATGGCTGGAGGAATGAGGTCACCCCCAATTACACTCAGTTGTTGCGTTTACCCAGGATAGCTTTGAATAGCTTCGATCAGAATTAAAGGGACTGAGCTCCATAACTGTCCACTATTTAACTTACTGGTGTTTGCATTTTTTAAAAAGCCAATTTAGACTGCAGAGGCTTTAGACATTCAAACATTACCACGTATGTGGCTTTCAAACCACACACAAGAAACTGAACCCACTTGCTTGGTTAAGTTGAAGCAGGGACAGGGAGAGAAAATTGGTTGGAAAAGATATGAAGACAAAGTTCAGGCCATAGTGAATCCAACTGGACTGAAGCACAACTTACAACGGGCAGAATTTCACTCATTAAAGCTATAGAAAGGTGGTAAATTTTACCTCACAGTGAGGCTTTTATAGAAACATAACATTATGTAATTCTCACCTGTACCGTTACCTCTACTCGGCTGAAGTGTGGGTTCAGGCCCCATAGTGTCATACTCTTCCTTCATTTCCTCTGCAGAGAAAAGGAACATGACAAGAAGCTAAGTATTTATGAGCTTTAATTGTGGTATCATAATCGGCAGAGTGCCAGGCGCAGCAAACCCTCAGTAAAGTGAGGCATTCATTTTGAGTAAACATAGGAAAGATTGTTCTGAACTCTAGTCTACAATGACTTTGTTCTGGCCTTTTAAATTAATTCAGCTATTCTGGGTCTGACCAGTCCTTATTTACCTTCAACATTTCAGCTAGTAGTGAAAAACAGTGAAGAAACTGAGGTTTGAGAACTGTCAAGCAATAGGAAGGAGACAGGGGTAAGAAATAGGTAGTGAAAAGATTTCAATAAACAATCAAACCCCACAATGTTAACTAGTCTTTCAAAGGCATACATTGAATTAAAGTTTGTTTGAGAACAGACCATTAGAAATGTAACTATTGTGGTGTACTATTGCTCATCTCATGTGACTCATGTGAGTCATAAGCATCATAGTTTTCCACCTGAGGGCACTTGAAACAGCTGAGAGAGAAAAAGACATACACTATTTTTTGCGCAAGACCAGTAATGCTCAAGATTTCTGCTTCACTTACTTCCTCTGTGTCATTTTTAGGTAAAGGGTGAGAGAAGTTGTAATGTCCTGCACTATCTGTTTGCTGTGTTAACATTCATAAATAGGAACAATGTTTACAGATTGCTTTCTTGAACCGAGTCTTGTTGTTGCAGTTGCATAGACTATGTGGCACCTTTAGTTAAAACTGCTACAATCATGGCCTTGTAAACAAATCAGACTCAAAACAGACTATGTAAAAGAAGCAGTATCCCTTTGGTTGGTCCCTGGAGGGCAGGTTTAAAAGAAAATACCAGCACTTTTACATATTCCTATCTTTAAGTTCAGAACAATCAATGTAAACAACACAGCACAGATGACAGATAACAAAAATCTTGATGGCTTAACATTACTTCATATTTTCTCACCACTCAGACAACAGCCAGGACACCAATGATCTTTTCTGTATTTTTTTTGCCTGCCATGGATTGTTGCTATGATTTTCAAACAGCATAGACCATAAAAGGACTTTTTTTATTAAAAACAATTAAGGGAGAGTAATGAACCTAATACATGTGAAAACAATCACAGTGTGTTATTGTCTAACATGCATGGAAGAAATCTCCTAGAAGTAGTACTCGGTTCTCTGGATAAGAAGGGTTGAATAAGCAAAAGGAGCAGACATGCAGGTGATTTATTTGAGCGCCTGTCAGTGATAATGATGTCATGTTTTCCAGCACACTCTGTCCACCCATTGTGGGATAAAAGAATGTCAAGGACAATTCAAAACACAAAACTTTTATTGTGCTGTAACCGGAAGGAACAGTAAGAACTCGAGCAGGTCAACTATGCTCTTCAGCTGAGAACCTATTTCCTGCTAACAAAGTATTGTAACACAGGAGTGAGAGAGATAAAGGGAGACAAGGGATCTGAAAGGGAGTGCAACCTGAGCTAGCGCTATGGGGAAAGGATTTTGTTGAGTGGGCACGGGAATGAAAAAGATTTGACAGCCTGGCAGCAATTGGTCAAAGGTGAAGTAAGAGATGGCTGGCAGGGGGTATATGTTTGGGAGGTTGAGAGAGAGTGGGCAGCAGTAATGGTGTTATAAGTAACAAAGTTAAAATACTCGAACCTAGGGCAGCATCTATGTTGTGGGATGGGAGAATTTTAAATAAGTTAGCACCTGCGTTATAGGGCATGCAGGATCTCACAATCAGGGCAAGGCAAGGGTCTGTGACTTTACATGGGAGGGATTTAATATTGAGCATTCACTTTTTGGTGTCCTCACCTAGGTTTTTACCAGTCAGCCTATATTTCAGTCATTTTATTTGATCTATACAATCTAATGCTTTGAAAGAAACATCCTAAGATCAATGCCACAATAGCCATTCTTTCAGGTATCTGGGGATAAAATAATTCCTAGCTCAGAAAGGAATCACAAATGCAGATCTCTGGCAGTTACTTTCCAACAGTTACACTGTACTTTTGCAAGTAGCCACAGAAACCTGATCAATATCTTGATTTCTCACAGGGTATTATGATTCTGAAAACTACACTCTGGAAATATATTTAATTTTCATAAACCAACTGGAGTGAGAATGTGATGTTCCACATGAGAATGCAGAGGTAACAACAACAATTTGCATTTATATAGTTCCTCTGTAGTTCGAAAATACAAAATGCTTCACAGAAGCGCAATAACACAAAAAGTAACACTAAGGCAAAAGGAGATAAGAGGGCAATGGGACCAAATGTTTGATTAAAGTGGCAAGTTTTAAGGTAGGTATGAAAAAGTATAAGTTAAATAAGTGGAAAGACCTAGAAAGAAAATTCAGGAATTTAGGGTCTATTTGGGTAAAATTATGACGACTTTGGGAAGTGATTTACATATTCAGGAAAGTGAGGGAAAAGAAAGGAGTTTGGAGCTGTTGCAATATTTCTATGGACAGATCAAAGTGTTTCAAGGAGTTGGTGGGGTGGTAATGGCAGATTTGAAAGAGATGCGATATTATCTAGCATGATGGCAGGGAAACAAAATTGATTAGTCAGAGGTTTAATGAACACAGGTTCAAAAAGTGCAGGAAATGAGTTTAGCAGACAAGTTGTGTTCAGAGAGGGTTTAAAGAAAGACAGGAGAAGCTAGATAAGGATGTATATTAAGGTAACAGGCCAATAAAGACTGGCTAAATAGGCAAGAGAAAATAAAGAATCCAAAACAATTAATGATTTCAATTTTAGTGACAACAACTCCACGAGCTCCTCATACAGGCTTCTGAAGGTGAATAAAATGGTTGTAAGTTCTTGTAATTAGTCATTTAAATATACGTGTTCCTAAAAGAAACAGTTGCATGATTTTGTTCATACTATCTGAAGTGTTAAAAAAAAGTTTGACTATTTCCCAAAGAGTGAATGGTTTGATGAGGGATGAAGCTTAATGTATTTCATATATTGAGTTTAGCAAGGTAATAGAACAGTCCGCTACTGATAGGTGAGCTGTTGAACAGCAAGTAGCAAAACCAAAATAGATGTACAAGCTTTGGAAAGGCCAGAGGACCGAAGAATGTGACAAAAAAATAATTTTACTCACCATAAGTTATGGTTGATATAGCTTAATCTTAAAGTTACACAAAAAGACTACATAAGACCAACATCAGAAACTAGCAATATTAGGACAGCAAGATAAAATTTGATCTCTTGATAAGATGTGATGTAATGGAAAGAGGCTTGTTAGTGAATGCATTCCGGCATAGATTGGTTAGTTTGAATAATCTGTTGCTGTGCTTTAAATTCTATGTAATTCTGTATAAAAACTAATTAATTAGATGGATCCCACTGAATCATAATTAAAGGTCCTTACATATTCATGATTATGTATTTCAGATTGCTGGAAAGAAAGTTTATGTAACAGCTACCTGTATATTACTGAAAAGCACCATTAAACCTAAAGATCACACAACTGTAAAAGAAGTCCCAATTGTCATCAATCAGAAATATTAATGACTGTAGAAAATATGGATCTGAACATTTATCATTCTATCACCTCTGGACAAGCAGGGGAGGAGACTGTATAAATGGATACATCTCAGCCTTGAATATGGACCACTGATACATATTTGATATTTTCTTTGCCACTGTTTATTTGGTAGCTCAGATAGCAATGACTTTCCGCACATGGTATTCCTTATGCAGCCCATGGCTTTGTTCTGCTGCTGCAACTGAGCGTTTTAATGCAAGTTACGGCTGGTTTGTACATGGGTGAATGATTTTCATTGTAATCAACAAAATTTACACCAAGTGTTAGCCGAAATAAGGTTAACGGCCAAAGATGGAAACTATTGCCCAGTAGCTCTGACCTTCATAATTATGAAGTGTTTGAATGGTTCACGTCAACTACAGCCTACCAAATTGACTTGATCCTTTGCAATTCACCTACCAGCATAACAGGTCCACAGAAGAAGCCGTCTCCCTGGCCCTGCACCCATCTCTGGAACATCTGGATAAGAAGGATACTTATGAAAGTCTCCTACTTATTGACTACAGTCCCACCTTCAACATCATAATTCCAAACAAACTCATCGATAAACTCCAAGACCTAGGCTTGGCTCCCTCCTCTCAGTAACTGGATCCTTGATTTCCCAACCCATAGACCGCAATCAGTAAGAACAGGTGACAACACCTCCTCATCATAATCCTCAACACCAGTGCCCTGCAAGTCAACATACTCAGCTCCCCACTATACTCCTTATACATTCACGACTACGTGGCCGAATTCTGCGGAGTGGAGGGCAAGCTCCTGTCTGCATCGATGGTGCTGAGGTGGAGATGATGGAGTGCATCAAGTTTCTGGGAGTGATGATCACCAAATATTATCCTGCTGCACCCAAGTTGACGTGATGATCAAGAAAGCACAATGTCTCCACTTCCTCAAAAGGTTAAGGAAATTTGGCATGTCCATAAGGACTCTTAGTAACCTTTATAAATGCACCATAGAAAGCATCTCATCTGGATGCATCACAGTATGGTATAGCAACTGCCTTCTCAACACCACAAGACACTACAGAGAGTCGTGAACATAGCCCAATACAACATGCAAACTAGTCTTCCATCCACTGACTCTATCTATACTTCTTGCTGCCTTGGGAAAACAACCACCATAATCAAAGACCCCTCCTACCCCGATTATACTCCATTCCATCCTTTTCTGTCTGGTAGAAGATATAAAAATTTGCATACACTTATGAATAAACATCTTCTTCCCCACTGTTCTCAGACTTTTGACTTGGGACCTCTCAAATGTTAATTCTAATCTCTCTGCACCTTCTCTGTGCCTGTGACACTGTATTCTGAACTCTGTTCTTCTATCCTGGCTGACATTGTCTTGTATGATCTACCTGTAGAATATGCAAAATAACATTTTTCACTGTATCTTGGTACATGTGACAACAATCGATCAATCAATCAATCAATTTCCATTCCAAGTTTTAGGCCAATTTCTAGACTTTCCCATTGTTTCAGACATGAATGGTCACAAACAAAAACTGAAATTGCTGGAACAATGTGTTCTGAAGAAGGGTCACTGGACTCAAACCATAAACTCTGCTTTCTTTCTCCAGATACTGCCAGACCTGCTGAGCTTTTCCAGCAATTTCTGCTTTTGTTTCCAATTACCGGTTCTTTTTTTTGATGAATAGTCACAAGTTTGTTACCTATTTGCATTTAAAGTTTACTTTTGACCTAGTGAAAAGGTTAGTACACAAGTGATGACATAGGCCACTGAATATCTAGTGCCTGACCACTTCTTTGAATGTTGCCTTGACAGCTTTGCAGTGGGCGTCATGCGTGTTCTCTTAGGTGACCTTTCACAAGCCCATTGTACTTACTCGCAATCTGGATTACTGCCAAGCATTAGTTAGCCTTGTATGACACTGCCATGCCTTTAATTATGTAGGCGCAGCCTGCATATAGATTGATCCACACATAGTGCTCTGTTCCACAAGAGCCCTCAGCATCAACTGTAACAGTGACAAACAGTAATGTCTTTCTTACTAAGTTGCATCACAAGTTACAGAAACTTCACAATATAGCATGAACCTGATCAAGGCACTAATCTGCTATAATGAGACATCGCTGGTAAAGAGCAATTGACACACTATACTGCCCATTTGTGTGTAATTACCTTTTCTCCATCCCGTTCCCACAATTCCCTGTACATTTTTTTCCATTATTATTTTTACAATGGGTTAAAGGTCTCTGGGCTCAGGAAAGAAGAATGAGTTTGATTTCCATCTGTAATGACTGGACTCTCTACAGGCGATGTCCATATGAGGACAGCAGGTAAATACAATACTAGGGTTTGACTGCAACATCTACTAAAGTCAGGCAACCTGTTAATGCACTGGTCAACTTTGCTTGATTTCCAATGGAGTAAAATGAGAACTACATTTTAGTCTTTTAGTTGAAATATCTGAGGCAAAAGCCAGTGATGGAAGCCAATGCCAGAAAGGAGAGAGGATAGAAAAAAGGTTTGGAAAGGGTGGACGCTAGGAAATTGTTTCCGTTAGGCGAGGAGACTAGGACCCGTGGACACAGCCTTAGAGTTAGAGGGGGTAAATTCAGAACAGAAATGCGGAGACATTTCTTCAGCCAGAGAGTGGTGGGCCTGTGGAATTCATTGCCGTGGAGTGCAGTGGAGGCCGGGACGCCAAATGTCTTCAAGGCAGAGATTGATAAATTCTTGATGTCACAAAGAATTAAGGGCTACGGGGAGAATGCGGGTAAGTGGAGTTGAAATGCCCATCAGCCATGATTGAATGGCGGAGTGGACTCGTTGGGTCAAATGGCCTTACTTCCACTCCTATGTCTTATGGTCTTAGGTAGTTATTACTCTCAAAGAAGATTTCCATCTTCTTCACTTTTGTTGGATAGAAGCTCTTACAGCAAAGCATTTTGACAAGTAAAAGTATTTGGTGACACTCCTTTCAGCAGATCCATCAAGCTGACATGAGAAAATGGATAGCAAAACATTTTGATAACTGAAAATATATTAAACTGATCTTCATCACATCTCAAACCTCAACAAATTATTGCTCATTATACAATATAATAAGGTTTTTGAAAAATTGCCAGCTGTAGGTACAAAGCACAACAGTGAGCACTTTTTTTTACCAACAGTGACTGTTATAAATCAGTGATCACATTATTTATAGTTAATGTATTTTTCAAGACACTATTTTCTAAAACTTCTATGATACAGTGTTTTATTGTTTTAAATATGTCAAAGCACATCACTCAATTAATTACTTTGGAAAGGCAGTAACTCTTCTATTTAGGCCATCATTGATTAACATTTAAGAAGATTCTTTACCTTTTGACCCATGCCATGCACCTGTAAAATCATTAGACATAGAAGCCAAAGTATGCTATTTGACCCATTCAGTCTGCTCTGCCAATCAATAAAATCGCAAACTGATCTGGTAAACCTCAACTCCATTTTCCTGCCTTTTCTCAATAATCCTTAACTCCTAAAAATCTGTCTATCTCAGCCTTGAATATACTTCATGACCCAGCTTTGGTAGTTCTCTTTGGCAAGGCATCCAACAGATTTGTAACCTGAGAGAGGAAATTCCTTCTCATCTTTGTTTTAAATGGGTGATTGCTTACTCGGAGATTATGCCCTCTGGTACTAAACTCTCCCATAAGGTGAAACAAACTTACCATAGCAACCCTGTCAAGTCTCCAAATTCTTATATGTTTCAATAAAGTCACCTTTCATTCTTCTGAAATCCAAAGAGTACAGGCCAAACCTACGCAACATCTCATAAGACAATGCCTCCATACCTTGTTACAGTCTAATGAAACTAATCTTGGACTGTCTCCAATGTCAGTTTATCTTCTTTATAGGAGGGGCCAAAATGATTTGCAGTATTCCTGGTGTGGTCTGATTAGTGTCTTTTAGTAAAACCTCCCTCCTTTTATACTCCATTCCCTTTGAAATAAAGATCAACATGTCATTTGCTTTCACTATTACCTTCTGCACTTGGATACAAGCTTTATTTGCTTCTTGCATGAGGATTTGCAAATCCTTCTGTTTATAAGACCAAAATAAAACAGTAAGATATAGAAGCAGAATTAGGCCATTCAGTCCATCAAGATCATAGCTGTTATATTTCTCAACCCCAGTCTCCTGCTCATAATCTATCATCCCCTTTCTAATCAAAAACCTGCAGCTTTTTGGAATCTTTCTCCATTTAAATAATATTCATCTCCTCTGTTCTTCCTGCCAAACTGCATAACCTCACATTTATCCACATGATATTCCAACTGCCAAGTTTCCATCCACTCGCTTCACCAGTCATCTTCACCACTTGCCTTCCCACCTATTTTCATGTCATCCCCAAACTTTGCGACAGTATAGTACATTCTCTTTCCCCATCTAAATCTTTAACATACTGTAAACAACTATGGCACCAGCACTGATCCCTGTGGCACTCCATTAGTTATAGGTTGCCATCCTGAAAATACATGCCTTATGCCAAATCTCTGTCTTCTATTAGTTAGCCAAAGTTCTGGCAATGAAAATAGACTACGTCCAACACTATGGGAACTTAAGAGTCATACAGTCATAGGGATGTACAGCACAGAAACAGATCTTCCTGTCCAACTCATCTATGCCGATATCCCAACCTAATCTAGTCTGATTTGCCAGCACTTGGCTCATATCCCTCCAAAAACCTTCCTTTCCATATCTCCATCCAGATGCTTTTTAAATGCTGTAATTGTACCAGCCTCCACCACTTCCTCTGGCAACTTATTCCATACCACACCACCCTCTATGTGAAAACATTACCCCTTAGGTCCGTTTTATATCTTGCCCCTCTCACCCTAAATCTATGCCCTCTAGTTCTGGACTCCCCCACCCCAGGAAAAAGATCTTGCCTATTTACCCTGTCCATGCCCCTCATGATTTTATAAACCTCTATAAGGTCACCTCCTCAGCCTGTGATACTCTGAGGAAAACAGCCCCAGCCAATTCAGCCTCTCCCACAGCTCAAATCCTCCAACCCTGGCAACCTCCTTGTAAATCTTTTCTGAACCTTTTCACATTTCACAACATCTTTCCAATAGGAAAGAGACCAGAATTGCATGCAATATTCTGAAAGTGGCCTCACCACTGTCCTGCACAGCTGCAACATGATGTCCTAACTCCTATACGCAATGCTCTGACCACCTTCTTCACTATCCTATCTACCTTCGACTCTACTTTCAAGGAATTGTCTTAGTAAATAGCCTAGCATGTGATACTTTATTAAACTCCTCCTGAAAATCCAAATCTACTGCATCCACTGCCTCCCCTTTATCTATTTTGCTTGTTATCTCCTCAAAGAAGTCTTAAAGAGAACAAAGAAGAAAGAAGAAAGAACAAAGAAAATTTACAACCCAGGAACAGGCCCTTCGGCCCTCCAAGCCTGAGCTGATCCAAATGTAGTGTCTAAATCTGTCAGTCAATTCCTAAGCATCTGTATCTCTCTGCTCCTCACCTACTCATGCATCTGTCCAGACGCATCTTAAATGAACATACCATGCCTGCCTCTACCACCTCTGCTGGCAACGCGTTCCAGATGCCCACCACCCTCTGTGTGAAGTACTTGCTGTGTATATCCCCCTTATACTTTCCACCTCACACCTTGAAAGCATTTCCTTTCGTTATTGAATCCTTCACCCTGGGAAAAAGCTTGTCTCTATCCACCCTGTCTATACCCCCTCAAGTACATGTAGATTAATGCAAAGAGATAGAACCCCAGCATGCTGATAGCCTGCCCGTACTGGCTGACCAGTTGGTTAGGCCGACTCTCTCTTGTCACATCGATCTCCTGAGATAATGGCAGCTCAGGCAGAAATATACCCTGAAGTGGCCATAAAATGAATATTAATTGACCACTTAAAAGCCTCAAAAGACCTTGGGGCAGGAATGTCAAGATTGGACTTTCCCTCCCAGAACTTATTGTTGACAGAAGTGGGAATGAGATGGGATTCTGGCTTCCTGCCACCCCTCTGTGCATCTCCCAATTTTGGATGCTCTATTGTTATGGCAACAATATTCTTGATTTACCTCATTGTTTAAATTTTGATAATTTAACAAAGTGCATAGTATTATTGCATGGGATGAAATTAGCTGTCAAACTAAGATCACAAACATAACAGAAACAGTCGGTACTTTAATGCTGCTTTCTTAAAAAATGAAGCATTTTTGTTTGTTCTTGGTGCTTGTACATTTAATTCCAGTCACAACTTACATGAAGTTGAAAGACCACTGCTGTGAGTTAATACTGTTACAATCAAATTCATTGCTTATGTTGCAACTTGTTTTTGAAATGTAAACTCAGCCATACAACCTTTAGACAATCACAACCAGTTCTTTGGTTAAAGCAACAAATTAACTTTAAAACAAAGTGTCAGTTCTGAAAATCAAATCAAATTATGGCAACTAGCAATAGGCATATGAGAGATTGAAACCCTGGACTTTCTGTGACGCAGAAAAGTCAAACTGTTTAAAAGCTTTGCAGGAAAAAGCAAAATAGATTCTCCAAAGAAAGGATAACAAGTATAAAGGTTACCTTTTAAAGAACAACTTTGCACCAGACTGCAAAGTTTTTATTATTATTTCATCTTGAAGAATTAGATAATTCTTATGTACATAAATATATAATTCTATCAGTTAGTTTATTTCCTGGTTCACTTGATATTTTACAATTAAATGCTAACTGATGGAATATTATACTACTTTTAATGATTTGACAGCAATCATCTGGAGTTTGTATAAATTCAATTAGCCTCAGAGTCAGCAGATATAGCTTTCTATTTCTCATGACACATTTGCTACTCTTACCTTACTTTCACAGCTTGGATCGACACTTATAAGCAGGAGTTGGGACTCACTTGTGAAAGTGATCTAACACATGATAACGGAAGTCACCTCAAGTGAAAAGGCTAGCAAGGACCCAGTGTTTTACCAACCAACTTCGATAAATAGAAGAATCAATCTAGCTTTAGGTTTAGGTCAGTGAAATGTAGAAGGGAGCTTTCCATGGGGTATTAATACTTCAAGAGGTTAACATGTGGACATAAACTGAGATTTGGAGAACTGAATCTTCTCAAAGTGCTACTGCCAGAAAACACTCCCACAAAGTTAACTTGATACTTTATATTTAAAAAAATCAAGATTTGCATTCATGACGCATTTTACACAACCTCTGGACACCCTAAGCATTATAACTAATAAAGTTCACTGGAAGCGTAGGTTCTGTTGTAACACAGGGAACACGTTATGTCCTGTGTATAGACTGTATTTACGGAACCTCTCAGCACTTCACAACAGCAGCAAAGCAAATGATATGTTTTTTTCACATCAAACAACTTAGCTTGCAACACATGATTCCAACTGCTGTGTGTAATTCATACTGAATAAAAAAATAGGGTCTGAAAATATATAAATGGCTAACAACATGAGGAATCATTCTCACTGGACATGTGAAAGGGATTCAATATAAAAGATTAATTTAAAATTGTTAGCGCCTTCTGTAGGAGTTGCATTTCCTTTAGCAATCATCTTCCACCCTAATTAAACATATTTATCTTTCTACTGCACTCAGTTATTTCTTTATTACATTTCAACTCTCTGTTAAGAGTTAAAACCTTACAAACCACAATAAATTTAATCTGAATGATCTTTACTGAAGAGTTTGTTTTTAATATTGACAAACCTTTGAGCACAAAAAGTAAATCTGCACAAGATTTTGAATGATCAAATTCTCAACACCTGGCATAAAATCTACAGCTTTAAATTTGCAGCATCAAATATTTTGAACAGCTTTTACATTCTATCCTTCTCTAACCCACTACAGCATACCCTTAAACATAAGTCTGATTTTCCATGATTTTAATGTATTTTATAGGAAATATTACTTTGGTACATTCCCCCAGTAGGGGGAATAACAAATATTAGCTAAAGCTCTCTGGCTCACTGTTGTGACCAGTACTCATAATATGTATAGTTGTGGATAATGGTTAGGAAAAGCTATAAATTTTTAGTGAACTAAGGTGCATTGCGGGACTTAAGATATAGTTCACTCATGGTCTAACTGAATAGGGAGCAGATTCAAGAAACTGAATGACTGACTCATGCTTGATTTTCTGACAGTACTAATTGCCAAACTTCCCAGGTTAACAGTTTTCGACTGATCTTATTCTAAATTCATTAATACTGAAGGGAAGTATTTGGCTTTGCTCTTTGAGCAGAGAGTTTTGTCTGCTAAGAATGTATTTCTGGATTTTTGGGTGCATCATACACAACTTGCTACATGTCTGCCAGAAGTTCAAAAAAAAATCACAGGATGACTCGTTGGAAGTTAACATTTCCTAGGCACTAGTGCAATTGTCAAAATGTCATACACCCGAACGTTATTGTCCTGTTCAGTGATGCCATGAAGAAAGACATGGAGCCTGGATGGCTGAAGTTGTTAGCTTTCTGACATGGTGAAAATGACAGAAGTGACTTTTCAGGCAGCCTGCCTTCAGACTTGGCTCCTTCCACAATTCTTCAAGGGATCAACTGCCTTGACCTCTAATCCAGCCTCCCAGACTGGAAAACAGATGTATAAGCAGCCATTTTGTCACCCGTTCTGTTGTCTAATCTAGCCCCCAGCCTCTGGTCCAAACGTCAGAGGTACAGGCAACCATTTATAAAGGTCAAATTCATGGAACCAAGATTTCTCTCACCACTGCACACCCAAGGCATGAGCAATAAAACCAGGTTGATATCTCACTGCAGAAGCAAATTACTGCAGATGCTGAAATCTGCACTGAAAGCAACCAATACTGGAGATCACAGCGGGTCAGACAGCATTCATGGAGGAAGAGGAAGCTCGCATTTTAAATCTAGACAATTCTTCTTCTGTGCCCCGGTAAGACTTCTGAAAACACATGAAATTTGCCTGTATTTCTGTCACAGCTACTTGAGGAGCAGGACAATACAGTAAGATGCTTGAACCACTGGTCCATTCAGTCTGAACTGTATTCCCCAAGTCCTCCTTCATGACTGGAGGTGTAGTGAACAGCGAAGAAGGTTACCTCAGATTACAATAGGATCTTGATCAGATTGGGCCGATGGGCTGAGAAGTGGCAGATGGAGTTTAATCTAGATTAATGCGAGGTGCTGCATTTTGGGAAAGTAAATCTTAGCAGGACTTATACACTTAATGGTAAGGTCCTAGGAAGTGTTCCTGAACAAAGAGACCTTGGAGTGCAGGTTCATAACTCCTTGAAAATGGAGTTGCAGGTAGATAGGATAGTGAAAAAGGCGTTTGGTATGCTTTCCTTTATTGGTCAGAGTATTGAGTACATGAGTTGGGAGGTCATCTTGCGGCTGTACAGGACATTGGTTAGGCCACTGTTGGAATATTGCATGCAATTCTGGTCTCCTTCCTATCGGAAAGATGTCGTGAAACTTGAAAGGGTTCAGAAAAGATTTACAAGGAAGTTGCCAGGGTTGGAGGATTTGAACTATGGGGAGAGACTGAACAGGCTGGGACTATTTTCCCTGGAGTGTCGGTGGTTGAACAGTGACCTTATAGAGGTTTACAAAATCATGAGGGGCATGGATAGGATAAATAGACAAAGTCTTTTCCCTGGGGTGGGGGAGTGCAGAAGTAGAGGGCATAGGTTTAGGGTGAGAGGGGAAGGATATAAAAGAGACCTAAGGAGAAACTTTTTCACACAGAGAGTTGTTCGTGTATGGAATGAGCTGCCAGAGGAAGTGGTGGAGGCTGGTACAATTGCAACATTTAAAAGGCATTTGGATGAGTATATGAATAGGAAGGGTTTGAAGGGATATGGGCCAGGTGCTGGCAGGTGGGACTAGATTGGGTTGGGATATCTGGTCGGCATGGACAGGTTGGACTGAAGGTTCTGTTTCCATGCTGTACATCTCTATGACTCTATGACTGGTGTATGTGTTCTCAGACCTTACCAGCTATTTATTTTTAAAGTGGTTTTGAAATATCCCATATGTCACCTACTTCTCTTTCTCGGGTGGTCAGTGATGCAACTGCCATTTGATAATTTACTTTACACCCTGACTTTTTGCTTCAGATGGATGTGTTCATATTCTTTTGGAGAATTCATCCAGAAACTGCAATGACATGTGCAAACTCATGAACGTTCTTCAAATAGTGATCCAAAGTCAAACACAGCATAGGCTGGAACACAGATTTAGAACTGTCTTTAACTTTTACTATCTTCAGTCCCTGTTTTGATGACAGAGCTAAGTTACCAAAAATCAAGAATATCTTTGATCTTAGATTGCAAGTTTTGTTTATTCCTGTTTTCTTGCAGGGATTTCTGGGTTTACAATCCGAAGAGGCTATCTCCTAGACTTCATATACTTTCTGTCACCAGGCTGTTTGACCGGGAATCACAATTTGATGGCCACTAGCGTGTGGAGAAGAAGTGATTGACAGTTTCAAAAGTTGACTGGTAGAGAAGCTCACACCTTATTAACATTAAAGCTATAGAGTCATCGAGATGTACAGCACAGAAACTGATGCTTCTATCCAACCTGTCCATGCTGACCAGATATCCTAATGTAATCTAGTCCCACTTTCCAGTACTTGGCCCATATCCCTCTAAACCCTTTCTATTCATATACCCATCCTTTTAAATGCAGTAATTGTACCAGCCTCCACCACTTCCTCTGGCAGCCCATTCCATATACGCACCATCCTCTGTGTGAAAAAGTTGTCCCTTAGGTCCCTTTATTATCTTTCCCCTCTCACCCTAAACCTATGCCCTCTAGTTCTACACTCCCCCATCCCAGGGAAATGGTGTCCATTTAACCTATCCATGTCCCTCATGATTTTATAAACCTCTATAAGGTCACCCCTCAGCCTCCGATGTTCCAGGGAAAACAGCCCCAGCCTATTCAGCCTCTCTCTCTAGCTCAAATCTTCCAACCCTGCCAATATTCTTGTAAATCTTTTCTGAACCCTTTCATGTTTCACAACATCCTTTCATTAGGAAGGAGACCAGAATTGCATGCAATATTCCACAAGTGGCCTAATCCATGTCCTGTACAGCCACAACATGACCTCCCAATTCCTGTACTCAATACTCTGATCAATAAAGGAAAGCATACCAAACACCTTCTTCACTAATCTGTCCACATGTGACTCCACTTTCAAGGAGCTTTGAACCTGCACTCCAAAGTCTCTTTGATCAGCAACATTCCCCCAGATCTTACCGTTAAGTGTACAAGTCCTACTAAGATTTGCTTTTCCAAAATGCAGCACCTTGCATTTATCTAAATAAAACTCTATCTGCTACTCCTCAGCCCATTAGCTCATCTGATCAAGATCTTGTTGTAATCTGAGGTAACCTTCTTCACTGTCCACTATACCTCCAATTTTGGTGTCACCTGAAAACTTACTAACTATATATCTTAAACTCATATCTAAATCATTCATATACATGACGAGATGTCATGGACCCAGCACCAATCCTTGTGGCACACCCCTGGTCACAGGCCTCCAGTCTGAAAAACAACCCTCCACCACCCCCCTCTGTCCTTTGAGCCAGGTCTGTATCCAAAAGACTAGTTCTCCCTGTATTCCATGAGATCTAACCTTGCTAACCAGTCTCCCATGAGAAACATTGTTGAACATCTTACTGAAGTCCATACAGATCACATTTACCACTCTGCCCTCATCAATGCTTTGTTACTTCTTCAAAAAATTCAATCAAGTTTGTGAGACATGATTTCCCATGCACAAAGCCATGCTGACTATCCCTAATCAGTCCTTGCCTTTCCAAATACTTGCCAACCAGCGATGTCAGGCTCACTGGTCCATAGTTCCTGGCTTTTCTTTCCCACCTTTCTTAAATAGTGTCACCACTGTACACTGTACACCACTGTTCCTCTGTCAAAGGGTGGCTCTAAAGGTGAGCTGGGCCACAGGCAGGTAAGACTTGAGGTGTGGTGTCAAGTTGGGGATGATGGAGAGGGACAAGTTCAGGACTGTTGTGTCCCAAGTGAATTATCATACTCACAAAAAAAATTAGATAAAAAAAATGAGGATCATATTTTGAAATCACCACTGGGACAAATGGACCAAGATGCAACCCAAAATTCAAAAATATAGAGAAACATGAGATACATTAAATAAAGAAAGAGCTAGTGGAACAATGTCAAAACGAGTGATAATGGGAACAGCAAAGAAACAAAAGCTGTGTCTAGAGGAGGTGTGAATGTCAGCCTGATGAACAGCTACCATCCCAAAACAAAAAGAAAAAAAATGAAAGCAAAACTAAAACCTGCAAAGAGAAACAAAATGTTGGTGAGATTATGAAATGAAATTAAACTCAGTGTTGAATCCAGGTGGCTGCAAACCCTAATAGGATTCCTCTATCTTATTTTGAAAAGAAAGATCAAAATGAAAGCACCCAGCTGACCAATGAACATTGAAATGGTCTACTATCTACAAACAGTCAGACACTCTGAGCACCTATCACAAGGTCCCTATCATTTTGGCATTTTGGCTAACAGAATGCTCCTGGTCTTGGATCTTCCTTGTTAATCAGTTCCTTTTTCACATTTTATTGTTGTGTATTGTTCTGTGCTTATTGTTGTAGTGGTTTTGATCTGTTGTTCATTATAAAACAGGTTCAGAATTACCTGAAGCCTCAATACCAAATGGTAATTTTACACGTACCATTAAGTGGTGACAGTTCAACAATGGTCAAAGTAATAAGGAGTTCAGGTAGGGCAAAATCACAATGCAATATATAGGACAAAATCATGGCTAGTGGAAACTTGCACATGAACCCAAAAAAAAACAAATACTGAAATGCCTGGAAATCTGAATTGAAACAGAAAAGCCGGAAATACTCGACCAGTTGGTAGTATCTTCAGAGAAAGAAACAGTTAACGTTGCAGGTTGATGACCTCATCAAAACTGTGAAAATTAGAAAGGTAATCATTTTAAGCAAATGAAAAAGGAAAGGGTAGGAAAAGAACAATAAGTCCTGTGGTAGGGTGAAAGACAGGCAGATTAAATGACAAAGGAGCAAGGCCAAAGGGAGCGATAACGGGACAAGTGAGGAAACAAAAGATGTTTCTGAAGGAGGTGTGAATGTCAGAATAGTGAACAGCTGCCGTCCAAAATCAAAAGCAAGACAGAAACGAGAGTAAAACTGAAACCTGCAAAGAGAAAGGAAATAAAATGGGGGTGAGATTTTAGCCTGAAACTTTTCAACTCGTGTGTTGAGTCTGGCAGATTGCAAAGTGCTTAATCAAAAGATTAGGTGCTGTTCCTCAAGCTTAGTACGAGATTCATTTGAAGGCCAAGGACAGAAAGGTCAGTATAAGGGCAAAGTGGAGCATCTTGTACTTACCTTGGCTTCATCCCCTTATGCAGCAAACCAGCCAAACATAGTTGTAAGTTCTTACAAGTTAATTGAAATCACAAACCACATCAGGGCAAATTTTGTTTTATTATTATTCCCTTGTGGGTTATAGGCATCTCTCACTAGCCAGCATATATTACCTGTCGCTAGCTACCTTTGAGAAGGTGGTGTTGAGCTGCCTTCTTGAACTGCTGCAGTTCACCTATGTAGGTTGACCCCCAATGCCCCTAAGGAGGAAATTCCAGGATTTTGCCCCAGTGACAGTGAATGAACAGTGATATCTTTCCAAATCAGGATGGTGAGTGGCTTGGAAGGGAGCTTGCATGTTATGGTGTTTCCATGTATCTGTTGCACTTGTCCTTCCAGATGCAAGTGATGGTGGTCTTGGTGATTCAAATTGTTAATTCTAGATGTGGTGCCAATCAAATGGGCTGCTTTGTTCTGGATGGTATTAAGCTTCTTGAGTGTTGTTGAAGCTGCATTCATCCAGGCAAGTGGGAGTGTTGCACACACTCCTGACTTGTGCCTTGCAGATTTTGGACAAATAATGTGGGGATCAGGAGGTGAGTTATTTGTTGCAGTATTCCTAGCCTCTGATCTGCTCTTGTAGACACTGTGTTTATATGGCAACTCCAGTTGAATTTCTGGTCAATAGTAACCCCCAAATTGTTGGTGTAGGGAATGCTATCTAATCACGGCGATTGATATCACATAGCTATGACTATCACCATGTTGGATGTACAGTGTTTTTAAAGTACTGAGTCTTGTTTTTTATGGAGTCAGGACTTTGCATGGCACATCACTTTCAAGATGCAAGGTTTGCATTCACGTATTATGTTTATGTTTTTTTTCCCAAATGTATGCTCCTCAGCCTGAAACCCTATAGACAGTTATCTCAGTCAACCCAGCATGACACCACACACACACACACACACACACACACACACACACACACACACACACACACACACACACACACACACACACACACACACATTGGTGCTGTGAGGCAGCAGTGCTAACCACTGAGCCACCATGCCATACTTGATCAACTCTGTAAATGTTTTGAGCTTGAGCCAAGCCCAAGACAGAGGGTATGAAGGCCTAAGTTTTGAGAAAACTATAGAAAGGACAGGACAGCAATACACTACATTTTACTCATTCATGGGATGAGGGAATTGCAGCCTAGGCTGGTATTTATTGCCCAACATTAATACTCAGAATGCAGTTAAGAGTCAACCACATTGCTATAAGTCTGGAGTCACATGTAGGCCAGACCAGGTAAGGACATCAGTTTCCTTCCCTAAAGGACATTAGTGAACCAGATGGGATTTTTTAACAATCAACAATTGTCATCTGTTGACTCTTAATTCCAGATTTTTTTTATTGAATTCACCATCTGTCATGGCAGGATTCAAACCCAGGTCCCTAGAACATTACCTGGGTCCCTGAATTAATAGACCAGTGACAATACCACAAGGCCACGGCTTCCCCTATGCATGGCTCTTCATTAAGGAGGGATTAAAGTCAACAAGGTAAAAACAATGACTGCAGATGCTGAAAACCAAATACTGGAATAGTGGTGCTGGAAGAGCACAGCAGTTCAGGCAGCATCCAACGAGCAGCAAAATCGACGTTTCGGGCAAAAGCCCTTCATCAGGAATAAAGGCCCTTTATTGCCCGAAACGTTGATTTTGCTGCTCGTTGGATGCTGCCTGAACTGCTGTGCTCTTCCAGCACCACTAATCCAGTATTAAGGAGCGATTCCCTTGCACAGCAGACAGAACAGGGAAATCTAGAGGGCTGGCTGCTTACCTTGGGACTCTCCTACCTCTGGTCAAATCCAGCAGCATCTTAATCAGAGGGCACTAACTGCCCATTCAAGGACCTCAATTATTCCATTGGCAAGAAAACACTACCACTGGCAAAACTGTGGTGGGAACATGAGCAGACAGATGGCTGACAGACTGCCCACTTGACGTGCCCCAACCATCGAACCTGCCATTGTGGCATAGAGAACTTATATTTTAGGATAAGGACTTCCCAGCTGCCACTTGACGTGCCCCAACTATCGAACCTGCCATTGTGGCATAGAGAACTTATATTTTAGGATAAGGACTTCCCAGCTGCCACTTGACGTGCCCCAACCATCGAACCTGCCATTGTGGCACAGAGAACTTATATTTTAGGCAAAGGACTTCCCAGCAAGTTTTGAAACACTGGCTAAGTAATCTCGTTTATATGTACACTCTTAGGCAAATGTATTCCCAAGCCAGTCTTTGAATAGTTCTTAAAGATGTATTATCTCTGACCACAGCCTGTAAAAACAATCTTTTTTCTTAAACACCAATTTTACCACTGAACCTTGATGATACCAACTGGAGCTCAGGAGGATTTGTAGAATCAGAGAGTGTAAGGAAATGTAAGTAACAGATAGTTGTCAACATAAGGTGCTACAATGTCTGTCAGTTGTGTTCATTCTCACTGACTTTGGTCTTGCACTAAGTCTCAGCGATTGCTCCGGATGGCACCCTTGCAAACGTCATCTGTATTTCCCAATTCCAAAAACCAAAACAGAACAACAGAAACAAAGAAAAATTATTCAATTTAATAATAATTCTTTGCAGCTGTTTGATCTGTAAAAGGGTAAGGCTGCTTCAAAGGCTGTTAAGAATCTGGATTTGTTTTCTTGCATTCTGATACTTGTTTTCTATTCTGTATATGGCAAACTCACTAAAAAAACTGTTATTTGAATGCTTTTGATGAAGTACTGCAGCTTCAAATTCAGCATTCAGCAAATAAATGGACCAACAAATTAAGTGAATTTCAAGTAAATTCTAAGAGAATGTATTACTCTACATTTCACATTAGATGACTCTCCCCCACAGTAGGATCATGAGTATGACATTCCATGATTGCAAAACTGCAGGTATTTAATAAACTAAATTGTGTTCTTTTAACATTTGATATTAAAGTATGTTGATCTCAACATCACAGGATGGAATTGAAGTTTGTTTAAGATTTTTGTTTAAGCAAGTCTTAAGTGGAGGTGGCACTGACCTCCACTCTGCATCTCTCATTTATAGATCTTCAATTGGCAGGAATTAGTGGCTAAAGAGTTTTTCATATCACTTCACAGAAACCAGAACTCAGTGTTAAACAAGATGGTAAGGTAATGTTGTTTTGCTTTAATTAAACAACAATAACTGCATCTGCACTACTCCCCAATGTTATTCTTTAATTAAACTCAACACATCAGGTAGGTACAAGATTCATAAAACTGACAGCAGAGCACTTTAATGAGTCTGACCTCTGGATTATAGAGATACATTTGGCTTTTGAAAGGTACCACCAAACTACATATTAAACAAAGGTTGGATCATGGCATAATGTGTAACATTTAGAATATAAAACATCTGTAGCACATTCCTCTGTCCAATCAGCAGGTTCAGCAGGTTCTGTTAGATAAATTAGAAGTAAGAATTTTGTGCATGGACAACCTTATGTACTTTAATATTTCCAGAGTGAAGATCCAATAAACACTTCAGAAGTCAGACTTACCAGTACTATCTATTGAGACTGGTAGTGTCTCCCTGCTATGCCAGGTGCGTTCTGTGCCACAGTCCCTCTTTTCACTTTCCTCGTCCTCCCTTGGCAACAGTACTTGGTTTCCATGTGGGGAAGAATCGTGGTTGGGCATAGTCACTGGACTGGAATCTCTGTCCAGGGCATTAATAATACTGTCATCTTCTGCAATGTGAAGCTTGTCTTCGTCATCTGTTTCTGAACCCGTATCCACTACATTCTCATAGTTCAAAACTAAAAAAGAAAGGAATTAGAAGAATTATAGAGTTACAAAAATGTACGTGAAAACATTGTTTTTCTGAAGTGAAGAACTGAAGGTCAAGTGGCCAGAAAGCTGTACTGTTCCTGTGCTTTCCAAATCTAGTCCAATCTCACTGTTCAAATTAATTTCTTTACTTCAGACATCGTAACTGGCAGTCCACTTTCGAAATTTTCAGAACACTTGCAAACTATGCCAAATAAGCTTCAAAACATGCATCATATGTCAGAATAGCTCAAGAACCAAATTAAGCCAGTCTATTTTGCAGCACAGACCTGATGCACTTGCACCAGTATTCCTTAAAATAGACAGTTTATAAATAAGTTCTTTGAACTGAATTGAAGGTGGCTGCTTCTGCATTAGCTTGTCTTCCTAGTCATTCAGCATGCATGGTAGTACATAAATTGTCCACTTTACCACTAGACAAGAAAGATTAGAGTAATAAACACAGGGACATTAGTTTAGCTAGAGAAACATACCATCAGTTACACATACACAGACACAACACTGCCAAAATCTGTTTAACCCAGCTATCAAGAAAAACAAACAGACAGACACACACAAATACACACAGAATTCAATCTAGATGATAGGGACATGGTGCACTTTTTAGGAAGGGTTGGTACATTAAATGCTAATCTAGGCAGAGATGGTTCTGCCCCAGGATCGAATACCCCAAGGGAGGAAACCTGCCCACTGAGAGACGCTCTTCACTGTTCAGCAGCATCACCAGGGAATAAGTGGCAGCTGCTGGTAGTGCACCCACCCAAGCCCCAGGTCACCAAGGAACTCAGGCCATAGGCAAGTGATACCAGAGGAGTTTGTGGGGTGGGGGTTGCAGGAAAGATGGAGAGTGAGTTGGCAGCAACAGTAGAAGGGTAGTCACAGCAGCATCATCCCCATCTTCTCATTGCCAGGTTCTTCTGGCAAATATTGAGTGTCTCTGGATGAGGGACTCTTTCCCAGAAGCCTGCAGACAACTTCAACAGGTATGCCATTCAGGCCTCCATCATGGTGAATCCTGACCTGTTATTGAATCAATACCAGCAGGAGTAGGATGAAGCATTTAGGTGGACATTAATGGTCTGCTCACAGGCCTCAGCAGGGCAGGAAGACCACACACAAGCTTTGGTGGAAGCAAGAAGGTGGTAGGGATGCACCCACAACTCTCTTACATACGATTTAATGGCCCCCTCCATCACCTAACTCACCATGGACGAAGGCATTCAGTTCCACCCACACATACACACGAACAGCTCAGTAATATGGACTCTAGCATCATGGGGAGAGGAAGGAAGAAAAACATCTCCAGCTAAACCTCAAACAGTTTCAGATTCATTTTGATTCATTTTGATTCCTGTGTTCTTAATAAATAAATCCGGAAGTTTTATCAATTGAACTATCTCAAATGGCTCTCGCCAGCTATCAGATTATACAGGAGTGGCAGGAATAGTATTGTGTTTGTACCAGGTTTACAAGTCCCTTCGCATGAATTTGTGAAACATTGCAATCATTTCTATTTACAATTCTTGCTTTCCAAGCCTTCATGTCTGCTTCCTTTCCTGCTTCTGGAAGTTCTGCTGCTTATTAGTTTGTTAAGAAGTGTAACAAAAATAGTTTCTTATGTATATATATTATATATAAATGTTAGCCACGACAAAAAGATTACATTGCGCATATCTACTCATAATATGATCTTTGTATAATCCGCGGGCCTGCACTTGCCTTCCCAACAACTGCACAACAGGTGCAAATTAAAATGAAAACGACAGCGAAGTTGGGCAAACAGAAATGCTGACCTGGTTTGAATACCAATTGACGGGTGAAACAAAACCTTTTCAAAGAGGTGTGACCACAAGGGTTTAGGCAAGTTCAGGCTGGGTAATGCCCTTTGAAAATAAATGATTTTTTTTTAAAAAGGGAATATTCGTCTTCACTCTAGCTGTGTGGTCCAGATATACCTTGGCACAATTGGCTGTGCCCTTCCTTTGCAACGGTAGTTTAACCATTTCTTAGCAACGTGCCGAAGATTCTTTATTGCACAAGGGTTCAAGGCTTCACTGGATATATTTGTCTCAGGCTACAACAAAAGGTCTGAGTCCTGGGAAGCTACCAACCCAGCCCCTAAAAACTGGTCTCTGGGTGCAAGAGAAATAAAGAGAGGTCTTGAAGGAGTGAATAAAATTATCTAAGGCTGGACAAGCATTAAAAGGCTTTTTATTCCATAAAAAACATGCCTTTTAAGGTCTTTTGCGTGTCCACAGCATTCTCTGTGAATAACACGTGAACATTCCGGGTGCAGTGTGATTCAAATATTTTAGAGAAAAGAAGATAAATGATTAATCACGAGCTACTACACTCACAAATATCAGCACAAGCTAAATAAGCAATGAAGTCATGTCTCAGAGTAGGGGCAGCAGCAGAACACATATCACCCTCAAAGGGTAACAATACTTTCCCAACCTGTAAAATCTGCATGACAGTAAATATTGTTCTTATCATAAATACCAATTTCAGTCCTGACAAGAATCTCTCCCCAGAGCAACAAGCTCAAACCTCAGCACCAGCGACCGTGACTCAGTCACTTACTCACTAAGACTGTGGGAAAGATGCAACAATAGTGCTTCATTGAACATTTGCATTTTATTGCACTGATAAGCTCTGCACCCTATCCTGGCAAGTACAAATTATACCAAAATTATTCTTTTTTTTACAAAAAAGCAGAAAACAGTTTGGCATTCGATTCATTTCTGGTGTACATAACCTGAAGGCTATTTGTTTAATAACTTTTGTAAACCACCAGAATTTCAAATAAAGCAGTTTACATAAATGGGAAGTGATCTGCCTAGAAATGTTGAAAACTAAAACCAGTTTCCCTTAATTGACAGAAATATCTACATTTCAGCTAAAATAACTATAAATAAGTATTGGGCTCATTTTCCAATTTCAAAATAGACCGAGATTTTAATCCTCCTTTTTATTTCTTTCTGGTAAAAGCAAATCCTAGCTGGCCTTCCTCAGTCGCTATTATGACTTTGTTAAAGTATTGACTGTCTCTGATCCAAAGTGGGCCATTTTTACATGTGGCTCCTCCACATTTACCCAAGGGCCACCACAGAGGCTTTAGTCATCAAGCTGCAAATTGGCACCAGCACAGGGTATTACTTCAACCTACAAAGAAGTGGGTGCCTGAAGAATTCTTCAGAGTTATTTTGTAAACACTCAGAGAGAGAGAGAGAGAGAGAGATGTCCAGTTGCTGGTTTAGAATAAACAATGGCCCTTATTAGTCTCTGGACAATGTGAAATGCCTGCCAACTGAATAGCTGTGATGGACCCCAATGAAAATGCAAATATTTCACCAGAAATTCACGGAGGGATTTCTTTCGTGGTCACCTTGTCTTCTGGTCACTTTAGTTAAGTCATACTTATCTGGACTTGCAGTAGTCTAACTGGTTTTCCTTTGTACTCAAAGAGACAGCTTAATAATCTAACCTATGCAATTCCTGCTGGCATGGAGTGTTATAATTACCAATATCCATCATTTAAATATTAATATTGAAACAGATTTCTGGTCAGAATGTTTGACTGTAAAGGAGGGCAGTGAAACCAGCAATTCAAACTTGTTCAAATTTTTAACTGTTAACAAGTTTATGGTGACAAGTATTAAAGCTGATATTCTATTGATCTAGGTTAAAACAACAAAATGTATTAATAAATTTCAGGAAAATTAAAATAACAAGATTATGGGTCACAATCAGACAAAGGTCAAACCATCTTTATCAACTTTACTTTAGAAAAAAGAATAAAATCAGTAGGTTTTTAAAAAAATGGCACACAAGTAAGCTCTGGTTCTTCTCTGGCAGAAGAATTAAAAAATAAAATCTGTTCTTACATCACACTAAAATAAAAATATGTAAACACGTAAGTATGATTTTAGCTCAGTATACACTACAACAATGGTGTATTAACAAAGTCAATTATTTTGTTTTCTCATTTTAATACACAACAGAGATGCTCTTAAAGGCAAGAAAATGTTTGTCTGAACCACTCCTTCCGCTCTGTTCACTGACGTCTGATTTATATGAAATAAAACAAAGTAAATATATTTTTGAAGGTTGCTGTGCTTTTGTCCTGTATTTGTTTTTCACTTTCTAAACCGTACAATATGATAAGATAAAATGTTTCAATGGGAACAGACTTACTGTGCACTTTAAGGCTGCAATGTTCCTGAAGCATGTTTCTCAACTTCAGAAATTCAAGCTCAGCCGACCAGACACCTACACTAACTAAATGGTTTCAGTAAAGTTGTTCAAAAAAAAAACTTGCTGCTTTTGCAGAAGGCTGGCTTGATAAAGCAGCCAATGCCACCTCAAAATTGTTTTTTTTCATGCAGATATGATAGTTTCAGAGCTACTTCTATAAGATTTTGGGTCAAGATTCTGAAATTTAAGTTTTTAAGAGTAATATGCCTGCACAACACTTTTGTTTAATAAACTAATTTTCATTTGTTTGCAAATGTGCAACTCATATTCAACGTGGCATTGCATCACCTGCAATTGATATCATCATTATTGCAGAAATGACACACAACACTTCGCCCTCTGCAAACAAAAAGAGATTTGGAAAATCATTTTTCTCTTTACTTCACACAAAACTAATAGTCTTGTACAAATGTTATACACTCATTTGCTGCTTTGGTGAAAAGGTCCTGAGTGTCAGATCTGAAGTCCTCCTTATCTTAGTACGACACAGAATGTACAGAACAGAAACAGGCTGTGCAACCCAATTGGTCTATGACGGTGGTTACACTCCATATGTGCTTCCTCCCTCCCACCTATTTCATCTAACCAGATCTATCCTTCTATACTTCCTCTCAAATATTGATCCAATTATGCCAAAGTTTGGTGAACAAAAAAGCGCAAGTTTAAAAGTTTGTTTAATTTTTTTTCTACTTCTGCATTTACACACAAGACCGAAGAAGTGAATGGATATGTCACAATTGCATTCTAATCCCCTCACCTCACCATCCCTTCCCACTTAACCACATTCTTTGATATTTACCAGCTATAATCATCAATGAAATGTACACTGCTTTTAGCTTTCCTGTTGTGTTCTCTGAAACGTTTAGTAACTGAGGGAAAAGTACTCTCATGATGACTCTGAAGTACCCTTAGGTTTTGAGCGTGGGATGCATGTACAATAAATGCAATTTTTGGGAGGGAATCAGTAAACTGCATTTGGATAGTTCATAAAATTTGCTTATTGGCAGAATATACTTAAAATTGCGTCCTTTCTGTTAACTTATTCATCAGTGAGGATTTCAGCTGGCATTACATTGATTAATTTAGCCCCAACCTCCTCCCTCCAACACTTTCCTAATCAGTGCTCAGGAAAAGTCAGATAATTTAAACTAATATTTTGCATTGTTCTTCACGATTGAGGAGACTGTAAAACTCCCAAAGTTATCAGATAAGCAAGATGCTAACAAGAGGAAAGATCTTTTAACAGTTTTTATCACAAGGAACAAAGTACTTGAAAAAATAATGGGAATAAAGGTAGACAAGTCGTGAGGACCTGATGGCCTGCATCCAAGAGTTTTAAAAGGAAGTAGCGATAGAGACAGTGAAGGTATTTGTTGAAATATTCCAGAACTCACAGAATTTGAGGAGGATTGCAACAGATTGAAGACTGCTGAAGTGGCACTCGATTCATGAAGAAAGGGAAACAGGAAGCAGAAAGCAGAGGCAGCACAGTGGTTCAGTGGTTAGCACTGCTGCCTCACAGCACTAAGGACCCAGGTTCAATTCCAGCCTGAGGTGACTGACTGTGTGGAGGTTGCATATTCTCCCCATGTCTGTGTGGATTTTCTCCAGGTGTTCTGGATCCTCCCACAGTCCAAAGGTGTACGTTTAGGTGAACTGGCCATGCTAAATTGCCCATAACGTCCAGGAATGTCCAAGTTAGGTGGATTAGCCATGGGAAATAAATGGTTATCGAGATAGGGTAGAGTGATGAGTCAGGGTGAGATGGCCTTTGGAGGGTCAGTGTGGATTCGATGGGCCAAATAGCATATTTCCACACTGTAGGAATTCTATGATAATGAAAACAATACGGCAGTTAGCCTAACATCTGTCATTGGAAAAATACAAGAGTCCATTGTGATAGAAGAAATAGTAGGACATTTAGAAAGGTTTAATGCAATCAGAGTTAACATGGCTTTAAAAGGGAAATTATTTTTGACAAATTTACAATAATTCTTTGAGAATATAACAAGGAGACTTGATAAGGGGGAACTGGTAGATGTGGTGTATTTGTATTTCTAGACGGCATTCAATAAAGTGGCACATAAATAAGTCATTTCACAAGAGAGGAGCTCACAGTACTGTGGTAATGGTTTGAGGATTGGTTAACAGGAGACATACATGGTGATTTGTAGGCCTTTTTTCAGGTTGAAATGATGTAATTAGTGTAGTACCAACAGTATCAGTTTTAGGGCCTAAATAATTTATTATCTATATCAATGAGCTGGAGAAGGGAAGAATGTAATATATTCAAATTTTATGATGATACAAAAATAGGTGGGAGGGCATGTTGTGATGAGGAATACAAAGTCTGCAAGGGGATATAAATAAGTTGTGTGAGCAAGCAAAAACTTGACAGATGGAGCTTAATGTAGGAAAGCGTGAGGCTATGCATTTTTGTTGGAAAATTCAAAAGTCAGGATCCTATTTAAATGGAGAGAGACTCCAAAAAGTACAGTATAAAGAGGCATGGGTGATCTTGTGTATGAAACACACAAGAGTTGGCACATGGGAACAACAAGTAATTAAGAGGACAAATCAAATTTTGGCCTTTGTTGCGATGGGATTCTGGTTTAAAAATAGGGAAGCTCTGTTCTAACTGTACAGGATATTGGTGAGATATTGGTGAGGCTTTTCCTGAAGTACTGTGTACTGTTTTGGCCCTCCTATTTAAGAAAGGATGTACTGGCATTGGAGGCAATTCAAAAGAAATTCTCTAGGCTGATTCCAGTTTAAAAGGTTAGGCCTATCAGAGTTCAGATGAACAAGGGGTGATCTTACTGAAACGCATTAGATTTTGAGTGGACTTGACAGAGTAGATTTTGAGAAGCTGTTTACATGAGTGGGGGAAATCTCAAAATCTCGGACATAGATACAGAATAATAGGACATTGGTTTAAAAAAAGATACACAAGGAATTTTTTCTTTCAGAGGGTAGTGAATGTCTGGAATTCTGTACCCCAGATATTTGTGGAGGCTAGATCACTGAAAGTCTTTTGAGAGGAGGTAGATGGATTTTTGAAGTAACAAGGTTTGAGAGCTATGACAAGCTAGAACAAACTAGAAATTGAGGCCTGAAATGTTTCAATATGACCTGTTGCTCTATCTATTAGCTGAGGTTAGTGCTCCCAAAAGTTACCAATGAAGCTAAGACAGTGTGAATGACAGATAACTCAGTTTGATAACTCAGATAACTCACCCTTGGTGAGTTAGATGTTCATATATCGCTGCTATTATACTGCCACAATATCTAAGTAACTATAATGCACCTTGCTAAAGTACTTCAAAAACTTGCATAACACAGAGAACCATTTTGGTAAAATGCACACCTACAAAATGGCCTAGGGCTTTCGAATAAAGGTGGTGTACAAATGACACCTTGGCTGAGCCACAAGGTGAGTAAATTCAGCAGCCAATACAATGACGTTCACAGTCAGCAAAGACGTCATTGTGCCAAACTGTTTCCTGATTTGTGATCAAGCAAATTAGATGGCATGGGGGCATCAAGTGTGAAGATAACACATTAATTGCAGGCTTGTAAATAGAGCTGGCAGCTGATTCAATTGTCTACGATTGAATGGAGTTTAAATAAATTTAACAAGGGTCAAAAATGGAAGAAAAGTAAAAACAAAATGTTGTAAAGGTCTCATCTTCTTCAAAGTGTTAATCCTCCTGCCATTACAGCCTATGAAGAAATTCTTCCACCAGAAAAACCAGCAACATTAAATTATGATAAAAGCATATCCTCAAAATATTCTTTCTTTACTAAATACTAAAAGAACAGATTGAAGTTTTTACATCAAAGCCTGTCATACTTTTTTCTAAGTATTCCTATTCTCCTGTGTAGCTCTCAGTTGCCTTCACTTGCACTCAGCACCATGCTTTATGCTCCCAAAGGGAACAGTACCTGAACCATTGAATCATCTACATTTCAAGACCTCAGTTAATCCTGGGCTTAATGTTGATTAATGTGCATGCAAATGGCATCAGGCAGCATTGGAACGAAAGATCACTTTCTAAAAAATGTATCAGTTGTAAAATCGCTTAAAGCTGACCAGCAAAACTCTCTGTAAAGTCGTTTCAATAAATTATCAATCAAATGCAGAATACTAATAATGATTTATAGTCCAGCTAGCTCTTCAGAGCTCCTTTGTTTCCACTAAGGCATAAAACATTACATCCAAGAACAACAGTAATGAAAGTCACTCAGCCAGATTCGCCCTCAGCCTTTTCCTCAGTGAATCTCAACTTTCACTGAAACTTCCTTTACAAAATTGTTTATACAGAGGGTGACTAAAATCAGACCGTACCTTTAACTGAAGAAATGGCAGCTTGATTTGCAAGGAAATGTCATACTGAAAAGAAACCTTTATGATCCCATACAACGATAGGCCCGAAACAAACACCTTCCATCAGCAGCAAAACAGTACTTTTTTTAAAATCCAAAGTTCACTTCTGGTTGGGGCAGCCTATACTCAAATGCCTTGTAATCCTCTCAGTTGAGAATCATATTTAGTACTGGTGCTGGGAATTAACAAGAGCCTTCTCTGTCTGGCACGGCTAATGGGCGGTGTGTTGCTTTCTAGTCCATCAGTTGCAGGGCATGTAAATGGTCACTCACCTCATTGGATGGAAGCAATTTGTCGTGCTTTCAAAAAGGGAGAGATTTGGAAGTATGTTAATCACCTGAATGGCTCAAAGGGGAGGTGTGCGCATTTGCAAATTGGAAATGAGGTCATTGTCTGTTAGGTTTCCAAGGGGCGTTGTGCACTGTTAAAGTGACAAAGATGCAGCTGACTATATCAGGCTCACCTAACAACCCACCAAACTGGGCAAGAAGTGACAGAAGTGAAAGGCACAGAAGCAGACGCTTGATACATTACGAGGCCTGCTTTGTGGAAGGGAAAACAAGCACAAAAGCAGGAAATTCAGTGATGTGTAAATGGAACAATGAGAAGGGAGAAGTTCAACAATTTCTGTCAGGAGGCAGCAACTGAAGCTGGACTTTAATTGAATTAAAGTCCCATTATTTGTTCAATTCCAAGCAACAGGCTAGCAAAGAAAGGTTTGCTCAACTGTTCTGAGGTACCACCTTTCCTCACCCTGTAATAGTCAGCCATCTGTGCACACATCCACACATGTTCTATCTCACGACAATTGCACTGGGCCCCTATCAAGCAAGGACGCCAAAACACACACACACACAAAAGCTCTGCAGGCCTCCCTCAGGTCCAAAGAGCAGGGAAAAAAAACTCGTTGCTTGTCACACAGGTGAGCCAGCAACCACATCCTATCAGCCTTAACACGCATCAAGCAAAAGAAAGGTTAAAATTAGAAAATTCAATTTATTTGATAATTTCCCAGAATAATTAGAGTTAATATGGGTTAATTAATATGCAAATCTCTCAGCAGATGTTCTGCAGCAGGGCCCAAGCGTGAAAGCAGTCTGCCTTCCCCTACGTGATTTCGGCTGTCAGTTATTGGGCATAATTACTGTAACTAACCAAATACACACAAAACGTTGAGAATATAAAATTGTTACAGTTTCGCCTGTGTGCAAGCTGGTACTTTGCTGTCACAAAGGGGCCAATTTCTTTTTAGAAAATAAAGGTCTCTTTTTAGCTTCCTAGGGCTTTTAAAAAGGCAGTGACTAAATTAAGTATCTTATCTGCTCCCATGCATAATTTAATCAGTATTTTTGTTGAACTCCTCCTCTTGATACACTGGTGCAAACAGTGCAAAAGCTGGCAGATTTTGAACAGGTATCGAAAAAAAAAGTATTTAAGAGGTGACCACGTGGGCAGGGTATATTCACAGCTCAAAAGCGACATTTACTATTAGCAAATTAGTTCATAGTTTTTCAAATTTGCTGCTGAAGATTCTCACTGTGAATTTATTTGCAAAGCAAATTAAATCACTTGTAAGCATTTATTATGCCACGCAAATGTATTTATTCTGTAAATACCAACAGCACTTTATTGGCCATCTAGTTATAATGAACAACACCAATTATTGCAAAAAAAACCCCTTGAAGAACCAAATGTTGTAACACCATGATTGACTGGATGTTGTATATTTCCACTAATGTAATTTATCTGATGGCCCCCTACACACATTTACAAAATAGTGAGAGAACATTTTCCATCTTTTGCGTGGTGACCAGTGGTCCTTTAATGTATTCTTCTAAAACGTCTAAAATTATAACATATCGAACCAATCTTGAAATGTTTCCATTGCTTACCAAATGTGCAATGTCATAAAGGCTTTTTATAGCATAATTTACACACTTATTAATTTCATCCATTTAAAATACACGTTAATTTTGTGCACACACCGAGTATTTTCTAGAAGCCTGACAAAAGTTTGCAAGTATCAGCCAGTTACCAGGGCAACACTGAACATCCTATTGAATTAAGGCCTGAACAGGGGGAAAAGCCCCCTCCCAAGAGCTAATCAGGAGCCACCTGAAGGCCTCAATTAGCCTTTAGGATAGTAGGCCACTCTCCATACTTTCTCCCTGACGGGAGTTCCACCTACCATCCTCCCATCTAATCAAATGGGTCCCACTTCTGAATGCGCCTCTAGCAGGATAAGCATACAACACTACCAGGACTTTCCACTCTGTAACATAATACATCAAGCACTGTACAATCATGCTATTCAATGCTTTTAAAGCTGCATCCTTGAAGATCCAGTTTGCAGGCATTGAACTCTGTGTAAAACATTGCACCTTGGGGCCCTTTTACATCTTTCCTCTCTCACCTTAAACCTATGCCTTCTAGTTGTGGAATCCCCCACCCCAGGGAAAAGATCTTGTCTATTTAACCTATCCATGCTCCTTATGATTTTATAAACCTCTGTAAGGTCACTCCTCAGTCACCAACGCTCAAGGGAAAACAGTCCCAGCCTATTCAGCCTCTCCCAATTGTTCAAAATCTCCAAACCTGGTAACATTCTCGTAAGTCTTTTCTGAACCCTTTCAAGTTTCACTACATCATTCCGTTAGGAAAGAGACCAGAATTGCAAACAATATTCCAAAAGTGGCCTAATCAATGTCCTGTACAGCCACAACATGACCTCCCAACTCCTGTTCTCAATACTCTGACCAATAAAGGAAAGCATACCAAACGCCTTCTTCACTATCCTGTCTAACTGCGACTCCACTTTCAAGGAGCTATGAACCTGCACTTCATGGTTTCTTTGTTCAGCAACATTTCCTAGGACCTTACCATGAAGTGCATAAGTTCTGCTAAGATTTGCTTTCCCAAAATACAGCATCTTGTATTTATCTAAATTAAACTCCATCTACCACTTAGCACATTGGCCCATCTGATCAAAATCCACTTGTACTCTGAGGTAGCCTTCTTTGCTGTCCACTACACCTCCAATTTTAGTGTCATCTGCAAACTTACTAACTATAACTCCGACGTTCATATGCAAATCATTTATATAAATGACGAAAAGCAGTGGACCCAGCACCAATCCTTTGTGGCACACCACTAGTCACAGGCCTCCAGTCTGAAAAGCAACCCTCCACCACCACCTTCTGTCTTTTATCTTTGAGCCAGTTCTGTATCCAAATGGTTAGTTCTTCCTGTATTCCATGAGATCTAACCTTGCTAACCAGTCTCCCACAAGGGACCTTGTCAAACGCCTTACTGAAGTCCATATAGATCATGTCTACTGCCCTGCCCTCATCAATCCTCTTTATTACTTCTTCAGAAAACTCAATGAAGTTTGTGAGACATGATTTCCCATGCACAAAGTCATGCTGACTATCCCTAATCAGTTCCTATGCTTCCGAATCCATGTAAATTCTGTCCTCAGGACTCCCTCCAACAACTTGCCCACCACCGATGTCAGGCTCACTATTCTATGGTTCCCTGGCTTTACCTTACCACCTTTCTTAAAAAGTTAAAATATCTTACTGGGTGCAAGCGTTCAGAATGACCACTTGAGCAAGATATTAAAAGCGGTTGATATATGTAACACTTTAACAACTATAACATACAATGATATGGAACTTTAACAATAAAAGCATGGTCCACTGTGCTTCACAGGAGTATTACAAACAAAAAAATGACACTGAGACACATAAGGAAATATTAAATCAGATACTTAAAAGTTTGGTCAGAGAGTATGGAACATGGTGCTAACAAGTCAAGTGAGGTTTTAAAAGCTGTGTATTGGAGCTGTTAATTGGTGCCTTAATGTGGGGGTAAAGATATAAACAGGTAAGGAAGGGATGAACAGGTAAGGGTGTAGAGCCTAGGTAGTTGAAGTTGTGCCAACAATGTTTCTATACTCAAAACTGAGGTGAGAACTAGAGGAGGGCTAATGTCTCAGAGACTGTGGAACTGGAGAAGAACATAGAGATCAGGAGGGGTGATGCCATGGAGAGATTTGAAACAAGGCTTTGAATTTCAAAATCAAAATAGGCCAAGTAGAATAAAATGGTAATAGATATGTACAGAATAGCATAGATTTGTAATTGCCTCCTGAATGTAACATTAATATGTCAAATAAAGTGTCTATTATAGAAATTGGCCCATCTTCACTTCTGTTGAAAATGAAGGAAATGGAAATTGGGAGGTTTCTGTAAAAGCTGATTTATAATACTATTTTTACATCTAGGTGGCGAATTGAATGTGTACCTTTTTTTTCAGACTTTCCATTGGGATCCATTGTTAAAAAGAATCCACAATACCTTTCTAAAGCACCAGAAAACTTTACCCTTAGATGTGTGATTATATGAGTAAAGTAAGACTTTGAAGAAATATGTTTACATTTGGGAATATAATGTCTGAGAAGGCTTTCTTGTAAACTCTATAGCAAATAAATACTTAGCTACCCTTGGAAAGTGAACCATTAGAATAGGCCAGGATCTGCTGAAGTGGCCAGTACCTTTTAGTTACAGCTTTACTTGAAATAATATATTACTACCCAAAGCACCAATTTATATGTTCAATCCCTCCACACCAAAACACAGAGCTGAATATCATATGCCCCTGTCATGAATATTTTCATAGGTTGGTTATCCAGCTTTCCACCTCCCTGCCTATGTCCAAGTTCACCACCACATCATGGAGGTTGGATGGGTGCCGGAACTAGCAGCCCACCCACCATATGTATATAAATAAAGGATTAATTCAGCTTGTTAAAGCTCAACTGTCATGATAATACCCTGGCCGCATCAATATAGAGCTGACTTGAGTAACCCAATAGAGTGGGCAACCTACATGAAGAAAGGCAAGAAGAAAGGGAGGCAACTTATTCATAGGGTGCTCTGAGTGTATCAGAGCAACACCAGCCTTTCCTGAGATAAAACTAACCTAATCTTTCTGACAGATCCAGGCCCACCCCTTTTGCCCCGAAGCTCTCAGTTCCCACCTCTTTGCCAAGTCAGTGAAAGCTAAAATCCTCTGCAGGTCTCTTCCTGCTGGCTTGGCTATGCCAAGCTTTAGTGTTGGCAAGCATGATAGAGCTTACTCCGAAGTGAAGAATAAATCATTAGCCAATTGAACCCACCCACAACATATTATGCCTTTGTGGCAAGTTTCCAGTAGTCATGTAGACTACCAACAACCTTATTTTCCATGGAAACAAGTTGTCTGCACTACCCTCAAAGCATGCTCAATTCCTTTCCCCTTCCATAGTTAGCATCTAACCAAGATTGCTTTGACTGCACCTTCCAACCCCACCACCTCTGCCACGTGAAGGGACAAGGGTTACAGAAACTTGGGAACACCATCCCTCCACATTTGAAAGTTCGCCCCCAAAGCCACACATCATCCAGATTTGGAGATATTTTCTGCTTTTTCACTATCATTGGATGAAAATCCTGGAACACCATTTCTAACAGCACCATGTGGAAGTTCCTATATTACATTAACTGCAGAAGTTCAAAAAGATGAATTTCACAAATGAAATCTGGGATGGTTAAAAATGCGAACCTTGTCATTGATGCCTACATTTTATGAACAATTTTTTTAAAGGTATTCCCATTAATTCTGCTAATTTTTTGCTCATATTGGCAATGCTCTTTGCTGGTCTGAGGGTCACTCTTGATGCAAAAAAGGGTTTTTCTCAATTCCAGTGAGGTCACCTTAGTGTAGAACTTGTTCCCACTGATATGGGATGACTCTATCTGCTAACAAGAGGCTGCTCTTGTTTTTTAAAATGGGAGCAACCTTCTTGGCAATGTCTGTCATGCTCTTTGTCAACCTGTGACTCTTCTTTCTGCTACATAGAATTAGAACTCCAAGGCAGTTTGCAATTTAGATTTCTTCCAAGCCCATGATCAAAAGCAAACATTAAAATGTGCTGGATGAAATACATAGGGAGACTACCTAGCCCCAGATTATCTTGCCTATGGGTTTCCATTTACTACAAATACTAAAAATATAAGAAATCATTGGCTTAAAAATACCATTTTAATCATAAGGTGCTATCTCCTGTAATTTTATGATGTCAGTCACAAAGAAGGCATTGTCTGTAAACTTTTATGTTCTTTTCTGCATTTCCATGAACTTTCTCATCAGGTACAACTCACTATTGAGGAGTGTGGGATCAACCAGCTTACCTTATGCAATATACCTCATATTAGACACAATGTCAACTATTTATTCCCTCAACAGGAATTCTTTATGTTTTTTTTATTCATTCACCAGATGTAGGCATTACTAGATAAGCCAGCATTTATAGCCTATCATTATTTGCCCTTGAGAAGGTGGTATTGAAATACATATTTAAATCACTGCTGCCCATAGTGCTGTGAGAAGAGGGGGTCCAGAATTTTGACCCAGCAACAATAAAGGAGAGTGATATACTTCAAAGTCAGGATGACGCGTGGCTTAGAGGGAAACATACAAAGTAGTCATATTCCCATGCATCTGCTGTCCTTGTCCTTCAAGGTGATGGAGGTTATGGTATTGGAAGCTACTGTCAAAGGAACGTTGGTGACTTACTGCAGTGCATCTTGTCGATAGTACATACTATTGTCACTGTGCATCAGTGGTGGAGAGAGTGCGTGTTGAAGGTGTTAAATGGGGTACCAATCAAATGGGCTTTTTTATCCTGGAAATATTAAATAACAAAGGCAGTCAAGCAAATGTTTAGAACATTTTTTGCAAAAAAGGCAAAATGGCAGCCATCATAACATTGAAAAATACAACATGTATTTTTTTGAGATCTATTAATCTACTCAACCTGAAACCAAAACACTAAAGATCTGAAGTCCATGTTCTGCTGTGGGAATTGTTACAATACCTCTCCTCTGCTCTTTCATTTCTTTTCAGTAATCCATATGTGTTGTCACATGTCCAGTTAGTTGGTTGAACCTAATTCAAACAAAGTATCTAATACCAATGAGTAGATTCACTGAAATTAAATGCTGTGCTATTTAGGGAGAAGCCACTGCAAAGTTGACTTTTTAATGTTATTGGTCTGTTCTCTTTAAAGTAAAAATATTTTTCTTTGCCTGCAAATTTTAGTAAAACAGAGGGAAAGCTTGCTTTCAAGTCTGTTTCTGACTTAATAGCTTACATCTAAATTCTACCTATCTTTTCACAACTTTGTAGTCTTTCTCACAAACAGTCACAATGAACATCTTTTCTCCCTTCCCCAAATGATTACACAGCACTCTTTAACATTTGACCAAAATAAAAGAGTGAACATTTACTTACCGTAGACCTGTGGAAATCTGACAGAAAGGATTTAATTGTTCAAAAGTCAAAAAACTTCCTGTGCGTTTTCTCTGAAGCCGGGTCTCTTCCACTACTTGGTTTCAAATCCCTTTCTTTTTCATTTCAGCTGTTCCGGGAGGCCTGTATGGCCCAATGCCACCAGCAGCCTGCTAAACCATATCTCTCAGGTACTGGAATCTGCTGATGCAGACAGTAAACTGGTGCTCATCAGCTAAATACAGGGTGTGGCAACAGCCAGGCAGATAGTCACACTGTACTGCTATCAGCTTCCTTTCTCTTGCACAAGAGACCTCTTTTCTCACAAGTGTAAAACAGTCAACATTTGGCACTAGAAACCCCCTTCCCCCTCATCTTCTAAGGTATGAACAGTACTGATGCTTCCAACTCACTATTTTGGCATGAGAGAACAAATAAATGTAGTGATGTGTTCAGGGTGTGTTCTACCTTGCAAGAGGATGATTGGATTATCAAACAGAGATAAAGATTGAGGAAAGGAAGTCTATGTTATTCCTAAACCGGCCCTCTTATAACAGTACACTGATCAGTGGGAGAGAGAGAGAAAAGGAGAGCCAAGAAGTGTGCTTAATATAGCAAGAAACTCACTTGCGACAAAGCAGTAAAAATTCCATTAGAATAGCATGAACAGACCTTTTTCACTTGGTGTCCTCTATGGTGAGCACAGCAAAAATAAGATAACTTAAATGTTTCAATTATTCATTTATAGCATCCCATAACTGCACTACCTTGCATAACTTTAACCTCATGCCTCAGATTCACTTGCTAAATATATATTTAGTAAAGACTAATTTATATGCTAACACATCAAGCATATGTTGAACACTGTTTCAACACAACACAGTTCTACACAGCTTGAGTTATAAGTAAAGAATGTTTCAAACAGTAATTTAATAGCAGTTGCTTCCTTTTCCATGCAAACTAAATGAGAATTGAAGGACTGGAAGTTTTGCTTTTGCTGGTCTTTAGATTGCTACAAAAAAATCTGTAATACAATACCTAATTAAAATTCTGAATGCTCCCAGCATTTTGTTCCCACAGATTCCATTTACCTTCCTGGATATGTTAGAATATCAGAGACTTGAAGCTGGAAAACAATCTGAATTATTCAATGTTGTTTTGCATTCCTTTTGGTAACTACTTAATGAAGTTTCTTGATTTGACCATATTGTGTTCATACATCCACTTTACTGATATCGAAAGCCTATGGGGACCACAATGTTCATGTTGTCAAAAATTCGTTAGGAATTACTACATAATAGATATCTCAAGATAATCACTTTTTTGTAGAAGTCACAATAAAAGGTCAACCTAGTTTTCAAATTGCCACCTACTAATGACTGGCAACCAGCGAAGAAGATTGGATGGCTTACACTACGGCAATAACTGTACAACTGCATTTCTACACGATCCTACGGGATTGCTTCAAATGACATAAATGCAATGAGTTAAAATTGCACTTCTGTTTTAATTATCATAAAACACCAACATTTGTAAAAACATACTGTTCCCTCTCCTGCCAAGGGTTAGTGCACCCATTCACTTGAGGGCCTTCCTTTGACTTCAAGAATCGGATATTTTACAGGGAACCAGCCCAGCAATCTCTGGGTTAGAAAGTCAATCTCAAACCACTTTGTGGTACTCAGCCGGGGGAGTGATGTATTCAAATTAATATCGACTTATATGTCCATACAAAGCAACTTCCAGTCACAAAGTCCTCCACTTCTGACAGGATATACAAACTTGCTTGTATGTAATAGCTTGTATCTAATTAAAGGGACTATCCTGCAACTTATTTTTATTGTTGCAACTCATACAATTTCTACATTCCAGGGCTGCTTTGGGTACTTGGCTATTATTTTCAATACTTGCACATTTATACAAATGATACACTGGGGAGATGGTTTCCGGGTGATATATACTTACCAGATTAAAAGAAAACGGATGCCAGGTCAGAACTTGCAACCCAATACTTTTAAAAGTAAACTTTCAATTGTTTGCATTTTAGAGTGGGAGGAGAAAACAACAAGAACAATCCACTTCTAATCATTTGCAAATAAACTTAAAAACTATGAATTAACAACTAACAAATTTCAAGTTACTTCTTCACTCCAAGTAACAAAATTACATCTTTTATATATATATATTTGTTTATGTGACTGCAGTCGATAAGGTGCTGCATTGCTATAGCAAAACTCTCAAAATCAGATCCTTGGAAGCATTCCAAAACAAATTGTTCTCTTCCCTGGAAATATTTCTGATTGAATGTAAAGACTACAGAGGAACCTCGATTATCTCGCATTCGATTATCCGAATATCAAATTATTCAGCAAGATCGCAAGCTCCCGATGCTTAGCTAAACTATGTTATCCAGCATTTGATTATCCGGAATTCGATTAACCGAACAAAATCCCACCCACGTCCTTCAGATAATCGAGGTTCCTCTGTATACGGAAAATCATTCTGAACAGCATCTGTGCTTTGAGCTGTGTTAATAGTGGTTAACTGCGATTTACCTTCAGATGGGAAAGAGCATTGCAAGGTGGTCAAGGCAGTTTTCTCTCTTAGAAACTGAAAGATCACAGAAAACGCTCTACAGGTGAAGCCCATGTCCCTGTTCAGACTCATCTTAGTGTTTATTCAAATGGAAATGAGAGTAAAACACATCTTTCCCCTCCTGTGCCAGCATCTTTGTCACCTGAATAGCATCCCCACCAGGTATCAACGAGATGCAGGAAATGGCTTTCCTTCTCATCCCACCTCTCTGCAATGAGTAAATGAGTGGCTGACAAGAAGACCCAGCTTCCCCATGTCTCCTCAATCGACTACTTTTTGATCAGGAGCATGAAAGACTGAATATGTGTGAATTCTTAGGTACCTGGGGTATGGAAAGTGGTAATTAGCCCAGCAGGATAATTGATGTGTAGATTACGCAGAGAACAACTGCTTTGACTTGCTTGTTCTTCTTAACACTCCTAAACAGATTCTTCTTTTTTCCCTTATTAATGAACATTTACCTCCCCGGTTAAACTGATAGAAGCCATCTTGTATATTAAATGGAAGGCTGCTCTTCATTGTGTTCTCCTTGTGTTGTGCTGGTGTGATCTTTTTCTCTCCCATGACTGACTGCATATTATCTTTGAACCAACACCTCCCCCACCCCCTTATGCACACTTCCCCCTGCGAGTCTCACCTAACTGACTTAAACTCTTTGACTACTACGGGATTTGCGGCATCTTTCAAAACCAGAATGATTCAACGTATATGCCATGTGTCTCCAATTGTACGTTGTTGTACTTTAGAACTCAAATTTAGTCACTCAATCTTTAAATTATTTTCAATCATCACTGTACACTTAGGAAATTATAAAGGCGATCTACATGCGATGCTGTGAAGCCCTACTCTCCACAAGGTACTGAAGCATGATGGGGGCTAGGAGAAATCTAACTCCTCCAGCGATCCCCGCTGAGATTTCAATCAGTTTTCAAGTCAAGGAAAACGAAAGCAGCAAGGATGCAAAGTGTTAATACTGCATTGCTATAGCAAAACTCTCAAAATCAGATCCTTGGAAGCATTCCAAAACAAATTGTTCTCTTCCCTGGAAATATTTCTGATTGAATGTAAAGACTACAGAGGAACCTCGATTATCTCGCATTCGATTATCCGAATATCAAATTATTCAGCAAGATCGCAAGCTCCTGATGCTTAGCTAAACTATGTTATCCAGCATTCGATTATCCGGAATTTGATTAACCGAACAAAATCCCACCCACGCCCTTCAGGTAATCGAGGTTCCTCTGTATACGGAAAATCATTCTGAACAGCATCTGTGCTTTGAGCTGTGTTCATAGTGGTTACTGCTATTTACCTTCAGATGGGAAAGAGCATTGCAAGGTGGTCAAGGCAGTTTTCTCTCTTAGAAACTGAAAGATCACAGAAAACGCTCTACAGGTGAAGCCCATGTCCCTGTTCAGACTCATCTTAGTGTTTATTCAAATGGAAATGAGAGTAAAACACATGCAACTCATTTCAAAATGGGTAACTTTTTGCATTCTCATCTCTACCTCAAGAAAAAATAATTAAACCATTAACCCATCAAAACAAACCCAATAAAAGGCAGTGCCACTTTTATTAATCTTTTGCCCTCACTTGCGATAGAACAGTCCATTGAAATCATCCCTTTTTGGTACAAGGAATTCAGAAAGATCTCTGGCAAATCAGTTTGTTTAGATTCGGCAAGAAAATAAAGAAAGCTCTGTCACTTTAAATGCACTTGCTCAAAAAAAGACTCAGTTCAATATTGGTTTGAATCAGTATTAGATCAAGACCAGTACAGATGGTAACCAGGAGCAATTCAGCTTCTGATAAAGCAGGCTAAGCAAAATCTTCTGTGAACACATGCACAAGAAGGCTGCTTCGTTTTTAACTACTTGTTATTGAACCTGTCTGAGGTGGTTCCAAAAAAGCTGGGTTTAATTCAATTGGTTCCTTTTCTCATATGTGCACACAAGAGAGTTGGTTCAGATAAGCTTATCAACTCTCACGCCCTTGCATTTCTCACTCGAAATAACCCATTTTTGTTGAAGTAGCACAGTTGACCTAAGCAATGCCTGTTACCATTCTGCCTAAAACTTCATAATATGTTGACTCATGGGGTTCAGTTGCTCAAGCTTTCTAAGATTAGATTAGATTACTTACAGTGCGGAAACAGGGCCTTCAACCCAACAAGTCCACACCGACCCATCAAAGCGCAATCCACCCAGACCCATTCCCCTATACCGAACACTATGGGCAATTTAGCATGGCCAATTCACCTAACCTGCACGTTTTTGGACTGTGGGAGGAAACCCACGCAGACACAGAGAGAATGTGCAAACTCCACACAGTCAGTCGCCTGAGGCGGGAATTGAACCCGGGTCTCTGGCGCTGTGAGACAGCAGTGCTAGCCACTGTGCCATCATGCTGCCCATCTTCTAAAAGGAGGTCTGCTTAAAGTAGAATAGTTGTCACTGTAAACGTTATGGCAAGGCTCATGTTAAATTTGCACTAAGTAGGAACCAATCCTGAATTTGTTTTCTCTGCTAAAGGTCTCTCAGGCAAGTTACTTTCAACGACAAAGAAGTGAAACTCACTGCAGTTGCAAGGAACTTCTCATGCCTGTACTCCTAATTCTGCAGTGAGTGGTTTCAGTAACATTTGGGAACAAGGATAAATTAATACTACATTTGGCCCAGGAAACTAACCAAAAATGTATATTAAGCAGTTCTGTTTCGTACAGATTATATCTGGAATGAAATGCAATCTTGTACAAACGTGTGTTCTCCTCTGCCATAGTCATGTGACCTCAACCATGAGGTACACATTCTATAGGCAGACATTTTCAGCTTAACTTCAATAAGATCTTTGTACTGGACATGATGGACGCTCAAAACAGATTACATGACCGATTGAATCGAAGAATATAATGCTAAAGCATTAAAACATGATCTCCAAAATGAATGGACAAATGTCAATATAACAGCAGCTCACAAAGTTTCACGCTTAATTCCAACAGTCATCAGGAGTCATCAGCCACTTCTCCTCTCCATCAATGCTCTCCCCCACACCCCCAACCCCCAAACACTCTGGTAAGAGTATTAACATTATAATGTTGGAACCTAAAATAAACTTCTGATTTCTGAGCAGAATGCCTAATCAATGGAGCACAGGTCTTCAGGTACGCACTGAATGCAGATGGGTTCAACTGTTCATTCATGGCATTCTAACAAAGATCAATTGCAAAGCATTAAATAGTCTAGCATACAATTTTATGGAATGTGGCACTAAAGGGATCAACTACAGCAAGTTTGGAGAAATATACTAAGATGTATTTGAGCAGAAAGAATCAAATCTGAGGCACACAGAATGCACTGATGGTTCACTGATGAAGCCTGCACCTTGACATAAACATAGCTAACAGAAGTTTTAATTTTCCCTATAGGTAATGCAAGGATTAATTATTTCTCTGACTGGCATTGTTTTGATAGCCAAAGGCAGACCGCACATTTGGATAGAACTGATTCTGCCTTGAGAATATTTCAGATTTCCCCAACATGCCAGACCAATATTACATTTTATATTCTGCAACCTCACCACTCCCCCTCACCCCAACTTAAGAAAAAGGCAGCACTTTATTCGGGTATCTGCAGATATATCTCAGACTAGGTGCAGTAGCAGAAGCATTTTTCACCTACTCATCACATAAGAAGCAAGCAAACAATTGCTGAAGCTAATTTCTTAATTAGCTGTGCTCTGGCAGTAATGATTGCAGATTGTGTCAACTAAAATCTGTTTGGATTCTGTAAATTGGAGTCCGACAAGCATCCCGTTCCGCCTAAAACCTGATAACTCTCACCCCCTGTCTTTTGTTTTTCCTTCCAGCCTTCTTCCTGTCGCCATCTCAGTATTTAATCTGACACCGTCAGGCAGCTAGAATGTTTTATTCTTCCTCTCCCCCTCAAAGAGGAAAAAAGGAAAAACGAAACATTTACGTGGGTACAGGAGAGCTGCCTGGTTCTTTCAACACAGGAAACCAAGAAAAACCTAGTGGCGACTTACAAATGAGAAGAGTTCTTTCTAAACAGCTAATCAAGACTGTGTTTTAAATACATGAAATGATAGCTCTCAAAGTTCACGCTAGTTTCTTCACCAATGTCGTCATCCATTCAGCATTCAGATAAGTCATAGGCCCGAAACTAACAGAAATAAATTATTCATCTCACCTATCCAAGAAACCAGACAGCAGTCAATTTTTTGCAAAGTATTTTCCTACTTTTTTTCAATTAGTCTGATGATTTTGACATTTAGAACAGAACTGCAAACTAGGGATTGTTTTTATAGAAGTATGATACATGTTGAATTTTATATATATGAAAAGAAAATCCAGTTTGTGCAGGCAATGGGTAGGTTGCTTGTCTTGGTATATCCACAATCCTTTTATGCAAACATATCCATGGCTTTTATAACCTGCCCTTGATCACAAAATAAAACCCAACATCACACAGCAAGTAACAGGAAGGAAACCAATTACGTCCTTCATCTATTGAGGAAAAGGGGATCCAAGCAAGCTATGTTGACGCTCTTTGGTGTGTCTCAAAATTCAAAATACAAATCAATGAAAAAAAGTAAAAAAACTTCAAAGAAAACAAATGCCACATTGAAAGTGAATGTTGAGATTTCAGTAGCACACATCAAGAGCACCTAAATTTACAGTTAAAAGGAAAATAAAGGAGCCAAATGTAGATACGCAAATTTATTTCTGGCTTCCAGTTGCAAAATTTGCAGATTGGTTTCAAACACAAAAGCCTGAAGACTGATATATCATATCGTTTGATTTTCCACTCCCTCTTCTTTCAACTCGCTTTTACCACCCACCTATCCGTAGAAGAAATTAATGTCCAGGCCAAAGCCTAGACCCCAGCAATAAAATGGCCTCACCTCCAGATAAACAGAAGAGTTGAGATAAAACCTGTATCCAATTAGCAAAAAGGGGAATCTAATTCAAAAAGAGATCATTTTTTTGTCCTCATGTGGCCAGCAAGCTGTTTTCATTTCCTGTCAGAAACCCTTGAACACTAAGAAGTTACCTGACTCAGCTTCTTGTCGGAATCAAATTCAGTTGGAGATAACAGCTAATCATTTGTCACCGTGAAGCAATTCCCTGAAATCTGAGGGAAAACCCACAGCTGCAATCTGCAGTCCTGTCAGATCAGAAGAAATTACATTCTGTGGTGACTAACCTCTGCTCTCCGAGCACTAACAACAGCAGTTGACTCTATCAAAACAGAATATTATGAACCTGTAGCACTTTGAACCACGGCGAGGCACCTCATTCCAATGAAGACCTACAGCCACATACCATTGCCAAACTTCAGCCTTAATTTTCACCACCAAGAGCATTTGTTGCATTTTGTATCTACATTGCTATGTGCACATAATTTACATACTAACTGAAAAGCATTTGTCAGCTGAAGTCATGCATTTGCCATCTAGAACATTTAGTGTGAAAAGAGGAGGTAGCACTCCTAGTTGAGAACAGTTCTGTTTTATACATGTAACAGTGAATCTGGGAAGGCAGCCATATCACATTTTCCATACTTAATTTCTTTATTCTCGGCCTCGAAGACAACATGATTCTGTTTGCAGCATCGGCTGGGAAAGTACAATAATTCTAGTGTTTGACACTGGGTTAGCTAGTGAATTTTGTTGTGTCATTAATTCATTAAGTCAGCGTCATCTACTGCACTAGTAATCACATCACATGTAAGTAGTACAAGATATTTAACCTAATATTGTAAGAAGGGACTTGCTTGTCATGTCACTATTATTATAACATGTTTAAAACAAGATCTAGGTTGGAGTAATTAGCTTTATATGAAATGTTTTCTAATGTACTATATGTCTGTAGCTTACAAAAACAATACACATCTAACATGGGGAGGAGATGAATGTTGCTACTTATAGCTAAAAGAACATTAATGTATGTCATAGGATACCACAGGATAATATGATATGATACAATTCTCCCTTTCTCTTTTGGCTGGCCTGCTTTGTTTTAGTGCTGTTACTTACATTTCTAAACATCAGTTTAATTATTTGAAATGTGGAAAAACTACATATATATCAGTATGGTGGAATAGAACTTTAAAAAAAGGAATTGAGGGACTATTTCTAATCCTGTGCTGTCACATGTTCAATGCACTGGCAAAACTCAACGAAATGTAATAATCAACTAGTTATCTCGATAGAAGCTATTACGATTGTGTTGTTGTTCATGCTGATTAAGTTTACCCTCACCACAACTTCTTTTTTGATGATATATGCAAACATTATCTGACAGAGAAAATAAAAATACAGCCATTTTTCAGAAATAAAGGACAAGTACCTCTAAAACATAAATTGCTGCTCCTCTTATCTTTCAGTTATTTCGGGGAGCCCAAATAACTAATCCCACAAACCATTTATCACACTTTTTTTCACCTGATCCGGCTTACTTTGAGATACTATGAACATTCATAGCGTTTTACAAGAGCAAAAGAAAATTGCCCACTCTTCTGAAATTTAAGCAGCCAATGCAAGAAAGATTCCCCAGGAGTAGTCAGATTTTCTCAGGTTTAACTAAATAATTTATACATTCCTTCAGCTTGGCACGATGAAGCAATTGTAGCCTTCACAAACCACAACTCCTCAAGAGGCAGAAAAGAGTCTTGTTCCTGCTTCATTAAATAACCTAAACAGCTAAGGTGGAAGAGTTCTTTACATTTTCCCCCTTTTTTGGCCAAACAGGAGAAAATATATAGTTGCCAAAAAAAGCTAAACTGGAGTGTAAATCTACTTCCCCTAGAAATATCTGTGTCACTTTGAGGCAACAGGATTTGAAGAATGGGTAAAAATGGTACGTTGTGTCAGTGCCTCTCCTGGCCTTCCATCAGGTTTCAATACTTTCCAAATTGCTTTGACTTTTGCAGAAGGACTGAGGAAGTAGCCCCTGCAATCATCAAGGAAGGCTTCATCCAGCTTGAACACTTGCAAGGCAAAGAAAATAGGCACGCGACTGCTTGCCATATGAGCCTCAGGCTGGATAAAAATTAGAAAAAGGTTGCTTATTATCAAAGGAATGTTAGATAAATGCAGGCCACAAGGGAAGAATAAAATAAAACTCAAATACTGTAATATAATAACAAATGAAGTAATAAACAACACTTTATCACTCAAAATATATCAATCTTACATATATTAGCTGTGCAAAACGAAGTGGTTACATATCACAGTCAAATGGGCTCTCTCCAAGTGAGTGTGATATTACTGAGCTTCTAACAGATTTACACCCTCAAGGTCTGCATATCCCTGCAACAATGTTTAAAGTGAAATACCAAAGTTCAAATAGAACTGGGTCACCGGTTTGAGTAGTGAAGCAACCTAAGGCTTAAATCCGTTCTGTTGATGACTTTTTGTGAAATCACTAACTTTCCCTGTGCCATGAGAAATCTGAACCCAAGTTTGGAGCTCAGCCCAGTTTTCTCATGTACTATTGATGCTGACTCAGCAGTTGTAAAACTTCACATCTGGCTCCAAGTTTCTTTGGGTTGGAACAGCTCAAACTCAACTAAAGCACATTAGATATTTGAAAAGTTGCTTCATGGTCTTCCATTAGTTTGAAGTGGATGTGTGGTGTGTTTCTGATGCCCCTCATCCTGGCCAAAACTTTGGGGGAATCTATACAGCAGGCACATTTACATACACCAGAACACAGAATCTGACCATGTGGCAAACCAGGATAATGCTTTCAAAGCACAGTGACATTGTATTGCTATAAAGATCACAAGAGCAAAAGTCTTGATTTAATGCAGACCATCAAAGCAGAAAAGGAGGCAGGCCAGGCCCACTTAATCATGGGAGAAGCCCCAGGTCAGTCTCCTGGTGATGGGTGAAGTTTCCTGAAATAAATCCAAATCTGAAAGGGGCTGATGTAGGATCTTGGTTTGGGGAACAGGTGACATGGTAGTAGTAATGTCATTTGGCTAGTAATTCATAGGTCCAGGCTATTGTGCTGATGACATGAGCTCAAAGTGAACCAAAGCAGGTGGTGGAATTCATACAGGCAATACCTTATGGGGATTTTTTTTTGGCTAGTTGTGAGTCACATCAGGTTTGGTGAAATGATTCTCCCTGTGAGGCCGAGCGAGTTTTCTCACCATACCTTCCCAACACATTAATGAGCATTTCAGCCCTCACGTCCAGTGTCCACCCCATCTTACCACATTCCATCCCTGGAACAACTTGCCTCTCACTGGAGATCCTGGGATTGATGAATATCCCTGGTGCCAGTATCATATTTAAAAAGGTTGTTGTGCACACCATCTGGAGCTATCCTGCATGGTTCCTGGGTTTTGACCCAGACATGGCAGACAGGGGGAACAGGTGTTCCACTTTGTGGGCAAGTCCTGATAGGTGATTAAGACCATAAGACATAGGAGTCGAAGTAAGGCCATTCGGCCCATCGAGTCCACTCCGCCATTCAATCATGGCTGATTGGCATTTCAACTCCACTTACCCGCATTCTCCCCGTAGCCATTAATTCCTCGAGACAACAAGAATCTATCAATCTCTGCCTTGAAGACATTTAGCGTCCCAGCCTCCACTGCACTCTGCGACAATGAATTCCACAGGCCCACCACTCTCTGGCTGAAGAAATGTCTCCGCATTTCTGTACTGAATTTACCCCCTCTAATTCTAAGGCTGTGTCCACGGATCCTAGTCTCCTCACCTAACGGAAACAATTTCCTAGCGTCCACCCCTTCCAAGCCATGTATTATCTTGTACGTCTCTATTAAGTCTTTCCTTAATCTTCTAAACTCCAATGAATACAATCCCAGGATCCTCAGCTGTTCCTCATATGTTAGACCTACCATTCCAGGGATCATTCGTGTGAATCTCCGCTAGACATGTTCCAGTGCCAGTATGTCCTTCCTGAGGTGTGGGGACCAATACTGGACACAGTACTCCAAATGGGGCCTAACCAGAGCTTTATAAAGTCTCAGTAGCACAATGGTGCTTTTATATTCCAACCCTCTTGAGATAAGTGACAACATTGCATTCGCTTTCTTAATCACGGACTCAACCTGCATGTTGACCTTTCGAGAATCCTCGACTAGCACTCCCAGATCCCTTTGTACTTTGGCTTTACGAATTTTCTCACCGTTTAGAAAGTAGTCTGTGCTTTTATTCTTTTTGCCTCTTGCCCCAACACCAGCAATGGACATCACAAGACGATATCCTAACAGCCTGGTCTAAGGTTGCCATAAGGGTCAGCGTAATCTCAGCTGGCTGGAGGAATGCCAAGCAGTGTAGGAAGAAGGTCAATGTCCTTCTTCACTCCACCACTGTAAGTACCATTATCTTCCCTCTAATGCTTTACACTTACTCTATCTCTGCTACTGAACCCATCTCCCACCAATATGCATGTTCTTCCAATCTCATTAATGAATGCAACATCTTCCTACTGACTCTCATCCATCCAAAACTAAAGCACCACTAACCCTGCACACCCCCTCTGTGGCATCTCACTCATTTGAGACACCACTTCATGTGCAGGAACAGTAATAGTTGTGCTATCCACTTTCATTTTCTGTAATACCTGCCAATCTCTCATTCCAGGAGCAAAAACAGTTCAAAATAGGACAGAAAGAGTCAAGATGAGTCGTATGCTGTCCATCCTTTGTCATATTACCCCTTTTGAGGGGATGATCCTGTCTCTGACTGTCCTGAACAGGGCTTAGACAGGTATTGGAGGCTGCTCTTAGCTTACTATGTTAGATCTCCCGAATGAAAGCTATATCTTTTAACTGGACTAAGGCCTGCTCAAAACTGTGCCAAGCCTCCTGATTTTGTCACTGCACTGAATGTTACAGCAATACAGCAGTAATATGAACAAAGTACTTTGGCAGAGGGCGAAATGCACAAAATGTCAAGGCATCCTGTTTGACCCAAGTGAGCGCTATGACAGTGTACAAAGATTCCAGAGATACAGCCTGGTCCAGTCAATGAGCTAGGTGTGTATACCAGAATACACACTGTTGTTGCAGCAACATTACAATGATAATTGTTGGAACAGCTGGACATGTAGCATCGAAGTGCAGAAGCATCATGGAATTGGTTCTGAGATGTGCCAAGAGATTCTATTGAGGCTGGCATATGCCATTAATAATGCCCACAAATGTGTGGTACAAATAGGCAATGCCCATGTGGCATGTCTGAGATGTTCATACTGGGTGGACATCGTGGAGATCTTTTGGAGTAAACAGTGAGTTGAACCCCAAGAACACCCTCGGTTTCCATATTGAATTTTCCTGAGGCTAGTTTGTATGGCGTGTTTGATAAGGTTACAAACCGTGGTAAGTTGGACATTACTCAGAGCGTGGTAAGATTATGTCCAATTAATTTAGCATAGAAAGCTACAGTTAGCAATGGTGACAATGACAACTACCATCAAATGTTCTAAAAACCGATTTAGTTTATAATGACTTTTGGGAAAGGAATTGTAGCCTACACATAACTTCAGAACTGCATCAATGAGGCTAACTCTTAGCTGTTTGATAGCCAAGAAAACTAGCCTAGAAGGATAGTAGTTATGGGCAACAAACACCTTTGCCAGCAGAACACACATTCTGTGAAAGAATAAATTAAACATGTCCAATTAATTAGTCAATTGACATCCATTACATTTGACACCACTGAAAAGTGGTGCTCATGGATTTGACATGAGACACAAAATTCTCATTTACCCTCAAGACATCACCCAACAAACCTCATGGAGGTGGGGTATAGTCTTCATTATCAGGTGTCAGGAAGATGTGGGGAGGTGGGCTAATTGAAAACAATATCCATGCCCTCAGCTTCAAACACCCTGCCACCACACCCTCTCCCCTTTTTAAAAATTAATTCTCAGAATGAGGGCGTCACTGGTTAAGGCAACATTCATTGCCCATTCCAGAGGGCAGTTCAAAGTCAACAATACTGCTGTGGGTCTGGAGTCACACGTAGGCCAGACTAGGTAAAGATGGCAGTTTTCCTCCCTGAAAGGCATGAGTGAACCTGATGTTGTCTCCTTCAATCAGCAATGGATTCATGGTCATTATTACACTTTTAATTACAGATTTTTATTGAATTCAAATTCTGTGGCAAGATTTGATCATAGGTCCCAAGAACATTAACTGGGTCTCTGGATTAGCAGGGATCCAGTAATAATCCCACTAGGACATCACCTGCCTCTCATTTCCACCCTGCAACCTCCATCCTACCCTCTCTCATCTCTGTTCCTGAGCCTCTGAAGTGTTCGCATGGTCACCAGCAACCACCACTCTCAATGGGATTGATGGTGATGAGTAGCTGCTGGGTTTTGATCACCTGGTAGTCCTGGAGATTTCTGCTGTCAGGGATCTCAATCATGGAGGAGGCCTAACTTTGTGGACACATCATGCCTGAGGAGTACTTGATTTTGTAGGGCCGCCCTCACATAGCTGAAGTGGGTTCCCTACCAGTTCTGTGAGTGGGCAAAACACCTATCAGTCCCACAGAATGTAGCCTATAGGAATGTACAGCACAGGAGAAGCCCATTTGGCCTCCAGCATTTTTTTGTAACTCGGTACATTCCTCACCTTCAATTATCTTAGAGGAGGTACTGAATACAAGAGCAGGGTTGTAATGCTGAAACCATATTAGACACTGGTTAGACTATAATTGGAATTTTGTGTACCACATAACAGGATTGCACATAGTTGCCCTTGAGAGACTAGAGAAGAAATTCACAAGATTGTTGCCAGGATTTGAAAATTGCAGCCATGAGGGAAAAATTGATAGCCTCGGGTAGTATTCCTCAGAATAGAGGGATGATTTAATTAACATGTTTATGTAATGAGGGGCTTGGATAGAATGGAAAGGGAAGATCTCCTTCCTCTAACAGACCATACGTTTACCATGGGCACAGACTTAAGGTGATTCGTGGAAGGATTAGAGGGAAAATGCTGACAAATGTCTTCAACCACAAGCCTGAGTGAATACATTTCTCCTCAGCTCTCTTCTAGATCTTTCTTTAACAATCTTAAATCTATGACCATCAGCTACTGACTTACTTGACAGAGGGAATAGTTTTATATTCTCAAAAAACATCTTTTCATCTTGAATCTGCTATTAGATAACTTCTTATACTACATTGCTTCATGATAAGCCACTCTAGCTTTTCCAACATATCCTCATAACACTAGTTCCTAATTCCTGGTTGCATCTTGGTAAATCTCTACATTATCCTTTCTGAGTCTGTACATCTTTTGAGAATGTGGTGCCTGGAATTTCACACAATGTTCTAGTTGTGGCCTAATCAGTGATTTGTACAGTTCTATGATGCCTACTTTAATTGAGAGATCAGAAATCCCAAGGTAACTCACAGCCAAAATAAAACTGTGGAGCAACAATGCAGTATCTATAAATCTGGTTTTATTTTGGGTTAGGTGCCATTCTCAAACTTGAAAATTAAACATGCTGAAAATGTAAAGTTGGACAAGTGAGACCTGTTTTTTTTCAAACCAGATCCGGCCTATGGTTTGTCTTTGCAAATCTAGCATTTTGCTATGGTTGTGAGCAGGAACTGATGTCATTTGAATAGAATTCAGAGAACACAAAGATGAAATGAAAATGGGGGCATCCAAAATATCAAACTCAACATATAAATATCTATAGAGTCCTACAGTTAGCCACAATATTCACTTTCAGAACAGTTGTGCTTCCTTATCTTGAACACCATCCAATGAATTATACTTGCAAGCACCTATGTGTGCATGTCAAATGAGACAAACTTGTCAGTGATGCTCCCTCCATTTGAATAGTTACTTACCCTGATGGAGCCACATGACAATTGTAGACCTGCCCATTGCTGACCGTCCACAGACACTAAAGGTATTCCGGGAATGCCTGAACTACATGTCTTGCTGGCAATATAACAGGCAGCTAAGAGGAAAAAAACAGCTCAATGTGACAAGGAGAAAAAGCTGGACCTAGTTTTATTTACAGTGGAAATTTGAAATTCGAACCTACACTGAGATCCTTGTGGTGAGGTATTTTTAAGCTCCCTTCAAAGATTATCTATATTAAGCACCCCCACCTCCAATAGATCAGTGGTTAGATTTGATGCATAGCACTGTTTGGACCTGTGCACACTGTGAAAGCCTCAGCTTTGACTCCTGCCTTGTACTGAGTTATGCGAGTTCAGTCTGGTCGCACTGAGTGCCCAACTGGCGTCAAAGTAGGGAGTTGAAGAAAATTAGTCAGATTTCTGTTCCTCAATGAAACAGTGTTCCTGAAATCAACTACTCATCAAAAAGAGGTGGGAAACGGAACAATACTTCTTCCTGGCCCCATGTTTTAAATAATGTGATGCACAAAACAGAAGAAGCTTGCAATGGACGACAGACTTGCTTAAACAGCAAAATAATGAAAATCAATAACCTGGAATATATCCCCCTCCTCATTCTTGATAACAGCCTTGGTATTAGATTTTTCACATGTAGCAACAGTGCCTATCAGTTTCCACTGTTCTTCCTACGCCAGCTATTACAGAGCCTATAACCACCTGGGGGACTGTGCTGGCAGCAAGGCTCATCCCACAGAGTTGACCAGATGCCAGGTTCATTGCATCAGCGTCAATTTGTTTCAACCCAAACTGGACAAGGCCAAGGCACACAGCTCACCCCCCCACCCACTCTCCTTTGCAAGGACTTTACAAAACACACTGCATTGTTTCAACAAAAAAGCAAAAGGGTAGGTAGGCAGTTCAACTTATTTTTATACTTTCTTTTGTACTGTTGTGAATATGGTGCAGAATGTTTAACCCTTGAGCTCCCACATATTTTTAAGCATTCCACTGGCAAAAGGCAAATTTATTAGCATTGTTGCACGCCCTATTGTCATACAGTCTTTGGATTAGAATGAAAATCTCAGTTTAAACTGAAAGAACATTGCCTGTAGCCTGTCATGGAAATAAATTATCAATCCAGAGCAGCCTATCTGGTGCTTACATCTTTGCTCTTAAAAAAATGTTTTCTTCCCACCTCTTCTCTTCGGAAAATGTTTGTTTCTTGCTGGAATCTGATTATATGGGGTTGTTAGTTCTTCCTTAAATGACCAGCATTCATCTGTGGGCTTTGATCATGCATGCCAATGGGGGCACCACAGTGAAGGTGGATCCTGCCCTTACTTTATATCCATGCAAAGGCAATTCTCAGAGAGAATCCTTGATTGTGGTCAGGTTTTGGGATCTATGATTAATTTTCCCTCCCTGTTCTAGATGCTTTGATGTCCTTAGTAGGGTCCCTAACCTTGTCCAATTAGTCAACATCACACACACTGTGGAAGATACCTTGGATCTAAAACAAAAAGAGAAAATGCTGCAAATATTCAGCACAGCTGACAGCATCTGTGTAGAGAGAAGCAGAGTTAACATTTTAAGGTACTGACCTTATCAGGGCTCTTCTAATATTTTCACCTCAAACGCTAACTCTATTTCTTTCTCCACTGGTGCAGCCAGACCCAGTGATTATTTATAGCATTTTTTAAAAAAAATTTCAAATTTCCAGCATCTGCAGCATTTTGCTTTTGAAAAGCCAGGACTATTCTGACTTAACATGACATAGCTACATGACTTACCTAAACCTGCGGGAGTCAGAATGCTTTTCCTTATGTTACTGTTATTTAAAGACTACTCTCATTTCTTTTCAGTAATAGATGTGCTAAAGGTCTACATTAGCACACTGAGATGGCTGCTCAGTTTAACTGCATGAGACAAATGATACTGAAATTCTTTTCACTGTTGTATAGAATTTGTACTAACAAGCAAAAGGTGGATTTTCATTCAGCTTGCTCCCAGTGGTGGTCAGTTAGCTGGATGGGTGGAGTCTGTTCTTGAATAAAGTGACTGGTGCAACTTCAATCATTATCCTATCTGAAGCAGATTGTGGAAGCCTACCCCCTCGCCTTACCCACACTTGCAGAATAGTGCCCTGCAAGTAATATACAACAAGTTGTTTCTTTCTCTTTCTCTCTCTCTTTCTAATGGACTAAAATGTCTGTAATCCTTTGTGGATTATGGCTATTTAATGCTCTCAGAGTTTGAATCAAGTGAAAACTTAAGTAAATCTTCCATTTCAAATAGTTCTTCAAAGTGCTGAGTCTTTGGATACTCTGATTTCAGCCGAATTGAGAGATCATAAGTTAGACTTGTACAGGAATGTCAGCATCCACCATCCCAATGACCTACAGAAATTCACCATAGTGGTGAACTAGTCATATTTAAGTTGTATGAATATATCAAGTAATTAAGATTTTAAAACTTGAGAAAAATTGACCTTAGCCTTATATGACATATGCAATGGAAGTTCAAACCTATATTGAAATTATGACAGCAATCGGTTTCTGACCCTTTGTGAAATGGTGACTTCGGATGAAGTGCTGGGTAAATGCACTACATGATGTGACATGGCTAAAAACAGCAGAAAAGTGCAAGATTTGAGCCCAGGTCTATGCTGTAGCTGAGTGGCACTGAGGATTCAGAATTAGCCTTGGAATCCCAATACCTTTGGGGGATGAAACTATCTCATGCTCCTTCTACTCATTGTTAATCAGTAATCTCTACATCTATGCATGAGCATTGCGTATTGGGTTTGAATGTAATATTCATCTGAGTAAATTCTTACTTGCATTCACTTATATGTGAATAATGTTCACTTGCTTGTAGTACAATAGGGGCTATTTGAACTGTGGAACTGTAACTTAATAGAAGTCGGTATATTCAACAACTGAAGAATACTGGGACCAAAATGATGAGGAAACCTTCAAGGATCCAAAATTACTATTTTACACAAGATTATACAATATTTGGTGCAAATTGTTGAAAAATTATTTTCCTTGGAATGCAATATTGCCAGCCTGCAATGGAATAAAATACATTACACTTCTCCAACTATAGCACTTTCAATTAAGGTTTAAAAAAAACTTTTAAACAACCAAATAGGAAAATATTATTTTACCTAACATATGCTGTAAGTTCCTATGCATTGTGCAACGTATTGCTGATGTAAGTTTTTTTCTTGGTAGAAGAAGATCCACAATATTTAGAGTATTCTACAGTTAATTTTATGGTCATAGGTAACATAACAGTTTATGTGACCATGCTGAAACTGAGTGTTTCTGAACTTTTGTCTAATAGCACATCTAATGATAATACATTATGGTTAAATAATAATATTTAACTTTTTGTTGTACTACTCTGTCCACTGACACAGCAAGGGAAATCTAGTTTTCTTCATGAAAATATAGAAAAAGTCTACAGACCAAGCTAGTGAATCAGTTGTGATCATAAGCGCAAACTCAGGAGAATTTAAGGAATTAATGAGACAGTGATGAATGGGACAACAGTAACAGCAGATGTTGAGAGATAACTGATCTTGAGTGAAGATCTGGAATGCTGACTACTCTTAATCAGCTACATAGGGTTAGGGAGCATATATGGCTTAACTGGAAACAAAGACTAGTTTCACATTTAGAATCTTATATTCCTTTTGTAATTCCACAGGAATGTGATGAGTAATCTGGATAATGTGGAGTGTGGAAGAATCCAACACCTGGATACATACGGGTAACTTTCTCACTTCATGAAACTAGTAGGGAATCCAATCATCTGGAAATATATACATAATAGAAGCCTGATCATTTAGCAGGGTACATAATCTTCTCTGTGATGCCACCTTCTACAGACATGATATCATGAATCAGTTGATATTGCCATCTGCCATTCAGCAAGTGACAACATCAATGACCACCTCCACTGTATAGAGCAGACGCACAAGACGAATATCTCTGCAATTGTTTCTCCAGCTTCTCTGAGGCATTAGCAGCCAAATTTCAAGATGCTGTGTTCCAATATTTTAGTAAACATTTATAGACAACCTCAGGGAGTGGGTGGGGGTGCTGTTTGTCAGGAGATCACACAACACACGTAGCATCCCTATTGTTGGGTCAGAAGAACTGAACTCAAGTCCCATCTCAAGACTTGATGGCTATGTCGTAAGGTGGCCAAACAGGTTGACTGTAAATTGACAAGTCTCTCTGATTTGCCAGGGCAGGGGTGTGTCCTGATCAGCCAGAACCATGTTTAGCTGCAATGCAACAGCTTCCCCATAATAAATAACTCCACTTGTAGGTTCTGGCTATGCTCAAGCATCACCCATTATTCTGAGGGAACGCACACGTGAGCTGGTATGAAGATGGAGGCAACTCTATTTTCAGATAGATAGATCAGTGGGCATCTTGAGATGCCTTTGCCAGTGGAACATATGGACTATCACAGCCAGAGGCATTGCCACTCACATCAGTACCATTTCTGCACTTCACCATACCATTGCGTTACAATCTCAGAAAGAAAGAAATTGACAGGATTCAGGGAAAAGATCCCCTTGGCATTGATGCAGGCATATTAAAGTTTAGCATGGATACAGATGGAAGGTCTAGCTGTAAATACAGTTACTTGGTAGCACAGCCAATCACTTGTGCAAATCCTTTAATTAGGAGAGCACGCAGCAGCAATAGGTCATGTGCACAACAAACAAGAAAAACACAGACCACAACAGACAAGGACAACCACAATACACATGAAGTAGATGCCTTACCATTCCTACACAATTGAATAAAATTCACTCACTGTCATTCTGTCTTGCAGTCTGTCATTCTTTTAGTAGTAGAACATAAAGCATCAGTTGTTTAAAAGCAAACAGAACAGAAATACCTCTCTGCTAAGAAAATAAAAATATCAGCTCACTGATTGTTACGCGTCCCGTAGAAAGTAATCATATTTGCTGTACAGTTGAAAGGCAACAGCTCAGACTGCCTGGTGATAAAAGCAATACCTCAACCTTCCAAAGTGTCAAATATCAACATTTTTTCAGAGGCCAGAAGGCCTAAAAGATAAATCTTGTACCTTCAGCACTCAAATCCTCATTCAAAAATGTTTACATTTGTCGACACTGTTATTGTTGCTTTTAAAGTGCTTGAGAGAATGATTTTCAAGTTGCTTGCTGTTATTATCATTTACGCAAATTATCTTTAATTTGTTTTTCTTCTCTTTCTTTGGTGTATGTCTCATTCCCTTTTCTGGCCATAAGATCCTTGGCCTCAATGGGAATATTTCAAAAAGTTCCCCTAACTTAAATGGAAAAATGCCTACTGTGTAAAGATTATTTAGTTTTGAGGTGAATGTGGCAGTGCAGAATATTGGCTCATTATTAATGACCACGCAGGAGTAACATACAAAAATGTTTCTAAATAATGTTTTTTTGGAAAGGCAGGAGTGGTCAGATCTGCATTAAATATGGACATATTCTGATCTTCAATGGAACAATAGTCCAAGCTTTCTTTTTAGTCCACCACCTTTTAGTCACACTGTTATTTTATTTCAAATGACAGGCACAGTATTTCAATCCAGAAGTAAGTTATTTCCCTCAAAAGTTTTATTTTAATTCTAGGCATGAATTTAACTTCCATTGGTTTATGAAGCTTGTTAACAATAAAAACTTAGATCTTGACAAATGTCAAGAGCATTTGACGTAGCTCAATAAATCCCATTTGCTTAAATTTTAATGAGCTACAGTGAGAGAAAAAGGCTGTCCTTCATGATACCTAGTCACAAAAGGTCAAATAACTTGATCTTCCTGTATCTGACACCTATTGGGGTAGCTGGGTGGGTTCATGGTGCAGGAACAGCATTCCCTGCCACTTGGGTAAGAGAGATGTGTCCATATGCACCAAGTTCAGGCTCAGTCATGCACCGCTGGTATTAGTAATAAGGAAAAAACACTCATAAGATTCCAAGAGTTGCACAAATTCCTGGACCTCAAAGTAACCCGCATGACAATAACCAAAAAAGGGGGGGGGGTCACTTTTGTTTGGAAATCCTAACCACAATGCATTCTAAAGCTACATCACACTTTTCTTTTGCAGGAATCTACTGTTAACATTTAGTTCTGGTTAATATTACTGATATGTACCTATCAACCTAAGGAACTTGTGGTTGGCAGCAGTGGCACTCCTGCTAAATTGTGGGGCTGGCAAAGTCTAATGGGGGACGGGACAAGGCATTTACAAGCCAAATATTTGTATGACAAATTCTGTGGCACCAACACCTCTGATCTGCGAATACCAGAAAATTAGTCCGACATTAGATAGTAGTGAAGAGTAGATGTGACTGCCTAAAGTTGAAGGTGGAGTTAAAATGAATCACTGAGCAAGGAAGCAAATATCCAGAAACTAAAATGGTTCAAGCCTTTTTAAAATTGCTACTTAACTGTGCATCATGGTTCTGAATTTTAACAGAGATAAGCAGCAAGTTAACTCTCAAGCCTCAAGGAAGATACGCAAATAAAAACAGTGACCTCTTGCTTTCTATGTAACACTGTCTGAAATATGATGACTTTTAATGTTACAGGCACCACCCTTGCTTTCTGCAGTGATGCAGTACCTGTAGAAAATACCATCTGTAATCGAGCCCAGCTGTAATGTGCTTTTACATGGCTCCAAATACAGCTTGATGAAGAGGGCATTTTATCATATATACCTTTGCAATCTTTTATCATATAATCGATATGGGTTAAAGGAAGACTGCTGCTTGATCAAAAAGGTTGCTTTTTGGAAATAGGATAAGCAAATTCCAGTCATGGAATTTGATGGCAAGAGGTTTCACATTTCAAAGATTTATTCTGTCAATCTCTCCATAGTAGCTTGATTTTTTTTTGATAATATTATGTTGTTGATTTATTTAGGAAGAAAAGAAGACAATAGAGTAAAAGGGACCTTCAGTGCAAGCCTTCTTGATCTATATGGTTCAGGACCACACAAGTTTATCCCACTGGCCACATGGCCAATATGGACAAGCAGACTTATTCTAATTAACAGTCATTGAATGACTAAAGTTTGGGACTAATACTACAATATTTGTAATCTCAAAGATATAATATCTTTGATCATTTTTGGGCTATCGATCAAATTTTACCTTTTTTTTGAATAACAAAACAAATAAAAGAAACAGAAAATACATTAAATTGAATGAACACTCAGTCAAGCATACAACAGGCAGATTGTTAAGTGTTATTTTTAGAGAGTTTAATGTCGCATGTATTGTATTAAAATTACATTAATGGTTATATTAGAAATCCCTGGAGAACCAACAATTCTGTTACAATACTTTCATATTTTAGATGCAAAGGATAAGAGAATTCCTGCTGCCATTGCATAATCTTTGTAGAGTTAAAGATTGGGGAGTTTCCCTGTGTTCTTAAAGAATATTATCTGTGACTCACCAACTTTCCCCACCTTTCTCACTCTTCATATAGAAGCTATTGGAAAAGAAACTTAGCCCAGTTGGTGTCATCAATGATGGAAGTATGTTGATAATTCTGGTTTTATATTTTGAACACTGAAGCTATGTTAAAATGTACAGATTGCCTCAAGGCAGAAGTGAAGGCAAAGCTCTAGGCTCAACCTTATTGTATCAGTAAAATAAAAGAGATCAATACAAATTATTGATGGCAGCTTTACAATATTATTGGGCAATGTACAGAAGATTTGAAGATGATGGCTCTTGTGTTGAGTTGTATACCCAGAGAGGAGTGTATAGTACTCCAAAGCTAGACACCACTATGACCATAATTCATGGATTATAGAAAAAAATTATTTGGATGCCAACTGGAAAGTCACACTTGTCAAGAGTTATATAAAGCAAAATGTGCTTAAGTATCTCAAATGGTAGATTTTGATCTATGGCTTTTGATTTGTTGAGGAAATATCTCTTTATTAAAAGAAAATGATAAATGGCACCTTCAGTAAATTCAATCCATAAACCATGGCATTGTTCCACATTGTAGTTTCTACAATGACATTGTCCCATATTACAGTTTCTACAATGAAACTGTCCCATATTATAGTTTTTACAATGGCTCAGTTCAGTAAATGTACAGCCTGAGGAACAGAACAATGAAAACCAAGAATATCCCAGAAACACCACTGACTATCTCAAAATGTGGCAAACAGGTCACTATGATTGGACTCAGCAGCCATAAGCTAGAGAGGGACAAATCCTTTGTCAATTTTGTTTCTGACTGCTGACCAATTGGCTCCAATAGAAACTACATGTTTGTGTGTACATGTGCTTTGCATGCATCAATGATCTTGGGCAAAACTGTGGCATGCCATATTAAAACAGCCAATCTTCACACTTTAAAGCTGGCCATCTCATCTGGATATCAGAGAATATCTCACACCCATATGGCCGTATCTTAGCATGAGTCAGTGTAGTATCTTTCGGATGTAAAGAAAAGCAATTGAGGAACAAAGCATGTTTAAGAAACACAGTTTTGATTCACAGAAAATTAAGTTCAGAAATATGTGAAATTATAGACATTTATGGTAGTTGGAGATTGATTGTTGATATTCCAGTTTTTCACAGTATTAAATGAAGCAGAGTTACTGTAAATTATGCTAACACACACCCTTTCTTAACTTAACATTGGAGTGACTCACAAATTTTAGTAGTTAGTATTAAACGTCTTTCAGGTGAATCATTGTCATTTAAAAATAAACACTAGTCATGTAACCAGTGAAATTTCCTGGTAATCAGCTACATGTTTCATGCTCCATGTTCAAAACTCTTTTAAACATGAGTATGAATTATTTTTAATAGACTTAAGCTAGCAATAATGCTCTGTTTATTCACTGCAGCACTAAAAAAGATTTTGAAAGAGACCTGCTGTTGGCCTTCAAATGATTAGAAATTGAACAAGGCATCTCATCCAGTTCAAACAATATGCATTATCTAAATTGGGTAATAACCGATACTGGGAGTAAATGCAAGACAGTAATCTTTTCTCCACATTTAGTTCATTTTGTAAGCCACCCACGTTTTACTCATATGTACAATGATACTGATGTTGATGATATTAAGATAAACTCATCGATTTGATTGCTGCTCTGTAATCACTTCCAGGCAATCCTTACATATAAGAACTTGCATTTATATAGCAACTTTTATGATCGCAGCAAAACAAAGTGCTGTACAGCCAATGAAGTGTAGTCACTGCTGTAGGAAGCATGTGCACACATCAAAATTCTAAAACATGTCATAACTATCATATCATTGTCTTTCTGTGATGGTGATTGAGGGACAAGCGTTGACCAGGTCGCATGCTTTCAAAACAGTGTCACGGGATCTGTCATATTCAGTTGAGAAGGCATTCAAAGTTGCATTCAAGGATGAAACTCTTCACAAATTAATTCTCCACAAAGTCATATGTCTGTGAACAAGAGTCTCTCCATAGGCAGATTTTAGAGTGCCACCATACAGGCTTCGAATGAGGCAAATGGGGCTAGGTTTAAGGCTTTTAAAACCCTCTGCACTTTAGTGCAGAAGACTGCACTAATGCAGGATAAGAGGATGTTTTTCAATTCAGATTACCATAGTATTTCAAAATGAATTTTAGCCCTGTTAATAGAAATGCAGAATGATCATGTAGCAAGCACTGGATTATTTGCTTGTTGCATTTGAGAGTGGTCCGAGCACATTATAAGTTTAATTGTTCATTTGGCCTTGGTCCATCAATGTCTTTGCAGCATTAAGCAGCTCCTAAGCATCAGCAAATACACCAACGATGGTGGCAACCACAACACAAGGACAGAAGCACCAGTGGAACTTCTTCAAATATACATAACATATTAAATTACTTTGCTACTGCATTATTAACAGGTCAAAAGCCCTGAAGTTTGCTGTACCTGCAAAAGCTGTATAAAGTTTCAACTTGACATCTTTTGTTGACTGTTTGCTCGAGCAATACATTCAAGTGGCTGTTGAACAAACTAATAGGTCAGTAAACTATTTACCCTCTGATAAGGTAAATCACAGTCGAGATAATGTACTGATAAAGCAAAGTAAATATGTGCACAGTTCACTTTTTCCTGACTCTCTTTCTCACATGTGCACACCTATAGTAGGACAGATGTATGCTTAACACATATGACCTGAGACAGGCCTAAAGCCATAACTAGATAATTTTTCACTCACACACCGATTGCGGCAGCTTTCTGAGGTGAAAGAAACTGACAGCGCAAACTCTCCAGGGCAGAACTTTCCAGTCAAGTGGATCAACGTACTGAAAATCACTTATGAATAGTCATTAGGCCTTCATTACAACCCCCTCACAACCCAATTCTTTTTTTGCAACCAAAATGCCTTTTGTCATCTTCACAAGGTGCATCAGTTAATTGCCGATTGACTTTCTTTTAAACGTATGACAAAATGTCACAAAGCAAAATGCAGAATGTTGCTTGAGGCATCCAACTTAACTCCTTGATTTCCACTTTCCTGGATATTATCTGCAATATTTCAGGGCAAAGAAGCCTTTTCAAAGGTTAACATAATCTGTTCTAAAAAGGAGTCGCAATTTTTAATCATATTTACATGCTGTTATTTTATTGCCCAAGGTCAATTCTGGTCATAGAAAATGAACACTCTTCATAGAATTATTAAATAGCTTTCTATACTGACAGACTCTGAGTAAAAACATCATTGAGAAGTACAACAGAATATCGCCCTTTCTACAAATGAGTGTACATAATTTATTCTCACAGTTATTTTATTCTTTTATCTACATAATTTTCATCCTGGCAAGGCACCATAAGATATTAAAGTATGAGGTGCTAAACTGACCTGCTAAAAAATTTAGAGAGTAGCTTTTGGTGAGGTGAGAATGTGGTTCAGTAATCTGTTGTTAAAGCCTGTACTGCGTGTGTGGATTGCAAAATAATCCACCCAGTTTTATGTATTTAACTGAGGGATTCTGTGCTAAAAAGGGAAGTAAACGGCATTAAAAAAAACTAGATGGAGTTGACTGACCTAACTGTACAACTGTACAAGCGTTACAGATGCAAATTCATGGTGATATCAAGATTAGACAGCAATCTCTTAAAGCTACATGTCTTAAACATTGTGTTCTAAAGCGGGAAGACAGTGCAGCTTCTTAAAGGGGTGGGCTTTCCTGTGGATTGAATAAACTGCAAAGTGTGTTGAAACAGGATATGGCATCACAACATCTTTACAAAAAGTTGAATACTGCCCTGAATGGTACATAGGTTGACATATTTATTATCATATTATGGTGCTTTCATTTATTGGATGCTGTCTGCAGCATAATCACATACCAATTCAAAAATGTTTAGACGAAACAATTGCCTAGTGGGCTAACAAACACTGCTGTATCATATTTTTTAAAAGTACTGGCTTTACTGGTTTTTATGAGGAATTATCTTCAGTCTGAGGGCATAAACTCACACTCAGTACAAATATTACTGTCCACACATTTGTGAAAATCCTCAATGATGTCCCAGCAGGTACCAGTGCGTACTGTGGGTGGGGAACAATCAGTCTGAGGCAGACTTGCTAATCTCTCATAATAATACGTCTTCTGAAAAGAATAACAGTGAGCCACTGTTCTGCTGAACCCTGCTCCTCAAATAGCTCAATCTTCCAACCTCTCGCCTATTTTACGCACACACACACACATACACGCACACACACGCACATATATTTGAATCATTTGAGATCCAATTGAACCAGATTCAGGGACAGAACTTTACAGAAGCTCATGTTTTCCCCATTTTCCACTTCTCTCTTACATTTTCTCCATTAAAAACAAAGTTCCTGAGCCACTTTTCTCCAGTTCCCATTCTTCATGTGTAAGCCTATTCAGTAAATAGCCATTTGGTCATGGGTAGCATCACATTTGAGCCAATTCTGTCCTGAAATGATAGTCACACACATTAGATTACTTGCAGTGTGGAAACAGGCCCTTCAGCCCAACAAGTCCACACCGACCCGCCACCCACCCAGACCCATTCCCTTACATTTACCCCTTCACCTAACACTATGGGCAATTTAGCGTAGCCAATCCACCTAACCTGCACATTTTTGGATTGTGGGAGGAAACCAGAGCACCCGGAGGAAATCCACGCAGTCACGGGGAGAATGTGCAAACTCCACACAGAGAGTCACCTGAGGCGGGAATTGAACCCGGGTCTCTGGCACTGTGAGGCAGCAGTGCAAACGGCTGTGTCACCATGCTGACCATAGACTTTCCAGTTTTCAAGTAGGTTTCACTGGTTAATATGGAAATCCTGGCTTTTGTTTCCTCCTTAATCCAAGTACACTGGGTCAAAGCCAATGTTACACCATCCTTCCCAGATGGCCAGCCCAGGATCAAAACCAATAAGGTTCTCAAACAGGTAAAAGGCTGCATGTGCAAGAAATTCAAAACACAAACTGAAACTGATGCAAACATTCAATAACAGGTTTAAGATTTCAGATTGATGACCTCTCGTCAGAACCTAGCTAACTTTTCAGGTTTTTGAGGGTTTGTAAGATTTCCAACTAAAATAATTCAGAAATCAGCATGCTCATTAAGCTGATCCATCCAGCTCTGTTGATGTGTTTTTCAAGCAATATCTTGCTTGGGACTTCTCTTTAAACACTTTGACCATTGAAATTCACAGTTTTCAAAGATATTTGCCTTCAACAGAAAAAAAACACTTTTGTGGAATATTGCAAAATATTACATTACGATTAAATGAAAAGTGAAGAAGTACAAAAGGCTCCGGAAGTTAAAGCACTCTGTGGAGATGGAGATGGACAGAATACAAATTTCTGTTCCTTTCTTGCTGTCTTTTACTGGTTAAATTCTACAGTAGCATTAAGTCTGGTTTGGATGCATCAACAGAAAAAGGCATTTTTCCTTAATTGCAAAAGCATCTAGAAAAATAATAATTGAGGAGTAGTTCAGTGTATTATTTCATTGAAGAAAAGTCTTTTTATTTCAGCTTTGCTTTTGACTGCTCACATCAGCAGCCATTATCCTAGAAGTCGGGAATCTCAGCAATGCACAGAACAATTATTCTACAACAGAGCTGTGACAAGGACTGGGGTGCTGAAGGTGGGCGGCATGGCATAATGGAACCACTGTTGCAGTATACGCACTTATTGTGGAGCCTGAGCTTGCCAAAGTGTAAATGCCTTCTTTTCTTCCAAGCACAGAAGCTAGATTATACAATCACGAAATTCAGTAAGAAAGTCTGACGGGGTGATTGGTAGCGACAGAAGCTGGCAGCACCACAGTGCTGAACACTGAGGTTACTCTGTGGCATGTACTGCAGGTGTACCAACATCTACTGAATACCAATCGTCAATAAAAAGAATGGTCTGTTTCCTGTCCTTTTTACAGTCACAAAGCAGAGTTCACAAGATTTTTTATCCTCTCTGTTAAAATCAGTAATTTTTTTTCCTGATGCACGTCACAACAAAATATAGAGTTTCAGAAACATGAGCACAAAATCATCCCAATGTAGTATTAAAGGAATGTCAATGATACATTCTTTAGGATGACATGTTTAAACAGAGGTCCTCATTTGGTGTTGCAGGTGAAACAGACCTATGGCATTTCATAAGATTCCTCTTGGTAGGCTGATGAAGAAGGTGAAGTCGCATGGAGTCCAGGATGTTCTAGCTAGATGGATAGAGAACTGGTTGGGCAATAGGAGATAGAGAGTAGTAGTGGAAGGGAGTTTCTCAAAATGGAGACCTGTGGCCAGTGGTGTCCCACAGGGATTTGCGCTGGGACCACTGTTGTTTGTGATATACATAAATGATTTGGAGGAAGGTGTAGGTTGCCTCATTAGCAAGTTTGCAGATGACACTAAGATTGGCAGAGTAGCAGATAATGAAGGGGACTGGCAGAGAATACAGCAGAATATAGATAGATTGGAGAGTTGGGCAGAGAATTGGCAGATGGGTTCAATCCAGACAAATGCAAGGTAATGGATTTTGGAAGACGCAATTCCAGAGCGAACTATACAGTAAATGGAAAAGTCCTGGGGAAAATTGATGTACAGAGAGATCAAGGTGTTCGGGTCCAGTATTCCTGAAGGTAGCAATGCTGGTCAGTAGAGTGGTCAAGAAGGCATACGGCATGCTTTCCTTCATCGGACGGGGTATCGAGTACATGATTTGGCAGGTCATGTTACAGTTGTATAGGACTTTGGTTTGGCCACATTTGGAATACTACATACAGTTCTGGTTGCCACATTACCAAAAGGATGTGGATGCTTTGAAGACGATGCAGAGGAGGTTCAGAAGGATGTTGCCTGGTATGGAGGGTGCTAGCTATGAGGAGAGGTTGAGTAGATTAAGATTATTTTCATTGGAAAGAAAGATGTTGAGGGGGGACCTCCTTGAGACCTACAAAATCATGAGCAGTGTTACAGGGTGGATAGCAAGAAACATTTTCCCAGAGTGGAGGACTCAATTACTTGGGGTCATGAGTTCAAAGTGAGAGGTGAAATGTTTAAGGGAGATATACATGGAAAGTTCTCCATGCAGAGGGTGGTGAGTGCCTGGAATGCATTGCCAGCGGAGGAGGTACAGGCAGGAACAATAACATCATTTAGGATGTATCTAGACAGATATATGAATGGACAGGGAGCAAAGCAGTACAGATCCTTAGAAAATAGGCAGCAGATTTAAATAGAGGGTATGAATCGGCGCAGGCTTGGAATACTGAAGGGCCTGTTTCTCTGCTGTAATGTTCTTTGTATATAGTAGAGCCTGGGGCCTGAGTGAAATACCCGGTGTCCCGGCCAATATTTATCTCTCAGTCAAAATTCTGGAAGAAAACCCAGGGTGATCTGATCATTACTACATTTTTATTTAATGGATTTTGCTATGTGCAATTTGGTTGCCACATTTCTCTACAATAGCAACTATGATTCAAAAGTTCCCCTTGGCTTGTAATTATTTCAGCAACATGCTGAGGTTGTTTTTTTTATTCATTCATTGGATGTGGACATTACTGGCTGGGCCAGCATTTGTTGCCAATCCCTAATTGCCTTGAGAAAGTAGTGGTGAGTTGCCTTCTTGAACCGTAGTGGTGACTGGGGTGTAGGCACACTCATAATGCTAGTAGGGAGGCAATTCCATAATTTTGATGAAGCAACATTGAAGGAAAATGATATACTTCCAAGGATGTTAAGTTGGTTAGACAGAAACTTGCTAGTGATGGTGCTTTCAGTATTGGCTGTTCTTCTCCTTCTAGGTGGTAGAGGCAGTAGCTTTATAAAGAGCTATCATGAAAAGAGCATTTAAGTGGAAGTTCTTCCTAATTTCTATCCTGCTTTGCTCCCTTTTTAATTTTTGCTCCCTATCCCATCAACTATGTAAGGGTTTCCTGCCAACCAGGACGTCACATGCTGTGGGCCAGTCATGGACTTTTCCAAAGCAACTGAAAATACTGCTTTATTTTAATGTTTTCCCCTTTCTCAGATGCCAATGGACCTGCTTTTTATCTTCCAGCATTTGAAAACTTTTAGTTATTTGTCACTTTGTGACTATCAGAGGGTTTACATTCTGTATGAGCTAATGGGTTGCTTACAAAAGTAACAACATAAAAAAGATGCTGTTCCACTCTATCAGCCACAAAGAAACCAAAAACAAAATGCCCTAGTTGGTATTTCTGAATTTCTTTTAGGCCGAGAATATATCCAGTGGTAATGCAACATACTACTGTGAAAACTTAAGTGTTACAGTGAAGTGATGTCAAGAACTGCTATTTTCTTTGAACAGAACTATGACACTATCAGTTTTCAATTGTTTCTAAACTAAAATTCACTTAATTGCACACTTTCTCTCTTGTGTGTCTTCTTGTTTTGCTAATACAATCTTCTTTCGAGACATAGGGTCATACATATGTACAGCATGGAAACAGACCCTTCGGTCCAACTCGTCCATGCCGACCAGATATTCAAAATTAATTTAGTCCCATTTGCCAGCAATTGGCCCGTATCCCTCTGAACCCTTCCTATTCATATACCCTTCTAGGTGCCTTTAAAATGTTGTAATTGTACCAGCCCCCACCACTCAACCTCTGATGCCCCAGGGAAAACAGAATCAGGCTATTCAGCCTCTCCCTATAGCTCAAATCCTCCAACCATGGCAACATTATTAACCCCAAAACTTTTTTCTCCTTTGGTAAGAAGATGGTGGGTAGGAGACTTGGTTGAAAGCTTTGCAACTGTTCCTTTGTGCATCTTTTCTTGTGCTAGTTTTTTTTGGAATGTTCTGATTTACTGTCTGAATTAGCCTCTAGTCACACAATTGTGTGTGGTATTGATGTAGGTTTACAGTGAGATGCCTGGTTCATATTTGTTGTGATCATTAGTCTTTGAAAATGTATCTGGCTTCCTGCAATGTGTTCTCAAGGAGCTGTGTTCCATAATTAGAGCTGTTGCTGATATAATTGACATAATTCTGCTTCTAACATTCAGAATTTGCAAAGTAACTGCATTTTCTTTTCCAAGTTTCTCCATTACTAAACGTTGCACCAAATTTTAGCAAAGCCATAAAGAAAGTAAATCTGTCTGTAGAGATTGAATTGAAATGTCAGTCTGTTATGTGAAACCGCTGGTTAGACCACACTTAGAGTGAGGTTCTGATTGTCATATTATAAAATAGTTATAGAGTCATTGGAGAAGATTTACAAGGTTGAAAGCAGACATGTCTGGGTGTGCATATCAGAAAAGGATTGACAGATTAAATACCTTTTCTCTTAAGAAAAAAAAGGCTAAGGGTGACTCACAAAAGTCTTCAAAATCATTAGAAGTTTTGATAGAATGGATATAGAGGGAATGTTTCCTGTTGTGTGGAGAACATAACTACAGGCCATAAATATAAGACAATCACCAAGACTTCTTCAAACAAAAGTGGTGAGAATGTGGAACTTGCTACTGTGGGGACTAGAGGTGTATATAACAGATGCATTTAAAGAGAAACTAGGTAAGCATAAGAGGCAGATGGCTGGATAGTTTCAATAATAGATTTAGAGAAGAAAAGATGGGAGTACATTTGCATAGGGCAAAAACACTGGCATGGAATGATTAAGATTTTGTGGCTTATACCCTATGTAATCCCATGTAATACTTTTGCTTTATTTTGGATACACTAGACTATGCTGCTGTATGGTCACTGGTTAGCCCCTTGCTCTTTCAACTTAGCAGCAATCTTTATCTGCAAATCTACACAGAAAGAGTCAGATATAATTCAAGCACAGACAGCAATACCAGCTTATCTGACCTGGCCCTCAATCCACATAGGCAATGTAGGATAGTAGTTGTTCCTGGCTGGCAGTCAGGAACAGGAACTCTGTCCGGTATTTCAGTTCTCTACTCTAAGGATCAGTAAAGCTGACTGCAACATCCAACCGTTGCCAATCAGGGATCAACCACGGGGCATTCCTTGTCCTGTACAGTTCAGTAGCACACCAGGCAGTTCATTGCACCACTGAGGTGTCGGGACAACTAGATTTTGTTTCTTGTTGACTGGCACACTCTTCTGTTCGTCAGCAACAGCACATTGAATGCATGATTGGTTGCTGCTGCCTGTTCTCAATCTGTCCCTATTCTCCTTGCAAATATGTGGCAACAGATACAACAGACTGTCCTTATTACTTTGGCTTCCATTCCTTCCTGCAAATAAATCAACAGGTTGGTTACATTAGTGAGTTAGAGGTGTGTTCAGGCATTTGAAGAGAATGTCCAGAGGGATAATGTTGCTTAATAACTCCCATCACAATGAAGGAAGCTGCTCTTTTGAAGAGGTGCTGAGAAATGCCTCTGCACACATGTGCAGGTGCAAGGTGATACATGTGGCCTTTAAAGAAAGCATTAAACTCTACTTGTCAGTCAGCAGCTCCAAGGAGTTGGGGAACATTGTTCTCTCTCCAGCTCTGCACATTTTGTTGGATTAGCTCTGGTCCAACCCAGGTGCATCTCATTTAAAGACAAAATCATTACTGAATTAAAGCAAGCAATAGCTGGCGTTGACTCTAACCATGAAATCTTTCTTTGCCTCTAAATGCAGCCAAATTGAGAGAAAAAAAGAATGGACCACTTGCCATGTAACTTGAGTACTTATTCACAAGGGAGAGAGATTGAATTATGTACAGTGCTAATATTCCCTGATGAAAAGGTTGTATTTTGAGAGTGGTACTGCCATTCATAATCCTGTTTCGCTCTTAAATCAGGCAGAGTACATATATCGCACTTGTGAGATTTTATTGTTATGGTGAACTAAATAAAAATGAAAGAGCATTTTACGCTCTAAAATTTTAGAGTAGAACCAAATGTTGACAGAAACCAGAGTCAGCTACTAATGCTGTAATACTCAAGATGGCACACTACTCTGAAGCACCATGTAATTCAATGTCTTTCAGTTGATAAAGCCAATGACTTTGAATAAAACTGATGAATGCAATATAAAAAAGACCCAAGTTCCATCTCCAATTTGTGGTTTAACAGTTGATCTTGAGTGGGACAGTAATAGAACTGATAAATTAGTCTTGGTGTTTCTAATGTTGGGAAATTAGCGAAGGTAAAGGAGCTGGAGAGATAAATCTTGTTGTTATAATGCTGTGATGAGGGGCGGATGTGAAAGTATCAACTTTTAGTTACAGTCCAGCAATGCCTGTTCCCCTTGTGCAACATTGGGCAATCTGCTCACACTCAAGTATGCTACCTGGACAAACTATAGGAGTGATGCCCACTGCTCAAGGAGACTGTGACCAAAAAGAGGGAGCACACTCAGGAAAAATAGTAAATGTTATTGACAGTGCAATCTTACAGCAGCTTTGCTGACCTGGTGCAACATTGGTGCTGTGGCTTTTTGACACATAGTACACCAAAGAGCATCATTTACGTCTGTGAGTTAGATGATTAAGCTAATCACTGCACTATTCTGCTACCTGTGAAGTCTCAAACCAGGCAAGTTTAAATAAAAGGTTTATATGTTATGAAAACCAGCAAATATATTTTGGCATGAGTTTCATAGCAATAACAAATCTCAGGACTTTTGACTAACCAGTTCTTGTGATTTGTCAACAGAATCAGAATTCCATGTATATTTGTATTATTTACAGCTTTGCAACACTATGAATTATCCTGAATGTACTTCTCAACTTAAAATTTTCCCCATTGGAGGTGAACATAACAAACAGAAGGCTAAGTCAAACATGCATGATCAGTAAAGTAACTCATTCGAATAGTATATAATGTATACATAATTTGGAGAGGCCAGTGTTGGACTGGGGTGTACAAAGTTAAAAATCACACAACACCAGGTTATAGTCCAACAGGTTTAATTGGAAGCACACTAGCTTTTGGAGCGACACTTTTTCGTCAGGTGATAACCTGGTGTTGTGTGATTTTTAACAATGTATACATAGTATACAATGACCTGCACTTTCAATCTGGGGTGTGCATAATTAAAGGAGAAAAAATATATATAGAATTACAGTTAATCAAGCCTGTCTGGAATAACTTTCTGTCAGGAACTGGTGGTGAGTGTGTGATGCTACCAGCAGTTTTACTTTGATCGCCCACACAAGATAATGGACACATGCTGAATTATACTGACTAGCTTGTCACTACCACTTAGGTTGCACGGCAAAGTGCTGCCTGCTTCTTAGAAACATGTTTAAAAAGAAAATCTTGAGAAATAGTTTGTTAATAAGGAATGATATTTGAATGACTTACCCTATAGTCCTCAAAAATGAGACACCTGTACATTTACTGGTGTCACTCCGTCTCTCACTTACCTCTTGCTACCCTAGTTTCTCACTGTCACAAAACACTAGTTTGAGCCAGTCAAGCAGCAGACATTCTGTCTACAGTTCATCCTCAGGTGACATCATGGATGGAGACAGTGGTTTGTGGGCAGCAGTCCACATTTGTGATGTCAAGTGAAGCCAAGACTGATTATTACAGTCATGTAATCATAGATAGCAAGAAGCAATTGAAAGGCAACAGAGAAGCATAGTTGTATAAAGTCATTGAGCTGTACAGCATGGAAACAGACCCTTCGGTTATCCTAAATTAATCTAGTCTCATTTGCTAGCATTTGGCCCATTCCTATACATATATCCAACCAGATGCTTTTCAAATGTGTAATTGTACCACCCTCCACCACTTCCTTTGGCAGCTAGTTCTGTACATGCACCACCCTCTCTGTGAAAACGTTGACCCTTAGGTCCATTTCAAACCTTTCCCCTCTCACCTTAAACCTATGCCCTCTAATTTTGAACTCCCTCACCCTGGGGAAAAGACTGTGTATTTACCCTATCCATGCCCCTCATGATTATATAAATCCCGATCAAGTCAGCCCTCAGACTTTGACTGTCCAGGGAAAATAGCACCAGCTATTCAGCTTCCCTAAAACTCAATTCCTGCAACCCTGGCAACATCCTTGTAAATCTTTTTTGAACTCTTTCAAGTTTCACAACATGCTTCCTATAGAAGGGAGACCAGAATTGCATGCAGTATGCCAAAAGTGGCCTAACCTATGTCCTGTACAGCCGCAACATGACCTCCCAACTCCTATGCTCAATGCACTGACCAACAAAGGTAAGCATACCAAATGCCTTCTTTACTATCCTGTCTATCTGGGACTCCACTTTCAGAATTATAGAGCAAGGCGTGAAAATATGTTTCTTCTTTAAAAATATAATTTGCTGCACTAAATAGCTTGATATTTATATATTCAAAACAATGGTTCCATCTGAAAGCAATTCTATTTTTTTCCCAATTTAGTTGCAGTATAACGAGTGGTCTCAGCAGTCCTGAACTAGAGCTCAAGGTTAAACTCCTGTTCAGTGTCCAATGACTCCTGGCATAAAGTGTGAAAGTGCTTAGCTGGACGTAATTTCTCTGTACCCACACAACACCTCCCAACCTGAGACTTCTCCCTACCCCAAAATGTTTGAATGATTTTACAAGTTTTCACCATTTAGCCTCACGCTTGAAGAATTGCCACTTGGGCAAGACCCTGGTGGATACCTACCAGTTGCAGAAGCTAACAGCAGTATGAGTTAGCACCTTCAAGAGAAGTGATAATTGAATAGGTGGGGGTGACATAGGTCTTTTTACAATATGCCTTTCATATAATTATGTAATACAGGAATAAGCCTTCTCTATCCCCCCAAAATCTTTTAATATTACATTCCACACAGCAATCTCCAAACTCTGGTAAATGTTATAAGGGGTCTGATCTGAATTAAAATAAAATTTGGAGAAAAAGCAAATGTAATTTAGTCACATTCATGCATTCTTACATGCAATTTTACATCTTTCTCACACACAAACACAGACTCTCTGCCTTATACACACCGTATATTTACTTCCACATACTTTTGCATACTACACTCTTCACGCCTGCACACTTAATATACAGATTCACGAACAGACCAGTGAAGCACACTTATGTACTCACCCTCCCTGAAACATGCATTGTCAGGTTCAAGTAAAATAGCATTCGCAAAGTATTCTGTGATAAGAATTATGTTTCACATTCAAATGTGCTCTCAGTCCTGAAGGTGTTACGAATACTTAATTCTGAGCAAAAACTGAGCAAAGTTGTTTTCTTTGCAGGAGGCATTATTTAAGAGACGGCAGTGGGTTTGGGAGGTGGGGGGAGTGGATGGTGAGGCGAACTAGTTTTAAGAGTAGAAGTGAATGTGCATCAAACACCTCATTACAACAAAGATTGTGTCAGGACCCTCAATCACAACTCCAGATATTCCAACCTACCCAGGCAGTTACCTAGGCAGCAGGAAAAAGTCCTATCCTGAAAAGAACACTCACATCGACACACAAAAAGGCGTTGAGGTGGTGATTGTCATTCAAACACCCTTTCTTATGGAGCTGCCTCGCCAATGAAAAAGTGAACACAAGCTTTTTTTTTTAAAGTGCAACTATCACATAAATCCTTCTTTTCCCCTAATTCCCTGTTAGCTCCTAGGTTCACAGATATGTAACCACAATTAACATGCACTAGCTAGGGATTTGCACAGCCGCCATCCTTCAGGCAGTATCCTGATGAAGTAGTATATTATTTCAGCTGGTAGTTCAACAAAGCTTTGGGATGAGACTGATTGATTAAGACCAGATGGATGGCCACACATAGGTGCGACAAAAATAGAACACATTGCAGACATTCCTGGCATTGTCATTCTATGGACAGGGGAGGTGAACGGAGTGCATCTACCTTATCAGGCTCCTGATGAGACTATGAAGGCAGGAATGTGTGAATGTGGCTGGGATGGAGAGTGCGAGCAAGAGGGTAGTATCAAAGAATGGCAGAAACACTTAAGTTTCTCTGTCAGTCACATCCCAGCCTCTCTCTATCTAACTCTCTCTCCCCCTCAGCATGAAGTTCCACTTAATGTTCTGCCGGAGCCAAAGCTGTTACCTAGTTGTTATAAATCGTCTTGGATTTCACTGTCGAGTCTGTGGAACTACTGATCTCCGGCTGGCATCTCCGGTAGCTGTGCACTGCCTGCAGGGTATGATGGATTGTGGACCCTTGTCCTGATGTTAAGAGAAAAAAAACTTTGCCTGCTTCACTTAAAAAAACCTCACATTCAGTCAATATCGCAGATGTGCTTTGAAGAGTGGAAGCTTATCAAAATATTTAGGCTACGATCCAGCTCATCTGGGCATTAAAGAAAAACCTTATGATTTCTGTTCAATTTCTGTTCATTTGTACAAGTAGCCCAATGCCATGTTCTTTAAAAGAAGGCTCCTAATTCATCAGTCATAAACCTGTGCTTTCTCATATCATTAAGGACAAAATTAACTTTCCAACGTATGCAGAGAACAAAACTGTGCATTACAGTAATTCAAAATCCTAAACCTTTATATTGTATTAAAACTAGTTAGAAGGTTTTTACAAGCTAGAAGCTCAGTAAGGGTCGAACATCTGAAATGGTGACGTTTTATTTTTGTGCTTTTCTCAGGAGTCTGTCTTTCCGTGATATTTTAGCACCTTATAATTCCTCCCCGTCCATTACATATCGAAACATCTAAATGGATAGAATGTCTTTATTACACAGCTAGGTTTGTTATGGAATCTAGGAGAAAGTGAGGACTGTGGATGCTGGAGATCAGAGTCGAGAGTGTAGTGCTGGAAAAGCACAGCAGGTAAGGCAGCATCCGAGGAGCAGGAGAATCGACATTTCGGGCATAAACTCTTCATCAGGAGCTGATGAAGATTCCTGATTGAAGGGCTTATGTCCAAAACATTGATTCACCTGCTCCTCAGATGCTGCCTGACCTGCTGTGCTTTTCCAGCACTGCACTTACTTGTTTTGGAATCGCCAAGAATTAAGTATTAATCTCCTAGACAGTGTTGTGTGCAGCTTTGGAGGAAAATCATAGGGGCCTTAAGAGTTTTCTTTCTTTGAAAATTTTCATTTAGGTGTTATAAAGTTATTGGAGATAACAAGAAGTGGTTGTTTGTCCGGGCACGCCATTTGGCGGCAAGGAGTCATGTGATGGAACCTCCTTGCTTATATCTAGGTAGAGTTAGCAATTCAACAAATCTGCAAGTTGGTTTTGCACTGAGACCAAAATATTAAGCTCATCACTTTATTATTATGACCCGGCTCTGAGTTCTATCAGCGCAAAGTCAACTATGTCCGCTATCCTTGGTGTTACCTTGTGTTGTATTTTCAGAAGATTTTTGTTTTAAATACTGTCCAAACTTTACTGCATAGGAACAAGCCCTTTCACCCAATAGGACTATGACTGGGTCAATGCTTCATAGGGTTAATACTTGTTATGATGGGGTTAACGCTTAACAGCACAGGTACAGGCCCTTCCACCCATCAGGACTATGATGGGGTTAATGCTTTCCAGCACAGGTACAGGCCCTTCCGCCCAACAGGACTATGATGGGGTAAATGCTTTCCAGCACAGGTACACCGCCCAGTGGCCCAACATTTCAACTCCCCCTCCCACTCTGCCGAGGACATGGAGGTCCTGGGCCTCCTTCACCGCCGCTCCCTCACCACCAGACGCCTGGAGGAAGAACGCCTCATCTTCCGCCTTGGAACACTTCAACCCCAGGGCATCAACGTGGACTTCAACAGTTTCGTCATTTCCCCTTCCCCCACCTCACCCTAGTCCCAAACTTCCAGCTCAGCACTGTCCCCATGACTTGTCCGGACTTGTCCTACCTGCCTATCTCCTTTTCCACCTATCCACTCCACCCTCTCCTCCCTGACCTATCACCTTCATCCCCTCCCCCACTCACCCATTGTACTCTATGCTACTTTCTCCCTACCCCCACCCTCCTCTAGCTTATCTCTCCACGCCTCAGGCTCTCTGTCTTTATTCCTGATGAAGAGCTTTTGCCCGAAACATCAATTTCGCTGCTCCTTGGATGCTGCCTGAACTGCTATGCTCTTCCAGCACCACTAATCCAGAATCCTCCTAGTTTATGCCTTCTAATACAATCAGTTTTTCAACATTCTTTTTTCTCTCATGTATCTATACAGATTCCCCCTTAAATATCTTTGTGCTGTTCACCTTAACCATCCCAAGTGGCAGCAGGTTTCATGTTCTCCCCATTTTCTGAGTAAGAGGTATTTTCCTGAATTCCTTATTGGATTGGTTCGTGTCAATCTTACATTTATGCAGTGAATAGAAATATATTTGAAACTTCAAAGATCATTTTTAAGTTTCAATCCAAATTCCCATAATCAGTCAACAGCCACTGTTGAATTTTCAGAAGTGTCAATTCAAAGTTTGAGACAAGTGAATATCATGCCAGAACCATTGCAGAATGGTTGAAACTGAAGGTCAGTGTCATACTCCGTTGCTCCAGAGTTATTTCTCATTCATCATTTTTAGCAATTGCTGTATTTAAATGCATATTCCAACATTAGCAACAGCCATATCGCAAGCATCAAAATAAGAAAGGATTTTGAAAAAATATTGTAACAGTTGTTCTGAACTTTGTAGTTTCAACAGTACCTCAATTCTCTTGGGGTCATTGCTGATCTTATACATTTATTTTGCATGCCAACACAATTTAGTCCACTAAATTAAGAAAATTTAATAGTCCGCCTTCATTAAGAAAAAAAGGACACAGTCATAACTCAATCCCATAGATTGCAACATTATCTTGATATCCTAGATTTTTTGTAGGATCATCTCCAAGGATCATGCAAGCACCTCACTAGTCTTCTCTCCTTGGGATTTTGCCTTTTTGCTTCCAAATGTTTATCTCGAAAAATAATCCATACGTGTTCAAATTGAAAGTAGCTTGTTAGAAATAAATCATTTCATGTGCCAATAACCATTTACAAACTTGATTTTATTTTCTTGAATTATTTGAAGCTCTCATATGATCATCTCTGAGATTGTAAAATGGTCCTTGTATTGTATACCTTAAAACCAAGATATAATTGGAATATATTTTCTGCCTCAGAAATAGATATTTTATTCAGGATTAATTTCTTTAACTATTAGTTCATGACTGGCTCTTTGAGAAAATCTTTTGCCTAATCACTTTGTTTAAATGGGCAACCCTTATTTTTAAACAGGGAATCTTTTCTTTTCTTTTTAAACTGTTTAATTTCCTTCTGCCAGTAGTATCAAAAAGTGTGCCACTGGAAAACCACAGCAGGTCAGGCATGATCTGAGGAGCAGGAGAACTGATGTTTTGGGCGTAAGCCCTTCATCAGGATTTATTTTCAACAGGTCTAATGAAGGGCTTATAACCAAAAGGTCGATTCTCCTGCTCCACAGATGCTGCCTGACCTGCTGTGGTTTTTCAACACCACACTTTACACTCTGATCCAGCATCTGCAGTCCTCACTTTCTCCTTGTGCATGCAGTATTGCTCTTTCAGGTTTCAAAAAGAAGGCTTAGCATCACCCTACTCCTTGCTTATCATGAATGCAATGTAAAACTAACTCCATCTCAACTCTGCCCCACACGACCCCTCCACCAATTATGGTGGTCCATTTATCGGTTCAGGTAGGCACTTCAAGTTACTATTTAAAGAAAAGTAGCAAGTTAACTCAGTGTTTTGGTCAACCAGAAACAACAGAACCAGAAAGCAGATTATCTTTTCATCCATCTTACTGTTGTTTGTGGGACTCTGGTGTGTATAAAACTGTTGTTACAGTTACTAACAGAACAACAGAGTAGTTGTTGTATGTGAAACATTTTGCGATATTTCTGAGCGATCTGTTTCCATAGTGTTCTTATAAAGCTCAACTTCATTGAATTATATCTTACTCAAAATAGCTAATGACAAAACTAAGATGTATATTAATAAGGCCTATTACTAACAGAGTTTAACCTCAATGTGTTAAATTTAACAACATACATTAAGTAACAAATAAGAGGCCAGATGTAGATGCACCATTGCAAAGCAATTGCTGAAGTACAGCTTCAACTATAGTTGGAAGATTAATGCTATCAGATAAAACTACCTAACAGCAACACAAAAAAAGGGGCAAAACTTTCAGCACTAAACATGGGCATTAAGTTATGATGCTCAATTAACCTGTGCTAGTCAATTGCAATTTAAATAGCCCAGCAACCTCATGCTGCCTGTCACTTGAATGATCTCTGTGTTTGGGCAGTACTAACCATGACTGCTTGTATCAGTAATGGGTCAATATCATGAGTGGATGGAATCAATTAAAGCTAGCTTACATCTCTCAAAGTGGAGGTGCATTGTGACTGAATCAGGTGCTGAGTTGCGACCTTGCAAAGGATGAGAACTAGCACAACAAAGGATAGCAAAATCTCTAAGGTCTTTAGATGCTGCTTTGGAGGGTATAGAAAGGAAGAGAAATGTTTTGTATCTTCAGGGAGGTGGAGGAAAGGAGGCCTTCCAGATTCACAATCAAAAAGTAATAAGTGTAAATAACCATAAAGCTCAATGCCAGGAATCAAGCCCCCCAGGACCTGGATGCAGTGTTGCAAGAAATTTAATGACCTCTCACATGTAGTCAAGGTCAGTGAATGCATCTTCAGTTCTCCTATCTTCAAGCTGCAATTGGAGCCACAGCCAATGCTCAAATCACTACACACACAATGCTCATTTACCGACAACCTCTCTCAATAATGTTCTTGTGTCTCTTCACCTTTCCACGCAAATCTCACGTGCACATTTACAAGTTGTACACAATGCCAATGACTCAATCATCGCAGCCACATTAGAAAAATGGATTACAAAATACTCAATGACACACTCTCACCTTTTGAATGACAAGTGATGTACAAGCAAAGGCATCAGCAACTTATTGAATGTAGCTAGGTGGGTTTTCATTTCCTAAGCCTCATCCCTAGGAAGAGGCCAGGTTGGCTGTATTGCAACAGCCATTGCTCTGGGGGTGAATCCATCAAAGATGATGGAATCCGCAGGCTTCTCACATCCTGTTGCATCTTCATCTAATACTGTCAGCTGATTAACAATGGTGAAAATATGACCCCTTACTTCTCCCGCTCTCTGCACACCACAATTTCAAACATGTCACCTTCTAATTTCCAATGCTGAAAAGTTCCAACCTTGGACATGCAGTGGAAGAACACCAAGAGAGTAGTGATAAACACAAATAGCAGCAATATTGACTTTTATACTCGCAGTCATCAACTCAGACAGTGATGTCATGCATAATCATTGAGGATAGATTAGAGGTGGCATCTGCACTTACTGATTTGCTGGATATGAGTGGCTTGCAGACAGAGCAGGAGGAAAAGAGAATGCAAGTGCTATCTCCTTCAATGGAAAGGGCTCAAATGAAAACAGTGATGGGTAAGTACAAAAGGAGACTTATGGATATACAAAACTGTGCAAGATGTTAGGTTTGTTTGGAAGAACGTTTCTGGCAATATAGAACATGGAAGAATCCAGCACACTGGCACAGGGGTTTATGTAGACCTTCTATCCCATTCACTCCATCATGGCAGTGGGGACAGGTTCCATTTGCACATGTAGGCTCAATCACTGTGGAGTGCATTAGCCATGCTGCAGCCACTGAAGTAGCACAACCCAGATGTGATCTACTGGAGAGAGCCCTTCTTTCCCTTCTTCCTACTCCAATTTTCTTCCTAGACTCTTGTTCTGCTCTGCATGCCCTCTTCCCACTCTCCCAGTCATGCTATATTATAAGAAAAATGCTTCTTCTTGCACTCAACCTTGGAAGTGACTGGTTTGTACAAAAATCCTGAACACCTGATACACTGCAAATCTTTTGAAAGTTGAATCAATTATAGAAAGCACCAAACATTTGTCAGATCATAACAACAGTCAAAAGAAATCAACCAGCAATTAACTTGTAAGTAGTTAATGATCCCCAGTGATAGTGCAGGGGTGAGGCAGAGGGAGCGATGGTATTTGTCCTTCCAACTGCTTAACACATATTTAGCTCTGCAAAAGTTTAAGAGGCTGGAATGCTGAAATTTCATCCTGGCATCAAATCAGTATTGTATCTAAAGTGCCATTATGATATACTTGTTCTGGGTGCTTCCAATGGACATTCACTACATCCCCATCAACACCTCAGCATTAGACTATCTGGCCCAATTCACTCTACTCATGTGCCATGCAAAGAGAATGGTATTTCGGAGTTCCAAAGCTGCTGAAAGCACCCAAAACTATTGCCAATGTCCCTAATATTTCAACTGAAGAGTTTAACATGCAAATACGAAACTTCAATTCTTTCCTATTTGTCTCATTTTCTTCAGTTCCAAAACTCAATATTCCTGACAGTTCGAGAGTGGGCAGATTTATTGAACATGTACCAAGTCAACTCTCTCTGGTGAAAGCTATAAATATTGTGTATTAGCGAGATTTAGTTTTTCAGAGTTCCTGTGATGAAAGAGCCAGCTATAATTTTCCAGTTGCCATCACAAAATGGTCAATTGCACAGCAGCTAGTTTGAGATACAAAACTTCCCCTCTCAGTCACTAATGCAACATAGACCAATTCTATGATAATTGGAGTAAGAGGAAACAATTTTTAGCTTGTCTACATTTAAATACAGCTCAAAACAATAAAGGCAATACTGTTAAGTAAGGTTTTATATGGAGATATGAATTCCTATGGACTTTACGATCCAATCTTCAACTATCATGGTGATATTGGTGAAAGTTACATAACTCGGGAGACTACTTGACACTTCAAGATATTTGAAGACTATAAAATTGCTCAGGATTTTCATAATGAATAAACACTATCTGGCTCTTCCACTTCCTCACATTGTGCACACACAACAGCACCACGTAATCAGCATTTCCGTTCTTCCAATCATAGAAAAGAAAAAAAGTGATAAAATCATGAAAATAACATTCACAGTTCAGGGTTCAGTCCCAGTAAGATGGTTATCATAGATTGGAGTCACACTGCAGCCAATACAAACTCAAAGCATGGGTCATTTGACACCAAGGTTATAGGACCACTTTCATACCAATGTGTTTCCAAAACCATCCCGCCTCAATACAAAACACAGTGGAACGACATTTGCTGCAGATTGCTTCTGTCATTTCATGGAGGTCTTTTTGCTTAGAGAGAGCTGTGAACACTTGGATCTGACTGTGTGGTAAGAAAATAATAATTAAACTGTACACAGCTATTAACAGTTTTCGTAAAATAAATTTTAAAAGTGACAGTAGGAGGGAAAGGATAATAAAACCATGACATCGGTTTCAAAAACTAAATGGGAGAATCTATAGAAGAAAATTAGAACTGTAGAAAGTGTACAGCGCAATACACTGTGTGTATAATTAGAAGGACAGGTATTAAAATGTTATTTCTATGTTGTGACAGAAACATGATTCTACCTCTTACTACAGTAAAATGAGTTTTAAACACACAAATAAATAATTTCAAACTGTTCCATTGAACTTATATTTTGTCAAGTTGCTTAATTTTTTTCCAAACATTTTATTAAACTGAAGTATGGACAAAGTGATCACTTAACAAATGCTGATTTGGAATCCAGAACAAGAAACTATGAGCAGTATCCAAAGAGAAGCATCCATTTTATACAATAATAAAAAAGGCATTACCAGCCTCAGTAAATGAAAACGTGAACTAATGTTCTAAATGACAGAAAAGAATGGTTAATGTGTTAAACTATACAAGCGAGCCACACAACATTATTAAAATAATTAAATATTAATTGCACCAATGTGTAGTTACAGTGATTGACTGCAAATGTTGACTATTTTTCTTAAGTTCTTGCAATAAGAAAATGACCATGTGCAAGAAGACCTCAGCCTCTATCACATCATTTCCAGACACAGCCTCTTACCACCTGAGACAGATCACAATTCATGTTACACTTACTCATGCACACCAAGCAATACACAAGTTCAGTGTAAAGCGACTTTAAAAGCTCATCGGGCACATACTTTGCTTGTATGAAATACCTTATTCATGACAGAGTAGCAAGTGCCTAGGTAATTACTGGAATCAAGGTGGCCTCAGAAGTGTTTAAATCTACAAGGACACCGAGAGCATGAATAATGCAAAATAATTTGCATCTAAATTTTTTAAGTGTTCTTTATTCAAAAACTAAGATGCAGTTACGATTAAAGTTTGATGAGTTGGCGGCAGAATGCTTCCTAGCTGCTGCAGAAGAGTCACTTATTTTGCCAAACTTAGTTAAGATGAAGGGAGCAGGGAGGGAAAGACAGTGACGGGGAAAAAAAATATAAAATGGGGAAATGGTTGGGATACAGAACTGGAACATTGACACTAGCAACAGCTTCTAGTTTACAAATGGTGTCAGACTGCCACTTGTGAACTCTAATCTGACAGGGGCGATTTGATATCATAGCTCTGTTTCAGTCTAATTTATTGCATATATAGGACACAACTCCCTGTGTACCCATTTCACAGTTTTTCAAATGAAATTACTTTCATACACTATTTCCCAACATACCCCTTATATGAAAGTCAGAGAAAACATTATTAAAATTTATGCAAGGAGGTATTATTATGTTTGATCAACCCACAGATGGCAATGAATTCAAAACCTTAATACAGTCAGCAGTAGGATTAAATGCATACCTTTTATTTATTCTTAGCTTTGATGAAAAATATCAACCCACAATAACTTCCCCAACCCCTACTCTACCCCAAACCCTACCTTCTCCACTTGATATGGGGAGGCAGGGACTTGTCAGTAAGAATTAACAATTATCTTACAGCCATTAGAAACGTTCTTAAAACTGCTGGCTACCAAAACACATATACTTACACACACACTGCATCTCACACACACACACACATTCATATAGAAACAAGCATGCATACACACACACACATGCTGAAACACAAACACCCATAAACATGAAGACAGAAACATATATTTGCATACACACAGATACAGAAATGCACAAACTTACATGCAAGCACACACACAAACATACAGACGAATGTGTAAATTCACAAGTGCACACAGAGCCACATAAACATACAAGCATACAAACACCAAGCTATACATGAACACAGCACAAAACCTAGGGTTAAATTTGCTGATCAGCTGTGGCCGACTAACCTTCAATCGAAGCACCTGCTAGTTGCCCAGACTCTGGGAGAGAGAAAAAAAATGGCATGTAAATCAACATGGGGAATGAGCTGGCTGACATTGTGTATAAAATCAGAGCTTTTTATGTAGAATCTTTATTTCGTACTGACTCCTCCGTTTGTTCATCAATATATTACCATTGTCAAAGAGGACAACTTTACCAAACAATACCATGTTTGGCTACTCTTAACTTTCTGAAGAACTGAAAAAAAAAGCTGGGCACATTCTTCATTTAACAATATGACACTGTGTTAAAATAATATCTTCTGAAGTATGAGATGCATCAGAAATAATCTGCTTGGCTGTTGAAGCTTTTGAAAGACAGCTTACAAAAATTGTAAACACTTTCCTCAAAGTGGGGTGCGTGCAAGTTTGTGGTGTAAGGAGTAAGGAGTAAGGAGTAAGAACAAGGAGGCTGAAAAAATACCGTGCAACATAACGTTTCATCCTGTTATCAGCAGCAAGTAAACAGAGAGTAAAAGAAACGAGAGAAAAAAGTAAAGTCCATTGCATTTTTGTCTTGTTTTGGCTGTGATACAAATGCTCTGAGCAAACCACTAGATTTTCTATGATTCTTCTTCCCCTTCTACTTTTCATTCCAGGATTTAAACAAAGAGAAACAATTTTTACTCCTCAAACAAAGAATTCCCCTGAACGGACCCCCTGCCCAGCAGGTCACCTATCTTTGCGACAGTTTTCCTTTTCCCACGCTAACCCCGGGGCTCATTTACATACGGACTCTGTTGTGACAATTAGTTTCAGGTGAGCTGATTTCTATGAAGCTGGGCCCAAGACACTGCAGCTCCTTCAGGCCTCCCTGATGCCTTTCCTAATTGCGACTGACTGGCACCAGACACAATCGCCCTCTTGAATCAGCAAATTGTCGTCCCCAGTAACATGTTGCGACCTCATATTGCACAAATCATATCACTGCGCCCAGCGAGGTAAACAAGGAATAGGATGAATTCAAAGGCCCGCACAATAACCAGCCGACCCTCCCCTTTCACCGCCCGACTAGTGCAAAGGCTTCTCTCTCTTCCGCTCCCACCTAACAAAAAAAAAGTAAAAAGCTGTTGTGTTTGGTGCCTGGGCATCTTTCTGTCACATTTCTGGAGCGTTGTCAAGTTCCTGTGTGCAGCAATGTATAATTATCATGTATCCGTGAGGGAGTGTGTAATTTCCACCATTGATGAAAGGGATCCAAGACCACTGAAGCTGCCCCGTCTCAGTCCCACAATGCAGACTCCCCCCACCCCATCCGTTTTTTTCCCCTGCTTTATATATTTTTTTCAGTTTCTTTTTGCTCTCTGCCTTCCACCCGAACCCCACAACTTGCACAGCCCTCACATCTTTTGGCAAAGCAGCTCAAATGGACGCTCGCATCCCATCAGTACTGACATGTCTTATTTCAAAGTGTCGCCACACATTTTAACAACCCCTTTCCCCCCCCCCAAAAAAAAAACCAAAACCTATCAATCTGCAATCCTTAATCACACTTTGCAGTCTTCTCCCTCTCTCACCCCCTTCCTTAAACACAGAGAGGGAGGGAAAAATGGTGTAATGTCTGCCTGGCTGTGTAAGTCTGATCTGGTCTGCCCTATAAACCCTCTAGATCCCAGCCAAATTCATCCTTAATGTATGGGACCAGATTGAGTCACCACCAAACATGCTGTTCATCGTTCTCAGACGCACAGGTATCTACAACATTACAAAGTGGGAACTCCTGACGATTTTGCTTTTTTTTTCTTCAAAGAAACACAGTGACTCCCAGGGACTCATCAACTGTCACATTTCCGTGGAGTTGTTTCACAAGCCTGAATAGCTGAAGAAGAAAGCTCTTGTCTTTTGATAATCCTTAACAGAGCTCTGCTTTAGCTCCCAAGGAGTTCTGAACCTCACAACAGCCAGAAAGCACAGAAAGATTTGACCTGAATCACTGATGTAAAATGTGAACCATACATGTAGACTTGAGAAAAGTATAAAAGAATATTATTATTGTTGATCATGAAACCAACACTTTCTTTGTGTTGGTATAGCAACTCCTGGAAGAGATCAATCTGCTTGTAAGAAACCTCAACCCACCCTTTACATTTAACACTCTCCCCATGATTAAAATGAAGGACCTCAAAGCAGCTTCTGTCTGGGATTCTGCACCTGGGGCTAGAGGAGCTGGAACAGGCATCTTCCTTAACTTGGAAGACCTTGCTTTTTTTTAAAAGCTTACTTACAGTGTAGAAACAGGCCCTTCAGCCCAACAAGTCCACCCCGACCCACCAAAGCGCAACCCCTACACCTAACACTACAGGCAATTTAGCATGGCCAATTCACCTAACCTGCACATTTTCTTTTGGACTGTAGGAGGAAACCAGAGCACCCAGAGGAAACCCACGCAGAGAATGTGTAAACTCTACACAGTTAGTTGTCAGGGGCAGGAATTGAACCCAGGTCTCTGGTGCTGTGAGGCAACAGTACTAACCACTGTGCCGCCTGTGCTATGTTGCTATTGAGCACGTTTCAGTTAAAGTACAGGGCCTTTTACTGCCTTTTGCAAAGAACTCCAAAATCCTGCTAACCCCTTCCTTTTAGAGACGCATAATGAGTTTGCATTCCAAAGAAATTCAGTTGTTTGGTATATTAGAAGTCATTATACTTGGCATTATTGGGTCAGCCTTTCGATTAGAGGCCATGGAGATACATTGAAACCTTTAGCGAAGGCATGCAAAGCAATATCTTTTCAATCTAACTTTTCGTAAGATTTCAGCCCATTGTGTCCGCATTCTGTTTAACTCCTTGCTTTACACTTCTTCGATTGCAATCTTTCAAAGAGCTGAGCATTATATTTTATTAAGGTTGCTAATAAAAACCCTAGATCGATGTCTGCTCAAATTGACTTTCTTTCAAACATTGGCATTGTCCAAGGGCTAATATTAACATATCAATTTATGATTATAATTGGAATGCTGACTATTGTTGAAACTGCTGGTTAATAGTGTTTAGGGTAATAGGGTGGAGTTATTAATGGGATAACATCTCATACTGGAGAAGAGGAACCTAAAGAGGTGTAAAGATAATCTGAGAAGAATGTGAGATAGTCATATTGAAAAACTGTTTTATTGCTATCACATTTTCCAGGTCCAAAAATGCAACTTTCTTTGTTGACATGGTGAGAATGAAATGTGAAAGTAGACAGTGGCCTTAATGCTAGGTGACACCTATTGTAGAGTAGGCCTAGTTATGTTATTATGGACATTGCCCATGGTACAGTAATCAGTACCATAATGGAGCAGACATTGCTATGTTTCAAATATGTGTTACATTACAGCAAGAAAGACTTACTGCAAGGTATTTTATACACATAAGAGGAGTAAGGGTGTTGCTAGGGAAAGGGTAGGTCCACTCAAGGACAAAGAAGGTAATTTATACATGGATACTGGATTAGTGGTGCTGGAAGAGCACAGCAGTTCAGGCAGCATCCAACAAGCAGCGAAATCGACGTTTCGGGCAAAAGCCCTTCATCAGTATTCCTGATGAAGGGCTTTTGCCCGAAACGTCGATTTCGCTGCTCGTTGGATGCTGCCTGAACTGCTGTGCTCTTCCAGCACCACTAATCCAGTATTTGGTTTTCAGCATCTGCAGTCATTGTTTTTACCTTGTTAATTTATACATGGAGCCAGAGGAAGTGGGTGAGGTCGTTAATGAATACATTGCATTGGTATTCACAAAGGAGAAGGATAAGGTGGATGGTGAGTCTCGGGAGAAGTATATTGATATCCTGGGGCATGTCAATATACAAAAGGAGGAGGTGTTGGATGTTTTGAAAAAGCATTAAGGTAGACAAGTCTCTAGTTGGGATCTATACCAGGAGGCAGGTGAGGAAATTGCTGTGGCCTAGTATGACATTTTTGTATCCACCTTAGCCACACAAAAGGTCCCAAAAGACTAGGGATTTCTGTGGTTGTTCCTTTGTTTAAGAAGGGCAACAGGAATAATCCTAGAAATTATAAATCGGTGAGTCTTCTGTCAGAGGGAGAAGATTCTTTGGGATAGAATTTACATACATTTGGAAAAATATGGATTTATTAGCAAAATGCAGCATGGGTTTGTTGGAGAAAGGTGATGTCCCACAAAAGTGATGATGGTAGGGTGGAAGTTGTTGTTTATATGGACAATGCCTTTGACAAAACTTTTGATGAGGTCGCTCACGGCAGGCCGATACTAAGGTGACATCACATGGGATTCACAGTGAGCTGGTAAGATGGATATAGAATAGACTTAATCATAGAAGACAGAGAGTAGGCGTGAAAGGATGTCTTTTAGACAAGAGATCTGTGACAGAGTTGTTTTTCAGAGATCAGTGCTGGGACCCCTGTTGTTTCTCATATGATTAGGAGGAGCATGTAGGTGGCCTGATGAGTATGTTTATGGATGACAATAAGATTGGGGGAGCAGCAAATAGTAAGGAGCATTGCCAGCGGATACAGCAGGGTATGGATAGGCTGGAGACTTGGGCAGAGAAATGTCAGACGGAATGTAAGCCAGCCAAATGCAAGGTAATTTTAGAAGATCTAATGCAGGACAAAAGTAGTCAGTATATGGCAGAACCCTTAGTAGCAGCAACATACAGAGGGATCTAGGTGTACAGGTCCACAGTTCCCTGAAAGTGGTAACACAAGTGGATAATGTGGTCAAGAAGGCATAAAGCATCATTGGTCAGTGCATAGACTATAAAAATTGGCAAGTCATGTGGCAACTGTATAGAAATTTAGTTAGGCCACATTTGGAATATTATGTACTGTTCTGGTTGCCACGCGACAAAATTGCGGAGGCTTTGGAAAGGATTCAGAAATGGTTTACCAGGTTGTTGGCTGGTTTGGAGGATATCAGCTATGAGGAAAGTTTGGGCGTGTCAGTGGGAGAGTACTTTGGGGTCAGCGACCATAATTCTATTAGATTTAAAATAGTGATGGAAAAGGATAGACCAGATCTAAAATTTGAAGTTCTAAATTGGAGAAAGGCCAATTTTGACGGTATTAGGCAAGAACTTTCAAAAACTGATTGGGGGCAGATGTGTGCAGGTAAAGGTATGGCTGGAAAATGGGAAGCCTTCAGAAGTGAGATAACGAGAATCCAGAGAAAGTATATTCCTGTTAGGGTGAAAGGAAAGGCTGGTAGGTATAGGGAATGCTGGATGACGAAAGAAATTGAGGGTTTGGTTAAGAAAAAGAAGGAAGCGTATGTAAGGTATAGATAGGATAGATCGAGTGAATCTTTAGAAGAGTATGAAGGCAGTAAGAGTAAACTTAAGAGGGAAATCAGGAGGGCAAAAAGGGGACATGAGATAGCTTTGGCAAACAGAATTAAAGAGAATCCAAAGGATTTTTACAAATACGTTAAGGACAAAAGGGTAACTAGGGAGAAAACAGGGCCCCTCAAAGATCAGCTAGGCGGCCTTTGTGTGGAGCTGCAGAAAATGGGGGAGGTGCTAAACGAGTACTTTGCATCAGTATTTACTATGGAAAAGGATATGGAAGATATAGACTGTAGGGAAATAGATGGTGACACCTTGCAAAATGTCCATATTACAGAGGAGGAAGTGCTGCATGTCATGAAACGCACAAAGGTGGATAAATCCCCAGGACCTAATTAGGTGTACCCTCGAACTCTGTGGGAAGCTAGAGAAGTGATTGCTGGGCCTCTTGCTGAGATATTTATATCATTGATAGTCACAGGTGAGGTGCCGGAAGACTGGAGGTTGGCAAACGTGGTGCCACTATTTAAGAAGGATGGTAAGGACAAGCCAGGGAACTATAGACCAGTGAGCCTGACCTTGGTGGTGGGCAAGTTGTTGGAGGGAATCCTGAGGGACAGGATGTACATGTATTTGGACATGTAAGGACTGATTAAGGATAGTCAACATGGCTTTGCGCGTGGGAAATCATGTCTCAAAAACTTGATTGAGTTTTTTGAGGAAGTAACAAAGGGGATTGATGAGGGCAGAGCAGTAGATGTGATCTATATGGATTTCAGTAAGGCATTCAACAAGGTTCCCCATGGGATATTGATTAGCAAGGTTAGATCTCACGGAATACAAAGAGAACTAGTCATTTGGATCAGAACTGGCTCAAAGATAGAGGACAGAGAGTGGTGGTGGAGGGTAGTTTTTCAGAATGAAGCCCTGTGACCAGTGGAGTGCCACAAGAATTGGTGCTGGCTAGTCTACTTTTTGTCATTTACATAAATGATTTGGATGCGAGCATAAGAGGTACAGTTAGTAAGTTTGCAGATGATACCAAAATTGGAAGTATAGTTGACAGCGAAGAGGGTTATCTCAGATTACAACAGGATCTTGACTAGATCGGCCAACGGACAGAGAAGTGGCAGATGGAGTTTAATTCAGATAAATGCGAGGAGCTGCATTTTGGGAAAGCAAATCTTAGCAGGACTTATACCATTAATGGTCAAGTCCTTGGGAGTGTTGCTGAACAAAAAGACCTTGGAGTGCAGGTTTATAGCTCCTTGAAAGTGGAATCGCAGGTAGATAGGAAACTGAAGAAGGCGTTTGGTATGCATTCGTTTATTGGTCAGAGTATTGAGTACATGAGTTGCAAGATCATGTTGCGGCTGTACAAGACATTGGTTAGGCCACTGTAGGAATATTGTGTGCAATTCTGGTCTCCTTCCTATCGGAGAGATGTTGTGAAACTTGAAAGGGTTCAGAAAAGATTTACAAAGATATTGCCAGGGTTGGAGGATTTGAGCTATAGGGAGAGGCTGAACAGGCTGGGGCTGTTTTACCTGGAGCTTCAGAGGCTGAGGGGTGACCTTATAGAGGTTTACAAAATTATGAGGGGCATGGATAGGGTAAATAGACAAAGTCTTTTCCCTGGGGTCGGGGAGTCCAGAACTAGAGGGCATTGGTTTAGGGTGAGAGTGGAAAGATATAAAAGAGATCTAAGGTGCAACTTTTTTCACACAGATAGTGGTACGTGTATGGAATGAGCTGCCAGAGGAACTGGTGGAGGCTGGTACAATTACAACATTTAAGAGGCATTTGGATGGGTATATGAATAGGAAGGATTTGGAGGGATATGGGCCGGGTGCTGGCAGGTGGGATTAGATTGAGTTGGGATATCTGGTCGGCATGGATGGGTTGGACCGAAGAGTCTGTTTCCATGCTTTACTTCTCTATGACTCTGTGACTCTAGGACAAATTCGATTTTGTTTTCGCTTGAGTGTTGAAGGATGAGAGATGGCCTGAAAGGAACTTACAAAATTATTAAAAGCATGGATACAATAGATAGTTGGAAGGTAGAAATGTCAATTACTAGGGGACATGGATTTAAGCTAGAAGACATATGAAAGGCAAGTTTTTAACAGAGAGGGTAGTGAGTGCCTGAAATGATCTGCCAGATGAGGTGGTAGAGTTTGACACAATAGCAATGGTTAAGAGGCATCTTGACAGATATATGAATAGACAGTGAATGGAGAGATACAGACCACATAGAGGCAAAAGGCTTTTAGTTTAGAAAGGCATCCTATGTCAGTGCAGTCTTGGTGGGCTAAAGGGCCTCTTTCTCCATTGTTCTTTCCATATTACCCTGCGGACAAACTATGTTAAAGTGAATGTGAGGTTGCAGTGTTTTCTAAACCAGAACTTCATGGACTGTGAAAATGTGTTTCCCCAACTCTAAGAAAAGTTATCACATCAGGCCTACCAGCTTATGAGCTGTACTTTCCATTTCAAATATCTGTAAAGACGGTTTGTCACATGCATTTTATTTTTACACTGCTACTATCAGGAAAGGCTCATTCTTGACAAGGTTACTCTTTTTTTCAGAAAATGTGGCAGTAATGCCACATTTAAAGAATATTTCATGCAAGCGATGTTCCAAGAGCAGACCAAAACTACACCCAAGCTCAGTCAACTCCAGCTGCAATGGAGACATTTTGGGGATGGTGCCAACTTTACATGTCATCTCTTGCGATGTCATAATTTGGGTATTGTTTTTTGTTAGGAAATATGGTCGATTTTTAAAATTCTTTTACAGAATATGGGTATTGCTGGCAATTCCAGTATTTATTGCCCAACCCTAATTACCCTTGAAATGAATAGCTGGCACAGGCCATTTTAAAATGTAGTTATGAGTCAACCCAATTGCTCTAAGTCACATGTAAGACAGACCAGGTAAGGAGATCAAATTGCCTTCCCTGAAGAATAGTAATGATACGGATGGATTTTTATAATAATTAATGATAGTTTCATGATCATCATTACAAAAACTAATAAACTGAAAAGAAATTAATTGCATGGAATTTCATTTGCTGCCATTTGAACCTGGTTCCCCCATAGCATTAACCTTGTTCTTTGGATTATTAGTCCAGTGATATTACAACTACACCACCATCTCCCTCTTATCAGACATATACAAGCAAATAAAATGTAGGTTTGCAACATCAAAGCTAATCAAAGTTGCAATAAGAATATAGGAACATAAGAACTAGGAGCAGGAATAGGACAAATGGCCCTCAAGGCTGCTCCATCATTCAATAAGATCATGGCTGATCTTTTGGTGGACTCAGCTCCAATTACCTACAGACACACTATAAGCATTATTTCCTTTTCTGTTCAAAAATCTATTTATCTTTGCCTTAAAAAGATAACCTCAACTGCTTCACTGAGGGCAGGGAATTCCATAGATTCAATGGATGACATCATTGTCTTCCATAATGTATAAATATTTGAAACTGTCTTCTTGTGAGATAATGACACTGACATTGTCTCTTCAAATGTAAATGCATAACAATTTTAAATCAAATGCATCTTTAAATCATGATACTTTCTTTGACATGCTATTACTTTAATGATTGTTTGATATTGTATTTTTAGCAGGTAAAACTAGTCAGATTCCCAATTTAACCATAGGATCACTACAATGCAGAACAAGGATATTCAGCCTTTCAAGTCTACAACTCTCCGAAGAGCATCTCAGCCATACTCAATCTTTCCACACAACCCTGCATTCAGCATGGTCAATCCAGCTAACCTGCACATTTCTAGAGTACAGAAGGAAACTGTAGCACCTGGTAGAAACCCACACAGGCATGAGAATAGCATGCAAACTCCACACAGACAGTCAGCCAAGGCTGGAATTGAACCTGGTCCATAGCGTGTGAGGAATCAGTGCTAACCACTGTGCCACCATGCTATCCCTCTTGGCACAATAATTCTCCTTTCTATTAAAGGTGTCCACAGATAATGAGACACAGCTTCATATATACCTAATAGAGAATGCTTACCAGCTGTAAAGCTGAAATAGTGGTTTGGTAGGTTGTTTAATGAGGAAAATTTGGACAGGTTAGGCTTCTATCTGCTGGAGTTTAGAACTGTAACAGCAACTTGATTGAAATACCTAAGATCCTCATGAGGAGGATGTTCCTTCTTTTGGCAAAGCCTAGAACTAAGTGGTCACTGTTAAAATCTATGAGGTTCGTTATTTAAAACAGATTTAAGGAGATTCTTACTGGAAAACCTCAGCAAATCTGGCAGCAGCTGTGGAGAGAAATCAGAGTTAACGTTTCAGATCAAGTGACCCTTTCACAGACTCTACCCTTCCTGTTCTGAGGAAGTGTCATTCGACTTGAAATGTTAACTCTGATTTCTCTTACTGATACTGCCAAGCCTGCTGAGCTTTTCCAGCAATTTCTATTTTTGTCTCTGATTTACAGTATCTGCAGACCTTTTGGTTTTTATTTAAAGAGATTATTATTCCCTTAGAGGGTGATGAGGCTTCAGACATTTCTTCCTGAAAAGCCTGTGGAAGCAGAGTCTGTGAATATTTTTAAGGTGAAGGTGCATAAATTCTTGGTGAGGTGTCAAGAGTAGGTGGGAATGTGGACTTGAGGTTACAATCAAATCAGCCAGAATCTTATTGAATGACAGAGCAGGCTTGATGGTCTACTACCTTTGCATGCACCATCATACATATCACCTGCACTACAAGCTTTCAGTTTTAAGGAATGGGCAAAAGAGAATGGAAAATCATTGTTAAACTCCAAGCATCCTCCCATATCCTCCATTAGAGTGCAGTTGACACATTGTTTGCATTCTGTGAGCTTCTGTTCTCATAAACCAAACAGAACTGAGCAGCAAATTTAAACAGAGTCGTATCATCAATCTGATCTATCCTAAACGCAGCACTGATCATTTCTTCCATACTTGTGGTAAGGTGTAGTACATAGGACCACAAGCCCCATTCCAAGGTGCTCAGAGAGTCAGAATATTCATGCCAATTTTAAAAAGAATATTTTACTTGCTCAGCAATTTTATTCCACACCTTTCCTCTTACTTTGAAGCTCATGAGTTTTTCCATCATTTACCTTGTGTGCATGGATGCACAAGTGCCAGTTTTGATTATGGACCTAGGATGTGGTGGTACAATCATCATACTTGAGTTAGATGTTATCCTCCCATCTTGTCCACGCAGCACATTTCCAGCAGGGATCTCTGGGTAATTTTCAGGACTTGGTTCTCTAGATAATTTTTACAGCCCCTAACTTGCAGTAGTAAGGTTAATTGTAGCACCCCTATTGTTACCCAGCTGAGATCAACTAACTTAGCATGGATCAGGGAGCAGATGACCACCTCTCTGCTTTATATATTTCATCTACTAGTCATCAATGATGTCCCAAAATTGGTTTTCTAAATTCCACACATGGTACATCTTTCAGATCTAACATTAAATATGAGGCATCATTCTCCACCTATCATTTTAGGCAGACTTAAAAGATATGGTGGTACTTCTCAGAGAAGAATAGGGATGTTCTCCAATTGTCCTAGCCAACAGTTATCACAGAAAGATAGATTACCCAACCATTTATCCTAATACCATTTGTGGGACCTTGCTGGGCACAAATTGGCTACAACATTGCAACAATGACCTCAGTTGAGAGAATACTTTTCAACTCTGAAGCACATTCTATTCCAATGCAACATATTTCTTCTTTCATTTATAACCACAAATAAAAATATAAATCAATTCCAGATTGTGATTTGGACTTGAAATCCAAATGACTTTTATAAACTATCCATACTTCACTCTCATGATTAGTGGTATCACTCCAAACCTTTCAACTCAGTAACCCACATATTCAACGTTGTCTCAAGTGACAGAGGGAGGCTGTTTTTTTGCTTTAAAGCTACATAGACTCAGAATTGTAAGTACAGACTTAGTAATTTGATACCTAATGTATTTTGAAAATGTAATTCATATTGTTTTCAGTTCAATATTGAATGATCATTTTGTTTTTAACAGTGATGGTGCAATTAAACAAACTCTCAAAGTGGGTAGTTAAGGGGAAAGGGTGGGATATGGAGCGAAGGCAGGCAATAATGGGGGACAACGACATATGGTGACACACAGATGTAGTGTGACAGGACACAGGCCTAACATCTGTTGTAACTTCCGAAGGGGTTACATATTTATTCCACATTGAACTCCTAAAAGAACGAATTTACATGCCAAAAATCTTAGAAAAGGACAAAATGATTTCTGACACAGCATGCCTGCATGTTGAAAATTAAAATCTCCAACATGTGACATTAATAAAGGTCATGCTACTCAACATTACTGTGTGAACATTTATGTTACATATAATTAAGGATGTTGCTTTGCTAAGAGGCTACGGAGGTCACAAGTGAATTTGTACCTGATCTGTGCTTCTTAACCCTGCTGCATAAATTCTTTTTAAATTACATTTTGTGTACAAAATTGACTCGAACAACTGGTTTGATGTTTTGTTTCAAACTCTGAAATGCAGTTGGTCTCTTGCCAAATTGTGTTACCAATTATTGTGAAAGAGCTGTACACACTGTGAAATAAACTGACATTTGTAGGATAGTTTGTGCTGTGTGTGCCTCTCCCCCTCCCCCAGTTTACATGGTGCAACAGAGATAAGTCAATGCAGAAGCAACACAGATTTGCTTGTAAGTAGGGTCTGTGACAGACCATGCATTTTGACATTTGTTGCCATTACTGGACTGTGATTTTAATTTTAAAAAATACACTGTAACAAAACAACATCCTTGCTTATAATAAGACACCCATGTGTGATACAAGGTAGTTACATAATCGGCAGTTTGAGCTCATCTCCTATTTTGTATAGTTTAAAACGTCTAGTTGACTCTGATCTTTTAATTGTCTTAAACACAGGCATTCATTTTTTGTTAATCTAAGTAAAATTGTAGTGATTTATCCATTTAAAAAAATGTATATAAATGTAGCAGTTGTGAAAACAATAATTACAATAAATTCTTCTTTATATTATGTAGCTTTTAATGCAATATAAGCAAATGCACATTTGTCAGTATGTTTTTCTGGGAATAAAAGCTAGTTAGGTGACTGCGTGCAATTTCTTCTCACTAATAGGGCCAGTACAGGTATGGCTTTTACCTCTCTTTACTTATTCAGCAAGACTGGCGCCTCTGCCCTGCTTGTTTATATATTGAAGAAGTCAGGACTGCTTTCTGCTACTTCAGGGAGACCATTTCCTCACAGGTTGTTCAACTCACTGAATGATTTAATGCAAGCAAGTTGAGGTTATCAATGTAACTATCACTGAAGGTTATTAAAGGTATTGCTTTAGGATGAGATACTTCACCACATTTTATTATTAAGTAGCCATCACAGACTTCCTCAGAGACTTCAAACCAGGTGTAATCGCAATGCATCCCTCAGCTGGATAGTTTGGGCTTCATTGATTAAAACAGCCCTGCTCAAATCATAGGGACATTACATTTAAGATGCAGTGTTAATCCCATGTTCGCAACTTGCAGGAGCATGTCAGCAAGGTTTCACCTCACTAAAATTCCAATTTCTATTCAATCTTGCAAAATTAACACGAAACGGCGCATCAGCAGAAACCTCCCCCACTTTACTTCATTTATAAATTGCAAGAATGATGCTATTATATATTATTAATTTCTGCTGTTCGCCACTGCAGTGATAGCACCGAGCCGCGGATGTTCTTGCTTTGTAATTAGGTTCTAGTAGGGCAGCCATCCGTCCCTTTTCAAAAATTTACAGGATTCTTAATCACACTGCTCATTTGACTGTGCAGTAGCAAGTACAGTGAAACACAAACAGGCCACGTTCGTTTACACAGGAACACCTGCTTAGCCTGATAGCAGATGTCACCGTGAAGTGAGAGAGAAAAAAATCAAAAGAGAGAGACCAACCACGTGACAACAAGTAACAAGTAAATTTTCCTTTACTTTTGCAACCCAATTGATATATTAACTCTACCCACCCTTCGTCAATTTGTTTTTTCGAAGTTTGATTATGTAACCCTCTAACTCCACATACTAAAATTTTACAAACTTTTGCCAATTTGATTGCTTTTGATATAAAGATGTCTTTGACTTACATTTGTTCACTTGCCAATAAACTGTAGCTCTGGAGGACAATGTAAAATTTTTAATTTTCCTGAGGGGGGAAGGGGATGTCAGGGGATAGGCTTCTTTTAGTTGCAGTGTTTTAGTAGCATTAAAAATGTTTGTGAAGATTCCCTTTATTTGATAATTGTAGAAAAAAAAATTAAAAGAAAGATTTCAGGAGTCAACCTACATAACAGCCAGATGTATTCCTGTCACCAATTCTGTATATCAAACGCTATTTGAAAAGTGGCAATGATACACTTTTCTCTTGAATCTTCCAGGTAATGAATGTGCTGAATAGCCAAAAAAGGTGCCTTGTTTCACATTAAGAACATCTTTCTTTGATAATATCTGTTCAATAGGAATATCAATTTGTAAATTAGATATGTTTCCCTCTGTTCCTTAAATAGAGGTAAGATTAAAAAATAAAACTGATCCAGAACTTAAAATGTATAGACAATTCCTGCAAGGACAGAATCACTCACTAGCTTTTATTCCCAGTAAGGCATATAGATAAATGTGTGTTTGCTTATATTGCATTAAAAGGACATAACATAAAGAAGAATTAATGTGAATTATTATTTTCCTAACTACATTTTTATTCAGGAAGGATTCATCTGTTTTATGAAAGGAACATTCCAATAATATTGTAGAAATTCTTTAAAGGAAAATTGCTACATTTGTAATATTTCTAGCAGAAACTTTGGTACAGAAATGGTAAATACTGCAGCAATTAGGATACATGCAAAACGGTGATGGTAGAACTAACAGTGATTCTGAACGGATTCAGGATTTCATTGCATCTCAAGATGTTTCAAAAGGCATGGTGCTCTGTAAAGTACGGCAATTCACATGCCTCTAACCATTTTTGATTTCTACAAATTGGCCTGCATGTAACACATTGAAAAGTCTAGCTTGCAAGACAGAAAATCCGCACAGCATGGGTCCCTCAGAAAAGTCATGATATAACAGTTGCCAGAACACTATACTGCTGAATGCAATGAGAATTATTTTCTCAGAATATTAAAGTTTATTTGAACAAGTAAAATGCTTCAGTGTTTTTGAAGTTTATTAAGTGGAATTGTCAGGTTAGCAGAAAATGAAGTAGATTTTACATATCACAGCACAGCAGTAGATCATAATATTGTGACGCACTGGAAAGCAGTTTTTTCACTACATGGTTAATGTATATCTTTGGCCCCTGAAGTAAGGTATTTTGCAACTCCAGTCCTTGTAAAGTGATCAATATGCAGGCATGTGTGAGTGTAGCAGAGACCAAGTACTTGAAGTGTAAAAGAAGAGTCAAAAGGACTTTAGCTCACTGATTGTTCTTTTTTGGTATTATTGTGCTTTTAATGTTAACTATTTTTAATCTTCAAAGTGAAACAGGACGCAATCATGAATTTCTTTTAAAGTGTGTTCTCTTTTCCCATCCATAGACTACCGCTTTAAGCCTTCCCCCTCCATTATGGATAAGCTTTCAGAGCTCTTAGGAATATCGGGCAAGGGACCCTTTGCTTTCAAGGGCATGCGCAAGCCATATGAGTAATCACAAAGGAGCACCAAGGGAGTTTTAAGCTTTGACAGTTTTATATTTGATTGCAATGCTAATTCCAATGCACATTCTGTACCTGTTGTCTTCAAATGATGTGTTGACACTTTTTGTACTCACTATAGTTGCCTGCTGAATGAATACTTGTTGCATGTGAAAATTTATATTGATCCAGTCAGGATTTGATATGGACAGGATTTCTATTCGTTGCCTGCATGGCTTTCATCCCTATCTAAATAATCAGATGTGAAGAAAATGCCTTTGATTTCAGGGTTTATAAATACTATCTGAATGTAAATTCTGTTGTATGTTGGTATGTCAGTGAGGGTCAGATGAAAAGATACATAACTATTAATCTCTACTCTTTTCACAAGCTTTCCAATTGCATCATGATTCTGTCCTATCAACATAACAGGCATGTGCTTATGAGTGAGTTAAGGCAGAGGGAAGAACTTTAAGCGCATGCACTGTCTTCAAAGCAGCTGGCACCAAGATCTGTTAGAATTGACATACTGATTGCTTCAAACATACGAATGTGCATTTCATAAACTCCATTTTTAAAGTGTAGACACGTTTAGAGCTCTGTCATTTTCCCACATGGATCAATTATATGCCCACGTAATCCTGTTACCTGTGAAATCCATGCATGCTTTCTCCATTTGCTGCATATCCAAGGCGTGCAAGTTACATTATGTGGATATAAGTAAACAGTGTGTTGTGATGAAATTAGGGATTGTTTTCCCACTGACAGCTCTGAAGCTGAGAGCGATGTCACCCTTTACCCTCCCCCTGAGAGAGAATCAGAAGACAGATTACCAAGTTATTCAATCCAGAATCAAAAAATAATGGACTATGAAAACAGTCCATTAAGCAATGTGGAGATAAATAATCATCTACTTTTCTTTAATCTGCAGGTATGACTGACTACTTATCGAGGTTGTAGTCAGGAACTTGGTTGTGCAAATGCCCTCACTGTATTTTACAATATATTTGGAGGCCATATTATTTCCTATAATATTTGACTTATGCTCTGTATTATCCTCTATTTAGAATTGAATTGAAGAAAAAAAAACTATTTAAACCAATAACCTGATGTAGTAATTTTAGGGAATACTTAGTTGTGAATAGCCTGTTGCCAATTTCTACCTGGCTTATGCCCGAAACGTCGATTTTTCTGCTCCTTTGATGCTGCCTGACCTGCTGCGCTTTTCCAGCAACACATTTTTCAGCTCTGATCTCCAGCATCTGCAGTCCTCACTTTCTCCTAATTTCTATCTCCTCTATCACAAGAAGAAGAGTCCCGGGGGTGAGGATATGGCAGTCATCAGCATCATGACTCTATACCTAAGCACCTTCAAGAGGGGAGGAGAAAAACATGGAGGAAAAATGGTACCTGAATTGATTTAAAAACTTCTGATTTTTTTCTGGTTTTTTTTATTTGCAACAATACTGCTGTGATACTGATAGAAGCAAAAGTGGGGAAATAGTTTTGTGAATAAGAATTTAATTCATGTCACTGATAAAAATGACTTTGCCTTCTATGAGCTCACAGAATGCAACAATCAAATTCTGGGGATTGGGATGAAAAACAAATGGAGCACATCACAGAATCACAACCTTGTATGAACTAAGACATTTACATCAACCCCCAAGGAACAGACCCCCTTATGTCAGGTCAGGAATGCTCCTGGGATCTTTGAAACCAGATTGATGGCTCAAATGCGCACAGGAGTAACTCCAGAAGATCACATAATTGTGGCATGAGTAGGAGAAGTAACAAATATATTGTTTACCTACAAATTGACAAAATTATTATTAGGAATAATGAGTTTATGGAACTGCTCTATTCTCATAATACTCAGAATGCAACATACAAACGCATTCAGAGCAGAAATAAGACACAATGCACATACAACGTAATAAAGAATCAATACAACACAAACATATAATGCAAACATGTAATATACAAAGCTTGGGTTCTCAATGTCTTCTACATCTATTTTCTACCCTTCAATGGTCTTGAGTCAGCTCACTCATGCTCAACTTGTCGACCACAATTTGTTTCCTGAAAGGTTCAGAAAATCCCAGAATACCTTATGAAATATTGCCTGATCTGCTCACTGGAGTGGCTCAACAGAGCACAAAAGAAGCGTCAAAAAGTGGCTACATGCTTAGCGCGATCTACAAGCACTCGGTGCACCATACTATTGTTCCAGTTAAGCAGTAAAGATAAATAGTGGTGTGTTAACCAGATTTGACATGCTGTGTAGAATAGGCATCTTCAGTCCCAAGACACAGCCAAACACAAAATACAAACATTTCACCATCCACTTTGGACTGGATAAGGCTTTGACAATTTGTCACTTGGGTGTAAGAGTCCATACCTTTGCGACTGGTCAATAGAATACCAAATGGTGTACACATTGTTTTTGGAATCTGACAGTGGTATATGGTTTAATTAAGGCTGTAAAGACCAAACTTCATCTTGTTCTCCCCTGCAGAAGCCTGGCTTTGTCTCTTCATTTTATTGAAGGAATCATTTTCATGTTATGATTTTAGGGATGAGGTAAGTGGCAGAGCAGAAGGACACAGCTACACTAACCCCATTGAGGTTAGATTGTTCTCTTGTGCTCCACAAGGCTCGGTTTTGTGTCTAATATTATGAAAAGAATAATTCAAACTGTATTTGTGACTCACATTAGAAGACAGATTATACAAACCAAGCAGAATTTAGGTTTGAAATTTTCACAGAACTATTTTAGTGGCATTTGCAATTACCTCCTAATCTAGACAATCAATTCCTATCTAATTATCTAATTATCATTGTCTCAATACTATGAAAGACCAGATTTGCTATTTTATTCCCTTTTATTGTCTTCTTCTGAGAAAATTGACAGATTGGGATCACTCTGGATTTACACAAACTATCTAAAACATTCATTCTGAATTGAATCTAAATTCCACACTCTCTTTAATTCATTTAAAAGATTTTATAAGCCATTGAAACAGAAACTGTCAGATGTAACCTAATGGAGGTATAAAATAATAGACTTCATACGATGATACCATTCCGGAATGCTTCCATGCAAGTGGCTTTGGCATACTTGTAAAGCCACTCTTAGAGAAAATTTACTCAGCATATTGGAAAAACTGTAAATGAACCAAATATAAAGCTCATCAAAATAATTGTCTGATTTAAAGTACTACAAAGTAAACAGTTTAACAGAAGGCCAGAAATATGAAGATGCATTTGTTGGGTAGAATCATGTTTTTGTACAAAAGTGCTCTTCTAAGTAGAAGACAGGTAAGGTGCAAATAAGTCTATTCAAACAGAACGCATACACAAATGTCTATTTAAGTTGAACACAGGTACAGGCTATTCAAATTGAGCACATTTTGCAGAAACAAATATTTTAAAATACAGTTCATGCTATGTAAAATGTGTTTTCCTAAATGGAGCACATATTCTAGAAACATGCTGATTTAAATTGAACGCGCACTGTTTAAATGTATTCCTTTAGATTGATGGTACAAAGTAAATATGCCCATTTTAAGAGTCCATAAACTATATAATCATCTGCATGCCACAAAAGCTGTATAAATGTATTCAGTTAGACAACAAAGAGCAGAGTTCATATTAGATTAACATGTTTATTTCAAGCATATCATGTATGAATTCATCCAGTAAAATAATGTATTATTTAATTCTGTTCATTAAAATAGAGCATAGATTTAACTCAAAAGAGCTAACTTATTCAGGTACAGCACAGCTTGTATAAGAAATAAATAGTGTTACTCTGCATGAACAATCCATTTAAATTGAGTATGGTTGCAACCTTTGCATTCATTTCAAATGATGTGTACAGTACAAAAAGCTCCTTTTAAATAGTTAGTATATAATTATGTACACTTGAATTCACCACCTGTTAAGACCACTTGGGGGTAGTAGTAGAGGGTCACTGAAACCTAACGGAACCGTCTGCAAGCATAAGCCTTTATATTTGGAAGAACTACAATACAGGGAGAAAACTGAATGAAGAAAAAAAGAAGTAAACACTTTATAAACATGTTTATTCAATTACAGAAAGCAATTTATAAATGTTCCCATTTAACGACAGTGCAGGTACTGTGTAAACAGAAACACTGTGTGCTGTATAATTGTACCAATTAAACATGCTTGATAAATATATCCATTTATGTAAAATGTACTGTTTAAATGTGATATTTAAATCAGAGCAGAAGTATTATATCAATATTTCCATATAAGACAAACATATACTTTACAATTAGAAATTAAATTGCCCAGGCCAGGCTGACATATTTAAATTAATTCAAAAATATATAACGTGTCCCTCACAGTTGTGTACTGAATCAACATTTCTTCTCACTTTCACTTCAATCCAAAAATATATAAATTTTTGTAGCCACCTTCTGCCGTGGCACAACTACCTAACATTTCTTCTCAAGTCCTTCATTTCAGTGTCAGAATTATTACAACAATACAAACATTCCCACAAATTGCACTCTGTATATTTCCAGTGCCAGTTACAAATGGAACAGCCATTCAAGAAATGCACAGGATATGATTCCATGAATGAACAGAATGTATCCAACACAGTGCAGACTGCCAGCCTGGCCCTTAATGGTTAATGTATTCCAGTAAAAAGGCTACCTCCCAAGCAACTTAACCTCTTCCAGTGAAGGAGAAAAAATGTCTTATCTATTTCTACACCTTTAACCAGAAACTATTCATTCAACTCCTCTCTCCCATTCCACACGATAGAAACCTACTCAATGTGAGAAAACATCCTCACGTTGCTTAAATATTTAGCAAACACTTTCACCTGCAGATTGCAAATGGAGAAGGAGGTAATTGTTCGTTTGAGCACTATCTGTGTTTGAGGTGGATAAATTATGTTGTCACACACTAAAATTAGCAGCAATTTCTATCAATTTCACAATTTCCAATGCTAATTGCAATTTTACTTTTAAATATACTTGCACCTGTTTTATCATTTGGTCAAGATGTTTTAGGTACAAAGGTAGTGTAACTGAAGATAATCAGTGCTTTTAATTAACTGTACTGAAGATGTGCAAAAAGAAGCAATTATATTGCAAATGAAAGAGTTTTTTGGCCTTAAATTATTTTATTGCACATTACTGGAACACAAAGCAAAACTACAAGATTCCATTTTTAATTTTTAATTACTTTAGTATAACCTTCCTGGGAATGAGTTACTCTTATTATAATTATTAATTAATTTTGCCTTATTACTAAGTAAATCAAGTAATAATGTAAAAATTAATTAAAACATCAAAATATATATTAACTCACAAAAAAGGGTTTTTGATGGTCACAATTTAATTTAACTTCAATATTCATTTCACACAGCAAAATTGTCTTCAAACTCAATTTAAGCACCATTAAAATAACATAGTCTCTGCTCTTAGCTAGAGAACTAGGTTTTAACCCCTCTCTGAGCTCTGTCTTCAAATCCAAACTTTTTACAAGTGCAATTTAAAGCAGAAAGTTTTTACTACGAGAATCCTCAATGACAATTCCATTCTCAGCCCCAATGATTTAAAACATTTTAGCTGCTGTGATGATCATTCTCAAAGCTGTTAAATGACAAAAGTGATAGCATCAAGGGAATTCAAAATTCAAAGAGCTTAGACAGTTTAAGCAAACTTAGCCGGAGAGGATAAGCCGGAACATAGGCGGTTTGCTGCTTCATATGGAAAGGTGTAGAAATTAGACACAGTTCAGAGAAAACCTGCATCAAATATTAAGGACGTCAGACCAATGGCACTTAGAACTGATTTTACAACAGAGAGCCAACCCTTCTCAGACTGACAAGAAGGGGTTCGACCTCTTTCAAAATCATCTTCGTTCCAACGCCCATCCATTAAAATATGCACTCCCTGTATGTCACTTGATGGTTTGAGGCAGGAATGAGTCACAGGTTCCACGCTGTCAGCTTGTCAGGCCCCTTTAAAAAATATCCACTGTCAATTTCTTTTTTATAATTAGAAAATAACACCAATGTAGACATTCGAGTCAATTCCAATAAACTATTCCAATACTCCATGACTTAACAAAACTCCTTAAGATTTGCTTTATTTCTTCACATAAAAGTGACATTACATCATGAGGGAGAAAGTGTCAAACATTGTGAAAAGTGTCTTTAAGTAGGTCCCAATTGGCTTCTGTGAAATTTATTTAGCGTTCTCACAGAAACACCAGTATCTGAAATCAGTGATTTGCACATGTACTTCAATATACTGTACATCGCCATTAGGTGATGCACCTTTAATGTGTAAAGAATATTGTATTTGAGAACATTGAAGGAACCAAAATTGTTCTTTCAAAGTGGCATATCATTGTCAAAAATCAAGTTATAGACAATGCACAACAGCTATCGATGGGGCATCACTTGATGAGGTGCAGATGCTGATGGTACACATCAGGTTATAAAAGAGGATTGCCGGCAAGGAGACACAAGTATGTACTTAGAATCAAGGTACACTAACATCAAGAAACAGACTCTGCATCATAAAAATATGCCAGAAAGAAATTAACAAAAAAAACTATTAAACATAAACAGACAGGCTAACAAAATGCTGGCAATGAGTTAGCAGCTCTAATGCAAACAAGGAGTATGGTTGGCTTTCATTAACCACTTGAATTTAGTACTTCCAAATTACAATGCCATTACATGATGTCATTAGAAGCATCGGACTGAGCTTTGTAACTCACTGCCAGACATCTGGTATCTTTATGTGTAGTATATGTCAAGCTGAGGCTTTACATTACCAATGAAGCTTTTGTGTTTTGTATGCAGAGAGGGCACACTTTGAGTTGGGCAAACTGGCACCATCAAGATATCCTACAGTCCAATGACAGCTATACCATGAGACACTCAATGACAAATCTCTCCAGCCTAGTAAAGTAAAATCCACATGGTCAAACTCTTCTTCAGTTCAGAATCGCTGCTACTCTGACATTGTTTCCTCCTTTTCTTGCCAGTTTCAGTTGAGAATAAATACAACTAACAGTGCAAGCAGCCAATTACTTCTAACATTGAAACCCTTGCTCCAACCACCTCAGTGAAAGGGTGAGCTGCCCATGGAGAAATACTCTGGGCCAGACAGTGTATCTGAACTGTTGCTGTTGAAAAATAGGCTGTTACCTGCTTCACTGAGGACACAAATCCATTTTCCACCACAGGATACTGATAACTGGGTCATAAAGCTGCAAACACATCATCAGTGTCATGTTGCTCCTGTCCTGCTTGTAATGGGAGTTCAAATTCAATTTCAATCATTTGAACTAAACTGAATTTGATTTCCACCACCCCTCAAACCAAGACTGTATCAAGTGACTGCATCTGTATCTGTTTACCTGTCCAAATGTTCAGCAGAGAGAAAGGGGCAACGGAGAATTGAGGATTCAAATCAGACAGTCACAACCTTATTTAATTATGTACAAATGCTTTGGGGTGTTTGCACACTAGTGATGGGATTGAGGGCAACTCTGTTATCATCAAATATGGCTGTTCAGCAAATTTTACAACTGGATTCACATTCCTGGGATTGAACAGCATTGTTCAGTTTTTGATATTTATAATCCTAGAATGTGTCTAAAATAATTGAGATGCATATCCAGAGTATGCTTATGTGGCACACAGTTCGAATTGGGGTGGGATGATAAGATTTAACTAAAGGTAGTTGGCTTTAACTTGTCTGACTCTGATAATGCTTTGCACACGAAAGCCTAGCACCTCCATCATTTTTAAAGACACTAAGTGTGAATGCTTTTAGCCCAAAACCAAGTTCCTTTCTCTAAGGATAAGCTATTTTATAAAGTTAAAGGTTTATATATATATTCCTAAAAGGTCAACTGTGATGTTGGTGTGCACAATGTAAACATTTTGGTCCTAATCTAATACCAGTGACAAGTAAAGATATATATTTTGTGACTGTGTCTGACAGAATCCATGTCTATGCATATGTGTCTGTGTGTTTATATATGATATCTGCATCTGTATAGGTATCTATAGTTACATTTTCTCTGGGTAGTATCTATGTGTAATTGTCAGTATACATTATTGTTTCCACGCTGTGGTCTGTGTTTTTCTTCATTCTTCTTTCCTCAGTAACTTGTTTCCATCTCTCACTCAATAACTTATATTAACACCCATCCAGAAGTAACATGCACATGAATAAGATAATTATTTTGGAGACCCTGCTGAAGAATGGATCATAATTTCGATTGTAGTTTCAAACATAACATGAACTTTTTTTCTCACAATAGATAAAACTCAGTTTAGTTGATTTCATTTGATGGGAAACAATATCAAATTTCAGACAATTGTCAAGCTGGGTGATAGGGTAAGCATTTGAACTCAAACAGGAGATGAATATGTCATGACTTCTTTTGGGAGGCTCACAATAATGTAAATGTTGCAGAAACTATGACAACTGGAGCTGTCACAACTTAAAAAGTGACGCCTCCAACCTTTTCATAACTGGTGTGGCTTTTGATTTTTGACAAGGAACAAAGTACCTGCTTCTAGGGGTTTACATTGGCTATGGCTCCCTGCAAACTCATACCCTGACCTGCCGTGCATTCTTTCCAATCGAGAGACGCTTCCCATGACTACCTCTGCAGAGTACCCCGAGCTCACACCTCCCCCCCACCCTCCCCCCCCCCCCCCCCCCCACCCCACCCACCCACAATTAAATCTCACAGCAAACACTTCTTTTTTTTTAAACAACCTGAGGAGTGGACTACAATTCTCTCCTTTACAAAGACAGACAGAAAACAAATCTGAAGGTTGCAGAATCTATTTACTAAGCTGCTTCTCTGCACCTTGGCAAAAGGAGGTCTCAAAGCACAGATAGGAATAAACAGAGCATTAAATCAAGTAAAACTGTGACAAGGGTCAATATATATGCGTGGACAATGCCAGTGAGGCATCTCCAATCTTTTGTTCAGAGCTTAACAAAACTCTCTGGTCACACTACTTTAGCTCAACACTGCTCATCGAAAAACCATCAATAGATGCCCAGTGCCTGTCAAATGCAAAGCTGAAGGAAAGTATTTCAAAGAATGTTTAACTTATAAGGTGAACCTTTATTACTTGAATAGAGATAGGACCGATATTTTTTCAGGCATTGGGCTACCCAGGCAGTATCAAAGAACCATTCAGAAATGGTTCTGCGCATTTATTTCTTCACAGTGCATCCAAAACTTTTTCTGTCTCAACAGAGAATCAATGGCTGTTGTTTATTTCCTTTGACACACAATGGACACCTTAGGATGTTCTTTTCTTTTCATTTACCATGCAATTTTAAAATAGCATATTTTAAATTCTGGGTGCTCAAATGAAGCAATTTTAAAGCGTTTTGCACCACAACTCCCCACCCTCGCCCAAACAGGCCTTTATGCTTGACGTTTGAATAAAGTGTATTTGCACTAATCAGATTTTTTTTGTATTGAAATAACTTTTCAGACCAGACCATTTGAGTTTGATCAGCACTGTCTCCTATTAACTATAAAATTGCTGGGCCATCAAAAAAAGCAAGCTCTTCAACAAAATTATGATTGTTTGTACAGCTTTCACATAAAACCAAAAGTGACAAAATATTGCAAGTACACTCTAACTTTAGAACTGACTACAATTTTTTCACAATTTTTTTTTATTGTGTCACCAGGTTACTATGTTTTAGCTTCACCTTTACATACCCCACACCCAGAATAACAACCACACAACAGCCATAGTAGCACTGAAAGAGTGCCTTGCATCGTGCTGACCTGCACCGTTAGGGCTGATCTTTTTTTTCCACAGAAGCCGAGAAGCTTTGTCTCTTTCACCCTGCTGCTGTCAATTCGCTGCCTATGTGCTGTCTCTTTCCCAGTCCCAACCCTGTCAGTTTCTGGGCTGCCAATTTCAACTTGAAGCTTGACTGGGCTGATTTGATGTAAATACCTCGAGGGAGAACCTTGAAACTGATGAACAGTTATGTCAAGTCGATTTTGCACTGTCGGGAAAAGGTAACCTCTGCACAAAAAACAACAAGGTTAAAGAGATGGGGGCTTTGCACGTGGATTACGCTTCTCATACACCACGCTGTTTACCATCCCTTGGAAATTGTAACTGTCAGTATAAGTCCTAATTGCGGATGCAAAACCTGCCATTATAATAAAAACGGAGGCAGTGCAGACATTAAGTGTTACAGCCTAATTTGTGAGACTACTGAAAAGGTAGCGCAGATGAATATTTCATTACATTAATTACTGAAGACAACTCCTTCCTGCCAGCCACAGATGTGTGTACTGTAGCTAGCAACAGCCACTGCTAATACAACAACGTGCAACATATCCCCCATACACACACACACACACACATTCATAACATAAAGTTTCAAAGGTGTTAGGCAAGTCTGAATATGCTGTCTGTACAAATTTCAAGGATTTTTTTTTTCCTGAATGAAATGCAAAGGAGGGCTTCACACTCTGACTTATCTGCTAAAAGCAAATTCTACCGGATTATCAAGACTACTGGATGCTAGAATCGAGGTATAGAAAGTTATACATCTTCAAGAGTTTGGTTGCATCTTTAAGAGTTGTTAAGTTGACAAGGGCTATCTGAACTAGTTGCATCTGTGCTGCCTTTTTTGTTGTTTGTTCTAACAGCAAATGAAACTCATTATTCAAGTAAACTACTTTTTCCCTTCCTATTTAGTTTGAGGTTTTCCTGTGTAGTAAGTACTTGGATTTCAATGCAGTTACCTCTCTGTGTTCATTAACTTTGCAGTGCTTGAATAATGAAGAATCTCAATCAAATAAGTAGTTAATATACATATATATTGAGCATTTATGAAATACAAGGAAATATGACATACCATGAATACCTCATGAAGGAGACATCTTTGAGTCACGTGAATTGTTTGAACTATCCAATCATTCCTAGCATGAAACTATGTGGAATAGCTTGGGAATTGTTTTGTGGCAGGTATGGGCTCCCATTGAAGAGATAGCCTTGTCACAACAGTGTCCATTACTGGAGACTGATCATTTTACATTGGTGAGAGCAGCTCTGTTTATAATGGGAGCTTTCCTCAAAAACGTACAATAAACCAACTGAGAGTTAACAACAAAAACAGACAAGGACTGTATTTTTTTACATAATGAACAAGCAACCAGCTTTACTTAGACTACCATAACGGTGGACACTTTGAAGACAGGATGGTCTATTGAACTTCAACGGTCTGTGTACAGCCGCAGGTGAGCATATCCTCAGATTAAACAGGCACATGTGCCCAAGCTGTTTATTGCATAAGTGGCTGCTGCTATCCTAGAACAAATGAATTCCAAAGTCATGCCTCTGCAATTACAGGGCTGTTTACATGTAAACTTTCAACTGCACGTAGAGGCACAAAGGGGCTCAAGAGAGTAGTAGCTAATCTTTCTTTGCATTTACCGCTTACTCTCTGAGGAAGTGTTGGTCAGCACCACAGTTTAACAGCAGAAGACACCAGGAGCTGACACACTTACAATTAGCATGTATTGAACAGTTAGCCTTTAGGTTTTACAAGTTTTCATGCATCATATATCATCATCATGAATTTTGTCCTTTAAATAAAAACTTGCTTTGAAACTTTTCCTTTGATTTTGCTGGTATTAACTAACTCTTGTAATACATGCCTCTTATGTTTCATTTATGTATTAAGTTTGAAATGAAACCACTTCACAGTGAACAGAGATCGAGTCAACCAGTATTTTAGATATAAAGAAAACAAAAGTTTGATTCCCAAGCATAATAATTTTCTTATATGAGTCATATGTTGATACTACCCCAAGGGACTGAGCAAAGGACAGCAATGTTGCCACCTTCGGTCATAACTTCACATATCTTCAACAGTCTCCATTGTAAGAGGTACCTCAGGACAAAACACTGCCCATCCAGCTCATGGCTATGTTTTTGTTAGTGGGAGAAAGGGAACACAGGTGATGAGAGTGATGCTTAGTGAGAAGGGGCAAAAAAAATCAGCTTTGAAATTAAGTTTAGATCAGAGTATATGAAGTATCCGATTCATGTTAATAAATAAATAAATGGCTTGGATTCTGGATGTCATGATATCTTAATCTGCTGATCTGCTATTGATTGTTCATTCTGCCAATGACCTTGCCAGAAGTGCTCTTCCACCTTACAATCAAATACACAGTGCCGTATGTCACCAGTACAGCTCAAAACTAGTGTTTCACTACAGACCCCTGGGCAGGAGATGGCTGCAGAAGCTCACTGCACTGGCAGCACTTGCTCTGTCAATTTCCATTTTTCATCCAAAATAGTTTTGCCAACATATACAGAAGTGTTCACACAGAAAAATACATACAGTGTACAGTTGTTTCTGCCATAGCATGGCTTAGTTCGATACTGCATCGTATTTTCTATTAGTATTTGGAATTTGTTGTTTTATGGTTATCTGTTTTTCAGTAACTGTTCCCTCTGGTTCCGGTAATGTGTTAGAAAACGCCCTGTGCAAGCTGTCACTTAATGGGAAGAATCACTGTTCAGTCGTTTTATGCACGATTTGATATTACACATTTTCCAAAGCTCTGGCTCTGTCCACACAAGGTCCAGGAGTGACATTTTTTGCCTATGAGTGGCCTGAGCTTTCTGTCTGGTGGTCCGCAATTGGCTTATTCCCAAAGATCTAACAGCATCCCCTCTACATTTTTACCTTTCTAAGACTAGTTTGTGGTTTTATTTTGAGGTGGGTTGGGGGGAGGTGTGGTGTCCCACTGCCTTCTCTGGTGGTTAAAGTCACTTTGCCCTTCCTCTGTTCTCCTGACCCTCGCCTGCGTCCCCCAGGGGCCAGGTAAGCGCCTCTCTGAACCAGCCGCTGGGAATTGCGCAGAGGCGGCGTCGCCGGACTAACCTTCCTGATGCCTAATGCGTTTCCCGGGGGGATATCCCGCGTTCGCCCATCACCAGCTGCTGGGACGGGACAACGTGAACTCATACTGTCCACAGTGCGGTAACCCTTCACCGGTACTACCTCTTCACTCAGGTCCAAGTCGGACTTTTGCGAGTTTATTGATTTCAAATCTCCACTGGAAATGTACTACACGCTCCTAGCAAGCCCTGCAGGAACCGCGGGATGTTTGTAATCAAGCTTCACGATGTTCACTTTCAACTCCTTTCATCTCTTTGTAATCTGACTTTAAAGAGGAGATGGGCAGTTCAACAGAGTAGTATATCATCTTCGAGGGAACTTGATCAGTATCGTCCAATCATCAGACTCTGTGGCAGGGGAGTTTGCAGTTTTAGCATCGGCTCTAACAAGATAGGAAACACCTTTCATGTTAACATTCTGCTTTCTCACAGCACCACGCTGCTCCAGCACACTGACACATACTCTATTTAACTCACTACGCCTCAAACACGAAGTTCACGAGCGATGTTTTATTTCAAGTGAGAACGGAAAGTGAAATGGAAACGTGGTAAATTTTATCCTCTGCTGGCTTCCACCGGCATTGATGACAAGAGGGAGTGGGAGCTCCTGAGAAAGTGCCCTACCCAGGGGTTAAAGCGTCTGAGCAGACATCAACCCATGCCTGGCAAAGGGCGATCCCAGCAAACTGCCTCGCACAGAAATGTTTTGTTTTAAATTGCAATCAGCTTTCTACTTCACTTACTACCCACCCCAAGTTTGTGTGAAGGTGTGCGCTGAAGTGAACCTGGTTAAATCTGTCAGTCGCTGGAAGGGAGGGTGACAAGGGGAAGTCAGAACAGCAAAACAGGCAGCAAAGGACAACTACCCTATGCTCCTGAACAAAAAAAAATTAAAGAAATCGTCCAGATTGTAAGTAGCATGAAAACAGTGTACCGCCCTTCGAAACTATTTCAAAACTAAACTTGCGTTTGGAGACTGTTTCAGCCCTTAACATCTAAGATAAATAAATAATAATGCGTGACGGATAGTTCCCTAAATAAAATTTCGAGTTTTACTCTTTAAACGAGATGGAATCGAATTCTGCTGCCCTCCTGGTTGGGGAAATTACATTCTTCTTGTTAATTTCACCAAACCAACTAATTGTTGCGAACTGCAGCTTATTAGCTGAGTCCGAAATCTCTGGTTGGTAGCCTGCACATCCCGTAAGGGTTCACTTCCAATGGAAAAGGCTGCAGCACTTCTACGGATTTGGAGATAAAGGTGGTCACTGATCTAAAGCTGTCACTTGCAAATAGCTCTAAAATGCCTTGACATGACAGTGCTCTGTATAGTGGGATGTCGTGCCAGCCCCACTTTTGTGTTGAATAATTTTTTATTTTTGTTTTATAAAGACCTGAAATGTACTTGATGGATTGAAACCAAACTGAAACTAAAATAGAAACCCGTCAAAGATATTACTCCTTTCGTGGGAACACAATCCTGTCGCTCACCCTCCATATGGGTGAACTGTAAGGCTGTATCATGCAACCACACACACACACAAAATGTTGGGTAGCAGGCGTATTCAGGATGTACACCTGACCCCAGGCGCGGCAGACTCGGGAGTGGGAATTTGATCCCCTTTAGACAGTTCTGCTCAAGTGTTGCAAGCGACTGGCCACGAATAGTACCGGCATGCCATCCTGAAACATTATCTGTCTGTCTGTCAAGCAGGCCAAGGCTACACGGACAGGGGAGAGAGTGCGAGCCATGTAAGGCTGTAACTAGGGAAAGCCCAGTTAGCTCTCTCAAACACCTAAGCTATTTTCCTCGACACTAAACCCTCCTCTCCTTTCTCTCTCTCTTTCTCTCCCCTTCCACCCCCCCCCCCCTTCTCTTATCCTCTCACTTTTCTTTTCATCTTGTTCTTGATGCCGAATGCAAATTTAGCCTACTGGCGGTGAAAGGGCTGAATTGTGATTAAGAAGAAGCAGCTCTTTCTTTGTTCTCCCCTCAGGGGATGTTTACTGGGAGAGACACGGCGGATCAGATATGAAAGGCATTCAGGTCACCATTGATGTGAGTGAAAGTGAAATCATACCTTAGGCATTCAAAAGACCGCAGAGTCAGAGTTCAGCTAACGGTGCCTCTGCTGTGCATATTTTCCCGTTAGGCAGAACTCTCAGACAACAAAATAAATAACTCTTCCCACAACAACATGCAAAGATACACTTCCTTTACATTTCAAAGTTATTTTTTTTCGAAAAGCCTGTAAAATATTACACTTTCTGACGGCCATAGGATTGATCCAAATATATTCCTACTGAAACGTGTATGATTATGTTTTAAAAATTTCGCTTAGCTTTTTCCACAGATTCTGCATGCATCTGCTCAAACATCAGCAATTAAGTGTCGGATGATCTTTATTAATTACGTTACACGCATAAAGCAAAAAAAAATCAACAGTAATGCCACAGCAGCCAGTCTAACTCAGTCCCTCTCCCCAACCCCCTCCTCGCTATTTATGTAAAAAAAACAGGCTAAAAAAGAGCCAACTAAAAGCCCATCAGAAAAGGTGTCTGTTATAGACGCACAGACAATTGCACCCTTGTGGAATTGTGGACTGAATAGTACAGTGGACACCCTAGCACTATTGACGTTATAAACATGTAAATGAAACACATTAGTCCTGACAATCAATTGTCTGTGATCACTGCAAACCTGCTCTCTCCCTCTCCTCTGTTCTTTGATGACAGGCGCAAAATAGCATGTACCTTGGGAAGCCGCTTTCTGGGAAATGACACCAGGAGCGAAAAAGAACGCCAGTTTTTTTTAAAAAAATTCAAAATAAGAAGCCTAGAAAGCCTTCCCTTCCTCCTCAATCAACGAAAGCGCACCTACAAGGCCAGGACTAATGACAACGGGCTAAAATGTTTGGACTGGAAATAATTTGCCTTTGTTAAATCTTGAAAGCAATGTTACCATAGATGAATGACTGCCTATCTTTTACCTTCAGTATAAGTGCAGACGCAAAACTCTGCTCGCAGCATCTAGTCCTTTCGCTTTAACCCGTTCCTCCAAAGTACCTTTATTGACAATGATCAATACATCTTAACAGAAAGGAAAGATCCTTTACTAATGTGTTTACAGCGGATGATGGATAGCTGCTGGGGTCTGAGGTAAGTAGAGGGGGCGGGGGGATAAATCTTCACAATCCTAATGAATGGTTTTATTATCTGAAAAAAAACCGGACAGTTGATTGTTATTGTGCCCGCTTTGCACTTTTACTATATTTGATATAAAATGTAATATTTACTACCAAGACCAATCACCTCACATTTGGTCAGCAGGCTGGTTGCAAATGGCAACCAAGTGTAGCTTTTACAGTTAGCTGTTACTTGCAACACCTGATGAAAGTATTGCAACAGTGTTTGGACGTTATTGAAGGTTTACAAGGCTCCACCAGTGACGTTTATTTTCTTGTTGTCTGGAGAGACTTTCTCTCCTTCTACTTCACCCTTCTTCTTCCTCCTGTTATTTTAGAACTTAAAGCATTTCTTTTGCTGCAGCTGGGCGGATTCACGAAACCTGAACTGAGACATACACTGGGTCAGCCGACCATGATGATAGGCTCACTGTTCAGCGTCGCTCAACAGAAACAGCAGTGTCGGCCCACAACAGTTAATCCCATGATAGTTTTTCCCCCCCCCCCCTCTCTCTCTCTCTCTCTTCAAAGGCAAGAACGGGCTCGACGGATATCTAACAATCAGACTGTCCCAGATTCGGCAGATTTGAAATTTTACAAATGTTGGCTGGCTTTATTTAAATAGGTTTTCTCAATTTTGTCCAATCTCTCGCAGCTGAAACCCACTTCGAAAAACAACGTCCAAACTTTTCTTTTTAAAACAGTTCTCGAGAAGTTGGTTAATTTCTCACTGATCCTGACCAAACTTTTAGCAGTTCAAGGCATTTTGTTTTAGCAGAAGTGACCAGACCGCCGGATGGGTCACCAATAAGAAAATAAATTTTAAAAATACAATGACCAGAAGGCTTACTGCGGGTGGTGGAACAGGCGGCTCAACCTCATCACTAAACATCGCGGACATTATTTCTGCAATTAACAAAAGGGCTCTCTCTCCCTCTCAACAGAACGCTAGCATTCCCAGGGAGTGTCACAAACGGGACCTGTGTGTGCGTGTGTGGTGTGAGTTAAGGTGACGAGGTATGTGAGGGGCGCGGGGGTGAGAGGCTGTGGAGTGGTGTGGGGGGGATGGGGGACCCTAACAAAACATTAGTTAGCAAGGGGTTAACCAAAACAACAAGGACCGTTTTGTCACCCTCTCCACTCGAGTAAATACACCCTGAACAACGGCGATCGACTGCCAGTTGTGAAATTGCTACATGCACATCAATTCCACTTGCTAAAAAGAAATTTGATTTCCTTTGATCTAACTGGAAATCAAAGTTACCCAAAGTATAAATTATTAAGTAAGCGCGGGTCTCCCGAGTCCTGAAACAAAACACTTAAAGTAAAAGTGTTTCAAAGTTACAGATGAGTCAGTAATCATCTGACTTGCGTTGTGACTGAAACTGACACTGCCTTTTGTTCGATTTTTTTTTGCTCTCGGTATTTTTTTCACTCCCCTCCTGCCTGGCCGCACACTCGCAGCCCAGCATCTCCTCCTTCTCTTCTCTCCACCGCCCCCCCTCCCCCCCCCCCCCCCCCACTTCTTTCCTGCAATGCATATCGCCCTGATAACATCTTCAAATATTGCTATCAGCGGATGCACAAGCAAGGAGCTGACATCTTTTCCATGACTCCAAGAGAAGGCGGCGGTGGTGGTTTGGGGGTGGGGGTGGTAGAGGGAGTTTTAAAAAAAATCTTCTCCTGCAGTCAGCGATGATAAATGCAGGCTATTCCCCGGGGGAAAGACATTTGGATGTGTGCATGTCACGGGAGAAAATGAAAAGCGTTTTTACCTGCAACCCCCATCTAACTACCAGAACGGAGGGGTGTGGGGTAGAAAAAAGGAGGATGAGCATTAAAGTGTTAAAGTAAATCATCCCGTTAAAAATATCCAGAAAACAAGATACTCCAGAAAACTTGGAAGTCACGTCAGAGATCCAGCCAGTGATCTTCAAAGCACGTTGGTATAAAAAGCAACCCTACCTTATTTGTCTCCCCTAACATTGGTTTGTAATCTCATGTTCCCATGTTTTATGAACACACACGAACACACGTACATACAACAGCAGAAAGAAGGGGAAAACCACTGTTGACAGCAGCAGCGTGCTTTTGGAATACTTAGAAAGGGAGAGACAGAGAGCGAGAAAGAGAGAGAAAAGACTCACACTCAAGCATTGATATTACAACACAAAAAAGGAGAAAATCAATAAGTTTAATCTGCTAAAGGAGGAAAAAGCAGACTGCATCAAGGGGGCAAGGTAGCATTCACACACACACACACAGTCTTCTCGTCCAGTCGGTGTGGACTGTACTTTAAATAGAAACTCGCGATTGCTCGCCTTTTTTATTCTGCTATTGTTAAAGGGCACTTTATTTACTGATCCAGTCAAACACATCAAGGTAAGGGTAGATTTTTCTTTGTGGGGGGGGGGGGGAAGAGTACGGAACACAAGATGAAATGAATGTTCACACAAAATGTCGAGCTGGCGGCATAACATTTGAGCTAGTGCGAGGTGAAAACATGAATAAACGCATCAACAAAGCCTGATCCCGAAACACACAGGCTTTAAATAATGTGAAGGGCGACAAACGCACATACACACACACACACACAAAACGACGAGGTATCAAGAAGGGAAACGTTTTATTCCGCTCCCGGTATCACCCCTCCCCTCCCTTTCCCCGCACCACACACAGACACATCAAAACAAAATCTAAAGAAACGTGAGAGATTTCCTCATTTTAAAAAAAATTCGCCTGACGGTCATTTTCTCTCCTTGAGGGTTATAATTTTTGAAAGAAAAGTTGCAGTCATCTCTGAGACGGGGGAGAGAGAGAGAAAGCTTGGGCAGCAAGTACGAAAACATTTAACAAACATATGTATGTAAGGTGTGTTCTGTTAGACTGAAGTGTTGCCAAAGTCTGACACGTCCTTTTTTTTGATCGAAAAGAGTTTAGCTAAATAAGCGATCGCTTGGAAAACAAACAAAAGAGGCACATAACGGTTTCCTCCCGTAGGCGAGTCAAGTATTAAGGAGAAAGAGAGAGGGGACGGGAGTAACTTTCACACAACACACATCCACCACTTTCACTGGGGTGTGTGGTGGAGCTAGGAGTGGGGGTGTCTTTTCAAAGTCAATCAACATTACACAGAGGGGGGAAAATACAGCCGCTCTTCACAATCTGAGGTTAACTTTGTGCGGGAGGCGATGGTAGCAAAGGAAAGGTGCTCTCTCCTACCGTTTTTCCTCCTGGGGTTGGCTTGTTTTCGCCTCTTACACCTGGGGCCATCCGCCATGATCTGCTGCTTCATTGATAAGAGTCTGATCAGATTCCAGGACTCGGCATCGGCTCGTCCCCCCCCTCCCGGCTCTTTTCACGACGCTTTACGGTCCTTCGGAGGGGGAGATAGAGACAGAGAGAGAGAGAGAGAAAGGGAAGGAGAAGAAAAAAAGAGGGAGCGTTTACAAAACATACACGCCAACAATGTGTTTTACGGTACTCATTTAAATACTGCCCGCGAAATAAGGCAGAGCCCGGCCACCAGCGCTCTGTGCGGACTTGGGCTCCAGTGATCCCACAAGCGGGCACTTCTCTCTCTGCTACACACGCACACCGTTCACTCTCAGCCCTGACTTTGTCCCCGAAAACCTTCACCAACTGGGGGCCAACTGCACTGGAGTGGAGTGCCTCAGACTGTCCGTGAAGACAGCTGAGGCTCAGACCACTGTTATCTGTTCCTATTTCGTGTTTTTTTTTAAAAAAGAGACAAAACAAGGCGATTGTTTCCTCCTCTCGCTCCCCCTTCCCCTCCCAACCACTCCAACCCCCAGGGGCTTGTTTTCTTGTTGACTTTTTTACTCTTTTGTTTGATGGTGAGAAGGGGAGGACGCTGACTTACGAGATGGGGGAAGAGTCGGAAAGCAAGGCGCTCGATGGTACCGTTCGTTGGGCGTGAGGACCGGCATTGAATTGCTTCGCAGGACTTCCAGAGGGGGGAAAAAATGTTTGATTTTTATTCCTCCTGACTGTAGGAAACGTGCGATCGTTAAACTACAGCAACGTCTGCAACTAAGGTGTTGAAGGCAAACTAACGGTGCCGGCTGAGATCAGACTCGGTGTCAATCTATTCATTTCCGCCCTCTCTGGAATTTACACTTTTGCCTCTTTTTATTTACTTTTTCAACACCCCCCCCCCCCCCCCACCTTTAAAAAACACACACAACTATTACAAATCCTCACTCCACACACACACACAAAATGCAAAGCATCAAACGCCCGCGATGATTAAAGGTGATTCCGGCTCGTGTAGACGGAGTGTAACTGTAATATGACATGACTGTGGTAATTCCCCCAAATTTACAGATGTCCCTTTTTTTTTCAAAAAAGAATTAGAAAGGACACACACACAACTGATTTACGCCAGGCGGACCAGGGCAGGAAATGATCATTTTATAAACGTTTTGTTGTGAATTCAAACCGAAACGAAAAATGGGGGGCGGGGGAGGGGGGGCAGTCCAGGCGCGGGTCCAAAAAAAAAGGTTCGCATCAAACAAGCGGCCAGCGCACACCAACTGTACGCTCAATGTGCAGATATTTACTCCTGTTCCTTGTAGGTATCAAAGTCCCACCGCAATCCACATAATTTAGACAGAAAACGCACACAGCAACAAAGAGCATAAGATCACTCAAAAAAATGGCCAGTCTGACTAAGCTTATGTAATAAAGTCACACAAGCGACCAAGCATGTCATAGTGAAAAATGCCATCAGTGTGCCACACACAACTGCACTTTCTTTTTTACTTATTTGAGTGAAAGGGGGAAATAAACAATTACGGCTGCTCCTACACAATGAAGCAAACTAGAAATATCACCCGCTCCCCTGAATTCTGAGCAGAACAGACTTCAGTCTCAAAGTCGCCTCCAACACGAACCCCACCTTTCACTTTTCTTTTGCAATCCGGACTGAATTTTGTTAGCCGCCACCACCTTCCCTCACCCCCCACCCCAGAAGTTTGCTGTTTTTCCTTTCCTTAAAGCTGACAGCCCAAGACACATTTTTTTAAAAAAGTGGAAGCACCACTTAGTTCAAAATACGATTCAAAGTTTTGGCAACAAATGCATTCACAGCGAACTGGGGACCGGGACTGTTTCACTCGGTTGTGTATTTACAAAACGTGCCTCCTGTTCTTAAACTAGTCTTCCAGAATTGAGAAAAATCTATCGATCTTGTTAAATCCCTCGAAATTTCTGTCTTTACATTGGAACTGCAACGAGGGGGGAGGCACATTGTAAGTCACTGTCGCAGCAGGTAACGGTTCCTTTGAATAACCCAGTGCTCACTAAAAATAACAACATGAAAATCACAAAACGAGAAACACATGCGTGCTGGGGGAAAAATAAAAATAAAACTGACGTTTTAGCACAAGGATTCACAGCAGCTGACGGACATGCCTCATTTTGCCCCCTTCAGCACCTTTTTTCTAACACCTGGATGTCAGGTACTTGAACAAAGTTTTGCGCCTAAAATGCAGGCAGGATCGGAGAGGGGTCTCCTGAAAAAAAGATTCTCTAAAGTTCATTTCCACTCGCACAACAATACCTGCGCACAAAATCTAAATCTGTAAATACAGACAGATAGATAAATGTTTAAAATACCTGCTCTGTCCTGGCTCTGTTGTTTGGTAAGACTGTTGGGAGGTCGACAGCGTGCAGATGAAGGAACATGAAGATCAAGGCGAGATTTTTGTTTAAACGGAAAGGGGAAAAAAGAAACCTTTAAAGACTTGAGGAAGGACCGTTATTCCTGCTGTGCAGGTTAGAACTGATCGCTCCGTTGTCTCTCACACCAGGAAACACAACCTGTGGACGGACTGACGTGTTCCGCTTGTTGGAATGACATTTTTCTATAAAGAGAGTCCCTGAAGTGCGGCCCCAGAAAACGCACGCCACCTATCTTCGTGGTAAGGGATAATTGAAGATCCGTAAACGTGATCATCGGTAGATGTGACGTTTTCAAACATTTTTCTCCCTCTCTCTCCCTCTGAGTGTCCAGTCCGAATCTGGATTAAATTACCTTTTCAGTTCACAGCCATCAGCAGAGAGGACGGGGCAAGGGGAAGGCTGGTGGCCAGTGGAAATGCAGTTGCCTCTCTCCCTCGCTCGACGTAATCCTGAAATGGCATTCTTACAGGGTTACATGTATCTGAATGTCCTGATCACACAGCCCCGCGCTGCTCAATGACTCAAGGCAAAAAACTCCAGCCCTTTCCAACTCCTATTCAATCCACACAGGCTAGGCAGCGGGAGAGCTGGATGTATCGCTATGTTCACCAGATGAGGCTGCCGTTCGGATCAATCCTGGGTTTGCTTCTTGTTATTTTTCACATCACCCCTCCACCCCCCCCCCCCCCCCCCCACCCCAAACACACATACACCGTCATGTTTATTGACATTTATTATTTCGCCGAAAGTTTGGCAGCTCGCGTCTTTTTGTTTGGCCAACTCCGTCCGAATCCTGAAATCCCTAACTTTTCAGCTCGTCACTGACCCTACAGAATGTGTCACTCGAAACAACCCCAAAACTTTTGTGGGTTTCTACCGTGGGAACTTCTGTTGTTTCAAACAAAACACGGGAGCATCATGTCCTTTCGTCTTTTCAGGAATGGACCCTGTAGATTTTTCTCTTCCAGTGTCTTGTGATTTGCCATTTAATTATCTCGACCTTTGAGGATAAAGCTTGAAACAGCAAACTCTTCAGATTATTCAAACCCACTGTTCTGACCCTCTCATCCCAAGTAACCGATCTAAAAATAAGGGGGGGGGGGGGGGGGTGAGTGAATGCTTTCGATGGGGTGAAACGCACTGGTGGCCAAAGGGTTAACGCGTTAAGTTGATGAAGTTCTCGTGGGAAATAAAAGAATACCTGGTTTTAACTTAACCACGACCCACAAAGATGGATTTCGTGAGGTTGTTAGGATGAGGCAGCACATAGATTTGGGTTTATGGGGTGTGGTTGCTAAATGCCTTATGTTTGTAAGTGCTTAAGTGCGTTTATCCGCGCCACTGTGTCTGTGCGCTTTCCCCCTACTTTTATGCACCAGTTGTACTTGTCCGAATATCTGCTTCTCACCGTTAGTCCAAAAAAGCTCAGCCTCCGCAATGCTACCATTGGCTCCGTCACAGCCCCAAGCGGTTCTGACATGTCGCTAACTCCTGCTTGGTTAATTAAGTTTTCAATCACCAGACAGAAAGTGATAATAAATCGCATTGATAATTCATCGAAGCCCGTCCTTCATTATCGCAGGAATGGGAGGGGCGCTGAGGTCTTTTCCTAAGCATGTACAACTTATAAGATGTTGTGGTTTCTGTAACGAAATGTAAGTGAGCTCCCTAGAGATCTAGAAAAGTCTTGATTCCCGAGATGTCTCTTTTTAACTCCTGTAATTATTCCGACATCAATGGTTAAAGGTAGCACAAGCTGCTTCGTTATAAACGACTGGAGTTATAAATTGTTTGAACAGAATGACCTGGTTAAGGGGGATTCTGTCGAAATGTAAACCGAGTTCATGGAATTTCACAGCAAAATCTCTTCCATTCCTGTCTGAGGGAAGTTCTGCGCTCACTGCCAAAAGTTTATCCAGTACTGGGGCCAGAAGTCACTTTTTTTTCATACAAAAGTTTGATAAATCATTTTTCTTAACGTTGCAACATAATAAGATTAAAGAATACCCAGAATAGACATAGTGGTGAAAATGGAGTCAAGCACTTGCCTCACTCGCTTACCAGGTTCAAATTGCTTCTTTTCACTTGGAGTAAATTCTCTCTGTATGCAACTCTTTAAAATGAATTTGCCTTTTGATGCATATTGCAAATGCTTTTGTTTTCTGAGAGTTTGGAGAGTAGTGATGGTGGTGAACAAACATATTGCATTAGACAGTATTCTTCAGGAAAAAGAAACACTATTTCCAGCAAGACAAAGTTTATAAAATGATAAATTGTGCAAGATTCAGTAAATGCAGAAACAAACATTGGGTGTCATCCCATGAGTAGAAAGTAGTCTGATTTCCCTTGAGCATAATTCTAATGATCTTTATTTAACTTAGTGTTCGCCCTGATTTAAAAATCTAATGACTAAAGAGACTGGTGATTCACTTAAAATATGTTTTCAGACGGGTTCTGTTGCTGTACTTGTGCATTATTTTTCATTTACATGGTAGACCGATGACCTAATTGTGGAAACTCTTGTCGAGAGGTTTATTGATCTGACAGGATGAAGGACCTTGATTTAACATCAGCAAAGGTACAGTCATAAAATGGCATTTCTGCAATGTTTCAATTTCCACATATACTTTTGCAAGTGTTGGAATGAATTCCTCGAATCTACCCCGTTACTAGTTAGATCATACAGACAGGGAAGGTTACAGATTTGATTAATGCCGATTAAATGATCTCAGCTAAGGTGGAATTGTAATTGGTTTTAGTGCTCCTGGCCAAAAGAATGGAAAATCAGCCAAAGATCATAACATCCACTATAGAGTGGCCATGAGTGTTCATCAGGTGAGGGCAGGGCTTGGGTTGATTGATGTTCCTTGTGGCCGCATGGTTTCTGACACTGCCAAGACATGTGTAAGAATAATGATCACTTAAGGGAGATACTGCAGGGCTGGGAGTGTATGAGGAACTGTTCCCATCAAGACGTTTAGGAGAGGAGAAAAAATAGCAAAACAAACATATTGAAGTGTTTTATTAAAAAGAAGTCTGATATTTAGGTGATATTGGTTTTTAAATTATTATTAAGATATCTAATGTACATACAACACATTTTAAAAGAAAAGGCAAAATGAGAGTACAAGTTAGCCTATAAAATAATTCATTCCTGAATGACCTTTGCTTTTACTATGAGTGTCATTAAGCACATTCTTTTGAGTTATTTATTTTTAAAATGAATACTGATAGTGATGCTTCCATTCATAGAAACATACAAAAGCTCTGCACATCATCTGACTGATCCTAAATACTAATACCACATAATTAATCACTCTCAAATATTCATCCCATTCCTTCTTATATATTCTCACACAATCTTCCTCTATTCCATAGTCCACTTCACATGTTCCTCACTTGCTGTGTAAAAGATATTGTTCTAAGCTCTTTGCAAATTTCATCTTCTAAACCTGAGCTTATGTTCCCTGGGTCTAGCATTTGTAGCAATGTCAAACATAATATTAATCTTCACATTAACTATCCCTTTAACACTATTGAATAACTTATTTGAGCCTTCTGTTCTTCAAAATAAGTCATCCCAGGGTATTCCATTTCTTCTTACAATTCAAATGTCAAAGCTAGTTAACAGTTGGGTTTTCCATTTCACGATCACTCCTGATGCATAGATATCCTTGCCGTGGTACAGTGAGAAGCATTATATAATATCCTCATGGCAGCCAAACTAGTGCCTTGAGCCAATTTATTGTCTTCTTGTGAAATATGTGTACTAGGTCTCTTGGTATTTTTGTTAGTTTTACTTACTGCTTCTGCTCACTGAACCCATAAGGTTCTATAAGGATTTGTCCATTTTCCTTGTTCATTTTCCCTCTGCCAATGAAGCCATGCAGTTTGCAGTGGCACTTTATAAATTTATTTTGCAATTATCCACTTTTCTATTCATTTGCTGAATCAATTATGACCCCTTTATTCAGCCTTTGTTATAGTTTTTCGATTGACATGTTGTTCTGCATTATGTGCTTTGCGACTGGGATGAACATTTGCAAAATTCTTTTAACTTCCAGGGGTTGGTAGAAAACCTAAGATCAGGAGCCAATTTGGAATCCAACTGAAATGATTGTTGACTGCAGCAGCCACAGCCCAAATCCAATTCAGTAAAATGTGATCCCTAATGTGTGAAGCCCCCATTTATTTCAGTTTTGGACCAAAGCTGCCAATAATCCAAATAACAACAGCGTTAATCTCGATAATTTCATTCAGTACCATTAATTTAGGGCATCTGAAGGAATTTTGCTTCAAATGGTCTTTTCCTTTAAGAAATCTATATTACAAAGTACCTTTTTTTGGCAATTGCCCACTTTGCATATATGCAGCAGATTATTGTAAACAGTACAATACAATCTGTGAGGCATGTCACTGTATTTGATACAAATTTATAAAAACAATCTGTGAGAACATGTTGAAAATGTGCACTCTTCAGTTCAGCAGGCTTGAGAAGATAATATAAGAGTTCTTTTTACAAAACAAATTAACCTAAATTTGACTTGGTATCTAAAAAGTAAATTCTCACTGACACTGAAAACAAAGTGTGTTTGTTGATTCACATTTTATGAATGTTAGGAGTCCCAGTTGAAATACAAAAGTGATCAAAATCCTTGTCGGCAATGAAAGCACTGGTATTGCTTTTAAAAGCTGTTTCTGGGCCCATCTGGGTCAATGTAAGATTGGTGTCAGTTCATATAGACAGGAAGGGTCATAAGGCAGGCATAGATTTACAAATAGAGGTGAAAAACAGTAGCATTTGGGAAGCTCTTTGTTGATCTCACTCCATGCCACTCAGTTGTTGAAGGCAAATCTGTAGCTAGTTAATTAGTCCCAGCTTCTTAGCAACAGTTTCCCACTCCCTCAAACCTCCCAAGATGAAGTGGTTAGCTATAATTTATGTGAGATATTTCAATCAATATTTGATTGAATGCAGAAATGGTTAACTGAAGTGACAAATTGCACCTTTGTGCCTCTTATCTATGTAAATATACAGAATGCAAACATTGTACTTGCTATTGTCATTTTGTACGGTTCTGCCAAATTAAACCTTGTGGCATAACTGTTTTTAAAATTCACCACTTTGACAGAATTTATAGAAATACATTTCCACCAGCACTAACCACCACAGGTTTCCTCTCTTTTCAGAAGGATGAAACATAGTCTGGACACAGTTCTGTGAGCATCAGTAGTACTCTGGCACCACACCTAAATGGCCATATTTCATTTATGAGTCTGGACTGTGAATCTATTTAACTGTGGAGAAAAGCATAGTTAACCTTGTTGGTGTCCTCATTGAAGCCCTTCAGGGCACTAAAGAACACTTAAAATTATGAAACCTTGTCTAATGCTTTCCTTTCCAGGCCTAGGACACTGAGAAGGCTTATGGTATTCCCACAAAGATCCTAGCTAAAGGCCTGCGCACTCAGCAGTGACGAGCAATTAAACCTGGATCTATCCTAATCTCGGCCCGGACAATCACAAAGGCCAACCTCCCATGTATAGAATCCATCTATCAGGACCGTTGTCAAGGAAAGGCCGCTAGCATTCTCAAAGATCCATCCCACCCTGGCAATGCTTTTCTACAACCTCTACCATCGGGGAGAAGGTACAGAAGCCTGAACACACACACACCAGCCGATTTCATAACAGTTTCTATTTTACTGTTTTTAGAATAATGAATAGACTCACAATCTCTTAACATTTGCCTGTAACTCTGCTTTTGCTTTTGTCAGTGTTTACCTATTATTTCCTTATCTATGCTACTTAACTATGTGATCTGCCTGTATTGCTCGCAAGACAAAGCTTTTCACTGTGCCTCGGTATACGTGACAATAAATTCAATTAAAATCTCTTATATATGTTTTCTGGCTATATTCAGGACGGGGGGGGTGCATCTGAGGAGCAGAAAAATTGACGTTTTGGGCAAAAGCCCTTCATCAGGGCTTTTGCCCGAAACATCAAGTTTCCTGCTTCTCGGATGCTGCCTGACCTGCTGTGCTTTTCCAGCACCACTCTGATCTAAACTCTGGTTTCCAGCATCTGCAGTACTCATTTTTACCCTATATTCAGGACATCCCAGTATTACAATGGGCACCTCAAACAAGCATTAACATATGCAAAGGAGATGTTTCAGGCTAAAGTTCTGGACATCTGGTATCTTGTGTGATGTATTTCCAAAATGCAGAGTACATGCTTCATGACCACCCGATTGGATGCTTAGGAGTCTACTTATTAGCTACAAAATTGATGTGGCACCATTGAGTTTCTTGCCCACGGTAGCTTTTTCCAGTTGAATAATGGCAAGTTCAAAGCCATTATCTTTGGCATTCACCACACATTCAGCTCACTTATTCTAAACCCTGACTTCTATCTTGGATTAAAGAACACTACTTGTAGTTTCAGTGTCAAATTGGACTTCCAGCTAAGTGTCCAATCCAAGACACTTTTCATTATAAAGACTGCCAGAGTCTATTTCCTTCAGTATTATCTGCTACTTAACCATCCTCTTCCCATTGCTGTTGAAAATCATGTGTCAACTTTCATCACTTTGAGATTCTGTCACTTCAGTGTTTTCCTGGATGGTGTTCCCCTTATCATTGACCATAAAGTTTAGGTTATTTGAAAACTCTTCAACCTACATCCTATCCTGCATCAGGTCACCCAGACACTTTGCTCATTCATATTAGTTCCTGGTTCCCTCAGTGCCTCAAATTTTAAAGTATAATTTAAAAAAAAATTCTCTTGGCCTTGTTTATCTGTGCCTTTGTCAACTCCATGGTACCCAGATGCTCTGTTCTAACCTGTTACGTGTATCTACTTTGGATGTGAGCATAAGAGATACAGTTAGTAAGTTTGCAGATGACACCAAAATTGGAGGTGTAGTGGACAGTGAAGAAGGTTACCATTTTGATCAGATGGGCCGATGAGCTGAGAAGTGGCAGATGGAGTTTAATTTAGATAAATGCGAGGTGCTGCATTTTGGGAAAGCAAATCTTAGGAGGACTTATACATTTAATGGTAAAGTCCTCAGGAGTGTTGCTGAACAAAGAAATCTTGGAGCGCAGCTTCATAGCTCCTTGAAAATTGAGTCACAGGTAGATAAGATAGTGAAGAAGGCGTTTGGTATTCTTTCCTTTATTGGTCAGAGTATTGAGTACAAGAGTTGGGAGGTCATGTTGCATCTGTACAGGACATTTGTTGGGCCACTGTTGGAATATTGCATGCAATTCAGTCCTCCTTCCTATCAGAAAGATGTTGTGAAACTTGAAAGGGTTCAGAAAAGATTAACAAGGACTTTGCCAGGGTTGGAGAATTTAAACTATAGGGAGAGGTTGAATAGGCTAGGGCTGTTTTCTCTGGAGTGTCGGAGGCTGAGAGGTGACCTTGTAGATGTTTATAAAATCATGAGGGGCATGGATAGGATAAATAGAAAAAGTCTCTTCCCTGGGGTGGGAAAGTCCAGAACTAGAGGGCATAAGTTTAGGATGACAAGGGAAAGATATAAAAGAGATGAAGGGGCAACGTTTTCACGCAGAGTGTGGTACGTGTATGGAATGAGCTGCCAGAGGAAGTGATGGAGGCTAATATAATTGCAACATTTCAAAGGCATCTGGATGAGTATATGAATAGGAAGTGTTTGGAGGGATATGGGCCAAATGCTGGCAAATGGGACTAGATTGGGTTGGGATATCTGGTCGGCATGGACGAATTGGACCAAAAGGTCTGTTTCCGTGCTGTATATCTCTATGACTGTATGACTCTACTTACCTTCAGCCCACTGATCACGTATTGAAGTGTCTCGACCCTGCATGGTCCTTAAACCTCTGACTTAACCACTACCAGCTCCTCATTTAAGCAAATAATTTTTTTCATCAAGCTCAAACTTGTGTTCACCTCTATTAATATGTCCTTTTGCGGGTGAGCACCCATTTTTGTCCAATTACTTCTGTAAAAACAGTTTGGAACATTCAGCTATCTAAAGGAGTGATATAAGTGTGTGTTTTTCATTTTAACAGAGGCACAGTACTGTTTATTTCAAAGAAGGTAATTTTTTCTTTAAGTAAAATAAATGAATTCCATGCAAACATTTAAATGTTCCTATACTAATATACATACTCCAGAAAATTAATGTCATGTATTTATTGACTGAATTGTGGAGGAGAAAAGGGAGCAGAAATGAACTTTTAATGACTTTGTTCTAGGATTATGGATTTATTTGTGTCGAGACATGTTTATATAAAAGTGTCAGAACATCACTGTATCCAAAGATCAAAAAGATGGCTTGGTAATCTGACCGACGTAATTGCTGGTAGAGACATCTGTCTCGCCTGACATTGCAAATGTGTTGCTCAGCTTCAGCAGCCTACCTGAACTCTGTTAAATGTAACCCAGGACGATCTTAGGTTATAAACTTGTCATTTGAATATATTTCACAACAATCTTCACAACACCTTCCCTGAAGTCAGAAAGTGACAAGCTTTTTATCTGATAATGCAGTTAGCCAATCTCATGGAGTGCAACAACATCAGACAAACTCTCAGCTCCAATTCCTGTGGTGAGAGAATGGAACATCTATAGGAGACACACTTTGGAGTCACAAAGAAACAGGAATGGCTCCAAAATGGCTGCAGTTCTCTTTGAAGCTAAAGGTGGTCCTTGCCTGGCACTAGTTAAGAGTACTCTTCACCCCCGTGGTTTCTATGATGTTATCTTACATGTCCTACTGTGTGCTACATTATCAAATTTATAACAGTTATTGAGGGAACCTTTTGCTATTTGTGAGTATAGGCCTGAGATTCTATCAAATGTTTTAAAAGCACACAGCATTAGTCAGATAATTAGTGGATGAGGAGCTGAGAAACTATACTTTAAAACTTCGTTAGTTGTGTGACATATTTATAAATTGTCTGTTTTTAAAAGTGAATTAGCTCTCCCCATCTCATCAGTTCAGCAATATTTAAAATAATCTTTACATTGCACTAAAATAAAAGTGAGCAGCATTAGCAGTTATTAAGCAAGATAATATATGGTCTATTATATTTCCGTGATGTAAGACAGTGGTATGAACATGTCATCAGTCATGGCAGTATACTTTAATTGATTATAAATAGCATGACAATTTATGAAACTTCTGTCCCCGCACTCTCTGTCACTTAGATCAAGAGTTTCAAGATTTTCTTCTAACGTATTGCATTTGATCTGGTGGCATAACTTTGTCATTCTGACATGTTAAGGGAAAGAAAAAAGGAACAGTTGGCTTGGTGATTATTATGTACAAAGTAGACAGTTTTGTAAATTAATCTAAAGGGAGTAACTATCACCCAAAAGCACTTAAACTGACCTGGATGCAAAAAAATGTGTTGGATGAACACAAGGCCCATTGTGGTGACACTCTCTTTATTAAAGTATATCTTGGGAACAACATCAACACTCAGGATTAATGCAAAATTACTTCCATCTCAACTGCCATGTTTATCCTTCTCTGTCTCTATCATTATGCCTTACTTGGAGAAAGGTTCCCCTTAATTCAATCCTAATCGGTGGCTAAAAATTAAAAAGTATATTGTACTTGAAGTGATGAATTTCCAGTGGAAATGGTAAATTTGAAAAGTAGGTCAGTGAGCAGCATTCACAGGCCCACCAGGAGTTAAATTCTTGAAGTTGCATTTTTGTGAAATTTGCCAAATGATGAGATTTCAGTGAATGTTACAAATCTAATTATAATATTACAGCATAGGAGATTTACATTAGTTGGAAAACTAACTAATGAATCTCTAGTTTGTGAAATTTAAATATTGCTCTAATAAAAAGTTTACTGTATTCCTCATAAATTCAATGCATTTGTGAAGGGAAAAAAAGGCACTGCTTGCTTGAATTCCTTTAAGTATGAAAAGCTGTGCTTAAAAGAAAAACGTCAGCGTTCACTGTATGACAGTAACTCATATTCAGTCTGCTTTTATTTAAAGGCCATGTGCTACCCCATATTTTTGGTATACAACTTTTAAAAAATCAAAATGCACTTATGTTAATGTTTCAATAAATTCAAATTCTGTATTAAAACTTTTGAAATACATAAGTATTAAAACAGCTGCCTTCATATGATGGAGGATGCAAATATGTACCTCTACAGATTGTGGTCTGTCTGTCATCGGACTGAATAATTCCTATGTCTACTACTTTTATACCACCAGAGAAATCTGTCCACCATTAGTCTGCTCAGAGTTTAGTCACAATCATTAATGTCTGGAATGTTATGTTATTATTAGGTTACCAGGTGTTGGATTCACACCACTGCAAGACTGTTAGTGATTACACCAGAAGTGGGCTGATGCCATCACTAAGCAAAAGGACTGCTAACCCAGCACTCTTCATCTCCTTGAGGGCAATTGAGACTCTTAATAATTGAATTAAAGCTGACAAAGTATTGAAGCAAAGCACAAAAAAGGTCCTCTTAAATTGCAGCTTGTTCAGTGTTGGGAGCATTAGTGATTTGATGCTACTAACCACTAGGCCACCTTCAGTCTGAGTAGCACGTACATGTCAAAGGTCACATTTACCCAATAAATTGCCTTGTAAAGGAATTTTACCAGTCATTTACTTTAAACATTTCACTTTAGGTTCCCTGCTAGCCCAGTGGGTAAATAAATTGTGTGATGTGATATTGAGGCATGCAGATCAGGGTGGCTCCAGTTTTTATTCCTGTTCTGTGCTGAGCTGACAAATTTCAATTGCTATAGGGAAGCAGTGAATTTCAGTCACTGGATTAGAGAGGGGATAATCAGCAGAGTTCCCGTTCCTGATCACTATCATATGACTCTTGTTGGATTGTATGTGTTTGGATGCCAGGTGAGTATGGGATTAGGTTTTGCTGTGATCTTGATCATATTTGAGTGGTTTGCTTAAATTTGATTTGGAGAAACTATTGAACCCTCTATGCCTTGTACCTGTTACTTATCATTAATATTTCACAAATGTTAACGCAAACTGTGCATTAATTAACTTGGTAAATCACCTCAGAAGGTACTTTGACTTGCCAATAATGCATACTAAACAGAAGCCAACATTATTTTAGTTCCTGAAGATTGGTCTCTGGCCAAACCCTTTCATTGTTGTACATAAAAATAGAAAAGAATCAAACAAAAATAGTGTTAATTGTGTTAACAAGCCTATGGCCAGACTCTTCACAATTTGTCATGTTGTGCACTTCACCAAAATTCAGTCAATATTATGAGTAAGGTGAAATGTAGCCAATATTTTGTGAATTTTCTGCATCTGCTATGTCAGCATCACAGACTAACATCTGTATTCCACCAAATTTTTATGAATGTGGTTAACAACGTGATAATGACCAAATAATCTGTTTGTGTGATGTTGACTGAGTGATATATATTGGTTAGGACAACAGGAATACTTCTCCTGCTCTTATACAAATACTGCCATGGAATTATTTACATCCATCTAAACAGGAGATGGGAGCCTCAGTATAATGTATTTTCTGAAAGACAACACCTCTGATGTATTGTAAAGTTCCCTCAGTACTGCACTGGAGTGTTAGTCTTGATCTTTTTGTTTGCAAGCCCTAGATGGGACTTGAAGCCAAATCCTTGTCTTGAGATGCAAGAGGGCTAGCAAAAGATAACACATTATCACCAACCCTGAATGAATTAAGCAAAACTGATAATTTTTCATGGATACCATAACCATTATGGCAAATTTGATTTCATTGGATCTATAATTTATAAATTTCTATGTATTCTTCCACACTTCATGCCTGTTAACTTGCTACAACAGTTCCTTTATTTCTAAGGAACTAATTGACATAATATTGGATATACGATTATCTGTTCACTATTAATAGGAATATTATAAACTGTTTTTCTGTTATATGCTTACCATTTAGAAATCCTCCCCCAATATTTCAAAAGTGGTCGAGTCATGAAGGGTTAAAAATGACTTGTTTTGACTAAAACTAAATGTCTCAAGCTAAATCCAGTACTTGATTGGTCTAGTAGTACCAGCTTACAATTGACTGTGTACTTTCAATGAATGGTCAACAAGTACAAGTAAGTCTTTTACCTTTTTTTGCCATTGATAATTCATTGCATAGTTTTGTAAAATTGTTTTGATTAAAACTAGTTTGGTTGGGTCCTGAAAAATCTCTGAAATTTAATGACGCTATGGCTTTAAGAAGTGGTAATTGCACACATCCCATTGGGGTAGATTTGCCCAGATATATAATTCGATTGTTCATGAAATGTGACCTATTCACTATTGAACTGATTTATTTCAAACCTGCTTTGGTAATCTAAATCCTTCCAGAACTTTTAATAATATTGCCCTTTTAGAGAGAAGAATTTATACATATCTTAGTGGGAATGAAAGTAATCCTACAGGCCTGCTGATTGCCTAACATGTTCATTGTCTGTAGTATGCCCTTTGTGACCAGCAGGCACCACATGGTATTTACATGCTAAATTATGCTGATTTGACCCTTCTGAAATGATTCTGTTATTGCAGATTGTTCAGGACATGAAATTGATTGGGCAAAATTGAAATCAATGTGAAAATTAAATTTGGCAGAATGTTAAATGAGTTGCCAATTTGCTGTCACCCAGTTTGCCCCACCGCACAAGACCAATTTAACAAAAATATTATTCATTCATAGTATGCAGGCTTGGTTGACTGGAGCAGCAGGGCAACGTGGTAACTCAGTGGTGAGTACTACTGCATCACAGTGCCTGGGACCTGGGTTGGATTCTAGCCTCAAGCAACTGTCTGTGTGGAGTTTGCTCTTTCTCAATGTGTATACGTGTGTTTCGTTTGGGTGGTTTGGTTTGCTCCCCAGTCTAAAGATGTATAGGTTAGGTGGATTGGCCACGCTAAATTGCTGATTGTGTCTAGGAATGTGCAGGCTTGGTGGATTAGCCTTGGGAAATGTCGTGTTACAGGATTATGGTGGGGGTGGGAGGGTTGAGGATGGGTCAGAGTGGGATGGCCTTTGGAAGGGCAATGTGGACTTGATCGACTGAATGGCCTGCTTTCATACTGTAGGGATTCTATGATTTATTGCCCATCCTTAGTCACCCTTAGGGAGGGGGGGAGTTTCAGGATTTTAACCCAGCAACAGTGAAGGAATGGCAATGTATTTCGAAGTCAGGATGGTGTGTGGCTTGGAGGGGATCTTGCAGATGGTGGTGTTCCCATGTAACTCCTGCCTTTCTCCTTCTAGATAATGCTGATCATGAGTTTAGTGAGTCTTTATGGGAGTGTGTCTTGTAAATGCTCCACATTTCTGTTACTGAGGGTTAGCGATGGGAGAATGTTTGTGCAGGTGGTGTCAATTAAGTGGGCTGTTTCGTCCAGGAAGGGTGTCATGTTTTGAGTGTTGTTTGAGCCAGAATGAGAGTCAAAACGTGTAGCACTGGAAAAGCACAGCAGGCCAGGCAGCATCTGAGGAGCAGGAGAATCGACATTTCGGGCATAACTCTTGAGCCAGAATCATTCAGGCAAGCGGAGAGTATTCCATCATATTCCTGGCTCATGCCTTGTCGGTTGTGAACATCTTTCAGGAGTCAGGAAGCGAATTAATCAGTGCAAGATTTTCGCCTTTGTCCTGCTTTTATAACCATACTTTCATAGAATCCCCACAGTGTGGAAACAGGTCACTCCACCCAATAGGTCCACACCTACCCTACAAATAGCATCCCACCCTATCCCTGCAATCCTACACCTCCCACCTAATCCACCTAACCCACATATCCTTGGACGCTATCAGTGGTTTAGTATGGCCCATCCACCAAACCTGAACATCATTGGACTGTGGGAGGAAACCGGAGCACCCAAAGAGTCACCTGAGTTGAATTGAACCCAGGTTCCTGACTCTGTGAGGCAGTAGTGCTAACCACAGAGCCACTGTGCCACCCCATATATCCCACTTATATATCTCATTCAATTCACTTTATGGTCAGTGGTAACTGCCAAGATGTTAATATTGGAGGATTCAGCAATGGTAATGCTATTGAGTGCCAAGGATAATTAAATTTAAATTTCAACCCCTCTTTGATGAAGCTACTTTTGGTAGCCCATGCTCCCTGAAATGTCAATAATGAATGTGGCAGGTCCATTGTGTTATCTTGGTGGGGATTCAGCTAACCCACTGAGCCTTCTCAAGATGGGACTTTCCATGTTATCACTTGTTGAATCCAATTCAGATTGATTTCAGCCCAATTCCACAAACTTTACTACCTTACTTAGGTTAACCGTTTTTTTTCTGTGGTGGATGCCACTCCTTCAAGTTTTGGAGAGGCACATTCTGATACAAATAAGCTTATTCCAATCTCTAAGTTCACAATGATCTTTCTTAAATCCACAGAATGTTGGATACCTTTTGTCTCTGGATCTTTTTATTTGATTATCCTAGAATTTTAAATGTATTTTGTTCATATTTTACTGACTTCTTGTTTAAACAGTTTGCATTGGGCGCCCCTCCCTAAGATATAAATGCTATTGCCCTCTTATGTGATGGAGTTGGACCATTCTAATCTCATATTTCTGTCAGCCTATCTCAAAACATGACCTTTTCATTCCATGCACATTAAATTTCTGTCCATTACCTTCAACCATGTTTTATCCTCAACTGTGTTGAGCAACAATATCAACTTGCATTTGCAGCTTACCTTTCATTTCGTGAAATATCCCAAGATGCTTTGGCAGAGCCTTTCCAGATAAAATTTGATGCTGAGAGTCTTGAGGGGTTATTAGGACAGTTGATTAAAAACTTGGTCAGACTTGAGAAATGGAGTGGTGGATAAGTTTCAGAGAGATATTCCAGATTTTAGAGCAGTGTTTCCCAAACTTTCCTGGTGTGACCTGAGCTTAGTGGCTCAGACTTTGTGTGACCATTGGGAGGGTGTTTGTTTTAGCACCTAGTGTTTAATGGGGGAGGGTTTAGCTCCTGAGTGCTGTGAGGGGACGGAGCTGTTTTACCTTCTTATCTGGAAAGGGAAAAAGTCAACATGGTGGGAATTGTTTAATTTATTGAGTTTATTTCAAAGAAAACTGCCTTTTTGCAGACATTTTTTGCAGGAGCAATCTGGCTTCAAGAAAATATCAAAGGCCACATCCACCATTCGAAAAAAAGATGCTAGAATTTAAAGGATCTTGCAATTATTAGCATTCATTCCTAACTCCATAAAAACTGTTGTTGCTTTGGAGCAGAAACCCACAAATTCCCACCTCCCATACTACCGGGGACCCAACCCACTGTTTGCTAAACTCTGATTTAGGCCGGAAGCATCTGGGGAAGGGAGTATGGAATGCATGAAGGCAAAATTCAAAAAAACACAGAATTCTTAGAGGACTCAACAAGTTTAGGATCACCAAAGCTAATTGAGAGTTCAAGCTAAACACTACCATAACTTTAATTTATGAAGTCCTTGGGTCTATAAGTAAAGGCATAGAGTATACAATAAAATCAATGAAACGACGCTTCACCTCTACAAATCATTTGTTAGCTAACATTCAGAGTATTGTGTTCATTTCTGGAAGAGTGTTAAAGCCCTGGTCAGAGTGCAAAGATGATTTATGAGAATGATACCAGGAATAAGAGATTTTAGGTAAAAACCAGTTTCCTCATTTCCCCTTGCTCCACTTCACCCAAGCTCCAACCTTTCAGCTCAGCACCATCCCATGACCTGTACTACCTGCCTATCTTCCTTTCCATCTATCCACTCCACCCTCCTCTCTGACCTCTCTCACCTTCATCCCCAACCCCATTCATCTATTGTACTCTATGCTACTTTCTCCCCACCCCCACCCCCCTCTCATTTATCTCTCCACTCTGCAGGCACCCTGCCTCTATTCCTGATGAAGGGCTTTTGCCCGAAATGTTGATTTTCCTGCTCCTCGGATGCTGCCTGAGTTGCTGTGCTTTTCCAGCACCATTCTAATCTAGACCCATAAGAGATTTTAGATGCTAGGAAAGATTAGGGAAATTGCCTTATTTTCCTCAGAGCACAGAGGATTACGAAGGTGACTTTATGGCGGTGTTCAAAATTAAGAACAATTTTGACAGGATAAAGAAAAATGTTGTGTTTCCACTGGTTGGTATCTTTCTGAGAGCTAGGAGTGAGTTGAGGAGAAACTTCCTTACTCAAAGAGTTGTTAGGATTTAGAAAGTGTTGCTTGGGAGAGTGCTGGAGGTGAATTCTATAAGAGGTTTCAAAGGAGAGCTGAGTATATATTTGAAAGTGATGAATTTGGAGGGCTAGAGAGGTGGGGCTGGAGAATAGGATGAGCTGGGTAGCTCTTTCAGGAGCTGGCACAGACACAAAGGGCTGAATGGTCTCCTTCTGTACTGTAAAATTCTATGATTCTAATTTCCTAATTCACAGTTGCAGCTACAGCAAGACTGTCAGGATTGAAGCCACGCACACATACCCTTTGTATATCTCATGAACTGTGGAAGTTCTGAAATAGTATCAGTGCAATGATTCTTTTTATAAGTAGTCTATCTATATAGAAGAGGTCAGTTGTTTCTGCTACAATTGGAGGAGAAGCAACCCCAGAGTGCATTAAAAAAACCAGTTGTACTTGGAAATTAATGGACTGGTCATTCTGGAACTCAAGGTGTACAATATGAGTCCAATCATTCAGAAGCTTTACTGTTTTGTTTCCTTCGGTGCAGGTAACTGCTCAGCTTTCAGCAGCGGGTTGCCGTGGCAGGAGCAAGGCTTGACAGCAGAGTGCCAGTTTCGCATCTGTATTTGATAGCAATACATGGATAGTAACAATGAATGCCAGAAAATATAAATTAACTTACCTGCCTGGCTGTCTGTCAAATAATGCATTTACCACTGTAGCTGTCTGAATTTCTTGTGAATATTCGAAAGACTATTGTAACTTAAAGAATAAGCAATATCTTAAAAACACTATTAAGTTGGTAACACATTTTATTTGAAAAAAACATGAAATGATGAAAACTGGCATTTTTCCTTAAGTCTCTTTATCCTGGTTCATTTCACAATTTACTCCCATTTTTTAACGCCGTTAAAACATTTGCAAAGCCAATTGCTGCTTTAAAGAAATGACAGTTTAGAAACAAGTCGATTGTGACCATATCAGTCAGTTGGCAAACTAAGGAAATGTTTAGTATCTGATCTATATTACGTGTGATAACTTTCTTATCTCTTCTTGTGCCTTGGCTGGGAAATGGTGTATCTGTCACACATACATCTCTAACTACTCACGTGTGACATTACACTTTCTGTCCTATCAGATGATTAACTAGGGAAAGCAGTTAAGGTGGTATGGTACTTTGTTCATGTAAGCCTATTGCCAAATACAGATTGCTGTCACAATTTCAAGTTAATTTGTAGGTACTTTCTTGTATCTTAGCAGGTTCCAGAGTGCCATGTTTGCAGGTTCTACTATGCATTTATTACTTAACCTAAAGATATGGAACACTACATGTCACCAAGAAACTGGTCATGGAAAAGGGTGTACATGCTGCAAATTGGAAGAAAGGAACTACAGACTGGCCTCATGAGTAGAAGCCGTGATCAAGGGAAGGTCAATGAATTGAGAAACCCTGAAATGAACATCAGATTGCATGAATTTGGACGATTTCACATTTGGATAATTTTACCCCCATAACAAAATGACAGTAACATGCGCTGAGGGATAAAAATGTCTCTTTCTATGTGTATAATGCTGTTTGCATATCACAACCATATGTTTTCTAAAGTCAGAAGATGGCAGACATCTGTAACTGAGCCACAGTGATATCATTTAAAATTTCATAAACAGCAATAAATAAACTGATGTTCTGCATGGATACTGGTCCTTGCCATTCCCAACGTACAATCTTGTGTTTCAGTAATACAACAAATGCCTGTTCTTCATAGCTGTTTCACTGTGAAAGTTACATGCAACAGATTACTTTTCTGTTTTCATGCCTTGAATAATCAGTCACAAGTCTCGGAAGGAGGAGTGAATGAGTAGATTCGAACTCATGGCCTACGCATTTTGACTTCCTCACCCCTATGTGAGTCAGAAGTAAAAACAAAACCAGAAAAGGTCAAATAGATCCTGATAAGGAGGGAGGGGTATTGAAGAAATTTACCCTGGGCTGTTCACACCATCTTAAACATCTGGAATCAGGAGGTGGCAAAGAGCATATGGATACTGAAACAAGAAAGGGAAAGAAAATGCCTTGGGAATAAAAGATAAATACATTTGGTGCATTTTTAGTATCTAATAATGCTGGTCAAACTCACCTCTGCATTATAATTATTGCAGCATACTGCTGAATTATTAATATGCTATCAATTGGAAGTTAAGGTAAATCATCGAAAGGCTCCTAGTTTTGGGTTGGAAATGCAATTTTGAACCTTTTGATACAAATTGCTTGGATTCAAACATGTTTTTGTTTGGAACTTCATGTTTCCTTCTCTGCTTTTGTTGAACAAGGAATTAGTGATAGAGATATTTTTCTGACTGCTTTGTAGAACAATCCTCTATGCTAGAATCCCTCGAGTATGGAGCTAAAATACCATGTCATTCGTATTTTTCCCGGTACCAGTGTTGCTTGAGGTTCTGTGATCCAAGGCTAGAAAAATCACCACTTGGCTGTATGATCATGAGGATCCATAAAAATTCAAGGATCTTGGGAATGCAGAAGAATGCCTTCATATTGCACATGAGATCTGCACCAGCTAAATGTGCATTAGCATGATTGCTATCATTCAGAAAGCTCCTCTTCAAAAATTGATGGATTGAATCTTATGCTTTTTGACTCAGTCTGAATTGTGTTGAATTTTTTGGAAGGTATTTTGCCATGAGGCCTAGTGAGTTTTCTCGCCATACCTTACCAAAGGTGCTGCATTGATTAACTACCACACTCCTGTTCCTTCTCTCAGGTTTGATTCCAAACCCATCTTACCATGCATCATTCCTAGAAGAACTTGCCACTTGGTGAATAATTGCTAAAGATCAGCATCCCTTGCAACTGTGCCATCTTTGATGGGCCACTGAGCAGCTAGGCAAGTGTTCACAATTCAACATTTCTCATCGGTGGCAATGTAGTGGCACAGCAACCAAAATTGCCCAAAGCACATAGCTAATATGGCTGACAATCTCTCATAATGCAACCCTATTGTCTCACCCTCATCATTGTTTAACTGCTGTGCCACAGTGCACCTATTCATAGCTACGTCCACATGGGCCTGGTATTACTAACTCCGTCCATAGCATTGTGATACATACTGGATTAGTGGTGCTGGAAGAGCACAGCAGTTCAGGCAGCATCCAACGAGCAGCGAAATCAACGTTTCAGGCAAAAGCCCTTCATCAGGAATAAAGGCAGTGAGCCTGAAGCATGGAGAGATAAGCTAGAGGAGGGTGGGGGTGGGGAGAGAGTAGCATAGAGTACAATGGGTGAGTGGGGGAGGAGATGAAGGTGATAGGTCAAGGAGGAGAGGGTGGAGTGGATAGGTGGAAAAGAAGATAGGCAGGTCGGACAAGTCAAGGAGACAGTAACTGAGCTGAAAGTTTGAAACTAGGATGAGGTGGGGGAAGGGGAAATGAGGAAGCTGTTGAAGTCCACATTGATGCCCTGGGGTTGAAGTGTTCCAAGGCGGAAGATGAGGCGTTCTTCCTCCAGGCGTCTGGTGGTGAGGGAGCGGCGGTAAAGGAGGCCCAGGACTTCCATGTCCTCGGCAGAGTGGGAGGGGGAGTTGAAATGTTGGGCCACGGGGCGGTTTGGTTGATTGGTGCGGGTGTCTCGGAGATGTTCCCTAAAGCGCTCTGCTAGGAGGCGCCCAGTCTCCCCAATGTAGAGGAGACCACATCGGGAGCAACGGATACAATAAATGATATTGGTGGATGTGCAGGTGAAATTTGTGCCACATGTGTGCAGTTAATGACATCCTGCATCACGGGGCGCCCACCTACATTTCTGCTGCAGCACTGACCCTGTCATGGGGGGAATGAAATGAGCCAGTGTGCCTTTGTGCAGATCACCTCGGTCACTGTTTTGATGCAGTTTGATTCCACACAGGTTACCTACCACTCCTTGATGGGAGCCAGACTTTTGGAGAGGCAGTAACCTTCACAGCCAGCAGATGAAGATGGCCCCTATTCCTGCATCTCTGTTAGTGCCTTCTCAATTCTAACCCATTTAAATCCATTCCTCGCCTTCACCACCCTTTGTACTTACACTTACCATACCAACTCTCTTTGTAACCACAATGAGCAGACTCCGGATGAGAAAGAATAAAGTTTGTTAAAACAATTTTAGTGCCTGTTGCAAACTTCAAAAAAAATTGAAAAAAACATTTTTCATTCATAAAATCCTATTTAATACATTTACATTCCCTTTCACAAAGTAAGTCTTTCTAATAATCATTTCATTTCAACATACAATCCCTTTTTGCAATGTGTTGGAGTTCAAAGTGCCACATCAAAGTGTCTATAACCACTTTTAGTTGTCAATTAAACTGGAAATGTAACCAAACAGGTTGTCAGCTTATAAATTCTTCTGACCTGTTTATGGCAGGTGATAAGATAGTAGGATTTCTTGATCAGCCATGCATAATCCAGAACTATACCTCTCAATTGACTGGACTGTCAGCTGTTTGAAAAAATCTAGCGATGTGAACAGAAGTATGTATGTGTTCTGTCTGTCTCATATACCACTAAGGCTAAGGCCAGAAAAGAAACATTTGAAGGGATTGTTGTAAAATCAGTTATGCAGCAATAATCCAGCAATGAAAACTTTCAGACTTATGTCAGTCGACAAGAGTGAAATAACAAGTAATCTTTTTGTTTAACACACCTGATAAATTTTTCATTAAAGATTTAAAAGGCAGAATGTTTAAGTACATTTACAGTTCCTTTTGAAAGGTGCTCTTGATAGCTCCTCTTCACAGTTCTTTTGACAGGTCCTCTTTACAATTTTGACAGATTTCTCTAACAGATCAACTAACACTTTTGACAGGTCCCTTAGATGGACATTTCTAACAGTTTGACAGTTGAGTTTGACTGCTTTGCTGACAGATCAAATGATCCAGTATAGCACTTTTACCACATTTACACCTGTTTATAACAATTCCAAAGGGAATCTAACCCACCCTAATGGGCACCTGACCTTCATCAAAGAGGACAAAAATGTCCGCGGATCAGATCTAAAGGAGTGCCTTATTACTCCAAGGGAAAGCCCTAACTATCCAAATGATTCAAGGTTTGCAAAAAGATTTGTAGCTTGGATGTCAGTTGTCATGGTGGTGGGATGTTCGCTGAGCTAGGAAGTTGCTTTGCAGATGTTTTGTCCCCTGTCTCAATGACATCTTCAGTGCTTTGGAGTCTCATGTGAAGTGCTGCTGTACTGTGTCTTCTGGAATTTATTTGGTTCCATTCCTGCTGCTTGCAGTTGCTCGTTCCGGTTGTTCATTATAGTGGCCGGTATATTGGGTCCAGGTCAATTTGCTTGTTGATGGACAGCCAACTAGCAATCCGCATCCATGAACACCAACTAGCTATGAAATGCCATGATCAGCTGTCTTCGTAGCCACGCACTCACGGATGATAAGGGCCACAAATTTGACTGGGACAACACAACGATCATAGGTCAAGCTAAACATAAGACAGCCAGAGAATTTCTAGCGGTGTGGCAGTCATCCATGGACTCCATCAACAAACACATAGACTTACACCCAACATCCTGGGTACTACAATGAACAACTGGAACCAGCAACTGGAATCAGCAGGAACGGAATCAAATAAATTCCAAAAGACACAGTACAGTACCACTTCACAGAAGACTCCAAAGCACTGAAGATGTCACATAGGCAGGAGATGAAACATCTGCAAATCAACTTCCCAGCTTGGTGAACATACTTAAAACCAAATGATTCCACAAAGTTCAGACTCACATTTACCAGGTCTGCACACATCGCTTTCACACTCCATGGTGACAGAAATCCCACTTGCTGATAACTCACATTGTATTTGAATGATATTTGAATGCAGAAAATATACCCTATCCCCATTCCTGCCCAGGAGTTACAAGTTTAGGCCATGTCTGACGTTTTTGCTCTGATAGAGAGACTTGGAGAGAAGATCTGTGCCTCTGTGCTCCAAAGACCTTGGCATCTTTTCCATCTCCAATTTCCTTTGTGGCTTATCTCTCCTCCTTTTAGATGCCCATGAAAACCTACCTTACTGTCCAAGGTTTTAGTGATCTGCCCTTAATATCTCTTTCAGTGTCTCAGTCTTAAGTTATATTTGATAATACTCATGTGAAGTACCTGGGAACACTGTCTGACAATTTCCAAATGCAAGTTGTCATTATATGCTTCAGTGGATTGTCATAAAGCATAACAAAAAGTGATTTTATTTGTCTATTGAAATGAGTCTGCTTTTGTGATGAACACACAACACAAATCTTTCTAAAGAGAGGAGAGAATAACAAATATTTTATAGGCCTTATGGTATCAGGAGTTTCTGGCTGATATCTTCAACAAAACAGTTTTATGAAGATCCTGTCTCTGAGATTATTCAAACAATATTTAGTGTTTAAAAAAAGCAGTGCAGACTCAACCTGTTCACTGGTGGCTTTTATTTCACTAATCTCCTGATCTGGCTGCTCACTCAGCAGCAACATCATCACATATCATGTTTTTATAAACAAGAATCTCAGGCCTGATGACACACCAGCCTTCAATAAACAAATAGGTGGTATTTTGAGCATGCACCCCAAAAATAAGGTTGAAAGAAATATGAATAAATGTTGCTCTTCAAAATTCAAAGTCTTTTCAGTCTTGGTCCTTGCTTTCTTTCATTACAAAAATATTTTAAGAGAAAATATCATCAGATCAGCTGATTCACTTAAAGGCGCACTGTCACCTTAAAAAAAATCTAGTTGTGCTTTGCTGATTTGCAAACAGGGCCACGCATGGTGATGTGATCTGTGATGCAAGGAAGCAATTGGGTTACGGACCACAGCTGCAGTTGCATATAGACATTCTCAAGAGGTGAATGAAGAAAATAAACTTTTTGGGGATTTGTTTGAATCAATAGCAAGCCCTGTTTATTTAATTTTTTAACAAGAAGTCTGGAAAATTCCTTCATGATGATTGAAATTTCGCTATGTTCAGAATTATTCAAACACATAAGCTTTAGAATATAAACCAAGAAGGAAAAAAAACCCACACACTTGAAACATTCACAAGACAGCAAATACAACTTGGGTAAGAAATTACTGTTGTGGACCAACTTGCCAAATTTTTGTCTGATTTAGTTTTTTAGTTATGTTGCAGGCTGTGGTGAATTTGTAAATGTTCCAATATGGTAACAAATTCTCTTCAAGAACAAATCTGTAGAAAACAAATCTGCATGGAGCAATAGCTAAACCCTGTGCCATTTGCCTTGCTGCACTAATGGGTTCAGATATACAATTCACAGTGTTTTGTTGTAAAGGAACAGCAAGCCCTCATTCAATTTATTTTACACCTTTATCCATGCATTTTCCTGCTATAATCTCCCACCATTAGTTTTTCTTCTCAACAAGGTTGGCTGTAGACCATATTCTTTCCCTTTGATAATCCCACTCCAACTGGCATCATGGATACAAGGTTCCGTTTGCTGATTTTCCACCTCTGCTCAGCATCAATTCATTTCAGTGACGTGAGGTTAGGAACTTAACAACAAGCAACTATAATGTTGCCCAGCCACTGTTAACTATTCCAAGGTTCCAAATTTAGGCCTTTTATTTTAGAAAATGGAACTTATAGCAGCGAACATAATATGGCAGTGAAAACCCTATGACTGTTTCCAATTATAATGGGGCTAAATGCTTTTTAACAATGGATGGCTTTGATTGTCCCTTTATCGAACCAGTATGGTATACATGCACGTTTACCTGGTTGAGTCCAGTATGGCCTCACATGGACTTTGTTCAGCATTTCAGTACTATTCAGCAGAAGGCTCTGTGCCAGTGAATGCTTTTATGCACTAGAGGAGCATTAATTCAGTTGCACGATTGATTTGCTCCTGACAAAAAAATGTTACAACCATGCCGGCCTTAGTAGCTTGGTCAAACTGATGATGTCAGCAAAGCCAGGCTACTGGTGAACAAATAGCCAGAGGCTACACTGCAAACAGCACTGTCAGAAAAATGTTTACTTGCTGCGACTTTGCTTATCCGAGTACAGGCCAGTCAACATGTATGCATGTGATGGGTATGATTTGACTACTGGATAAATAGTTTTATAAATTTGAAATTTATTGCAAATGCAAAATGCAGCACATCTGAATTTCTCCTCAGAGTTTAGCATGTCATATACAGCAATAGAGAACATTTATTCAATAAGGACAAGTTAATCAGAACCTACCTACATTCTATTTAAGCCTTACATTTGTATTTCCTTTAGACCGTCTGACAGAGGCTTAAATAAGAAATAGCAATTACTGATTTCAAATTTCCATTTCCTTTTACTGAAAGATAAATTTATACATTTACCTCTTGGTTTCTTATCATTGGGTTACATATGTTGTAAACAGGTTACCAGAATCCTCCTATAAATTAATGATTCCATTTACAACTATGTTCTACTTAGTTTATGGCTTCATGGTTCTACAGGAATTGCTGCACTTTACAAAAGTCTTTTAGATAAAGGTGGAGTGAGCACATACTTTTAGGGTCATGTTTTTGAGGAAGATTTCCCACAATCTTCTGATATGACTTCTATGGAAGAGTTTAGCAGACAATAATTCTTCAATTCTCTCAGATTATCACTGTTGTGATGTCACTGAGTGTCAAGACCACAAATTTCTATTGCTTAAAAGCAACCCACGGCAAATAATATTTAGATATTTATGAAGTGTTGACAGTATTGGATAAAGGTGGCAAATGATAAAACAAATGCACCTATAAAATCTCCTATAATTTTGAAGGCAAATATACTGTTTTTATGAATATTTGGTTTAGTTTAAAAATATTTTTACTCAAGACCTATTCACAACATACACAAGAAACTTTAATTATAAAGAGGCATGAGAGTCAGCCTGCTATTCCTGCTGTCTTGTTATCCACCAAGATCTGGAATTTCCAGCTTTGCTTGTGAGGATGTGTCTCTGAACTGATGCCATTCAGAACCTTCTGTACAAAGCTGAAACTTCCTGGCACAGAGCACTGGAATGCTAGCTTTCCATCTATACCACTTGCACTAAACTTTATTAAGTTCTACACTTACAAATTTACTCTTGGTTGTTTTTTTTCTCTAGCTGTACGCAATTTACGTTGAAGTTGCTGTGTGACCTGTGTTTAGGATTTGATGGTCAGGACCTGATTGAGTACTGGCGGTGCATCAGAGGTGAGTCCAGTCCTGTTTTTGGCCAATTCCTTGACACAATTATAACAGTGGTCAGTAGTTGTGAAGATTAAAGAATAAGTTTTAATGTTGGGGCAGTAGGCAAGAGCTGAGACTGTTTGTAGCTTCTGAACCCATCTTTGGCGGGTGGGGGGGAGCAGGTAGGGAACAGTTGTTTGTTGAAATTTTGATTGAGGTATCCCATTAGTGGCATCAAGACTAGTTCTCTGTCAATCAAAGGCAGTAGGCTGTTTCTCAAAAGTGGTTTCTGCAATCTGAGAGGAGAACTTGGCCTCAGTGGAAAATAAGTAACTAAGAGGGTACTTAAAAAAGGAGGTGCCTTCTAAAGTAAGGTTTATTTGAAAGAATACAAAGTAATAACTGAACAACACTGGAAGATTGGGACAGATGCATTCCCTTCATTGGGATTGCCTATGACTGTATGCCATTCAGGCTGCAGAGGGAGTCTGGAAACTTTTGGGAACACTGATGCTCTGGTCTGCCACTTTGTGCCCATCTCTAGGTAGTTACACCACCATTGGGGAAGTAAACACCTCTTTGAAATCCCCTGTGTTCCACATTAAACCCCGATTAAGCCTGCCTGCTTTGTGGCAGTCTTGATAGACCCTGAACTCACCTTAGCCAAAATGGCCAGTTTTGGGAAAAGATCAAAAATGGGCATGCCAATCAGCCTTGTAATTCCTAGGCCCCATCTGCTGTCTGTTCCTGAGCTCAGTGGGCCTTGTGATTTCAGCCCCAGAGGGTGGGCAATCCGACCATTTTCCCAAACTGAAATCCAACAGGGAGCCTTTCAGGATTGTAAACCACAGTTACTCACTAGGTTCACCAGCTGAGTCATTGAGGAAGCTGCTCCGCAGATTTTTTTCTCAAAAAAACGAGTTTTGCACAAAACTTCAGTTTCTGCAAAGAATGTGAATTTAAAGACAAAGCTTTAAGATTTTAGGATAATTATCACAATCAAATTTTCAAGTCAGACTCAGAACAATCACAATGTTTGCTATGCAATTGTGGTGTCCTTCAAAAGCCACAATATGTGAGGCCAAACTATTTATAAGTTTGGGCCTCATCTAAACTTTAGCAACTTGGTTATGTATATTGAAAGGAGTCCCTACCATAGCTTGTTGGTTTAGTACGGTGGAAAATTGATCAGTTTCTGCATGTAAGTAAGTTACATTATTCAGAATGGAGGAATGAATCTAGGATGAAGTGGTGGGAATGAGCTGTCGGTGAATCAGAAAATTTTTATATGGTTCACAGGAGCACTCCATCAGGCCTCACACTCACGACCAAGGCCGACATGCATGATAGGCACCTCCTTCAAATTCCTGTTAAGATCATGTGCCATCCTGACTTGGAAATGGATTGCTGTGTCTTTGTTGTCACTGGGTCTTCATTCTGGAACTTTGAATCCATGAGAAATATAAATGTGCCGAGGCCCTGCTCTGAGATTTGGAAGAAAGTGGCATGTAATCTTACCCCCGAGCATGAGTCTATGTTAATCAATTGATCTCCATTGTGCTCAGCCAGTGTGTATAGACCAAACACAAGAATTGTTAACCCATGAAACTTGCTGCCTCATTTAGATAGTGGGTTGGGGGGGTTGGGGTTTGGTTGTGCAAACAAAAGCGGATAGATATGGAATTGCAGCTCAATGATCAATGTGCTCGTTTACCAGCACCATCCCATGCAATCTCCTCTACAGGTCACATTTCTGGAGGTAGGATAGAGTTATGTAAGTGCCTTTACTTCTTCTGAATGATCCAAACTGTGAGCTTCATTTCTTCCAAGTTGGATTACCTCCTCTTAGTCCTCCAGCTTCAAGTTTCCCCCTTGCCACCCTTGAATTGGATGACATGCCCTCATTGTGGCCACTTGTTGGGTAATTTGAGGAAAATCACTGCTGGGTGATTGTTCAGTGCAAAGATCTAATCCCCTGCCCCACCCCCGTTTTATTCTGACCCAACATCAATAATCCTGCCTCTGGACAGAATCCTGTTTTAGAGGGACACTATTTTGTAGAGAGAACAGAGAAACAAAACCATTATGACGAGGTCCTGAATGTGCACCTCAACAACAGGAAGAGGTAGATGAGTTGAGTGGCTGTTTCTTGTTCCTAGCCTGTCTTTTTGTTACCCAACCTAGTAATTTTCCCTGCTCACAGCAGTACTTGAATCACTTCCTGTTCACATGAGATAATTCAAGAGCAGAAAAGAACAAAGCTTCTCTGGAGGAAAACCTGTGACACAAGGAAGGAAATTAAAAATTGTGTATTTTTTTGAAGGAAACAAATTAAAATTCTAATAGCAAATAACAAAAACATTGAAGAAAGGAAGGAGACAGTGATTTCTTGAACAGAATAATAGGAATTGGGTCCTCTTGTTTCATCCTTCTTCTCTTTCACAGAAGGTATTAGCATATATTTAAAAGGGATCCAAAAAGCGGCAACAGTTCTCCAACTCCTCATCAAGAAATGGTGTATGAGATTAGCATGCAAATGTTGAATGCTTTTAAAATAGAGTACACTCCTGCACTACTCACTGTCAGTCTATAACAACAACTTGGATTTTTGTAATTCCACCACCCATGCACCTTCATCACCACCACCACCTCCCCCCCCCCCCCTTCCCCTACCGGAAGGTTTAACAAAGTGGCAGAAGAATGGCAAACAGAAAGTGGGAAGGGGTAAAGGAAATTATTAAAATTACAGCTGAAGGAATCAATTTATAACTGGATTATGAAGTACAGGAGAGAGACACAAAGGCCAAGCAGCTTTGCGAGTTCATGGACCTAGGATATTATGATTTTACAAGTGCCTGATAAGAATTAGAATGAGGAACAACCAGTTGCCAAAAGGATAGTTTTGGGATTTATGCCTGGTAAAGGATGGATGAGATTCAGGATTTGCTTGGTGACGTATTGGTGGACAGGGAGCAGGGAACCAATGGAGATTGCTGGAAAAGCGCAGCAGGTCAGCCAGCATCCAAAGAACAGGAGAATTGACGTTTTCGGGCATCAGCCCTTCTTCAGGGCTGTTCCTTGGATGCTGCCTGACCTGCTGCGCTTTTCCAGCAACACATTTTCAGCTCTGATCTCCAGCATCTGCAGTCCTCATTTTCTCCACCAATGGAGATTGGTAAGGATAACAGTCATGAGGTGGATAGACAGGCTACGGGATACAGATCTTTGCCTTCATTGAAAGAACGGGCACCTGGAGATTGACAAATAGTCAAATAAGGCAGCTGGCAGTAAACTGAGAGTTAAACATGCATTTCCAGAGTAGAAAATGATAATCTCAGCAAATCACTCGACGCGAAGCTGAAAAGTCAGCTTGCAGCTAAGCTGGTCACCATTTTATTTCAGGAATCATTGGGAAGAATGAAGAACTGGAAAGTAGCTTGTTTGTTCCCCTACTTAGTCCCGGGAGACCAAGGACAAAAGGGACAACTGCAGAACTCCTCTTCATGGGGCAGCATGTCCAAGATGAAGTGGGAGGACATAGATCATGTAAACCAGCATGACTTTTATATAATGGTATTCTCGGTTGCTTTCACTCAATCTAGAATGTTTGTTTATGCAATAATGCAACCAACTGACCTTGGTATGTCAAGTCTGGTCTGGTCTGGCCTGGTTTGGTTTCAGACCCCTGCAAAATTAAATCATCTCCATGCGCAGTCCACTTGTCATGTAAACTTCCGCGATGTAGGTTGTTAAGTCAATCCTGGAAAATGGATTATCATGCTACAGAATTAATAATTGACTACTGCTGTAATAAATTATTAATCAAACATTTGAATAATTGTTGCAGCTGTGGTCTTTACATAAATCTGCATATCTGCTTCTTGAAGTGTATGGTTTGTGTACTTAAAAATAAACCTAATCAAGTAGGTACTCTCAGGGCCTGTTGTCTTGTGGTGGAAACAGTAACAACATTAACCCTTTCTCATAGAGGTTGTCTGTCTCAGGAGAGCTGTAGCTGTTATATAGAACAGTTACATGCACCATCATTATTATTTAATACAAAGTATTTGTTCCATACCCACACTACACCATGTGAATGCTGAATAATTAAGCAGCAAGTTCACTGTATGCCACCACCCACAGCATCATACTGCACAGCTCAAAGGTCAGCAGCAGAACAGTAACCCCATGATATACATTAGTGATGCAATATGCCTATTTAACCAATTGATGTACACATTCTCTTAGGATGCCATAGCTTTATAGACACGAGGCCAAATACTTTGGAGCATATGATAGGAACATAGGTATTATTTAATAGGAGATTGTTTTAGACTAATTAAGTCATGAGAATGGAGACTCAAGTTCAATTCCCTCTCCTTCCTTAACAAGAGTTAAGTTATCAAATGTAGACTTGTTGCTTTAGGGACATACAAAACAGTGGCTAAATGCCTCTCCTACATGGAGCAAATGATATCAATAGGCCAATTGCATCCACTTCATAGTAGCTGATCAGAAGACTGAAGGTACTAGTTCCTTTTAAGCATAGGTATTATGGAGCACACAGAGTAATCAGAAAAAAAGATAAAGGGTTTGATAGGCTCTCATATATATGTAAACAAATGACAAAGCAAACAGGAGGGAATTGTTAACTCTGTCCATTTGGAAGAATCAGGCAAGGATAGCTGTTAAAATACAGCTGTAGATTTAAATTACCTTCACTCGTCAATTCCACTGACTCTGGTTTCAATTGATAGATGACAGGACCACCCATCACGAATGGTATGATCGATCTTTGAACATGCAACTCAGCATAGGACCATTAGATATAGAAGCAGAGTTAGACTATTCAGCCTCACAGGTTTGCTCTGCCATTCGATCATTGCTGATACATTTCTCAACTGCCTTTCTCCATGCCTTTGATCACCTTAATAATTGAGAACCTATTTATTTCTGTCTGAAATGCACTCAACAACTTTCCCTCCACATCACATCTCATTTACAATTGCAACTCCGGTCAGTGTGTTATATGGTTGTTCTCAAAAGATCTGCCAGAAAAGTGCATTTCCAGAATGTGACTGGGATAGTTTCCACGTCAGTATGTTTTGGATGGACAAGGTAAAAAGTGATATTGGACTAAATAATGAGCAATGAGCCTGATTTAATTAGTGGCCTAGTTCTTTGTGAGCATTGTCAAATAGTGATACACATGATTGTGTTTCATATGGTATTTGTGAGAGATAAGCAAAATCAGACACTAGAATTTTAGATATAGGTAAGGTAGGCATTAATGGGATGAAGCAGAGACTATCCATAATAAACTGGGAAACTCTTCCAATAGGTAAAGCAACCAAGGAGAGGTGGAGGGTGTTCAAAGAAAAACTTAATGCTCGTGAGAAGCAGTTTTTACCAATGAGAAGGAAAAGCTTTACCCACAACAAAACAGCCGTAAGCATCTGAGGAGGTAAGGAGTAGTATAAAATTAAAAGGAAGGATGTATAAAAATGCAAAGAACAGTACAGACCCCACAGAATGTGGCAAGTGCAAAGACCAACCAAGGACCAAAAAGTGCCTTGTAAGAGTGGCTAAAAAGGATTATAACCTTGCAAAGGACATAAAATCAATAAAAAGAGATTTTATATTTATATGGAAGGAAAATGGCTGGTTAAGTGGATAAAACAAGAGGGCATATTTCTTAGGTGAGAGGAGACAGATTTAAAAAGGACTTGAGAGGCAATGTTTTCACACAGAGGGTAGTTTATATGTTGGGTGAATTGCCAGAAGAATTGTTAGATGCAGGTACAGCCACAACATTTAAAAGACATTTGGATAGGTATATGAAAAGAAAAGGTTTAGAGGGATATGCAGGCAAATGGGAATGGTTGAGTTTGGGAAACTTGGTCGGCATTCACAAAATGGACTGGAGGATCTGTTTCCATGCTGTTTGACTCTCTGAATCTATTCGTACATTGAAGACTGAGAGTGGGGATTCTGTCAATGACCATGGGAAAATGGCAGGCAGGCTGAATGAGCATTTTGCTTCAGTATTCACAGCAGAAAAACAGGACAGTTTTCTGGAAGTAGGAGAAAGTGACAAATGCAGATGCTGGAGATCAGAATTGAATTGTGGTGCTGGAAAAGCAAAGCAGGTCAAGCAGCATCTGAAGAGCAGGAGAATCAAAATTTTGGGCATGAGCCCTTCATCATTCCTGCCCCTCCCAACACAACAAGGACAGAACCTCCGCGGTCCTCATAGAGTCATAGAGAAACAGACCCTTCAGTCCAACCCGTCCACGCTGACCAGATATCCCAACCCAATCTAGTCCCACCTGCCAGCACCCAGTCCATATACCTCCAAACCCCTCCTTTTCATATTATCATCCAAATGCCTCTTAAATGTTGCAATTCTACCAGCCTCCACCACATCCTCTGGTAGCTCATTCCATACACGTACCACCCCCTGTGTAAAGAAGTTGCCCCTTAGGTCTCTTTTATATATTTCCCCTCTCACCCTAAACCTCTGCCCTCTAGTTCTGGACTCCCTGACACCATGGAAAAGACTTTGCCTATTTACCCTATCCATGCCCCTCATAATCTTGTAAACCTCTATAAGGTCACCCCTCAGCCTCCAACGCTCCTGAGAAAACAGCCCAAGCCTGTTCTGCCTCTCCCTGTAGCTCAAATCCTCCAACCCTGGCAACATCCTTGAAAATCATCTCCCACTCAACCATCCTCCATGTATATTGCATCATCCTCCACCACTTCCGTCACCTTCAAATGGACCCCACCACCAAAGATGTTAGTATTCTGGAAAGACCATTCCCTCCGTGAATCCCTTGTTGGGTCCATATCCCCTACCAGCCCACACCCCACTCCTGGCACCTTTCCCTGCCACCGCAAGAAGTGCAAAACCTGCACACACACTGCTCCCCACACCTCCGTCCAAGGCCCAAAGAGGTCCTTCCACATCCATCAGAAATTTACCTGTACCTCTACCAATGTCATTTACAGCATCTGTTGCACCCGATGTAGTCTCCTCTACATTGGGGAGACAGGACGCCTTCTTGTGGATCGTTTCAGAGGACATCTTGGGCACACTTGCACCCACCAACCCCACCGCCCTGTGGCTGAACACAACTCCTCCTCCCACTCTGTCAAGGACATGTAGGTACTGAGCCTCCTCCATCGCCAAACACTTACCTGACGCCTGGAGGAAGAATGCCTCATATTCTGCCTTTGGACCCTGCAACCACATGGGATAAATGTGGATTTTAACAACTTCCTCATTTCCCTTCCCCCTCATTATCCCAGTCCCAAGCCTCCAACTCGGCACCGCCCTCCTGACCTGTCCAACGCTCCCCCCCAACCTGTCACCTTCTCCCTCACTTTCATCCACCTTTCGCCATGCCTTTGATCACCTTACTAATTGAGAACCTATTTATTTCTGGCTGAAATACACTCAACAACTTTCCCTCCACATCACATCTCATTTACAATTGCAACTCCGGTCAGTGTGTTATATGGTTGTTCTCAAAAGATCTGCCAGAAAAGTTGTGCATTTCCAGAGTGTGACTGGGATAGTTTCCACGTCAGTATGTTTTGGATGGACAAGGTACCTTCCCCCAACCCCACCCCCTTCCATTTATTTCTGAGCCCCCAGCCCTCAAGCCTCATTCCTGATGAAGGGCTTATGCCCAAAACTTTGATTCTCCTGCTCTTCAGATGCTGCCTTACCTGCTGTGCTTTTCCAGCAATACACTCTCGACTCTGATCTCCAACATCTGAGTCCTCACTTTTTCCAGCTTGAGGAATAAGTAATGAATCCAAAAAGAAATATGAGTTTTTCTAAAATGATACATGGATACTGTCAGTCATTTGTAAAGAGTAAATAACAGAGTGCAATGGCAGTCACAGTGGATATTATTGCTGGAGATAAACATTTTACAAAAGCTGTACAGATCAACATCTGAGTCATGCGTGAAGGTTGAATAATCGAATGTTGCAGCCATTATATTGATAGTTACACAAAGCATCAATATTGGTTGTTAAGCAATCGATGTTGAAGCTCTTGATTAGAACAAAGAACAACGTAAATGTACAGCCCAGGAACAGGTCCTTCGGCCCTCTAAGCCTGAGCCGATCCAAATCTACTCTCTAAACCTGTCGTCCAATTCCTACCATCTGTATCCCTCTGCTCCCCATGTACTCATGCATCTAACCAGACGCATCTTAAATGAATCTACCGTGCCTGCCTCTACCACCTCTGCTGGCAATGCACTCCAGACACCCACCACCATCTGTGTAAAGTACTTGCCGCGTGTATCCCCCTTAAACTTTTCACCTCTCACCTTGAAAACATGACATCTTGTTATTGAATCCTTCACCCTGTCTATATCCTTCATGATTTTGTAAACCTCAATCAGGTCCCCCCTCAATCTCCTTTTTTCTAATGAGAACAAACCTAACCTACTCAACCTCTCTTCATAGCTAGCACCTTCCATACCAGGCAACATCTTTGTAAACCTTCTCTGCACCCTCTCCAAAGCGTCCACATCTTTTTTGGTAATCTGGCAACCAGAACTGTACGCAGTTTGGTACACAGATTGTTGAAAGATGTTCTGTCCATGTTCCTCCCGATAGTGGCTGGCTAGCAGCACTCAGAGTGAGGAAAAAGATTTTTCCCCTTGCTTTACCTGCTGTGCATGGGTGTTTGATGACTGCTTTCAAACTGTGACCTTCAAAGCACACTTATCCATACAATAGTATATCAGTCCACTAACACACAGAGAACAGGGTTGCAGTCAGTTTTTATTCCCTGTTTTTGTATTTAACTGGAAAGGTAAAACACAAACTTGTCCGCAAGAGTTGGTGTTCTGCTTAATGGTTAGGAGGATAGGGAGTGGGGGACAAATAAGCTCCATGTTATTTCTTCCTCTTTAATCTTTCTGTTTGAGGTTTCCCTGCTCTATAACTGTGTAACATTAATTGGTCCACACAGAATTCTGGCACATGAACACTGAATTTATATCTGCAGTCATCTTTAAAAAAAAAATGTAGGAATTAAAAGTTCAATATATCTGTAATTTCTTCAGGGTTCTGAATCATCATCCTAACAAACAGAAGGGAAGAGGAACAAGGATTCTTGGGCTGTCAGCACTTCTATTATTACTCGTCTTAAAAAGGAAGTAAATATATTTACCTTGAGTGACTTCTTCATCTGTTTCTCACCCCTTCCCACGACTTTGACCTATTTAGAAACTTGAAATCATTGGAACAACAGAAGGCAATTTAGCCCCTCGAACCTTCAGTAAGATTATGGCTGATCTATGGCCTAATTCCATATACCTGCCTTGGACCCATATCCCTTGATACTTCTGCTTAATAAAAAATTACCTATCTCAGATCTAAATTTAACAACTGAATAAGCATTGATTGCCATTTGAGGAAGATAGTTCCCCAAACCTCCATGACTCTCTGCATGTAGAAGTGCTTTCTATGATCTCTCTTGAATGTGCAATTCATCTATTACTTTCTCAGCTACATTCCCCCAATCCCACCCCCTTCCCATTTATCTCTCAGCCCCCGGCCCACAAGCCTCATTAATGACGAAGGGCTTATGCCTGAAACGTCGATTTTCCTGTTCCTCGGATGCTGCCTGACCTGCTAAGCTTTCACGACAACACACTCTTGACTTATTCCTCATGTATGTGTATTGTGCTATTATTTCTTCTCACATAATTAAGTAATAACTAAGAAAGCATTCTTCGGTCAACTCAAGAAAGCCTAAACTAGTTCCTTTTAAAACGTAACTTCATTTTGTCTGGGAATTGTGTAATGACAAGGAGGCGATCCTTTTCAAAGTTCAATGGGAGGTGGGTGGTGGTGGTAGCTTAACGATTTGTGTATCCTGCCTGGAATTGTTACTAACTGGGGAATTTGCCCAAGAATTGGTCATAACATGGATAGAATAAATAGAAAAAGTCATTTCCCTGGGGTGGGGGAGTCCAGAACTAGAGAGCATAGATTTAGGGTGAGAGGGGAAAGATATAAACAGGACTAAGGGGCAACATTTTCACGCAGAGGGTGGTACATGCATGGAATGAGCTGCCAGAGGAAGTGGTGAAGGCTAGTACAATTGTAACATTTAAAATGCATCTGGATCTGGATATGAATAGGAAGGGTTTGGAGGGATATGGGATTAGATTGGGTTGGGATATCTGGTCAGCATGGACAAGTTGGACCGAAGGGTCTGTTTCTGTGCTGTACATCTCTATGACTCTATGACTCTATGACTCTATAACATCTTGCATTGGCATTGGGTAAAATTAGTGCCCTTCAAGACAGCCAATTATGGGAAGCTGAGCAGCTCCTTTCTGATGACCCATCTGGCCATTTTGTTTGGAAAGCTGGCCAGCAGCATGTTAATGCATCTTGACTGTTAGAATTAAATGGGCTTCATGTTCCCAATTCTAGGCAGCCCAGCCACTTGGTCGGCCCCTTTCCAGCCCAAAATGTAAAACGCTTTCTCTGCAATATTTCAATGGGTCATAATTAGCTTCTGTAGCTAGGAATCTTATTTGCTCTTGAGATTGAGTTTAAACATTAACTCCATTGATGCTGCTAGCATAAACATATAATGACTTCCTCAGTAAACCTATATTTTTCATTGAACTATACATTGATTAGTCGGGGAATCAAGGATTATGGAGAAAATTTAGGAAAATGGATATGAAGAAAGTCTGATCAGCCATGGTCCAATTGAATAGCAGAGCAAACACGAGGGCTGAATGGCCTACTCTTGTTCCTAATTCTTATGGTCTTATACTCTTACATTCAATGTTAAGTCACAATCACACACAAATTATTTATATTCTTTTCAGCTTATCATTAAAGCCTGTTTAAATATCTTCAGAGTAGTTTGTATGTTTTCACAAAGTGTGTCAAAATCCTGAATGAAAAATACTGGGAGAGAAATCAGTTTGCAATTTGAGTGGGTTTCTTCTTTAATTTTTTAGGGAATGTGGTTGTTGCTGGTAAAGTGAACATTTCCTTGCTCACCCTTTTGAACTGAATTGCTTGCTCAACCTTTCCAGAGGACAGCTCAGAATCAACCACATAGCCACACGTAGACCAAACCGAGTAAGGATAGAAGATTTTACCTCAAAAGGACTTCAGTGAACCAGATAGATTTTAACATGGGAAATGTTAGAATCTGTTGTAAGTGACTTTATAGCAGACCATTTGGAAAGCAGTGACAGGATCAGACTGAGTCAGCATAGATTTATGAAAGCAAAATCATGCTTGGTAAGTCTATTGGCTTCTTCTGAGGGTGTAACTTATAGAATTAATAAGGGGGGGCCATTGGGTGTGGTACCTGAACTTTCAGAAGGCTTTCAGTCAGGTCCCACATAACAGATTGACATGCAAAATTAAAGTGCCTGAGACTGGACATAGTGTACTGATATGCATAGAGAACATATCGGCAGATAGGAAACAGAGGAAGAACAAACGGGTGGCAAGCAGTGACTAGTGGAATAGTGCAGGGATCAGTGCTTGTAGCCCAGTTATTCATACTATATCTTCATGATTTAGGTGAAGAAACTGAAAGTATTATCTCGACATTTGCAATGTCACAAAGATGGGTGGGAGGGTGAGCTATGAAGAGAATGCACAGATTGTTTCATTGTGGTTTGGTCAAGTTGAGTAAATGCATGGCAGATAAAGTAAAATGTGGATAAATGTCAGATTATCCACACTGGTAGCAAAATCAGGAAGTTTATTATCTTCATGGCAATAGTTTGGGAAATAGTTTGGGGGTAGTGTAATAAGACATGGATGTCCATGTGCACTAGTCACTGAAAATAAGCAGGTAAAGAAGGCAAATGATATGTTGACCTTCACAGTGAAAGGATTTGGATACAGGAACAGGGATATCTTGTTGCAATTTTACAGGGCATTGGTGAAACCACACTTAGAGTATTGTTTGCAGTTTTGGTCTCCTTATCTGAAACAGGATTTCTGGCTATAGAGGAAATGTAACAGAGGTTTACCAGATTGATTCCTGGGATGATAGGACTGCTGTATGAAAAGAAACTGGATCAATTAGAACTGTATTCACTGGAGTTAAGAAGAATGAGGGGATATGACATAAAAATCCATAAAATTCTAACAGGACTAGTCAGGATCAACACAGGAAGAATGTTCCCAATGACCAGGGAGCCCAAAACCAGGGGTCACAGTTTAAGGATACGGAATAGGCCATTTAGCACTGAGATGGGGGAGAATGTTCTTCAACCAACGTGCAGTGAGCCTGTGGAATCTCTGCCACAGAAAATGATCAAGATTTGAATGTATTCAGGAAGAAGTTAGATGTAATTCTAATGGTAAAAGGGATAAAAGAATATGGGAAGAAAGTGGAACAGATTTCTGAAGGAGACCATTTTCTCTCCATCAGTTTAGGCTCAGAGGTGACACTCACGATTCTGCACCAGAAGAGTATGGGTATGTAGAGAATCTACAGCAGCATTCCAATGCAAGATAAATGGAGTACTGCCACGTTGGAGTGTCTTCTTTCAGAGAAGGCATCAAACCAAGTTCCTGTCAGCAGGATGTACAAGATCTCAAAATAATTTTGCACCTATGCAAATGTAACTGCATTCGGGGAAAATAGTATCCTACTATGTCTGTATTCTGATGAAACTTTAAATTATCAATTGCATGCCAGCATTAAAATTGGGAACAGAAAAACTAAAGCAAGCAATGCAACTGTGAAGGAGGGAGTCATAATGAAATTATTTCCAATCAAGCAATTTAATGTTCTGTTCCTCAGAACAGATCATGCTATGGGTGGAATAGGTTTACCTTATTTGGGAAGACATAACTTTAATTATCTGAATGTAGACTGGGATAGTGGTAATATAAAGGGCAGAGATGGTCATGGATTGATAGATTGTGTTTAGGAGAATTTTCCTCAGTAGTATGTGTCCACTCCAGAAAGAAAGGAGATGCTAGTTCTAGGGCACTGGGTGTGCTAAGTAGATTAAGTGTCATTGGGGGGCATTTAGAGGACAGAGATCATAGTATCATAAGAGTTAGGATGATGGTGGAAATCAACAATGAAGAATCCAGAGAAAACATAAATAGCATAAGGGGAGCTCTGACATCAATGGAGCAAGAGGGGTTGCTAGGCAGGATAGATTGGAATCAATGGTTAGTGCGGAAAACTGTCATTGAACAATGAGTTACCTTTAAAGAAAACATGGTCAAGGTATTTTCCTTCAAAAGGGAAAAGTAAGATAACCATATTCAGAGCTCATAGAATCTTTATACTGTGGAAAGAGGCCATTTGGCCCATTTGCACTGACCCACCAAACAGCCCTATACCCATAACTCTGCACTTATCCTGGCTAACCCACTGAGCCTGCATGTTCCTAGACACTATGAGCAATTTAGCATGGCCAACCCACTTAACTTGCACATCTTTGGACTGTGGCAGGAACCTATGCAGACATAGAGCGAATATGCAAACTTCACAGTTACCCAGGGGTGGGAGTGTACCTGGGTCCCTGATGCTGTGAGGTAGCTTGCTAACCACTGAAACACTGTGTCATCCTACATCCAGCAGCCTGAATGAAATCGAAGATAGAAGTTAAGATGTTAATATATGACTGGCTCAACATTCTCAACAAGTGCTATGCCATTGCAATGTGGATCTTGCAGCTGCTCCTGGGATTGTAGACTTAGTTAAAGATTTATTATATTTTTTTAAGTTATCACAGTCATTATAGTTTACTAATATAAGATTTTTATTCATTTTGTTTCATTAACATTTAACAGAACACAAAAAAGCCAAACAAAAAAAATTGCGATTTTTTTTAAACTGACTTTTAAAAAAAAACTTTATAGGATCCACAACGAACAGCTGAGCTTGTTTTTATTCTAAATTCAGAAGATTAAAAAAGTCTATATGTGGTTTAGTAGTTTGTTTTACATTGCAAAGGATTTTTTTTGAAAACCAAAGTTTTTTTCAAATAAGGAGTTCGGGTTTTATTCCGGAGAGTCCTACATCTGGTCAGCTCTGGAGAAGAATTTTTTTTTCCGTTGAGGAATTTATTGGAGGAATAGTATTTTTTATTCAGTTAATCAGCTAAGTACTTGATTTTATTTAAGTTTTATATGTTTGATATACATATATTTGAAAGTTTTTTTTCAATTTTAACATTATTTTCTGTAGGTAATGTAAGGTAGTTTATCTTATATGTAATGTGTTATTGAACCATCCTTATTTTGAGGGTAGGTATTGTTGAAGGCATATATGAAGACAGAGTGTGATGGCTGGTAGATTTAGAAACGTTATTACACTGCAGGATCAGTCAGATATATGGGTGACAGTTGGGAAAAGTAAGAAGACAGTTCAAAAGTCTCTGGTGGCTATTCAGCTATCAAATAGATATTCAGTTTATGGAACTGTAGAAGGGGATAATCTCTCTGAGGTAAATGGAAGGGACATTCAGTTATTGGACACTCGGAATGTTTCTTGTGTTAGGCAGCGTTTGAGAAGATTTAATAGACTCATTGCTATCAGGGACTGTCCTGTCAGTGGCATAGACAGGAGATTCTGTGGCAGTGAGCATAAACTTAGGATGGTTTGTTGCTTTCCTGGTGCTAGGATTAAGGACATCTCTAAATATTTCAAGCATATTATTAAAGGTGAGATTCAGAAGCCAGTAATTATTGTATGGGTTGAGAGGAATTACATTTTCAGGGAAAAGCTTAAAGCAGTACAGAATGAATTTAAGAGGTTAGGTAGAAGATTAAAAAATAAAACCTTAAAAGGAGCAATTTCTGGTTTACTCTCTATGCCAACTCAAATAAAGGAAGGAATTAAAGGTAAAAGGAGATAAATCAGTGGCTGAAGAGTTGGTGTATTTTCAGAGATTCAGGCTTTTGGACAACAGGAATGTCTTTTGGGATAGAAAAGACCTGTTCAAAAAGGATAGGTCTAACCTCAACTGAAAAGGGACCAATATTTTAGCAGGAAGATTTGCTCATTCCGTTAAGGGAGACTTTATACTGATAGAAGGGGAATGGAGAAATTCTAAGCAGCAGGGCAAATAGAAAGATTGAAGGGGAAGATTTTGAATGTGAGGAGAGCCTGTCAATTAGAAAAAAAACAAAACAGAGTCAGAATGCAGTAATTCTGAAGAACTAGGTTGCACTTATTTCAATGCAAGAGGTCTTATAGGTAAGGCTGATTACCTCAGGGCATGTTTAAAAACATGGTATTGGGACATTATAGCTATTACAGAAACTTGGCTGAGAGATGGACAAGATTAGCAGCTCAGTGTTCTGGGTTTTATATGGTATTAGAAAGGTAGAAAAGGAGCGAAAGTGGGGGTGTCAATTTTGATTAAGGAATACATTACTGCTATAACTTGGGAAGCTATTTCTGAAAAATTGTCCAGTCAAAATATTTGGGTAGAAATTACAAATAAGAAAGGAAAGATCACTTTATTTGGATTGTACTATAGCCCCCATCACCCACCACCCCCCCACCTCCCACCCCCAGTAGTAAGAGGGAAATTGAGAAACAAATATGTGGGGAGATCTCAGATATATCTAAGCATAATAAGGTTGTAATAATGCGGGATTTTAATTTTCCAAACATTGACTGGGGTTACCATAGTCTTAAAGATTTGGATAATGAAAAATGTGTCAAGTGTGTTCAAGAAAATCTTCTTTATCAATATGTGGACGTTCCCATTAGAGAAGGAACACAGCTTGGGCAATAAGGCAGGGCAGGTGACTTGAGGAAAATTGGGGGAACACTTTGGGTCTAGTGATCATAATTCTATTAGTTTCAAAATGGTTATGGAAAAGGATAAGCCTTCCATAAAAGTTAATGCTTTTAATTGGAGTAAGGCAAATTTTAATGATATGAGACAAGAACTTTCAAAATTTGATTGAAGTAGACTGTTCGCAGGTAAAAGGATGTCTGACAAGTGGGAAGCATGTAAGAATGTGGTTAAAAATCACACAACATCAGGTTATAGTCCAACTGGTTTATTTGGAAGCACGCGCTTTCGGAGCATTGCTCCTTCATCAGGTAGCTGTGGAGTAGGATCATTAGACAGAGAATTTATGACAAAAGATCACAGTGTCTTGCAACTGAATTGAAATACTGAACAAACCTGGATTGCTGTTAAATCTTTCATCTTTTAGAGTGTGTTGCAGGTTTCTGTTCATTAATATGTAAATCCCAGAACTTCTTTCAAGTCACATGCTCGAGATAACTTAAGGTTTTTGTGAAAAAAAAGTGACATCTCAGCTTAGACACCTCTACATTCAAGAATGAAATGATGAGAGTTCAGCAGCATTTTGTCCCTGTTAGAATGAAGGATAAATCTAGTAAGAGTAAGGAACAATGGATGAATAAAAATATTAAGGTTTGAGGCAAGGGTAAAAGAGAATCTTATTTTATATATACACATCTTGATTCAATTGAATCTCTTAATCAATATAAAGAGTATAGGGGCATTCTTAAGAGAGAAATCAGGAAGGCAAAGAGAAGATAAGAGATAGCATTGGCAGAAAAGGTTAAGGATAATCCAAAGAGATTCTACAAATTCATGAAGAATAGGAGGGTAACTGGGAAGAGTGCAGGGCCTCTTAAAGATCAAAGTGGTAGTCTTTGTGTTGAATGCCAGTTTATACTGTAGAAAAGCAAATGCAGTCGAGATAACGCAGAGAAGTAAACTTTGATGTTTTAGAAACAGGTTATATTACAGAAGAGGAAGTTCAGGAGGCCTTAGAGAATATAAAGGTAGATAAATCTCCAGGATTTGATCTAATGTATCCCAAAATGTTGTGGAAAGTAAGAGAAGAAATTAGGAGAGCCCTTGCAGAAACATTTCCATCATGTATAACTATGGGTGAGGTGCCTGATGACTGGAGGGTGGCTAATGTTGTACCTTTGTTTCAGAAAGGTTGTAAGAGAAACCAGGAAACTATAGACATGTGAATCTGACTTTGGTTGTGGGTAAGTTGTTGGAGGTGATTATAAGGATTTATGGACATTTAGAGAGGCAAACATTGATTAAGGATAATCAGCATGGTTTTGTGCAAGGAAAATTGTGTCTCACAAACTTGATTGAGTTTTTTGAGGAGGTTACCAAAAATATTGATGAAAGAGCAGTAGACATTGTTTATTTTGATTTTAGTAAAGCCTTTGACAAGGTTCTGCATGGTAGACTAATTAGTAAAGTTAGGTCACATAGAATTCAGGTGAACTTGCCAGTTGGATATAGAATTGGCTTAACATGCAGGAGGCAGAACGTGATGTTGGAAGATTGCCTTTCGGACTGGAGGCCTGTTACCAGTGGTGTTCCACAGGGATCAGTCCTGGGTCCTCTTCTGCTTGTCATTTATATAAATGATTTGGATGAGAATATAGAAGGCATATAGTAAGTTTGTGGATAACATTAAAATTGGTGGCATAGTAGACAGTGAAAAAAGGTTTTCTAAGATTACAAAGGAATCTTGATCAAATGGGTCAATGGGCTGAAAAATGGCAGATGGAGTTCAACCTGGATAAATGTGAGGTATTGCATTTTGGTACAACAAACAAGAGTAGGACTTGTACAGTTAACAGTATTGGGTAGTGTTGTAGAACAGAGGGACCTGGGGTGCAGATACATAATTCTTTGAAGTTTGCGTCATAAGTAGACAAAAGGAGAAAGTGAGGACTGCAGATGCTGGAGGTCAGAGCTGAAAAATTTGTTGCTGGAAAAGCACAGCAGGTCAGGCAGCACCCTTGGATGCTGCCTGACCTGTTGTGCTTTTCCAGCAACACATTTTTCAGTCATAAATAGACAGGGTGGTTAAAAGTGCATTGCCTTCATTGCTCGGTCCTTTGAGTTTAGGAGTTAGGAAATCATTATGAGGTTGTACAGGACATTGGCGAGACCTGTTCTGGAGTACTGTGTCCAGTCCTGGTTGCCCAGTTATAGGAAGGATATTATCAAGCTGGAGTTGGTTCAGAAGAGATTTACCAGGATGTTACTGGGTATGGATGCTTTGAATTATAAAGAAAGACTGGTTAGTCTGGGAGTTTTTTCACTAAAACATAGGAGGTTAAGAGGCCATCAGATAGAAGTTTTTAAAATAGTGAGAGGTATAGATAGAGTTAATGGTGGTTGTCTTTTCCCTCAGATGGGTATTTTAGGACTAGGGGACACATTTCAGGTAAGAGGAGAGAGATTTAAAAAAGACATAAGAAGCAAATTATTTATACAGGGGGCGGTTCGTGTGTGGAATGAACTTCCTGAGGAAGTGGTGAATGCGGGTACAATTACAACCTTTAAAAGATATTTGGATTGATGCATGAATAGGAAAGATTTAGAGGGATATGGGCCAGGAGCAGGCAGGTGGGACTAGTTTAGTTTGAGATTATGTCGAGCATGAATTGGTTGGACTGAAGTGTCTGTTTCTGTGTTGTATGGCTGTATGACTGTGTGAATGAGAAAAGTGTCCTGATAGGTGTCAGGTAGAAAATACTTTTGAGAATCAACCTGAATATAAAAAGTTGGAGGGGAGGTGTAAAAGCAAATAAGAGGAGCAAAGGGGAACTACAAAAAGAGACTAGCAGAAATCATAAAATGGAATCTCAAAGTTTTCCATAAGCATACAAATAATGAATTCGCAAAAAGTTGGTAAAAGGAAGATTAGGACTGATTAGCGACTTAAAAGAAGGTTTGCATTAGGAAGCATTGGGATGGCTGAAATTCTGAAATGAAAGCAATGCATCTGCCTTTACAGAGAGAGCAGGCATATAGAGATGGTCATGAGCTTCAAGTTCCTAGGATTAAATATCACCAATCTGTCCTGGTCCATCCATGTCAATGCTACAGTCAAGAAAGCACACCAATGCCTCTACTTCCTCAGAAGACCAAGGAAATTCAGCATGGTCTCAATGACTCTTACTAATTTTCATAGGTGCACCATAGAAAGCATCCTGTCCAGATGCATCACAGCCTAGTATGGCAATTGCTCTGCCTGAGACGGCAAGAAATTTCAGAGAGTTGTGAATGTGGCCGAGTTCATCATGCAAACTAGCCTTCCTTCCATTGACTCTGGCTATGCTTCCTGCTACCTTGGAAAAGAAGCCAACATAATCAAAGGCCCCTCCCACCCCAGTTATACTCTCTTTCACATTTTTCAATCAGGCAGAAGATACAAAAGTTCGAAACAGATTCAAGATCTGTACCAACAGATTCAAGAACAACTTCTTCCCCACTGTTGAAAATGTGTTGCTGGAAAAGCGCAGCAGGTCAGGCAGCATCCAAGGAACAGGAGAATCGACGTTTCGGGCATAAGCCCTTCTTCAGGAATGAGGAAAGTGTGTCCAGCAGGCTAAGATAAAAGGTAGGGAGGAGGGACTTGGGGGAGGGGCGTTGGAAATGCGATAGGTGGAAGGAGGTCAAGGTGAGGGTGATAGGCCGGAATGGGGTGGGGGCGGAGAGGTCAGGAAGAAGATTGCAGGTTAAGAAGGCGGTGCTGAGTTCGAGGGATTTGACTGAGACAAGGTGGGGAGAGGGGAAATGAGGAAACTGGAGAAATCTGAGTTCATCCCTTGTGGTTGGAGGGTTCCTAGGCAGAAGATGAGGCACTCTTCCTCCAACCGTCGTGTTGCTATGGTCTGGCGATGGAGGAGTCCAAGGACCTGCATGTCCTTGGTGGAGTGGGAGGGGACGTTGAAGTGTTGAGCCACAGGGTGGTTGGGTTGGTTGGTCCGGGTGTCTCAGAGGTGTTCTCTGAAACGTTCCGCAAGTAGGCGGCCTGTCTCCCCAATATAGAGGAGGCCACATCGGGTGCAGCGGATGCAATAGATGATGTGTGTGGAGGTGCAGGTGAATTTGTGGCAGATATGGAAGTATCCCTTGGGGCCTTGGAGGGAAGTAAGGGGGGAGGTGTGGGCGCAAGTTTTGCATTTCTTGTGGTTGCAGGGGAAGGTGCCGGGAGTGAAGGTTGGGTTGGATGCTGCCTGACCTGCTGCGCTTTTCCAGCAACACATTTTCAGCTCTGATCTCCAGCATCTGCAGTCCTCACTTTCTTCCCCACTGTTGTCAGACTTATGAAAGTACCTTTTGTATATTAGAGTTGATCTGTTTCTGCATCTTCTCTGTAGCTGTAATGCTATATTCTATAATCTGTTCTATTACTCTGATGTAATGATATGCCTGGATAGCATGAAAAATAATACTTTTCACGATCTCTTGGTGTGACAATAATAAATCAAATCAAATCAAAAATCAAAAAAGATACTTCCCAGGCAATGGTGACAGAGAAAAATATTCAATCATTTGAATGATTCAGGATTGACAGGGAGGAGGTATTGAATAGGCTGTCTATTTAAAGTTGACACGACATGAGACCAGATGAGACGCATCCAAGATACTGAAGGGAAAAAGGGACTGCAGCAATGTGCAAAAAAAAATTGTCTGAGTGGTGGAAGAGAGTAATTGTTAACAGATATTATTTGGGTTGGAGGAAGGTTTATTGTGGAGTTCTCCAGTGATTGATATTGGGACCACTGTTCTTCTTTAGATATGTTAATTATCTAAATCTTGGAGTGCAGAGCCAAAGATTGTGGATGAAGTAAAGCCTGGAAGCACTATAAACTGTAAAGAGGACAATATTCAAAGAGCATTGACAAGTTGATGGAATGGACAGATTGGGGATGGATGAAGTTTAATATGGAGAAGTGTGAAGTGATAATCTTCGGTTGAAGGAACATGAAGAGAGAGTATAAAATGTAGAGCCTGATTCTAAAGGGTATGTAAGAGCAGGTATTTATTTATAAGTCATTAAAAGTGGCAGAACAAATGAAAAATCAGTTAGCAAAACACGCAGTATCCTTGCCTTTACTCATTGTGATATAAAGTACAAGAGAAAGGAGGTTATGCTGAACTTGAGCTACATTCTCAGCCTAAGCACTGTATGCAATCCTTGGTACAACAATGAATGAACACATTTGATCTCAATGGAGAGAGTGTAGAAGAGGTTTATGTGTCACTTTCAGGTATGAGATTGGAGAAGTTAGAACAGTTTTTCACAGAGGAGAAGGCTAAGAGGAAATTTGACAGAGATTTTCACAATCATGAGGGGTCTGGGCAGAAGAAATAGGAAGAAACTGTTCCCACTTTTAAAAAGGTTGTGAACAAAAAGGTGAAGTTTTAAATTAATTTGCAAAAGAATCTAATGCAATTTAGGGAAATTCTTTTCATACAGCAGAGGTTTGAGTCTGGGATGCATTGTCTGTAAGTGTGGTTGAGGCAGGTTCAATCGAGGCATTTAAGAGGGCATTAGACCGTCTCCAGGGCTATGGAGAAAAGGCAGGAGAATGGCACTATGTTATAATGTTCATTTGGAGAACTGTTGCACCCGCAATGGGGTTAATGGCGCCTTCTGCACTGTAACTAAGTTCTGTGATATGCATCTATAAACATATACATAGAAAATGAATGCTGACGACAGAGACCTATTCTGATCGTTCATTTATAGGATTTGTAGTGAGAAAATCTACCTCCAGAAAGTAGTCATTCATCCTGAGATGTCATTTGCACCCTTTGATTTGTTATTTTCCCCCCAAAATGACAGTATTTGTTGTGGTTGCTATAGATCCATATTGTAGTTTCTGGGGTTTCTCATTTCAGTACTGCCAATATTAGAATTGGTATTTAGTTATGAGTCATGGTTGAAAATTGACGTCTTTTGTCATAATAAGTATCATTCTGAAGTAAAAGTTCACACAACTACTACAGAATAACTTGTGATTTATCAAGATGATGCCTCTTTGATTGAGAGTGACTGGAGCAACTTTGGCAATAATACCCGGTGTGAAATATGATATATTGCAGGCTAGATGTTTTAAAACAAGCACCCTTTTGTTTTACAATTCCAGTTGTATATCCCCACTCTGATATCTTTCTAAAATTCTATAGGTTAGCTCATGGGATTAAACATAAGAATGCTGCAATTTTAAAATGGACAGCACCTGTTGAGAAAATGCTCCTGCAGTGTGATATCTGCTGTGAAAAAGCCTTGAACAATTTGTCTTTTATTTTAGACTTAGTGGCAACATTTGTAAAACTTCTATTTTGAGGTAAGGTCAGTGGATAGTTTTGCCAAGCGAGTAAAATCAGCCGGGTTTAAGTGCTGACATTTAACGAACTTTCATCCAGTCGAGTGGGAAGAAGCTGATCTGCCTTGATTTAACCCCATTTGGATCCTAAATGATGAAGGTACAATTTACTAGCACGGTGGCTCAGTGGTTAGCACTGCTGCCTCACAGCACCAGGGACTGGGTTTGATTCCAGCCTCGGGCAACTGTCTGTGTGGAATTTGCACATTCCCCCTGTGTCTGTGTGGTTTCCTCTGGGTGCTCCGGTTTCCTCCCACTTTCCAATGATGTGCAGGTTTGGTGAACTGGCCATGCTAAATTGCCCATAGTGTTCAGGGATGTGTAGGTTAGGTGCATTAGTCAGAGGTAAATGTAGATTAATAGGGTAGGGCAATGGGTCTGAGTGGGTTAATCTTCGGAGGGTTGGTGTGGACTTGTTGGGCCGACTGGCCTGTTTCCACCCTGTATGATTCTATGTAAAGAGTATTTGGAGGTCTGTACCATTCATAGGGATGGAAAGACATGATCAAAATTTCCATGTAAAAGATTCCAGAGACTATTTGACACTGGATCACTACAGTATCATTAAGAATGATCAATTGTGCACAAACAACTGCAAAGCTTAAATCTGCAGTTAATTTAAATTAGGAGGTGGGGTATTGGTGGGAAATTATGATAAGACACTTTTTCTCTTATTTGCAACTTTGAATGGAGTTTAGTCCATTTTAATCTGAGTACCCGGCTAAAATCTACATTTCCACAGGCAGTTTTGATTAAAAAGCTCCACCTGGTCTTTAATTTTCCTCAACATGGTAATAGGAAAGATCCATAGATCTTTTTTTTGAAAATATATAGACTGAGCCCACTCACAATGTTTAATACCAGTTAAGTGATTCCTCCCTTGACCAGGAATTTTCTAGTTGGTAGAATATCTCATTTCATAATTATGGTACACTTAGGAGAAATCCTGATCCGGGGAAAATCCTGGTTCCAAATAGTCTCTATTATTTTAGGGGCTCAGGAGGTCTTTTCTACAAGAAGGTTTCAAAATTTGGATGCTTTTATGCAGAGCAGCTGTGACTAATCATCTAATGAGGAATCAGTTTGCAGTGTCTATGAAAACAGCCTACTGGATCTCATTACATCTCGCCTTTCTTTAAAATTAATAGCTGACTCTAAAACTTCATGCAAATCAAGCTAAAGTTTTACAATAGAAACTTTAAAGTCACAGTCCTATAAAATGAATAATGTACAAGGTACAAAAAGTGTTTGTATTAAATGTAATTCATGGCTAAACATTAAAGACACGCTAGCATTTCACACAATGTGCATCTGGTTTCCTTCTCATTAATTTTGATCGAGTCACAGTGACTTCCTGTTGCATGCTCTAGAGTGATTATTGAACTGCTGTAGGTATGGACGCAGTTGGTAGCTTTGACTTACTACCTGTGGGTTGTGTTATGTTCCAATTCACCATCACGTAATATATCCTCAATCATTCACTCACTGATTTTTCATACGGTCTCTCTCTCACTCTCTAATTATGACATGCATGTGAACCTCCACACGCTTTCACAACTGAAGTCCAGGTTGCAGTTCGGTATAACATGAATATTTTCTCCTGCCACTTCTGGTTCTGCTCATTTCTAACATGTTGCTAGGAGATAACAAGAGCAAAGGTTGAGACATTGATCATGACAGCATTTCAGTGGTTTCTTTCTTTTTCTCTTGATCATTTACAGTCGCTAACCTTGAGGAGATTGTCCTTAATGAGTAATTTGGAATCCATGTGACAACTCGTCAGATGTTGTGCAAGGTAGAATCATTTCTACAACGGTGTTTTCCAGTATTTCTATGTTTGCATCTTGAATACTGTCACTAGCTTTCCTAATGATGCTATTGACAAGTTGCACAACTTTTAAGAGCATAAGAACTAGGAGAAGGAGTCAGCTGTGCGGCCCCTGCAGGCATCAATTCTTCTTTCCTGCCAACTCACCATAGCCATCAACTCCCTGATACTTCAAAAAATCCATCCACCTCCTCTTCCAAAAGCTTTCAGTGATCCTGCCTCCACAATTCTCTGGGATAGTGAATGCCAGACATTCAGTATCCACTAGCAGAAGAAATCCCTTTTCGTCGTGGTTTTGTGAATGTCCCCTTATTGTGAAACTATGTTCCCTCATTGAGATTCTTTCACTACTGAAAAGATCTTCTCAATATCTCTGTTAAACCCTCTCAGTATCTTATGTGTTTCAATAAGGTCATCCCTCATTCATCTGAACTGCAATGAATAAAGGCCAAACCTGTTTATCCATTCTTGACAGTGGAAATATCGAAAATAGGAGCAGGAGGAGACCATTTGCCCCCATTGAGCATGATCTGCAATTCATTTTGATCATAGTTGATCATTAAGCTCATTATCCCAATTCCACCTTCCCCCATAACCTGTCTTCCCTTTAGTTACAAGAGCTATATCTACCTCCTTCTTGAAAACACTTAATATTTTGGCCTCACATACCTTCTGTGGTTGTGAATTCCATAGGCTCATCACTCTCTGGGTGAACAAATTTCTCCTCATCTCTGCACCTTATCCTTAAACTATGACACCCTATTTTTGGACTCACCCACCATTGGGAATATCACTCGTACAACTAACCTGTCTAGTCCTGTGATCAACCAATCCCTTCACCTCAAGAATAAGCTTAATGAATCTCATTTGCCAGTACATTCTTTCTGAAATATAATGAATGAACTGAAAAACCAAAACTGCAATCTCACTAACACCCTCCACAATTGTGACAAAACATCTGTATTTATAAACTCCAACCTTTGAGTAATAAAGATGAAAATCATATTTGCCTTCTTAATTCTTTGCTGGTCTGCATGCTGGCTTTTATGTTTCACCCACAAGAACACCCCAATCTCTCTGTGCTACACATTTTTTTGGCGTTTCTCCATTGTAAGTAAAAGTCTACCCTTTGATTCTTTCCTCACAGTTTTGTACATTAGATTACATCTGCCAAGTCTTGGCTATTCACTCAAGCTATCCATACACCCTTCTGGATTCCTGTGTCCTTATCACAACATGCTACCCCACGTATTTTTATACTGTTCGTAAATTTGGATCCATTACACATTGTTCCTTACTCCAAATCGTTAACATAGATAGTGAATAATTGTGAACTTTGGACTGATCCTTGTGGTAATCCATTAGCTCTAACCTGAAAAAGACCCATTAATCCTGACTCTCTGTCTTTTGTGTGTTAACCAATCTTCAGTCCATGCAAAGACGTAAGCCTCAATCCCAGGAGCATTTGTGCAATAATTTCTTACGTGACACTGAGAGTCATAGAGTCATAGAAATGTACAGCATGGAAACAGACCCTTTGGTCCAACCCATCCATGCCGACCAGATATCCAAACCTAATCTAGTCCCATTTAGAGTCATAGAGTCATAGGGATGTACATAGAGATTTGCCAGCACTTAGCCCATATCCTTCTAAACCCTTCCTATTTATATACCCATTCAGATGCCTTTTAAATGCTGCAATTGCACCAGCCTCCACCACTTCCTCTGGCAACTCATTCCATACACGCACCACCCTCTGCGTGAAAAGGTTGCTCCTTAGGTCCCTTTTATATCTTTCCCCTCTTACCCTAAACCTATGACCTCTAGTTCTGGACTTCCCCTCCCCAGGGAAAAGACTTTGTCTATTTATCCTATCCATGCCCCTCATAATTTTTCAAACCTCTATGAGGTCACCCCTCAGCCTCCGATGCTCCAGGGGAAACAGCCTTAGCCTGTTCAGCCTCTCCCTATAGCTCAAATCCTCCAACCCTGGCAACATCCTTGTAAATCTTTTCTGAACCCTTTCAAGTTTCATAACATCTCTCCTATAGGAAGGAGACCAGAATTGCATGCAATATTCCAACAGTGGCCTAACCAATGTCCTGTACAGCCGCAACATGACCTCCCAACGCCTGTACGCAATACTCTAACAAATAAAAGAAAGCATACCAAATGCCTTCTTCACTATCCTATCTACCTGTGACTCCAATTTCAAGGAGCTATGAACCTGCACTCCAGTGTCTCTTTGTTCAGCAACACTCCCTAGAACCTGACCATTAAGTGTATAAGTCCTGCTAAGATTTGCTTTCCCAAAATGCAGCAACTCCCCCGCCACCCATTGTTATGATACTGTAAGTCCTCCCTCCACCTAGCCTGCTCAGTAGGCTCAGTAGGCTCATGCTTCCGCAAGGAGGTTGATCAACTCATCAACTTCACCAACACATTCCACCCTGACCTTAAATTTACCTGGACCATCTCTGACACTTCCCTCCCCTTCCTGACCTCTCCATCGCCTTAATGACGACCGACTTGACACTGACATTTTTTATAAACCCACCGACTTCCACAGCTACCTGGATTACACCTCTTCCCACCCTACCTCTTGCAAAAATGCCATCCCGTATTCCCAATTCCTCCGCTTCTGCCGTATCTGCTTCCAGGAGGACTAGTTCCACCACAGAACACACCAGATGGCCTCCTTCTTTAGAGACCACAATTTCCCTTCCCACGTGGTTAAAGATGCCCTCCAATGCATCTTGTCCACATTCCGCACCTCCGCCCTCAGACCCCACCCCTCCAACCGTAACAAGGACAGAACGCCCCTGGTGCTCACCTTCCACCCTACCAACTTTTGCATAAACCAAATCAGCTGCCGACATTTCCGCCACCTCCAAAAAGACCCCACCACCAGGGATATATTTCCCTCCCCACCCTTTTCCGCCTTCCACAAAGACAGTTCCCTCCGTGACTACCTGGTCAGGTCCATGCCCCCCTACAACCCACCCTCCCATCCTGGCACCTTGCCCTGCCACCGCAGGAACAGCAAAACCCTGTGCCCACACCTCCTCCCTCACCTCTATCCAAGGCCCAAAAGGAGCCTTCCACATCCATCAAAGTTTTACCTGCACATCCACTAATATCATTTATTGCATCCGTTGCTCCCGATGCGGTCTCCTCTACATTGGGGAGACTGGACGCCTCCTAGCAGAGTGCTTTAGGGAACATCTCCGGGACACCTGCAGCAATCAACCACACTGCCCTGTGGCCCAACATTTCAACTCCCCCTCCCACTCTGCCGAGGACATGGAGGCCCTGGGCCTCCTATACTGCCGCTCCCTCATCACCAGACGCCTGGAGGAAGAACACCTCATCTTCCGCCTTGGAACACTTCAATCCCAGGGCATCAATGTGGACTTCAACAGTTTCCTCATTTCCCCTTCCCCCACCTCACCCTAATTCCACAAATCCAGCTCAGGACTGTCCCCATGACTTGTCCTACCTGCCTATCTTCTTTTCCACCTATCCACTCCACTCTCCTCCCTGACCTATCACCTTCATCCCCTCCCCCACTCACCTATTGTACTCCATGCTACTTTTTCCCCACCCCCACTCTCCTCTAACTTATCTCTCCACACTTCAGGCTCTCTGCCTTTATTCCTGATGAAGGGTTTTTGCCCGAAACATCGATTTTGCTGATCCTCAGATGCTGCCTGAACTGCTGTGCTCTTCCAGCACCACTAATCCAAAATCTGGTTTCCAGCATCTGCAGTCATTGTTTTTACCTAGGCTCCATTAAACACCAGCCATTATTTCAAACAGAATCATGGGTGTACCTCCTTGTAGCCTGGTCATTATTTATCTAGCATTCACCACCTAAAAAGGATATGATCTAGTCACTATCTCATTGATATTTGTGAGACCTTACTATGGACCAACGAGCTGCTATGTTTCCTATATTACAACAATGGTTATTTCAAAGGTGGTTTATTGGGCACAAAGTGAGTTGGGGTATCTTGAAATCGTAGACTTGTTATGTGAATGTAAGTCTTTCAGGCTATAAAGAACTATGATTCTTGTGTCTTTGAAAATTGAATGACCATTGAAGGTTTTCATACTGTAAAAGCTATTGGAGGTCAGAATAAGAAAGCACAAACCTAAACTTAAACCTCAACATTTCATAGGTGTTAACATTTTGGATCTGCACCTTAATTCTGATTTCTTTCCACAGATGCTGCCAGAACTGCTGAGCTTTTCCAGCATTTTCTGATTTTGGTTCACACAAAGGTAATAGAAATTTGGATATCTCCCCCCCCCCCCACCCCCCACCTTCCCCGCTCCCCCTCCCCCAAAAGCAATTAATGCTATGTCAATTGAAAATGGTAACATTGAGATTAATATATCTTTGTTAAGCAAGAGCATTCAGGAATATAAAACTGAGGCAAATAAGTGAAGTGAAGTACAAAGCAGCCATGAAAGGCAGAACAATCTTAAAGGATTGAGTGGCCTATTCTTGCTTCTATTTTGCTAAGTGTAACTCTTTTCTCTGGCAATCCTTGTGTGGTTTGTTGAGAATCTGCATCTAACACTGAGTAGTCTCCTGTCTGATTCACTTAAGTGTCCATTCAGTCACTGCAACTAATGTTATCAAGCTGTGAATATATGTTGTTAACTATCATCACTGAGACTATTGTTCAGTTGGGACTTGCAACAGGTATCAGCTTTTTGATTTAGGCCGATGTGTGCTCAACGTCTGTCACTGAGTGAGATGCATAAAATATTGCCTTCCTGTCATTATCTTTTTGGAATAATACGGCTCTTAGGTGACATTGACTCGCCACTATGTTGATTTTTACAGATAAGAACAAACACTAAATTTGATCATGATTTTACCTGCTTCTTTAACCATGACTATTGAGTATGCTTTTCCAGTAACATTTTGGAGGTGTTGATCCTTTAAATAGGTATCAAATGCATTTTCTGATAGAATTTGCCATTACAAGAAACTATTGAGGTTTCTTTTATTTTGTTCTGAATCTATCCATGTTAATTACTCTCTCCACTTTCCTGCTGTCAGGTTTTCACCCTGATCTGTACCAGGGTTAATTCACATTGAAGACATACTTGCCTTTGTTGTATTTTAGATAATTGTGCCTGGTTCTTTGTATCCTGGCCTGACTCAACTATTAAGTTCCTGCCAAGTAGATCACCATCTCATGATAATGTACTCACTGGGTACTGGCCAGATCAATGTTCCTATGCTTCTAAATATTACACGCAATATTTTAGGGACACTGTGGTAAGTTAAAAAAAACAGACATAAGAAATAGCAGTCAAGGGGAAAGACAAAGACAAAAAATCATAAACTATAATTTGAATGATACTTCATTCAAAACAAAAAGAGAAATCCTGGTTTCATTGATAAGAATCCATCTAGTTTATTTTACAGTCAAACTTAGCCTCCTAAATGATTCCTTAACTGTGTTCTATGGTCATCATATCTCTATATAATCTGACAAGTTGCCAAGAAGGGTGCTCAGAAAGCAAGAAAGAAGATAGCAGCAAACACCAGCAAGAAGAGGAGAGCGTCTATGAAAGCAAGTAGCACCATCTGCATCGACAAAGTGATGAAGCAGGTTCACCTGAACCCGACATCCCCTCCAAGGCCATGAGCATCGTCAATGATATTTTCAAGTGGATCACACAGGAGGCTTCTCATCTGGCACATTACAACAAACACAGCACCATTAGCTCCTCGGAGATCTAGACCTCTGTGTGCCTACTGCTGTCCAGGGAGTTGCCCAAACACGCTGTGTCGGAATTACAGTGACCAAGTACACCATCTCCGAGTGAAACGAAACATTATAATCCTCTTTATGCAAGATAAATGGATGGAAGAACTTCATTCAACTCATCTTGGCTCGTTCAGTCAAAAATAAATACTTTCTGATCCATCACAATCATTCAATTGGATTTTGATTATTCTTAGTATACAGAAATAACTTTTATAATTGATTTTAGGTTTGCTTTCAGAAATCTGTCACTTGAGCTTGACTGTCATGGCTTGCTTTTAAGCAATGATCCAGATTTTCTGGAGGTGAAATGGGTAAAATGGATAATAGAAAACCTGCAATCTGTTCCAAGCCTGTCTTGGTTTACTTCTCTATTTACTTCAATTTAGAATGCAATCAGATGGGGAGTAAAATGGGAAGACTGCACTGAATGATCAACCTGGATTATGTCCATGAAGCTTTGGAGGGGTTCTTGAGCCTGTGACCTCCTGTTTAGGAGGTGGCATTTCCATTGCAGTGATGTTTGTTGATGATCTCAGTGACCTTTATATGCATGATTACATCAGGAATCAAAATCTTTGTTTACATTGGCAACTGAGGGGCTACTGTCTGCCCTGAGCACCTAATCAGAGCTAGTTCACTTGGACAGAACCTCAGAGCAAGGCATGTCCAGCTGGCTGATAACACAGCCACTCACAAATGGTCACTACTGACAGACAGGCATAGCCAGCACTGCTTAATTATTTGTGGGAGAAAATGAGGACTGCAGATGCTGGAGACCAGAGTCAAAGTGTGTGGTGCTGGAAAAGCACAGCGGGTCAGGCAGCATCCAAGGAGCAGGAGAATTGATGTTTTGGGCATAAGCCCTTCATCAGGAATGAAATCAAGAATGAGGTTTGTGGGCCGGGAGTGGCTGAGAGATAAGTGGCAGGTGGGTGCGGCTGGAGAGAACGTAGCTGAGAATGTGATAGGTAGATGAAGGTGGTGGAGCAAGTGATAGGTCGGAGAGGAGGGTGGAGTGGATAGATGGGAAAGACAATGGACAGAGCAAGAGGGCAGTGCCGAGTTAGAGGCTTGGGGCTGGGATAAGGTGAGAGAGATTGGAAGTTTGGGATTGGGATAAGTAGGGGTTGTTTTCCTCATTTGCCCTCTCCCCACCTTTTCCCATGCCAAGCCTCCAACTCGGCACCGCCCTCTTGACCTGTCCATCGTCTTTCTCATCTATCCGCTCCACCCTCGTCTCTGACCTATCACCTTTTCCCCTGCCTTCATCTACCTATTGCATTCTCAACTACATTCCCCCAGCCCCATTCCACTCTCCCATTTATCTCTCAGCCCTTGGCTCACAAGTCTCATTCCTGCTGAAGGACTTCTGCATGAAATGGTGATTCTCCTGCTCCTTGATTATTTGGGTCTGCGTTGCCAAATGACTTCGGCTGGAATGGAAACAGTTATCTATTCTACACTTTCCCTCAACATACATGGCTTCACTGAGATGGGTTGTTGGGTTGATATAAAGTACTTCTAGTGTTGTAATCACTTTGAAGCAATGCTTATGGCAGCTTAGTAAAAAAAAAGTAAAAATTATTACTGTCAGTGAGGTGATTGGATTTAGTCAATAAATTGTAACCGAGTCAATAAAGTTTTAAAACATGAATCATTTTAATTAATTATTTTTGTCAACCACAGTTCTGACCTAGCAATTTCAAATTAGCGTAGGTATTTTGTTATTCCACAGAGTGGTAATTATTTGAAATTTAAACTGAGGCATAATTTTATGATTTTTAAAGATTTGTTCATTTGATGTGTGCATTTCTGATGAGGCCAGCATTTATTGTCATCCCTAACTGAGAGGCTGATCATGGGCCTCTTTCTTCAACAATCGCAGTCTGTGCATTGTGGCTTGAGAGAATTTGAGGATTTTGACTCCACACTTATGGAGAAACAGCAATTCAGTTCAAAGTCAGGGTGGTACATGACTTGGAGGAAGTGTGCATATATTGATGTTTTCAATTAGATTAGATTAGATTCCCTACAGTGTGGAAATAGGCTCTTCGGCCCAACCAGTCCACACTGACCCTCCAAAGAGTAACCCACCCAGACCCATTTCCCTCTGACTAATGTCCCTAACACTATGGCCAATTCACCTGACTTGCACATCTTTGGTCTGTGAGAGGAAACTGGAGCACCCAGAGGAAACCCACGCAGACACAGGGAGAATGTGCAAACTTCACTGTCTTTTTGGATGCTTGGAGCATGGGTTTGGAGATGCTGCTGTGCATCTTACAAACAGCACATAGAGCTGCTAAGCAGTAGTGTTGGAGGTGGTGTCAAGGGAAGTGTAAAGAGATGACTGAGACATAATGGAACAAGGGAATAGGGTGATAGATCTATTAATTCGAGTTTGAATTGGTTGTACAATTATTGTGAGCCAATAATCTGTGAAGTGTCAGTTTTGTGGAGAGCTTCAAACTGAAATAAGCTCCCACTAAAAATGTGGACATGACACTTTTCGAATTCTGTGATTTTCTAATGTATCACAGGATGGAAGAATATATAGATTTCTTTTAGTCTTTTAAGGAATGTGGGCTTTTCTGGCAAGGTCAACATTTGTTGCCTATCCCTCATTGCTTTTGAACTGAATGTCTTGCTCGGACAGTTTAGAGGAGAGTTTAGAATCAATCACGTTGCTGAGGGTCTGCAGTCACATCTAGGTCTGAACAGGTACAGAAGACAGATTTCTCTCTATAAAAGGGCATAAATGCACATTTATGACAACTCCGTGGTCACCATTTCTGTAATTAGCTTCATATTATAGATTTATGAATTTAATTTAAATTCCACCAGCTGCCATCATGGGATATGAACCAGTGACCCCACAGCATTAGCATGGATTTGGATTATTAGTCCAGGGGCATTACCACTACATCACTGCCTTCCCCCCCTAATGATGTAGAGAGTCAATCATAGAACGTAGAACTTTACAGCGCAGTATAGGCCCTTTGGCCTTCAATGTTGTGCTGGCCCGTGAAACCAATCTGAAGCCCATCTAAACTGCACTATTCCATTCTCGTCAATATGCCTATCCAATGACCATTTAAATGCCCATAAACTTGGCGAGTCTACAATTGTTGCCGGCAGTGTGTTCCCCACCCCTCCTATTCTCTGAGTAAAGAAACTAACTCTAACATCTGTACTGTATCTATCACCCCTCAAATTGAAGTTATGCCCTCTCATGCTAGCCATCACCATCCTGGAGAAAGGCTCTCACTGTCCACTCTATCTGACCCTCTGATTATCTTATACATCTCAATTAAGTCACCTCTCAACCTCCTTCTCTCAAACGAAAACAGCCTCAAGACCCTCAGACTTTCCTTGTAAGGCCTTTGCTCCATACCAGACAATATCCTAGTAAATCTCCTCTGAACCCTTTCCAAAGCTTCTACATCCTTCCTATAATGCAGTGACCAGAACTTCATGCAATACTCCAAGTATGGCCGTACCAGAGTTTTGTACAGCTACAGCATGACCTCGTGGTTCTGAAACACGATCCTTTTATTAATAAAAGCTATGCCTTCTTAACAGCCTCATCAACCTAGGTGGCAACTTTGAGGGATCTATGCATATGGACACTGAGATCTCTCTGCTCATCTACACTACCAAGAATTTTAACATTTGCCCAGTACTCTGCATTCCTGTTACTCCATCCAAAGTGAATCACTTTACACTTTTCCACATTAAACTCCATTTGCCACCTCTCAGCCCAGCTCTGCAGCTTGTCTATGTCCCTCTGCAACCTTCAACATCCTTCGGCACTATCCAAACTGTACCAACTTTAATGTCATCGGCAAATTTACTAACCCATCATTCTACACGCTCATCCAGGTCCTTTATAAAAATGAGACACAGCAGTGGACCCAAAACAGATCCTAGTGGTATACCACTGGTAACTGAACTCCAGGATAAACATTTACCATCAACCACCACCCTCTGTCTTCTTTCAGCTAGCTAATTTCTGATCCAAACCACTAAATTGCCCTCAATCCCATGCCTCCATATTTTGTGCAGTAGCCTACCATGGGGAACCTTATCAAAGACCTTCCCAAAATCCACATACACCACATATGGATTTACCCTCATCCACCTGTTTGGTCACCTCTTCAAAGAATTCAATAAGGTTTGTGAGGCATGATTTATCTTTCACAAAACCATGTTGACTATCCCTAATGAACCTATTCCTATCGAGATGGTTATAAATCCTATCTCTTATAACCTTTTCTAATACTTTAACCAGAACAGAAGTAAGGCTCACTGGTCTATAATTACCGGGGTTATCTCTACTTCCCTTCTTGAGCAAGGGAACAACATTTGCTATTCTCCAGTCTTCTGGTAATATTCCTGTAGACAATGATGACATAAGGATCCAAGCCAAAGACTCGGCAATCTCATTCCTGGCTTCCCAGAGAATCCGAGGATAAATCCTATCCTGCCCAGGGGATTTATCTATTTTCACGCTTCCCAGAATTTCTAACACCTCCACCTTCTGAACCTCAATCTGGTAGTCTGGTAGCCTGTTTCTCAGTACTCTCCTCGACAACATTGTCTTTTTCCAATGTGAATACTGATGAAAAATATTTATTTAGTGCTTCCCTTGTCTCCTCTGACTCCACGCACAACTTCCCACTGATTGGCCCTAATCTTACTCTAGTCATTCTTTTATCCTTTATATACCAATAAAAAGCTTTAGGGTTTTCCTTAATACTATTGCCAACAACTTCGCTCATCTTAGTTCTCTCTTTAGGCCTTTCCTGGCTACCTTGTAACTCTCAAGAGCCCTAACTGAGCCATCACCTCTCATCCTAGCATAAGGGTTCTTCTTCCTCTTGACAAGCGATTCAACTTCCTTAGTAAACCACAGCTCCTGTGCTCGACAACTTACTCCCTGTCTGACAGGTACTTACTTATCAAGAACACACAGTAGATGTTCCTTGAATAAACTCCACATTTCTATTGTGCCCATCCGCTGCAGTTTCCTTCCCCATTCTACGCATCCTAAATCTTGTCCAATTTCCACCAGCTGTAGCTCTTGACGACCGGTGTATACCTATCCCTTTCCATCGCTAAACTAAACATATCTGAATTGTGGTCACTATCACCAAAATGCTCACCTACTCCAAATCTAACACCTGGCAGGGTTCATTACCCAGTACCAAATCTAATGTGGCCTTGCCCATTGTTGGCCTGTCTACATATTGTGGAGAAAGTGAGGACTGCAGATACTGGAGATCAGAGTCCAGAGTGTGGTGCTGGAAAAGCACAGCAGGTCAAGCAGCAGCCGAGGAGCAGGAGAATCGATGTTTTGGACATAAACCCTTCCTGCTTCACAAACCAACCAAGCTAAACTATCAGGGAACATTCCCACTTCTGACCTTGTGAAGAAGGGCTATCAATGATGAAGCAGCTGAAGATAACGAGGCCTTGGACACTAACTTGAAGAAGGGCTGTTGTGGCGCAGTGATAGTTTCCCTGCTACTGAGCTAGGAGGCCTGGTTTTGGGTCCCATCTAGTCTAGAGTTATGCAGTAATATCTCTAAACAGGTTGATCAGAAAATATTCTGAAGAACTCCTACAGTGATATCCTGAAACTGAACAGAAATGATTGACCTCCAATGACGTGAAAGGATTTATGAGAATAACATATAAAATAATTATGTACCAAATGTCCATTCTATTTTAATAAAATATTTGTGCTTTCTGGTAGAATGTGATTATGAGATCATTATTACTGACAAATTGCTGAGAGATGTACATCTGATAGTTCAAATACAATGTTTTGGAGAGAAGCAGCTTTTTAAACTTTGATAATTATGACCATCCATGGATTTTAACAGAAATAAGTGGACATCCACTTACCAACAGGGTTATAATTTGTGCTGGGTATCATTTTTGCTATCTTAACACTTTTTATTTAATTTATAAGAATAAAGAAAACGACTTATATATAGGAGCAAGTATATTTACATTGTCCGAACATATGAAGTTTTTACTTTTCTCCTTCCAAACCCTCTCCTGGTGTGCAGATGTTTGGCTATGACGTATTTTATGTCAATCATGTCCTCTATACCGATGCACCTACACACATTTACAAACTTTTCCCTCCAGCAGCTGCCGAATAGAAATTAAGGCCTCAGACTTAATGCATAGGCAGTATGGCTAGGACAGAGGGTGTTTGGAATAGGGTTGGGGGCCCGGGGTGCTCAGTTTGAATGGGACTGAGGGGTGACAATGAGGGCTGGGCTGTGGATGGAGGATATACTCTTTCACCAATTTCTAGAGGGTATAGATTTAAGGCGAGACGGGAAAGAATTAGAAGGGACGTGTGGAGCAACTTTTCCACGCAGAGAGTCGTGTGTGTATGAAACGAGTTGCCGGAGGAGGTGGTGGAAGCTGGTACAATTATAATGTTTAAAAGGCATGTGAATGGGTACACGAAAAGGAAGGATTTAGAGGGATATGAGCGCAATGTTGGAAAATAGGACTAGATCATTTTAGGATATCTGGTCGGCATGGGCGGGTTGGACTGAAGGGTCTGTTTCCATCCTATTTAACTCCATGAATCTATGGCTTGATTGTCATTTTAAGAATGCAGAGGCAGGCAGCCAGTTTGAATTCCACAGATTTCACTGCCCTCTGTAATCAGTGATCAGAATTAAGGTGCATTGAAGGTTTTATATTTGCCATCTTTATTCTGCCCCAACCCAAATTTGCTTGTAGTTTGGGGGTTTAAATTCCCACTGACATTTGAACTAATTTTTGTTTCTTCTCTTCTGAGTCACTGAAGCAAATTACATTGTGGCTTCTGCCAGCCAAAGTAGGATTAGCTAATACAGGTCTCTCTGGCTAATTTCCACACTTAGTAACTCAACTACAATAGGAGCTAATATGCCTTTGCTTTATTCTAACATCCTGTAACCCCATTAACCTGACCTCACACCTCAGGAAGTACCATTACATTCAGTGCTTGAACTGGTTAGTTTCCCTTAGTCAGCTTGATTAAAATTATGTCAAATTAAACTCTGACTCATGGAAATCTGATTACACAGAGGAAAGGCGAGGAGGTGGAGTTGCTCTGATAACCCCACTATACTGCTACTGTGGCAGGTTGCTGCGGAAAGTACATTGTGCGGCAGGTGCTATATCTGATGAAGCATAAATCTGTGCACCACCTTTCTGACATCATGGAGTTTTTATCTGTAACAAATGAATAACGATAGCCACCAGTAATTTTGGTGAATAATCTTCTTCGGCTGGCATCCGCAATCATGAGACACAATTTTTGAAACTAAAGATGAGATCATTATTTTTACATTTATTCCTGCCCACTCATTTTGCTATAATCTATGCAGCAGTGATATTTATAATAAAATGCACTTTATGACATCAGCACTGAAGGATTTAACTGGTAACCCTTGGCTAATCCACAGAGAATTATTGGGGAGCATACATTTTTATTTAAAACCTTGAAATCTGCCACTCTACAGGGCTAACATAGTAACAGAAAGTGGAAAAGAAAGTAGAATGCATCATGCAGCTCTTTCTTATGTTGAAAATGTAGTGTCGCCCCAGGAACATAAGGATTTATTGAAGTGTCTGACACCCAACACAAACATAACCCAACTACCAGTCTTTAAATGATCTCAGAATGTCTGTGGAGACTGCCTAAACTGTCCAGGTTAAACTTAGCTGCATCTTAACCTGATGAAGGAGCAGTGTTCCGAAAGCTTGTGATTTCAAATGAACCCGTTGGATTATTACCTGGTGTCACGTGACTTTAATTGTGTCCACCCTAGTCCAATACCGGCATCTCCATATCAAACTTAACTGCAATTTAATAGGTAAACATTACACTTGTAGGCCCCGGCCCCAGACTACCAGTGTAGCAACACCAGAGGAGATCAGCCAGAATACATATTATAAATATTTTAAGCAGCAGATGGGTTTCTCCAGATGGTGGTGCCCCTTTAAAGATTCACCTCAGAGGGGTTAGAAAATCAATCTGTCCTTAACTCTCTGTAGTTCAAGGAGTTATCAGCCTTACACTGACTATTACTTCCACATTTGATCTATGCAGGGGCTCTGGTTAAATTGATAAAGTGAATACATTTATAAAATGTGTTTTTATATGTATCTATCAAATGCTGTAAATAAATACAATCACACAGGTGGCAATTTAGTCATGTGGTTCTTCAGTCAAAGGCTGCAAGAAACAGGTTTTTTCCCTCAGATTCTGGTGAAATAGTGAATCTATACCTTGTTTCTTTCAAACGAATGGGGTTGGACATTTGACATCCATCAGGCACAAGTCCAACTGAGACAAAAATAATCATTGTCATTCAAGTGTTCTGGAAGTGGTTGTATGTTGTTTTAAGCATGACCCGTGTAAACAGGAAGTATCTTTATCCAAACCAGAAATTATATGAAATGCACTTCTTTCCGTGAAGGCTGGAGTTGGAACCGCACCAAGAGGCCTGAGCGTTGTCTATCTTTTAGTGTGGAGTGAAAGAAAGCATTGAAACCAAAGGAAAGTAATAGTGCAGTCACCTTAACTTGGTAACTGAAAATAAGAATAGAGGATGTGCCTTTTGGAGCATTTGATAATCTCCTCAATTGCATACCACAGGTTCCTATAAGAAAGAATGTTTTAATAACATCATACCATGCTGTCAAAATAAGTGAAAAATGATTCAAATCATGTTCTGCCCTGTCGGGATGCAGAAAATTATGCTAACACGTCAGGGGCTTTTAAGTATTTAAGAAGCCATTTGCCACTGCAGATGTTTATGTATTTTTTTAAAAATAGGTAATAAGGGAGTTTACAAGAATGTACATCAATAAAAGGTAACAAAAATTACAATTGTACTAATTTCTACACTTAATTCTCCTCTACAGCAGTGCCCTTTACACCTTTGCTTTCAGTCTTTTTGTGGTATCCTAAACAGATGGAAATTGAAGGGAGCTGATTCGTCTTTGATCCCTGCGCTTGTTGTCAAAGCGCTTGGGAATGAAGAGACTGTTGGCTACAATTGACTGCGACAATTAGGAGATGATCAGAGCCCTAGAGTGGAGCACTTAAAGGGTAATTTACATGTCAGTTTATCGGGAGGGGGGGTGGAGTGCGGGGGAAGAAAGATATTCTGTTCAGAATTTTAAAAAAAATATTTTTTTCTCAGTCTTGTAAACTGTAATTTGTGCTCCAGTAGAGAAAAAAAACCTGGCAGAGGAGTTAGGATGTCCATTACCATTTGAAAAGAAGCAATCATGAGGCCACTGCTGAGTCTATTGTCCACCGAAAATGCTGATTTGCAGCCAGTGAGTAAAAGAGAGGAACCATCTTAAATTGAACCTTGTGCAAAGGTAACTCCCCATAGTGACTTTCTACAGTTAGTTGGTGGTTTTGGTATAACCTAAACTATACGCTTACTATCATTATAAGCTTGTTAGAGTACAAGTGTAAGGCCTTGCACTGGGGGAACTTAATAATTGTATAGAAAAGGAGGGAGGTGTTATATAAGCTAACAGCAGGTGGATAGTCTAATGCTAGTCATCTGTCGGCCCTGTATCTATCCCATCCCCCACCATCATTTTTCTCTCTGTCACCTTTTGCTCTTTTTGTCAGCCCTTCTGCCTCTCGTATCTCCTTTTTTTTGGCAAGCACACAAACACACCCACATAACAACACACATGCACAAAAACAAAAGTTTACAATGTGCATATGTGCCCAGCAGAATTAATGGTACATTGAAACCAGAAAACATGAGTAATGGGAAAAAGTATTAAAAGGCAGCTTTTTCTACACATGGTGTAAATGCAAGGGGACAAGGCACTGCCTTGTTCTTTACAGGCTGCATATTTAACTCCTTTACAGACACTCTTTCGGGTTTGGCAGGGGTAGGTAGGGTGTGGGATGAGGGCAGAGATGAGGAGAAATGATACCGATTGTTCAATGATGCTGTTAAATTTAACTACATTACAAAAATGTGGACACTGGGCTATGTATGAATCCCACATAGATGGGGGAGGAAGTGCTTCTCTATAATTACCCCTGAGAAACCTACACAGGAACCAAGCGCAGGGGAAAATAAACCTATGCATTAATATATGTGGACAATTACAGGGAGAAGGTTGCATCCAGAGTGAAGCATTTGAAGAAAACAGAGGTGGGAGAAAAGAAACAGATTTCTTCTGTATAAAAAGAAAGTATCTGAGGGAAACGGGCTATAGTAAATCTACAGCAAAAAAAATCAGGCACAGCAGGAGGTACCCGTCTCCCAGGTAATGGCTAAATGATGAGCAGATCAGCCATGTTGCTGTATTGATTTAGGCATTTTGTTCCAGCCAATTACAATTAAGTCTGATTTGTTTTTACTTTCTTAGGTTTGTGTTTAAAATCCACTCACAGAAGCTCATTCTATCTGTGTAAGTCTGGCAAACATGCATGCTTCAGTAGAGTCAAAAGACTTGCAAGAATAACAGAAGCATTTCTTCCTTGTTCGTGGATCTGAGACAACCATTTGAAAGGCCAGCAAATTGTGCAGCGGTAGTCAGTCAGTTGTTGCAGACAGTAATTGGTTCCCTGACTTTTTAAACCGTTATTCTGGTGCAGAGCACATTTTTTTTTAGGCAAATGTTTGAACACCTCAGATGTGATACTGAGGTGTGTAGGTGTGTGTTAGTAATGTAGACACCACAATACAAGATGAATTAAAAGATGTGTCAAAATATGTATTAAAATGTTAACACATGTGTATTATTATGTTACCTGATTTTCCAATGCTTGTCAGAGCATATATATGATTTTTTGAAAATCTTAGAGAGAAGTCAACCTTAGCTGTTTCAGCTTCCAATTTGTACTAATTACTTGGAAGACTTTAGTTTGCAGAACAATATGGATTATTTATTTCAGGAAAACAATGTCTTCATGATACTAGCTTTGTCCTGTACTTTTACAAGTTTAGAGTCTTCCTGCTTCTACATGTGGATATGAGTCTAATGCTTATCCCTGTCATTCAAATTCTGTGATGCATTTTGTTAGTTCCCCATTGTCCTCTGAGATGGAGTGGATCCTATCTCCAATGAGCAAACTGGCACACTTATCTGTCTCTTGGCAGAGACCAATGCCATTCACGCTGTGTAATGTGTAGCCCTTTTGCTCACCCTTTCCGAGAATGGAATGATATGTGTAAACAGATAACAAGATGGGGACAGAGAAACACCCATTCACTAAGCCAAGGGACTTTTTAAAAAAGGAGTTTACAGCCACATGTATATGTGAGGGTCATGGCACACCCTGGAGAGAGAGGAGACCTCAGCCCAAGGAGATGGGGAAAGAGAACCTGTCCTTGTGAAGTGCACCTCCTACTGGTCAAATGCTGAATTACAAATGAACAGGCTCATGGGGGTTATTGCCAGGAGGATTAAAGCCAGCAGCCTGACTTTAATCTATTTGAAATGGATGAAATACTTGTGGAGGCATGATATGCAATTGCAACTCACTCAATATTGCACTGGCCTTGGTCTTTCTGGCTGGGCATTTCAGGTCTAAAGAATGTCTCATTCCACGGTGTGCTATTATCCATGGTTTTGACCAATAGATATTAGGACACTGTGTCACGAGGTATCAGGAGTTTACACTGTTCTTTTCTGTTCACTTGTAATCCTCATGATGGGTGAAAAGGTGATCAGTTTATGGGTAAATGTTTAGTGACTGTTTAATAGGAAGAGTTACTTTCTTACTGGAGAGTTTTTGTCCAACCTTTAAATGCGGATCTCATAAATTTAACTGCTCAGAGTGATCTGAGTAGTGGCAGGTACTAGATTAAAGGGTACCCTTCGGGAAAACACTGATGGAGTGGCTGCTAGGGAGCATGCATGACAATGATGAAAATTCACTGGACAGTAAATTACATTAATTGATCAGGAGGCATAACATCTAAAATGTTTACAGCGAATAAATATCTGGATTATGTCAAGCACTTGTGTTCGGCATGGTGACAAACTTTATTAGCACCAATCTTGGAAACGATCTGAGATCATTGCAAACGACACTATTCTCTGGCCATACTTTGCAGTCCCCATCTGTTACTTACTTCATATGCAGAGCTGTTGTTGTCAGCCTCTGAGGTATGCAAAGCACTCGAGTATAGGTAATCCAAAATCACTTTACTTGAGCCACAAGAGCAGTAGTGAATGCAGACTGAATCTACAGTTAATCCTACTTGGAGAAAAGGAAACTTTTTTTCCTCTGTTTCTCAAAAAAATCCCCCTTAATTCAATGTGAATGAAACAAGTCTGTATTTAATGTATTTTGGTCTGACTGTGAGTAAAAAGCAGGTGCATACTGAAGGCCTTAAATCAGCATTTAAATTAGAAGGCAACCCAGAGATAGAAGGATGTATTATATTGTCGTTACAGACTTGTGTTTGTCGGCTAAGAAATAGTCAAATTAAATAGTAATCTACATTCTAGGAGACTCAGGGCTGAATCATATCTTTTCATGTTGGATCATTATAAAGGAAACTAAAGAGAAAAAAATGCTTTATGATTTAAATGTTGAAGAGCAGTATGTTGTCTAACGCATATTGCAATATGACTGACTTAAATACAAGTATTTGAACTGATAGAATATTTGGAGTTTCAGCTTACCAGAAACTCTTTATTAGATGATCAAAATGTTTTAAAATACATGAGGAAGGAACTACATGAATTGTAGAGTTATGATGTAATTCTGCAATGTTGATAGTTCTGTATTTTTACAGGACAATTTGTCTTGTAAGTGTGCACCTTCTATGCGCTCCCCCTTCCCCCACCACCACAGCCCCTCCACCTTCCTGCCTCCTCCTCTCTCCCCATTGTATATTTCTTATGAGATGTTTGTGGCACTTGATAAATTCCCAAAACATCCAGTTTTGATAAGGAGCCAGACAGCACTTGGCCCTGACCCATGCATATCGCTGCTGTAAGTGGCGATTTCACAGAAGTTAACCTGGACGTGCTGACGAAGCTTCTGCCAATTTGAGCTTTGAGTTTTCACAGGGAACGGTCATTTCACACCTCCCCCCCCCACCCCCACACCCCCCCCCCCCCCACCTCTACTCTGCCTTCCCACCCGCCAACACCCCATTGCTGAATTGTTGATAAATAGGTGCATCGGGAGAAAACGTGTCAGTTGCTCTTCTCATCAGATGAGGTCTGACAGAGCTCTCGGTGCATGGGAAAGAGGCAGCTAGGTGAAACTAATGCCATAGATGTTTGATTCATCAGGGGTTTATTGTTAACAGAGCTGTCTGATTGTAAAGGCTCAGTCAAGCAAAAGAGTGCAGAGTAATCAGTCGGATTTATAGTTTGCCTGACTAAAAAAAAGAGAATCACCGTAAACCCCTGGATTTAACAGAAAGAGGAAAAAAAAACCCTTGGGCAGCCCCTAACCTGGTGCCTGCCATATAAGGTCACAGGACATGAAGGGTTTCCTGTCAGGTGATGGGAGATATAGGAGGATTATGGCCATATGGCATGGCCTATCATACCTTCTGACTTAATATAACAAAGCCAAGCTTTGTATTTAGCATTTGACTGACATCATCAATTTTTTTTTCAGTTTGGTCACCTCCGGTGACAGGAAAAAAATAGACAAGGGATGATAACACATGCAGTAGCACTGAGATGCTTCAAAGCTGCTTTTGTGTTCAAAAATTCTCATAGAATCTGGCGTTCCCCCCTTCCCCATCCCCCAGCAACTGTCAGCCTCTTGTTTTCAGTTTGTACCTTGCAAATTAGTGATGGCCACATTCAGAACCAGATGTATATTCCTAGAGAATGAGCGGTAAGCTGTTGTACTTTAAGCCTAATGGGAAGTTTTATATGCAAGGGCCTTGAACTGATTAGTATAATTCCCTCTTTAATACAGCTGTCCCTCCAGATTAAAGTAAACCAAATGTTGCAATCAGAGATTAGTGTACCTTGCCAGTTATTAACGTCCTCGGTTGCTCAGTGAGCACGTTAGACTTCAATAGCATCACATATTTATTCACCAGTTCCACACTGTAACCTGAACTTCTGCACCTGTCAAAGCATTCCAGTGGTGAGTGTGTACATTTTAGACAGAGAGGGTGGGAGCTGCCCTAGAAATGGAGAAGTTTTATACCTGGAGCACCTGTTTTATTTTGTCACTCTCAAGGATTGATATAACTATATGCAATCTGCTAGGCCATAAGATTTCATTTGTTCTTTAAGTCCCTGGCAAACTTACAGTTCTTTGTGTGAGTGTATGCTTGTGTGACAGTCTAAAGGACGGCCTTTATCCCTGCTGAATATTTGAACATTAAGCAGGGATGAAGTACTCCTCTCATGGTCCAAAACAGTTGTATAGGATACAGTGCCAGGTTTTGAAGACCACACGGGTAGGGGTGGGGGCTTCTCAGTGTAATCTTTCTTAACCGTTGTACAAGCTTCAGCCTTTCTGATTTTAAATAAGAATCCATCTGTGGAGACATTGTTGACAAGGAGAAGGGGTATTTGCCTGTGCATGCAATTTTTGGAAGGATTATGCGTTTTACCTGTCTCCTGGTGATACGAGTGGACAGCAAGGGGATTTTGCTTGTCATGAGATCTCAGGGCAGCTGAATGAAGTGACTGTCTGTCCTGCTTTTTCCTGTTAGGATGCTGACACGTGGAGCATTGATGAACTCAGCACAATGTTGAATAGGAGCATTTTGGCAGTGCAGACACCAGGGCTAAGCTGCAGGTCAGAGATAACGCCAGCACAGAGTGCCTCAAACAGCACTAACTACATGCTTTCTTTCCCCCCTAAGTGCAGGAAATGGCTAATGTCAAATAAGCTTCATTTTCAGGTTTTTTTTTCATTTTTCTGTTAAAAATAGGAATTTGATAGATTGACCCTTTCGTCTCCCTTGCTGTTCCCCACTGTCTCCCCCATGACCGTCCCCACCCCCACTGCTTTATCTCCCCCTCAACACGCAAAGAACTGCAGCCTCTTTTTTTACCTCAGTAATTTCACAGGAAGTTTGAGTTTATCTCAGCAAGGAAGTGATAGGGTGACACATTATTTCTCAGTAGAAAGCAGAAGGATGTGTCTGTCCTACTGAATACATGCAAGCTTTTTTTGAGAACGTGCCCCTTTCTGCTTTCCTTCTCTCATCCCCTTAAGTTTGAAGCTCAAGTCTTTACGGAAAGCAACTAGTACAAGGTTAGTTTTGGCAGTGAGTAGCACAGGAAGGAAGTATTAGAAGGATAAGATAATGGAACAAAATAAGCTAAGTGAAAACTATGGAGAAAGAGTAGCATGGCACTTTGCAAGCTAAATTAAAACACTGGGTATTGTACCTTTTTAGGAAGTTTTTGGTGGACAGAAAACTAATGGTGCCTCGGCAAACAACAGTGGCAACTAAATGTAGCTCAGGATGGTTGTAGAGGTCTAGATCCAAGCACTCAAACAGGCCGAGATTTCTTCATAATATCGGCCTGCCCAAGGGTCTTGTTGTTGAAGACTTCCTGTTAGTTTTGAGTCACTCTTTGATTGATAAATTTACTCAGGCTTACTCCTCAGAGAGGAAAGAAAACAGCTGCTTAAATCAAGGGGAAAAAAAATTCCAGAAAAGGACTCAAGGATCCCCTGACATAAAAAGAAACCCAAAATATGAGTCATGCCACAAAAATAGCATTGCATGGTGTAGAATGTTTCAAACATGTGATGCTCTTCCTCCTTTTCCCATCTAAACTGGTTGCTCGTAACCTCAGCTGGATCCTGATAAACATGCAACTGGTTTTCCAGGAAGACTTTTACTGCTGCGGATCAGAATGAAATGCTTGGCGCAGGTTCAGGCCAAGCTGGACCTAATAAAGGAGCAATTTTCAGTATTTGTACCTCATTCAATTGTTTATTTTAAAGCTGCATTATGTGTTTCAGCAATAAGACAAATCCTCTCTTGCTATTGTCCAGAAGAGACAATGGTTATGATTGGGACTTTGTGGGCTGACTGCCAGTGAGGACTAATTTCTGCCTGTTACCACCACCTGCCATGACTACTGAATCTTTGTTACCAAGTTTTCCCCTTTGTTACTTCTTATCTGACAACCCAGGCTCAGTGGCGCTCATCTATGAGTTAAAAGGTCATCAGTTCATCACCAGAGGTGAGCACAGAACCTCGTCTGACGTGTCAGTACATAACTGGGAAGTTTTTCACTCTTGAAGGTGCTTTCTTTCTGAACTGAGTGAAATCATCTTCCATCTTTGGATGGGTGTAAAAAAAATCCAAGATGCTACCCAAAGAGGTTGGCTTGTATGTTAATTATTCCTCAACCGACAAAGCTAAACATAGGTTATTTCGCCATTCATGCCATTGCTCTATGTATGGTCTTGTTGTGTACAAATGAACTGCTCCATTCCCCTGCATTAGAAAAGTGACTAGATTTACTTTCACATGTAATTCGTTGGCTTTGTGGAACTACTGGAGGTTATGAAGAGTGTTATGCAACAACAACATCTCAACAGCTTGTATTTAGATAGCCAGTTTAAGGTATTGAAATGTCTTAGTGTTCCACAGACTCAAAGCTTCACAGGAACATTTTAAAGTTTGACTCCAAATCACCTAGGGCAGAAAGCTAAAAGCATAGCTTTTAAGAAGTGCTTTAAATAAGGGTAAAAAGAGAGACACGCACAGACAGAATAAGCAGGAAACCTGAGAGATGAGGGACCAGGCAGCTGAAGGAACAGCACCAATGGTGGAGTGATTAAAATTGAAAATGTTCAAGATCCCAGAATTGGAGAGTTGTTGGACTGGAGGAAATCATAGATATAGGGAGGGGTCAGGTCATGGAAAGATTCGAAAGCAAGCATGGGGATTTTAAATTAAACTGGGAGCTAAAGTATGTCAGTAAGCACAGGGAAACAGGACTTGGTGTGAGTTGGAACACAAGCAATTGAGTATCAGATGGCTTTAAATTTACAATGGAATATGGAAGGATAGCCAGGAATGTATTGGAATAGACAATTGTAAAGGTAATAAAAGAATTGATAAAGATTTCAGCATCAGTTGTGTTGGGGCAGGGCTGGAATTGGGTGATGTTACTGATGTGAAAAAATGTGGTCTTTGGATGTGGATTTGTAGTGGAAACTAACCATCAAGTCAAATATGACATGTGGATAATGAATTATGTGGATCAGTTTCAGACGTTTTCCAGGGACAGTGATGGAGTCAATAAACAGTATTATGATTTGGGGAGGAGTGGCCATGGCTTCACCTCCCTCCACCCCCATTTTGTTTATCCTCTTCTTGATCAATTGTGACACCTAAGTGTGAGTCAAACAAGTGATGTGAATATGTTGATACTTCTTTGAGTTTCAGTGCAACTTGATTAAAACGGTTAATCTAAGGCATCTCATTTCCTACTTTCCATGCCTGTGCTCATAATGTGATCACAGCAAACATTTGAGGTTAAGAGTGTCCTTCATCAAACCATCTTTAGCCCATAAACTTGCAGCTATTAAAGTAAAATGATGAGACATGAACACTTTCACTTTGGTCATAGGGAATGGAGTTTGTAATGAACACAGTGGGTGGGAAAGCAATACAGCACTTGAAACCAAAAGAGCAGCCACGTTTGTGTTGGTGAGTCAGGTGAAAGTTTAATGTTATTATAAGGCTGCAAATCTCTTGGTGAAATTTTACATGTTAATAAACAAAAGATGGCCAGGTTTCCCAAAACATAAGCTAAACTGAAGTGTGGACTGACAGATTCAGGTGCTCAGTACCATTTCTCATCTTTTCTGGATCCTGTGTGTCTGCTTTGACAAATACCACCCAACAGTAATCAGGAAATTCTAATCCAACCTTCCTAATGAGGGTCCACTACCAACAGGCCACCAATAAATGTCCCTTTATGTCGTTGAGGTCTCTCAATGTTCCCCAATATCAGAGGCCTTTGAATCCACCTTCAGCCATTAACACCACCCCCACATCCAGGGGTTTCTGGTCCCTCAACCACACCTCTGGAATAAGCCCAGGATTCAAGCCTCAATCAAGTTTGCTTTGATGTGAAGACCATTGGGTGATATCATACATTCTACAAGGGGCCATGATAGTGTTCTTAAGTCTGTGTCAGAAGGCCTGGGTTCAAGTCCCACCTGCTGCAGGGGTATATCATCACACATATGTTCAGGATGATTAAAATGATCAACAGTCCATGATGGAGCCAGGAGGTGCTCCACTGACCACCTCCACCACCTCTATCCTAATTGCGAATCTTAGAAATAGGGTATGCTGATGGTTTTCCAGAGATACAGAGGGAACCTCCCTAAGGATGTATTCCCTCCTTTCTGCTTGCCAGTTGTCCATGCAGCAAAAGCAGATCAAAGAATTCCAGAGGATACGGAATGAAGACCTTAAGTGGTAGTTGATTGACCACTTAATGGTCTCAACAGGCCTAAGGTAAGGATAAGAGTACAAACGCCTCAGAGAAAGCATTGATGAAGCTGCATCCTGCACATCACACCAGCTTAAATACTGACACCCTGGTGGCAACATTAGCCTTTGGGAATGTGTGACCATAATCTGATGGGCACTAGCTCAGTAATAGCTGGCCCAGGAAGAAAAGCCTGAGGCACCCAACACAGGAGGACAATAGAAAACAGGCACATGCTCAGAGTCAGGCATGAGAAACCAGTGGTGTCAGCTATCAAACTATGACCAAATGCGCAAGTAGGAACAGGAATGGTTGACTGACATTTTGGATGCAAATGGAGCCTCATTGCCCAGAAGATGCAGGAATGTAGTAATCATGCAACAGTCTGGCTGCCTCCATGGGCAGGTCCTCAGGGAGAGCTGGAGGGGTGCACACTTCTGCACTTCATCACTCCAGCCACTGGGGGATTGAGGGTGTGGCATTGGAGGAAGGCAGAACCTGGTGCACACTCCAGGTGCCCCATCCTCACAAGGAGACAGGGCATTTCTGTTAGGAGCAACCGTACACAACCCCCTCAGAATTCTCCACTCAGGAAACTTCAGATATGGCAGGGCCGTCCATCTCCATTCTGCTTCCCCTTCTGCTTGACCCTTCAAACCAAGGAGTGTCAACATGCCTCTGGCAAAATTCCCTTGGAATGTCTGGCCCATCCAGAAACAAGTGGCCCTGGATTACTCGTCCAAATCTCCCAATCCCCAATGGGATTTACTGCCAAACAGGCTCCCCCCTCTAAGATGTGGAAGTAGAAAGCCTATTGTGACATAATGGGAGGGGGAAGAAGAAGAAGATGACACTTTTGTGCCATTGGTGACAATGTACTAGCGGTGATCCTGTGCACCTTAAGGGCAGAGTGGCAGATGTGATCTATATGGACTTGAGTAAGGTGTTCAACAAGGTTCCCCATGGGAGACTGGTTAGCAAGGTTAGATCTCACGGAATATAGGGAGAACTAGCCATTTGGATACAGAACTGGCTCAAAGATAGAAGACAGAGGGTGGTGGTGGAGGTTGTTTTCCAGACTGGAGATCTGTGACGAGTGGAGTGCCACAAGGATCGGTGCTAGGTCCTCGACTTTTTGTCATTTATATAAATGATTTGGATGCGAGCATAAGAGGTATAGTTAGAAAGTTTGCAGATGACACCAAAATTGAAGGTGTAGTGGACAGCAAGGAAGGTTAACTAAAATTACAACAGGATCTTGATCAGATGGGCCAATGGGCTGAGAAGTAGCAGATGGAGTTTAATTCAGATAAATGTGAGGTGCTGCATTTTGGGAAAGCAAATCTTAGTAAGACTTATATACTTAATGGTAAGGTCCTAGGGAGTGTTGCTGAACAAAGAGACCTTGGAGTACAGGTTCATAGCTCCTTGAAAGTGGAGTGGCAGGTAGATGGGATAGGGAAGAAACTGTTTGGTATGCTTTCCTTTATTGGTCAGAGTATTGAGTACAGGAGTTGGGAGGTCATGTTGCGGCTGTACAGGACATTGGTTAGGCATTGGTTAGGAATATTGCATGCAATTCTGGTCTCCTTCCAATTGGAAAGGTGTTGTGAAACTTGAAAGGGTTCAGAAAAGATTTACAAGGATGTTGCCAGGGTTGGAGGATTTGAGCTATAGGGAGAGGCTGAACAGGCTGGGGCTGTTTTCCCTGGAGCGTCAGAGGCTGAGGGGTGACCTTACTGAGGTTTACAAAGTTATGAGGGGCATGGATAGGATAAATAGACAAAGTCTCTTCCCTGTGGTGGGGTAGTCCAGAACTAGAGGGCATAGGTTTAAGGTGGGAGGGAAAAGATATAAAAGAGACCTAAGGGCCAACGTTTTCACGCACATTTATGGAATGAGCTGCCAGAGGAAGTGGTGGAGGTTGGTACAATTGTAGCATTTAAAAGGCATTTGGATGGGTATATAAATAGGAAGTGTTTGGAAGGATATGGGCTGGGTGCTGGCAGGTGGGACTAGATTGGGTTGGGATTCTGGCTGGCATGGATGGGTTGGACCAAAGCGTCTGATTCCATGCTGTACATCTCTATGACTCTATGACTCTTTTGCTCTCTCTCTCTCTCTGTCTCTCTGTGTAGCCTCAAATGTTGCAAAATAAAACATAGCTTCGTGGTCACATATGAGATTCCATGGATGGAGGTCTGTTCTGAGGGTTTGCTGTGTCATCTGGAAGCAAGCGGAACTAGCCGTACACAGGACTATGGGTGCTGCTGACTTGTTGCACAACACCTAAAGGTTTTGCAGCCTCTGTGTCCAACTGGGTAGGAGTGAATGATTTTTACATCTAGCGCTGTGGCAGGGCGGTGCAGGAAGTGGGGGCATTGAATACATCAAGATAGCCAGGGAATAGGTCTCCTGCAGGTCTGTGTCCTGTGGGTCAGACTACAATTTCTTCCTCTTTAAAGGTCCCAACCTTGATAAGTCCAGCAGTCCCCTCATTCACAGGTCACTTCACTTACCCCAGTCACGCTGGGTGTGGGCACAGCTATTTTCTTTCCAAGTGTGCATTTTGATTTCCAACGTTATGGAAGGTGACAGTGATCACCTCCTCTGAGGCTTGTGGCCTTTGTCTCAAGGTGTCATTGGGCCACCAAACATCCACATCCTCTTTCTTCTCACCCTTCCCATAAATCTTGTAGACTCTGCACCCCACCCAACCCATCTATATTGTATGTGCAACTGCCCTTTCTCATTAAGCCTTGCATCTCCACCCCTTCTAAACACACACACACATACACACACACACATATATCACCCCCACCCCCCCTCTTTGGACAAACCTCTTTCCCAGACCAACCGCTTACAGATTCTGTTGGATCCCCTCACAATTGATGGCCTCTCTTCCTCCATGTATGCAACTTCCAGTTCCTCAGAATAACTTGTTGCGTCACATTTCTGCAGTAGCAGCTACCCCTTCTTAAAGATTTTTTCATCTTGAATGACGTGGGCATAGCTGCCTGTCCCTTGTTGTCCTTGAGAAGGTTGTGGTGAGCTGCCTTCTTGAACCGCTGTCGTCCACCTGCTGTGGGTTGACCCACAATGCCATCGGGGAGGGAATTCTAGGTTTTTTACCCAGTGACACTGAAGGAACAGTGATATATTTCCAGGCTTGGAGGGGAACTTGAAGGTGGTGGTGTTCCCATGGATCTGCTGCCCTTGTCCTTCTAGATGGAAGTGGTCCTGCGCCAAACTCCTGCAGAGATGTCCTGAGATGACTGCCTTCCATTAACCAGGGCTATCTTCTTATGTGTCAGGTCTCTAACTATGAGAGAATTTGCCCTCCCCATTTCCCGATACCCATTGATTCTAGTTTTGCTAGAGCTCCTTGATGCCACACTCGTTTAAATACAGCTTTGATGTCAAGGGCTGTCACTCTTACCTCACCTTTGGAATTCAGCTCTTTTGTCCATGTTTGAACTAAAGCTGTAATGAGGTCAGGAGTTTAGTGGCCCTGGTGGAACCCAAACTCTTGTTTCAACCAATATTTCCCTTATTTTCTGTGAATGGATCAGGCAGACTGCTCATAGTCTTCCTCCACCAACTTTCAAACTAGACAGCCCTAAATGAGGTGCCCAGATCCCTGACTAACCCTGTCCACCTTTCCGACTGCATTAGCTCTCTGTCCCTCATTGCCGCTCTGGAATGTGTTTTGCCAACTGCCACATTAAGAACAAAATGAGGACTAAAGATTCATTCCATGTGGTTGATAAGACTTTTTCACTATTATGGTTGCTTGCTGCAAAATGGTTTTCCCTTTACTAGACACACCCACAGAAGACTAGGCCAGTACCACTGTTGCCCAGGAGATAATCAAGGTGCACGTTGCTGATAACCAGTTAAAGTTTTAAAAACTAAATCTTCATATGCACATGTGTAAAGCAAGCTCAAGCTGAAATTCACCCTCTCAAAATATGCAGCTCTAGCAGCAACCCTTCCCCCAAGTCGCCCACTTCCACCCCCAAAATATATGCTTTTTTTTGTAAAGGGCACATTTACACACCAGATGCTGAGGGGAAGTGATGCAGCTTGCTTTGAAACAATAGTTGCAATTTGATCAGTTTGTTGTTTGTAAAGTTAATCGAAACAAGAGGAAATGATACCTTTGGAATTCCAAAGCTATCTGGACTTGCGTTCCTTACGGACAGATTAAATACTTTTAATGAAAATCAATGTGAAAAAACAGCCTTGCACCAATTTCAATTAGAACGTGTAAATATCATTACAGGCTTAGTTTGAGGGGATAGGCATTCATATAGCAAGGTAAGAAGTGTGCCCCCACTTCAAAAGGCTGATGCCATTTATCTTATAAATATTAATGGAGTAGAGTTCAAATACTGGGGCAAACACTCACTTTCTACTTATAAAGCCACAACTGACATAACTAGCAATGCCACAATATTAGAGAATGGATAGAATGGCCTCATTTTGAAAGTGATAAAGAGGTAGAATTCCTCCAATCTCCCACCAGGACCTTGTTGTACACGGTACAGAAACTTTGATTTTTTTTAACCAATCTTTCAATAAAGTGCTAGATAAGAAGAAACTTTGCAGAAATCCCACAGCGTAAGTCTTTTGTGAAATGACTGATTATTCAACCTCTGAATAATTGGAGAAATGTATACTATTTAAAACATTATGCTCAGACCAGGAAAACAATATAATGGAAGAGAATGGGAACTGATTAGGTAAATTGGAATTTTATACTTTGATAGAATTAAACTTCAATCAGGTACATTATTTTCCATAGTCAACTGTATTCAAATATTCAGGCCCATTTCAATATGTACAGCATTATCTTATTATCTTCCTATCTGCAGTGCCAGATGTTGTCTGCACTAAGGAAGATTAGAATTGATAGCAGTTCCTTATCTGTAATGTTTTTCTGCCCAAAGAGAGTCAACTACTTGGACACAAATATCACCTTGCTTATTTTTTCAGGGCTGCTACTTTCTGTCAATTGTCAGCATTTTTTTTTGCTAACATTTCTTCAAACATCCATGAGATACATTGATGTTTTCCTGTGATGTTGGCAGCGATGTCAGTGGGACTGGACAAATGATGCCTGCAGTACAAATGGCAGGCAAGCAAACAAATTGACTGAACATTCAAATTATTTTAGCCTCTCTGTCCTATTCCTAGCCTGACCTCTGCCACTGTTAACAATGATGTCTGGATTCTGGCTTCCTTTAAAAATGTTCTGTGTGACAGAGGCCTGTCGAGCAGACAAAAATGCTGTCATCTTTCGTATGACCTGCAAATTTTACTGTGTTCAGCTGGAAAACTATACAGATTCTTTCTGTAACCTCTGAAGAAATTTGAGGACTGTGGGATTTAAATAACTTTGTCCGCTTAGTTGTTCATCTCATGGTGGCACCACAACAGGAAGTTGAATTGGCCTCAAGGTCAAAGGTAAAGCAATGGGAAGGATGTCACAAATAGTCAGATTCTTCACTCTATTCACGACTCTCTTAATTTTGTACTTTTCACCCTGAGAGGTCATTGTAACTTCCTGTTAATGATTTCATCAACAGAATGAATAGAAAATTGATAAAGCTGTAAGCGGAACTAAACCTGAAAATCCAAGTTAAGCCACTTCTGAGTTTAATTGGAAATACCACTTTGTCATTCAATTTAGCATGCATGGGATTCAATCTGGTCCATTTGCTTTGGAAAAGAAAACAATCCATTAAATGACACAGATTCAGAGACTACATGCATGGCCCAGTGGAACCCTCAGCCATAAAGATGAGTAAGATCCTTAGCTTAGATTGCTGTTGTCTGTTGATTGCTGATCTCAGTAGGATATAGATAAGACCTCTATCCTAGGTTTTGCAGATTAGAATAAAGAAATATCAGATCCTGATCACTGCTCAACAACTCCATGCTGAATCATGGATGTATCTTTCTGCTAAATGAAACCAATTTGACAACCAGTCACCAAGTTCCATTGTTAAAAGATCCACTGGGCTTCGTTGTCTAGGTGCTTCACCAAATCACCTTTTTGTTGTTCACTCATGCGAAGAGGGCAGTGATGGTTAGCCCAGCATTTATTGCTCAGTGAAGAGTCAACTACCTGCTGTGGCTCTGGAGTCACATGTAAGTCAGATGAGGTAAGGATAAAGGTTTCCTTCCCTAAAGGGCATTAGTGAACCAGATGGGTTTTTCTGACACGTTTAGGTTTGGGTGGGATACTCTCCAGAAGATCAGTGTGGACTTGTTCGGCCGAAGGGCTTGTTTACACACTGTGTAGGGATTATAATAAAAAAGATTAAATGGCATGAAAGAATAGAGGTACAAAAGGTTGACTTAAACAGTAAACATGTTGTTAGATTTTTGTTAACAGTGATTTGACAATGTTCCTGTGAAACACCTTGTAATGCTTTATGACATTATAGAATCCCTACAGTTTGAATTGAGGCCCATCAAATCTGCACCAACCCATAAGACACAGGAGTGGAAGCAAGGCCATTTGGCCCATCGAGTCCACTCCACCAAATAATCATGCCTGATGGTTGTTTCAATTCCACTTAGCCGCACTCTCCCTGTCACCCTTAATTCCTTGCGAGATCAAGAATTTATCAATTTCTGCCTTGAAGACACCCAATGTCCTGGCCTCCACTGCATTCCTTGGTGATGAATTCCACAGGCCCACTACTCTCTGTTCTTCGATGAACATTCCACCCAAACCCAGCCTGTACACTATCCCCATAATCCTGCATTTACCATTGCAAGCCCAACTAGCCTGCACTACCCTGGACATTATGGGCAATTTAGCATGTACAGCTTTGGACTGTGGGAGGAAAACAGAGAACCCAGAAGAACTCCACATTGACACAAAGAGAATGTACAAACTCCACACAGTCACTCAAAGTTGGATTCAAACCACCTGGAATCGGCGCCACCTCATGCTCCCATGAGGAGGTTGAACAGTTCATCAAGTTCATCATCACATTCCACCCCGACCTCAGATTCACCTGGACCATCTCAGACATCTCCCTCCTCTTCCTGGACCTCTCCATCTCCATCAACGATGACCGACTCAACACTGACATCTTCTACAAACCCACTGACTCCCACAGCTATCTGGACTACACCTCCTCCCACCCTGCCTCCTGTAAAAGCGCTATCCCTTATTCCAAATCTCTCTGCCTCTGCCGCATCTGCTCCCAGGAGGACCAGTGACACCACAGAACACACCAGATGGCCTCTTTCTTTAAAGACCGCAATTTCCCCTCCCATGTGGTTGATAATGCCCTCTAGCGCACATCATCCACTTTCCGCACGACTGCCGTTGAACCCCACCCCTCCAACTGCAACAAGGACAGAAACCCTCGGTCCTCACCTTCCACCCCACCGACCACCATCTACATTGCATCATCATCTGCCATTTCCACGACCTACAAACAGACCCCACCACCAGAGATATATTTCCCTTCCCACCTCTATCTACTTGCCATAAAGACCATTCCTTCTACAACTCCCTTGTCAGATCCACGACCCACACCAACTCACCGTCCCCTCCCAGCACCTACCCCTGCCATCGCAGAAATTGCAAGCCTGTGCCCACACCTACCCCCTCACCTCCAACCAAGGCCACAAAGGAGCCTTCCATATCCATCAAGGTTTCACCTGCACTTCCCTTACTGTATCCATTGCTCCCGATGCGGTCTCCACTACATTGGGGAGACAGGATGCCTACTTGCAGAGTGCTTCAGAGAACATCTCCAGGATATCTGCACCAACCAACCCTACCACCCTGCAGCCGAACACTTCAATTCCCCTTTCCACTCCGCCAAGACATACAGGTCCTGGGCCTCCTCCGTTGCCACTCCCTAACCACCGGACGCCAGGAGGAAGAGCGCCTCATCTTCCGCCTTGGGACCCTCCAACTCATAGAGTCATAGAGTCATAGAGATGTACAGCACAGAAACAGATCCTTCAGTCCAACTCGCCTATGCCAACCAGATATTCCAACCCAATCTAGTCCCACCTGCCAGCACCCTGTCCATAGCCCTCCAAATCCTTCCAATTCATATACCCATCCAAATGCCTTTTAAATGTAGCAATTGTACCAGCCTCCACCACTTCCTCTGGCAGCTCATTCCATACCCGTACCACCCCATTGCCTCTTTTATATCTTTCCCCTCTCACCCTAAACATATGCCCTCCAGTTCTGGACTCCCCCACCCCAGGTAAAAGACCTTGTCTACTTACCCTATCCATGCCATTCACAATTTTATAAACCTCTAGAAGGTCACCCCTCAGCCTCTCTCAGTCCAGGGAAAACAGCCCCAGCCTTTTCAACCTCTCCCTATTGCTCAAATTCACCAAACCTGGCAACATCCTTGTAAATCTTTTCTGAACCCTTTCAAGTTTTACAACATCCTTGTGATAGAAAGAAGACTGGAATTGCATGCAATATTCCAACAGTGGCCTAACCAATGTTCTGTACAGCCATGACATGACCTCCCAACTCCTGTACTCAATACCCTGACCAATAAAGGAAAGCATACCAAATGTCTTCTTCAGAATCTTATCTACCTGCAACTCAATTTCAAGGAGCTATGAACCTGCACTCCAAGGTCTCTTTGTTCAGCAACACTCCCTAGGGTCTCACCATTAAGTCTAAAAGTCCTGTTGAAGTTTGCTTTCCCAAAATGCACTCCATGACGTCAATGTGGATTTCGCCAGTTTTCTCATTTCCCCTCCCCCCACCTTATCCCAGATTTAACCTTCCAACTCGGCACCACTCTCATGACCTGTCCTACCTGCCCATTTTCCTTCCCACCTATCCGCTCCACCCTCCTCTCTGACCTATCACCATTACTCTAACCTCATTCTACCTATCATACTTTCAGTTACCTTCCCCCCAGCCTGCCCTCCCCCTTCCCTTCCATTTATCTCACCACCCCCTCGGATCACAGCCTCATTCCTGATGAAGGGCTTTTACCTGAAATGTCGTCCCTCCTGCTCCTTGGATGCTTCCTGACCGGCTATGCTTTTCCAGCACCACACTCTCGACCCTAGTGTCTCTTCCCCAAGGTACTTTCTTTTGCTCAATGACATATGAGGTGCTAGTTATAGTGCGATGATAAACCCAGTTCAATCTTAATCATTTAGAGGCAGTGGTGTGTCTGTGGCATGTCTGAAGATGCCTGCTCTTTGTTAGGACTGGAAAAAGCACTGCTGACATATGTTTTTGTGCCTAGCAAAAGGCCACAAACTGTTTTTGCTTTAACTGACCTGATATTGCTTGAGAACAAGGGGCTGCTGTGCATTGATAATGACGAAAATGCAAGATCAAGTTTTGATGCCTTTCGCAGTTCCATAGCAGAGTAGTACTCATTGTCAATGCTCACAAACGGATACCAGCCATGTGAAAACTAACTGTGCAACAGGACTTGACAGAGTGGCACAGTTGTTAGCATTGCTGCCTCACAGCGCCAGAGACCTGGGTTCAATTCCCGCCTCAGGCAACACATTCTCCCCATATCTGCGTGGGTTTCCTCCGGGTGTTCCAGTTTCCTCCTACAGCACAAAAAATGTGCAGGTTAGGTGAACTGGCCTGTAGTGCAAAATTGCCAGTAGAGTTAGGTGAAGGGGTAAATGTAGGGGAATGGGTCTGGGTGGGTTGCTCTTCGAAGGGTCAGTGTGGACTCGTTGAGCCAAAGGACCTGTTTCCACACTGTAAGTAATCTAATCTTGAGGGGGACTGGAAATATAACTGAGAGAGAAGATTAAAAAGCAAAGAACTAATGTGTGAGTTCATATCCCGATAAATATAAAGAAATTTTCTGGTCTTCCAGAAAATAGCTTGGACTTTCATGCATTGCTGTGATCCATTATTGCTTGTTTTTGTTTTACCAATTCCAGGTATAATCACGGTACAACTGAACTATTAGTTACACATATATTGATTCATGTATAATTTAAGGTATAGGTATAGGATATAATCTGCTGACATATTCGCCACATTTTACAGATATGACCTTACTAGTTGGAGAAACTGGAGCTATTGTTTCGTGTCATTTGGGGCTGATATTCAGCATCCTCTCACCACTCTCTGCAGTGAGAGCCTTTCTTGGAAAGCAGGACAACATCTAATGCTTTACATTCATGATTTGCTTTGGCAAATAAGGTTAAGGAAAATCCCAAGACATTCCACGAATACATTAAGGGCAAAAGAGCAACTAGGGGGAGAATAGGGTCCCTGAAAGATCCATGAGGCTGTCTATGTATGGAAACAGAGAACATGACTGAGATACTAAACAAATACTTTGCATCAGTATTTGCTGTGGAGAAGGAAGCTAGGGAACTTGGGGAAATAGAGCTGAAAATGTGTTGCTGGAAAAGCGCAGCAGGTCAGGCAGCATCCAAGGAGCAGGAGAATCGACGTTTTGGGCATAAGCCCTTCTTCAGGAATGAGGAAAGTGTGTCCAGCAGGCGAAGATAAAAGGTAGGGAGGAGGGCCTTGGGGGAGGGGCGTTAGAAATGCGATAGGTGGAAGGAGGTCAAGGTGAGGGTGATAGGCCGGAATGGGGTGGGGGCGGAGAGGTCAGGAAGAAGATTGCAGGTTAGGAAGGCGGTGCTGAGTTCGAGGGATTTGACTGAGACAAGGTGGGGGGAGGGGAAATGAGGAAACTGGAGAAACCTGAGTTCATCCCTTGTGGTTGGAGGGTTCCGAGGCGGAAGATGAGGCGCTCTTCCTCCAACTGCTGTGTTGCTATGGTCTGGCGATGGAGGAGTCCAAGGACCTGCATGTCCTTGGTGGAGTGGGAGGGGGAGTTGAAGTGTTGAGCCATGGGGTGGTTGGGTTGGTTGGTCCGGGTGTCCCAGAGGTGTTCTCTGAAACGTTCCGCAAGTAGGCGGCCTGTCTCCCCAATATAGAGGAGGCCACATTGGGTGCAGCGGATGTAATAGATGATGTGTGTGGAGGTGCAGGTGAATTTGTGGCGGATATGGAAGTATCCCTTGGGGCCTTGGAGGGAAGTAAGGGGGGAGGTGTGGGCGCAAGTTTTGCATTTCTTGCGGTTGCAGGGGAAGGTGCTGGGAGTGGAGGTTGGGTTGGTGGGGGGTGTAGACCTGACAAGGGAGTCACGGAGGGTGTGGTCTTTTTGGAACGCTGATAGGGGAGGGGAGAGAAATATATCCCTGGTGGTGGGGTTCGTTTGGAGGTGGCGGAAATGACGACGGATGATACGCTGTACATGGAGGTTGGTGGGATGGTAGGTGAGGTCCAGTGGGGTTCTGTCCTGGTGGCGGTTGGAGGGGCGGGGCTCAAGGGCAGAGGAGCGGGAAGTGGAAGAGATGCGGTGGAGGGCATTGTCTACCACGACTGGGGGGAAATTGCGGTCTTTGAAGAAGGAGGCCATCTGGGTTGTACGGTTTTGGAACTGGTCCTCCTGGGAGCAGATGCGGCAGAGATGAAGGAATTGGGATTATGGGATGGCGTTTTTACAGGGGGCAGGGTGAGAGGAGGTGTAGTCTAGGTAGCTGTGGGAGTTGGCCGGTTTATAGTAAATGTCTGTGTTGATTCAGTCGCCCGAGATAGAAATAGAAAGGTCTAGGAAGGGGAGGGAGGAGTCTGAGATGGTCCAGGTGAATTTGAGGTTGGGTTGGAAGGTATTGGTAAAGTGGATGAACTGTTCAACCTCCTCGTGGGAGCATGAGGCAGCAGCGATACAGTCATCGATGTAGCGGAGGAAAAGGTGGGGGGTGGTGCCAGTGTAGCTGCAGAGGATGGACTGTTCCACATATCCTACAAAGAGGCAGGCATAGCTGGGGCCCATGCGGGTGCCCATGGCTACTCCTTTGGTTTGGAGGAAGTGGGAGGATTGGAAAGAGAAGTTGTTCAGGGTGAGGACCAGTTCAATCAGTCGAAGGAGGATGTCAGTGGAAGGGTACTGGTTGGTATGGCGGGAAAGGAAGAAGCGGAGGGCTTTGAGTCCTTCGTGATGGGTGATGGAGGTGTACAGGGACTGGATGTCCATGGTGAAGATAAGGCGTTGGGGACCGGGGAAGCGAAAATCATGGAAGAGGTGGAGGGCGTGGGTGGTGTCCTGAACGTAGGTGGGGAGTTCTTGGACTAAGGGGGACAGGACTGTGTCGAGGTATGCAGAGATGAGGTCGGTGGGGCAGGAGCAGGCTGAGACAATGGGTCGGCCGGGGCAGTCAGGTTTGTGAATTTTGGGCAGGAGGTAGAAACGGGCGGTGCGGGGTTGTGGAACTATGAGGTTGGAGGCGAAGGATGGGAGATCCCCTGAGGTGATGAGGCTATGGATGATCTGGGAGATGATGGTTTGGTGGTGGGAGGTGGGGTCATGGTCAAGGGGGCAGTAGGAGGAGATGTCCGTGAGATGGCGTTTAGCCTCAGCAGCGTAAAGGTCGGTGCACCAAACTACTACTGCACCTCCCTTGTCTGCTGGTTTGATAGTGACGTTGGGGTTGGAACAGAGGGAGTGAAGGGCTGCACGTTCCGAGGGTGAGAGGTTGGAGTGGGTGAGAGGAGTGGAGAAGTTGAGGCGGTTAATGTCGTGGCGGCAGTTGGCTATGAAGAGATCGAGGTCAGGTAATAGGCCAGCACAGGGTGTTCAAGTGGATGGGGTGTGTTGGAGGCGGGAGAAGGGAGCGTCAGAGGGTGGGCGAGAGTCTTGGTTGATGAAGTAGGCACGGAGACGAAGGCGGCAGAAGAATTATTCGATGTCACGCCAACTTGGGGAAATAAACAGTGATGTCTTGAAAAGTGTCCATATTACTGAAGAGGAGGTGCTGAAGGTCTTCAAATGCACAAAGGTAGATAAATCCCTGGGACTTGATAAGATGCATCCCACAACTTTGTGGCAAGCTAGGGAAAGGATTGCTGACCCCTGGCTGAGATATTTGTATCAACAACAGCCAAAGTTGAGGTGCCAGAAAGTCTGGAGAATGGCTAATGTGATGGCATCATTTAAGAAAGATGGTAAGAAAAATCCAGGGAACTATAGACTGGTAAGCATAGATCACAGGATGTCTGTGTTGCAGTTGTACAGGATATTGGTGAGCTCACTTTTAGAAAACTGCATTCAGTTCTCACCACTCTGCAATAGGAAAGATGTTGTTAAACTTACAAGGGTGTTGTCAGGTTTGGAGGTTTTGAGCAATAGGGAGAGGCTGACTAAGCTGGGTCTATATTCTCTGAAGTGTCAGAGGCTGAGTAGTGACCTTAGAGGTTTATAAAATCATGAGGGGTATGGATGGGGTGATTAGCCAAGATCTTTTTCCTAGGGAAGGGAGTCCAAAACTAGGTGGCATAAGTTTAAGGTGAGAGAGGAAAGATTTAAAAGGGGCCTGAGGGACAACGTTTTCATGCAGAGGGTAGTGTGTGAATGGAACGAACTGCCAGAGGAAGTGGTAGAGGCTGATACAATTACAACATTTAAAAGGTAAATAGGAAGTGTTTAGAGGGACATGGGCCAAATGCTGGCAAATGGGACTAGATCAGCTTGGGATATCTGGTTGGCGCAGATGAGTTGGACTGAAGCATACTCTATGACTCTATATGTTTCCGTGCTGTATAACTCTATGACTCTGTAGATCACTTTGATCTATATCTACCATTGTAATAAAAGGAATTGTAACAGTCAATTTGCAAATTTGCCAATTTTCAAATCCAGAAACAAAATAATCAATCTGTTTTTTTGGTGGTTGAAGAATAAATGTCAGCTGGTAATATTTCTCACACTTTTTAAACAATGCTACAGAATCTATTATGCTCACCTGAGTGAGTCTTAGTTTTGTCACTTCGAAAAGCAACACGTTCAGCAGTGTGGCAGTTCCTCATTACATGCTTTCATCTCAAGGTTGGATCTTGAACTCATGGCTCTCTGATATAAAGGGTAGTGTGCCATCATTGAGTTAAAACTGGCCTAATATCAGTCATGTTTGCCAAAACCAAAGCCAAACTCTCATCCAACAAGCACTTCTAGATCTTCTGAATGACTTACCTGTTCATCGTACGAAACCTCAAGCAGCTGTGGGATTTTTTTCACCAATTCTTGGAAGGCCTTGTGTGCAGCAGCTATCACCTTGATAAGCAGATATAGTCTCATGTAAAATGTTTTCAGTCTGCAGATGGCAGGACAATGTGTCTTTCCATCATGGTCTTCCATGGAACTATGTATATCAAAGGCACATATCCTCAGATATGTAGAGAATAAACCTCTGTGGCCAATATAAACAGATAGCATCATTAGGGCAAGTTTCTAATTGTTTGTCTATTGGTATGAACAAACATTTCTTTTGTGCCTTGTATATCCACATCCAAAAACTATTTGTATAGAGTAATGTTTGGCAATACAACCATGCCTACTATATGCAGAAAGGACTGAAGATGGCTGAAGCATCTTAGCAAACAGTTGTCTTTTCAAATGGTTGGTAGCTTCACTCAACTATTGAGACCGTTGTAATAACCTTTTCTTTATAGCCTTAATGAAACTTGTACTTTTCTGGTACCTATCCCTTCAGTAACACAAATGCACAGCAGGTCTCAGGTCAAGCAGGAGCCTCATGCAGTCTGTGCTACAGACACAGTGGTCAGAGCATCAGCAACCCATTATATCTATGTCTAATCTTCATTGAAATTGTCAGTCTGTCTAGGATGATAGTACTTCTATTTCTACTTCGGACTTTTTGTGTGTTCAAGAACGTAATCCCACTGTGGTTGCATCATTAAATCAGTATTTTTTAAGAAAAGTATTCTTTGCATATTATCCACCCTCATTGCACAATAGCTTGTATTTAAAAATTGCGTGCAAAGAAGTATTATCTGGCGTGACATTATGGTGTCAAGGTCTATTGTCACAAAGCAGTTAAACGTGCAGAAATACTTGTATACGTTTTTGTTGAAAGCAAGCCAAAAGGTGTATCAAGGGATCTCCAGTAAACTGATAAAATGAAGTAGAAGTGCAAATCTGCCATGATCTAATAGAATAGTGCAACAAGTTTAAAAGAGTATTGTTCTTATTGTCATATAAACTTATTAATAACTGGCTATGGTAGATTTTAAAAATATCACCTGGGTATAAAAACTGCCAATTAGTTTGACTACTCATTAAAGAAATGAATGCCATATTTGCTAGTATCTGTACTGCGTAGCCAATTCACATCTTGGACAATAAAATATGATTACTATCTTCATTAGTCAGACTGACAATATCACTGTCAACTGTCGTTTATGAGGTATCCGGTAAGTCTTACAACAAAGATAATTATCAGCAAACACATTTATTCATTGCTTTGTTAGAAATACATCTGTTAAGTGAGATATTAAACCAGACACTGATCGAATTTTTCAGGTGGACGTAAATCTTCATTTGCAGCCACTAAAAGAACAATAAAGAGCTTTTCAAGTGTTGTTAGCAGCACACCTTCCTTAACCTACACCACCAAAAACAGATTAACTGGCTATCCATCTTATTTTCTGTTGTGGGATCTTTCAGTGCATGTAGTTACAGCGCTATCCGCACAGTGGAAGAAATTCATTGATTTTGAAGTACATCAGAATGCCCTGAGGAATGTGAAATGTAAGTTCTTCCCCTTTTCCTGATAAGGGAATTTTAAAAATTGGTTATTCTTTCTGGAATGAAATTGGAGGCAGATTACAGGACGTATTGCATAAATGATTGTTAGCCTTCACTGTAGAAATTCCTATTAACAATATACCATTATTTACATAAAAACTGAACTCCAATCTGCAGTATTACCTATATTTTTTATATGATGTAAAATATTTAGACTGGGTTACTGACATCAGCTCACACATTGATTGTCTAGTTTCCAAATGGAAATGACATCAGGGTGAGCAGGGTTTTCAGTTGCAAAGTAGTCAATGGTAAAAAAAAGCACATAAACTTACACAGTTTTTTTTCAATGAACAAAGACAATAATTATAATAGCATCTTCTGATTACTATCCCCACTGGTCAGTGTGATCTTAACTGTGTCAGTTATGGTTTGAGCTATGGAGAGGCTGAACAGGCTGGGGCTATTTTCCCTGGAGTGTCAGAGGCTGAGGGGTGACTTCATAGAGGTTTACAAAATTATGAGGGGCATGAATAGGATAAATAGACAAAGTCTTTTCTCTGGGATGGGGGAGTCCAGAACTAGAGGCATAGGTTTAGGGTGGGAGGGGAAAGATATAAAAGAGACCTAAGGGGCAACATTTTTACACAGAGGGTGGAACGTGAATGGAATGAGCTGCCAGAGGAAGTGGTGGAGGGTGGTACAATTGCAATTTTTAAAAGGCATTTGGATAGGTATATGAATAGGAAGAGTTTGGAGGGATATGGGCCGGGTACTGGCAGATGGGACTAGATTAGGTTGGGATATCTGGTTGACATGGATGGGTTGGACCGAAGGGTCTGTTTCCATGCTGGACATTTCTATGACTCTATAACTCTATTACTCTATGACTCATGAAGTATTCGGTTAGTCTCACTGTGTGATAGTTATCATAGGACAGCACTAGCCAATATTGTATGTTCACAGTTTCAGGAATATTGCAAGACTCTCCTTCAATAACTATAAACAGTACATGTGGAGGAAAGGGGACCAATACTGCACCAGTGAAGTAAAGACAACCTGAATCACACCCAGGCAAGCAAATATGTGTGCTGCCCACGAGCATCAGCAGAGCTGAATGAGAGCTGTGCAAACTTTATAAGTAACACATGATTGCAGTCATGTGAGAGGTTTCCAACACCCACGTGAAAGTTTGGTGCCATTTGAGCATAAAATGTCTTTAAACAAGAGCACTTAAATGGGAAATTCCACTGCCATTTTTAATTGCAGAGTGATAAATGAAATGAGGACGGTTAGTCAGCCTGTATGATAGGATTTTTCTCAATTCTTCCCACTATCATTGTTTTGTGAAAAATACTTCATTATCCTGGATCCTTGTATATAACTGTAAATACTTTTGTTTTTTTCTTTTACTTAAATTCTAACTGATTTTCATGCTTCTATAACTTTTACCTTCAAAGATGCAGAAATTTTCAAAATTTAATGGATTTTGGAGAATGCATCACAAATGTTTAGACAAGCACTATTACTTTTGAAACAGGTACAAATTCTGCTTCTGCTTATGGTGTCCCAAGGTTAACAGCCTTGAGTGAATTAATCAGGTTTGACTAAATCTGGATTACCATGTGAAACAGCCCTTTGTTGGCATGGGGGCATCAAACACTAAAGGTTTACATTCAACAGAACAAGTAGAGCTTAAAGGGGTATTGTTGCTTCACATAAGTTTTGCCAGACAATTCACCAGTAAAGATAGAAGAGAAAATTTCAACACGCAATGACACATTCATGCCATTTTGCATGGATTACTGAGAAAAAGAGTTACGCAAGGAAAAGTTTGCACCGCCCCAAATAGGATATTTTAACCTTAGCCTACTTAGCTTCTGCGTCAGCACAGATCACGATGCTTTGTAATTTAGGCAAAGTACATCATCAGTGAGAACAAAGGCAGGAGTTGTTGACTTAAACCAAGGTACAAGGGATGAATCGTTTAAAACAGCCATAAATAAAGAATTCCGCATTCTGTTCACCAACAAAAGTAGTTTACAAAATACAGAGATACCAAAAATATCTTATGCCAATTTAAGAAAAAAAGATACGGGAGGACATTTTATGCAAAGTAATTTCATTTCTCTTGAACAAGGAATAATTTTTCACTTGATTTAACTGGCATTAAGCAGCACAACTGGCCATAGATTAAGGGTTCAGCATTCACACCTTCTCATTTCACCATCTCAGTTCTGCAGTAAGAATATTTTTCCCCCCTGTCTCACTAAGAAGGTATATCTAATAGGTTTGCCTGACATCAAACAACATGAGCAGACACAAACAGCAGTGAAAATGTTCACACCTTGCTTCTCACATAACACTCTCCACTCTGCCTACTTTTGTTTATCATGACAGCCCAACCTAATTATGTGCAACATTTCAGAATCATTAACTTTGTAGCATTTTTTCTTCCAAATGCAAATACCCAAGATGAAGGCAGAGTATGTTGTACTCAGAGATGGGGGATTGTTTGATTAATTGCTTAATGATGGACTGCAGCTTCAGTCAATAAAAAAAAGTTGACATATAGATTTAGTCATCACTGCAATAATGTTTTTACATAAACGCATTGTTGTGTTAGTATTCTTAACTTATTCACAGTTTCTGCTTTACTGAATAGAGCAATGCTTATAATTTCTGTTTCTACTGAGATTTTTAAATATAACATGTAACCGAACCTGGCCATGTAGTGGGCAATATTAAATGATCTGTCATATGACTATGCTATTACACCCACAGATACCGTACTTTGTTTTCTTAGCAGAGTCTCATGAGAAAAGATTTTCCAGGATTTGTGCTCAGGTGCCCAGGATTGTGCTTGAATTAAAACTTTAACAGTACTGCATTTATAATTCTGGACTTTATTTCAAATCCTTGTCAATTCAAAGTTTTTTTTCCATGTGAAACCAGATGAAAGCATGCCGTTGGTGGTGTTATTGCAAAATAGCGGTGTAAGAGGTAGAAATTTCTTCTTAGAATTGTTTGAACACAGAATTATACAATACAGTTGGAGGTTATTTGGCCCATTGTTCCTGAGTTGACTTTCTAAGAGGCTTCTCAATTCTCCTCATTCCACTTATACTTTCCCTGTAGTCCTCCAACATGAGTTTGCCAGACCAAACATATATACTTTGACGGTTCAAATAGAAATATTATTATTTCAATGAAGGTACCAACTGAAAATAGGGCAAATGAAAAGAATAAAATGTTGAACAAAGTTTTGAAAGCATAAAGTCCAACTGCTGGGTATCTACCATTAATCTCACACTAACTCCGCTACTTTTTACTGTAATATTACAGGGAATATTTAGAAGCTCAAGACAAAAAGATGGATTTTCACTGGTGAAGTGCTGAATTGACATCTCTAGAAGACCATCTGTTGTTTCTTTTCTGATTATACAAAAAAAATGGAAATTTTAGTGTTTGTTTGAAGGCACTGGGTGGAATTTAATTGAGCTTGTTGTAGCTGAAAAGATGGTAGCTAGGCTATCTTAATTGCTGGAGCGACCACTGCAACAATCTTCTGGTTACAGGAAAATCTCCTACAATCTAATGTGGGCAGAAAGAGGCCCACATTAAGACTGGTCTGCTCACATCCAGTAATTTAGGCTCATTAATGAGTCAATCGATACCAATTATTCCTGAATCCAGTGGCTCAGGGAATATTGGCCAACCAGGAGGCTTCTTCACTTTCAGGGATTCAGCTTCGGGAAGGGTCAGCCGACTGAAAGCTACCCCTTTGATCTTGCTTTCAAATCCCATGCCCCACCGGGTTCCTGTCTCTCCATGATTCCTATTGTGCCATCACTCATTTCAGTCCAAACATCCAGTAAAGACCATCCTGGTGAAATTACTGCCTCACTACCAGCAATAGCCACTACTCCAGCTGCTGCTGCTAGGAATGGACAGCAGTGGACATTTGATTAACTGGCAGTAGTCTTCTTATTGCTAGGATCCTACAGTGCAAGGAAGGCCTAATGCTGAAAAGTTAAGTGCCTGGTTCAGTCAGGTCTCCACAGAATTGATGGGAGTTCCCCATTGGTTCCCCAGCAGGTGGACAGGACCAGTGCCTCGAAGTATAAATTCTGCCATTTGAATCTCTGTCCCTTTTCACCTCTTCCCTTCACCTTCTCCTCATCCCCCAGATTTATGCTGCTGCCTGCTGTAGTGTATAAAAAAGAATGAACCTTCTATCTTCTGTCGAAACTGTTGTGATGTTAGTAGCAGACATTCTGGTATCTGGATTCCAGAACTGATAAATTGATAAATCCACCACTTATTCTGGTTTGCTGTATTCTGGTGTTAATGAATTGAGGAGGATTCTCTTCTTTGCCATTATCATTGACCATGCAAATCATATAATAACCTAATAACTCATTGACAGATCCTTGTGTCTGTATGTCTGTGTTATTCTGTTTGATGCAAGAATGATTGGGCGACAAATGCTGGGCTAAGCAGTGACACCCATAACCCATTATGAATAAAGGAAAGTACTGATAAATAGAGTAGATTCTTTGGATTTGGCAGTTATAACAGGAGATATTTAATACAATGGCAACACGAGATTGATGAAAGTCTGGGCTTCAATGCCATCAGTCCTCTGGGGTTCATATCCTTAATATTTCCATGAGTGGTGGATAGTTGAGGAGTCATAATTCCTCCACAAATAACATTTATGACACATTGAACGTTATGCCTACAGGCCAATGCTTGGCTCTAAATGCAGTTTCCTTTTGGGATTACTACGATTTGACTGTAGTAACTCAAGCCGTGCACAATTATCTATTTTTCTCTGAACACAGCATCGATAAAAATGTGTGAAATTAACATACAATAAGCAGACTTGAGGGTTGTCCATAATCCTTAAGAATATGTATAATGTTGATTATATTGAAACAATTTATCTCACTTCACAGTTATGAGGCATCCTATGTTTTATTAACATAGCAAAAACCTAAGCAGATTAGTTTCTGGATTTGGTTTAATATTTTTAAGTTGAGTGGAGAAAGATTTAAAAAGGACCTGAAGGGCAACTTTTTCACATAGAGGGTGGTCAGTATGTGAAATGAACTGCCAGATGAAGTAGTAGATGCAGATATAGTTACAACATTTAAAAGACATTTGGACAGGTACATGAATAGGAAAAGTTTAGTGGGATATGGGCCAAGCATAGGCAAGTGGGACTAGTTTAGTTTGGGAAACTTAGTTGGCATGGACCGAATTGGAAACCAGTTGTTTCTCCGCTGTGTGATTCAATGACTCTATCTAAAGGGCTAGAATATAAGGCTGCAGATATCATGCTGCAGTTATTCAAAACCCTAGTTGATCCCACTAAGAATACTGTGAGCACCACATCTTACAAAGGCTGATTTGGCACTGGAAGGAGTTCAGTGCAGGTTTACAAGGATGATAGTAGACTTCAGGGGTTAAGCTGTGAGGAGAGATTAGACAAATTAGGCCTTGTTCTCTGGAAGTTAGAAAATTAAGGGGTGATGTAATCAAGGTATTCAAGATATTAACAGTTAAAGATGGGATTGATATAGATAAAGTATTTCCACTGTTTGAAGATTCTACAATATGGGGAATAGTCTAAGGATTAGGGCCAGGTCATGCAGAAGAGATGTGGCGAGTACTTCTAAGTAGAAAGAATAGTCGAGATTTGAAACTGTCTTCCTCAAATGGTGGTGAATGCTAATTCAATTGTTAAAACTGAGATATACATTTTTAAATTAAATAACGGTATCAAGGGATATGGGCCCCAGGCAGGCATGTGGAGTTAGGCCTCAGATCAGCCAGATCTTATTGAATGGCGGTAAAGATTTGAGGGATTGAATGGCCTACTCCAATTCCTATGTTTCTGTTTTCATAACTCATTGGCAAAATAACTCATCAGAAATGATATTCTGCAAGTGTTCTATTGATTGTCTGCAATATCTTTGACTGAAGAATCGTGAAAATCCCAGAGAAGTAGCACGATCAGTGTTCATGCTACTTTTCTGTGGTTTGATGGGTCTATGCCAAAGTTCTGAGATGAATAGGAGAACTCCATATAAAAATTCATCTCCTTTGCTTTTTTTTCCTGAGTCTAAAGGACAAAGAGAGACAGAGAAATGAAGCCCTGTTAACATATAATGATGGGCGATCTCCCTTGTGTGCCATATGTAATAAGATCATAAAACCAAATATGAAGAACCAGTTTGCAATTACAGAGAAATTTTGCCTCTAAATGCTGTGATAAAGGCCAATGTGTTACATTGAAATGAAAGTCTGAATGAATACATTTTGACTTAAAATTAGTATTAGTCTGGAGATCAAAACCAGTATCTTTCACAATCAATTAATAAAGGCAGGAATATGTATAGATGGAATGAAGATAGATATTTAAATATTACAATGGGCAGTGAAGGCAGGGGTATCTCTGTCGGAGGGAGCCTTTCATCACAGGATTGTGTCTTAGTGATCCATCTGCAAAGTGTCACTGAGCATGCCCCACACATTACTACATTTTTAAAAAAATCAATCCTCTCAATCAAACCTGTTTTTATTCATTCACAAGATGTGGTCATGACTGGCTAGACTAGCATTTATTGTCTATCCTTAATTGGCCCAAAGGGCATTTAAGAGTCAACAATAGCGTTATGGATCTAGAGTCACATGTAGGCCAGATCAGGTAAGGCCAACAGATTTCTTTCCCTGAATGACATTAGTGAACCAGATGGGGTTTTCTAACAGTTGGCAATGGTTTCACAGTCATCAGTAGACTCTTAATTTCAGATTTTTATTGTATTCAAATTTCAACACCTGCCATAGCAAGATTTTTACATGAGTCCTTGGAACACTACCTAGTCTCTGGATTAACAGCCTAGCAATAATGCCACAGGCCATCTCCCCTCCTGTTTTCAGTCTTTACATGACCCCTTGGTCACATAGACATCCAATAGCACACAAAGACAACAAACTTGCAATCCTGTCAAGAATTTCCTTGGACTGGTACATCTGTCAGTCTAATACAAAGTGTTCAGCATTCAACAGGGATTCTGTGTTAGTGTTTTACTGACTGATGAACATCCTCAGGCTAAGAAGGATGCTACAGGAATACAACTTCTTTGTTTCCAAATCAAATTATTGCTTCGCCTCTGAGTGCTGTACCTGACTGGCATTGTGAAATGGAAACACTATTCCAGTTCTGGGATTGCACTTTAAATTAAGCACCCCAAAAACCTTTCAGTGCACTCGACTGGTGGGTACTGTCTCTTTAAGATCTGAGGTGTGAGATTTGTACAGGCAAACCAAATGCAGGCTGTAGAAGGTGTGGGGCATGTGACTGGGTGGAGTGGCGTTAAATGGGCAGGAGGAGGTGTAGAATTGGGACAGGGGCTGAAACTAGTCATCTAAACCAAACTTTGATTTGTCTAGGATCACTGACCTCCCATACCTAGCAGGCAAACTGCGTGGCCTTGAGGAAGCATTCCCCTGTGGCGTCATTATTACCTCCACATCTGTCACATGATGTCTATTGTCTTTGTATTCTCCGTTTACTCAATATCTACTCAGATGGGCTGAGAGGTTGTTAGTCTATATTTCTTCCATCATTATCTTTAGCAGGCAACGTTCTGCTTTATAATGAAGAGCATAGCCTTCATCCTTAATGTTAAGTTTTCATTTTCCCACTTTAAATTTTATCCACTTGTTTCCTCATCCACTTACTCATGGCATTGCAGAGATGGCTGCAATAGTTCTTGAATGTACTAATATACAAAATAGAAGGTGAGGTAGACCAGTCAGCCCCGTAAGTAGGCTCCACTATTCAATAAGATCATGGCTGATTTGTTTGTTTTTCAAATTCCATGCTACCATCTATTCTCTGATAACCTTTGTTTCCCCTGCCTAACAAAAATCTATCACTGTTGTCTTGAAAATACTCTAGGCCCCCTTTTCACTGCTCTCTGAAGCATAGAATTCCAAAATCTCACAACCCTCTGAATGAAAAACATTCTCCTTTCATCTGGCATAATAGCGATCCCCCTAATTTAAAAAAAAAGTGTCTCCTAATTCTGAACTCACCTCAAGACGAAACATTTTCCACATCCACCATGTCAAGATCATTCAGGATTTTATACACACGAATTAAGTCACTACCCACCCTTTCAAACTCCAGTGGAAGCAAGTCCAGTCTGTCCAACCAATCCTCATCAGACAACCGGCTCATTCCATATATCAATCTAGTAACACTTCCTCTGACCCACAGGACTTATACACTTAATGGTAAGGTCCTAGGGGGTGTTGCTGAACAAAGAGACCATGGAGTGCAGATTCATAGCTCCTTGAAAATAGAGTAGCAGGTAGATAGGATAGTGAAGAAGGCGTTTGGTATGCTCTCCTTTATTGGTCAGAGTAGTGCGTACAGGAGCAGGGAGGTCATGTTGTAGCTGTACAGAACATTGGTTAGGCCAGTTTTGGAATTTGCGTGCAATTCTGGTCTCCTTCCTATCGGAAGGATGTTGTGAAATTTGCAAGGGATCAGAAAAGATTTACAAGGGTGTTGCCAGTGTTGGAGGATTTGAGCCATAGGGAGAGGTTGAATAGGCTGGGGCAGTTTTCCTTGGAGCGTCGGAGGTTGTGGGGTGTCCTTATGGAGGTTTATAAAATTACAAGGGACATAGATAGGATAAATAGACAAAGTCTTTTCCCTGGGGTTGCGGAGTCCAGAACTAGAGGAAATAGGTTTAGGGTGAGAGGGGAAAGATATAAAAAAGACGTACGGGTCAACTTTTACACGCAGAGGGTGGTACGTGTATGGAATGAGCTGCCTGAGGAAGTGGTGGAGGCTAGTATAATTGCAACATTTCAAAGGCATTTGGATGGGTATATGAATAGGAAGGGTTTGGAGGGATATGGGTGGGGTTCTGGCAAATGGAACTAGATTGGGTTGAGATATCTGGTTGGCATGGACAAGTTGGACTGAAGGATCTATTTCTGTGCTGTACATCTCTATGACTGCATGACCCATTTTCAATTGCATTTTTATTTTTAATTGAATAAGGAAACCAAAACAACATGCAATATTCAAGATGTGATCCCTCTAATGTCCTGTAACTGAAGTATAACATTCTTATTATTATTTTCCATTGCTGTCATAATAAAGTTAAAAATCACACAACACCAGGTTATAATCCAACAGGTTTAATTGGAAGCATACTCCGAAGCGTCGCTCTGAAAGCTAGTGTGCTTCCAATTAAACCTGTTGGACTATAACCTGGTGTTGTGTGATTTTTAACTTTGTACACCCCAGTCCAACACCGGCATCTCCAAATCATGTCATAATAAAGGATGCTTCACATTCGCCTTCTTAATTATGTACTGATCATGTGAACTAACGTTTTGTAATGAATGCACGAGAACACCTATATCCGTCTGCACCTTGGTTTTCTGCAGTCCTTCTCCATTAATGAGTTTCTGATCTATTTCATTCTTCTTACCAAAGTAAAAAAACTCCACGGTTTCCCTTATTATACTCTGTCCACCAGACTTTTGTCCGCTCATTCAATTTATCTTTCTTCTTATGCAATGTCCTAGTGTCTTCTTCCCTGCATACTTTCCTACCTATCTTTACATCATCTGCAAATATAACTATCCTGCCTTTGCTTAGTTCATCTAATTCAATGATGTGAATTGTACAAAGGTGAAGCCTGTCAATCAGACAAAACCCCATTTATGCATAATCTCTGATTTCTGCTAGTCCCTCAGTCATCTATCCATACTAATATGTTACTGCCTATAAAATGAGGTTTAATTTTCTGTTGTAACATTTGACATGGAAACTTGTCAAATGTCTTCTGGAAATCTAAATACAATGTATCTACCAGCTTTCCTTACAGTAGATACAGTAGATCATACAGTAGATGTTACACCTTCCAATAAAACAAATTAATCGGTTAAACATGGTTCTCCTTTTACAAAATCATGCTGATTTTTCCCAATTACCTTACCTTTTGCTAGGTGTGCACATATAATCTCTGAAATGATTGATTCTTGTATGTTCCTCATCATGGATGTCAAGCTAGCTATCCTGTTATTTTCTGTTCTTTCAATCTTTCCCTCCTTGAATAGAGGAATAAAGAATACTTCTTATCTTCCAGTCTGATGGAACCTTTCCTAAATTTTGTGAGTTTTGGTTATTTATCGCCAACACATTTACTATACCATCAGCCATCTCTTTTAAGATTCTAGGATGAAGACTTGTCAGCCCGTAGTTCCATCAGTTTGTTTTGTACCACTTATAACTTTAATTTCACCAAGTTTCTCTCTCCTTCCATCTCCTGATTTGTAGCAGTTACTGGGATCTTTTTATATCCTGTATAGTGAATATAGAAGAAAAATATTTGTTCATTTTCCCTAATATTTATGATTAACTGCCTTTGGCTCATTGCAGAGGAATGGCCCATTTCCTATATTGATTTCTCATTAGCACTCTGACTGACACCTGTAATCCTTAGAATCCGGACATGGCTTACAGGACTAAACTTGGCTAGCCCCTGTAGTGTATTCAGACAAGCCCTTTGACCTGACTGTGGGGTTACCTCCTGACTGTCATCTATCTTCACCCCACTTTGACTCTTCCCCTTTCATTTATGTACACTTAGCTATGCAGCAACTCTGATACTGACACGTGTGGTGCAACACACTGACATGTCCACACTGTGCTGACTGATAGATTGTTTGTTCAGTGCTCCCCAGTATCACAAAGTGTTTAGCTCCTTGGAATTCATTGCTAAAGCCTCTGAGTACTCAGAAAGCAAGCAAAGAGCTGTCAGATGTTAATATCCATGTCACTGGAAAAGTATCCTGTCCAGACGCATGAGATATGTCTACCTGTGTGCAAAATAGTTGAGACAAGCATGCAAGTCATAGGTGTTAGCTCTGATGTTAAGTGTTGATGGTTAAAGTGGTGTCTGAGTTGGTATGAGGGCTGGCATGATGATCTGGTAAAGCTGGTAGTTTGCTAATGTACAGTTGCATGGATGAAGGTCTAAGCAGGATGTTGGCCTTGGAACACATAGAGACATTGCACAGAGGAATCTGGGACTGGCTTTTGGAGTGCTGCTGCAGCCAACAACCATTTGTGATTTACATGCTGGAAATTTACACTTCTCAGTGATGGAGATGAGAATTGCAGGTCGGATGGAAATAGGGTGTGTTGGCATTAAATGTAGGATGCAAATGCATGGAAGCAAAGCAGTCATCACTGAAAGGTAAGATTCTAAAGTCGTTTTTTAAGGCTTGAGGCGAAATTCGGAAGAGGTTTTCTCAATAGTCAGAAACTGATTTTTTTTTTATTTTTACATCTTTTCTTACTCTTCTTGCTATTACTCTCACCAAGAAAATGTTCAGCCTATTATCTTCGCATTACCTCAGAACTACCACTGGTTTCTATTTAATCATGTAATTCTGGCACCATCACTACATCACAATCTCAATTATTAAAGAAGTGCTATGACAGATGAAGACAGACAAGGCATGTGCATAAATATCTTGAACGATAGTGTGAAGTGGAAATTAAATGGAAGGGGTGAGCTTCATGACCAGGTGTCAGTCTTAGATGAGGAAGTAAAAGAGAAGCATGGCAGAAGAATTAAAATGGTCTTGCAAGGAGAGAGATAGTTTAGTGCATTCTCATGGATGAAATAATACTTCTAGGAAAAAGGGAGGACAAAGGGCCCAGAAGTCATAGCATCAGGCAAGAAAGGGTAAAAAATAATCCAAGTAGGCATGAATACAACCAACAAAGATTATGCAGTGGTGGATAGAACTGGAAGGAGAACAGACAACTTGAACAATATGGGCTATGGTGTAGTGGTTTTGGACAACCTCAAAATTAATAGAAATGAATGAAGTTTGAGGAATAAAGGTACAACTCATAAATAATGGGAGGTTTGACATTGTAAGTGAATCAGAAAAATGAGTAAATAGCAATACATAATGGAGCACAACTTCCAAGGATTATAAGTTGTTCAGCAAGTGCAGGAAGAGTAGACAATGAGGTGCTTTATGCTCGTGGATGTATTAATAAAAGAATAAGACAAATTGCAATTGGATAAAAATTTCATGAAAATATGGTAGATCATATTTAACCAAGGTGAAAAATGGTGAGTACCTCACTTCAATTAAGACAATAAATATGTAGTTAGTGTGCAGCTTCACTTTGATTGGAGACTTCATTGTTTTAAACATCTCATTGAACCACATTGGTGTATTCTCTAGTTCCTGGAAGATCATAATATTCACATATAAAATATTTCTGGACTTTTGGTCTCAATAAATGCAAAACCTTTTCTCCATTACCTCATGATCTTAAACACCATATGTTTTGCTTTATAAATGCATTTTTGTTCTCTGTATGATGGCAGGTTTTTCATAGGGGAGGAAGGCGGGAAAGAAAGAACCAATTTTAATGGGTGGTACCTATCTGTAGTAGTTGGTTATAGCATACTATGTAGCTAAGATTCTCCCGTGTTCTGGTCCCACAAGCTAATGTTAAAGCCACAATGTCGAGGGCTAATAACAAAACATCACTGCAAAAATATTTTTAAAAACCATTATGGTGGGTGATGGCCAAATGAATCTATCACTAGACTTATTAATCCAGAAACTCAGCTAAGGTTCTGGGGACCTGGTTCAAATCCTGCCATGGAAGAATTTGAATTTCATAAAAAAGATGTCTGGAATTAAGTGTCTACTGATGACTGTAATGACATAGTCAGAAAAATTCATTTGGCTCGCTAATGTTCTTCAAGGAAGGAAATATGCCATCCTCACCTGGTCTGATCTACATGTGACTCCAGATCATAGCAATGTTGTTGATTGTCAACTGCCCTCTAAAAAGGCCTAACAAGCCACTCAGTTTAAGGGCAGGTAGGGATGGGCAAAAATACTGCCCAGCCAGCAATGCCCATGCTCTATGAGCAAATAAAAAAAAATTCATTTCCTATACATCAATAATTTGGCTGGAATTTCAAAAATTGTGGTGATCTGGAGGTTAGTGTGGTTGATGGCAAGGAACAAATGAAACTAATTTCTATCCTATTACTGTTACAATGCCAAGAGCATTAATTTTGACAGTGCATGGGCCTATGTCTAGCAATGCCCAGATAGTTGTTGTATGAGTTTTCCATTCTATTGCTCACTATACGGCAGATTTGTTATCACTGTTCCCTTTCAGGATTGGAAGCTACAGGACCTGATGAATCTAGTGTGGCAGAGTGAAAACACTTGGTACGAAATGCAAAAAGGGTCTTGCCTTAAGGTGTAGTTTATTGCATGATAGAAATTATGTACATCTTACACTGACATGATAAATGTTGTTGCAGACACTATGAGGTATCCAAGATGGTGAGTTTTACTCCTAAACTGTTTTGTCCCAGAGTTCAAGTGGATCACCATTGTTGTTGGTATATAAGATAAACCTCAGTATTAACACTTTCCGACCTTGATACAACAATAATGATACACACCATATTATAGTATAAAAGGAGAACATGAGTTTTTTCCTCTCTCTAAACCATGCTGGTAACCAGTTTTAAAATATTTGTTCCTCTGTGTCAACATATGAGCAAATTTACATTTGAGCAGCTACTCTGTTGTATTCAAAATATTTAACTACAAAATAAAATGCAATTTGCTTTTCTGCCAAAGCATAGCAAATCACTCAATTTTGACACTAGTCTGGTGTCTCTAGTCTCACTATGAGATGTGATAATAGATTGGCACCTCTTTAGACCTTAACTCTAGTTGGCCATTTGAAGCTACAAGGGAACTGCCTGTCAATGTGGGAGGTATTCTGCTTGGCGTGTATTATTAAAATGCGTTATTGCCCAGTGCCTGCTTCTTCTATATTCTAAACTCTACATGTGTGGTATAAACACTGCATGTTTATTATATCAGTAGTTTGGAGATGAAGTGTCAGGTAATGTACCTTTCACTGTATGAGTGTCATAAAGTAATTTCACTTTGTGGCATTGGGTTACACAAGGTCAGTTCAGCATTTTAAACCATAAAAAAACAGAACTTAATCCTGAATCAGTATAATTGAAAACATCAGTTTACAACATTTACTAGCATGCTATAAAAACGTAGTATTCCCTTGTGTAGTCTTACGTCGTTGCACCTCCATACTTCTTTTACATATATCATGCTTAAGCTAACTGAAGCAATTTGGAAATATAAGAGAGTGTTTCAAAGTGCTCAAGCGATTAAACTTTATTCCCTGTTTAAAAGCTGGTGTGTTTTGCAGATCAACATATTTGCATAAAGGGTTTGATAAAGTACTTCAGGTTAAAGTGATGATAATCTGCCATAAAAGTAAAATAAAAGCTGACAAGATTTGAGCTCTTCTGCCTCCAAGCAGCATAATTGAGAAACAAGAACTTTTTTTTTCAGTGCGTGGGAGTCTTAGCCTGTCTTAAGACTACTTATTTTCTTCTACAAACTTTCCAGCTTGTTGGCTGATCACTGAAACAGAACTAGGTTGTGGGTCATAGGCAGAACCACACCAGAAACTGCAGGGCAGCTCCCTGAGGCAGCAAATGAGTGGTGGCCTGATGGGACTGCTGGCTGTGTGTTTCCAAATACCTCTTTGTGAAAAGAGTATGACACATTATTAAACTACACCACCCACCTTCCCTTTTTAGATGATGACATTGTGTAATAACTGATAGTGTTGACACATGTTCATTGCTGGTCAAGAGCATTACGCTGTTTCCCCGAGAGAAGTAACTTTCTACAATGATTACAAAATGCATTTTACAGGGATATGCACCATTTTTTTTTAACCAAAAAGGACTTGAACCTTTGCATTTGCTATCATTTTCCATTTCAATTTGCTTGACTTGACTGACCAGGATTGCAGGAGTAGGTTGAGGTTGTGTGTGTGTGATTATCCAGGAGTAAAATGTAGTTGCATTATGAACTTCAATTTATTGCCTGCAGTAACTCAAGTTTAAACTTTAGAATCACATGCAACCCTTTTAAGAAGATCTGATTTCCTGACAGAAGTGACTTCCCTCTTTGAAGAGGCTTCAGTCCCTGACCAATAATAAGCATTGCTACTAATTTGCAAACTATACAGAATGTGCATTTCCTAACATATTTAGAGGTAGGCTTTGGAGTTATAGAGTCATAGAGTCAGCAGTTTTTAGCTAAAAAGAAACTTTCATCTCCATCCATCTTCTTCTTTTCAGAAGTGTGTTTGTTCAATAATAATTCTGCTTTCATTGTGCAAGATGTCGTAATGAGGGTGGACTCCACCTTGGAAACAAAGTATCTCAACATAAAATGAGGAAAAGAAGAACAATAACATTCAAAATCAGGAAAAAGTTGGGACATTAAAAGCTGTTTTGTTCCTACATATTTTACTTTTCATATATAACATGTGATACTACAGATGATGGCATGTTGGTACATCTTTGAAACCTCAAAAAATCCCTCCAAAAACGGGGGATGACTTGTATACCAAGTGTGAAAGTGACATTTTGTTTGTCATTTTTTCATCTATCACGTGAAGTCTGCTCTGTTCAGGCAGATTTTAAGCTCCTGAGCATTTTTGCAACACAACTCGTCACCTATTTGATCCCTTGCATCAGGCTAAAAGGTGCATGTAAATAAAAGTTACTTGTGAGGTTGAAATTTGAGGCAGACTGCTGATTCCAATACAGTATGTCATGGCTAAAACTGATGGTGTTGGAGGGTTTGCATTGTTGTAGCAGGCTTGATTTATAAGTCAGATATATGCAATATTATGATTTTGGCACTGAATAAATGGGGTCATATGACAGATCAACTTGTAGCCCATGACTTATGGTAATTGTGTGATGGGTTGTTTTTTCAATTGTGTAGGCAGGAGATTACAGTCATATGTATTAACCCGTGGATGGTCTTTGGGAGTCAGGTCGTGAATTACTTGCCACAAAATCTGTAACCTCTTTTGCAGCTACAGTATTTGCATGTTTGGTCCGATTAAGTTCCTGGTCAATGCTGACCTCCAGAATGTTAGTGGTAGGGAATTCAGTAATGGTAATGCCATTGAATATCTAAGGGAGGTAGTTAGATTTTCTGTTGTTGGAGATAGCCATTATATGATCTAAATACTATTTTGCCAATTATTAACCAAAACCTGAATGTTATCTAGGTCTTGCTGTCATGTGGCCATGGTCTGCTTTATGAAATGAGGAGTTCTGCATTGAACTGAACATGGAAGTCATTAGAAAACATACAATTTCTGACCTTAAGAATGAAGTTAACTGATGAAGCAAGTGTAATGTATTGGTTCTAGGGAATTGTTTTGGGGAACTCCTGTAGCCATCTCTTGCAACTGAAATGATTGGTCTCCAACATGCCAACTGTCTTACTCAGCCCTAGGAATGACTCCAGCCAATTCTCCCCTTTACAAATCTTGAATTCACTTTTACTGGGAAAATTTTACTCCTTGATGACACCTTGCCAAACGCTGCCTTGATGGTCAAAAAGGACAGTCACTTCAGCCTCATCTCTAGAATTCGGCTCTTCTATTCATTTAATGCAATAGGATACTTTGCTGTACTTTGCTTATTCACATGGGGAAAGTACAACAAAAACAAAAACTGGTGTATGTATACTGCTGTTCTTGTATAATGTACAGTGCATCCAAAGACATTATCACGGGGAAAAGAAAAAATGGTAGCAGAATAAATTGTAATTGATAAAATCAGTTTCTCCACAAATACATCATTAATGCCTGACTAGTTAAGGTATTTTCCTTTTAGACTTTAATGGTATGAATATATCTTTGAACATTGACTAATTTTGGAATATTCCAGTATCTGAAAATTATATAAAGTCACAAATCTTGATGACAAATGTTTGGTTCTAACAATGCTTTTTGTTTAGCATTGTTAGTAGACCATTTGTTTTTAATTGACAGAGTTATGCCATTTGTTTTGAAACCTTTCGGTCTTTGGGCAAAATAGCCATACATTTTATTCTGCCACCAAGGGGAAAGCTTTGCTTTGTGCATGCTACATGACAAAAATTTAAAGAAAAGGTTTCCAACTTTTAGCAGTATTCCTGTGTGTCAAGGATAGAATCACGAATACAATCAAAGTTGTTTGCTAAATTTTAAATTCATTAACATACATAGGCATGTAAGGTGCTGTAAGCAGTCAATGGTCAATTTATCCTACGAGTCCTCATTAAATTTTGAAGGTGCTCAAAAGCAAGCTTTGGAGCACGCCATCAAGAGGTCCTTCACGATAACGAAGTCTCATTTTTAACATCCTTACAGCAGATTATCACTGTCATATCACTCGAAAGAGAAATGACAATCTCACCACCTAGGAAATACATTGGTTGCAAGACCATGAGGGGATTGTAAAGTACTTTGTTCTTCCCGTTGTGATGTGCCTTTGATCTCCAAATGTCATACATATTACTATTATCATGCCACCGTTACTGGGTAGCTGCTTCCTAGCCTATTCACAGGGGTGCCCGCTTGCTTTATTTTTCTCTTTCAGTTTAAATAGCAAATGCTGTAAAGCTGGGAAGAGTCCATCGTCAGCCTTTGTGAGTTGCCCATCTGCCGCTGCATTTTATAGACTGTTAAAACTTGCTATTAAATTCATCATCACACTCCAGAGAAAATGGAAATATTTTTGCACATGAAAACTAGGAAAATGTCAAAACATGAAGTATTTAAGATATGAAACACTTTATTTTGCAAGTTATTTTCAATTCATCTTCAAAGACAGATTGTGGGGTTGTTTTACGCCAGAATCTCTTCCATTTGATTAGCTAACTTTGCAATTCCTCATTTCATATCCATCAACCAGGACATGAAAATACATGAATCAAGGAAGATATATCTGCCAGCTACTCATATATTTTGAAAGTTTGTAGAAAGCTGTTTGCATTCACTTTCATTTTGCATCTTGAGGTTGATTTGATTCCCTCAGGTCTGAAGTTTGTTCCTCAGCACCCCTCTTTTCCAGAGAGTGTTGACTCTCAGGCTACAACTGGTGTTGCTGTGAAATCAGCCAATAAAATGTGTGCAAGAACAGCCTCATTTAATTCTCCCTGCAGTTTTTCTTCCCTGTGGGAAGGTGCCTGGCCTTTGCTAGTGCTTCCCTTGATAATCCAACTGAGCTCAGGAACTCACTGTGCGTGGAATTGCAGCTGTTAGTCTGAATTGTTCTATTTAATGGTCATGTGTTGTGTCTTATCACACCTTCCATTATTAAAATAATTATATTTTATTTCTTAATGTTTGCTTCCTAAATCATGGGGCCTCTCCCTACCACTGAACCCTCAACCATGGCTAATTGATGGGGAGGCTCCTAGGACAATGCTCAGGATATTCTGAAAATAAAGCATAATTGTGGTCCTCAAATTTATTCTCTTTCCATTGTGTGGTATGTCCCTCAGGTTTTCATTTCTTCCTTAAGATGGCAACCTGCACTGTTGAAATAGTTCAAGTACTTTGGTAAAGGATGACTAAGGAAAGAGATGCTAAATTCAATATTTTTTGGAATTTATTTGGATTCACATTCACCTCAGATGGGAGGTACTCACCGCAACTTAGCACCACAACTTAGCATTATTTCATCCATGAAGTACATAAACAGCTTACATGATGCCACTTTTCCTCTCAGATTAGTGAATAAGAGATACATTTACAGTTGATTCCGGTTATGCAGATTCCTGTGACTGTTACTCTCTAGAATAGCAGGTGACTCACGTCCCTGAAGTATAATTAGCACCTATTCAAATTTTGATCTTGTGCAGTCGATGGAGAAAGAAGTCTTTGTGTCTCCCTGTTCAACTGCTCATATTTCTCATTTAAACAGATATAGAGTTGATTAATATTCAATATATACATCAGTGACAACACAATTTATTTGGCATGAAAACTACTTTGATATTTGTCTTTGGCTACCAGGTTTCCACAACTGACAAACACATCATTACTGTTTGGTCCAGTGCCAAGACAGATATAACACCATCCAGTCTTCTTCATTGTCTCTGATCATAGTAAAACTAGTATGTGCCAGCTTTGGCTCAATGCAGAACTTTTGACTCTAAAATCAGAAGTTTGGCTCAATTCTCACTACAGATTCATGAAAATGAATGTTGGCACTCCAGGGCAGTACTGGCAGTTGCTTCATGGCCAGATGAGTGATCCATTACCGATGGAACACAAAACAGATGCCCTGTATGTCCTCTCAGGTGGAGGTGAAAATATTCAGTTGTATAACTTTGAAGAGAAGAGTCTTCCAATGCCCTAGCAATTATTTATGTGTCAAAAAACATCAAAAAGGAAGATTAACTTTAATTTTTCTTCACGGACGCTGCCAGATCTGCCAAGCTTTTCCAAAAACTTCTTCTTTTGTTAAAGAATATCAGAGCAGCTTGTGGGATCTTGTTGAGCATAACTTTGCTGCTGTGTTGCCTATATTAAAACATTGATAAATATTTCAATATACCCTTACTGTATTTGCAAATATTTTATGAAAGGTGCTATATAAATGAATATTTTGAAATGCTCTGCTACATAGTCAAAGGGCAGAGTGTGGTTCAGTTTATTTGCTCTTCTGATAATTGACCTTCAATACAAAGCAACTTTAAAGATATCAAAGAACCATATCAAGGTTCTAAGTCAGGCAACAAACTAGCAAGCAGGTCAACAAGAAGAAACAAAAATTATGGATTTAGATGAATTCACTTGTAAACAGTCTGCATGATTCTGTTTAACATTTATTAATTTTATTGAGAAACCTAATGCCAAGCCACATTTCTAAGAGTATGTTTAAATGGTAAGTAATGCAGTTTTTAAAAGCCAGGGCTTGCATTAGTATCCACTACAAAGTGAAATGCTGTAATCAAAAAATCTTCTGTTCATTTTCAAGATAAAATCTTTGTTCTATGTAGCTGAACCCTGGCCCTCATAGTTCCACGTTTCTGTCTTACATCTTAGCAATGGACATTGACCATGTAACAAAAGCCTATTTATGAAAAGTTTCTTTATATGTACAGTAATAAATAGGAAAGTAGTACCCTCCCCATTCTGCACTCATATAAAGCAGTCCTTGAGCCTTTAGATTAAATCCCTCTCTGGTGGAGTGACTCACGCTGTATGACATTCCAGAAAGAGAGTAATTATGCCATTGCTGAAAATTGATGTAATGGGTTCTTTTCAAGATACTGTAATAGATGTGAATGGTGTTTTGGCAGACAATTGGAAATAGCAGCAGATATCTAATTGCATTACTGTCTACCATCCCAGGCATTAGGAGAAGGAGACTGTTGTGGGATATGTGCATATTCTTTTCAAGTTGAACTTTAACTTTGAACTGGGAAGGAAGTCACATGAATTACACTGTTTAGTTTACCTACTTACTATTTCTTTCAACTTAGCTACTTAGTTCTGTTTCTTAAAGGGACAGCTTCATTTAAAAAATATTCAACAGAGCTTTACTTCAACGTATGACAAAGATTTAAGATGTGCAATAATTATGTTTGTGAATATCATAGAGGCGGACATTACTCTCAATTTTTAAAAATTCATTTGAGGGAGGAGGATGTTATTTGATAGGACAGATAGGCTAGTTCAGTGTCAATCATATTACTGTGGGTCTGCAGTCACATGAAGGCCAGACTATGGAAGGATGACAACTTCCTTCCCTAATAGACGTTAATGAACCAGAAGGGCTTTTCCAAAAATTAACAATGGATTCATGCTTATCATTAGACTCGCAATTCCAGATTTTTAATGAACTCAAATTGTAGCACTTGCTACAATTGAAACCCAGGTCCCCAAAACCTTACTTGGGTCTCTGGACTAGACACACTTGCCCATTGCCTACCCCTAGTTTCTGATCTATACACACAATCCTTTTGGATGTGAACATGATTTTGATGCATTTATTGACCAGAAAAACTCAACTCCTTAGTTCTGCTAAATAAATTGTAATTTTTTTTCACAAAGACAGTGTCAAGTTGGCTCTTCCAACTTTTTCAATCACACCCTTTATTTCTCAACCCTTTTTGCATAGTTTAGCCTCTAACTTTTATATTCAGGTAATAGCTGTCAATATTCCACTATTAACATTATATAGCAGCCCAAATCTCTTTGCTGCATTTTCCATATACTTTTGCAAAGAAATATTGTACTCCACTCTAAGACTTCAGGACTTTTTAATTTTCCTTCTTTGCACCACATAACTCTCACTTCCATCATTACCGCAACCCCAATGCAGCAAACAATGCTATGTCCACACATATACACTTTGACAAAAGTAACACATTTAATTGTTGAAAGATTCCTTGTCAGTGATATTAAGGAAGATAACAGATCGCCTTCTCATTTACAGGAAATTGTATCAGGGCATTTTACCAAGTAGTGAACACCAGGCAATAGGGAGAAATGGAACAATGTATTTTGAAAATACCAAAAGTATGTTTGAAGAGTTATTAGAGTTCTTTTGAAATAGATGCTGAAATTGGAGGTTCCAGATGTTGTGTAAGGTAATATTTCTGATAAGGTTACTGTTGGAGATTATATTAGGCTCCACCCAATCTAATGAGGTCACCTAGTCTTGGATAGAGAACAGGGGAGTCCAACTCCAGATCCTAATGGGGTCAGGCATGTCTTCTCTCTGACTCCAAATAGTCTTTGTAATTAGTCAATTAGTCAATCCAATGTGTACTTATTGCTAGCATGCAATAAATGGCATATTGTTTAATAAACAATATTCTTATCTTATTAAGACTCACAAGTGGTTTATCCTCTATCGTTGTTAAATAAACAGGCCTATAGCACCAATATAGAAAGGAACTTTGGTGGTAGAATGCAACCCATGTCAAAAGCTGCCAGTGGTTTGTTCCACAGATAAACTTACAAAGTGGTATCATGACTGAATGAGTCTATCTTTATTACTGATTGAATATTGGTATTGGAATAGAAAGTTGGAATCCAAATATAGGATGATAGTGGAGGATCTAAAGTGGAGGACCTCAGAGAAGGTATGGAGGGTAGGTTATAAAGATATTTGAAGTGGAGAATGTGGACATAAAGTTAATTCACAGGAGAAATGTGTGGACGTTGGTTAGGACAGGAGTGCTGCATTTGTCGTGTTAACTAGAGGTAAAAACATATTGTGTTTGAATTGTCGCATGCAGAAGCTGGTAGAAGGGGAAAAAGCCATAAATAGGCATGCTGGTCAAACCCACCTTTGATGTGCTAAAAGTACGTTTTAGCCCTTTGAGACTACAGAGATATAGAGGGAAAAATATATTTCAGAAGTGGAAGCAAGTAACTGGAAACTTCTGATTTTGTATCAAAGTCTTATTAAATTTAAACAGTGCATTCAGTTGACGGGTGTACAAGATGAAATGGTTTTGCAAATTATTAGCATAAGTACCATCACCCCACTTTGTGAAAACTAAAATCTTGATTTCCTTTTGGTATCCTTAAATACAGCATTGTCCTTTTTTTTTGTATATTGGTTTCTGACATCACTTTTAAAAAATTTTATGCCATTGCATCTATTCTTTATTTGCCTTTCAACTTGCAGTCTTCTTAAATTGTGATTGTTTCAACTTAGAATTCTTTAATTATTTTCTTCACCTGCTGTCATAATGTTCACCTCAGTCTCTGCCTCTGGAGCTAAGCATATTGACCATCTCTGTCTCTCAACGGAGTTAAACAACACAGCCTCAGACAAGTTGTGAGAAAGCTGTAGGTGATCAAACCTGACACTCACATGTTTCCACACTTCACAGCTCAGGCACTCACTTTATATCCTAAGGTAAATAATTCCCTCTGTCTTGGCCTGGCACAGTGATTAAGCTTTCCACTTGGCTAAGCCTAAGGTGGGCTTGTTCAGAGCCAGATTGTTTCAGTTAACATGAGCAATGAACCCACTGTTCTACCTGAATGTCTTGGACAATAGCCAGGAGAATTTCCAGACATTTCACTCAGAGACTCAGCCTATAAAACTGTCAGTGAAGTTGTATTCCATTTCACCTTTACCATGTCTCTAACAATCTGTTAATTTATAAAGGAAATAAACATCAGGGCTAATGGGTTAAGTATTTGTTTTTAAATTTGAAAAGGATAAAAACAGCAGAAAAAAAAGCTTGTGGGATGAGGTTGGTATTGGACTTTGTAAAATCAGTGATTGATTTGTCATAAGCCATGGTGAGGAATTGCAAGAGAAATGAGAACCATTGGAAACAATAATAATTTGGTATATTTTCCAATATATTGATCAAAATATGAAATATATGTCTGATTTTACTATTTGATAAGTGATTTGAGTATCAAGCTTGTTTTTTTACCTTTAGGGTGATGATAGGACGATCTTAACAGAAAACAAAAGGAACTGGTAAGATTATAATTTCCATTTTACTCTACAGAGAGCAGCATGGAGTTGATGGACCAATTGGTCTCCTATGTGCCTGAATGACGCTATGATTCCATTTGATCCCTTTGGCAATATTTGTAGACATCTCTTAAAATATATATATCTTTAACTTTCCTTCTAAAATTGTTTCACTACAGAGCAACAGGAAGTAGACTAGCAATTGTTGGCCCTACCAGTGAACACTATTCCAACATTGACTCGGAGTCTTATGGGTTCATGATAAATTTCTGACTTCCAGTCTATCAGTTGTTGGGAGCAAAGTAGTTGATGTTGGGGAGGATACAGTGAAATTATGATAAGACATATGGGTAGAAATTAGAAATAAGAAAGGGATGATCACCTTGATGGGATTATACTAAAAGACTCCAATAGTTAGAGGGAAATTGAGGAGCAATGTAGAGAGATCTTAGATATATGTAAGAATGATAGGGTTTTGATTTTTCAAACATTGACTGGGACTGCCATGGTGTTAAAGGCTGGGGTGGTGAGGAATTTAAGAAAATTATCTTTATCAATATGTAAATCAACCTATTAGAGAAGAAGCAAAAGTTGATCTCTTGGGAAATAAGGGAGGGCAAATGACTGAAGTGTTAGTGGGAGAACACTTTTGGACTAGTGATCATAATTCTATTAGTTTTAAAATAGTAATGGAAAATGATAAATCTTTCATAAAAGTTAAAGTTTTTAATTGGAGTGAAGCAAATTTTAATAAACTTTCAAGAGTTGATTGGAGTTGTTTGTAGGTAAAGGGATGACTGACAAGTGGGAGGCTTTCAAAGGTGTGATAGTGAGAGTTCAGAGGTATTATGTTCTTGCTAGAGTGATGGGTAAGGCTGGTAAGAGTAGGAAACAATGGATGAATAAAGATATTGAGGTTCCAATCAAGAATAATAAAGAAGCATATATTAGACATAGATGACTGGGATCAAATTAATCTTTTGAAGAGTATAAGGAGTGTAGGAGCATTATTAAGAGGAAAATTAGGTGGGCAAAGAGGGAATATAAGATAGTCTTGGCAGATAAGGTTAAAGATAATTCAAAGAGATTCCACAAGTACGTTGAGCAAAGGAGCAACTAGAGAGAGAAGAGGCCCCTTAAAAATCAATGAGGTCACCTATGTACTGAACCTTAGAAGATGGGAGAGATAATAAATGAATATTTTGCCTCAAGTTTTTTTTCTGTGGAGAAAGAAATGGTGGCTAGAGAACTTAGGGAAATAAATATTGACATTTTGAAAACAGTTAATTTTACAGGAGAGGACATGCTTGAAGTGTTAGAGAACATAATGTGAATAAATCTCTGGGACCTGATCAATTATAGAGGAGGAGTTGCTGGACTTCTTAAAATGCATAAAGGTTGATAAATGCCTGGAACTTGATCATGTGTACCCTAGAACTCTGTGGGAAGCTCAAGAAATGATTGCTGGACCCCTTGCTGAGATACTTGTATCATCAATAGCCACAGAGGAGGTGACAGAAGACTGGAGGTTGGCTAGCATGGTGCCATAATTTAAGAAAGGTGGTAAGGAAAAGCTAGCGAACTATAGACCAATGAGCCTGACATCAGCGGTGGATAAGTTGTTGGAAGGAATCCTGAGGGACAGGATTAGCTTGTTTTGGAAAGGCAAGGACTGAGTAGAGATAGTCAAAGTGGCTTTGTGCATGGGAAATTGTGCCTCACTAACTTGATTGAATTTTTTTGAAGAAGTAACAAAAAGAATTGATGAGTACAGAGTGGCGGATGTGATCTATTTGGACTTAAGTAAGACGTTTGACAAGTTTCCTCATGGTAGACTGGTTGACAAGGTTAGATCACATGGAATACAGGGAGAAGTAGCCATTTAGAAACAGGACTGGCTTGAAGGTAGAAGGTGGAGTGGTGGTAGAGGGTTGCTTTTCAGACTGGAGGCCTGTGACCAGTGGTGTTCCACAGGGATTGTTACTGGGTCCACTTTTGTTTGTCATTTATATAAACATTTAGATGAGAATAAATAAGGCATGATTATTAATTTGTGAATGATACCAAAACTGGCGGTATAGTGGACAGTGAAGAAGGTTGTCTAAAATTACAAAGGAATCTTGATCATTTGGATCATTGGGATGAGGAGAGGCAGATGGACTTTCAAATGTAAGGTTTTGCATTTTGGTAAAACAAATCAGGGCAAGACCTATACAATTAATGATTGTAGAATAGAGAAACCTAATGGTTTACATACATAATTCTTTGAAATTTGCATCACAGGTAGACAGGGTTGTCAAGAAGGCGTTTAGCACACTTGCTTTCATTGCTTAAATCTTTGAAAACAGAGTTGACATGTCATGTTAAGGTCGTACTGGATGTCGGTGAAGCCTCTTCTGGTGTACTGTGTGAGTTCTGGTCACCCAGCTAGAGGAAGAATATTATTAAATTGGAGAGAGTTCAGAAAAGATCAACCAGGCTGGGACCTCTTTCACTGGAGCGGTCCACACATGATTATATATGTTATTGCAGACCCAAAGTAATATGGTCGGCTTTTTAATGCCATCTGATAGCCTAGCAAGCCAAACAATTAAGGACAATCAGGGATGGGCAGTACTTTCTGGCCTTGTTAGCAATACCCAAATCCAATAAGATGAAGAAAACATATGTTGATCACTTTATACTTTCAAGGAATGTCTACCTTGCATGAGCGTATTAATGCAGTGCACATGTTCCAGTTAGATTTTATAACTGAAACTCCTGGTAAATTGAATTCTTAAAAAGAATTCATATGCAAATCTAGCTGCATGAAGAACCATCAGGTATCCATAGCCAAGTGGGTTATAGGATAGATATTGTGTTTCTCCTTTATATTATACTGATACCTTAAATATCTTAATGCTTTTTTTGTTTGTAGGACAAGATGTACATAAAATAATAGGATAGTCAAGTTTAAGAGGAGGAGCCTAAAGCATTTGCTTTAGGTCAATTGAGATACATAATGGAAATACTTGAGAGGGTAGCCATTAAGGAGTTGGGAAATCAAGCTAGAAATCGCTTCCAAGTTGAGGACCAGTATCATCATCCTTCTGCCAGTTAATTAGGTGCAACAATCTGTTGATCAAATCAACAGCATGTTCCTTTGATTGTTCATCGTAGTCAGAGTACAGAGAATATACCACTAACCCATGCTTGCAAAACTCAAAATGTCTACTGTTCGATATGATTTATGATTCGATAATACTTAGTGAACAATCCTCAGTGCACCAATAGCTACACTAACAACCAATACAAGACAATCAGTTCAACTCATAATATGGCTCATTTATGCATCTTATTATCATTTCCTGACTGCTGCTTGAGTAGTGAACATTAACCGGGATGATTTTGTTGATGGCTGCTGGTTACTTATCACTTAAAGGTTGTCTAAATAGAAAGTTTCAATGTTCTTGAACATGATCAATTTGTCTCGGAGGCTGAATAGTCATTAATGAGCACTATATTTATGAGACCTCATTATGCTGTATTTTTATCATACACAATGATTATTTTCCTCATGTTTAATGCTCATTACTTTATTAACATTAGCAGAAGCCGCAATATGTTGGCCCTAATGGTATTTGCTGTTCACTTGATCCTAAAATAGCAGAATAATGTAAGGAAGAATGGCCTTGACTTAATTTATCCTTAGGGTGGCCAAAGCACTTTACAACCAATGATTATGTTTGAGTGCTGTCAGTGTTATGTAGAAACAAAGGTAGCTTTTGCCCGAAACGTCGATTTCGCTGCTCGTTGGATGCTGCCTGAACTGCTGTGCTCTTCCATCACCACTAATCCAGTATTTGCTTTCCATCATCTGCAGTCATTGTTTTTACCTACCCAATTTGAATGTAATGTTCCACAAACAGCAAATTCAATGATTAAACTATTCAATTTCAATGTTAGAATGGGAATGGGAATAATGAAAGAAACATAACAGTTAGTTGTTGGTCAAACTGTCAAGTCCCTTCAAAATCTTGTATGTTTTAAGGCGATTACCTCTCATTTTTTCTAAGTCTATAAAATATAGATTCAAATTAGTCAGCCTCTCACCACAGGAGAACTTTCTTGTCCCAGCAACTGGTCTGATGAGTTTTTGCTGAACCGCCTCCAAGGCAAATATATTCTTCACTATCGATGGAGATCAAAACTGCACAAAGTATTCCAAGTACGGTCTCACCAACACTGTGTACAATGGTAGCAATTTTCTTTATTCTTATACTCCAATCCCATTTCAATAATCTTCAACATGCCATTGTCTTTCTTAATTGCTTGTTGTACATACATGATATATTTCTGATTTCCTTATACAAGCCTTTCTTGACATCAACACTTGTAAGTTTCATGACTTTAAAATATATTCTACTTTCAAGTCTTACTGTCAAAATGAATAACCTCCTACTTGCCATATTATACTCCATCTGACTTACTGAATAACCAGTCTATACCTCTTTGCAGCTTCTTTATGCCCATGTCACAGCTTACATTCCCACCTCACTTTGTGTCATCAGTAAACCATAGATACACTATTTTCTGTCTCTTTATCTTAGTCATTCATATGGATTGTAAATACCTCAGGCCCATGCACTGATCCTTGTAACACTCCACTAATTATACCCTAACAACTTTCAAATGTTTTCTGTCTACTAACTGTCCTGCTTTTAATGCTTCTAAATTGCCCCCAATACCAAGGACTTATCTTGTGTCTTAATCTTTTTTGTGACATCTTATTGAATATTTATTGGAAGTCTACAGATAATCATTGGATCTCCTTTATTTAACCTACTAGGAACATCCTCAAAAGACTCACATAAATTTGTCAAACACAAATTTCCTTTCATAAAGCCATGTTTTGACTTTGTCTAATTATGCTATGACTTTCCAAGTGCATTGTTAAAACTTCTCTAATAATAGATTCCAGGCCTTGTTCTTGAACTGATGTCTGGATAACTGACCTGTAACATTTGTTTTTTCTCTCTCCCTTCACCATTTTAAAATGGCAGTGTTACATTTCTGATCGACTGAGAATGTACTGGGAATTTTGGATAATCCTAACCATCACACCCATTTTCTATGCAGCTACCTCTTCGAGAACTGTCTGATTTAGCCTGTCAATTTGTGAGAATTTGTCCGATTTTAGTACCTTATATTTCCCGAGACAGCTATGGAAATCCTTGTGTGGGAAATACTGTAATGGGATTTTATAAATCTACCTGTGCGGGCAGACCAAGCTTTAGTTTAAACTCTCATTTGGAATAGCTACTACTGCTTTAAAATCTTAGGATAGATTATGTGCTCAGAGCATGGGTTAGGGGCTTGATCCCACAGGATTCTGATTATTGAGAGTTTGAGCCAAGCTGACACTAAGAAGGTAACTATACTGTTCTTTCCCAAGATTAATGGTGAATAGCATTCAGAGACCAAATTGAGGTAAAAATTAAGTTGGACAGTTTCAAATTGCATTCTTCATCTCAAGAACAAAGAAATCTTGGTTTAATTATATCAGGTATTGATAAAACCTGAAACCTTGCGCAAATTTGCTCTTCATACCATAAAGAAGAATATACATGCTTTGAAAGATGGTACATGTTTATTAGATTTGTGACTGAAATGAGGGGATTGTCCTGGGAAGACAGACAGGGTCATAATCTCTGGAGTTTAGAAGGTGATCTCATTGCAACATATTATAATCTGAAGGAACTTGAAAGGTTGAGAGGTTGTTTCCCCTGGCTTGGAAATCTAGACCATGGGGTACAGCCTCATGATAAGAGATCAAACATTTAGGATTGAGGAAAAATTTCTTCACTCAGATGGCTATGAATCTTTGGAATTGTCTATTCGAGAGATGCTCCATTGTTTGGTATATTCACAACTGGGGTAGATAAATTAGTCATCTCTCAGGAAATTAAGAAATATGCAGATAGATCATCTTAAATGCTGGAGCTTGCTTGAGGTGTTCTGCTTCTGCTCCTGTTTCTTCTGTTTTTATGCTTTTAATTGCACACCATGTTTAAAACTCAGATTAACAATTGTACTTTTTGTTTCCAAGTTCTTGATCTTATTCAGGAGAACTCAACTGCAGGCTGGATATTTATCCATTGCAGGGTGGCATAAAACTTTGACAAAGTCACCCCAGGCAATCCCTGAGCACATCCCAGCAATTAGCTCAAAGATGGCATTGGGAAATGTCAGACAGTAAGGTGCCTGTCTATCTGTGTATGTCAGCATGGTGTTTGGCTTTGTAGGGAAGACCAAACTGGAACAAAGGAGAATAATTAACAAATGGAGAAAAAAAATCAAACTGTTTAAGAACATGACTGGGACAGCATAGTACCTTTGGTAGCAGATGTAAGACAAAAGCTGCTATTAATGAGAAAAAAAAATCAGCATAGATTTGTATTTCTGGCACTATGTTGGATTTTTCTTGAGTTGTTCTCAAGTGTTGCTATGGCAACATGTGACGTTTAATGTTAGCAGCATTGGGATTTTTTCTTGGAATTCAGGCTTGGGTTATTTCTGTTTAGATGGAGATGATTGTGAGGAGATATGTGCACTGGTAGAATGTATGACTAATAGTTCATCCTACTGATTTCCATACTTGCTGCACCATTGTGGATGACATCAAGAATGGCTAAAAATTTATTTTGGTGGAAAAATAAGAGTAAAATTCATCCTTGTAACAACAAGGTTGCTCTGTAAAATACATTTATACACCTTCGAATATAATCCCACAAAGATATTTTACCATGTTTTAAAGTTGGACAGCTAGTAGAACTTAAGGAGACTCCACACTCAATGAGGGGGAGCCAGCACATCAGTGTAAAAGACTAGGCTGAAACAGATGCATCCACCTTCAGGTAGAGGTGCCAAGTGGATGATCAATCTCAGTCTTTTCCTGAAGTCTCCAGCATTAAAAATAAGAGTCCTCAGCCAATCCAATTCACTCTATGTGATGTCAAGAAATGGCTGAATGTACTCAATATTGCACATGACAATATTCCTGCAGTGCTACTGATTATATGGTCCAAAACCAGCTGTGCATTTAGCCAAGTCGTTCCAGTATAGCTACAACACTGGCAGCTATAATTCAAAATGTGGAAAATTGCCCAGCTACTTCCTGGCCACAGCAAATAGGACAAATCCAACCCAGTCTACTCTCAATCATTAGCAACGTACTGGAAGGTCATCAACAGTGCTTTCAAGCTCACTTTTCACAGCACTCAACTACACCCAGTCATGATGATTGATCATATTTCTGGATTACTATGGACAGACAAACAGAGACAGAAAGAGAAAGAGAGAGAGAGAGAGAGAGAGACGTTGGAATGACTCACTTGATGAGGTGTCATTGAAATTGCAAAGGAACAGAGTTAAAAAGTAGAAAATAGACTACAATCTGAATTTTAATCTCTTGGGAGTAATCTAAGACTGTGAGCAATATGGGAGAAAAGATAGCAGTCTTTGGTCCTTGGTCTTTACCCAGCCATTTTCAACTGTTTCATCAATGACCTTCCTTCCATTGTAAAGTCAGAAGTGGGGATATTCACAGATGACTGCACAATGTTCAGCATCATTCAAGACTCCCTCAGATACTGAAACAGCCCATGTCCAAATGTAGCCAGACCTGGACAATATCCAGGCTTAAGCTGACAAGCAGAAAATAACATTTATGCCACACAAGTTGCAGGCAATGACCATCTCCAATCATTGTCTTTTGACATTCAGTGGCATTGTGATCACTGAATCCTCCACTATCAACATCCTTGGCTTTATCATTGGCCAGATGCTGAACTGGAAAAAGTCAGGAGTGTGAAGAAATATTCTGTGATTGCCTGGATGAATGCAGCTCAAGTTGAATTAAAGTAGCTCTCATTGAATTAGCTTTATTGTCTTCTGTACTCAAATGAGTATAGTGAAAAGTTATACGTCGACACTGCCAACACCATCTTAGGTACAAAGGTATCCAGGTACAATCATGTACTTCAGATCAAAAAAGTGCAGAGAAAAAGAAGTCACATAACAGCTTTACACAGTAGAACCATAGGTCAGATAAACAAGAAGCAAGGTTAAAAAGACAAACATCACAGTCTCTCTCCAAAGTCTCTCCACAGCATTGAGTCATAGAATCATAGAGATGTACAGCATGGAAACAGACCCTTTGGTCCAACCTGTCCATGCCGACCAGATATCCCAACCCAATCTAGTCCCATCTGCCAGCACCCGGCTCATATCCCTCCAAACCCTTTCTATTCATATACCTATCCAAGTGCCTCTTAAGTATTGCAATTGTACCAGCCTCCACCACATCCTCTGGCAGCTCATTCCATACCCGTGCCATCCTCTCTGTGAAAAAGTTGGCTCATAGGTCTCTTTTATATCTTTCCTTTCTCACCCTAAAACTATGTCCTCTAGTTCTGGACTCCCCGACCCCAGGGAAAAGACTTTGCCTGTTTACTCTATCCATGCCCCTCATAATCTTGTAAACCTCTATAAGGTCACCCGTCATCTCTGATGCTCCAGGGAACACAGCCCCAGCCTGTTCAACCTCTCCCTATAGCTCAAATCCTCCAACCCTGGCAACATCCTTGTAAATCTTTTCTGAACCCTTTCAAGTTTAGCAAATCTTTCCAATAGGAAGGAGACCTGAATTACATGCAATATTCCAACAGTGGCCAAACAAATGCCCTGTACAGCTGCAACACGACCTCCCAAATCCTGTACTCAATACTCTTACCAATAAAGGAAAGCATAGCAAACACCTTCTTCACTATCCTATCTACCTGCCACTCCACTTTCAAGAAGCTATGAACCTGCACTCCAAGGTCTCTTTGTTCAGCAACACTCCCTAGGACCTTACCATTAAGTGCATAAGTCATGCTAAGATTTGCTTTCCCAAAATGCAGCACCTCCCATTTATCTGAATTAAACTCCATCTGCCACTTCTCAGCCCATTGGCCCATCTGGTCAAGATCCTGTAATCTGAGGTAACCCTCTTCACTGTCCACTACACCTCCAATTTTGGTGTCATCTGCAAACTTACCAACTGTACCTCTTATGCTCGCATCCAAATCATTTATGTAAGTGACAGAAAGTAGTGGACCCAGTACTGATCCTTGTGACACTCTGCTGGTCACAGGGCTTCATTCTGAAAAACAACTCTCCACCACCACCCTCTGTCTTCTACCTTTGGGCCAGTTCTGTATCCAAATGGCTCATTTTCCCTGTATTCTGTGAGATCTAACCTTGCTAATCAGTTTCCCATGGGGAGCCTTGTTGAATGTCTTACTGAAGTCCATATAGATCACATCTATCACTCATCAATCCTCTTTGTTACTTCCTCAAAAAATTCAATCACATGAGACATGATTTTCCACGCAAAAAGCCATTTGACTATCCCTAATCAGTCCTTGCCTTTCCAAATACATGTACATCCTGTCCCTCAGGATTCTCTCCAACAAGCACTGCTGCCTCACAGTGCCAGAGACCCGGCTTCAATTCCCACCTCAGGCGACGGACTGTGGAGTTTGCACATTCTCCCTGTGTCTGCGTGGGTTTCCTCCGGGTGCTCCGGTTTCCTCCCACAGTCCAAAGATGTGCAGGTTAGGTGAATTGGCCATGCTAAATTGCCTGTAGTGTTAGGTGTAGGGGTAAATGTTTGGGAATGGGCCTGGGTGGGTGCACTTCAGCGGGTCGGTTTCCACACTGTAAATATTCTAATCTAATCTAATCTAAACTTGCCCACCACCGATGTCAGGCTCACTGGTCTACAATTCCCTGGCTTGTCCTTATCACCCTTCTTAATCAGTGGCACCACGTTAGCCAACCTCCAGTTTTCTGGCACTTCACCTGTGACTATCAATTATACAAATATCTCAGCAAGAGGCTCAGCAATCACTTCTCTAGCTTCCCACAGAGTTCTCAGGTATACCTGATCAGGACCTGGGGATTTATCAACCTTTACCTGTTTCAAGACATCCTGCACTTCCTCCTCTGTAATATGGACGTTTTGGAAGATGCCACCATCTATTTCCCTACAGTCTATATCTTCCATATCCTTTTTCACAGTAAATAATGATGCAAAATATTCATTTAGTATCTCCACCATTTTCTGTGGCTCCACACAAAGGCCGCCTTGCTGATCTTTGAGGGGCCCTATTCTCTCCCTAATTACTCTTTTGTCCTTAATGTATTTGTAAAAACCCTTTGGATTCTCCTTAATTCTATTTGCCAAAACTATCTCATGCCCCCTTTTTGCCCTCCTGATTTCCCTCTTAAGTATACTCCTACTGCCTTTATACTCTTCTAAGGATTCACTCGATCTATCCTGTCTGTACCTTACATATGCATCCTTCTTTTTCTTAACCAAACCCTCAATTTCTTTAGTCATCCAGCATTCCCTATACCTACCAGCCTTTCCTTTCACCCTAACAGGAATATAATTTTTCAGGATTCTCGTTATCTCATTTCTGAAGGCTTTCCATTTTCCAGCCGTCCCTTTACCTGGGAACATTTCCCTCCAATCAGCTTTCAAAAGTTCTTGCCTAATACCGTCAATATTTGCCTTTCTCCAATTTAGAACTTCAACTTTTAGATCTGGTCTATCCTTTTCCATCACTACTTTAAATCTAATAGAATTATAGTTGCTGGCCCTAAAGTGCTCACCCACTGACACCTCAGTCACCTGCCCTGCCTTATTTCCCAAGAGTAAGTCAAGTTTTGCACCTTCCCTAGTAGGTACATCCACATACTGAATCAGAAAATTGTCCTGTACACACTTAACAAATTCCTCTCCATCCAAACCCTTCACACTATGGCGATCCCAGTCTATGTTTGTAAAGTTAAAATCCCCTATCTTAACCACCCTATTATTCTTACAGATAGCTGAGATCTCCTTACAATTTGTTTCTCAATTTCCCTCTGACTATAGGGGGTCTGTAATACAATCCCAATAAGGTTATCATCCCTTTCTTATTTCTCAGTTCCACCCAAATGACTTCCCTGGATGTATTTCCGGGAATATCCTCCCACAGCACAGCTGTAATGCTATCCCTTATCAAAATGCCACATCCCCTCTTCTCTTGCCTCCCTTTCTATCCTTCCTGTAACATTTGTATCCTGGAACATGGAGCTGCCAGTCCTGCCCATCCCTGAGCCATATTTCTGTAATTGCTATGATATCCCAGTTCCATGTTCCGAACCATGCCCTGAGTTCATCTGCCTTCCCTGTTAGGCCCTTGCATTGAAATAAATGCAGTTTAATTTATTTGTCCTACCTTGTCCCTGCCTGCCCTAACTGTTTGACTCCCTTCTGTTCTCAACTGTGCAAGTCTCAGATTGATTTCTTTCCTCACTATCTGCCTGGGTCTCACCCTCAGACAGCAGACCAGTGCAGGGACCTCCACATAGTATGACTGCTGGATAGCGCCATCCGCCGCACTGGGCTGCCAATTGCTGACATCCCATCTTCAGGCCACTGGTCGCTGGCTTCCCTGCCGACTGTCACCCCCACTTTGACAACCAAGGCTCAGTGTCCGTAGTTGAAAGAAGGGAGGAGAGAGGGAGGAAAAAAAAAGAGAAAGGAGAAAAAGAATGGGCAGAATGGAGGAGCTTTGGCCACCTTACTTCAATAATGCTTAAGAAACTTGACACTTTGGAAAAAAGAATACAAGCATGGGCTACTTTCTAAATGGTGAGAAAATTCATAAAGCCAAAGTACAAAGGGATCTGGGAGTGCTAATCGAGGATTCTATAAATGTAAACATGCAGGTTGAGTCCATGTTTAAGAAAGTGAATGCAATGTTGTCATTTATCTCAAGAGGGTTGGAATATAAAAGCACCGATGTGCTACTGAGACTTTATAAAGCTCTGGTTAGGCCCCATTTAGAGTACTGTGTCCAGTTTTGGGCCCCACACTCAGGAAGGACATACTGGCACTGGAGCATGTCCAGAGAAAATTCACATGGATGATCCCTGGAATGGTAGGTCTAACATATGAGGAACGGCTGAGAATTCTAGGATTGTATTCATTAGAGTTTAGAAGATTCAGGGGAGATCTAATAGAAACTTACAAGATAATACATGGCTTGGAAAGGGTGGACGCTAGGAAATTGTTTCCGTTAGGCGAGGAGACTAGGACCCGTGGACACAGCCTTAGAATTAGAGGGGGTCAATTCAGACAGAAATGCTGAGACATCTCTTCAGCCAGAGAGTGGTGGGCCTGTGGAATTCATTGCCGCGGAGTGCAGTGGAGGCTGGGACGCCAAATGTCTTCAAGGCAGAAATTGATAAATTCTTGATGTCACAAGGAATTAAGGGCTATGGGGAGAATGCGGGTAAGTGGAGTTGAAATGCCCATCAGCCATGATTGAATGGTGAAGTGGATTCGATGGGTCGAATGGCCTTACTTCCACTCCTATGTCTTATGGTCTTATGGTCTTATCCCGGACACAGCAGCCTGCTTGATTGGACCACATCCACAAACATCCACTTCCTCCACCACCAATGATAAGTATCATTTGTGCATAATATCGACAAGATGCACTGCAGAAATTTACCAATAAGACAGCACTTTCCAAACCCATGACCACTTCCATCTGGAAGGACAAGAGCAGCAGATACACATAGGAACACCACCACCTGCACATTCTCCTTCAAGCCACTCACCATCCTGACTCAGAAATATATCGCCATTCCTTCATTGTTGCTGGGTCAAAACCCTGGAATTGCCTCCCTAATTGCATTGTGATACCTACAGCACATGGGCTGCAGCAGTTCAAGAAATCAGCTCACCAACATCTTCTCAAGGGCAACTAGTGTTGGGCATAAATACTGGCCCGACTATTGATGCCCACATCCTGTGAGTAAACAAAAAAATAACTGGACATCTTACAGCTGAGATGACTCATAGGAGTAAGTGTTCCATCACCAAGTCATCCTTTATTTATATGTGGAGAGTCCTTGACTGCCTCAGAACCAGCTCTCTGAGTGAACAGGATGTCTGACATGGCAAAAGTAAGGACTGCAGTTGCTGGAAGGGCTTTTCCCGAAACGTTGATTTTCCTACTCCTCGGATGTTGCCTGACCAGCTGTGCTTTTCCAGCACCACTCTGATCTAAACTCAAGTTGTCTGACACTCCTATTCTTACCTGTCAGCCAGGGTTCCCTCATTGGACTAGATTAAGAACCCCAATCAGGGAACCCATTTTCTATGAGGTCCATCTGGCTGATCTTATTACAATCATTACATCCCATGGCTTCTGAGTCCAAGATCATAGGACAGTTACTTTTTTGTAGCTCTTCCTGGGGCATTTTAGCACTGGGTCAGGTTCCTCCAACTCTGCCTTTGATACAGATGGTGTGTTACACGCCGTGGCTCACCTCTTACACCTGAATAGATTAATTGTCTTCTTCAGACAGCAAAGGCATCAAGGTGGCAACATCCATCATTTCTATCCCTGATTGCAAGGCACCTTTGACACCTGGTAGAGAGGGAGAACACACAGATTCTGGAAAAGTCAGAAAGACTGTTGAGGAGTTGGACAGGTTTTGCTCCTCCTCTGTTGTTGAGTTGGGCAGCTTTTATATGGTCCATGTGCTTGTTCAGGACCATTCCCCCTACTGAATTTTATACTTCACCGGACTTGACCTCACGTTGACCATGCCTCTTATCCATACAGGGCCATTCCATGGTTCCTGTAGCAAACCTCATCCCTGGAAGTAAAACAGTTCTCTCACTGAGCAGAGTTTTGTGTTATGGTGAGTTTTGGTGTTCGTGATGCCACTTCACCCAAGCCCCCCGCTTCAGGTCTGGGAAGATCAGATTTAAACTGCTGCAGAGTCTTCTCCCCATTAGCAACTCTGCTGGAGCTATCCCTGTAGTTGCATGAGGGATGATCCTACAGTCAATAGGAACTGGGAGCGTTGGTATCTAGCAAAGCTCTGGGCTGTTTCTTTAAGTCTGCCTTCAAAGTTTGGACTGTTCTTTCTGCTAGACCATTTGATGATGGATGATACGGAGCTGTCCTTATATGTTGAATACCAATCAACATTAGGAAATGGTCAAATTCCCTGCTAGAAAATAATGGCCCATTATCTTTGACCAATACTTCTGCAGGTCGGTGTATTGCAAAGAATGCATGCTGGTTTTCTATTCTTGTTCCCATTTTTGATGACCTTGTAAAATGTTCTTTGTTGTCTGCTGAAAAATTGCACAGGCTGATGATACCCTAATAGGTAAAAACAATGACTGCAGATGCTGGAAACCAGATTCAGGATTAGTGGCGCTGGAAAAGCACAGCATTTCAGGCAGCATCCGAGGAGCAGTAAAATCGACGTTTTGGGCAAAAGCCCTTCATCAGGAATACAGGCAGAGTGCCTGAAGGGTGGAGAGATAAGTGAGAGGAGGGTGGGGATGGGGAGAAAGTATCATAGAGTACAAGAGGTGAGTGGGGGAGGAGATGAAGGTGATAGGTCAGGGGGGAGGGTGGAGTGGATAGGTGGAAAAGAAGATAGGCAGGTAGGACAAGTCATGGGGACAGTGCTGAGCTGGAAGTTTGGAACTGGGGTGAGGTGGAGGAAGGGGAAATGAGGAAACTGGTGAAGTCCACATTGATGCCCTGGGGTTGAAGTGTTCCGAGGCGCAAGATGAGGCATTCTTCCTCCAGGCGTCTGGTGGTGAGGGAGCGGCGGTGAAGGAGGCCCAGGACCTCCATGTCCTCGGCAGAGTGGGAGGGAAAGTTGAAATGTTGGGCCCCAGGGCAGTGTCGTTGATTGGTGCGGGTGTCCAAGAGATGTTCCCTAAAGCGCTCTGCTAGGAGGCGCCCAGTCTCCCCAATGTAGAGGAGACCACATCGGGAGCAACGGATACAATAAATGGTATTGGTAGATGCGCAGGTAAAACTTTGATGGATGTGGAAGGCTCCTTTAGGGCCTTGGATGGAGGTGAGGGAGGAGGTGTAGGCACAGGTTTTGCAATTCTGTGGTGGCAGGGGAAGGTGCCAGGATGGGAGGCTGGGTTGTAGGGGGGCGTGGACCTGACCAGGTAGTCATGGAGGGAACGGTCTTTGCGGAAGGTGGAAAATGGTGGGGAGGGAAATATATTCCTGGTGGTGGGGTCCGTTTGGAGGTGGCGGAAATGTTGACGGATGATTTGGTTTATGCGAAGGTTGGTAGGGTGGAAGGTGAGCACCAGGGGCGTTCTGTCCTTGTTACAGTTGGAGGGGTGGGGTCTGAGGGCAGAGGTGCGGGATGTGGACGAGATGCGTTGGAGGGCATCTTTAACCACGTGGGGAGGGAAATTGCGGTCTCTAAAGAAGGAGGCCATCTGGTGTGTTCTGTGGTAGAACTGGTCCTCCTGGGAGCAGATACGGCAGAGGCAGAGGAATTGGGAATATGTGATGGCATTTTTGCAGGAGGTAGAGTGGGAAGAGGTGTAATCCAGGTAGCTGTGGGAGTCGGTGGATTTGTAAAAAATGTCGGTGTCAAGTCGGTCGTCATTAATGGAGGTGGAGAGGTCCAGAAAGGGAAGGGAGGTGTCAGAGATGGTCCAGGTAAATTTAAGGTCAGGGTGAAATGTGTTGGTGAAGTTGATGAATTGCTCAACCTCCTCGCGGGAGCACGAGGTGGCGCCAATGCAGTCATCAATGTAGCGGAGGAAGAGGTGGGGAGTGGTGCCAGTGTAATTACAGAAGATGGACTGTTCTACGTAGCCAACAAAGAGATAGGCATAGCTGGGGCCCATACAGTCTGGAGGAAGTGGGAAGGTTCGAAGGAGAAATTGTTAAGGGTGAGGACGAGTTCGGCCAAACGAATGAGAGTGTCAGTGGAAGGGTATTGTTGGGGATGTCAGGATAGGAAGAAACGGAGGGCTTGGATGCCCTGGTCGTGGCGGTTGGAGGTGTAGAGGGACTGGTGAAGATGAGGCGTTGGGGGCCGGGAAATGGAAGTCTTAGCGGAGGTGGAGGGCATGGGTGGTGTCTTGAACGTATGTGGGGAGTTCCTGGACTAGGGGGGATAGGACAGTGTCGAGGTAGGTAGAGATGTGTTCAGTGGCGCAGGAGCATGCTGAGACAATGGGTCAGCCAGGGTGGTCAGGCTTGTGGATCTTGGGAAGGAGGTAGAACCGGGCAGTGTGGGGTTCCCGGGCTATGAGGTTGGAAGCTGTGGGTGGGAGATCTCCTGAGGTGATGAGGTTCTGTATGGTTTGGGAGATGATGGTTTGGTGATGGGGGGGGTGGGATCATGGTCGAGGGGGCAGTAGGAGGAGGTGTCTTCGAGTTGATGTCTGGCTTCAGCAGTGTAGAGGTCAGTGCGCCAGACTACCACTGTGCCCCCTTTATCTGCTGGTTTGATGGTGAGGTTGGGATTGGAGCAGAGGAATTGGAGGGCTGCGCGTTGTGAGGGGGAGAAGTTGGAGTGGGGGAGGGGGTAGACAGGTTTAGGCGGTTAATGCCCCGGCAGCAGTTGGGAATGAAGAGGTCGAGGGTAGGTGATAGGCCAGCACGGGGTGTCCAGGTGGATTGAATGTGTTGGAGGCGAGTGAAGGGGTCCTCGGAAGGTGGGCGGGAGTCCTGATTGTGAAAATAAGCTCAGAGGTGGAGATGGCAGAAGAAGTGTTCAACGTCACGGCATGTATTAAATTCATTGATGCGTGGACGGAGTGGGATGAAGATGAGTCCTTTGCTGAAGACTGATCGTTCGTCCTCAGTGAGGGAGAGGCCTGGAGGGATGGTGAAAACTCGGCAGGGCTGGGAGCTAGGGCCTGGTGTGGGTGTGGAGCTGGGAGTAGGGGTGGAGCCTGTAACTGGAGTGGGTGTGGTGGTGGGGGAATGGGAGTAGAGTCATGAGTAGGGGTGGTGTTCCTCTCAGGGTTCGGGGGGGGGGGGGGGGTGGGGTGAAGATGGTGACAGTGGGATCTGTGGGGGGCATGTCAGCAGAATGCAGGTGAGTGGCGTTGATGGGGGGCGCAGGTGGTGGCAAACACGGCAGTACCCTAACGGCAGTCTTGGAAATTGGTACAAACCCTTATGGGTATCAATTGTAGCATACTGTTGCGAATCTTAATCTAACTGCAACTGCAAATACACCTGATTCATGTCCAGCTTTGTGAAGGACAGGTCCTTGCCAGCTTTGCATATAAATCTTCGATGCAAGGGAATGGATATTTATCCAGCTGCGAAAATGGTTTACCATTTGTTTAACATCCCCACAAAGGTGAACTGATCCTTCAGGCTTCACAATCAGTATGACCAGTGTTGCTCATTCCACAAACTGGACTGGTTTGATGATTCTTTCACTTTCCATCCTCCTGATGGCATTGGATAGGCTTTGCAGAATTGTGGAATTGCTTCCTGGTCGACAGGCAATGTGGTCCTGGCTCCGTTCATAGTCCCTAGCCCTTCTGCAAAACTTCCAGGCATTTAATTAGGACTTTGCTTAGGCAGCCATTGTCCAATTGAAAAATGTTGAGCCAATCTCGGGGATTCTTTCTCGACCAATTTCGCCCGATCGAGCTTGGGCTCAAGTCTTTCACTACAATCAGTGGTATGATTCTCATAAGAGACTGGAACCGAAGGTGTACCCTTAAATTGTAATGGTTCCCTGGTAAAGGTTTCCAGTCTACTCGAGGTCTTGCACTGACGTAAGGATTGGAGTCCAGAATAAATTTTGTTAAAGACTGGTTCTGCTATCACTAAAATGGTTGCACTGGTATTGACCTCAATTAGAATTGGGTGACCATTTAATCAGATGTTTATTTTGATTTATTCTGATTTGGATATTAATAAGCAATTTAACTGATTCAAACCAGACGTAGGTGGGCTTTTCAGCGTGTGCACTCACCTGCATACCAGCCTATGAGTTTAGGTCTATTGGGACTTTTTTATTGTCTCGAATACTGGCAGCAACTACAATGGCTGGCCAACTCCGTATCTTGAAGGAAATTGTAACCATTTGGCTGAGGCTTGGCTTTGTTTCAGAGCTTTACTGTGGGCTGTTCAGGATATGTTGTGAGTGAGGCTCTGGAACTTCCTTCACTTAGGTGATGTTCTCTAAGATCAGTTGGACTGTCGAGGGTGTCACTTCCATCCGAATAACCCGGAACTTGCCAAATTTTCCAATGATAAAGCTAGTTGTAGTGCCTGTTTCAAGTCCAATTGGCTTCACCTAGAGGTGCTTTTGCATGGTTACATCATTAATCCCACACACCAAACAGTCTCTCAGCATCTCATGAATGGTTAAGCCAAAACCATGTGCCTCTACCAGTTGCCTTAACCTCATCAAAATTCCAGATTCTCCTGGTTCTTGAATTGCCAAGTAAAACTGATAGCATCTCAGAATTAGATGACTCACACTAACACCTCACTCTAACTCTTCACCATAAATCCGCATCTACCACATATGTTCTCTTGAAGAATGAAGGTTTTGGAAATTCAATACTTCAGTTTTCCTTGTTAATCTGTAGATTTGTATTTATCCATGCTCCAAAATTACCTTTTTCCTTCCTGTCCATTTACATCTCTTTATAGTCGACAGATTCTCCTGAGCTGTGATTGATGGGAGGAAAGGGAAAATCATAATATGTGAGAGGGTAGTGTGTTTGTTAACAGAAGATTTCCATTCAGCATGGGTGTGTAAATTCTAATCCCTACCTTCAGCTCTGGATTTTAAATAAGGCTGATCTAAGACCACATTTAGAAAATCAAAAGATTGCCAGTCAGATTAATTTAAATGTGAATCATTAGTACTGCTAGCCTGCTGTTCTCATTTTGATTTAATGATGTACTCTATGGAACACAGTATATAGCAGACTTATCTGGTGAGTCTCCAGTAAGCAACATTTATCGAGTATATCTTGGAATGTGCACTCAGAAATGTACATTTTGCGCACAAATGACTACATATGATTAGTTGGAACAAATTTCAGCTCATTAGCTTCCTCTATTCAAATGATATACAAATAATTGGCAGCAATGGGTTAAAAATGGCAGCCATTCAATGGACTGGTTGTAGGTAGAGTAAGCACATGTGGATAAACAGTCCCAGTTGTATTCAGACCAAGAATAAATACATGCATTTTCATTCATTATTTTCTGAATAATTGTTATACCAGTAGGTTTCTCATAATGTATTTTTTTAAAAACTCTACAGCTCATCAGTCTTATACAGCAGGCCAGGGACCACTTAAAAATACTTGGGAACACTTTTGCGTTATAGTAAGCACAATACTCATTTGTTTTGTTTGCATAGAGGTTTTCATTCCTCTATCTTCTAATTAGTGGGCATAAATACCTTGCTATTTTACCAAAGAGACAAAAGGGATGACTCTTCTTCCAGTCACTCCAAAAGACAGCACAAGTCAATTAAAGCACGATTTGATGATAAAAGGGCAAGTTTGGCTGTGCTTCTAATCCAGCAGCTAGTCATTTTGCTTTAGTCAAGGCCCTTCAGGAATCTTTATACACCAGCCCATTAACAAGTATTACATTAACAAGGGCAGTTTATTATGATAGAAGTGAATCACTCATCTACATAATTAACAGGCTGCATTTTCTTTCGCTGTCAAACTATAACAGCTTTTTTTTCCTGTAAATTGCTGCTTCTGTGACCATATTTGACAAAAAAAAGAGTTCCAAGGCTGAATGGAGAGACAGGATCACTGATGGTTTCAATCCAACAGCACACAAAGCACATAGAGAGGGTACTTAAACTCTTTATATTTTCTAGTTTACACATTGCCTCTACTGATGTTAGGGAAAAGCTGATTAGAAACAGCTGCATACATATCTCCTTGTAAATCGGCAATGAGACAGTAGTAGTGGGAGTTCTTCCAATATTTTCTACCTTTCCCTTCCGAGGGAATCCTCATCTGCAAATCTCTGGGTGGCAAGAATCACTAATAAGGTGAGCCATTTTTACTGAAACTGATTGTCAAGACATGCGATACAATACACGCGTACTTTTGTTACCAATTACTGATTATTCTAATAGTCAAGAACTGGATTCAAGCCAGGCTATAAAAGGATTTCTGGTGCTGCCATGATTTCAGAAATTCTAGATTCCCAGTATTTTGAGAGCACATGCTGAACGAAATGGAATAATTGGTAATCTTGTTTATACAATTGCACTCCATTTATTGATTAAAATTGTGACTGAGATATCTACATTAATAACATTGGTGTCATTTCTTGATTAATGTGGGGGCAGTTTGCCTCCTCTTCACCTCTCGATCTCCTCCTCTCTTTCCTAATGCTGCTGACGATTGCTGGAGTACAGGCCGACCAATTCGCATGACATGAAGGTGTCCATTTTTCATTTGCAAGTCAAGTGAACTGCTGGTCTATTTAACTGCAAATACATCACATCACATTAACATGCATTCACTTTCCAATATGTGGGGTTGTCAATTAGTGTTGTGTATAGAAATTGTTCTGAAGGGGTTAAATTTGGAGAATGCATTAAGGTCTGCCTGATCTGATTATATTGAACTAGTTTGTATGGGGATAAGGCAGGGCCTCTTAGGATCTTTGGATTGCAGACCAATATATCAACAGGTCTCCGCATAATCTTCAAACCAATGTCTAACAAGCTAATTTGAGGTGGATATTATGGCCTAGTTGCACTGGCTGGCCAACAGGAACGCAAAGCAGGCATGAATGGGCCTATTTTCATATGCAAGATTTAATGAGAGGTGTGCCACAGGAATCAGTGCTGGGGTCTCAACATTTTACAATTTGTACAAATGTTCTGGATGAATGGACTGGTACAGTTGCTAAATTTGCTGGTCACATGAAGATAGTGAGGAGGATATAAGAGGTGACAAAGGGATTTTCAAAGGTTAAATGAGAGGACAAAGATGTTGTAAATAGTGCATAATGTGGAAAAATGAGAATTTATTTAAAAGGTGAGCGATCGTAGAGCTTTGAGATGCACAGGGGTTTGAGTGTCCTCATGCATGAATTACAAAGAGCAAGTGTGCAGGTATGCAAATAGTTAGGAAAGCAAATAGAATGTTATCATTTATGATGAAGGAGTGAGGTAATGCTTTAGTTATGCAGGGCATTAGTAAGAGCACATATGGAGGACTGCATATGGTATTGGTCATCCAATTTAAAGAAGGATGCAAACACATTGCAAACAGTTCAGAGAAGGTTTAAGAGGCTAATATCCTGGAATAAGCAGATTGTCAAAGAGGAATGGACAGGCTGCGGTCGTATCAAATGGAGCTTCGAAGAATAAGTGGTAAGGGGTTTCAGCAGGGTAGGTGTGTAGAAGGTGGTTCCTCAAATGGGAGAAATATGGTTTACTATTTAAAATCAAAGGGTTACCCATTTATGATAGAAGGGAGAAGTTTTTGTTTCTCACAGAGAGAATCTTTCAAACTTTCTAACTGAAAAAAGGGGGAAGCAGAGTCTTTGAATATTTTTGAGGCAGAGGTGAATTGGTTCTTGGTAAGCAATATTGTGAAATGTTGTCAGGAGTAGGTAGAACTGTAGGCTGTTGTTTCAATAAGATTGTTGATGATCCTATTAACTGGCAGGGCTGGTTCAATGGGTTAAATGGCCTGATCCTAAAAGAATGGGTACAAGGAGGCAAACTCTCCCCTGTATGGAAACATACTTGGCACATAGGAAGATAGTTGTGTTTTTGGAGGTCAGTCATCTCAGCTCCAGGAGTCACTGCAGGAGTTACTCAGTGTATTTATTCTCTAATTAATCGATTCAGAGATATTATTAAACACCTCTGGTGCAGGTAGAACTTGAACCTAGGTCATGACCACTGACCAAAAGTGCCCCAGTTTGTAAGAGTAGTGTCTGAAGACCAACCATTTTCAACTGCATCATCAATAACCTATTCTCAATCATAAGTTCACAAGATGTTTGCCAATGATTATACATTTTGCAATTGCACAGATAATGAAGCACTTTGTGTTCAAATGCAGCAAGATCAAGAGAATATCCAGGTTTGTGCTGCTAAATTGCAAGTAAATTTGTGCTACGCAAATGCCAGGCCATGACCATCCCCAATAAAAGTCAATCTAATCACTGTCCCTCGATATTCAATTGCATTACCGTCACTTAATACTCAACCATCAACCTCCTTGGGGTTACCATTGACTAGAAACTCAATTAGATTCACTACATAAGAACAGTGGTTACAAGAGCAGGCCAAAGGCTCAGAATACTGCAGCAAATAACTCACCTTATGACCCCAAGCCTGTCCATCATCTACAATGCATGTCATGAGTGTGATGGAATACTCCCCACTTGTATACAGAAATACATACCCGCTGTCTGGATGGGTGCAGCAGAAGCAACACTCAAGAAGCTTGACACCATTCAGGACAAAGCAGCCTGCTTGATTGGCACCATATCCACAAACATCCACTCCCTCCACTACTGATGCTCAGTAATTGCAGTCTGTGCCATCCACAAGATGCATTGCAGAAATTCACCAATGATTATTAGATAGCAAGCATCTTCCAAACTCAGTTTGACTTCCATTTAGGAGAAGGACAGCAGATACATGGGAAGACCTCCATCTTTGCATTCCCCTTTTATCCACTCAACATCCTGACTTTTCTTCTTTACTCATTCACAAGATCACTGGTTCAGCTGGAATATGTTGCCCTTTTTGAAATTGCCAAGAAGGTAGTGAGTAATCAATGACAACGGTGTGGATCTGGAGTCACATGTAGTCCAGACCAGATAAGGACTGCAATTTTCTTTCCTAACAAACATTAATTAACCAGATGGGATTTTCCAACAATTGACAACGGTTTTAATGATCATCATTTAAATCTTAATTCCAGAGTTTTATTGAATTAGAATTCTACCATCTCTCATGGCCGGGTTTGAATTTAGGTCTCCAGAACGTAACTTAAGTTTTTGGATGAATAATGTGGTGATAGTCCCACTAGGCCGTTGCCTCCTGGAAATATATTGCCATTCCTTCACTAGCACTCGGTAAAAATCCTGGAATTCCCTCCATAAAAGTATTGTGAGTCTACCTATAGTACATGGGCTGCAGCTGATCAAACAGGCAGCTCATGGCCACCTTCTCAAGGGCAACTAGGGACGGTCAATATATACTGGACGGCCAGCGATGCCCATGTCCCGCGAATGAATGAAAACATAATACCATTCATTTGCAAGGAGATCTCAGCTATTTGTATGAATAATAGGGTGTTTATGGTAGGGGATTTTAACTTTACAAACATAGACTGGGAACTGGCATTGTGTTAAGGGTTTAGATGGAGAGGAATTTGTTAAGTAGATACAATAAAATTTCCTGATTCAGTATGTGGATTTACCCACGAGAGAAGGTGCAAAGATTGACCTACTGTTGGGAAATAAGGCACGGTAGGTGACTGAGGTGTCAGTGGGGGAGCACTTTGGGGCCAGCGACCAAATTCTAATAGTTTTAAAATAGTGATGGAAAAGGATAGACCAGAATTTAAAGGTGAAGTTCTAAATTGGATGAAGGCTAATTTTGAGATATTAGCAAGAACTTTCAAAAGCTGATTGGGGGCAGATGTTCACAGGTAAAGGGGTGCCTGGAAGATGGGAAGCCTTCAGAAATGAGATAACAAGAATCCAGAGACAGTATGTTCCTGTTAGGGTGAAAGAAAAGGCTGGTAGGTGTATGGAATGCTGGATAACTAGATTAATTGAGAGTTTGGTTAAGAAAAAGAAGGAAGCATATGTCACGTATAGACAGGATAGATCGAGTGAATCCTTAGAAGAGCAGAAAGGCAGTTGGAGTATACTTAAGAGGGAAATCAGGAGGGCAAAAAGAAGACATGAGATAGCTTTGATAAATAGGATTAAGGAGGATTCAAAGGATTTTTATAAATACATTAAGGACACAAGGCTAACTAGGGAGAGAATAGGGCCCCTCAAAGATCAGCAAGGCTGCCTTTGTGTGAAGCTACAGGAGATGGGGGATATATGAAACAAATATTTTGTATCAGTGTTTACTGTGGAGAAAGACATGGAAGATATAGAATCAAGGGAAATAGCTGGTGACATCTTGAAAAATATCCATATTACAGAGGAGGAAGTGCTGCCTGTCTTGAAATGCATAAAAGTGGATAAATCCCCATGACCTGATCAGGTGTACCCTATAACTCTGTGGGAAGCTAGAGGAGTGATTGTTAGGCCCCTTTGTGAGATATTTCTATCATCGATAGTCACAGGTTAGGTGCCAGAAAACTGGAGGTTGGCTAACGTGGTGCCACTATTTAAGAAAGGTGGTAAGGGCAAGTCAGGGAACTATAGACTGGTGAGCCTGACGTCGGTGGTGGGCAAGTTGTTGGAGGGAGTCCTGAGGGACAAGATGTATATGTATTTGGAAAAGCAAGGACTGATTAGGGACAGTCAACATGGCTTAGTGCATGGGAAATCATGTCTCACAAACTTGATTGAGCTTTTTGAAGAAGTAACAAAGAGGATTGATGAGGACAGAGAGGGAAACGTGATCTATGTAGACTTCAGCAAGGCATTCGACAAGGTTCCCCATGGGTGACTGGTTAGCAAGGTTAGATCTCATAGAATACAGGGAGAACTAGCTATTTGGATACAGAACTGGCTCGAAGGCAGAAGACAGAGGGTGGTGGTGGAGGCTTGTTTTTCAGACTGGAGGAGTGTGACCAGTGGAGTACCACAAGGATCAGTGCTGGGACCACTGCTTTTCAAGTCATTATGTAAATGATTTGGATGTGAGCATAAGAGATATAGTTAGTAAGTTTGCAGATGACACCAAGATTTTGAGGTTTAGTGGACAGCGAAGAAGGTTACCTTAGATTACAATGGGATTTTGATCAGATGGGCCAATGTGCTGAGGAGTGGTAGATGGAGTTCAGTTCAGATAAATACAAAGTGCTACATTTTGGGAAAGCAAATCTTAGCAGAACTTATACACTTAATTGTAAGGTGCTAGGGAGTGTTGATGAACAAAGAAACCTTGAAGTGCAGGTTCATAGCTCCTTGAAATTGGAGCCGCAGGTAGATAGGATAGTGAAGAAGGCGTTTAGTATGCTTTCCCTGATTGATCAGAGTTTTGAGTACAGGATTTGGGACGTCATTTGTGGCTATACAGGACATTGATTAGACGACTTTTGGAATATTGCATGAAATTGTGTTCTCCTTCCTATTGAAAGGATGCTGTGAAACTTGAAAGAGTTCAGAAAAGATTTACAAGGATGTTACCAGGCTTGGAGGATTTGAGCAATAAGGAGAGGTTGAATAGGCTGGAGCTGTTTTCCCTGGAGAGTTGGAGGCTAAGGAGTGAGCTTATAGAGGTGTACAAAATCATGAGGGGCATGGATAGGAGAAATAGACAAGTCTTTTCCCTGGGATGGGGGAGCCAAGAATCAGGGGGCATAACTTTAGAGTGAGAGGGGAAAGATTTAAATGGCAACTTTTTCATGCAGAGGGTGGTGCATGTATGGAATGAGCTGCCAGAGGAAAAGATGGAGGCTGGTACAATTGCAGCATTTAAAAGGCATCTGGATGGGCATATGAATAACAAGGATTTGGAGGGATATGGGCTGGGTGCTGGCAAGTGGGACTAGATTGGGTTGGGATATCTGGTTGGCATGGATGAGTTGGACCAAAGGGTCTGTTTCTGTGCTGTACATCTCTACGACTCCATGACTCCATGTATTTGAAGAATGGTAGCATTCACAAATACCAAAATTTGTAGGAATTAGAGTCATAGAGTCATAGAGATGTTCAGCATAGAAACAGACCCTTTGGTCCAACCTGTCTATGCTGACCAGATATCCCAACCCAATCTAGTCCCACCTGCCAGCACCCGGCCCATATCTCTCCAAACCCTTCCTATTCATATACTCATCCAAATGCCTCTTAAATGTTGCAATTATACCAGCCTCCACCACTTCCTCTGGCAGCTCATTCCATGCACGTACCACCCTCTGTGTGAAAAAGCTGCCTCATAGGTCTCTTTTATATCTTTCCTTTCTCACCCTAAACCTATGCCCTCTAGTTCTGGACTCTCCCACCCCAGGGAAAAGACTTTGCCTATTTACCCTATCCATGCACCTCATAATCTTGTAAACCTCTATAAGGTCACCCCTCGGCCTCTGATGCTTCAGGGAAACCAGCCCCAGCCTGTTCAGCCTCTCTCTTTTTTTAAAACCTCCAACCCTGGCAACATCCTTATAAATCTTTTCTGAACCCTTTCATGTTTCACAACATTCTTCTGATAGGAAGGAGACCAGAATTGCATGCAATATTCCAACAGTGGCCTAACCAATGTCCTGTACAGCCACAACATGACCTCCCAACTCCTGTACTCAATACTCTGACCAGTAAAGGAAAGCATACCAAACGCCTTCTTCACTATCCTATCTACCTACGACTCCACTTTCAAGGAGCTATGAACCTGCACTCTAAGGTCTCTTTGTTCAGCAACACTCCCTAAGACCTTACCATTAAGTGTATAAGTCCTGCTAAGATTTGCTTTCCCAAAATACAGTACCTCGCATTTATCTGAATTAAACTCCATCTGCCACTTCTCAGCCCATTGACTCATCTGATCAAGATCCTTTTGTAATCTGAGGTAACCTTCTTCACTGTCCATTACACCTCCAATTTTGGTGTCATCTGCAAACTTACTAACTGTACCTCTTATGCTCGCATCCAAATCCACCCTTCTTAAACAATGGCACCACATTAGCCAACCTCCAGTCTCCCAGCACCTCACCTGTGACTATCGATGATACAAATAGCACAGCAAGAGGCCCAGCAATCACTACTCTAGCTTCCCACAGAGTTCTTAGGTACACCTGATCAGGTCCTGGGGATTTATCCTCCTTTACCCGTTTCAAGACATCTAGAACTTACTCCTCTGTAATCTGGACATTTTGTAAGATGTCGCCATCCATTTCCTGACAGTCTATATCTTCCATATCCTTTTCCACAGTAAATGCTGATGCAAAATACTCATTTAGTTTCTCCCACATTTTCTGCGGCTCCACACAAAGGCCTTGCTGATCTTTGAGGGGCCCTATTCTCTCCCTAGTTATCCTTTTGTCCTTAATGTATTTGTAAAAACTCTTTGGATTCTCCTTAATTCTATTTGCCAAAGCTACCTCTGGTCCCCTTTTTGCCCTCCTCATATCCCTCTTAATTATACTCCTAATGCCTTTATACTCTTCTAAGGTTTCACTTGATCTATCCTGTCTATACGTTACATATGCTTCCTTCTTTTTCATCACCAAACTGTTAATTTCTTTAGTCATCCAGCATTCCCCATACCGACCAGCCTTTCCTTTCACTCTACGAGGAATATACTTTCTCTGGATTCTCTTCATTTTATTTCCAAAAGCTTCCCATTTTCCAGCCGTCCCTTTACCTGCGAACATCTGCCCCCAATCAGCTTTCGAAAGTTCTTGCCTAATACCATCAAAATTTGCCTTTCTCCAATTTAGAACTTCAACTTTTAGATCTGATCTATCCTTTTCCATCATTATTTTAAATCTAATAGAATTATGGTCGCTGGCCCTAAAGTGCTCACCCACTGACACCTCAGTCACCTGCCCTGCCTTATTTCCCAAGAGTAAGTCAAATTTTGCACCTTCTCTAGTAGGTACATCCACACACTGAATCAGAAAATTGTCCTGTACCCACTTAACAAATTCCTCTCCATCTAAACCCTTAACACTATGGCGGTCCCAGTCTATGTTTGCAAAGTTAAAATCCCCTCCCTTAACCACCCTATTTTTCTTACAGATGGCTGAGATCTCCTTACAAGTTTGTTTCTCAATTTCCCTCTGACTATTAGGGGTCTATAAAACAATCCCAATAAAGTTGTCATCCCTTTATTATTTCTCAGTTCCACCCAAATAACTTCCCTGGATGTATTTCCGGGAATATCCTCCCTCAGCATAACAAAAATGCCAACTCTCCCCCTCCTTTCTTGTATCCCTTTCTATCCTTCCGGTAGCATTTGTATCCTGGAACATTGAGCTGCCAGTTCTGCCCATCCCTGAGCCATGTTTCTGTAATTGCTATTATATCCCAGCCCCATGTTCCTAATTAAGCCCTGAGTCCGTCTGCCTTCCCTGTCAGGCCCCTTGCATTGAAATAAGTGCAGTTTAATTTATTAGTCCTACCATGTCCCTGCCTGCCCCGACTGTTTGACTCGCTTCTGTTCTCAACTGTACCAGTCTCAGATTGATCTCTTTCCTCACTATCTGCCTGGGTCCCACCCCCCCCATCTTACTAGTTAAAATCCTCCCGAGCAGTTCTAGCAAATTTCCCTGCCAGTATATTAGTCCCCTTTCAATTTATGTGCAATCCATCCTTCTTGTACAGGTCACTTCTACCCCAAAAGAGATTCCAATGATCCAAAAATGTGAATCCTTCTCCCATATACCAGCTCCTCAGCCATGCATCCATCTGCTCTGTCCTCCTATTCCTGCCCTGACTAGCTCATAGCACCAGGAGTAATCCAGATATTACTACTCTCGAGGACCTCCTTTTTAAATTTCTGCCTAACTCTCTGTCATCTCCCTTCAGAATCTCGACCTTTTCCCTCCTATGTCGTTGGTTCTAATGTGGACAATGACCTCTTGCTGGTCCCTCTCCCGCGTGAGAACATTCTGCACCCTCTCTGAGACATCCTTGATCGTGGCACCAGGGAAGCAACACACTATTCTACTTTTACGCTGCTGGCCACAGATACGTCTGTCTGTACCTCAGACTAGAGAATCTCCTAACACAATTGATCTCTTGGAATCCAACGCACCCCTCGTTGCTTTAGAACCAGTCTCAATACCAGAAACTTGGCTGTTCGTACAATGTTCCCTGAGAATCCATCACCCCCTACATTTTCCAAAACAGCATACCTGTTTGAAGTGGGTATATCCACAAAAGACTCCTGCACTAGCTGCCTACCTCTCTTACCCTTCCTGGAGTTAATCCATCTATGTAACTGTATCTGAGACTTCCCCTCCTTCCTATAACTGCCATCCATCACATACTGTTGCTGTTGCAAATTCTTCATTGCTTCTAACTGTCTCTCCAACTGATCCATTTGATCTGATAAGATTTGCAGCCAACAGCATTTATGGCAGATATAATCCGCAGTAACCCTTAAACTCTCTTTAAACTCCCACATCCGACAAGAAGTACATATCACTCTATTAAAGACTATTTTTTCTCCTTCACAATCTACAGACCCAGAAGTTCGGCATGGACGGGTTGGACCGAAGGGTCTGTTTCCATGCTGCACATCTCTATGACTCTATGTTGAATCTATACTGCACTCAGTAACATACGCACTCCCCAAGTTCCCACTCTTTCTTGCCTCTCCCTATTTATAAAGTCAATGTCAGTGCTGGGCTAACATGAAATGGCTGCCACCAACATATCTAAGATGGCTGACACCTTCAGAATCTTTCGTCCTGGTTTTGCAGATTAAAACAGCTCCTCACAGTTTGTACAAGATCATCTCTCAGCCTCCTGCAGATGGAATACAGTGAGATGGGAAGCAATGGTGTTTGAATGTTAGACTGAGGAGGGCCCAAGCTTTATATTTCTGGCATGAAAGTAAATGTAGCTTCCCGATTGCTACTAGTTAGATAAGCTAGCTAATTAAAATTAAAATTACTATCATAAGTGTATCTTCACTCTATGCTTGACATTTTTGCCCATTTATGGACCTGCTACTGATGGACATTTCAGCAGAGTACTGAGTGATAACTATTGCAGTAAATGAATTCCATTAAGTAAATGTTAGATTTCAGTCACATTCAGGTTGATAGGAACAATCTTGTAAGACTACTAAAGAAGAATGGAGTTTTGGCTTTGTCCAATAATACCTTTCCAGCTAACACCTCCAATTACAGGACTTCATTGCATGCAAGAAGGCTGCTGGATTTGCCCACAAACAACCATGAGTTCATTTCTCAAAAATTGTCTTGTGTGAAGTGTTTTAAGATGTTCTGCGCAAATTAACAGCATTGCATTGATGTAATTTATTTCCCCTTTTGGTATCTATGGTTTACAAATAAGCAGTACCTTTACTGACTGGTACATTGAGAAAGTTACATGTTAGGTCTCTGGTGGTACTTACAAATCCGGTTCAAACATGTGGTTGCCATTAGCACCCTTCTACCACTGACGTGATTTAATTCAAATCAATTTTGAAACATTATTATTTGGAAACCCTGTGTTTTTAAATATTTCTGCTTGTAAGGCGAATGTTACATCTTTACTTGACTCTGCTGAGCAAAAAGAAAAATTAAGAATAATCAAGGAATAACTACATACTATGAATAGTCTTTAATGGAAGTAATGACTGAAAGCCTACCCTGTGTCTTTTTGAGGACACCTGCCAAAGAAAGCTCCAACTGGGCATTAGCTGGGCAGTGGTGGGCCTTTGTTAGGATCAAGAACTTGTGGGGTTCCTCTAAGAGCTGCCAGTCAATCAGAGGCAGGTAACATTTTGTTGTTCAGTAGCACCACTGAATAGACTCTAGACCAGTTAGGTATTCGAGGGTGACGGGGAAAGGGCATGAAAGTTGACACGAAGAATGTCGGTTCAGCCATTATCCCATTGAATAGTGCAGCAGTTGGGGGGGGGGTTGGAGGAGGGGTGACTGAGTGGCCTACTTCTGTTCCTGTTTCTTATGATCTTATGGAGAAGTGGTTTCTGCTGCTGGGATTACAGCAACCTGGGGCTCAGGATCATTGGTGGATGCAGACACAGGTGCATTCAGGGAGAATCTGCAGTGAGGTGGTGGCTCTCAATGACCCTTTTTCTCCACCACTGATCACTCGATCAGGTACTCAGTACCTTTGAACAAGTGACAACCCCCTCCTCAAAACCTACAAACAACTCTAACAGGGTTTACTTTTTGGGCTTCTGGTATTGCAACCTCCTGTTCACCTGAACCTCCTGTTCACTGTGATGTAAATACCAGTGGTGGTAGGGTAGGCCCATGACCATTAATTAAGGGCCTCAATTGACAACAGAGTGGGAAGGCTATCCATGGGCCTCCTGTTGCAGATTTACTTGTGGCAGGGGTGGAAAGTAGTCGGGTCCTCACTATCAAATTTGTTGTGGGGGAGGGCATGAAATTCCATGCATGAAGATTACCGTGAATGCTCTGGTAAATGACTCAAAAGTTACTTGAAACACCAGTAATGGAAACTTGGGTTCAGGAAAGGACATTATACTCCTTTTTGCCTTTATCAGTTTTGTTAGTTCTCAACTGGGCAGCTCATTTACCTTTGAATGACCATTTACTGACTAAGGGGAAGCAACGGCTTCATGGTATTGTGTTTGACCTGTTAGTCCAGAGGCCCAAGTAGTGTTCTGGAGACCCAGGTTTGAATCCTGTCATAGTAGGTGGTGAAACTTTAATTCAATAAAAATCTGCAATTAAGAGTTGAATGATGACCATGAATCCATTGTTGATTGTTACAAAAGTTCTTCTGGTTCACTACCATCCTTATGTGGTCTGGCCTACATGTGACTCCAGACCCACAGCAATGAGATTGTATCTTAACTGCCCTCTGAATAATTATGGATGGGCAATAAATGCTGGCCTAGCCAGTGACACCCTATCCAATTAATTAAAAAAAAATCCAAGGCGATATAGGCACGATTGAGGAAGAATAAGTATTCTGATAGGTTGACATATGAAGTCTAAAGTGACCAACAGGGATCAGATTCATCTCCAAATTAGGCTGTTTGCCATTGTAAATAGTCAGATAAATTCATATCCACATAAAGCAGTACCATTCCAGTTGAGGGTTACAGGCTCGTGATGTTGCAAAACATCATAACCTAGGAATATAAGAACAGAAGTGGATCATTCAGCCCATTGAACCTGTTTTGCGATTTGATTTGATCATGGCTAATTGAACACTTCAAACTGACATTATCCCCCTAATGCTAATTCAATAATTGCCCAATGGAAAAAAGATCAGAACTATTAAATTATTCTCCTATCACCCTGGTTGTCCCAGGGTATAATGATAGTTTTGAGTGAGCAATGTTTCTTTTTACTACAGTCAGTATATTTTAATAGAAAATAGTTTTAGAAATTATAATATTGAGTGAATGCTCATAAGTGTCTATATTCTTTACGTTTATTTGTTTTAAGTTAAATGAGTGCTATCTAGTCACATCAGTCATGTGTCACTCAACTTTTCTTGTCTACAATTGCTGAGTGCAGTTTACAACAACAGGTTTCAACCTTAATTTGGTTTAAGTTTCAGATTAGTGTCAGTAAAGATAGTAAATAGTATAGAGTGAGACAAACTGAGAACTTGAAATTGGTTATGAGAAAGAAGGATTAGTATTAGTGACACTAGTCAATGCATGGTCAAAATAAATGCCTGGATTTTCTTACGAAATACAACTGCTTTTCTCAGAGAATGAGAAAGCAAAATCCCTGCAATTTTCTTTTCCAGCTACTATATAATGGGCTTTGATTTGAAGCAGGTGCAGTGTCATTCTTGATGTTCTCCTGGAGATTTTGACAAAACATCCAACAGAAGTGAGGTAACCTGACAGGAAATGAAGAGAAACAGCCAAGAAAGGAAATTTGAAAGATGATCAGTTGCATTTTCTTTATGCACTGTATGACTAATTATGCCAATAAATTTATTATCAACAACCCTACTGGTTGCTGAATAGCCTGTACTTTTGTTTTATATTATTGTGCAATTATGTTTTATACATTGAAGCATTTGCAGTAATGATCATTTATTTTCTAGAACATTCTAATTTGGATTCTGTTATCACCTTGGGAATGCCATTTCCATAATTTGATCCTACTTTGTAACAACGTGAGATGTCCCTTCTTGGACTTGACAGCCATGGAATGTATGTTCATGAATATCCATCCATCCAAATGCCAATCAGGTTGAATATCAACCTGCAAATCCTTTCGTTATACCTATGGCAGATAGTAAGAGCGCAAGAGTTGTCTGATTAACTAGAACAAGTGGTAGCTGCAGAGCAACAATCTCCCACATCGAAAGATTCAATGCACGGGTTCCTGCCAGATTGTACTCTGTGACAAGCATTCTGCTCGCTTTGAGGGACCAGCAGAATAATAAGAAGTAACAAACAATTTTCATAATCTTTCATATATCAGGTCACAGCTTAGCCTTTTCCTTTCAAGACAGAAGAGGCCAACACATTCACGTTATAACCTCTCATCCACATAAACATTTGCTGTCACTTTCCCCAGTACCTCAACATCCTTTCTATAATACAGAGATCGCAGTTTTCCAAATATAGTACAACCAATGGGCCTATACAATTTCAGTATGTGTTGTGTGCTTTTCAATTCCATATCTGTAGAAATGAACCTGATTGTGTTTTTTAATTGGCCTTTTTAAAGTACTTCATTACTTTTAGTAACCTGTGTAGCCATATTCAGGATTGATTTGCTCCTTTAGCCCATTTAAATACTTATTTCCTCAGATTCTGTCATCTCCTTATTCCTCCTACCAAGATGTACTAGCTCACACTTATCTAAGTGGAGGTTCATTTGCAATTACATTTCTGGTCTGCATCTATCATACTTCAATTTTCCTTGCCAATAACTACATCCATCGTTTGGTGTCATCTGCAAATTTTGAGATTATTCTACAGTTCCTGAGCAAGCTGGCATCTGAATGGTGAATAACAATGGTCCCATTTACCTCATCTACATATGCGTTCACTCACACATCCATTCACTAATATTCAGGGGGTTCATTTAAACTTAGTGTACAATGGCTAGTGCCATTAAAAAAGGAGCATGGCTTGTCTTCCCTTGATCCGACTAAAATTCAAAAGAGCTATCTTGGGCTGTGCTGTATATTTCTGGGATTGCTTGTAGGATACTGACATAAATGCAGATGGGCATTAGGATGATGATCCATGTTTGGGATACAATACCAGTCCAGTGATGATTCCCAATCCTTGGAAGATTCTGAATTACTTTTCTACTTTCAACATTGTTCAGCATGTCCTTGCAAATTGGCATGAGCATATTTGTGTTTGGACCTTGATCTGAGAGACACTTAAAGTTAAATGTTTAAAGTCTAAATATGAAATTTGAACATCAAGTTTAATGTACAATAGCAACTTGCATTTCTTTGGTTAACATAGTAAAATGTTCTGAGACATCTGATTGAAACAATACAAAAAAAAAGCACCAAACCGCCTAAGGAAATATTCGGGCAGATTATCAAAAGCTTTGGCAAAGTGACATTTCCTAAGGAGCATTCTGAAGGCAGGTGAAGGTATTTAGGGAAAAATTACAGACTTTAGCGTGTAGACAGCATTGTTACTAACGATACAACATCAAAAACAACTACATTTATTTATAGAGTCATAGAGATGTACAGCATGGAAACAGGCTCTTCGGTCCAACCCATCCACACCGACCAGATTCCCAACCCAATCTAGTCCCACCTGCCAGCATCCGGCCTTCCTATTCATATATCCATCCAAATGCCTTTTAAATGTTGCAATTGTACCAGCCTCCACCACTTCCTCTGGCAGCTCATTCCAGACATGTACCACCCTCTGTGTGAAAAAGTTGCCCTGTAGGTCTCTTTTATATCTTTCCCCTCTCACCCTAAACCTATGCCCTCTAGTTCTGGACACCGATGCTCCAGGGAAAACAGGCCCAGCCTATTTAGCCTCTCCCTATAGTGCAAATCCTCCAACACTGGCAACATCCTTGTAAATCTTTTCTGAACCCTTTCAAGTTTTACAACATCCTTGTGATAGAAAGAAGACTGGAATTGCATGCAATATTCCAACAGTGGCCTAACCAATATCCTGTACAGCTGCAACATGACCTCCCAACTCCTGTACTCAATACTCTGACCAATAAAGGAAAGCATACCAAATGCCTTCTTTGCTGTCCTATCTACCTATGACTCCACTTTCAAGGAGCTATGAACCTGCACTCCAAGGTCCCTTTGTTCAGCAGTATAGACAGGATAGATCGAGTGAATCCTTAGAAGGGTATAAAGGAAGTAGAAGTATACTTAAGAGGGAAATGAGAAGGGCAAAAAGGAGACATGTGAAAGCTTTGGCAAATAGAATTAAGGAGAATCCAAAGAGTTTTTACAAATACATTAAGGACAAAAGGATAACTAGGGAGAGAATAGGGCCTCTCAAAGATTAGCAAGGCAGCCTTTGTGTGGAGTCGCAGAAAATGGGGGAGATACTAAATGAGTATTTTGCATCAGTATTGCATTGGTACCCCACTGGTCACTGCCTGCCATTTCGAAACGGAGCCATTTATCACTACTCTTTGTTTCCTATCAGTCAACCAACTTTCAATCCAAGTTAGTGCCTTGCCCCCAATACCATGCACCCTAAATTAATATTTTGCATCAGTATTTACTGTGGAAAAAGATATGGAAGATATAGACTGTCGGGAAATAAATGGTGACATCTTGCAAAATGTCCAGATTACAGAGGATGAAGTGCTGGATGTCTTGAAATGGGTAAAGGTGGATAAATCCCCAGGACTTGATCAGGTGCACCCGAGATCTATGTGGGAAGCTAAAGAAGTGATTTCTGGGCCTCTTGCTGAGATATTTGTATCATCGATAGTCACAGGTGAGCTGCCAGAAGACTGGAGGTTGGCTAAAGTGGTGCCACTGTTTAAGAAGGGCGGTAAGGACAAGCCAAGGCACTATAGACCAGTGAGCCTGATGTCGGTGGTGGGCAAGTTGTTGGAGAGAATCCTGAGGGACAGGATATACATGTATTTAGAAAGGCAAGGACTGATTAGGGATAGTCAACATGGCTTTGTGCATGGAAAATCATGTCTCACAAACTTGATTGAGCTTTTTGAGGAAGTAACAAAGAGGATTGATGAGGGCAGAGAGGTAGATGTGATCTATATGGACTTCAGTAAGGCGTTCGATGAGGTTCCCCATGGGTGACTGGTTAGCAAGGTTAGATCTCATGGAATACAGGGAAAACAAGCCATTTGGATACAGAACTGGCTCAAAGGTAGAAGACAGAGGGTGGTGGTGGAGGGTGGTTTTTCAGGCTGGAGGCCTGTGACCAGTGGAGTGCCACAAGGATCAGTACTGGGTCCTCTACTTTTTTGTCATTTAGATAAATGATTTGGATGTGAGCATATGAGGTACAATTAGTAAGTTTGCAGATGACACCAAAATTGGAGGTGTAGTGGACAGCAAAGAGGATTATCTCAGACTACAACAGGATCTTGATCAGATGGGCCAATGGGCTGAGAAGTGGCAGATGGAGTTTAATTCAGATAAATAGGAGGTGCTGCATTTTGGGAAAGCAAATCCTAGCAGGACTTATACACTTAATGGTAAGGTCCTAGGGAGTGTTGCTGAATCTATTTGCATTTCTATGATGAAACAACGGAATGGTGGCATATTTTTCATATGTAACTAGAACGTTTCCAATCAACTATTGGGAGTACAAATCCTATGTTCCAATAAACCTGCAGGTCAATGTAACTCGTACATCATATAACCACTATATTGTAAGACTACCATGAGCGAGTTAATTCTGGACACAAAACTACTTTGATTTTCAACCAAGCTAGGGAGTTGCAGAAATTCTAAACTAGTTATGTTATCAACTTATCTCTTCAGAGGCAATGATGCTGAAATATCCTGTAATATTGCACTGACAGAACTGCAAGGAAGAGAGTTATCTTTATGTATGAATCAGAGAGCCAAGACCTGGTAATCCTGAGATGCAGGTAATATTCTGGGAAGTCTTATGATGATGATTAATCACTGGTCATAAAAACCCATCTCAATAATGTATATCCTTTAAAGAAAGGAAACTACTGGCCTACTTGTGACTCCAGATCCACAGAAACGTTGTTGACTCCTAACTGTCCTCTGAAATGGCACTGCAAGCCATTCAGTTGTATCAGCCACTAGAAAAGAGAAAAATAACAGTAAACGGTCTGCAACAATTCTTAGGTATAACTAGTGATAGGCAATAAATCCTGGCAACTAGGCATGGGCAATAATTCCTGGACCAGAGAGCACACCCACATTCCATGAGCAAATAAAAATAAATTGAAGAATTCTATGATTCTAAAACAAATCCCTTGGTCCATCAAGCCTGCAGTTACTTTTCTATATGGACCACTTGGATTAATTGTATTACCCTGTTAGTTACCTGTTTTTTGGGGGGATGTGAAGCCAAATAAAAGAAAAAAATTATTTGTTAGCTGAACATTTTTTAGATAACTAAGGGTTCATTATTTAGAGGATATTCTGGCTGACTGAGAGGTAATTCTATACATATGTTTACAGCACCAAGTGTCTACTGTTAGGCATGTGAATTAGATGATTTCTGAGAAGTACTTTAACTTCCTCTGTCTGCTGCTTTAAAATCACTGGTTAATACCATTAAGTGTAATTTGTGTCTGCACTATTTTAACACTGTAGTGTTGGGTGAATGCAGTAAGTTCATGTGAATAGAAGGAAATTAAAAGCTTTGTACTTATTCTATATACTATATCATTGAGAAACATATCCTTAATCACAAAGAGTGATTTAAATGCATTGTTCCAGATATTCTTGTGAAACACCATATCCGATTTTAACAATAAAAATAACTTGATGTATTTTTTCATCAATGCCTATGAATAAAAAGAAATCCATGGTAGGGACAGAAAGGTTTTACATGAACGTTTAATTGTTTCTACTAAGAAATCTTTTCTGTTTGAATCATTTAGATTTGACATCATTTCGTATTCTTTGGCTAGTGATTCATTGTTGAAACCCAAGCAAAACATGAAATTACACCAACCATAAGATTTAAATTGACTGGCACTGATATAATCCATTGAACAATTCATCACATTTGCATCATTTTCTTTTTTTCATTGCTCTACATTAACAGTTATAAGAAACAGTGATAACAAAGAGGTATAGTGGACAGAAAATTAGTTAACAAGTATGTTCAGTGTCCTTTCACTAATACTGGTACTAGTATTTCTAGATTACTATCGTATAATATCTTTATTGGGCATGAATTCTGATTTGTGAATTTCATTGACAGATGTTCCCGTTACAGTCCAGACTGTAATAATATTGCACACATGTGAACCTGTACTTAAAATGGGTTGAAATCTCCCTAAAAGTAATATCTACAGAAATATCACTTGTGCATGTTAAGTGTTCACTAAGTGGAAGTTTGTCAATTACATCTTCTGCTATATCATGATCTCATAAATACAGGGATTCCTTTATTTGGTAGCTTAAACAATGAATGAGATTGTCTAGTTTTACAAATTTGTTTTGTGGTTGATCAGACAACTAATTAAGTGGGGAAATGAGAATAATGAGACATGACCAACTTAGATTATTTGAAGCCATGGTGATGCTGTGCTACTCTGTTGGTATCTGAGAGTTGGAAGAAGTTAGTTTAGAAGTAATAGGATGATAAACTTCAAAAACCAACAGCAAAGCAAACAGAAGCAACAATAAAAAAAGAAAAAAAAATTAGAGGAAAGCAAAGAAACAAAATAAACCACACAAACCTGGAGAAACAACATAGAAATATGGAATGAACCAAAGAGAGAAATTGAAAGTGAGAACACTGAAGAATGGGAGGAGAAATTCCCTTGAATGACATCCCATTTGCATCATAATCCTTGCACATTTTTTCTTTCCGATGAACTGACAGTACTTTTTCCTCTCAATAGTATCATGATGACTATATTCTAATGCAATCTTCTCATACTTTAGTGTGAAAACAGCTACAAGCCTATTTTAGTATTAGCTGAGTAACTTTATGGAGATAATGATAGAAAAGTGAATATAAATGTATGTAAATCCAACAAGATTAATTTTGTATCAATTTTGTATCTATTTCTCCATCATTCAGATCATCCATAAAAATATAATTGCCATAAAGAACTAACAAGACAATATAAAATATATATGCACACACACCTGGAAGTGGAGAAGGAGAAAAATGCATCCAACCAATAGCCTCAATAATTAACCTCCATTACCAAAGAAGCAAAGATGAAAGTCAGAACCTGCTCACCAAACTGTTGATTGAACTGAAGACTGAACTTAGCTGTATTAGCACAGCTTTATTTGCTTGATCTCAAGTAAGTTCAACTGAAACTGCTAGAACTCAAAACACCCTTAAGCAGTACTGGGATAGATGATCACTTTGTACATTTTGTGTTGAACTAGGCTCATACATGAGATTGTAGGAGAAAGTGAGGACTGCAGATGCTGGAGATCAGAGCTGAAAATGTGTTACTGGAAAAGCGCAGCAGGTCAGGCAGCATCCAAGGAGCAGGAGAATCGACTTTTCGGGCATGAGCCCTTCTTCAGGATTCCTGAAGAAGAGCTCATGCCCGAAACATCGATTCCCCTGCTCCTTTGATGCTGCCTGACCTGCTGTGCTTTTCCAGCAACACATTTTCAGCTCATACTTGAGATTGAAAAGCTAAACAACTGTGATGTTTGGAAATGTTTCTGATCTCATTACTTTGGTTACAATTTGAAATTTAAGTTAAAACATTAGCCCAGATTTGTGATCAGCCATGAAACGAAGGTTTTCCCTATTGCAATTAAAAGCTGGCCACAATGTTACAATGATCTGTGGGGTGTGGATGTCACCTTAGCAAATGTTAATTTGAATTTGGCGCCAAATCAAAGACACCGCTGCCTTCCAATAACAGGTATGCCATCATGCAGATTAAGAATTATTTGAGGACATAATGAACAAAATAGACAAGAAGGCCAGTAGACCTGATGTGTTTGGATTTACAAAAGGCCTTTGATGAAGTGCCATTTAAGAAGGCTGCTAAATAAGATAATAAGCCCATGATGTTAGGGGCAAGGTGCTGGCATAGAGCGATGATTGGCTGACTGGCAGAAGACAGCGAGTGGGGATAAAGAGATGGTATCCAATGACTAGTGAAGTTCTGCACGGGTCAGTGTTGGGATCACAAGTATTCGTGTTATACATTAACGATTAGGACAAAGGAACAGAGGGAATTGCTGCTGACAAAAATATAATTGGAGGGGCAGGAAGTACTGAGGAGGTGGACAGGATGCAGAAAGGCCTGCACAGGCTAGGAAAGTGGGCAAGGAAGTGGCAGATGGAAAGCACTGTTGGAAAATGAGGTTATGCACTTTGGAAGGAAAGCATAGGAGCATAGATTATTTTCTAAATGGGAAAGTCTTCATAAATCTGAAGAACAAAGAGACTTGGGAGTCCTAGTCCAGAATTCTCTTAAAGTTAACATGCAGGTTCATTTGGCAGTTAGAAATGCAAATACAGTGTTAGCATTCATTTCAAGAAGGTCAGAATACAAGTACTGCCGAGAATGTGGTCAGACTACATTGGAATATGGTTAGCAGTTTTGGGCCCTGTGTCAAAGGAAGGATGGCCTTGAGGAGAATTCAGAAGAATTCCACAAAAATGATTCCAGGGATATAGGGCAAGTCATATGAAAATCAATTGAGGACTTTGGGTTTGCACTTGACAGTCTTTAAAATGATGGGGTGGGGGAGGATCTCAGAAATTTACAGATTACTGGCAGGCCTGGATAAAGTTAACATGGAAAAAATGTTACAGCTAGTAGGAGAGACTACAACCTGAGGGTACTGCCTCAGATTGAAGGGACAACACATTGGAACTGAGATGAGAAAGGATTTCTTTAGCTGGGGGTGGTTAGTCTGTGAAACTCATTACTTCTGAAGGCTATGGAGGCCAAGTCATTGAGTGTATTTAACATAGAGATAGATAAGTTCTTGATTAGTAAGGGGGTCAAGGGTCATGGGGAGAAGGCAGGAGAATGAGTTTGAGATATATATAAGCCATGATCAAGTGGAGGAGCAGACTCACTGAGCCAAATGATCTAATTCTACTCCTATATTTTATAAGCAGTCAATCAAATTGAAGGCATCACACAGACAGCAAATCAGGAAATAAAATGCATTGATTGTCCTGAACATTTTTAATGAATTTACGGAAGGTGAAATGAGATTGGGGACACATAGAAGAAGCTGAAATATTGTTCACACACCTTCACAATTCTATCACTACATACAAAAGCTGTGGAGTTTTTACCTTAATGGAAAACTATATTAAAAAGAATATACTAGTTTTGCAAGGCCAGAGAAGGTGTCTAGTATCTAAAAGAAAAGTGCGGCTGATGCACGGGAATAACATATTACACAGGCTTGGAACTATATTGGTCTTCCTTCATTCTTACGGAATCAAAATGTTGGAACTATCTTCCTAACATTGTTATAGATGTACCTGTGCTTAGTGGACTGCAGTGGTTCAAGAAGGTGGCTCAGCAAAAACTCCTCAAGTGCAGTATGGAAGAACAATGACTGTTTGCTTTGCCAGTGATCATTCCATGAAAGAATTTTTTAAAAGTTATGAATATGTGTGCTAAAGTTACACCCCATTCACAATGTATAACAACATGTGATGGAATACTTTCCATTTCACTAGATGAGTGTAGCTCCACCAATACTCATGAAGCAAGACATCATTCAAGACAAAACAGGGCACTCAACTGGATGACATTTGCTACCTTCAACATAGATTCCCTCCCCCACAATCACACAATGACAACAGTGTGCACCGTCTTCAACATCCAATGCAGCAACTCACCAGAACTTCTTTGACAGAACATTCCAAACCTGTGATCTCTACCACTTAGAAAGGGCAATAGATGTTTCGGAACACCACCAGCTACAAGTTATCTTCTAAGCCATATGGTATATAACCTGGAACTGTATCACTGTTCCTTTACTATCACTGGGTCAATATCCTGGAGCTCCCTTCCTTTATAATATTGTAAGTGTCAGTCCTCCATGGACATTAGCGGTTTGAGATGGTAGTTCACCGCCACGTTCTCTTGCGCAGTTTGGGATTCAATAAATGCTGACCTAGTCAGTGTTACCCAAATCCTTGTGAATGTATCAAGAGAAAAAGCATTTTGGAGTTTTAGCAGAGATATTGGTTTGTAGAACATGAAGTTCTCATCAATTCAGAGTTTTCTCAGACTACTGTCGATGGAGAGTTCAGCAACATATTCACAGAGGAGTAATGCATCACTGTCAGCAACTTCTGGATTTTTCCATTTAACTGCGCATGTATAATGTGAAACTTACTGCCATATTCATGGAACAATTGATGTGATAGTTTTGTCATCATTACAACTGAAAAGTCTGAGCTAATGTCATATTTGAGCAAACCTCAAATATTTCACTTTCAGAAATTTGTTTTAAAAGCAATGTATTTAACATTTTCTCTGAGGTTACATTAAATGAGGTTCCTAGTTGCAATTAGTGTCCAGGATCAGAGGGATCTTGGTTAGCATGTACACTGGTCCCTTAAGATATCAGAACAGGTGGATAAAGTCCTTAAGAATGCATATCATATACTTACCTTTATTAGTTGAGACATAGAGTTTCAGTGCAGTGGAGTTATGCTGCAACTGTATAAAACATTGGTTAAGCCACAGCTAGAGTACTGTGCACAGTTCTGGAATCCATATCTAAGTAAAGAGTGCAAAGCAGATTTACTAAAATGTTGCATGGGCTGAAGAGTTTTGATTGTGAAGTAACTTTGGACAGACTGGAGTTGTTTTCCTTAGAACACAGGAGACCGAGAGGGGACATAATTGAGGTGCATAAACATATGTGGGGAACAGATGGAATAGACAGGAAGAAGGTTTTTCCCTTGGTAGAGGGATTAATGAGAGGGGGCATAGATTTAAGATAAAGGGCAGAGGGTTCAGAAGAGATGTGAGGATAAACGTTTTCACTCATATGGTGTTGGGAATCTAGAACCTACTGCTTATGAGGTTGATAGAGGCAGAAACCCTCACGGCATTTAAGAAATATTTAGATGTCCATTTGCAATGCCAAGGCATATAAGGTTGTGGACCAAGTGCTAGAAAATGGGATGAGAATATTTAGCTGGTTGTTTTTGACTGGCATGGATGTGATGGCCAAAGGGCTTTTTTCCTATGCTGTAAGTCTCTATGGCTGACTCAATGATAATATCAGTCCATAAGACTTCAATGATTAACTGTGTTTATATCTCACCCACAAGATCCAGTCTGTATATGAAAATAGTCAAAATTCCTCTTCTGTGTATCAAGTCGGCTTCAACACATTTGTAAAATGTAAAGTCTGCCTTGATCCACTGTACAAAGCTCCATGGTAGCACTCTTGCCTCAAGAAAAATATTCTACCTAACAAGTTATTCTAATGCCCTGTCCTTCTTGACTTCTTTTCATGATATTTATTCTAGTCAGCTGCTGTGGATGTTACTGAGGCTACTTGCACTAAACTACTACCCTATTAGCAATGATTGATGCCAAGTTGTGATGACCGAGTCACAGGCAATTTGATTTTGTGATAGCTTTGGACTATACAATTACCTTTACATCAATAAGGTAAACACTATTGTGTGAGCACATTCTAAATCCAACTGTTTAAGTCTGATTTACGCATGTAAAGTTAACATTTAATAAACTAATTTAACATTTGTAATAGCATTATAATATATAGCTAAGTAGTTAGTTATCTAACGTGTAACTAAATAGTAACCGTGCTGCCTGGAAATGTGGTGGAGGCAATTGAATTCAATTTGAATCATTCAAGGGACATTGGGGGATTATTTCAATAGAAATAGTGTGCAAAGGTATAGAAAAAAGCAGGAGGTTGGCACAAGATAAAGATGCTGGTTTTGCAGCACAATGGGTCAAATGATCTCCTTTTGCACTTTAACAATGCTGAAATTCTGCTGTAGGATCCAGATTCCAATTTGTATGTCGTGTGAGATATATAAAATATTTTATAAATCACAATAGTACCTTTTGTAACTCAATAGGATCAATTCTACCGTATATAAGAGCATGTACCTCTACCATTATGTCACAGCCATTAGGGTTTATGTGCCATACTTAAAAAGGCATCCAGACAAGTATTTATTCCTTGCAGGCCAGGCAGCATCCTAGGAGCAGGAGAATCGATGTTTCGGGCATAAGCCCTTCTTCAGGAATGAGGCTTGGCACACCAGCCTCATTCCTGAAGAAGGGCATATGCCCAAAACGTCGATTCTCCTGCTCCTCGGATGCTGCCTGGCCTGCTGTGTTTCTCCAGCACCACATTTTTCAACTCTGGTCTCCAGCATCTGCAGTCCTCACTTTCTCCAAGTATTTATTCCTTTTAAGCCAGGAGCATCATTTGAGGTACTGTGCGGCTGTCCTTCATTGCAGTGATGTTTTACTCTTCAGGTTGTCTCAGGGAATTCAAATTGTCCAATGGCGCCTTGCAACAAGTTCTCATTCGTGAGGTCCTATTTCCAGTGATGGTAGCAGGAAGCCTTCCCATCAGACCACAGTGGGCTGGATAGAGGCCCTTTCTAGAAACTGTGCCAAGTGTGGGTTGAAGACACACAATCTGCCACCCACCACAGAGCTAAGTAGCATGTATAGTTACTGCAAAGTTTCATCATCAGGGCATCAGGTAATATAAGTGTGCTGTTGTCGACGGATGTCAAATAAGAGGATTGCTTGCAGGTCTCAGCAGCAGATGAAACATGTGATTGAACATATGAAAACCACTTCTTCATGTGAATATTCTGTCAGTTGAGGGAATTCAAATGTAATTAATTGTAATTGTTAAGCAGTTACTGATCAGAGCTCAGGAGAGGTCATAGGCTTGTATGATCAGAAAGCGCTTGTAAAAACATCAGTATGACACTCAATCCTTTTATCTTTCTGCAAGAGAAAGCTCTTTGTAATTGGAAGAGTACAGCATGACTGGTGGAGGGCCACAGGACATATAAATCCTCACGGCTTTGAGAAGAAGGATACCAGACTTGCCTGAGAGGACTGGATTGAAAGTGAACAAAATGGAGAAACAGAAGACTCCAGTAGTCCACTAAGCAAGCCTCCAGTCTTCTGTTGAAGAATAAACATACAGAACCAATGCCTGGAATTCAAAGTTTGGGAGAAGATTTGTAGCTCGGGTGCTCGTTGTTGTGGTTCTGTTTGCCGAGCTGGGAATTTGTCTTGCAAACGTTTCGTCCCCTGTCTAGGTGACATCCTCAGTGCTTGGGAGCCTCCTGTGAAGCGCTTCTGTGCTGTTTCCTCCGGCATTTATAGTGGCCTGTCTCTGCCGCTTCCGGTTGTCAGTTCGAGCTGTCCGCTGTAGTGGCCGGTATATTGGGTCCAGGTCGATGTGTTTGTTGATAGAGTCTGTGGATGAGTGCCATTATGGATGGCACTCATCCACAGACTCTATCAACAAACACATCGACCTGGACCCAATATACCGGCCACTACAGCGGACAGCTCGAACTGACAACCGGAAGCGGCAGAGACAGGCCACTATAAATGCCGGAGGAAACAGCACAGAAGCGCTTCACAGGAGGCTCCCATGCACTGAGGATGTCACCTAGACAGGGGACGAAACATTTGCAAGACAAATTCCCAGCTCGGCGAACAGAACCACAACTATGCCTGGAATATTGTTGAGAAAAGGGAGTATACAAAGCTTTTTGTTCTCCAATGCAGGTTCTTGCAGGATGTCCAGAACCAAAAACAGAAGAGAAATTATTGGCAGCTCTAGCTCCATCTCCAGTTCTATCTTTGCCTTGAGTACCACATCCGAGGAGGATAAGTCAATCCTGAGGGACTGCAGTGATATGGCATGACCCTTCACTCATCAGCGCAGAGCTATTCACCTCCGTGGGTACAGGCCCCCCAGGTTAGCGCTGTCTGGCTGAGCACAAAGCAGATGAATACCTGCAGCTGATGGTGGACATGTCAGCCAAACTCTCTAGCACGCGAATGACTGTTGGAGGCTAAGACCTCCACTCATCCTGATGTGGATTATGAGACTCTGAATTTATCCATCCACAAGAGGCCTGCTGAAAATACAGACACAGACAGGGAAAGGTCTTGCAGGGATGCCAGCAGAATCCATGTATGGAATAGAGTGAAGAATAGTCAAGTCTTTGCACCATTGTAGCTCATGCATGCAAGCACTTGGAAACCAAAGTCAAACAGAACACACTATCTGCAGCTGAATAAGCACTCACCCCATTGGTCTCACCGTGTATGCAGTGCAGCAATGGCAAGGAGAGAGGGGTATGAGGCACTTCAACACTTGATCTGTCTCCTCTAGGAGTTGCCACCATGCACCGCAGGGCGGAAAAGCTTCAGCAAGCCTCACAGGAGGGTTAATGCCAGGATATCAGAGACTGCTGTGCCACTTCACTTCCTTTTTATCAGTGACTCCATCATTTTCATCACATCAGGGTGAAGAGGATGTTTCTGCAAGTATGCAATAGTCCCTCAGAAGGCTGGAGCCCTCCAGTTCTCAGATCTCCAGTGATCAGCTGCCAAGGTCATCAGAGTCAACAGTAGCCTGCTTCCATCTTGGCTGTGGATGTCGTGCAGTATCTAGATGTAGAAGTGGGACAAGTAAGATTCCGAAATTCTATAGGTTGAAAGGGTGCACAGATGATTAACCACTGTATGGTTGAACACAATTGCAAATCAATGTTTAATACCACTTGAAGCACTTATGTTGCATTTTCTTTTATTGCTATTTGCTGCAATGGTTGCATGCATTCAAGGATATTGCACCATGTTCCTGATCAGTTCTGGTTGAGAAAGGAATGCCCTTGTAAAACAGAGTTGATGACAATTTTCAGTCACAGAGAATTATGGACTGCTTGAAAAAGTGGCAGTGCCTTTGAATATTTATCAGGCTGATGTGGCCATAAGACAATAAACTGTAGGAACAGAAGCAAGCCATTCAATCCAGTGAATAGCAGAGCAAACTCAGTGAAATCATGGTTGATCTGAAAATTTTCAATTCCACATTTCCGCCTTTCCCTGTAACCCTTACTGATGAAAAATTTGTCTATCTCAGCATTTAGTACACTCATTGACACAACCGCCATAGCCCTCTGAAGTAAGGAATTTCACAGATTCTGAATTCTGTTACTCTCTGAGAGAAAAATTCTTTCTCATCTCTGTCTTACATGTGTGACCCCTTATTTTGAGATTATATCCACTGGTTCTACATTCACCAAGAAATGGAAACAACCTTTCTACATCTACCCTATCAAGCCCCTATGGATCTTGTATGTTTCAGTAAGATTATCTCTCTTGTAAACTCTAATGAATTCAAGGACTACCTATTCAATCTGTCCTTGTAAGACAGTCCACTTGTACCTATCATCGGCCTTGTGGAACTCCTGTGAATTGTCTCCAAGGCCAATGTATGCTTCTTTCAGTAACTATTCACAACATTCCATTTTTGCTCTGACTTGTGCCTCATATAGTTTTAGCAAATCTGCGTACTTTTATGCCCTGAGATTCTTGGTAAACTAGATGTGGGATGGGTGGGGAAGGCAGGATTTAAGGTTACAATCGGATCTGATATCATTTTATTAAATAGTAGACCAGGGCTTGAGGGACCAAATGGCTTACTTCTGCTCCTTGTTATTACATCCATATGACCTTTTTGCAGATATAGATACAGCAGTTGTGTTGTCACATTTTCAGAAGTGGCATTTCTGATTATTGCCAGGATTGGAGAGTTTGAGCTATAGGGAGAGGCTAAACAGGCTGGAGCTGTTTTCCCTGGAGTGACAGAGGCTGAGGGGTGACCTTTTAGAGGTTCATAAAATCATGAGGGGCATAGATAGGTTAACTAGACAAGGTCTTTTCCCTGGGTGGGGGAATCCAAAACTAGAAGGCATAGATTTAGGGTGAGAGGGTAAAGATTTAAAAGGGCCTAAGGGACAACTTTTTAATGCAGAGGGTGGTGCATGAATGGAATGAGCTGCCAGAGGAACTGATGGACACTGGTACAGTTATGACATTTAAAAAGCATTAGGGAGGGTATATGAAGGGGAAGGGTTTGGAAGGATATGGGCCAAACGCTGGCAAATGATACTAGATTAATTTAGGATATCTGATCGGCATGAATGAGTTGGATCGAAGGGTTTGTTTCCATGCTGTACATCTCTATGACTCTATGTGAAGGCTTAAACCCTGGGCAACATTTGCCAGGTTCGTGACTTGAAACTCATTGGGCAACTCATCAGGTAATAGTCACCCAATTCCTATCCCTCTAACAATGCTGTCCAGGCAGAGGATGGACCTGAGATGTTACATGCTTTGCTGGTATCCACATAACAGATTTTGAAAGACATTGCCTCCATTTTGAGAATGTGTCAGTGAGACATGAGTATATCAGTGTCAAATTAGAAAAGCATTCGCTATTTAGTGTAGCATATGTATAGATTTGCCCCTGCCAAGGGACTGCAGCAGTTTTCCTTCTAGGTGGCTAAGTTTATTTGCAACGTGATGTGCTGGTCGTGTACTCATCCTACTGGCATTGATGACGTAAAACTGCAACCAATACGGCTCGTTTAGAATTAGAGGGATGTGCATTGGGCCTACATTTTCTTTTTACTGCACTTGCAAAAGTTAATAGCTTTGATTAAACATTTGTCAGGTGTTTTAGGAAGGACTCATAACTAAGACGTTGACGCACATATTTTCTAGTGTAACAAATAGTTTTATTCCACTTGTGTTCTGAGTCTTGTTTTTAATCTTAAATTGCTTTAAATCATCCATTGCTGTATTGCAATCTTGTAAAATAGTGGACCTAGATTGTATGACAACTTTTTGCCACATTTCTTTTGTCACTATTTTCAGATCATAGCACCTGAATGTCAGACACAAACATTTTTACCCAACTCATTCTTGTAAATTAAGAGGTGTGAGATTCCAATATGTAAATTAATCTTTGAAATTTTCGAGAAACTCACATAGCTGAATCACACCTTTAATCTGTTTAAAGGCTTAAGCTGGTTCATAGAATTTCTGCAACTTTTAGTTGAAAACTTACATTTTGTTGTAGCACACTTTTGATGCTACTACGACTTCAGTGTATTGCATACCAATATGCAGGTAAATATAGTGACTACACAGAGTGATAGAGAAAAAAAAGCGTGACAGGAAGGACCAATTATATATTTTGCAGCAAACGCCAGAACATTTGCTGAGACTGGTCAATGCTGAAGAGATTCTAGTTTACAAATTTGATCACAGCTGAGAATGTTCTGTACCATTGTTAAAAATCACACAACACCAGGTTACAGTCCAACAGTTTCACTTGGAAGTGCAGGCTTTCAGAGCACTGCCCCTTTGTCAGGTAGCTAGTGGAGCAGTGTACCATTGTTGCAACTGCTGCTTTGTCACACCTCATCCTCTCTTTACACCTTATCCTCTCACTTCTGTTTCACCTCACACTACAAACTACAGTGTTTACAGCTACCAATTACTCTTCCTTGTCTACACTCCCTTCAAAATATAACATAAACCTTTCCCGTCTCCCTGTCGAAAACTCTTCTGTTTCAGTTCAGATGGTAAAGGTTTTGAGGTTCCTATTGCAGTGTAAGCAGAGGAAGACATCTTTCCTGGAAGGGCAGCAATGCTTGATCTGATTTGAACAAGCACTAGCTCATGGATTAGACAATCAACACATTTGTCAGTAGGTTACGTGTTGCATATTCATTTACTGATTAACAAGCATGCAGGACCAGGAAAGAAAAAATATGCATTTTTTGCATAAAGCACTCTCTAAGTGCTTTGGAGCCAATGGAGTACTTTTGAATCATGGACACTATTGTAATGTAGGAAATTAGTTAATTTTTATATAGGAAAGACCTACAAATGGTGAAATGGTGATGACCAAATATTCTGTTTTAGTGATAAATATCATCCAGGCTCCTTGTTGGTCACTAAGTTCTTGGTTTGCGAGGTTTCATCACTGTGAGGTACTTAGGTAGATCGATTATGGAATCACAGAATCCCTACAGTGTGGAAGCAGGCCATTTGCCCCATCAAGTCCACACCCCCCCATCGAAGAGCATCCCACACAGATCCACGCCCCTACCCTATCCTGTAATCATGCACGCCCCACAGCTTACCCACCGAGCTCACACATCCCTGGACATTATGGGTAATCTAGCATGGTCAATCCATTGAATTTACACAGCTTTGGATTGTGTGAAGAAGTTGAAAAGTGTGGCACTGGAAAAGTACAGCAGGGCAGGCAGCATGCGAGGAGCAAGAGAGTCAACATTTCAGGCATAAGCAAACAGCATTGGCCAGAACTGAATTTTTTGCTAGTATTATTCTTACTTAATATGCCTCATTGAAAAGAAAATTATGTCAATAATGTGCAAACAGATGATTCAAATAGTATGCTTTGAGAATATTCTACTTAAGGAGGATAAGGATGAATCAGCTTCAATGCATGCTTAGATATCATTAGTTAACATTTTTTTCATAGGTCCATTTCCATTTGACGATCCATCTCTGGTGAGCAAATAAAGGTTGGAAGGATTGAACTGGAGAAACTGGAGAGACATATCATATTGAAATATATTATCAATATATTTTCTGAGGCCTAGCTATTAGCCCAGAAGTTCAATTGTGTAATATCTGTATTCCAGCCCTATATACCCATGATGATAGCAACCGTGCATTACTCGGGGTGTTAGACATTTTTCTGAAATTTTCTGGGCAATACAGTAGCTCAGTGGGCTTTCTGATGCAGGGCCTATGCCCAAAATGTTGACTCTTCTACTCCTCAGATGATGCCTGACCTGCTGTACTTTTCCAATGTCACACTTTTCAACTCTGATCTGCAGTCCTCACTTTCTCCTTTGTAAGGAAACCAGAGCATCTGGAGGAAACCCATGCAGACATGGGAAGAACATGCAAAATTCACACAGACAATCATCCAAGGGTGTAATCAAACCCTGACACTGTGAAGCAGTAGTGCTAACCATTAAGCTACAGTGCTGGAGTTACATCTTGGCTTTCAAATGATTTGTCTTGAATTATCTATAAATCCTGGAACTTTGTATCATCTGGTTAGTAAGTAATGTAAGAAACCTTCACTATGCATATTATCTAGGAATAAATTTCCATGATGTGTTAACTCATGCAACCAGATTTTGCGAACAGGTTTTTGAAAATGAGTTTAATAATTAGATTGAGAGACTTGTGAAGGAACATAACTGAAATAGCCACTAATAAGTGTCATCAGTATTCTACCAAACTTCTAATGGTGCCTGCCAAAATGCCCTAAAATGTCATGTAAAAATTGGACAACAAAATTATCAAATCCACTTGAAAGGACAAGAATACCAGAAAATAGGCACAGGGGTGGTTAAAATGTTCTGAATAGGTACAGAGAATAATTTAAAAAGCTAATGGAAATTATATTGGAGCTAGCCTTTATATTAAAGGACTAGACTACAAGGGAGTACAAGATGGGGTTCAGTTGCACAACTTTCTGCTTAGACCACACCTGGAGTGTGTGAGCTGTTCTGGGGACCATACCTTGAAGGAATTCTTTGGAGGGAGTTCGTGTAGATTTGCCACAATCATACTTCCACTCAAAGGCTTAAATTACAAGGAGAGATTACACAAAGAGGGTTGTACTCTTCGGAATTTGGAAGGTTAAGGGGTGATTCGATCAAAATTTTCAAATTTCAAAAAAAAGGGGAGAAAACTGGATAGAGAGAAACAAATCTGCTGATTGGTGAGCCTGGGATAACTAAAAAGAATAGAATATAGACCCCACAGCAGTAAAATGAAGAAGCCACCTCACATACATAGAGTGATAAAAATTTGGAAGTCTTTTTCACAAGTATCATTTAATGCTGAAAAGATTGTTCATTACAAATCTAATATTGTTAGAGTTTTGTTGGAGGTATCTTAAGAGATATGGATTAAAGTGTCAGGGAGATCATTTGGCAATAATTAACATTTATTTTGTTGTTAGAAAGTGTACTTAGAATGAAATGGACAAGCCCTAACTTTCTGTGGCAAGTTTAGATTTATCTATCACCTTTGGAACATCACACAGTTCAAAACCCCTGAGTCAGATAATGAGATGTCATTTTTGTGCAGTTTTGGAAATCTTCACTCTTCAAATAGCATCTTCAAGATTTTTCTGCTTGCCATCCCTATTATCTGTGGATCCGAAAGGGTTAATACTGAAGAACGCCTAAGCACAACCAAATGTGACATGCTATATTGATTTTTTCGCAGTTGAGGATATGAGACCTAACATCTGGTCCTCCTCAAAGTCCCTGTAACATTGGCTATCATATCAATGTAACCTGTAACTAGCTGCTAACATGCAATTAACTATATTATGCTAACTACACCAATCTTGTATTTAGACCAGGAAGTGGTTTTCCTCTAGCATACTGGTCCAGGCAGGCCCCGTAGTTTTTTACTTGTAAAGGGAATGGTGGTAGCAACCTTAATCACAAGCAGCAGCTTATGCAGTATAGTGAGCTGGCATCGTGTAAAGGAGGCACCTGGTTGTGTCAAATTCTATAGCTTGGGAGATATAATGTATGCCTCCTGGGAATGAGAGTTATTTGTTCAATTTCTGATGAATAATATTCACTCATTTACTGATGATCTGGATACGTGTTAAAATTCTCTTAATGAAGGAGCCTCTGATTGTTTGGGCACTGCATAGAATTTTCATTGTTAGGGTTGTTGGCTGTTTTCCTTAAATTCAGCAAATTTCAGGCTTTCAGAGATCAAAAAGCCAAAATACCAACCCAAAAAATAAGCCAAGTGCAGATTCCTGGTTGTGACGTTAATACAGCTTTTGTGTAAGAGGAGGCCCAGCTAATGGGAGCAAGATGAAAATACTGCCAATTATGCTGTAAGGTAGGAAATGTTCTACTTAACAGCTTGGCTGCGAACTGGCAAAAGTCAATCCATGGCAGTTATCGGGCATCCTCATCAACTTGCACTGGGACTCATATTTGGTGACACAGCCGTACTAAACATATTTTTCCCACATCGCACAAGAGTCCCATTAAATTAAAAAAAATACAGCTACAATGCAAAGAGCAGATTATCCATGATGTCACAGTGACCTTGCTTTCTCAAAGTAAGCTAACTCCTCTGTCTCAATTATTGAAGGAATCCTTCAGTAAAAGTTTACAATGCACGTTTCTGCTTTCAATCTTAATGCTTTTATTAAAAAGGTTGTACAACTAGTTCACTGGTTGCTTGTAAAACACTGGTTATAGTCTGCTCATGAAGAAAATCTTTTAAAATCTCACTTTATTGTAAATTTTGATTATTTCTGACAATTTTAGGACACGGAATTAAGGGTTTTATTCTACTAGTGCTGGACAGTCATTATTCCTAACAATTATACATTGGACTACTTTACATAGAAGTTGTGATTCTCTTTGTTTGGAAATTTACAGCATTTCTTTTTCATAGTTAAGGAAGAATGAAGTAAGATATTTTGATCACCTAATATAAAGATTCATTGTCTTCACGAAAGTTGCAGTGAGCATGTGATTTGATAACTTTTGTGCAACAGCCAAATAGTACCCTTATAACGCGACATGAGGATAAAATGCATCTTAATAAAGTTAATAGTTTATTTGTTTGCCGGTGAGCTGACAAGATTATTTTATTTGAGACTTAGAGGGTTATTTCTCCCAGTTGTTCTTACCATGCTGCTGGTATGAACATTGCTGACTGGGAGACACTTAAAAAAACGCATCAATCAACAGTAATTTTTAAACTGTAAAGAAACACTTATCTTCCATGTCCTGTAAAAACCATAAAGTGTGCAGCACATATCTGATCTTACACAATGTTACACTGCATGCACAGTTTTGCTTGATATAGGTACGGATCTTCAAAAATAAAACAACCTCTGCCAGGGTGCAGTTTTAACTGCTCTTCAAATAGCAATTTAAGCCTTCTCCTCTGTAATACAGTAAACCATCATAACCTGTCTCTTCCCATTTGTTTTAACCTACAACCACCACATACTGATTTGGCTGTGTGTGGCTTCCTCTATTGCTATTTATTACTTTCCTCAACTCCTGAAATTCTGTTTGCAATTTAGGGCCACAAATTAGAAGCGTAAGTCATCTGTTTCCTATAATTCCTCTGTCAGCCTGGAATCACATTTGGAACTGCACACCAACAGATCTGCCTCACAACCAGCCTCCTAGCCTGTCTGAGATTCTCTGATTGGCTGCAGAGTACTAGAATTGCATAAAACAGGAGCCACTAAAGCAGGCTGGTTGCCCACTATTCATTAATACATTACTTCTCCTTGGTTTCATTGAACTCCCTGCCAGTTTTGTAATGAATCCTTAAGCTGTTAGAAGTTGGTAAAACCTGGAATTTTGTTCAAGAATTAAAATCAGTTTTAAAGTTTTCCTGTGTATTACATAATGTTTGACCCAACCTTTTAAATTAATAGATATTTAAGAGAACAGAAGATAAGGATTCCAAACTGCTGTTTTGTGAATTTTTAATGATCTTTTATCGGTGCCAAGAACCTAAACATTTCCAAGATTAATATTAAATTCTTATGATTACCGTATATACTTGAGTAAAAGTCGATCTCATGTAAAAGTCAACTCCCTATTTTTGGCTAAATAATCCTAAATTTCCCATATATCTCATCTAAAAGTCAACCCTATTTCTTCACAGATAACAGATCAACATTTGTAAGTCAAGGTATTATCCAATGCATGAATGTTACAATGAGGAAATGACTTTTTCCTCGTGCTATTATGTGTTTTGATGTACACTGACTTTAGGCTATGAATTTCTTAAGTTCATTACCGAACACGCACTATAATTAGTGTAATACAAGTGCGAATCACCATCATTTCCTATATAAGATAGGCCTATATTCATTTATTTCACCATAATAACCATTCAGATGATGACAATTTTTTCATGGCTACATTGATCGGTGAGACTTATGACAGTCAAATGTCTGATAACATTTTTATCAGAAATAAAAGCTTAAAATGTTAGTTTGACAAACTAAAACAACAGTAGGTGAGAGAAGATGGAAAAAGAAGAATTTGGCGCAAAAGTTTAAGATGCATCAGATCAGAGTCAGGTGACAACCTCCCTTTGTGTGCAACTCAGCTGAGCTCAGTTCCTTTGTAGAAATAATGGAATTACCATAATCCATTGTGCATGACTTTCACCTCCTCAAAAATAGTATCCATGTAGTAGTTGACCCCATTAATATAACCTTAAAAATAGTCTAAAAAATTGACTTTTACACGAATATATACAGTAATTGTCAAAGTGCAATATTCCTTCCTCAACAATTACTTTTGGCATTTGTCTGCTGACATAAAATAAGTTCTACTTTGCACTGTACATTTTGATTGGAGCAGAAAACGAATGGCATTTAATGAGTTATCCTTGTGTGCAGCACTTGACTGGTTGCCCTTCTATATTCAAACCTGTTAACTGTCCTCATATATGCATTCTCTTGGCCGCCCTTAGACACAATCAATTGGTTATCCATGTACACTGCACTCTATTGATGGCCCTCATATCCACACGCAATTGGATACACTTGCACAAGTGCCCGCCAGGCCGCCCTTGTTCTGATATATGACAACTGATTTTCCACTCAAGCAAATGGTAAGGACATCTAAGATATATAACAACAACAACCACAACAATTTTTATTTATAAGCCACTTTTAATATCATAAAATGTCCCAACATTTTATATAGTACTTATAAAATAGTATTTTATAGAAACACTATCAAGCAAAATTTGGCGTTGAGTCACTTAACGCAACATTAAAACAGGTGACCTAAAGCAGAATTAAGTGGCTGGTTTTCAGGAATATTTGAAAGGAGGATAGAGAATTAGAGATGTTCAAAGAAAGAATTCAGCGCTCACAGTTAAGCAGCAGAAGGCTTGTCCATCAACGGTGGAGGGATTAAAACTGACAATGCACAAGTTGCCACACTTGGGAAAGTGCAGATATCTTGGAGGGTAAAAGGGGTAGTAGAGATTTGAAGGGACAAAATCTCTTGTGATCTAATAATGGGTAGCCAATTTGACAATGGCAGTGTTATATTTCTGCTGAAGTTGAAAGTTAGTCTCAGTGTAATACAACAACAGAAACAAATAGTAGCAACACCAAGTGACTGTTGTCAGCTGATCTCCAGTAGGGTATCCAAGTGTTGGTAAATAAGATCTTGGAATCATTCATAAACAGTTCCTACTGCTTAACACCCAGCTGCCACCATGATCTGATCTGCCCTCACAATCGATCATAGATGAAGGTTTTTTTAAACCATCAACATGTTATTAGCACTGGTTAACAGAGCTTAAAAACTAGATGTGGATACTGTAGTTACTGAAACAGTCAATGACTGTACTTGTCAGACCTGGGCACCTCTTTTTTGGAGAGGCACATAAAATAGGTCAAAATGCCGGCTCACTAACTACCCGCCGTCTTTGTGCAGACACCCTGTAATACACTAGGTGAGTTGGTGCCAAAACCAGCAGCCCAACCACATAGTTAAATCAATCCTTAAGGGTCATTCAGGCTATTCACTTAGATAATAATATGCCCATGCCAAAATATGTTTGGTTTGGGAGTGGGCAGACTGTGTCTCATCTCCTACTTGAGCAAAAGGGAGGAAGAAGGGGTGTACGTCACATTGATGGGTGTCCAGTCACATCAATGGCATTCCCCAAGATTTCATTCCCTTTCCTTCAGCACAGCTTGATTCCTCAGCCTTGGACTCTAGAATTTGTCCCTGCTTAAAACCTCAGGACTTTTACAGGGCAGCAATGAATCTCCTTGTACTTCTTCAGGCACTTCTGCATTGTCTGCTACTGAGATATGACACTACCAGAAATGAAACAATTGATGAAGCAAGAGTGGAACTTCCTCTCACTGAGGGGCGAAAATCTGATTGATCACCAATTTAGCTCACTCACAATGCACAGTGTGGGTGAACAGTCCACCTGCAGTCTCATAAAATGTAGTTCATAGACACATTGAAAAAAATATGGCGCAGATGGAGGCTGTTTCATAAACTGGGCTGAGTTTTATCAGAAATCAGATAAATGTTAATTTTAGCAAGTTACATCTCTTCTCCAGTGTCACCTCACCTTTTCTCATCGTTCAGTGTAGGACCATCGCAATTGAACACATTCAGTTTTATTCAACGACAGCAAAAACAAATTAAAAAAACAAACCAATGATGCATTTGCTTCTAGGATCAGACAGGGACTGCTTGCTTTTCAAGCAGCAACAAATTTACACACAATGAGTGATCCCTGCACCACGTTCATATCTATTGAGATCAGACGTCATTTGTGCCCTTTGGTTGCAGCACTGTCTAATACCGACTGTGATGTTCCTCCAGCTTTTTGTCCTCATCTTCATCCTTGGAAAACTGCCGTCACTCTCTCAGCTCTTCAGCTTCTATCAGATCCCCTTTTTGTACGCTCCAGTTGTGCGGAGCCAAGACTCTGTACCTCATTTTTAGACAGGAAGTCACCTGAAACACAATGGTCCTAGTCAAATAAAGGAGAACTTTTATCTAGTTTCCAGAAGTTGTGGACTCATCAGCCATGGTTGTATCTAGCAGCTCTTGTCTTCCAGTAATCATCCTTAGAAGCCATCCAGCTCTTGTTGGTTTAATGTACTCCTTCACACAATTGCACCTGACGTATGCTTACAAGGAGAGTCATGGGTTGCATGGACTTTTGACATTGGTACCTCATTCTGATATATGCACCTCAAGTCATGTCACACATTTAGCGGGAAATTGTAAATCTTGTATGACTACTGTTAAGTTGTTCCCTCAATACCCAAGAAAACATAGCATTGCATATAGGCAATTTGGTGAATTGTTACACATCAAGGTGAGAGAAAATCAGTTCTACGTCCTTGTGCAGCCGAAGACATCTTGAATTGTTTTTGTGCGTTGTCACCTGCAGGTGTCACTTTTAAAGTCACCTGTGATGACTATCTACAATCTGCAATGACCAGTGCTAAAATCAAGAGTGTTTATGATGAGGTTTTATATCCCACACATTTGGATACTGCATGTGCTTCATACTCAGGGTGCTATGGTTACAGGTGACTTCAACCTGTCATGTGAAAATGCTGGATTAAAGCAATTGTCCCTTGAATGACCTCATGTGGCTCAATGCCCATGTGTTCAGACAGAAAGGAAACACATACTCTCCTTACTCCGGGTATGATAACACCCATTATCCATTTGCAGTGCACATATATGATTCGCGTGCGAATGGAAAACAACACAATTTGTGCTTAGCACACTGAGTCACAGGGTCAGTGTGGTAATCAAGCTCCCTGTCCCACCAACCTTGACCCCATATTCATTTCTTCCTTGCAGTCCCTGTCATCCTATCAGTATTGAGCTTCCACATATTCCCATTGAATTATGACTTTATTTCCTCCAGTTACCCTTGAGACTTGGTTCTCCAGCTTAGTAATGCAAACCATCACGCTGCACAATTCCCCTGATGAGGACAGGATGGTTGTGATCATTATTGACAATCCTTGTCGAGGCCATTCATGTCTTGCAATACACTGTGTCTCCTCCCATAATATTTGGAGTATCCCTCTTCACAGTTATTGCCATCGCTGCATCCCAGCATACTGCCTACAATTTGCATCATTAACTTCCTGAATTTACTAAGTCTGCAGTGGCTCTTGATAAATTCCCATGACTTTCACTGAATTGACTCCCAGGACTGACCCTGACCCACCCCTGAATGACTTGAATCAACAGTCCAGACTAATAACTGACCGCGGCCTAGAATGACATTTGTGCAGTTCTCAGTCTGATATACTGTGCCTCCCTGGACTGATGCACTTGACCTGCAGGAATAATTCTGGCCCATTCCCTGGACTCCAGTGGTACAAATCTCCTATCCTTGACTGCCACAAGCTGATAACTGTCTGTGTCCAAACCCCAGGATTGACATTGAATACTGCATGGACTTGCTGTGCTCGGCCCCCGACTAAAGGCGTGCTCTCTTAACCCGAATGAGGACTACTCACCTTAGACTTTGAGATATGATCATTTGGTTGATGCATGTTCAGTGTGCTTGCTGCATGCACTGCTGGCAGATGGCACAGGTGTGAGACTGACTGGAAACAGCAACATTACATCCATCTGACAGATCACGACTGACAACCATGACAAGCTGCCTGGCTTTGTGTCTGCACTAAACTGCAAGAAAAGACAAAAGTACTGTGAGCCTTTAAGCTCTGGTTGAGGGGCAAAAATCATAAAAAGACAAACACCGGCCAAAGTGGAGATTCTGTGAGCATTTAAATAGGTCCTGAGTAAGTAAGGAGAAAGTGAGGACTGCAGATGCTGGAGATCAGATCTTCTTTCCTGAAGAAGGGCTCATGCCCGAAACGTCGATTCTCCTGCTCCTTGGATGCTGCCTGACCTGCTGTGCTTTTCCAGCAACACATTTTCAGCTCAGAGTAAGTGAGGACTGAGAGAGCCTGATAGGAGCTCTGAGATACACCCTGGTTGAATCATGAAATGAATGCCTGCTCCTGTCTGCAAACTGCCCTGGTAACAGTATGATAATGACAAGTGCCAGTGATCTCCAAAGTGCAGTATGGAAGGTCAGAATTGTATTACGAGTGGAATGGAGATGTGCCACGAGGGTGTGTCCATTGTCAGTCACTGTGGAGGGGGAATATGAGCAGTCACTCACAGAACAGGCCCGAAGACATAGGTGACTGCTGAAGGGCTGACAGACCCAAAGGCAATGTGAAGTCACCAGGTAAACCCTCCGAGGCTCATGTCAGGAATTGACATTCTTTAGTTTCTATTCAGTGGATGATAGAATAGGAAACTGCATTTTGAAGAGACCATGTTAAGTAGCAATGGCTTGGAAATGTTTGTAAATAGGCCTTTTGCTGCTCACTAGTGAGATTCCCATCTCATAGCAAAACTTGGGCCTTCTTTTCTTGACATTACGTATCTCATTTCTGCTAATTTCATTCTATTTTGTCTACTGACTCCCAATATGAATGTCATCCAGGGGTTGGGAAGCTTCCATTTCATGTGTCTGTGGTCTGATCTTTCAGACCTGTTTACTGGCAGGTTTCCTAATGCTCACCTTTGCACATGTGGAAAATCAAACTTGACTTAGAATCGAAAAATATATTTCCTTTAAAAGAAGAAAAGGGCAGTGTAGAGTGGGATAGATTGAACTTTCTACTTGCACTTAAATAATGCCTCTTGCAATTCTCCTCTCTTGCTTAATCTGCGGAGTACAAATTATCTCTGATGTGTTTTATGGGTGCCCACAATGTAGTATAACAGAACATTACTGCATTATATATAGGGTACATCAACTGTATCCAGTAGCTGCACATTGTAACAAAACATGCAACAGTACATTAAATGTAAATGAATAACTAACTGTGTTCTGTGACAATACAATGTTCTCATACAATAATGTCATGTCAAAAACATGCAAAAAAAAACTGTAAATGGAAACATGTTAGAAGTAGCGACTTGTCAGTCAGTTTAGGAACTAAAATACGAAATACATGTCACCCATGAATAAAAGAAAATATGCTTGAATCATTGCCTTGACTTTCACACTTGGTCTTAACCTGGAGGGTAATTTTCACCAACTTTGGCGTTGGTTCACCTGCTGGAGAGAAGGACTCAAGTGGCTTCTGAGGGGATCTGGTTCCAATTACCTCACATGCTGCTCCTTATGTTAACTGAGGAATGGGATTCATAACATCTGTTGAAATATTTACACGCTAAACTATCCCATCTTCTGACTGAAATGGAAAGTATGTAAATTGATGACTAATATGGATAAGGGGAAGAGAAAAGGCAGGATAAGAAGCCAAATGAAAGAGAAATATTCTAATAAATAAGTGACAAAAAGTGAAATCATGCGTCATATTGCAGAATATGACGAGCTGCAAATTTGATACATTTGAGGAAATTTTACCTGTTTTCAGTGAATTATGAATTTACCTGTTAGTGACATGGAAAAAATATTATTCATTAATCTATTGCAAAATGCATAATTAAAATAAAATTTAAAAAAATCTGACCACAGATTAAAATGTTTTCATCAAGCAAAATGTATAGAATGACATTGGAAAAAATAAATTTGAAAAGTCCCCTTCATTATCAGCAGTATAGATTGATAACTGAATTAAAAGTAAAATGCTTTCAAAATAAAATGCAAATTGGTTTCTGCATGAACTACCTTTCTGCTGGCTGAAATATGTGAGGTTGCATATGAAAGTTTGGGTTGGACAGTAATGGGATTGATGTAGCAGATGGAACAGAGAGCATAGAACTGTAAAGCTTTGCAATCTCTCACAGTTTAATTTTGTTAAAATAAAAACTGTGAACACATTGAGTTGTAAGAACTTTTTTTTAAAGTTTTTCATGGGATGTAGGAAGTGCTGGCAAGGCCAGCTTTTAATGCTTATCCCTAATTGGTGGTGAATTGTCTTCTTGAATTGCTGCAGTATATACTATAAGTTCATGGACAAGATTGCAAGGTAGGGAGTTCTAGGAATTTGACTCTGTTGATGAAGGCAGGTTAATATATTTCCAAGTCCTGATGGTGTGTGATTTGGAGGAGAACTTGGAGATCATGATATTCCCATGTGCTTGCTGCCCTTTATCTTCTAGTTAGTAAAGATTGTGGGCTTTGAAGCTGCTTTTGAAGATGCCTTCATAAACTGCTTCGATGCATATTTTCTATAGAACATGCACAGCAGCCATCGTGCATTGTTGTTGGAGGGAGTGATTGCTTAAGTTGAAGAGGAACCTGCATTGGCATAAGAGTAGGCCATTCAGCCCTTCAAATTTATAGCCTTTCAACTAGATTATGTCTGTCCTATAACATCATCCAGATTAGTCCACAAAAAGCAGGACAAATCCAATTTGGCCAATTACGTCTCCATCTATCTCCTCTTGATCATCAGCAAGGGAGATAGACAGGGTAGTCAACAGTATGCCTAAGCTGTACTTGCACAGCAATAACCTGCTCACAAATGATTAGCCTAGATTCTGCCAGGGACTCTGAGCTCCTTAAGCACATTACAATCAGAAAAGCTAAGGTTACAATGAATGCCCTTGATGTCAAGACCACATTTGACTGAGTGAGGTATCAAGGAATCCTATCAAAACTGAAATCAACATGAATTGGCAAAATATTGTCCACTGCTCGGAGTCATACTTATAAAATAACATGGATACAGTTATTGTAGATCAATCTTCGATGTCTGAGGATATCGCTGAAGTAATTCCCAGGGTAGACTCCTGGGCTCAATAATCTTCAGCTGCTTCAACAATAATTTATCCTTCATCAAATGGTGAGGAGTGTGGATGTTTGTTGATGATTACACAATGTTCAATGCCATTCATAACTTCTCAAATACTGAAACAATCTGCGTTTGTATGCAACAAGATCTGGTCAACATCCAGGCTGATAACTGGCACTTAACATTTGTACTCCATAGGTCACAATCATCCCCAACAAGAGAGAATATAACCATTTCTGTTGCTGAATTTTTGACTATCATTGACCTAACTCAACTGGATCAGCCATATAAATACAATGGTTGTAAGACCAGGTGGAAGGCTGGAAATTCTAAGGCCTCTGTCACATCTTGACTTCACAAAGTCTATGCAAATACATAAGTCAGGAGTATGAGGGAATAGCATCCACTTGTCTGAGCGCAGCCCTGACAAGGCTCAGGAAGCTTATAGAGTTGTTGTGGTTCTGTTCACCGAGCTGGGAATTTGTCTTGCAAATGTTTCGTCCCCTGTCTAGGTGACATCCTCCTGTGAAGCGCTTCTGTGCTGTTTCTTCTGGCATTTATAGTGGCCTGTCTCTGCCGCTTCCGGTTGTCAGTTCGAGCTGTCTGCTGTAGTGGCCGGTATTTTGGGTCCAGGTCGATGTGTTAGTTGATAGAGTCTGTGGATGAGTGCCATGCCTCTAGGAATTCACTGGCTGTTCTCTGTTTGGCTTGCCCTATAATGGTAGTGTTGTCCCAGTCGAATTCATGTTGCTTGTCGTCTGTGTGTGTGGCTACTAAGGATAGCTGGTCGTGTCGTTTCGTGGCTAATTGGTGTTCGTGTATACGGATCGTTAACTGTCTTCCTGTTTGTCTGATGTAGTGTTTTGTGCAGTCCTTGCATGGGATTTTGTACACTACATTAGTTTTTGTCATGTTGGGTATCGCGTCCTTTGTTCTGGTGAGTTGTTGTCTGAGCGTGGCTGTTGGTTTGTGTACTGTTATGAGTCCTAGTGGTCGCAGTAGTCTGGCTGTCAGTTCAGAAATGCTCCTGATGTATGGTAGTGTGGCTAGTCCTTTGGGTTGCGGCATGTCCTCGTTCCGTTGTCTCTCCCTTAGGCATCTGTTGATGAAATTGCGAGGGTATCCGTTTTTGGCAAAAACTTTGTATAGGTGTTCCTCTTCCTCTTTTTGTAGTTCTGGTGTGCTGCAGTGTGTTGTGGCCCTTTTGAATAGTGTCCTGATGCAACTTCGTTTGTGTGTGGTGGGGTGGTTGCTTTCATAGTTTAGGACTTGGTCTGTGTGTGTGGCTTTCCTGTAAACCTTTGTGATGCATTCTCCGTTCGAAGTTGCATCAGGACACTATTCAAAAGGGCCACAACACGCTGCAGCACACCAGAACTACAAAAAGAGGAAGAGGAACACCTATACAAAGTATTCGCCAAAAACGGATACCCTCGCAATTTCATCAACAGATGCCTAAGGGAGAGACAACGGAACGAGGACATGCCACAACCCAAAGGACTAGCCACACTACCATACATCAGGAGCATTTCTGAACTGACAGCCAGACTACTGCGACCACTAGGACTCATAACAGCACACAAACCAACAGCCACGCTCAGACAACAACTCACCAGAACAAAGGACGCGATACCCAACATGACAAAAACTAATGTAGTGTACAAAATCCCATGCAAGGATTGCACAAAACACTACATCGGACAAACAGGAAGACAGTTAATGATCCGTATACATGAACACCAACTAGCCACGAAACGACACGACCAGCTATCCTTAGTAGCCACACACACAGACGATAAGCAACATGAATTCGACTGGGACAACACTACCATTATAGGGCAAGCCAAACAGAGAACAGCCAGGGAATTCCTAGAGGCATGGCACTCATCCACAGACTCTATCAACAAACACATCGACCTGGACTCAATATACCAGCCACTACAGCGGACAGCTCGAACTGACAACCGGAAGCGGCAGAGACAGGCACTATAAATGCCGGAAGAAACAGCACAGGAGCGCTTCACAGGAGGCTCCCAAGCACTGAGGATGTCACCTAGACAGGGGACGAAACGTTTGCAAGACAAATTCCCAGCTCGGCGAACAGAATCACAACAACGAGCACCCGAGCTACAAATCTTCTCCCAAACTTTGAAGCTTATAGAGTCATCTGATTGATTGACAATATATCCATGCCCTTCACTCCCTCTACCATTGGTGCAGAGTGACTATGATGTGTAGCATTTATAAACTGCACTGGAGCAACTTGCCATGTACACTTTGGCAACGGCTTCCAAATGTGTGATCTCTTCCATCTACAAGAAAAAGGGTAACAGATGCACAAAAACACAGCTGCCTGGAAATTCCCCTCTAAGTCACATACCATACTGACTTGAAATTACATCACAGTTCTTTCACTGCTGCTGAGACCAAATCCTAGAACTCCATTCTTCACAACACTGGATTTATCAACAACAGAAGGAGTGCAGCAACCCAAGAGTTTCACCACCACCTTCACAAGGACAATAAGGGGTGGCAAACAAATGCTGCCCTTGCCAGTGACACCTACCTCCCAAGAATCGATTTAAAAAATTAAAAATCTGTTGATCTCAGTCTTAAATGTTTTGATTGATCCAGCACCATAGCCCTTTGGGGTTTGAATTCTATATTGAAGTGAAAGTGGCTTCCTGTTTTCGCATCCAGCTGGCCTAGCTTTCCTCCTTTATGGCTATGAATCATCACTCTGCAGTATCTCCTCTCATGGAGAGCTCCAAACCTCAGTCAAATTGTGTGGAGTAAATCCATGTGAACTGGGAGGGATTAGGAATTGGAGATAAAGAGTTAGATAATGGGCCAATTGACATGACTTCATGCAATTCCTCTTCAAAATCTGACTGAACATATCATCAGCCAAGACAGAGAAATATCCAGAGAAACTACCCTGAGCTGAACCATACTTTTCAGAGTGATTCCATGTTTGATTTATAGTGCAAGTTTGGTTGAAGAAAGGTGAATGGAGGCCCAAACCAAGCTTAAAACATGGTCTGGTTGAACCAAGTTTTTCTATCACAATATCAGCTGAGATGTGGGAGAACTTTATCAATTTCTCTAATAACTTTGCTTTAAGGAAGAAACTGTTGGTAAGGATTCCAACTCCTGATCACGATCCAGTGACCCCTGCTGGAAGGGCCTGCATTACATGAGGCAAATGAGGCCTATGATGGTCTGTGCAGCTGACAAGCCTGATCACACTCACTGTTAGTGCTTACTAATCAATAACAGCCAATCTATTAAAGACTGTAGAATGATGTCCCAACAAGAAATAAATATCTTCAGAAAATAATATTGTAAAATTTGAACAAGAGGTCATAAAAATAAAGAAAAAGACAGAGGATTGAGGCAGCAGAAACAAGAAGTTACCAAGTCAATCAGAAGATGAACAGGATAAGGCATCAAGCAATTTCATTTTCATTCAGAGTTGCAAACCTCTAGAGTTTTACATTTTAGAACAGTTCAGTAAATACTTGACATTTCAACAAGATTTACTTCATCTTATAACCCCACAGGACATAACTGGCACTTCATAGTGTGCCACATACAGATTCACATCCTGCATGGGTCAAGGGTCATGGAGGGGAATGAGCCATATGACCTCATCTCATGTTTTGTCTGCATGTTTACTATGGAACAAAATACTTTTTCAGTTCCCACATTAATAGCAGTGAATAAAGCATGCCAGGAATATTTCATTCAAAAGCAACAGAAATAGTATGTATGATATAAGTGGAACCTTTTCTTTCTTAATAAGTGCCTATTTATTTTTCTCTCATCTTTAGATCTCTGGGCCTATTCATTAGGTTCCAGCTGAAAGGGCAGGCAGATGACTGCAGTTCACTCTATCCTAAGTCACACAGAGTTGTGTTCATCTCTCATCCCTGTGCTCACTGCAGTGGCCCCCAGTCAGTCACACAATCACAGAGAGCTACAGCCCAGAAGAGTACACTGGTGAAAAACAAGCACTGAACTTTTCTAATCTCATTTCCCAGCAACTAGCCCATGGCCTTGCATTCGGTGGCATTGCAAGTGCATCTAAATACTTCTTAAATATTTTTAAGGGCTCTGAGTTCCAGATTCCTGTCACCCTCTGGGTGAACAAATCTTTCCTCATTTCTCCTCTAAACATCCTTCCTCTTACCCGAAATCTATGCGTCAAGTCATTGATTCCTCCATTAAGGGGAAACATTTTTTGCTGCCTACTCTCTGTGCCCCTCATAATTTTATATACCTCAATTACATCCCCTCTAAATCTCCTCTGTTCCAGGGAAAATAACCCAAGCTGTCTTCATAACTGACACTACTGAGCTGAGGTGACTTTGTGACAAATCTCCTCTGCACCCTTTCCAATGCAACCACTTCCCTCCTGTTATGTGGATTCCAGAACTGCACACAATGCTCTAGTTGTGATCTAACCAACATTTTATACAGTTCCAACTTGCCTGCTTTTGAAATCTATGCCTTGGCTAATTATGGCAAGCATTTCATTGCCCTCTAAAACACTTTTACATGAGGGACAACTTTTTCAAAGGGACCTGAGGGGCAACTTTTTCATGCAGAGGATGGTGCATGTTTGGAATGAGCTGCCAGAGGAAATGGTGGAGACTGATACAATTACGACATTTAAAATGTATTGGATGGGTGCATGAATAGGAAGTGTTTAGAGGGATTTGGGCCAAATGCTGGCAAATGGGACTAGATCAGTTTATGATGTCTGGTCAGCATGGACAAGTTGGACCAAAGGGCCTATTTCCATGTTGTATAACTCTATGACTTATCCTGACACCTTAAGGGACCCTTGAATATGCATAACAAGCTCTTGTTGAACCTCTGTTCTTCCCAAAGTCTTACCATTCATCATGGATAACATTGCCCTGTTTGTCCTACCTAACCGCATCGCCTCACATTTACTTGGATTGAATTCCATTCGGCATTAATCAGTCCATCTGACCAGCCCATCTATGTCCTCCTTTGATCTAATGTTATTTCACACCCCACAAAGTTTTCCCCCGAATCACGGGTTCACAATGGACCTATAATATGCAGCAAATGCAAGGGAGAACCAGCCTATCATTGGGGGTGTAGCGCCTTCCAGATTTTTTCCACTCTGTTTAAGGAGGAGGCAATTGGTGGCTCCCTTGATTGCGCTTTCCAAGTCACTTTGGGGATTCAGCTGCTGTTCCAATGTATTATGACTGCTTTGTCACATATATGTGGAAGCTGACCCAGCTGTTAAACTATTGACACCTTGGGTGAGAGTTATATAAAGAGCTCTGAAACATGTATTAGACCTAGAGAAATTACAACGACGATGAAGGGTGAGATTATGGAAGGATGCAAACATATGGATGGGAATCAATTCATTGGAAACGCAATAAATCCATGAGAAATAGACAATAAATAGACCAAGATATGAGTAGCAAAGCTGTCAATATACGAAGGGTTACTGAAGGTGGAGAGTAGAGAAAACAGAACACTAAATGTGAGGAGTCTGAAGATTTCTGGAAACCTTTGCTGTGAAGGAGCTTGCTTTAATATAAACATGACTTGGATTTGGTTCAAAAAATGTCCGTAAAACTGATGATTACACGGGAATGAAGAAAACATTAAACTGAGGCACCGAACCTTCACTCTAGTCGTGGATGTTAGGCATCAATGACAAGATACGAGAAGGACAAGACACCTCAACTTCCTTCCAGGTGTCCCTGCATCTTAAAGGATCAGGGAGGTGCCATCAGGATGTTACTGGGTGGTAGAGTGTCACTGTTGTAAGATACAATCATTATAATAGTGCAAGTGAATACTTGCTTATGGAAGTGAACACTAGACACATTTAAGGACTAGCTTTTCCACCAAGAACAACTTCACATTTCTTTGCTCCACACTATGACTAGGTGCTTACTTGACATCATGAGGGATAGGCAGCCTCCTGTTGCCAAGCCCCGGTGATGGTGATGGCTTTGGCAGATATCCTCTGGAGGATCAGGCCTCTGCCATATTGAGAGTCTATTGGACAGATGTGATCAGACCCTAATTGGCCTGATCTTTGCAGACCATGCTGTCAATGGTAGAGGGAAATGGATAAACAGGACACATTTTGAGCATCCTGAAACAATATTCCTGGGGTATTAGAATTCTTCTTTTTGTGGAGACCCGATGGCAACTCTCGGTCTCCTTGAAATGAAAGAGAATTAGGTTGAGGTTTCCTCTGGTCTTACCATGGATGCTGCACATCAGAGATTCATTTCAAGTTTGAGAGCATATTTGGCATCATCTTAAAGGCAGCCACCACCCTTTCCATGAAGAAAGTCAAATGCTTTCATGCTGGAGCTACAACATTGGATAGCCTCCTCTACTTTTCTGCTCCAGTCTAATAGGAGTCTCTGACATCGCTGCCTGTTAGCCTCTTGCTGTTCCGGTAAGTGTGACTTAGAGTTTAAGGGAGATTGCGGAAGTACATCATCTGCAGGGGTCTCAGAGATGCTAGGTTTTCTGGTGTCCTCCAAGTGTCAGAGACCTCCAGCATTTCTTCCTCCATCAGCTGTGGACCCATCCCAGTTTAGTGCTCACCAGATTGTGACTGTGAGCCTACTCGAGAATGTGAAGCCACCGAAGAGACCGTTTCTATGGTGTTGAAGTGTATAGATGATCATCATACTAGGTATCAGATCCATCCTCCTCAAAGGTGATGGTGCTAATGATGGTGAATTTGTGGTGTCTTGTATTTCATTATTTTCTGCTGTTTGTTAATGCCTGGAATAGATGAGAGAAAGATATCAGTTGCTGAATATACATATTCACTTGTATAGATGAGAGCACCGGATTGTTTTTGCAAGGGAGATCAGCAACCTGCAAGTTTCCTCGCTGGTTTTTTGTGATATTCCATATCCCTCTCAATACAGGAATGCTCATGGACTTCCCTGCTGGCTCTGAGCCCTTTCTTTCATATGGAGTGACAGTTCATATATCTTCCACCCCCTGATCTGTCTGAGCCATCTTTTTCCCCTGTTGTGGGCCATCCTGTCCTGCAAATTGCGAAAAAGAAGTATCATGTGTCATAGAGTCATAGAGATCCACAGCACTGAGGAAGGCCTTTTAGCCCATTGCATCTGCGGTGGTCAAAAACAACCAACTAACAATATGAGGTGACTATCAATCCTTCAGTGCACATCATCCATATGGTTGTGCTTTGATTGTGACATGCCTGTGCACTGGCACAGTTAGACTGAGTAATGTCCCTATGAGTGTCAGCTTGCAGTGAGAAGATGGTGCCAATTGTCCCTGCAAAGCACAAAATGTCATTCATTTTCTTGTTCTGTTGACACTGGCCTGCAATGTGACCACTCTTCAGGGAGCCTGTGTCCGAAGGAAAGGCTTCATATTGCCATCATTGGGAATGTGGAGCTCCCTTTTCTCATGGGAGATCTGGACAGAGTCTAAACTGCAGTCTTGCAGACAGTGATGTCTGGATGGCATCCGAACATGGCATCCAAGTCTTTGACCTCAGCAGGTTCCAACAGGGGTAGGAATTTCCTCTCCATTGCCCCATTGGATTTGCTATTCAACCTGCAAAGTACCTCACATGCCTAAGTAAAGATCTGCAAGAACATGCATCCATGTTCCAAGCAAAAATGATGACCACAAACACAACTAACCCCACACTTATAGTCTGTAATGGAAAATTTAACCTCTACTTTCAGTTGTCTGAGCTATCAAAGAGCTTTCAAAGTGTGGGATTATTTTCTCTGTAGAAAAGAAAGGTCAAAGTGGATATTATTCAAATATTCATAGGAGGAGGGAGTCGTTTTAATTTTGGCACAGTTGGAAAACTGTCAGATGAGGATCTTCTATCCCCATGTACCTCTTTTGATTTTATGTCCAACATAAACAAAGGACAGGGAAACTTGGCAAGGTGCAAAATGGGCACGCACAAAGTGAGATTACCCATTTTTACTTATGTCAACTTTTAGATGATATTTAGTTAACACAGGAAAACATAACCTTTAACAGCTTAATTTGTTTTAATAAAAAACATGCCCAGCCAGGGTAACAGTGAGTGACTGTAATTGTCCTCAGTGCTGGAATGAAAAATAAAAATCAGCCAGGGTTCCCATTCCTTGTCACCTTCTCCAAGAAAACGTGGAGTTGAGGTTGTTGGATGAGGGTAAAATCTGGCCTGTTGGATATCTGAACTCTGACACAATTCTCATCCTCTGATTTCGTTGAATGACCCACCATTTTTAGACTCTTACATAAAAAATGAATGGAACACTGAAAGTCTGCTGGTCCCCCACTCAAACTGAGCACTAAGACAGCAGCTAAGTTGAGGGGAAGATACACCAGATTTTTTTAATTAAAGTGCTGAAACATTATAAAGAATAATAAATGCCTGGCTCTTGTGTTTTCAATATTTTCTGAGTTTCAAAGATCCATTTCTGTTCACTAAAAGTCAAGGTAATGGCTAGCAATATCTTCAGATCAGCATGTTTGAATTCCTTTCCCATACCTCAATGGCAAACATTTGTTATTGAGCGTTTATTTTTCTACACTGCACCTGACTAATTCAAGGTGATCTTGCATGTGTAGTTGTCTGCCATCTGAGTAACTGGATTTAATTTATAACTGTCAATTGCCTAATGAAAAAAAATAACTTTGGTGAACCCAGATGAGCTGTACAATATTTTGCAGTTTCGAAAGCTTTAAGAGGATTTTACCACAAGTGCAAAACTTAGGATCTGACAGCGGAAAAGCGAATGCTTAAGAAGAATCTTTTTACAGCTTTTTGCTTGAATTGTTGCAGAAACATATTTGTGTTACATTTTTTGAATCATTTAACTGACTATTCATTTAGTCAAAGGAAAATGCTGCAGAATCCAATATTCAGAAATAAAAGCAGGAAGCTGCAAATTCTCAGCCATTCAGGTAGCCACTTTGGAGAAAGAAAGGATTGTAGTATGTATTCCTTTTTAGGTCAATGTCCTTTTGTACTTTTGCAGATGCTGTCAGATCAGCTCAGCATCTTCAGCAATAATGTTTTTTCACTTTTCACTCAATAGTTCCCACAACATTTTTTAACTCAAAGTTCAAAAGTACTATCCTTTCTTTCCTGCAATCCTCCCTGTTTTCTCTGATATATCCAACATCATTGTTGGGAGGATAGGAAAGTAAGCAGCACCAGGTATTCTGCATATTCAGGTTTATGTAGATACCAAACTCCCTTAATATCTAACACTCCACAGTACAGTAGTAATTTGATTGCTAAACCTCTATAAAAAGACTTTGGGTGGAATCTTAGGTGAGGTTGACTATGATGACATTTGTGGAAGATTTGGACGAAAATTCCTATATGAGGCCCATTTCAATGTCAGGAGCATTTCATGTCATCTTTAAAGCTTTTCATGAGTGGTGTGGCAAATGTCTCGCTAGACAGCGTGAGTTGTTAACTAAGGGCGATTATTGTTTATTAACTGGTTTGCTGATGACCCAATTTGCCTTATTAATATTCAGCTTTCTATTTCACCAAATGTGCCAAACAAACTAGATGGTGAGAATACTTGATATGCAAACTACAACTTCCTCAAAATAGTTTCCATGTTGCAAGGTCTGTGAAGGTTTGTAGCTCAGGTTGAGGTTTAGGGTGTAGGTTTGCTCGCTGAGCTGTAGGTTTGATATCCAGACGTTTCATTACCTGGCTAGGTAACATCATCAGTGGCGACCTCCAAGTGAAGCGAAGCTGTTGCCTCCTGCTTTCTATTTATAGGTTTGTCCTGGATGGGGTTCCTGGGGTTTGTGGTGATGTCATTTCCTGTTCGTTTTCTGCGGGGTTGATAGTTGGTATCTAGATCCATGTGTTTGGTTATGGCATTGTGGTTGGAGTGCCAGGCCTCTAGGAATTCTCTGGCATGTCTTTGCTTAGCCTGTCCCAGGATAGATGTGTTGTCCCAGTCGAAATGGTGGTTTTTTTTCATCCGTGTGTAGGGCTACGAGGGAGAGAGGGTCGTGTCTTTTTGTGGCTAGCTGGTGTTTGTATATCCTGGTGGCTAACTTTCTTCCTGTTTGTCCTACGTAGTGTTTGTGGCAGTTCTTGCATGGAATTTTGTAGATGACGTTGGTTTTGTCCATGGGTTGTACTGGGTCTTTTAAGTTTGTTAGTTTTTGTTTGTGAGTGTTGGTGGGTTTGTGTTCTACTAGGATTCTGAGGGGTCTTAGTAGTCTGGCTGTCATTTCTGAGATTTCTTTGATGTATGGTAAGGTGGTTAAGGTTTCTGGCTATGTTAGGTCTGCTTGTCGTGGTTTGTTCCTGAGGAATCTGCGGACTGTATTTTTTGAGTATCCGTTCTTCTTGAATACCTTGTAAAGGTGGTTGTCCTCTGTTTTCCGAAGTTCGTCTGTGCTGCAGCGTGTGGTGGCCCATTGGAATAGTGTTCTGATACAGCTTTCTTTGTGTGTGTTGGGATCGTTGCTGGTGTAGTTAAGTATTTGGTCAGTGTTTGTCGGTTTTCTGTATACGCAGGTTTATAGTTCTCTATTGTCCTTTCTTTCGACTGTGACGTCCAGGAATGCGAATTTATTGTCAGTTTCTTCCTCCTTGGTAAACTTTATGCCTGTGAGGGTGTCGTTGATGATGTTAAATGTCTCTTCTATCTTGTTTTGTTTTGTGATGACAAAGGTGTCATCTACGTAGCTAACCCAGACTTTTGGTTTGATGGTTGGTAGGGCTGTTTGTTCTAGTCTTTTCATTACCGCTTCTGCTATGAATCCTGATAGCGGAGATCCCATGGGTGTGCCGTTGGTTTGTTTGTAGATTATGTTGTTGAAGGTGAAGTGGGTGGTGAGGCACAGGTCCACTAGCTAGCAGGGACAGGGAACAAGCTCAAGGATTCAGCCAAGCTGCACACTTGCTCTTTTCACACACACTCACTTTGTGCCTACCTGCATGTTCACAGCATCCACACCTTGCATTGCCTTACCATGCCATGCTTTTAGAGCATTGGCATTTTAGCCAGAGAAAAAGCATTCACTACTGTCATACTAAGGTGCTCTTTAGCACAGACATAAAGGCAGGTTGCTTGTCAGAAGGTATCTGCGTGGGTGAGGAGAAGGAAATCTTGATGTACGTTACACCATCTGTGCAGCAAACACACTATATGAGCATTTAACCAAATGGCCATGTTAGAAACTGGTGGGAACTGATCTTCAGTGCAGTCAAGGGAGGGGTGGGGAGCAGTGGATTGGGGATCCCAACTATGTCAGTCACAGAGCCCAGGGGCTTTGATATGGTCAGTGGCATGTTTGGGACAGTCATGTTAAGGTATGTGTCTCAGAACAGTTGGTGAGGTGGTGAGTCAGTGGTCAGTTCTGTAAGGACAACATAAGCAGTCAGTGGAATAATATATTGTCAGTCAGAGAGCTGCAACGACAGCTGTCGGTGGTCTGGTCATTCATGTATAGGGACTGCAGGTCAAACTTGTAGAGTTGGGGACAAAGACGGTGATGGGAGAAATATCAAAGTGTATGTAGAGCATACAGATCTGTTTTGGAGGGAATAGAAGACTATGAGAGGGTGGTTCATGGCAGTGCCCACCACTGTGGCCTTCACAGGGGGAGCATAGAGGATCAGGGTGAACATTAGATGTGTGTACAGGGTAGGGAGAGTGATGGAACACCACAGACACTCCCTTCTCGAAAATGTGTGGTGTGCAGAGGAGGCATAGAGATCTCTGGCCCCAACTCTACTTCCTGAGCATGTAAAAAGTACAGGTACTGTAATGGAAATGTATCAGATGCTGGGGCAAGTCCTGAGGCCTGCAGGAACAGGAGGCCATTCTCTACTGATGGCTATGCAAGTCATTGCCGATCTGAATATCTATGCTACTGGCTCCTTTCAGGGATTGACAGGTAACCTGTGTGAGATCTTTCAAATATGAAGGCATCAAGACTGTAACTAATGCCATCTATGCAAGGTCACATTGGTTCATTTTGTTTCCCCATGATGAGATCAGTGCTGCAGCCAGGGTAATAGGATTGGGAAGATAACTGACTTCCCTAGATGCAGAATGTCATTGACAGCAGCCACAATACACTGAGAGGGCCATATCACAATTACTTGGAATTCATCAACAGGAAGGAGTTACATTCAATGAATATCCAGGTGATCTCTGATCCCTGTCACAGTTTCCTGGAGATGTGTGTCCTGCTCCTACCCTCTGGAGCATTCTCATGTACCTGTTGTGTTTGAGGGTCTGTGTGCCTTAAAAGGCTAGTTACAGGGGGACAAGGAATACCCACTGCTCATGAGACCACCGCACAACCCCTGACTGATGGGGAGCATAGGTTTTATGTCACCCATGCTTTAAACAAGACCATGGTGGAGCAGAGTCAAGGACTTTTAAAAGATGTGATTCTCCTGCTTAGAGGTCTGGGGGCAGGGATAGGGGTTAGGGAAGTCCTCTAGTATAGTCCTAACAGAGTGTACTGCATAATACCAGTGTGCTGTGCTCTGCATGATCAGAACAGGCAATGAGATATTGTGCTGGATGCCAAGAAACTGGGGGAACAGGAACAGTGTGACGAGGAGGGGACATTGACTTTTTAGAGGAGAAAGCTGTAGTTTTCCGTGAAGGAGCTGAACTGTGTTGGGTGCTGCAAGCCAGATAGACCTCATTTGCACCCAGTTCTGGTACATGAGAGCTGTGTGGAGCAGGCATTTGTGGACTGTAAAATATTCATTGGGCATGAAGCAGAACTCTGGCCTGTGTTGTTGGGGTGAACTCTAGTGTCTGAAGGTTTTGCTTGTGTTCCATTTTGCACTCAATATGTAAAAGATCATGCATGGATTTAACTGATTGCTTCCATGCATGTGATGGTCCCATTTAGGGTCTACATTGGACACTGGGGACAGAGTCCAGGTTTAGGAAGGGTATTCTAACGAGTTGTAGCTATGGATAGACAAGTTATGTGCCATGGTGTTTAAACAGTGAGACAATATGGTTGCCTGTGCATGGGAATGTTAGCCATGTGCCATTGTCAGTGTGGCTTTGTAGCTAGGTCTTGTGTGCTGAACTACCTCCCCCCAGCCCCCCATCCCAACCCAGTCCACCACAGTAGCTGGCTTTTAAATTGGTGTCCTTCATCTGCAGACATTTTCAGACTGACTGGGAAATGTTGGTTGACTTCCTTGAGTTGACCTCACTTGTATTGTTAATAAGCCTGATTGGTCATCTCTGGCCTCTGATAGGGAGTGTGATCGAGTCAGGAAAACCCCAGCCTGGCTAGCAGGACTGATTTTTTTTCTCCTGCTAGATTCCAAATTTGCCTGTGGAAGAAAATCCAGCCATTAACTCTGTTTCTTTTTCCACAGGTATTTCCAGCAGAGCAGTTCCAGCATTTTTTCTTTTCATTGCAAAAAGACTTGTGTTTATATGATGCCTGTCACAGCCACATTGTATCCTTTGCTTACACAGAAAACATTGCAGATGCTGGAAATTTGAAATAAAAACAGAAATGCTCAGTCAGACAGGCAGCCTTTCTGGATCAGAGACAGAAAAACAGAGATAGTGCTTTGAGTTAAAGATGACTATTCTTCTGAAGGAGAGTCACATTCTGCTCAAAATATTAACTTGGCGCTTCTGTCTCTATGGGTGCTGCCATACTGGCTGAATATTTCCACCTTGACAAACAACGAAGCACTCATGAAGTGTCGTCACTGTGGTAACTTTTGAAACAGAATAACTGATTCGTAATCAGCAATCTCCATCACGGACCGGTGAACCGGCAGTTTGTTTTTAAATAGCTTTGTTTAGCAAGACCCCATTTGCAGTGTTTAGGTGCTTCGTGAACCACTCCACTCTCCAACATCCCACAATATAGTATAATCCAACCAATGTAGATGTATATGTAATGATTAATAAACTAATTTGAATTTAAAACATTTTTCTTCATTTTTTTGAGTCTCCATTTTTATTTTGATCAAGGTTGGTGCAATTATCAAGATGGAAATCTGGCCAATGACCGCTAAAAAGAATTGATGCACTTTAGTGGGCTTTTAGATCTTTTCAGTTTACTGTTGCATTACTGGAGATGGCTGAGGTGGGGAAGGAGATGGGAAGCAGACAGAAGGGAAGCTGTCAAGTCTTAATTCATCTGACTTGCATTATATTTAAATTGCCAGCACCACTGGGATTTTTTTTTCATCATTTCAGAATTGTCTGCTTTGTGGAGATTTGACACGTTGCTGTACAATGCACATAAACAGACCTCACTCAGAAGGTGATAAGGTCTATGGGAGATTATTTCAGCTACTGTCAAATTTTTGGCTTTGACTACTCTTCATCATGGTATATTACAAAACAAAATCCACGTTTCATTTGTGTGTTTGTATGTTGGCTCTCATAAGGTCCAAGCTATGCCCACAAGCAGCAGAGCCAGCCCATAAACAGCACAGGGTTCAGATTAGACAGCAGTACAATGACATCAGGCCACTTTATCAGTAACAATACTCGATAATCTAACAAAGCTGACACCAGGCTGCCTCAGCTTTACTCCACCTCCCTTGAATCTCCTGGCTTTATGTGTTTCGACAATTGTGGTAACTAGAAATTGTGTAATTTTGTTTATGCAAGTACAACATGTCTAAATCTCTGGAATATTTTATGATTATCTGACTGATATTTTGAATAGGAGGTTTGTAATATTGTTATGTTTCTCTATTTCTTTTATTTATGATAAAATTAGGGGGTGGTCATGTGACCTGTTCTAAGCTCTGCCTGACAACAAGCCTGAGTGACGTGGCAGTTAAAGATTAAAATGAAATCGTGTTTCTGGGGAAAAGGTGTAGTGCTGAGTAGAGGAGACAATGACAGTAGCATTTGTATTTACAAAGATTAGACTGATAGTCTTAAAGATCCCAGAAATGCCAGATTACAAACAATAATGTCTTAAGTTGTCCTTTTACTTTCAAGATAAAAAACAATTTTACTGGTTGAATGCTTAGTATCTTTAATGGTCAATTGACATGAGATAGGTTTCACTCATCAAGGTATACAGTACTCTTCCTGGGATGAGCTAACCAGTATTGTACCAGTCCTGTGTTTGTTACTAATGTTTTGTCGTAATCATTTGAACTTTCCCTCAAATTAAACCTCATGTTTCACAAGAGATTATTATATATCTTCAGTGTAACCTAACTAGTTATTAAGTAATATGTAATCAACCCATTTACTGTTTGTTATAAATTGAGCCTTTCTTCTGTTATTGACTGTATTTATATGTATATATATATCCTTCCGCACATGGTATCAGTACCTTAGACTAAAACCAGCAAGAAGGATTGTTGATAATGTCCCATCATTGTAATCAGTTGGGAGGCTCAAGGTTTGTCAATCATCAGTCCTATCTGGTCGTAAGACCCATGTGATTAAATTTTACATGGAATATAAGAAAAAAAGAAAGCGGTTCTGAAGAAGGGTCATTGGACTCAAAATATTGACTCTGCTTTCTCTTCACAATGCAGCCAGACCTGCTGAGTTTCTCCATCAATTTTGCTTTTGTAAAGAAAAACAATAATTAGAAGCAGGAATATGCCATGAGGCCCATTGAGTCTGTTTATGGATATTGTTCTACTGAGGGATCAAACAGACTTTATTAGAAGTAATTATTATAACTATACAAACATTACATTGACAAGCACACATATGTTTAGGCAAACACTAAGCTATTAGATTACAATCGAGCAGCATGCTTTCAATAGTATGTGATGCTTCAAGGGATCTGAATTAAAGTGGAGTATGACACCTTTATACCCTCATTCACATGCTCTCATTTAGTGATGATGTCATGAGCACGTGTCTGAAAGCTATATGAGCCATTGGACATAACATAAAATAACTTGTAAAGTAGACCAAGGAAGTGGGCTTTTACATGTGTCTAGGTAACTAGGGAGACCTCTATTCCGTACTTAAATGTATCAGTTGCTTACAATAATAATATTTAGTCACAAGTGGATTGAGTTACTTTGATATTGATGTCCTGAAAATGAGGAATTTTGCCATGGCATCTTTTCAGCTAATAACTGGAAGTTAAATGTCCTTTTTTTTAAAATTAGTGGTCTCGATGGGCATTCTAAGAACACAATGAAAGTGGCACTTAGTGTCAACCTTTCTCTCTACTTTGTTCAGGAGAGATTGAAGGTCATATTGTGAGAAGTTGGAAGTTTTCTTTCGATAGTCTTTAACTCTGATTGGATATCTGCAAGTAAGGAAACTGAAACTGTACTGCCCAGCATCACTCTTAAGGAATATCGATCAAATATGAAGGTAGGCTAGTCAGTAATATTAGAAATGATAGTAAAAGTTTCTTTCAATACATAAGAAACAAACGACAGGCAAAAGTAGACATTGGACCACTTCAAACTGATGCTGGAAGCCTAGTGCTGGGAGATAAGGAAATAGCAGGAGAACTTAACAAGTACTTTGCCTCAGTCTTCACAGTGGAAGACATAAGTAATATCCCAACAATTAAAGGGAGTCAGGGGGCTGAGTTGAGTATGGTTGCCATAACAAAAGAGAATGTGCTAGAAAAGCTAAAAGGTCTTAAAATTAATAAATCTCCTGGCCCCGATAGGCTATATCCTAGAGTCCTGAGGAAATAGCGGAGGCGTTGGTTGAGATCTTTCAAAAGTCACTGGAGTCATGGAAAGTCCCGGATGATTGGAAGATTGCTGTTGTAACCCCCTTGTTCAAGAAAGGATCAAGACAAAAGATGGAAAATTATAGGCCAATTAGCCTAACCTCGGTTGTTGGTAAAATTCTAGAATCCATCATTAAGGATGAGGTTTCTAAATTCTTGGAAGAGCAGAGTCGGATAACAACAAGTCAACATGGATTTAGTAAGGGGAGGTTGTGCCTGACAAACCTGTTGGAATTCTTTGAAGAGGTGACAAGTAGATTAGACCAGGGAAACCCAGTGGATGTGGTCTGTCTAGACTTCCAAAAGGCCTTTGATAAGGTGCCATACGGGAGGCTGCTGAGCAAGGTGAGGGCCCATGGTGTTCGAGGTGAGCTACTGGTATGGATTGAGGATTGGCTGTCTGACAGAAGGCAGAGAGTTGGGATAAAAGGTTCTTTTTCAGAATGGCAGCCGGTGACAAGTGGTGTCCCGCAGGGTTCAGTGTTGGGGCCACAGCTGTTCGCATTATATATTAATGATCTGGATGAAGGGACTGGGGGCATTCTAGTGAAGTTTGCTGATGATACAGAGTTAGGTCGACAGGCAGGTAGTACTGAGGAAGTGGAGAGGCTGCAGAAGGATCTAGACAGTTTGGGAGAGTGGTCCAGTGGCTGATGGAATTCAATGTGAGCAAATGCGAGGTCTTGCACTTTGGTAAAAAGAATACAAGCATAAACTACTTTCTAAATGGTGAGAAAATTTGTAAAGCCAAAGTACAAAGGGATCTGGGAGTGCTAATCGAGGATTCTCTAAAGGTAAACATGCAGGTTGAGTCAGTGATTAAGAAAGCGAATCCAATGTTGTCATTTATCTCAAGAGGGTTGGAATATAAAAGCACTGTTGTGCTACTGAGACTTTATAAAGCTCTGGTTAGGCCCCATTTGGAGTACTGTGTCCAGTTTTGGTCCCCACACCCCAGGAAGGACATACTGGCACTGGAACATGTCCAGCAGAGATTCACACGGATGATCCTTGGAATGGTAGGTCTAACATACGAGGAACGGCTGAGGATCCTAGGATTGTATTCATTGGAGTTTAGAAGAGTAAGGGGAGATCTAATAGAAACTTACAAGATAATACATGGCTTGGAAAGGGTGGACGCTAGGAAATTGTTTCCGTTAGGCGAGGAGACTAGGACCCGTGGACACAGCCTTAGAATTAGAGGGGGTAAATTCAGAACAGAAATGCGGAGACATTTCTTCAGCCAGAGAGCGGTGGGCCTGTGGAATTCATTGTTGCAGAGTGCAGTGGAGGCCAGGACGCTAAATGTCTTCAAGGCAGAGATTGATAAATTCTTGATGTCACAAGGAATTAATGGCTACGGGGATAATGTGGGTAAGTGGAGTTGAAATGCCCATCAGCCATGATTGAATGGTGGAGTGGACTCGATGGGCCGAATGGCCTTACTTCCATTCCTATGTCTTATGGTCTTATTTTATTTTTAACCCCACGGGACTATGAGCAAGAAGCCATTCTTAGTTAAAAAGAATGTTCATTTTGTTAAAAAGGTGGCAGAAATGACTGCATGCAAGACCCGGATTTTTGTAAAGGTGTGGAATTGCAGTGGTATATCCGAAATGGCAAATGGACCCCAAACCTGGAACTCTCAACTTAATTGTCAACCAAGAACATTTGCATTATGGTAGAGATTGGGTGTAGGATGTCAAAAACAACAATGGGGCATAATAAAACCTGCATTCAGCAAGGGCTCGATGATATTGGTGCTAAATCCAAATGGACCAATTTTCACTGCAACCTGGGTCTTATCCCACAGTGATGGACCTCTGGAAAGTCATAACTGGTACAGAAAGCAATATGTGTTTTGCTGGGCAGTTTAAATTGCCTGGAGGGTAACAACTTTAAGGTTGACATTATGGAGGTTTATAATGAGGGGCATAGATACAGTGAATAGCCAAAATCTTTTCCCCTGAGTAGGAGAGTCCAAAATGAGAAGTTATAGGCTTCAGGTGAGAGGGAAAAGATTTAAAAGTGACCTGAAAGCCAACTTTTTCAAGTAGAGGGAATTTAAGAGTCAACTACATCAGGTCCAACCAGACAAAAATACCAGATTTCCTTTCCTGATGGATGCTAGTAAACAAAATAGGTTTTTATGACTATTAATGAGATTTAAGATGGTCACCCACTACTGACACCATCTCCTTACTTCAGATTTATTTTTAAATCTTTAAAATGCCATGGTGGGATTTGAACCCAAATCTACAGAGCATTGGGAGATAGTAAGGACTGCAGATACTGGAAGTCAGATTTGACATAATGTGGAATTGGAAAAGCACAGCAGGTCAGACAGTATCAGAGGAGCAGGAAAATTGACATTTCAAGTCATGACCCCTTAACAGGACTGGGGAGGGGGAAGGGAGCTCATAAATAAACAGAGTGAGGGGATGAGGGGCTGGGGAAAAGCTAGGTGGAATGGTGATAGATGGATGCAGGAAAAGTCAGTGGGGTCCCACCTATGAAACTATGACTACACTATCTCAAACAGATAGGGTTTAATTTAGTACAGATTCGACATTTGCTAAAGCAATGGTGGTCTGGTTCCAAGGCCTTTCTCCCTTTGTTGTATTCCTTTGTTTGTGGTAGGACTTGTCAAATAGTGCAAATATATATTCTGCAAATACTTATGCATACACAAAGTAAATCCAAATTTATGTTCATTCTGTGAAATAAAGCAAAGAGCTAATGGCATTGGGAAATTCAATACTTTTCCATGCATTTAATGGAGACTAAAATGTAACTCTGTTCATACACTAGCTGTTTTACTCTCAAGCATTTGTTCATTGTGAAATACCAAACTGAGAAAAGTCTACAACAGTTTTGCAAGCAAAATATACTGTTATCGCATAGAATTACAAAGGATTGAAAGTAAATGAACATGTTTTTATATCTAAAAGGTTGATACTGGGGTTTATGCTTCATAAAATCCTCCTCCCACCTTATTTAGTATCACTATATCTGCATAACCTTTCATTCTTTTCTCCCTCATGTACTTATCTTGCTTCCCTTAAAATGCTTTTCATCTCAATCACTCCACGTGGTTGTGTGTTTCATTGTTTGACCAGTGTCTGAACAAAAACATTCCTTCTACATTCTTTAATAGATTTATTACCATCAATTTTACATTTACAGCTTCTAGTTCAGGACTCTTCTATAAGTAGAAGCATCTCTACATCTGCCCTACTGAACCCATTCAAAATATTAAAAACCTCTAGCAGGTCACCTCTCAGCCTCTAATCTAGCAAAAAGAATTGGAATTTGTTCAGTCTTTCCTGATACTTGAATCCTTACAGTTTCAGCATGAAGGGATTTCATTAGTTTATTGATAGTAAAGGTTATCAAGGTTCTTTTAATTTTTGGTTTGAAAAATAATAAAGTGTCCGCTGCGCATACTGCTTACAGTAGTTGTTAACTTGTCAGAAACTGCCCAAATGTTGTTCTAATTCCTCGTGGTGATGTCTACGATGTAACACTGATGGAGAATGTACAGAATGACACTTTAGTATTTGTAATATCTATTTTGTTACACAAGGCATTTGTTTCACCTTCTGAATGTACAATGTCAGTGGAAGAGTTGTCTCCAATGAATCATCTTGTGAATGCATTACAAAGTACAGAATGGCACCAGAGGACAAGTAAACCTTTCTTTGCTTAGCTGTGCAGATTTTATTAATTGTCTCCAATTATTTAACATCCATCAGATGTCAATTTGGCAAGAGATTCTAAAGTTAAATTGTCTTTGGTATAATTAATAGTAAATAATATCCATTTACAAATACTTCCTTACCTTTCAAAAGCCATCACTCAAATAACATTTGATACATCTTGATGGAAACAATTAATAACTGCAATGTTCAGTCAATAAACTTCCAAATATGATTATTATTGAGCCTTATGATAAAAAGATGCTTTTCTATATTCCTGACCAGGTTTCAACTTAAATTTTTGAAATAGCTCCAAACAAGCATAGGAGAGTACAGGATGCATCATGTAACATGTTATAGCTAAATATTAATTTGAATTTTTCCCCTACTCAATAAATATTGTACTACATTAGCTTTGATGGCATCTTTGGGTAGAGTAAAACCAATGCAAAACTTATTGAGCGTTAGGAATAAATTTCAGTAGAAATTTTGGTTTGATGCTCAATGGTAGACATTGGTTATTAAAGGGGCACTTTAACAAAAAGTATATGTAAATGTACTTTTGATGGCAGAATTAAGATATTGCAAATATTGCTTTTCACCAAGATAAGGTTTCACCAAAATGATACACTCAGAGGTGAAGTACGGCATAAGGTTGTAAATAATTAGAAAACAATTTACTAAACACTTTTCATAGGGGAAGGTGTGCCTTTAAAAGAAAGAATTTGGATTCATTACCCTATTTTTCTCAAATGGTATCACTGTCTGTGCTATGGCTGCATTCTGTGGGACAGCTGGGCATTAAAACATTGATATCTGTGGCATAAGGCTCCAGCGCCTGAACAGATTTGGTATCTAAAAATACTTAAAAGAACAAAACTTTAATTGGGCATTAAAAAGGGATAGATCTCCCAAATACTTTACCTGGTTAATGTACAGAGTGTGTCAATTCAGTCAAGTCACTATTGATATTCTTTGGCCATTATGATGCATTATTTTACATTTGATTTCTAAAAACCAAGTATTGTTGCAATTTTAGAGAATATTTGAAGAAATCTTACTGGGTGCTCAATAAAATTCCACCAAGCTGGTGATATTTTGTATTGCCGAAACACTCGCTGAGAAATCTATGCAAGTCCCTACAAGATTTCTAATATATGACCACAACATTATTTGTTACTATACATGCTCATGTGTATCATGCCAGAAAGAAGCAAAGCTCATTTTTGATAGTTTTTGAATAAGTCAATTTTCTTTCCTGTTTCTCATGTTTGTCTTGGTGCCCTTGACGAGATAGTGTTAGAACTTCTTCTCAAACTGTTGTAGTGTGTGTGGTGGATTTTCCCAAAGCATAATGCACCATCTGTGTCTATAGAAGTGGGTATTAGGTTTCCAGGCCTGACAAACCCCACCCTGAATCAACTGTTCGGCAGTGAGTAGTTCAGAAATGATGCTGTTTCTGATTTACATTTTTCCTTGTCAAGGATGAACTTGGCTTTCATTTACATCTCCCCTTGTACCATGGTAAAATTGACAAATTAGTGCTACTGGTGCATTGAACTTCAATTCCCCTACTACTTTTGTGTTGATTGGTTGTTCAGTTGTGGGCATCACTCGAGGGCTGGCATTTAGTGCATGTCCCTAGTTACTCTTGAAAATGTAGTGGTGAGCCTTTGTTCATGACAAGCTCATGTCATAATGGTGAAAAGTTTCGAAAATTCACAGAATTAGGATTTCCCATTTTTTGCTCCTGAATTACTGAAGGAATGGTGATATATGTCTAAGATATGCTGTATGTGACTCCGGAAGAAAGATTATGATGTCCTCACACACCTAATAGTGGAGGTCATAAGTTTGGGAAGTATTCCCAATGAAGTGTTGGCAAGTTGCTGCAGTGCACCTACAGAAAGAGCACATTTCAACCACAGTAACTCAGTGGTAAATATTTAGGTTAATAGATCAGGTGGTCATCAAGCTTTGTTTGAATGGTGTTGATCTTCTTAAACGTTGTTGCTCTACCTGTTCAAGCAAGTGGAGATTGTTCCATGCTTTCCTTGCTGTTCCATATAGGTGGTGGAAAGCTTTTATAGAGTTGAGTGTTGAGCCATTAATTGCAGAATATCCAACATTTGACCAGTTGTATTAGCCACAGCATTTATATGGCTGGTCCAACTGAGTTTCTGATCAATTGTGAACATTAGATTATTAGTAATGGTGATATACACCCCAAATGACAGCAGGAATTCAAGAAGGCAGCTCACCATGACCTTCTCGAGGACAAGTAGGGTGGGGCAATAAATGAATGATTAAAAAAGAATTGGACAATAATGATAGTAATGCAGTGGTCAAGGGCGGGTGATTATAATCTATCTTGCTGAAGATATGATCATATGTTGGGACTACAATGCATTCTGATTTTGTTAACTCATGCACAGTTAATTGGAAGGCAGTAGGTTTGTGTACCTAACAAAGCATAATTTTTTTTTCTCCAAAACAGCACAGCATAATCAAACTTGTAGCACGAGGCACAGTAAAATGTAAAGACAGGGTTATCTCAATAGAGAGACATTCCTAGATGTGGGAAACCTGGTTCTTACTGATTGCTTTATTTGTCCAAATTCATTGTCTATAACTAGACTCCCCTATTTCCATTCATATGCATAGAAACAACATGAAGACATGTTATGACAAAGAGACTGTAGTCAGGAGGAAATATCTATCCACACCAACATGAGTTTATTCTGAGCAAGTCACATGCAAATATTACAGATTAGGTTTTTCAGCATGGTTGATTAACTCAATTATATTGTAAAGCTAAAATCTAACTGAAAATAGGCATCCACATGACTTTTGAATACACAAATTCATTGAAACATTAATGCATTTATCTTGTTTTTGATCATATACAATAATTGCATTGAAAAAATTTCAAACAAAAAATCAGCAGTCTAGGCGCAAAAATGATGACCAAAAAAATACAAGCGTTGTTGAACTCAGTCAGGCAAACCAACCTACTACACAACTAGCATTGAGTGCTGCAGCACTCTACCATTTCTCATTAGTCTTGGGGTGAGTAATATAAATGAGTACAAAGTAAAACATTTTCTATCTTAAAAATCAGTGAATTGGACTGACTAATTGCATAATAAACAGCATAGTAAAATATTGATTTTTTTTCCAACATGTGGTCTTGTTTATTTATAGTTGCAGAGAACAAGTATCAGTTTTGAAATTGTAGAGAGCTGTAGCAGTGTTTTGTAAACAACAATACCTGTGTTGTTCTCTTATTAGTGCTTTCATGTTCATGACAGAAACGGAGTTTTTAAGAGTTTTTAATGTAAGATAATCCCACTTTTCCAAAGATTTTCCTTTCTTGTGCACATTTTTCCTCTATTTCAAATTTACCCCTTTCTGTTTATTTCCACAAAATGCATGTTGGTCCAGCATATCAATAGTTTTCAGAAACCTCATGTAATTGGTCATAATTCATCCAGGGAGACATTATAGTTGAGCCCAATGCCAGTCTTGTCGAAAATTTCATACAGTTAACGTGTGAGCCTTAAATATTACATATTTCCTGATTGTAAACCTATTTTTTTTTAATTCTCTGCTGCAATAGCTTCATCAATTTAAATATATTTGGTTTATTTTGAAATATTCCAAAATTTACACACATTTTTCTCAAAGTTTGCAGTTGCTTCTTACTTCAGTAAGAAATAAATCAACTGTCGTATGATGGTTGAGATTTTGCTCACATGGTTAGTGCAGTCAAAAACATTTTGGCTTAAAAATTCTTTGGAGTCATATTCATTTTATGGACATCCACGATGACAGCAGCCACGTGCCTGCCTGTCTCATGCTGAAAATCAGTCATGTAGGATTGGGCTCCTCTCTAGCTATCCAGGGCTTACACCAAAAATATTGAAAGTAATAACTGAAGTCTTTAAATAAGGATCTGCAATGTGATGCCTTCATTCTTGTCACAGAATGATTTTCTGAAATGAGAGAGATATGAAACTATTGTTTCCTCCAATTTCCTCTGAGACATGTGTGCAGCAGCGATTTTTGGAATTAGAATTCAATGCACGCTAATTGCCATGCACTGAACGTTAGAGCAACTGCATGCATGTGCAGCTATGCAGCTCAGAGGGAATGTTACCTACAACCTGACATTGTTGCCTTATGGTTCTTACAGGAGCATTAGCTGAATTCATCGTGCGGATTGGGCTGCTGTCTACCTGAGAGAACGAATCCATTATCCAATGGGTTTATACTGCTTGGATCAGGAGTCCAGTGGTTGGAGTTCACTCATCAACTTGACAGCCCTAGTTTGCAGGCTTTCATGTTGAAAAACATGCTTTCACAAAAGGATGATGAGAATATTGCTGTATCAACCATTGCATATGTTTATGGAGTTTACCACTCACTCCGAATTAGGTAAATTAGATTAGATTACTTACAGTGTGGAAACAGGCCCTTCGGCCCAACAAGTCCACACCGTCCCGCCGAAACGTAACCCACCCATACCCCTACATCTACATCTACCCCTTACCTAACACGACGGGCAATTTAGCATGGTCAATTCACCTCACCTGCACATCTTTGGACTGTGGGACGAAACCGGAGCACCCGGAGGAAACCCACGCAGACACAGGGAGAACGTGCAAACTCCACACAGTCAGTCGCCTGAGGCGGGATATGAACCCGGGTCTCCGGCGCTGTGAGGCAGCAGTGTTAACCACTGTGCCACCGTGCCGCCCACTGCCACCGTGCCGCCCACGGTGTTCTCTATACTCTGGGACAATATGTTGCCAAAGCAATATAAGGTACGACAATGATATTCCTGCCTTATGATAAAAGCTTGGTTCTTCATTGCACCTGCTACCCCCTGTGATCATAAATCTTAGACGCAATAAAGAAGTATGTGCAGTGTTTGAAATGCTGTCTCCCAGGGGACTTGGAATTGAGAACTTCAGCTTGTGCCAACATTGGTGATACCCATGATATTAAAGGGGGCACTAATTTTTCTCAGTGAATGCCAAATGCCTATTTGCTCATGGAATTGTCAAAGAAAAAGAATTGTCATCCAAAATCATCAGATATGTAATTTTATACGGGAGTTATTAGATCACAATCAGAGGTATCATATTCGCCATGTAGTTTGTCTAATTTCTAATCTTTAGTCCAGGAATGTGAGAACCATTTGCAACACTCCTTACTGTTGCCTTGGCTGAGTTAGTTATTGTGATCCAGACTGGGAATGTTGCCAAGGACCTTCCTGGTCTTTATGACTCAATTGTTCATTGGATAACATGACTCAGTCGTTGGAGGAGACATCCCTGAAGCAAAGTTAACTCAATAAATATGGGAAGGTCTTCAACATATCTTTAGTCGATGCTGCTTGACTCATTGTGAGTAAAAGACACATTGCATCAGCTGGAAGACCAGAAAGGATTGTTGGAACTATGCTGGAATAGGAGAATAAACACAGATGTTAGAATGATAATATATGAGTAGAATACAGCTGACACTTCAGTACGATGCTGAGAGTTAAACTCAGCTGAACTCTCAGACCTTTTTTGGTACTTGCTTGAAAAGGGCAGTGGAAGGGATGATGGAAATATGTTCTTTCTTTTCCTCCAGCACTCCAAATTTCAGATTTGTCTCGCTGTTTATTGTCTGGGGTTCAACTCCGTGACAGGTAATCACTCTTGAAATAAAGAGGAGTGGCTAAAATCCAGTGATTGCAGTGGATGAGGCATGTCTGCTTTCTGCCTGAATGGTCTCAGCTCATTTTGAGAACTAAAGCATAATTGAGACTGTACATTTGAAAACTTAGTGTAGTAGGGTATGTTTACCTTTGGTTTGGCATATCAATTGGATCATGATATCAATAGTGTTCAGGTGAAAGTATCAAACTTTAATTTATCCACAAAACTGAGCTGTACAATAAGCAATTTAAAATGGTTACACTTACATGGGATGGGGCTGCCAGTTACTAGAGAGTGATAACTCATAGTGATACAAGGAAAAAACAGTCAATACTGTGAAGTGTTTTAGTGGCTGCCTATGCAGCACCTCTCTGCCAATAGTAACATTATCGTGGAATAATGTAGCTCTCGATCGTCCACTGACTAGTTTACATTATCGTCTCCCTTAAAAGTAAGTGCAGACACTGCTGACCATAAGTAAAGCTGTCCCCTCATGTACAATGCTGAAAGGACAATGGTGGATGTCAATAAAGTTACTCAATCAAAGATATCTATATCTTTACTATACAGTTTTGTTAAAATACAGATCTGAAAGGTGACTTTGTCACTTAGATAATCCTTCCAGTTCAAGGAGAAATTTGGTAAAATAGATGAAATTACTAATGGTAGTTAATCCTAAGTGTTAGTAACAGCAAGGTATTAACAATGCATTTTTATATTTCTTTTCCTTTAAAATGTTTTTAATGCAAAGGGATTTCATTTGATTTCTTAAGTCCTTGGTGACTCTTTGAGAGACATTCAGCTTGTCTCACTCACCTGCTCTTTCCCTGTCACCCTTCAAATTTTTCTCATCAAACGATTCCCTGTTAAGAGCCATGAATGAATCCATCTCCTTACAATGCATGTATTTCGGATGCTAAGCATTGCTCTGCAAGGATGGTATTCTTTGTGTCATCTTCAGTCCTTTTGCCTATCACCTTAAATCAGTGTCATCTAATTACTGATCCTTCTGCTAGTGAGAACAATTTATCCATATCTGCTCTGTCCAAATCCCTCATGATTTGTGAACACCTTTATCAACCTCCTATCAATGTTCTCTGTGGTGGTCAGATTCTCCAGCTTCTCCAATGAACTTTTCCCATGCAATCTTCTGCTCTCCTAGTCAATTTTCTGGGATCCATGGCACCCTTCTTTTGTAATCATGTGTCAACAGGGACTGACATACTCGTCACTACAGGGACATTTTTAAAAATTCACTCACAGGATGAGGGCAACGCTGGCTAGACCAACATTTATTGACCATTGCAGAGGGCAGTTAAGAGTCAACCACATTGCTGTTTAAGTCACTGGTGTCACAGGAACTAGCTCTCACACACTGGTGGTTGACCATAATCAGAAAGGACATATTCCTGAATAGGAAGTTACCATCTTGCTTTGACAAAAGGAACATGGAAGTATTCATGGAAGGGTTGGTCAAGTCGCTGTCCATCCTCTTCTTGTGAATGGACAAATGAGGGCATGCCATCATGGCCTGCCAGTCTGGACTCAGTATCTCCATTCAATGATATTTTGTGTAACAAAAAAATGCCCGGGGGTGGAAGCAGGTCAATGATATTCTGCACTCTGCAAGGATAAGTGCCACCATCACCTCTCTGTTACCTCATGCTCTCTCTCACTTTGCCAATATATAATAATATAATTGAGGCTAATGCTGTATATCTCTCATTATTACATGCAGGATCTCCACTCAACAGCTCTCATCCAACGCATTTTCCTAGACTAGGAAGGCTTCCTGCCCTTTCAGATTCCCACTCACTCAATGGGGAAATCTTATCACTTGACCTGTTCCGCATCATCACTAACAGGTCTATTAGCCACTTTCATCTCACTCATTCCCTCCTTTTGTCTCATTGCAGCAGGAAATGACTCATGACTGGGCAGAGACAGTCAAGATGGCTGGTGGTTTAGCTGACATACAGCTCCTCACCCCCTGTGAGGAGATCCTGACTGCTAAGGAATGAAGACCACTCTGGTGGAATTCTGAGACCCCTATTCTGAGATTCTGAGGCAGCCTGGTAAGCATCATTGTGCTATACTGTGCTGCTCTCCTATTACCACCACAGTGAACTTATTCCTGAGATGCTTAAGTCTGTACACCTATTGCACAAATAATAGCCCACCTTCTCTTCTGTAGGTACCAGTGCCACCCCCAGAACTATGGCTCAGAGACATCAGCCACTCAGTTGATCAGGTCCTCCTCCTGCACCCCTGAGGAAGATGCCAGAGATCCCTCAGAGGATGCACCAGCAAGGCTGCCTCCTGAACTCTCCAGCAGTTCAGAGACTGACACTTCTTGTGCATTTGCTATCCAGATTTGCTTCAGGAGCACAATGTAGTGAGCAATCCCTGGCACATCTCTGCTGCCGGCCGAGGAAAAAATGAGCCACTTTGTTGGCATACAGAGAATTGCCAGGGAACAGGCACATGCTCAGGCCCAGACAAAGGATTATCCCATGATGTCAGCTATTAATTACTTTGTACAAAAGGACAATCAAGTAAAGGAGCAGCAGTTAAGTTTGTTGAGACCTTCAGTAAACTGGATCAAAGATTTTAGGAAGCCATCAATATTATCAGTACTGTGTTGGTTCCAGCATCAAGCTCATTCAGTAGGTCCTTCCTCTTCAGAAGGCACCCAGATGGAGGTCAAACCCACATCTGAGGTCTGCCAGAAGTTTTCTCTGGATATCCCTGAAATACTAAGCCCTTCTACCTCCGCACAGCCTGTTAATCCCAACCCTGTAGAAGTTTCAGCTGAGGAGGGTAAATCTGAATCTGGGCAGGAACTCTCAGCAGATCTGGGCCCTCTAGCTACAAGTACCCTCAAAGTCATTCATCAATTCTTGTAGGGGGATCTACTATCGAGCAGGCTCCCTCCATTCCCGCTGTGGGCAATTAGTCTGCACCTAGACATAATGGAAGGGTAAAATAAAATGTTCTGGGAGCACAAAAGTAGCATGAGTGACACATCACTGTAAATACACTTTCATATCTTTCAATATGTATCCACTTTCCATTGTTACATGTCTGATTGACTGTCATTCTGAGTCAAGTGACTATCATGTCACAGTTAACCAGCTTTTTCATACATCAGAGACACGATAGAAGTTGTGATGGCAACACATTGATCACTTCTCAGAACATCCTTGATAGCATCAGCTTTTAACCCTATTTATTATTCTTGTCTGGGATGTGACTATCACTGGCAAGGCGAGCATTTGTTGCTCATACCTAGTTGCCACTGAACTGATTCACTTTCCAGGCTATTTCAGAGAGCTATTAAGAGTCAATCACATTATAGTGGATCTGGAGTTGTCATGTAGACCAGACCAACTAAGGACCACAGGTTTTCTACCCTAAAGAGCTTTGTTGAATCAGTTTTTGGTCAGTTTTAGAGTAGTTTTTTTTATTCCAAATTCTATTCAACTCAAATTTCACCATTTGTCATGGTGAGACTGAAATCCATGCCCCCAGAACATTAGCATGGGTCTTTGGTTACTTGACCAGTGACATTATGACTATGGCACCACCTGTTCGTGAGTCAAGCCAAGATTTAACATGAGGCTAAAAGTAATGGGAATACTTTGTGATAGGGCCTTGCATATATTCCTGTTCCATACTCACTACATGATAATTTATGAATGAACACGTCATGGAGGGAGTGGTTCATTCTATTCACGTGATTAGCAAGATTGTGCACATACATTAAAGGATGAGTGATGACCAATATTCACTTAACATTTAAATTTGCCCATAGTACAAACTGATTCTTGTGACATCACCTAACTAATCGTAGTCCATCTTCACTTTACTAGGGACTGCCTTTCAGACATGGCTATTTAATTAAAGCACATGCAGTGCTGGTACTTTCAGAAGGTGTGATGTTGGCATAGCTTGGTTTCTTAAAGCAACAGGTTGACTGTTCAGTATTGCCAACCATGATGAGTTTCCTCCATTTCTGTCTGCACTAAATAGTAAAGTAAGCCAAAGATGGTGTGATTCTGTAAGTTCTCATTGAAGCAGCAATGCAATAGAACTCAAGGCAAGCCAGAGATACACTGAGCCTCCAAATAAGTGCAAAATGATTGAGTGCTAAGAAAGCAAACTAAGAGCCATAAACTGCATCCTGTGCAGATGCATGAGATGGTGATCTTCCTGATCACAAGCCAATCTGCCAGAAGCACTGAAATGTAAGGAGCCTGTGAGCTCCAAAGTGCAGTTGTAAAGTGTTGAAGTGTATGATGAGTTAGTCTGAGGTCAGCCATGATGATATGGTGTAGCTGGTGTTTGGATGATGTGTTCCATGGTTTAAGGCTGGAGGCAGTTGCTGAGCATGGAGCATGAACACAGAGACTGAGAGAAGTAATGGACAGCTGCATCTGCCAGGTAACCATTTTGACTTTTGTCCTGGGAACTGATAATATCTAATTTCTTGGCAAAGCTTGGGAGAATCATGTGCTGCATATGACAAAGGCAAAATTAGTTAATAATGAAATGCAAGAAATGGCAAAACCAGTCGCTGCTTAGTAGTGAGATGCAGAACTCACTGTTGAAACTTAGAACTCCTTTTCCCAATGTCGAGAATCAGATTTTTCCATTCTTGTTGTTTTTCCCAAATTTGTTGCCTTTGCTCATGCTTTTCAAGCATTTGGGAAAATTCTACGCATTCTCCATTTGGGGCTGAATCAGCATTTCACAGAGGCTTGCCAAAATTTCTTTTGCTTTTGGACTTCATACCTCTATTTATGCAGCCTATATGTCTCATTAATTATTTTTCTCACATTTCTTACACCCTTCAATGATCTGGGGAAATACATTCAGAATAATGACCGTTAAAATATTTTTCCATACCTGAGATTGAAATGGAATTATTTTCAAAAATAAACTTAACTTCCGGGCTGTGTGTGTAACTTTGCCATGTACTCTCCCCAATACTAGGTAATGGCTTTGATGTGGTGACAGGATTACAATAGGAGATTCCAACTCTAATTTGGTGTGGAATGGGAAAAATAGGGTCAGGTTGGTATTGCTTCACTTGTCTTAGATTATCAGGTAGCAGTTTAAGTCAAATCCTGTCATCCTGCTTCTGTGATAGGATTCTATTGCAGTTAAGTTAGTTTTTTTATTGTCAGCTTGGTCCACTTACATATAAAAGTTAACAAGGCATCAACTTTTACAGTGCAACAGTTCACCATTAAAGAACAATTTGTGATGTGTCAGAGAGGGTGACTAATTATTTACAACAGTACAATCAAGATCTGGTCAACATTGATCCATTTAAGATTCAAGTATTGATGGGTATGGTTCAAGAAATTCAGCAAATTAGAGTGCTCGTATACAAAATCAGAAATTGCTGGAAAAACTCTGCAGGTCTGACAGCATCTGATGATACTTTGTACTCAGTGAAAAGATGCCTCTCAGGCTCAGCTTTCTGACCAGCTGATGCCACATTTATATTACTTGGTATCTTGAAATGTGTTTTTTTATACCATGAAGGATTCTACTTCTCAGCTCTACCCTCCCCCCAGGCATGGTAACTCTCAGGTTAAGCAGTCATCAGTTGTCTCTCTGTCTTATGAGACAGCAGTACAGCGACATTACCTTTACCTTCATTAGTTGCCACAAACTTGTGTGCACTTCAAATTGTTTGATATGGTAGTTCTCCATTGTACTGTATTAGTGGTGCTGGAAGAGCACAGCAGTTCAGGTAGCATCCAACGAGCTGCGAAATCAATGTTTCGGGCAAAAGCCCTTCATCAGGAATAAAGGCAGTGAGTCTGCAGCATGGAGAGATAAGCTAGAGGAGGGTGGGGGTGGGGAGAGAGTAGCATAGAGTACAATGGGTGAGTGGGGGAGGAGATGAAGGTGATAGGTCAAGGAGGAGAGGGTGGAGTGGATAGGTGGAAAAGAAGATAGGCAGGTCGGACAAGTCAAGGAGACAGTAACTGAGCTGGAAGTTTGAAACTAGGATGAGGTGGGGGAAGGGGAAATGAGGAAGCTGTTGAAGTCCACATTGATGCCCTGGGGTTGAGGTGTTCCGATGCGGAAGATGAGGCGTTCTTCCTCCAGGCGTCTGGTGGTGAGGGAGTGGCGGTGAAGGAGGCCCAGGACCTCCATGTCCTCGGCAGAGTGGGAGGGGGAGTTGAAATGTTGGGCCACGGGGCGGTTTGGTTGATTGGTGCGGGTGTCTCGGAGATGTTCCCTAAAGCGCTCTGCTAGGAGGCGCCCAGTCTCCCCAATGTAGAGGAGACCACATCGGGAGCAACTGATACAATAAATGATATTGGTGGATGTGCAGGTGAAACTTTGATGGATGTGGAAGGCTCCTTGGATAGAGGTGAGGGAGAAGGTGAGGGCACAGGTTTTACAGTTCCTGCGGTGGCAGGGGAAAGTGCCAGAATGGGAGGGTGGGTCGTAGGGGGGTGTGGACCTGACCAGGTAGTCACGGAGGGAACGGTCTTTGCGGAAGGGGTGGGGAGGGAAATATATCCCTGGTGGTGGGGTCTTTTTGGAGGTGGCGGAAATGTCGGCGGATGATTTGGTTGATGCGAAAGTTTGTAAGTGGAAGGTGAGCACCAGGGGCGTTCTGTCCTTGTTACAGTTGGAGGGGTGGGGTCTGAGGGCGGAGGTGCGGGATGTGGACGAGATGCGTTGGAGGGCATCTTTAACCACATGGGAAGGGAAATTGCGGTCTCTAAAGAAGGAGGCCATCTGGTGTGTTCTGTGGTGGAACTGGTCCTCCTGGGAGGAGATACGGCGGAGGCGGAGAAATTGGGAATACGGGATGGCATTTTTGCAAGAGATAGGGTGGGAAGAGGTGTAATCCAGGTAGCTATGGGAGTCAGTGGGTTTGTAAAAAATGTCAGTGTCAAGTCGGTCATCACTAATGGAGATGGAGAGGTCCAGGAAGGGGAGCGAGGTGTCAGAGATAGTCCAGGTAAATTTAAGGTCAGGGTGGAATGTGTTGGTGAAGTTGATGAATTGCTCAACCTCCTCACGGGAGCACGAGGTGGCGCCAATGCAGTCATCAATGTAGCGGAGGAAGAGGTGGGGAGTGGTGCCGGTGTAATTACGGAAGATCAACTGTTCTCCATAGCCAACAAAGAGACAGGCATAGCTGGGGCCCATACATGTGCCCATGGCTACGCCTTTGGTCTGGAGGAAGTGGGAGGATTCAAAGGAGAAATTGTTAAGGGTGAGGACCAGTTCAGCCAAACGAATGAGAGTGTCAGTGGAAGGGTACTGTTGGGGACGTTTGGAGAGGAAAAAACGGAGGGCTTGGAGGCCCTGATCATGGCGAATGGAGGTGTAGAGGGATTGGATATCCATGGTGAAGATAAGGCGTTGGGGGCCGGGGAAACGGAAGTCTTGGAGGAGGTGGAGGGCGTGGGTGGTGTCGCGAACGTATGTGGGGAGTTCCTGGACTAGGGGGGATAGGACAGTGTCGAGGTAGGTAGAGATGAGTTCAGTGGGGCAGGAGCATGCTGAGACAATGGGTCGGCCAGGGTGGTCAGGCTTGTGGATCTTGGGAAGGAGGTAGAACCGGGCAGTGCGGGGTTCCCGGACTATGAGGTTGGAAGCTGTGGGTGGGAGATCTCCTGAGGTGATGAGGTTCTGTATGGTTTGGGAGATGATGGTTTGGTGATGGGGGGTGGGGTCATGGTCGAGGGAGCAGTAGGAAGAGGTGTCCTCGAGTTGGCGTTTGGCTTCAGTGATGTAGAGGTCAGTGCGCCAGACTACCACTGCGCCCCCTTTATCCGCTGGCTTGATGGTGAGGTTGGGATTGGAGCAGAGGGATTGGAGGGCTGCGCGTTGTGAGGGTGAGAGGTTGGAGTGGGGGAGGGGGGACGACAGGTTGAGGCGGTTAATGTCCCGGCGGCAGTTGGAAATGAAGAGGTCGAGGGCAGGTAATAGGCCAGCGCGGGGTGTCCAGGTGGATGCAGTTTAGTTCTCCATTGTGTTGGGTTTGGATGATCATGATTCTCATATTATGGATAGTGACACTTCTGTGAAGAACTTTAGCTATGTTGGTGAAACTAGGTATCTCCTTGGAGCAAAGGGGATAACAATATATAAGTTTCTTCAAAGGTAGACAGAAAAGTTTTTCTCATAATTTGATGTAACAAGGAGAGGGGTACACAGATTTTGTATGTTATGCAAGAGAAATGTAAAGAAGAACTTTTTTATGTAGCGAGTGGTAATGAACTGGAACTTACTGCCTACAAGGGTGTTGGAAGCAGAGACAATAAATTATTTTGGAAAGAAAATTAGAAGGATACATGAGGAAAATAAACTTTCAGGGTTCTAGGGTTACTTTGGGGAGTGGGAATGGGATAAATTGAATTGTTCTCGAGAGAACTGGCATAGACTTAATGGGTCAAAAGCATCCTTTTGTGCCATAACCATATGGGAAGAGCATTAATGTCCCATAGATCGTATGTAAGTCTTTATGTGCCACATAATACTGCTTTGTAAACCCTTTGTGAGGCAAAGATAGGTCTATTCTGAAGTATGATAAGTGCTCCCAAATTACCTTGTATTCTTAGAATTTTGAATGGTGTTATTTTAAAAGGTAGCAACAACCAAAGGTAATTAATTAAGTACTAATGAAATAAAACATACTAATGTGGCAAAAAAACTATCAAAACCAACAAATACATGGAACAAAATGCAGCAAAAGCGTAATTGAAAACCCACATTTTGAGTCATAATTTCCCTTAAGATGCTTACTTGACAGGTCAGGTCTCAAGGTGCCCAAACTGCCTTTCTGATATGCTTGAGGCATATGCTTTGGTTGAAGCTTCATCTGAAGTTATGCAATTTGGCATAAGATTACATTTGAACAAATACTCCACTTAAATGAAGCTGACGCTGACTTGTAGCTTATAGTTTAGTCATGTTCTGGCCTCTGATATTGCACCAAGGGAAAATTGAATTTAATACATAAGCATTAAATGCAATGAGAAAGAAATGTTTAATTTGGTTAGGCTGCCATTGGAGTAGCTTAGACAGTTTTTTTGATGGTCCATCTAAGAAAGGCTATTAAAGCCATCAAAAGGTTACAAATAAATTACAATAGTTATAAAAGGAGAGTTTTTAGTTATGGACAAAGAAAGGCTCAAAAAATTGAGAATTTAACTAACAGACAAAAAGAACATTGAGAAGGGAATATAGTCGAGGTTATTTTGAGAAATCTTGAGAAAGGAAGATTCAAAAGATTGTATCCTTTGGGGGAATAGTGGTTAAGGGCTTTTGCCCGAAACGTCGATTCTCCTGCTCCTTGGATGCTGCCTGACTTGCTGCGTTTTTCCAGACCACTCACTCGACCCTTCGGTCTAACTTGTCCATTGCGACAAGATATCTAAATCTGACATAGTCCCACTTGTCAGCATTTGGCCCATGTCTCTCTAAACCCTTCTTATTCATATATATACCCATCCAGATGCTTGTTAAATGTTGTAATTGCACCCACCTCTACCACTTCCTCTGGCAGCTCATTGCATACATGCACAACTCTCTGTGTAAAAAAGTAACTTCTCAGATTCTTGTTAGAATATTTCCCCTCTCACCTTAAAACGATACCCTCTAGTTTTAGACTCTCACACCCTTGGAAGAAGATGTTGGCTATTCATCCTGTCCATGCCCCTCATAACTTTATAGATCTCTCCAAAGTCATCTGTCATCTTCTGGCACTCGAGGGAAAAAGTCCCAGTCTGCTCAGCCTCTCCCTATAACTCTAATCCTCCAGTCCCAGCAACGTCTTTGTAAATTGTTTCTGCACCCTGTTAGGTTTAACAACATCGTTCCAAAAAAAGGCTGACCAGAATTGTATGCAATATTTTAAAAGTGGCCTCACCAATGTCCTGTGCAGCTGTAATATGAAATCCCAACCCCTATACTCAATATTCTGACCTATGAAGACAAGCATGCCAAACATCTTCTTAACCACCCTATCTACCTCAGAGTTCACTCTCAAGGACCTGTGCATCTTCATCCCTAGGTCTGTTTGTTCAGCAACACTCCTCAGGGTCCTACCATTAGTTGTGTAAGTCCTGCATTTGTTTGACTTACAGAAATTATCTAAGTTATCTAAGTTTATCCAAGTTAATTTCCATCAGCCATTCATTGGTCCATCTAATCAAAGTCCCATTGTACTCTGACATAATCTATTTCACAGCACACTGCACACCTATTTTGCTCATGTAGGAGTTGCCCTGGGATTCCTCCATATTGACTCTGGATCCCAGGAAGTCTCATGGCTTCAGTTAAGTATGAACAAGAAAACCTCCTGGGGATTATAGTTGTTCCTTAGCTGATGAATCAGTACTCCTCCACATTGAATAACACTTGGAGGAAGCGCTGAGAGTGGCAAGTGTGCAAAATGTACTCTATGTGGGGGATTTTAATATCCACCACAAAGAGTAGCTTGGGAACAGTACTACTTGATTGAGCTGGTCAGATCCTAAAGGACATAGCTGATAGACTGGGCCTGTGGCAGGTGATGAGGGAACTACCAGAGGGAAAAACATATTCAATCCCATCCTTACCAATCTGTCTGCTGCAGATGCATCTGTCCATGACAGTACCTGTTAGAATGACCACTGCTCAGTACTTGTGGCACTGACTGATGCTCAGTTGCAGCATTTTTAAAAAGAATTTATTCAGTGGACATGGACATGGCTGGTTGGTTAGCATTTATTGTCCATACCTATTTGACCTTTAGAAGGCGGCGTGAGCTGGCCTCTTGTACTGTTGTAGTTCACATGCTTTTGGATGACCCAAAACATCTTTAGGGAAGGAATTTCACAACTTTTATCCAGCAGCAATGAAGGAATGGGGATATATTTGCAAGTCAGTATGGTGAGTGGAACTTGCAGATGGTGATGGTTGTGTCCTGGAGCTGAGATGATTGACTTCCAACAACCATGGCCAAATTCCTATGTGCCAGGTATGACTTCAACCGATGGAGAGTTTGCCCCCAGTTCTCATTCATCCAGCTTTGCCTGGCTCCTTGATGCTACACTCCTTCAAAGGTGACCTTGATGTCACTCTCACCTCACCTCTTGAATTTAACTCTTTGTCCATGTTTGAACCAAAGCTGTAATGAGGTCAGGAGCTGATGGGTTTTGGTAGAACCCAAACTGGGCATCACTGTACAGGTTATTGTTGAGCACTGTATACTATCAACATGATGCACTCCAGAAATTCACCGAAGAACCTTAGACAGCACCTTCCAAACATACAACCACTCCCACCTCGTAAGACAAGGGCAGCAGATACATGGGAAGACCTCCTCTTGCAAATTCCCCTCCTAGTCGCTCACTATCCTGACTTGGTAATATATCACTGTTCCTTCAGTGTTGCTCGGTCAAAATTCTGGAAATCTCTCCCGAAGAGTATTGTCAATCTACCGACAGCATGTGCGCTGCAGCAGTTCAAGAAAGCACCTCAGCACCACCTTCTCAAGGCCAATAGATTTGGCTAGCTTGTGATGCCCATATTCCACAACTGAATAAAAAATAACTAAGAAAGAAGGGTTTCTTGAAAAAACATGTCTTCACAAGGAAGGTCATAAGACCATGAAATGTTTTAGCCGTAACTGGCTATTAGAACCCAAGCTATGATATATTTTAACAGGTAATTGGATTGACATTTAAAATAAAGAACATAACAAGACATGAATAAGGGAATGAAATGAAAGTATTAATTTTCAATTTTTTTCTTTATTTGATTTATTATTGTCATATCTACATAGGTACAGTGAAAAGTTTTGTTTTGCGTTCAGTACAGGCAGATCATACTATACAAATTGCATAAGGGTAATAGAACAGTGTGAAGATTACAGTGTTACGGCTATAGTGAAGGTGCACAAAGAGTGAAATCAACAATAAATTAAAATTTTGAGAGTCCATTCAGAAGTCTGGTAACAGGGGCGAAAAAGCTGTTCGTACATGTGTATAAGCTTTTGTATCTTCTGCCCAACAGAAGAGGTAGAAGAGGTTATAACTGGGGAGGGAAGGGTCTTTGATTATGTTGCTTGCTTTTTAGAGGCAGTGAGAAGTGTACACAGAGTCAACGGATGGAAGTTTGGCTTGCATGATAGACTCATGTTCTATGAAAGCATTCATGTCAAACATAAACACCTTAGCGCTTTTTAGACTCCAGGATACCTTTTTGCTGTACATTGTTCTTTGAAGGAACAATTTATTTGTCCACTCCAAATACGTTGCTTGCCTGTGGGAATATACAGGTTGAGGCCCCAAAATTATTACAACTTGGTGAGGAGAGGTGACTTGCTTTCTCTTTCATTAACCCCCCCCAGGTTGGTTGCACAAAATATTTTTATTTCTTTTAAGTGCACAGCTATCCACCTAAAATATACATGGATTAAAAACTAAGAAGACCATTACAATGCTTTTTTACTTGAAAGAATGAGTTTCCATTGTTTTGCAATCTTGAGGGAAAATAATAAAGATGTGACTTCAAATATGCACACACTCAAAATCAGCAAAAAAAAACAGAGACAAACATGTTTTGTGCGGTTAGGAAGGAAACATTTAGGCATTTTAAAATTTAGGTCCTCAAGGTTTTAGATTTTTAACCTGTTTTCTTAGCTGTGGTAAAATTTGTCAATATCTTTGAACTCTTAGTGACTTAATCTTTTCAGTGGTGTTGTCTTCCATATCGTCTCCAAATCTACCTTGTCAAGACCCCCAGGACCTGAAAGACTAAGAAAGAGAGAGAGAGAGAGAGAAAGTTCCAACTCTTGTTGCTACAAATTCATTTTTCCTCCTCCCTGTTCTGCTGCTCAGAAATAGCTGCTTGAATATGGTTTAGTTGTGTATGCCCAAGTCTGGGCCCATCATCTTTTCAAACTGAACAGTTGCAGACAATAATTGAACTCATCACACAAGTGGCAGTTGGACCTTAATTTAAATAAATGTGAGGTGATGAATTTTAGAAAGGCAAATCAGGGCAGAACTTCTACACTTAATGGTAAGGTCTGGGGAGTATTGCTGAACAAAGGGACCTTGGAGTATAGATTCATAGTTCCTTGAAAGTGGAATCACAGGTAGATAGGACAGTGCAGAAGACATTTGGTATGTTTGTCTTTATTGGTAAGTGCATTGTATATCGGAGTTGTGAGGTTATGTTGTGGCTGTACAGGACATTGGTTAGGCTACGATTGGAATAATGCGTTCAGTCCTGGTCTCCCTCCTATAGGAAGAATGTTATAACACTTGAAAGGGTTCAGACAAGATGTGGAAGGATGTTGCCAGGATTGGAGAGTTTGAGCTATGGGGAGAGGCTGAATAGACTGGGGTTATTTTCCCTAGAGTGTCGGAGGCTGAGGGGTGACCTTATAGAAGTATATAAAATCATGAGAGGCATGGATCGGGTGAATAGACAATATGCTTTTCCTGTGGTTGGGGAGTCCAAAACTAGAGGGCATAGGTTTAAGGTAAGAGAGGAAAGATTTAAAAGTGACCTAAGGGGCAACTTTTTCATTCAGAGAATGGTGCGTGTATGGAATGAGCTGCCAGAAGAACTGGTGGGAGGCTGAAACAATTGCAGTATTTAAAAGGCAGATGGATGGTTGTATGAATAGAAAGGGTTTGGACGGATATGGGCCGGTGCTGGCAGATGGGAGTAGATTGGGTTGGTAAATCTGGTTGGTATGGACAAGTTGGCTGAAGGGTCTGTTCCCGTGCTTTACATCTCTATGATCCAATGACTCTATGACGCCACGTTTAGATTATAACAGGACATTCAATTTTCTTCACATTGACACTGTTGCTTGGTTTGAATGTCTCTATATAACATGATAATTATTACGCAAATGGTCTCAATTATTCTACTTTGTACCTGGACTTGTTTCAATTTGTGTTTATGGTAGCCATTTTAGGTCAGTTTTTGTTCTTAAGTGCATTTTAGTCCGTGACAAATCTCAAGTATTATAACGAGATGATGGAAGTTTAAATTTGACACTTCATATTTTTACCATCAGAACCATTGCATAGAATATTCTTCCTGTCAAAATATTCTTGTTTAGAATACTAGGGTCATTCATATTCACCGACCATCATTTGGCAAGCAATATTTTGACACTTTTTGAATGGGTTTTGGGGAAATAGACAAGAATGCGGAATCAATACAGACACACTTTGCTGCAATGTTGACAATGTGTGATACAGGCTTTGGATACACTGCAGTGGATGAATAGTTACCTGATCTGAATGGAAATATTAAAGGTGACAATCTCCCTGTGTATGTGTGGGTTTCCTCCGGGTGCTCCGATTTCCTCCCACAGTCCAAAAATGTGCAGGTTAGGTGAACTGGCCATGCTAAATTGTCTGTAGTAGTAGGTGAAGGGGTAAATGTAGGGGAATGGGTCTGGTGGGTTGCTCTTCGGAGGGTCGGTATGGACTAGTTGGGTCGAAGGGCCTGTTTCCACACTGTAAATAATCTAATCTAATTTAATCTAATATGATCATTGCAATGGGCTGGGTGTGTGTGAGAAAAACAAACATAATTCTTCTTTAGCATTCCTTTAAATCATGAATAACTTCAAATTCCAGTAAAAATAACCATTGTTTCAAATTTTTGACATTGAATTGTCTAAAGACTATGGTCATTAACAGCATTCTATCAAATGTACGTAAATTTGAACAAATAAAGACAAAGTATCGAGGATGCTCAAAATCTGAAACAAACACTAAGAATGGTGGAGAAGCTCAACAGATCTGGCAGCATCGATGGAGAGGGAAGCACAGTTAACATTTCAGTCTGAAATGGCTCTTTTTCAGACCTTGCTGAAGTTAGTGAATTTCTTCACTTTATTTATGAATTTGATCAAATTGGCTTAGATGGAAAGATACTAATTCCAACGCTTAGAGTGTCTAAGATGACTGGAAATAGCCTTAAAGGTGAAGCCAGACCATGAGTGAAATTAGTAAAAACTCTGACACACAAAGGATGATAAAAGTTTGGAACTCACTTCGACAAAAGGCAATTAACCTTAGATCAGTTGTTAATTTTAACTCTAGAGCTGATAGAAAATTAACCAAATGTTTTGAGTCATGTGGGGCAAAGTTAGATACATGGAGGTAAGTCACAGAACAGACTAGATCGTACTGAATTCCAGAATATACTTGTGAGCACTCCTTGTGTGCCTATGAATGTGGATTTGATAGCGTGTATCATCCCTGAAAATAGCAGTAGTTGGAATCCTTCCTCCATGTCATAGCATGGCACAGAAGAAAGTTTCTGGTTGGTTCACTGCAGTGATATGAAGAGTTAAATTTGCACATCCTGGTCTGATGCATGTATTTTATGTCAGTATTGCATGCTACACTCAGTGCCTTTGTTGCCTGACAATCATTGTGTAATGAGGTTCGAAAGTCACCTGGTGAGGGGGCAATGGGTTTCTTGCACAGGCTTTTGTGTACAGCAGAGGGTAGGAGACCTTCCCCTTCATCTGTTTTTCCTTAAAAATTCTGAATCATTAGCACAGCTACGGTGGGAAGAACAGAACTCTAAAAGACCTGAACCTTTTCAGAGAGGAGCAGGCCTTTTGTTTTTGCACCATGTCAAAAATGGTTACCTAATTAAACCTGATATATCTGGCCAAAGAGAAATGATTTGTTAATGGTTCTTTTGGAATTTACTTAATGAGTTTAGAAGCCCATTGTGCAGTGGAGGTTGCGCCGAGATGGAATTAAAATTAAGTTATAAAAAAAAAGAGCGATGATGATGGGGAGGGAGTCGGGGGGAGGGAATTTGTTTGCAGGCTGATGTGTCTGTAGGCGATGTAGTCAAGACGTAGTTAGAGGGGCTGCTGGAATACAAAAGCACATGAACTGAAGCAAGTCATTCATTAGCAAACAGTGAATAACAGGCAGATTCCATCACCTATTTAAAGCTGCTCTGTTAAATGTGAGCGTGGACAGCTGTCATTGCGATATACACACACCTTGATCAGGAAAGTCAGTGGCACCATTTTTTCAGCAAACACCAGTGGCCCTCTTTCTTTCTTCTTTCACTTTTTTGTCCTATTCCTCCTGGGTTGAATTCCCTTTTTTTTCCCTGTGAGTCCATAGAGAGTAAAGGAGCTTGTTAAGCTGCTTGGATCATGTGGGATATTTTGACTGGAGCAGCACTTTGGCCGCTTGCCTGAAGTAACAGTGTCAAGGAATAACCTGCTATAATTGCCACATTTGCAGTTTGACGAGCATTTTGTATGCATGTTCAGACCTTTGAATTTGAAAGAAATTGTCAACTTTTGTAAAGATCCTGAAAATTGCATCTTACAACCTAACAGTATTCCCTTGTCAGTTCCATGGATATCCTTTTCTAACAAAACATCTTAGCAAGCAATAGAACAGAGTTAGCATTTTAAAATTCATGACCGTGCACATGTTTTAGTTAAAACTGTTAACCAAGTGAGGTTGGCCATTTGAATGGTTTAAACACATAAACCAATTTAATTATTTGTTTTTCAGACTTGGCTTCAAGGTAAATTAGGCAATTTGCACATCAGTTCCAACTGTTAATTTTGGAGTAATTCACTCACACTGATCATTTGAGACAGCACAATTGATATTGCTGTCAGAAATCCTCCCATTGGAAAGATGTTTTTACAGAACATCATTGTGACATTTGCTCGAAAATGTGTTCTCTTCAAGCATTTGATTAATGTAATGCAATAAAAAAGATGCAAGTTCAAGTGTCTCTGCATGTTAAGTACATTTGATTCATAGTACAGAATTCTGAACAATACCTTTTGCGTACTTTCTAAATCAATAGCATAACAGGGTTAGCATAATTTGTACAATTCTTCTGGCCTGCATTGACAGCATTTAAAAACTCTTTACAAATCACATTATTTCATTATCATATTATTAACCCTTTCAAACTGTTTTCCAAACACTACAGTTTACATACACACAGTACATTTGAATAAACACATTCAAGGCTGGTGAGTCACTATAACGATCATTTAGGACATTATTACTATTATTGTTCATACTTTTTTTTAACTTGTGTATGTTTGTACTCCTTCTGCATGATGGTGCCTCAGTGATTTCTTCCTATTGTCATGAAACTTCCTTCTGTTCGGATGGTGAGAAATTATGGACAACAGATTTGTCCACAAAACAGATCCATGTGCCACATAACTGTCCTGTTCAGAATATTTCACTCCCTATGTCCAAATGGACCATTACACAATGCAGAACCTTCCCAGGTGTTGACTGATGTAGGTTATGGCCAGAAATTTGGCACAATTATGTGAAGAGTCTTTATGTTGGGAGTAGTACCTGTTAACAATTATCATAACTCAATATAATCCTCATCACTGACTAACCTTGCATTGTTAATATGCAAAAGCTCATTCTGAGAGCCAGTGGGTAGAATTTGGACCCTGAAAATATCGGACATGATCTGTAGAGTGGGTACCTAGAGTCTCCAGCTTGGTATTTGCTCCTTTTCATCTCTATCTTGAACATTTACCACCAATGTCTCAGTGTATGCTTCATGTAAGGCAGCCAGATGTAACCCATATCTACAGGTATAAGTATCTGACAAGTGCCAGGTTCTCCACACCATTATGGCACATCTCCGATCCACTGTAATTGATTTGTGCATGTCAATGCTACATGTTGATGCACACACCAGCACCTCTAATTGCAATGCTCTTTTAAACATACCTTGAAAGTAGAGAAGGCACCCAGCTCAAGGATTTGATCAGGGCTGTCTGGGCCAGGATTTCCTCCTCATATGCAGTAAGCAGCTGAAAACTGGACACCCCACCATGTGTCTTGGCTCTTTCTGCACTGTTGTGGACTGTTTTCTCCTGGAATGACAGAAAAGGAGGAAGCCAGAAGATGATATTAGGTAATATAGCTATTAGAGGGATACATGGTGAGATGTCCTTAGTGAGCGGGTAGGCAGTGTAGGGTCTACATGATACTGAGGAGATAGTGATATATTTCCAAGTCAAGATGGTGATTGACTTGAAGGGGCATTTTGAAGTGGTGCTCTTCCCATGTGTTTGCTACTCTTGTCCTCGAGATGGTAATGGCTGTGGACGTGGAAGGTGCTGTCTAAGGAACCTTAGTAGATAGGCCTGGATAGAGTAGACACAGAGCAGATGTTTCCACTAGTAGGAGAGACTAGAATCCAAGGGCATAGCCTCAGAATGAAGGAGATGAGGAATTTCTTCAGCCAGAGGGTGGTTAGTCTGTGGAACTCATTGTCAACAAGGCTGTGGAGGTCAGGATAGTGAGTGTATTTAAGAGAATGATAGAGAGTTTCTTGATTGCTAAGCCGATGAAGGGTTATAAGGAAGAAACAGGGGAATAGGGTTGAGAAACATATCAGCCACGATCGAATGGTGGAGCAGATAAGTGGACTGAATGACCTAAATCTGTTTCTGTATGTTATGGTCATATGATGCCAGACAAAGATTCGTACTTAGCCCCCTACTGTACTCCCTGTACACTCATGACAGCATGGCCAAATTTTGTAAGAACGCCATCTACAAGTTCACCTCCAACACCACCATTGTAGACTGGATATCAAATAACAAAGAGTCAGAATAAAGGAAGGAGATAGAGGGTTTGGTGTCATGGTGCAATGATAACAACCTGTCTCTCAATGTCAGCAATACAACAGAACTGATAATTGACTTCAGGAAGAAAGTAGGAGGACATCCCCAATCTACATCAATGGAGCGGAGGTTGAGAGGATTGAGAGTGTCAAGTTCCTAGGAGAAATGATAATCAACAACCTGTTTAGGACCTCCCATGTAGTTGTGATGGTCAAGAAGGTACAACAACACCTCTTTCTGCTCAGGAGGCTTAGGAAATTTGGCATGTCCATAAGCACCCTCACCAACTTTTACAGATGCACCGTAGTAAGCATTCTAGCTGGGTGCATAACAGCTCGGTATGGCAATTGCTCTGCCTAGCATAATAAGAAACTATGGAAAGTTAAGTACACAGCCCAGACCATCACAAAAGCCAACCTCCCATCCATTGATTCCATCTACACTTCAAACAGTTATCGTGAACTGTATTTTTTACATTCAGTACAAAACTAAGCTAGTCATAGGGTCAAGTGAGTAATTTGTGCTAGAAATTATTTTCAGGGTTAATGACAGACAAGGCAGTTAACAATGTTTGTTGGACATTCATCTGTCTACTTTTTCATACAAGTATGAATCTGAATATTTCATGTGGTGTAAGGCCACTGCTTAGAACTGTGGACAGAGGAATGTATTAAGCATTTGATTGTCATTTGGTCAACATTCCACATTGAATTTGATTTTATAATTGCTAAAATATGCAACAGGTCAATCAGCATCTAAAACAACAATGACAACAGGCATTGATATAACGCCTTCAGTATAGTAAAAATGTCCCAAAGCACTTCACAGGTGTGATGAATGGTTAACTTTGACATCAAAGGAGTTATTAGGCAATTTTGGCATCACATCACTCCACTGCTGAGGCTTAACTTGCTGGGTATTCCCAGCATTTTTGATTGCTTTCATTAATTATAATAAAAGATATTAGGACAATTGACCAACCATTTGATTAGCTTACCAACAGTATTGAAACAGGCCCTTCAGCCCAACAAGTCCATATCAACCCTCTGAAGAGTAAGCCACCCAGACTCATTCCCCTACCTATATTTACCCCTGACTAATGCACCTAATACTATGGGCAATTTAGCATGGCCAATTCACCTGATCTGCGCATGTCTTGGATTGAGGGAGAAAACCTGCACAGACATGGGCAGAATGTACAAACTCCACACAGAGCGTTACCTGAGGCGGGGATTAAACCCGGGTCCTTGGTGCTCTGAGGCAGCAGTGCTAACCACTGAACCCCCATGTTGCCCACAGGACAGGCATAGGGACAGGGACAGTTTATTAGGTAAAAACAATGACTGCAGATCCAGATTCTGGATTAGTGGTGCTAGAAGAGCAAAGCAGTTCAGGCAGCATCCAAGTAGCTTCGAAATCGACGTTTCGGGCAAAAGCTCTTCATCAGGAATAAAGGCAGTGAGCTATTCCTGATGAAGGGCTTTTGCCTGAAACGTCGATTTTGAAGCTACTTGGATGCTGCCTGAACTGCTGTGCTCTTCCAGCACCACTAATCCAGGGACAGTTTATTATCAAACACAAACAGTAATGTCAACAGAAATTGATCTTGCTTTGTTGACAAAACATCTTATAACATTGAAGCTTTTAAAATAGAAATAATGATAATAAATAAACCAACATATCTTCAATCTACATGGAGTGGAGACCTATATTTTTTAAAACATCTATTAATCTCCCAGGATAAAATGGCCCTGTCTGAGATGAACTAATACATAGAAGTCTCTTTGCCCACTTCAGAATGGTTTTGGACACTTGCTGAAAACTGCTCTCTACTACCTTGCATTTCCATTTTTATTTTATCTAAGTATCAGTGTCCAGAGATTGTATCTTAATTTATCAAACAGCATGCATTTATATTTAATGAATTATAGGTTTACTATGTAAGCAGTTAGCTGACTCAGTTCATAGATTGTTCCAATAGTCCATTATACTCTTTAAGCTCTGTAAATGTTAACCTCAAGTTTTGAATTACAGGACAAATAGTCTAATTTCCTAATGTAAATTATTTAACCATCATATACATTTGACAATTAATTCTAATATTGTCCAGTATTTTATTGTAAGAATAATAATGCGTCTCTCAATGTTCACTGTTGTCAGGGAATAAACTAAACAGCAACTTTATCATGCACATATGTAGCTAAACAGGAAATCCATAGTCTGCAGCCTGTGTTACCCTGCTCCCAGAAATTTCATTACACTGATTTCTTTCTGACATTCAAACACATAAAGGGTGTGAACCTGGAATATTCATTCATTAGACATACACTGCAAAACATTGTTGCTTCTTTATTCAAGTGTATCATTTCTAATGTCTTAATCACTGCCATGTAACTTCTCAGGCAAGATTAACTAAGTTTTAGAAGTGTTGAAACTCATTCCTTCAGATCTTTATTAGTGTTAATATTTTGAAAAAATTGAAACTTAGTTTAATCATTACTAATCTTTAGCTCTTTTATCTCTCCCTCATAATCCCATTTTTTTTTCTCTCACTTTATTTCCATGATATTTACATGATCTGGCATGGAATTAAATGTTCCAGCTCACACTTCATGATTAATACATTGTTGGTGGAAAGTTCAGATTTGTAGTGTCCATTGATTATATAGCATGGGTGCCACTGAAGCTCATGCAAGGCAAGTGGACACACACTTCTGGAGCAAGTTTCACTGGATGCGATATAGGTGTTGGGGTTTGTGTATTTCATAGGAAATCTTCACTGAAAATGTCAAAAGTTAGCGGTTGGGGGGTAATCCGATTGAAGTCTTCAAGATATTAACAGAAAAAGACATTAAGGGTACTCATTAACTATTTCAGCTGATTGGGGATTCTAGAACAAATGGGCATAGTTTGAAAATTAGGGCCAGGCCATTCAGGAGAGATATTACGAAGCACTTCTGGAACTTTTTTCCACAAACAGCAGTGGATGCTGGATCAGTTATTAATTTTAAATCTGAGATCAATACAACTTTGCTAATCAAAAGTATTAAGGGATATGGGCTCTTTGAAGGATCAGTGGACTCAATAGGCCGAATGGCCTGCTACCATGCTGGAAGGATTCTATGATTCTCTGTGACTCAGGTATTGGTGAATGTTGATATTTTGGGTCAATTGAGCAGTCTCATACATAGGTATGAATTAGAAGCAGGAGGAGGCTTTATAAACCTGTTCTGCCCTTCAATACAATCATTGAATTTGATTGTGGCAATCACTCCACATTCCCATGATAACCTTTGACTCTCTCGTTACTCTGCTTTAAAATATTGAATAATTCTGCCTCCACTGCTCTTTGGGGAAATGATCAAAGCTTACAAAGATTCCTAGAGCTCTGAGGGCTTTAATTGATGCTAGCCTGTTAGGATCTTGCAGTGTCCTCATACGGCATCGTGCCACAGAGCAACACAGCTAGTGCTAGTTGCACATGCAATTCATGCTAATCAGCAGTGGTTAATTTTGCACTGCTACATTCTCAATTGTTTTAGCTGTTACTCAGATTAACCCCCTTACTGCACCTTAGTAAGGATCCTTCAATCTGATAGGTTGAGCAGATACCGAACTGTTATTTATATGCTTGTGGCAATTGTAATTATTGACACATGATGTTTTTTGCTGACCCACAAAATTCAGGCCAATATGATTCACTAACAGGTTACCAGAAGTAACATAAAACCTATTGACTTCAAGCTAAGGCTTGTAAGCATTTCATTTCAGTCTATTTTTGAATATCATTTGAATATGTAAATTATACATGATTAGTATACTTCATTAATCTGTTGTCTCCAAAGCTATAGCAAAAATACCCTCAGAGATTCAGGAGAATAGGATGTATGTTTTGAGACTTATGGGAATGCTTATTGGTAATTAGCTCAATTTTCATACACATAGATGTAAATGTGAGTTTGTTTGTATAATCCATTAATCAGTTATCTTGATAGACTAAAAAAATTTTCTACAGATAAATATATATTTAACTATTAATTATGGAAATTTAAAACTCATATGCCTCTTTTGAATTTCTTTAGTATTAATCATGTAAATGATAAGATTAATGAAACAAGCAAAGTCTATCAATAAAGGGAAGAAAGCCATACTCTAAGACAGCCATATTTTGTATTTGAAGTCAGCAGGTGCTAGGCCAGTTTGATAGCCAGTAAATTAAACTATGTTAGTCAAGTGCAGTCATTACCAAGATGTGCTTACTTTGCCACTTTCAATTATTTTGGCTGTTCAAAATGTGTGTGGCATGAGCCATCTTGATGAAGGAGATCTCTCTTAGTGACACCATTTTAGAGCAAGGTACAGGAACAGCAGTAATTACACCAGCTTCATTGTGTGCTGCATAGCGTCAGTCTGCTCCCAATGGGATCTGAGGTAGAGCTCAATATAATCCTTTATTTTCAAGCGACTAATGAAAGCATTTAAAGAAGTAATAATCCCATATGTCCAAGCTACTGACTCCTATAAATTAACACCCTCTTAAAGACTGATCCTGTGTTTGAGTGTTTTGTTACAATTTATCCTGAGGCCACAACAACTGGTTTTGTTTGTGAACTATAAGTAACTGAAATTTTGCAGTGTGAAAAAGAAAAAATGGGGATGATATTTGTCTAAAAACTAGGATTTTGGATTTTTTCCCCCCAAAAGTAATGTAGCAAACGTAGTTTTATGGTAGTGTTCTGTATCAATCTCCTCCCTCCTTGATTGAGGTCCACTCATCCAAATGATCATTTTGAGGTTTGTGCTGATGGGGTTAAATAAGAGGGTGAAAGCTTATTTGGTAGATGAAAACTGGCAGGGATCAATTATGCTGAATGCCTTTTCCTTGTCATGTGATATTTTCTAATTTATTAAACCAGAATCGTAGGCAGAAAATTGGATCCCGGGTGCCCACAACTACTGCTTTGCACTTATTGACTTTGATGAACAGGGCTCAGGTTAACTCATTCTCTGATCATTCATCTCTCTGTGCAAGGAACCATTTTCAGTTTACTCACTGGATATACACAGCTCTCCCAAGTTTCCTGGAAGTGCATATTTTAAAATCATAAGCTCCATCAAAGTTTATGATCTTATAGTTTGTCACGATTTACAGGGCAGACCAAGTTGCCATGGATACTTGTTTCAGATATATTTGGAAATTCTGAATTTGATGTCTCTCACACCCTATACTTCAACACTAATGAAATTCACAAACATTTTTAAAGAAAAGTTGGATGTTAATTTCATTGCAATGCAAGAAAATATCCATTTCTAAACAGGATTGCTTGTTCTTTGCCTCCTTGGGTATTATGGGCCAGATGACTAATGTGCCTTGAGAAGATGGCTCTTGCCTACACCTATGAAGAATAACAATTTCATTGTAAAGAATGAATAACAGCTAATTTTATAGATCAGCAGAGTCTAACATGTCTATGTTTCATGCTGCAACTATACAAAATGCTAGTGAGGCCACACTTGGAATATTATATACAGTTCTGGTTGCCATATTTTGGGAAGGATGTGGAAGCATTGGAAAAGGTGCAGAGGAGATTTACCAGGATGTTGCCTGGTCTTGAGGGAAGGTCTTATGAGGAAAGGCTGAGAGACTTGGGTCTGTTCTCATTGGGAAGAAGAAGGGGTTTTGATAGAGACATACAAGATGATCAGAGGATTATGTAGGGTAGACAGTGAAAGTCTTTTTCCTAGGATGATGACGTCAGCTTATACGAGGGGGCACAACTACAAATTGAGGGGTGATAGATTTAAGACTGATGTCAGAGGTTCTTTACTCAGAGAGTAGTAAGGGCGTGGAATGCCCTACCTGCCAATGTATTCAACTCAGCCACATTAGGGAGACTTAAACAATCCTTGGATAAGCACATGGATGATGATAGGATAGTGTAGGGGGAAAAGCTGAGATTAGTTCACAGGTCGGTGCAACATCGAGGGCTGAAGGGCCTGTTCTGCGCTGTATAGTTCTGTTCTGTGTTCTATGTTCAAGCACTGAAGCTTTAAAGAAGATCTCTTTTAAAAGGCAGTCATAAGCAATTATCATTAATCTTTTCCCTTTGGTTTAATTGGAGATAGGAAGCTTTTGAAAATCTTTATTACAAAGTAAGTACTCATAATACGATTGTAAGCAACATCTAGAGGTAGATATTGACCCTCTGCTGCTGTGTTGAGGGGTATGGAGATGGATAAACTAACTACACTGAATTCGATAATTGAAATGGGTCCTCTCTTATTTGAATGGTGATCGTATTAATTAACCTTTCATCAGTCACAGAATTCCTTTAAGTTAGGCCTCCAACAATATTATGTGCATTCATTGTTGAAATAGAAATATTCTACAGAAAAGATTATAAAATCAATTTAAAGGTAAGAATTTTTTTCCATTTTTTTCCATTTGTTTAGCTTCTTTTTTTAAAAAAAAGAACAGATCTAACATGGAATGGAATTGATTTCCTATTGTTTCACAAATTGTTCATTGTTCTTTTAAAATAAAGATGCATAACATGGCTTTAATGCAAAAGACTTTATATGAAGGTTTTACTTTCAAGATCTTGAAAATCATTCTTATTGACTGCATTAGATTCAATGTTTGTTATCTTTGATTTTATTGATCCCTCACATTCCAACTCTGGAAGGGCCTTCCGATAACATACTAAAACTTTCTTACTCTACAATAATTTTTAAAAAGCCGATAGCATGATAAAGAGTAGCAGCAAGTGACATGCCTAAATCATATTGGTGAGTTTCTGCTTAATCACTTCAGGAGATTAGAGAATTTCAACTGTTTCCAGAGGCATGGTTAGTTTTGGTGACTTTTGAAGTCAAATGAATTTTCTAAAATCTTTTTTGCTCTGTCCATCATTGGGAAAAATATCAACTGCTGCCCTAATACCACACTGAGGAACATCTGGAGAGATTATATACTGCAATAGGAGATTGGTACTGAATTAAATTAAGAGTCATGAGTGACTGAGGGTTATAGATCAATGACTTAGTCAGCAAAAGTCTAGTACCATGCAAAGAACCTGTTAGCTCCAGGGGCAATAGCCAAAAGCAGTATTAAGCTCTTCTGGAAAATGGCAGAACACATATTGAGTAGCATAGGTTATTTCAATGTGTGCATATTCTAACAGTTTGTACATATTTTTCTTGTATAAAGGTAAATAATGAATAGATATCTATAGATTGTGACTAAAGTTATGGTAATTTCATATAGTGGCTTGAAATTGGCAGTGGACATCTGATAGCATTTGGCTTGTTAAACATTTAAATTTTGGACTTGCTAAGCTAAAGTGAAGACTGAATAGAGTTTGACTTATTCCCCAGTGTTTGGTTAGTGCAACAGACCATGCAGGGTTGTCAGTTTGATTTGAATTGGGTTCCTGGAACTCTTCATTTGTTACCATTCTTAGAATAAGCGCCATGAGGGCATGGCCCATTAATGAAACATATGTGCTGCAAAAAGTACAGTTGCTTCTGCTATAATGCACTTTTCTTCATCATGAATTGGCTACAACGTGATTGAAGAATATAGACTGTTATTTGTAGGATGTGAATTTTCCTTACCTGTATTGGCTAGAACATGATTCCAGCTCCATTTGTTTAAATGGTGCTGCTATTACTCGATTTTCTTACAATGTATGGTCGCACAGGAATGGAACTATTGCATTATATCAGAACCAACTGTACAGAGTTAAAATTCACACAACACCAGGTCATAGTCCAATAGGTTTAGTTGGAAGCACACTAGCTTTCAGGACGCCGGTCCTTCATCAGGTGATTGTCGAGGACACAATTGTAAGGCACAGAATTTATAGCAAAAATTTACAGTGTGATGTAACTGAAATTATACATTGAAAAGTACCTTGATTGTCTGTTGAGTCTTTCATCTGTTCGAATGCCATGATCTTTCATGTGTAAATCACAAAACCTTTTTTTTAAAAGTTGCATTCTCAGGTTAGCTGTAACAATTGGTGTTAGCTAGACAATATGTTGAAAGTGTTAGCCCCCCTGTGTTCTTTGTCTGGGTTGGGGGTTGTGAGTATACAAACACACAGACACACATATACACAGACACGCACACACCCTTACAGACATACACACTCCCACACGCGCACATCCTCTCAGAGACTTAGAGCAGTCTACACTCATGCACACACATATACATTCTCTCTCTCAAACAATCACAACCTCCCACCCCAGACACACACACACACACACACACTCTCACACGCACCCCCTCACAGACTTAAGACACTCTACACTCACTACACACACATTTATACTCTCTCTCATACTCACAACCCTCAACCCAGACAGACACACACACAAACAGACTCAAAGACCCACACACACACACATATATTTTGTGGGGTGAATTTGTACTTGAGGAGTTACATTGTACTTTGCTCAAAAACTGCATGAATTCATGTAAAACTCTGTTATTTCACTTTTTAGATTAGAATCAATCTAAACATCATGGCATAGACAGAGAACACAGGGGGCTAACACTTTCAACATATTGGAGCTACCACCCCCACGCTGAGTGATGATGTCACTTCCACCCCCATCATGGCCACTCCCACAGCCACTTCCGGCCCTCACATCATCGCTGATGCCACATGCTCAGTGACTTCCGCCACCCCTACTGCCATGATCACCACCACTTCCGCCCCCACCAGTGCCACTCACCTGCATTCTGCTGACATGCTCCCCACAGACCCCACTGTCACTATTGCCACCCCCCAGAACCCCGAGGGGAACATTACCCCAGCTCATGCCTCCACCCCCATTCCCCCCACCATCACACCCACTCCAGGTACTGGCTCCGACCCCACTCCCAGCTCCACACCCACACTAGATCCCAGCTCCCGGCCCTGCCGAGTTTTCACCATCCCCCCAGACCTCCCACTCACTGAGGACGAACGATCAGTCCTCAGCAAAGGACTGACCTTCATCCCCCTCCGTCCATGCATCAATGAATTTAATACACGCCGTGACATCGAACAATTCTTCCGTCGCCTCCGCCTCCGAGCTTACTTTCACAATCAGGACTCCCGCCCACCTTCCGAGGACCCCTTCGCCCACCTCCAACACACTGCATCCACCTGGAAACTCCGCGCTGGCCAATTACCTGCCCTTGACCTCTTCATTTCCAACTGCCGCCGGGACATTAACCGCCTCAAGCTGTCGACCCCCCTCCCCCACTCCAACCTCTCACCCTCACAACGTGCAGCCCTCCAATCCCTCTGCTCCAATCCCAACCTCACCATTAAGCCAGCGGATAAAGGGGGCGCAGTGGTAGTCTGGCGCACTGACCTCTACACCGCTGAAGCCAAACGCCAACTCGAGGACACCTCTTCCTACTGCCCCCTCGACCATGACCCCACCCCCCATCACCAAACCATCACCTCCCAGACCATACAGAACCTCATCACCTCAGGAGATCTCCCACCCACAGCTTCCAACCTCATAGTCCGGGAACCCCGCACTGCCCGGTTCTACCTCCTTCCCAAGATCCACAAGCCTGACCACCCTGGCCGACCCATTGTCTCAGCATGCTCCTGCCCCACTGAACTCATCTCTACCTACCTCGACACTGTCCTATCCCCCCTAGTCCAGAAACTCCCCACATACGTTCGAGACACCACCCACGCCCTCCACCTCCTCCAAGACTTCCGTTTCCCCGGCCCCCAACACCTCATCTTCACCATAGATATCCAATCCCTCTACACCTCCATCCGCCATGACCAGGGCCTCCAAGCCCTCCGTTTTTTCCTCTCCAGACATCCCCAACAGTACCCTTCCACTGACACTCTCATTCGTTCGGCCGAACTGGTCCTCACCCTTAACAATTTCACCTTTGAATCCTCCCACTTCCTCCAGACCAAAGGCATAGCCATGGGCACACGTATGGGCCCCAGCTATGCCTGTCTCTTTGTTGGCTATGTAGAACAGTTGATCTTCCGTAATTATACCGGCACCACTCCCCACCTCTTCCTCCGCTACATTGATGACTACATTGGCGCCACCTCGTGCTCCCGCGAGGAGGTTGAGCAATTCATCAATTTCACCAACACATTCCACCCTGACCTTAAAATTTACCTGGACCATCTCTGACACCTTGGTCCCCTTCCTGGACCTCTCCATCTCCATTAATGAGGACCGACTTGACACTGACATTTTTTACAAACCCACTGACTCCCACAGCTACCTGGATTACACCTCTTCCCACCTTATCTCTTGCAAAAATGCCATCGCGTATTCCCAATTTCTCCGCCTCCGCCGTATCTGTTCCCAGGAGGACCAGATCCACCATAGAACACACCAGATGGCCTCCTTCTTTAGAGACCGCAATTTCCCTTCCCACGTGGTTAAAGATGTCCTCCAACGCATCTCATCCACATCCCGCACCTCTGCCCTCAAACCTCACCGCTCCAACCGTAACAATGACAGAACGCCCCTGGTGCTCACCTTCCACCCTACAAACCTTCGCATAAACCAAATCATCCGCCGACATTTCCACCACCTCGAAAAAGACCCCACCACCAGGGATATATTTCCCTCCCCACCCCTTTCCGCCTTCTGCAAAGACCGTTCCCTCCGCAACTACCTGGTCAGGTCCACACCCCCCTACGACCCACCCTCCCATTCTGGCACTTTCCCCTGCCACCGCAGGAACTGTAAAACCTGTGCCCACACCTCCTCCCTCACCTCTATCCAAGGCCCTAAAGGAACCTTCCACATCCATCAAAGTTTTACCTGCACATCCACTAATATCATTTATTGTATCCGTTGCTCCCGATGTGGTCTCCTCTACATTGGGGAGACTGGGCGCCTCCTAGCAGAGCGCTTTAGGGAACATCTCCGAGACACCCGCACCAAGCAACCAAACCGCCCCGTGGCCCAACATTTCAACTCCCCCTCCCACTCTGCCGAGGACATGGAGGTCCTGGGCCTCCTTCACCACCGTTCCCTCACCACCAGACGCCTGGAGGAAGAACGCCTCATCTTCCGCCTTGGAACACTTCAACCCCAGGGCATCAATGTGGACTTCAACAGCTTCCTCATTTCCCCTTCCCCCACCTCATCCTCGTTTCAAACTTCCAACTCAGCACTGTCTCCTTGACTTGTCCGGACTTGTCTCCTCCTTGACCTGTCACCTTCATCTCCTCCCCCACTCACCCATTGTACTCTATGCTACTCTCTCCCCACCCCCACCCTCCTCTAGCTTATCTCTCCATGCTTCAGGCTCACTGTCTTTATTCCTGATGAAGGGCTTTTGCCCGAAACGTTGATTTCGCTGCTCGTTGGATGCTGCCTGAACTGCTGTGCTCTTCCAGCACCACTAATCCAGTATTTGCTTTCCAGCATCTGCAGTCATTGTTTTTACCTACTTTCAACATATTGTCTGGCTAACACCAATTGTTACAGCTAACCTGAGAATGCAACTTTTTAAAAAAGGTTTTGTTATTTACACGTGAAAGAAGTGTATAGTGAAAGAAGTGAAAGAAGTTTGAATATCATGGTATTCAAACAGATGAAAGACTCAACAGACAATCAAGGTATTTTTCAATGTATAATTTCAGTTACATCACACTGTAAATTTTCGCTATAAATTCTGTGTCTCACAATTGTGTCCTCCACAACCACCTGATGAAGGAGCAGCGCTCCGAAAGCTAGTGCTTCCAATTAAACCTGTTGGACTATAACCTGGTGTTGTGTGATTTTTAACTCCGTACACCCCAGTCCAACACCGGCATCACCAAATCATGACAACTGTATATAATTCTTTTAAAATCACTCATGGAATATGTATGTGGCTGCTTGGGTTAATATTTATTGTCCATTTCTCATTACCCTTGAGAAAGTGATGTTAGCTGCTTTGTATTGTATTTTTGCAATCCACATGCTGATTGATTCTCAAGAAGAGAACGAAGCAGCTAGTTAATGGCAGGCCACTCTGGGAAATAATCATGCACCTGTTAGCAAATAAATTAAGAATGGTTTCATCAGAGGTCTGATGACAGTTGATTGGCCAATTTAGATTTCTTCATACCATACACTTTTCATGACCCCATAATGGTTTGTAACAAAAGGAAACCTGTCAAATGAAGCTCCAGTTTATTAAAGCATTTGATCTCACCAAGAATGAGTTGCTACTAAGTCTATTTAATGATTTGCTGATTCAGGTTCAAGTCTGACCAATGAATATATTATTATGGATTATGCTAGGTGAGCATGAATTTATTATACATTTCCAGTCTATCTCTACAGGTGGCCTCTAAGATAGGTTAATAATTTTTTTGCTTTCAATGATGTTTTCCATTGACTGCATTTACTAATACAATATGACCCTGTTAATCTAGCTATAAATCTTTCAGCATCTTGCATGATTTCAGTCAGGTCGGAGGTAATGATATCAAAACATAATGAGTAACCAGGTAATGATAAGACTGAAGCTTCTGTTGGGCCAGCTTTGTCCTCAAAAAAGTTTCACAATGCTTCTGCTTCATTGAAGACTAGGTATTTCAGGTATATTTGTAACTGATTAACAGGTAAAACTTAAGTATAAAACTGATGATGCAGTTGTGTTACCTTGGTTGCTTTATCAGCACAGTACAAACTTCAATGAACCCTTAAGACACCAATAAGCATTTTTTAAAAAAAAATCATCATGACTTGTTGTCTTTACTGGCTCGGCTGTCATTTCTTTTCCATCTACAAATGCATTGGAAAACATGGTGGTGAGATGCCTTCCTGTAACACCGCAGTACTAAAGGTACAGGAGTATCCAAAGTACTGTTAAGAATGGAGTGCTCGGATTCTGACCCATTCACAGTGGAGCAATGATGATATAATTGCAAGTGAGGATGATGTGTGGTTTGGAGGAGAACTTGCATGCGGTGGCGTTTCCATGCATTTGCTACTTAACCTTACAGATCCAGGTCTTCCTGCATATGAAAGGAGACTGCTTCAGTACCTGAAGCGTTGTGAATGGTGGTGAACATTGCACAATCATCTGTGAACATGCGCACGTCTGCCATTATGATGGAGGGAAGATCAGTGTTGAAGCAACTGGAGATGGTTGGGTCCAGAATCCTACGGTGAGGAACTCCAGAGATTTAAAAACTGAAAGAACTGCGGATGCTGGAAATCAAAAGGAAAACAGAAATTGCTGACAAAGCTCAGCAGGTCTGGCAGCATCTGTGGCAAAAAATCAGAGTTAATGTTTCAGATCCAGTGACCCTTCCTCAGAACAGGTACCTTGGTTGCTCTATCAGCATAGTACAAACTTTGATGAACATTTAAGGCACCAATAAGTGTATTCTGAGTGAGACCTGAGGAAGAGTCACTGGACTCCAAACATTAACTCTGATTTCACTTCACACTTGCTGCCAGACCTGCTGAGTTTTTGCGGCAATTTCTGTTTTTTTTTTCCTTCAGAGATGCCTTGCAAATGGGATAATAAACTCTGAGAACAATAATCATCTTCCTTTGTGGGGAATGTGACACTGGACAGCAGGGAGTTTTTCCCCAATTCCCATTGACTCAGGTTTGTTGATGTGGATGTCACAGTGTTGGACTGGGATTGACAAGGTCAGAATCTCACGACACTAGGTTAAAGACCAACAAGTTTTTTCAAAATCACAAACTTTTGGAGCGCTGCTACGTTGCCACCTGACAAAGAAATGGCGCCTCGAAAGCTTGTGATTTCAAATAAACCTGTTGGTTTATAACTTGCTATCATGTGACTTTTGACCTCGTCCAATTTTGTAGTCAAATGCAAAATAAAAACCGAAAGAAATGCTGATTCTGTAAATCAGAATCAAAACCAGAGGTTGCTGGAAAAGCTCAGCAGGTAACAGAGTCATAGCATAGTACAGCATTGAAACAGACCCATTGGTCCAACTTGTCCATGCTGACCAGATATCATAAACTAATCTAGTCCCATTTGCCATCACTTGGCCCTTATCCCTTCCTATTCATATAGTCATTTTAAATTCTGCAATTGTACCAGCTTCCACAACTTCCTTTAGCAGTTTATTCCAAACACACACCACCTTTTGCGTGAAAATGTTGCCCCTTGGGTCTGTTTTGTTATCTTTTCCCTCTCACCTTAAACCTATGCCCTCTGGACTCCCCCCATCCCAGGGAAAAAACTTTCTTAATTTATCCTATCCATGCCCCTCATGATTTTATAAACCTCTATAAGGTCACCCCTCCGATGCCCCAGAGAAAACAGCCTCAGCCTATTCAACCTCTCCTAGTAACTCAAATCCTCCAACCCTCGTGACACCCTTTTCTGAATCCTTTCAAATTTCACAACATCCTTCTGATCAAAAGGAGACCAGAATTGCATACGAAATTCCAAAAGGGGCCTAACCAATATCCTGTACAGCCGCAACATGACCTCCCAACTCCTGTACTCAATGTTCTGGCCAATAAATGAAAGCATACCAATTCCTATCTACCTGTGACTCTATTTTCAAGGAACTATGAATCTGCATTCCAAGGTCTCTTTCTTCAGCAACACATCCCAGGACCTTACCATTAAGTATATAAGTCCTGCTCTGAGAGATTTTCCAAAATGCAGCACCTCAAATTATCTGAATTAAATTTCATCTGCCATTTCTTAGCACATTGGCCCACCTGATCAAGATCCTGTTGCCCTCTGAGGTAACCTTCTTCGCTGTCCACTACACCTCCAGTTTTGGCGTCATCTGCAAATATACTAACTATACCTCCTGTGTTCACATCAAAATAATTTATATAAATGATGAAAAGTAGTGGACCCAGCACCGTTCCTTGTGGCACTCCACTGGTCACAGGTCTCCAGTCTGAAAAGCAACTCTCCACCATCACACTGTCTTGTACCTTGAGCCAGTTCTGTATCCAAATGGCTAGTTCTCCCTGTATTCCATGAGATCTAATCTTGCTAACCAGTCTCCCATGGAGAAACTTATTGAATGCCTTACTGTAGTCCATAGGTTTCTGCTGGAAATGTCAATTCTCCTCCTCCTCGGATGCTGCCTGACCTGCTGTGCTTTTCCAGCACGGTACTCTAGACTCCATGTAGATCATGTCCACCACTCTACCCTCATCAATCGTCTTTGTTATATCTGGCAGCACCTGTGAAAAGAAATCAAAGTTAATGTTTTGGGTCTAGTGACCCTTCCTCAGACCCTGCTGCCAGACCTGCTGAGCTTTTCCAGAAACTTCTGTTTTTGGTCAAATGTTGCCTTGATGTCAAAGTCAGTCACTTTCACTGCACGCATTGAGCTTAGCATTTTTGTCCATGTTTATTCTGAAGCTGTCATGGGTTCAGAAGCTGTATGTTCCATGGGTGAGTATCATTGAGTAGGTAAATGCTAAGCAAGCACCATTTGAATAACTCCTCATTGGTATTGCTTTCAGAATTAGCTTGGTGTAGATTTTCCACATCCATGTGTGAAACTTGATAAGTATATTATTCCAGTATCAAACAGTTGGTATAGTAACATAGGTTCACTGAGAATTTTATATCAGAAGAAAATCTCTTTCCATCAGTTCCCCATTCCCAATCCATTAGTTTCAGGTTACTGGGAAACCATATGCACCACAATGCTGGTAAAGCTTGAAGGAACTGACTGCCACTTTATTTATTACTCATAGCCCAAGGACAAAATGATTTGCACTTAAACTTTGCTTTACTACTTCCAGGACGTTCAATTATGTTTGTAGAGACAATTATTAATGCAAGCAATTCTCTCGACATTTTTAGTTCAACAAAATTCTGCTGTTCCCTTTCTGTCGCTGTTCAGAACGTATATAGAATATGAAGAGGTATGTCTGAAAATGGCAATGTACTCTGTTCCCCCGGGTATCTGGCCAAAACAAACCCATAGAATTTCTGAATTTTAGTCTTGAATAAAGATGTTAGTTTTATCTTCAAAAAACCAAGTATCAATTTGTGGCTTGTTGGTAGCTATTGTGTCAGGCCTGAAGGTTTGAGGGGTTAAGTATCACTGCAGAAATTTGAGTGTAAATCTAGACTGAAGTTATTCAGAATACCACACTGTCAGAAGAATAGCGAATTTAAACTCATATTCTGTTTGCCCTGTTGCATAAAATCTCCGATGATCAAAGAAACCCAAATGAGTTCTCACATTCTCCTGGCTAATATTAACCCCTCAACCAACATCACTAAACATAAGTAGATGTGATCATTAGGATTGTTGTTTGTGGGTCCTTAATGTGCTCAAATTGGTTTCTGTATTTCCTACATTACCACAGTGACAACACTTCAGGAATACTTAATCAGCTGCTTTGAGACATCATGAAAGGCACTTACATAAATGTAAGTCCTTCTTTATTGTGTTGAGAAGGCCTTTTTGGTTTTGCTACAAATTCTGTAACAGCTTCATTTCTTTCTTGGTTACTATCGTTAGCTAAATGCAAATTGTTATACTTCAAGCACAAATGGTTGCATACAACCAAAATCTAAAAACCAGATTGGTTTCAGACTTGTCAATCTCTTAATTTTGAACTGGCTTGAGATGGGAACATTCAAAATTGCGGGAGTTGAGACTGGAGAAGTGCAATAGGAAAAGCCTGGTGGTTTTGTCATAACCCAACAAGTGACTTTTTAAATACTTCTTCTTTCTCCTCCTTTATATTCACTCATCACACAATTGTCCTGTGAATCCATGACAATTAAACCTGTAACTTTGTAACTGTATGCTCAATAATTTTATGCTGACATTGGATGTTATCCCACTTTCGAAAACAGCCTCTCAAGATAAAGGAACTGCTATCAGAGACAAACAGGAAGCCTCAAGGTGAGCTTGAACCACAGAGTTCTGTATCAGTGATACACCAGAACAGAATTGAACCATCCTCACCACATTATGTTTATAGTTTTCCTTTTCAATTAATTATAGAAAATAAATTGATAATCCAAAAGAGCATATTAGATTCCGCCAGATTCTCTCCCTAAACTGTTGCACTCCCTCTCCAATTTTAAGATCCTTATTTTGGTCAAGCCTTCTAACATTTCATACTGGTGGAACTTAAATTAAATTTATAAGATTGAGAATTAAAAGTTAGTGTCAGCAATGATGGCCTTGAAATATTCATTGATTGTTGTAAAAATGCCCCTGAATAAAAGGAAATCTGTTACTTTGATCCAATCTGGCCAACATGTGATTCAATCAGATCCACTATAATGTGGCTGATTCTGAATAGTCCTCTGAAAGGGCCAAGCAAGCCACTTAGTTCAAGGGTAATTAAGATGGTTCCCATGAAAGAATAAATAAGAATGATATCATACTTTGTTCTAATGCTGCTATGTGTAAATCATGAAACCTTAGCCAAAATAAATTGTGCTTTAAAGTCCAATCAACTGTTTACCATATAAAATGGAATAATTTGCAAGGTTGTTTGATACCTGTTCCAATATATTTTTACTGTGGTTCACATCTTACTCCATTCATTTCTTGCCATTCCAGTTTGTACTTTCAGAAGTGCAGTCACATTGAATAACTTTGACCAAAACTGCTTTGCCAAGTTTGTAGTCTGGTGTCAAAGCATGAACTGACTCTGAAGTAAAGCAGAGTGAGACCTCCTCCTTCAAGGATTTTTAATCAAGGTCGTTCTAACTCTAGATCCAGGTTACCATTGCACAACAATTACACAATTGTTGTGAATTGAAATCTTGTTGCATTTGTACTGTGAATACAATAATTTATTTGACAATATTAAAGTGATTTTCCATTTGTAAGGTTCTGGATTATTGTTATAACTAGTAGATAATAGAGTACTTGTTAAATGATTAAGACTCTAACACTAAATAACGCAAATAGACTTCTGCAGTGATTTTATGGATGAAGCACAAAGCACATTGCTATGAAATGTTTTCATGATCATGGTGTTGGTAAACACAATAAACCACAATGCTGTAAATGTTTATCCACAGTAGCTGTTATTTACCTGTTAAGAGCCCCAACCACCATAATAAAATTGTTTGATTATCTACAAGTATTGCTATGTTACAACATACTTACTATGAGAGGCTCAGTGCACATATCTTTTTATTGTTAAACATGATTCGTTGCAAGTGAACTCTCCAGTACCTGCTTTAACAGCTCTTTGGTGCACTTTACAGAATATTAAGAAGAAAATGACTTGTATCCTAAGCTTCAAGTTGGGTTTCATCATTTCAATTTTTCTGCAATTAATCACCCCTAGTGTCTGATGATGACTGTTATCGTTTTGTTCTATTATATATTTAAGAGGACTTAAAGAAGTAAGAGTTTCTTGATTTTGATTGTAGTGGTCATACATTGAATCTGGTCTAAGATGGCTTAGACAGCACCTGGACTCTTGTCCTTCATATTGAATTCATTTACATTATCATGGCACTCAAGGCATCCCGTAAGTTGGGAACTGGTTTCAGTTTTATGCTTTTACCCCTGAAATTGGAAGGGTACCTTATCTGCATACCAACTAAATGTCTATTGAACACTGCTGGTTTGCATTTGGATAGACAGCCTCTGTATTAAAGTAATGCAATGCCTATGGCATCATGACTTTGAAACACATTCTAAATTCCAATAAACTTTCGGACAATGTAACAAATTGGGTACACTAATGCTCATGCATTCAAGATGCTAAAATTCCAAAAAAAAACGTAAAAATAATAGTGTAACTGGGTGAGTTTTAGTTATGTTCATAGCACAAGAGTGAAGCATTTTAAGTTATATTGCATGCTCTTACATTATCACGTAGCTTTTGATATCCCAAAGTAGATCTTGTGTAAACTGGTTTGCCCTAGAGTTCTGCATTGAGAAGAAAATCAAATGTACATCATAGAATCTAAGAAAATAAACTGCCAAAGCAAAATTAAAGATAGTTTTTTTTTAAAAGGTGCAAATGCAAGGGGAAAAAGCTCTAGGGAAATTTTACGTTATTTGTGTAGAGGAATTCATGGAGTGCTTTCTTATTTTTGCTTCCCATGTCATTATTAAGCCTCTTCAAGTCAAAGTTTATTATCATATGTGATATCATAATAGTTTGTGTCCCAAAATAATTCATTACTTAAAACGTTAGTGTATTTTATGTTGTATTAAGGTAGGCATTTCTGTTTGTGTAGTTTTTGTCAGTGGTGTAGGTGTCAATTGTAAAATAAATATTTAAGGGATTGTAAATACATACTACATAAAATAAAGTTAATTTTTGTGATATCTTTAGCACTAGTTTAAAGAATATCTAATTGAAACAAGCTAAAAAAGTTGTTTTGAATCTATATGTTTGGGCATGTCATGAAAGACTTTCAGGGCAGGGTTTGAACCTAAAGTTTCTTGCCAAGAGATGGGAATACTGCCACAAGCCCTTCATTGGCATTTTTGAAGTTTGAATTGCAGAAGAGAAGTGTTCATATACCAGTTCCCCTATTTACAGTGTGAAAAACATTTTATTGTTTCAATGCAAGAATATAGGACCCACATTTTAGTGGTCTATATTCTCCTGTGGTTGAAATTTAGTTCACAGAAGTGAAAGAATACAATGCTGATCAACTGTAGACTGGTTTCCCAAAATTGTTATGCAATGCAATCTCCTAACTGTTACAGCAGGCCAACTTTACAATATATGTACTGGTAAATCTAAATATATGGCAGAAGCTTGCAGGACAATGGCTTTGCTTATTGCACCAAATAACATTTTATCAACTAGTCTTTCTGTGAGAACAAAGTATATCTGGGTTGTACTCATTTAACTGTCTTGCTTTGAGTAGAGTCAAAGAGTCATAGAGTAGTACAGCATGGACACAGACTCTTTGGTCCGTCTCATCCATGCCAAGCAAATATCCTAAATTAACCTTGTCCCATTTGTCAGCATTTGGCCCATATCCCTCTAAATCCTTTCTATTCAGATATCCTTCCAGATGCCTTTTAAATGTTGTAATTGTACTAGTCTCCACCATTTCCTTTGGCACTTCATTCCATACTCGCACTATCTTCTGCATGAAAAAGCTTCCCTATAGGTCCCTTTTAAATCTTGCCCCTCTAATCTTAAACCTCTGCCCTCTAGTTTTGGATTCCCCTACCCTGGGGAAAAGACCTTGACTATTCACCCTATCCATGCCCCTCATGATTTTATAAACTCCTATAGATCAATCCCCAGCCTCCAACTCTCCAAAGAAAATAGCCCCAGCCTATTCAGCCTCTCCCTGTAGCTCAAACCCTGTAGCTCTGGTACCATCTTAGTCAATCATTTCTGAACCCTTCCAAGTGTAACAACATTGTTCCTATAGAAGGGAGATGAGAATTGAATGCAATATTCCAAAAGTGGCCTAACCCAATGTCCTGTACAGCTGCAACATGACCAGGATTTATCTTATGAAACATCAGGGAGATATTTATTTACCAGTTGTCAGGGTATATACTTAATGTGTCAGAGTCTTAGATGGGATCCAATCAAGAAATTAGTGTCTTCTTGTTGTTTTCTTTCCTTAAACTTGTCATAATGTCACTAGTTAAATCAGCCAAGTCTATTTATGATAATTGCAATTAGGTCTGTCTATCTTGTTATTGTATGTAATATGAATCAACATCATTTCACAATTTAAAACTAGCAATGTACTCATGTAAATGAGAAAAGTCTGAAAACAGTTCATCAGAAAGTCAGAAGAATTTTGGAATAATTTTCACTTTTGCTTTCTGGCAGTAATCAAATATGATTGTTTGTTTACAGGGAGTATCATCCCATTGAAATAATTGTATGTAAGACAGGAACATGGACAGTCTGCTCAATTTGTCCAGGAAAAAGAAGGTGAAAAGCACCCCTAGCATCGGAACAAATAATGAAGCCAATTTATTTCCATTCTTTGAAGGTGGATAGGACAGGAGTACACATAAAATTGCAGAGCAGATGGAATTCTGATCTGTAACTGGGTAGAGCATTCACTGAGCAAACTACTGTTTATAGAGCAGCATAAACAACACTTCTCAAAGAGGAGCATAGGAGGTTGAGATGTGATCTGATAGTGGTTTACAAAATCAAGATATAGATAGGGTTAATGGTAGGTTAATTTTCCCTAGGATGGGGAATTTAAACACAAGGGTATGTTTTTCTAATGGGAGAGGAGAAAGATTTAAAAAGGGATGGGAGCAATTTTTTTTACACAGAGGGTGGTTCACATGTGGAATAAACTTGTGGAAATTTGCATATGGAAGTGATGGATGGAGGCACAGTTATGATGTTTAAAGTACAGTTAGGTAATTTCATGAATAGGAATGGTTTGGAGGGATAAAGGCCAGGATCAGGCAGGTGGGATAATTTAGCTTGGGATTATGTTTGGCATAGACCTAGTAGACCGAAGGGTCTGTTTCTGTGCTGTGTAACCCCATCAGTCTAGATTTCCAGAGGCCATTTTAATAAGAGAATAGGTCAGTCTTGAAGAGATTCCTGTGCTTATTTATGGACAGAATGCATGTGGATGTTTTTTCTAATTTGCTGGGAGGATGTAGCATTGTAGCATTGTACTATAACAGTTTGCTTCAAGATATGGCCAGTGCTGGAGCACATTGTCAGGACCCATAGCCTTTTCTGTGCCTAGAGCTTTTTGCCGTTTGTTGATATTACATGGATTGGTTGAAGACTGATTTAAAAAAAGCAAAACTCTGCAGTTGCTGAAGATCAGGGGTAAGAGCAGAAATTACCAGGAATGTCAGCTGGTCTGGCAGTGTCTGTGGAGAGAACAGAAACAAAGTTCACAGTTCAAGTTGATACCTTTTCATTTGTGAACCAGGTGGATGGCAGAAATCTGGTAGTTTCATGGGCAACGTTATTAGTGTTAACTGCAGTGTAAATGGTTAACTGTAACTTTACTCTAAGAATAGCTGCTGAACATGTGGATAAGGAGCAATATCATGCTGTCAGCTGACATAGAACAGGGATTTGATGTGAAGAGTTCCAGGATTATCGTCTCTTACTTTCTCCTGTATACTGGTGTACACTTCATAAAAGTTATTGATGCTAACTGATAAGGGTGTAGTCTATCTTCAATTAACAACCAGATAGAATTTTATGAATGGTGGTAAACGGTGACCTGACACACACACAGTTCACAGCAAGTCGCAAGCGCATGAAGAGAAATGCAAAGATTGAAAGATGAGACCATCTCAGCACTCAAACTGCAGAAGAGGAGGAAGCATCTGAGAAGGAGCCCAAGGACAATAGTGAGCAGCAGCAGAAAGATTCTGTGGCCAGCTCAGTCACCAGATCAGGCTGATGATCTGTACATCAGGATACACAGACTTCAGCTGAGGTGAGAAATAAATTCCAAGTCCCTGTCCCAGAATGTGAGGAGCCTCTGACAAGTTGGGCAAGAGTGAATGAGGGATAAGTTCTTTCAAATCATTTGCTTTAGAATGAGCAGAACTGAAAGTCCACTGTGGCATTAACAGCGGATTAGTATGGAAAAGACATCAAGCTATAATTATAAAGAAAATTCCACATCAGCCAGTTTAAATTTAGTGGTGGAAAAACATTTTGAAATTATGACTTGGGATAGAATTAATAGTCACATGGAAAAATGTGGGTTAATTAGGAAGAGCCAGCATGGATATTTTTAATGGAAAGTTATGTTTGACGAACTTGCTGGAGTTTTGATGAAACAGCAGAAAGAACTGATGATGGTATTGATGTTGATGTCATATACATTGATATCAAAAGGCTTTCAATACAGTGCCACACAACAGACTTGTAAGAAAAGCTGTAGCACATGGAATAAATGGGACATCAGAAAATTGGTTGAACGTAAGGACAGAAGGACTAACAGTTAAAAAATACGTTTCAGGCTGGAGTAAGGTTTCTTGAGAAGTCCTTTAGGGATCTATTTTAGGACCCTTGGTTTTTTTGATGCATAATCAATTATCTTGGAGTGCAAGGGACAATTTCGAAGTGCATAGTTTGTATAAAACTAGGAAGCATTCTATAGTGTGAGGAGGACAGTGCAAAGATACAGGAAGACATTAACAAGTTGGTGAAGTGGGCAGACAAGTGGCAGATGAATTTCAGTGTGCAAAAGTGTGAGTTGGCACATTTTGGTAGAAAGAACATGGAGATAAAATATAAAACTAACAGTGTTACCCTAAAGATTGTGTGGGAACAGAATGACATGGGTGTACACATGCATAGGTCACTAAAAGTGAAAAGACAGTTAGATTTAGATTTTTAGATTTAAACTTTATTGTCACGTGTATTCAGTTACAGGAGTACAGTGAAAAGTGTATAATGTCACCACATACAGCACCATCTTAGGTACAAAGGTACCTAGGCACGAAACTTAGGTACAAGTAATAAGAGATAAAGTTAGAAGTAAAGCATTACTGTTGTTCTTAGTATAAGTAGAAAAATAAATAAGGTTCAAAGTTAAATTACAGTATAGAGCAAGCAGTTAATAAAGCATTAACTGGCATTATTAATAAGGTAAAAACAATGACTGCAGATGCTGGAAACCAGATTCTGGATTAGTGGTGCTGGAAGAGCACAGCAGTTCAGGCAGCATCCAAGGAGCTTCAAAATCGATGTTTTGGGCAAAAGCCCTTCATCAGGAGTAAAGGCAGTGAGCCTGAAGCGTGGAGAGATAAGCTAGAGGAGGGTGGGGGTGGGGAGAAAGTAGCACAGAGTACAATGGGTGAGTGGGGGAGGGGATGAAGGTGATAGGTCAGGGAGGAGAGGGTGGAGTGGATAGGTGGAAAAGGAGATAGGCAGGTAGGACAAGTCCGGACAAGTCATGGGGACAGTGCTGAGCTGGAAGTTTAGAACTAGGGTGAGGTGGGGGAAGGGGGAAAGGAGGAAACTGTTGAAGTCCACATTGATGCCCTGGGGTTGAAGTGTTCCAAGGCAGAAGATGAGGCGTTCTTCCTCTAGGCGTCTGGTGGTGAGGGAGCGACAGTGAAGGAGGCCCCGGACCTCCATGTCCTCGGCAGAGTGGGAGGGGTAGTTAAAATGTTGGGCCATGGGGCAGTGTGGTTGATTGGTGCGGGTGTCCCGGAGATGTTCCCTAAAGTGCTCTGCTAGGAGGTGCCCAGTTTCCCCAGTGTAGAGGAGACTGCATCAGGAGCAATGCATACAATAAATGATATTAGTGGATGTGCAAGTAAAACTTTGATGGATGTGGAAGGCTCCTTTAGGGTCTTGGCATAGCATTATTAATAGAATACTCAATTAAAGCAACATGGATAATGCTGATTTTTAAAAATAAGATGTTAGTTAGACCTCAGCTGGAATACTGTGCACAATTCTGGGCACCACACTTTAGGAAAGATGTGATTGCATTGGAGAACGTGCAGAAGTGCACTGTAAGTTGGACACAGGAGTTGAAGTAACTGTTCGGTTGGATACTTTTTAAAAAATACTCTGCAGTCATGGTCTGTTAAATTTCAAGGCCCAGGGGGAAACAGCCTCAAAATCAAAAGTCAACCTTGAGCGGCATCGAAGGACAAAAACACTGGTTGATCTTCAAAACATCTTCAAAACTTTAAAACACCAAATGTTATCTACAACCAGCCATGTTCAAAGCTAAGCAGAAGGATCTGCATTGGTCCTTCATCCTTAAAATGGAAGCAGTTGACAAGCAGGAACCAGCAAATGCATCTAAACAACAATTTCTAAAACTCTTTAGAGGCCTAGTGGATAGTAAAAAATGCACACTGAAAGCAGTTGCCAAAACTATTGTTTCTTACCTGTTAGCTATTTATTCAAAAATGCAGAATTAATGGCACTTTACTAAATGCAGATGGGTTAATGACATAAATAGAAGGTAATGGGTATGATCTGACAAACATTGCTGCTCACATGCTATCTTAGCTCTCGCTCACAGTGCCTACTTGCGTTCTTGCCTTGCCATGCCAGTTACTGCGTTGGCACTTCAGGCAGAGCCAAAAGCTATCAGTACTCCAGTATTGATGTATTCTTTTGTGCAGGCTGCCTGTCAGTCGGTATATGTTGTTGAGGGTGGAGCATCTTAGAGTACAGTATACTGAGACATTGTTCTAACGTCGGCAAGGTGCGGTAGCCACCTACACAGCAAACATATTGCACATTCATTCAACCAAGTGGCTATGTCAGAAACTAGCAGGGGCTAGTCCCTGAGGGTTAGTCCAGTCAAGGGAGGAATACTGTCTTGTTAGGGGGTTTTGGTACGATCAGCCATGGGCATAGTCTGCACAAAGTACAGGGGCTTGGTCACAATCATTAGTTTCTTACATTATTCACATTGAGGGGATTTGTCACATTACAGTCAGGGAGTTGGGCAACAGTTAGTCCTGTAGGATCTGCACCAGCAGTCAAGAGAATCCTGTCTCATCAGTTGAGGAACTGCAAACACAATGCTTGGAGTCTGGTCAGTCATATCTAGAGGTTGGGATGAATACAGCCTGAGGAATCGATTCATTGATTGTTCAGGTGTGTGTAAGAAGGGCCTGTAGGCGTAGTGGGTGATCGTTACCAAAAGGTGTGGGAACATCAAAGCTGGTGAGGGAATCCAAATGCATTTGCACTTGCAGAGACAAGGAGGATGATAGGGGGAATCTCAACTGGAGGTTGAGGCAGATAGAACAGTAGCATAATGTACAGTAGGCTATGGGAGAGGGAATTATTGGCAGTGGCCATTCATCCACAGGAAGCATATTGACGAGCATCATCTAGTCTTAATGTTAGGGCTCGGTGCCAGCAAGGGCAGTTTGGGATGAATTTCAATGTGATGGATCTCTACCAGGGGAGATGGATGGAAATGGGGATGTTAGGGGAGCCTGAGGTAAAAGGGGGCAGGGAGGTTCTGGCAGAGTTACCAGATGGAATCCAGCGCTGGCAGTGTCCACCACAAGCTGCATTCCCTACCATCATTTGCATTCTCAAGATGTAAAATGCACCTGAAAATTGGCTGGACATTGCCCAGAATTGGCAGAATCGATGTTACTTTGATGAATGAAACCACGAGATCCATGCCGAACACTGAGACACTGAAACAGAAAATGATTGAAGCGGGCATTTGCAAACTACGGGTATGTTTCATTTGCAATAATTTCATTGTCCACATATTATATATGGAGAGTGAATTTTCTTCAGTTTCCAATGCTGGTCAAAGGCAATTTGCACCATGTGATTGGTCCTTGCAATTGAACATTGGTAACAAAGACGTTAAATGTTTTATGCTGGCCAAAAGTCACCCACAATTTGTTCAGCTTTCAAGAGTGGTGTGGGAGTCAGAGACCATTGCACAATCATCATCTGTCATGTAAGTTTAATGGTGGTCTTCACTGAATGCAATGAAAAGTTGAATGATGATGTGGGTCTGGATTGGGAAGGGGATCAGAACATAACAGGCACTCTGCTTTGATGTAACTTGTTTGTCACTCAGCTGGTATGGCACATTCAACAAGTTGGTGCACATATTCAATGAATGATGGAGATGTGTCCCTCATTGGGACATGGAATGTCTCACTTTGTGGAGGTGTGTGTGCTAGCCTCATCTATACGTTATGCCCCTATTGACTTTTCTGACACTAGAGAATCTCTTTTGCTCTTTATGTTCCCCGATGTAGGTCATTTCTACCGAATGTGCTGCACCATTGGTTTGTCGGATGTTGATCCTTTCCTCAGATGGTCAAGGTGAATGCAGGAGGATCAGGGTCAATGTAAGCTCAGGAGCAGCAGCAGACCATCACAATACATAAGGAGCACCCAGCTCAGGGAATGATTGCAGTTGCAGGACACCTCAGGATGAGTGGGTTCCACAAAGGCATGAGAATGTTTTGGCCATCATACCATTTTCTGGGGATGACTGAATCATAGTGTGTTCTGTGGCACTATGAGGAACTATGCTGGTTGTGAAAGTACAACCTTAATGGTGCAGGAGTGAGAAGCCATTCTTTCCCGAAGGCTGTAAACATCCACCTGACTGTCTCCTTCTAGGGAGTAACTTGTGACTTGTATAGAATCTCTTAGTCATGCAGCCACACCTGCATTAGGGCAGTGATTGATGCCATCTGTACATGATCACACTAGTTCCTTTGGTGATGTCAGTGCTGAGGCCCATGCAGTAAGATTCAGAAAGATGTCTATCTTCCCCTGGGTGCAGGATGGCATCGAGTGCACACACATTGCAGTTAGAGGATCAATGCTTTGGAATTCATCAATATAAAGGGACTATATTCCATTCATGTTCAGGTGATTTCTGGAGGTGTGTGCCCCTTACACTCTGACTTTCATAACCTGGTGTACCTAGTACTTTACAAGACTGGTTATTGGGGGACGAGGGCTACGGTCTGTGATCATGGCTTACAAAACAATCTCTTACCCCTCTAATTGATGCAAAGCACAGATACAATGCTGCCCAAACTTCAACAGGGGCTATAGTAGAGCAGAGTAGAGGTCTGCTGAAGTTCCTCAACTTGGACTGGTCTGGTGGGAACCTTCCAATATAGTCTGGAATGAGTGTGCTGCATCATCCTGGTATACTGTGCTCTGCATAATTAGAACTGGCAATGAGACGATGTGCTGGATGTTGAGGAACTGGGTGAACAGGAGCAGCCTTCTGAGGAGGATAATGGGGACACTGCGGAGGAGGAATTTATCCTTGTCCATGGCAGATCTTAGCTGTTCTGGGCTTGCCAAGCCAGACAGGACTTGATTGACACCTGGTTTCAGTAGAGAACAGCTGGAATCAATAGACCTTTATGGAATATTCAATAGTAGTTGCCAACACTTTGGTTTGCTTTATGGGGTTGAACAGCCTCTTTTCCTTTTGTTTGTGTTTGATCACCTGGCTGTGAATAAAAGTTTTGGTTTGGGCATGTTCCCCTCAGTGTCTAGATTAGAGTGGTGCTGGAAAAGCACAGCAGGTCAGGCAGCATCTGAGGAGCAGGAAAATCGATGTTTCGGGCAAAAGCCCTTCATCAGGAATAAGGCAGGGAGCCTCCAGGGTGGAGAGATAAATGGGAAGCAGGTGGGGCTGGGGAGAAGGTAGCCAAGAGTACAATATGTGGATGGAGGTGGGGATGAAGGCGATAGGTCAGAGAGGAGGGTGGAGCGGATAGATGGGAAGGAGGATTGGCAGGGAGGACAGGTCATGGGGAAGGTGCTGAGCTGGAAGGTTGGAACTGGGGTAAGGTGGGGGGAGGGGAAATGAGGAAACTGGTGAAGTCCACACTGATGCCTTTGGGGTTGACGTGTTCCGAGGCGGAAGATGAGGTGTTCTTCCTCCAGGCATCGGGTGGTGAGGGAGTGGCGGTGGGGGAGGCCCAGGACCTACATGTCCTCGGCAGAGTGGGAGGGGGAGTTGAAATGTTGGGCCACGGGGCAGTGGGGTTGATTGGTGCAGGTGTCCTAGAGATGTTCCCTAAAGCACTCTGCTCATGTTCCTTTCAGGATGAGTGAGCAGCAGGAGCATGAAGGAGGAACCTGTACTGGGGAAGATTTAAAATTGAGCATGGGTGTTCTTACATCTAGTTTCAGTTCAGGCACATTCCTTTCAGGAGGAGCCAGCGGCCACTCATTCCAAAGCAGCATCCTGCTGATGTCACAGGGGCAAAGGGAGCAGGGTTTCTAATTGGTCAGGTGCTAGTTTGTGTTAACCTGTTAATTCCCTTGGTGCTACACTGCAGTACACAATAAGTGTGTCTCAGTCTTTCTAGTTCGTCTTCTGGTTAGTACAGGAAGTTCAGGTAGTGAATAAATTGGGGGAGGGGTATTAGTTAAAAAGTAATTCTTAGGTAGCTAATTAAAGTTTAAGTTGTAATCTAACAGTCTTGATAAAGTGGGGCACTGGAAAAAGCACAGTAGGTCAGGCACGATCTAAGGAGCAAGATAGTTGACATTTCGGGCCTAACCTTTCTTCAGGATCAGGGAGGGGAAGGGGCCGGAGAGGTAAATGGGGGAAAGGAGTGGGGCCAAGGGAAAGGTTGGTGGGATGGTGATAGAAGGGTGATGGTGATAGGTCGAAGGGGAACGTGGAGCGGATAAGTGGGAAGAAAGATTGACAAGTAGGACAGGTCAAGAGGGTGAATCTGAGTTGGGGTGTTGGATCTGGGATGGGGTGGTGGAAGGGGAGATTTGAAAGCTGGTGAATTCAATGTTCATGCCATGTGGTTGTAGGCTCCCAAGGTAGAAGATGAGGTGTTCTTTCTCCAGTTTGCAAGTGGCCTTGTGAGGGCAGTGGAGCAGGCCAAAAAGGATGTGTCCTCAGGGGAGTGGGAGGGGGAGTTAAGTGAATGGCCACAGGAAGCTGGGGTTGGTTGGTGCGTATGGACCAGAGATGTTTTCTGAACCACTCTGCAAGTTTGCACTTGGTCTGCTTGATATAGAGGAGACCACATCAAGAGCACCAGATACAATAAATGAGGTTGGATGATAGGGGTTTGAAACTGAAGCAACAGGTCGGTAAATATAGAGAATTGGAAAGAGCTTGAGACGAAGGCAAATATAGCTAAGAGGAAGAAAATTCAAGGAGACATTGCTGCGCTCAGCAGAACTGGACCTTATTTGCTTCAGTGCAAGAAGTATAACAGTAAGATGCACGAACTTAGAGCCTGGATTAATGAATGCAATTACGGTGTTGTTGATATCGCAGAACAGGAGTATAAAAAGAACAGGATTGGCACCGTAATATTCTGGGGTACCAATGTTTTTGACGAAACATCAGAGGAAACAAAAGAGATGAAGGAGTTACATTACTGGTTAGGGACCATCACAGAGCTGTGTTGAGGGAGGACACCATGGAGGGATCTTGCAGCAAGGCATTATGGGGAGAGCTCAGGAATAGGAAGGTTGCAATCTCAGCTCTCAGTTGCCAGTGAGAGATAGAGGAAGAGATATGTAGTCAAATTCTAGAAAGATGTGAAAATAACAGGGTTGTTGTGGTGGATGATTTTAACTTCCCCTATATTGATTTCATCTCATTTTGTGCCAGGGGTTCAGATGGGAGGCAATTTGTTAGATGTGTACTGAAGTATTTTTTGAAACAGTATGTGGATAGTCCAACGAGAGAGGGGGCTATACTGACATGATACTGAGAAATGACCTTGGCCAGGTGATCAAAGGTTCAGTGCAGGACCATTTTGGTAATAGTTTTCAGATACTTATGGATAGGACAAATCGTGGTGTCAAATTGGGGGAAGCTGTTCCTGATGAAGGGCTTTTGCCCGAAACATCGATTTCGAAGCTACTTGGATGCTGCCTGAACTGCTGTGCTCTTCCAGCACCACTAATCAAGAATTAGAAAATGTAGATTGGGAGCAGTTATTTAATCCACATCTGACATGTGGAAGTCTTTCAAAGACCAGTTGATTAGAGTGCAGCACAGGCATGTACCTGTGAAAATAAGGACAGGAATGGCAAGATTTTGGAACCTTGGAGGACATGGGAAATTATCAGTCTCATCACAAAAAAAGCTTACCTAAGTTCAAAGCATCTATAACCAGACAAAGTCCTTGAAGAATGTAGAGAAAATAGGAAGGAGGTTAAACTGGAAATTAGAAGGGCTAAAAGGACCTAAGAAATGTCTTTGTCCAACAGTATTAAGGAGAATCCCAAGGCATTTTATACATATATTAGGAGCAAGAGGGTAATGAGGGAAAGACTAGGCCCACACAAGGATAAAGGAGGGAGATTATGTGTGAAGCCAGAATTTGAAATGGGTGAGATCCATAAGGAGTACTTTACATTGGTATTCACCAGAGAGAAGGACAATGAGGGATGTTTAGGTGAAGGAAATGTGTGTGGATACTCTTGGGCAACTCAATATAATGAAGGAGGGAGTTTTGAGTGTCGAGAAATGCATTAAGATAGATAAGTCCCAAGAGCCAGATGGGATCTATCCCAGGGTAATTGTAGGAAGCAAGGATGGAAAGAGCTGGGGTCTTAGCAGAGATCTTGGCAGAGTGGTTAGCACTGCTGCCTCACAGCGTCAGAGACCCGGGTTCAATTCCCGCCTCAGGCGACTGACTGTGTGGAGTTTGCACATTCTCCCCGTGTCTACGTGGGTTTCCTCCGGGTGCTCCGGTTTCCTCCCACAGTCCAAAGATGTGCAGATCAGGTGAATTGGCTATGCTAAATTGCCCGTAGTGTTAGGTAAGGGGTAGAGATAGATATAGATGTAGGGGTATGGGTGGGTTACGCTTCGGCGGGGCGGTGTGGACCTGTTGGGCCGAAGGGCCTGTTTCCACACTGTAAGTAATCTAATTACTGGACTCAAGCAATGTTCTAGAGGACTGGAGAATGGTCAATATTGTTCATTTTCTTAAGAAGGGAAATAGAGATAATCCAGGTAGTTATAAGCCAGTGAGCCTGACCTTCAGTGGTGGGGAGGCTGTTAGAGAAGATACTGAGACACAGGATTTATTCACATTTGGAAGTGAATGGGCTTGTGATATGCAGCATGGGTTTGTACAAGGAAGGCCATTTCTCACCAACTTGATTAAGTTTTTTGAGGAGGTGACAAGAATGATTGATGAGGAAAGGGCACAGAATGTTGTCTACTGGGCAGCACAATGGCGCTGTGAGGCAGCAGTGCTAACCACTGTGCCAGAGACCAAGGTTCAATTCCCACCTCAGGCGACTCTGTGTGGAGTTTGCACATTTTCCCAGAGTCTGCGTGGGTTTCCTCCGGGTGCTCCGGTTTCTTCCCACAATCCAAAAATGTGGAGGTTAGGTGAATTGGCCATGCTAAATTGCCCGTAGTGTTAGGTGAAGGGGTAAATGTAGGGGAATGGGTCTGGATGGGTTACGCTTCGGTGGGTCGGTGTGGACTTGTTGGGCCGAAGGGCCTGTTTCCACACTGTAAGTAATCTAAATTTAAATCTGAAACATGGATTTTAGCAAGGCATTTAATAAGGTAGTCATGGCAGGCTGATACAAAAGGTAGAGTCGCATGGGATCCAGAGTGAGCTGGCTAGATGGATACAAACTGGCTTGGTCATAGAAGACAGAGGGTAGCGATGGAAAGATGCTTTTCAGAATGAAGATCAGTAACTGTTCTGCAGGGATCATAGAACCCCTACATTGTGGAAGCAGGCCATTCAGCCCATTGAGTCCACACCGACTCTCCAAACAGTACACCACCCAGACCCACCCCTCGACTTATCTTTGTAACCTTGCATTTCCCATGGCTAATCCACCTCGCCTGCACATCCCTGGACACTATGGGCAATTTAGCATGGCTCTTCCACTTAACCAGCATATCTTTGGACTGTGGGAAGAAAGCAGAGCACCGGAGGAAACCCACACAGACATGGGAGAATGTGCAAACTCCCCAAAGACAGTTGTCCGAGGGCAGAATCAAATCCAGATCCCTGGTACTATGAGGCTAATCAATGAGCCACTGTGCCATCCAATCAATGCTGGGACCTTTGATTTGGTGGAAAATGTGGGTGATCTGATTAGTACGTTTGCAGATGACACTAATATTGGTGGAGTTGCAGGTAATGAGTAGGATTGTCAAATCCTTCAGAAAACTCTTCACAATTTACATTGACTTTTTAAACTAAAATTCCACCTGTCAAGTCTGCAGAGGAATGATAGACAGTCGAGGATGGATTTCTTCTGTGACGAGGAATAGAATCTTTGGAATTCTTTACAAGCAGAGGGCTGTAAAGGCTGAGTCATAAAGTACATTCAAAGCTGAAGTAGATAGACAATCAGTAAGGGAATCAAGGGTTTTTTTCGGCAAAAAAAAATCAAGATAGAGGAGCTGTGAATGATCATATCAGCCTTAATCTCATTGGCAAAGCAGACTCAATGGGTTGAATGGCCTACTTTTAATCTTATATCTCCTGGTCTAAACACGTCTGCTTGTTCACGCCGAGGAAGATCCCATACCCACTTTGCAAAAGAGTACAAACTGAAAGTGAGACAATGCACCAACAGGGAGTAGTTTCACCTTTGACACTGCTGACCATGGTAGCTGTTGTGCCAATGCCCAAACTAAATGGATCCTTTCGAATTTGGAGAAACTTAATATGCTTGAATAAGGAAGTACAAGGAGCAATATTTTCAATGTTGTCTGTAGATGAGAGCCCAGCTAAATTTGCAAACAGCACAATCTCCACCAAGCTTGGTTTGAAAGTTGGATTCTCCCCCAACACACTTCATGCCCCCGTGAAAAATAATCTATTTGTACTCATGTAATTTTTATCAAAATTCAGGATGCTCTATTCGATCTCATTATTAAGAACTCCTCTGCCAAATTTCTATTGTTTTGAATGTTTTGCTTACTTTCTGAATGAATCAATACTGGCTCACTAATAGGCTGCACAAGTGGTCATTTTCCATGTGTGAATTGTTGGCTAAAATGTTGGTGGGATATTCAATGATCATAGCAGTCAATGATCCTATTTTATCAGAGTACTACACATTTGCACTTTCCTGTAGTGACATTGGATACCAATTTGGCTGTTATGACTTTGTTTTTGAAACCATTGCAGTGGCCTTATTGATATAACAACTGAGATCAGCTCACTCAGCACAAAGTGAGAATCACATCAGGGATCATTTGATCTGTAAAGTTCAGCTGCAGACTTGCTTTATCAAACAATCATGGCACAGTGCTCAGTACCATATGGAATTCCTTAGATACTGAAGCAGTCTATGTCCAAAGCAACACATCCAGGACAAAATTCAGGCTTGGGCTTTTAAAAAAAAAATCTCTCATGGGATGTTTGTGTCATCAGTTGGCCAGCACTTATTGGCCATCCTCTAATTGCTTTGAGAAACTGGTGCCTTCTTGAACTGTGCTGTAGGTAGACCCACAATGTCCTCAGTTAGGGAATTCCAGAATTCTGACACAGCAATAAATTATAATTGACAAGGAACAGTAGTACCATACAAATGCCAGAAAATCATTATCTCCAACAAGTGAGAATCTAACTATCTTCTCTTGACCTTCAACAGCATTATTATTACTGAATCCTGCACCATTAACACTCTATAAAATATCACGGACCTGAGGAACTGGTCCAGCTATATAAATTAGGTGGCTATGTTTCTGTGCTTTGGACAATTTGACCAGTTTATGTATTAACAACACTTTACCCAAGTGATCCTGTTGGTGAGGCAAAGTGACACAGAAGTTGATTTGAGGTTCAACTCAATTTTATGAACAAAATATTCCTTATTAAAAACACCATATGAGCATTTCTCAAATTACCACAATATTTACTCTTTATGTTGTAAGCTTGCTTGCTGAGCTGGGAGGTTTGTTTTCAGATGTTTCATCACCATACTAGATAACGTCATTAGAGAGCCTCTGGTGAAGCTTTGGTGTTCTGTTCCAATTTCTATTTATGTGTCTTAGCCTCTTAAGGTAGGTAATACCATTTCCAGTTCTTTTTCTGAGAGGTTGGTAAATGGAGTCCAAATTGATGCGTTTATTGATGGAGTTCTGGTTTGAATACCAGGCCTCGAGAAATTCCCATGCATCCCACAACACTGCAGTACCCAGAAACTATGAGCAGTAGAAGAAAAATACCTAAACAGCGTATTCAGGAAGAACTGGTACCCAATAAACACAGTCTGGGGATTCTTCAACAACAAACCCAAACAAGTAGACACAACACACCCAGGAACTCTAGCAACACTACCAGACATCAAAGGTATCTTGGAGATGACTACCAGACTACTCTGACCCCTTGGCATCACGGTAGCCCAGAAATCTATCAACACGCTAAAAAAGCCACTGATGAATCTAAAGGATCCTATACCAACAACCAGCAAAACAAATGTCAGTTACAAAATACCATGCAAGGACTGTAACAAGCACAACTGACAAACAGGCTGAAAACTAACCACCAGGATACATGAATACCAACTAGCCACCAAAAGACATGACCCACTATCACTTGTATTCTGACATACAGATGAAGAAGGATACCACTTTGACTGGGACAACACATCCATCCTAGGACAGGCTAAACAGAGATAAGCACGGGAATTCCTAGAGGCCTGGTATTCAAACCGGAACTCCACTAATAAACACATCGATCTGGACCCCATTTACTAACATTTCAGAAAAAGAACCGGAAATGGTATCACCCACCTTAAGAGACCAAGACACATAAGTAGAAAGCGGGACAGAATGCCAACACTTCATCGGAGGCTCACTGATGATGTTATCTAGTATGGTGATGAAATGTCTGAAAATAAACCTGCCAGCTCAGTGAGCAAACTTACAACCTGAACCTCAACCTGACCCACAAATCTACTTGAAATTTGTAAATTTACTCTTTATCTGGCTCTAAACTTCTGAGAAAGGATAATACCTGCAACTATCCAGCGCCATTGGAATCTCCATCCTCTCTGATGTAGGGCTGGCTCTCTTCCTTTGCCGCTGCAAAAAGTGTAAAACCTGCACCCACACCTCCCACCTCACCTCTGTTCAAGGCCCCAAAGGATCCTTTCATATCTGGCAGAGATTTTTCTGCACATCCAAACACCTCATCAACTGTGTCTGTTGCTCTCGATGTGGTCTCCTCTACATTGGGGAGACAGGATGCCAACTTATGGAATATTTCAGAGATCATCTCTGGAACACACACACCATAAAACCCCATCATCCTGTGGCCAACCACTTCCACTCCCCATCCCACTCTGCCAAGAACATGCAAGTCCTGGGCCTCCTCCATCACCAAATCCAAGCCACCCGACGACTGGAGAGAGAACGCCTCATCTTCCACCTTGGGACTGTCCAACCACACGGCATCAACATCGATTTCACCAATTTCCTCATCTCCCCTCCCCCACCTCATCCCACATCCAACCCTCTAACTCAGCATTGCCCTATTGAACTGTCTCACCTCTCCATCCTCCTTCCCACTTTTCTGCTTCATCCTTCCCTCCAAAATATCACCATCACGCCCTACAGCATCTACCTATCAGCTTCCCAGCTACCTTGCCCCAACCCCAACACCACCCCCACCTTCCTATTTATCTCTCGGCCTCTCCCCACACCTCACATTCCTAGTGAATGGTTTATGCCCGAAATGTCAGCACTCCTGCTCCTCGAATGCTGTCTGACCTGCTGTGCTTTTCCTGTGCCACACCTTTTGATCCTCTTCCATGAAGTTAGGTCTTGCAGATCAGGGCGAATCTTTTCCCTTCTTTTTGGGTTGTCACACAGTCTTCTGCCATGAGCCTTGCTGTGAGCGGGTGGCTTCTCGGTATGTGTTTTTATTGCCCTCTTCCTGGAACTTCCAAGTTTCCAATGGCCTTTGGCTAATGGGGTCATGAAGGAGGTTCAAAACATCCATTGGGGTCACACCAACAACCTTCACTGTGGCATTGCTAGAAAGGTGGAAAGTGTTTATACCCAGACAGTATTAGTGGAAAGTCAAAGTGCCAGAAAGTCTGATTGGTACTCCTCCAAACCTAGGGCTGGTTGTAACTGGTTCCCCTTGAACCTTTGTGACCTCTTTGACCTTGGTTTACATTGTTCTCTGTAGCAGATATCTGCTGGCTGCTGTTTAATTTAGTTGGGCCAATTTTCAGTCGGGCCCAATTTCTCTGTCTGTGGGTCAATTTGGAATGTCCAGTTTTGGGCCTCTAGTTGCTTGACCTCAGCTACAAGAGCAGGTCAGAGGCTGGAATTCTGTGGCAACTAACTCACTTTTTGACTCCTCAAAGCCTGTCAATAATTTACAAATTAAAACTTAGGAATGTGATGGAATACTCTTCATTTGCCTGGATTAGTGACATTCCAACAGCACTCAAAACCAGGCTGGGCAAAGCAGTCCACTATAGCAGTATCTGATCTCCATAGAAACATTCATTTCCCCAGCACTGTTGCACTCTAAATGTAACTTCTCGGGAACAATTAAGAATATATTATAAGTGTTGCCATTGTCATTGGTGCTCACATCCCATGAACAAGAAAAGCAAATGCGAGCCCTTACTCACACCAATCCAACACCACACCGCCCCCCTCCACCGCAACCCCCCCCACCACACCCCCCACCCCCGAACCGCACTACATGGCTCTCCTCCCCATCAGGATCTTCTGCGAAAAATGTGATCAGATCTTGGTACTTGTCATTTCCTATATTCAATTTGAACTAATGGTCAATCTCACTGCATTAAACATCTCTTACAGAATCGCTAGTAAGAAAGAAACCATTACTCGGAACATCAACCAACAGCATGAGGATAGATACAAACACCTTGGGCACACAGTGAAGAGATAGATAAATGACTTAATCACTTAATCTGCTCTATCAACACCATTTCTCCCCCAGCACTCCACCCCACCCACTTCTGCATAAACGCTACCCCTCCACATTTCACGTCAGTTCTGCTGAAGAGTCATGTACACTTGAAACATTAGCTTGCTCTCTGTCCATAGTTGCTGCCTGACCCGCTGTGATTTCCAGCATCTTTTGTTTGCAGATGAATGATGCACATTGCCAATGCAACACTCAGCTCGACACTGTGAGGTACATCAGTGTAGCATAACTGTCTGTTGCCCTTTGATACCCTCTCTACTTATAGTTTGACAGAGAAAAGGAATTCACTATGTGGGGAATAATGATTGTGGCTTTTCTATCATATCATTCCTTTGTCCATCACAGGATTTACTCTTTTAAAAACTGAAATACTGTTACATTTTCTTTCTGTATGTGGATACAAAAGGCTGGTTTCTGATTATCTGTAATGTGACATTATGGTAAAGTACTACTGTGGAATACAAATAATCTTACTTGAGGTAGGACAATGCGATTATTGCTCATCTATCAACTTTGTTTTTAAATGGAATGTTCTTGGATGAGGTTCAATGCCAAGGTGATTTTATATTAAAAGGTTCATCTCTCTGAACTCTCTGTGTGGACAAAGACTCGAAACAGCATTTGGGGGAGGCAGGCAAGAAGTTAAAATAACCTTGTCAAACAAGCTATACTAAGTTGCTTGGCTGAACATCCCACACATGCCTTTCCACCGTTGATATCTGTGCTGCTGGCATTAAAAGTGACAAAAACACTGTTCAAAGATTGCTAAATATTCAAATTTGCCACTTTGTGGTAAACAATGGACAAAAGCCCCACCCTCCCCCATCTCCACCAGTACAAACCTAAACGTGTAAATCAATGTTAACAAATAGCACCCTGAAATTAAGATAACCCAGAAAATGCACTCCCTTGTGTTGTGTTATTTAGTTGGGGAAGGATCAGATAATGTGTTGAAAACCATTTTGCCTTCTTGATGTCATACTTGGAGATTCCAGTAGGTGATGTGGACACTTCCCTTGTCCCAGATATATGCAAATTGTAGCTTGAGGCAGGGGTTGGTGGAGGTAAATGGGAGTTGGGGAGGTGGGTATAGGCATGCATAAAGGCTAGATGTGGAATCACAACAGAAATGCTGCCAGTAAGCTTACCAGATCTGAATTCACAGAATGAAGGCATCAATGCCATTCTGGGCAGCATTCCTTCAAACATAAGCTGTCTTTCAAATTGCTAACTGGAATCAGGATGAAGTAAAGTGCAGAAGAAACAGTCTGAGATGTAAACTTCCCAGTCTTAGACATTGTTTTGCACAACTTAGCGTACTTTTAAGACATTGGGTTGCTTTATTTTGAAATGGAACAATTACCCTAGAGTAATGGAAGTGTCTACACACTTGTTATCCATTTGTGAGTATGAAGTTAATTATAGTTAAATATTGCAGAAAACTATAAGAAAAATTGATTTCTGCCTCTATCAGGTTGTACCTTTTCGGATAAGAAGGATAATAGAAGAGAAAACATGTTGGATAACCAGCCACTTAATTAGAATAAAATAGCAGCTTGGGTAAGTGTTCATAGAACATAGAACATTACAGCGCAGTACAGGCCTTTGGCCCTCGATGTTGAGCTCACCTGTGAAACCAATCTAAAGCCCATCTAACTTATACTATTCTATTATCATCCATATGTTTATCCAATGACCATTTAAATACGCTTAATGTTGGCAAGTCCACTATTGTTGCAGGCAGGATATTCCACGGCCTTACTACTCTGAGTAAAGAACCTGCCTCTGACATCTGTTCTATATCTATCACCCCTCAACTTAGAGCTATGTCCTCTCATGCTAGCCATCACCATCCAAGGAAAATCCAATCTAATCTTCAACTGACACCTCAGGCAAAGTCCTCCATGCAAGAAAATGTTGATCATATTGCTATGATTTTGTTATGGGTAGCTTATGGATCTAGTTAGCAATACTCAATCTGTTCCATAACAGCAGTGTAGGGAAGGGTGGGGAGTTGGAGCCATAGGCAGAATGAGGCCTTACACATTGTCACATTAATCTCTTGCATTACTAGCTAGTGGGTTTCAGCAATTCAAGTGTTAAGAGTCAGACTTAAATTGAACACTACGATATGGGCTGCTGCAGCTCAGAAGAAATATGCCGTTTCCCTGGCTGAGGATAATGAGTCATCAGAATCGGTACAGGAAAGTGAAGTTGTGCAACCTTGACCAGTTTGTGTCATACACCAGTGAAATTTTTAGAAGGTAACAGTTTGTGTTCTTGTGCTGCGGTTCTTGATTGCATACACCTGTTGGACTGGAGGGATTTTGCAATAAAAGGGAAGCTGTCTTTTTTTTTCCTGAGCGCTGCAGAAAAGCTAAACCGCAGCAGACCTAGCAGTTAACAGCTATCACTGGGCATCAAAATCTTACATAACAGTAGATAACGTTTATCCATTTTAAAAAGTCGCATTGTAACATCAGGTAAATTCAGTACTGATTTAAATCAGTTAATTTATAAGTATCAGTGGAACCAGTTTTGCATTCTGCAGAAAATGCTTCCATTAAAAGCATTTATTTACTACTGTAAAAGTGAAACTGTGCATCTGTAGCTCGGTACTAAGTGAGTCCGGTGAGGATGAGCTTTTGGTTGGTTTCAACCTCTCAAAAATTCCCAGTCCTGCACAACCTCAGTCTTACTTCCACTAGTTTCTTCATAAGTGACATGCTTCTCATCAAATGTCGCAACTTTCAAATTTACAACTTGTGTGACACAAATGCCAAGCTTCCTTTCTGTAAGAAAGGGTTGTCATTTATGAGAATGTCATGGGCCTGTTATTTATGTTCCTATGTGTGCAAACTGTGCAATTTCACATCTAATGTAAGGACAGAATTGCTATCATGCTTGGTTCAAATATGTAATCAAATCTGGACAATGGAGTATTGATTAAACTGTATGTTTCTCAGCAATAAATATCCTTCAGTATCTAATGTTTCATCATTTTTATATCAGATTTATAGAGACATATTATTTAAAACGAACCACTAATTTAAGAAAATATCACATTTTGATATTTAATTGGGTTGGATTTAAAATGGAATAAACATTTATATTACCCCTTGTTAATGATCTTAGCTAAAACCTCTCCTTTTAGAATTGTGCACAATACTCCATGCTTCTTAAAGGACACGAAGTCTAATTCTCAGGAAGAGAAAAGTATTCTCAGGAAGAAAGAAAGAGATTCACTTCAGAGAATACTTCAATTTCTACACATACTTCATTCCCTCCTTGCTGGCTTCTCACCTTGCGTGGTCCAAAAATGTGAACTGATTTAAATCTCTGCTGCCTGTGCCCTAACTTGCACCAATTTCATTCCACAAATATTATTCTCTGTGTCTGGGTCAGCAAGGCCTTCTCACTCTGCTTTTCAAAATCCTCCATGACCTTGCTTCTCCCTATCTCTGTAATCTCATCTGGTCCCACAACCCAGCAAAATCTCTACACTCCTCCAATACCAGCTATTTGTGCTTCTCTGATATTCTTTGCTTTTATTGGCAGCCATGCCTTCCGATGCCAAAACTTTAGAATTTCCTGCTTAAACCTTTCTAGCTGTCTCTCTCTCTCCCCTTATGATGTCTTTAAAACTACTGCTTTGGTCTTGTAAAACAGCTTGGGGTGTTTTACAATGTTAGAGGGGCCATATAAATGCAGGTGATGTTGTTGTTTAATAGAATGTTTAGACGACATTGGTGTTATATGGTTAGAGAGTTAAGCAGCCAACCATCTATCAGGTTAACATGTTTTCAATCAAATTACTGAGATAAGAATGTTTAAATAATGATTTACACCTAATTTGTGTCCAGTTTTTGTTTTGAAAATCTCACCACTGTGTAAAATAAAAGAAGGTAAATTGTTTAACTACTGTCAAACTTGAGAGATTCCTAATGTCATCAGTATGCCTGTCACTCTGTAGTCTCTCATTAAATCCATACTAAGAAGTCTCCCTGGAATTAGCTAAGTGAAAATTAATTTAAAGCTGTTGAAAACTATATGAACCAAATTCATTGTATGAATGGAATAACTATCAGGAAATGACTGTTTATGCATAATAAATCAAAAGGTTCACAGTAACCAATTATTTATTCAGAAATATCCAGAGCACACTGACTCACCAATTTCAATCTGATATGTAATCAGTAAATCATATAATGGTGACTGCATAGTAGGAGGCCATTCAAATTGGGTCTTTGCTGAATCGCTGAAGGAGTAATGTAACTAGAATCACTCCCTGACTTACTGCCTGTAGTCCTGAATATCCTTCCTTTCAAACAATGATCTCATTCCCTGCTGAACGTCTCAATTGAACCTGCCTCCACCAAAGTCTCAGGTAGTGAATTCTAGATCCTAACAATTTACTGTTTGATATAAGTTTTTTCCTCATGTCACTATTGCATTTTGACCAAATTACCTTAAATCTGTGCCCACTGGTTCTTGATCCTTCCCTAAATGGAACTGTTTCTGCTTCTCAATTCCATCCAAATCCTTCATGCTTTTGAATGTTCCTATTTGTAAATCCCATGATGTTGTCTCATTTATGAACTCTCCTTCAATGTTTCCTGTCACCTTCATGACTTATGCAGTTATACATCAAGGTCTCTCTGCTCCTGCACCCCCTTTAGAATAGTATCCTTTAGTTTTACAAAGTTCCTCCACATTTTTTCTACAAAAATGATTCTCTTCAATTTCTCCGCATTCAGTTTCATTTGCCACTTGTCTGCCCATTAAACCAACCAATCACCATTTGTTCTATATTACCTCAGAATTACTTATTTGTATTCTATCTTCTGCAAAGTTTGAAATTACACCGAAATATTCGTCATTTACATGTACCAGGAAGAGAAGGGGTCCTAAGATAGCCTCTAGGAAACTATTCTAAACTTTCCTCCCATCTGTAAAGAATCCATGAACCATTACTCTCTGTTTCCTGGAACTGGTCAAGCTTGTATCCCTGTGGTTACTGATCCTTTTATTTCTTGAGCTCTAACTTTGACATATTATTGATCTAATGTGTTAAATGTGGTCCTCAGACATCTCCAGCAATGATCTTCATTGGCTGTCATAGTTTGACCCAACCTGGATTCTCAGAGTTTACCTGCCTTGCCTATTTGCACCTTGTCTCAAATCAGAAATATCAGATTCACAGCATGGCTGTATTGCTGTGCCATTTAGTGCAGAAGGGAAGAAGATTGTCATGGTTGTCAGCACTTCTCAGTCAAGTGACGGGAGATAGCCTTCAGTCAGGTGATCACAACACAGTAAATCAAGGGCAGCCTCCAATACTATTCCAGGGGTTTGGTCATGCTCAGTCAGCTGCCTGAAGCAGCCAGAGCCAAGATGCTCTCCTCATATAGGATCAAAGCTGACTGTTAGACAGCCAGCCACCTGTTCTGACTCTTTCCGCTCAACTGGGGCCTGTTTTCCTCCTGAAATGTGGAAAAGGTAGATAGAAAAAGTGGATGAAAGTGGAATCTAGAGTCCTTTTGTGCAGGTGGAGAGGAGTTGAGTGAGTGAGTGGTCATTTCAAAGGGCATGCAGGGTTAGTGATGTTGGGGATTGAAGTGGGCGAGTGCAAGTGAGGGAAGATTTTGCAGACAATAGTGAAGGAGATAGAGCATTAGCCTTGGTGGGAGGTGGGTACTGTAACAGAGAGAGAGAGAAAGAAAGTGCGAGGTATTGGAGAGAAGATAGTGCTATTAAACTGGCAAAGTGGATAAAGTCATTGACCTTTTTCCTACATTGCTGTATATCCCTTTGGACAAGTCTGCCGTCACCTGAATGGTAACCTTGGACCAGATTGTCATGACCTGGGGACATGACTTTCATTGCTAGTCAAAGGACAAGAGAATGCCCTGCTTGTGCATCACCTTAACCAGCAGGTCTCCAGGTTCCTGCCTGCAAAGTGGGATATGAATTTCCTTTGTTTGTCATAGCCAGGTCAAATGTCAGGAACTGTGCAGGATATTTCCGGACTAATGGATAATGTGCTTTCAAAGATGGCATGGTTGGTCAATTCTGGGATGGGTCTCATCAATGGTGAGTTGCTCTGTGAAGTGTATATCACTACCTTTCAAATGTAAGCAAAAAACAATATGTCAGGACTGCCACAAATTATTGCCTCAACTTTAGCTAATGTACAATGTTCAGCCCTGCTGTGCAATCATTTTCTAATTGAGTTGGTTTAAATAACATGATTGGGTAGGAAAAAAATTTCTATAAAAATAGTAACACCTCTGCATAGTTTACTGAATTGTATGTTGCACAGGTTGGGTATTACATAGAACATGTAAGAAAAGATGATTGTAATAAATTCACTAAGACAATCAAACAATGAGATTGTTTGCAACATATTTAGACATTTATTATTACTTCCCCTATTGAATTGGAAGGCTGAATCAAGGCTGATGGGAAAGCAATTACATAACCCAAAAGATACTTTCCACCTTTAACTTCAAAGTAATTAATAGTTAACTAATATTTACATTTTTATACATTGTCTTAATGCAATCAAGTTTTGTTATGATCATGTGGTGATACATTTTACAGATAAATCTTATTTGATTTACTGTGATAATATATACTCAAATTCTTATGAAAGTAGAGAAGGTTTAACCTTTGGCTGTAGGCAGGGGGTGTAACCAAAATTTGACAATGATGGTTGATGTACCGCATCAAATACCTGAAACTATATTGGTTCATCTGACAAATCTATTTCGTCTTTTCAGTGTCATCAAACAATATGTTTTACAGCCGACATAGATAAAAGTGAGACTATTGGAATAATTTTAACTCCGCTGACTGTTTTGAAACTGAATGGCTAGGCATCTAAAATCATGTCGGAGAAAGTGAGGACTGCAGACGCTGGAGATCAGAGCTGAAAATGTGTTGCTGGAAAAACGCAGCAGGTCAGGCAGCGTCCAAGGAGCCGGAGAATCGACGTTCTTTAGGAAGGGCTCATGCCCGAAACGTCGATTCCTGAAGAAGGGCTCATGCCCGAAACATCGATTCTCCTGCTCCTTGGATGCTGCCTGACCTGCTGCACTTTTCCAGCAACATATTTTCAGATCTAAAATCATGTCTCCCCTATCAACACTTTGCTTCATTGAGTAAGAGTTCACTGTTTAAAAATAAGAGTTCACCCATTTAAGACAGAACTGTAGAAAATTAATGTTCTCACTGAAATCAAAGTCTTTGGAACTCTGTTCCGCAAAAGACAGTGGAAGCAGAGTTCTTGAATATTTTTTAAGGCCGAGGTAGATACAGTTTTGATAAACATGCATGTGAAAGGTTATTATGAGGGTGGAATAATCAGATTGTCCATGGTTTTATTGAATGGGAGGAGCATAATGAAGGGGTCAAGTGTTCACCTGTTTGTACATATATTTTATTAGGAAGAGGAACGAGGGTCATAAGGTGCCCAAGCAAGTGTGCTTCTAATCTCTTTTATACTTCTTGTAATTGGAAGCCAGGAGAAGCAAGAATGTTCCTGTGTCTCTTACAAGGAAATTCACATCTCCCATTCCCAATCCATTTCCAATCACAAGACTCTTTTGAAAACCCTCTTTGATAATCAGTTGGTTATCTGACTGGGAGTAGATTAGATTTAAGAATTCAGATCTCCAGGACTTCATATTACTGAGGTTGAGTTTGGAGTTTGGGATTTCAGGTTTGGTTTTGGGTGCATGTCTTGACCTCTGCCCATTCAATATCTGCTCTCGGTTAAAATTGCACCTTCTGTATGTTGAACAAATCTAAAGCATTATATTTTGCTTTCTAACTTTATGTTTAACACACAAGACACATTTATCCATTTTTTTTGCTGAAGAAGATACTTTAAGTTTTTCATATTGTGTACGTCTTTGAACTGAATTTATGTTTTTGAGAAACTAGTTCAGCTACATGCGTTCACAAATGTTTCACTTGCTTTTTCTTAAAATGTCACGCTGAAAAATAGAACACGTGTGAGGACAAATGACATAAAATATGGTGAATGTGTATGTGTGAGGTAGGGTCAATTCAGCCCAGTTGGCTGGATGGCTGGTTTGCGATCAGAGTGACACCGACAGTGTGAGTTCAATTCTCTGACTGGCTGAGTTTATGATGAAGGATTCTCCTTTCAACATCTCCTTTTGCCTGAGGCACGGTGACCTTCAGGCTAACCACTTGTTGTCTCTGTCTAATGAAAAAAAAAGCCCTACAGTCTGGTAAGACTGTGGCAAATTTACTTTTTGTGTGTTTATTTTTACGAAGGCCACATTAAGTGTTTTCTGTTATGTTTGGATTGTGCTGCTATACAATTTATCTATCTATAGGAAGACAGTTCACTTTCAGAATTATAAAAAAAAGACTCATGACATTACAGAACTTTCAATGTACATGGAGTCACAGCTAGGAGCAGCATGTTTAGGTTCTCTCCAGAATTTCTTTTTGAGTTAAGGGTCAGTTACTTCATTCAATAGCTCCACTGACAGTCTAAAGCATTCAAGCACTGTACAAGAATTGTGTGATCAGGCAAGCTTAATCAAATTCTACACAATCAATCAATACATTACAAAATAGGACTATGAAATATTAGTCCTATGAATTCTTGTGGAAATCTGAAATGGCTGTGAAAAGAGGAAGATGTAAAACATTTAGCTGCTTGTGAATATTATCAATAAAGTGTCTTATGTAAAAAAGAGCCCATATTATTATTTTACCTCTTGTGTTTTCAATGAAGAATACACAATCCATCTTGTACCAATAGTGGAAAATGTGCTATTTTTACTCAAACAACTGGTAATAATGATAATCCTCATGGAATCATGACATAAAATAATTCTGTAATATAACAAATTGAAGGAGAAGACCATTCAAGGTTGAACTAAGGAAGAATTTCTTCAGAGGATAGGAATGCTCAACTCCAGAGGGCTGTGGAAAAACAATCACTTTGTAGTGTTCAAGACAGAAATCAGTTGATTTTTAGAGACTAGTGACATCAAGTTACAGAGCCATGGAGTCAAACAACACAGAAACGGACCCTTTGGCCCACCAAATCTATGCCAACCTACAAACACTGAACTGTACTAATCTCATTTACCTGGTCCATACCTATTATGCTCTAGCATTTTAACTACTCAGCCAGATTTCTTAAATGTTGCAAAAGCACTTCCCTCCACCACCCTTTCATATTCCATATATGTCTAACGCTCTGGGTGAAAGATTTTTTCCTGAGATCTTCACTTGCTCCTCACCTTAAACTTGTGCCCTCTGGTCTTAGGCACATTTGCTGTGGGGCAGAAATTCTCATGATTTACACTGTGTATGCCTTTCATAATTTTGTGTACCTCAATCAGATTGCCTCTAAGCTTCCTGTGCTCCAAGCAAAACAAACTCAGTCTATCCAGTTTCTCTTTATAATTGAGACTTTTCATCCCAGGCAACACCTGGTTAAATCTTCTCTGCAGCATCTCGTGCAATTACATCCTTCTGAAAATGTATTCCATCTGCAAATAGTATTCCATCTGCACCCTAAACAATGTTTTTTAAAGATGTAACAAGACTTCCTAGCTCCTGTATTCTCTCCACAGGCGAAGGTGAGCATCCATTATGCCTTCTTCACCACCCTGTCTATCTGTGCTGACATCTTCAGTGATCCATGGAGTTGTATACAAAGGTTTCTTTAATCCTCAGTGCTGCCTCGGGACCTTTCATTCATTGTATATATCCAACCCTTATTAGACCTCCCAAATGCATCCGGCTCATACTTATCGAGATTAAATGCATGTAATTTGCTCTGCCCAATTTACCAGCTGATCAATATCGGACTGCAGCCTAAGATCATCCTTCTTCTTATCAGCAACACCCACAATATTGTCATCTGCAAACTGACTAATTATAGCTTCCAGGTTCATATCTAACTGATTAATGTACATAACAAAGAGCAAATGTCTCAGCACCAATCCTTATGGTACACTGCTGGTCACAGGCTTCCAATTACAAAAATAACCCTCCACCATTAATCTTTGCCTCCTATATTTTAGCCAAATTTGAAAACAGTTTATCAACTTGCCTTGGATTCCACAGGATCTTACCTTTTGGGCCAGCCTTCTACATGGAACCTTGTCAAATACCTTACTGAAACCCATGGAAATCATATCAGCTCCACTACTATATTTAGTCAACTTGTCAAAAAGCTCAGTTGGATCAGTCAGGCAGGATCATCCTCGAACAAATCTGTGCTAACTATCTCTGATCAATCCCTAACTTTCCAAGCTTTGATTGGTCCTGTCCATCAGAATTTTTTTCCAATAATCACCCTGCCACTGATGTCAGACTGACTGACCTGTAATTATCTGACATGTTCCTGCTGCCTTTTTTGAACAAAAGAAATACAGTACCTATCTTCCAATCATCATCTGCTGCTTCACCCAAGTGAAGTATAAAATATCTCTGCCAGGGCCCCATTATCTCCTCTCTTGCCTCCCTTAGCAGCTTGGGATACATGTCATCAAGACCTAAGGATTTATGCCCGCAAAAAAACATCTGATACCTTCTCCTTATTACTCTTAGCATGTTCTAGAACCTCACCCCTCTCAACTGAAATCCCTGGCTACAATATCCTTCTCATCTGAGAATAGAGAGAAGAGATATTCATTTAAAAACCTCATCCATGTCCCCTGTTTCAAAGCACAAGTTACTCAATTGGTCTCTAACAGGTCCCACCCTTTCCCTGGCAATCATCTTACTCTTTACATACTGATAAAAAACCTTGAGGATTTCCTTGATCCCTTCTGCCAAAGATATTTTTCAGCCCTTTTTTGCCCTCCCAATTTCCTTTTCAATTAACGTCCTTAACTCTCTATATGCTTCCGTCATTTTCTATATGAAACCCTCGATATCTCTTGCCATTCAGGGTTCTCTAGACTTGCTGCCTTTGCCTTTCACTCTTAAGGGAACATGCTGACCATGAACTCTCACTATACTACTTTTAAAGACTCCCACTTTCCAAATGTAGACTTACTTGCAAATAGCTGCACCTAGTCCATGTTTGCCACATCTTGTCTAATGAAATTGAAATTGACCTTCCCCCTATTTAGACAATAGACAATAGATGCAGGAGTAGGCCATTCTGCCCTTCGAGCCTGCACCGCCATTCAATATGATCATGGCTTATCATTCCTAATCAGTATCCTGTTCCAGCCTTATCTCCATACCCCTTGACTCCACTATCTTTAAGAGCTCTATCCAATTCTTTCTTAAAAGAATCCAGAGACTGGGCCTCCACTGCCCTCTGGGGCAGAGCATTCCACACAGCCACCACTCTCTGGGTGAAGTAGTTTCTCCTCATCTCTGTCCTAAATGGTCTACCCCGTATTTTTAAGTTGTGTCCTCTGGTTCGGCACTCCCCCATCAACGGAAATATGTTCCCTCCTGCCAGAGTGTCCAGTCCTTTCATAAGCCTATACGTTTCAATCAAATCCCCTCTCAGTCTTCTAAACTCAAGGGTATACAAGCCCAGTCACTTCAGTCTTTCCGTGTAAGGCAATCCTGCCATTCCAGGAATTGACCTCGTGAACCTACGCTGCACTCCCTCAATAGCCAGAATGTCTTTCCTCAAATTTGGAGACCAGAACTGTACACAGTACTCCAGGTGTGGTCTCACCAGGGCCCTGTACAGCTGCAGAAGCACCTCTTTGCTTCTATACTCAATCCCTCTTGTTATGAAGGCCAGCATGCTATTAGCCTTCTTCACGACCTGCTGTACCTGCATGCTTGCCTTCATTGACTGGTGGACAAGAACACCCAGATCTCTCTGAACAGCCCCTTTACCTAATTTGATACCATTGAGGTAGTAATCTGCCTTCCTGTTCTTGCCACCAAAGTGGATAACCAGACATTTATCCACATTAAACTGCATCTGCCATGCATCTGCCCACTCACCTAACTTGTCCAGGTCACCCTGTAATCCCCTAACATCCTCATCACATTTCACCCTACCACCTAGCTTTGTGTCATCAGCAAATTTGCTAATGTTATTGCTGATACCATCTTCTATATCATTTACATATATTGTAAAAAGCTGCGGTCCCAGCACGGATCCCTGCGGTACCCCACTGGTCACTGCCTGCCATTTCAAAATGGAGCCGTTAATCACTACCCTTTGTTTCCTATTAGCCAACCAATTCTCTATCCAATCTAGTACTTTGCCCCCAATCCCGTGCGCCCTAATTGATGAAGGGCTTTTGCCCGAAACGTCGATTTCGAAGCTACTTGGATGCTGCCTGAATTGCTGTGCTCTTCCAGCACCACTAATCCAGAATGATGTCCTGAATGGCCTAATCCTATTCTGTGTTCCTGTGAAAGTTTAAGTTTCACTTCAGAGTTTAGAGCACGCAATACAGAATGATACTTCAGTGCAATGGCATCGGAGTGTGGCAGTATCAGATGTGATGCTCCAAACGAGAAAGATTTGGCTCGACTTCTTCATGAATTTTGTGTTAAGGGATTCTGTAGTCAGAGGTACAGACAGACATTTCTGTGGCCAGCAGAGAAAAAGCAGAATGGGTGTGTTGTTTCCTGGTGCCAGGATCAAGGATGTCTCAGAGAGGGTGCAGAATGTTCTCACGGGGGAGAGGGGCCAGCAGGAGGTCATTGTCCACATTGGAACCAATGACATTGGAAAGGAAAAGGTTGAGACTCTGAAGGGAGATTACAGAGTTGGGCAGAAATTTAAAAAGGAGGCCCTCAAGGGTAGTAATATCTGGATTACTCTCAGTGCTACGGGCTAGTGAGGGCGGGAATAGGAGGATAGAGCAGATGAATGCATGGCTGAGGAGCTGGTGTATGGGAGAAGGATTCACATTTTTGGATCATTGGAATCTCTTTTGGGGTAGAAGTGACCTGTACAAGAAGGACTGATTGCACCTAAATTAGAAGGGGACTAATATATTGGCAGGGAAATTTGCTAGAACTGCTTGGGAAGATTTAAACTAGTAAGGTGGGTGGGACTCAGGGAGATAGTGAGGAAAGAGATCGATCTGAGACAGGTACATCTGAGAACAGAAGTGAGTCAAACAGTCAGGGCAGACAGGGACAAGGTAGGACTAATAAATTAAACTGCATTTATTTTAATGCAAAGGGCGTAACAGGGAAAGCAGATGAACTCAGGGCATGGTTAGGAACATGGGACTGGGATATCATAGCAATTACAGAAACATGGCTCAGGGATGGGCAGGACTGGCAGCCTTCTTCACTACCTGCTGTACCTGCATGCTTACCTTCATTGACTGGTATACAAGAACACCCAGATCTTTGTACTGTCCCTTTACCTAAATTGATTCCATTTAGGTAGTCATCTGCCTTCCTGTTCTTACCACCAAAGTGGATAACCATACATTTATCCACATTAAACTGCATCTGCCATGCATCTGACCACTCACCTAACCTGTCCAGGTTACCCTGTAATCTCCTAACATCCTCATCACATTTCACCCTGCCACCCAGCTTAGTATCATCAGCAAATTTGCTAATGTTATTACTAATACCATCTTCTATACCATTAATATATATTATAAAAAGCTGTGGTCCCAGCACTGATCCCTGCAGTACCCCACTGGTCACTGCCTGCCATTCCGAAATGGAACCATTTATCACTACTCTTTGTTTCCTATCAGCCAACCAACTTTCAATCCAAGTTAGTGCCTTGCCCCCAATACCATGCGCCCTAAGTTAATATTTTGCATCAGTATTTACTGTGGAAAAGGATATGGAAGATATAGACTGTAGGGAAATAGATGGTGACATCTTACAAAATGTCTAGATTACAGAGGAGGAAGTGCTGGATATCTTGAAATGGTTAAAAGTAGATAAATCCCCAGGACCTGATCAGGTGTACCTGAGAATTCTGTGGGAAGCTAGAGAAGTGATTGCTGGGCCTCTTGCTAAGATATTTGCATCATCGATAGTCACAGGTGAGGTGCCTGAAGACTGGAGGTTGGCAAACGTGGTGCCACTGTTTAAGAAGGGTGGTAAAGACAAGCCAGGGAACTATAGACCGGTGAGCGTGACCTCGGTGGTGGGCAAGTTGTTGGAGGGAATCCTGAGGGACAGGATGTATATGTATTTGGAAAGGCAAGGACTGATTCAGGATAGTCAACATGGCTTTGTGCATGGGAAATCATGTCTCACAAACTTGATTGAGTTTTTTGAAGAAGTAACAAAGAAGATTGATGAGGGTAGAGCAATAGATGTGATCTATATGGACTTCAGTAAGGCTTTCAACAAGGTTTCCCATGGGAGACTGCTCAGCAAGCTTAGATCTCATGGAATACAGAAAGAACTAGCCATTTGGATACAGAACTGGCTCAAAGGTAGAGGGTGGTGGTGGAGGGTTGTTTTTCAGACTGGAGGCCTGTGACAACTGGAGTGCCACAAGGATCGGTGCTGGGCCCTCTACTTTTTGTCATTTACATAAATGATTTGGATGCGAGCATAAGAGGTACAGTTAGTAAGTTTGCAGATGACACCAAAATTGGAGGTGTAGGTGGACAGCGAAGAAGGTTACCTCAGATTACAAGAGGATCTGGACCAGATGGGCCAATTGGCTGAGAAGTGACAGATGGAGTTTAATTCAGATAAATGCGAGGTGCTGCATTTTGGGAAAGCAAATCTTAGCAGGACTTATACCATTAATGGTCAAGTCCTTGGGAGTGTTGCTGAACAAAGAGACTTTGGAGTGCAGGTTCATAACTCCTTGAAAGTGGAGTCAAGGGTAGATAAGATAGTGATGAAGGTGTTTGGTATGCTTTCCTTTATTGGTCAGAGTATTGAGTACAGGAGTTGGGAGGTCACGTTGTGGCTGTACAGGTCATTGGTTAGGCCACTGTTGGAATATTGCATGCAATTCTGGTCTCCTTCCTATCGGAAAGATGTTGTGAAACTTGAAAGGGTTCAGAAAAGATTTACAAGGATGTTGCTAGGGTTGGAGGATCTGAGCTATAGAGACAGGCTGAACAGGCTTGGGCTGTTTTCCCTGGAGCATCTGAGACTGAGGGGTGACCTTATAGAGGTTTACAAAATTATGAGGGGCATGGATAGGATAAATAGACAAAGTCTTTTCCGTGGGGTCGGGGAGTCCAAAACTAGAGGGCATAGGTTTAGGGTGAGAGGGAAAAGATATAAAAGAGACCTAAGGGGCAACTTTTTCACACAGAGGGTGGTACGTGTATGGAATGAGCTGCCAGAGGAAGTGATGGAGGCTGGTACAATTGCAACATTTAAGAGGCATTTGGATGGGTATATGAACAGGAGGGGTTTGGAGGGATATTGGCCGGATGCTGGCAGGTGGGACTAGATTGGGTTGGGATATCTGGTCGGTATGGATGGGTTGGACCGAAGGGTCTGTTTCCATGCTGTACATCTCTATGACTCTATAATTTGAAAGATTCTGTTCAATGAAGAACAGAGTTGTTTTGTATTGTTTCAGATAATATTTAATGCTACCACAAATCATTTGGTCTTGAATATTACTTGTGTATAACCTGGCTAACATGTTTCCTTAAATTATTGGACTACGATTCCAATAGGCACTTCATTGACTTTGAAGAACCTTGATGACTCCTGAGGTCATGGAAGGTGTTAGAACAATCTTTTTCTTTCAAATTAAGTCCAAAAAAAAATTAACTGTTGTTAATTTTTCTTTCCAGCTCTGGTTAACTTCAGAATGAATGCACGAACCCTTGGTGCGAACATAATGATGGGACAACTGACAGATTGTGAGCACTGTCAATTCGTTCATAATTGGCCCACCAAAAATTTGGACTTGAGCAATGCAGAAAGGGTGCAACTACACAGGCAATTATGTTCATTTTCTATCACGTGATTTCTCAAGAAACTCTAGAGTGTAAATGACATTTGTAACTGAGACTCAGTGATTCAGTACCTTCCACTGTTCTCAAAAATGGAATATGTTACTAATACCCTTTGGTTTAATATATATTGCAAAAGTACTGTTGCCTTGACTGCTGCTTCCTAAAACTGTTGCTCATAGACTTGATGTCAGTTACCTTCCCACTACTGGAGCTTTTCTAAGAAACTGCAGAAGTGAAACAATGAGAATCTTGACGTTTGCAAAAATAGTTAAGCTGTTGCAAGTTAGTTCATTTTCTTCTGTTAATTGTTTTCCCTGAATGATCAAAAGCAATAAACCACTTTTAGTTACATGCAAACAACTCATGTAGACTACATAAACAAGGCTTTTCTTTACAGTTAATGTCATTTACTATTTAATATATTGTGTTACAATTTTATTGTAGGTTATTGGAAGGGTAACTAATTGAATAATATTGACTTTTGATTGGCAGAAACATATGTATATTTTCAATTGTAGTCACTACTTAGCAAATTCATAACTTATTTGCCATAAAATTGAAATGCCTGCTTTTTAGCCAAGGGCTCTGTTGTCATCTGCTTACAATACCATTTTTGAAACCATTTGTTTTCACTTTTGGGGTGCAATTTACCATTTACACATAATGATTCTTCAGTCAATGTTTAATAGAAACAAAAAGAAGACATTAAGTCCAATTAGTACAAATCCTTATTAGTCAGGTGTTGACAATAATTTAGTTAACTGAAGAAACCTCAATTGAAGAATGTCTACTGTCAAAAAGCCACAGAGAGGGCAACCTTTCTGGTTTTCCAAAGCCTTGTACATTCCATTAACCTTTCTCTTACAAAGTTGATGATGTAATTGCAAATTTGCTGCATTATTTTGTGTTTACCAGAAATAGCTTGTTCTGTATTGAAATATATAACCACAATGTGTGGATCCTTTTTATAGGACAGATTTTCATCTGCCTGTCTATAACATATTATAGAGGAAAAAATCTTATTCCAGTCCACCTTTATAGGTACAAGTGAAGGAAGTGATAGCAGATACAAAAGATCAAAGCAGACTTTCCCTGAATTGTGAAGAACGCCTAACCTACCTTGTTGTATGTGCATGTACAATACTGTCTTCTGATTCCAGAGAATTCAGGAACATTGGGTATTTTAAATAATTTCAACCTACTGCCTTCTGTTTCACCAGGAGGGAGTAGGGGGTCATGAATGTAACAGCTCTTTGAAGGGTTTTAGTACTGAAAGTAAAGCAGACCTTTCTGGTTGATGACTGAAGCTCCAAATATTTTCCTCTTGAACCCCTCTTGGAGATGTTGGAACTTAGGAAAGTTGACAACAGAGCTCTTGGTTAAAAAGCAGGCATTTCAATTTTATGGCAAATAGGTTATGAAGTTGCCAAGTTGAGACTATAATTAAAATATGTTTCTGCCAATCAAAAGTCAATATTCAATTGGTTATCCTTGTACTAAACTACAGTAAAATTATAATGCAATATATCAGTAGATGTGATCTATATGGACTTCAGTAAGATGTTTGACAAGGTTCCCAATGGGAGACTGCTCAGCAAGCTTAGAACTCATGGAATACAGGGAGAACTAGCCATTTGGATACAGAACTGGCTCAAAGGTAGAAGACAGAGGGTGATGATGGAGGGTTGTTTTTCAGACTGGAGGCCTGTGACCAGTGGAGTGCCATAAGGATCAGTGCTGGGCCTTCTACTTTTTTGTCATTTACATAAATGATTTGGATGCTAGCATAAGAGGTACAGTTAGTAAGTTTGCAGATAACACCAAAATTGGAGGTGTAGTGGACAGCGAAGAGGGTTACCTCAGATTACAAGAGGATCTGGACCAGATGGGACAATGGGCCGAGAAGTGGCAGATGGAGTTTAATTCAGATAAATGTGAGGTGCTGCATTTTGGGAAAATAAATCTTAGCAGGACTTATACACTTAATGGTAAGGTCCTAGGGAGTGTTGCTGAACAAAGAGACTTTTGAGTGCAGGTTCATAGCTCCTTGAAAGTGGAATCACAGGTATATAGGATAGTGAAGAAGGCGTTTGGTATGCTTTCCTTTATTGGTCAAAGTATTGAGTGCAGGAGTTGGGAGGTCACGTTGTGGCTGTACAGGTCATTGGTTAGGTCACTGCTGGAATATTGCATGCAGTTCTGGTCTCCTTCCTATCAAAACAATGTTGTGAAACTTGAAAGGGTTCAGAAAAGATTTACAAGGATGTTGCCAGAGTTGGAGGATCTGAGCTACAGGGAGAGGCTGAACAGGCTTGGGCTGTTTTCCCTGGAGTGTCGGAGACTGAGGGGTGACCTTATAGCGGTTCACAAAATTGAGGGGCATGGATAGGATAAATAGGCAAAGTCTTTTCCCTGGAGTCGGGGAGTCCAGAACTAGAGGGCATAGGTTTAGGGTGAGAGGGAAAGATATAAAAGAGATCTAAGGGGCAACTTTTTCATGCAGAGGGTGGTATGTGTATGGAATGAGCTGCCAGAGGATGTGGTGGAGGCTGGTACAATTGCAACATTTAAGAGGCATTTGGTTGGGGATATGAATACGAAGGGTTTGGAGGGATATGGGCCGGGTGCTGGTAGGTGGGAATAGATTGGGTTGGGATGTCTGGTCAGCGTGGACGGGTTGGACCGAAGGGTCTGTTTCCATGCTGTACATCTCTATGACTCTGACTAATACATGACAGTAAATCGGAAAGAAACATCTTGTTTTTGTCGTCAACACGAGCTGTTTGCATGTGTTAGTTCTGAAATTTTAGGTCATTTTAAGCAAAGAGGAACTTTGTTGTCAGAACAAATTTTCAGCAGCTAAGGTAGTAATGGAGTCAGAGCAAGAGCAGACTTCACAGCTGATGCTCCATCTGCCTATGTCAATGAGCTGACCTCCGATTGCTTGTAAATCACCTTCCAGTTGGTGACACAGCTTAATAATAATCCCTTTGCTGTGTTAAGTGTTTCAGACCATCCAAGTCCTGGGACTGTGTATAGACTCAGGATGTGTGATATGCAAATATACTGCTTCCTCCAAATTTAGGGTAGATATTGGCAGGATTCGCGGAATTTTTATACTGAACAGTTTGCTTGATCACTGAGTTGACAACTGGTGGTTACTAAAGAAAAAAAAAATAGCAATTAATTACAAAAATAGTAAATAGTTTTAAACAATCACAATAATGCTGAAACTTCAAAGCAGCTGTACAGATCCAATTTCCAAAAAAATATCAGGTGCTACATTTAAGGATCGCTGCTAGTCCCTGTCTTAAATTTGTATTTATTAAAGAGGAATTGCATAGCAATAAACTTGGGAAAATTTCAATAAACTATTTTTGTGACAGCATTGGGGTGTGCTTTGACCTTCCTGCCTCACTTTATGATGCGTGTGCACAGTGGCTTGCTCCAAAATGCAAGAGCTGTAAAGACTTACATTTATGTTGTTCATTGTCGGAAATGTGACAGCTAAATTGCACTCGGTAAACTCCTTGAACTGATATTGACCAGATAATCTGTGTTTGTGATGTTGATTGAGGATTAAATATTGGCCTGGACACCAAATATAACTCTCCCTCTCTTTTCTGAAATATATCTATATCATCCATCTAATGGGGTAGACTTGGCCATGCTTTAACATTTCATCAACAACAACACCCCTTCAATGCAGCACACCCTGAAGTTTCAGCCTAGATTGTTTTACTGAAGTTTCAGGTAGAGAGTTGAATCAATAACTGTTTAGGTCAGAGTTGTGAGTGCAGCTAACTGAGTTACAGCTGAACCTCAGTGTTATTAATTTTGAAAGTTCTAACTTGAATAGCGTGCATTCAATGCTTGAATGAATAGTAAATTTATCAGACCTATTTTCTATTACAAAGAAGTACTGAAAGTTATTGAAGGTTTATATTATTTTCACATTTTGAGTTCAGATATAAGCAACTATCTATGATGGAGTTTTATTTAAAGTGACCATGTTGCCTGTTCTCCTTTAACACTGTTGAATACTGTTCATAGCTGTTCGCTGCCAAATGTTAACTCAGTGTAACCTGGTGAATGTGCTCTTTGAAATCCAACATTCGAGTTCTAAGCTCTTTCCCTGGCTTCTTCAGCTAATTTGCACTGCTGGTCAGGCCTCTCTATCTAGAAATATTTTCCCAACAGTTTTTGAAAATGTACTACTTCAACCACGGCTGTCTCTAATGATTCACAATTACTTAAACTGGCTAAATGACATGGTTCCCTGGAATAATCATCTTACTGACAGTTTCAACAACATATCGCTCCCCAATGGATTCCAAAGCATTTCACATACAATTAATTAATTTTGAAATGCAATCACTGTTGTTGTGCATGCAAACAGAACAGCCATTTTGTGCACAACAAATGTCCATGAACAGTAATGAAATGAAAGACTGGTTGATTTATTTTTGGTGTTGGCTGCCAGAACCGTGTTGTCTACGATGATGGAGGAACTCTGGGATCTTTAACATGCACCTCAACAGATGGATATTTCATCTGAAGAACAGTACCTTCAGCAATACAGCTCTCCTCCGGTTACAGTGCAGGAGCATCTGTCTAGCTTATGTATCTACTTTTGGAGTGAGATTTCAGTCCACAAACCTCTGATTCAGAAGAGGCAAGTGTACTACTGACTCTCTGGACCCAACATTCACTTTCAACAAATTGATTAACCCGATCTCAGCTGACCGATTTTTATTTTGCTTTTAAAATGTTTACAATTTCACATTTATTGAATAATAGGTGAAAAAATGCAAGAAATCTGACACATCATAGTAAATATTCATTGGTAGGCAAGAGGAAGGATCAGATAAAGTGAACATTTTCCTCTGCATTGTTTCTGCAATGAATATCCATTTGTGCCCTCATGCCTCACCATTTTCCTCACATTATCACACATGTCCAAAGAGAGAAATTTGATCTTGCTAGGTATTCATACATTTATGCTAGTTTCCTTGTCTGTTATTGGGTGTATGGATAAGCAGCTATATTATTTAACTCAAATTATAACAGTATTGAAAGGTTCTTTTGAAACAAAAGCAAATCATTTTAATATTGCTGGAGGACATTTGATCCCTGCCAGTTCAGGGTTGGGGACCTCAATCTAATAGTGAGAGAGTTCACGTTCACTTTTTCTAATACCTGATTGAAAGTCATACATCTGTCAACCTCCGTGGTATTGATGGGCTGATCAGTCTTTAGGGAATTGTGTCTGCATCTCATCCTAGAAGTATAATGGTATCTGTGTCTGGCCTTTGCAGGTGGATAGCAACATGCATTTGTGTTTCCTGGCAGTATAGTGGAAGGTTGTATCCCTCTTCACTAGGGGGTTTGGGGTGTCGATTAATGAAGCCAGCCTTTAATGTCAAGATCAAAACTTCCACTTTGACATTGTGAAAACCTGAATTTTACAGGCTTTGTAACCCCACAATCCCAGGGCACTTGTTCCTAGTTACTAGATTTCCAAATGCATGACAACAAATGTACACTTTTCTCTGATTATTAAAGCTTTTTGTTTTAAGTTAATAGGAATCCAATCAGGGGTCTCATTGCAAGAAGCAGTATTTCATTTACCATTTATTTTGCAGACTCACCTCACTAATGGACAATCAAAAGAAGCATGGGAAAGACGATTTTAGTAACATACCAGTAAATTGCAACCTTTGGCATACTTGGAGTAACCCAAGACAACTGTAAAATCCAGGAATCCATAAACAAACCTTGAATATATTTTATTTCCAAGAAGTCTGCATTTTTTTTTAACATCCTAGACTCTTACAGTTACAGCCATGGGTGATAAATAGCAGGCAGGTAACACAGCAGACAACTTAATCTGAATAGTATTGATTTGGGATTTGATCACTTGAAATTTCTATGGCCAATTTATCATGACCAATACTTACTTATCGATCAATTAATCTATATTTGTTCTTCACCTTTCCTAGCACTCCATTATCTTGTTTCATTTTCATGTGTAAATTGAGATTACTGATGAAAACTTGTAGAATTGCAACTCAATAATAGTGCCCAAGACAAACAATAAATAGTATTATGCATGGAATAACATCCATGGTCATATTGCAACAAAGGGCAAACAGAAACAGTCACAAACATGTGGCTAATGCTATGACCATTAGGGTATCTAACATTTGAGTAATCTGATGATGAAAACAGCACATAGCACGACGGAAATATATCATCATTACAACATTACATTTCTTACTTTTGCCAAACATTGCATTTCTGCTAATGGGTGTATTCCAGACTCATGTTGCTGGTTTGGATAGTCATGCATCTATATCATACTCACATTTCTGATTTTTACTGGTCTCATCAGCATGGAAAATATTTCAGGCAGGGTAACCAATGCAAAGTTGGAAATAGAGGGCAGTTTTTAATCTTTCCTTTGACATGGCAAGATGAAAGCTGCACTAAAATGCAGAGAGCAATAACTATCTACCATCAAAAAGTTGCAAAAATGCCTTGTGATCTAACAGTCGCTACGGCTCTTTTACTCACTGCAAGAAGCAGACTTAGAATCCTTCGCATGCCAGACGAGTTGTTTATCCCTGAGGGGAAAAAAGTATTTTCTATATATTCAAATTGTGTTATGAAAAAAAGATTTTTGGAGTCTTTGTTCCTGCTGCCCATCTCCCATTCAATCCTACTGTTGACCTACTGCTTTGGTCAGATTCCATGGAGGTCAGCAGCATTCTAGTGTCTTGCCCAAATGACTATTGATCATGTGTAGGATTTCAAAGGACAAAGTGCCAACTCTGTAGGATTTCCCAAACGTCCTATTGAAGGCTTCTGGGAGAATTCTTGACAGTGTAGTTTTGTCAGTTACAATTGAGCTGCAAGGGACCTCATGAAGTCTCCGTTTGAATACTTTTGGTGGCACTTCGAATTTCCTGAAGCTTTATAGGGATGCAGTCTGTTAACATTTGAGTGATATGCAAAGGGAAATGGTGAGGAACATTAGGAAGAGATGGACACTTGGGGCTGTCAGGGCAGGTACAGTAGATTAGTAACCATGCAATTTTAGACAGGTTTCAGATCTCACTGTCAGAGGGTAATAATTAATGATCAAATGTTAATGTAGATGCTGGGCTGTTGGGCTGTTGATGCTATTAATTCAGCTCAGTGGAGCCAGTCCTGCGCAAGACCTGCCACAGCTGTCACTGAGTTTGCTTAATTATCCTACTGCCTTTGGGCTCTTTTCCCCTTTTTTAAAAAAAACTGTGGGACAGCACGGTTTCAGTGAAGCAGCAATGTGAATAGTGCACAGCTTCCTGTGCTGCATTGAGCTACATTTGAGCACTTCTGACAGAGCACTGAAGAGAAACAGGGAAGAGTTATTGCATTTAACCCTTTGGGTACACATTACAGTTTGGTACTGACAATCGATTATGGAATTAGGTCCTGAAATGGCACCCCCATACCAACATTCGTATATGTGTCCCTAAAAATATGGTTTTGAAATGATTTTTACTTAATATTTTTTCATCTGTCTCAAGTGTTTTCATGTAAAGTCATAAACCTACACTTGAAAAATAAAATTAAAATTGTTTTGTCTGGTAGGTAAATTGGTTAGATATCAAGTTCCAACACATATTCTTTATCTACTCAAAGCACTACTGCTGTTCACTGCCAGTCATGAACAACTGAACACACTAGGTGTTTTAGCTGAGCTTTGGATACTTTATTTTCAATTGGATATGTGCAGACTGTTTTTTTTCCTTCAATGCCTTTTATAAAGGCTAATACTACCACACAACATTGTAATAAAAACTCAGGCATGAATAATTTGTTTACATTTGGTGTTTGTTTAAAACAAACAAATCTATGGGGGATCAGAGCCTTTAGGATGGGAAACTGTTGAAAACTTTAGCACAGTTTGATACTCCAATCCAATTAAGCAATAATTATATACAATTGGATGGGTCAACTGCATATTCCTGCCAAAGGCAATTGAGGATTAATATCAGATATAAAATGCCACAAGGACAACTGCAAAAAAAGACTACACGTCACCATTATTATAGTCTCATTAATTGATAAAAGAAAATAAACAGTACGTTACCACACATGTTCCAATTTGTGATGTTATTTTACTTTAAAAAATAATTCTACAGGGAGAGGCTGAACAGGCTGGGGCTGTTTTCCCTGGAGCGTCGGAGGCTGAGGGGAGACCTTATAGAGGTTTACAAAATTATGAGGGGCATGGATAGGGTAAATAGACAAAGTCTTTTCCCTGGGGTTGGGGAGTCCAGAACTAGAGGGCATACGTTTAGGGTGAGAGGGGAAAGATATAAAAGAGACCTAAGGGGCAACTGTTTCACACAGAGGGTGGTAAGTGTATGGAATGAGCTGCCAGAGGATGTGGTGGAGGCTGGTACAATTGCAACATTTAAGAGGCATTTGGTTGGGGATATGAATAGGAAGGGTTTGGAGGGATATGGGCCGGGTGCTGGCAGGTGGGACTAGATTGGGTTGGGATATCTGGTCGGCATGGACAGGTTGGACCGAAGGGTCTGTTTCCATGCTGTACATCTCTATGACTCTATGGCTCTATGCTAGTATGATCACACAAACAAATGCATCATGCCAATAATGATCACATGCTCAGAGGTTTCACATTCTCATCATCCCTAGAATCTCAGTGCCAGCTATATAAAATACAATAACCAAGAGCTACCCTGATTAACCAGCTCTTTATTGCACTATCCATTGTGATGTTAACCAATGGCCATGTATTTACCAACTACTCAGCATATCATAGCTTCCTGAATTGAAAAGTCTTAAAGTGGGTGCTAATCCATTGGTATGTGGTATCGCTGCAGGAGTTAAATGTTTCTTTGTGACAGCTTCTTTGCAAATGAAAATACCTTGAATGAGTGCAACCCACTTCTGAGATGAGGCCATTGAAATTTCCTGGAAGAATGGAGCAAGAAATGAGAAATGTTAATGCCACCTTCAACATATAGCACAGATGGAAGCAATGCTGGAAGAAATTTAATTACTACTCTAGTTCAGCCAAGGTAGGAAAATGCTCCATTAACTTCCACTAATGCAGTATGTTAAGCATGTGTACCAATTACAAGCAGTCCACCCTCACTGTTTTAAGGACTTGCTGTGTTTATATTAGAATATAACAAAGTGGAGCAAAAAAGTTATATGACCTCTTCAGCCAACCCCACCTTCAATAAGATCATGACCGATCAGATCTTCATCTCAACCCAATTTGCTATAACCCTGTGCTCCTTTAAGGTTCAAATATCTGTCAATCTCAGTTTTATTTATCTGCAGTGATACAGTCTCTACTCCTCTCTTGGATAAAGATTTCTAAAGATTCTCAAACCTCTGTGAAAATGAATTCTTCCTCAACTCTATCTGAAATGGTTGACTCCATATTCTGAAACTATGCTCCCCTGTTTCCCTCAATGAGGGAAAACATCTGATCATCCACCTTGTACAGGCCACTTGAAATTTTATTTGTTTTGAAACTCAATGTGAAAAAGCCAAACTAGCTAAACCTGTCCTCAGAAGATAACCTAGTGAAATATCTCTGAAATTCCCTAACACTTGCAACATTGAAAATGAGCTCAGAAAATTTGTTTGAGACAGTTTCTTAGAATATCTTCCTTAGTCAGCCACTGATGGAGCAGGATATTCTGGATGCACTTCCACTCAAAGAAACAGAGCAAAATATACCCCGAACAACCTTCGTAGCCTCACCGTCATTTATTCCTCCAAATACAGTTAATTGGTTGGAGATAGGACTACCTTTCCACTTTTGGGTGGAAGAACTGTCTCTGATTGTCCAGTAGCTCAGTTGTTTTAGTAATGGTACCAGTAGCAAACACAATGGAGCCATGGATTGTCCCCAGATTCTAAAGCCCAGAGTCCAGTCTGAAACAAGTGCAGAGACAGCAGTGTCTCACCACATGGAGGGGTGATAAAGCCTGGTTGGGAGAGGATTGAAGATCTTGATTGAGAGACTAGGGGGCAGAATTTCAGGAATCACTGAATGTGAAAATGGGGTCTTTGACGGAGAAGCCTTTTTATCACTCAAGGCCTGAGCTGAGTAACCAGCTCGGCTCCCCTTATCCCTGAACTTCTGCCGGCTTCAACAGCAGGGAAGCTACCCTCACTGGCCACTTAGAGGTTTCACTTTGGGGAAAGGAAGGCAATATTGAATTTAATTTGAAGTGAATTGAAGTTATTATTACATGTACTGAGGCACAGTGAAAAGCTTTGTCTTGTGAGCAATACAGGCAGATCACAGAGTTAAGTAGCATAGATAAGTAAATAATAGGTAAACAGCAGCAAAAACAAAAGCGCAGTTACAGGCAATGTTAAGCGTTTGTGAGTCCATTCAGTATTCTAACAGCAGTAGGGTACAAACTGTTTCGAGACCAGCTAGTGTGTGTGTTCAGGCTTCTGTACCTTCTCCCCGATGGTAGAGGTTGTGGAAAAACATTGCCAAGATGGGATGGATCTTTGAGAATGCTGACTGCCTTTCCTTGACAGCGAGCCTGGTAGACGGATTCTATAGATGGGAGATTGGCCTTTGTGATTGCCTGGGCCAAGTTCACCGCTCTTTGATCTTGAATAGTACAGTTGCCATACCAGGTAGTGATACGTCCGGACAGAATGCTCTCGATGGTGCACCTATAAAAGTTGGCAAGAGTATTCACCGACATGCCAACTTTCCTCAGCTGCCTGAGAAAAAAAAAAGAGACCTTGTTGGGCCTTTGTAACCAGTGCATCCACATGAAGAGTCCAAGAAAGCTTGTTGTGGATGACCACTCCCAGGAGCTTGACACTCTCCACTTGTTCCACCTCTGTGCTGTTAATGTGTAGGGGGACATGAGTAACATCCCACTGAAAGTCAATAATGAGTTCCTTGGTTTTGCTGGCATTGTGAGTTAGGTTGTTGTCAGTGCACCATTTTTCCAGGTCTTCCACCTCCCATCTGTAGTCTGTTTCATTGCCATCTGAGATTCGACCAACTATGGTGGTGTCATCAGCAAACTTATAAATGGCTGGTAGCTGGGTATTTTCCCTCTCACTGCCAGGAAACCAGTTGGCAGGGTATCATGAACCTTTGCTTATGGTTCTTTCTTCTTCAATGAAATATATCTTTGAAGAATGATTAAATATCTCCTTAAGTGTCTGCAGTCCCATATAGCCGTGTCCGCCAATTACTGGGCTGTCATGTACTGCTGTTTCGCGGGTTCTGATTGGCACTCCAACAACCACGTTCAACATTCTTCAATATCCTTCCAACACAGGTAGTGGCAGCAGAGTATCAAGGCTCCTTTGACAGCGTCTTCCAAAATTTAGATAGCTGATTCATAGAAGAACCAAGGCAACAGATGCATGAGGACACATTACACTATTCCACTTCAACTGTTTTTGTCTTGATATCTTTCATAATTGCCTTTAATTAAGTTTAAGATATCAGTTTCAGACCCAGGTTTCTCACCCATCTCTTAATTTCCACATCTCTTCATTCACTCAACTGTCCCCATTCCCAGCATCTCAGCTATTGAGAACAATCTCCATATTTTGATTGGCTTTGCACTGTATTCAATGCTCTTCTTCTGAAGTCAATTTCAATTCCAACTGGGCACTCAGATTAACTAATTAATTCCTGGTTCTCACATAACATAAGGATAGCACATAAGTACAGCACAAAACTAGACTATATAGACTATATGCCATGGACATTCCACAACAGAAATCACTAGCTCTTGCTCACACATATGACATGATTCATTTGGGAATTCTGTAGCAAGTAAATCACCTTCTGACTCCCTATAGTCTGTCTGCCTGACTCACGTGTGGTGGAATACTCTCCACTTACCTGGACAAGTGCAGCTCCAACAATACTTAGGATAGTCACCAAAATGTCAGACAAAATTGTTTACGAGATAGGCACCAGTTACAGAGGCAGAAATCATGGGCCTTGGTGTTGCTCCTGCCTGATGTCCTGTATGTACCTCCAGCATCTGACCTGAATACCATGGGCCCCCTACAGCCCTGTTCACCAGTTGTGGGCTCTCATGTACTACCGTTTCCTGGGTTCTGATTGGCACTCCACTCATCACTTTTAACATTCACTCCCTCTATCACAGTAGACAGTGTCAGGAAAGTATCAAGGTTGACAGCACCTTCAAAAACTTTTATTGCAGATTCATAGAAGAATCAAGGCAAGAGAGGCAAGAGGACACCATTACGCCAATCTGACTTCACTGCCATTGGGTCAGTATCTTGCAACTCCCTCTTTGGTAGGTGTATCTGCACTAGATGATATGTAGTGGATTATGGATTATGCCTAGAAGCAGTCTGGGATGAGCAACAAATACTGGTTTTGCCAGTGATGCCTACATCCTGTGAAAGAGTAAATAAAAGATTTCATATGGCTCTTTTTCACTGAGAATGGCCTTTGTGCAGCAGGTGTCTTTTCTAAGCTTGTGTTGCCAGGAAATAGATTCGAGGCAGATGAGTGAGAGTCTATGCGTTGTAGGGAGGGCGTGCTGTCTCGCCAAATAAGACATGGATGATTTGTTTAATGCAACTAAAAGAAGCTAATACACACTGGAATGTCTTGAAAGAAAGAAGTTAAAGATGCTTTTGATATTGACAGATTTTGCTCTACCATACCTTTGGGGTTGTTTGTTGGCAGAATACTTTGGTGCATGTCGAGCCACCTTATTAGAACCTCATTTCTAAGTTGCCTACACAGGTATTGCTAGATACATAATTCATTTGTTGCAATCTGCTTTTCTTAGTATCGAGTGATTTACTGTAGATGATCAAAGGTGAAAAATGGTATTGCAAATAGAAAATGCAAAAGGAAAAGAACAAGATAACTTTTAAAATCTTTCATCAAACCTCAGTACACTCTCTGGCAAATTTGGATGTCTTTTGAAGCTGGACTGAAGGGTAATATCAACATGTCACTTACTGAAGTTTCTCCACCCAACTACACTTTCTACAACTTGCCCTGCCAAGTTCATCACTAGGGCAGTGTGATACTCATCCCTACATCACACCTTAACCTCAGCCAGAACTTGCTGGTGCATTTGCCTCTCTCAGGATCTTGCTTTTTTCCACCCCTCACCTTTTTTCCAAAATTATCCTTCCTTACTACCCTCTCAAGTAATAAAAGCTTCATCACTGATATATCCTCTGTACTTTCCTCTCTCAGCTATTGTACCAACCAACTTATCATTGATAATTTCACCCTTCATAGAACATAGAACAGGACAGCACAAAAGCAGGCTTTCAGCCCACGAGGTCTGCGACAACCATGATGACGTTCTAAACAATTCCATCTGATTGCACATGGTCCATATCCCTCTATTCCCTGCCTGTTCATGTGTCTGTCTAAACACTTCTTAACTGTTGGTATCATATCTGCTTCAATTACTTTCCCTGGCAGAGTGTTCCGGGCACCTACCACTCTGTGTAAGAAATCTTGCCTCACACATGTCCTTTCAACTTTAAAATTCATCTTGTTGTATAAAGAGATTGGTATCTGAAAAGGGTTGCCTGACATTTCAAGTTAAGCTCTGACCATCAGGATATAAAAGTCTACTCCTGGGCGAATTTTACCAGTTATTTAATTGTCTCTATGCTCAGATAGGTTACAGTGAAAAGAGGATCTAACATTGGAAAGAGCTATTGCAATGGTGGTCGATGCTGAATTCCAAAAAATATCACGAGAATGATAGAAAAAGAAAACTAACTAAACTCTGAAGTGATTTGTAGCTTTTGATTCTTGTTTAGAACTAATTTAGATCAGGAGTATTTCTCTGATAATGTCCATTCACTGAGTTCAAGCCAGTCAGTCCCACAAATGTTTGGTTGACAGGATTCACATAACCTTCCCACAAGGGAAGAAGCTGCTTGAGAATGTTATTTTCCTCCGAATAGCCTGCTTAATTTTAATAAGCCATGAATTCTGCTATGAACTTCCCAGAGTTTAAGGATCTGGGATTTTTCTCTCCAATGTACTTCCTCACTTAAGGAGTACATAAAGTGTGGAGTTTGTTTCATTTGTAACAGAAAAATGCAAATGTGGTGATTTACAAATTTTGCAATTGTATTAACCAAAATGAACAAGTAATACAGTTTAGGTGGTTAAGTATACTGCTATGCCTGTAACTATTGGAATAAGTAAGAAAAATAACATCAAACTGGAATCAGTTTTATAACTATTTAAGAATATTTAAGAATAACAAAACAACAAGTTTGCTGATGGCATCACCATAGTCGGTTGAATCTCAGATGATGATGAAACAGACTACAGATAGGAGGTGGAAGACCTGGAAAAATGGTACACTGAGAACAACCTAACTCTCAATGCTGGCAAAACAAAGAAACTCATTATTGACTTTTGGCGGGATGTTACTCATGCCTCCCTACATATTAACAGCACAGAGGTGGAATATCTGGAGAGTGTCTAGCCCCTGGGAGTGGTCATCCATAACAAGCTTTCTTGGACTCTTCATGTGGACACATTGGTTACAAAGACCCAACAATGTCTCTTCTTCCTCAGGCAGCTGAGGAAATTTGGCATGACTGCGAACACCCTTGCCAACTTTTATAGGTATGCCATCGGGACCATTCTGTCTGGATGCATCACTACCTGGTATGGCAACTGCACCATTCGAGATCAAAGACGGTTACAGAGAGTGGTGAACTCTGCCCGGACAATCACAAAGGCCAATTTCCTATCTATGGAATCCATCTACTAGGCCTGCTGTCAAGGAAAGGCAGCCAGCATTCTCAAAGATCCATCCCACCCTGGCAATGTTTTTCTACAACCTCTACTCATCGGGGAGAAGGTACAGAAGCCTGAACACACGCACCAGCCAGTTTTGAAACAGTTTCTACCTTTCTGTTGTTAGAATACTGAATGGACTCACAAACTTTGAATATTCGCCTGTAACTGTGTTTTTGTTTTTGCCGCTGTTTACCTATTATTTACTTATCTATGCTACTTAACTCTGTGATCTGCCTTTATTGCTCACAAGACAAAGATTTTCACTGTGCCTCAGTACATGTAGCAATAAATTCAATTCAATTCAGTAGAGTCATAACATTATACAGCATGAAAACAGACAGGTTAAAAAAAATATTATCTGACAATATTCAAGGATAGAATATTCAGCAACATTTAAAGTAAAAATGTACCTTAAAGTCCTGAGAGGATAAGATATCTTCTCCTGCTGGAAGAAACTGCCTTTTGAGAAATAGTTGCTCAGGATTCCTAATACTTCTGAAATTAAGTGAATATGGCTTATTCTTCTATTGCTCAGATTCCTCCCACTTTGAAAGTATGGGTTCTAATCCTCTATATAGGTTCGTCCCACTTTCATATTTCATGTTATATTTAATTTAATACATTTATTATCTTTCCTTAATTATTCTGTCCACATTCCTTTTTGTTGCTGTGCTGAGTAGTAATCTATTAATTGAATTAACAGCATATGTGCCATCTCCATGTTTCCTTCTAGGTATGTTGTAATTTCAAAGTGGACCTTTCAGGTTTTTCCCGTTAGCTGCAAAGTTTCTTTAGTGGTTAAATCTTACTTGAATCTTCAGATTTGAATATTTTTAATATGACTGTGTCCTACCAAATATAATTATACTTGTTGCAGCTCAAGAGTATTACCATACTTCGTTAAAAGTCTAATGTACAAAATACCGAAACATCATTTGACTGATCATCACAAAATGTCTTCAAATCATTTGATGCTGGAACTCACTGTTCCAAATATGGAGTTAAAAAAAACATACAAATAGAAATAGCTTTGTCATGCTAATGAAACTTTTCTAAAAAAAAAATCGGACATTTCCAGAAAATGTACAAAAGTCAAAATAACCTTTGAGTCATAGAACTAATAATGCTTACTTTAACAAGGCGGTTAAGAGCTTAAAGCAAGTATCTTTGGAAGAAAATCCAGAATACCAGGACTTACCTTCATTAGAATGTATACCTTTATATGATGATGTACTAGCTTCGGGAGGCTGTGAATCAACCTTTCCAAGCATTAATAGGTGATTCATCTGAACCACATATAATCAAAGATTATACAAGTTAACAGTCATCAACTAATTTCAATCTGAATACTGGAGTGAATGTTACTACTTTATTTGAATAAAATTCTTATTTTAACAGAATTAAACTACAAACCTCTGATAGAGTACTGCGTGGCTCTGGCAGAACACTTTTCAAAATCAAAGGAATGCTGAGAACACTCTTAAAAATACAGAGACAAAAACAGAATAAAGAGGGAGAAAATAAACTTTGAGAGTAAACTTGCAAGTAGTATGAAGACAGACAGCAAGAACTTCTTTAAATATATAAAAAGAAAGAGGGAAGCCAAAGTGAACACAGACCCCTTATAGAATAAGTTCGGGGAGGTAATAATGGGGAAACAGGAATTAGCAGTAGAAGACACCAATGGCATACCAAAGTTACAAAATAATTAAGGCACAAAAAGGAGGAGAGGTAATAAATACAGCAACTATCACTGGGAAAAAAAGTGCAAGGAAAACTAGTCCCCTGTATTGGTGGGATGCATCCTTAGTTGATAGAGGAAATAAGTACAGGAAAATGGATGCAATAGTTGTAATCTTCTAGGAATCTTTTGGTTCTGGAAGTATCCAAGAAGATTGGAAAATTGCCATGTAACATCTTTACAGGAAAAGAGGAGATTAAGAAAAGAGGTAACTATAGGTAGGTCAGTTCCCTGAATGTCTATTATTTGGAAAATGTTAGAGTCTGTTATAAAGGAAGTAGTAGCAGCATATTTATAGATACATACGTGGCTTCATAAAAGGGAAATCATGCCTGACAAATTTAGCAGAATTCTTTGAGGAGGAAACAAGCAGGATAGATAAAGGGGATGCAATGAATATCATATATTTTGATGTTAAGAAGGTGTTTGATAAGGTTACTATACATTAGGCTACTTAATTGTAGTATATTGGTATGAATAGAGGATTGGCTAATGAGCAGAAGTCTGAGAGTTAGGATAAGAGCTCATTTTCAGGATGGCAACCTGTAACAAGCGTAGTGCCACATGGATCAGTATTAGGGGTAAGTTATTTACTCTACATATATTTGTGTGTATTATATATACCAGTGATGAAAATAATGACTATTCCAATAACAAAGGTTGCAGATGACAGAAAAATAGGTAGGAGGGAAAATGGGGAGGATGACATAAAATGTCTGCAGAGAGGCACAGAAAGATTAAGCAAGTAGGCAAACCCTTGGTAGGTGGGATATTTTGTGGGACCGTGTAAGGTTATGCACTTTGGCAGGAAGATTAAAAAAACTGAATATTTTTTAAATGGACAAAGACTGTAAAAAGTTATGTAAAAGAAGGATTTGGGAGTTCTTGTCAGGTTCACCTATCAGGATGTAAAGGACCTTTCCTCACAGGATCTAACCAATTGTTTAATTGTCTCTAGGTTTTGTATCAGAATGTTTCAGTGATAATAATATGCACTTACTCCTGTATATAGCCTGAGGTCTTACAAAGGACTCCCATGTACCTCAGACATAAAGTTACTAGCTATTGAGTGTTATGTAATAAATTTATTCTGCATACCAAACCTGTGTTCTGCTAAAGAGTTTGTATGGACACATGACCTCACTTTAGGGCAGTAACTTAAACTAATGTCGATAAGAAGGATTTGGTGGCAATAAATCTGTCCAAGGCATTAGAGTCATGGAGATATGTAGCAAATCCTTCAGTCCAACTCATCCATGCAGACCAGATATCCTGTCTTAATCTATTCCCATTTGCCAGCATTTGTCCAATGTCCCTCTAAACTCTTCCTATTCATGTACCCATCCAGATGCCTTTTAAATGCTGTAGCTGTACCAGCCTCCACCACTTCCTCTAGCAGCTCATTCCATACACACACTACCCTTAGCATGAAAACGTTGCTCCTTTGGTCCCTTTTACATTGTTCCCCTCTCACCTTAAACTTATGCCCTTTGGTTTTGGACTCCCACACCCTAGGGAAAAAACCTTGCCTATTTACACTATCTATGCCCATCATGATTTTATAAACCTTTTTAAGGTCACCCCTCAGCCTCCAACACTCTGGGACCCAGCTTATTCAACCTCTCCCTATAGTTCAAACTCTCTAACCCTGGTAACAACCTTGTAAATCTTTTCTGAACCCTTTCTGGCTTGAAGGTAGAAGATAGAGGGTGGTGGTGGAGGTTTGCTTTATAGACTGGAGGCCTGTGACTAGTGGAGTGCCACAAGGATCAGTGCTGGGTCCATTGCTTTTTGTCATTTATATAAATGATTTGGATGTGAACATAGGAGGTATAGTTAGTAACTTTGCAGATGACACCAAAATTGGAGGTGTGGTGGACAGCAAAGAAGGTTACCTCAGAGTACAATGGGATCTTGATCAGATAGGCCAATGGGCTGAGAAATGGCAGATGGAGTTTAACTTAGATAAATGCGAGATGCTGCATCTTGGAAAAGCAAATCAAAGCAGGACTTATACACTTAATGGTAAGTGACCTAAATGTTGCTGAACAAAGAGACCTTGGAGTGCAGGTTCGGAGCTCCTTGAAAGTAGAGTCGTAGGTAGATAGGATAGTGAAGAAGGCTTTTGGTATGCTTTCCTTTGTTGGTCAGAGCATTGAGTATAGGAGCTGGGAGGTCATGTTGTAGCTGCACAGGACATTGGTTAGGTCACTTTTTGAATATTGCATGCAATTCTGGTCTCTTTGCTATCCGAAGCATGTTATGAAACTTGAAAGGGTTCAGAGAAGATTTACAAGGATGTTGCCAGGTTTGGAAGGCTTGAGCTTTAGCGAGGCAAAATAAGCTGAGGTTGTGTTCCCTGGAGCATTGGACGCTGAGTGGTGACCTTCTCGAGACTTATAAAATCATGAGAGGCATGGATAGGGTAAATAGACAAGGTCTTTTCCCTGGGGTGGGGGAGTCCAGAATTAGAGGGCATAGGTTTAAGGTGAGAGGGGCAAGATATAAAAGGGACCTAAAGGGCAATTCTGGACTGGGGTAGTCCAGAACTGGAGGGCACAGATTTAGGGTGAGAGGGGAAAGATATAAAAGTGACCTAAGGAGCAACTTTTTCACACAGAGGGTGGTGCATGTATGGAATGAGCTGCCGGAGGAAGTGGTGGAGGCTGGTTTAATTACAACATTTAAAAGATATCTGGATGGGTGTATGAATAGGAAGGGGTTAGAGGAATATGGACCAAGTGCAGGCAAATGGCACTTAATTAGGTTAGGATATTTTGTTGGCATGGATGAGTTGGACCGAAGGGTCTGTTTCTGTGCTGTAGGTCTCTATGACTCTAAGTTTCACAACATCCTTCCGATAGAAGGGAGACCAGTATTGCACACAATATGCCAAAAGTGGATAAACCAATGTTCTGTACAGCTGCAACATCACCTCCCAACTCCTATACTCAATTCACTGACCAATAAAAGGCAAACATACCAAACACCTGCTTTGCTATCCTATCTACCTGTGAATCCACTTTCAAGGAACTGTAAACCTCTATTAGATGGTTGCAATGGATACAACCACAATATGTACAAATTTCAACTCATCATATACTTTCTCCTCTGAGTTCACTGTCCTTTTGTCATCCTTAAATCTCACCTTCCATGTAGTTTTAACTTTCTTTAAGGTACAGTACACCCACATCTTCATAACAGAAGACCCCATCTACATTCACAGCTCTCCCCTCTACCCGGTCATCTCACATGGTCTTGCTCAACCTACAGTATCAATTACATATCAGGTCATCTCTGACCACTTCCTTGTACCATTAACTACCCCTGTTTCTTTTCTATGTCCTAACCATGCTTTCTTAATTAACTCAAGAGAGTGTGGTGCTGGAAAAGCACAGCTGCTCAGGCAGCATCTGAGGAGCAGGAGAATCGACATTTCAGGCATAAGCCTTTAATCAGGAATAGCTTACGCCTGAAACATCTATTCTTCTGCTCCTCAGATGCTGCCTGACCTGCTCTGCTTTTCCAGCACCACAATCTCTACTCTGAAATCCAGCATTTGCAGTCATCACTTACTCCTTTCTTATTTAACTGTCTGGAATGAGCTTCATCACATCTCACTTATAGCTGCACATTCCAAATTCCAACTCTTAGTCTTTGTCCCTTCGATCACCACAGCATTTCTGCAAATCCTGATTTGCTCAACTGCACCCTAACCTCCAATTTTGATGCCCCACTTCCCAATATGGTAACCAGTTTCTCTTTCTCTTCTGGATGTAGCCCCTGTTCCAGTCTTCATCTGTACTCTTTTAGGTACAAGGGATGCAGGCTTGAAAGAATACACCACTAGATCTAACTGGACAATTTCAACACTATGGGATTCTGCTAAAGCTTTTCACGATTCCAGGATCATGCTGGAATGCAAAGATAACCTTTCTTTTCTTTCTTATAAAAGGCCTCCTTAAATCCTCATCTCCTTTCCCCTCCAGCTTTGCGTCCATAAACACAAAGAGGTCACAGTGTTCTTTGTTGTTGAGATTGAGGCAATCTGATCAACTACTCTGCTATGCCACTATCTCCTGCTAATCCACTTGGCCAAACTTCCCATCATGTTCTACCTGGCCCTCACTTCAAATCTGCATTTTTCAAATTTCTCTTCTACCTCACCTCATGCCCTCTCTGAGTTCACCTTGTCCAAGACATCCAGTTTCTATTCCCTTGATCTGTTCCCTTTAAACTGCTGATCATTGAAATATATATCCTGGTCCCAAGTTAGCCACTATGGTAAACAATTGTTTTTCTTAAGGTACTGTTTCTCTCTCCTTTAAATTGCATTTCTCTTTTTAAAAAGAGAAGACCCCATCTTTTCTGAAGTACAACATCCTTTGACCTCCCCCTTGCCACTACCATTCGATCTGTAAACACCAAGATCTTTGAATATGTCCCAAATCTACATCACCATCACCTCTCTTGACTTCTGCTAAACTATGAGACTGCTTATCTGACATCCAATAATGGATGAGCAGAAATTTCCTTTAAATATTGGGACGGCTGATACTTTATTTTTGAGATAAATCAGCCTATTCACAAGCTTAGGATCGTATTTGAAATGACCTTGCAAATATCATATTTGTGCCATCACAAAGACCACCGCTATCTACCTCTGCAGTAGCATCCCTAACTCACCTGTCTCAATTTATCTGCCACTGAAACTCTCAATTGTGCATTCAATACCACCAAACTTGTCCATTCCAACACACTCCTGTCTGGGCTTCCACATTCTAACAAGTTTTGAGAAGATTTGTAGCTCAGATTGAGGTTCTGGATGTAGGTTTGCTCGCTGAGCTGGAAGATTCATTTCCAGATGTTTTGTCACCCTACTAGGTAACATCTTCAGTGTGCCTCCAGGCAAAGCACTGCGAATAATTTATGCTTTCTATTTATATTCTACCACATGTAAACTTGATGTAATCTAAAATACTGCTGTTTGTTTCCTAATTCTTCCCAAATGCTGCTCTTCCATCACCTCTGTGCTTGCTGACTTCCAAGCAATGTCTTGATTTTAAAATTCCCATTCTTGTTTACAAATCATTCATGGCTCCACCCTTTCATTTTTCTGTAATCTTCTCCAGTCTTGCATTCCTCTGAGATGTCTGTGCTCCTGTAATCTCGATCTCTTGTGCATCCCTGCTTCTAATCATCCCTGCTTCTAATTGGTGGCCAAACCTTCAGTTCTCTTGGCTCTGATTTCCGGAATACCGTCTCTATACCTCTCTACATCAATTTCCTTTTGAAAACCACCTGATGAAGGAGCGGCGCTCTGAAAGCTAGGGTGCTTCCAATTAAACCTGTTGGACTATAACCTGGTGTTATGTGATTTTTAACTTTGTGCACCCCAGTCCAACATCAGCATCTCCAAATCATGACTTTTGAAAACCTATCTCTTTGACCAAGCCTTTGGTCATTTGACCTCATATCTCCTTTGTGGCTTTTATGTGGATATATAACAAAGTGCCTTGTGATGTTTTATTACCTAAAAAGTAGTCTATAATATAATATAAGTTGTTGTTGTTGATTTAAAATGATACATCTGTCACATCCACATAACTCCTATTCAACATATATAGGCAAATGCAGAAACTAATCCTGTCTGTGGGTGTTGTAAATACTACTGTGGTGTGCATTTTGTCGTGGTCACATGGCAGAAAAGGTAGCAGGAAAGGAATACAATCAGCTCATTACCTTATCAAAGAGCTTATGTTATGTATTGATCAATTAAATCTGGAATTGATTTGCACTTGTGCTAAGATAACATTATTTGCATTGCTTCCCTGGTGTATGCTATTTTGCTGTTGCAAGGAGATTATCCTACTTTGCAATCCAACCTCACTTTTTGGTCTCCCGACTTGAAAACGTTACATCAAAATCTCACCGAAGGGAAGTGTTTTTTAACCTCCCTATTCTGTCAATTCAAGCAAGCTCAAAATTTTAAAACTAGATTCAGCTTCCATTAGAACTTTTCAGTTATTTTCTGTCTAATTCTGAAATTAAACAATTTGAATATAGCTGTAATGACGTGAAATTTGAAGTGCTGCATATGTTAACGTTGTTACTTCTGAAATACCCCAAGCATTTATACTTGACGCAGTCCTCTCCCTGAGATAAATAATATTTCTTTGCAACATCATCTGAAAACAGGGATGTTAAATTCTACATCTACACTGTCAATGTTTAATTCTTTACACCCTCTCTCAACCCCTTCACTTCCCATATTGTCAGCTAGCACAATATCTAATAATCTGGAGAGCTGTGGCTGACAGGGTCAGTGGCAACATCGTCATTCTCAGGATGAAGGCATCAATGAAGGAAGTGGCTCAACGACCTTGTGTGCACAATAAGTGCCCTTCTTCATTTCAGCTCTGTCAAGAGAACCTTTCAAAATGGATACTCCTTTCAACTCTTCCTCACCACTGTATTTCCTCCAATACATTCTTCCCCTCATGAGGGAATCTCAACTAGGCAGCATAGTTAAAAAAAAAGAGGAAGAGTTTTGACTCTTAAAGGGTTGTTAGTCTTTTGTCCTACAGAGAAAAGTTGAAGGGTGGGCCTGTGAGTATATTAAGGGCCGAATTAGATGGATTTTTGATCTATGAGAGAGTCATGGGTTCTTGGGGATTGGAGCATGAGGCTGGGAAGGAAAGTACAATTTAGGTCATAATCAGATCAACCTTGGCCTTATTGAATGGTGGAGTAGATTTGAGGGGTGAAGAGGTCACTCTTGCTTATATTACTTATTACTTTCTTCTTCTTTCAAAGACAGGTCTAATCCATAGTACCATGACTTCTAACATAGATTGGACAAGGAGGCAGCATTTATTACCCACTCCCAGTTGCCCTTGAGAAGACGATGGGGAGTTGCCTTATGAAGTATTTCATAGGTATTCTCTAATCAATCTTCCACTGATGTTATTAAACAAGAGGGACTTGAACCCAGGCCTCCTGGTATGAATTGCTTAATTAGCTGAGTTATGAACAAGGGCACCCAGGTCCATTTGGACATCAATGTTGGACATTGAGAAATACTCTGGATCTCTGTTCCATCTTCAGGATATTCAAACATTCTCTAATTGCCTTTCCTTGAGCCCTAGATCCATTAACTGAACTGTGATGAGCTTTGTCTTAATTTCACTCATTTTTAAAATTATGTTTGATGTCTGTCAGTCATGTATGCACCATAATGGGGTGCCTTATAAAACCTTTCCCTGTATTTTTCATGTAAAAGTACATGTGATAATAAATTTCTATTCTACTCTAAGAGATCAACTACAGACTTGGCTATGTTCTATTCCATCTGCATATTCGTGCCCACTTACTCGGTCCATTCATATCCCTTCATAGCCTCTTGCACAAACCTCACAGCATACATTCCCACCTAGTTCTGTTCATTCACAAACTTAGAAAGATTACATTTGGACATCAAATCCAAATTATTGATCTAAGTTGTGGACAATAGTGACACAAGCTCTGAGTTTGCAGTGTCCCAGTAGTTGCAGCCTGCTATCCTACCAAATGGCCCATTTATTCTTATTTTCATTTTTGCTATGAAACAATTTCATATCAGGCCATTACCCCCATCTCATATGCTCTAATTTTGTCTACTGACATTGTGTATAGGTCTTTATCAAAAGGCTTCTGAACATCTGAAGATCTGCCAGACCTGCTGGGTTTTTCCATCAAATTTCTGATTTTGCCCTCTTATTCTCTCTGCTGGTAACATCCTCTGACTGACTCGTCAATTATGTCTTTTCTAGTGATGCAACAAGGTCAGCCAGGTGGACATCACTGCATATGAGTTGCCTGATTGGTGTTGTTAATCTAGTCCTGTCAGGCAACTACGGCTGATAGATAAAAACAGTGGTTCCAGGCAGTGGGCCATGGAGAGGGTCGTTGGGGCCAACTGCCTACCCCTCTTCCACGGTTATGTTAGAGCCCGGGTGTCTCTGGCGAAGGAGCACGCAGTGTCCACCAACACCCTGGAGTTATTCAGGGAGAGCTGGGCGCCGCAGGGAGTGGAGTGTATTATTTCCCCATCCAATTCTGTTTAGATTTAATCCCTCCCCTCCCCTTTACTGTTTGATCACACAGCATTGCCCTTTGATGTGAGGGGCACTGCTTGTCACTGGAAGAAAGTGAGGACTGCAGATGCTGGGGATCACTGCTTGTCACTGGCCACTCGGGTGTTTTCTTTCTTCCTGATGGTGGAAACAGAATAAAGATTTGTGCACCTTGTGTCTTTCACTGTGTCTCACACCCGCACACACACAACATGGTGCTGGGAGAAAAGTAAGCACTACCACAATTAGGCAGTAGTGTGGGGATAAGGAAAAACAAAGAAAAAGAAAAAAAACACAGAATGTTGCTCCTGATCGTCGGACACCCGGTACGGGGTGGGGGGGGGGCGAGGGGGAGGGCAGGTCTGAGGACGTCCTTGTGGGTCTGCTTCTGGGCCTGGCCAAAAACAGGTACAGGCAGCGGGCCGTGGAGGGGGTCATTAGGGCCGATTGCCTGCCCCTCGTCTGCAGTTACATTAGAGCCCGGGTATCTCTGGAGAAGGAGCACCGTGGTGTCCACTTGAGTTGTTCAGGGAGAGGTGGGCGTCACAGGGAGTGGAGTGTATCATTTCCCCGTCCAATTCGATTTTGATTTAATCCCTTCCCTCCCCTTTATTGTTTAATCACACAGCATTGCCCTTTGATGTCAAGGGCCTTGTCACTGGCCACTTCAGTGTTTCTTTTCTTCCTGGTGCTGGAAACTAAATAAAGATTTGTGCACCTTGTGTCTTTCAGTGTGTCTCACACCTGCACACACACACAACATGGGTGCTGGAGAAAATAAGCATTACTGCAGTTAGGCGGTAGTGTCGGGGTTAAAAAAAAGAAAATAAAAAAAACAGAATGTCAGACATCCTGATACTCTGAGTGCTGGTTCTGAGGGAACTGGACCAATGTCAAGGAATTGGAGAAAGTGAAGACTGCAGATGCTGGAGATCAGAGTCGAGAGTGTGGCGCTGGAAAAGCACAGTAGGTCAGACAGCATCCGAGGAGCAGGAGAATCGTGTTTCGGACATAAGCCCTTCATCAGAAATCAGCAAAGTGTCAATGCCTGAAACATTGATTCTCCTGCTCGTCAGATGCTGCCTGACCTGCTATGCTTTTCCAGCGCCACACTCTTGACAATGTCAAGGACTTTCCTTATGTAAATAAAGAGTTACTAGGTGATGGGATACTGGTCTCTGTGGAGTTACCTCAGTGGTAATGATGGCAAAGCATGCTTCTGAAGAAAATAAATTACAACTGCCATCTTTGAGTTGGCGTAAGCATTTCTGGCATTGTATCATTATTTATGAAGCTTGACTCATTTGATCCAGCTGTCGAAACCCGGGCCTAGTATGTGGAAAGAATCTGTTATTTTTTTCTCATTGGGGCAGATTCAAAGCAACAAGTAATTCTCCTGACAGCGTGTGGACTTGCAGCTTTTTGGTTATTTGGAGCCTGACTTTCCCTGAGGGATCAGATACTAAAATGGTTCAAGAGTTGATGGATTTGGTTAAGGAATATTACAATCCCAAGCCTCCTCTAATTCTGAGACACTATCATTTTTATTCAGGAATTCAAGAACCAGGTGAATCTGTATTGAGATTTTTGACCAGATTAGAAGCATTTGACTTTGGTTTCACCCTTAATGAGATGCTGAGAGACAGTTTGGTATGTGGGATTAATGACGTAACCATGCAAAAGTGTCCATGAGCTGAAGCTCAAACAGGCACTACAACTACTTCTATGAGTTGCAAGGTATTCCGATGGAAGTGAACACCCTTGCCAGTCAGACTGAGCTTGGAGAACACCTCTTGAGTGCAACAATTACATAGCCTCACTCAGGACATATCCTGAACAGAGAGACTCTCGGTCAGCCCCTTGCAAATTCCCAAAACAAAGTTAAGCCTCGGTCAGGTGTTTAGAATTTTCTTCCGGATCTAGGCCAGTAAGCAATTGTAGTTGCTGTCAGTGTGTGGACTTGAGACAGCAAAAGAGTCCCACTATTCCTAAATTGAGTGAGAGAACTCATAGGCCAATATCCATGAAAGTGCTCATCCTGGAAAGTCCACCTACGTCTGGTTTGGAACAGTTAAATTGCTTAGCAACATCCAAATCAAAAACAATCAAAATAAAGATCCAGCTAAATGGTCACATGTTTCCAATGGAGATACCAACACAGTCATTTCAGTGATTGCAAAACCAGTCATTAACAAAATTTGCTCCAGAATCCAACCCTTAAGTTTATGCAAGACCTTGGCTAGACTGAGATCTGATACCAGGGAATCTTTGTAGATTAAGGGTATAATTTCCATGTTAGTCTGTTATGAGAAACAGCTGGTTCAATTACACTGACTGTAGTAAAAGGCTCAGGCCCAGGTTTAATAGGGCAAATTTGGTTAAGAAAGATTCACCTAGGTTGGCTCAACATTTTTTGATGAGAACATGGCTGTCTGAGTGAAGTCCTAATTAACTACCCAGAGGCTTTTCAGGAAGGTCTTGGGGGGGGTTATCAAATGAGACAAGGCCACCTTGCAGGTTGAACAGGAAGCAATTCTATGCTTCTGCAAGACCCGCCCAGTACTATTAGCCTTGTGGGTAAAAGTAGAGGCAGAAATCAGAATGCTGGAAAGCGAAAGGAATTAGTCAGGTTTGTGGAATAGGCAGCACCGGTTGTACCAATTACGAAGCTCGACGAGTCAGTTCGCCTTTGTGGGAATTTTAAACAAATTATAAATGGCTTTTCACAGCTAGATAAATACCTATTCACTCACATTGAGGATGTGCATGTAAAGCTGGCAATGGGGCTGTCTTTCACAAAGCTGGACGTAAGCCATGTGCACTTGCAATTGTGGTTAGATGAGATTTCCAAGAAGTATGCTACAATTAATACCCATAAGTGTTTGCACCAATATATGAGACTGCCACTTAGAGTATCATTAGTCTGTGTAATTTTTCACCGGACAATGGAAAATATTTTACAAGGTCTACCTCATGATCGCCATTTATCTAGATGATGGACTAATAACAGGGAATACCAATAAAGAGCACTTAGAGAATTTGGACATAGTCCTTTGACATTTCTCCCAGGCGAGCATACAGCTTAGAAGGGAAAAATGTGTGTTCCATGCATCCCAAGTGACCTACTTGGGCTGCAGAGTTGATAAGACCGGGTTACACCAGTTAGAAGACAAAGTGAGCGTGATCAAAGGTACCCCGGCTCCCGCATCTGTACCAGAGCTTAAGACTTTTCTTGGGCTGGTGAATTATTATGGAAAGATCAAACATAACTTGGCTTCCATCCTAGCACATTTGTATCAACCTCTAAAAAGGGTCAGACTTAGAAATGGATATGCAGCCAAATCACAGCTTTCAAGGAAGTGAAGAAACAGCTATCATCCACACTATGATCCCAAGCAAAAGCTGATATTGACAAATGATACGTCCTCATACAGCATTGGGTAGTGGCTCACTTGGTGGTCTACCAGAGATGAATGCTCTGTAGCTCATGCATCCAGGTCTCTGGCTAATACAGGGCTTAAACATATCCAGATAGAGAAAGAAGATTTGGCGGTCATATTTGGAGTCAGGGAGTTCCACCAACACCTTTATAGATGTAAATCTGTAATGATAATGGACAAAAAACCCCTGTTAGGTTTACTTAAAGTGGACAAGGCAATGACACCCATAGCCTCAGGCCGAATTCAGAAGTGGGCTCTAAAACTAAGTGTGTATAATTACAAGTTGGAGCACCATCTGGATGAACAAGTAACAAATGTGGAAGCATTGAGCTACTTCCTGCTGGCAGACACACCACTGGTGATGCTATCATTGGAAGAGGCCATAATGGTTTGACATTTTCTGGACACACTTCTAGTCACAGCTGACAAATCAGGTTTTGGATGTAGGAAAATTAGATGCTGTCAAAACTGAAACAGCTGGTGGTGATGGGAGGAACCACCCGGTTGTCATACCCAGAGTTGATTCGGAGACAATGGATCACTAGACGATGACGTTATTACAGGGAGCAAGAGTGATTGTCATGAGCAAAAGGTCGCCGTCAGATACTGGCTGAACTCTACCAGGGTCATCCATGGGTTTCTAAAATGAAGATGTTAGTGAGAAGTTATGGCTGGTTGCCAGGTTTGGATGCAGACATAACCGCATCGGTGGGGCAGTGACCAGAGTACAAACAAGGACAAAATTTACTGCCAGCAGATGCCCATATTCGTGGAAACAGTCATGTAAAACTTGGACTTGTTTACACGTCAACTACGTGGGTCCTTTCCTGGGCTCAATGTTCTTAATCATTATGGACAACCACTCAAAGTGGTTGGATGTGTATAGATTTCATTCATTAAAGATAGGGACCATGATAGAAAAACTGCAATATAGAGACTCCCGGAAGACACTCTGGGTACAAGAGGTGAGCTGGTGTGTATTGCACACTGCCTGTTTCAGAGGCAGAGTTGGAGGAGCCGGCCCAAAGGAGAACGAGAAAAGAACTGACCTATGTTCTTGAACTCAGGGAGGGAGGAATGTTGTGATTGTAATGAGGTCAGCTGGGTGAACCTCATAGAATTTGAGTTCCCTGAATGGGGCTGGTTGACAGATAAAAACAGGAGTGTCAGACACCATGATTCCCTGAGAGCTGGTCCTGAGGGAGCTGGACGACCAGTATCAAAGACTTCCTACAGATAAATAAAGGGCGACTTGGAGACAGGATATCAGCCAGTCGAGTGATTTCAACTGTCCTTTCCTAAACATCATGGTGACTCTGCTCAATCAGCTCATTATTTTCTCAATTTCCAGTTCTTACATCTTTTATATTAGTTTTTCATACTTTCCTGACTACTAATGCCAAGTGAATTTCAGAATGTGAAGAATTTTGAACGATGATCACCAATGCGAATACTCTAACTGCCTCTTTCAACACTTTGGGATATATTTCTTTGAGTGCCTAAGGAAACACTGTCTCCTTACCTGATCAGCCTATATGGCAATTGATTGGGTCTTAATTGTAATCTGGAGCGAAAAAGCAAGACAGTCACTAATAACTTTCAAGAAGACCACCTATTCCCTTGCCAAGGGCACTTTGGGACAGACAACAAATGCTTGCCCTGTCCAGCATTACCCTTATCCAGAAAATGAAGAAAAAAATTCATCATCGTTCCAACTTGTTACTTCTCCAGCACCCAACCAATACTTTATCTGTCTTCACTGTACTTTTCAACCACCACTGATGTTCGCTCATCTTCCATTCTCAGGACAAATCAGCAAAGAATCTGAGAGAGAGATATATACCCTACATCACAGCCATCACCCAAGTATTCAACCCAGGAAGGTTTTGGTCTGCACAAAGGCATGAGCCTTGTGGAAGAGGATGTTGGTGGTTTTTCTGAGCAGAGTGTGCTATGTGTAAATCTGCTTTCACATCGCAAATATTCTCTAAGATTCACAACTTCTAGCTGTATTCTCATGGCTTTCCCTTGCTATTGGTCAGATTCTCAGTGCCACCCTTACTCTACATCCTTTCTCCTCCATTAATGAAACACAGCCAGCGATTCCTAATCTATGCTGATTGTGCAGAGCAGAGGGAATAAGGATGCAGGTGCACTTAGCAGGTAGTGTACTTATGCATGGAAAGTTAAGATGGCACAATGAGGATGCCAGCTGAGCAAGTAAAATACCAGGAAATGATATAATAAGCATGATTCAGCCAAGAGGATATGTGGTAGCTTTGGAATTTCCCCTTTGTGCATAGATTCAAGCCTGTGCATTTCTCAGCTGTCCTTCAATGACAATGTCTCATGTAGCTCCTGCAATGAATTGGTTATAAGCATTTTATCTGGGAATATGAAGCAGCAATTTGATTGCAATCAAAAGTATATTCCTATACATTTTAGCCAGACACAGTATGCAAGATTATTAGTAAGAGAGATGACTCATCATGTTGCTGGAAATGTTATCATTAGTCCATCATGTAATTAAAAAATACAATGGCATTTTGGAAACTTGTTACATCAGAGTGAGTTAAATACAGTTATCACATTAAACGGATATACATCTATATACTGAGATACAAGCTGACACCCCTCAATAGAGAAGTGAGTGACATGAAGCAATAAACTTCAAAGAGTGGCACAGTGGTTCAGTAGTTAGCACTGCTGCCTTACAGTGCTAGGGACCTGGGTTTGACTCCAGCCTTGGCTGACTGTATGGAGTTTGTACATTCTCCCTGTGTCTGCATGGGTTTCCTTCCACAATCCAAAGATGGTTTGGTTAGATGAATTGGCCATGCTAAATAGTGTTCAGGGATGTGTAAGTTAGGTACATTAGTCAGGGATAAATGTGGAGTAATAGGGTAGGGGAATGGGTCTGGGTTGGGATACTTCTTGGAGGGTCGGTGTGGACTTGTTGGGCCAAATGGCCTTTTTCCACACTGTAGGGATTCTATAACTAAAATGAATATAGTTTTCCTGCAGCATTGAAATGCAGATGTATTGTGCTTCAATGAGAGATATGACATGAAGGTTGTTAGAGGCTGACACATGTCAGATGCCAATATCTCGAGAATGAGAGGAAGTAGTTTTAGAATAATGGGTAGCAGATTGAAAACGGAGTTGAGGAGGAATTACTTCTCTTGCAGGATATAAATCTGTTGAATTCACTATCCCAGAGTCTGGTGGATGCTGGGATGTTGACTAAAGTTAAGGAGGAGGTAAACAAATTTTTAATTAGCAATGAGTTGAAGGGTTATAGAAAGCCGGCAGGAAAGTATAGTTGAGGCTGAGGTGAGATTAGCAATTATCATATCAAATGGCAAATCAGGCTCGAGGGGCTGAATTGCCTACTCCTGCTCCTAATTCTTACTTTTTGTTCTAATGTGGCCCGTGCCCTCAGAGTGTGCCCTGAGGATATGTTTGATGGGCTTTCTCGATGTCTACCTATGTGTCAAGTTTAGCAAGTTAGCAGGCTTAATGTTTAGAAGATATGATAGTTAGGTGAGGTATGGTGGCACAGTGGTTAGCACTGCTGTCTCACAGTGCCAGGGACCTAGGTTTGATTCTAGCCTCAGGTGACTGTCTGTGTGGAGCTTGCATGTTCTTCCTGCGTCTACGTGGGTTTCCTCTCGGTGCTCCGGTTTCCTCCCACAATCCAAAGATGTGCACGTTAAGTGAATTGGCCATGCTCAATTGCCCTTTGTGTTCAGGGATGTGTAGGTTAGGTGCATTAGTTAGGGGTAAATGTAGAGCAATGGGGAATGGGTTTGTGTGGGATACTCTGCGGAGGGGTCAGTGTGGACTCGTTGGGCTGAAGGGCCTGTTTCCACACTGTAGGGATTCTAGCATTCACGTTCTTAATAGAGTCAGAGTCATGCAGCATAGAAACAGATCCTTTGGTATAACTCGTCTATGTCAATCAGGTTTTCCAAACTTAACTAGTCCCATTTGTCTGCATTTGTCACATATCCTTCTAAACCTTTCCTATTCATGTACCTGTCCAAATATCTTTTAAATGCTGTGACTGTACCTGCATTTGCCACCTCCACTGGTAGTTCATTCCATATACGACTAACCCTCTATGTGAAAAGATTTGCCCCTCGTGTCAATTTTAGATATTTCACTTTAAAATTATGCCTCTAGATTTGAACTCATCTACACTAGGGAAAAGACCTTTGCTATTTACCTTATCTATACTCCTCACGCTTTTATAAATCTCAACCTCCTATGCTCCAGTGAAAAATGTCTCGGCCTGTCCAGTCTCTCCTTATAAATCAAATCCTCCAGTCTCGGTAATATCCTTAAACAAAGCATTTAATAAGCAATTGTTCCCTCTTAAATGGAAGCTCACCATTGTCAAGTGAAAACTCACCACACCAGTTGTGAAAAGCATAAAAAAAATGCAACGAAATGTCCCCAGTGTAGAGATCAGCCTTGCTTGGCTTCTCATCCAATTCTGGCACAAATCTTGCCATAGACTATGTCACCCACAGGTTCACCCATTCAGTGATGTCTAGGTTTTCGATAAACCAGGAGGTGAAATGTTAGCGGGGATAGATGGATATTTGGAGTAATTAAATCAATCATGATCCTTTTGAATGGTGGAGCTGGCTTTCGAGGCTGACAACCTATTCTTCCTACTAATCTCCATGTTAACAGTGCTTTAAATCTGTTGTTTTTTAAGCTTGTATTCTCATACTTACCAATGCTGTTTTGTATGAATGATTACAGAGTTTGCCAGACTCACTATCACAGAAATGTTGCAGTACTTACTTTATTTGCAAGACTTTTTCTATTGCTGTAATACTTTAGTGACTTCTTCAATACAGCCTTAGTTGTATTTCTAGCAGTACTGCATTAATTTAGTGCTTTTAAGCACTTTAAAATCCATTTCTTGGATATGCTGTATCTCTGCACAATTTATTGTATTTTCCTGAACTTTTCAGGAGTTTCCTGCCTTTTTTAATGTTCAAAATGGTGACTTCCTGCTTTGTCTATATTTTCCTATTTTTTTCAGCCAAGATGTATTCGTTTTTTTCTTCCCATGTGAAATGAATGTTTTCCTGCCTTTCGTGATCTAAAACACTAATCACTTTCTTCCACATAAATTTTAAAATAAATTATCCGAACTGTGGTCTTTATAAACTTTTCAAATAAAATTTGCAGCTTAATTATTGAATATAGGCCGTTTAACACCAGAAAGTTTTCCTGATTTATTTTCTTCCAGCAGACTCTATCCCTAGATTTCTTTAAATTTGGAACTTTCAGCTTAAATTCTGAGGACTTCCCGATTGTGTAGTTCCATTCTAAATTTCTTTTCTGGCCATTCCTTACAGCTGTGCCTGATGGAGCCTAATGTCATAATGTCTGGTAATGACAGGTGAGAACTCTCTTTTAAACTTCCTTGCTTTCCTTTTAAGATCTCCGAACCATTTTAACTATAAAGTTACCCATTTTCTCTTTGAGATCTTTAATTTTTCTCAGCCTTCATTTGCTTCTTACAGAACTTTGTTTTCTTAGTTTGGCTAGTTTTTATTTTCTTTTGTCCTTGCCAAACCTTTCGTTCCCCTGCTTCTTCCAAGATTCTGAATGAAGTTTTGTCTCTGATGTGTTCACCTTGCCATTTTGCTGCTGCTGTCCCTTTCTGTTGGTAATAATATTTCAGGTGTGACCTGACTGTGCCTTCTTAAAGTGATAATGAGGGGCAAACTCAACCGCTTGATTTTTTTCACTTTTCTTCTGGGTTTGCTTGATTTCTTAAAAGATATCTGCACTGTTGCAGCCATGTGATATTTTCCCAGATGATCATTTCTGATACTTTGTGATATTTGTCATTAGTGGTAGATGATTCAAGTCTGGCATTCTCCATTCTGCCATTTTCCATTCCGCCATTCTCACATTCTGATCACTTAATTTGAACTATCAACATCTGTTCTCCATCAGTACCCTACACCCACTACCTCCCCCCGAAACTATAGGTGTCCCCTCCACACTTCACTTCAGCTCTGATGAAGAGTCATCTAGACTTGAAATGTTAGATTGCTCTCTCCATGAATGCTGTCTTACCCACTGGGATCTCCAGGATTTGTTGTTTGCAGTACAGATTCCAGCATCTGCAGTAACTTGTTCCCCCATTTAACTCTAGTGATGTGGAAGTGCAGCTAACTGCAGCTGAGAATTCAGAATGTCTAACCTCTTTCTGCTTCCCTTTGCTACTCTATCCTTACTCACAGAGTGGAATTCCTTCATCCAATTGCTGTTGCCTGTCATTAGTGGGTTAGTAAAATAAGTAGACAATTTTACTTCTTGGCTACCTTCTGCACAAAAAGTTTGGGTCATCTTTGTCTTTGCTGCATTCTCCCCCCAGCATTTCTGCCCTTTTTTTGAGAGAAACATAGTTCTGAATTATTTTCCTGTGGTCCGATGGCTAAATGTTTGTAGTAGAAAGTGATTCCTGGCACACAGAGTCAAAATTCAATGTTTTCTGTGATTGCTCAAAGAATATTCAAACCTACACAACATTTCTGCATAATAAAGAACAATAATGATTAGGAAAGACTTACAAGGTTTCAGTGATCTCTCCACAGTGAAAATGAAGTCTAGTGTGTAGCAACCCCCTCACTCTGATTTGATATCAACTATGCCCCAAAGATGAATAGAGGACAGATTGAGAATTTTTTGCCTCAAATAAAGATAACCATCGGATAGAATAGAAACAACTCTCGTTGTATCCAATTTAAAATTAGCTTTCTTGCCATTGACCACAATATTTGCATACCATAGTTTGTACTGTGTAAAATCAGGGAAATTGAATATTCAGAGTGGCCTGCTATATCCTCTAAGAAGAGTTCACTTTGCTCTTCAGTGTTGTTTAATGCCTAGCTGGTGTGGTTTGATTCTAATTTTTTCTGCTGCTGATACAAATCTGAATTTTTTTTTTGTCTCTTGGAATTCCTGATCCTTTGTAATACTGGCCAGAACTAGCTCCTACTGGTGGAGTCCATTGTTGATATCTTATTAGAATCAGAAGAGTCACAGAGATGTAAAATATGAAAACAGACCCTTCTGTCCAGCTCATCCATGCTGGATATCCTAAATTAATCTCGTCCCATTTGCCAGCATTTGGCCCATAAAATGAACCAAGCTAAGCACTAGACTAAACCCTTCCTATTCACATACCCAGATGCCTTTTAAACGTTGTGATTGTACCAACCTCCGCCACTTCCTCTGGCAGCTTGTTCCACACAAACACCACCCTCTGCATGAAAAAAGTTGTCCCTCAGGACCCTTTTAAATCTTTCCCTGCTCCTCTTAAACCCATGCCCTCTAGGTTTAGACTCCCCTACCCTGAGGAAAAGACATTGGCTGTTCATCCTATCCATGGCTTTCATGATTTTATAAACTTCTATCAGGTCACCCCACAGTCTCCAACCATCCAGCTTATTCTGCATCTCCCTTTAACTTAAAACCTCCAACCATGTAACATCCTGGCAAATCTCTTCTGAAGTTTCAAGTTTCACAACATCTTTCCTGTAGCAGCAGACCAGAATTGGACCTGTGCAGCTTCTGCTGGCAAACGTTCAGCGTGCTATTTTCTTTCCTATCAGTGTAAAGGCCTCCAATTTGCTGTCATGGATTACTCAATGTGGCCAACTAATTTTCTTGCAACTTTGTTATTTGCCATGGGTGTTTTTCCAGTTTTGACAGCTTTGTGCAAGCTTTATCTCTCCAGTCTAGTGCCTAGCTTGGTTTGAAGTTCATCATCAGCTGCTTCCTGTCACTGCTGGGCTTCTCTTCAGGATTTTTTCCCACTTCTGTAACTGGATTGTTGGGTTGGCTGCATTATACACCTAAAGCACTGTATTGCCAATACTTGCTGCTTTGGGCTGTACTTGCTGCTTTCATCTGGTACTGTGGGTCTGATTACCACTGTCACCTTTACTTAATACAACAAGGCACAATGGATGATATGAGAGGACATGCCTGTGACCCTACAGGCTAGGCAAGAGTTCCATGTGATCTGACATCACCATGATATAGCTCCTTGAGCACATGTTCAATCGTGCGACAATAATATGACTTTAAGAAATGTATTGTGTCCTTTTTTCTGAAGAGAGGTTTTGAGCCATAGGTGCTGAGCTGTCCTTTCCAAGCCAATATCTTAAACAGCTTGTAGGACCTTGGGGTTTTTAAAAGTTGGAATAACAGAAGCAGCATGACAGAGTAGAGTTTGTTTCACACAGAACCAGAATTTTAGTTTAGTTTTCACCAGTTGTTGGGGTTTTGAGGCTGATTGTGGAAGCTGCTACGTGGTCTGCCACAGCTAAGAGCTCTTCTGCCAGAATCATATGTGAGACAATCATTTTTATTGACTTTACCTTTGCCAAGAGTGTATTTATGGGATGTTACTACATTAGAACAGTTGCAGTTTAGTAGATGAGTAAAAACAAAGCTTAGTAGATGAGTAATCTACCGTTCTGTTAAGTTTTATCATAGAGTTAAAGTTAAATTAGTTCTTCTTGCTTTTGTTTGTATTTTGATTATTTGGTAAGACTAAAGTGTGTTTTGCTTAAAGCCTAGTAATGTAACCAACTGAATTACATCTGGAACGCAGCACCTTACGCTTGCCATTGAATAAAATAAAAGTTAGGGTCTAGGCTACCTCCTTGATATATTTGGAGGGGGTTTGGTTTGGTCCATAATAGTAGCTATTCTTAGAGAGTGAATGTATAGTTAATCCTTTACTCCATACCGCCCTTGTTCCCTCCTGCTCCTAAACCTCTTTATTTTGCCAGTAGGATAGATTTGTCTCTGCTCATCATGGACTGGAGAAAGAATAATATGTTTCTGTAGGGTGGATCTTCACTTTGCCAGTTTCTCTCTCACCCTAAGATTTAACGATGATTTTGACAGGAAATCCTTCACTGCTATGGATTTTAGCCAGCAGCACTGCAGCACATAATGGAATGTAAGTTCATTCAAATTAATTGTACCAGAGATTAAGGATCTGTCCCTGAAATTTCAGGGTGTAGCAAGAAGATCCTTGATATTGATTTGACCACAAGGAGGCTTGAGAGCATCTCTCTGCAAATGCCGATGAGCATTAGAATACTTTGTTATGTTAAGCATTTGTACAGTGAACGTTCCCCTGCATTTTCCAAAACACAGATCCAATGATACTTTGATTCCACTAAAACAGTTTTCCAAAGTGTGTAAAATAAATTCACGTTGTTTAATTTAAATACATGATATTAATGCTGTGATTTTAATTCAACGTTGCTGCTTTGTTATTATTGTCACAGAATACCTTCTGGATTTACTTTACACTTCTAAAAATACTCACAAAAATGCAGTTTAATTAAGTATAGGACAGTTGCAGAGAGACATGGTACTCAGTAGTTGGCAGTTCTGCCTCACAGCGCTAGGGACCTGGCTTCGATTTCATCCTCTGGTGACTATCTGTGTCAAGTTTGCACCTTCAGCCTGTGTCTACAGGGGTTTCCTGCAGGTTTTCCAGAATCCTCCCATAGTACAAGGTTGTACAGGTTAGGTGGATTCGTTAGTTAGCCTGTTCGTTAGTTAGCCTGCTCAACATGAACTGTATCAGGTTGACAATTTGGTATCCAAGGCATGAATTGATTTTTTTGGATCCACCAAACACTGTGCAGCCACGTAGTGCAGCTCTGGAATTTTTAAAGTTGGCACTGGCTAAAAGGACTGCAAATGCTGGAGATCAGAGCTGAAAATGTGTTGCTGGAAAAGCGCAGCAGGTCAGGCAGCATCCAAGGAACAGGAGAATCGACGTTTCAGGATTCCTGAAGAAGGGCTGATGCCCGAAATGTCGATTCTCCTGTTCCTTGGATGTTGCCTGACCTGCTGCGCTTTTCCAGCAACACATTTTTAGCACTGGCTTTAGGGATGCCCATTTAGTCTGGGTTATCTGGCCAGTAGTGACTTCTTCTGGATATGGCAAATGGGAGAATTGGGCTAGGTAAGCAGTTAATGAGGTGGGTTTGGGACAATAGTGCAAGAAAAGACTGAGATTAGTGGAGAAAACACTCCATAAAACCCAATGAAATTGACGCTAAAGCCAAGAAGAAGGTATTTACAAATATTTGCAGTAAGTAAATGGACTTAAAAAGCAGAGACCAAAGTATTCAGTGACTTCAAATACAAATGCATTTTTAAACAAGGAAAGTATAACGATTGACAAATAGATTAAAAAAGACTCCATTTATCCCTGCCTCCTTAATATTGCTTCTACATTGCAAAGCTTGTGCTTACATGCTGTTATTATTAGTCTTTCATTGTATTTGTGGTTGATCTGATCTATGTGAGAATAGAATCATAAACCTTTGCTTTCCATTTTGCTTAATCCCTATGTTAGGCTTTGCTAATTTTTCAAATCCCAACTGTATCATGATATGCAACTTCTGGCACTCATTGTCCCAAATCCAGTCTTAAACAAGTAGGAAGGCTGGCAGTAAATAAAAAGCAAAGAGCTCTTTTAAAAATTATACTTTCATAACCAAGCATAAACTGCAGCTGTGTTTATTCCACTTATGAGAAATGTATATTTAAACAGACTGCATCACAAATGGAGTCTAAATGGAGATATTTGATGAGGACTGAGAATTGCTTCAAAATTTGAGATCTCTTGGAACATTTCAAATACTAATTTAAAATGTTAGTCATGTTTAACATTTAATTCAAATTGGAGGTCATGGTGATTGATGTTTGCTGAAATCCAGGTGATGATGCAGATGTCATGTGTCTGAGCTGTAGATTGTTGCTATTGTAAAATAAAGTCATTTTGAAAACAAGGGCATTACAACTAAATACAATTCAGAGTTACTTTTTATATCAAGGTCAAGTTGGAGCATTGTAGACTATCATACAATCCCGGAGAAAGTGAGGACTACAGCTGCTGGAGAGTCAGAGTTGACAAAGCATGGCGCTAGAAACAGCAGGTCAGGCAGCATCCAAGGAGCGAGAGAGTTGCCATTTCAGGCAGGACCCTTCTTCAGGACTGGCCCAAAATGTCGACTGTCTTGCTCCTCAGATGCTGCCTGACCTGCTGTGCTTTTTTCCAGCACCACGCTATTATGCAATCCCAATACCTATACTCCCTTCCACTATCATGTATGACATTCTGAAGTTTGCATAGAAGCATGTTCAACGTTTCTGCACACAACAAAAAGCATGCATGTCTGTCTCCACATACCCTCTAGATCATCTGTTTCATATCCTTAATAGAATCCTGCAGCATAGCTGGGACCTATCAGCATATTGTGCTGCTGCTTGGTCTTTAAAAGACCGACCAATTAGTTTGTCTCCTCTTTTATTTTCACCACAGCCCTGCAAGTTCTTCCTTTTCAAATGAATATCCAATTGGATAGCATTTGCTGAATAATCCTGAGAGTATGAAGAATTGCACTGCCAACTAATTTTGGATTGTCAGTCAGGCTTGGAGTGTCGCACACTTTAGTTCTGGAAACTACATATAAATTTGCAGGATCCTGTTCTTTGCAGACAGAATAAATATTTGTGTGCACTGAGGCATTTTATTTCAACAAAATAGATGACAACTGGGCTCATTTCTCAAGTAAACTCCCTACTGATCAGTCGACCTGTTTTCTTTAAGATTTAAACAAATCCTGGCAGTTCACTGTCAATTAACTGGAGCATTCTCCAAGGCAACACCTCTACCAATTAGAGTGCACACCAACTGGTCAATACTGTCCTATATCACCATTCCTGACTGTGTGGCCCAGACTTACTTTGCTTGACTTCCAGGACAATCCAGTTCATTTACTAAAAGAGTAAGAAGCTTCAGTCTTGAATTGGGCTAATCACCATCCTGGTCTAGAAATGCTTAGCCCCTGGATTGATTGTGGTGGCACTCCCTGACTGACAGGAACATTCACACAAACCAGTGCTGTTCACCCACTTACACTGTGTTTGGCATGTGTGCTGTAGCCACAGGTGCCATCTATGACATTGACATAATACTATGTCATAGATACCTATCTTTTCAAGTTGATGCTGATGTGTGACCTATAGTCTCAAGATTAGCTATCCCTCTCAGCCGCAAATAATTGCCTTGTTTCCTGCACTAGCTTCCACCTCTAAAATACAGGCCATATTACTCTTGTACTGCTGGGTTCTGTGATGGCCCAGGGACATGTCCCATCATAGTCACGTTGGATACCCTTACCTTAGTTTGACAGCTTGTAGCAAAAGTGAAGACCACAAATATAAACTAGAATGAGAAGAGGCAAAGAATTTGCCTGAACTGGAGACTTAAGACCAATGCTATTGTTACATGCATTCAAATATCTGAGGCATTCAGTATTTCGACTGGGCAAATGATAATTGGGAAGGTGAAGGTGTAATTATTGAGATACAAATGCACACATATAATTCACTTATCACTCAATGGTGAGAAGTCAACTTGCCTTTGGAGACGGGAGAACTTATTGTCTAAAGTTTACCTTGAAGGTGATAGCTTCATTTTCACATTCTCAACCAATTAAATTCATATGCCCCCATTCACTTCCTCAGGACAGAAAATTTCTCCCCAGGGATGGAACGTGCAGTGCATTTCAACTGATGCCTACTTGAAAAACTGGAGTTGGCAGAAAAGATTGGTGGAGGGTGGAGGGGTCTGGGCGGTGACCTTAAGCCATTGTTAATGCACTGGCTGAACTTGCTACAATTTTCAGAGCCTATTTGGACCAACAGATTCAAGAATAGCTTCTTCGCTGCTGTTATTAGACTTCTGAATGGATCTTTCAAAGTTCAAATTTAATGTTGACCTTGTTCTTTGTGCGCCTTCTCTGCAGCCATACCATTGTATTCCTTACTTTGTTCTATTGCCCTTATGTATTTTGTATGGTGTGATCTGCCTGTACTGCATGCAAAACAAAACTTTTCACTGTATCTCCATACATATGGCAATAATGAATCAAATCAAAAAAATGTAGATGAACAGCAGGCCCACCTATTTTGGTGGGAGATGGTTAACTGTGCATATCAGAGTCCTATATTGCTTGAAAAGCCAATTGGCTTTCAATGCAGTATACAACACCCATTTAAGTCAGCAGTAATGTTATTTCATATGAAAGGAAGTTGATAATTATGGGTATTTTTGATGTCAAGGGTCTGATCATGCAGTTTCAGTGAATAAACCTTAAAAATGAAAAAAAATCAACATATGTCATTGCTTTGCCATATTGTTGTGTTGCTGCTGGAACCCATTCCATTTTGTCATTAATCTTGTCATGTTTCAATAGATTGTGTTATATATGCTTTTGCTATGAGTGAAAATGCATGTAATGTAAAAATATGCTGTAGAAACAAGTTCGACAAGTCAGCATTGGGTTTGATTGATGCGTGACTTCTTGTGTGATGTGAACAAAGAATTACTGAACAAAATCAGCCTTGGTTGGCATGCAGGGAGAACAGAAGCAGATAGGCTACAGTAAACAGAGCTACTTAACCAGAAAATGTAAGCTCTAAACCGACATGAACTTTGCAGCTGACTGTAGAGGCAGCACACCGTGGCTTTTATCATATTAGAGTTGATATTATACAGTTCTGTGAGGTGAAACAAGCAAAATGTATTGAGGTCAGATGAGAGGAGCCTTACAGATATGATCTATGCAACTGCCAGTGTTTCAGAATACATTATTCTATAATAGTTTTGTTACATTGAATTCTTAGTTATGCACAAACTGGGCAAGGAAACTATGGTTTCTGAGATAAATAAAATTTTATCGCAAATTCATTCAGAGACCAAATCAAATGCACATAACCTTTGAGTAAAATAACCAAATAGGAAGAATTCAGAAGTCAGTTCGAGATTTGGATGATAGGGATAATTTCAAAAGTATGGACTTGACTCTACACATGTTTTAAAGTTTCTTTAAAGCAGGTCCTGTTGTTATATGCCTTTGATGTTTAGCAATGTCATTGCTATTTAGCAGTGTGTGCTTACATTTTAGATTCATGTTCATAAGGTATGTTAAAGTTCTTTGTAGTCAAGTCACCTCAATCTTATCAGACCTTAGGGCTGCTGTGACATCAGATAGAGACAACCGATACTGCTTAACCTGAGGGTCACCATACCGCAAACAAGGGAAGAGGCTGAGAAGGAGAGACCTTCATGGTTACCTCAGCTGGTGCAGGAATTGAATTCACATCGCTGTATGTCACAAGTCACTCCAGCTAACTGACCTAACCGACTCTCATGTTAAGTGTGGATATAGGAGAAATAAAGATCATGTATGGACATACAGTCTTGTACCCTAGGAGAAAGTGAGCACTGCAAATGCTAGAGATCAGAGTCAAAAAGTGTAGCACTGGAAAAGCACAGCAGGTCAGGCAGCATCTGAGGAGCAGGAGAGTCAATGTTCCTGATGAAGGGCTTATGCCCGAAATGATGACCCTCCTGTTCCTTGTTTTTCCAGCACCACTCTTTATGACTCTATCCTTGTCTGTTGTCCCAAATAATTGTGACTCCTTTTAGATCACTTGCATACTCACATATCCATTCCAGGGAAGCCTTGTCATCTCTTCGGAAGGTAAGAATGCAAAGAAAAATCCAGGCCATTCAGAGAAAGAAAGTCTGGAAATAAAGTCATCCTGAACTTTTTTTAGGTGATCCAAATTAGGTCATGATCCTGATTATTATATAACAAATAGCTTCTGCATGAGGTGACCACTTCATAGGCAGAAACATGTCCAATTCCTGCATATAGACAATCAATGAACCAGCATTTAATGCAGTCTGACAACCTGCTCAACAAAACCCTTTGGGTTTGATCAAAACTTTGATCAAAGTTTGATCAAGTTAACTCTGGGTCTCCAATTTCTAACATGTTGTGACCAAACTCTTGTAGCATACCTTTTTAACTAGGTTCTGTCTTGTTCTAAGGAAGAGTAACACTGGACCTGAAATGATAACTCTATTTCTCCCTCCACAGCTCTAGCAAGGTAATATTAATAAATATCATAGTGATCTTATTATACAATGATAAAGACTATTGTAATTGCTCTACAACTGGTGGATATACCTCAGTTACAACCAGCCCAAAGTTCTGGCATTCCATTTTTACAACCCCCTCTCTCTGGCTTTCTCCCTTTAAATTTACAGTTACATTTCCTCTGTGATTAAGTACTTTGTCATCTTTTCTAGTATCTCCTTATGTAGTTCGGTGTCTTGCTTTATTTATAATTCATCCATGAGGGCCTTAGAATGTACCACACATTAAAGGCGCTATGAAAACATAAGTTATGCGAAATCATGGGCTATCATTAGTAACAACTTTTAAGAGTTGATTTATTAGTTTTCCTTATAACTGGGGGCTATGAATTGCTTTATTTTTCTTATTTAGAATGTAATTTGTTTATTTCTAATGAATCTCCTCAGGTAGTGACTATTTGATGGAATATCTGACCTGCTATTTCGGAAACCACAGCTTACATGATTGTATTTATCTCATGTTGTTTTGGTTTTATGCTTGCAACAACAAAGCTGTAGTCTCTGCAAAAGAGAGTTTAGATCAGTAGAAAGCTTGCATGTACAGAGTCCTGTTGCAGAGCAGGAAGAGATGTGTTAGCTTGCAAACTTAACCCTGGTCTGCTTGCTTTGTGTCTCACTGTAATTTATTGGTGGTCCCCACAGTTTACTGGCCCCAAAGCGAATGATTTTGTCTGATGATTGCACTCAGTTGGGTTCCTTTCCTTCCTCCCACCAAAGTCCTTTCCATACAAACCATTTAAATAAAGAAATAAAGAGAAAGTGAAATTAATCATAATTATTTTTAACTCCACAACTAATATCTTTTTAATGATGGCAAGGCTCCTCTTTAAATTGCTAAATGCATGCCATTATTTCCTGATTGAATGGACTGTCTTTGCTGTACAGAGGCTTTATTGAAGACGATTGTGTGATCTAGGTCTATTTGCCAGCTGTCTGAATCACAGGGAGCAGATTTCTGTCTAGATTGTGACTATCCTTTTATTTCGAAAGGCTTGTAAGTGGAAACTGTTCAACAAATGGCTCAAACAAATCTCGATTTCCACATCGTTTAGTGCAATTGCTCCAGAAAATGAAAATGGAATACTGAAAAATTAAGATTTAAGTTTTAATGAAAAAAATCCACTGCTCAAACCACATTTGAAAAGGCAATAGGGCAAATTTTTCCTTTTTCAATTAAAATGTTTTGTTGAGTGATGTTCATGGTGCCTGGTTTACCAAAGTTCAGAAAAAACTTCTGTCACAGAATAAAGAGCAAAAGGACTTTGGATGCTGAAAATCTGAAATGAAAACAAACAAAATGTGAGAGAAACTCAGCAGTTCTGACAACATCTGTGGAGTGAGAACCAGAAGTTAATGATTCGAGTCCCGAAGAAGACATATTAAACTCAAAGCGTTGGGTCTGTTTATCTTTCTAGCAATGCTGTCAGACCTGTTATAGAGTCATAAAGGTGTACAGAATGGAAACAGACCCTTCATCCAACCTGTCCATGCCGACCAGATATCCCAACTCAATCTAGTCCCACCTGCCAGCACCCAGCCCATATCCCTCCAAACCCTTCCTATTCATATACCCATCCAAATGCCTCTTGAGTTTTTCTGGTACTTCCTGTTTTTGTTTTAGACCGTCTTCCATTCTACCCCTCATTAATTGTGCAATTGGGAGCTTGGGCATCCTTCTTGAGGAATCTGCAGCCGGAAAGTCAGAAGTGCTCACTTCTTTTGATGCCATATTTAAGACCCAGCTGCACATCGCTTAAAATGCTGCAAGCCAGGAACTGCCACTGACACTGTAGTGCTTGACCACTTTCACTGAGGATATGACCTACAGAGCAAAGTTCATCACTGTTTGTGGACATGCATTTGGTAGTGTTGGTGGACTGAGAAATAGAGAGGAAGGCAGTCCTTTTTCCAGATGACTACTACACAAGACTATATCACCAAACCAAACCAGCCTGGACACAGATTTGCAGTTTGTGTTAGTGCTGTGAAGTGGAATGTCCAACAATGCACAAAGAAAGTTAATGATAACAAAGGAATCCACTGATCCATGGATCAAGCCAAAACTTTGTAGTCTTAATGAACTTTTCATGTTGATAGTGAACAATTAACCAATTAATAGGAGGACATGTTTCCATAACATCCCCATTCTCAACAATAATAGATACTAGAATCTGGAAGTGATACGTATCATTTGTTTCATCCAAGTGGAAGACAATAATTATCTCTAACAAAAGATAGAGCCCAACCTAACCCCTTCAATATTAGATTGCATTGTCATTGCCAAATCTCACAGAATCCCTACAGTGCAGAAAGAGGCCATTTAGTTCATCAAGTCTGCACCAAACTGGTCAATTTGTCTGCTTATTCACATGGTATCATATATGATAGAACCAAAAGATGGCCATAAAAGTGATTTGTATATTGTTAACTCAATGTCAATAGGCTGGATCAGAAGAGTATAGACCAGTCATCCCTTCAACTCTGCTCTCTATTTGGAGAGCACTGGTCTTGTGGTATTATCACTGGACTGCTCAATTCAAGGACCTAGGTAATATTTTGTGAACCTGAGTTTGAATCCTGCCATAGCAGATGCCATGCAATTATAGCAGATTGAGTTCAATAAAAATTTGGAATTAAGAGTCCACCGACAACCGTGAATCCATTGTTGGTTGTCAGAAAAAAAAACTATCTGGTTCACTAATATCCTTTAGGGAAACTGTTATCCTTACCTCGTCAGGCTTACATGTTACTCCAGACCCACAGCAATGGGTAAGTACGGATGGGGAATAATATTGGCTTGGCCAGTAACACCCTCATCATGTGGATAAATGAAAAATAAACGTCATTTTATTAAATCATGGCTCTATATCCTAATTCCATTGATTCTCCTTTTTGTTCTACATCTTTTAATTCTTTTTCCTAACAGAAGTCTTTTCAGTTAGGTTTTAAAGTATTCAATAGATGTAGCTTCAAACTTATGGCTACTTCTGCCACAGGTCCATCTGTTCTGTGCCAAAAAAGTCAAAACTGTCCTCCGTATCTGAGCTAATGCATAAAGAATGACCTCGCAATTGACATTCTAAAGGTTTGCTGCTACTTACAGAATTGAATCCAACATGAGTCAATAGCTTCAGCAAAATGAAGAAATTTAGCGAAACAAAACAAAAACATTAAAAATGGTGGCATAGCGCCATAATTGCATAACCCTGTGGTGTTAAATTAATGCCAACAACCTAAAGCGGCATGGTGCTGATTTCCAATTATAACAGAGCTGTTGACCTACCCTGACAACACCCTCTCTCTCCCATTCTTCCTTTGAAGCGACAGAAAGATCAGAATCATTTCAAAGACAAACAGGAAAAAAAAATCAATTTAATTGTAATTTATTTTTTAAAAATGACTCTGCTATTCCTACATATTTTGTTTTTCAGTTCTCTTGATTTCATGACTGATGGCAATCATGCAAAGGGATACCTTTGAAGTCATGAAATTGATCCAGTCTGGCTGTTTGATTTGTTTGAATTTGCTCTCATGATTGCTTTAAAATAAAAATTCAAACTTTTACTATTGGAAATCATAATGCTGAGTTCCTCCATTCAGATAAATTATACCCAGTGTAAGGTCTGTGAGCTAGTGGGCAAATGATATGCACATTCAAGTTATTACCTTGCATACTTTATAATGATATGGGTTTGTGCTTAATGGCTTGTTATATAATACCGAATGTCACTTTCTTTGGATCTCAAATCAATACACTTGAGAAGATCCCTGTGCAATCTTTAAATTGAGCATCCTATGTGACTGAACTCAGAATCTGTATTGCTTTCTGCATTTCTTGCGAACTGAATAGGAATTTTGTCAGACAAATCTAATGAATTAAAACTTATATCTCCATTTGAAACTAAATTGTAAACAATTATCATCAGGTCTCCATTTTAACTGTGCCTGACAGAGCCTCTCATCTATTTTGCCTTGCAGGCTAACAGCCAGAAACATTTCCCTGAGATTTGCTGCTACAAAGCAACAGTCTTAAATGCTAAGAAACAGATGCTGGAAGATGTGAACAGTAGGGAATCTTAACGTGTTATTGTAATCTATAAAGAAGCCAATTTGAACACTGTACATGATACATATACCTCTGCGTGTATGGACATCTACAAATTCTTATGCATATATTACATTATATGGACTACCTACTGTGATTATTAGGGTTTATTTGGCTCTTTCAAAAGTAGGCCTTGATGTGGTCACTTTGATCTTTCTGGCTAATCAATTTAAAACTGAAAGTAGCTCAAATTTCACCCGGATGGCACTGCTTTGCACCTTTTATTGGACTAAGTTTGTGATTGTACTACATAAGAGTGGATTAGTTTCAGATGAAGAAACAATTTGATGAAAATGCCTCCAAGTATGTGTGGCTGAACAAAAACAGTATTCCTTCCATTAGGAAAATAAAAACAGATGAAAGTGACACATGTGTCTTGTACACATGTTTCACTGAAAAGCTGAACCTGGAATGGTCCCAGTGATTTGATTGGCAAAGGCAAACACCAGCTCGGAATTGAACCCTTCAGACAAAGAATGTTCCAAAAGGCATTCAGGCCCTTAGGCTGTGAGGAAAAACAATGTGTTATTTGGTGATGTCACCTCTCATGTTTATCAGGTGATGATTGAATTGGACTGTAGTATTGTCAGTAATATTCCATTTTAACTTCAGAGGAATCATGTTTGTGACCATTGACTTTGTATCATAGCTGTTTATGTCAAAATCTGCATATTACTCTCCTGTACTTGAGATTCTGCAACAATCAAAGTTGAAGAGTGTGGTGCTGGAAAAGCACAGCTGGTCAGGCAGCATCCGAGGAGCAGGAGAGTCAACTATGTGCAACAATCAGGCAGTTTTATCTTGCTGATAATTGAATAAGTGAACATAAAGTTTTGATATGAAGTTGATGCCAGTTCAGGTCTAGGTACGAGATTCTCAGTTCTCATCAGTATTTAGGAAGTCCAAATTCTGATAAAAAGAATCCCCACACATTTTTGTTTAGGTACAAACCTGCTCTGTCAAAGAATGTGCACAAACATTCACATCTACTTCTAAGTGCTTCTGTTTCAGCAAAGTGTATTCAACATCAGGAGAAATAAGAATTTAATTGCAGTGCACACCAGTTCAGCTTTGTGTTGTAAATCAGCAGACGTGAGCTTTCTGGCTTTTGATTTCCTCTCTGCCTAGTAGTGTCACCAGACCATATTCAGTAAGTACAATATTCTGAAAAGTAAAGCTTCATGTTGGCAAATGCTTTACTTAGGCTAACCCCTCTCACCTGTATCCTGGGAAAATATGGTATAAAGTGATCTGCAACAATTGTATTCTTTTACGATTTGGATTCTAGTTTTCATAACAAATGTAGAAGTTGGATTCTCTTGAATCAAAAATTGAATTTATAACTTTGTTTTAGCCCTTTTAAAGTAATTCATATATTGAAGACAAGATTTCATAATGAATCAAAGTGTACCAGCCACAATAAATTGAAAGATGGTTTTACCCTCTCTTGTTTCAGAATTAGTATCATATTTATGTAAAGGATATGCTCAAGTATCAAATAAGAAAACTAACAATACTACAGTCCACTTCAAATCTGATTAATAAGACAGTGAATAATAAGACAGTGGATTTGTTTTGAAATAAAACTCACCCATTAAATGTCTTGATTGGGATTTTAATCATCTGCTGAATGAAAGTCACTTTAATATTAATTGTAAGTTCTGCAGTAATAATAATTATCCAATAAGTAAGAAATTATAACTAACACAAATTAATCTGACAGCAACAGATCAACATCTAATATGAGTGCTCCATAGCTCTAACACCACTTGAAATCCCAGCAAGGTTCTGATGGTGGAATTCATACTTTAAATCCTAGTGACATTGTTAGGTTGTGATTAGTTATGATCACTTATTATATATGTTTTTCTTTCAGGTCAAAATGATTCTTGTTGTAACTATTTTGCTGTCACTGCATTTCAATACAATATTTGCACTGTTCGTTGTGTTGACAGGAGAAATCAAAGTTATTACTAATCTGTGGCAATTACCCATGATAAAATGCTGGCTTAACTTACTTTATTGATGGTTCAGTTATATGCTTTTGTTGAGATCTAAAGTTGGAATGTAATACTGGGGTGGTGTCTCTGTCTCTTGGCCAGAAAATCAATGGTGATATGCAAAAGATCCAGTGGGCAATGAGAAATTTCAGACGATTGGGTCTTTTAAAAAAATTCAATAGCTTGTTAATTAATCATTTCAAAATAATGGGTCAATTGCTAATCTCCTCGTCTCTTTATCTTTTGTAATCTTGGTGATGATATTACATGGTTAACCCAAAGTCTCATGCCCTGTTTTTCTTTCAGGTTGGATGGTGGTGGGGATTTTTGGTTGTAAAATCCAGCCCAGTACTTCAGGTCAATGACTATTCGTCAGAACTGGAGTCAAGAGTTGAATCCTTCCAAAACCTTGGTCAAAGTTCATTGTAACCCAACAATTGAGCTGATTATAGGGTGTAAATTTTTCAATGATAGAAACATTACCATTTACCCATCATACTCCTCTGGGAGCTACCCTGCATCCTGATGAATGTTGAAGTGGTGAAAAAGTGCATATATGAAAACATACAAGACATAAATCATTGTTTGATTCTTGAGATTTGTTATGTGCTTGAAAGAGACTCCAGTCTGTGTTGTTCTTTCTAATATATTCAGCTGGAGTTCACAGACGTTGTTCTATTTGACTTTTGACAAGTTTGTTTTGCCATTGGTTTTCATGGAGCGCAGTGAGAGAAAGCATGGCCCCTGAACAGAATGAAATAAAATTTAAGCAAAAACATAAAAAGGCAATTCATTTCACTCAAATTGTGTGCTGTAATTCTTTAGCCTAGCATCCAACTGTGTTTTGAAAGTGTTTCAAACACTGAAAAGATTTTGGAGAAGGGAATACTTTTGAAAATACTTTTGGTTGACATTTCACTGCTTTAAATTGGCACAGTTGAATCTGGAAGCATTGAAACAACATTTGGCTTTACCTTATCAGTATAACACCTTATATGGATTGATATTCTGTGTTGTTTGAGGAAGTCTCCCCCATTTGAATTTTATTTCTAGGTATTGCAATATGTTTTATGATGTTTGAGTCTGCTATCGATACCCTATAGTCATGCCAAGATGGATTTCGTTTCTGACTTTTAAAATTGTGCTTACACTGACCACAATCTATTTACATGACAACATAATCCATGGATGCAACACTAGGACTCTCTACTGATTTCAACTACATATTTTACATTGCACACACTTTCTATTGTTACTTTTTAACATCTTTGCAAAGGTGAACTGAAACACTTGGGTTGGTAAATTAATATTCCAGAGCACACAACATCTCAAAAAGGCAGTTAGAAAAGAAAAGGGAGAATGGTAGCTCTGGTTGTAAATGATGACATCAGGATATTAGTAAGAAAGGAGCTTAGCCAACAACTGGAACATAGAATCAATACAGGTGAAGATTAGGAATATCAAAGGTCAGAAAATGTTAGAGGTAGTAGTCTATTGGTAGACATTTAGTCAAAGTTATCAATAAAGCTTGAATTAAAGGCAGTGTCATAGTTATGGAGGACTTGAATGTTAACATAGACTGGACCAATCAAATTGGCAGTGTTGACCTGGAAGATGAGTTGTAGAATGCTTTGGTAACAGTTTTTTTGGAGCAAACTAGGGATGAGGTTATTTCAGATCTTATATTATGGAATGAGTTAGAACTCAATGCTAAATGTCAAAAGTAAAAAAGTCCTAGAGGGAATTCTGATTGTAGTAAATTTGAATTCCATATTAGGATGTAAAATGATGTACTCTTATCATAAACAAAAATATTAAACTTAAACAACGTCAATTAAATAGGTATGAGGGCAGAAATGATTAAAGATGATTGGATAAATTGATTAAAAACTACAGCAGTGAGTAAACAATTTAAAGAAACAACTGAAAGTGTTCATCAAAATACATTTCATTGAAAAACAAAATCTCAGGGAGAAAGGCCCAGGTTCAGATCATTAATAGCATTTAGTTTATAAGAAAAGGCTTATAACTTTATAACAAATAGGAATAAGTCTGAGAATTGGGAATATTTCAAAAGCAATAAAAATGTCAGCAAAAATTCACTAAAAATGGATAAAAGATAGTATGAGCTTAAACTATCCAGAAACATAAGAACAGATTGTAAGAGCTTTTACAGGTATATAAAAGTAAGAGAGCAGCTAAAGTAATTGTTGATCCCAAAGAAACAGAAACATGGGAAATTACTTTGGCCATTGAGGAAATGGCAGAAATCATCTCTTTTGAGCTGAATTTTTATGACTTTAAAAATGGAGACTGGAAACTGATTCCAGCATTCCTAGCTCAATTCCTGGTGCCCCTAACTTTCATCAAGACTGGATAGGTTTGTAGGCCGATATGGATTACATGCTTGCACCCTTCACTCCTGACGTTCCCTGTTTCAATGTGGGGTTAGACACCGCTTAACATTGGGCTATCTTCTCAAGCAGTCGTGGTTCATAATCCCTCAGTTGTATCATGAACCATAGTCTGGATGAGGAAATTTGTTCAATGTTATGTTCAAAACATCTTAAGAATGTTTCACATGCCAACCCATGCCCCATTACTAACTGATCATTGCATCTCATACATTCATGCCAAACTCTGTCCTGCAACCAATTCCCCATGGACTCTTATATCATTCATACAAAACTGCACACCTCTATCCACCCCCATAACCACCTGCCCTCCATGCCAAACAAAACCCCTCTACTCACTTCCGATGATCCTTCATTTTTCTATGCCAACCTATGACTTTCCATCTAACTCCATTTCTGCACATACTATCCATATCAAGCTGTGTTTCTACCCAACCCCATGGCACTCATTCTCTCTATTCCAACGAATGACATTGCCAAACCCATTTTGTATAGATCCAATGAACCTACAGCAACAATGTCAGGTGTGAACAAGCTTTAAAAAAAAGTAATTCATTCATAATGTTTTTAAAGAAGTTGGTTTTACTACATCCTTTTAAAAGTGTCAATCAACTAGAGCTTTAATGCCTCATTATACATTTCTCCCTGAGATCCTGGATATCTATTGGTCTGTTGAAGCAGCTGCACACAAGCGAAATATTGGTTGATTGACAGCTTTAATGTCATAGATCTATTTCTTAGTTGCTCAAGATGAAGATGTCAATTGCTTACTGTTTTTACTTCTGAGATTCATTTATGACTGAGATGAAGGGAAATTTTCCGCTGAAAGGGCTGTGAATCATTTGAATTCTTTCCCTTAGAGGATGATGCATACATCATCATTGAATATAGTTAGAACTGACAAAGAATAATTTTTGGTCTTTGATGAAAACAAGAAATAAAGGAGAAGACAGAAAAGTGGAGTTAAAGTCCATAATCAGCCATCATCATATTGTATGGCAGAACAGACTTTCTGGGTTGCATGAGCTTTGTCTGTTCACATTTCTTATGTTCTTGCATTAAATTAAGACAGGTACAAGTCTTTAGACTACAATATTTCATGGTGGACATTAAGAATAACAGTCAAACTAAATTCCACTTAATTAATATAAACTTTCCTCTCTCTCCTAAAATTGATTTTAAAAATGTGTTGTTCACAGTAATTAAAACTTCAAATGCCATCTATTAAACATCTTCCAAAATCATTGCTTTATCCAGCAGAATGTGGCAGCTTGATTTAAAACTGAAAATGAGTAACCTGTTTACATTTGTGGATGTCTGAAGAGATGTTGTTTGCATTTTAAATAATCTCACCAGGTGCTTCAGTTTGGAAGAGCTTGCACTAACTCAACAGGTGATGTGAGATTTATTTGCATGAGGTCAATAAAAACAAACACAAATAGTTGAGGTGAGAAAAGAAAATCGTGATTGTTGAATTTCTTTTGGGAAAGAAACTGCAGTCCTTACCTGGTATGGCTTACATGTGACTCCAGACCCACAGCAGTGTGATTGACTTTTAAATGTCCTTTAAGCAATTAGGGATGGTCAATAAATGTTCTCCTAGTCTGTATACCCACATGCCATGAATGAATATTAAAAACAAGGGAATTGGAACTAGGCACTGGATCAGCAAAAGTTAGCCTAGTAAAGACATTTAAGATTTAGAAGGTTAACCTTTCATAGGACTGTAGTTTGTGCTAAAAGGTCAAACCACAAATGTTGACCTCACTTCTGTCAAGTGAAGCTTTTTACCTACTGCACATTTCCTGCATTTTCTTTTTGTTTCGTAAAAAAAGTTAAAAACACAAGCACAATGATGGAATGTTTTCTGCTTTTTTGATGATAGCAACTGGTACTACAGCAATCTCCTAATGATGTTTTAACTGAAGCTGTGTTGCAGGCTGTTCAAGGAGCTGATCTAGTCTGAAATCTCTGAGGATCTTGACAATGGTCCACCAATATATTTTCTCCTATCAAATAATTTAGATCAGTTAAATGTAAAACCTTTTTTTTCTGACACTTAATGCCATTTTAACACAATTTAACAAGTCATATCCTGAGGGTTGCATGGAGGTATTTGGAGCACCGATTTTGATGTCAGTTGCGTAGAAGGATAAAGCTGGTGTTTCCCTTCAAATTGATAGCTCAGGTGCTCCCTGGAGGGTGGAGGGATTGGGAGAAGTAGCTCAAACAGGCATATTATAAGGTTAATTAGTGGCTAATTGTTAAAAGTAATTTCTGCAGCTTGGCAGCTGCTTCTAAATCCCCAGTTCCTATCAATGGAGGCCAGGTTGTCAAGGTCAGGAATAAAAGAGCACGAAGTAACAAGATTTATTTCTCAAGTATTCTGACACTAGGCATGTTTGATTTTAACTCCAGCCATATCTGAGAATGGCTGGACAGCTGAGAATCCCCATGGCTTGTTGAATATGAAGCCTGAGCCATCATAATTCCTTAGCTTTTTATTCTTCTGTGTTCATGGATATGGACATCACTGACTAGGCAATTGCTCCCTGTTCTTAATTGCCCAGAGTCACATGTTCTTTCCCCCCAAAAAATTAATGAAACTGAATGGATTTATACAATTGACAGTGGATCGACCTGTGGTCCTCATGGATCCCACCTTTCCGAGATGACCATCCTTGACCTGCTCCATTACCACAATGAGTCGGACCTCATCTTCCACCTGGGCAGTCTATAGCCTGGAGCACTCAACATTGAGTTCTTCAATTTCAAATAACCTCCCTTCCCCTCCGCAACTCCCATTCCAGCCACTCTCCCTCTGTTCCATTCCTCTGATTGACCCTTCCTTCCAGCCACCAACTGGATTCAATCCTCCCATTGACCAACCAGGTCATACCATCTACCTCTGTTAACCTATCCCTACCGCAGTACCCCATGTTCCCCCCATCCCCCATGCCAACCTCCCCCCCCCCCCCCCCATCTGCAGTTTCCCCTATAACCACCACCAGTCCTGAAGAAGGGTTACACCCAAAACGTCGACTAATCTACTTCCTGATGCTGCCTGGCTTGTTGTGTTCTTCCAGCTTCCTGCTTGTCGACCTTGGATTGCAGCACTGAAGTTTTTTTTTGTCTCTCACAAAGAAGCCTCAGAAAAGTTAATTGAAATACTTACCTGCAACTCCTTCAGCCATTCTGTAATTCTTGATAGGCTTGGCTAAGTTGTGACTTTTTAACATAAATTTAGTCCAGACTTGTTTGGGGAGAATTGCCCTCCTGTACCTTTTCTGAACTGAGTGAAAGGTGACGTAAACCCAGCAACTGTCATTTTAATGATCCATCCACCCTCTTCCTACTTGTGAAGGTTTGGGTTAAAATCGGAATTTTCTGATTTTTCTTCCAATTATGGTGGCGAGACAATATGGGAATTACCCTTATCATCACAATTAGAAAGGTCTACTGGATTGTATGCCTGTCAGGCATCTAAGTGTCACCTGGTGGGTAAGGCAGGGCGGACCCAGAAACAAATATAAGGAGATGACCTTCAGTAGCCAGCACCTTACTCCCCCATCCATGCCCTCAACCACCTCCAGACTGCAACGAATCAACACTTGCCTCTCCCAACATGTCAGGCAAGCCATTTTGTTATCCTAGGAGATAGTGAGGTCTGCAGATGCTGGAGATCAGAGTTGAGAGTATGTTGCTGGAAAAGCACAGCAGGTCAGGCAGCATCTGAGGAACTAGAAAATCAAACGTTTTGGGCCAGAGCCCTTCTTCAGGAAAGAGGCTGGGAGCCTTGGGGGTAGAGGGAGATAAATGGGAGGGGTGTGTGGCTGGGGAGAAGGTAGTTGAGAGTGCAATAGGTGGATGTAGCTCGGGGTAAAGGTGACAGGTCAGAGAGGAGGGTGGAGTGGATAGTTGGGAAGGATGATCGACAGGTAGGACAGGTCATGAGGGTGGTGCAGAACTGCAAGGTTGGAACTGGGGTAAGGTGGTGGGAGGGGAAATTAGGAAACTGGTGAAGTCCACATTGATGCCATGAGGTTGAAGGGTTCCGAGGTGTTCTTCCTTCAGGTGTCAGGTGGTGAGGGAGTGGCGATGGAGGAGGCCCAGGACCTGCTTGTACTCAGCAGAGTTTTTTTTTCTTTATACAGTAGCTATGACCTAATTTCGTATTAGTTGCTAAACATGTTGAAATAATACCACTCCGGAAACTGAGATCCCGTCACCAAGTTGCCCTTTTTTATTACATGTGAAAAGTCCTTGACACTGATCCATCTCCTTTAGAGACAGCTCTTAGTGTCAAAATGTCTGACACTCCTATTTTTTTTTCCAAAGGGAAGGAAACACTTGCGTGGCCAGTCACAAAATGATCCAATCTCCAAAGGGAAGGAAACACTCACGTGGCCAGTCACAACTCCAGGGTGTTGGTGGACACCACATGCTCCCTCTCCAAGGACACCCGGGGCATACTCAGCAGAGTTGGGGGGGGGGGGGGGGTGTTGAAATGTTCAGTTATGGGACAATGGGGTTGATTGGTGTGGGAGATGTCATCCAAAGCACTCTATGGGAAGGCATCCAGTCTCCCCAGTCTAGAGGAGACAGCATTGGAAACAATGGGTACAATAAATGACATGTGAAACTTTGATGGATGTGGAAGGCTCCTTTGGGGCCTTCGACAGAGGTAAGGTGGGGCCAATTTTACAATTCCTGCAATGGCAGGGGAAGGTGCCAGGAGGGAAGAGTGGTTTGTTAGGGGGTGTAGACCTGACCAGGGGGTTGCAGAGGGAACGATCTTTGCGAAAAACAGATGGTGTGGGAGGGAAATATATCCCTGATGGTGGGGTCCATTTGTAGGTGGTAGAATTGACAGTAGATGATGTGATTTATACAGAGGTTGGCGGGATGGAAGGTGAGGACCAGGGGGGTTCTGCCTTGTTGAGGTTGGAAGGGTGGGGTTCAAGGACAGAGGTGCGGGACGTGGTTGAGATGCATTGGAGGGCATTGTCAACTACGTGGGAGGGGAAATTTCAGTCTTTAAAGAAGGAGGCCATCTATGTATTCTGTGGTGAAACTGGTCCTCCTGGGAACAGATGTAGCGTAGGCGGAGGAATTGGGAATACCGTTCCTTCTGCGAAACCTGATCTGGTCCATGGCCCCTAACAAGCCAGCTCAGCACTACCCTCATGACATATCCCACCGATCAATCATCCTTCTTATCTATCCGCCCCACCCTCCTCTCTGATCTGTCACCTTTACCCCCATCTCCATCCACCTATTGCACTCTCAGCTACCTTCTCTGCAGCAACATCCCCATCCCATTTATCTCTCCAACCCCGAGGCTCCCAGCCTCATTCCTGAAGAAGGGCTCCGGCCTGAAACTTCAATTTTCCTGCTCTTTGGATGCTGCCTGACCTGCTGTGCTTTTCCAGCACCACACTCATTTTGTTATCCTAGTCCAGAGGTCTGCTATTCTACTCACCTGCCAAGGAAATAAGGTGCAAAGATGTGAAGATCAGTAACAGACAGACTATGTTCCTGTGAAATGGCAGAATAATCTTGAGAGATTAAACGGTCTTCTCCTGTTCAAATGTTGGTCTCATTGATAATCCCCTTCAACAGCTGTCAGTAGTGGGAGGAATAGAAGCGCTAACAAGCTGTGGCCATTACAAAATATACTCTTTATAATTTTGCTAGGAACCTATCAGAATGTCTGAAAACTAGACCAGGAGACTGATATACTGATTTATTTTACATTTAATACAAAATGCATGCAGAAGCAGGAATGGGCTCAGCTGTAACTTCAGCATTGACCCTTTCATGCATTAAAAGTAGTAAACACTAGACTCTGCACAGGGTTACTGATATACCTTATAATCTCATGTTTCGTTCTGCAATTGAAAATTATCCTAGGGTTCATCCCAAGAACATACTAATAATCTGTGCCATTGACTGTGGGACACAGATACATCACCCTACCTTATTTTGCTTTTGAACTTTGGTGTCAGCTTAGATGTCATTCATATAGCTGTACTAAGGGAGGACATATTGGAGGGGTCACCCAGCGAGGCAGTATGGATAGAGCTCAGGGATAGGAAGGGTGCAATCCCTTTTGATGGGATTGTACTAAAGGCCTGCCAACAGCCAGCAGATGTTAGAGGAACAAATACGTGGACAGATTATGGAAAAATGTGAAAACAACAGGGTTGTTGTTGCGGTTGATTTTAACTTCCCCGACATTGACTTACTCACTTAGTTCCAGAGATTTGAAGTTAAGTGTGTCCAGGACAGTTTTTAAAAAAATAATGTGTAAATAGTCCAATGAGGGATGGGGTCATATTACACTTGTTTTGAAAAATGACCCTGGCCAGCTGATTGAAATTTCATTGGGGGAGCATTTTAGGAATAGTGACTATAAGTTACTTCTGAATAAGGATAAGAGTTATTGTGTAGCCATAGTCTTACCAGACTGTAGGGGCCTCTCTCTTATTAGAGAGAAGCAACTGGTCATGATGTTAACCTGAGAGCCAGCTCAGGCAAGGGGGGAGGTTGAGAAGGAAAGACCCTCACAGTAACCAGTGATGGGAATTGAACCCACACTGTTGGCATCACATTCTGCAAACCAACGATCCAGCCAACTGAACTAAACCAATTCCCAATGATAAGTGTAGTCCATGGGTGAAAGTACTAAATTGGGGAAATGCTAACTGCCATAATATTAGATAGGAACTGGGGAATATAGCCTGAGGCAGCTGTTAAAGGGTAAATCCACGTCTGGTATGTGGGACTCTTTTAAAGGCTTATTGGTTCAAGTTCAGGACCTGCATGTTCCTGTGAAAATTAAGGATAAGGATGGCAAGAATCAGGAAGCATAAATAATCAAGACAAATTGAGAGCTTAGTTGAAAATAAAAATGAGGAATATGTAAGGTTTAGGAAACCAAAGACAGACAGAGCCTTTGAAGAATACAAAGATAGCAGGAAAGAACATGAACAAAGTAAGAAGGCTAAAAGGGACTATGAAATGTCTTTGGCATACAGGATTAAGGAAAATCCCAAGGCATTTTGTACATGTATAAGATGCAAGAGGTTTTGCTAGGGCAAGAATAGGTCCACTCAAGGACAAAGGAGGGAAATTATGTGTGGAGCCGTAGGAAGTGGGTGAGGTCCTCAATGCATACTTTGCATCGGTATTGACAGAGGAGAAGGTCATGATGGATGGTAAGTCTCAGTAGGGGTATATTGATATTCTGGCACATATTAATATAAAAAAAGGAGGCATTGGTATTTTAAAAAACATTAAGTTAGACAAGTCCCCAAGACCTGATGGGATCTATCCCAGAATGCTGAGGGAGGTAGTTGAGGAAATTGCTCGGGCCTTATATGAAACCTCCATATCCTCTTCATTAACAGGAGATGTTCCAGAGTACTGGAGAAGAGACAATGGGGTTCCTCTGTTTAAGAAGGGCAACAGGGATATCAAGGAAATTACACACCAGTAAGCCTCTTGCCAGTGGTCAGGAAATTATTGGAGATTATTCTTAAGGATATGATTTACTCACAAAATATGGACTTATTAGTGATAGGCAGCTTGGCTTTGGCAGGGTCGGTTGTGCCTCACAAACATGATTGAGTGAAGTTGACAATATTGATTACTGAGGACAGGGCAGTGGATGTAGTCTGCATAGACTTTAGCAAGACCTTTGACAAGGTCCACCATGGCAGGCTGATACAAAAAGTGAAATCACATAGGATCCGTGATGAACTGATAAGATAGATACAGAGCTGGCTTAGTCATAAAGACAGAGAGTAATGGTGGAAGAGTTTTTATGACTGTGATCAGTCATGCGCTGCAGGGATTAGTGCTGGGGCCCATGTTGTTTGTTATATATGTGTAAGTGATTTGGAGGAGAAGGTAGGTGGCCTGATTTGTAAATTTGCGGATGACACAAAGATTGGGGGAGCTGCAGATATGAAGGAAGATCGCCAGAGAATACAGCAGGATGAGATAGTCTGGAGACTTAGCTGGAGAAAATAGATGGGGTTTAATCCAGACAAAGATGGTCAAGAATGCACATGGCATGTTTGCCTTATTGGTCAAGGCATAGAGTCTAAAAATCGGTAAGTCATGATGCAGCTGTGTAAAACGTTAGTTGGGCCACATTTGGAGTATCGTGTACGGTTCTGGTCTCCATGCTACAAGGGGGATGTGGAGGCTTTGGAGAGGGTACAGTTTACCAAGATGTTACCTAGCTTAGAAGGTATTAGCTATGAGAAGAGATTGAACAAATTTCGTTTGTTTTTACTTGAACATTGAAAAATGAGGGCTGACCTGATAGAGGTTTACAAACTTTGAGAGGCATGGATAGGATGGATGGTAGGAGTCTCTTTTTCCCCAGGGTAGAAATGTCAATTGCTAGGCCATATAGGTTTAAGCTAAAAGGAGATGCGAGAGGCAAGAGTTTGCGCAGAGGGTGGTTAGTGCCTGGAATCTGTGGCCAGAGTTGGTGATGGAGGTGGATACAATAGCAACGTTTAAGAGACATCTTTGCAGATACACGAATAAACAAGGAATCGAGGGATACAGTCTTCATAGAGCCAAAAGGTTTTAGTTTAGAAAAGCATCATCTGTCAACACAGTCTTGGTGGGCCGAATGGCCTATTTATGCCCTGTACAGTTCTTTGTTTTATACCTCATGAGATACAAGTAAAGGATGGGAGAAATTGGTAATTAATAGGCACCCACATGCTAATTGATAAGAGAGAAGCACTGACAAAGGCACAGATGTAACAGCAATTACTTCTGTACTGTATCTGAAGTACAATATGTACAGACCCTCACATTGTAATTGTTCTGTGAAAGAAGGAAAAGCCATCTTACCTTTCCGGATGTTTTAATACAGCAGCGTGGTACACATTGTCCCACATACAGCAATAATTTCTCTCATAGGCAGAATGCTACAATCTGTATGTTACTTTGGTAATTATGTAAATGCTGTAAAGAAAATCAAATGTGTGTTTAACAGGAACACAGAGACAGAGTATAAAGACTTAATGTACAGGATTTCAGTCCCACAATCAGTATGTACCCTGACATTCAGATCAATGCTTGATCTCAAACCTGCATGGATAAAGCAAATGTGAACTTTGTTGGACAAGACAGTTAATGGCTCTTTGTACAATCAATGACAGTGGCTCATGTCAGTGGAAGACCAATGTGAGGTTCTTCTTCATTGAGACAAATGCAGCCTGCTGATAAAAGTAAGGAAGTAATGGCAGGAACAACAATGGTCATAGCTGCCAGACCATCTTTGTGGAAGGGAAGCCCCTCTGCGTTATGATCAATTGCTGTAACTATGATCATTTTCTTCCATTAGTGGGGTTCTTAGTGTCAGGAGCACCAAACACCCTGGTCTGCTACCGGGAGACCAACTTCTGTCAGTAGCTGTGTTTCAGCCACTGGAATGGGCCCATACTCTGATTGAAATATTTCATAATTTATTCAGGAAAGTTTGGGGTTTGAAAACTAGGGCAAACAAAGATGCTTTTAAAACAAGTTATATAGCATGACTGAAAATTAAATTATGACAACTGGAGCATGAAAACTGAGAAAGAACATGAGATATCGAAGAGTTAAACCATCTTCTCTGGTCTTCAATTATTTAAGTTAGATATTATAGTATAGACTCTCTGGAGTCAATGTAGCAATTTTCAACTGCCACCGACAGCCAGGAATCTCAGTATTAATTAGGTCTGTTTCCCCAATGAAATGAATTGGAAGCAGAGCTTTGTAAGTGGTCGTACATTTCAAAGTGATACTCACGTAATGTTAACAGCTCATACAGAAGATGTTCCAGTCAGCAATATCTCTCGTTTTCTAATCTAGACAATGTAAATGAGATTTAACATGTAACACAGTTCTCAACTACATTGAAACAATGTTAATTGTGCATGGAAGTAAAACAAAGGAAATAAAATAATGAAAACATTTAATAACCAATAACAATTTGCAGTTAAAATATTTCTCTTGTAGTTAAATATCTTATATTATTTCACAAATTAAGATTTTACCTGAGCAGAAGTATGAGAAGAGTGGGGCTGATTAGCCAAAAATGAAGCAGCATTTCAGCGACTTATGAAACTGAAGAGAGAGAGAGAGGAGAGCGAGCGAGAGAGAGAGAGCAAAGAAATGATGTGTAGATTTCTAGACTTCCATGCTTCCATTGCCAAAGGGAATTTGCCACCTAAAGCAAAGTAAAAAGAGGAATCACATAGAACAGACAGAAACTACAAACCATTCACAGGCAGAAAATAACTTTAGAGTTTTGCCATTGTCATTTTGGAGACAAAGGGAGTGGTCACTTTATACAAAGCAAGATCCCCTTAACAGCAGTGAAATGAAATATATGAAATAACCTTCTCTGGTAGATAAATATAATCTCAAGCTTTTGGGTAACTTAACATTCTATTTCCTTTGTGTCACTAGTTCTCCTTATTTCACAATCTAGATCTAACTTTTATAGCTGCATAGGTGTCTGGTAATCTACTGGCTAAGTAACTAACAGTAATAATATGATGTATTCTATGAAGGAACATTTAAAGCCAAAGAAATATTTCTGCAGCGCTCCAGTTCAAACAGCTGGACCCAGAAGCACTGGCATGTGTTAAAATAATACCTTTTTCCACAGGAGTGTCATAAAGCATAATTAATGGTTGATTATTTCTGGCCTAATGGTTTAATGGTTCTTTGGTACAGGCCCAGAAAATATGGCTGTCACAAGGCAAGTATCAAAAGAATGACTTTTTTTTTCTTTGGCTTCAATGCATATGCAAAATGTAATTTTTGAGTAGCAGTGAATTTTCCATTGCCTATTTTGTTTCATTTAAACATTGCCTAACATCTGCTGGGATATCCTGGCCAGACATTATATAAGATCAGGAGAAAGCCATTCTGTACTCAAGCTCAATTTACCCTTCAATTGTATCATGGCTAATCTATACCTAAAATCCATTTAGCTGCATTTCATTTATATATCTTGATAGATTAAATCTGTTGATTTCAGACTTAAGACTTTCAATTGATTAGGCGTCTACAGACTTTGCGGAGAAAGTTTTAGATTCCACTCTCTTTTATCTGAAGAAGTGCTTCCTGATTTCAGTCCTGAGAACTTACCACCCATTTTAAGATTGTTTTACTTTATTTCTGCATTTCCAGCCAAATGAAATTACTGTGGTATAATTTTATCATTTCAAGCACAATAAATCCCTCATCGATGCTAAGCCAAAGAAGTATAAGCCAAAACGTATGCAATCTACCCTCATAATTTGACCATTTAAAACACATTATCACCTGTTGAAACTCTGATATAACTCCTTTAAAGTCAATATATATCCTTCGTATCATGTTCAAACTGATTGCAGTATTCCATAAAGGAGTCTGACCAAACTCTGTGCAAACAAAGCACCACATAAATAAAAGGAAAGTGTCGTGAATGCTGCAGATCTGAAATAAAATCAGAAAGGGCTACAGAAACCCGACATGTCTGCCAGTATCTGTGGAGAAAGAAACAGAATCCGATGACTCATCCTTTGATCTGATCACCACAGTTTCATTTTTGCATTTTCCTCCACCACTTGAGATAAAGGCTGATATTCCATGAGCTTCTTTGATTTCTCTTTGTATCTTGTGTTCTTGTTTTTAGAGATTAATGAACTTGGATATTGAAACTCCTTTCCTCCTCCACAGTTCCTCCTTCCATCAGGAGGAACGTATTTTCTTTTTGCCCTTCTTAGATCCACTCATGGATCACACTTTCCCACATTGAACTCTATTTGCTACAGTGCCCACACTTTTGCCTGTTCATATCCATTTGTCAGTTATTCTATTCAGTTATGTTTCTTTGTTTTTTTCTCATAGCTCAATGAATTTCTTTGAGATACCATTGTCAGTTGTGTTAGAGTACACTATTCTAGGGAAAGTTGATGTAATCAGATAGCATCGTGTCTTTTGGTTAGGTCATTTTCAACCTTCCAGACTAAACACTAAGTTCAACAATGCAAATTGTAAACTCCGTCCCAACATTTTGAGTACTTGTTTTATTTATTCTTTTCACTTACTTTTGATTTGGCTTCCACACTTCTTTGGCACATCCTTTCAGTTTCTTGTTCCAATTCTTGCCCCATCACCATTTCCTTTTGCACTACATGAATAATTCTCCTGCCATTCAAACTCTCCTGTCTTCCATCCTAACACATCTTGTTTCATCTTGTTTCATCCATTCCTTGCTCAAAATGTCATACGTTTCTAGCTTTTCCCAGTTTTAATGCAAAGTCATCAACCTGTTACTCTCTAAATAGATGCTATCTGACCTATTGAGAATGTCCAACATTTTCTGATTTATTTCAAGTTTCCAGTAATTACAGGATTCTGCAATTACTTAAAAGAATTGTTCATTTAATGTTAAAGGGAGTGTTTTGTTTACAGGAGTTGGGAGGTCATAATGCGGCTGTGCAGGACATTGGTTAGGCCACTGACAATACACAATAGACAATAGGTGCACGAATAGGCCATTCTGCCCTTCGAGCCTGTACCACCATTCAATATAATCATGGGCGATCATCCTTAATCAGTATCCTGTTCCTGCCTTATCTCCATAACCCTTGATTCCACTATCCTTGAGAGCTCTATCCAACTCTTTCTTAAATGAATCCAGAGACTGGCCCTCCACTGCCCTCTGGGGCAGAGCATTCCACACAGCCACCACTCTCTGGGTGAAGAAGTTTCTCCTCATCTCTGTCCTAAATGGTCTACCCCGTACTTTTAAACTGTGTCCTCTGGTTCGGCACTCACCCATCAGCAGAAATATGTTTCCTGCCTCCAGAGTGTCCAATCCTTTCATAATCTTATATGTCTCAATCAGATCCCCTCTCAGTCTTCTAAACTCAAGGGAATACAAGCCCAGTCACTCCAGTCTTTCAGCATAAGGTAGCCGTGCCATTCCAGGAATTGACCTCGTGAACCTACGCTGCACTCCCTCAATAGCCAGAATGTCTTTCCTCAAATTTGGAGACCAGAACTGGACACAATACTCCAGGTGTGGGTCTCACCAGGACTCTGTACAGCTGCAGAAGAACCTCTTTACCTCTATACTCAATCCCTCTTGTTATGAAGGACAGCATGCTATTAGACTTCCTCACTACCTGCTCCACCTGTATGCTTACCTTCATTGACTGGTGTACAAGAACACCCAGATCTGCCCCTTTACCTAACTTGACTCCATTTAGGTAGTAATCTTCCTTCCTGTACATTTATCCACATTAAACTGCATCTGCCATGCATCTGACCACTCACCTAACCTGTCCAGGTCACCCTGTAATCTCCTAACATCCTCATCACATTTCACCCTGCCACCCAGCTTAGTATCATCAGCAAATTTGCTAATGTTATTACTAATACCATCTTCTATATCATTAATATATATTGTAAAAAGCTGCAGTCCCAGCATTAATCATTACGGTATCTCACTGGTCACTGCCTGCCATTCCGAAATGGAGCCGTTTATCACTACTCTTTGTTTCCTGTCAGCCAACCAACTTTCAATCCAAGTTAGTACTTTGCCCCCAATACCATGCGCCCTAATTTTGCTCACTAACCTCCTATGTGGGACTTTATCAAAAACTTTCTCAAAGTCCAGGTACACTGCATCTACTGGATCTCCCTTGTCCATCTTCAGAGTTACATCCTCAAAAAACTCCAGAAGATTCATCAAGCATGATTTCTCCTTCATAAGTCCATGCTGACTCTGACCTATCCTATTACTATTATCCAGATGTGTTGTAATTTCATCCTTTATAATAGACTCCAGCATCTTTCCCACCACTGAGGTCAGACTAACTGGTCTATAATTTCCTGCTTTCTCTCTCCCACCTTTCTTAAAAATGGTACAACATTAGCCAGCCTCCAATCCACAGGAACTGATCCCAAATCTATCAAACTCTGGAAAATAATCACCAACGCATCCACAAATTCTCGAGCCACCTCCTTCAGTACCCTGGGATGTAGACCATCAGGCCCCGGGGACTTAACAACCTTCAGACCTAACAGTCTCTCCAACACCAATTCCTGGCAAATATAAATTCCCTTCAGTTCAGGTCCTTCAGCCATTGTTACCTCAGGGAGATTGCTTGTGTCTTCTACAGTGAACACAAATCTGAAGTACCAATTCAATTCTTCTGCCATTTCTTTGTTCCCCATAATATATTCCCCTGTTTCTGTCTTCAAGGGCCCAATTTTAGTCTTAACCTTTTTTTTGCCTTTCACCTACCTAAAAAAGCTTTTACTATCCTCCTTTATATTTTTGGCCAGTTTACCTTCGTACCTCATTTTTTCTCTGCTCATTTCCTTCTTAGTAATCCTCTGTTGTTCTTTAAAAGCTTCCCAGGCCTCTGTTTTCCCATTTATCTTTGTTATGTTATACTTTTTCTCTTTTAACTTTATATGTTTCTTAACTTCCCTCGTCAGCCACGGCCACCCATGCATCCTCCTAGGATCTTTCTTCCTTTTTGGAATGAACTGATCCTGCATCTTCTGCATTATACACAAAAATATCTGCCATTGTTCCTCCACTGTCATCCCTGCTAAGGTATTGCACCATTGAACTTTGGCCAGCTCCTCCCTCATAGCTCCATAGTTCCCTTTATTCAACAGAAATATTGTCACTTCCGATTGTACCCTCTCCCTCTCAAATTGCAGATTGAAGCTTATTGTATTATGGTCACTACTTCCCAATGGCTCCTTCACTTCGAGGTCCCTGATCAATTCTGGTTCGTTGCACAATACCAGATCCAGAATTGCCTTCTCCCTGGTAGGCTCCAGCATCAGCTGTTCTAAGAATCCATCTCAGAGGCACTCCACAAAGTCTCTTTCTTGAGGTCCAATACCATCCTGATTCTCCCAGTCTACCTGCATGTTGAGATCCCCCATAACAACTGTAGTAACATTTTTGTGACAGGTCAATTTCAGCTCCTGATTCAACTTACATCCAACGTCCAGACTACTGTTTGGGGGCCTGTAGATAACTCCCAAGAGGGTCTTTTTACCCTTAGAATTTCTCAGCTCTATCCTTACTGACTCTACATCCCCTAATTCTAGGTCCTCCCCGTGCAAGGGACTGAATATCATCCCTTACCAACATGGCCACCCCACCCCCTCTGCCCGTCAGTCTATCCTTACGATAGCATGTGTAGCCTTGAATATTCATTTCCCAGGCCCTGTCCACTTGAAGCCACGTCTCAGTTATCCCCACAATATCGTATCTGCCAATTTCCAAAAGAGCCTCAAACTCATCCATCCTATTTCTAATACTTTGTGCATTCATATATAGTATTTTTAATTTGTTACTGCCCTCACCATTCCCATCAACTCCTATTTCACTCAACCTTACAGCATGATCCCATTTTGAGTTTTCTGCTTCATTGATACAGTTGTCTTTCTTGACTTCCCTTGTTCTAACTTTCCCTTCAATTTCCTTCTTAAACATCCAGTTTTCCCCTTCCCCTGCTACTTAGTTTAAACATAGTTGTGTTGCAGTAGCAAACCTGCCTGCCAGAATGCTGGCCCCCAACTTATTAAGGTGCAAACTATCTTGTATAATTTATGCTTACCACAGAAACATACCCCAGTGATCCAAGAATTTAAATCCTTGCTTCCTGCACCAGTTCCCCAGCCACATGTTCAAGTCCATTATCTCCCTGTTTCTGGCCTCACCAGCCCGAGGAACTGGAAGCAAAAGGGAGATAACCACTGCTTTTCAGCCTTCTTTCTAGTTCTCTGAAGTCCCACTGTAGTATGTTTCTCCTCTTCTTCCCGACATCATTTGTGCCGACATGTACCACCACAACTGGCTCTTCACCTTTGTCCTTGAGGATTTCCTGCACTCTGTCTGTGATGTCTTTACTCTGGCACCAGGAAGGCAATACACCATCCTTAAGTCTCGCCTGCTGCCACAAAAGCTCCGGTCAGTTCCTCTCACTATGGAGTCCCCTATTACCACGGCTCTGTGCGATGTCCGACTCTTCCGCTCTGCCTCCATGCCAACTTTTGATTGACAGACCTGGCTGCCTCGCGGGCTGGTAGTGTCATCTATCTCTACTGTTTCCAAAAGATTCAACTTGTTCCTGACAGGTACTTCCCCCAGGGTCTCTTGCGCCTATCTCCTCTCTGCCTTCTTCATCATCTGCTCTCTTCTGGTATGGTCAGTGTAATAACCTTGCTGAAGGTCTTGTCCAGAAAGATCTCGTTGTCTCAGATGAGCCTAAGGTCGTCGAGTTCTTTCATCAGTGCTGCAATATGCTCGGTCAGTAGCTGAACGTGCCCACACTTTCCACACTCATATGAGCCAGACACACCAGAGTCGTTGACCTCCCACATCAAGCACGTAGCACACTGAACCAGCTTGGCAGTCATGTCTTCACCCTCTTCAATTGTGGCATAATCACTTCACTCAACCTCCTTGTCAAAGACTCCTGAGCTAAAGCCTCCTTCTTCAATCCACAGGAAATTCCTTGGACCCTCTTTTTGGGGCAAGTCTGTGGACTTTTCATTTAGGTTAGAGGAGGAGGGTGGGAGGGAGGCCCTATTTTGTAGGACCTGGGGTCTAGAACACACCCACTCAAATAACAATTACTTTCCTTCCCGACCGGGTTTGCACTCTGACTTCACTTCCGCCCAGCACCTGCCGTTCTCTGCTGCAAAAAAAAATTGCATGCAATTCTGGCCTCCTTCCTATTGGAAAGATGTTGTGAAACTTGAAAGGGTTCAGAAAAGATTTACAAGGATGTTGCCATGGTTGGAGGATCTGAGCTACAGGGAGAGGCTGAACAGGCTGGGGCTGTTTTCCCTGAAGCGTTGGAGGCTGAGGGGAGACCTTATAGAGGTTTACAAAATTATGAGGGGCATGGATAGGGTAAATAGACAAAGTCTTTTCCCTGGACTAGAGGGCATAGGTTTAGGGTGAGAGGGGAAAGATATGAAAGATACCTAAGCGGCAACCTTTTCATGCAGAGGGTGGTACGTGTATGGAACGATCTGCCAGAGGATGTGGTGGAGGCTGATACAATTGCAACATTTAAGATGCATTTGGATGGATATATGAATAGAAAGAGTTTGGAGGGATATAGGCTGGGTGCTGGCAGGTGGGACTAAATTGGGTTGGGATATCTGGTCGGCATGGACGGGTTGGACCGAAGGGTCTGTTTCCATGCTGTACATCTCTATGACTCTATGACTCTACTCCTGGAGAAAATCTTTTGCCAAACTGATTCTTTTTGATGGTGATAGAATAAAAAGAGCAATTCATAATTTTCCTACATTCATTTGAGTATTTTTAATTCTGCTCTGTGATATTAATGCCTTTTTAAAGATATAAATATGGATGGTTATTGTTTTGTTTCTAATACTGTATGCTGACTACCTGTATTTTTCTCCGAGGAGATCCATGCTTTAAATAAGAAACTGTAACAAGCATAAGAGAAGCCGCAGTGAATTAAATTAACAAACTTTTAAATTGTGAGAAAGTAAAAGATTTTAGTGAAAAAAGTGACAAGCTAGTCAGCAATTGATCAACCAACTCATCCTAACTTTACCTTAGATGCCAGGTTCCATTTGTGTTTTCTCAGTGAAGTTGAAGCTCGGTAGCTTTGCAAACAAGCTGGAATAAAATGATGTAGTTCTCTTTAATTTTGCCAGCAAATTCTGACTAGGTTTTGTTCCACTGAAACCTGGTAAATTTCCTTTGCTGTTTACTACATCTTTCCAGTTTGAAATGATCAAATTCATTCCAGTGTCACCTCATGCTGACTAACTATTTTACTGTTCTATTGTAGATGTTATATGAATAGCTTATAGCTTAGTTTTCAAAGTAAAATGATTCTGTATGAAATAAAGCAAGACCTCACATCACAGCTGAGTCCTTCTTTGGGCCAGTGGCCTGTCACAGTGTATTTTGACTCCAGTAAAATATATTATACTGGGTCATGCTGTCTGTTAATTTTGCAGTGTGATACTCCCTGCTGAACCTTACTTTTTCATAGGATAATACAAATAAGAAGTATCATGACTGACAGAATTTACTGCTTATTTGTTCCCATTTTATGCATTTGCTCCTCATTGAGTTCTGCATTAATTGTTCACACTGCTTAAGTCGGAGGCTGGATAACAATATTTAGTTCATACTAAATCAAAAAACGTGTTATTCTTGAGAGATAAATCGAAGCACTTCTTTCTACAACGCCATGTTTGAACCTCTTCAGTTGGGTTATTGCTCCTGCCTCAGTACTGAAACAACATGAATCAAAGCCACAAATTACATCCCTTGTGACTGTGACCTGGTGCACTATTCCTCATTCATCTCAACTTGTCTACAATGTTATGACAAGGGATCGTAAATCCAGATTACTTTATGAACATATTGAATCTTTAATTCCAACGTGCTTTTTTGAAAAGAGGACATACAGCCAAAAGACTCTTGCAGATGTAAAATCAATCTCAGCTGGGCTGAGGGGAACTATGGAATGTCAAGCCTGAAAAGGTACCAAGTGAAATGCAAACAAAACTCCTTTAAAGCGCAAAAGCAATTCAAAACAACAGGACTGAGAACTTCTGCAACTATGTAGATAATGAGGGCTGATTACATCTCTTACCCATCCTGTGGGCTATGACCAGACATGTTTATGCTTTAGAGCTGAAAAATGTGTTGCTGGAAAAGCGCAGCAGGTCAGGCAGCATCCAAGGAGCAGGGGAATCGACATTTTGGGCATAAGCCCTTCTTCAGGAATCGTGCACGAAACGTCGATTCCCCTGCTCCTTGGATGCTGCCTGACCTGCTGAGCTTTTCCAGCAACACATTTTTCAGCTCTGATCCCCAGCATCTGCAGTCCTCACTTTCTCCACGTTTATGCTTTACCCTTGAATATATCATGAAAAGGAGTTAAGACAATTGCAACCCATTGTCTTTAAACCTTTCATCCCCTAATCTTTCTGACTCTCTACCCTACCACAAACCTTCCCTTTTGTTTTGTTTTATAATTTCCCCTTCTTCACTTGTCAAGACCTATTCTGCTCCTACCTTTCCCAAGTTCTATAGACTGATCTGAGGCTTTAACTCCCTTTCCTTCTACACTGATGCTGCCAGACCTGCTCAGTATTGCCAGTGTTTTCTATTTATCCTGCCTTTTCAGAATCTTGAATGTTTTGATAAGATTCATTTTTCTGAATTCCAAAGAGTATAAACCTATTTTACTCAGCCTTTCAATACAGAAAATGCTTTTTATCCCAGGATGTAATCTACTTCCCCTTCACTGTATTGTGCTCAAAACAATTATATCCTTCCTTAGAAATGGAGATCAAAACAGTACTCTAGGTACAGTCTCACCAAGCTCTATAAAGTTACAGTATGACTTCTGAGCACTGATGCCTTACTGCTCCAAGGACTCAGGGTTCATTCCAGCCTTCAGTAACTGTCTGTGTGGACTTTGGACATTCTCCCCATGTCTGCGTGGATTTCCACTGGATGGTCCAATTACCTCACACAAAGATATGCAGATTAGGTGGATTGGCCATGCGAAATCATCCCATAATGTCCAGGGCAGTGTAGGCTACATAGATTAGCCATGGGCATGTGGGATTATGGGGATAGGGTGAGGAGTTGGTTCTGGGTGGGATCCTCTTTAGAGGGTAGGTGCAGACTCAAAGGGCTGAATGGCTTCCATTTGCACCGTAGGGATTCTATCATTTTATGATTATATTCCAATCCCCTGTAGTAACAGCAATCTGCTCTTTCATTTCTTAATTGCTTGCTCTACCCCTAACAAACTATCGCTTTCCTGTCTATGAGTATACCCGGATCTCTGTAATCTTAAAATATAAATGTTTTGAGGCCTTAAAGAATATTTATTTTTCTAATTCTTGTTATCAAAGGAAACAACCTCAAACATTCCCACATTTTGGGTGAAATATTCTGCTCCAGTAGGTGGTGATCTTGGAGGTGGGAAGCCTCATGGTTGACCTCCAATCCTGCTCCAATGAGGCCATTAAGTAGCCAATTAAGGATCACTTCCTTGCCTCATTTTGCTGCTATTGGGATTATCATGGGTAGGTCCATCGCCAGTAGGCGGCATGGTGGCACAGTGGCTAGCACTGCTCCCTCACCGCGCCAGAGACCCGGGTTCAATTCCTGCCTCAGGCGACTGTCTGTGTGGAGTTTGCACATTCTCCATGGGTTCCATTCTGCATGGGTTTCCTCTGGGTGCTCCAGTTTCCTCCCACAGTCCAAAAATGTGCAGGTTAGGTGAATTGGCCATCCTAAATTGCCTGTAGTGTTAGGTAAAGGGGTAAATGTAGGGGAATGGGTCTGGGTGGGTTGCTCTTCGGAGGGTCGGTGTGGACTTGTTGGGCCGAAGGGCCTGTTTCCACACTGTAAGTAATCTAATTCAGCCTGAATATCAAGTCAAACTATACAGGCTGCTTGTCACCTCACAGTTGGGGGGAGATCACTTGATCAAATGAAGTCAAAACCTGTTTGAGAGACTGGTCAGAAGGAAGGAGTCCAATGCGAGCTACCTCCTCTGCCCTTCCTTCTGAAAATGAATCCAGAGCTCATTTGTGGGTTTTCTGGACCCCACAAATGAATCGGTTCGTTAGACTTCAAAAATGGTTTACTATTAGCACTGCCATTAAAAGCCATTAGTAACAAGCTATGCTGTTTGGCATGGAATGATATTTTTCAATTAATTCTTATCTTTAAAAACTTTGATTTCAATATCAATGCAGACAGGTGGCACAGTGGCTCAGTGGTTAGCACTGCTGCCTCACAGCACCGGGGTCCAAGGTTCGATTCCAGCCTCGAGCGACTGTCTGTGTGGAGTTTGCACATTGTCCCCGTGTCTGCGTGGGTTTCCTCCGGGTGCTCTGGTTTCACACAGTCCAAAGATGTGCAGGTCAGGTGAATTGGCCATGATAAATTGCCCATAGTGTTACGTGCATTAGTCAGAGGGAAATGGGTCTGGGTGGGTTACTCTTCGGAGGGTCGATGTGGGCTGGTTGGGCTGAAGGGCCTGTTTCCACACTGTAGGGAATCTAATCTAATCTAATCTAATCTAATCAACAAGGAGGACTGTTAGTTGACCTCTGTCAAACTCAGGGTCAGGAATTCCACTCAGCCACTTTTGTCGTTGGTGTAAAAATAAAGTATTAAAGGTAATCTTGATTTCTCTGGAAGAGAAAGTAAGAGGTTTCAGATCCACCCCAGAGACTTGCAGTGTAAAAGTCTAGGTTCAGAGCAGCATGGAGACAGTGCTACACTAATGGAGCTGCCAAGGCAATTTTAAACTGAGTCACTGTGCTCCCTCTCACATATATAGAACAATCCCACGACAAGATTTCAAAGAAGAACATGGCAGTCACTCTAATATTCAATCAATAGTTATCTCCAAGGAAACTTCAACAAAACAAATTAACTGGTCATTTTCATATTGCTATTTGAGGGAAAGTTTTTAAAATAATTCATAGGTGGCAGACATCACTATTTTTTAGGATGGGCCATCAATTCTGAGCTGGTGAGCGGAGCCCACATTCCACAAAGAAATAAATCAAAAGACTGCCAAATGCCCTGAAAAATGGGGAGCTTGTAAAAAGGCACTACATAAATGCAAATCTTGTTCTTTATTTTTCTTTCTCACCTCAACTTTCTCTCATTTTCTAGTTGGGATGATTTTCTTTCTGTGTAGCCCAGGGATAGCGAGTGAATTGTTGCATTCTAATGCACCCCAGCTGAGATCATCTTTCTCCATGTAGATCAGATGGGTTTGGCGTAGTCCTGGACCAGATGGTGCTTTTATCCACGAGCTGGTTTATTCTAATGGCATTCAATTTCAAGGTTGTGTAAATGGTGGGATACCCTCATCAGATATCTTTTTTGGTTTGCAAGGTTTTAAGCATAAGTATTAATTGCAAGATACTTTTGGTACAATTTGCATTTCTATCATTTGTATCTGCATAACTGTTGATTGCAAACACAATTCAAAGTGTTGTGCTGAAGTTCTAAGCTTATACATGGCTGACACTGCAGGTTGGTGACACCAGATTAATGAGTATCACTTACATGCTTTTCCATGCTACTTTTAGGGCAGACTCCAAAGTTCAGAAGCTACTTCCCCGTCACAAGAAGTTTAAAGGTTCACTCGTTTGTCTCATGGGCCAGTTTCTTTAACTTTTCATTAGTTAAATGCATTGAAAAAAAGGGAGAGAAGGGCAAAAACAAAAGCAAGAGTTATAAACTGCTGAGCCTAACATCAGTAGTATGGAAAATGCTGGAATCAATTATAAAAATGATGTGATAATAGGGCATTTAGAAATTATCCATGGTTTACACAAAGTAAACGTGGATTTACAAAAGGAGAATCATGTTTTCTAAACTTATCATGTTTTTTGGCAGTGTAACTAACCGAATAAATAGGGGAGAACCAGTGAATGAGGTACATTTGTATTTTAGAAAGCTTTTAGTAAAGTCCCACATAAGAGGCTCTTTTTCAAGATCAAAGAGAGATTGGTGGAAATGTATTGGCATGGATTGAAAATTTCCAGCAGATAGGAAACTGGGGGTAGGGGGATTATTTCTGGAGTGGAACTTGTTGTCAAGTGGGGTAATGCAGGGATTAACCCCATATATTCACATTATATAACAATGATTTGGATGAGGGAATCAAATGTGATATTTGTAAGTTTGCAAACCACACAAAACTAGTTGGGATTGTAAGTCATAAGAAGGATATAAAATGGCTTCAAGGTAATTTATGCAAATTGAGTAAGTGAGAAAATACATGGCCGATAACAGACAAAAGTGAAGTTGTCCCATTCAATAGGGAAAAAATAAAGAATGGTGGAGTATTATCTAACTTTTTATAGATTGAGAAATGTTGCTGTTCAAAGGGACCTGCGTATCCTTGCACACTAGTCACTGAAGGCAAGCATTCAGGTGTAGCAAGTAGTTGGGAAACAAATGTATGTGGACATTCACTGCAAGAATTAAAGAGGAGCAAGGAAGTCTTTCACACAGCTGTATGGGATCTTGGTAAGATGACATCCAGTGTATTATATGTAAGAAAAGATACATTTGCCATAGAGGAAATGCAAGAAAGTTTCACCAGACTGACTGATGGGATGGAAGGTTCATTTTCTGAGGAAAGATTGGATCGACTGAGTTTGTATTCTTTGGAGTTTAGAAGGATCAGTGGAGATCTCATTGAAATGATAACATTTTAGTAGGCTGTCGGTTGTATGCAGGGATGGTGTTTATCCTTGTTGGTGGGGTTCCAGAATGGTAGGGTTCATGATCTCAGGATACACAGTAGGCCATCTCAGACTGAAATGAGAAAACATCTCTTCACTCAGAAAATGTGAACTTGTGGAATTCTCAATCACAAAAGGCTGTGTTGGTCAAACTGTTGATTTCTAAATGTTAAAGGTATCAAAAACAAGACGAAATAGCAGGAGTATGTTTTGAAATAGGCATTCAAGTATAGTCATGTTAAATGGCAGACAGGCCCGAGTGGGCTGAATAGCCTACTCCTGCTCCTATTGACTATATTTCAATGATACCACCATTAAAGTCCACTGTCTCCAAGATGCTAGCATCATTGTTATGAGATGATGTGGAACTGGTGGTGTTGGGCTGGGTGGACAAAGTTAAAACTGACATGATACCAGGCTATAGTCCAATTGGTTGATTTGAGATCACAGGTTTTCGGAGACTTCACCTGATGAAGGAGCAATGCTCTGAAAGCTTGGGATTTCAAATAAACCTGTTGGATTATAATTTGGCATCTGACAGTGTTAAGAGACAATTAGGTGTTTTAAAGGATGTAATAAAAAATAAGATGTAGGGAAGAAATTGCAGAGCTTTGTTGAAGGCACTGCAGTGTAATAAAATATGCAAGCACTGATGATGCTACTGATGATGTTGTTCTGATATCATGAGGAGAGAAGAATCGATCAGATTAGAAAGGAAGCAGTCTTAGGCACTACACTAAACAGCTGCATTCAGTAACCTATAATGATCACCATAATGTGAGTAAAGGGTGTTAAAGAACTGAAGGAGTGAAAGAGCTTTAGTTCAGGATAAGGATGAGACTTCATCTATCTGGCCTTCAGTTGTGAAACAAGTTGCTTTCAAGCAAGAGTTGCCCAGCTGACTTTTCCTACTTCTAAAACAAAAACCCACCCATGGAGTTCAGGTATTGAAATCTATTTGTCCCTCAAAAAGAAGTTTTGAAGTAATACCCCAATATTGCATTTCTTGAGTTTTAGTATCTGCAAAGATTCCAAAGGCAACTATCACTGACTTGGCCATATTTGCTGGAATATCAGAACAACAGACTTCAGAGCATTCTAGTCTTTATCCCCGTGCCTTCATGAATAAGCTATTGGCCTAACTGTTGCATTTTTCAGAAAAGAAATCTCTGCAGAGAAATCTGTTTTTGGTCCCTTTTTTCTAAATTGTGTGTTTTGCAATACTTAGAGGATAAGCATTTATATTTCTATATTACTGACTGTAAAAGTTAGCCAATTACAGAAATATCATTGAATATGTTTTGTTTTGATAATAAAAAAAACTACTGATTCGGAAACCTGGATAGTAGATATTTTCATTGAAATCATGATGCTGATAAGTTTTTTTAACTGATTACATCAGTAACTGGAAGGACTATTTTTACTTTATGTTGTGACCGAGTGGATTAGAGGGTCTAGAGTGATAATGCATTCCTCTAACATTGGTGGCAACACAAGTCTCTTTTTTGAAGTGTTTAAAAGTATAAATAAAAATTTTACCTACATAGAATATAAAATATATATTTAATAGTTAAAATTTAACTTCACCAAATGTATAACTAAAACTAAAAAAAAGTGCAATTATATTTTGCAGGCAGGTTTAGCTATACGATCCTGATAGATCCTATAAGATCTCTAAATGAAAACTTGTCATCTTATTTAAAATAAAAACTGCATTCTGTTGTGCCTTTGTTAGCATTAAATTTACTGCTAATTGTGCATGGAATGGGATGAACTTAGACAAAGTAACGATAAAGACAGCATCATAATAAAAGTAAATAGACACAGCTAATATTCACAAGAAACTGTAAGTCAGCTTGTGCTAATAACAAATCATTACTGAGGATATCATGTCATGTTTAAAAGCTTTATTCACCCTTTTTATTAAAATGTATTTCCTTTGTAATAAGTAGCCTTCCACTTCAAAGATGGTGAGAGAGCAACCCACATCAAGCCTTCCGCAAGTGCTCTGTGTCCTGTGATGAAAAACCCGAGGTAATGGACAGTGGTGATTTTCCTCTACTAGCTTCTTGTATTGACATAGCTGTGTCCCCTTTCCAATGATAACCTACTTGCAGTGAAGTTAAGGGCAATGTGCTGATGCGTTGACCTGCTTCACATGCCGCCTCAGCCAATCCTTTTAAGAATTGGCTAACATTCGTATTCCATCTGCTAGCAATGTCATGAAGATTGTGATAAGCTTGAGATATCTCAACATCATTTTTTAGATTTGAATACTGGTGGTTTTAATATTCAATTTATGAAGTTTTTTGTTAAAAACGAGAGACTAATGGATAGATGGGAGTGATTACAAGCCAGTTATCTAATCAAGGAGTTTGTATGGACATAAATCATCTGGAGTTGGAACACTTTCGAAGTCTCACTGCAACCTCAGGATTAGATTATGGCCCCAAGATGCATTTCCTGGTGTCTGCTATTTAATATATGTTACTGCTGGTTTATTGAAAAATAGAGCTTACATTTTTCTGCACCAATTTTCTTTTTGGCAAAACGTATTGAGCAATGATAAGAGAATAAGTCAAGGCACTTGGTTCAGTTGGTCTCCATTGATTTATGCACTGCCCTATTTCTCTTAAAATACACATGTTATTTTTGGGCAGGCACCATATCAGAAGTATCCTACCTGGCAGGTTTCTGGCTATTGATGCCATGGAAATGGAAGTGCAAGGGATGTGTGGATTTGCCTGGACTCTGACATTGCCAGAGACAAGATTAGATGGTGCACATGTCATGATTTTAGGAAATATGCTCATTGTGAACTGGTAGCCTTAAAGGTGGCAGTCATGTAAGGCTGATGATGGCGTGCTGTAATAGCCTACAGCTAGTAAACCATTGGCCTTTTTATAAATGCTGATGGGATGCATGTTCAAATCCAACCATGGTAGTCGACAGAATTTATACTCAATCAATAAATCTGGAATTGAATGCTAGTTTCAGTAATGGTCACCATTAACTGATTTTTATAAATTGCCATCTGATTCCTTAGTGTTCCGTAAGGAAGAAAATCAACCATTCTTACCCTTGTCTGGCCTACTTGTGACTCCAAACTCACAGCTGTGTGATTGATTCTTAATCTGAAATAGCCTGTTAAAGTGGCCTTGCAAAGGCAATTACAGATTGGCAGGAAACACTGTGCTTAAAGTGACATTCACAATTCATAAAAGATTAAATAAATCATGCAATGGAATATCCCTGAAGCCTACTGTAACTGATCATTGCCTGTCAAACTAAAATGCAAGAGAACCCCTGTTCAAGTCAAAGCACTTGTGTCAGAACACAACCTGTTGGTGGGTGGGAGCCCCTCGTTTGCAGGGGTTTACTAGGAGAAAGTGAGGACTGCAGATGCTGGAGATCAGAGTTGAAAAATGTGTTGCTGGAAAAGCGCAGCAGGTCAGGCAGCATCCAAGGAGCAGGAGAATCGACATTTCGGGCATAAGCCCTTCTTCAGGAATGGATTCTGCTTTGACAAACAACTTAGGCTATTTTATGCAACTTTTTACTGGGAAATTGTATTCAACAACTGTAGAACACATAAGCAATTAAAAAGTTCCATTATCTCAGCAAGCACCACATTGGGATTGCTAGTTTTGATATACTTTTCTCTTTGTTATCCTGCAGTGGATTTTTTAAATATCTATGATACATAGTACATTACATGCATCTTCAAGCTATTTCATATTTACTAATGGCCAACTGCTTGAGCAAGGAAGAATTTATGAGGAAACAGAAATTCACTGATATGAAAGGAGTTGTGTTTCATATCAGCCTTCAGATTGTCTCTCCATTCTCTTGACGGCATTGTCTTCTTGCTGGAACATTCTTTGTTGAACACTGATTGCCTAGCAGTACCCTACCCAAGTGACCATTGTACATGTGTGAGGCCTTGACAGTGAACGCCAAGAGCTAGAGGGAGTTGTGTTTAATTATTAATGAACTCGCAAGAACTGGGGGACATCTGCTTGGAAATAAGCAGTGGTGTAGTGTCTATGGTATAAAAACCTTTTCTTCGTATGTCAAGAAATGCTTATTTTCTAAGACTTAAGTAAAACATGCCTTTTGGCTTTGGTTACTTTACTGCGTCTGCCTTTGTGAGGAATACTTTTAAAGTAGCACATTTTTTTACATGGCAGACGGTCATTGAGAAATGCAACATGTCATCTTTGATGCTTAGGACATTTGGCTTTTAGAAGCAAGAGAGGCAATGCTACCGTAATCTCGTTCCATTGCTGCCTGAAGGAACCTTTATGGAATTGAGTGGCGAGTGTAGCTACTGCAAGTAAATAAAGGAACTAAAAAACAACTCTAATAGAAACAAAAAGAAGGGATTGTAAATTCATGGAGTTAAATCAAATGATGTGACAATCTTGAAAAGATAAAGTTCACAATAATATTCTAGAATGTGTGATGTTGTCATTCAATTTGTGCGAAGGTCATCCTGTTAATAATTTGACTTTAAAATTAGAAATGTGTGCACTAAATTGGGTTAGGTGGTGTCAATTACTGCCAGCCCCAACTAATGAAGTCTTATTCCAGCAAGAGTTCTGGGCTTGAAACTAAAGGGTTACATTGTCCTTTGTAGAACACTGATTTAAGTGTGACCAAATGAAAGATAAAAAACTAGAAGGTTTTCAAGTCTGTAATCATCCTGGTACTTACAAAGCCATTTGTAACATAAAAATGACCCCCTTTCAAACAGAGTTCATTGCTAGCATGCCAGGATAGCACGCAGGTTATTTTTCCCCTTTTGCATTGGGGGCAGCTTTGCATCAGAAGAATTCTTGGCAATTAATGCGCTACCTCTTGGGCTAATTAAATTAGAAAGGATAAAAAAAATACAGAGCTGCTTTTGTGGTGGACACAATGTTGTGCTTCATGCGTCTTGCTCAGGGAGGAATTTATGCCATTTAGCCCCAGCTCCATAGTTGCCTCTAGCAGAGCTCTGGACTCTCTTAACACAGTCAAGTTCCTAATTTGCTTCAATGAGAAAGAATTATTAACTGATGATAAGAAAGGAGCATTCAGGGCTCCAGGCTTGGTGTGTGAAAGAATGAACTAACCGGCACCTGAAGCACATACAATTTTTATTAATTCCTGCCTAAAACAACGCATTCAGGAGTAAAATTGCTGTGCAAATGACAAAAGAAATTATGTTTTAAATTCTTCAGCTATGTAAATGTTACTGCTTAATTTCAGCTCTAACTGAATCACAAGACTAAAAGGAATAATATACTAGAGAACAAAATAAAAAAAGGAGAAAAAGCTAGGTTGCTATATCAGAAAATCTGATTTTTACAATGTGTTATGGAAACTCCCAATCATTAATACAAATAATATAAAAATAGAAAGACGTGCAATTTATCCACAAATGTAATGCTTTTGCTATAAGAAGAAAAAATATCATTAAACCACAATAACGCAACATTGTCTCATTGAAAGCTGTATACATATTATACATTGAATTGGTTTAAAGGAGCATGTACATAAACTAGGCATGAGCAGACAACATATCACATTTTATTCCACTGGACAGAATTTCAGAACACGGAAAACATACATTGCCCAAATTACTACTTTTTTTTTACTACTATATCCTTTTGAACTTACTGTTAGATTTGACCTTGGGATCACAGTATATTTTAAAATGTTATCAACGTTCTGTCCTTTTTTTTTTGTTTTGGTCAATGTTTTCAGTTTTTCTGCTGAGATTGCAATTGTAGAATTAATAATTAAAAGAATTGCAGGATGAAGATTTATGAATTAGCAGATTGGAGTACATAGAAATCCCAATCCAAATATGATTCTGATCCAATAACTCCTACCAAATTAATCATACATTTGTCAAGATTCAGATACATGTGACTTTTATCCAGGGATTTTAAATATATGTCCATAATAATCTTTTAGGATTTTAAAATATTGTCAAAGCCTCTGTTTCACACATACTGTCGACACAACTAATATGAAGTGCAAGTCCTCCTAAAGGAACAAAGTTATCTTTTTCAATCAATGACCCTACAGAGAAAATGGAAAGTCAAAAACAGTTCAATCCTTTGACCACTGTGCAGAGTTACAGAGAGACATGCTGGTTAATGAGTTAACAAACCGAGTTAAAATTAAACTGTAAGTTAAAATTAGATTCATTTTGGCTCTGATATTTTTATTCCTGATTTTTAAACATTTCCAATTTTTGTATCGCAAATGGTTGTTTTGGTTTTTGAATCTAAGATTTTTTTTTCAAAAATTTGTGTTTTTGTACGTAAGATGGAGCCGGAGAATGGCGATTTTGTACACTTTCCTGTACTTCTGTACTTGAGTACACGTGACAGTAAAACCTAATTCTAATCCTAAATACACTATAGGCAGAATTCTTCCAATTCTCTCCTGGACAATGTAGGCACTCGCAAACCATTTGGGAAAATATTGCAAGATTGGGAAATGAGATTCTCAACATTCAGGAGAAAAAAGTCTCATATTCCACCTGAAGTTTGAACAGTGGGATGAGAATTTTTCTCAAAATGAGCGTCAACCCATTTGCACCTTATTAGTATCTAATCTTGCTTTTCTTCCAACTGGAAGAGAGAAACCAGATGGTGACAATTTCCAACATAAAAGTCTTAGTGGGTACCTGACAGCTTCAGCTCACTGTGAGCTTCTATCTTGGCCAGCAAGTCCCAACATCTCAAAATACACTCTATGGACACTGATTGCCACCATACCCCATCCATGGAGGTTACAGAGTCACTAAGTTATTGCAGCATGGAAAGAGACCATTCAGTCCATCACGTCCATACCAGTTTTCAAACACTCACCTATTTTAATCCCATTCTCCAGCACTTGGCCCATGGTCAGAGAGTCATATAGTCAGAGAGATGTACAGCATGGAAACAGACCCTCTGGTACAACTCTTCCATGCTGACCAGATAGCCTAACCTAATCTAATCCCATTTGCTAGCACTTGGCCCACATCCCTCTAAACCTTCCCTATTCATATACCCATCCAGATGCCTTTTAAATGCTGTAATTTTATTAGCCTTCACCATTTCCTCTGGCAGCTCATTCAATACACTCACCACCCTCTGAGTGAAAATGTTGCCCCTTAGGTCCCATTTAAGTCTTTCCCCTCTCATCCTAAACCAGTTCTGGACTCCCCCACCCGAGGGAAAAGACCTTGTCTATTTACCTATCCATGCCCCTCATGATTTCATAAAACTCTATTAGGTCACCCCGCATTCTCCGATGTTCCAGGGAAAACATCCCCAGCCTATTCAGCCCTGTAACTCAAATCCTCCAACTCTGGCAACATCCATGTAAATCTTTTCTGAACCCTTTCAGGTTTCACAACATCCTTTCAGTAGTAGAAAGGAGAACAGAATTGTACACAATATTCTAGCAAAGCCTAATCAATGTCCTGTACAGCTGCAACATGACCGACTAACTCCTGTTCTCAATGCTCTGAGAACCTGCCCAGCTAACACCGCCCCAACCCTGTCCAACACCGTCCCCAACACCATCCCCCACCCACCCACCAACCCCATCCAACATCGCCCCACACCTCCCCGTCCGCGCCCCTGCCCCCAGCCGCCTAGCCCACTCTGCCATCTCCATTCCTGTGAACACCAGAGCAGACACCAACAGTTAGATTGCTGCTGCCTTTGTGGGGTAAGTCTCCAAACAGCGCGCGTGCGCACACACACACACATACAACTTTTTGACAAGTTCTACCTCTGCTCTGTGCAGGACAATGTTAGAGAGAATATATAGAACATTGAACATAGAACAATTAAGCGCAGAACAGGCCCTGAGGCCCTCGATGTAGCACCGACCTGTGAACTATTCTCAGCTCAACCCTCTACACTATCCCATCGTCATCCATGTGATTATCTAAGGATTGTTTAATAGTTCCTAATGTGGCTAACTTAAACACATTGGCAGGTAGGGCATTCCACTCTCTCACTAAAGAACTTGCCTCTGACATCTGTCTTAAACCTATCACTCCTCAATTTGTAGTTATGCCGCCTTGTACAAGTTGACGTCATCATTCTAGGAAAAATACTTTCACTGTCTACCATGTCTAATCCTCTGTTCATCTTGTATGTCTCTATCAAATCCCCTCTTAGTCTCCTTCTTTCTAATGAGAACAGACCCAAGTCTCTCAGCCTTTCTTCATATGACCTTTCCTCCAGACAGGCAACATCGTGGTAAATTTCCTCAGCACCTTTTCCAATGCTTCTATACCTTTCCCAAAATATGGCAACTAGAATTGTACACAATATTCCAAGTGTGGCCGCATCAGCGTTTTGTATAGTTGCAGCATAATATTGCGGCTCTGAAACTTAAGCCCTCTTCAAATTCCTGAAGAAGGGCTTATGCCTGAAATGTCGATTCTCCTTCTCTTTTGATGCTGCCTGACCTGCTGCACTTTTCCAGCAACACATTTTTAAGCTCTGATCCCCAGCATCCGCAGTCCTCACTTTCTCCTTCTTGAAGTTCATGTATACCATGTTAACTGCCCTATCCTCATTTACATGCTTGGTCACCTTCTCAAAAAACTCAATGAGGTTTGTGAGACATGACCTGCCCTGGATAAAACCATGTTGACTATCTGAAATCAAATTGTTGCTTGCTAGATGATTATAAATCTAATCTCTTATAATCCTTTCCAAAACCTTTCCTACAACAGAAGTAAGGCTCACTGGTCTATAATTACCTGGGTCATCTCTACTGCCCTTCTAGAACAAGGGCACAACATTTGCAATCCTCCAGTCCTCAGGTACTAAACCTGTAGACAATGATGACTCAAATATCAAAGCCAAAGGCTCTGCTATCTCCTCCATAGCTTCCCAGAGAGTCCTCGGATAAATCCCATCCAGCCCAAGGGACTTGTCTACTTTCACTCCTTCTAGAATTGATAACACCTGTTCGTAACTAACCTCGATCCTTTCTAGTCTAATATTTCGTACCTCATTCTGCTCCTCTACAATAGTCTCCTTTTCCTGAGTGAAAACTGATGAGAAATGTTCATTTAGCACCTCTCCAATCTCCACAGGGTCCACATTCAACTTCCCACTTCTGTCTTTTGGGAAGGGGGGGTTTAGGATTCACCCCTGTGTGGAACCCCAGGGAAAGTGTGGAGAGAGGGTAGGAGGTCAGTCATTTGGAGATGGTGCCTGGGCTCCCATAGACGTCCAGGACTGTTGTCGGCAACATTTCAGTGAGTCAATATCGTTTTTAATCACTGTAAACAAAAGACATGATCAGAGTTGAAACAGCTCTTTGATGTGACGTTTCTATCGGGACCTCAAGATCTCCTTCGGATAATCCAACATTCGGATAATTGATATTCGGATAATTGAGCTTCCTCTGTGTATGTAAATGCTGTCAACCTTGAGCACCACTGACGTCAGGCTCACTGGTCTATAGTTCTCTGGCTTTTCCTTACCATATTTCTGAAATAGTGGCACCATGTCAGCCAACCTCCAGTCTTCTGGCACCTCATCTGTGATATCAATGATACAAATATCTCAGCAAGGGGCCCAGAAATCATTTCTCTAGCTTCCCACAGAGTTCTCGGGTACACCTAATCAGGTCCTGGGGATTTATCCACTTTTATGCATTTCAATATCCTCTGTAATATGGATATTTTTCAAGATGTCAGCATCTGTTTCCCCACATTCTACATCTTCCATGTCGTTCTCCAAAGTAAACTCTGATGCAAAGTACTCATTTATATCTTCTCCATCTCCTGTGGCTCCACACATAGGTTGCCTTGGTGATCTTTGAGGGGCCCTATTCTATCCCAAGTTACTCTCTTGTCCTTCATGTGTTTATAAAATCCCTTTGGATTCTCCTTAACCCTGTTTGCCAAAGCCATTTCGTGTCCCCTTTTTGCCCTCCTGATTTCCCTCTTAATTACACTCTTACTGCCTTTATATTCTTGATTTCTGCTGGTGAAACTATACATATGCTTCCTTCTTTTTCTTAACCAAAACCTCAATTTCTCTAGTCATCAAGCATTCCATACATCTACCAGCCTTTCCTTTCAGCCTAACAGGAATATACTGTCTCTGGACTCTCATTATCTCATTTCTGAAGGTTTCCCATTTTCCAGCTATCTCTTTACTGTTCCAATCAATTTTGATACTATCAAAATTGGCCTTCCTCCAATGTAAAACTTCAACTTTTAGATCTGGTCTCTCCTTCTCAATCAATGTTGTAAAACTGCTAGAATTATGGTCTCTGGACCCAAAGTACTCCTTCACTGACACCTTAGTCACCTGCCTTGCCTTATTTCCCAGTGTAGGTCAGGTTTTTCACCTTCTGTAGTCAGTACATCCACATACTGAATCAGAAAACTTCCAATAAATTCATACTTAACAAATTCATCTCCATCTAAACCCCTAACACTATGGCAGTCGCATCTATATTTGAAAAGATAAAATCCTCTACCATAACCACTCTATTATTTTTACAGATAAATAAAATCTCTGTACAAGTTTATTACTCAATTTCCCACTGACTATTAGGGGGGTCTATCAGTTGATCATCCCTTTCTTATTTTCTTGTATGCTATGGCATTTGAAGTGTTCATCCACCTGTTTCTTGAATGTCTTGAGGCTTCCTGCCTCTGCCACTTTTCTATGAGAAAGTGAGGACTGCAAATACTGGAGATCAGAGCTGAAAAATGTGTTGCTGGAAAAGTGCAGCAGGTCAGGAAGCATTCAAGGAGCAGGAGAATCGATGTTTCGGGCATAAGCCCTTCTTCAGGAATGAGGAAGGTGTGCCAAGCAGGCAAAGATAAAAGGTAGGGAGGAGGGACTTGGGGGAGGGACCTGCATGTCCTTGGCCTCCTCCATCGCCAGACCATGGCAACACAACACCTGGAGGAAGAGCGCCTCATCTTCCGCCTAGGAACCCTCCAACCACAAGGGATGAATGTAAATTTCTCCAGCTTCCTCATTTCCCGTCCCCCCATCTTATCTCAGTCCCAACCCTCGGACTCAGCACTGCCTTCTTGACCTGCAATCTTCTTCCTGACCTCTCCGCTCCCACCCCCTCTCCAGCCTATCACCCTCACCTTAACCTCCTTCCACCTATCGCATTCCCAACGCCCCTCCCCCAAGTCCCTCCTCCCTACCTTTTATATTAGCCTGCTTGGCACACATTCCTCATTCCTGAAGAAGGGCTTATGCCCGAAATGTCGATTCTCCTGCTCCTTGGATGCTGCCTGACCTGCTGCACTTCTCCAGCAACACATTTTTCAGCTCTACTACTTTTCTAGACAGTGAGTGCCAGATACCACAACCCTCTGGGCAATTTTATTTCCTAAAATCTCCACTAAGTCTCCTACTTTTTACCTTAAAACTGTGCCCTCGTGTTATTGATTCCCCCAAGGAGAGATGATTCTTCCTATCTAACTTTTGTACACCTTAATCAGACTCACCTCCCCAACCAGCCTTTTTTGCTCTCAGGAAAACACCTGCCTCTCTAGTCTCTCTTTATAAATTAAATCATTTCAGCCGTGGCGACATCCTGGTCCACCCTCTCTAGTACAATTACAACTTCAAATAGCATGGCGACCAGAATTGCACACCAGTTCCAGTTGTGACCTAACCAACATCATATCTAGTTCCATCATGACCTCCATGACCTTGGATTCAACGCCTTGACTGAAAAAACAACTACCTTATTTGCCACTTAACCATCTTATCTACTCATCCTGTTGCCTTTAAAGATCTACAGACATGCACACTAAGGCATCACTGATTGCGCCTCTGTACTTCCTCAGGTCCAATCAACTTGTACTCCTTAGTCAATATAATACTTTGCTTAGTATTTAGCCACTTTATTTTTTCTAGGAACCCTGATTATCTTAGTCCCAACTAACAATACAATATTTGCAGCCAACAAGTCAAAAAGAACATCCTTCAAAGCAATTGATAATAATAATTAGATTTCAGAGTTGTTTGAAAAGGTTTGTAGTTCGGGTTATGGATAAGGTTGTAAGTTCATTCGCTGAGCTGGTCTGTTTTTCTGCAGACGTTTTGTTGTCTCACTCGGTGACATCATCAGTGTGTCTTCGATCAAATATTGGTGGTCTGTCCTGCCTGGTATTTAAGTGTCTCTGTTGCTTGGTAGTTTCAGTTCTGTATCTGAGTGGTTTGTATACGAGCCGACTGCTCAGACCCCTCGGAGTCTTAGCAGCTCACAAACTAATGAACACCTTGCACCAGCTCCTCACAAAGGTTAAAGACCCAACACCCACATCCAACAGAACATTATCTACAACATACTCTGCAACGACTGTGAGAAACACTACATAGGACAAACATGAAGAAAAATGACTATACAAGTGCATGAAATCAGCTGGCCATTGCCAGAAACAACCAGTACTCTCTCATTTCGAACAACACGGACAATGAAGGATACAAATTCAACTAGGACAATGTAACTAACCTAGTAAAGGCAAAACAGGGACATGTGAGAGAATTCCTTGAAGCCAGGCAGTCCAACCAGAAGTGAATCAATAAACACATTGAACTGGACCCCATAGACAAACCACTCAGACACAGAACTGGAAATGTCAAAAAACAGAGATACATAAGTACCAGGCGGAACTTGACGATGTCATGTCGCGAGGTGACACAATGTCTGCAGGAAAACACACCACCTTGTCAAATAACTCTACGATTAGATTACTTACAGTGTGGAAACAGGCCCTTCGGCCCAATAGGTCTACACTGACCCGCCGAAGCGTAACCCACCCAGACCCATTCTCCTACATTTACCCCTTCACCTAACACTAGGGGCAATATAGCATGGCCAATTCACCTAACCTACACATTTTTAGATTGTGGGAGGAAACCGGAGCACCCGGAGGAAACCCACGCAGACACGGGGAGAATGTGCAAACTCCACACAGAGAGTCGCCTGAGGCAGGAATTGAACCCGGGTCTCTGGTGCTGTGAGGCAGCAGTGCTAACCACTGTACCACCGTGCCGCTCTGATTAGATTTTATTTTACAAACATATATAAAGTTTAAAAGGTGAGTTTATTTGAATGTGCAGAGTACAAGAGTGGGTGATTCCTGATAATTGACGCTGTCTGGGTGACCCCTTCCACAGAGTTCTATTTCGCTCTGGCTTAGCTGACATCGGGTGCACCTCATCATTATGGCACATTATGACTTAGAAAACAATTCTCCACCTCAGTACTACACTTCAGAGTGCACCGACACCTTATATTTCAATGCTGCTACCAAATCACATTGCGAAAGGAACTCATGCATCAGAATACAGCACTTCTCAGGGCATTTTATAAGCTCTCTTGGTGCACATTCACTTTGTGCCTGCATTGATGCTCACAGTATTTCAGTGTGGTCTTGGCTTTCACAATTTTCCACTTCATTCAGAGCTTAAAAATTTGTAAAACTTCTGTCTTACCTGGGCTTTTAACATGTAGTAGAAAGTGAGGACTGCAGATGCTGGAGACCAGAGTCAAGAGTGTGATGTTGGAAAAGCACAGCAGGTCAGACAGCATCCGAGGAGCAGGAGAATTGATGTTTTGGGCATAAGCCCTTCATCAGGAATATCATAGCCTTTTATCACAGCCACCAAGCCAGGCAGCTTGTCATGATTGCCAGCAATAATCAATCAAGGAAATGGACATGTTGCTGTGTGGCACCGTGCATCAACCCAACAGCCTTATCTCTAAAGCATAGGAGAGAACAGTCATTGGTCAGGTCAATGGCAATTGTAGTCAGTTCGGGTTTACAGCCCAGGGTAGTAAGCTTTGCCAGCTTGGTTTGCTTTCCCTGGGTGCAAGGCACCACATTCACATGCTGCATTGAGATACGAGATCATAATGTGGCAGACTACTCCAACAGAAAAAGGTTCCATTCCATCAATGTACAAATCATCTGTAAGAATTTGAAGCTCTAAATGAAAGTCTGTGCTCGGCACATTGGGAGCTACCATGAAGCCTATATTCCTGATGACTTCCTATATTAATGCTTCATTTTCAGAACCAGGTGCCTTCTAAGGATACTTATTAGGACATGATGGTGATCTTCTGCAAGCAGAGTGGACGATCCTGTTTTGTCAGCCCTTGACTGAGGGTACAGTGCAGCCCATTCTTCCACCAGGCTCCATTGCAGTAGATGATAAACCTCCTGAAGATGAAGTTGCAAACCTTGCGTGGGTGTGGATGACTTTGCAGTACACTCTAGGGAGAGTGTTCCAGTTAATCTTTGTGTGCTGTACCCTGTGTAACTGGAGCGGGCAGTGAGGGATGTGAAGGATGTTGAAGAACTGGAAGAGCAGCAGCAGTCATCCAAGGAAGAAGATGAGGACATAGAGCAGGAAGCCCCTTCAGCATGAAAAAAATCGGTGTAGCATCAGGCATAACAAGGACTTAATTGATACCCAGTTCTAGTCGGTGAGAACTGGGTGCAGTGATAGCTCATTGACTGTAAATATTTTGTTGTTCAAAAGGCAATCAGCCCCTTGTTGTTCCCAGAAGCAAATGCAGTTCTTTTTGTTTGTTTTTTCTTTACTTTTACTGTTGCTTGATAAAAGTTAATATTTTCAACTGTTTGACGTCTTTCCAACATATGATGCCCCCACATTAAACAATGACAAGTTGTTATGTTTTGCTGGATGACAGGGAAAGAGAAGCACTCACTTTGTCTAACATGGTATGATGCTAATGATGAATAGCCTGTAGCTTGATTCTGGAAACTGGAGTTACAATGGCATACAGTTGATCACAAAAGTGATGACATAAGATAGCAATACATTTACTGATGTGAAATTCTACTTGCAAGAGAGTTTTACTTGTGCCACTTATGTGTCTTCATTAGTTTTTTTCCCTCTTGATTCCCACTCACTATGTGAACTATGAAGGGCTGTTTATGTGTGTCACTGATTGATGTAGTGCACATTTGGACTTTAAATATGGTACTGGTGGGGTGAATTCTGGAAAACCCTGGCACAAGCATGTAATTCCATTGCTGATAAAGCAAGACAGGGAAAGGATGGTACCATTGAGGTTAGCAGTTAAAATTGCATGTGATAACTTGTGAGAACCCAAAGAGAGAAACCCTCCATGAAAATCCCTGAAATTGACAGTCAATTTTTAGTAAAATACAACATTATGTAGCCAAACATTTTGTTATGCCTGAGGACATGTACAATATAAACCCCATGAAATGATTTATCTGCCAATATTTTAGACTAACTATAGAAGGAGTAATCTTTCAGGTATAACCCTAAACTGAGCACTGATTTGCCTTTTGATGTTGATCTAAAAAATCCAGTTGTGATATTTGAAAGGTTCTGTCAATGTTCTTGCCAACGTTCTTCACACAACCGAATCCATTATTGCAAAATAAATGGCTCCTTACCACAAGTACTTTATGAAATTGTAGTGTCTACAACTTAGAGGTTCCATTTACCCACATAAGATTGACCATGCTTTACACCAACTCATTTGCTGTGAAGCTCGTTGAGATATCTTCAGAATATTAGAGGTGTCATATGAATGAAATACTTTTACTTTCTGTGATGGGAGCTTGGTTTGATGTATATGACATTAATATGTTTTTATTTACAAAGTTCAAAACACAAGCAACCTGCAAAATTGAAACCTGTAAAAATGTCTCGTACTTGCTACAATTTGATTACATGCTAATCAATTTACCAGGATTAACCAAAGTCTAATGAGGCTACTATAGAAGTCATTTAATCTATAAAGCTGAATCTGCCAATTTCTTAATATTAGCATTATTGACTGCAACTCACTCTTATTGTATGTAAGACCAACATGTTTATATCAGATGTTTCTCCCTTTTATTTTAGTAGGAGCATTAACCTATTTTTAAAAAAGTCTTGTTAACCCCACCATTGCAATAATAAAATTAATTGCTGATAATAATTTCCAGGCCAATTTGCTTTTAACACTATCAAAAATTATGCTTTATCTAATCATGAAATGGATCACCACAAATTATAGGTTTTCTATAATTAATTGTAGATGTATATGATTCAGAGTATTGCACACTTGAATACAGATTAAGTATTATTACTTTACAATCTGTATGAAATTCTAAACGCACTGATTTAAATTACGGAGACAGGATATTGGAGGTGGATGGAATGTCAACAGAAAGGTTGAGCAGTGCAAGGAAGAATAATGTATGATGGTCAGATACATATTGAATGTTGCTTTATGATGAGGCCATTCATTCCAGTCAGACTGGTGGAGTCTAATAGACACATTTAAATGGGGATGAGCAAGATAATAATTTGGATTTAGAAGACAACTTCACAAGAGTTTTGCAAAGGCAGGGGAAGAAGTATTTTACATCAGATATGCATTTGGCAGGAGGGATGAATGCAGAGTTGTGATGGTAGTTTTTAGGAAGAGGGGCAATATCTGACAGAAGAGAACCATTTACATGGGCAGAACCAGGAACAGAACGATCCTACAGTTTTTAGTCCAATAGTTTTATTTGGAAACACTGGCTTTCGGAGCATTGCTCCTTCACCAGGTGGTTGTGACAACCACCCCAGTCTAACACCGGCATCTCCAAATCATATCCTACAGACAAGTACCTCCACTTTCACCCAATCAATCAAGAGGTCAGTTTGTGTCTTCAAGCGGAGCAATTACAATCACACAATAGAAACATTATAAAAATGTTTCCTCCCAATATGTCATATGCAACATGCAATGTTAGCTTTTGTCATATTTGGAAAAAATATAAGAGAGCAGATTTGTTTCATCTGTGGTATCTTCTCAGCAGCACCAAATCAATCGCAGAATTGCTATGGCACAGTTGGAGGTCATTTGGCCCGTTGTGTCTTTACTGACTCACCAATGAGTATTATGATCTTGCATCATTTGCCTGTCTTTCTCTTGTACCTTTGCACGTGATTTCTATTCAAAAAATCAGCCAATGCCCATTTAAATGCCTCATTGACTCATCTCCACCACACTTCCAGCAGTGCATTCCAAACCTGAACCAATTGTTGTGTGAAAGTCTTTCTGTCAAATTAACTGCTGTGTTTGTCTACCACTTTCAATTTGTGCTTTCTCATTCTTGACCATTTACAAAAGGGAATAGTTTCTCCCCAGTAATTTATCCTGACCTCTCACGATTTTGAAAATTTTTGTTAAATCTCCTTTGAGCTTTCTTCTCTCCAAGGAAATTGGTCCCAACTTCCCCATCTTCCATCCCAATTAGATTTTCTCAAACTTGAAACTGTTATGTAAATCCCTCCTGCACTCTCTACAATGCATTCACATTCTGCCTGTTGTGTAGTGCTTAAAGTAATATACAATACTCCAGTTAAAGTCTAACAATTATCTTGGATATGTTCAGTAGTACTTGCATTCTCTGTCCCCATTAAAAAGTTAAGGATACTGTATGCTTCAGTGATCTATGTACATATATCCCTAGGTCCTCTTCTCCTGCATCCCTATAATAAGATAGCCCCTATTTCATATTTTCGATTCATCTTCTTCTTATCAAAATGTATCACCCCACATTTCTACTCCACACATGGGTGGCACGGTGGCACAGTGGTTAGCACTGCTGCCTCACAGCGCCAGAGACCTGGGTTCAATTCCTGCCTCAGGCGACTGACTGTGTGGAGTTTGCACATTCTCCCCGTGTCTGCGTGGGTGTGCTCCGGTTTCCTCCCACAGTCCAAAGATGTGCAGGTCAGGTGAATTGGCCATGCTAAATTGCCCGTAGTGTTAGGTAAGGGGTAAATGTAGGGGTATGGGTGGGTTGCGCTTCGGCGGGGCGGTGTGGACTTGTTGGGCCGAAGGGCCTGTTTCCACACTGTAAGTAATCTAATCTAATTGACACTGAAATTCATCTGACACCTATCTGTCCACTCCACCAACTAGGGTATGACATTTTGGAATTTTACATCATTTTCTTTGCATTTTATTATATCTCTAAATTTTCTATCACCTGTAAACAATGAAATTGTCTCTTGCACACCAAGATCTCAAAGTTCCAATTACTGACCTCTGGGAATTCCAATAGAAACTTTCTTCCAGCCTGAAAAGAATCCATTGACTACTGCCACCATTACTCAGCTGATTTTGAAACTGCTTTGCTACTGATCCTTTTATTCCAAGAGTTATAACCTTCACAGAAACCTTAGTTATAATCTTTCTCAGATGTTTGTATGTGGCATTATATTGAATGCCTTTTAGAAGTCCATGTAAACCACACCAATAGCAGTACACCCATTAGCGTGTTCTGATATCTCATCAAAAAACCTCTGGCAAGATTTTCTCTTTACAAATCCATTCAGTCCATCAAAGCCTCCTAACAGCAACCCACCAAACCCTCACCCCTAACCCTACATTTACCATAGCTAATTCACCTAACCTACACATCTTTGGACACTACAGGGCAATTTAACATGGCCAATCCACTTAATTTGCATATCTTTGCGAGGGAACTGGAGCACCCAGAGGAAACTCAGACAAGCACATGAACAGTCACCCAAGACTGGAATTGAACCTATGTCCCTGGCACTGTGAGGCAACAAGCTAACCACTGAGTCACCATGCCATCCATTATTACTTCTCATAATCCCCCTTTGCTTCTCAATCCCACCATGGCAAATAATGAAATTTTAAGTAAGTGACCATTGTCATGTTTTAATAAGGTCCTTTAGGGAAGGAAATCTGTTATTCTTACCTGGTCTGGCCTACATATGTCTCCAGGCACTCGCAAATGTGGTTAACTCTTGGAGATGGATATAATTGCTGGGCGAACCTTAATCACTAAGCCGTGCATTCCATAAACAAATTTTTAAAACTTGCAAAGTTACAGCCTTTCTTGCCAAAAGTTTAGGTCAACAACTAATTAAAATGATCAACACAAGCATCTTATTTTTTTCTGATCATGTCCATGACAGCCTTCTCTCTTGTAAGATAATGGCTTTTGCCATTATCCTCAAATCTGCCTAAGCATCACCTGGTAGATCTCAGACGTCTCTTGAATAACAGTCTGTGCCCCACTTACTGCAGAGGAAAACAGTGAGGTGTGAAGTTGCATGATGTACTGACCTTTGTTTAACCTGAGTCCTCTTCTAAGCTACCTGAACTTCTTGTTTCTGTTCCCCCTTTTCAATGCCCTTCGAAACCAATACCTTCCACATCCCTGTTGTCAGTGTCAATTTTCATCATCTTTATATCTTGTCTGCAAATGTTTGACAATAAGCAGCTCCATTTATAGCTTTCCCAGTAGACAGCAGCAGAGAAAACCATCTCATTACCTCAGTATGATTGGACGGACTTATGGAAAATAGCAGGGAATTAATAATAGCAATTGTTAAAATAAGAAATGAACCAATTAATTGGATCTCCCTTAGAATTCAAATCTGCTTTAGATATCTTCTTGGGTTCAGTGATATAAATCACTTCCAAACTCAGTCTGAGGGTCATTATGCTTGCAGAAGTGGCATATACCATCCTATATCTATTTGTGTGACTGTACAGCATGATTATCCCATTTTGGTTTCAACAGTATTTCCAGCCAATTGCACATCAATTTCTTTAGCACTTCTGAAAGCAGACTGGATAGATATATGGAGGTGAGAACTGATTTGAATTGGTATTGTTCAATGTGGTGGACATGTGAAGCAGATGCTGTGATCTATTTTCTACTTTTGCAATCATACAATTTGCCATCGCATAATGATGTCAAAGCAATAAAGTCAGTACACTCCTCACATCTCGCTTAACTTAAACAAAATAATTTCTATCTGTGCCCTATGTAAACCTTTTTGACGGCAACTGCCTCTGCCTCACAGCATTCTGTTTCCAAGGAAGCAAATGGTGTTGAAGTTGACCAATGGAGGAGTCATTGAGCAATGTTTGATTTTTTTTATTGTCACACGCATCTAGGAGGATAAAGTGAAAAGTGTTTTGTTACCCGAATCTAGCGTCACTAGAATAAAGAAATAAAAGAATAAAAGGAAAATACTTAATTAGAGATCAGCTTTTAAAAAGAATGTGTCCAGGCATTCTGCACGGTATTCCTGGCTTCCAGGAGTCTCCGCTTTGGGTATAGCAGCAACGATATCGATGTCCGAGGAGACCCTGACCTTACTGCTGCCATCACCTTGCCAACACTGCCAAGAGTTCCCCTCCCACCCATTTTCCACTGCCACCAGGAGTCACTGCTCTGGGTACTGGCACCACCACAGCTGATGCCCTGGGCCTAATGCAGCCATGGGTCCCCAACTCTGGGAACTTCCGCTGCTGCCAGGAGTCTCAAACCATGTCGCTGACGCTCTGGCCTTGAAGACGAAGAAAGAAAAGAAAAAGATAAAAGATGAAAAGGAGAGAGGGGGAAGGAGAAATCTGGCCCGGAGAAATCTGAACCCTACCTACCATGCCGGCGTCACCATTTTGCAAAAATACCTGATCATAACTATTCAGATATACTCACCCTAGATTCTCCTCCTTAATTCCATTAACATTAGGTCGGATTGCAAAGTGACCTTGCAGCTGACATACTGCCCAGATCAATATTTCCCGCTGTCCAGCCCCAGTGGGATGATCACAGACCTTTCCTTCCCTGTCTGCAGCAAGCATTGCTGATGGATTTTCCTCCCATCTATCTTATATACTGTAGCCTCCAGATGCTTCATATGTAGAAATTGGTGACAGGCCCTTAGATATGATGAAAAAGAAGCTCCCCCAACAGAAGGACACAGTGCTTTCGAAAATTAAGGGCCCTTGCATACCTTGTAAAAGCCTTGGTATTGGTCAATGTTGTCACAGTGACCATTCACCTCTGAAGGTGTTTTCCTTTTTAAGCTCCTAAGATACAGCAGTGAAATCTGCTGTGATACTACAGAAGTTCTCTGGTCTTATACTGCTGAATGGCTTTGCTTGGAGCACAAAGTCAAAGAAGATTCCAGTGGAGCATCTTATTAGGTCACAGAATTGTTCACTTTGAGACACAGAGATAGGAGAGTGACCCAACATACATTTAACCAGGAATTTTAAGAGCTTACAATATTAACAAAAAGGTAAACTCTACCGATGCTCTGGGCAAAAGCCCTTTTTCAAGCTAACTGATCTTAAGCTGACAGGTTGCATATACATTTTTATGCTTTAAAGAAGGTCAACAAGTGGTGCATCAAAACAATTGAGTTTGACAGTGGCAATAGCACAGATAAGATATTCAGTCATGATTTGGAGGTGCCGGTGTTGGACAGGGATGTACAAAATTAAAAATCACACAACATCAGGTTATAGTACAACAGGTTTATTTGGAAGCACTAGCTTTTGGAGCGCTGCACCTTCATCACCCACCTAATGAAGGAGCAGTGCTCTGAAAGCCCATGATTCCAATAAACCTTTTGGACTATAACCTGGTGTTGTGTGATTTTGAAAGATATTCAGTGGAACAGAAATTAAGGTGAAAGATCAAGCAGGAATTGCTTTTAAAGTGCAATAAGTGGTCTTGACCATAGACAGCATACTGTATGTAATCATTTTAAAAAAGCTGAAAAAACATAATCCAATGATCTTTATTTACATTACTGATTGGTTATTCAGAAAGATTCCTTGTGAGGAGGTTCTTTTAAGAACCACTACAAATCAAATTATCCTGGAGATTATGATATACAATTGAATCAAAGATAGATTGACAGTAATATTAGTCAATTTAAAATAAGTGGTTAAGACTAAAGAAAAATGTAGAAGACCAGGGAGGGAACACAGTAAAGAATACATTGTATAATGTTGTATACATAGGGAGGAACTTTCATCTGCACTGCTGGCTTCTTGCTGAATGGATTATGCATTCCCCACTCCCCATGAAATAATTGGGATGAAATTAGCGTAGGTTTTCTGAGGGGTGGGTCATCTATTCCATTAGATTATTGCCCAGATAGTGAAAACAAATCTTAACCCCATCATTTCCAGATTAAAGTATGTTTGCAGCTAAATTTAAATAGCCGTAGAAAATTCAATATCATTCTAAATAAAATTTGGGTTCTTTTGGCCACTGATGGTAAAATAACCAAATTCTCCATCAAATCCATTCATATAATTTGTTTCCACAGTGTTAACTGTGGGTTGGGAAATAAAACAGACTGTTGAATAAGTTGTAGTCTCCTGTCGACATTCATTGAAAGCAGAGGAAGAATTGTCCTTTTGTATTAATTTCAAACATAAACTGTATTTGTAGTTCATTCTCGTTTGCAAAGGCAGCTTATCCGAATATCTTAACACTCAGTGCCTCTCTGGCTCTGAAAGAGCCAAGGTGATAATTAGGGATGTGGAAAGTTGGAAACCTCCTGAAGCTTGGTGCAATGGAAAGGCTAATGAACCATTCAGCAAACTCAGAGTACACTGCCTAAATCTACTTGTGTGGCATGACTTCCAGCACATGTATGATGAACACTGGCACATGGACAACTTTGGTTGTGTATGCTGTGTTTGATTTACTTTCCCTTACTTTCAAAGTCAACAATTTGGCAGTTATCATAGTTCATTTAAAATGTAACATTTAAGTTGTCTTTGAAAACTTAGATGAGATAATAGCTTGTGAAACGTACTTCTCTCCTGCCACTTTATAATCTCAGCCAGTATTACTTCCCATGAATTGCTAAAGGCTAGAAGTAATATTTTGAACAGGCAGACTTAACAAACCACTGGGAATCAATGCCCTGTTGCAAACCAATTAAATCGTTAGGTTTTAAGTTATCACTTACTATCACTGACTACTACATGGTAGAATTGATGACCAGACAAAGCACAAAACATTCCTACATTGTACTTTCATGTAGCTGACCAGATTAGTTTCCCCTTTTTATTTTATAGCTTTCCTTTAGTTTATACAGAGCCTAATGCAAATGTTGTCTAGTCTCTTAAGTTTCTGTAACCTTGTTATAATAGGCAGAGTTGGCATTTTACAGGAAATCATTTGTATAACATTAATTAGGAAAAGTTTTAAAACTGCAGAGGCACTTACTACTTTCTGGCACAACATTCAGAATGGGTCAGGCACTCCTGTCAATTCACCATTGCTCACATTGACATTTCAAGAAAAGCTGCAGAGTATATACAGCTTAATACTCCTTAAAGGAACAAATTAATTATCTGCAGAGAAGAAGAGTAAGGTTCAAGCTGCATTAAACACTAAAGAATAATTGAGGGATGAATTATAAAATTCTAAGTGATTGCCTGTGTGTTGCATATATTTATTGAGTAAATGTATCTTACATTTATGCAGACATTATATATGTGTGTGCATGTTTTGTAACTGTGCATGTTTAAGAGAATACATACTTAGAATTTAAAAAGGAATACATATATGTTAAATTTATGAGAATATGTGTGTGCTGTATGTGTGTGAATAAGTACAATTATATATATTTGATTTTATGAATGAATGCTTATTTTAAAGAATGCATTAAACAACCTTTACTTTTGATAGCCATGCACAACATCTACAGCCCAGAGTATAACTATTTTTTTTCTAATGTCTGAAAAGCTTAGTCACTAAAAAGATATCTACTCAATTGTAAAGATCCACATAAAAAAAATCACACGGATTAGATTTAAAATAGTTTTAAGCCTGTTTCCAATCTAATTTTGACTTCACAAATGTCACGCTCTGCCAATTCTTCACTCAAGAATAACTGTGTTCTGAAAGTTAACTGTTTCATAGACACAAGCTCCACATGAAAGGATTTGTTCTGGTGGATCAGTATATGTTGCCAGTGAAGGATTAAGTGATTCAATTTAAACTTAATACTGTTGGTTGTAAAATTTTGCATTTGTAAATGTATTGATTATAATTTCTTAATTCTCACAATTGTTAGCTCTTTACCATACCATGTGGAATATATTTTTAAAAGTGTGCACATTTTATGTGAGAATATCATAAAAGTGTAAATGAGTGTTTACAGTAAACAAGTTTAAACTGTTTAAAGTTAGACTCCAACATGTAAATAGGAGCTAAACCAAGAGGAAATAATCACTTCCTGGTCAGTTAGTTTTTACTTCGCTTAACTTAGTTTTGCAATGCTTAGTAGATGTTTGAACATGATAAGTCCTGACAGCAGCCAGGTCTGTCATCAGGGGAATAAAAAGTGGGAGAGGTCTGCCTTTCTCACAGGCAATACAAACTGGAAGATAATGCCATTGCTCTAATGGGCCTGAACACGCATTGTTGAATGCAAAAATAAACTTCAAATGTCTTCTTTACTCAAGTGGAAGGAGTTGGTTTAAGCTGTTTGCCACTCAGGTTTGTGAAATATATTGTTGACAACTGTTTTAAATTTTGTTTAAGGGACAAAAGATCCAGGGTAGGGGCCATGCCTTCTCTCACAGGTGATGGAGTATGCACAAAGAATTCAGCAGATAATGGCTGCCCTTCATACGAACAGATGGTGATGGGGCTGTTGCTAGGATAAGGCAGAAGAATTTAGTTTTAATTCCAGATTATTTGCCTCAGTGCCATGAATATCCCCAGGTTTCCTGAGGCAAAAAAAAACACAAAAAAACACACAGGGGAAAAAAAAGGCTGGAGCCAGGTCAACAGAAGCTTCTGGGAAAGTGTCTGTTCAGCTGCCTGCAGTCACCTGGGTTTGAAATGAGACAGGAAGGAAGATTGGTTTGGCAGCAAAACCAGCAGTCTTTGATGCACCACATACCACAATGAAAAGCTACCCGGGCCTTCCCATTAGAATCTGTTGACTGTCTTAATTAAGACAAATCGATTACTGAAAATAAGAGCTTTCTAATAATATTTGGATTATCATAGTTACAAATGCCCAATTTTTTTGGCGGGAATTTAACCTGTTACTTTTTTCTAGCTGTACTTCACTCATACATTTTGGCTTGCCTCAAAACTTCCACCTTTTTTTTAACTTTCCCACTGTCAAGTGAAGGTTCATCAGCACATATCCCTGCTGTATCTCTCTGTATACAGAACCTTGTCTGCCTGTTTCCTCTATTGCATTTTTTTGTTTGTACTACTGTAATCATTTTGCTGGCCTAGATCCGTGTGGGTGTGCTGGCAGCTTTACAACAAAGTTACATGGGAACCGAGTTAAGGTTGAATATTTATTAGAAGAAGCCATCTGGCGTCAGACTGTCTGTACATGGGGCTCTTTTATACTCTCTCTCTTTTTGCTTCACAACTCAAACATATATGTGTACACAGCAAACATAAATCTAGAAACTAAACAGCACCTGTATTAAAATTTGCATGTTTTATTCAAATTATACAGCATCTAGATAAAAATGTATGTGTATACAAATAAGTTAATAGCATAAGCTTATATACGTACATTGACAAGCGTATAATTATATACTAAACTAAATTAAATTCAGACATTCACAATATACAAAAACATGGATGTATATATCCACACACACAAACATGTAGTCATAAATGCACAGGCATACATTCAGCACACCCACACAAATGGTGTAAACATACAAACAAAAATATTCAATCCTAAATCAGGATTTTCTGTAAAACTACCAGATTATCACATGGGGATAGTCAAACAAACTTAAATCACTCTTCTGCCTTTGGTGACACCATTTGAGGTAGATGCAGCCACATAGGGATTTAAGAGCAGGTGTGGTTTATGCATTGGATTACCAAATGCAGGTTATCAGATCACTGATTCTGATGGTGTCAAGATTGTAGCTCTGTAAATCTAAAATTCAGAACAAAGCTTTATCTGCCAGTTTAACAGGAAGGCACAGAATACTGCGATAAAAAAGCAGACTCATTCACCTCAAATTACCTAAACTTTGAATGAGAGCCATGTTAAAACAAAGGCAACAAAAACAAGTCGATAAAAACATGGAAGATGAAGGCTATCAATGTGACAAATTGCAAAATGAACTGCATTAAATAGAAACATATTATTGGTTATCTTGTTTATAAAAAAGGCACAAATTCTTAGAGTTGACCTTAAACACTTTTATATTCAGTTTTTGCATCAGCAAGCAGAGATATAGGCAATGTGATCAAGGTTTCAAAAAACAACAATGTATTTTAGGAATTTCGCATTCTAGATGGGATTTTCAGTTTATTGCATTGTGATTACTTGCTTCTTCTTTCTTATCAAAATGTTCAAATGTTTAACTTGCCAGGTTAAACAATCTGAACAATAGGCCTTAAACACCAGAAGTTAATGCTGCTTCAAGGTTGCTTACTGAAGACCTTTTAAATGATGTCAACAGAAGCTAATAAACGAAAGTGCTTATATTGAATGTATTACGTAGTAACTAGGAAAACTGAATGGGGAATATGACTCAAACGATGTGTCCTGGATAAAATCCATCCCCTGGCGTCCAAGGCCCCACCAAGAGACCCTAATTTGATTCTAAATTACACCTTGCTGGTTTATCTCATATCAAACTGTTAATCATGCTGAATCAACTATGAGAAGATTCAAGTAAAAGGACAATCTTACCAATAGTGTTTAATTAACAGTCAATCATGCAACACCTTATTCACCTACATCAACCTAGATAATTATCTTTATACAAAGATATAGCTTCTAGTCTAAGGATTAAGGTAGCTATTGCACTGAAGGACAATGAAGATTGTTTTCAAACTGGTGTTACAGCTGGATTAAAATTCATGGCCCCTCAAGCAAACATAAAGGTCGCTAAGAAGATTGCCTAAATCATGCTGATAAAAGCTGTATCTATTTTCCCTAAAGATAGACACAGGTGGTTGACTCCCAAACAACCAAGACTGATTTCCAGACCTGGCTTACATGAGCTCATGAAGTTCTAAAATTTCTGAACACACTGTTCCTTGCAGTTTTTAATTAATTTATATTTATACTGGCACCTGAACCATTGATTTAATGCCAACTTTATTCTATCAATGGCTCAATCTCAACAGCAAAGTTTCGTTGTCATCATAATTTAAAGAAACAAAGATGTTTTTTAAAAAATATGATTTGATGCTTTGGACATAGAATAACCAATGAAGAGCCTTCCAAAGTGATTCTCAGGCAGTTAAATACTTTTTGAATTGTGGATTCTTCTTTAATGTAAGAAAACAGTCAATCTACTCACTGTGGCAACAATGTGATAGTGATCTTTTAAAGTGGTATTTGTTGATGAATGAATAATAGCACGAACTTATTTGGATGATACACAAAATCTCAGTTCCACATCAATACAAGAGCAGTGATAGACATATTTCCATGAATTCAACAAGACCAAACTGAACATTTTTCTGAACTCAGTTGATAAAGCAAAAAAGGTAATTATTTTGTTTATTGTTTCCTGTAGTTAACTAGTGTTCTAATTATAACAGATAATTTCAGAGCTGCAACTAATTCTAGAAAGAAGTATGCACAGAATACTGAAAAGTTTAGCTTTCTGTCACAAAATCTATTGAATAACACAGTAATTGTCCTACTTGTATACTCTCACAATAGCCTTACATTCACACCTGCTTTAAAAGTCTGTATATTCTACTCTTAGCAAATGAAACAGCCTAGGCATTAATTACACTCTTTGGTAAAGCAATCTCTATTTTGCAGGCTGACAATCATACTTTGATTTGATGGTTGATCAGACTAAATTAGGCCCTATTTTGTTTGAATTAGAACAATAGACAATAGACAATAGACAATAGGTGCAGGAGTAGGCCATTCTGCCCTTCGAGCCTGCACCACCATTCAATATGATCATGGCTGATCATCCTTAATCAGTATCCTGTTCCTGCCTTATCTCCATAACCCTTGATTCCACTACCCTTGAGAGCTCTATCCAACTCTTTCTTAAATGAATCCAGAGACTGGGCCTCCACTGCCCTCTGGGGCAGAGCATTCCACACAGCCACCACTGTCTGGGTGAAGAAGTTTCTCCCCATCTCTGTCCTAAATGGTCTACCCCGTATTTTTAAACTGTGTCCTCTGGTTCGGAATAGAACATAGAACAGTACAGCATAGTACAGGCCCTTTGGCCCTCGATGTTGTGCCAACCTTTTATCCTACTCTAAGATTAAACTAACCTACATGTCCTTCAATTTACTATCATCCATGTGCCTATCCAAGAGTTGCTTAAATGTCCCTAATGTATCTAACTCTACGACCACCATTGGCAGTGCATTCCATGCACCAACCTCACTCTGTGTAAAGAACCGACTTCTGACATCTCCCCTAGACTTTCTTCCAATACCTTAAAATTATGCCCCCTCATGATAGAGATTTCTGGTCTGGGAAAAATGTCAGACTACTCACTCTATCTATGCCTCTCATCATCTTGCACACCTCTAGCATCATCTTGCACACCTCGAGCAAATCACTTCTTACCCTTCTTCACTCCAATGAGAAAATCCTTAGTTCCCTCAAACTTTCTTCATAAGCAATGCCCTCCAGTCCAGGCAGCAGCCTGGTAAATCTCCTCTGCACCCTCTCTAAAGCTTCCACATCCTTCCTTTAATGAGGCGACCAGAATTGAACACAATATTCCAAGTGTGGTCTATATAGAACCTTGGGGTTCTTAAACTCAATCCCCCACTAATGAAAGCCATCACACCATATGCCTTCTTAACAACCCTATCAACTTGAGTGGCAACTTTGAGCGATCTATGGACATGGACCCCAAGATCCCTCTGCTCCTCCACACCACCAACAATCCTGTCTTTAACCCTGTGTTCTGAATTCAAATTTGACCTTCCAAAATGAATCGCTTCACACTTTTCCAGGTCGAACTCCATCTGCCACTTCTCAGCCCAGTTATGCATCCTGTTAATATCCCTTTGCAACAAAAGCCCTCCACACTATCCACCACTCCACCAACCTTTGTGTCATCAGCAAAATTACAAACTCACCCTTCTAGTTCCTAATCCAAGTGATTTATAAAAATCACAAAGAGCAGAGGTCCCAGTACAGATCCCTGCGGAACACCACTGGTCTCAGAGCTCCGGGCGGAATACTTCCAATCTAATACCAGCCTCTGTCTTCTATGGGCCTTCTTCAGTGAGAGAGAGAGAGAGAAAGAGAGAGAGAGAGGGAAAGATGGCTGCCTTATGTTTGCAGGCTCTGGATTTTTTTTACCTTTTGCTATTCTTGCAATTTTTTTTATACTCTATGCTTTAACAAATCAGAGGGCTGTTAAGTGGGCAGAATACTGAACTCAAAAGATTCTCAGAACCATTTAGTGTCAAATTCTCCACTATACTGCCTCAGAGAAAAAAAAATCAACACTGTATTGCATCGCTCGGCAATATGCTATACTTGATTACCAAGTTTCAAAAGACTTTCCTGGTATTCCAATAATTATACTACAATTTCCATTTCAAGTTACAGTCCCAAAACTGAAAAAAATTCCAGCGGCCCAGTGCGGAGGGCTTGCTTCAGCTATGGCTTCTGGCCCAGTATTCTAGCGGCCTGGCATGGTGGTCTTGCAACGGTACTGTCTTTTCTCAAACCCAGGAGCTGAAAATTTAACTAAGATGGACTTTGTCTTTTTTTTAAATCTATGCTTCTTTTATTAATATAGGTACCATGGTATGATAATTCAGACACTTTTCATTTTTTTGTTAAAAAAAAGTGAAACTAAATGATAATTCTATTTTATTCTAAATATGTGGTCTCCTACACTTTATTATTGTGCAACTCTAAATAATGTGGCAATATCCATGTACATCACTAGGAAATAATGTAAAGTACTGTCTCTTAATGGCCTGTAGTATAGAATCATCCAAGTAAGATATGTTATCAAGAGCTCTTCACAATTATATATGTGCTATTTAACCTTCATGAATAACAAACACACATTTGAGTTTCTCAATGCCATTTGAATGCGTGGTGCATTTATGTTCATCCAGAAGAAAACGAAACAGGCTGTTACAGTGTTTGAACTTCCTGCTAAAGGTAAAGTTGCCATAGTCCCAGAAGACCATGGGCTGTCTCTCATTTCATCTCATTAGAGAAAGCTGACTGGTAGTGAGTTTAATCTGAGCATCATAATGCCTCAGGTAAAGATCAGGTCATAGTTTGTGATATGGACTAACTTCTCACAGTTGATTCAGCATGATTAGCGGTTCGATATTAAATAAACCAGCAAGGTGCAACTTAGAGCATAGGTTCAGTTCCTATACCAGCTGATCTCACCATGAAGATCCTACCTTCTCAACCTTGCCTGATGCCTGAGGCATTGTGACTGTCAGGTTAAACTCACTGCCAGTCATCTCTTGCTCTAATCCTCAAGGGATTATAATCCTCAAGGACTGTGGCAATTTTACCTATCTTTACCAAAACAGATATGATGGTCAGAAGGCCTATGTGTTTCCAACAGCCATGTCATTCCACGATTTTATAATGTTGCAACTAGAAAATGAATCTTTTGGAAGCTGTGGGGGCTTGGATGCTCTGAGCGTCTGGTGAAAGCCCCACAATACCTTAATCTAGGATGCCCTGTTGCAACATTTTCTATTCAGGCCTTCAACCAGTATCATAAACTCCAGGGTGGAGGTCCAGTCAACCAAGAGCTGTTGGCCAGTCACAGGCTGGCTCCAATTATCAGTCTAAAATGAATCTTCAAATCAGAGACGCAGACAAATGGAAATTCACATATTTTATAATGGTACTGTAGGAGCTCAAGGAGACTGAAAGAGAAAAAGGTACTTTAGTGAACCCATGGCTCAGTATAGTCAACGAATGTATTCATAATCAGCAAACAAGAATGTTGAACAGCATCACCATAGAGAAGACAATGGCTGCCACTGGAACAACGCCCACCTGTGAACATACATAATCACTGGTTCCCAGGCATTAGGAGAGTTGAGGCAGGAAGAGAATCACAAAGAGATCAGGCACTGATGCCTTTGGTAAAGGGACTGCTCCCTGTGGGTTGACTTACTGAGTGTTCCCCATCTGGCAAGGGTCTGCCTGCCATTAGTTTAATAGTAGTAACAATAGGATGAGGCCTTGCATGAGAATGAATTGCGAACATTGCCCAGATGCCTCCCTGCCCCAGGCGTAATCAGGATTGAGAAGGGAGTGCAGGGTCTTCATTCACCACTCCCTCACCTGTTTAAAAGCACCTCTTCATTTGCTTTGCACAGAACACACAAGGGACACAAAATTTCATCCTTTTTTTTACTAGTATTGCTTTAACTTATAGTTCACCAGTCTATTAATTTTGTTAGTTGTCACTATATTAATTGGCTATGCTAAGCTATGAGTCTACAAACACTCCATTTTTCTTTCAACTTCCCCCTTAACTCATTAAAATGATGCAACGTGTGAGTCATTCTTTATGTCTCCTATTTGAAGATTCATTCTGGTCTGTTATTTGGGATCAGACCTGTCTGCATTCCATTGATCCTTACTTTCCCTGAGTTCAGCACTGTTTTATTTGATACCCCCCCCCCCCTCCATTATTCTTTCCTGTTTTCAAAATGGAACTAACTATATTTTGGCGATAATTTTCTAATGGTTCTTCTGCTTTCAAATGAACTGGTTTAAGTTCTAAGGGGAGGCTGCCTAGGCAGCACATATTTCACTGGAGCGTAGGAGTTGATGGGTGATCTTAGAGAGGTTTATAAAATCATGAGGAACATGGATAAGGTGAATAGAGAAGATCTTTTCCCTAAGATGGGTGAGTTTAAACCTTAAGGGCATAGGCTTAAGGTGAGAGGAGGAAGATTTAAAAAGGACCTGAGGGACAATCTTTTTGCACTGAAGATAGAACAGTAATGCTTTAGAAGAGAATAGAAATTTATTGACACGTGTCTTTTTACATGAAAAATACAGTGAAAAGTTTTATAAGTTGCTTCACCATACTGCCTACATCAATGAGAGAAGTCATATATAATTTAAAAAAGTAAAGTTAAGGCAAAGTTCGCCACAGTTCAGTTAACGGTTCTTGGGTTTGGGAAAGCTGATTTAAGAATGATGGAATACCCTAAAGATGTAGCTGGGACAAGACTTTCGCACCAGTTTGATGGATACTAGGCTGGAAGCCTCTACTGAAGAAGACTACCATGCAAGGTTGAGGCTACCACTTCTGGATGAGATCCCCTGCCTGGCCGCTGGAGTACCTGGACACTGAACACAAAAAACACCTCCACACGGGAAAGAGACCTCATATTGCCATGACATAACTGCCCAACTGGGAGACCACCACACAGGAATTCCATCACACTGGACTGAGACCACCTTTCTCCATCTTCAGGTGACTGAACCTAGTTGCAGACCTGGAGCCTCACTCTTGCCTACGAGTCCAGGTCAGGGGAATCAGCCAAGGGCCTGTTCACCGCTTACCAGGAGAGCCTAGTTATTGGGGAGCCATGTCCCGACTCATCCTGACATTCATATATATAATAAACAGTCTGATAAAGTGGTAGATCAGATACAGTTACAACATTTAAAAAACATTTGGACGGATGCATGAATTGGAAAGGTGTAGAGGGTTATAGTCCAAATGCAGGCAAGTTGGAATTGGTTTTAGTTTGGGAAACTTGACATGGATGAGTTAGACCGAAGAGTCTGTTTCTGTACAGTATGACTCTATCACTCATAATGTCTATGACCTAATTACACCATTTTGCCATAGAAATCTAAATCGAGCAATTAATTTTTCAATGTTGGACCACACCATATTAATATATAGGATACATTCTAAACAGTGCTCACTAATTTGCTGATCTTATCCTGGTCTATCATAGAATAGTTTATTTCATTCAACATTGTTCCACATACTTCTTTGAAACAACCATAGATCTCCCCTTCATCAAATTCCCAACATGTAATGTATACCAAGACCTGTAGCAATGTGATCCACTTCTTAATTGTGCAATCTCTTAGCTTCTTGTCCCTTTGCTCTCATGAAAATGTTACAACAAGGCAAATGTGCTCCCAGTCCAATCTAAACCTCAGTCATGTCCCTGACAATAAAACTTGTGTGTCAGAAATTATCATAATTCTAAATGCTTTTAACAGCCCAGTTTTAGTTTTGGGATTCTTAGCAATCAGGCTCAGTTTCTTTTTTTTTCTTAGATTCAGTTTTTTTTTAAACATTGATTTTCAATCCCTCTCATGATTGTCAGGATTTATCAGTGCTACATATAGCTCAGCAGCCACTTAAAGAGAAGCTAAATAAATACAACAAAGCACCCTTAGATGATCATTTTAACTTTTACCATCAGATAGGACATGTCTGGTAGTGAATTAGCAGGTGAGAGTACACCTCATCTTTTTTAAACCAGCACTAAATGATGAACCACCACAGCATTGTGTGGCCTAAAGTGTGATATCAATTTTCATTGCTGGATAGAGTGCACAGAAATTGGAGAGATCTCGTCTCTGCAGACCTGATATTTAAAAACAGCTATTCATGTTTCTGAATTTCACTGTAGTGTGTGTCCATTCCAAGCTGGGCTGGATGACTTGAGAAGGGCTTATGAGGCTGTCAGTTTCCAAACAAAATGGGCAGAAAACCTGTTTCCTGCATGTGGCCAAAGTATAAAAATAAAGATTAAAAATAAAACATATCTCTGATAACATGCCCACAAACACGCTCCATATCTCATCCATGCCACTCCATGTCCTATTTACTTTCCCATTGCCCCTCATAAATTCCATGACACTGTATGCCAATATAACCATCTCTGGGCCCCTCATGTTTCCTTTTTCAGCTTATGCCCATTTAATCATCAGCCATGTCCTTTTTATAGCCCAATGCCACCTAATACCCATCTACCTGTCCAGCATTGCACCTCCCGCCGCCCCCCCCACCCCCCAATCCATTTATGCCACTTTCATTCCTATGGCCCTTTATGGACCCCATATTAAATCATCCAATGTATACAGCCCTACTCACTATCGTCTTCTCTTCTGTGATGACTCACCTAGTATCTACCATGAGCAAAACTCATGAGACATGCTCACAGCATCTATTGACAATGTAATGATTGGGCAAGAAAAAGATTCAATGATAATAATCAATACAGTGAAATTCCCTCAACAAATCCTTATAAAAAACAAATTCATATAAGGATTTGATCTTTATTGCTTAATTCCTTAGAAAAATAAACATTTCCACTCAATAAGCACTTGGAACAATGTATCAACAGGCATTGTGAAATGATAATTTGGTAAATTATTTGGAAAGTCTTACTATGTCTTTATGTGAACAGCTACTCTGAAATACCTACACTGTTTGTTCACTTCACGTTTTTTATTTGGACAGTTCCTTGACAACTTTGCAGCCCCAATGATTTTATTCACTTTTACTGTAGAAGTTTACTTCAATTCTTCAAAGTAGTACCCAGTCTATCTAAATGAAATGCACTGAAAACATGTCTGCTTCTGCCTTGTCTAATCTCGACACTTCAGGTCCCAGAGTCAGGGAATCCGAGTCAAATTTTGATGGAGGGCACTGATCATTTAAATGGTTAGCTGCATTAATTTGAAGGACTATGTAAATGTTTTAATAATAAAATATTTCAGTTGCTCCATGGTTATGTTGATTTGATATTCAAATTCTCATTGAAATGTGATCCAATCACACAGAATCAGGCATTTAACTTATCTGACTACTCTAATGTTTATACTGCTATTTGGCATTGTTCCATTCAAACTATTTCTTTCCACCCTGATTCTGTATCTCTGTATTCTATTCTGCCTCATGGAAGCATCCCATCTCCTGATGCTGCCCTATCTGGCTTCTGGATTAGTGGTGCTGGAAGAGCACAGCAGTTCAGGAAATCGAAGCTACTTGGATGCTGCCTGAACTGATGTGCTCTTCCAGCACCACTAATCCAGAATCTGGTTTCCAGCATCTGCAGTCATTGTTTTTACCTATCTGGCTTCTGACTGCACACTTCTGTCATGAATCTCTTTTGTAGCATATAACTACAGATTCTATATGAATTTATGAATCAGGAGCAGGAATAGACCATTATGCCACTTAAGTATTCTTTCCGCTCTATAAGATCTTAGCTGATCTGATCGTAACTTCAAATCTGCATTTTCACCTATTGCTGATAACCTCTTACTCCCTTGCTGAACAAGAAACTATCTATATCTGCCTTAAAAATATTCAAGGAGTCTGCTTCCACCATCATTTTTGGAAGAGAGTTGTCTTGTCTCTGGTCTAACCAGGTGACCCTGATTCTGAAACAGTGACTGCTAGTTCTAGATTCCCATCTAAGACGAAACAACCTCTCCACATCTGTCCTGTCAAGACTCTGCAGAATCATCTGTCTTTCAATAAAATCACATCTTATGCTCAAAACTCCAATTGATAGCAACCTAACCTGCACAACCTTTCCTCATAAGACTCATGTCATGTGTTGGTCTGGTAAATCTTCTCTGAACTGCCTCCAGCAAAATACAGAAATTTCAAGCAAGCCTTATGCATGCCTATGTCTATATTATTTCTACAAACAATTAAATAAGGATAGTTAAACATGATCTTCCTTTTAGAAATCTAAGCTATTTTTATTATAAATTCGGCCTGTACATGTTTTGCAACCTGATCTTTATACAAAGATTCTGGTCTCTGACATTAAACTAATTGGTCTATAATTCCCTGGGTTACTTCTATCTCTCATTTTGAAAATAGTAATTACTTTTACCATTTGCTGTTGTAATATACTCTTGAACTGCCACTATTGTCATTTACCCTGAGTCAAAACTGACCCAATGTATCTCTGCCATTTCTCTATTATTGTTTGCATATTTATCCTGTTTATCTTTTTGCAGCAATGCTATTTATATTAGATCTCATTTGGTAATTTGAGTGCCTTTACGATACTTTCCCATTCTGTTTTATAGTCTCTGATATTTTTATTTCAATGTCACTTTTAACTTTCTCAATTCTTTTTAACCTCTGTTTCAATTTAAAGAAGTGATTGGCTTAACAGCAGGAGGCAGAGCGTGATGTTGGAGGGTTGCTTTTCGGATTGGAGGACTGTCACCAGTGGTGTTCCACAGGGATCGGTTCTGGGTCCTCGTTTAATGGTCATTTATATAAATGATTTGGATGACAATGTAGAAGGCATGGTTAATAAGTTTGCAAATAACACCAATACTAGTGGCATAGTAGACAGTGAAGAAGGTTCTCTAAGATAATGAAGTGGTCTTGATCAAGTAGGTTAATGGGCTGAAAAATGGCTGATGGAGTTCAATTTAGATAAATGCAAGATATTGCATTTTGGTACAACAAACAGGGGCAGGGTTGTACAGTTAATGGTCGGGCCTTGGATAGTGTTGTAGAATGGAGAGACCTGGGGATTCAGGTACATCATTCTTTGAAGTCTGGGTCACATATAGACAAGATCATGAAAAAGGCGTTTAGCATGCTTGCCTTCTTTGCTCAGTCCTTTGAGTATAGAAGTTGGGAAGTTATACCAAGGCTTTACAGGACTTTGATGAGGTCTCTTATGGAATACTGTATCTAGTTCTAGTCATCCTGATATAGGAGAGATATTACTAAGCTAGAGAGGGTTAAGAAGAGATTTACCAGGATGTTGCTAGATATGGAAGGGTTGAGATATAAAGAAAGGCTAGATAAGCTGGGACATCTTTCATTGTAGGTTAGGGGGTTGAGAAGTGACTGAATAGAGGTTTATAAAATCATGAGGAGTATAGATAGGGTAGGTGTCTTTTCCCTAAGATGGGGGATTTCAAGACTAGGGTCATAGTTTTAATGTGAGTGGAGAGAGATTTTAAAAAGTCATGGGGGCAATTTTTTTTATACAGAAGGTGCTTCATATGTGGAATGAACTTCCTGAGGAAGTGGTGGATGCAGGTTCAGCTACAACATTTAAAAGACACTGAGATAATTACATAAATACAAAAGGTTTGAAGAGATATGAGCCAGGAGCAAGCAGGCAGGATAAGTTTAGTTTGGGATTATGTTGGGCATGGACTGGTTGGACCAAAAGGTCTGTTTCTGTGTTTCATGACTCTTTAACTCCATAAGCAATGTTCCAAATTATAGTCAAGCAGCAAGTGAACATGCAAGTGTAATTGATGAAATGTAAAAGAAAACTTCTAATTGTCAATAAAAATGATGCGAAGTAGGCTCTTATGTATCAGTTAATCTAACATCCATGGTAGGAAATTACTCAAGAAAGTTGTACTGGAAACTTCTAATACATAAAAGAGAATAGTTATCCGAACAGCAAGTAATACAATGACCGAATATGATCTGCCTGTTCTGCTTGTAAATAAGGCTTTTCATTGTACTTAGGTACACATGACAATAAATGGGCATTCTGGCTAAGTTTGACAGGCAATACAAAGAAAGGTAGAGGGGCAGGTAGCATTGAGGAGGCAGGGAGACTGGAAAAGAAATTGGACAAGTTAGGAGAGTGCGCAAAGAAGTGGCAGATGGAGTACAATGTGGGGAAGTGTGAGGTCATGCACTTTGGTCAGAAGGAGAGGCATGGACTATTTTCTAAATGGGGAGAACATTCAGAAGTCTGAATTGCAAAGAGACTTGGGAATTCTAGTCGAGGATTCTCTCAAGGTAAACTTGCAGGTTGAGTCAGTAGTTCAGAAGGCAAATGTAATGTTGGCATTTATTTTGAAAGGAATTGAAAATAAAAGCAGGAATGTAATTCCGAGGATCGAAAAAACTCTGGACAGACCACATTTAGAGTATTATGTGCAGTTTTGGCTCCCACATCTCAGGAAGGTTGTATTTATTCTGGAGCGGGTTCAGAGCAGGTTCACAAGAATGATCCCAGAAATGAAGAGCTTAACATATGAGGAACATTTGAGGACACTGGAACTATACCCAATGGAGTTTAGAAGGATGAGAGAGATCTAATTGAAATGTACAGAATACTGAATGGCCTGGACAGAGTGGATGGTTGGGAAGATGTTTCCTTTGGTCGGAAACACTAGGACCCGAGGGCACAGCCTTATAATAAAGGGAAGACCTTTTAGAATGGAGATAAGGAGAAATCTCTTCACCCAGACAGTGGTGAATCTATGGAATTCACTGCCACAGAAAGATGAGAAAGTCAGGTCATTGAATATATTTAAGACAGAGATAGTTAAATTTTTGATTGTCAAGGGATCAAGGGTTACAGGGAGAAAGCTAGAGAATGGGGTTGAGAAACTTATCAGCCATGATTGAACGGTGGAGCAGACTTGATGGGCTGAATGGCCTAATTTCTGCTCCTATGTCTTATGGTGTTATGGTCTTAAATCAAATCAGAAGTTGGTGTGGTTTGGAAATAATCTATTAAGATTCTTTGGTCCTTCAAGGTTAACTGGATATCCAGTGTATATAGTTTACGAAGATTTTCATGAGTGTTCAACAAAGTTCTTCCTCTGAAGGTGTGAAAGAAAGTTAAGGTTCAATATTTTAGTCTATAGATTATCCAATTAGATTAAAAATTGGCTTTGCAACAGAGGCCAGAAGATAATGATACATGGAACATACTCTGCCTGGAAGGCTGTTGACACTACTTGTGAACATTTTGCAACAGTAGTAATATTATAACACTTTCCGATGACATAAAAGCTATTTTGGGCAGGTAATGATTAGAAAGAAGATTGATCTATTCAGAGATATTTATACCAATTAAGGAATTGGGCTGAGAGGTTGATAGATTTTAATATGAAGATAGGGCATAGAGGACAAGGAGCAAGTAGCATGTGTCAGAAAAGCTGTTCATTAGTGAGTGGCAAAAAGAAATATTTTAGGATCATATCTTAACACCATTCAACTAAGATAAAGGTGTTTTCAATGAATTGACTCTAATCTATTAAAAGTAGGCAGCATTTGCATGACATCGTATTATAGTTCAGAACAAGAATAAGATTATAGAGACTACTGGTGAAGACAACTTTTGAGTAGGGTATGCAGTTTTGATCACGTAAAAATTGGTTCAAATATGACAAAATGATTCCAGGGCACAGAGAACTAATCATGGGACAGAACACATGGGAAATATGGATAAGAAAGATGGACATGAAATATGTATGCTAGACATAGAATTTAAGGAAATAATTTCAAGCTTTCTAACCCTTGAACAAAATAGATCCCCTACTCCAGGACAGTGTTTATCTGAAATAGATTGCCAGAAACAAGCTTGGCAATTCTTGGTCAAATTTAAGTTTTAAAAGAAAAAAGTCACTCTTTCTGCAGAGGGTGGCACAGTGGCTCAGTGGTTAGCACTGCTGCCTCCCTGTCCAGGGACCCAGGTTCAATCCTGCCTTGGGCAACTGTCTGTGTGGAGTTTGCACATTCTCTCTGTGTCTGCGTGGGTTTCCTCCCACAGTCCAAAGATGTGCAGGTTAGGTGGATTGGCTATGCTAAATTGCCCGTAGTGTTGGGGTGGGTTTCTCTTTGGAGGGCCAGTGTGGACTTATTGGGCCGAAGGGCCTGTTTCCACACTGTAGGTAATCTAGTATGAAAACAAAAATACGCAGAATTCAATGCACCATAGTTTCTAGAATTCCTTTCTTAAAGGACGTTATCTCTTCTTCCCTTTCATGTCAATCCTTAAACTTGCATTTTTGACCAACTTTTTTAATGGCCACCTTCATGGCTCTTTCTCTGGCTCAGTACCAGTCTTTGGCCAGATGCACTAATGTAACACCTCACATTTGTTTGCTAGAAGAATTGGCGAGAATATCCTACAGCATTGATCTCAACACTGGGAGCATCTCATTCCTTCTTTTCTGCATCTGACAAGCAACAAGTGGAGTTTCTCATTCATCAGTGGCAAGTTGCCAGTTAAAACAGACTATTACCTGTTAAATGCCTTGTTAACTGCCTAACTCACCTCATTAATATTCAGCTTCCTGTCTTACTAAACTTACCAAGTGAGCGAGACATCATGAAAATTTAAGATGGCACCAAAGCAGATACGTAGGGAATGCAGCACCCTGCTTTCTCCAAATGAGCTCCTTATTGGAAACCAAGCTTTGATATCTCAGGGTACATTTCGTGGGCACTGACCATGCACACCCCAAAGCCAGGGACATTGCTATCCAATATATGTCAGTTTCTAACATCTTCACAGCGCATCTCTGATTCACCTACAGGACACTTCTGCCCATCAGTGCTGTACTTCGAGCTTTACTGGCAACAAAGACAGGAAGCTTGTCATGGCTGTTAGCAGTCCTTACTTAAGTCAACCCAAAGAACTGCTGGCACAGTAATTCAAGAGCAGTCTGTATTACCATTCCAGAGGCTTGGACATGGTCAATTATCCACTCATGATGGTCAAAGTCATGATGATCTCCACCAAAGGGTGAAGAACTGAATGTTGAACAGCCCACCACCCATCTTGATTCATTGTACTCTATTGTGGGCTGCTTTTCTCCTGCAATGAGAAAGAAGCAGGGATTAAGGAAGATGAAAGTGGATAACACACCTATTATTGTTAGTGCATGCAGATAGGTGTCCCGAGTGGGTGAGTAGGCAACACAGAAGAAGACTGCAGGGTTTGTGCAATAGGGAGTTGATGTAGATGCGATCAAGTGAAGAAGATATTCCAGGCAATTGTAAAATTGTGCAACGTGATCCATGGTAACTGACAGAAAAAGTGAGTGTGAGATATTTGAGAGAAGATGGTGGCATATTTGCGGGTGAAGTGTAAAAGGTCATTGGCCTTCTTCCTACATTGCTTGGCATTCATCCAAACAGCTGAGACTACTTTACCCAGGTGGCAAAACCTAACCAGTCTGGCATGGTCTAGTGCCCTCGTCTCCTCTGCTGTTCTTGGGAAATGAGGAAGTTTTGCCTGTGCAACACCCCATCCAGTGAGTTTCCTGCCTGCAAAACAAGGTGATGATTTCTCCCTGCCTTCCATGTGCAGAGAAAATGTCAGGAGCTGTGCAGTGAGCTCTGAACAGGCAGTGCTGTCTGAGTGCACAGTGGACTTTTAAAGATGGCACATGTGCAAGGGATGCTGGCAAATACCAGGACACCCAGTGATTTCCAAATGATCCAGGAACAGTACATGGTGTGACCAGATGGGAGGAATGCCAATGGAGAAGAGCTAGGTACTTAATGAGGCTAGTTGGGGATGATATGGTGAGAAATCCTGCTTAGTTCTGTGACACAAACTCTCTAAAAATTTGACACAACTCAGACTTAGTCAAAAAATAGAAAGTTAATTTCTTTGTTTCTCGTTCTTCTTTCCACAGATGCTGCCAGGCTTAGTGATTGCTTCCAACATTTTCTGTTTACGTTTCACCAACGTGAGTTCCTTTGTGAGTTTGTGAAATGTAATATTTCTTTTCACCCCTTCTCAGCTGAGGTTTTAGGCCTTTGTTTTAGATCTGTTAAATTCACAAGACTGTACAGAGTGTACAAATTTGGAGTGGAGACATGAGTAAATCATGATGGAGATGGCATAAAGAAATTGTGGAAGGAGTGAGCTGAATGAGCCATATGCTTTTGTTTCTTATACTTTATGGTTAATCCTCATTCCAGCTGGGGTAGCATCAGGGCTTACATTCCTTCTAATTTATATCTGACACCAAAAGGCCCATGTGCAACAACAGTTTCTGAAACAAAAAGCAGGCAAGTGGGACTAATCTAGTTTGGTTAGCATGGACAAGTTGGACTGAAGGGTCTGCTTCCACGCTGTGTGACTCTATAACCAGAAGTCAATGTGTCTGCACATCTGCTCAAGGTGTTACTTCTTACTTTACCTCTTGTTGAAAAATTGCTAAACATCACACAACACCACATTATCGTCCAACAGGTTTATTTTGAAGCATCAGCTTTCAAAGCACTGCTTCTTCATTGGGGGCGAAACTCTGAAAGTTAATGCATCCAAATAAACTTGATGGACTATAAATTGGTGTTGTGTGATTTTTAACTTTGTCCACCCCAGAAAAAAGTACAACAAGCAGAACCATGTTGACACAATATGCCAAATGTAGACAATACAATGCAAGTATACCCATTGGTTGTGTAGCCCTTGCTGCAATTAATATAAGCATTGCCTCTAATCATGGGGTTTACTTCAATATGCAACAAAAAATATGAAACTCTGTTTCATGAAATTTAGAAATTAGCTGTAGGCCATATCTATGGAGGCTAGGGGTCAATTTTACAGTCCTGCGATATATTTTAATTTTTGCAGCGGCAAACATTTCTCTGCTCCTAAAACTAGTGGCTCTCCAAACAGAAGCAGTAATACTGCCAAGATCTTACCGGTAATATTAGATTTAGGCTGACTCTGAAAGATGTAACAAGGTCAGTCCTGGCAGGTACAGAAAGCTTTCAGACATTTTGTTGCCTGACTTTCAGTCTGAGTAGAAAATTTGTGTTTTACATTGTAATACACTTTGGGTGGCTTCAGACTAACACTTTATTTCAATTAAAATATCTGTAAATAATATGCAAATTCCCAACCATTCTTTAAAATTTAACTCCTTGTACTTTCTTTAACAACAAAATTTGTATCTTATTGTCTTCAACAACAAATGAAAACTTACTATTTTTCAGAGGAGAAGGCATTTGAAATCATATTTTATGAAGATTATTAAAAATAGAGATACATCTTTAATCATAGTGTGCATTATTTTAAACATGCCACAAATAGTACAAATTTCCTTCATTATCAGTGAATTCTGCCTCAGGTAATATAACTCACATGCTCAATGAAGGTTCTCATTGACAGATAACACACTTGTGCTGATATATCATGGAGAGATAGATTGCACAATACAAATAAGAAAAGTAAAGACCAATAGATTTCTTTAATCCCACCAAAAATAAATCACATATCAAAGTAACTTATTAATTGATACAATGTACTGGAAGTCAAGTGCATCAGGTAATTGCAGGTATGTTGCTTAGAAACCTGATTGAATCTTGGTCTCAAATTTGCCATCATTGAATATATATTAATCCTCTGCAATGTTTTTAAGTTTGTACACTGTACTTCTTTATACATGATTGAAAAATATGTAAAGTATTGTCAGTTGGGAATGCAATGATAAATTAATGATGCTGTTTTAGTATTGTCTTACAAGATATTTCTGTAATTAACTGAAATATTTATGTGGAATATTATACAAAGCTCAAATTATTCAGCTGAAAGCTGGCTTGTTATTTATTTAGTTACTTTGTTTCAAATGGAATATGGTTATGTACAAGTTACATTTTTAAAGCTGAAAACATTAACTTCTGGGCATAATAAAAATAATCTTCTAGGATCAGTGGATCATTTCCTACAATGTCCATATATCAGTAGGTTTAATGATTGAGAAGGAATCACAGTACTGGTAGGATTCTTTAATGATCTGACAGGAGCTTTTAAAGTATGGATCAGAAACTTAATTCCTATAAATGAAAACACAGAACTTACCTTAATTAAACTGATTTAAATCAATCTGTGTACTGAAACTGTTCAGCTACTACTATCGAGGGATGGTCTTGAGAAGCTTTGTTGATAAAGAGTTTGTTTTTAAAGCCATAGAGTCCCACAATTAAATTGTTTCTGTGCAAGTTTCTATGTAAGAGGACATCTCTCTAGTACATATTGGAAGATACTTCGTTGTATTGTGACAAAAATAGACACAGCTATTGGGTCGTTTCTATATTTGGCAATGCTAATACTTTTTTTTATGGTCTTCGAAATACAACGTTGCAAATTGAGGCAAAGTTACTACAAGTACACAAACAGTATGTTGCTGTCATTAACCTCTTTCGAAAACTGAAACTTGAAACCGGCAATGAATGGAGAATATTGATTTCTCACAGGAATGTGTCTTATTGTAAATTTTTTGAAAGTAAAATAGTCATGGAAAAGTAAAATAGTCATGTGGAAGCCTGAAATGATAAACAAAACCAAAAACAGACAATGCATATGTCCTGAGGAAGAATCATTGGACTCAAAACGTTAACTCTGCTTTCTTTCCAGAATTGTTGCCAGACCTGCTGAGATTTTCCAGCAATTCCTGTTTTCATTTGTGTTAAAAATAATAATGGATCCAGAATATCCCAGTTTATCTTGTCTAGATATTAAGTCTCATTAGGCTGACATTTTGAATGGCCATGTGAACTCTTTAATACTACCATAAGCAGATTAACTGATCATTCATATTGTTTGTGAGATTTTACTTTCCATAAGTACTCATAATTTCTATGAGATCTTACTTTATAAACTCCACATTCCTGTCCACAGGCTCTGCTTATCAAGAATCCATCTACATCTGCCTTAAAAAAAATCAAATAATCTATTTCCGGTGGCGTTTGAGGAAGAGAGTTCCAAAGTGCCAATTTTTTCTCCAATTCTTCAGAAAAAGAATCTTTGAATAAAAGGTTGACTTGTAATTAATTTCCTTCTTAGATTTGCTATACAAGCAAATTATTTGCTTACTAAAATTTCCTTTTAAAGACATACTGGCAAAAGTGGGGTGGGAGCAAATTGATATGAACCTTGCTATACTAAAATTGTGACTGACTTCTTTGGAGCCTTTGGGTGTTAATAAGACTCAGTTTTCAAAGATAATTAAATACAACTTTTATAAATCTAATTTTTAAAATGTATTCATAGTATGTTATTAATTTAAAACATTAGTTTTAAAAATTGCATCTAATTCATCTCTTCAAATGGCACACTATTAATATTCAGATCTGAGAAAAGGACAGAAAAAAGTTAAGTGCTGTAGACAGTAAAGAAAGACACAAAAGAAATGTTACAAAATATGCATCAAAATCAGATTTGACATTTGTCCACTAAGTTTTCTGGTGAGAGACCCCACACTATTTTGTTTTCAGTCCCCATGAGAATACAATCTGTGGGATGTCCAGAATTCAATATCTGCAAAAGGCAAATGCCAAATAGGAGGGCAGGAATTCTAATAGCTCCATGAGCAAGCTGACCTGAAAATCAGTATGAAGGAATAATTAATCAGACTACCTGGGATCAGACAGATGTAATAGCTGCTCCAGGAGTTGGCTGACTATACACCTCTGTCACCTCCCCCTACAACCCCCCCCCACCTCTCTTCCCCTACTGTGTTGCCATTCTTCTAAGCATATTGTAGGTGAAATCCCTCAAAATGTCAGCAACACACTGGCAGCCTTTTAAATGTAGCACAATGTACCTTTTTCTGGTTTACAGCTGAGTCCACTACCACAAGATGCCCTATGCTTGGTGACCAATATATCAGCAGTCCCATTGATTGGTCAATAGACAATAGACAATAGACAATAGGTGCAGGAGTGGGCCATTCTGCCCTTCGAGCCTGCACTCCATTCAATATGATCATGGCTGATTATCCTTAATCAGTATCCTGTTCCTGCCTTATCTCCATAACCTTTGATTCCACTATCCTTGAGAGCTCTATCCAACTCTTTCTTAAATGAATCCAGAGACTGGGCCTCCACTGCCCTCTGGGGCAGAGCATTCCACACAGCCACCACTCTCTGGGTGAAGAAGTTTCTCCTCATCTCTGTCCTAAATGGTCTACCCCGTATTTTTAAGCTGTGTCCTCTAGTTATTAACTAGTCGGCAAAGCAGGAACAAAGAGCAGTGGAGATGTTGGCACTTTGTATGCTTCTGCTTCAATCACCATTACTCCACAATGATCCATGAAATGCAGCCCAAGATGTCTGCTCAAAATTATATCACAAAATACAGAACATAGAACAGTACAGCACCGGATGGGCCCTTTGGCCCACGATGTTGTGCCGAACATGATGCCAAATTAAACTAATCCCTTCTGCCTGTCCTTGGTCCATATCCCTTGTATATTCATGTGCTTATCGAAAAGCTCCTTAAATGCCCCTATCGTATCTGCCTCCACCACCACCCCAGTTGCACATTCCAAACACCTACAACTCTGTGTAAAACAACTTGCCCCTCTCATCACCCTTGAACTTTCCCAGACTCATCATAAATGCACACACCCTAGTACAGTATTAGACAGTTCAACTCTGATTGCGACTTTCAACCCTATCTATACATTTTACAACTTTATAGACTCCTAGTAAATCTCCTCTCAGCTTACACTACTCGAGAAAACAACCCTAGTTTTTCTAGTCTCTCCTTATAGCTCATATACTCTAATCTAGGCAGCATTCTGACAAACCTCTTCTGTACCTCTCCAAAGCCCTACATCCTTCCTGTAATATGACAACCAGAATTGAATGCAATATTCTAAGTGTGACTTAACCAAAGTCTTATAAAGCTGCAACGTGACATCCTGACTCTTGTACTCAATTCTCTGACCAATAAAGGCAAGCATGCCATATGCCTTCTTTACCACCCCATCATCTTAAAGTTTATTTTGTTAATGAGAGTGAAAACTGTTTCTTTACTGCACTCCAACTTGCAGTATGATACACTATAATTTCATAACTCTGCACATCACCTAATTTGTTTGGTACTCCTTTCATGCAATCAATTTTTTTTTGATGATCTTTAAACTGTAACGTAGATTAATGCACTGTACAAGAGATTACAGAATGCAAGAGAAAACAGTTCAAATATGTATCTCTGCTGATGTCAGTCACCATTGTTTTGACAGGCAGACAGTATCTGCTCTTTTACCGGTCAAACATAAACAGGATTTTGTTTTCTTTCACAGTTGTTCACACTGCACTCAGCTTCAAGAGGAAGGACAACAGTGTGATGTGAGTATATATTAGAAAGAAACAGATGGGCCAACACAGATTGGAGGAGGCATCAATGCAATCATAACCACTGCTATCACAGTGGAGCTCCCCAGTTCCACACCACATTTGACAGCACCTTAACATCACTAACTGCTCTCAAACATACTCCATTGTGTGTACTTAAACAAAAAAAAGGTAATAAGATAATTCTCTATTTTGTCTAAATACCTTTGTAAAATAATGGGGCAGAGCTTTCAGAAAGGCAAGAGTGGGGCTTTGAATTGGAGGAGAGGCAAAAATTAGTTTCCTGATGGTGGGATTAATGTTTTCAAATTAAGTTCTCAGAGACTTTCAGGCAGATCGGCTTTCCCGACCTTCATCATTGGGAATCTGTTTTGCATTCATTAACATATCATGAATACTCATTAACACTCCAGTCCTCTGGAATTAATTTCATGGAACAATCTTGCTACCTAAATCAGGAAACCTGTGTATTCACAAACCCGATGATATTTTTGAAGTGTGCATGTGCAAGGTAGACTGCTTCCTTCAAGCCCCGGTGAGTATAAACTTCTTCACTAACTTGGCTCCTTTATAAACAAGCTATTTCTTTGTGTAGGTACGTTCAGTGTTAGGAGTGAAGCTGGATGAAGTTAACAAACTCATGAGGAGTCTCAGTTATATTCAGGCTGCTTTGCTGTTACGTACGGTGTTAGTGCTGAAGTCCAATCGGCCACTAAGCCTGCCTAAGCAAGGCAGCCATACTGGCTCACCAGGACAGTCAAGATCAGCTCAATTCAAAAAGGAGTTTAACTTAAAAGGCCATCATTTGTGGTTGCGTCCTTGTCTCCTCAATGTGATGAAATGTCAGAGATCTGTTGGTGTGTGCGGTGCCGAGAGTTGTAACTAGTTTCATGTTTTAACAGTGAACCCTGGCAGATATGTGATTGCTGCAATGATGCGTCTGACACTGAATGCACACAAGGCATTTGACAGAGAGGCCTGACACCCAGCTTCCTGTGTGTCATCTGCAGTGGCAAACATACAATGCCAACTCACACTCAAAGAAAATGAAGCATTGAGTAGACAGTGATACAGACAATAATTCATCCTCTTGTGGCACTAGAGTCAGGTTCTCTTGAGCTGGCCATGTGCTCTGATTTCTGCAGCCACCTTTAGTAAGGCTGCTTTTATCAATTGGGATAGTCTCTTCTTGTCATCCCTAGGGAAAAAAAACTTCCCTGCTCTTCGGGACAGCCTTCAGAAAAACTTCTGTGGAAGTGTTGCTAAAGTGTGGTGTCACTTCTAACCTGATTCCTGACAACTCTGAGGGGTGGGAGTGGTAAGCAGAAAGTTGAGTAATGCACCTGAGTTTGCAGAGATTAGAGTGCTGTCTGATTACCTTTCAAACGTGGTGCCCGATGTTGAAATCTGGAAGGTCCCATGGGGAGTGGCAGAATTTCCTGTCTCCAAACTCAGTGATTAAAAATTATGGCACTTTAACCATGCATGAATGTGTAATGAGCTGAGAATAATGTAACCATTATTCTTTCGAAGGGGAAAACCTGACCTACCCCCATGCAGAGTTACCTTGTGTTTCTAGGTGATTAGTCTCAAAGAAAAGGTAATTCTTTCCCTGGATTGTTGATGACTTCATTGGGTGGATGTGGCTTGAAGGAACTACACAATATGACAGTGTAAAGGAGATGACTTGACATCAGCCAGACAACAGTTTATGTATTGGTCCTGGGGTCAACTACTGACTTGACTTTTCCATTATGTTTACCTGGCTCTAATCAAGTAAAGCCATTATAGACCTGTCAGCTACATTAGCATTAACACCGATTACAGTCCACATAGAACACTGTCAATTCTGAATCATGTAGAAGACTTACTATCAATCCCTCGTACCACTCATTTGAATTTCAGTGTTCATCACACCCAAAATTCCTAAAGAAATGGATATAACTTATTAAAGTAGGAGATTGCCACAAAGGCTGTCCAGGAACATAGACTCATGTATAAGAGGAAGGTATGCATTGCATTGAGGTCTACCTACTTATGCAGAGAATGGTGAAAGTGCAAATTATACTGCTGACAAAGACAAATATTTTGGATATTTTCATGGGTGATTTGAAAAGCTGCTTGAGAGTGAAGGTAAATAAAAGTTGCTAGGTTCGGGAATTAATAACCAAACAATGTTTATGCTCCTAACCTACTATTACGTAATATGGTCATTTTTGTCAAATTATTATTTTCTTAAATGAAAATCTCCTATCTGAGATTGTCAGACTCACGTTTTCAGCAGGCTATATTTCAATGACATGTTTTCAATGTAATCACTATTAGGAAGAAGGAGGGGAATGGGAACAGATGAGGCTGCAAGGTAGAGGGGGAAGAAGAAGGTGGAGTAAAAGGAGACTTCAAAAGAATATTCAACTAACTAGGAGGCAGGAAACTTCAAAATCACTGAGGTAATAAATTCCTTAAAAGTGATTGTGGAATTGCTGACTATAGCCTGCCCATGCTCAGGAACTACAATATGGGAAAATTTAGTGGCTGCTATCATAATTAACAATGTTTCAAATATTCAATCTAAAACTAGGATTGAGATCTGAGTAAAAGGATAATAATTGTCTTGTTAAAATGCTTCTGTTTTGTTCATATGCAATAATAACAAATTTGTGATGACCTCACTGGGTGGCCAAAAGTAAGCTTATAGTGATGACTTTTCCTTGTGCAGAAGGCTCTGTCAGTTATTTAAAAAAAAAACATTGCTAAATAACGCTTGGTTTTTTCGTCTAAGTTAAACAAAAAGATGTCGAATAAGTTAATGTTTGCTTCTTGGTTTTGGCTTTAAGTTTAAATGAGGATTGGTAACTGTAGATGTTGATGAATTCTTCTAATTTTGCTTCTGTGGGTGAGTAGTAAAACTAAATACAGAATGTGTTGCTACTATATGGCTACATTTCCTAATAAAGTAGTAGTGAGAATGAAAAGGTAACCCCTGAAAACCAAAAGGTAGCTCGCAAGAAAATCTTACAAAGCACCTTTGAAAGAATTATTTCAAAAGACGACCAGTTTCAATAAAATGAAACCATTTGCATAACAAGAGCAATCATGTTATGTGTAGTTGTCTGACAAAACTGCAAATGTAAGATGTCCATATTGAAACTTTAGCTTTCAATGGTCTTTTTATATAGAGGCATAAGTTGTGAAAGCAAAGATGTTTTGTGGAATCTATACTGAACAGTTCAACCGTACCATGACAATGATTTCCAATGATGGACAGTAGAAAAATGCACAAGCTTTGTGAAGACTTCAGAAGAAATTTACTTGATGACTCCAGGGATGAGGCTTTACAAATACATTGTGTTTGTTTCCTTAAAGCCAAAGGGCCTGAGAGCATTCGATTGAAATGTATAAAATTAGGTTTCCAATGGCTGTATGATTGATAATGTGATAGCCCAGGTTTAATTTCATAAGTTGATTGACAAATGACCCCGAGTCATCATGAGAAAAACTTCCACACAAAGTGGTTGGAGCTTAGAATGCAGTCTGTCCTTCGTATTATGATGGATAAAGATTTAAGTTAGTCTTCCCAAGAAAATTGTGAGTAAATACTTAGTGAAGACAAAATAGAGAAATAATGGGTAAGAGAGAAGTCATTGGTAGTCTGACTGACTGAAAATCTCTTGTCAAGAACTCACACAGACTTATCAAGCACCTTCTTCAAGAGAGTGCTATTCTATAAGACGCAGCTGAAAATGTGTTGCTGGAAAAGCGCAGCAGGTCAGGCAGCATCCAAGGAACAGGAGAATCGACGTTTTGGGCATAAGCTCTTCTTCAGGAAGGGCCTATTCTATAAGACGCTCAACAGAAACTTTGGAACATTAAACAGAGGGTGGGATAATGAGCCTGTGAGCAAAAAAAGCTCCAGGATCCATGCTCTCTCTGTCTTACCCTGATGACATGAACTGCAACCATGACTTGCTCACTCTTTTCCTTTATAGTGCTCGCAAGCAATCAGTGACAACAGGCAATGTAGCATCCTGGATTCTTGTATGTGGCTGAAGAGACGCTTATCTGTTCCCCTGGCTATGGAACCTTTTCAAATTTTGATGCTTTATTTATTTGTTCAACTAGTGATGAGCCAAAACAGTACTCCTAAAATATTTTAAATTGTAAATTTAATTGCTGCAGTGAACAACTGCAATAGTATTCAAACAGATTTAACCACACAGCATTCACCAGAAGCAAATAAACTGATAGCATCATTAACCTGGGTACTTTTGTATGCTTAAAAATTCCATATGCTTAAAAGCCTTTGATTAGTCCTCTTTGTTTGATCAAGATCAAACCCCACCCCCCAAAAATAATTTTATTAAACTATTACATTTGCACTAACCAGCAGCACCTCCAGGTTTACGTGGGTAAGCCAAGAGAGATTTTGCCTTCTTGGGTCATTTCCCTCAGGAACAGTGCAGGACAACAGTGCGAAAGGCAGTTTCTGGCTTGTAACACCTAGAAGGCTGTGAAGCTAGGGTTAACGTGTGATGCTAACAGTTTGAAACTAACAATATCCCTGCAGTGGTAAGCATGTCTGCCTTTTCTTCCACAGAATCCCATAATGCAAGCACTATAAAGGCCAGTTGCAAAATTATTGAACTGAAGAGTGGATAATTGCATGAGAAAAGTAAACATGGCCACTGACAGACTGGGCGCCACTCTAGAAGAACACTTCTCCAAATATAAGAGATTTCAGCACAGAGTCACGTTTTTAAAATAAATTACTAGCACCGTCAGAAGTTGCCATGTATGTTTGTTAAATGGTTTTGACCGAGATGGCAAAAATGCATTTAAAATGCAAGTCTCGGCCTTAAAGTGCACGTCCCTGCCTATAAGTACAGGTAGACAGCGTGGTGAGGAAGAAATATGGGATGCTTGCCTTCACTGGGCAGGGCATAGACTATCAGAGCAAGGAGATCTTGTTGCAGCTTTATAAAATATTGGAATACTGTGTGCAGTTCTGGTCATCACAGTATCGGAAGGATGTGATTGAACTAGAGAGGATGCAGAGGAAATTTTCCACAATGTTGCCAGGGATGAAAGGTCTCAATTTTGAGGAAAGACTGGACAGGCTGGGTTTGTTGTCCTTGGAGCAGCGGAGTCTGAGTGAGGATCTGATTGAGGTATACAAAATTATGTGTCTAAGTTTAAGATGAGGACTAGCTGTCTGCCTCTTCCCCTACAATCAAAAGCAATGGATACCATAGCACTGCTTCCCCAGAATTTGACAGTGTCAAGTCAGCACAAAGTGACTGAGTGCTAAGAAAGTAAGTTTAGAGCCAAGATACAACCAATGTAGATGCAATGTGATTTGACAGAAGAATTCAAAATATAATGCCCTATGTTTCAAAGTGAAGTCCTGAAGGGCTGCATGTTGAGTAAGTTGTTCCAAATGCAGACATGATGATGTGGTGTAAATTGTGGTTTAGCAATTCCCTCTTTGTGTGGACAAAGGGGAAAAGAGGATGATGAGCATTCAGGCAAATGTTAGTGAAGATGGACTTTTCTGAAGACCAGGACCAGATATCAAGAAATATTGGAGATCTGTTGATGTCATGTTTCCGCTCTGACTTCCATGTCACTAACTGCAACCTTGTAGTTTCTCAGAAAAGGCACAAAGAGTTGGGAGCTACAAGGATATGAGGCAACTTTAGCTAATAATGCGATACAAAAGCATGAAAATAAGGTGTTCACTGCTTATTAGTGAGATTCAGAACTTACTATTTAAATCCAGAGGGGAAAATCAAAAAGTTATTTCTCGACATTGAGAATCTGTTGTCATATTTACCCCACTCTCTCACTGTGGCGTCTGCTGTTCAAGATAATGCTAAATTCTGATTCTTCTTTTCCTCACCCCCACAATGTTATGATACATTCCTTGCAGAAGGTAAGTCTGTGCCATATTCAAGACTTTCAAGCAAATACTGAAATTAATGATGCAATCTTGACAGTCATAAGTGATATGTTTATGTCCTGTGGATTTATGAAAATTTTGGAACAAAAGCAAAAAGAAAGATTCCTTCTCTATAATATACTAGAAATTTCCTTGAGAGCTAGAGTCCTTATATTTCACCATGGGATGATTTACTGTTGAAATGAATGAGTTAATACTGCAACTAAAATACTGGAGAGAGAAAAATTGCAGACAAGTGCTTTAACCAAATGCATATTGTTATCCAATGGTGTCAATTCTACACTTCAGTTTAAATGCTTCAAATTACTTTTTTATAGAATTGTAAAATATGAAGTTTCTGGGAGTATTCTTCAAAAAAAATTATCTTCTGGAGATGTCTGCATTTTACCTCATGCCAGCCTGAAACTACACAATCTTTATAGTCCACTCTTGTTGAATAAGTATTAAATGTAATTTCCTCAATAATGTGTACGAACTGGGATTATGCATTAAAATAGTCTCTTTGTAGCCTTGAAGTAGCCATGTGTAAAGGTGAAACTGACAAATGGACATTCAAACTTTAAGTTGCACTTTGTGTGAAGTGCATTTTCTTCCTTTCAATTTATTCTCTTCTGAAGTCAACAACACATACTGTAATATAGTTAACTGGGCTTCAGCTGGTTTAAAGTACCTCACCCTAATTGTCATTTTTCATTTCAGTTTAGAAAATGCTTATAGGCTGTTTCTTTGATGAAGAAGGCATCGTTCCTGTTTTCAATTCAATGATCTAACATTCACTAGCCCACTGATACAGAGGATACTCATAATAGAAACAGATACAAAAGGAAGCCAATCAGCCCCATGTGCCCAAATATCTGTTCAATTTGACTATGGCTGATCTATATCTTCAATCCATCTCCCCACACTTCTGGCTGACAGTGATAACAACAGGTAATTCCTTTATCACAGGCCTGGCTAAAATCAGCAAACTTCACAGAGGCAGGAAGTAAATGCTCCTCTGAATATTCACTGCTTGCATGCAGAAAGATAGGGGCAGTAGGGATGAAATTCTGGAGAGGTAAAATCAAACTGTGTAAAACTGAACTGCATTCCCTTGCAATTAAACATTTGAGGGCAATGTTATTACGTTGTTTGAAATAATAAAAGTATTTTGCTTAGTAAATATGGGAGGCTATTCTCTCAGGTGAAGTAACCCCGAAAACATGGCCAAAAAAATAGAGCACTTCCATCAAGCAGCAAGCTTGCAAAAACATGTTTTCATTCAAAACATAGAATAAATGTCAGATTATTTCCTCTAAAAGGACACAAATTCTGGAATGTTTTAGAAACTTGGAAGTTTTAATATTGAGAGCAGCAACTTTTTATTATGTCAGGATGTTAAGGGGTAATGATCAAAGGCAAGTAAAAGGAGTTACACATACACAGGTCATGGTTGAATAGAATAGAGGAGCAGGATTGAATGGTTGAATGACTGACTCCTGTTCCTCTGTTTCTATTGTTATTACAGTACCTAAGTACATAAAGTTTCAAATAGACACCTTATTAAAATTTCAAGTAAAATCCATTTCTTAAGTATCAGATTGAATAAACATGCATTTTGCTTCCATGGTAACAGCTTTCTATCATGCCAGACCAGCATTACTGTTGTTATTTGGTTTAAGCAAATTAACAGTGAAATAGAGAAGAGTGCCCATCTATTCAGCCCAGAAGAAAGCTTCAAATTTGGTAATTTTTACTACATATACAAAAGATATAAATTTGACCTAGTTTAATACATTTTGTACTTGGCAGGAGCTGTCCCTACTCAATGTCTGCTATCCCAGTGATGTAAAACATATCTTCTCCCTGTAACATGTATCTTAAGATTATTTGAGCACAAGTTAATACCAGGAAATAGAATTTCAGAAGAGATTCTCCTGATCTTGTGCCATAACTTAGGCAGAAAATCGGCAGAGACTCCAGAGAAATGGTGTGAGAGGATTACTTTGGCTTTGAGCCATTAAGCTGCAATAAAGGTTCAGTCCATACTGGTATTGATGTTGGATAGGCAGCTGGAGAATGTAGCAACAGCATTTGGATCAATGCTGGAGGCAGTGAGGTAAGGGATTGTGTTGATGTGCCAGCTGATCCCATGCTTTTGGATGATGTTGCTAAATGGCAGACATAAATGGTGGAGATGAAGAATTGACATAGAACCTAGACAGACTGTAAAGCTCTGAACAAAACAAGTTTAAAAAAGCACAGAAAATTAAACTCTTTGCCTTGTAAGAATGTATAATTATCTATAACAAATTTGTCAGCACATCACCAAATAGTCTCATCCTTAACTCTTAGTTACGCTCATGACTGAAGTGCATTTCCAGCTTCTGCCCTGAGACTTGTGCTTCTGATGATTTACCTACAAGATAATGTTGCTTACGTTGTAATGTTTTGGCATTTGCTATCCTCAACTTGTCCTAATCAAAACACAACTTTGGCTAATATGGTTCAATTTAATCTCCTGTTCAATTATGCTTTCTCATGGATTGCTAATTCTAACTAGCGTTATTCTTTTGCTGTCTCTCAGTGTTTGTGATCCTGTAACTGGTCCTCAAAATGTCAGCAATCTGAAAGACCAGAAACTGCAGCCTGTGGGTAGATTGACTGAATTATACACCTTAATTTATCCATTCAGAGGTATTTGGATGACATGAGGAACAATCATTTCTTTCCTGCCCTTTTCCCAGGCCAAACCCGGTAAATTCGCTTCCCTTGAGGAATTCTGTTTTCAGTTCAAGCATCTTAATTGACAGTGCAAATCTGCAACCAAATCTGCACCCAAATGTGTAAACATTTCAGGGAAGAATAATTCCTATTCCCCTCAGTTATGATTGCTCAGTGTTTTGATTTGTAACTTTGCCCGATAATGAATGTATTTTATGTTTTCATTTGCTGTTAAATTTGGTAAAGTAGACTTTCTGCATGTCTTCTGAGTATAAAAGATTTAACTGGTAGAGTAATTAGGGGTTTAAGTGATAAGTTAAAAATAGAAGAGAAACGTTTCATGATGTAATGTGCAGACAATAGCTTGTGTTGTAATTTATATCCCCTAACCCTTCTAACCAAAACAAAATGACTCTGGCTGTGTGAACCAACGTAATGACTAAATGGGAAGGTGCGGTTGTTATAATGGATAAACTGATTCTTAAGAATATATAGTTTCCACAGGTTTCTTTTTTGCCTCTATGACAGATGTTTTTGTTAACACAGAACAGCAGGGAAACATCAACCAGTTAAGAGAAGCTGTCTCTCCTACATGGAAGGAATTACTCAGAAAGATTCTGACAGAACATTTTGTTTTTCATAGTTTCTCAAATTCCATCATGTATTGTCTGACAAGGTTAGCGTCCTTTTTAAAAATACAACAAATTGATTGCTGGCACTGTGTTTTGTCATGTCTTGCAGCTTCCTTTTATGAAAAAGAATTGTCAAGAAAAAGGGTAAAAAAAACTGCTAAATATTAGTGCCATGAATTATTATTAAGAGGAGAGGGACAACATATTTCTGCTGCACATTTTTCTCCCTGTTGCTTTCTTTGGTGCAGGCATTATACAACTACCAACATCCGTCGGAAAGTGCAGACCAGTTTGTTTCAAGACGTGATAATCAACAAGCGTGTTGGAGTCACTGTTTTATTCAACAGTGGAAAACATGTGCTACAAAATCACTTGTAACAAATTCAGGGTTATGTATAAATACATGTACAAAGTGCAAAGTGTAAAAATTTATAAGGGGAAAAAAAGAAGTGAACTTTGTATCCTAATTTACAACTCTTTCAAAGGAACTTGCTAAAGATACAACTACCTTGCCAGCTCCTTGAAAAATTACACCAATTATAGCATGAATTGCTTGTTTATTCATAAGGTAGGAACTTTAATTGCCCTAAAATCAAATAATTGCACAATTTTTATTAAATGCAATGATAGTGGCTCTGAGAGAACAGCTATGAGGATTTTTAAAAGCATTTCCATGTCCTCTCAGGTCTAAAGTTATGGTGGAAAAGAGTAATAATATGCAAATTTGTGTTATCTGCAACAAAATTCAAATTTTTTTTACATCGTTTGTCATTTGTGTTACTGTATCGTGCATGTAATCTCATTTTGATTAATTGCTTGCAAAACCTGTGTGCTGGAAGGTAGTAAGATCTTAGTGATTTTCTTTACAAATCTAAAGCCTATTTCTGTGTTGGGTGCCAGAAGGTAATATGTAATTCCTTGCACAAATACTCAGAAAGCAAGACTCTCTTAAGCACTTGATTACTAACCAGCAGCAATCATAACTTGCTGTGAATGTAACACTTTTAATAACTAGAATAACTTTCCTATACTATTTAAACAGACCCATGTTATACTGTACTTTATTATACAGTGTTAATGGCCATAAGGCAATTTTTCTAATACTGAACTTTATTTTGCATAAGTAAATCATTACCATACCCTACAGAAGACAGGGATAGCACTAGACAAAAGTGCATCCCTATGCGTGCACTTTATAATAAATAACATTATCTACTCATTTAACTATATTTCTGATTATTAAGGTTTTATTTTATATATGGTTAGAAATTTTGGCTATGACTGTTTTATTTAATTGAAGTTTTAATATTTGTGATTTAAATATATGCTGAAGATGCAACGTGATCTGATTAGGTTTTTTTGAACCAAAATGAAGCATGTTGAAGAATGCTGAATTTAGATAAGACTTGAAGGAGTTAATCCCAGTGAAAGGGAATAGTCATCTAGGGCCAAGTATCATTCATGTTAAGTAATTATGTTCAGATGAATCCCAGATACTTAAAGTTTTAAAAAGCCCAAATATTCTCATTCACAGAACTCATCTGTGGAGCTAAGAAGGATGGCACAAAGAAAAAAAATACTTCTGATCGTTTGGACCTAAATATAGAAAATGTTCAGTTATGACTAAATGAAACAAAGAAGAAATGTTATGAGTTTGAAAACAGATTGGTCTGGCTGACACCAATAAGAAGTAGGCATTCTCAAAGGGAAAATCATTTGTCTTTGCCTTGCTACTTTGTTCCTTTTAAACGGGGCAAAGCACAAAAAACAATTCTCGTCAAGGATATTTGGAAAATTACATTGTTTTATTTAGCATTCATACCACTTGGACCATTACATTTTACCCTTTGTGCCAAATAGGCAACTATTTCTGCCAAACTGAATTGAAAACCACATTAATTTCTGTTAACTTCACAGCGACCCACATCTTTGAATCTCTGCATTTCTGACTTAATGATTTTCCCCACATTTTGTCATGTTAATAGTCAAAATTACAGTCACTGTTCAGAAAATGTGTTGCAATGACTTGTGTTATTTTTATAATTTCCCAATCTATGGAAAGTTGAAGGCGGTACAAGCTCAATTTAATTCAAAATACAGTCAAAACTGCGTTTAAGAAAATAGTTCCAAATGACTAATGGAAAGAGGTGGGATTTGAAAATTAATCTACCTGGCAATTCCAAGAATAAGCGATCCACTAAATGATTGTGTATGTATTCTTGATATCACAAATTGAATTACTTTCTGCATTTATTCACCTGAAGTCAGTTATTAGTATATTTGTACTACCTGATAATAAATAAATACATTTGTTTTCACTTGGTAATTACTGGTGATGGATTTGGCCAGAGGTTATCCAATATTACCAATATTATGTAAATAAGATTATAAGAACATAAGACCACAAAAAAAGGAAAAGAAAAACAAAATTAACCTACTGCCTTTTATGACTCAAACATTATGTAATTAAAATCAAATCATTGTGAATTCTAGATTAGCAAGTGCAACTTTCTGGTAAACAGCTTAATGGGACAAAATTCCATTTAACCCATCTGATACATACTTAAATGCATTAAAAAAGAGAACTGCTCAACTTTTATGTCTTGTTAAGCACCTATATTCTATATAATACTTTTAACCTTCAAAATTTTCAAGTCTATGTCAAATCAGACTGTATCACAAACTACACATCCAAACCCAACCATTTATAGTAAATAACAAAATTCCTATGAAGTCACCAGCTAAGTGGTAAATCACAATACAGTAATCTTCAAGTATTGCAACCCTACTGTTCAGCTGGGAAACAATCCAAAAGCATTTCACCACAGTCTTGCAGAAAGCATTCCATTCCTTCCATTTCTCTCTTATTTAAAACCTACATCCACAATAACCTCCCAAACCAGCATCGACGAGTTGAGCGCAATAAGAGAGTCAGTCTTGAGTGAGGATAGAACTCTACCTTAAAAACTAGGCACGATTATAATTGACAGCTTGCCTGTAATTTGTAATTGATTTTATCCAGTTTTGTGAGGCTGTTTTGCTGTACATGAATTGAATAAATAGCCTATGTTGTTTAAAACACTTCCAGATACATGAGTCCACTTCATACACGAATACAGGGTGTATATGTCATAGGAATCGCATGGCTTTCACATGGGAATTTTTAGCTTTTTCTCAATGCCAGAAAAAAGTTTTATTTCTCATCTCTGACAATATTATTAGGAACAATTAACTGCACCACGAAATATTGAAACTTAAAATGTAACTTAAATTCCAGCCAGAAAGTGGTTATCCTTGAATAAAAAAAACACTGCTGCTATCTGTTTTCTTTCTCGGATTCTAAATTTCACTGCAGAAACCTTGACTGTAAACCATAAATAAATATTGTAGACATGGAAAATGCTGTTCACAAGCTTGTCATTTCAGTACAGTTCACTTCAATTAACTGAATACCTGGTAAGTGTATATTTCTATTTAATGATTCGACATGGGAATTTTTAAACTATTAACAGTCATTGTATGCAGCTCCATGAACTGTACCAGTTCAGTTGTAAATTCTTACGAAGTCAGTGTCATTTTGTACTGTTTGTTTTATGCGTATTATCAGGGTTAGAGTCAAATCACACATAATTATCTGCTAAATAAATTGTACACATATTATCACTTGTTCAGGCAACCCATGTCTTGGAAAATACATTCAATTTTATTTATGTAAGATGAAATGTAAAACAGCATGAACACTTTGAAGATATCTTACTTTGAATTCCCAGCAAGTGAGTGTTATGTAATTTTACCCAAATATTTCAAATATATATGTAAAAACTGGTTTCCCTTAATGAGTTGGAGGTTGCAGCTTCATTGGTTTTGATTGAATACACTAGCATTTGTGATAGATTTTGATAGAATGATTTTAAATTAAGGTGACATGCTCTAAAAGAAAAAAACACAGTGTTTAGCATTGTGCAGTTTTAAAGGATAAAATAAAACACTAATTATGAAATTAAATAAATTAACATGTTTTTCATTGCAAACGTAATTGTCAAGAACATGTTATATCTTATATGTGTATACATATAAAACCATTTTATATATATACGCATATAACACACATTTGGTTTTCTCTTGCTTGTACAGTAAAAGTACCCTGTTTTAATATGTGGCTCAGAAGGATGAAAAGGGGAAAATAATTTGCAAATGTCGCAATCATAAATAAAATTGCTGGAAATAAATGTTCGGCTTTCAGCCGCCGAAAATAAGAAAAGAGATAGGAATCAAATCTGGGAGGAAATTTTTCAATAGCCTCCCATTGTTAGCTCTTGCAGGTAGGTGTTTGAGAACAAACTTAGGTTGGCAGTCTCACCAATTTACTTTGCTATCCTTTGGTGAAAATGCCTGATCTGAACTCAATGCTTCATAATGACAGAGAGAAGATCAAAGGCTGGCCATGTGGTGAGTTGGCTGCACAAATGCACTTCTTACGACATTTATGGCATGACCAATGCACTGACCTGAACGTCAATGAAGTTTTTATACTTACAAGATTCAAAGAGATTAAAGTGAAATGCAATATTTATCTATGAAGCTAGGGTAGATTCTCTGTTGTGGAGACAATTAAAGTGTGCATGAAGCTACAGGATAGAACTAGGCAAAAGGAATAGCAGCATCAACCTTTTCAACAGCTTAGTGTAACGTGGCCAACTAACTGCTAAATTTGTGTTACATTTACAACATTAATTATTTTCAATTTAACATTTTCATTTGCTGAATGTTCTAGACATGTCCTTGAAATATGTTGTTTGTGATATAGTTAAACCCCGATAAGAGAACAGCTTGTTTGCTTCAAAACTGTATTTGCTTGTCAGGAATTCACAGTTAAATATTAGTAAAATTGATTCTGTTGCATATTTTTTTACATACTGAAGCAGAAAAGCTTCCAAAATGTAAACTGTTTCATATTGTTATTATTTCTGGTTTGCCATATTGGCTACAAACCTAACAATATACTCAGGTTTGAAGGAAAAAAGATGCTTTGCAAAAATTTACAACTCTACAACACCAAATGTAATGCATGGAGTCAGAAAATGGTTCCAAATTAATTTTAACATCTCTTCTCTTAATACTACCAATCACCTAACTAGCATGAACTGCAGCAGGGATAAAAAGAAATGGAATGTGTTGCAAATGTTGATATTTCCTTGAAAATAACTCATAATACATTGAGTGTTAAACTGGATTGCAGACAGATTGAGAGTATATTTGTCAAGGCTTGGGCACTTAAATTGAATTTAAAAATAAAGACAAAGCAATGGAAACGGCAAACATCAGCAGTAGTGTTAAGAAGTAAATTTATTAGATGACAAAAGTTTGAATATGAATTGCTCACTATTTCTGAAGCTCAATATTTAACAGTAATGCAATAGCGTTGCTCATTAGTGATTAAGTCACAGTGACCTCCGTACTGGCGCTGTGATTGGCTACCATCATTTCCATTTTGTTGAGAAAGTCATAGTTAGATTATTCAATTATGCCCTGCACATGGGTCTGTGTAAACATTCAGTGACAAATTGATTTTGTAGATTTAAAATCTGTTTTATTCAGATTTATGTGATATTAAGCCTGTATTATGTTATCTTTATTTACATCTCAGTCAAAGATCAAAGGATTAACTTTCCCTCTCACTGGAAACAATGAGAGTTTTTAACTTGCAGTTAGTCTTATGTCACTCTGATGACTGCAGCACTTTTTTATCATTAGATTAGTAGTGATTCGATATGTTGTTATGAGTGATGCTTTAAAAGTATAGATTTATTTTAGCCAAATTTTTCTGGCTGTATGATGGTGGATTGAAAGACATGGGGAAATAGTTGGGAGCCTTTTTTTTATTCACTTGTGGAATGTAGGCATTGCTGGCTGAGCCAGTATTTGCTGCCCATCACAAGTTTCCCTTGAGAAGATAATGGTGAGCTGCTTTCTTAAACTGCTGCTGTCCACATGCTGTAGGTTGGATCTATAATGCCGTTAGGGAGGGACTTTCAGGATGTTGACCCAGTAACGCTGAAGGAATGGCAATGTATTTCCAAGTCAGGATGGTGAGTGGCTTGGAGGGGAACATGCAGATGTATCTGCTGCGCATGTTCTTGTAGATGGAAGTGATCATGGGTTTGGAAGATGCTACTGAAAGATTTTTGATGAATTTCTGCAGTGCATCTTGTAGACAGTATACACTGCTTGACTGACAGTCTGTGGTGGAGAGAGCAGATGTTTGCGGATGTGGTATCAATCAAATTGCCTGCTTTATCCTGCATGATGTCGAGCTTCTTGAGTATTGATCGACTTACAAACATCCAGACAAGTGGGGAGTACTCTATCACACTCCTGATTTGTGTCTTGTAGACAGTGGATAGCTTTTGGGGAATTGGTTACTCACCACAGTATTCCTAGCCTTTGACCTGCCTCTTGTAGCCTTTATGTTTATGTGGCGAGCCTAATTTAATTTCTGGTCAATGGTAACCTCCCACAGTATTGATAGTAGGGCATTCAGTGATGATAGCACCAGTGAATGTCAAGAGGCATCGGTTATATTAAGTCTGTTGGAGATGATTGTTGTCTGGCATTTGTATTGTGTAAATGTTACTTGTCATTTGTTGGCCCAAGCTTAGATATTAGCCTTTCCTGATGAAGGGCTTATGCCCAAAATATCGATTCTCCTGCTCCTCAGATGCTGCCTGACCCACTGTGCTTTCCCAACAACACACTCTTGACTTGTCAGCTCAAGTCTGGACATTATCCAGGTCTTGTTGCATTTGAACATGGACAACTTCAGTATCTAAGGAGTTGTGAATGGTGCTGAACATTGTGCAATCATTGACAAACATCCCTAATTCTGAGCTTATGATGAAGCGATGGTCAATGATCAAGAAGCTGAAGATGGTTGGGTTAGGACAGGTTGGCTCCCCAAAACACTCCTACTGCAAGACAGCATTCCCAGGACTGGGATGGGAACATGATCACATGCCCACTCTACAAAAGCAGACAACCAATTAAGATGAATAGGAATTCTGACAAGTGTCTAGATGAAGTTCCTCAATTTGTCACGATTCCAGGTGAGTTATTGCGAAACATTTAGTTTCCAGGTGAGGAAGGATGACACGGCTTCCCTTGATTATTGTAGAGCAGTTCATTTTGATATTCTTGGCTTTGTAGGTTGATTGAACTCTTTTGGCTGATTCATTTTGGCAGTGGCTGACTGGCAAGAATCAGGGTGATAGAGAGTCCTTTCCCTATGCTTTATTTATGGTGCAGGGCTTTTTAAATGCCTAATCTCAGAACTGTGGCACTTAGAGCACAGTAGTCTTCACAATTGGATGCCAAGAAACCAGCACGCACAGACCAAGGCTGTAGCTCACTATTAATTTCTGTCTCTGTATTCTTGAAAGGGGCAAACCATAAATATATCTCTCGCTCAGATTGTTGTCTATTTTAACCATTATGTTCATTAAGATGCTCCCAAGAGATTACAAATTCAGGTTGTTGTGCATTTTCTCCCTTTAAAGTTTCTTTGAAACTTATCGTGTGTGAAATTCCAGAGACTCTTTCTCCATGCAGTCCCTGAGTTCACAACAGCAGTCAATGTTTGGCTGTTTGCCCTTTATTAAAAAAAACACGTTACAAATAAAGTTCAATTTGTCCATAGTCGATCTGAGGTTATAATCAGCGCTCATGCCATTTGAACCCTACTTAGGACAAATTTTACAACCTCACGGACATTTTGCCTACAGCGAATGGACGCTTACAGCATGTGGGGACCACAGGTGGCCTCCCTGCAACAGGCGTCATTCACCAAAACCCTCATACTCCAGTAACATAGGTTGCAAAGGCTGTAATTGTGTCTGAGCCTGATCCAGCTCAAGTCCTATGGTCTTGTCAGCCTAGATTATGCTTAGCTCCACACTGCTGTGCAGCCCAGTAAGGGTGCCTCTGTCTTGCCTCAGCAGTACCTCCCTCTCTGATCTGATAGCGACAGCAAAGATTGAGAGCTTATCCTTACTGGGATGTTAAATGCAGAGTCAGTCAATTAGGAGACTGTTTCCTGAAAAAGATGGTCTTGCTGCTGGCAAGCACAGGCTCAGGAACCCCATCAGGTCCTGATGTCAGGGTCATGAAGCCTGCAGCTAAATGTAGCACTTTCTTTGCACCTCTTGTAGACATGGCCAAACACATTGATTTATTGGGGGCTAAAATAAGGTCTTTGGCAACTGAGGAAAGTTAATTAAGTGTAAGCTTAATGCAAGTGTCAACCTGAATCTATATTTTGCACAAGCCATTTTGCAATTCTGATTTTATGGTACTGCAGTCACATTTATTAGATTTTCATGGGTTATATTTGCCAAGATCCTATGGTTTCATGAAGTTGCAGCAAGCTGACTACTTATATGGAAGGTTTTTTATATTGATTGTTAGAGATATTAATAAACTGCACAGCCTTTTCTAATTGTTATGCTTGTCTGTATCCCAGAAAGTTTTGGATTAAAGCGCCACTCTAGAAAATTGAGCATATGATGTAGGAAGATACTCCAGGACAGTACAGAGAGCTTGCTGCATTGACAAAAGGTGTGAGATGGGATGTTTTAGAGAGGGAAAGGAAAAATAATATAGATGCTGGAAGTCTGATGTGAAACTGCAAAGTGCTGAAAATGCTCAACAGGTCTGGCAGCAGCTGAAAGGCAGAAACAGAGTTAATTGGCAGAACCGTATTGAGACATCAGGGGTTTGCCTGCTGGCTTGAGAGCTGGTGAAAAACAAAAACATGTTGCTTCTTACAGGGAAGGCCCATCAAACAATATGACAATCAGGAAATCTGAGGATTATGGAAGAACCAAGACAAAGATAAATGATAGAGTAGGGGCTGTTGGGTAAGGGATTGCGAGGATTGGGTGGCAGAAGGATTTGAAACAAGGGCTGGTGTATGCCTTCGAGCAGTTCCCCATTGGATGTCCAGTCCCTCGAAAAGACATTGATTGACATTGACTGAGAGCTCTCCACAAGCCCTGCAACCACCCTCCAAGGTGAGAACTTGCGTGCACCATGCTCATCTTTAATTGGCTGCAAAAGGGCTTTGACTGGGCAGGAACATCAAACAATTCTAATGGAATGGTAAAGAATAGGGGTAGAAGCATTCCCAGCCCTTTTAACTAAGTGATCTTAATTAATCCCTTCAAACTCACACCTTTAAGAGCAGAAGATTCCATCCCGTGTTTCAGATCGGTACCTAACCAGAGATTATCAACCTTGGGATGGGTTTTGTGCCGGGAGCAGATATCTATTTCATTCAGGACCCTGAGGAGAATGTATAGTTCCAGTTGTTACATGACCCAAACAATGTGGATGCTTTGGAAATAGTTTACCAGGACATTGCCTGGTTTGGAGGGTATTAGTTATTTAATCTTCTTCAGTGCCAATGGCAACATTTAAGTGCATCTTGATAGAAATATGAATCACCAGGGAATTTAGGATTGCAAACAATGCAGATGCAAAAAAGATCTTAAGTTTAGAAAGGCATCTTGTGTCAGCGCAATGGGAGTGGTGGGGTGGGGAAAATGCAACCAGGCAAGCCTTGGAATCCAGAGTTCTGGGGCCCGGAGTAATGGTCATGAAGCAGAAGCAGAGCCTTTACGATCCATTGTTACCAGGGTGGCTCCACTGTGGGTCATGGTATTATCAAAAAGGAGAGCTTCCCATCCATTCAGAACACAACGGGAGAAAGCCAGGTTTCATCAGACAATGAGGACAAAGGTGTCTGATGAGATATGGGAATGGGACTGAGTTGTCCAGTTAAGTTGGGCTCCCAGCAGATGAAGTAATCTGCTGTTGCTAACAAAATGTCAGGCTCATGCAGAATCATGTCAGGCATAATTATTTCACTTGGCATAATTACGTCTAAGATTTCAACTGATTTTCAAACTAAGCAAATTGTGATGCACTTTTTGTTGATGTAAAGCATATTAGTTCATATGTCATTAGAGTCAGAATTTTGGAATGGGATACCACTTCAGCTTACAAATTGTAGAATCTGTTGCCACCAGATCCAAATAAGTAGAGACATGGGGAGTCAGTCAGTGATCCGGGAAGAATCGATTTCTACACTGTGCATTTTGTCCACCCCTTTGTCTAATCCCAGCTTTATCCAGCATGCTTTCATCAGAACTTGATACCAAGTCATTAATGACAAAATGTAAATATGTATGTTAAGGAACATATCTTTTGTATCTTGATTAGAACATGGCCTATGAATACATCAGAGCAAGTAAACTCTCAGCACAAAATCAGTAATGAGAGGAAGGGACTAATCATTTAAATAACAAAAAAAGTTCTATTGAACAATGTTCTGTTAAAAATATTCTAAATATAAGCAAATAATCAGATTTTTTTTCCAAATGACACTTAAAAACATTTTTTACCTGACAAATAATTTTATAAGAAAGCAGTTATGTATACAAGAAGTCATATAAATAAATAATTAACATGAAAGCTGTACAACGATACATTATGTGAATTGGGATAGACAAAAAAGCAGCTGTAAAAGATGACTGTTGTCTTGCAGCATAAGTCTAATATCATCTCTTGCTGAGTAGTGCTTCATTTCAGATCTAAAATGCTGTAGCAGTTGGGCTCATATCAAGCAAGTTATCATCCTGTGTGATATTTCTCTCTTCATGCTCACCTTACATGTGAATTCACTAGGTAGTTAATGGAGTGGATAGAATCTGCCCGATACAGAAGCAAAGGTTATCAGGGGTGGGTGGGATTGTGGGATTTGAACCACAACCAGATCAGCCATGATGTGAGCAAAAGATGGAACAGGGTCAAGGAGCTAAATAGTCTACTTTTGCTTCTATTTCACGTGGTCAGACAAGTATGCCGATACCAGTTCACATGCACCATTTCCTTTGTGGCACACTGAGGTTATATCTCAAGTCCTCAATTGGGTTGAGCATGCTACAGAGCCTAGAAAAACTCAAGGTATCATTGTTCTCTACTACAGATGTTTTGAGTTGGTCTCAGAAACTTTGTGACCACTTGAATCTGAAGTTTCCTTTCCTTTCTTGTGAAAACCACCTCAATATTTGTATAACATCAGTACCATTATTATGACTTGAAGATCTGTAGAATAACAGGTCTAAACTTATAATCTAGTTCTCTGAAAAAGCACACATGTGTAGGATTCTAATTATTCATGTGAGTTGTAAATGTATTCTATGCCAGCAGATAATATCTGTTCAGGCTGATGCACATCAATAATATATTCACTCATGTATAATAGTGATTTCAAAAGTCACCGTTAGCAACTTTTTGGTTATTCAAAGTACAGTTTTTTAAAAGTTAAATATTTATCCTCATAATACAATATATTGGCTTCATTTCATCCACTTCAAAGTCTTGCTATTAGTTAAGACAAGTTTCCTTTCACCAGTATTTTAAGGTATGTATTTGATATACCTGTAAAATAAATTGGAGTTATCTATATAATCAGGTTGCGTAAATAGCGTTGGATTTGGTACAAATGCTATTTGAGCATATCAGGAATAGCAGTGGGGCCTGTGGACACAAAATGCTGAATGCTTATGGGTGCTTGTGAATGCAGACCATAGATTATATAGTGAGTTAGCCATTTTGAGCATGAATTAATGTTATACAAGAATACGGTCAGATTGGAGAAGCTGTTGGATGGAAGTCATCACAAGTTTTTTCTCACATAGCTTTCTGAGGCCAGCTCACAGGCAGCTTCGGGGAAAAAAAGCAGGAAAAGAGGTCACCTCTCTGCCCTCTGAAATGGACAACGTAACTTGACAAGGCAGGTCCAATTTGTGAGATTATGCAAAGATTTCTCTTTTGAAGAATACTCAAATTAAAAAAAGTGGTGTTTCTCATGAAATTGTATTTAGGAAATGAAGTAATTGTTTAAAAGGTGACCTGAACAATAAGCCAAAAACCTGAAAGACTCCAGCTTTTCAGTGTGTTTTTTAACAAGAGACAGCATATTTCCAATCCGCTTTGATCATTTGTTTCAAAATTTTGCCAAGCTATTAAGTTGCAACATTTTAATTTGCCACTAATTATAGATTAAATCATCTTTCTGCTATAGATTTCAAAGCAGACTCTACATAGATCAGAAAAGTTTTATGAAGTGCCATGTAGAGCATTAATAAACGGTTGTTGCAGTATCATTTCCTGCAAATTATTTTAACAGTTTGGCATCTGGCATTACCATATCACTTTTTTTCAGAACTGTAAAGATTTCTTAAAAAGTCAATAACCTTTAAGGGTTGTGAATAGTCATTGGATGATCTGCATGTTCCTAACAGACTGTCACATCTGTCGCCACATTTTACAACCAGATCATCAAAAATGCCCTTCACAGAAGTGCGGGCTGAGGTGTTAAGAGCAATCAGTACACTTAACACATTCATTTGATTAATTTAATTTGGAAATATTCAACCAGAAAATGAAATTATTAGCAGGTTGGTGCATTTAGAATGAATGTGTTGCAGAATAACAGGCGGGGGTATGACATGTTACAACACTAGATGTACGACTCATGTTAAATAATGACATTCTTAACTCAAAGAATTGGTACCTGAGAAGATGAATTGTATCGATTTAGGGATTAGATGAAGAGGGTTGGGAAGAGATGTTTGTAGAGTATATATCCTACTGTAGACCAGATGGGTCAAATAACTTGTTTCTAGACTGCTGTAGACTGTTTATATTTAGTATAATTCTTGCAGGAGCTTGCGGTCTCAGAAGATGATGGTTTGTACTGTGGGCATCAACGCTGTGTTTCGCAGCACCTAGTGAAGTTCAAGAATTCTACTCTGACATGCCACAGAAAAAGATAGTGGGCTGCCAACCTGCAAGCTTTGTGGGCATCTGTTTTCTTAGTGCCCTCTTCTTAGCCAACTGGTCTTTTCGGTTCTACTCAGCTCTTCCAAAGTCTTTCCAAATAATCAGTCTCCAGAAGTTACAGCTCTGTCAGATCACTGCCTCTTCAGTATCAATGTCAATGTCCATATTTTGCTTGCAATTGTCCTTGCAGTGGAGAGATGGATGCAAAGGAGATCTTGACCCAGTGACTAATTCACTCAATGCAAAGTCTTTTAGTATGCAGTGGTTATCAGTTTGATGAAACTACCTGAGTCAACTCAGACATTGTTGGCCTAGAATTGGGTGTTTGCTTATGGAGTTAGCATACTCCAGAACCTCTGCAGATCCTATCCTGCCAACAGATGCCAGGGGTACGGCTGATATCATGAAGTTGGAAACTGTTTTGTCCTTTCTCCTGCCAATGATAGACTGTCCAAGTCTCACCATGGTAGAGTAGTGTGCTGGATACAGGTTCGGTACACTCAAAAGTTTGGTGTTTTCAGTCACATTGCTGTTGTTCTACACATTTTTGTTCAACTTGTACATGACGGGTGCAGTTTTTGTTTTTGTGTGTTATTGAATTCAGCATCAAGTGAGAGATTGCTGGTGATTGTGGGGCCAGGATATTTGAAGCTATCAACATCCTCCAGTGTCACATATTCAGTGCTAATCGATGGTTGCATGGCATTCTTCTGGTCCATGACATTATTCATGCTGATGATCAAACCAAACTTTTTAATAGCACGAGTGAATCTGTCCATTTATCACTTAGTGTATTCCTCATTATGGAATTTTAGTGTAGCGTTAGTGAGTAGAGTATATTGTGATCTCTTTTGTCCACAACATTTGTCTAACATCTGCCAGACTGAGAGGGTCATATTGATTGTGGATCCTCCAGTTCTGAAACAATACTTGGATTCAGAATAGATTCCTTCAGCCACATCTTTGCAATCTGATAAGGGCAAATACCTATACCACTGTGCCTTGGAAGGGAGGTGCCACAACAGTTTTTGCAATTACTAAGGTGTCTGCAATTACTACAGATCACACTTATCCTGGGATACTCTGTCCTTACTGCGGCAGAGCCAGGGAGGTTTGTGGAGATGCCACATTCTGATTTCCCATGATTGATGTGTACTGGTAGTTTCACATCAGCATCTGAAACTTTGGCCATAATATGTCAGTCAATAGCTTTTCTAGCTTTCCCACTGTGCGAACAATAAGTACAGTACTTTTCTTGATGATTATGTTCTCCTTAGACTATAACTCAAGGTAGTGTTCCCTCTGTTTATTTCAGTCAGTGATGATTTCTCCTGATGATTGACCTGTTGCTTTTTTGATCCCTTTATACATGCCAATAACATTCTCTGTTCTGCAGGACATTCGAAGGGTTGAAACCTTACCTTACTGCATGTGAGAGAAAGGTCAGATAGTCAGTGTCATGGTAACTATGCCTGCTATCAACCAGCTATAAGTCATCTACTAATGCCATACACATGGCTATGATGTTCCAGCTTGACAGTTGAAGAGTTAGCATCTTCATTCTTTTCATTTGTTTGGTATGATGGTTTTTGTCCATTTGTTGAGCACAGACAATAAGCTCCAAGTATTCATTGAAGCAGATGAACTGTGGTAGGTCAGCAAGTTAACAGCTGATGGGGGTGCTACCCAACTTAAGGGTAGCTGACATTTGGGATGTGATGGTCCATTCTACCATCAGAGGCATCCCCGTGGCACCCAGTCTCACTCATAATAGGTTTCCTTGCATTGTGTTCATTCTCTGCAGTTTAACTGGAGTGTCCTCTCCTGGGGGCAGATATGAATAAAATTAGTGGAACACCCTAGGCTGCTCAAACACCACGGTCCCCCTCTTAATATCCCTGGTTGAGCCCAAAGGAATGTGAAGCATTATGCAGAGCCACAGCATTGGTGCAGGAATCACTGGAAAGTTGACATATTGAGACATCAGTCTGCCTTTGGGCTCCCATCCAGGATTTTTGTCAGAGTTCACTCCCTTAGGCTTGAAACCTTCCAAGGTATTCAGGCAATAGAGTTATTTCCCATAACTGGGAGTTTGGTTCATGCGGGCCAAGACATGTCCATATGCTGATGGACCTGCATACTGCATGGCTAGATGCCAAATCTTCTTTGTATTCCCCTGATGAACCTTTAGTTTAGGGCTGTGTTGGACCTAGTTGCATGTGTTACCATGAGTAGGTGCAATTGACAACTTGTGGTTGTCATGGTGCGCACTGACAGGCAGAAAAGTATGCATTTGGCTCTCTTTTTCACATTGCTGTCACCAGCAGTGTAGGTCAAATATTACAAAGACAGCACACAAAAATGAAAAACATGTTAACTCTCTTCACTACAACCATTATTCATTGATTTGTGGGGCATACTCTTTATAATGTGGGTATGCCAAGGCATGCAGTTATCAAAATGCAAAAAGGAGACAAGAAAGAAAAACAGTCTTCAAAATAGCATGGTATGAAAACAAGATACTGAAGCACTCCATGTCCAAGTGCAACCAGATGTGGACGATAGCTAGACCTGGGCTGGCAAATGGCAAGCAATATTTGCGTCATGTAAATGCTAGAATTTGACCATCATAGAGGCAAAAGTGAGGACTGCAGATGCTGGAAACCAGAGTTTAGATCAGAGTGGTGCTGGAAAAACACACCAGTCAGGCAGCATCCGAGGAGCAGGATTTATCTCTACACTCTGGAGGCTACCTGCCTCTATTCCTGATCAAGGGCTTTTGCCTGAAACGTCAATTTTCCTGTTCCTCGGATGCTGCCTGACCTGATGTGCTTCTCCAGCACCACTATTATCTAAACTTTGACCATCACAGAGTCATAGAGATGTACAGCATGGAAACAGATCCTTCGGCCCAACTCATCCATGCCGACCAGATATCACAACCTAATCTAGTCCCACCTGCCAGCACCTGGCCCATATCCCTCCAAACCCTTCCTATTCATATACCCATCCAGATGCCTTTTAAATGTTGCAATTGTACTAGCCTCCACCACTTTTTGTGACAGCTCATTCCATGCACACACCACTCTCTGCGAGAAAAAGTTGCCCCTTAGGTCTCTTTTATATCTTTCCCCTCCCACCCTAAACCTATGCCCTTTAATTCTGGAAATTCCACCCCAGGGAAAATACTTTGTCTATTTGTCCTATCCATGCCCCCTCATGATTTTATAAACCTCTATAAGATCACCCCTCAGCCTCCGATGCTCCAGGGAAAACAGCCCTAGCCTATTCAACCTCTCCCTACAGCTCAAATCCTCCAACCTGGCAACATCCTTGTAAATCTTTTCTGAACCCTTTCAAGTTTCACAACATCTTTCTGATAGGAAGGAGAGCAGAATTGCACACAATATTCCAACAGTGGCCTAGCCAATTTCCTGTATAGCCGCAACATGACCTCCCAACTCCTGTACTCAATACTCTGACCAATAAAGGAAAACATACCAAATGCCTTCTTTACTATCCTATCTAATTGCGACTCCACTTTCAAGGTGCTATGAACCTGCACTCCAAGGTCTCTTTGTTCAGCAATACTCCCTAGGACCTGACCATTAAGTGTGTAAGTCTTGCTAAGATCACCAATAAGAGACAGCTCCTTGACATTCAATAATGACAACTCCTTGACATTCAGTGTTACCATCACTGAATCCCACACTGTCAACATCTGTGGGTTATTATTGACCAGAACCTCAACTGGACTCATCACATAAACACAATGATTACAAGGGTAGGTCAGAGGCTTGGAATATTGCAGTGAGTAACTCACCTCTTGACTGAACTGCTGTGCTCTTCCAGCACCACTAACCCAGTATTTGCTTTCCAGCATCTGCAGTCATTGTTTTTACCTCCCCAAAGCCTGTCTACCATTTACAAGGCACAAATCAGGAGTGTGATGGAATGTTCCCCACTTGCCTGGATGGATGCAGCCCTGACAATACTCAAAAAGCTTGACACCATTCAGAAAAAAGCAGCAATACATCCACAAGCATCCATTACCTCTGCCACTGACCCTCAGTAGCAGCAGTGTGTACTATCAGCAAGGTGCACCACAGAAATTCGTCAAAGATCCTCAGACAACACTTTTCAAACCCACAATCACCTTCATCAGAAAGGAGGAGGGCAGCAGATATATGGAAACACAACCACCTTCAAGTTCTCTTCCAAGCCACTCACCAACTTGACTTGGAAATATATCACTGTTTCTTCACTGCCACTGGGTTAAAATCCATGAGTTCCCTCCTTAAGGGCATTGTGGGTCAAACCACAGCAGCTGGACTGCAACGGTTCAAAAGGACTGCTCACCATCACCTTCTCAAGGGCAACTCAAGGATGGGCAATAAATGCTGGCCAGCCAGTGATGTACAATTCCACTAAATAAATAAACATGTTTTATATCGCAACATTAAACAATATAAATGTCCCAAGTTACATCAAGGGAGTTGAACAAAACAAATTAATTTGAAACTCAGCTTTATTAGGAAATGTTAGCAAAGATGACCAAAAGCTTGATCAAATAGGTAGATTTTAATGACTGTTTTAAAGGAGGAAAGTGAGGGAGAGATTATTTTAGGTCAGCTTAGATGAGTTGAACTGTAGTCTGTTTCTGTGCTGTACATCTCTTTGACTGTATGACACTGTGAGAGAAACAAAGGGTGGCAGCAAGAGTTTAGGGTAGCAATAGCTGTCAATATCAGGATGGTTAAAACTGAAGAAGTTTAGGAGACCTGAATTAGAATCACACAAATATTTCAAAGGCTATGAGCTAGAGGGGTTCACAGTGATAGCGACGTATAAATACAAAATTAATAAAACCTATGTGCCTTGATCTGAAGAAGACAGCTATGAGTTATGGTGATACTATAATCTGCTCCTATATTTTATGGTCTTTTCTTTTATGGTCTACATGTTCCTTCATAGAAAAATGTCAAAGATCAACACATTTATATTAAACACTGACTTGAAGAAATCATGTAAGATGTTTGCATGAGGTCAATGCTTTACTGTGCACATACAGAGGCATACAGGCACAAAACAACACATTACCGAAAACTAATAAAAAAAAAGGAATGGTAGACACAAATTACCAGGATAGTTAACCAGGCAACACAAATTTGCAATTTTACTTCCTAAATTCATTGGAACACCTGGAAATTAGACTGCCAAGTTATCAAGACAATAAATTACCAAGACATGTGTACAAAGTATCATCATGAAAGTAAAATATCAGAACACAAAACTCTCCATTTACACACCAGGATACAGGAGCACTAATTTCAAAACACATGGGAAGAGGCAAGTTTTCCTGTTTAACAAAAACAGAAATTGCTGGTGAAACTCAGCAGGTTTGACAGCATCTGTGGGGAGAAAGCAAAATTAAAGTTTCAGGTCCAATGGTTCTTGATCAGAACAGTCCCAGCAGCATATTTCTGATCTTGTATTCTAGATTTTTTGAAATGATCAGTGATGGGCAAGATGTTGGAGGGAATCCTGAGGGACAGGATTTACATGTATCTGGAAAGGCAAGAAACGATGAGTGGTAGCCAATGTGGCTTTGTGCATGGGATTGAGTTTTTTGAGGAAGTAATGAAGAGGATTGATGACAGCAGGGGTGTGGACATGATCTATATAGACTTTGGTGAGGTATTTGACAAGGTTCCTTATGGTAAACTGGTTAGCAAGGTTAGATCACATGGAATACAGGGAGAATTAGCCATTTAGCTATAGAACTGACTCAAAGATGAAAGACAGAAGGTGGTGGTGGAAGATTGCTTTTCAAACTGGAGGATTTTGACCGCTGGATCCACTGCTTTTCATCATTTATATAAATGATTTAGATGTGAACATAGGAGGTATAGTTAGTAAGTTTGCAGATGACACCAAAATTACAGTTAAAACCAAATACAAAAGTACAATGGGACCTTTATCAGATGGGCCAATGAGCCGAGGAGTGGCAGATGGAGTTTTATTTAGATACATGTGAGTCTCTGCATTTTGGAAAGGCATATCAGGACAGCAGACTTATATACTTATATACTTAATGGTGAGGTCCTGGGGAGAGTTGCTTAACAAAGAGACCTTGGATTGCAGATTCATAGTTCTTTGGAAGTGGAATTCCAGGTAGACAGGGTAACGGAGTTTGGTTTGCTTGCCTTTTTGGTCAGTGCATTGAGTAGGAGTTGGGAGGTCATGTTGCAGTTGTGTAGGACATTGGTTAGGTCACTATTGGAATGCTGCATGGAAGTCTGGTCTCCCTGCTATACAAAGGAAGTTGTGAAACTTGAAAGGGTACAGAAAAGATTTACAAGGATGTTACCAGGGTTGGAGGATTTAAGCTAAAGGGAGATGCTGAACAGGCTGGGGATATTTTTCCTGGAATGTAGGAGACTGTGCGGTGACCTTATACAGGTTTAGAAAATCATGAGGGGGCATGGAGAGGGTGAACAGCCAAGGTATTTTCCCTGGGGTGGGGGAGTACAAAACTAGAGGGCACATACGTTTAAGGTGAGAGTGGAAAGATTTAAAAGGGACCAATGGAGCAACTTCTTCGTGCTGGTGTGTCTATGGAATGAATAGTCAGAGGAAATGATTGAGACTGGTACAATTACAACATTTATAAGGCATTAGGATGGGTATATGAATAGGAAAGGTTTAGAGAGATAAGGGCCCAATGCTGGCCAATGGGACTAGAATTTAGGGTATCTCGTTGGCATGGACGAGTTGGACCGAAGATTTTGTTTCCATGCTGTACAGCCCTTTGACTCTCTGCCTCGGTGATTGCTAACATTGTATTTGCCTTTCAAATGCCAACTGAACCTATATGTTAACCTGAAGAGAATTCTGAACTCGGATTCCCAAGTCCCTTTGTACTTCAGATTTCTGAAGCCTTTTCCCATCTAGAAAAAAGTGTAGAAATCCAAATACATAACCTGATACTTTCTCACATTGTATTCCATCTGCCAATTCTTTGCCCACTTTCTTAGCCTGTCCAAGTCTTTCTGCAGCCATCCTGCTTCCTCAACACTACCTGTCTCCCCACTTATCTATGTAACATCTGAAAACAGAACAAAGCTGCCCTTGGTCCCTTCATCCAGATTGTTAATGCATAACATGAATAATTGTGGTCTCAGCGTAGACCTCTGTGGAATTCCACTCATCACGGGACACCATTCTGAAAAAGATTCCTTTAGCCCTACTCTCTGCCTTCTGCCAATTAGCCAATCATTTATCCATGCTAATACCTGATCCAGAAAATTATGGGCTCTTATCTTATTTAGCAGCCTCCTGTGCCACACCTTATCAAAGTCCTTCTGGAAATCCAAATACATCACACCCTCTGGCTCTCCTTATCTAACTTATTCATTACATCTTCAAAGAATTCTAACAGAGTTATTAGGCATGACCTTCTCCTGATGAAGCTGTGCTGACTCCATCCTATTTTATCATGAAATTTTAAGTTCTCTGCAATCTCTTCTTTAATAATAAACTCTAAAATCTATTGTTTCCTGTCTTCTGCCATTCCTCTTCTTAAAGGAAGGGGAGTATAAGACATTAGCCATTTTTCTGTCCTCTAGATTCTTCTCTAACTCCAGGGATTTCTAGAAGATCACCACCAATGCCTCTACAATCTCCTTATCTATCTCCTTCAGAACTCTAGGGTGTAGTCCATCTGCTCTGGGTAATTTATCCATCTTCAGATCTTTCACTTTCCACAGAACTTACTTCATATTGATGGCCACAGCACTTACTTCTGACCCCGGACTCCAAGTTCTGGTATGCTGCTGATGTCTTCCATTGTGAAAACTAAAGAAAAGTATCAATTCAGTTTCTCAGCCATTTCTTTGTTCCCCATAACTACTTCTCCAGCTTCATTTTCCAGCATTCCAATGTTCACTCTTGCCTCTCTCTTGCCGTTTAGGTATCTTAAAAATCTCTTGAAATCTTCTTTTGTGTTACTAGCTAGCTTTGTCTCATATTTCATCTCCTCCCCCCTTTTTGCTTTTTTAGTTATCCTCAGCTGGTTTTTAGAAGGTTGCCAATCTTTTGGTTTCCCACTAATCTTCACAAAATTGCATGCTTTTTCTTTTGCTTTTATACCGTCCCTCAGTTCCTTTGTCCAACATTGTTGCTTTATACTCCTCTTAGTATGTTTCTTTTTCCTTGGATGAATTTCTGTGGTGCCTCCCAAATTACCTCCAGAAACCCTGACATCATCTTCCCTGCTAGGCTCCCCTTCCAATCAACACTTGCCAGCTCCTCCCTCATGACTCTGTAGTTATCTTTATTCAATTATAATACCAGTACTTCTGATTCCAGCTTGTCCATCTCAAATTGATGATGAATTCTATCATGTTATGGTCACTGCTTCCTCAGAATTTCCTTGATCTTAAACTTCCTAATCAAGTCTGCCTAATTACATATCAGTAAATTCAGAATTGTCTATTCCCGAGTGGGTTCTGCCCCAAGCTGCTCCAAAAAAACTATCTCATAGGCATTCCACAAATTCCTTTTCTTGAGATTTGTTATCAATCTCAATCCCAGTCCACCTACATTTTGAAGTCTCCCCTGATTATTGTATTAATATCTTTCTTACATGCCTTTTCTATCTCTTGATTTATTTTCTTCCTAACATCCTGACAATTGCTAGGATGTCAATAAACAAACCCTATCAGGGTCTTTCTTCATTTGCAGTTCCTCAACTCTACTCACACAGAATCTATACCTTATGACTCTGTATCACATCTTGCTATCAATTTAATTTCATTTCTTACTAACAAGGCAACCCTGCCCCCTCCACCCATCTTAGAAATGTGTTGCTGGAAAAGCGCAGCAGGTCAGGCAGCATTAAAGGAGAAGGAGGATAGACGTTTCGGGCATAAGCCCTTCTTCAGGAATGAGGAGGGTGTGCCAAGCAGGCTAAGATAAAAGTTAGGGAGGGAGGGAGGGAGGTACCTCTGGGCCACCCGCACCAACCAACCCAACCGCCCTGTGGCTGAACACTTTAACTCCCCCTCCCATTCCACCAAGGACATGCAGGTCCTTGGCCTTCTCCATCGCCAGACCATGGCAACACAACGCCTGGAGGAAGAGCTACTCATCTTCCGCCTAGGAACCCTCCAACCACAAGGGATGAATGCAGATTTCTCCAGCCCTCAGACTCAGCACCACCTTCCTGACCTGCAATCTTCTTCCCGACCACTTCGCCCCCATCCCCTCTCCGGCCTATCACCCTCACCTTAACTTCCTTCCACCTATCGCATTCTCAATGCCCCTCCCCCAAATCCCTCCTCCCTACCTTTTATCTTAGCCTGCTTGGCACACCCTCCTCATTTTTAAGCTCTGATCCCCAGCATCTGCAGTCCTAACTTTCTTTTCCTCCACCCATCTGCCTGTCTTTTCAATAAGATGTGTATCCTTGTTGTGATTCTGTTTGCCAAGCTGGGAATTTGTGTTGCAGACATTTCGTCCCCTGTATAGGTGACATCCTCAGTACTTGGGAGCCTCCTGTGAAGCGCCTCTGTGATGTTGCCTCCGGCATTTATAGTGGTTTGTCTCTGCCGCTTCCAGTTGTCAGTTCCAGCTGTCAGCTGCAGTGGCTGGTATATTGGGTCCAGGTCGATGTGTTTGTTGATAGAATCTGTGGATGAGTGCCATGCCTCTAGAAATTCTCTGGCTGTTCTCTGTTTGGCTTGTCCTATAATAGTAGTGTTGTCCCAGTCGAACTCATGTTGCTTGTCATCTGCGTGTCTGGCTACTAAGGATAGCTGGTCATGTCATTTTGTGGCTAGTTGGTGTTCATGGATACGGATCGTTAGCTGTCTTCCTGTTTGTCCTATGTAATGTTTTGTGAAGTCCTTGCATGGGATTTTGTATTCTACGTTGGTTTTGCTCATGCTGGGTATCGGGTCCTTTGTCCTGGTGAGTTGTCTGAGAGTGGCTGTTAGTTTGTGTGCTGTTATGAGTCCTAGTGATCGTAGTGGTCTGGCTGTCAGTTCAGAAATGACCTTGATGTATGGTAACGTGGCTAGTCCTTTGGGTTGTGGCATGTCCTCATTCCGTTGTCTTTCCCTTATGTGTATCCTTAGATATTTCGTTCCCAGTCCTGATCCCCTTGCAGCCACCTTTCTGTGATACTACATCATACCTGCCAATTTCAATCTGAACTACAAGTTGTACATATTTGTACATACTTGTTGTACATATTGCATGCTTACTTTTTTATTCAAGATGATATAAGGTAATATTTCATATGCACTGTAAACACTTGCATGTAACATTTTCTGAAACCATTCACAATTGTAGTCATTCCTTAATTAAAGTCAAACAGTCTTTCACTTAAGTAATTCAATCTTAAATGTAACAAGCAAAGATATATATAAGCTTGCCTTAAAGTATGAAGACAACTAGACTTGCTTCATAGAAACATTATCTGAAAACATACGAAAGCAATTACAAAATTTGTCAACCTTGGTTCGCTTGGTTTTGTTTTTATGATTTTTGTTCTGAAACTGTTGATTATTCATTGATAGTTAATGAAAGATTTATGTTGAACATACACTCCAAAGATCATCATTTATATTCCATTTGAGTTATACTGTGAACAGAGACTCGGGTTTTCTTAGAAAAGAGTGGGCTGCAAATGGCACTGCCCATTCATGAAGTCACTGGAACTATAACCAGCATAGCTCGGCAATGTCTCAGCTGGGATTGTTACAACTGGATCAGTGTATTTCACTGGAGGCCTTTATGAACTGAGAAAAGTACACTAGGAGGAATCTCAGAGATTAACTAAGCAATATAAAATGCATACTGTCAAGCCAACCACTTTAATTGGCTGCAGAGAATGTTAATTTGAAAGCCTTTGTATGTGCACAGTAAAGAAGTGACCTTGTGCAAACTTCCCACATGATTTCTTCAATTGCAATTTTTCAGTATTTAATATAAATGTGTTGATCTTTGACATTTTTCTTTGCAGGAACATGTAATATCACAATATATCAGAACTGTCCGATTCACAGCAAGGCACATTGTTTTTCAATTTTGTATTCATATTGTTCAGAGCTCATCACTCTGGTAATATTAAGCTAGACATTCACAATATGTGTGGAATCCACATCTGAGAACAATGTGAAAAAGAGAGTCGGTAAATGACTATATATTTTTTAAGTTTTCATCCCACACTCATCAGGACAAATCACAAGAATACCAATTCAGGGAGAAAACTAATATTTATGCTGCATGAGAGGAGAGTGCTGACTGGGTGGCAAATGGAATCTGATTGGCTGAGAGATAGAGAATGTTTTTATTACTGGATCATTTCTACCTCAACCAACTAGGGAAGTGTTTCAGTGACATACTAAACAGCTTGTACTCCTGGATCTGATCTAGATAGAGTATGCACTGAGTTGAAAGTCTCTATTAGAAGTTGTGAGGTGAAAGCCTTGATGGTACATCTTCTGAGAAATGAATGGCTTCCTCCTCAGAGGTGAAGGTGGAGCTGAGGATCAGCAGCCTCTTCTTTCTGGGAATTCACTGGATCCTATTAGTAGTTGTATAAAAGGGTTGAATGCATAAGCAGCTTAAGAATGAGTTAGCATTGGCCTTAATGGGGCTTCAGCACACAGTACAGCACAATTAAGCCCTTAGTGGTTCTCTGCATTCTGAATGTTACATTTTATTTTATTTGATTTAATTTATTATTGTCATGTGTGCTGAGGTACAATGAAAACTGTTTTTAGATTAGATTACTCACAGTGTGGAAACAGGCCCTTCGGTCCAACAAGTCCACACCGACCCGCCAAAGCGCAACCCACCCATTCCCCAACATTTACCCCTTTACCTAACACTATGGGCAATTTGGCATGACCAATTCACCTGACCTGCACATCTTTGGACTGTGGGAGGAAACCGGAGAACCCGGAGGAAACCCACGCAGACACGGGGAGAATGTGCAAACTCCACACAGTCATTCGCCTGAGTCGGGAATTGAACCCAGGTCTCTGGCGCTGTGAGGCAGCAGTGCTAACCACTGTGCCACCATGTTGTCTTATGTCCTGTCTCCCTTGGTCCAAGTTCACCCCACATATATTTGGGATACCACCCATGTCCTCCATCTCCTCCATGATTTTTGGGTCCACAATGCCTCGTCTTCACCATGAACACCTAATCCCTGTATACAGGCCTCCAAGCCCTCCATTTCTTCCTCTCCCACTGACTCAACCAGTACCCTTACATCAGCACACTCATTCGATTGGCTAAACTAGTCCTCACCCTCAACAATTTATCTTTCGAATCCTCCCACTTCCTCCAGACAAAAGGGGTAACCATGGGCACTGCATGGGCCCCAGCTATGCCTGCCTCATCATCAGGTATGTGGAATGGTCCATCTTCCGCAGTTACATCGGCACCATTCCCTACCTTTTCCTCTGATACATCTATGACTGTATCGGTGCCACCTTGTGCTCCCATGTGGAGGTTGACTAATTCATCAACTTCACGAACACCTTCCACCCTCACCTCAAGTTCATCTGGACCATCTCCAACACCTCCCTCCCCTTCCTGGACCTCTCTATTTCCATTTTTACCAACCACTCAACATGGACATTTAATTCAAAACCACCGACACCCACAAATACCTGGACTACACCACCTTCTACCTTCCCTTCCTGTATTAATGCTATCCCTTTCTCCCAATTCGTCCATCTCCACCGTATCTGTTCCCAGGAGGATCAGTTGCACTCCAGAACATCCCAGATAGCCCCCTACTTCAAGGACCGCAATGTCCTGTCCCACGTGGTTAACAATGTCTTCCACTGTATCTCCTCCACTTCCCGCACATCAGCCCCTGAACCCCACCCCTCCAACTGCAACAAAGTCAGATCTCCCCTAGTCCTCACCTTCGACACCCCCTCCACCAACCCCCCCCCACCCCTCCACCCCAATCTCCAGATACAACACATCATCCTCGGCCATTTCCACCACCTACAATCAAACCCCACCACCAGAAATATATTTCCCTTCCCACCCTTATCTGTGTTCTACAGAGACCATTCCCTCCGTGACTCCCTCATTAAGTCCACATCCCCACTCCCGGCAGCTTCCTTTGCCACCTCAAAAGGTGTAAAACCTGCCCCCACACTCCCCCCTCACCTCCATCCAAGGCCCCAAAGGATCCTTCCATATCCAGCAGAGATTTTCCTGCACCTCCTAACACATCATCTACTGTGTCCGTTGCTATTGATGTGGTCTCCTCTAAATTGGGGAGACAGCATGCTAACTTGCAGAATGTTTCAGAGAATATCTCTAGGACACACGTACGAAACAACCTTGTTTATAAAATCATGAGGGGCATGGACAGCATAAATAGACAAACTCTTTTCCCTGGGGTCAGGGAGTTCAGAACTAGAGGGCATAGGTTTAGGGTGAGAGGGGAAAGATATAAAAGAGACCTAAGGACCTAAGGGGCAACTTTTTCATGCAGAGGGTAGTACGTGTATGGAATGAGCTGCCAGAGGATGTGATGGTGGCTGGTACAATTGCAACATTTAAGAGGCATTTGGATGGGTATATGAATAGGAAGGGTTTGGAGGGATATGGGCTGGGTGTTGGCAGGTGGGACTAGATTGGGTTGGGATATCTGGTCGGCATGAACGGGTTGGACCGAAGGGTCTGTTTCCATGCTGTACATCTCTATGACTCTATGACTTACATGCTATACAGACAGATCATACTATACAAATGCTTTAGGGTAACAGAACAGAATGCAGGATACAGTGTGAAAGCTGCTGAGAAGATGCAGAGAGAGATCACCATTAACATTTAAGAGGTCTATTCTGGAGTCAATAACAGCTGGGAACGAGCTGTTTTTGTATCTATTCATCCATGTATTCAAACTTTGATATCTTCTGCCCGATGGAAAATGGTGGAAGAGAATATAACCAGGGAGGGAGAGGTCTTAGATTATACTGGTTTCTTTTTCCTTACCGTGGGAAATAAAGACAAGGACAATTGATGGGTGGCTGGTTTGCAAGATGATCTGGGATATGTTCACGCCTCTGTAGTTTCTTGCAGTTCTTGGAAGATCAGTTTCCACACCACGTTGAATTCTTTCTTTGGTACAACTTGGAAGAGTCTTTTTGGACATGCTGGATTTCCTTAGCCTCCTGAGGAAGTAGAGCCGCTGTGCTTTCCTGAATGTAGTGTCAACATGGGTGGACCAGGACAGATTATTGGTAATTGCCACTCCTGGGAACCTGATGCTTTAGACTGTCTCCACCTCAGCAACATTGATACAAAGAAGGGTATGTCCCAGCATCTGCAGTCCTCACTTTCTCCACAAAGAAAGGCATGCCCTCCACTCTGCACTCCACTCCACTCCTAAAGTCAATGATCAATTCCTTTGTTTTGCTGACATTGATGGAGAGATTATTGTACTTATACCATGCCACTAAGCACTTTACCTCTGTGCTGTACTTCATTGCATTGTTATTTGAGATCTGACCTACAATAGTGGTGTTGTCAGCAAACTTGTAAATGGAGTTGGTATGGAATTTTGGCCTCTCAGTCATGCGTGTAAGGAGCATAGCAGGGGCCTGAGTTGCAGGCAGCAGTGTTGAGGATTATCATGGAGGTGTTGTTGCCTATCCTTACTGACTACAGTCTTTTAGTCAGGGAGTCACAAATCTATTTACAGAGTGGAGACCAGAGGCATTGGTCCCAGAGATTGGAGATGAGTTTGGTTGGAATTATGGTATTGAAGCTGTCATCAATAGGTAGAAGCCTGAAGCAAGTATCCTTGTTGTCCAAATGTTCCTGGGATGAGTGTAGAGTCAGAGAGATGGCATCTGTCATGGACCTACTGCCTAATATCAATCATCTTGCCATCAGTCTTTGCCACTTCCTCCTTCGATAATGAGACATTTTTCCTGCAATGACACAAAAAAAGGATTGAGTATGATCGAGATGGAAGAAAAAGTCATTAGTGGTGATTCAGGAGTAGGAAGGTGGTAAGGTGTTTCCAGTGAGTGAGTAGGAAGCACAAAGGGCTGAATGGATCAGTACTTTGGCAGGTTGAGATGGGTGAGTGCTGACATCTAACAGTGAAAGTTGAAGTCCACAAGCTTTGGTGAGATGCTTGCACATTGACAGTCTTGGAAACATCCTTGTCCTTTATATTATATTGCACAAAGGAAATTACACTTACACTCATGGAGTATAGAACACCATTAACCTTTTTCTCACACTCTTAAGGATTGTAATTAACCCTGGGTAGCTCATTGCCCTGGTCACTTCTTCACCCATACTGGCTGGCCCTGGTTTGCTATTTGGCAGGAAACAGAATGGCCCTTCTTTTCACTATCCAGTCTATGAGCACATCCTGGTCTCTGTCAGCAGAACAAGGTGCTCATTTCCCTTTCTTGGACATGTCCTTGGTAAAAACATGAGAGCAGCAGTGTATAAAGGCCAGTTCCTGGCTTTCAGCATCTGAAGTGCCGTAGAGCTGGGGTTTAAATTTAGTGCCAGCAGCATGATTGTCACAAAGTCCTCGAAGCGATAATCACTTCTGCCTCTCTTGCTGCATGATTCCATCAGATGGGTACCGAAGAGTCCCATTGCAAAATTAATGAGCAGAAGGTTGTTGGAGAAAAGTTGACTTGCTATCATGAATCTCATGCTTCCAAAAAACTTTCAAAATAAATTGGAAGATTCAACCCATTGCATCATATTTCATTATGCCATAGATGATACACAATGTGAACTTACTCTATCTGTTGCTTTAACAGAGGCAATTTATAGACTATTTTAATTAAGTTAAATTAAGAATTGAGAAATTCAAAACACATTAGTGTTTTTTGATCATTGGATATAGAATAATTTCTGGACTCAGGATAGGTGATTTTATTTTAAGTAGCAACTTTAAATTCATCAATGCTTTATCCATCTTACAAACTCTGACATGACTGAATATAATGGTATATATTACTCACTTTCATTTCATGTTTGAAATCTCCAATCGTATTTATAGTAAGTAGGTGAATTACAAAATATTGCACACATCTTCAGAACATTGCAGGGAATAACAAATAAAAAGCTGGTCGCATAATGGTAACATCACTGGACAAATGATCTGGAGCCCCAGGCTAATGCATTGGAGACATGGGCTTGAATCCAAACACTGGAAATGCTGTAATTTGAATTCAATAAAATGTGGAGCTGACTTTTGATTGTTGAAAAAACTCACCTCCTTTGTTAATATTCTTGAGAAAAAGGAGCTATTCTTTAGGGTGGCGTGGTGGCTCAGTGGCTAGCACTGCTGCCTCACAGCACCAGGGTCCCAGTTCGATTCCAGCCTCGGGTGACTGTTTTTGTGGAGTTTGCATATTCTCCCTATGTATGCAAGTGTTTCCTCCCACAATCCAAAGATATGCAAGTTAGGTGAATTGCCCATGGTGTTCAGGGATCTGTTAGATGCATTAATCAGGGGTAAATGTAGGATAATAGGTCTGGGTGGGCTACTCTTCGGAGGGTCAGTGTGGACTTGTTGGGCGAAAGGGCCTGTTCCCATATTGTAGGGATTCTATGAAAACTGCTGTCCTTACTTGGTCTGGTCTACATAGGCAGTAAATGCTGTTGTTGCCTACTTAAAGAAAGTGAGGGCTGCAGATGCTGGAGATCAGAGTCAAGAGTGTGGTGCTGGAAAAGTGCAGCATCCGAGGAGCAGGAGAATCGATGTTTTGGGCATAAGCTCTTCATCAAGGCTTATTCCCCATGTAATTCTCCTGCTCCTCAGATGCTGCCTGACCTGCTGTGCTTTTCCAGCACCACATTATTGTCTACTTACCATGAACAAATTGTAAAATTAAAGTATACCCTTCTGTCTGGCCCATCTGTCTGCTTGGCCATTCCATTAGGTCTTGGCTAACCCACACTCAATACTATTCTTCCAGCTTGATTGAGTATCTCTTTATAGTCTTAACTATCGACATCAGTCTGGAAAATATAATCTTGCCTCAACATCTAAAAATGTTTGAGGTAGAAATTTCCACTACCTGTTGTCCTGAGGAAAATGTGTTTCCTGTTTTCAGTTGTAACTGGCCTAGCTTTAATTTTCAATTTTGTCCCTTTTGTTTTGCATTTTCCTCAACAGACGAAATAATTTCTCAGTAGCAACCCTATTAGATGTCATTAACATTTTAAAAACATTAACCTTCTAAACTCAAGGATTACAAACTTGATTCACCCTAATAATTTAAAGCTTGGAGTCCTGGTTACATTATAGTGAATGTGCTCTGCAGACTTTTCAATGCTAATATATATCCCCTTAGATGTTTTTTTTTCTCACTGGGCACACACTTGAATATAAACTCCCAGTAAGAGTCTGAACAAGGATATTCAATACAAGCTATCATTACCAATGAAGTGATGACTTGGAAGTGCCGGTGTTGGACTGGGGTGTACAAAGTTAAAAATGATACAATGCCAGGTTATAGTCCAAAATCTGATGAAGGAGCAGTGCTCTGAAAGCTAGTACTTCTGAATAAAACAGTTGAACTATAACCTGGTGTTGTGTGATTTTTAACTAATTACCGATGAAGAGTCTTGAAATGGGGTCACAGTTATTTCAGCTGAAACAGCAGTGAAGGACCCACAAACAGAAAATAAGATAAATGACCAGTTAATCTGTTTTTGGTGATATTGGCTGAAAGAGAAATATTGGCTACAAACTGACAGGACTCCCTGTATTTGTTAAGGTGTCTATAATAACCATAACAACAATTAAATAGAGATAGAGTCTTGGTTTAACTGCTGAGTGGAAAGATGGAACTTCTGATGATGCAATGTTCCTTCAGTTTGCCACTGAGATATTTACCTCAATGATATGCTTAGATCCTGTTTGAGATATGATCATGCAACCATTGTTTTTCAAGTAAGAGTGGCATCAACTGAGCTAAACTGGCATTGCTTTAGGAACATAGAATCCATTCAGTTGAATTTCAAATCCGAGATGTACATCCATGCCATGTTGATGAGAAACTGTGCAACACTATTATCAATAGCTCCAGCCACTGGAACAAAAGTTGCTTAGAAACCAGTATTACAATGAGACGGGTTTGGATTTCACCATTACTGCAAGTATAGACAAATACTCCGAACCTAACAGCAGAGGTTCAAGAATCTGGCTCAGCAAATTCTAATGAAGAAGAATTCAAGACAGTCAATTAGTGCTTGCTGACTGATAAAGCCTACTTCCCTTGAACTCGTGCTTGAGGTTTAAAGACCTACAAATATGATATTAGTATTACAGAGTGTAAGCATAAATATTACAGAACATTTAAGACATAAATCACACCTTTTTGCATGCTTTCATATCACCTAAATGTAGAGGTGTGTTGGTATAAACATTTGATTTTACCAAAACCCTTCCTACAAAACACAGGAATACACATGCATGGAATTCAATATTTCAAAATTACCTTAATCCTTTATTTACAGTTGTTGAAATGCTGAAAAAATTAATTTTTCTTGGATTCACTCCAAATTATCCAATGTTAAGAATTTACATAAGGAGGCAGATATGTAGATGTCAAAAGCTGTGCTTTAACATTCATTGATAAATTGCCTAGCAACAACGTTAAGTCCAAAAAGAATGCCCCAACCTTTCCCACACTCCTCAGCAGACAGGTGGATTTCGTAAAACTAATCATATTGATGTCTTTGTTGAAAAATTAACAATCAGAATGTAAACTTGGTAAATTATCCACCGTTTGCCCAAGAATGTTGTAAGGTTTAAATTTCACAACCTTCCTTATTAGATATTTTGTCAAAGTAACAGTGATGATGCATCATTGGCTCTATGTGCTGTGCCATTAGACGAATATGAGAAGATCAAGGCAGTTGGCTCACTTTGTCACTAATACAGCTGCAATAATTTCAATATTCCACTCCTACCAGAACAGTCTGTCATTCTTAATATTCTTAATACAGTATCATTTACTGTTGTGGAAGGCTCACAACATTGATTTGTGCCCAGGCTGACCTAGAGGAAGCTACTCAAAACCAAATGAAATAGTAAAAATGTCTTCAGAAAAGTGCATCTCCTGTGACATTTATTACAGGATTATCTAGTAAATAAGCACAGTAACAAGAGCAGGTCAGAAGCTAGGAATCCTGCAGCAGATAACTCACTTCCTTACTCTCCAAAGCCTGCTCACAATCTGCAAGGCACAAGCTAGGAGTGTGATGGAATACGTCCCACTTGCCTGGACATATGCGGCTCCAATAATTCTTAAGAAACTTGACATAATCCAGGACAAGGCAGCCCTCTTGATTGGCACCACATCCACAAGCATTGATGCTCAGTAGCAGCAGTGTGTACCATCTGCAAGATACACTGTAGAAATTTACCAAGGTTTCTTAGACATCACTTTATAAATCCAGGACCACTAACATCTAGAAGGACAAGGGCAGCATGTACATGTGAAAACACCAAGTTCTGATCCAAGCTGCTCATCATCTCAACTTGGAAATATATCATGGTTTTTGGGTCATAATAATGGAACTCTTTCCAAAACTGCATTGTGGTTGTACCTACAGCAAATAGACTGCAGCAGTTCAAGAAGGCAGCTCAGCATCACCTTCCTGGCCCAGCCAACAAAACCCACATCTCATGAATGAATTAAAATTTCAAAACAGAGCTGGAATTTTCTGAGTTTTAAACTTAATTTTGTTTTCTAATACTGCTCTGTATTTCATCTACTTGGTAAGATATCAAGGTCAAGAGTGTAGTGCTACAAAAGCACAGCAGGTCAGGCAGTATCTGAGGAGCAGGAGAATCACGTTTCAGGCATAAGCCCTTCATCAGGGTTTTTCCTGGATGATTCATGATGAAAGGCTTATGCTTGAAATGTCAATTCCCCTGCTCCTCGGATGCTGCCTGACCTGCTGTGCTTTTCCAGCACTACACTCTCCACTCTGATCTCCAACATCTGCAGTCCTCACCTTCCCCCGGTAAGATATCATGGGTGATTTGGACTCCATTTTGAGTCGAACACAATGACTTGGCATGCGCGCACACACACACACAGATTAGTAGACATTTTAACTCAAAATTATTATTGTCACTTTCCATATGTTATTATATTTTTCAAAACTGGCTGAGACCATCTCTTCCATTCTTCAATCAAGATGTGTGGAAGTTTTATTATTTATTTGTTTGTTTGTTTGTTATTAACAAATCTAAAGAAAGGATGAATTTCATAAAACTTGGTACACAGATATGGAATGGGCAAATGTAGAACTTATTCATTCTTGGCAAAAATACACATCCTTGATGTTATTATTTTAAGAATGATCCATTATCATTGGGAAATGGTGTAAATTAATATTTTTAAGAATATTGTGAGTTGTTTTATTTAAACAATTGTTGATTGTCTTAGAATATTATAGATTGTCTCAATGTGTGTGCTGTAATTTGTCAATCTTTAAATGTGAACAGAGTTTTCAGAGCAGGTTGTTCAATAGTAAGTGGTCCCCAGTCTTCTCAGGAATATAGAAGTTCTCAACAAACGAAACTTTTTTTCAACACTTTAGTAACAGAGTATTAACCAGGCTAAAAGAAAGACTTGAATAATTATAATTAGATTGAGTTAATAAAATATGTTGGAAGTATGTGTTCTCCTGAGCACCTTCTTTCCTTGTTTTATTATTTATTTTAGTGACTTTTTCTTGTCAGTTTATACCTATTGCCTCATTTGTTGAAAACATTTTGTGGTGATGTTCAGTATAATATCATTTCACTGTTACAGGCTGCAACTACAAATCAGTATCTCTAAATGAGAAAAAAATGTAGTTCTGGGAAATTGCACTGCACTCACTTCAGAAACTATCGCTTCTTTTACAGAGGCTTTATTGCAAAATACTTTCTATTGAAACATTCTCCAAGGAGAACCACACTGGTATAAAATGGGATCTCTCGTATCGTCATCTCATACTCACTCGTGTAGTTTTGTATTTGCTTGTGGGTTGGTGGATTGGAAACAAAAATGAGAAGAACAAATATCTACTGTCAAGGGGCTATTCTAACCTTATTGTAAGGACAGTAGTTGTTCCAAAACGTCCTGCTAACCTCTATAATGCCTAATAACATCAAGATGAAATATTCTACTCCCAAAGATATTGCATATTGCATTATAGCTTCAAAATGTTTCACCAATTTTAATTTTCTAGTTATATAACCAGTACAAGGTCATCTCAACTTCATAACATTGTAAATTGCAGCTCTATTGTTTTAAAACAGATGTTTTGGGAGTCTTTCTTTATTTCTTGCATGTTGAAAATGCACAACACAATGGTAAGCTCTGCTGTGCATTTTAGGTACCTGGAAAGTCATCCTGGGAAATGTCAAGTGTTAGAAAGTGAAAAGGAGATTGCAATTTAGGAGAACTTTGAAGCCAGACTAATTTTGCAGAATAATAAGGAACAGCCTGTTCTTAATTCATTCAACTCTGGTTCATATGTTCCCAGTTTTTAAAGGATATATAACATTTAATGAATCAGTTTTGTTTTCTCTCAGAGCTAGAGTTTCCTGAGTGCTTCCCTGGTTGAGATGATTCACGTTTAATCCTAACAAAACAATGTTGTCCATAGTCAACTGCTAAAAATTGGACACAAGCTCTCTAGGATGTTGATTGTTCTTTAGGTTTTCCATTTTTCTCTGTGGAAAGCACTTGCCTATAATATGGCCATTACTGTTTGGAATAATTAATAAGAAATTTGAGAGGCCTTGGTATGACTGGTTGTCCACAGGCAATAAGAGGAATAGTTTTGATGGGATGCATAGCTCTTTGTTCTTTCCTTCACTGCTTATACTGCTCTTAGTCTATCTCCTGGAACTGCATGAACAGCTAGCAATAGGAAAGGCTTGGGAATAATTGACTGGCTCCTTTCCTGTTTATGTGACAAACAGCTTCCAGAATTATGAGGAGGATGGGGTGTATTTGAGGGTGAGGGAGGTAAATCAACAAATCAACCCAATTCTTTTAACCATTCCATTGGCACATTTTTTTCAAAGTGTTCTAGTCAGGTATTTGAATTGTTATTAAAATATCATGTGCAAATGCTGACTGAATACTTGAATGCCCTGATCTTAGTTTTTGCTTAAACAAATGTTTTCTGCATTATTCAAGTTATTAGCTGGTATCCAAGTGACTGTATTTTCCCAGCTTTGGAGATTAACAGTTCTGACCTGCAGCCTATGAATGCTGGCAAGAGGGCTGATCTTTTGTTAACCATGTCATTACTCTTGTGTTTAGAGTGGTGAAAGGCAGAGGTCACAGCACATAATTGTCCAGTGATTACTTGACATGATTTCTAACTACTGGACATTTAGACGCAGGTATAAATGGTTTGTTTGGGAAAAATAATTAAAAGCAATCCTGGCCAAAAAATAACTTTTGAAATGCCAAATCTTATGTGGGGAGTGCTCACTGAGCATTATGAAGATGAACCTTGTAAGGAACAGATAGCAGACAATTGCACTCATTGTAACAAATAACAAAAAACAGTTGTACTTCTATCAGTTTCTTTTAAATTTTGAGTGTGATCTGTGTCCGTGTAAACAGAAAAACGTGCAGAATCTGTGCCCACTTTGTAAACAGTGCATAAGCTTTTTGCAAAAAGATTACCCGTGGGACTTAAATCAGAAAATTCATTCCAGATGCTGTGCAGGTTACATTGTTCAATGGATAATGTGTGTTCCAGCAGAAACTGAATAAGTAACTGGGTTTGTTTGTGAACATTTTAACCATTTCACTTTGTTTATTTCATTTGCATTTATTATGACAACTGTTTGAGAAATATTCTCACCTTTCTGAGTTTTGGATTCTATTCATTGGCTATACATCACAGAAAGTTTTGATGTCCTTTTGCACAAGAATTCTTTGAATCTCATCTGATAGAACAGCTAGGATTTTGTCCAGTCAACAGGGGTTTTGCTAACAGGTTGGAGAACAGATAGGGAACCTGCAATAGATCCTTTGCAGTGGTTTGATGTATTCAAATGCCATTCAAGCACTTTAGGTGGTCACCATCAGGCCTTCTCTATGATTGAGTTTCTTGATAGTGGAAGCCCACCAACAATGGCCAACTAATCACAGGCCAGAATCTCTTTAGCTGCCAGCACAAACAAGCCCAATAGCTGCTATTGGTATTAAATCTATCAGGGACCCAAGAACATTGTGAGGGTGGGATGGGGACACAAAAAGAGGAGCTAATTGGAGAGGATCCTGGATGGATGCCAGGTTCCGTGACTGGGACTGAGAGTACCTGGCTATGAGGACCCACCTGTACAAGAGGCCACCCAGCAGGGTTTGTTGAGCAGCCTTTTGAGGGGATGGGAAAGCCACATTACTCCTACTTAATCCCTGATCCACTGCTAAATTACGGTAGGCAGAGGCAGAATGAGTGTCAATTGGCTCATTCATGGGTCTCATTAAAATCCTGACACTGGAATCCCACACCAGTTCCTTCTGTCTTTTGACTTAATCAGGGGAAATTGTTGCTGCTGCCTGGAGACTGGCCTTATTAAGTGGGCCTAACCTACCATGTTAACATTGCCACAATAATTAAACAAATTATCCAGCATTCTAGAATATGTTCCGCTTGGAAAGTTCAGCTTTTGCAGTTGGCAATTTGAATTAAAGATATTTTTCAGAACTTGAGTAAATTCTGTCCGTCTCTCTTGAAGTAATTTGACATCATCCTAGCCCTCTTTTACAGGCCCTTGGTGTTAGTGGCTCAAAGTCTGGGTAGATTCTATAAGCTCTCTTGTTAGGTAAATGGCACTGACCTGCAAAAACTGATTGCATAAGGGCAACATGTTCATGATCATTCATCTGGTGCTGTTACTGCATAGTTAAATGCACCAGTGAATGTGCAGGCGAGATACAGTGCAAGTTATTTTTACGAAATTACATTTTCCGGGGGAGTTGCCTTGTCAGCATGTGGCTTTTTCATAGCTGGAACTAGAGGGTGAGACAATGATGACCAATTAGTTTGTATAACTGATTTAATTATGATTAATATGACCTGTAAACTGCAGTTTTCAACCACTCAGCAAGCAGCCTGTTTAGATATTTGATCAAAGGCTTATTTAAGTTATTTAACTTAATTCTGAAATGGACTGAAATTGAAATTAATTTATGTTCTTGTCCTAGTATTACTCCCAGAAGATTTTTTTTAGTAACAAGCTGCACCCTGTATAAAAAGATAGGATTCCATTAAAGTCTTCACCCTCCAGTGGTAATTTTGCAGCAGCCTTTGGTACAAAACAAACATTTGCTCATTTCTCAACTTGGATTTCTCTAATAATTCATGGATAATGATTTGTGGGATTGTTCACATTCCCACTGTACATCTATTTAATTTACATTTTACTCCTGAATTATAATACAACTATGACATTTTAAAGTAAACAGAAATATATATTTGCTAACATTCAAACTCTACATTGGTCCAATTTTAACTATAGGTTTCTATTTGTGAAGGAAGTTTTGAATTATACACAGAAAGAAGATCCTGTCCTGAGATGCTAAGTAAGAACTGGTATGTTGTACCAATGCAAGATTACAAAGAGACCCTTTTGAAAATATAATTATGTCTCAAACAGCATAATGCATGTTGTCACATGATGCACAGTGCTGCTCAGCCATACAATGGCTTGTGCTGTCAACTGCATTAAAGATACAATGTTATAGGGGCGCCAGTTGCTCAAAAATATTAATTATTTTTCACAACATTTGATTTCGTTTCTATTCCCTCTCTTCCGATCTTTTGCATAGTTTCTACTCGCTTTCCTGGGCTGAAAAAGTGCTATTTTGACGTTTTAAATGAGACAAAACTGAACATTCACCAACTCAGCAGAAAACACCTTTTTTCTTGTAATCCTGGCTTCTGCAATTGGTTTGGTTCATATCTCAGTGACATGACAGAACGTATTCATTTTAGTGAATGAGCAGTGAGGAGTTTAAGGAATGCAAAACCTTAAATTTAAGTAATTAATGCCACTGCAAGGAAGCAGATGAAAATTTTACGCTCGCCAGTCCAAAACAATGGTTCATCTCAAAAATCTAGTTGTAGACAAGTCTTGTTCACTGAATTACTGTTGAAGTTATACATACCATGACCAGTCTCATTTATTTCTTGTTTCTGACATATCTTATCGTTTGTGAAACACACAGTCTTGGTGAGTTATGTCAGTTGTATAAGACAAATTTTCATTTCTGCAATATTCTTTGTTCTCAACATCTTCAACTAGCCAAAAATTCTTATTATATTATGCAACAGACAGTCTGAAAGCCTTAGTGAAAGAATTTCAACTGCAGATAGAAAGCCAAGTGAAGCAAGGGGCAGAACAGTTTTTTTTTTGTTGAGAATATAAGAAGTACAGATCAAGATGGGAAAGCTCAAAGTCCGTTTATTTAGAACATTTTGTCAGATGAAATTCCTTCATCCCCTTCTGTCCTTTTTCTATCTTCTTTCCCTTTTTGCCCATCTGTAATATTGTTTTTTCATGTTTACGCATGAATAGCTTATGAGCTGTACTAGCAATTTGTGTCTTCAGTGCCAATCTCCTACACATGGTTTTAGGTTAGAACTTTTCGCTCAATAAATTGAGTCAGACCTAAACTTGAGTTTTCATGGTACAAAAAATACAAAGTTAAAATCACACAACACCGGGTTAAAGTCCAACAGGTATAATTGGAAGCACACTGTCTTTCGGAGCGTCGCTCCTTACCACCTGATGAAGGAGCGATGCTCCGAAAGCTAGTGTGCTTCCAATTAAACCTGTTGGACTATAACCTGGTGTTGTGTGATTTTTAACTTTGTATACCCCAGTCCAACACCGGCATCTCCAAATCATTACAAAAAATACAGCAGTCTGCCCATGTGAGGTACTTTTATCACTGCTTCTCTGAGACCAAACCTGAGTTGCAATGTCAGAACAATAGTAGATGATATTCAATTCATAATTGCTTTCTCTTTCATCTGGGGAGTGAAGAAATGGAAAAAGACACTAGAAGTGGGCAGAAGAGCAATAACTTGAAGATTGAAGGGTGACACTGCAAATGGACGGAAGAGGTGCAGAGAATTTGAAGAAAAAGAATTGAAAAGTGGGAGTGAGAGCTATGACTAATTTAAATGGAAAATGAAATATGAGCTAATATGGAAGTACGCTTACAGTACAGAGCATGGGTCAGACAGCCAGGTACATGGTGACTAGCTTTACAACAACCATACCAGTGGAAAGAAATCATTGATGGATGTTGAAAATATTTTCTCACAGACGTTAGACATTTCTATGGATAATAGCAAACCATTGATAGAATTCAATCTGTGTTGACCTGTGCAATTGGCATGCTATAGTTTAATACTACCTGTAGAGGTGGTTTATAATCCAAATTGTTAGACACAAGAAGGAGGGTAAAATATGAAGAGGATGCAGAGATGCTTCAAAGTGATTTGGACAAATTGAGTGAGTAGGCAACTGCATGGCAAATGAAATACAATGTGGATAAATGTGAGGTTATCTGGTTTGACAAGAAAACAGGAAGGCAGATTGTTATCTGAATGGTGATGGATTGGGAAAGGTGCACTGAAGCTTGGGAATCCTTGTATACCAGTCACTGAAAGTAAACTTGCAGGTACAGCAGGAGGTGAAGAAAGCAAATGGTATTTTAGCCTTCACACCAAGCAGATTAGCATACGGGAGCAATTATGTCTTGCTGCAGTTGTACAGGACATTGGTAAGACCATATCTAGAGTATTGCATGCGGTTGTGAAAGAATGAGCTGGCCATGGAGAGTGCAACAAAGGGTTATCAGACTGATTCCTGGGATAGTAGGAGTGATGTAGGAAGAGAAAATGAATCTGTTAGCACTATATTCGCTGGAGGTTAAACAGGTTAAATGTAGGAAAGATATTCCTGATGTTCTGAGAGTCCAGAGCCTGGAGTCACAGTTTAAGGATATGGGTAGACCAGTTCGGACTGAACTGGGCAGAAATTTATTCACCCAGAGAGTGTTGAGACTGTGGAATTCTCTGTGACAGAAAACAGTTGACACTAAACACAAATGATCAAAGGACATGGTAAGAAAGCAAGAACAGGGTACTGACTTGGATGATCAGCCATGATCATATTGAATGGCAGAACAGGCTCAAAGGGCTGAATGGTCTACTCCTGCTCCTGATTCTACATTGTTTGGTACAAATTATCAGCTGTACAAATTAAGGTCTTATGATGGCTCTGTAACTACAGAGTAAACATCAGAAACAATAAGTACATATCCTTGGAGTTAACTATAAATATTATAAAGGTAAAGGGTAACATTGTATTGGTGCAATGTAGGGTCACACCCATTAATCTTCATATAAATTCGCAATCCAAATATGCTTTCAGGAAATGAGATAGAAGAGAGTCCTCTGTTTCCATGCAATGATGGTGAAATCATGAACATCCAATTTCTTTTGTGTTCATACTGAAACTTGTACAAGCCTTTGAATAGGTTTCCAGGCTGGTTCTTATTAAGCATCAGGAATAAAAGACAAAAGGGAGGTACTATTTTATCAACTATCTTAAAACTGGCCAATCAAACGTTACTCACAAATAGTTTGTGGAGTTAGTTAAGAGTATTGGAGTTAGCACCTTAGGGAGCTAATGTTGAAAGCCAATTCTGATGGTTGGGTGCAAGGTTTACTTTCCAGATTTTGAATATTCCAAGTAAAATTAATCTGGATAGTTTGAGAGTAGTTGCCATGAATCCACAGTATGTAATTCCCTCTTGAATTCATAATTGGCACAAATAACAATAACAAAATGAAATACAGTTTTTCTTTAATTGATAATGACGATGGATGAAATTGTAATGGTGCCTTGATAAACTCCCACATGTCTGGAACATGTATTCAATATCCTGAAGTCTCCATCTCAACAGCATGCCAGAACCAGTCAGATAAACCTTGGACTAACATGTGAATCTCAATGTTCAATATGAGAGGTGCAAAAGTTAAAGTGTGAGCCAATGTCCCGCTGTTTTGGGTAAGGACAGCGAAAATCATGCATTTAATAACCAAAAGCAAGTTCACACAATTTTTTGTGGTGCCTCTATTTCAGCTGCATAACATTTTAATTTGTTGTTTGTATTAAAGTACATTTTTAGATTAAATCTGTCTTCTTTTTGAAACTATAACAAGGAATTGGGGAGCTTGTTTGGTGCTTTATCCACTGTGAAGGGCTTGTTACCATCTGTTTGTGTGTCCACATTAGGAATTTGTTCCCACTTTGCTAAACTAGTTGGAATAATAGCAATTGTGCTGATCATGCAGAATATCTACTTCCAGAATAATAAGGAGTGGAATCTCTCCAATCCCTGGACCTTATCGCATTGGAAAAAACGTTGAGACATTTATGAGTGACCAACAGTAAGAGGATTCCTAACATTGTGAGTGAAAAATCTCATTTTCCAGCCAAGTGCTGAATAACGAGGCAAAGTTTTCACTATTCATCTTGCATTAACATTCCCAATATAAGGTCAATGCGCCTCATTGATATGCAGTTTGCCATTATTCCACCTGCCAAATAGAACCTAGTCAGTGTCAATTCCCATCAAGCAAACTTGCTCTACTAATCCTTCAGCTTGGACACAAGGCATTAACATCTCAAGGCACATACCCTGAGAAGTGACCACATTCACACCCTGTCCACTCCGTGTCCCTGTCTTCAAAGTGGGTTAGTAAAATTCCTCAACACACCTGGGGCAATTAACAGAAACCCTATCAGAGCATTGGACTGCCAGCATTTGACCAAAGCATGGCTGTGCTTTAAAGATAGTGCCAGCACTAGGAATCCCAGCAGGACCTGCTTATGGCAAGTGGAGAATATGATGAGTAGCCATAAGGATGTGGTACATAGGGGTTGGAAAGATAGCATGACGAAATTCTTTAGCACTTGCAGAGAAAACACTCCCATTAAACTCGGCAATAAACTTGACACTTAGGTGTTACCTAGTAACATTCAGCCCACTGCATTTGGCAAATTCTGACTTTTGGACTGGAAAGCCTTGGTAGAATATGGTTGAAGATATCTGAGACCAAAGCCATAATAGTTTTACTTTCTCTAATTACGTAACCACTAAAAAGATTTATATTGCTATGACAGCCTCAAGACCCTCCAAAACATTTTAAAGTTGATGAAGCTCTGTCATTTTTGCAATCGAGTCGTAGAGTCATACAGCACAGAAACTAATGTGAGAAAATGAAGCAAATATGGGCAGCATGGTGGCACAGTGGTTAGTGCTGCTGCCTCACAGCACCAGAGACCCGGGTTCAATTCCCGCCTTAGGCGACTGACTGTGTGGAGTTTGCACATTCTCCCCGTGTCTGCGTGGGTTTCCTCCCACAGTCCAAAAATGTGCAGGTTAGGTGAATTGGCCATGCTAAATTGCCTATAGTGTTAGGTGCAGTGGTAAAATGTCGTGCAATGAGTCTGGGTGGGTGCGTTTCGGCAGGTCGGAGTGGACTTGTTAGGCCGAAGGGCCTGTTTCCCTAGATTAGATTAGTAATCTAATCAAAGCCAGTGATAGAGGAAAGGAGCATTCTGAACAACACTGGGGCAGTACTCTTGCCAGATACATAAATAGACAGGGAGTAGAGGGAGATGGGCTGCAAACAGACAAAAGGTTTTTAGTTTAGAAAGGCATTATGTATCAGTGTAGTCTTCATGGGCTGAAGGGCCTACTCCTGTTCTTAGTACACCACACCATGGATGGTATTTAATGGCAGTGGTTGAGGTCATACATGCCAGCTGGAGAGCGACCTAGAGTCATGCATTAACTCTTTTAGGGAGGGACCAATGTAGTAAGTGCCACTCACGTACTTAATCAGACAAAAGTGGGCATACCTCAAGATCAAGGACCTTGTCATGCCTACTGAGAGCTACCGAACAATCAAAGTCTGCGGCAGCTCTATTGTACCTGCAGTGCCTCTGGTGATGCAGTGCTGGTGCAATTGCAGTACCCAGCCACAGTTTAGGATTGTCACAAGATCCTGAACTATGTAAAGAGATAGGCCATAGTGGTTAGTGATTGTTAATAAAACCTCAACTAGATTCTTTAATTACATGCCACTTTGTGTGTGCCACCAGGAGAGGTTTGCAAAGGTAGGGGGCTCAATAGCAAAGGCAGGGCCATGGCTTACAGTGGACAAAAGACCTGCATAGCCATGAGAACAAGTGCCTTAATTATTTGTGGTCTTAATCGAGGTGAAGGTGGTTAGGTGGCAAGGTCCTAATGCCACAATCATTCTACCTGGGAAATGCTCCCATCACCAAACTCACCAAGAGGAAAGGCATTAAATGCCATTGTGTCTGATAGAATAATGCACTCAACATTGCAAATGGAGCATCTAAATATAGCTAATTGTTTTTTTAAGAAATTATTCTTTTCAGAAACTGGTTTTGTTCAATGAGAACACATACAGATGTGATATTGAGAAACCCCAACCATTTTTTTTCATAGTGCTTGTCAGAGTTTTAAAATTTTTAAACCAGTTAAGGAAACTATAGTGAAGAGAATTTCCTTTTGTCTGACCACTCCTACTTTTCCATGTGTAAGTTTATCAGTTTCTGCTGTAGCTCAGTGGTAGACTGAGATTTCCAGCTTTAGCCCAACTCCAGATACTCAGGACTTGATTTTCTGCACAGTTGTATCCATCCCACAGACCCTTAAAAAAATTACAGGTGAGACCCAGATGTAGCAATCCCACCCCGATTTCTGACAAATTCCATTTTTGCAAGTGGGAGAAAAAGCCAGAGTGTATTTCACATAGAAGGGTTAGTGTAACTCTACAGGACTATTTGTACCTTGTGCTGAGTTCCAAAAGATCTTGTTTTTGCTGTTCCAGTGGCCTTTATCCTTTACATGTAAGTCAAGAATTTAACAATTAAGCCTACTGGCTCTTGAAGGTTAGATGAAGTGTGTTTAACTGTCAGGAAGATTTTGACATTTCCTCCTTGTTAAACTATGTAGACAAATGGGCCATGGTAGTCAGTGACAGTTAATAAAACCTTTATTAGATTCTTCAATTATATGCCATCTTGTTTAACTAGTTTCAATGGAGCATCTTGTTGAAATTTTCCATGGGTTGTTAATGTGTAGTTATGAATAATTGGCTGAGTCTAAAAATAAATAATTATTTGCATAGGGGTACCTGAGTTTGTAAAATGATCAACTGCAGTTAAAGTACTAAGGAATAAACAAGTGTTTGCTTCTGTAAGTAGCTAACGATTTGAAGAGATTGAAAAATAATAATGTTTAGTTGAGTGGTAGATCTTCTCATAGCAAGTCTGTATAAGGAGAGTTGAACTGGGCATTTTAAAAGTTCTTTTTTCATCACCACATGTCTCCTGAGGCCTGTACATGCTGGATCTTAGTTGTGGAATAGGAGCTATGATGAGTCATAGTGAGATATATAGAAAGTATAATTCAACAGTCAGTTGTCATGGAGCGTTTTCAGGGCCAGATGAGGTGGCTTGTGGAGTGAGAGGATGTGAGGGGAAACGTCATTGGGCCTAAAATCATCTAAAATGATCATAACTATGACTCAGAGAACAAAAGTGGGTCTTCTAACCAGTCTGTCTCAGTTCTTGACCCACAGAGGAGGTGGGATTGTTTGGGAAACTTATGATGCAGACAAAGCCACATAGGTGTTCACAGGGTAGATAACTACTTCATTTATATTGGACTGTGTGTGACACTTGCTGTTTCTGTAATAGCAATATTCCTGTCTTTTTATGCAGGAACAAGACTCCTTCAGGGTTGGTCCTAATTTTCGTGGGATTTGGTCCCAGCAATGTAATCTGATTCTGCAAATATAAACTTCAGAATATCACAGTGGAGCACCTGATTTGTGGGTAGGTGGGTGAAATTTGAAATAAAAAAATTCTGATATCATTTAAAAACTTGCATCTGTATGGAAACAATGCAATCTCAGAAAAAATCAGAATCTGTCTGCATGGATCGGCAGCATCTGGAGAGAGGAAGATACTTCTTTCCTTCCAAAAATGTTTCCAGATATGCAGAAGATTTCCAGCAATTTCTGTTCCAATCTATCAGTACTGTTTGTTATGAAACAATTATACTAATCAAGTTTAGTTTCATAACACAAAAAATGAGATTGCTGGAAAAGTTCGCAGGTCTGGAAGCATCTGTGGAGAAAAATCAGAGTTAACCTTTTGGATCCAATGACCCTTCCTCAGAACTGATGATAACTAGGAAAATGTTGATTTTTATGCAGAAGATAGAAAGGGAGGTGGGGTGGGAAGTCTGGGATGGGGTGGTGGTGGGGTTGTGGGTTTAGGAATAGACAATATGTAGAGATGGACACCAAAGAGGGAGAAGGACTATTGGGCAGACAAAGGAGTATGTAACAGTCAGGCTAGGAGGGTGAATGGCTATTAATGTTGACTGTTGGTGGCCAAAAGTAGGTTGTGTGTAATAGCAGACTATCTGATAATAAGGCCTGGAATATAGAGGTTGGGGTAAGGACATGAGAGAAACTCACGCTCTAAAGTTGTTGAACTTGCTATTGATTTCAGAAGGCTATAGAGTCCCCAAACAGAAAATGAGGTGCTAACTTTCACGGAGCTTCACTGGAGAATTGCAGCAAGCCTGAGACAGAGATGTTGGCCAGTTTAGTTTCACAGTTACCATTGTGAAAATATCCTGAAACATATTCTGTTCCATTAATTGAAGTCAGTGAAATTTTATCTTAGTAAATATTGGGAGTGATACAAAAACAGATAGCAATATATGTTAGTGACTTCTAAGAAGATTTGTAGCTCAGGTCGAGGTTCTGGATGTATATTACTCTGGATACAGGTTTGCTCGCTGAGCTGGAAGGTTCATTTTCAAATGTTTCATCACCAGACTAGGTAACATCATCAGTGAGCACCCGAATGAAGCACTGGTTGCATGGCCTGCTTTCTATTTATATGTTTGAGCTTCCTTGGATTGGTGAAGTCATTCCTTGTTAGCTAAAACAGCAGCTAATTAACTTGATAGACCCTATGCAAACAACAAGCAAAATAATGTCATCTATAAAATACCTTGCAAGAACTGTAACAAACACTACATTGGACAAGCAGGCAGAAAACTAGCCACCAGGACACATGAACATCAACTAGCCACAAAATGACATGACCCACTCTCACTAATATCCTTACATACGGATGAGGAAGGACACTACTTCAACTAGGACAACACATCCACCCTAGGACAAGTCAAACAGAGACACACATAAAAATTCCTAGAAGCATGGTATACCAAACTCTACCAACATACACATTGACTTGGATCCCATTTACCACCCCTGAGAAAAAGAACATAAAAAATGATGTCACCACAGAAAATGACATCACCATAGGAAATGATGGCACCACAGGAAATGACATTATCACCCCAAGGAAACTCAAATGTATAAATAGAAAGCGGGCTACACCACCAGTGCTTCACCGGAGGTTCACTGAAGATGTTTTCTAGTATGATGACGAAACATCTGAAAATGAACCTTCCAGCTCAGCAAACAAACCTGTTTCCAGAGTAATATATGTGGCCACAATACCAATACAGTGATGCAAAGACAAGTGTACAACAAAGCACACTTAGAGAGGTATCCACTGATTTAAATACATGCAGGAAAAGTGAGAAATAGATAATGCAATAAACCACAAGCAAGCAGAAAAACTGAGTCCCATTGCAACTTCAGACATTCTGCTTCAGACTGACAAAAACAGCAAATACAGCCTCGTAAACTACAATATGTTAGTTGTCTATGATCCATCCATGGATAACAAACTGTCCAGGCACTGAGGACGAAATGTTCACCCTAGTAAGCCTGGTGATGATCCAGGGGTGAAGAACTGATGCTGCTTGCTTTTCACAGCCTTGTGACTATATATTACATTTACAACATTCCTGCTACCCTGCATCATTGCTTTAACACACAGTAAAAATAAAAAGCAAATTAAGTGTTAAAGTTCATGGAATCCATTTAAAAAGCTAGAATTTTACATTTATTTGTATGTGGGAAAAGTGTGTCCTTTTCCTACATTCATGTTTGACATATTCCAGCTATCCATATGTTTTTGTATCTGGGATGCGAGAGCGGAGGAGAGCTTCCTCTTGGATGCTCACTGTTTTCTTTCGAGGAGATGACATTCCGAAGCTGTTTCAGTTTCTTACAGGAAGTGGACTTTTGCCAAAAATGATTAACGCTGAAGTAGCATAACAGTTCCAGAGCTAAGGCAATTCCACAGGAGTCCTGGACTTGACATTATTTCAAACACATGTGAAATATTGTTTAATAAATTTGAATAATGGAAAGATAGGATGAATGGTTCTTGGCTTGTGTTATAATGGTATTCTGCAAACATAGGAGACTCTCTAGCACTAATGACTGAAAACATCTATGTAAATAAACTTGTGTACACTTTATTTGAATAGTTTATTTTGTAAAGTCAACAACTGTTGAGTATTTCTGGTATAATGTAACCAAACCCATCAATGAAGCCAATTATGACAACACCCACTTGGCAGTTCTGTAGCAAAATAATAAAAGAGCAAAGCCCTCATGCAATGCATTCTGCAGTACCCTAAGTTGGTGATGTCTTTACACAGCTATTCATCCTTCAGGCTTTTTTTGATTTTAAAGAGCAATAATTTTGGACCTTTATTAAAAAAGGTAAATTAATTCAGATGAACTGAAACTGTATCTTGTCTCTGTTGGGAACTTCTGTTGCAACTGAAACTTCTTCTTTTAGAAGCTTCATTGTTGCCACTTCTTAAGTGGAAACTAAAACTGTTTATTTCTAAAGGGTGAGAATTATCAACCAAATAGGAAGCTTGATTTTTGGCTAAAGACAAAGTATGTATATTTGCACTCAAAAAAGGGTCTTGTGGTCCAATTGTAGTGTCTCTACCTCTGGACACCAAGGTGTGGGTTTCAAGATTCACGTACCCTGGACGTGGATAATAATATGTCCACACAAGTTAATTAAAATAACTGTTAGCTCTGAATCTGTCTTATTAACCATTCTCTATTATTATATTTAATGTAAAATATTTATGTTACCAATAAAAATTGGTATAAAAGTTCACAGTGTAAGCAAATCTCTCCAGTCTGAGTGTCACATTCTGCTGAAGGGCCCAATTCCAAATGTAAAGCTTAACTTCAAATGTTGACTGATGCATAGACTATTTTCAACATCTTCAGTTTTCAAACAAAATTGCACTTCCATCATTTGGAGTTTGCTCTTTCTCTGCTTTTAGACCAGTTTGGCATCCATGCTGATATTTCTTGTACCAATTGATGCAGATGTAATCTAATGCTGTTATTATATGGGAGCATAAATACAGACACAGATTATTGAGAAACTTGCTGTCACCCTCCTGAGGGCTGGTAACTATGGAAATGTTTTCCATATGCCTACAAGTTGTAATATCGCAACAACTATGTGATGTCATCGTATGGCAATGAAGTTGACTTTATTTTTGTCTTATAAAAACAAATAAAACATGAATAAAATTAGTTTATGGTACTCTTGTTAAATACAGCTCTTAAAGGAAAGGAACTAGTAGCTCAACCAAAGGAATAAAAATTATATTTTGCAGAGTTTGTTTCAGCACTTCAAATAATCGTGTTTCATGTAATTAACTGTTGACCATTAGTTCAGAAAATTGTGTCACCATCATTAACTCTTGAATTTTATGTAAGGCCAGAGAAATTAAATTTTTCTGAGCGGGACAATCCCTTAGTGAAACTGTGCTATCACAATTGAAAAGATTACAGATCAGGAAAATTAAATTGCATTGCTATAGCCTCATCTCCAACCTGAATAATGTATCAATATCAGCTTCTTAATTGTAGCCTTGTTGCTTTTGCCCCTTTTTCAGTTCATGACATCATTTCAATATTTTGAATTCCCCATCTACCTCTTTCAGTTTTTTGTTGATAAAATATGTGGACATCACAAAAAATCTCACTGCTAGGAGATTGAACAAGACAATTATACATCGCTTATCCTCAATGTGCTCAGCTGATTCTAAGATCTTGCAAGGACAGTCAAGTTTATTCTCCATTGTGAATAATCTTTAAAAACATACAATGTTGTTCATCATTTTTTTCTAAGGCAGTTCTTTTCCCAAAGGTTTAATCAAGCATATGACATTTAGTGCAGGTATGGAGGCAAATGCTAAAGATGGTTTTGGATATCTGGCTTTATTTGAGAAAATTAAAGGGGTTTAATTTGTTTTCATTGGAAATGAAAAGACTTGGTGATAACCTGGATAAAGCTTTAAATATTATGAAAGTGATCTAGGAAAAATTGTTTTTTGTGGTTCAACTACAGTGTCAAAAGTCTGAAGTAAACAGTTACTTCAAGAGAAGAAAACTCAACTGTTTGTTTTTAAACAAACAACCTTTATAATAGCTTTGTAAACTAAATTAGCTACGAGATCTATTTAGGCACAAATATAATCAACCAGAAACAAATTATTCTAATTCTGATATGGGAAGTGACCAAGGAATATAACATTGACAATGATGATGATCTGTAATTATGTCACATATTTGATGTGGTAAACATATTCCAAGGCACTTCACGAATGTAATTTAAAACAAGACCTGCAAGGAAACATGAAAACATGTAATACCAGGAGCTTGGTTAAAGACATTAGTGTGAAGGAGTGTTTCAAAGGAGAAAAATGAGGCAGAGAGATGCAGAGGGATAATGAGAGAATTCCAGAGCTTAGGTACTAAAGCAGAGCAATCAATGATGAAATGACTAAAATTGGATGCACAAGAGGTCAGAATTAGAGAGACAGAGATATTTCAGAGAATTGTGGTTGGAAGAGATTTCATAGACAAAAAGGGGTATAGTCATGGAGGGATTTGGAAACAAAGATGAGAATTTTACATTTGTAAAGCCTAACTAACAGCCATTGTGGCTCAGTGTGCACAATGGTGATGGAGAATGGGCAAAGAATAATGAAGAGAACAAGTGTCTAAATCTACCAAAAAACATTATTGGGGCTGAATGATTATTACCAATTCTTGAAAGTTCTGATAAATTGGTACTGTAAAAGAAAATCATGAACTATTTCCACTAAATTATTTGTTAAATACTTTTCTTTGGCAAAAAAAAATGTTGGGAAATCATCATTGGTATCTATTTATTGTAGTCAAGTCATTGTTTTAACAGGATCAGAAAATGGTGACAAACAGCACATTTTAAGCAAGCAGCGACTACCGGTTCACTATACTGTGACAGACACCACAGCCTGCTTGTAAACCCACCTTCTGTCAAAGTGCGCACTGCGGAAATCTCAATGTATGCCGGTGTATTAGTAATTTATCCAACCCTCTGCTTCAGACTGTTTAAAGTTTAATACTACAGTGTTGATCAGTGTTTTCATGACACAGTCATGAAAGTCAGCTGTGTCACTACCATGCGATGTCAGGTTGAATAGTCTTCATGATAAGGTATGGTAATTATTACACAATTTTAACATATAGGTTGTAGAATGCACAGTCCAAACACAGACCTTTTGACCTATTTGGTCCATGCTGGTGTTTTTGCTCAATATGGGACACTTTCTAAATCTTCTTCTTCGACCGCTTTCAGCATAATCTTCAAATTCTTTTCTCCTCATGTGTTCATCTTGCTTAATCCATAAATGCATTGATACCATTCACCTCAACCAATTCTTATGGTTGCAAGTTCCACATTCTTACCACTTCATGGGTAAAAGAATGTTTCTCCTGAATTTTTCGAGGTATGTTTTGATAGCACTGCATCTTTGTTACAACTATTCAAATTGATCAATATTATAAAATCATGACAAAATTGTATTTTTCCAAACAATTTATTAAAACTACATTCCAAAAAGATTATGAAAGATATTAAGTCGTCTTAACACACTTAACACATTTGCATGGGATTCGTCTGTCAGCTAATTTAAAATAAACAGGTTAACACTGGTGTTAGAATAGCAGATAAAGGAATGCTACAACAACATGAGTCTGCCTCAGCCCATCTGCTGCAGAAATCCACAGCAATGCCTTTGTCACCTCCAGACAACTAAACCAATAGAATATTACAACCATCCAATTCTCCACTCCATGTATAATTCAATGTATCAAAGACACTGTGTGTCCAACTCCAAGTATTGCAGACATATTATTCCTACACTTGTTGATCCACATTGATTCCAGGTGTCCAGTATGTCAAGTTTAAAACACTTGCCCTTGTGTTTAAGTTATGAAATTCAATATTGAGTCCTAGAGGTTATAAAGTGCCTCATTGGAAAATGAGGTGTTCCTCCTCGAACTTGTGCCTTACTCTGTTGGACCACTGCAACAGATCCAGGACAGAAATATGAATGTGAACGAAAGGTGGTTTACTGAAATGGCAAAGAACTGAAAGGTTTGGGTCATTCCTATGGACACAGCTGGGGTGTTCCACTTGATGGTCTCACCAATGCAAACTGCCTTGTGAACAGCAAATACAGTAGACTAGATTGAATGTTAAATGTTTCTTCAACTGAAAAACATGTTTTGGACCTTAGTCAGTGAGGAGGGTGGAGATGGGCAATTGTTATACACTTTGCAATTGCCATATAGGAGTGAGCACATGTTAGGAGTGATGAAGAAGTAGACTAGGGTGTCACAGAGGGATTGGTTCTGGTTTCTATCTCCACAGATTTTACCAGACCTACAAAGTTTCTCCAGCATTTTTTGTAATTGTTTCAGATTTCCAGCATCCAGAGAATTTTGCTGTTATCTGAAGGGAGAAGCACAAAGCAAGGTTTTGACTATATGAATATTCTTCAGAATGAAAATATTTGTTTTCAATACAAGTCATTTCCCTATTTTTAAAGTCATGTGGATTCTATGTGTTAAGATATTTTGATTAACAGGACACAATTAACATATAATTAATCCTGAAAAAACACATTTTGTTGAAGTTTTTCATCCTCCTCTCATCAGGGCAATTCACAAAAATATCAATTCAGGAAGAAAGCCAATGTTTGTATTGTATAAGAGGGCGGTGCTAATTGACTGGCAAATGGACTTTGATTGGTCGAGGCATGACCAAACGGAATGCACCAATTAATGATAAATGACAATTAATTGTTCAGTTTTGTCTAAACTTTAAACTGGGCAGATTGATTCTGGTTTTTCAGTGAATAGCCGCGAGAAATGAATCAGCAAATGGCTGTGACCTATTTTATTATGTTGAAACAGGCACAGTGCATGTACATGTTCTTTCTACATGAAATGAACAGGGCACTGTGTTTAAATATATGTAACTTGCAGTACATGCAAGTGCACCACATTGTGAGCCTGATTAATAGTCCTAAATTGCTTGTCAGCATAATTTATTGCAGACTCAGGATTACACAGCAAATGTCTCATTTCAGAACCACATCTAATGTTAAACACTGTGTTACAGCTTTTGCAAGGGTGGCTGGTTGGGTACAGGTAGTATCTTGCTTGTTGCGAACAGTGGAGGGGATGTGTAATTTGATACAATCTGCCAGTTTGGGAGATACAGGCTACATATCTGGCCCCACACCAGCACTGTAATTTACCTCTGTTTGCGTGGTAGGCAGAATGTCATTTTGGTTAGAAGTCAGCATTCTGTTAATGGTGAACATCACTCATATTGCTACTGGATAGAAGTGGTCTAAAACAGTTAACTTCACTCACTGGTCAAACTTGTGAGATAGCTTGCTCTTCCAATATTATCTGAGGTAGACTGGCATTGTTCAGGACCAAGAGTGACTGCCCACTTCATTTAAATTAATTTTATTTCTAATTTCTTAGTTTTGCTTGCTAGATCATTGCATTAAATGTGATCAGCATTGATAAGTTATGTAAAGTGTGCATTTAAATAACTAGTTATTCCTTATTATTTATTAACAGCAAAGCATGCCAATTAATAGAATAGTTAATTTCTGTTTTACAAGTCTCCAAAACTTTGATTTGCTAAACAGTGTTATGTTACAGTCACTGCTAAAATAACACCAATTGAAAAATCTACATATTTTATTGTGAATGGTGTGCATTTTAAAAAGCATGTCATTTGTCAATAAAATATGGAAACTTTAACAGTAATGGTTTTGGAAGGATAAGACATTATAGTGGAGTTCTGTTACTGTCATGTTTGATTTGGGTTATAAATAGGAAGGACAAGCAGGAAGTGACAATAGCAGGGCTTCATTCCAACAATTCTCTGAGTTGCTTTAAAGCCAAAAAAACTTAAAGTCACTGTGGAGTTCAGTGATTTTTGGACTATGAGTGTTACTGTGTTGTGGAGATTTTGGTAACGATGGTCTATATGAAGAAAGAACTTTTCTATCTGGATTCTGTTACATTAATATTAGACTGTTACAAAGAATTGACATTACTTGCAGCTGGTTATGGTTTATTTTAGGTCAATGTTTGAAAGTACTTTTGCTTGAATAGTGAGGGTATCATTGGAAGAACTGGTTACAAGAAATTATTAGAAAAAGCAAAATAATTTGTACAATAACAATGTCAAAAGATTTAAGAGGAAAAGTAGGTCATTTGGCCTATTAACTACTGGATTAGTGGTGCTGGAAGAACACAGCAGTTCAGGCAGCATCCAAGGAGCAGAGAAATCGACGTTTCGGGCAAAAGCCCTTCATTTTATTCCTGATAAAGGGCTTTTGCCCGAAACGTCGATTTCGCTGCTCCTTGGATGCTGCCTGAACTGCTATGCTCTTCCAGCACCACTAATCCAGTATTTGCTTTCCAGCATCTGCAGTTATTGTTTTTACCATTTGGCCTCTTAAGTCAACTCTTAACAATCCAGCCAAGATCGTTCTCTGCTGTAAAGATTCAGTACTCACTGAGAGAAGAAATTAGTCCTCAGACCACTTGCTCTGAAAATGTACTCGTTTGTCCTAGATTCTCCTACAGGAGGAAGAAACCTCACCACATCTACCATGTCCAAGGGCCTAAGAATTCTTATACATTTTGATGAGATGCATCCTATCATTCCGGTAGGCTCTAATGAGTAGCAGCCCTACTTAATCCCTCCTCATAAGAAAATCCCTCTGTATGTAGAATCAACCTAATGAACCATCTATGGACTGCCTCCATTGTCAGTATAAATAACAGGATAAAGCTGTTCAGATTCTTGGTGTGATGTGACACTATGTACTTTAAGCAAGGCTTTCCTATTTTTGTATCCCATTGCCTTTGAAATAAAGGCTCATAGACCATTTGCATTCCCTATCACTTGTTGAACATGAACGTTTGCAGTTTGTGATTCATTCACAAGGATCCAAGATTTCTTTGTTCCGTAGCTTTGTGCAGTCGCTCTCCTTCCAAATAATATTCAGCTCCTCTATTCTTCCTGCCAAAATGTAAAAGCTCATATTTTCCCACATTATGTTCCATCTGCCAAGTATTTGCATGGTTACTTAACCTGTTTGTGCCTCTCTATCGATGCTCTGTATCATCCTCATTAGTTGCCTTCCCACTCATTTTTATGTCATACACAAACTTGGTGATCACAGATTCACTTTCCATATCCAAGTAATAAGTTAACATGCACAGCTGAAATGCTTTAAATATCCAGATTCAATACAGGGATCAAAATTTTTTCAGAGTTCTCAATTTTTGGAAGAATTAAGAGTAACTTGCTTGAGAAATGTGACTTTATTCAAATTAGAATTAGGTTAATGGTATTACGTTCACTAGCAAAACATTCATTCTGCAGCAGATGCAATACATTAAACTTTTTTAACTTAGGTCTCAATTTTTTACAATGCCAAGTCAATGTAACAGGAATAAAACAAACATTGAATACTGAAGGCAGAGAGCACAGTTGTAATCCACATCAATCCCAAGCCACTTGCTGTATTCATATAGGCAGGAAAAGAGGCTTTACGAGGGATGATACAGGAAACAGTCCCTTTAAATTAAAGAAATAGATTATCAAATGTCTATTTGAGGCCTTCTTTGCAATATTTGTTGTCCTGAATGCAGCTGGTATGACAGCATTCGCAATAAATTAAATGAAATAAAGGGTTGAAATATAAGTAGCTCCCATCAGGATGCATGGCTGTTGGGTGACCAAGACTGGAAAATGAACATTCAGGGATATTTGAAATTTAGGAAGGGCAGGCAAAAAGGAAAAGGAGGTGGTGTTGTAAGGGATGGTATCGATTCATATGATGATGTGATTGAGCATGAATTTGTGAACTGGAAATCAATTTTGATGAAAATGTTGGAATGTTTTTGAGGATGTCTTCAACAGCATTGAGAAAGGTGCATTGAGGGATATAATATACTTTGATTTTTACAAGGCTTATGACAAATTCTTGACAAGAGGTAGATTAGTAGAGTTAAATTGAGAGTGTATTGCTGGAAAAGCACCGCAGATCAGGCAGCATCCGAGGAGCAGGAAAATCGATGTTTCGGGCTGGAGTGCTTCATCAGGAATGGACTCCAGCCCGCAATGTCCATTTTCCTGCTCCTTGGATGCCGCCTGACCTTGCTGTGCTTTTCCAGCAACACACTCTCAACTCTGATCTGCAGCATCTGCAGACCTCACTGTCTCCTAGTAAAATTAAGTTACATGGTCTCAGAGTTGATGTACTGGTGTAGTGTAACTAATAGACGGAAAACAGTAAAAATAAATGGGTCATTCTCCTATTGCTAGGCTGGGAATTGCAGGGCATTGCATGGATTAGTACTTGTGCTTCAGCATTCACACTATTGATCAATGATTTGGATGTTGGGACAAATATAATATTTCAAAGTTCACAGATATGTGAACGTAGGTGAGAATGTTTCCTTCGAAGGAGATACAAAATAGCTTCAAGGGAATGTGAACAGAATTAGCAAATGGGCAAAAACGTGACTGATGGAACATAATGTGGAAAAATATGAAGTTATCCACATTGGAAGAACAGATGTGCAGAATATTTCTTAAATCATAAGAGTTAGAAATTGAAAACATTTAAATGATGTCCTTGTCAATAAATCACAGAAGGCTAACATGCAGGTGCAGCAGGCAATTGGGAAGAATTTATGGTATGTTAGCACTTAGGATTTGAGTATAGGACTAGTGAATTGTTTCAATCATATGGAACCTTGGTTATGCTGTACCAAAGTAGTACATGCATTTTTTGATCCCCTTCCCTAACAAAAAATATTTTTTCCACAGAGGGAGTGCAATTAATATTCACCAGACAATGTGTAAAAAGATATTGAAGTGAATAATCAGCTACTATCATATAAAATGGCAGAGCAGTCACAATGTCCTGCCTGGCTGACTCCTGATCCTAAATTTCAATTTTCCCAAAAGAAACAAGCCAAGACAGAAACCCAGCATTGAGTTAGAAACAACAACACTCTGCTTAACCCCATCTGGGGGCTTGTGGCAAAATTGGGAGATCTGTTCCCCAGACTGGTCAAGCAGCAGTCTCACATATTCACTTTTACAGAATCATTCTCTACAGACACTGCACCATCACCATTCCTGGCTACGTCCTGTCCTAACCACAGGGCAGACTCACCAGAGGTGGTGTTACAGTCGTATATATTTAAGAAGGAATTGTCCTGTGTATCCTCATCATCAACTCCAGACCCTATGAAGTCTCATGCATCAGGTCAAACTTGGGCAAAGGAGGATCCTGCTGATAATTATCTACCACTGTCCCTCCACAGCTGATGAATAAATACTCCCCTATATTGATCCTGGAGGATACATTGACAGTGGCAAGGGCCCAGGACATAGTATAGGTGAGAGATTTCAATGTTCATCACTACTAGTAGCTTAGTAGCACCAAGCTGAACCAGCTGAGTTCTAAAGAACAGGGGGGAGGTGGGGAGCAATCTTTGGTTCATTGAAGAGTGCATGTTGGTATGCTAGGGGCAACACTAAGCATACATAAAAATGAAGGGTTGAACAGGTGAAACTAGCTAGCTGCATACCAAGTACCATAAGGGATATTAAAAAGACAGGGCAAACCCTCAGATGTCTAAGCTCTGCAGTTCTGCCAAGTTGTAAATGGTGCTGAAAAGATAAATAACTCACTGGAGGAGGAGGCTGCCCAAGTATTCCCATGCCTTAATGACGGAGGATTCCAGCACACCTGGCAAATGATAGGTCTGAAGCGTTTGCAATCATGATCAGGCAGAAATGCTGAGCCTCCATGTAATCCTCCTCTTGAAGTGATCAACGTCAATGACTCCAGGCTTCAGCCAATTTATTTCATTCCATGTGAGATCAACATATGGCTAAAAACACTGGAATGTGCAAGGGCTATGGGCCCTGACAGCCTTTCAGCAATGTGTTGCCGAAGTAGCTGCATCCCTAATTAAGCTGTTTCTGTCCAGTTACAACACTAACATTGAAACGAGAATGTGAAATGTGCCCAGGTATATAGCCAAATGTTGCCCTCTACTCTCAATCAGCAAAGTGATGGAAGGGGTCATCAACACTGTTATCAGGTGGCACTTACTCACCAATAACCTGCTCACTGATGTTCACTTTGGGTTCTACCAGGTCCTCTCAGCTCCTGACCTCATTAAAGCTTTTGACAAAACATTGACAAAAGAGTCTAGCTCAAGAGGAGAAGTGAGAATGACTGCCTTTGACATCAAGGTAACATTTTAGTTAGTGTGGCATCAAGGCATTGCAAAATTGTTTTCAATGTAAAATGGGGAAAACCCTCTGCTTGGAGTTACAGCTTGCATAAAGGAAGATGACTGTGATTACTGAAAGTTAACTTCAACTCCAGGACACCTCTGCAGGCGATCATCAGGATAGTATGCACAGACCAACTACCTTCAATTGTGTCATCAATGGTCTTCCTCCATCATTAGGTCAGAGGTTAGGATTACACAACTTTCAACTCTTTTCACAACTCCTCAGTTCAGAGCTTCCTATTTTCCAAGTTCTCCTGGATATGTCCAAGACTGTTCAATCCACTTGAATCTTCAGGTTCATTCTATTGTTTGTGATCTTGTACTCCAGCTTTCTGATGACATTGCCTAAATGTCATTATCTGTAGAGAACCAACTTTAAGCTGAAGCTGGTGTGGAAGTGATATCATTACCGATAGGAAAGTAATTTTCTTCTTTAGGAGTAGTATGGAAGTTTTCATTTCCTCACCTCTAGGCAGTCTTCAAAATTCTCTTTATTATTATTTTTGTCTACCTGATTCATCCTTGGAGGCAACATTCATTGACTCTTTCGTCATTGCAGCTCCCATGCATGTCAGTTGCAAATTCTTCATTTTTCCAACTTAACACTTTAGTTTTACCAGGGTGTACAATGTAGAAGAGGTGAATTGGCATTTCTGTTTGCTGCCTTCCATTTCAAGGCACTGTGATATTTTGGATTTTGGAGGTTTGTCTCTTGAGTCAATGTTTCCTCGATTGGTCCTCACTGTCTCTACATTCAAGTCATCATAAGTGTCACAGCCAAAGAACCACCTGTTGTAAGAAGCAGCCATCCCACTCCACCAACGTGTTCAGCTTCCAACAAAATGATAAGGGAGCAAATACATCCTCCACGTCCTCCAAGAGAGCCGAGAACACTGCTGGATATTTACGTTTTATGTGGAAAAAAATTCAGGATGTTGTGGGAGGAGGGGGGTGGGGGCTGCCATGAGTAGGAGTTGGATGGAAATGGTAAATAATTCATGAGGTTAGCAGTTTGTACATAGACGGAATCTGGGTTGGCAGGGAGTTGCAGATGTAATGGTGAATGATTAACTATACCTTTACTCTAAGAATAGCTCCTCAGCATCTGCATAAGTAATGATGTCATGATGACATCAAGTCACACGAAAGTGGGACCTGAGTGTGTAGTGTTTTAAAAGTGTTGTCTCTTAGAATATCTAGATTAGTGTTAATACATAATAAAGATTGTTGATCTTTCCTGATGTTGATGTGGTTATTTTCCATTATAAATCCAGAATTCCTAACTGTACAATTAGGAACCTCTTTTCTGCCATACAAATATTGAAACAAATCTATGGAAAGGCATATTTTGGGAAAGAATAATCTCTTTAAATGTGCTTCAGTCCAACTTTGAACCTGAGCTCTTGGGTGGCTGTAGTGTGCATTTGAGAATGGTTTACTTCACTTCTTCTTTCCTCAGACTCTTCAATGTCTGAATGGTGGAGAGCTCATAATTAAATTGCAGAATTCACTTTCAGACAATCTGAACTGTTAAAATAATCAGAAGTGCAGTAGATGAACATGTTTTTACATGAAACTTTTATGGAGAATCTTATTACTATTGCCTTTAATATTATGACTGTTGTGGTGCACGCACTATTAAGCTACAGCTTTAGACATCAATGTCTAAATATTTACCTGAAAACCATCCTTTGAAATAGTGCGCTGCTCACAGAAAATATATATTTTTCATAATTAATTCACATTCCACGTTGGAGGATTTTAAGTGAAGAACTTATTTGTTGCATTATTATTGTGTTTGAATCTAGATTGTAGAGCTATCAGATTTGTGATTTCAATGAACACCAATATATCAAATTGAAATGAAATTCACCTGTCTATGAACAGGTATTTCAGAATGACTGAGCAACTCTGGTCCATTGCATGACCATTTAGCCAATTTAATTAAGACAAAAATGTTTTTAGAGTATGTTTTGAACATAATTAAGTTAGGGCCAACCTATGGACATTGGTACACATTTTGGTACAACCCAGTGCTTGAGCTGCCCTGCTGCACTTGAAATGTTTTCATCAGTCCTAAGCCAGAATTCTAGGTGTACTCCCTTGTAACAGTGAAGCATCTTGTCTGTCAGGGAGGAAATTCTGGTCATAGGCCATTTGCCCTGTGGGAAGTGCACCTGCTCCCAGTGCATACATGACAGTAGTGGTCTGTATGTCATGCAGAAAAACACAACTCACTAACCCTCAGAGCTATGGGAGATAATTCATGAATAAGGGAAATGGGAGCAGGATCGAGATTGGAGGGATTAAAAAAGAATGTGCCGATATATTTAATGTCACTTTGGCAATTATAAATATTCAGATTTTGTCTATTTCCTCAATTTCTCTTGTAGTGAGAGTTTGCATTTCTTGATTGTGCTGTCAGTCAGCAGTGACAGCCGCTTGCAAGCACTTTGCAGTCACGCCGAATTGATTACGTGAGTCTGTCAATGTCACTCGGAGCTACATGCCACTTTATAGGCAGTGCTGATCCAACACTGTCTAAATACAAAAGCACAGTCAGTTCTCTGTTGATAAATCACATCAAAAAACATAGATAGATGCTATTCCTTGATCCATAATTGGTAACATCCTGTGCTGTCAGTAATATTCAATCCCATGGTTCCATAATGGAACTTGGAATGGATTGACACTGACAATGGAAATGCATCTGCTGTCAACGCTCTTCCTGAATGAAATGTTTAGGTTACAATAAGTATTAACAGATAAATATCAGAAATATTACATCAACCATGGTGTAGTGCTGGAACTGTAGCTTTAGTATCTCAAAACCTTCTTGCAAGTGAACTTATTACTTCTCACATCAACATTTTGAAGGAAGAATGACAAGTATAAAAAGTAGATGCCAACACGCGAGAAGAGAATTGTACAGAATGTGAAGTAATTTTATTCTTAGCATTGCATAATGCTTTATTTGCATACTTACATTTGTTTTTAAATTGCATATTCATGCAAAAATTGTTACACTGTGAATACTTTTCAATGAGCTTTAGTCTGTATTGAAGAGTAATAATATATAGGTTGGTTGGAGGAATGCCTCTTGGTTCATTCTTTGCTGTATTTGCAAATACTGTGTGAATAAATTGCAACAACAATGCAGTGATTTACTGAACTCAAAATGAAGCACAGATTTCTTTGCTCAAAGTGGGGCAGAACCTTGGAAAGAAATTGAAAATAAATGTATAGTGATGCAGCCCTGATAACAGGGTACAAATGCTGTTAGCTTTATGGGGGAATGTGGAATCGGGCCAAGTGCTACATACATTATTAATAATCAAACATAGTTTTGAGCTTGCAATTGTTAATTGATCTGTCATTAACAGGAATGGCAACAACAGTTATTGACCTTTTTATATCCATGTAGGTAGATGCCTCACATGAATCACAAACACTTGATTTCTCCTAGCAATGATACACAAGCAGCAGTTACAGCAAGAACATAGAGAGAGTCAGAACATCAGCAATCCTTTAAACTTCAGTGAAAAAGGTGCTCTTAATATTTTGTGTAACTTCTGACAGATGTTTTCCTTTAAGGGTTGACTGTTGATGATACCATCAAGAAACTAGGTTGAAGAGATAGTGATCCTGACAGGGCAATTGAGCTGAATTAACATATATGTCTGAAACCAAAAGATTGCTGAAGCACTTTGGGTTAATGACCATATCTTCACTGATGTTAATTAAGCTTTCCTCAAACTGCTTCAAGCCAGCTCTCTCTGATGATGACATCAGCAATGTCTATTATCACAAATTGACTCAGTTTTACTCCTCAGATGTAGTTCCATAAGATGCTATTGGCCCTCTCATAAGGAATGTTATTTATATATGGTAATAAGGAACAGGGGGCTCACATGGATTTGACAGTTATCACAGTGAAATTATTTATCAGAGGCTGGCATCCCATCACCAATCATCTTTCAGTTACAAATACATAGCCTTTGACAATTGCACGGACTCTCACTGAATCAGGCATTTAGTGGCTCAATTTCCCTGACATTCACCTTTTTATATCAACCGGGTCTCCCTGATTGGGACTGTTAAACTGGTCTAATTAGGGAACTCATATTCTATGAAGTCTAGCTGGCTGATGTTGTTAGAATCACCATATACAACTAACCCCAATTTTTTTTCTTATCCAACCAAATATGCCCACTTGAAGCAGATTTTCACCAAAGGGATTGACTGTGATAGGAGTTCTCAGGTGAGGGTTTTGTAAGGTGCTCACATTGAGGTTAATTTAACATAGACAGAGAAGCACACGTACAGCTTTCTTGGATTCATTTGCTGAGATGATACAATATCATTGTACATTGCCAAGATGATGGTGATTTGTCACTGTTTGTATTTGGAATGGAAGACTGATGGTGTAACAGCCTTTGAATCATTTTCAGAAGTTTCACAAGCTGGTTCTCTTAGGTTACCCTACCTATCACAATTGGCAGAATATGATCACTTTAGTAGTTAAACTGTTAACTGACTGTTAAATTAGTTTATTATTCAGAAACAATTCACAAAATATTGTATCTGTGCCTATAAATACTCTCAGTTTAAAGCTAGTTTCTAATGTCTATTCTATGGTAAAATGCAAGAACCAAAGAAAAAGACATATCCCTCCTAAATGAATTGGTTTGCTCAACTTATTGAGCTAATCGTACTAGATGAAGAATTAATGTTCTTACTTTTGTCACGATGTTTTTGCATTAAGAATATGTGGGTCAATCCAAATTATAGCTCATGACAATTCCTCAGCCAATTCTAATGGATAAGCTCCTACACAGGGTCTCTCTTGGGTAAGTTAGGAGAATCAGTGCTCAACAGAGGTGCATTCATACCAAATACTAACTAAATTGAGACTTTTTCAAATATAGGTTCGTCTTTGAACTTGTAATAGTCTAAAAAAAGAGAATAAAGACATTCATCAACTGAGACTAGAGACGATAGTGCTCTTGATTAATTATAAGGCCATGCATCATTCTTCATTTTGCATCTCTGTTTGTACAGTTACTATAGCTTTGTTACAAAGGCATATAGCAGTCATTTTGTTCCATTTATGAAGTTTTCTTAGAAGATAGGATCACAGCTTAAACTAGGCATTGAACATCAATAAATGATACTAAAATCATCAAATTTATGCATCCATTAAGTATGGTCTTGATTTTTGCCATGATACAGAGCCTTTCCATTGTGGCACATAACAGAAGTAGCACCAATAACATGCAGCATTTCATTTTCACAGGGGAACAAATGGGGTTAGGCCAGGCTTTATGCATGTTGGGTATACTGAGGCAGCTGGCCATTTAACATATCCGTTATCTCTGCTGAAGTGGGACTTTTGTGGACATTGATTGCAAAGCTTGAATTCTGCAGATTAGATCTGGTAAATCCAAGGCTGCACTTGTGAATTTGTTTGGATGGCCAGAGAACCCTTTTGAAAAGGCAAGGTATTCTTTTGCATCTGGTCCTAGGACATCTTTATAGGACCTATGAGATTCAGTGCTGTTTGAGATAGGTCAGCTGTCTTTGAGGTAGATCAGATACCTTTTGGATGAAGGTAAAGTGTCCTTTGGGGTTGTTAAAAGGAGAGATAAATATGCATAAAAAACTCAGACTTATTTCTGTCAAGCTCATTGGAAAAGTCAACAGACCTTCCAACTCAACTGTTGAAGGTGTCAAAAGCATGTCAAAGCAAGATTTTATTAGAATCTGTTGAAAGTTTGAAGAGGACTTGTCAAAGAACACTGTTAATAGGAATTTTCAAAATGTTATTGGGACCTATCTCAAGAACCTGTCCACGTGATTTGTTCAGCTGACAAGATATTTAAAAGTCCTGCTGTTTAATTCTTGGAAAAAAATATCTGGAGGGCCAAAAGGAAAGGATTTTGTGCTAGTTTACTCAGTCTGTTGACATTAGCCTGAATGTTTCCACAACTGGATTACTGCAGCATAATTAATTTTTCAATCTTCCATTAACAGTGGGGTGCCTGCAATTTCTCAGTTTGATTGACATTGACAAGTGGTTGTAGACTCTTTGATGTTGGACTATGAACAAATGTGTTGTTATAATGGATTGTGCTATAATGGTTTGTGCACTTGAATGAACATTAGTTATAATACTTCATTGAATTGAAGGAGAGTAAATGCAGTAATTATTTTATATACTAGATTTGTTTAATACAGTGAAGTCTGAAGAGGCCGCTTAAAACATCATTTCATTTTATCGCATTGCTGCACTGAACCAGATGTCTGCCGATGGTGGCCACTGGATGAGGAAGGAAATGGCGGTAATGGGGCATGGACTGGTATAGGAGGTATGAAGATCCGCAGGGCTGGGTTACAGGGCTTATTATGTTGGCACAGAGTGCACGAGGTATCATGGGTTGTTGTGGATGGGAATTTTTACAAAGGGGAAGGAGATAAGAAGGGTTAGGGTTAGGTTGAGAGGGATGTTTATTTATTGTATTCCTTTTCATATTAACTGGTGCAACATGGGTGGGCTTCCTGCTCAGTTTGCCTGTGCACTTGGCAATCTGCTGCCATTCTGTAGACATCCAACTTGTCTCCTAGAGAGTCAGGGCATCCCAGAACAGCAATCCAAATTTCTGGGCCACTTATTCCTCCATTGGGTTTGAGGATCCTGGAAATGTCTTGAATTTCATAATGGCAAAAATGCAGGCTGATAACTTGTGTCACACATGAATGACTAGAAGGAAACAAAATACTACACCTGTTTGACATTAACTTTGAAAATGGAAGAAAACTCCATGAACGATATTAAAAAAATGCTTTTACTTGTCTATTGAACACAAACAATTTTAAATGACTTAACATAAGACCGAAGCTAATCAATTCTGTATCTTCACTAAAAACACAAATTCTTTTCTCCACCCATTATCAGATGCAAAATAATATCCTCTAAATCACATTAAGCAGTCATCAGTCATTGTGAAGTGTTCCTATTCAACCGAGACTTTACCCCATTTAAAAAAAATCTTGCACTGTTTTCATTGTCTAACCAGGAAAAGGGGGATGCCAAAATAAAGTAATTATAGAAGGGCATGTTAAAAATGCTCAAAAAGTAGGTTATAGCTACACTTATCATAGATGAAGCATAGACTCAATTTGTCATGCAAAATTCCATGGTCATGAGTAATCTTTCAGCCACTCCAAAGGTATACATATGTATTTTGAACTGGCACCAATTGTTTATAAAAGCAGATCTTATCTGCTGTAATTTGAAATGCTAAAAAAGAATCTTAATTCCATCATTTACTAGAAATTATTGGGTATATTTGCTTCCTCAAGTTGCACTCATTCTAAAATAACTGACTGTGAAGGTCGCATCAAAATTTCAAGATTCAGATCAATGACAAATAGGAATAAAGCCTCTGATAAGCCTTTAAAGCCCCAGGGAATCACTGAGACTTAAACTTGATCTTCCTACTGACTGCTATAATGCAGCTGCTGCCAGAACATACTTACAAGTGCTGATGATAGAACTGAAGACCTTTACAAATATTTAATCATAAACCGTAATCTATTATTAATTATCTCCCCTTATTCTTACATATAATTAACTTCTTTGAAAGGGTAAATGTTTTGGCCTGAACAGATGAAAAAAAACCTTTACTCTGTTGCTATAGGATCCGGAATTTGCCCTATAGAATGCTGTTAGATCCAATGAGACAGAAGCAAATCCTGCCAAATTTCCAATTTGTTCTTCAGTTTCCCATATGGTTTGTTCAAAAACTCTGTGAGGAATCCCTCAGGATTCTGCACTCTTAGGTAACCCTTTGAATGCTTCTTACTCTTTGCAGCTTTTGAAGATGGCTGACATCAATACTTAAATGAACTGATTTAAGTGGTGAAATGTGTCTGTAAAACCAATTAGATTTTTTGCTATGTGTTACTTTGATGCCATGTACTGTATTGTGTTATTCCTTTCTGCCTTTGTACCATGTAATATTTGATTTTTTAAAATGTTTTCTAATCTTAGATTATCAACCAGACCAATTTTCACTGTGCTGAAAAATATTGCGAAGTAATATTCTTTGGGTAAATAATGGAGATGCATCCTGACTATATATTATCATAGATATTTACAGTTTCCTTGGTTTTTTGTTAATAGATTAGCCAGCAGTCTTTGTAGACTGCAACATTGCCATAGTTGCTATCCCTAGATCAAGAGGACGTTACTTCCAGAACACCAGTCGGAAAGTGTAACTGTGGAATATAAATTTGTTCGTTTTTATTGAAATTGCCGAAAGCAGCCCATAATATCATTGAGGGCACTTCATCAGATTTAGACAAAAATAGTTTAATTTTATGGCTTCAAGTTCAAATGTAATCCAAATGATGAGAATGTGTCCAACGTCTGTTAAAGATGTATTGTGAAATGCATTCAGACAATGTTTATATACTTCAAATGAGCTTTAGTCAGATGCACATATCTGCCTATACAAACTTTTTATGAGTGAGAACTTATGGTTAAGACAGGGTATAAGAATTCTACAGTATTGGAGTTCTTAAGTATGAATATCAACTGTGTTCCCAGTCGAAAGCAACGCTCACAGGAAGCTAGCTCAAAATTCAAGACTACAGTATCATTGCCCTCATTCTAACCAGTACTCCCTTTGAATAGAAATTCCCCACTGGAAGTCATGGATAAGAGAATTATTCTTTTAGAACTGGATGACTCAATTCTTTCACAATGACTCCTGCGACAGGAAATCTTATTGTCTATAATTTTAAAGTAATATGTCTACATTCTGTGCTCATAGAGGTGTATGTTTATTGGTTAAAAATGCACATAGTAGCAATAATCTGTTTAAAGTACTTACTATAGTCTCCTTGTCCCAATTCAGTTCATTCAAAATGATACTTAAGGACTTAGAAGCAGGAGTAGTCCATTTAGGCTATCGAGCCTGCCACTCAGGGTTGATCGTCCACTTCAAAGCTTTTATTTCCACATGATATCCATATGTCTTATGATATTAGTATTTAGAAATCTGCTGTTTTGTACAAAACAAAATTCAATGATTAAGCTCCCACAGCCCTCTGTAGTCAAGTATTCAAAGTATTTCCAACATTCTGAGTAAATAAAAATCTCATCTTAGTCACAAGTGTTTTGTCCCTTATTTCAAAATGATACCCCCTTGTTTTAGTTTATCCAATGTGGGGAAACATCTTATCTGTATCTACCCTGTCCACCCCTTTACACTTTAATGAGATTACCTCTCATTTTCATGGTAATACCGAAAATACAGCTCCAGTTTTCCCAGTCTTTCTTCTTAGGACAGTCCTGCCTTTGCAGGGACAAAGCTGGTGGCATAAAACAAAAGACTGTGGATGATGAAGATCTGAAACAAAAATAGAAATTGTTGGAGAAACTCAGCAGATCTGGCAGCAACTGTGGGCAGCACGGTGGCACAGTGGTTAGCACTGCTGCTTCACATCGCCAGAAACTCGGGTTCAATTCTCGCCTTAGGTTACTGACTGTGTGAAGTTTGCAATTCACCCCGTGTCTGTGTGGGTTTCCTCTGGGTGCTCTAGTTTCCTCCCACAGTCCAAAAATGTGCAGGTTAGGTGAATTGGCCATGCTAAATTTCTCGTAGTGTTAGGTGAAGGTGTAAATGTAAGGGAATGGGTCTGGGTGGGTTGTGCTTCAGCGGGTCGGTGTGGACTTGTTGGGCCAAAGGGCCTGTTTGCACACTGTAAGTAAGCTAATCTAAAGCAGAGCTGACATTTTGAGTTTTTGGAGAAGGGTCACTGGATTCAAAATTTTAACTCTGCTTTCTTTCCATAGATTCTTTCAGACCTGATGAACTTCTCCAACAATTTCTGTTCTTATTACAAATCTGGTATACGTTGTTTGCATTCCCTCAATAATGAGATTAGATTACATTATGAACTAATAGACTAATTCATTCAAAATAAATTGTAATATAAATGATCATAATTAGCAAGTGATGACCAGAATATTATGTGCAATATTTGTATAACATTAAAAACTTCATAAAGGAGCAATTCTTCTTTGACAGAACTTTTCTCTGATTAAATTTGACTCTTAGGTGAATAATGAAAAAGATTCAATTATAGTACTCTAAAAACTAAATCGTTGCCTTGCATGAACCTCTTGAATGGTTTTGTTCCTCAATCAGAGAATGGCATTTATACTCTCACTCTGATCTCCCAATGTTCACAATAATGAAAATTTCATTCTGAAGGACACCAGACTTGAAATATTAACCCTCCTTTCTCTTCACAGGTACTGCCAGACTTCCTGAATTTGTCCAGTAATTTCTGCTTTTGTTTTTAGATTTCCAGCATCTGTCGTTCTTTATTTTTGCAATATTGAACCCTATTTGGGACTCCCTTGTTTTTATTCCTTAAGTTAAATTAACACAAGATTTACTTCAATCCTTGAAGTAAAGATTCCCATCCAAATTCAACAATATTTCATACATTATGTCATCCAGTGCTGGAATGCAGATGTAACAAATAAGTTTGTGCTGCACTAGGATAGCACTAAAAATTATGCGTCTTCACCTGTCCTTTTAGCTTAAACAAACTTGCTATTAAACTTGGTAAATAAACCAACTTGATTTGTTGATTAAAGATAAACTCTGCACCATAAACACACAGATCAGGCAGATCAGAGAAAGGGCTACATTGGTCCCATCATTTTTTAGTAAAAGTTAAAATATTTGATTGTTCATGATGATAAGCCATATTTCTATATGTTCAAAACTAATCACCTCTCATTCCATGTAATAGGGTATTTTTGAATATCTAGCCTGCTAATTGGAACTTAAATGGAACTGAAGCAGAAAGTGAGACTTCCGTGACTGATATACGCATTTTCAGATCCCATTATCCAAGTTATTTGATTAACATTACATAGAATCTAGAGCATTCTGCTTAATTTGACTAATCAGCTTTCATTCTCCACAAGGATCACCTTTGCTCTAATCACCATTTCCCATCCTGGCCCCATGTACCTCTCTTCTCTTCTCCCTCAGGTAGACATCAAACATTATGGTAAATTCATCATGCTATGTGAACCACTCTCTCATAAATTGTGTTTGACAATTCATCCATTGTCAGTGAAGATATTCTTCCTAAATTCTTTATCTGGATGGCTATCTTTATTCCACTTTAATTGGAAACAATTTATTCACATCCACCCCATCAAACTACTTCACAACTTAAAAAGTTTCAACCAAGTCAACAGATCAAGATCCTGTTCTGTTCCCCATCCTGCTTGTTAAACCTGATAGCTGAAGCCTTTCAGTTTTGGTAACAACCTTGTCATTCTTTTTTGCACTATCTAGATGATTCAATGTATTTCTATGGTATGAGAAACCAGAAATGAACATTTTACTCCAAATGTAATCGAGCCAAGACACTGTATAATTGCAATATTTCTTTCTTTAGTGTTACATTTATATAAAAATGAAAGATTGTTCAGTTTTCCCCTCTTCAATTTACACTGCTACTCAACAATACTTTGTTCATTTACTTTAGTGGTTTCTTGTCTTAAGGAGTTGTGGCCTTATTATTCCTTCAATCAAAATGAACCAAAGGTACTTTTATATGTTGGATTTATTTTGTCCTTTTGCAAGCTCCACATTATGAAGTGTGTCCTCATCCCTCCACACAATGGTTATCATCTGAAAAACATGTAATTTCTCAAGTTGAAATCATTTATAAAAAGTGCATTGAACACTGGGTTGAACATTGACTCTTGCTATACACATTTTCCTACTTTCCATATTGAAAACTGGTTTCATTGTTGTCCCTTTATCTGTTACTGGACCTTTGTCTGTGCAGGCCCTGATCTTCTTCATTTGTCTCTTATATAGCATTTCATCGAAAAATTCCTGTGTATGGCAAATCCAATGCATTGGCCTGTCTGCTCCAATACTTTTTCAAAGCTTTCAAGCAGTTGGATCAATTGACTTTCTTTTCTGGCATTAATGTTCACTTTTTCTCATTATATTTTGTGGCTCCAGCTCTTTTGTCATCTCTGGCAAAGAATCAAGCATCTTTCCAACCATAACAAGAGGTTTACTGGCAGTCCTTGATAATGTGGGCAGAGGAGAGTCAGTTACCAAAATATGGTGAGATTGGGAGAAAAGGATAGCAGATGTCATGGACAAAATGTCCAATTTTTATGCAAGGTAAACAATTGCACAATGTTCAGCACCATTCATGACTCCTCAGATACTGAAGCAGTGCATGTTCAAATGCAACTTGTTCTGGACAATATACAAGCTTGTTCCGACAATTGGCAAGTAACATTTGCACCATACAAATGTGAGGAAATGACCATCTCCGGTAAGAGATAATCTAACCACTGCCTCTTCAGTTAATGTAACTGAATTACCCCACTATCAATATCCTGGGGTTACCATTAATCAGAAAAACAACTGGACAAGACATATAAAGTGCAGGCAGCATGGTAGCTCAGTGGTTAGCACTGCTGCCTCACAACACCAGGGACCCAGGGATTCCAGCCTCGGGTGACTGTGTGAAACTTGTACATTCTCCTTGTGTCTGTATGGGTTTCCTCTGGGTCATCCGGTTTCTTCCCACAGTTTAAAGATGTGCAGGCTAGGTGAATTGGTTTTGCTAAATTGTTCATAGTGTTTAGGGATGTATAGGTTAGGTGCATGAGTCAGTGGTAAATGTAGGGGAGTGGGTCTGGGTGGGAGGTTCTTCAGAGGGTTGATGCGGACTTATTGGACTGAAGGACCTGTTTCCACACAGTAGTGATTCTAATAAATAGGAAGTTACAAAGGAGGTTCGAGGCTAGGAATACTGTGACAAGTAACTCACTTCTTGGCTCCCCAAAGCCTGTCCACATGTTCAAGGCACAAGTTTGATGGAATATTTCCCACTTACCTGGATGAGTGCAGCTTTGATATCACTCATGAAGCTTGACACCATCCAGGACAAAGCAGCCTACTTGACTGGCACCACATCCATAGACATCCATTCCCTCCACCAACAATAGTCAGTAGCAGCAGCTATAAGGTACACTGCAAAAGTTCACCAAAGATCCTTCGATATTACCTCCCAAACACACAACCACTTCCATATAAAAGGACAAGGTCAGGAGATACATGAGAACGGCATCACCTAAAAGTTCCCCTCCACAACACTCTCTATCCTGGCTTGGAAATATATTGTCGTCCCTTCACTGTCGCTGGATCAAAATCCTGGAATTTCCTGTCTAATTCCCTCATTATAGCTCTATCCACAGCACATGGACTGCAGTGGTCAAAGAAGGCAGCTTACCACCACCTTCTCATGGGCAACTCGGGATGGACAATAAATGCTGGTGAACCAGTGACACCAATATCCCAGGAGTGGAAAAGAAGAGGAAGTCCAGCCTATGTACCACCTGTCCAGCAGAGCTCCAGCACTATACCCACACAGTGGTTCATTGATTCTCTTCTGTCTACCATGTTCAGGAATAATGTCAGAAACTGTGCAGGGCAGTTCCAGACTGACAGAGCTTGGCCAGGTACACAATAATCTTTTAAATATGGCATCGGCACTAGGGATGTCAATCCATTTTGGAACTTCGGTTGAGTGGTGTGTTGGCCTGGGGATGGAGTATGGTACAAAGGCTAGAAATCAATGATGATATTTGCCATAGCAGCTGAAATGCCAATTATTGTGGGCTTGGTCAAATACAGCAAGAAAAATACACTTGGTCTCAAGATTCATTCCACTAAACTTGATGTGACTTTCATTTTGCCAAAAACATTCATAACATTCAGCCCTTTAAGCAGGTCTACCAACTTACATCACAGCTAGCATATACTAGTATACTAATCAATACAGGGCATTCTGCTATAACATGTTAGTTGTGTTCCTCTGCGAACTTGTGCCATAGAAAATCAGGCTATGAAAATCTGCTACGTAAAATCAGACTATAGAAGATCATTAATCGAAAATCGCTATACCCTTTCAGTAGAAAGTGCATGTTATAATGTTTATAATTCGTCAATCGCGTTATAGCCAATGCGCGTCTAACAACCACGTGTTAATGCAGAACGACCTGTAAATTGAATACAATTAAGCATAATGTTATTACAGTTTTTAAAAAATGTTCTTTATTTAAATGAGTAAATTTAGTGAGAAAATTACATTACTGTAACTGTCGCACAATGACTACATAAATTGCAGCAGAATTACCCAGATGGAAGCCTGAAAATGTTGGTGTGTTGGGAAGAAATGAAATACTTTTCAAGGAAAAGCAAACAATTAAGAATTCTGAATTAGAAACGTTTGTATTTAAGTTACCATTCTCTCAATGTGGATCCAGTGCAATGTTCTGACTTTATTTTCAATTCATAGTGAGCAGATAGTGGTCACACAGTATTATCTCTCAGTAACTTGTCTTACAAGGGTCAGAGCCTGCTTTGGGTCTGTTTCAGGGCAAAGTCTAATCAGTTAGGAAGTTAGACATAATTCGTGTCATATTTTTGCCAAGGGAATTTTTAAAGATTGATTTTGCCTTCTTCTAAATTTTTCAATCTCAATAAATTAATTTTATCAACACAAATTTAGTTGACAATGTTTTTTGTCTATTTTGTGGATCCTATAGCAGACCCAAACACTGCTAAAAATATAAATTGAGACAGTTAAGCAGTTTTTTTCAGGAGGAGGACAAAGATCTAAAAGACTTGCAGTGAATCAAAAGACCCTAGGCAGAAGAAAGCACATGAACATTAATAGGCAGTAATTATCAAGTTAAAGAGCAGCTAAACCTCAATTATGACCGTGGGCGTGCTGAAATGTCACTTAGCTTGATAGCCATTGGGGTCCCTGTTGATATGAAATTTTAGAATTTTTTACTCTCATTTTAGGAAAACTGCTTAACTCATGGGGAAGGGTTAAATTGAAGGAAACAAAAAAAATCTTTATTAACAAGAATAAACGGAAGAATTCAGAAAGAAAAATCATAAATACTGAACATAAGTTGTTTTTATTTGTTGAAGAATGTTAAAGTGAACCCAGAGATGGATTTCATTGTTGTGTTAGGTTTACAACTGAAGTAAAAATAGGTAATTGGATGCTTTAGGAAAACAGCATACCTTATACATTATTTCTTGGTATCACTTCAGTCTGCATTCATCTGATTTGTGTGATCTCTTCATGTGATGCAATGATAATTAAATCAATCAAATCTCTGCTTCTGCTCATTTCTACATCTAATTTTCTTCTTCCTATCTAAAAGATTTAAATTTAAATTAGTGAATATGTCCAGGAGAGCAGCAAAAAGAGGAATTTTCTGGCTATCTCTCTTAATGTTGCCAATATTTGGAATCTTTTCAAAGTTGTCCTTTTAACAAAGGATGACACTTACATGGGGACATACTTACAGAAATCTTTGGGTGTAGGTGACATTTTAAAACTCTATTCATCTAGTTTCTTTCATCTAATTTGATAAATACTGATTGTTGAATTCTCAGATTGTCTGCTTTCTAGATTACGGTGAGATAGCAGATTATGTATTAACATACACGTGCTTTTTTCTTCCTATCTGTCTTTATTTAGCGAGGTAAATTTCTCTTTGGTAAGTGTCAACTAAAAGATGCCCATGTATTCAAATTCTAGTTCCCAATCTGACTATAAAACATTTAATAAGGCTCAAACATATCTCTCAATAATTATGGATTTCATTTAAAAAATGCTTTTTGATGAATTTTCATCTTGACTTGATGAAAATTGGTAACTAATTTTTTTCTACTCTGGACAGCATTCCAATACTGGGTACTCCCTGGACTATTATACATGAGCAGTAATAGAATAATAGCCCTCTACAGTGATCTGACAATGTTCCTAAATCCAACCTTATAAGTGCAGGTCCTTCTGCTCAGCTATTATCATCAGTTAACTTCATCAATTTAACATCAATTAATGGCAAATTAATGTGAGTTTTATGCTGTCTATCCATGTCTGTAATTATAACTTGTTTGGGATCACATTTACAGCCAGTAGACAGAGGGGATTTGTTAGGCCAGACACAAGGCATGGAAAAATAAATGTCTAATCTAAAGTATGAGCGATTCTTTCCTGTTTAGTAAGTTTTTTTAGGTATTGTTTTTAGATGCATTTTTAAAAATAAGCCATGGGGTGTGGATTTATAACAGCATTTTTTACCCCATCCCTTATTTAACTTGAGAGGATGGAAGTAAAACTATTGTCTTGCAGTCTGCATGTTGTTAGATGAGATGTTCCAGAACTTTAATCCAGCGATGAAGGAGGAAAACTGTTATATTTCCACATTAGCATGGTGATGTATTAAACTTATCAAGATTACAACAAAACACTTATGATGATTTGGAGATGCTGGTGTTGGTCTGGGGTGTACAAAGTTAAAAATCACACAACACCAGGTTTAACAGGTTTAATTGGAAGCACTAGCTTTTGCAACACTGCGCCTTCATCAGGTAGTTGATGAAGTAGCAGTGCTCTGAAAGCTAGTGTTTCCAATTAAAACTATTGGACTATAACCTGGCATTGCATAAATGGCTATTTTATGAGCCAATGCAGTAATCATGACAATAGACAAAACTCACCTCCAAATCTTTGGCTGACCCAGTGGTGTTCATAGACATTTTGGAGAAAGGAGCTGTATGATATCAAATAAAACAACTGGGAGCATTTTCTTATTTTGCAGTAGCTGGTGGGATTGTTCCTACCTGACTAACCTCTCAGAAGGAAGCATTCAGCCATCCATCAAGGAAGCCATTGACAACAGAATAAAGAGCTGTGGAAATGGAGGGGTCTGACTAAGTACGTAATTAGGCAGACAATTTGTGAATTATATTTAAAACTGCTAAATTAAAATCATTACTGTTCATAGGTCAAAATGAATATTTATTGTAGTTTCATTTTAAGTGGGATTAAGTTAGGAGAATTAGAAAGGAATCTAGGAGTAATCATTATTTGTCATTTACAATGTCCTGACAGAATGGTAAAGATATTAAAAGGAGTAAATAAAAGACAAGGATGCCAGTAAAATAGAATAAAAATGTATGTTAAAACCTTCATATGCACTAATCAGATCACACTAAGATTATTGCATTCATTTTTAGTCACCACATCTCTAAAAGCTATGAGCATTGTAAAGGGCACAGAGAAGGACAACAACACTTATCCCAAGTGTAAGGAGGACAAACTAGAAGAAAGATTAAAGAAGCTTAAGCTTTACAGTCAATAAGAAGGCACTTGAGGGAGGGGAATTTCATTGAAGTACATAACATTTTAATGGCACAGATAAGGTAATTACTACTTCAAAGTAAGCAAGGGAAGTACAAGTCTGCATAAGTGGAAATGAATGAAAAGTGATTTAAAACATATCAGGAAGAAGTACTTCATTTGAAGGGTAATAAATGTTAGGAATAATCCAGCAGGCAGGGTAGTAAAAATAGAATAAAAATGGAAGTATTTCATTACATTAGGTAATATGAACGGATAACTAGGGTGGACATGAAATCAACTTTGATAGGCCCAAAGATCAATTCTCCTCTTGGAAATTTCTGACAGAAGGGGTCTTGATTTCCACATTTAAGATTATGTCCAGAAAAGATGAGCAATTTTAACAGGAACTGAAATTTCCACCCATGTCAGTTGTATTATACACTTATCACACACAGCTTCAGGACATTTCATTTGCTTTCAAATATTAAGTACTTTTGAAGCACTGGGATATTGTAGGGAGGTTCTGTGTATAACTTTGCCAGAGTAAGGTACTGAGATTATGACAAGACCATTTGTTTCAGTGATGCAAGTTGAAGACCAATGTTGATCAGAACACCAAATAGAACTCACACACTCTTTCTTGACTGTGCGGTATGACATTTAAAGTATTTTTAAATCATTAATGGATTGTGGACATCACTGGATGACCAGCATTTATTGCCCAACCTTAGTTGCCCTTTAGACGGTGATGGTGAGCTGCCTTCTTGAACCACAATGTGGAGGTGTTGGTGTTGGACTAAGGTGGATAAAGTTTAAAATAATACACCAGGTTATAGTCCAACAACTTTATTTGAAATTTCAAGCTTTCGGAGTGCTGCTCCTTCATCACATAGCTGGGAACAGTACTCCAAAAGCTTAAACTTTTGAATAAACCTGTTGGATTATAATCTCATGTTGTGATTTTTAACTTCGTGAACCACTGCAATACACCTGCTATAGGTTGACCCACAATGCTGTTCAGAAGGGAGTATCATTCAAAAGACTGCTTACTGTGCAGTACGATGGTGTCAGTTTAGATTAGTCTTGGTAATAGAATTTGTATTTTTTACATGCTTGTATGCTTATGAACAAAAATTAAAGCACAAATTAAACTGATTAGCCTGGAGTTTTTGTTGTAATGTGTTTTCAGTACAATTTGCCCTAAGTAGGGGAAATCAGTGCAAAATATCACACTTTCACGTGTAAGTTCACATGCTGATTTTCTGTGATAAATCCATTTTCACCTATATCAAAGAAATTGTACTAAGTTACCACTCTTAAATAATTCAAGCAATGTTATTCTATGTTACCCATTGCACTGGTGCATGACAGATATCATATTCAGCAATGTGCAAACTGAAAACCAGAAAAAAAATCCTAAAACTAGCACAACACTTGGTGAATTTTGTGCCTTGATTGCTGATTTCAGCAGAGGTGAAATTTCTATCCCATGTTCTTTATTTACAACTCTATGGGAACCAAGTCTTTTCTATTTCTATCAGTTGCCTTTTTGCCTTGCTGGAAAAAGCAGTGAGAATGTGGGAGATCCAATGCAAGTAATATACACTCCTTCAGCTCAGTTGGCATGCAGTGAAGGAGGGAACATTGAGCAAGTTGAGAATGCCAGCCTTCAGAAGTAAGGTGGGCTTCACAATATTGGTTTGGGTCCTGACCTCAAAAGGAAAAGATAAACCTGTAATGGTTTACCCAGAGGGCCATGAGGAACTTGAAACTTGATCTATGTCTGTCCGCACAGATGCTGCCAGACCTGCTAGGTTACTTTAACACTCAGTTTTTCTGTCAGATTTCCAGCATCCAAGGCATTTTGACTTTAGTTAGGCAGACAATTCCCAAAGTAATGCTTGCCTATGCAACACTCTGAAACTCTGTTGGATTGACAATAATAGGTAAAGTTTCAGGGAAAGTATTGGGAACACAAGCTTTAGATTTTCAGCTCCACCATACAAATTCAAATACAAGATGCTTTTAATGAAAACATTTCAACCAGGCTCAAAGGCTGTTCATTGGGAGGCCAAGAAATTGAGAAGCATGCATTTACTAGAGGCCCTGCTAAATTTAATGTTTTAGAAGTTCAGAAACTCAGCCCGATTGGTCAGCCAACCAGATGGAAGGGGAAGACAAAATGTACCAGTCTGCAGCCAAGGATAGGGAGGAAGGAGGAAAAGATTGTGCAACAACATTGTGGGTGTGGTGAGGAACTTTCATTAGAGTTAGTGTGTCTCTGTGTCGATAATCTGATTAACCAAGAAATGGAGCAGCATCAGTAATTGGAGTAGGATAGTCTCTTCAGAGGATGTGAAGGATATGAACTGGATTGGAAGCATTTCTACCTGAAACGAGCACAGTTCCTTTTTAGCAAAGGCTAGGCTTGCAGCCTCTGGAGTTTAGAAGTGTCAGAGGCGACTTCGCTCCATCATATAAGATCCTGAGTGGACTGGACTGGGTGGATTTCAAAAGGATGTTTCATCTTGTGGGAGAATCTAGAAGTATGGGCTTATAGTTGAAAAAAAAGTTGCCTATTTGGATAGATGAAATATTTTTAATCCCTCAGAGAGGGTGAGAGTCTTTGGAATTCCCTTATTTAGAAGGTAATAGATGCAGAATCTTTAAATATTTTAAGGCAGGGATAGAATTTTGATTACCAAGTGAATGAAAGATTATTGGGATATGCAGGAATATGGATTTGAGGTTAAAATTGGATCAGCTATGATCTTGTTGAATGACGGAGCAGACTTCAAGGACTGAGTGGCCTACTTTTGTTCCTTGTTCATATGCTCGTATAATAGGCTATTGGGAAATGGAATTTTGCAGTGAATATTTTGAAAGTGAAAAGATTGGAGGGTGTGCCAGAGATAGATCATGAGTGAATGATTACATTGTCCAATCACATGGAGTGGGAAACAGGAATGCTTGGCAAGGAGGGTTGGGGTGGGAAACTGGTGGGATGGCGGTCGGATACAGACCTTCTGCCTACTCGGAGCTTGTGGGATATCCTGGATTCCACTTGTTCAACTTTGAAACACAGCTAAAATTTGAGTCACAAAGCCTCACTAAAGCTAAGGTCCCACCTTTGGAGATCAGGTTAGTCACCTGGTCCCACTAAAATCCTACACCCAAGCATTGAATGTTTTCTCTAGTTTAGAGCAGACAACACCCATTGAACCACCCATCCTGGCAGGTTAACGTTACTCTAAGATGAAGAACATAGGAACAGGAGTAGGCCATTTCACCATTTAATAAGATCATGGCTGACCTTTGGCAACTCCGTATGCCCAGCTCTGGTCCATATTCATTAATATATTTGCTTAACAAAAAAACTTCTCTATCTCAGATTTAAAATTAATGATTAAACTAGCATTCACTGTCATTTGTGGAAGACAGTTCCAAACATCTAGAATCATAGAATACCCACAGTGCAGATAGCCGCTATTCTTCCCATTGACTCTGTACTGATCCTCCAAAAAGCATCTCATCCAGATATTCCCATAACCCTGTATTTATCACCTAATCCACCAAACCTGCACATCTTTGGACTGTGGGAAGATACCACAGAACTCAATAGGAGCCCACACAGACACAGGGAGAACATGCAAACTCCACACAGACAGTTGCCCAAGGCTAAAATCAAACCTGCATCCCAGGCACAGTGAAGCAGTAGTGCTAACCACTGTGCCACCATGCCACCCGTATCTACTAGCCTTTGTGTGCAGAAGTGCTGCCTAACATCTTTCCTGCATGGTCTGGTCCTATTTCTCAGATTCTGTTCTAGTTCTAGAATCCCCAGCTGGGGACATAGTTTCTTTATCTATCCTGTCTTGTTAATATCCCAAAGACATCAATCAGATTATCCCTTAATTTTCTGAATTTGAGACAAAACAGACTTAATTTGTATAATCTCTCCTTAAAACTTACCAACTGAAGTCCAGGTATCATTCTTGTAAACTTACATTGTACTCTGTCCAAGGCCAATAACATCTTCTGAAAATGTGGTGCCCAGATCTTCTCACTATTCTCCAAGTTAAGTCTAATCAGGATTTTGTGTAACCTGCAGTATAACGTCTGCATTCATATACTCTGGCCCTCTAGATATAAAGATCTGCATTCTATTAGATTGTTTGATTATTTTCTGTACTTGTTTGTGGCATTTTAAGGATCTATGCACCTAGACCCATGTCTCTTTGGACATCCATTATATTTAACTTCATAGCATTTAGAAAGTACGCTGATCTGTCCTTTTTTGGTCCAATATGGATAACTTGTTTATATTGAACTCCGACTGCCACAGTTCTGCCCATTCACTTAGTCCTTAAATAATCCTTTGTTATTTTATCCTACCATCTACACTGTCTATAATTCCATCCAACTTTATGTAATCAGCAAATTTGAATATATATTCATTATGGAAGTCATGAATAAAAAATGTGAATAGTTGGGCCCCTAAAACAAATCTTTGTGAGACACCACTATTTAAATCCCTCCAATTTGACTAACTATCTATTATTCTTACTTTCTGTCACCTATCTCTCAACTAACATCCTAGCCACATGAGTAATTTGTCTTCAATTCTGCGTGCTTCTACCTTAGTTAACAGTCTGTTATGTGGGACTCTATCAAATGTCTTCTGCAAGTCCATATAAGTAAAATTCATAGACATTCCCCTATTCACTATCTTAGACACCTCTCTAAAAAATTCAATGAGATTTGTCAGGCTTGACCTGCCGATCATGAATCAATGCCAGCTGTCCTGATTAACTGAAAATTTTCAAGATGTTCAGTTCCCCATCCTAGATTATAGACTCCTAACATGTTCCCATCACAGATGTTAAGTTGATTGGTCACTAATTCCCAGGCTAGCCTCTTTCACCCTTCTTATAAAGTGAAGAGTGTCATGTACAATTTTCCAATCCAGAGGGATGAGTCCTACATATTGAAAACTTTAAAAGATTGCATTTAGGGCATCTGCAATGTGCTCCCCTACTTCCTTTAACACAGTCTGATAGAAATCATCGCCTCTTGGTGAGATGTCACTCATTAATTCCATTAATTCCCTAATTGCCAATGTTTTATTTATATTAATTTTATTCACTCCCTGGTCCCGATTCACTCTTCATTTCCACTGGATTGAGGAACCCTCCTTCCTTCTCTCTTGAAGTAATGAGCCATTGGTTGTCATAGGATCAATGTGCTAGTTGGTCTTTAATTTTATCAGCTTGCACTGTGATTTTATTGCCCTCCTTTTTCATTCAACAAACTTACACTCACCATCCTACATACTGTTGAGTAGAAAGGTGGCAATTTTGGAAGTGATAGTCACAGGTGAGGTGCTGGAAGAAGGAAGGTTGGCTAATGTGGTGCCACTGTTTAAGAAAGGTGTAAGGACAAGCCAGGGAACTAGAGATCAGTGGACCTGACATCAGTGGTAGGCAAGTTGTGAGAGGGAATCCTGAGGGACAGGATGTATGTGTACTTGGAAAGGCAAGGACTAATTAGGGATAATCAATGTGACTTTGTATGTGGGAAATCATCTCTCACAAACTTTATTGAGTTTTTTGAAGAAGTAACAAAGAGGATTGATGAGGGTAGAGCAGTAGACATGATCTATATGGACTTCAGTAAGGTGTTTGACAATGTTCCTCATGGGAGACTAGTTAGCCAGGTTAGATCTCATGGAATACAGGGAAAACTCATCATTTGGATACAGAACTGACTCAAAGGTAGAAGACTGAGAGTGGTGGTGAGGGTTGTTTTTCAGACTGGAGTTCTGTGACCAACGGAGTGCCACAAGGATCGGTGCTGTATCCACTACTTTTCAAGTTTGCAGATAACACTAAAATTGGAGATGAAGTGGACAGCGAAGAAGGTTACCTCAGATTACAATGGGATCTTGATCAGATGGGCCAATAGGCTGAGGATTGGCAGATGGAGTTTAATTTAGATAAATGCGAGGTGGTACATTTGGGAAAGCAAATCTTAGCAGATATTTTCCACTTCATGGTAAGGTCCTAGGGAGTGTTGCTGAACAAAAAGACCTTGGAGTGTAGATTCATAGCTCCTTGAAAGTAGAGTCTCAGGTAGATAGGATAGTAAAGAAGGTGTTTGGTATACTTTTCTTTATTGGTCAGAGTACTGAGTACAGGAGTTGGGAGGTCATATTGCAGCTGTGCAGAACATTGGTAGGCTACTTTTGGAATATTGCATGCAATTCTGGTCTCCATCCTATCCTAAGATGTTGTGAAACTTGAAAAGGTTCAGAAAAGATTTACAAGGATGTTGCCAGGGTGGGAGGATTTGAGTTAAAGGGAGATGTTGAATAGGCTGGGGCTGTTGTCACTGGAGCATCGGAAGCTGAGGGGTGACCTTATAGAGGTTTATAAAATCATGAGGGGCATGGATAGGATAAATAGACAAAGTCTCTTCCCTAGGGTGGGGGAGTTCAGAACTAGAGGGCATTGGTTTAGGGTAAGGGGGAAAGATATAAAAGAGACCTAAGGGGCAAGTTTTTCATTCAGAGGGTGCTACTTGTATGGAATGAGCTGTGAAAGGAAGTGGTGGAGGCTAGTACAGATGCAACATTTAAAAGGCATCCGGATAGGTATATGAATAGGAAGGGTTTGAAGGGATATGGGGTAGTTGCTGGAAGGTGGGACTATATTGGGTTGGGACATCTGGTTGGCATGACAAGTTGAACTGAAGGATCTGTTTCTGTACAGAACATCTCTATGACTCTATTAATTCCCGCGCACTCTACCAAGAACATGCAAATCCTGGGCCTCCTCCATTGCTAAATCTGAGCCACCCAATGACTGGAGGTAGAACACGTCATCTTCCACTTTGGGACCCTCCGACCACATGGCATCAACATCAACTTCACCAGTTTCTTTATCTCCCCTACCCCCACCTCATCACAGATCCAACCTTTCAACTCAGCACTGCCCTCTTGAACTGTCCTACCTGTCCACCTTCCATCTTCCTTCTCACCTACTGGTCCACTCACTGGTCCATCCCTCTGATCTATCACCATCACCCCCCACTGCATCTACCCATTGCCTTCCCAGCTGCCTTGTCTCCACCCACCCCACCTTCCTATTTATCTCTCAACTCCCTTCCCCCTCTGCCACATTCCTGATGAAGGGCTTATGCCTGAAACATCGACTTTTCTGCTCCTCGGATGCTGTCTGACCTGCTGTGCTTTTCCAGTGCCACACTTCTTGACTCTGATCTCCAGCATCTACAGTCCTCACTTTCTCTCAGTGCGTCCAGAGGCCCAAGGAGCTTGTTTTTGGCAAAAATAAGCAACCCAATGGCCTCAAATTCCCCACCGGAATGATATCCATTGGTGGCTGCTGGCAGGTCACGGCGGCTAAGAAATATTTCTTGCTCCTCTCAAGGTACCACACTGTCTTTCGCAATTTCAGTATTGGCTAACCCTCACAGGGCACTGCCAATGCATTAATTGTGTTGGCACAATGTAATGCAGGCTCAAGGGTCTTTTCATAATTGGCCATCATCCCAGGAAGGTTGCCACTGCATGAGGACTCATTTGGCTGCCCTCCATAGACTCAGAATCCACATGTGATCCTAACATCAGGACTCACCCACACCAGGACAACCTGGCCACTGTTCTTATTGTCCAACAATGCCTTCACTTCTAAAATCACCACAACCAGCATACTGAAAGCTGGGATGCGCTCTATCAATGCAAAACTCTTAATTGGCAGCAAAATCAGTCACTCAACTGACTTCTTTGACTTTTACAATCCTCAATATCTCTCCTTTTACTCAGCTTTTCTTTCCCAACATCCATTTTCGGAAGGTCACTTTGTCGAGTTTCGAGGTGATTTCCACATTAAATGCATTGTATAAATGCAAGTTGGTGTTATTTTGAGGGCAGCGCAGTTGACTTCATCCTGTTAAAAGCTGCATCTATCATCAATGTATACTTCAATCTCATTTCCATGTACAGTGCAGAAATGTGTCAGATGACCTGGATGCATTGACACAGAACGGAAATAATAGAATTTCACACTATGTCAATTGGGAAAATGTCACCATTTTAGAGTGCTTCATTCATGGTATACAAATACCAGAAGTGACAGAAATTCATAGAAGCATCAGAAGAAATAACTTCTCTTAAAAATAAACAATTGAATCAGCTTTGTCATCTTTTATTAGGCATAAGTAGAAAAATGGTTCATTGAACCAAGTGGAATCCCTGAAGCTACCTCGCAAAAGTCTGCTTATCAGTTAGAATGTTACATTGGCAACTGTGGGACCCTTTGATATAAAACCACACTCATTTCATGAACTTCAGTTCAAGTAATCAGGTTCAAGCTTTGTCTCTCACAATTTGAGGATGATGAAAGACTATCCAATATCTTATCAAATCTATCTCCCATTAATTCAGTATAGGGAAACATTTGTACTTCAGTTGAAATCACTGGTCAGACAATGGTTTACTATCCCACTCTTCCAAATTAAAGTTCGGATGCATGAAAGATAAGAATCTTTCATGAGAGCTGGGGTTTGGCAAAAAAATGTAAACGCAATGTATCAAAAGTTCATGAAATAAAAGAGCCAATCCTGCATTTATAAAATAGAATAGGACATAATGTTGTATGCATTGCATACAAACAGAACAGTGAGTGTTTAACATCAACTGGAAAAGACTGGCTCTCCACAAAATCTCCACATTTCCCATTCAGATGTTTTGGAATCTATGTGCATGAAATGATGCTTCTACACTCGGAAGTGTATCAGGTGAATATAGTGAATGATTCAGTGCTGTGTTGGAACAGGGCCCTAAGAACTAATTAAGGCACAGATTCAAAGAACATGCTGGATCATTCAACACAGTGAATAACATTTGACTCAGGGTGAGTCATTCTTACATTTCTTTTAGGTAAGATAGTTTTGTTCTGCTTTTTTTCTGCTGACAGTTTAGAATTTGAAGTTTGTTATTAAGACTTTCTTAGTTCTACTTGTTAATGTTGACAGAAATTTCGAAGTTTTGTGCAGTGTTTCCTTTGCAAAATACCCTTTTAAACTGACACATTGTGGATTGTTCTTTTTTATACATTCAGATTGCTTTCCTTTAAGTCAATGGGTTATATTTTATTCAGCTGTAGTTTTATGCCATAGCTTGTGATAGACTGTCTGATGTCAGATAGCGTATTTAGGGAGCTGGTTGAAATGGGTGACTGAGGGGAAACATAAACGGTGTGGGCCAGTTTGGTAGGATGCTTTTCATTTTCAAATTAGCTGATATAAGAAATCACCTCACTATGTGTTTGATTCAGATCATGTAGGCTGAATAAAACGTGTTGAAAATGGAAGCCAGATTTCGTGGTGATGTCAATTTTACTATATAGGGCAAAAATTCATCAACAAGGTTCGACTGATGTACCTTGGTTTCAATGAAAACAACATAGTTATTGCAACAATATTTTGATATAGATTTTCTAATTAGCAAAATGGTGATCTTTCTGTATGAAAATATTAACATATCCTCTGTGCTGGGACTTTCATCTGAAGGAATTTTGGTTGAGAATGCAAAATACATTTCACCAAGATCCCTATGATTCCCACAATTAAGAAAATCTTGGAAACAGGAGGAGAAAGGACAGTGGTCTAATCAAATATGCAAATCTGTGCTCTGAAAGAATACCCACAACAAAGCTCAGTGAGATGGACTAAATTTGAACAAGAAAACCTTCCAGTTCTTGAAATTAATAACATTATTTAATATAAGCACAAAATCCAATTTATATTGTTTTGTTGTTTTGTTCATAATTTGCTCATTTGTTGCCATATGACTGCAATTCCTCCATCAGCACTATTTTTTCTCATTCTGTTTTCCCTAATGAATAGCCACCTACCTGAAATGTCTCTATCTCTATAAATACTGGCTAATCAGCTGTGTACTTCCACTTTTTTTTTGTTTTAAAGTCAACCACAGATATTGGTGTCATTTACAAACTGTTCCAGCTTTGCACTCAAAGTCTACTGTGTCCTCAGAATAAACAGAACTGAGTTATTGCTGTGTGAATAGCTGCTAGCTTTGCATTATCTTGCATACATTGTAAGTATGATACTTATTTTTAAACAGTAAATTGCTGTTTACTGCAGAGCCAATATATTAAAATATTACCTGGCCACTCAATCAATTACTATTTACCAGACAAATAAATAACCTTTCAGCATTGATTTTTGTTCCAGTTCCTGAAATGTCTAGTATCTCAGTCAACTGCAATAAAAATTCTCCTAGGTTTTGATCAGTATAGCTACAAACAGCTCGACTCTCAGAAGAATAGATTGTGAGCTTTAAACTACAACACAGGAAGCTAGTAAGTCCCGTTTAATCATAATTCCTCACAGCAGATTGATGTAGATTTTAAAATGTTTTTTCCCCCAAAGTGAAGCTTCAGGCAAGCTCAGTTCCTGGAACCTCAAAGTACAATCTCTTTTTTAAAAAGCTCATGTGCACGTTTGCCCTTTGGCTGCAGTGTGAAATGTATCCTATGATGGTCAGTGGAATGGGAACCTTTGCACCATTTTTTTTCAAAAAGAACTTTCAACCACAGCTTCAAATACAAACTAAACCTATACAGTTGACACAATTGAATTATATTTATATTTTTTGTTATCTTTTCAATCCAGTCCTTGATTATCCTGGACAACACTATCCATTAGCTAGGAGTCGATGACTTGTTCCTATATATTAGTTAATTAATTTAACACAAATCAGGATGTACACAAGCTGATTTTCTTTTACTCATTGTGCCTTCTTCAGTTCACAGATAAAAATTTGGTCATGAACTCAAGACCTCTCATTTTCTAGCCCAAAATATAGGATGCACCAGAACAAAGCTTTATCTTGGTCTCTCCTATTACTTCCCAGATATCTCAACGGTGGAAGATGAACAAAAGACAATCTTTACATACCTGTAGAAGCATTTATTCATATCACAAGCACTGGCCTCCTGAATCCAAACCCCAGTTCCAGACTGTTCCTATTTGTAGGATTCCAAGTGAATCCCAAGTCAAATCCATCACCTACCATTAGCGTCTCTAAATCGACGAACCTTAAACAATTCCACCAAAGAGCAACTCTAACAGACTCGGAAATGCTTTGAAATGTATAACTGTAAAGAATTTCTGATTTTTCAGAGTAGCCTGAGCAATTTATTAAAGATATTATTGAAAAATGGCAAGTGACAGTGCTTCTTATCTGCATCTTATTTTTAAGGTACAAATTGAAGGCAATTGTAATGGCCTCGAGAACAAAACAATTAAGTTAGCAGCCTTTTCCGGATTCAACTTGGCAGAATTACAAAAGTATTCATATTTCCCAGCACAGAATACAAACTGCTCTATTCAAACTGAACTTCACACAGGATTTCATAAACTTTGTAAAAGTTGCTGATGTTAGCAATGAAGCATTGCTGCAATAATAAAACAGATCACATGAAGTAAACCTAGATCATTTCAGTCAGGATCTCTTTTTGTTTCAATTCTAGAATATGTTATTCAATTACAATGGAAGAGGTTGAGAAAAAAATATTTTAGGTGGCTTTTTAGTATACTATATATTTTGACAATAAGCTACATTTGCTAATTTTCAGTGACAATCAAAGTTCAAACAATGTCTGCTTCTATTTAACAACTTAAAGGAAAGGGACACTAAATTACTTTGTAATGCTATTAATTCTTAGGATGTGGACCTTATTGGTATCAATAATCAATATAATTTATTTCATCTTCATTGCAACTGAGTGTCTTGTCAAGCCCCTTCAGCAGACAGTTAGGAGTTATCTAAGATGGTGTGGGACTGGAGTTGTATAATCAGCCACTTGAGAGCTAGGACAGCAGATAGATCGTTTCCTAAAAAAAAAGAACACTATGTATTTTTATGAAAATCCCAACAATGTCATGGTCACATTTACAGACACCATCTTTTGTCAGTTGTGGCTTAATTGTTGCACTCTCTCTGAGTCAGAAGGTCAAATCCTGCTACAGTGACTGGAATATATCATCTAGGCTGGCATTTCAGTGCAGGGTCATAGAGTCACCTACAGCACAGAAAAAGGTACTTTGGTGCATAAAGTCTGTGCCAGTCAAAATTAACCACCTAACTATTTTAATCCAATTTTCTAGCACTTGGCCCATAGCCTTGTATGCATTGGCATTGCAGGTATGCGTCCAAAGACTTTTAAAATTAGGTATTCTGCCTCTTCTACCCTTATAGGCAGTGAGTTCTAGTTTCCCACCACCCTCTGAATGAATAATTCTCTTTCTCACATCTCCTTCTAAATGTCCTGCCCCTTACCTTAAATCTATTCCCCCAGCCATTGATCCATCTGCCATGGAAAAAGGTTTCTTCCTTTGCTTTCAGAGGTGCCATGTTTTTGATGGAACTTTGAACTGGGCGCCAAACTGTCCTGTCATTACGCAGAAGCCTGTGGACATCAAGTCATTGAGTGTATTTACAGTGGAGATGGATAGGTTCTTGATTAGTAAGTAAACCAGGAGTTACAAGGAGAAATTAGGACAATAGGGTGAAAAAGCATATGAGCCATGGCCAAACGGTGGAAGAGACTCAATCAGCTGAATGGCCTCACTCAGCTCCTCTGTCTTACTGTCTTATGGATGCACAAGATTCCATGACACAATTTTTGAAGAAAAGCAAAGGAGGTCTTTGTATCATTCTGCTCAATATTTATTGCACAAATCATTCACTGAGAAACCAGGTTATTTGGTCATTATTGCTTTCTGCAGAGGACCTTGCTATTCACATATTGGCTTTCTCTCAACAAAGACTCCACTTCAAAAATTAGGTAAAAGGGCTTTTCTGTAGTAGTGGTAGTGGGCCTACCTCTGAACTGGGAAGACAAAGTTCAAATCCCACCTACTCAAGAGTTGTGTCATAAAATCACTCAGCAGGTCGATTAGAAAATATCAAAAAATATTTTATTAGCTCAAATCGCTTTAGTATGGCCTGGAGTTGTGAAAGACACTATATAAATGGAAGTTCTTTCTTTCAGTTCCAGTTTGGTTTGTACCCTATTTGCAGTTTGTAAACCTTTGTTTCGGTACTTAGGTAGCAATCTATAAGCTGAGCTTTGCAGAATGAAAACCCTCTGGCTTCTTGCATTTATCGTATTGAAAATACAACTTGTTCTGAAGGTTACCAACTCCTAGCTGAAGAGAGATTAACATATCTTAAATGTACAGTTGTCAACAAGAAGCATTGGCAAGGAGGTAACCTCCTTCCTTTTGGAAGAACAATAACATGGAACAAGTCTTATTTTGATACTTCAGGAAATGACTGTGGGTCAGATAGTGCAGACTATGGTCAGAGAGTGACACATGGCATATGTGGATGTGGCACTGCTTTGATAGCAGAATTTTTGCATGTTATTTATTAAAAAAAGAATAATTTTGTGGCTTTTCTGAAAATACTAGTATTATGCAATACTTCACTGAAATGGAAGCTAGATTCTGCAATTTGCACAGAACAGAAATTTCAAGGTGAGTCATTGGGCCATCTTTATAGCAAGAGCCCTGTTTGCCAACCCAAATGTATTGCAGAACAGAAACCTCTTCTTTAGCACCTTTTAACATAGTAACAATGTCCCAAGGCATTTGACTAGAATGTCACCAAACAAAATTTGACAATACCACACAGAAATCTCACTACATGTGGCCAGTAAAGTGGACAAAAAAGTTTGTTTTAAGGAACATTTTAAAAGAGGAAAGCAGACTAGAAAAAAATGGATGACTTTAAAAAGGGAAGATGATGAACCTAACGGCACAACTGCTAATTATGAAGCAGAGTGCATCTCTGATTAACAAAAGGCCTGAAATGGAGGTATGCAGAGATCTTGGAGTTTGATAAGTCTTGACTAAGTTAGAGAGGTGGGAGCAGTAAGACTCTGAAAAGAAGGATAAGGGCCATTTTAGTTTTATAGCAAGTCAGAAACTAAATTGAAGTGTGCAATATGCAATCGCTGACACTAAATCAAGCAGCACCAGTAAAATCTTGGGTCTGAATCTTGTCACTTTGGTTAAATGTCATTTCATTCAATTTTATGGAAGGTTTTTTTTTAATTTGGACACCGAACATGATCTTTCACTGTATTTTACCAAAGTCACCTCATTAATTATCTACCTCGTCCTTCTGGCACCTCTCTAATTTGATTCTAGCCCCATCTTGCCACATGCTATTTCTGGAAGAATTCATCACTCACTGGATCTCAGCAGGTTGGAGTAGGGATGAGGCTGGTGGGATGTGAACATGATGTCAGAGATGGAGAGGGGGTGGGAGCAGATAGTCAGTGCTACTTCAGTTTTGTGATGATATATTGCTTCACTTTCCTCTGTACCCTGCTATACCTGTCAGAAAATTAATTCTGATATCACTCCTTCAACTTGAAAGTGACAAAGTAACTCCATTCCTCAGCATCCCAATCTCACCTGATTTCCTCTTTATTTTCTTTCTAGTCATTTTAAGAAGAGCCTCACAAGTTCATCTCACCTTCTCACCACTTTATGACATGTGCCATTAAGCATTCTTTCACCCAACCATTCACTCATCAAGAAATCCTACAATGGAATGAAAGGAATTTCAATTCAATTCATAAATTTGAATTTGAAAGCTAGTCTCAATAACAATAACCTTGAAACCATTGTTGACAGTTGTAACAACCCATTATCATTCAGGCAAGGAAATCTGCCATCCTGACTCCCATCTGTCCTACATGAGACTTCACAGCCCCAGTAACATGGTAGATGAAAAGGTTCTCTGACAAATCTACCTTGCAACTGTTGTTCAAAACCTGTGACCCCTCATTTTTTCATCATCAGTGAGAACATTATTTCTTTATCTAAACCTGTCATAATCTTGCAGAGACCTTTATCAAACTGACCACCCCAATTTTCTTTGTTACACCAAGCAAAAACCCAACTTCTCCAACATGGCCCTGTAACTATAATCCATTCTGATAAATCTGCTCCGCACTTTCATAAGTGTGTTTAGTCACCCAACAACACACACTTTTCTAAACTTTAAATAGAACTGGCATCAATGCCTTCTTTATGGCCCAACCATAGCTTTGTAAAGGACAAAAGTCACATGACACAAGGTTATAGTCCAACAGGTTTGTTTGAAATCACAAGCTTTCCGAGTACTGTCCCTTCGTCAGGTGAAGTGATCAAGGGGCAGTGCTCCAAAAGCTTGTGATGTCGAACAAACTTTTGGATTATAACCTTGTGTCATGTGACTTTTGACCTCATCCACCCCAGTCCAACACCAGTGCTGCCACATCATAGTTTTATCAAGGTTCAGTAGAACCTACTTCTAGACTGAATCTTGAGGATTACATTCAGCTTGGTCCCCTTACTTGAGGAAGTTCAGAGATGGTTCACTGGATCAATCCCTGTAGTGAAATGCTTGTCTTATGAAGCGGCGTTAAGCAATTTATGTCTACACTCTAGAGTTTAGCAAGAGTTGGGGATTGAGGAGGTGCCCCCACTGAAAGAGTGGTGTTGGGGGCTCACTGGGAGGAGGTGGAGAGTGAAGAGTGATGGAGCCCTCATAAGAAGAATAAAATCTGGATTAATGTAAAATGACTAGACTTTGTCAAGACAAACAATGCATGATGAACAGTCAGATCCTATGAATCATTGAGGATTAGAGGGATCTTGGTTTCCCTTGAAGGTATTAGGAAAGATAGATAAAATGGATAAGAAGGTACATTTGCCTTTATTAGTTGAGGCATGGAGTCTAGGATAAGTGAAGTTTTAATGGAAATGTGTAAACCATTGGTTAGGCCACAGCTAGAATATCATAGGCAGTTCTGGAATTCACATTATAGTAGGGATGTGATAGCACTGAAGAGGATAGAGAGGAGGTTTACCAGAATATTGCCCAGGTTGGGGAGTTTCAGTTATGAAAAGAGATTGGGTAGGGGTTTTTGTCTTAGAGCAGAAGAGATTGAAAGGGGACACTATTGATATGTATAAAATTATGAGGCGGTATGGATTTAAGCTAAGGGGCAGAATTTTTACAGGAGACATGATGAAAAACTTTTTTCACCTGAGAGTGGTGGGAATCTGAAACTCTCTGCTGCACTGCAGACAGAAATTTTTAAGAAGAATTAATTGGGCACCTGTGATGGCAAGGTATACTAGGCGATGGGTCAAGTGCTGGAAAGTGGGATTAGAACAGGTGATTATTGATAATCGGCATGGATAAAATGGGCTGAAGGGCCTCTTTCTGTGCTGCAGACCTCTATAACTCTATTTAATTGAGGTAAATAAGATGCTAAAGGGGATTGACAAAGTAGATGTAGTGCATGTGTTTCTCCTTATGGGGCAATCTCGAACAAGAGGTCGTAGTTTTCGGCTAAGGAATGGCAGATTAAAAACAGAGATGAGAAGGAATTACTTTTCTCAAAGGGTCACCAGTCTGTGAAAGGCATTACCTCAGAGCACTAAGAACACCAGGACAATGAATACATTTAAAGAAGAGATAAACAGATAGAGCATTAATTGACATGGGTTAAAGGGTTATGGAGAGCAGGCAGGAAAGTGCTGTTGAGGCTGAGATGAGATCAACCATGATCATATTAAATGGCAGAGGGGGCTCGAGGAGGCTGAATGACCTACTCCTGCTGATTGTTTTTATGTGTTCTGATTTTGTTCACAGTATCACTATTTATGAACCCAAGGTCCTATAACATTTGCTGATTGTTGTCTTAAATATATCCTGTCATCTTCAAAGATCTGTGCAATAAATTCCTGGTCACTTTTTTCTCTGTATACCTTTCAAACTGTGCAATTGGACAGATATTGCCTCTCTATCTCCCATGCTGCTAAAATGCATCACCTCACATTTCTCTGTTTTAAATTATTGGTCAATTTTGCCAGTCCTCAGTTTATACTGCAATTTCTCTAAAAGATCCCAGTCTGAAATTTAGGTGGAAAGAAGATGTTCTGCTCTCTCAGTTGGCAGTGTAGAAACTCCTGTTTGGTGCTGGAATTTGGATTTCAAACTGAGAAAGAACGTTTGTTAATTTTTTCCCCTTAAATCTAAAAAGAACCGTTTTTAGAACTTCTTTCCTGTCCTGTTCTTAATTCACAACAAACAGCAGTCATCAGCTATGAGTCCAAGTATTGACCTGCTCCTCAGCTCTGTTATAATGTACATGTGATGAAATAAGTTCCCAAGAAGGCTACAGTGAGTTGTGGATTGAGTCATTGTGTGGTATGGCACAGAAACAGACTTTTCAGTCCAACTCATCCATACTGACGAGGCATGCAAAATTAATCTACTCCCATTTGCCAGCATTTGGCCCATATCTCTCTAAATCCTTCCCATTCGTGTACCCATCCATATGCCCTTTAAATATTGTAATTATACCAGTTTCTACTACTTCCTCTGGCAGCTCATTCCATACATGCACCACCTTCTGTGTGAAAACGTTGCCCCTCAGTTCCCTTTTAAATCTTCCTCCTCTAACCTGAAACCGATATCCTCTAGTTTTAGTCTCCCCTACCCTGGGAAAGATCCCTTGGCTATTTACCCTATCTAGGCTCCTCATGATTTTATAAACCTCTATAAGGTCACCCCTTAGCCTCTGACACTCCAGGGAAAATAGCCCCAGCCTATTCAACCGCTCTCTAAACATCAATCCCTCCAACGCAGCAATATCCTTGTAAATCTTTTATGAACCCTTTCAATTTTAACAACGTCTTTCATATAGCAGGGAGATCAGAGTTGATTTGGTCTTTCCCAATGGTATAGTGCTGAAATATGTTGGGGATAATTTTGGTCATAATAGAATTCGACTTATGCTTAAAAGTTGGCTGGTAGTGGAGAACTAACGTATAGGGCTGATGAAATTGCTGAGACTTGTTGCCAAGTAGTTGTCCATCCAACTGTGAGGTAGACTCTCATTGTGGAGGCCTAGTCTCCAATCAGAAACAGTCTTTTTATACAAACTGGCGCTGGTGAAGATCCCTGATCCTTTTTAGATTGTTTCAGTCAGCTAGATCACAGCTAGTTCTTTTGCCCCACCCTCATCCAGATGGGACAAGATGGTACAAGTCAGGAAGTGACACTTAAAAGGATCTTTGGCTGCAATCAGGCAAAGCTGTGTGGAAGTGTCAAGGCTAGTTGTATGGCAATTGCTTGTGGTTTAAAAACCTTTAAATGCTTTAAGATTTAATGTTTTCTCTAGTCTAGGCTTTACACACATGTTGCAAAATATTACAGAGCTTTATGCTAATATTCTATTTATCCTAAAATCCTTCTATAGGCTTTCATCCTGCCTAATTTCCAGAAATTGATGACTGACATGTTGAGAAGTTAGTGTTAACAAGTGTGAGATTGTGAAAAATATAGAAAGAATGATGACAGGCAATTCACAATGAAGGCTAAATTTCTTACTGGGGTGTAGGAATAAAGAGATGCACTACTTGCACAAAATTCATTGAAGGTAGTAGCAGAGGTAGAGAAAATGGTTAAAAAGGTGTATGTAATCTAGACTTCATAAATGAAGGTGTTCAAAAAAAAATCAAGGAAGTTATTGGTGTACAGTGATTTGCCTCAAGTGAAATATTTTTTGTAATTTAGGACATCACACACTAGGATGGATGTGATGACCTTAGAGAAGATGCATGAAGATTCACAAACATGATTCCAAGGATGAGAGATTTCATTTACATGAATAGATTGGAGAAGCATGGGTCATTTTCCTTTTGAAGGAAGTTGACTTACAGAGGATTTGATAGAGGTGCTCAAAATCATGAGGATTCAGGACAAAGTAAATGGAGAGATCCATTCTCATTGTGGGATTGGTTGAGAATCAAAGGGCATCAACTAATGGTAATGGCAGAAGAAGCGACAACAGTATCAGGAAAAGCATCTTAATACAGTGAGTAGTTAGGATCTGAGAAAAACTGACCTACCCTCTAGACTGGAAATTGATGAACTTCCCTTCTTTGATTATAATAGTATTCCCTGGCTGACTATAGTTCATCTCAGTTAGGACTGCTCCACTTTGACTTTCACACAAGGCCATTTGCTTGAATCACATGCAATGCGCTCTCCTTGTAAACTGCTGACACATCCTGCACATGGGACGTTGATGTGGCATGGTTCCACACAATGATGTGTCCACTCCCCACTTTAACAAGCTCTCTTTCACTTTCTCTGTGCTAAAAAAAACGATGTAAGTCACAAAGGCTGGCAACTTCTAACTGAGCACTGAACTCCATGTGCACTAAGACATTGATATGAAATAGAAAGACTGGCAGCCTCTATGCAAGTGCAACATAAGTGAATGCTAAAAAATCAAAGAGCCAAAAGTTGCACGCAATGTGTGTCTATATCTGTACATAAACCAACTTGGCAGAAGCATGTAAAGTGTCCTCTAACTCCAAAATAATGTATTGAAAGGTTGAAACAGTACCTGGATTGTTAGGTGAGCAGGTATGATGATTCTGTTGATGCTGATGGTTTCAGGATGTGGATTTTCACACAAGAGGGATGAAAATCCCACCCTTCATCTCAACAACACTATCTCAAACCTTTATTTTTCTTAATGGTATGACTGACCTTATAAACACATTTGGATTTCATGATCACATGTAGCAAAGATTTTGCATCACTGTCACACAACCTGTTCATCTTTAAGATCATGGGTGCTTTGCCATTTAGTATTTGATCATCAGTTGGTGGAAAATCTCAATCAAACCATTCTGATTTGCTGTTTATTGAGTGCAAAGTCTTGATGATGCATTTTGATCATTGAGTCGTCACATCACAGAAGGAAGACATTGGCTTTTGTGTTCATTCTGTTTCTCTGCAAAAAACAAATCAGCTATTTCCATTCTCATATTGTCTCTCTCATAATCCTGGGAATTAGTTCTTTACAGGTTCTTATCTAATTCATAAAAGAATCTTATATTAGGACTTAATCTATCTTAACATGTTCTCCAGCATTACATTCCAAATAGTAATCCATTGCCCAAGCATATCCCTTCATCTGTTTGCAACTGGTAGAATCATTGACTATATTTAACCAGCATGTGCTTAAAGAATGCAGAACATAGTATCCAGTGTTAGATGTGATTCTACAGTTCATCACCACTTATGCAGTGATCCTGAGTGTGCTAAGAATTACCACAAAGAAACAAATTACTAGTTGGCCCACAAAGTGACTCACCTGTTCTCTGCAGGAAAGAAGAAAAATGTCTAGTTATTATACTATTTTTCAAATTAAAGAAATATCTGGGGGACAATAATTTATTAGAGCTTTATTTGCCAACCAATCAGCACCCTTTTCTCATACAGTACAGATTGTTGCTTTCTTTGAAATTTGACATTCTTTCATTTGGCCTAATGAGTACAAGATAGAAGTTTCAACACCATGCCTCTTTCTTCAACAATACTCAAAATGGATCTTCCCCTTGCCACCACTTATTTTTCCAACCACCTTAGATCAATGTTCTCTGGTTTTTAATTCTTCTGCGAAAGGAGATAGTTTATTTCTATCAACTCTGTTGACACCCCAAATGGTTTTGAAGATCTCAATTGACTTTCCTCTCAACCATCTCTTCAATATGGAGACCAAACCCAGCTTCCCCAATCTGTCCATGTAACTGAAAACCCTCATTCCTCGAATTATTCTCGTCAATATTTTCTGTGCCCTCTCTGATGCCTTTGAATCCTTCCTGAAGTGTAATGCACAAAATTCCAGTTCAGGTCAAGTCGCTGTATTTTCTTGAGTTTGTACTCTATTTCTCTAATTATCAACTCTATAATTCCATATGTTCTTTTAATCATACTTGTAACCTGTCTTGCAACCTTCAATCAGTCTTATATTTACAAAGTGTTGTCTGTTCCAACACGCCTATATAATTATGTGCTATTAATATTGCCTTTCTTTGACCTTCCTAACAAAATGCAGCACTTAACATTTCTTTGCATTATATTTCATTTGCCATATTTCACCAATTCCACAGCCTGTCTAGGTCCTTTTAAAGTTTATCAGTGTCTTTCTCCCAGTTTATGATATGTCAAAATATTGTGCCATCTGCAAATTTGAAATTATACCCTCTGCACTCAATGTAATTCATTATTATATCAAGAAAAGCAATGGTAATACCACCGGCTACTAAGGAGACTATACCTTCCTTAGTATGAAAAACAACTGTTTAGCCCGTCTTACTGTTCTCAAGCATTCAGCTGAATGTGTACCCATGCTATTATTCTATGGGATTCAACTTTGTTGACCAACCTGTTCATACAGCAATTTATCAAATGTCATTTCAAAGCTCATGTTCACTACATCAGCCATATGAATGTCATGTATTTTCTCTGTTAGCTCGTCAAAAAAACTTGACGTTCCTCCACATGCATCTGAATAAATATAAACACTATTATTTTGGGTGGCACAGTGGCTCAGTGGTTAGCACTGCTGTGAGTGCCGGGGACCCGGGTTCCATTCCAGTCTGTGTGGTGTTTGCATATTATCCCCATGTCTGCATGGGTTTTCTACGCGTGCTACGGTTTCCTCCCATAGTCCAAAGATGTGCAGGTCAGGTGAATTGGCCATTCTAAATTGCCCCCATAGTGTACAGTGATGTAGGTTAGGTGCATTAGTCAGGGATAAGTGTAGGATAATAGGGGAGGGGAATATGTCTGTGTGGGATACTCTTCAGAGAGTCAGTGTGGACTTGTTGGACAGAAAGGTCTATTTCCATACAGTAGGGATTATATTTGAAATTCTAGAGGTGACAACTGAAGACAAAGTTAATTGAAATTAGATCGATTTAAGTGCTGGAATCAATCCAAATGGTTCTAACTGGCCTAATTCAAATGTAAGATAAGAAATACCCCCCCCCCATTTAAGCTTTGTGCCACTTTGTGAAAGACAGTTTAAGATCTTTGAGACAGAATGTTCAGATAAAGTAATGTTAGGTATATTAGAAAAGAATATTGGATGAATACATGCTAGAATGAAATGGCTTTCTGACTTAAATGAATTGAAATTTGTCATTCTGGGACATAACTGTCACCTTGAAATATGCATGTGGTCGTGCCACAAGGGCAGAAGGGAGCTCAGTGTGTGTTAAGAGCAGGGGTTGTGAAGTGAACTTATGCATCCTTTCCCTTCATAAACATATGAACAATTGTCCTGTATTCTGAATAAGCTTTTAATCAAGTTTCATTCAGAAATGGGCAAGGAAAGAGAACCCGTTCTCCCTTTCAAGGTTAATTCTATCAGTATTGCACATCGTGCTCCTTGTCCACGTGTGCTATACATGGTCTTGTTAAAGTGGGAACAGAGTGTAAGAGCAAATTTTGTCGGAAACAATATTTGCCAGAATCTGCGAGAATTATGAAGCTACATTGATATTGGCAGTTTATCCAGTTTTTAGGTAAGTATTTAGATATCCAATTTATGGACTTGATGTATGCATGCGTTCTGATATGTAGCAGACACTATGCAGAGAGAACCCACCCCGAAAAAGACACATAGTGAATTAAAATAATTGGACAAAATTAAATCACTTTAATTCATTTGTAGCAAATGTTTCTACTTTTATAAGTTTTCAGGAAATCCTGTATTTCCCAGGGTGAAATCAGATCCTGTCTGAGAGATTTGGTGCACAATGAAAGAGTTTCAATTCAGACGACAACATGCAACAATGGGGTGTCCTTCACTACAATAGGATATTCTAACAGATGGCCTATAGGTTCAGTTCACTGAAGGGTTAAGATTTTTCAAACTCAAACAGGCTGCAGTCTGGTCCTGTCAGCCATAACAACCATTTTCATTGAGCTTTACATGTTCTTGACCAGTATTCAAACGGACAATGTTAATTCTGCTTCAGTCTGATTTAACCTTTTGAGGTTGAAATTTCCCACAGGAGTTTGCAAAGCAAGAACCTGCTTTTCATAATCTAACATCTGTGAGGCTATTTAAAACAAAGTCTAAATCTGAATCCGTAAAGGAATAGATATAGAGAGCAAGACTACTGGGTGTGTTATACTGATGGTATTTGAATAAACTGAATATAATATAACATTAAATAGGTAGCTTATCGATTTAGCTGGATGGTTCTCATGGCTTTTGTTCTTAATCTTGAGAGTATGTACTGTACATCTTACATTTGTTGCTATTAATCATAGAATCCCAAACGTGGGGAAGCAGGCCATTTGGCCCATTGAATCCACACCAACCCTCCAATGATCATCCCCTACCCTATTCCTGTAACCTTCCATTTCCCATGGCTAAAACACCCAACCATGGGCAATTTAGCATGGCCAATCCGCCTAACCTGCACATCTTTGGACTGTAGGAGGAAACTGGAGCACCCAGAGGAAACCCACACAGACACGGGGAGAACACAAAAACACCACACAGTTGCCTGAGGGTGGAATTGAACCATGGTCGCTGGTGCTCTGAGGCAGCAGTGCTGATCACTGAGCCACTGTGCCACCCCTGAAATGTAGGCTATTTTCATAACTGAATGAAGAGGTGCATCTCACAGATTCATGCCTGTAATTACTTCAGGAGATAAGCTTTCAGTGTTGGTCATACTGCTATCAGTAAGGGAATGGCATCATGCAGAAACCAGATACCTCCATCACATTAACTCAGAGCTACTGGATCAGTACTCCAGGAGCCAGACTGCTGGAAACATGTGTGGACTACTGGATTGTGATTTCAATCTAAAATGAAGCAAAAGCAAGTGGATATTTTCTTCTAATGGATTTTAGTTGTTAATGTTCTCCTGTCTATTCATGAAGGTGCTATTACTGAAGCGTCATTTCGCAGGTTAAGTCAGTCTCCATTCGTGACGTGCCTGGTCAGTGTTTATGCAGAACCCGAAACAATGAATGCTCACAACTGGCCTTGCTAAGCTCTACGCTTTCCTTACTAGACTTTACACTATTCAGCACTGGATACAGATTGAACCTCACCTTAAGTTTTGAAGAGTTGGCTAGTTATAGCATTGAAGGTTTTAAGTTACATTTTACTTAACGTTAGTAGGCAAGCAAATGAATGTGTTCTTCCACTTCATGACAAAGACTGGGTAACTGTAAATTTATTCAAATGAAAGTTTAATTGAACGTAAACAAAATTAGTTTGCTATACAGAAGAAAAATATTGAACTTCAATCCATGTTTGAGCTATGTGTAATAATAGTGGTAATTGAAATGCATTAAAAGTAATTCCCACCCATTTCACTACTTCACCATTCAGCTGTCACATCTCTAAATATCCTTCAACTTATAGAGGAAATGCACTCAGGGTGACAAACTCCTTGTGGAAAAAGCTGAGACTTTTCACCATGGGGTGCCGGTGAAACCTTGAGGGAGTCTGTAATCTGCAGGTCTGTAACCCTCCCAGGTTATATGCTGTTGACTCAAACCACCCCAACCCAGCTACTCCTTGACAACCCTGATAATAAACTGCCAATCTGCAGTGCCCGACACATGCACAGTAAGCAAGCCTACGGGGACAGAAAATTCTGGGACAAATCACATGGCAGGAAAGCATGATCCAGGAGGAAAGTCAGAAACCCAAAGTACACAAGTGTCCTGGAAAATACTAGAAGGTTGATAAACCTGAATACTCTAGCATTATATTAAAAGTGTTAAATATGTGCACAGTTTCTGTCAATAAAATACTTTTAATATTTGGCTGTCACACTCACATCTGACATAATTTTTCTGTTAAGCTATTTCCATTTCACATGTCTACTATGGTTTCTGTCAGTCTGGCTGCTGTTATAACTCATATTTGTAAAGAAAGACAAATGCTTCTTTGGAAATAGGGAGAAATGGATTACATGGGCAAAAAGTATGTACACCCACTGTCACTCACGTCCTGTGTTTGAAGTGTGAGAAAGTAGATTATTCAGTGGACCTGTTTGAGTAAAAAAAAGGCTGAATTATGTGTGTGGTGCACTTTTTTATTTGGCTTCATGGGAAACTTTGTGAGAAAGAGTCCATTTGCTCTACATTAATCTATGTCCAAAATCTTAAACTGCATGGATTACATCTGTAAAGCAATAGAAGAAGGCTGTTCCAGCCTGAAACCTGAAGTACAGTAAATGTCAACTTGTGTATCATGTGCTACAATAACCTCATTGAATTAGATCCTAACCATATGTACAAATAGCTACTATTCAGCATTGTGAGGCCTTTTATAAATAATATGATGAACATAATGATCAACATTACAGGAAACCTTCTTGGGAGGCACTTGTAGCTGCTCCTACAGATGAAAAATTCTCTCCTTGAGTGGATCTCTGCCCTTTTACATTCTGCCTTCGCTCTTTCTTTTCCTTTCTTCCTTCAGCGTTGCTTCCCTTAAGTAATGTGGCAGTGCCAGCAATTATTGTGCATCCCTCGTTGCTTTTGAGAAGGTGGTGTTGAGCTGTCTTCTTGAACCACTGCTGCAGCCACGTGGTGAAAGTATACCCACAACGCTGTTAAAATGGAGGCTCCAGTATTTTGACCTGGTGCTGTCATATTTCCAAACCAGAATGGTGCTAAAATTGAAGGGGAATTTGGTGCTGGTGTTCTTCCTATAAACTTGCTGCCGTTGCTTCTTTATAGGTTGTAGGTTTCAAATAGGGTGGGGATGGTGAGTTGTTGCAATGCATATCGTAAATGTGCCACAATGCACAAGTAAAGGGAGAGAATGTTTACAGTGGTGAATGAGATGCCAAATTGAGCATGCCTGAATGGCGTTGAGCTATTTAAAACTTTTTGGAGCTGCACCCATCCAAATTAGTAGACAATATTCCATCACATGCTTGATTTCTGCCTTCTCCATGACAAAGATGGGAAAAAAGGAAGGTTTGCTGGTTGAGCCTTTGTTTAGCAACAAATGTGTGCAAATGCCAAGTCACATAGAACCAGTTAGCGGAACACATTGTTGATACTTGAATCTTGGGTTAACACATCTCAAAAGTTGATGATGGTTAATCAGGGTGCAATTCCAAGTATAACTGCTGCTATCATTACATTTAGAGTTAGATTAAGACCTATAAGCTTAAGATAGAACAACAGAATAGTGGAAACGTAGTAAATTTGTTCCACCCATTTACTTTTATTTTCCTGTTTCCATTCTGTTTCAAGTGAGTCTTTGTACATAAATACAATTCCTCACATATCCTGATTCTAGGCTTCAATTTACATAACATCTTGCACAACTTCAGCATAACCTGTCCTGTTTTACAGTCAATGAGTCACTGTTGTGATGTAGGAATGCTTCAAAGCCCACAGTTTAATGCTTCATCCAAAGAATGGCACCTCTGACAATGTAATTGCCCCTCTATGCTGCATTGAGTGTCAGCCTAGATTTATGTGCTCAACTCTTTGGAGTAGAATTTAAAACAAAAAGATTCTGATACTGCAGCAAGATCCAATCACCAGGCTAGAGTGAACACCCTAAATCCTTTGAAGTCAAGGATGCCATAAGGGATCCGTGATGGTAATATATGTTATAATGTTCATTGCTTCAAAGTTTGGGCTGAATCTTAGGATTGTTTTTTGATGAAGTGTGAGTTTTGTCGAGCTTCAAAGCCTTTTTTAGTCCTGTTGCAATGTACAACCCATATCCTGCACCAGGGGAAGCCCATTTTGTTTCTGAATCCAACTGACTGGGCCACAGCATCACTGGGAAACAAAATGAACTGATTTGAACGTGCACAGATGACACCAGTCAACGTCCTGATGCACCTGGTCTCCGCCTTCCCTCCCCCATCCCAAATCGGGATCCTTCATCTCATTGACTAGCAGCCTATTTCCACACATCCTTTCATGGCTGCATGCCTGGGAGGTTTTTAGTAGATCTTCTGTCACTCCTTGGAAGCAGTCGGTCAAAGTGGCAACCATCTTCACAGCCACCGGGAGAGGATTGCCTCCCACTCCTGCAAGTCTCGGGTCCCGCTCTAGCATTAGTTTAATTCTGTCACAGGGTCCATGGAGATTATGGAGATATGGAGATTATGTTGACACTGCACTGTGCTTACCCCTTAGAAATAGATTTGGGGATGAAAATCTCTCAGATTCTCGCAGAGTTGACACATCCCAAGAAACCCCTCGGCTGTGATCTCTATCTGGGCAGCATACTCTTCAGCTTCTGCGGTTTGTTGCTCCTGTGTTTGAACTCTAAGTACGTTTGCTCTGCACGCATTGCAAATGGATGGTGAAATGATTGCAAACAAATATAACTTGCAAGCCCAGTTTGCGAGCCCATGTTTCACGTATTTGTCCCTTCAATGACCTAGCATCTGGCAGATGTCTTTTTCACACATTTGCCCATCAAACTGACGCCGACTCTGCTTTCCTTGGGCGTTGTCCCAGCCATTTTTCAGTTGCAGTTACCATCAAATGAACAGCAAGTGATGGCAGGGTACACAGCTAATGGAGGGCACTGTCAGCACTGGCCTCCACCTAGTCTCCACATTCCCTCCCCCACCTCAAATCGGGATCCTTCATCTGACTGACTGGCAGCATATTTCCACTCATCCTTTAATCTACAAATCAGCCACATTGAACTTTTCCTCCATCCATCCTCCTTGTTACCTGAACCCCAAGATTGCATCTTAAGGATTCCCACCATTATCTTCTGTGTTCCTACTGTGGATAACACAGTGATTGTCACTCCCAGAGATCCCACTTTCTGTAGCTTACCAGGGCTTCTGACGTTGTTCTGTATAACCCCTGATACCTTGACCCTGCTACCTACTATCACAGTCCTTGACCCCATCCCAACAAATGTCTCTTTATTCCCCCAATCTCGATTGCCCCACCCCCTTTTTGTCAATAAGGTGCCTTCACCCCTATAGTCCTCCTTTGCATCATCCTCAACAACCAATGCATGCAACTCAAGACTCAGACATGACTGACCAGACTGCTGTGTTTGTAGCTCCCTGACTGAGGAGATGCAATTCCTCACATTGCTTGTGATGGTGTTACTGGAATCACTGAAACACTGCACAGACTGCAGTCAGACATATCTCCAACTGTGACTGGCCCAGTCGGATGACTGACAATGACTAAGCCATTGGACTACAGTGTACCCAGATTGTAACATACCTCTCATACCTCAAAGCAGATCCCTTACTGGCAAGCAGCCTGTCTGTGTGTCTGCGCAAAATGCAAATCAATACAGCAATACTGATACCTAACATGTTAACAAGGGATGGCACGGCATGGCAAGACATGAATGCTGTGAGCATGCATGTAGATGCTAAGTGAATGGGTGCAAAGAGAGCAAGCAAGCAGCCCTGAGATGTAGCCTAGTCTGTCCTGTCCCTGTGCACTATGTGTCTTTGCAACAAACCTTAAATTCAATGCAGGTCTACACTTCAGAAGTGTTCCGCAAGTAGACCAAGTGTGAAATAGCATGATGATTCCGAGGTGTTGGCAAATATTAGATGCCAATGTCCATGGACAAAGGGTGTGTACAGTAGTGCCCTGAGATGCTTTTGTGTAATAAGTAATGCAAAGAACAATGAACAAAGAAAATTTACAGCCCAGGAACAGACCCTTCGGTCCTCTAATCCTGAGCCAATCCAAATACACTGTCTAAACCTGTCGGTCAATTCCTAAGCATTTGTATCCCTCTGCTCCCCACCTACTCATGCATCTGTCCAGACGTTTCTTAAATGAATCTACCATGTCTGCCTCTACCACCTCTGCTGGCAACGCGTTCCAGATGCCCACCACCCTCTGTGTGAAGTACTTGCCGCGTGTATCCCCCTTAAACTTGCCACCTCTCACCTTGAATGCGTGACCTCTTGTTATTGAATCCTGGGAAAAAAGCTTGTCTCTATCCACCCTGTCTATACCCTTCATGATTTTGTAAACCTCAATCAGGTTCCCCCCTCAATCTCCTTTTTTCTAGTGAAAATAAACCTAACCTACTCAACCTTTCTTCATAGCTAGCACCTTCCATACCAGGCAACATCCTCATAACCTTCTCTGCACCCTCTCCAAAGCGTCCACATCCTTTTGGTAATGTGGCGCCCAGAACTGTACACAGTATTCTAAATGCGGCCGAACCAATAATTTTAACATGATTTGTCAGCTCTTATACTCAATATCCCCATCCAATGAAGGCAAGCATACTATACGCCTTCTTGACTATTCTATCCACCTGTGCAGCAACCTTCAGGGTACAATGGACCTGCACTCCCAAATCTCTCTACCCATCAACTTTTCCCAAGGCTCTTCTGTTCATTGTATAATTCGGTCTAGAATTAGACTTGCCTAAATGCACCACCTCACATTTGTCTGGATTGAAAGCCATCTGCCACTTTTCTGCCCAACTCTCCAGTCCTATCCATATCCTCCTGTATTCTCTGACAGTCCCATATGCTTTCTGCTACTCCACCTATCTTTGTGTCATCTTCAAACTTGCTGATCATACCAACAGTACCCTCTTCTAGATCATTTATGTATATTACAAACAACAGTGGTCCCAATACTGACCCCTGTGGAACATCACTGGTCACCTTTCTCCATTTCGAGAAATTCCCTTCAACTACTACTCTGTTTCCTGTTGCTCAACCAGTTCTTTATCCACCTAGCTAGTACACCCTGCAGACCATGTGACTTCACTTTTGTTAAAAAGCCTCAGCCAGTCATAGAATCCCTCCATTGTGGAAGCAGGCTATTCAGCCCATTGAGTCCACACTGATCCTTCAAAGAGCATTCTGCCCAGACCTAGCCCCCTTCCCCATCCCTGGGACCCTGCATTTCCCATGGCTAATCTACCTAGCCTGCACATCCTTGAACACTGTGGGCAACCGAGCATGGCCAATTCATCTAACTTGTATATCTTATAACTGTGGGAGGGAACTGGACAACCAGAGGAAACACACGCAGACATGGGGAGAGTGGGCAAACTCTACACTGACAGTCACCCGAGGCTGGAATTGAACCTGGGTCCCTGGTACTGTGAGGCAGCAGTGCTAACCATTAAGCCACCGTGCCACCAATACAGTGGCTTCTTGAAGCCAGTGGCGAATTGAAATCACCAGGTGCCCTGACTTTTATATCAAGAATTTTCATGGTCTAGCTTACTTGCAGTAGTGGTAGGATGGGATGTCATATATTAATGAGGTGAAATGCAATAACATCATTAGCGAGCAATAATCCCCCTTAATAGGCAACTCACAATTCCCTAGTCAGAATCTGACCTCAAAACCTGGAACTTTGGAAACGACTTTTAAATTTTTTTTTAACGTTGGTATCAGCCTTGCTGGACCTCTGACATGACTCCACAACAATTCTCAACATATCCCACGTTGTTCAAACCCCTAGAAAATTTTGCCCATTGTGTTCATTATGTCTGTTCAATTAACACCAAATGATCATGTCGATAATGTAATAGCAACAATGGTCAAGCCAATAGCAGATATATATTAATTTAATTTGACACTGATCTTGGCAAAGCAATCAACCTGATGCAGTGTATAAGGTTGGAATCCCACCAGAATTTGATCTCTTAGGCCAAGGATCAATGTGTGGGCAATGGCCTGACTTGGATAGGCACTGTCACAATTTGAGGTGTTCCTTCTGTTCCACTTATGGTGCATATGGACTTAATTTCTCTGGAGGGAACCCTGTTCTCAAATGCAATTTTCAACCTGTAAACTGACATTGTCAAGAAGGCAATAGAACCACAGCCTCTCAGTTCTTGGTCCAAGCAATTGAAAACCACTGGGAACTGGATTCTTTCAAGAACAAAAACATTAAGAAACAGAACCAGCAATAAGGACCTACCAGATTGATGTTGAAGGTCTATCATGGGAAACACATGAGCCCCTTGCAAAAGAACAGCACCTCAGAGGGTCAGAAAACTCAATGCAACCAAAACATTTTACCAACTGAAAGGTGATTTCCAAGATCTATTGTAAAATCCCCTGTTGCTGAGATTTTTCGTCATATGAAGAAAGCCCAACACCCTCTCCCCTCACGAGCTCAACAGTTCTGTATTAGTATGCATCATACTGTTGGGAATCAGCAATCTCCACATTGGTAATTGCAGTCTCACCCAGCTTAGCCCATTAACAAACCTCAGATGGAAATTAACAGGCAGTTTGTTTGATAGGCATTGGGATCCCGAGTGCCCTCTGTGAACAGAATTTTCAAATTGTGTCTTCACACTTTCCTGACACCCTACCAACCTCACCTCCAAAATCCGGATGACTGAAGATGCTTTAGAAAAAACAGACACACTCCATTGATGAAAGAGAAAACTCCCAGGGGTAATTTCTAGGACTGCAGGGCCAGCTTTCTCTACTTCTTGTAAATAAATACTCTTCCTGTGGATGCCATTCTCCATCCGGGAGGGGGGATGGTTGTTTGATTTGCCATTGGCAAAATGACAATGGTTTGATAAAAAGGTCTTTTTTTCCCATCTCCTTAAGATAGAAGTCTATCAAAAGTTGATCCCAAAGTCAGGACATTATCAGGGAGCCAATCTGGCACAGGTTCACCAATTTTAATCAAACCTGTCCACCCACCCCAACCCAACACCACCAACCCACCCCCGACCCTGCCATCATCCCTCAAGTGGGATGGTGAAACTATCCTCTTGATCTTCTCAATGCAATAAGGGTAAAACAGTATCAATGACAAGGTTATTAATGACTTGATCTGCATCTCCCTCTTGAAAGGTATAGCAAACCTTTAAGCTTTAAGCATTTTTAAAAAATGATGTTGCTTCCCAACGGAATGAACAGAAATGCATGACCAAGTTTGTCCGATACTGTCGGTATAAACAGTACAATGAAAGAATGGATTACTCTGACAAGAGCCAAATTGTGCCTGCCAGCAAGGATTGATGGCACAAAAATTAGGGGTGATTTAAGTTTATTATCACCTCAATTCAGCTCATTTCTTTTATCATTATAGTATGAGTGCTTACCACCCCTCACTCCCATCCTCCCTCCAAACCCTACAGTATTAATCTGTAAAGTACTGGACCAGATCTTGATAGAAAGATAATGACATATTGACAACACACACCCTTTTGAACATACTAACTGGCAGCACATTCAGGAGATTAAGAGATGTAGTGAATTGAAAATCTCCAAATGTGTTGTTAGCTTTATGCTGCTCTTTTGTTTACTTCCCACAAATGCTGTCTTGCCCTTAACCTCACAGTTATACTTAAACAATCGTATGTTAATTCCATTGAACCTGCCTCAGAAAGAATAGCCAGTTTGCTATCAGAACCTTTTTATTTAATTATTAATGCAATGCCATTTACCGTCTAAGTCAGAAATATGATTTAAACTCTGACTATTCAAGTGGTAAATTGTTCTGTGAGTTTTAAAAATGTTAACTGTCTTTTCCTTGTTACTCCTTTCTGGCTCTATTCCTGTGTCCCTCTCAATCTAAACATTTTCTTTCCTTTCATTATTTCTTCTTGTATCTGTCTGATTTAAATCTTAGTCAGCTACTTCTGTTATTTCTCTGTTTCCTTCCTAATGCTAGTCCAAGAGGATGCACTGTCGATGCCAGCATTCCCCAGATCAAGGTCCAGATACACGATTGCTCTTGTCATGCCATCATTAGCTCAGACATCCAGCAAGTCATCATTCAAACCACCTTGGACTGAAGGATGCAGAACTCATGGAAGTTAATGGGCCTGCCACGGGATGAAATGTTCTAGCTGAACCTGACCCATTATGCTCTATTTAAATTACTGGGGGCAAGGTAAAGTCTTCAGGTGGATCAAAAGATGGTCAACTGGTCTCTCAACAAAGCTATATTGTAGAATTCTGACAATCACGCAGGAATAAAATGGAACGAAGCTAGAAAATGACTCTATATAACAAAGCTAACTTCATCAATATTGCTAAGTACACATATCTTGAAGCCCCATCATGCACCTCTCAGAATCAGGAAAACACCAAAAACCACCAAGCTAGGCAAGCTACCATAACCTCTTTCCACATCAGAACACAGCAACAAATAGATGGTCAGTGGTCACTGCTGTTAGTTTTACTTCTTGGAAATCAGCATGTGCCGACATGCATCGGCAAATGTCAACTGTGCAACCTTCTTCACAACCACATTTTCTTCTGGTCTCTGTCTATTTTAATGAGAGTTACTGTACTGTATAGTTTTTTTTTACAACAGACTTTCCAAACTGCTCAAGCTGACAATGTATTCATATACTATTTGCCTGGAGACCGTTAGATGTTCATTGAGATTCAGCACAAACTAAATCACATGTAAGAAGAGGAATTAGAAGCAATTTTAAAGGAGGGTGAGATTTGCTAGCTGGCTAGCAGGAAAGTCACTGAAAAGTAATGCTAGCGTGACTGTGTTAGTGCTTTTCTTGTCCAGCACTATTCCCTTGAGTGCATCACATCACAGAATATCCATCCTTCTGCCAAGTAAACTCTTGTGTTGGAAAAACTTTTAAAATGATCATTCTTCTTTTAAATGCAAATATAGCAATGGATTGACTATTGGCAGCAAATGTAGCTTGTGGTTTTGTTGTAAAGGATCCAAATCTCAGAAGTATCACAAATTTGAGCAAATATTGATAGTATTATACATTAATGACAGATCCTCTGGAAATCAGTGTGACTGGTAAAGCATCCTGTTCATGCTATTCCCAGAGAGGAAAAAAAAGCATTTCGGGCCTACTCTTGAAAAAAAATGTAGGGCCTACTCTTGAGGAACTCCATTAATGCTTTTCTTCATGCATACAAATCATTGTTTTTAGTTTACAGGCCTGCTATCTAGACATGTCTGATTGTTGCCAATGCAAATAAACAATAACAATGCTGGATTATATAAAAAAAGGTCCATGAGGATAAAGATTAAGGAAGTTGGAAGGAACATTGAGACTTCAGGACTCAATGACAACATTTATTGTTTTAAACACATTTAAATGGAATGACTTTTGACAATGATCACACCAACATTACCTTGCAAATTGATCGATGGAGCAAGGGATAGATTGGGTTTTAAAGGTTTTTCATAACTTTAACTGAGACAATTGTTTTTGTCCCTGATGCTGTGGTAAAAATGGATTATTCATTTATTTCCTAACAGCTACCCAGACTACATAAGTAAAGAAATATAGTAGGGAACTTCAAGCATGAGAATTGGAGGCAGTTGTATAACATAGGTCAGACAGAATTGAATTCATATATTGACTTTCATGATCCAACAATTTTCTAAATACTTTATAATTGATTGAGAACTTTGGAGTTCTGCTGATATGTTTGCAAATATGACAGCCAATTTGCATCTAACATGCTTCTACAAGCAAAAGTGAGTAGAATATTAACTTAATTTTTCTGGTGGCAATGATGAAGGATGAATGTCGGTTGAGGCAAAAAAAGTACATCCTTCGTTTCCCTCAAATTTACCCAATGGATGTTGATCTGGGCTGACAGATGGGTCTTTGGCCTAACATCTCATGAAAATTTGTAATTCCAACAATATAGTGCTCTCTCCATTACTGTACTGAAGTGTTAACTTGAGTACATGTTCATGTCCTATATTGGTCTTCATGTGAAAACCTTCTGACAAAAGTAAGTGAATAAAGCTGACACTTGAAACGCTAAATGGACTAATCTGAGGGAAGTATGGTTATTAATACATATAAAACAAAGTTTGCCAAATTTTAAGACATGATAAATTTGAACTGTGGTAAATATTTTTCTGAATTGTGCATGTAGTTCCAATTTTTACAGTTCTTTATCTGCTGAGAAAGAAAATGCCAAAGTTAACCAAATTTAATTCATTTATTAGTAGTGAAAAAACATACATATAGATGGCTTTATGATGTCTTTCCTGATTTTATATTTAACTTACGTGATCAATGTTAGCATCATCCCACAAAACTGTCCACTTCTCAAAGGATATTGCTGGAGGTCTGCACCTGTATTACTTGTGCTCATTGCCCGTTCCTGCTGATCCCCAAACATCTTGCCAGTTTCTCATTACTGAGGTAACTGACCAATTAAGAAAAAATAATGCCACTAAGAGTGCAAACAAACATAATGCACCAATATGATCTACATTAGATCATGCAATCTCAGTTGCCTTAGGTAAACTGATATGTTTCTGCAGGGTGACTGTATTAGCTCCTGGGTAACTTGAGGTCTTTCATTTCCCTAAATGGATTTTTCCCAAGGAGGTACCTATTTTTAGTTTCAAAGGGAATACTTTACACATTGCTAAACAGGTTGCAAAAGTCTCCTTGCAATAGGAAATGTTGTTCCCGTTAAACTAGTACAGTTACATCGTTTACAACATAGCTGAATTAATTTATTACTCTCACTAACTGAATTTATTTATTTTCAACCAAAGAAATCTTGTTCTCTTCAAAGAAATCTTTTTTTATGTTGTCAATTGGTTACAAATGATCCATAAACATATGGTCACTTCAATGGTTATGGTTATTACAAAAGGGAATAAGGAACAGAAAGAAGCAATAAGCTTGTCCATGAGCTTATGTCCCTGCCTGGACCTGTGTTGTTTCTGATACTGCTGTGCCCATTAGCTGCCTTTGATACAGCAACCCTTTATAAACAAGCTTCATAGATATTTTCCAATAAATAGGGTTTTTGAAAGTCATTGCATGAAGACAATTTTATTTACCATGTATATTAAAGAAAGGTAGTTTCCGGTGGTGAATTAATTAACTTATTGAGTGCTGGAGACTGAAGGAAAGAGCAAAGACAAAACTGAATTTCAATTTGCTGAAAGCTGCACTGAAGTAATGTTCTTATAGTGAGACAGTATGAATGAGCCAAGTGCCAAAGAATACACTTTATAGACACAAATAATCGTAAATTAGGAATGTCACCTTTAGGAGAAGGCATTTCTTATTATTGTTAGTGGGACTGGTGAGTAAGTTTGATGTTTTATTCTCCTGGGGATTAAATGTTCCAGTATGCTGCAGCCCTATCTCTATCAGCTTCACAGAAGGGAGCGCAGCCAACTTGTTCCCATACTTCTCTGTGATTGATAGCAGATGGCATGGTTTAAAATAAACCTATCCATTAACAGTACTCAGTGTTTCTACTCAAGGCATTTACAACTGTCTGAACTGCTGCAGAGATTCAAGCAAGGGTACAGTGTGCAGCTCATTTTATCTCTAACAGCTGCACAGGTGCAAATCTTGCCCAGATTATGCATGTTCGATGAAAATTTTCATTAACTTTGCCTTTCCTACCATCAAGCTGCATTCACGCTCCCAGCAAGGGATGCATGTTGATGACTTATTAGTGAGCCTATGATCATTTTGTAATTAGCTTTGTTGTTTTGTTTTCCCCGACCCACGAAAGAAGCAAGCATGTTTCTATCTCATAGATTCTTTCCAATTTTTAAACAGGGCTGCTTAAAGCAGTTCTGCTTCCTGAACTCTTTAAAAATGTGGAATAAAATTGAACTGATTTCTGATAAATTCCCACCGACCTCTCACATCTATGACACTTGTCATAGGTAACAAGGAAAATAGAAGCATATTGGGGTGCACTTCGATGGATGACTTCGTGGACCTTATGATGAGCATTCTGGTGAAGTTTAACAGATCTGTTATATCAGACAGCCATAAATAATGAGTGTGATATCAAGAGTTGTTGTAACAGTTTTTTGAGAGACTTTGTGTCAAAAAGTGTATTGGTACGGATACAGACAGGGAGATAATTATATATTACTCTTGGGAGTATTGAGTATTTAAAGTTCTTGAAATGCTGACTTTCCTCCTTTCTGCCTAACTTTTTAAAATCATACAGCATTTTCTGTGTGCTGTGGGTTATACTTGTGAGTGAAGCAAAATCATTAAGTAATCATGCTTGATTTTATTCATGTATTGGTGTGGATACCATTTTTTCCTAACTAAGGAGAAGATTCTTTTTACTCATTGCTAAAAACACAAAGTTAATTATCGCTAGATTAATCATAAAGTATCATAAAGGTTCAGAGAGAGTAAATGCATGTGAATACTGGATTCACTGTTACATTTGCTTAATAAATAAATATTTATCAACTGACCTTTGGATCAGCTTCAAATATGATTTTTATATCCTCTTGTATGCCCCTACTCGCTGAAGGTCTCAACATGTTAGGAAAATAAATTGTTCTTTATGTAAACAAAGTGAATCATCAGATGAGATTACTTTAGTTAAGAAAGTAATATAATCTATTTTAAAATACATACTCCCCACTGCTTTATTGCAACCCTTTCTTATTGTATTCTTCATGCAAGGCCTGAACTAATTTAATTATAATACAGGTTTCCATGGCGTGGAATTGATCTCACATGCTTTGTGGATCCAGCCTAACAACTAACCTCCTCAAACTAGCATCAAACCAATTCCTTCTTATTAGACAATGTCTTTTAGGAGATCCAAAATCTTATTGGCAGGAAAAAACAGTAAATGTCCAGGTTCTGCCAGTATATTTGAAGATTCGTTGATAAAAATCTGTTCCTAGCACACTGAGTAAAGCTTTCCCATTTGTATTGATGGACATATCATTGGCTGCAGTTGTTATGCATGTATGTTATATGTATGTATCCGAAGCAGGTGATTTTCTTTTTAAAAAGAAAAGGAGCAGCAATCAATAGAAAATATAAATGACATTCAGCACAGCAGACACAATAGACTGGCTGATAGAAATATGGGCTAAGACTGCTGCAACTTATAATTTCCACACATTACATCTTAGTAAATTTATGTAGCATGAGCAGTTACAATTGTCAATCATAAGTAGAACCAAAGCTAAGTTACAGCAGAGCAAAGACCATCAAACTCATTGCTGCATCTTTTTGTTCCTGTTAACATTTAGTGGATTAACCTCAACCATCAAATACAATCATCCCTCAAAGTGCTTCTCCCTACCTGCTTGACGTCAACATGAAAGTGAACTTCACTGCAGATGTGAGACAAAATGAGCACTTAATTTGTAAAATAAAACGCCTCAGAATTATGGTAAAATATTATTACGAGTGTAGAAGAATATTGTCCAGTGTCGACATATGATGATGCTTTACTTTGTAATAACTTTTAAAAAAAATGCAAAAGCCAGCAAGCATTCATCATGGCCAGAATTTTTAACTGTAAGTGTTTTATAAAGGGTTACATGAATGGGTGGATAATCCAAGAAAAATTTAAACAGATGTTTGGCTCAATTAACAGCACTTCTGCTTTTGGATCATAAAGCTGCGAGTTTAAGCCCTACCTAATATTGACAGGCGGGTGTATGGTTAGGAGGAGTCCACTAATAAAGACTCAGTTTTTTCATGTGACATTGTGGAGAAAAAAAAGAAACTTCAACATCAACTCAACTCTGTCACAGAGCAGAATGCACTTCTCCAGAAGAAACAAAATGGAGGAGGGGAAGGTGGATGGAGCTAATCAAGTTAGGCCATTCTCCAGTGTTTCTCCTCGCACATTGGTAGAAGTTGGAGAAGATACTGCCAGACAAACTGTTTCCAGCACAGGAAGAGACAAACACAATTAAATATTGTGGAAAATAAAGTAGGTTATCTGAAAAATCACTCCACTACTTCTTGGCAATGTACTCTTATAAAGGCCCTCCATGCCCAGTGTCACACTTCCCAGAGTCACTGTGTAAATAAAATGGGATATTATTCATTTTTCCAGTCGAACAGAAAATTTAACTTACTGATCAGATTAGATATTTATTCAATGACTCTGAGTTTTGAGAAAAATCTACAAAATAGTAATTATTTTCTGGCTGAAGATAACAATAACTTAAGCCCTGCATGTCACATCATTTACAGGAAGCATAACTTCCTTCTCCATTACACAAGACCAAACCAAGTGAATTTCTGGTTTCTTAGATTTTCCCTATTCAAAGTATTCCAAAAACTGGAGCAATGTGTTTTTTTTCCCACCCCTGACCAATCCCGTTTGATGATGTAATTCTAAAGGGAGAATTAAGGATTCATGACAAATCAGGCTGTTTCCCAGTCTTGGCCCTTTGCTTTGCCAAATATCATATTTTATTTCAACAGCCACAGCTCCTGAGGATTATTCATAAACTGAGAAACGAAGTGTCAGTAAAAGGTAAGTAAAAACTTGTAAAAGGAATTGTCCATCTGCTTAGTCAACATGAGAAACATGAAATCAGTTTGGTTTGGCTTGACAGCTGTAAAAATTCTGCTTTCACAGCTTATAACAAAAACAGAAAGAATGCAAGACTCTTTTTCTTCATTATTTGCTCTGAGGAAGAAAAAAAAAACATATTTTTTGCATTGTAGCTATGGAAAATAGTGAGTTTTTTTTCACAAAAATTTTATTAACTTCCTCTCAGTTTACTGAGGAATTTCTAATATGATTTTATTCTACATGGGTGGCTGACTGTCTTGTATTTGGGTGAGAAAATTATATCAAGTACAGATTCAACATGTAAAGTTCCAGCCCTCTCCATTTCTGTCCTGATACAATTTCTGATTTGAATTTGGTTTCATTTTCAGTTGTTTTGTACAATGCAAGAGTAAATATTTTCCAATAAGGTTAGAACAGGCTGAAGAATGTCACAACAACAAAACAAATAAAGTTTGTAACACTTGTTTGCAAACAAATAAATATGTAGCACATGTAACTTCTTCCCACACTTGTGTTGGACAATGTGTTTACTTTTCGAAATCCCATTAAGTATTTATGTCAAGACGCTCTTACTAATGATTTCCTTAATTCCCATTGTTGACCTTTCTTGAAAAAACACTTTGACTATCCATTGGCTTATTACCTCTTTAACTCACTGATGAAACCTTCCTATGACTCAAAACGTAGATCAAGTGGGCCATGAAAACATAAAATTTCCCTTCATTACTATATGAAGGGCTTTTGCCCGAAATGTTGATTTTCCTGATCCTTGGATGCTGCCTGACCTGCTGTGCTTTTCCAGCACCACTCTAATCTAGGCCCCAATCACATACATGGTGTAGCTACAAAACAATAGGAATTCTATGGCAGATTTCTCACCCACTGTCTCCCTAGTGCCTGTCCACCATCAACAGGGCAGAGGTCAGGAGTGCGATGGAATATTTTCAACTTGCCAGGAGGATTTAGCTCCAACAACACTCAAGAAGTTCAAAATCATCCAGGATAAAGCAGCCTGTTTGATTGGCACACCATCCACCTCCATTACGTTCATTCCCAGCAAATTGGCAGCAGTGTGTGCCATCTATAAGATGCCCTGCAACAACTTATCATAACTTCTCTCCAAATTCATGGCTACCACCACCTAGAAAAATGAAGACAACACATCCAGCTGAAAATGCCCCTCTCAGTGTCACTTGACCTGGAACTATATTGCAGTTCCTTCAGTGGTGTCAGGTGTAATCTAAAGCTGCCTTCCTCATTGGACTATGGGTGTACTTAGCACCATTACTCTCCATCCCTGGCTACCCTAAGTGTGCAAAGGCAGCTCATCACTACCTTCCCAAATGCAAGTAGGGATGACAATTAATGCTGGCTTAGCCAGCAACACCCACATTCCATAAATGAATAATAGAACATATCCTCAACCCTAACAGTGCTTCCCAGGAGCACAGTAATGTTAATATTATTTATCCTTAATCAGGGTTCATTGTGGGTGCCACAAAGCACCAAAGGTTGCTGATTTCCCTTGATCTTTAAGTGATGCATCCTGTTTTTCTTCCCACCTCCCTGCTAATTGACAAGTGAACCTGACAGCTCCCTCTCACTCAATCATACAGCCTCTCCCATCTCTAAATTCACCCACCTACAAGAATGGATGGGGGAAATACATTCTTTTTCCCCCTGGTATGGGGAGCTTATGGCATTCTCCTTTTTAAGTTGTGATTATTTAGACGTTCTCACCTCCTGCTGCCACATTTTCCATCTTTCCTAACTATCCCAAAGTGAGGACTGCAGATGCTGGAAATCAGAGCTGAAAATGTGTTGCTGGAAAAGCGCAGCAGGTCAGGCAGCATCCAAGGAGCAGGAGAATCGATGTTTCAGGCATGAGCCCTTCTTCAGGAATGAGGAAAGTGTGCCAAGCAGGCTAAGATAAAAGGTAGGGAGGAGGGACTTGGGGGAGGGGCGTTGGAAATGCGATAGGTGGAAGGAGGTTAAGGTGAGGGTGATAAGGTGAGGGTGATAGGCTGGAGTGGGGGTGGGGGCGGAGAGGTCAGGAAGAAGATTGCAGGTTAGGAAGGTGGTGCTGAGTTCGAGCGTTGGGACTGAGACAAGGTGGGGGGAGGGAAAATGAGGAAACTGGAGAAATCTGAGTTCATCCCTTGTAGTTGGAGGGTTCCTAGATGGAAGATGAGGCGCTCTTCCTCCAGCCGTCGTGTTGTTATGGTCTGGTAATGGAGGAGCCCAAGGACCTGCATGTCCTTGGTGGAGTGGGAGGGGGAGTTGAAGTATTGAGCCATGGGGTGGTTGGGTTGGTTGGTCCGGGTGTCCCAGAGGTGTTCTCTGAAACGTTCCGCAAGTAGGCGGCCTGTCTCCCTAATATAGAGGAGGCCACATCGGGTGCAGCGGATGCAGTAAATGATGTGTGTGGAGGTGCAGGTGAATTTGTGGTGGATATGGAAGGATCTCTTGGGGCCTTGGAGGGAAGTAAGGGGGGAGGTGTGGGCGCAAGTTTTGCATTTCTTGCGGTTGCAGGGGAAGGTGCCGGGAGTGGAGGTTGGGTTGGTGGTGAGTGTGGACCTGATGAGGGAGTCACAGAGGGAGTGGTCTTTTCGGAACGCTGATAGGGGAGGGGAGGGAAATATATCCCGGGTGGTGGGGTCTGTTTAGAGGTGCCAAGGCCTTTCTCTATTTAATCCATGGTCATGTTGTATTCTGCAGCTTTGTCCCCTCCTTTCTCATGTGTGTTCATCACAAACATTTCCCTGATGTGCTTCACCAGCTGCTGTCCCCTATTCCCACACAGATCCTTAAATTAACTTTGGTTCTTAGCCCTCTGACTCAGGGTTACTATCTTTTCTTGTAACTAAAGAAGTTGTATCTCGGTACTTTTGTACCTAAGATGAAGTTGTAAGTGGCGATGTATAAACTTATCACTGTACTCATTGAGTTTTTGTGACAGTAAAGTTAGTTCAAAGCAATTCAATTCACCATGCATTGTCTTTCTTCAAAAATCTTCCTCATCTTTACCAACTCTAATCCAATTTCTTTCTTCCTCAAAGCCCTTGAATGCACAAGTACCAAAGTGGGTTTCTTTGACCATCTGTATAAGTGTGATCCCTTGCATCATACTTTTCTTTCGTTTTATATGTAAAATAGTTGGTCAATCCAAACTTTGTCACTGCCTTTCCAATAGGGTATCACCCATCCATAGTTTGTTACTTCCCATTCTATTTCATTTTAGCCTTCCATGGCTGAAAAGGTGGCCTCTGACTTCCTCCAAAGTTCTAAGTTTAAATCTCTCCTAATCTTCATATACATTCTGCTTCTTGGTGCCTTTTTCTTTAAGGATGAGTCGATCTTCACCACATATGGAAGGGAGGATGGCCTGCCAGTGAGAGGCTGGTTTTAGGTGCAGAGAGGTAAGGATGCATCTCCATGGGGCAGGGTAGACTGCATCCATGACCCCAGTGACATTCTTGGAGGGGTGCTCTTTCAAAGATTTTATTACCTCAGAAGACTCAGCTGCTGGAGTTGTCTATGATCCTCATCAGCAAGCACCTTTCCCACTGGTGTTTATGATGCTTCAGAGATGTTGAGCCAGCATCAAGAACCTTCCTGTCAGTTTTGACCAGACAGCTGATCCATAGGCGATGAATTGGAAAGGCATCTGTGGTAAAATGGCTAAGCAGAGTTTGCTGCCAACAGAGGACATCCTTTGCATGTAATGTTGGCAGTCCTGATGACCCTTGTAAAATTTAGCCCCAATTCCTTCCCACATTAATTTCATGACTCTTGCTGAGCTGCACAACCATTCATCTTCTTAGAATTTTTCTGACGTAACACTGTAAAAAATTGAAGTCTTTGTGTTTAATGTTTGCTTTAATTCCCAGTGCCTGACCTCCATCATCCTTGTGCAAATCTAGCAGGCTGCTTTTAAATCCTCATTTCCATTGTCACAGGTCACATCCTTCACTATTCTACTTCTGTTCTACAGTGTGCTGCTTTTGCCACTGCCATTTCCCCCAATTACCAGGGTCAAATTATGTTCCATTTATTAGACATTCTTTAACTAAATTTCCATTACTACATCTTGCCCAATCTTCAGAAAGCCCCTTAAAATATATTTCTTTATTGATTATGAGTCACCTTACTTTACTGTGCTTTGAAGCTCTGCTCTGTGTTTGAACTTTCCTTTACCACCATTCCCCCACACTGACAGCTTTGTATGTAAAGCTCCTAGGGATGGTTTATTCTGTAAATAGTGTTATAATCAGTGCACAACAGTGCCATTGAACTTCAAATAATGCATGAGTTGGCTTTCTTATTAAGAGACATTATTAAGAATTTGCATCAAATTAGTTAAGAATAAAACATATGTTCATAAAACTTACACTTTGTAATGTTTCAAAAAATGTCTTGCGCAGAATAAGAATCACCACCTCTTAAGCAAAAACTAATTATGGAGTTGAGTTGCATCAACAAAAACTTGTGTTTATATTTAAACATTTTGACATTTTCACCCAGTCAATTACTGCCCCATCAGTCTACTTTCGATCATCAGCAAAGTGATGGAAAGTGCCATCAGTAGAACTATCTATCAAGGTGTACCTGCTTAGCAATAACCTGCTCAGTGACGTCCAATTTGGATTCTGCCAGGGCCACTCAGCTCCTGACCTCATTACAGCCTTGGTTCAAACATGGACAAAAGAGCTGAATTCCAGGGGCGAGGTGAGAGTGACAGCCCTCGACATCAAGACCACATTTGACAGAGTGTGGAATCAAGGAACCCTAATACAACTGGAATAACTTGGTATTGGGGGAAACTGTCTGGTCCTTGGAGTCATGCCTGACATGTAGGACAATGGTTGTGGTTGTTGGAGGTCAGTGATCTCAGCTCAAGGACATCAGTGCAGAGCTCCTCAGGATAGTATCCTAGGCTCAATAGTCTTCAGCTGCTTCATTAATGACCTTCCCTCCATCATAAGATCAGAATTGGATTTGTTTGCCATGATTACATGATGTTCAGCACTATTCGTGACTCTTCAGATTCTAAAGTAGTCCATGTACAAATGCAGTTACATCTAGACAATATCCAGGTTTGAGCTAACAAATAGCAAGTAGCCTTCATGCCACACAAATGCCAAGCTATACCATCACCAAAGGAGACCATCTAACTACTACTCCTTGACATTCAATGATGTTCTGGCATTACCATCACCTCACTTGGAGGTTACCATGATGAGAAACTGTGCTGTACTCACCACATAAATACAGTGGCTACAAGAGCAGGTCACAAACTAGAAATACTGCAACAAGTAGCTCACCTCCTGAACACCTTTCCCCCCACCCCCAAAAGCCTGCCCACCATCTACAAGGCACAATTCAGGAGTGTGATGGAATACACCTTATTTACCTGAAAGGGTGCAGCTCTAGCAGCACTCAGGAAGCTTGACATGATCCAGGACAAAGCAGATTACTTGATTAGCATCACATGCATAAGCATCCATTCTCTCCACCACTGATGCTCAGTAGCAGCAGTGTATGCTATCTATAAGATGCACTGTAGAAATTCACCAAAGATCCCCAGATAGCACCTTCCAAACCCACAACAACATCCATCTAGAAGGACATGGACAGCAGATATATGGGAACACCACCAACCTGAAGGTTCCCATCTGAGCCACTCACCATCCTGACTTGGAAATGTATTGTTATTCCTTTACTGTCACTAGGTCAAGATCCTGGAATTCCCTCCTTAATGGCATTGCGGGTCAACCTACAGCAGGTGGACTGTAGCAGTTTAAGAAGGCAGCTCATCACTACCTTCTCAAGAGCAACTAGGGATGAGCAATTAATCCTGGCCAGCTAGCGACACCCCATGAGTGAATTAAAAAACAAACTATTGTAAAACATCCTGAAGCACTTAAGAAGAGCATTATCAGACAAAATTATTTGACCAAGTTATATTGAGATATTAGGACAGCTGACCATAGGCTTTTTATTCATCTGATCGTTGATGGCAAGACCAGCACTTGTTGCCCATCTCTAGTTGTCCTTGAGAACTTGAGATGGTAGCAATGAGGCACATTCTTGAACTGCTGGAATCCTTATGGAGTAGGCGTAGTGCTGTTAGGTAGCTAAAATTTTAAACCAGGTTGCAGTGAAGAAATAGTGATATAGTTTCATGCCTAGATATTTTGTGAGTTGTGAATTTGATGTTGTTCCCATGCTTCTGCTGCCCTTGTCTTCATATGTGGTAGAACTTGTAAGTTTGAAAAGATCTTGCCAAGCCATTGTACTGCATCATGCATATGGCAATGATTGCTGCCACTGCATGTTGGGAATGCATGTTTAAATTGGTGGATTGGATGGTAATTAATTGAATCTTTTATCCAGGACGGTGTTGAGCTTTTTCTGCGTTTTTGGAACCGGACTTATCCATACAAGTAAAGAGTATTTCATTAAATTCATGAGCTGCACCTTACAGATGGTGAATGAGCTTTAGGGAGTTGATTAGATTAGATTACATTAGATTAGATTAGATTACTTACAGTGTGGAAACAGGCCCTTCGGCCCAACAAGTCCACACCGCCCCGCCGAAGTGCAACCCACCCATACCCCCACATCTACCCCTTACCTAAACTACGGGCAATTTAGGATAGCCAATTCACCTGGCCTGCACATCTTTGAGAGGTGCAATATGACAGAATTCCCAGCCTCTGAGCTATCCTTATCTTCTCAAGGAGCTATGTGATACAAATGATGGTATAGTATATTTTTGCTATACTGTTAACCAAGAGACCCAGCTAATGATCTGAGGGCCATTGAACCATGCCACAGCAAATGGTGGAATTTGAACTCAATAAAATGAAAATCTGGAATTATGAGCCTAATTATGACCATGAATCCAGTGTTGATTGTCAGAAAAAAAACATCTGACTGACTAATGTTCTTTAGAGAAGTAAAGTGCCAACCTTACCTGGCCTGGTCTAAATGTGACTCCAGACCCACTTCAATATGGTTGACTCGTAACTGTTCTCTGTGCATTAAGGATGGACAATAAATGCTGGGCCCAGCCAGCAATGCCCTCATCCCTTGAATCAATAAGAAAAGGACTGAAAGCATATTTTCTATTGGTACTACCTGCAGCTATAAAGATGAAGTGCTGAACATTGAAGTGGGCGTGTGTAACTGTTATAGGATTGAATGTCACACAGCAGTGATATTCAATAGATTTAGTAGTCTTCAATGTATATTATAGGCATCCTTAAATGTCTTGAAATTCAGTTTGTACTGTTATATTTTTACTGTTGCCTGCAACCTCAAGACGCAATTCCCTAGGCTGTGTTGTCACAAAATCCTTCTTGGTAATATTCTGCAGCATCAAAACAACCAATATTTGTCATCCTATTTCCTACTTGACACACCTTCCCTAAAGGTAGGTAAGATTCCCATGGGTCAGCAATGAGAGAACTGCTATGGATGGGTGGGCTTTACTTAGCCCTCTCATAATGAGGAAAATTGGCAGTTGGTGCTGTTGGAGGCAGCTTTTCCATTACTGCTTTGGGATTGCTGTTCCAGAGGTGCCAGGGAATGTTAGCTTCTGAGAAATGTTCTCATTTGCTTTATAGTACTGTGTCTAAAGGCAGGGTGTTTGCTAATATTTGGTATTTTTAATGACATGTAACTCTACATTCTAACATATTTTCTAATTAGCATTTTCATAGAAATAAGTAAAATAAATGTCACTAACTTATAGAATAATAGAATAGCATCACTGCAAATAAACAGCATCAGAGAAGATATTTGGACTCTGATCTTAATGTGAAAGAGATGCAACATACCCATGAAGGTGTTATACAGGGCTTACAGTAAGTATTATACATCTCAAAAAGATCCAAGTGGAATTTGTGACATTTTCCATTATTTTTACTCTGTAAAAAAGTGAAGCTGTTTCTGTTCAATTAGAACAACTAAGGCATGGTTTCATGAAAAAGCTTCCATCAGTGAATAAAGATGACAAAATATACCAGTTAAGTTAATTTTAGTTTGGCAGTCAAATTTGACAAAGTAATAATTTTAGCAGATGTTATGCGATAGAATGTATTTCGTACACTTGCAAAGGAAATTTGGTACTCAGAGGATTAAAAACTTCTAAAATGTTGATTTAAAGCACAACTGCAAAAAGGTTAAAGCTGATGACAAGCTTGAGGTATGTTTGAGGAAATGTGAAAGTGCTTTTTATTTAATAATTTTAAACGGCTTGTATAGGGACAATGTAATAGGAGACTGCAGTTTTTTTTAAAAAAGGAGGAGGCTTGTTCTGTGCCTGTAGTGTGGGCTGACCTCAACTCATTGCTATGACCAGCTGTTGGGAAGTATATGGGTGTAGTCCTGGGTTCCAGCACAACCGAGTCATTCAGGCCCCACATGAGCATCATTTATCCAAGTGGAAGTTGTGGTTTGGAACAGAATATGTTCATTTTTTTCAGTGCTCTCTCTCTCTCTCTCTCACACACACACACACATTCTCTCTCTCTCTATGTGAGAAGTTTCTTCATCGCTTATTGGATTTGGCACCTAACTAAAAAGGAATTTGGGGGATATTTTTCTGTCATATTCAATTAGCGCCCCTGCACCATTCCACTTATGTTTGGTTATTTTTGGAATGGGATTGTTTGTTCTGCATAATGTGTGCAGCTCATTTGTAAATTCGGTGTAGTCCATGGCAGAGTGCTGCTGACCTACTAGTCTGGTTCATGTGACACATCTGTTCATTGCTGGCTCTGTTGAAGGAACGTGGGAGGAAGTAATGTAATCTTCAACCTCTGTCAGGCCCCCTCACATATCATGGTCATCCTCATTTTCATATAAAGTGTGGAAATCTGGCAACACCTTAGGGTCAGTTATGTTCTTGAGCAACATTCCAGCTACAATTACCATACTTCTGCAGGAAATGCTTTGTCTTTGAAGTGCAGACGTTTTCTTCCGATGGGCAAAGAGTTTGAAAAATGTTGTCAATAATTGTTGCCTAATGAGATTCCATCTTCTTGACCTTTGCTGCCAGGGGTGTTCCCTCTCAGAGTTTGTGTTCTTACTTGTAAACCTGGGATATTGTTGAAATCTCACGATTATTTAAAAGCAGCTCAGTCCACAAAGGAGACTTTGTTCTGGGTTAGACCCAGAAATGGGATAGATTCTAATGTTTCCAGTGGAAACCCGAACAAATCGGCTATTCTGTGTTAAATCTGATATTCTCCCAGGAGTCCTAGGTTCATTGCTAGTTTTTAACTGGAATAGAGATAGTGTAAAACAAACTGCCTCTATCTTGCTGCTGCTGCTATTTCCATGCAATGCAAATGCCAATCCAGTCACATCTGCATCTACTGATGGTGCCACATTGACATATGTTCTGCATCTGGTCTTGTGTGCGTCTTAGGCTGTGATTTTTCTCTCTTTTAATTTTTACTTATGCTTCCCAACTGTGAATTCAATGTAAATAGCGGTACAAATCACTCTGCTCTCAATGCCCATCTGCTTGAGCTAAAGTAGACTGGACTTATTCAAGGTTTGTGTGCAAACCTATCCATACTTAAGCTTTCACAGAGCACAAGTCTCAGGAGATCATTAACAGCAGTAAATGTGATACTGCCAAAACTGGACTCTGCAATCTATAACAGGAACAGTTTTAAAAAATAATCAGCAAAGACTCCTGGTGGCTTTGTCACAACTCCTTCTTGGAGAGCAAACAGAAAAAACTTGAAAGTTGTACATATACATTGTGCCTTTCACTGCAAGAGGTCCCAAAGCATTTTACAGAAATGATGTACGTTTGAAAAGTAGTCATGGATCTTTTGTAAGAGATGCAGCAGCCAATTTGTGCACAGCATTGTCTCACAAGACACTCCTAAGATACTTTATCTGTGCAGTCATCGAGTCATAGAGAAGGAGAGCATGGAAAAAAACCCTTCAGTTCACCTCGTCCATGCTGACCAGATATCTTAACCTAATCTAGTCCGATTTGCCAGCACTTGGCTCGTATCTCTCTAAATCCTACCTATTCATATACCCATCTCGATGCCTTTTAAATGCTGCCTTTGTATCAGCCTCCACCACTTCCTCTGGCAGCTCATTCTTACACACACCACCTTAGGTCCCTTTTATATCTTTCCCCTCTCACCCTAAACTTATGTCGTCTAGTTCTGGTCTCCCCCACCTCAGGGAAAATACTTTGTCTATTTATTGTATCCGTGCCCCTTATGATTTTATAAACCTCAATGAGGTCACCCCTCAGCCTCCAACACTCCAGGGATAAAAGCTCCAACCTAATCAGCCTCTCCTTATAGACCAAATCCTGCTTTGATCTCCTCATTTCAAATTATGCCTAAATCAGCTGCACATTTTTCAAAGATTCCAACAGTGAACAGGTACGCGAATAAAAGAATCTGATAGAGGTCTGAGTAACTAGAGCGAGAGATGTGGCAGAATTGGACACAAAGTTCAATAAGGCTTAACTCAACTCTGTCTTTTGCTATGCTGTGAGGAGGGTTTCTCTCCAGACAGCAGTGAGTTGCCAATTGAGGGGGATGATAGCTTGTTAAATGACTTACTTAAGGCCCACCTTGCTTCATTAATATTCAACTTCCTATCTCACCACACCTTCCAAAAAAGCTAAATGTTGAGGATTCCTGACATGAAGGTCAGAAAGGGTGGTCAGAACCTGGTGACTGTATTTCGCCTCTGGCTGCAAGGAGTCTCCATGCTGCTCAGCTTATAGCAACATCTCAGGGCATGAAGCATCATTTCCAGATACATGCAACCCTTATCCATGAACGCTGGCATCAGGTATTTGCCAACAGCTCCCCCCAACAAACCAAAAAACAATATAGCCTTGTTCAAACCACTTGCACGATGCTTAGGAAGCGTAGACTTGTGTTACAGGATACTCCAGCAAATAGGGTTGAAAGACTGCAACTGAAACACTTTGCACATGGGAATAGGCACCGAGCTCACCATTGCACTAGCCTATATCTCAGGATTGCTCACTTGCTGTCTCAGTATTTGCTCATTTAGTATCTACCTGCATGTTTGCAGCCTCCATGCTTTACTTTGTCTACAATATCTATTAATGTGTTGGTACTTAAGTAGGCAAAAGTGAGGACTGCAGATGCTGGAAACCTGAGTTTAGATCAGAGTGGTGCTGGAAAAGCACAGCAGGTCAGGCAGCATCTGAGGAGCAGGAAAATGGACATTTCGGGCAAAAGCCCTTCATCAGGAGGGCTTTTGCCCGAAACGTCGATTTTCCAGCTGCTCGGATGCTGCCTGACCTGCTGAGCTTTTCCAGTACCACTCTAATCTAAAATCTGTTGGTACCTAAGCCAGAGCCAAAGGCTATCAGTACTGCTGTATTGATGTGCCTTTTCATGTAGATCCACATATAAGCTGTTTGTCAGTAGAAATCTGTCTGGGATATTGGGAGAGGACTTCTTGATGTCTGAGACACTGATTAAACACTTGCAACATGTGCCAGTTGCTTGTATCACACTGCACATGTATCCATTCAGAAGGCTGTTTTGGACACCGAGTGGAGGACTTGTACTCAATCCACTTGGTGGGGGAGTGCTTTGTCTGCCTTCTATTAATTATCCAATCTTCTAACCATGCTAATATACTACTCACAACAACATGAGCTCTTATCTTATTAAACATGTGTGGAAACTTATCAAATTCTTTCTGGAAATCCAAATATATTGCCTCTACGGGTTCCCTTTATCTAGCCTGCTTTCTACTTCCTCAAAGAAATGGAATAAATTTGGCATGCATTATTTTGCCTGAATGAAGCCATGTTAGCTCTACTTGATTTTATTACATATTTTGAAATGCTCTGCTATTAAATCCTTCAGTCCAGTGTTTTCACAATGACAGATGTTAAGCTGCCAAAAAGGGATGGGATGTCAAGGCTCAGGTGTGAAAGGTGGGAAAGCAGAGGGATATTTTAGAGATAGAAGAGGAAAATCAATGTATATGGGGTTCGACAGAATAGCTTTGGAGGGTATTGTAGGCTCCGGGAGTGGGTAGTATTGACAGTGACCAGCACAGTGGTTTGCACAGCAGAAGCATAGAGGAAGAGGGTAGGCAACATTAAGGTGTAATGTTGATGTCCAGGGAGCAGAGAGGACTCTCAAAGATGAAGTTCAATATGATAGGTCTGTGGCTGTGTCCACCTCAAGCTGCATTCCCTACCCTCACTTCATGTTCGCTCGATGTACAATGCAACTGAAAAATGGCTCACACAACATCCAGGATGAACAGAGTTAATACCTGTTTGTTGAGCAAAGCTGCAGGATCAATGTTGCTGTACATTAGAATGTTGAAGGGGCCGTTTACAAGACCCAGCTACATTTCATTTGCAATGATTTTGTTACACATGGTCTGAGTTGGGAAGAGGGTAGGAGCATTCCCTTTTAATAATTATAATGATAATTGTGTATTCTGGCAAAATGCAAATAAATTTTAGTGAAAACTCAGGGCGATGCGGTCACATAATGTTTATCCCATTGCACGAATAATCCGGAGATTCAGGTTAATGGTGTGAGAACAAGGTCATATCCAAATATGGCAACTGGTGGAATTTTTAAAAAAAATTCGAGAATTGGAAGCTGATGTCAAAAATGGTACTCATAAAAACTATCATTAATTATCACAAAAAGCCATCTAATTCACGAGCGTCCTTTTAAAGAAGAAAATCTTCAGTCCTTAACAGGTCCAGCCTACAAGTTAGCCACTCAGATAAAACATAAATCAAAATAGGCATGAAATGCTGCACAGAAGTTTCCCCTTCTTGGCATGGCACAAGAGACCTTGGGAAATGTGGAGTGTTTGGTGAGAAGTTTTTAAAAATCAGGTACTTGATGCTGAGAAAGGTCTTCCCAATTTTTCACTTGAGCCTTAAAGAGTGATTTCAGAACTGAGTGGTGATCAAGCTGTATGCCATTCTGTGCAGAGCAATTGGCCTGACAATGTGGATCACAGCATTGGCTTTCAGTTCCAGGAGTCACTGCTGCGCATGAAGGTTCACACAGAAGTTTTAAATATTAGAGAGAATGCTGGTGGTGATTACCTTAATTCCAGGCATATGCATTTCAAACAATTCCCAACTCAGTTTCATAGAATCGTGACACTGTGGAAGCAGACAATTCAATCCGTGGAGTTCATACTACCCCTCTGAACAGCATCCCACCCAGACCCACCCTCCCAACTCTATCCCTACAACCCTGCATTCCCATGGCTAATCCACCTGGACACTATGGGCAATTTAGCATGGCTAATCCACCCCCTAACCTGCACTTCTATAGACAGTGGGAAGAAACCAGAGCATCCGGAGGAACAACACACCAACATTGGGAGAATGAGCAAACTCCACATGATCATCCAAGAGTGGTATCGATGCCAGCTCCCTGGCACTGCAAGGTAGCAGTGCTAACCACTGAGCCACTGTGCTGTGTCTGTACGTCATTTCCAATTCTCTCTTCTCCTCTGAAAACATTGTTGACTTGTAAATCTGAGCAGCTTACTGGCTGCTTGTCTTGGCCATCATCCATCAGGTTCTTTACATGCCCCAAGACTTCCATCCTACTTGACACTTCATCTATACAAGTCAGCATTAGACATGCCAACCACCAGAGTCAACACATCATCGTGCCTGCTCTTGAATCAAATCTCATACCACCTTTGTCCATTAGCCCTTTACTTTTGGAACTCGGCACACCTACAACCTAGATGCTTCTGCTAGGTAGCTTTGTAAGCAACGTCACATACACATCTCATGCATCTAGGCAGGATGCACCTTAGATTGCTTTCCTAGCATTCAGTCACTAACATCAGCACTGATCTACACACTGCTGACTTCTGGATAGGTGACATTGCTTTTTAGATACAAAGGCACTTTAGTAGTCAATTTCAGGCCACAGCATATACCAGCAGCTCACCTGGTGAATACACTGCATATTCTTTGTGCAAATGGTCATATTGTACTATCAAAGGGGAGCTGTCCTTAGCGGTAGCTATGGTCAGTCAAACAATTGCAGAACAGTCAATCAAGGCACTCATCTCATTCCATTTCAAGAGATTTGTCACAGTTGGTTGGTCCTACCAGAATCTAGAGACCCATGTCTTTGCAGGCCAGAGATTGGGCCACAGTTGGTCTGGCAGGTCAAGTCCATCTAGTCTAGGTTTACTTGTAGAATAGTTGGGGTGCTACAGAGATATGAGTCGAAGGATGGGAGTGGGACAGCTCTTCCTGTCATGAAATAAAGGCAATGTAGAGTATGATGGAAATAGATAGAAGGACACTTGGTGGACTTGCATTAGCATAAGAGATTATGAGGTTTTGGAGTAAGAGTGTAGGAATTACAGAGGTCAGGAAGGTTCAGTACTTTTGGAGGATGAGGTGGGTGACTGTTGTTGAGTGGACATGATATTTGCATTGTCAATAACCTTAGTAAGCTGAGTGTGCAGTGGCAGAGTTAGGATGACTGATGGTCCTGAGAGTGAGGTGTAGCAGAAAGAAAATGGTGGGACTTAAATGAATACGGAAGATCATCAACCTTCTTTTGAGTACTGTCCGCTTCACTGACAACATGGCACCAACTAGGGTTGCCATAAGTTGAAGCTGACTTGATTTGGTGTCCTAAAAAAAGGACAACAGTCCTCTCTGTAGGCCCATCCATCAACATTTCCAGGTCTCTATCTGTGAAGATGAGAATAGGCTTTCCTTCTCTCTGATCCCATGTCCTGAATGTACAGGCTCAAGAACCATGTTGTGAGGAGCTGCCTCTGACTTTCAGAATTTGCATTGCTGTGTGGATGGGCTTTAAATATGGTACCAGTGACATGGACGCTGGGGACTGTTGGCAGTGGCGAGCACATCATAGAGTCCCTACAGTGCAGAAAGAGGCTATTCAGCCTATCGAGTCTGCAAACTGCAAACCTCTCAAACAGCATCCAACACAGCCCCAGGCCCCCACCCTATCACCATAGCCCCACAGTTATCATGGCCAACCCACATAACCTGCACATCTTTGGACAGTGCAAGGAAACCAGAAAAACAGGCAGAAACTCACGTAGATAGAAGGAGAACATGAAAATTTCAACAGAGAGTTGTCCAAGACTGGAATCAATCCCAGGTTCCTGGCACTGTGAGGCAGCAATAGTAACCACTGAGCCACCATGCTGTCCACCTGTCTGCCATCTGTCACAGCACCTGATTTCTTGAGAAACTCACCCAAGAGCCTGTTTACACAATGAGTGAGGTGAAGAATGGAGGATTTGTGAGGACCAAAGCTCCGGACAATGTTGAACAAGGGATGATGTCTTTCACGTGCTAAAACATTTATTTGTAAAATGGGAAAGTCCTGCCTGCTGGCTGTGACTGCAGTGTCCACATCCCATGAGTGAACGTTTAAAAATTGCTTCTCAAAACATATGCAATTTTGAGCACCAGAATTTCCTATTGTGGCTAAAAGGGATGCCCAACCTCAAGCATTTATCACATCTGTTGCTGTATCATGCTCACATAAGCAAAAGGGACAGCTGGTAGAGATGCGTAACTGCCTTCTGATCAGTCCTGCCCAACATCGAAGTAGTTATAGCAACATAGTTATATGGAAGATATACCTAAAATCCCTATACATAAGCTGCACCTTGATGTAGGTTTTTGTGACCCTGTGGGAGTGGGGAGAAGGTAATTGGGGAAAAAGATGTGAAGTTTAATGGTGGAATAATCCTGTCAATAGTAATATCACATTACATCTTATAAATTCTTTCAGTTTGTGGCGCTTCCCATTTTTTTTCATAACATCTACATTTCTGCTGCGAATGTGATTAATTGTTGCTCAAAAAATAAACCTTTTGAAATCTGTGATATTACACCATTTCTGTTAAAAAGGCACCACTTCCACTTTTTGTCGAGTTCTAGAAGCTGGTTCCCTCTAATGGCACATGGAGTGATGAGTAACATTGATGGGTTCCATAATTTCTTGAGCATTGTGACTGCCAGTGTTAATTTCCTAACAGTAACTCTCTGAACAACTAAATATTTGAAGAGCCCTTAATAATACTTCCTGAAGTGCTTGAAAACTTTAATACTTCACTCGGTGCTTCCCAACCTCATGGCACCACATTTGCAATGGAAACTTGTTGGGATGTTTGGGGTGTCATCTACTGGCTGTAGAATTGGAGAGAGATCTTCCTCTGGAGATAAGCTGAATCACAAATAAATCAGCCACTGGAAGGCATTCTCCTGGAATTCAAGGGTGCTTGTCTCACCTACTCACACTGCCAGGCAATCAGAGGCCAACAGCTGTAGTGCCCTGCAGCATCACAAGGTGCTGCAGTAAAAGCACGTACCAAAGTCCCAGAATGGTAGGACAGCCCAGTCAGCAGCAAGGACAGTGTCAGTTGACCATGAGCATCTCCACAGTGAATTTAATTCAGGTATGGCACAACCTGTCCTAATGAAATCATCTTCCCATTTCCTCACTCACCACCAATAAATGCAGAGGTGACGATGTTGGACAGGGTTGGACAAAGTCAAAAATCACATGACACCAGGTTATAGTCCAACAGGTTTTTTGAAAACATAAGGTTTTGGAGCGGTGCTTTTGACCTTGACCACTAATGAATGTGTAAGATTCCACCTTTCATCTCATGAATGTAAGAGTGGGCTATTTTCTTTAAATTTCAAACAGGATTGAAAGTCCTTTTTAATTACAACCTTTAGGCAGGCATTTAATTGTTGATTTAAGCTGACACCTGATAGCCAAGGTTTAGACTTTCGGCTGTAACTTCTTCCAGACCTACAATCCACTAAGAACTTTATGTTCCTCCAATTGTGACCTTTTATGTATCCCTGATTTCCTTCTCTTCACTACTTGCCAAGTCTTCAGCTGCGGCGCTCCTAAGTTCTGGAATTCCTTTTTTTTGTATTTTACACCTCTTCACTTGTAAGGAGCTCTGTAAACTGCCCTCCCTGGGAGGATATGAAACAGTATAATTTCACAATGAAATCACTCTTTTCATATTTGAGATATGAATCTTCTCACTTTTTGCTCACACTACAAAGTGATGCAAATCTCAAAGGCATGTCTTTTAAAATTCTTGTCAGGCAAAGAAGAAACAGAGCTCAATTTTGTCTCTGATTATATTGCATTCCTGAGAAGTGAAAGTTTTCAGAACATTGTAAGGAAATATAGAAAAAAAATCAATTCTTCTGAATAAATACAAATTGTTCCAGTTGGGATCAATTCAGAGTTTTTACTAGGTTCTGTTTTCATCACGATTGCTTCTGTAGTCAGTAGTGAGGAAAAATGATATGGTAGGAACACAAGTAAATACACAGTGTTTGAAGCCATCCAAGATCTCTGTTTATGTTGTCAGTCCCCATAGAAATCACTTTCAATTTGGGTCAGTTCGCTTTGACCAGAATGAGATCCTCTCGGGTTTGTCATGAGACTTTCCCTGGAGTGAATTCATCCAGCACAAAATGTGCACTCACCTATCAGAAAGAGTGATTAACGTTTCAGCTGAAATCAGCCGGAGTTTCCCATACATCCAGTTATAACAGCATGACATGAATCTCCTCCTTCACCACCGCAGTTAACTAGAAAATCAAACATAGGGTTCTCTTCCCCTGCAGAATCCTCACAAAAAGCATGTAAGTCTAACCAACTGCGCTTGCAGTGATCTTGCTCCAAATGTAAGCAGAAAGCATAAGTGTAAACAACATGATTTTTAAAAAATCATTCATGGTTTGAGGGCATCCCTGGCTTAGGCAGGATTTATTGCCCATCCCTAATTTTCTAGAGGGCAGTTAAGAATCAACCATATTGCCATGGCTCTGGAGTCACATGTAGGCCAGACCAGGTAAGAATAGAGGATTCCTTCCCTAAAAGGCATTAATGATCCAGATGCATTTTTCCTGAAAATCGATTGATGGTTAAGATTAGACTCTTAATCCTTGATTTTTATTGAATTCAAATGTTGACTATCTGCCATGGTGGGATTCAAACCTAGGTCCCCAGAACATTACATGGGTCTCTGGATTAACAGTTTAGCGATAATATCACTCGGCTGTCACCTCCCCTTAATATTCCAATTGTATTGTAGAGTGGCTGGTTGCAGGCTATAAATGTTCAGTATTTGTCACCTGGAGATAACATTGACAATTTTCCACAAACAGGCATTTTATTTTAGTTTCACAAGTAAACATTTCAACAAGGTTTCGCTATGTATCATAAAAAAACCTGAAGAGAACTGTATTTTGGACTGGGATGGGTAATGTAGGGGGAGGGTATGAAAAAAACCAGAGTAGAAGTGAAACCAGGGTATATTTAGTTCAACAGTTTACTCAACCCACACCAATACCATGCAATCTTTCCCAGAACAAAACCTCCAGAAAGACTTGTAGAAGCTGTCAATCACAGAAGCTGGCAACAATAGACAAATTGCACAATGTAAAATCCATGTCTAATTTCTAACTGCCATCTGAGTTGTTACCTGATTAAAACAATACAATTTAAAATTGTCTTCAAAATCTTGCTCGTAAATTCATGTTTAAAACTATCTCAGATATTTTACAGAGCAATAATCTGTCAATCAGATGGCCTAAGTTTCAATGATAACCTTAAATGGCAGGCAGCCTTTGATTGGTGCATTTGTCATGCACTCAATAAGATACAGCCTTGAATGACAATTATGCAGTTCATTTTAGGGTCTCTGGATTGGCTTAATGCCATTGCATCAACCTGAACACCTTTGGGGTTAATTTCATAGCATGATTGATATTAGTTAAGGAAAAGGTGTGATCGAGATTGCCTTCCCTTTTTCAAAGAAAATAATGTTCTGGCAGCAAGTGAACCATTTCAGGCAGAATGACATTTAGGCTATTGGAATTCCTTCTGTTTACAGTTTTAATTAAGTGAACACCAGATATTTTGCATACACAGTAACTTTAAGTAAAATTTGTCACATAAGAAATTTTGGTTCTGCCATTTTAACATGTGCCAACAGATTTAACAAAAAATGCAACATTTCTCAATCAACCAAGAAAAACGTGCTGCAAAATACATCAGGGTTATTGCTGATATTGTTAACCGTGTTTCTGTCTCCACAGTTGCTGTCAGATCTGTTCAATATTTCCAGCATTTCCTGCTTTTATTTTAGCTCTTCAACACCAATGGGTACTTTTCCTTCATACTTATTTAACTGAGCCATTACAAAGTTGGGAAACGTTAAAACTTGATCTTAAATGAAGGCATTTAAATCCATTCCAAAAGTTTGACCATATGGGAGACTATCTTCTTTGAAACAAAGTCACCAGAAGACTATTCAGCATGATGATATCATGCAGTGTGGTATTATATAGCATACTTTTATGCTCCAGTGTGATTTACTTTGTTGTAATTTCTGTGAGAGATTTCCAAGAAATGAGCCTTTAAGTGACGAATAATTTTGTGCCCAATTCCTTCTTTGGTGCATTTGAGACTATCATGTGTGTTTGATACTTAAACACTAATGGGGGAATAGAACAGGATTCATAATTCAAAAATACTTCAACTTTACTGTGATGTTACGAATCCATATAATCTCCTTGCAATTTTCTTCTTTTTCTCCTGTTATTTATCAGTCAAACATTGCAGAGCTACTTCATAAATTTAGCCTAATAGTAAAGTTTAAGAAGATGCTCGTACCTCTTTGCTGAAGTGCTATGTCATACATTGGATAGCAAAAGGCCAATTTATTTTAAAGTAATGGTTCTATGTAATTGACAATCAATTTGGAATCAGTTGTGTTGGAAGTGTTAAAATCTGTGCATAAATAAAGTAAATTTATCAATATTTGCTATATAGTCATCCTTTCTGAACAAGGAGGCATATGTCTTTCTTCCCCTCCCCCTCATACTAGCGCACTACCAATTTATTCTCGTGAACTTCACTGAACTGTGCCGTATCCTTTTGATAATCATTTTCCCCGCCACACAATTATACATAGCATATTCAGCCAGCACAGCATTCCATTTATTACTGTGTTTTTCAGCAAGTACATGACTTCAAATTACATAGTAACTGTTGTGTAGAGAGCAGGAAAAAAAGGGAGAACAAACATTGTCCAAGACAACATGTAATTTAAAAAAATACCACCGAGTGCATGACACACTGCAAAAAGAAGTGACGAATCTTTTTTGTTCATACTGCATATTAGCATTCTGAATACAAACCCTGCACTTATCCTCTGTTAGGTAAATATTTGCATTTTTTTAAATTGATATTTACATTTCATCTTTGATGTGAGAATACTGTAGTTTCTGGAAAAGTTTTAAGCTTATCACTGATAATTTTTGTTAAATGATTGCCCTGTGAAAAATATATTTCCAGGATGGGGAGTTTGACTGGGTAGTTGAAGCAGAAGACAAACTTCTGAGTGAACTGCAAGGCTACAATAAATGGTTTGGGCACTGTAATAAACCACCAGAATGAGCTGTGCTGGATTTATCAATTTGAACTCATGGCTAAACAACCTTGAACTATCATTTGCGTCAGTTAAAATGTTAGCAGTTTGAAGTTAAATGGGCATCAGTAGCTTCTGTTGTGATGTTATTGCTTTTTGGGTACATATTGCTGTTGGTGTAGACATTTTAAAAAAAATTAACATTGTCACTCTCCAATTATTGGTGGTTGACTTAAGATACTGTTCGGCAAATGTGTATGAGTCTTTTAACTTTTTTTTGCGAAAGTTGTTGCTCAGATAGTTCCAATACCTCAGAACCAAACAGCATTTGCAGAAGTATTCATGTGTTGCTTTGGACATTCCAATAGGTATATTCTTAGAACACAGGGAAATTCCATTCTCAGAAAATGGTTAAATGTGAGTGCTTTCCCCAAAGGTTCACAAGCTGAAACAATACTAACAACAACAACTTGTATTAACATAGTGCCTTAAGTATGCCAAAATCTCATCCAAAGATCTATCAATCATATACTAACTCAAACTAAGTGCCAATCTGCCATTTTATACTTGCAAATTTGCATTGGGTCTTACACAGCAACACTTCGAAGTTAAAATTCTCAGGCTGACTAACTTTGTTTTGGCCAGCTGTTAGTTTCATCAAATTTCATTGAGTGTTTCCCTCCCTGAGGCCTCATCAGTTCCACTTCACATCGACTTTGCATGTAAAATGACATTAAGCCACATAAGAAGCTATTAGAACAAACAGTTAAAATCTTGTTCAGAATAGGTTAAAATGAGTTTGTGAGAAAACAGAGGTAGAAAGAGAAAAGGTTTTGAGGTGGAATTCCAGAATTTCGAGTCCAGGGAGCTGAAGGTGTGATGCCCAACAGTGCAGTGATGAAAATTGAGAGATGTAAAAAAGATTAGAATTGGAGAAGTGTTGAGACCGAGGAGGGTTGTGGAGCTGGAGAAAATTACAGAGGAAGGGATGGAAAGACCTAGAAAGGGATTTGAAAATATGAATAAGGGAGCAGAATCTTTCCAGGTCATTACTAACTTGGACTATGGAGAAAAATTTGAGAGAATTGCTTGAACTGTTGGTGAAGATGGGGGAAAGGTGGTGAGGGACCCGAGTGAGGAAGTAGGCTTCAGAGAGGACTTGCAGGTTTAGTGGTGTGGGGGAATTGGGTGGGTGAGATATCTGAGGTGACATGATGCGTGCAGTAGTGGTAAAGCATGAGGTTTGGTTGGAGTTGAGAACAGTAGCAGAGGTAGAGTGAGTGTGATGGAACAGAGAGAAGATAGTGACCCTGATGTAGCAAAGAAGGGAGTGTTAGTTTTGTTCTGAAGTGCTGGATGTTCCTGCAGATGGCTGAGACTGCACTGAACCTGGTGACAAGTTGAGCCCGACTCATTGTTACCTGGTGTCATGTCCTCCCCTAACAGTTCTGTGGGAAGAAGACTCCACAACATCATATTCAGAGGGACTTTCAGGTCCATGTCTACAAAGCAGGACACAAATTTTCCCTTATCACCCATGCCTGGGCAAATATCAGGAGCCGTGCAGGGCACCTTCTAGCTGAAAATGGCTTTTTAAAGATTGCATTGGTGCCATGGATCACTGGATATCCTGGCAGCGGTGAGTGCAGCGAAGGAATTGGGAGAATTGGGCAGGCAAGGGGGAATGGTAGATAGTTAATAGGTTTGGAATGCTAGCATGAGAAAACTCTCTAGGCTCCAGGGGGGAAACCCTTAATGAAATTTGAAGAAAATACCATTTAGCTGAAACAAAGTTATTCAGCCTGAGAATTTTAACCTCAATGTGTTGCTGCATCAAGAGCCAATGCAAGTTTACAAGTATAAAATGGCAGAATGGCACTTAGTTTGAGTTAGTATATGAATGATAGATCTTTGGATGAGTTCACTTTCAGGATGTTAGAAAATGGGAAGGCAGTTTCCTTAGTATACACTGCTTCCAGTAATAATCTCTGTGTGACTATATACAGCAGGTTTTTAAAATTGATTTACAGGATGAGGGTGCACTGGCTATATTAGCATTTATTGCCAAAGGACAGTTTAAGAGTTAACCACATTACTGTGGGTCTGGAGTCACATGTAGGCCAGATCGGTGGGGATAGTAGTTTCCATCCCTGAAAGATATGAGTGCACCAGATGGGTTATTATAACAATCGACATCAGTTCCATGATCATCATTGGACTCATCACTTCTAATTTTGATTGAATTCTAATTTCATCATCTGCTCTGGTGGTGGTTTGAACCTAGGCCCCCAGGACTTTATCTCAGTCTCTGGATTAAGATGGATTAAGATTAATCACTAGGCCATCACCTCCCCCAGTGACAGAGAATTGCCTTTTGAGAACTGGAGAGAATTAGCTGTGATGGTCTAATGCTATATTTGAAATAACTCCACAGAGGTTGTATCCCGCCACCAAGTCACCTTTTATTTAACACATGGAGAGTCGTTGACAGATCCAGGTTCCTCAGATCCAACTCTCAGAGAGAACAGGATGTCTAACACTGCTGTTCATTTTTTTTCCCGTCATCAAGTCACCCTTTATTTACATGTAAATTGTACTTAACACTGAGCCAGCTCCCTCAGCTCTTAGACTGAACGGAACCTCTGACACCCCTGTTCATATTTTTTTCCCAGTGACAAGCAGTGCCCTTTTCATCAAAGGGGACACTCCTCTTCTTATCTGTTAGTCAGGGCTCCCTGATTGGACCAGATTAACAACCTTGATTAAGGAATTCATATTCGATTAGGTCCACCTTGCTGACCTCATTGTTTATCTGCAACTGCTCAGGGGTGACCCTCTTTAACGTGGGATAGTGGTCAGAATGAGTCCTTGAACACCTCTCTGAAACTGACCTTGGCCTTCACTAGGGATAGATATATAATGGGTGCTCTTCTTTGTTGTGAGACTGGTTAATGGCAGAGCTCCACTGATACCATTTCTGCAAGCCCTGGATTGGAAGAGCAGCAGGAAAAAGGCACAAGAAGCCAAGCAGAGAATTCTAGATGAAAGCTTGGGTAGACTTTGACCAAGACCAAAGGTGGCAGAGGTTGATGTTCATGTCAAAATGCCATCTTAGAGCTATCTACTGGAGCTCTGCCAAACTATCAATGGTGGGGATTCATTGCTGCTATTTCAGGTCATTGTGAAAAGAAGCAGTGACATTTGAAGGGGACTATATTAGGATAGAGTAGAATATCTCAATGCCCCATGTTCTTTTTCCCAAGGCACCATCTCTCTTCATTTCAAGTGTGATCATACAGAAAGATCCAGACATTACCTTCAAGGTTCTCCTATAAGAATACACATAACGGATGAACCTGGAATGTTTCCACTGCCTGTGAGACCAATGTCTGGAATGAGACAATGCCTTTGAGAAAGGAGAGGCAAAAAAAGAGTGGAATTTAATGCCATCTCCTGAGACCTTTGGACCTTCACAGGACTATTTGGAGGGTGCATTGCCAGCAGTGCCCACTAGTCCTGATAGCAATAAGGACCTGACAGACTCTGACTGGTTGGCAATACGTTTTGGGGTCGGGAAGTGGGATTGCCACCTCTGGGGTTCTTGATCCTGGGGAAAACTCTCCACTAGACACTTAAATGCCTGACTGGGACTGTGATCACAAGGTCAGGGTGGAAGGGACAATATGGGCTTCTCACTGGCTCTCTAGCTGATGGGCGAGAGTTCATATGCATGAATTAAATTTTGCCCTTCTAGTGGGTCTGTCCAAGTATGTAAGGTCTCACCACTATCATTTGATAGGAATGAACAACTTGTTTTATCAAAGGTTTTGAATGATTTAGGCTTGAGCTCCTCTTTCTGGCTGGATCATTTTGTCAATGTTAAATTGACTGTATTCCTGGAGATTACAACACATAAACTCTCTGCTCCAGCCAGTCAAACAGCCTTTTTTTTCCACCTTAATCTCTACTATTTTTACAACTAATCATCAAAAATATTCAAAGTTTTTTTTAAAAACTGCACCATTTTTAATATGCTTATGATTTTTCTCCTGGGTTGTTCACTGCAGGATCTATGGCATTAATCTTTAATTCCTGGAGCCTTCAGGACAATCCTGGAGGGCTGGCAACTCTAATCAGGTCCTGTGCAGAGACTAGGGAAATAGTTTGTTATAATAAAAGGTCTAAAATAACAGTGTTTGTAATAACAAGGTTGTACTGTATATTATAACTAGTTCAATCAAAGAATCAAAGGCTCTTTCTAGTTCACGTACAAATGTTTATCATCATCCATATCCAACTAGGAAGGGAATAATTCCAGTCCCTAACCATAGTAATATGGTAATTACAGCAATTGAGATATATAGCTTGAACCTTTAAAATAATACAACAGTAGTGGAAACCTGGTGTAAGCAAATTCCTGATGCAAACAAACTGCTACCATGCTCTAACTTATCAGTCACAGTGTTCTTTTTTTGAAAAAAACGTCAATTGATCTTCGCAATTTTTCTTTCTTTTCTGCAAGGATGAGTAAAATTTACATAAAATTTGAAGAAATTTAGCAGAAAATTCTATTTTCATAGTTTATATTAATGAAGCGCAATAAAGGTCTGTAGAACAAATGAGATTTTACTTAGAAACAGGAAGCTACCATCAGTCGTAACAAGCCCATTTGACAGTTCAGTTTTGCCCTCTCATAGTCCACCAAACCCTTCTCCCTAGAAACACATCTAATTGAATCCATATATGTCTTCTTTGATGGCCTTTCTTTGTAATGTACTTCACAGGACCATTTGGCTTATTTGGTGAAAAATCTGTTTGACTTCCTTTCTGGCTCCCACTTCCCTATTTTTTAAACTCAAAACCCTTGTTTCTGACCTCATCACAATGTAGTGTATGTACAACATTTCATTGTGTTTTACAAATGTGACATACAGCATACAGTTGCTTTGAAACAGACATGTAGGATAGAAAAAATAGATATGTGGATTGGGGAAATGTGAGGGAATTTGTCAGGCTTAGATGTTTTAGTGTTAAACGGGAAATTCTGCCAGCTTAAAAATGGTAATTTTTAATAGCTTTCTGAAAGAAAAACAGCCTGTGTTCTAGTCTGCATACTTTATAAGTAAAGAGAAGTCAACTTGTGACACTGCATTTATTTTCACCAAAGGGGAATACCATTTGTTCTCCCTACCCTAGCTAGAAATCAACTGTCTTTGTATTGTTATGAGATGTAAATGAGACTTTTGCAACAGTGTTAAAAAAAGGAACATGTTTCTTTACTGTAATAGTATAGTTTACAAGTGGAGTGTGATGGCACCCAGAATCATGTACGCTTAAATATTTAATATCTTTACAAAGTTAGCTAAGATTTTTGGAGCTCATTAAATTATTGATGAGCCAGTTACCAAGTGGCAACCATTACACACAAATTGGATAGTTGAAAGTTGACATTATTACCAGAAACAACCAAATTATATTTTGTCTACTATCATAATGTGTGAAGTGAGGACTTGACATCCTGTATGAGAACAGTAGAAGGGAAAACCAGAATTAGGATGTACAGGTGGGGTGATGCCAAGCTCTGTTTTTGAAAGCCTGTAGATTGTAGGAGGAAGTAGTTCAGGAACTCCACAATCCTAAAATCCAGGAGTAGCAGCAGGTGATAATTAAACTTGTTGAATTTCCCTATATTACAGAGGGTTTGAAGGGAGACATTATTTCTACTCTGATCTTGATACAACCCTGTTCAGTTTGTTAGGCTTAAGAAATTTGACCACATTAGAAGACTCTCAATAGCATTCCCACCAAATGAAGAGAGCTTTCCACTGTGACTCAAGCAAATTAAGTGGTGTTGTAGGGAGATGATATTAAAGCGGTTGAAGAATTCCAATGATGGATAAACCATCTAGCTTTGAATGTCTCGAAAAAGAAACAAAGTAATTGTGCAAGTGATTAGAAGGAAAGCAAGACCGCTCTTGGCACTTTCTTTGGAGAGATGGAATTTTGATTTTTTTCTACACCTACGTTGGGTCTACTGGTATTTTGCACCAAATAGTGTCATAGTGTAGTTGAATGAGGACCAATTAGGAAGAAGATGGAATAGGAAGCCAAGATCTGCATGCCCAATGGTACTTAGTGTGAGGCAAGGAAGAACTAGTCACTGGATAGGGAGGGGAAGGGAAGTGGAGCTTGAGGTAGGGTGCAGGTAGAGGCCTGAATGTCCCCTTTTTCTTTTGTTATGCTGTCAAATATCTGCTACAGAGGATAAAAAGTCAGTGTTCCCCATTCAAAGTCCCAAGCACGCCCAGGGAATTTACAATGCTTGATTGATTCAGTAAGGACATATCCTTGGAACAACTGTTAATGTTTTAACACGTGGCTGCAGAACAACCTTGGAAAAATGATAATAAGTTCAATCTCGTCACTTATAAAATGGCATTGGATTCAGAGATGGGATTATCACAGAAAGCATACGGTGTGTTAGGTTTTATTGGTAGAGGGATTGAGTTCTGAAGCTGTGATGTCATCACAAAAGGAGCAAATGAAAATTGCAAGAGGTGACGCAGAGGCACTGTTGCCTGACAACACCAAGGCCAAGTTCAATTTTACCCTTGGTTTCTGTCTGTGTGGAGTTTGCACATTCTCCCCATGTCTCCAAGAGTTTCCTCCGGGTGCTCCAGTTTCATCCCATAGTCCTAAGATGTGCAGTCTAGATGGATCGGCCATGCTAACTTGCCCACAGTGTCCAGGGACCTGCAGGCTCAGTGGATTAATTATGGTGAATACAGGGCTACAGGGATAGGGTAAGGAGGCTGGGTCTGGATAGGATGCTCTTCAGAGGGTCTGTGTGGACACAATGGGCCAAATGGCCTGTTTCCACACTATAGTGATTTTATGAGAAGAGAGGCAAACAACGTTTGAATTCTTACAACCTTTTTTTGTGTAGTCTCAACATTTTTGTTAATAGAGATTATGAAATCATTTTAAATATTTTGAAAAAGGTGTTGGTTTTAAATTCGAGCTGAATGTACAGAAAAGACAAACAAGTATAATTATAATGATATTACACAAACACACAGTGCACAATTGTGCTCCTGACCTTTATTTTTGGAAATGTTACTGCTAGCAATCACCTCTACTACTCTTGAAGGGACACTTTACTATAAGGAACTCACCCTTTTTAATATGTATTGCACCTCAATAAGCATCTCCATGATTATATATTTCAACAACTGTCCAGTGGAAAGGTGCATTGAAATGAACTCATAACAAATGCAGGCAGGAATAAATTTTCATTCAGCATTCAGATTATATCTACATTATATTTATAATCTTTATTTTATGGATGGACAGATGATGAAAAAAAAATCAATTTTGACAGAACTGTAATAGGTATTTAAATATATATTCAATGTTCTTCAGGCATCTTTCAATGTGCCTGGAATAGCTCTTGGTTTGCTGATGCAGAGGGCAAACCTGCATTCATCTAGTTACAAACCTTTGTAAGGTTCAATACCATTCAGCAATCTAAAAGCCCCATAGACGACATCACTGCCATACATACTAACTGTCTCACACTGTGCATGACAATCATCCTTTTAACAGTTATGTGCCACATCCACTTAACCATCTGTCATATACAACTAGTGCTTCATTCTGGATTAAAGATGGTGTGAGTGAAAAGGCATAGATTTGATCTTCATCATAATGATGATTACATACAACATTAAACAGGATTTGGGAAGCAGCCCAATTGCTGAAACATTTGAGAAATGAAAACAGAAGATTATTGAGTTTCAAGCCTGTCTCTTACTCAATGTTGGGTGTCACACTAGTGTGGCTTTCACCAGTTCATGGTAAGGCCGGTGGCTGGTGTTCGACATAAGACTAAAGAGAGGAATTGTAGTTTTAAAGCACATTTCACAACCTTAGTGTGTCTCAATTCACTTTGTAGGCAACTAGATGGTCTTAAACTAAAGGATAGAATATTTTCATCCCAGTGCCTGGGCAAACAGCAGTATCATTTTTGGGTCAGAAATTCATTGATGAATGGGGCAGGCTTTGCCGAGCTCTTTAACTGAGTCACAAAATTAACACCTCACATCAGGTTCTCTGACAAATTAGGGATGGTAGGTGAGATAGCATTCAAGTAAAAGTACAATTCTGTGGAAGCCGGAAATCTGAAACAAACAAAGAGAATGGTGGATACGCTCAGCAGGTTTGGCAGCATCTGTAGAAATAGAAACAAAGTTAAAGTTTTGAGTCCAGTGTGACTCTTCTTCAGAACTGTTCAGAACATCAGCAAAACTGAACTCAAAACTTTAACCCTATTTCTGTCTCTCCAGATGCTGCTAGACCTGTTGAGTTTCTCTAGCCTTCTCTGTGTTTGTTTTAGGTGAGATCATCTGTTCACTCTCTCAAAGGAAGGATTTCTAATTGAAGGGACCATAATATATGGATTACAAAGGTTGACCTAACACTTGGAATTTTAAGACTGGAGCAGAGAGGAGAATTGGAAAGACCTGCTGTGGATCTGAAAAGCTGCAGTGAAAAAATGGTTTCTAAAAACAGGAGGCCAAGAGTACAACCTCTCTAACCAAACAGCCATAGATTTGTGGATAACTGAGAAAGTCAACAGAAGGAGTTTGGTCACTCCAACCTAGAGACAGTGCATGAAAAGAATCCAAGACTTCAGCATTGTGGGAAGGGTGAGTGGCATTGCAGTTTCAAATCCCAAGTCCCTCATTCTGACTGCCCCAGCATTCGGCTGCACAGCGCTCCCAAGAGCATTACACCTTACAGCTCTACTCAGTCTTCTCTCTCCATGGGGACCTCACTTTCCCATCTGAGCTGCCAACATTCACTCTCGCCGTGTGCCTTCCAGGTAGTCTCCATTAATGTCAGTGGCTGTCGACATAAAATCACCTATGAGCACATACACACTGCTCTGCTTTTCCTTCTTGCAAGAGAAGACAGCGCAAAACTTGAACAGGTGGTCAGGGGTAAATGGGAATTGTCTTTCCGTGACAGGCAGCTCTTGCTCATTCCTCCATTGGGAACTATATCTTGTTCCAGGAGGTTGTTGATTGGTTATTAGCATAAAAACCTGACACTCCTGAAGCAGTGTCAAATGTTAAGATAGCTTCAGCCTGTAGAACACGTTTTGGGACTTGGAGCTCGATGTCTATCCCTGGTGCCCTATAGAACTGCATGTATCTGAGGAGAAACCTGCTGATGTTGCCTCTGATGTTCTTAGCTTCTGGTATTATTGGTGGTTCTAGAGCTTCATAAATTGCTCCCATGCCGTGATGAAGGCTGGCAGTAGGGAAGCGCAATAGAAAGTGACGAACTGTAAGACATGTGAAGTGACTTGGCAATCACATGTCAAGCAGTAGTTTAATCGTCTGGCCATGGCTGGAACTCTTCAGTATAACTTATCAAATACTCCATGGTTTGTCAACTTCATTGGAGCTGCATTTCCCATTGTGCATTCACCTCAGTGAGAAACTGATGAGTTGCTGACAGTCAGAAAGGAGGTATGAAAGATAGAATGACGAGTTAAACAGTGCGTAATGAGCTATGTGAATATTTTAACTTTTTACTTGATACCTGTTTGGAATTTCCCACTTTCATTCAATTCTATGCCAATGATAGACAAAAGGAAGTGACATGGGGTCTTGACATGAAACAACACCTAAAAGAATTTGTCTCCATGCATGCATCTGAATCTGCTTCCCCTTGTTGAGAAAATTAACTCATAGCACTTTTGCACTGCAACCAATATGACAGGGAGTTAGTGCACAGCAACATCCCAAAAGCAACAATAAGATAATGACAAGATAATCTGTTTAGTGATTTGGTTGAGATATAAATACTGACCAGGACAGTGTAATAACTCCTCTGCTGTTATTCAAAACAGTGCCATGAGGTCTTTTATAGCTATGTGGTCCTCTGTTTATCATAATTAAATTGTTCACAGATTTGGGCTTCACCGGCTATGTCAGAATTTCTCAATCCATAAATGCTCTTGCAAAAATTGTGTTGCACTAACTTCTCGAACTGTTGCATTTCCTGGGGTGTAGGGACAGCCACAGTACTGTTAGAGAGCTCCAGGATTTTCATCCAGGGACAATGAAGGAACACTGATATAACTCCAGCTGGAGGGGTAGCTGCAGATCATTTGTTTCCATGCATCTGATGTTCTTGAACTTCTAAGTGGTAGAGTTTGTGATTTTGGAAAGTTGTATTAGAGGAGCCTTGGGGAATTACTGCAATGCACCTTGTCAATGGTGCACACTGCTGCCACTTTGTGTCAATGTGGGTGTGAATGAATATTTACGTTAATGTATGAGGCACCAATCAAGTGGACTACTTGTCCTGGATGATGTGAAGTCTTTTGAGATTTGTTGGAACTGCACTTGACCAGGAAAGTGGATAGTATTTCATCTCACTCCTGATTCTTCCAGTTCTGTATCCATCATATAAACTCACCTTTTGTATCAGCCTGCCATTAGGGACCTTGTCAAAGGCCTTGCTAAAATCTATGTACACAACATCCACCACTCGGCGCACATTAATTATCTTTGTCACTTCCTCAAAAAACTCGATCAAGTAAGTGTGACTTGACTAACTCCACCTAAAGCCATGCTGCCTATTTCTAATAGTCTATATTTTTTCAAATATATGTAGATCCTATCCAGAAAAACCTTCTCCTGTAATATCCCTATCATTGATGTAATTGCTTCCATTATCTCTTTTGCCCTTCTTAAACAATGCCTATCCTCTCGGACCTCTTCCCTGAGTAAAAAGGATACAAAATTTTGTACAAGGCCCCAGTAATTATCTTACTTGTCTCCCTCAGCATTCTGAGGTAGATCCAATCAGGTCCTCCAGACTCAGCTACCTTAAGCCAATTAAATTATTAAGAACCATGTTAAAAATACTTTAAGGAAGCCATCTTGGATTTTCCAATAAGTCTTCAGTTTTCTGTTTTGATGGGGCAGATCTGCTGCCTAATGGTGGGCACTCAGTGTGTCAATTTTATGGGAATCCATAAACCTGTCCAGCCTGCCTACTGGTGGATGCAGCCAAAGATGTCTCTCTAAAGAAAGTTCATCCCTCTCTTCTTGTTCCATTACTCATTACCATCAGTCCTTTCAACTAAGTGACTGACAAGACACATTCACACCTACTCTTGGCTGTATGTATGTAACAAAGGTCAAAAAGACTAGCTGCAGCACTGACCATGGGACGATTTGTCAGATACAGCATTATAAAAGAGATGAAAAATATGGTGATAAATGTAATAAAACTTAATGGATTTATTCAGAGATTGTGAGAGATCACACATCATGAAAAGCATATTACGAATGCTTATGTTCACAATAATAGTCACAATTCCAAGAAACCTAAATGTTTAATTGGAATTAAAGTGTGTTCAAATGCACTATAAAATGTCATAGATTAATTTTCACAAAGCAATTAATTTAAAATCCTTTGACTCATTCATCTATCATTTCGTTCACCTTTCACCTTCTACTCTTCTGAAATGGGCCTACTGTGTGTGCCTCCCCTCTCTTCACTCCAGCAGCTGTGGCAAAACCTTCAACCAGCATGGCTGTCTAACCTGGAATTACCAGAACAGGCAGGCATAAGCTTTTTTAAAGTAATATTTGTCCACTGATCTAGGACTCCCTCTGTACTCAAATTGAATGTCACTCTGGATTATGAGTTCAAGCCCTATTTTTGGGTTCAAACCCACGTAGCGAATTGAACTAAAACTGATGATTCATTGAATTGAAACTAAAAATTTCATTTTTGGGACTGTATTAAGTTTGAAGATGATTAAAGATATTGCGGATCTTACAGATTGAAATAATGTGCAGTGGGATTTCATTGAACCTGCTTCTACACTGCCACCCTGACTTCAATACAAGTGCAGAAGAGACCCATTCATACCTGAATGCCAGTTAAGTTAAGGTGATGAAGAGAAGGAACAGTTCCTGGGAAATTCCTCTCCTTTTTATCTTAATCAATTTAGATTAAAAATGAGCCATGCCATAAGAAAATGTTTCTTTAGGTATAGACTAGCCTATTATCACATCCCTTGTTTGTGGTCTCACCATCGCAAAAATGACTTGAGGGTCTTCTCTGAGTCTTAAAAGGTTTGTGAACACACTTTATTGTAAAGGCAGTGTGCCTTTAAGTAATTAATTTTGCAGAGTACACTTCAGTCTCAAAAACAATGCTGCAAACATATGGAAGCTTTCCAACCCATCAAACACTCCTGCATCACAGTGTTGACCTATGCATGGGTCTTGGCTGTAGTAGACATAATCCACTAGGGGCAAATTTTCTAGAAACCCAAAACATCATCCACAAGAAAATTCTATGAGAATGGAAGCTTTAGCTACACTAACTCCTTCCACGTTTATCACCCTAATTGAAGTTCATTCAAAACTTGGAAAGATGATGGAAATCAAACTTGGAGCTTATCCATTGTTCAACCCTCCCACCCACATACACATTCACACACTTGGATCATTGAAGAACAGAGACTTTCAATCTTCCATTTCCAATTTGTCCTTTCCCTCCAGCTGCTAGATGTGCCCCACTTCCCACATTTTCTGCTTGTCCAGTAATCAACATTTCTGATCTTGGCAACCTGATGTTAGATACTCCACCAAAAAAAACTGAAACTGTTGCTTGCTGCCAACTGTGGGATGATTGGCAGGTGAGCACTTTAGGGATGGTGGCTTGGAAAGTTTGGATAGCAATGGAGTTATGTTCTGCTACACAAGATTTTTGTTGACGGAACAAAGGTTATGTCAGACTCTTGTTTTGACAATGTTTTGGGGATGCTTTGCTGCCTGTTTGGAAGTCAAAAAAGATACAAAGAACACTTTGCAGTCCTAGATTTGTTTCAAAGAACCTTCAGGAAGTTGCGAAAGTTTTTTTTTGTTCTTGAAAATTGCCCCTTCAATCAGCCTTTGATTCCCAGCATTCCGGAAAATAAATAACATTGGAAAGCAGCTCAGTTTATAGTAGGGTTTACAGCTGAAATCCACCCACTAGCTCCCTTGCTGAGGATTACAAGGCTGTGTCTGCTGCCAAGTTTTGCTATTAGGTAAACCATGAGAAAATCTGCCATTTTAAAGCCACAAAAGGATTCTAAAGCTGGAAGACTGCATGTATATATCTGTGTGTGTATGTCGATACAGAAGTTTCAGTTTTACAGTGCAGCTGTCTGCTCTGCACATACAGTTTAGATTAACCCTTCAACATCAACACCAACTGTTATGTCATTAAATCTTGTATTGTCCAAAGATTTCAACATGTTTATGTTTCTGGCCTCTTGCCTGGCTGAATGATAGGAAAGCCTAGAATTCCTGTGAAGAATATGAGATATGTGCAGTGGGCTGAAGTGAGGTAGAAGTAAGGGCAAAGGGGCTCACAGCAATATGATTTAAGTGGAAATTATTTTGCCACTTTCAATTTTGTAAAGAGATGTATTAAGTAGAATAAACATGGAAGAAAAGGTGAGTTTGAGAAACTACAGTAGAGATTCAGCTTCGAAGATCACAGCGCTGTTTAATGTGTTGAAGTTGTAAAATGTTCACAGTGGTTATCTATTTTTAAATTTTATCTGAACTTTTTCTTTTATAAATTAAAATACATGGATTTCAGTTTGATCTAAGCAGTTATCAGAATCATGCTGTCACCCCTACCTTCCCTGCAGAGACAACCTTGTATCCCTAACACTTGTGAAGTTAACTTGCAGTATCTGACTGCTTGTGCTGTAGGCTTTAGGCTACATCAGCAGAAAAGGCAGAGCCTAAATAAATATTTGAAATTGCTTTCCTTGCAAGACTTAAGTGCTTTGTTATGCTATTGCAATACCCTTAAATAATATGTACACAGGAACTCAGCTTGGATGGAGGATTGGAATGATTTGGCCCTTGCAGCAAGACCCAGGTGATCCTGTTGCGAGATTACAAATGTACAGTTAAGGGCTGTCACTGAGGTGAAACCAAAACATTTTTAAAAATCAGCAAAACTTGGAAATTATGTACTGGTCAAAATTTTAATTCCGTTTTGAGGTATTCAAGATGGGTTTGGACCAATTCTGCCATTTCCAAGTTTTACCATTTTTTTTCCTGCTGTTATCTTGGAATAGCACCTATAAGAAATGGCTAATGCAATGAATACAGAGTTTCTCTTGATGAGAAGTTGTTTTATATATCCCAAGATTAGTTGAATTGTATTCGACTCAAAGGACATTTTGCTGTTGACTTAAATAAGGGAGAATGTATGTTCTGAATATTTGTAAGTTCAGTGTCGTATTCCCCTGTTGATTCAAGTTGGAGAAGGTTAAGGAACATTTTAATGAAGCTGGATCACATGTTCCACAAAGGAAACTCAAGCACTCTCAAATGACAGGGAGGAATATCAGACTTCTAAATGTACTCGTGATAGAAATTATAGAAAATAAACTTGACAATGATTATTCTTTAAAATATTTAGTTAACAACAATAAATTCAAATTATAATAATGATTAGTATCAATTATTGGCAGCAAAGATTTTTTGGTACATTGTCTGTAATAATATTTTAAAGCTTTTCTTAACCGTGGATTTACAATACTGAAGGCATAAGACAAGTTTTTTCCATATTGGGGAAGTTACCATGTGCATAATTCATCAAATATTTTAAACTTTATTTGCAAAGGCATTGCAAAATGGATTTTCAGAACCTGGTTTACAATTATGCATTGAAATCATTAATGTTCAACAGAGTTTATAAAACATAAGAAAACTGAGTTGATCAGTTTAGTAAACACAGCCTTGTGATCTAGAATGAAGGGATCAAATTAATTTATTATTCAATGAATTGGTGACTATTTAAAATCCTGAAAGTTCCTGTACATTAGTTCAGGTTCCATTTTATAACTTTGTTTGTATTCTAGAAGTGTTCAGCCTATGGGATATTAATTCTGATTGACGTGCATGATTACGTGAACATATTTGCTCTATTATGACACTGAGTGGTAACATTTAAATTGCAGAACTTATTCTATTTCTGATGGATGTTGAGGGTTTGGAAGATGCTGTCTCAGGAGCTTTGTGAGTTTTGTTTCACTTGCAGGATGTGAGCATTGCTGACAAAGCCTGAATTTATTGTTCAATCCTAGTTGCCCAGAAGCAGTTAAAGGTCAACTACATTGCTGGGATCTGGAGTCATATATCAAACATACCAAGTAAAGATGGCAGATTTCTTTTCCAAAGGGCTTTAGTGAACCAGATGGGTATTTATTACAATTGACAGTGGTTATTTGGTTTCCATGAGTCCAGTTCTTTATTCCAGATTCTACTGAATTCAGGTTTCACTATCTGCCATGTTGGGATTTGAACCAATTTTCCCAGAACATTAGCCTTGGTTTCTGGTTTGCTAGTCCAGTGACATTGGCACTATACTATCAAGTCATTAGAGATAAATGCTACACACTGCTTCTACTGTGTACCAGTAGAATGGATGTATGTGGATGTGATGTCAATCAAGTGAGCTGTTTTTTCCTGGATGGTGTCAAGGATCTTTATTGTTGGTGCTATTTTCACCAAGTAAGTTGGGAGCAAATGGCATGAATCATCTTTGTCACTTGTAAGCCCAAACCAGAAGTGATTAACCTCCAACAACCATTTTCCTTTGTGCTAGTTATGACATGGAAAATATTGCTCAGGCTCCTTGATACCAAACTAGGTCAAATGCAGCCTTAATGTCAAGGTAATTGCTGTCATTCTCTTTCTGAGATTCATCTGTGCTGTCGAGGTTGGGGCCAAGGCTGTAGTGAAGTCAGGTACTGAGTGACCATGATGGAACCCAAACTGAGCATCAGTGAGCAAGTTATTGTGAAGTAAATGCAGTTTGAAAGCATTGTTGCTGACACCTTCCATTAGGTTTCTGACGATCGAGAGGAGACTGATGAGGTAATATTTGGCTGCGTTGGATTTGTTTTTTGTATCCAGGATGTATATGGGCAATTCTCCAGATTGTTGTTAGATACCGGTGCCGTAATTCAACTGGAACAGCTTGGCTAAGGGTGTGGTAAGTTCTGGACTGCAAATCTTCAGTATTATTGCCAAAACAATTTTAGGGTCCTCATCCTTTGTAGCATCTAGAGTCTTCAGCAGCTTCTTGATACCATGTGGAGTGAATTGAAAATTGCCATCTGTGAACCTCCAGAGGAGGGCAAAATGAATCATTCACTCGGCATTTCTGACTGCAGACTGTTGCAAATGCTTCAACTCAAATCTAACAGCATAGGAAGGCCAAAGGCCACTGCCTCCACTAAATTAGCAATATAAGTTGCGGATTCCTTCTTTGTCACTCTGCCTTGAGAGAAGGAACTGAGGTCCGGATGCTTTCTTGTCATCTTCACCTTTAATTCAACTGGTATGTGTTGCATTCCCACTTATCTCAAAATGGCAACTTGGTATCGAGAAAGAATGGTAGATTCACTATCATTTCAAAATTATTTATAATACATTCATATATTTATATTATAAATAAATATTTAATCATAAAATTATTTTGACTTCTTCTTCCTCCACAAAATGTGAGAAAGGTTGATAAGGGTGGGGAGGTAGTGAGAAAACAACCTGCAGAATTTTCATGCCCCTGCAACCTCTAAACCTTTAGTTGTGGTCTGTGGACAAAGCAACTTGCTTGTTTGGCATCACATCCCCAAACACTCCTTCCCTTCACCGCCTGCACACAGTAATAGTAATGTATACTATGTACCTTTGGGGAGGTGGTGGCATAGTATTAAAGTAACTGCAGCAAAATCGAAAATGGGATTGAACATTTACACCAAACTTCACACTTTAATGCAACTTTGCAAAAGTCACTCTTACGCAAATATAATTTTGGTATCAGCTTGGAATCCTTATGATTTATATGATGTAAAAATACACTTACAATATGATTCAGCATGAATGTTAAAATGCTGTTAAATATGCCTCTTTACAATAAGCAGATCCTTCCCATCAGTTACAAAATACTTCTAAAATCATGGTCTTGACAGCTATAAAGAGTTTGACAATATCTGGTCGCGTATTAAAGGTCACCGTTGAGAATTCAAAAAGTCACATAATTTCTTTTACTTTAATACACTGTAAAGTCACTGCCATTTTACTTCCTTCTTGTTACTAATTTTAAAGGTTTTAAACAAATGTTTTCTCCATACCTATTTTGGAATTTAATATTTTGTCACATGAACAAACATGGGGGTGTCACAGTCACTGTGTGTGCCAGGGATTTGGGAGTATCGTGAGTTTTATACCTGGTGCTTCTTAATCTCAGCATGCAATTATTTTTAAAACATTCACTTGTGGGATATGGGCATTACTGGCTGGCCAGCATTTATTAGGCGAAAGTGAGGACTGCAGATGCTGATGAAGGGCTTATGCCTGAAATGTCAGTTCTCCTGCTCCTCGGATGCTGCCTGACCTGCTGTGCTTTTCCAGCACCACACTCTCGACTCTGACCAGCATTTATTTCCTAATCCTAGGTGCCCTTGAGAAGGTGATGAAGAGTTGTCTTCTTGAACTTCTGCAGTTTACCTGCTGTGGGTTGACCCACAATGTCCATAGGGAAGGAATTCCAGGATTTTGACCCAGCAACACTGAAGGAACAACGATATATTTCCAAGTCAGGATGGTGAGCAGCTTGGAGGGGAATTTGCAAGTAGTACTGTCCTTGTCCTCATAGATGGAAGTGGTCATGGTTTTGAAAGCCTTATCTGAGGACCATTGGTGAATTTTTGCAGTGTATCTTGTACTTAATACTGCTGCCACTGAGAGTCAATGGTAGAGGGAGTAGATGCTTATGAACTTGGTACCAATCGACCTGGCTGCTTTGTCCTGGATGATGTCAAGTTTCTGGAGTATTGTTGAAGTTGTTGCACCCATCCAGGAAAGTGGGGAGTATTCCAATCACTCTCTTGAGTTGTGCCGTGTAAATAGTGAACAGGCTATTGCGGGGGGGGGGGGGGGGGGGGGGGAAATCAAGTTAGATATCCCCACAGTGTGGAAATAGGCCTTTTTGGCCCAACTAGTCCACACCGACCCTCCGAAGAGTAACCCACCCAGACCCATTCTTCCTAACTAATGCACCCACCTCTATGGGCAATTTAGCGTGACCAATTCACCTAACCTGCACACCTTTGAACTGTGGGAAGAAACCAGAGCACCCGAAGGAAACCCACGCAGATATGGGGAGAATGTGCAAACTCCACATAGACAGTCACCTGAGGCTAGAATTGAACCCGGGTCCCTGACACTGTGACATAGCAGTACTAAACACTGAGCCACTGTGCCGCCCGTAATTGACTCTGTATTCCTAGCCTCTGATCTGCCCTTGATGCCATTGTGTTTATGCTGGAGTCCCGTTTCTGGTCATTGGTAAGGATGTTGATAGTGAAGGATTCAGTCATGGCAATACCACTGAATATCAGGTGGCAATTGTTAGATTGTCTCTTATTGGAGATGGTCATTTTGTGGCATTGTGTGGTGCGAATATGACTTGCCACTTGTTAAGCCTGGATATTGACCAGATCTTGTTGTACTTGAACATGAATTGCTTCACTATCTGAGGAGTTGTGAACAGTGCTGAACATTGTGCTATCATCAGTGATCATTTCCACTTCTAAACTAATGATGGAGGGAAGGTCATTGTGAAGCAGCTGAAGGTGTTTGGGCCTAGGATACTACACCTTAAGGATGTCTTACAGAGGTATCCTGGAACTGAGATGACTGACCTGAAACAACCACAACCATTTTCCTATGTGCCAGGTATGACTAACCAACAGAGAGTTTGACCCCTGATACCCATTGACTCCAGTTTTCCTTGGGCTTGTTGATGATACACTTGGTTGAATGCAGCCTTGATGTCAAAGGCTGTCACTCATCTCATCTCTTGAATTCAGCTGTTTTGTCCATGTTTAAACCAAGGCTGTAATGAGGTCAGGAGCTGAGTGGCATAGGTTTAGGGTGAGAGGGGAAAGATATCAAAGAGACCTAAGGGGCAGCTTTTTCACACAGAGGGTGGTATGTGTATGGAATGAGCTGCCAGAGGAAGTGGTGGAGGCTGGTACAATTGCAACATTTGGAGAGATATGGGCCAGGTGCTGGCAGGTGGGACTAGATTAGGTTGGGATATCTGGTTGGCAACGACAAGTTGGACTGAAGGATCTGTTTCCATGCTGTACATCTCTATGACTCTATGAGAGTCGGACCAGACTTGAAGCATTCTCTCTGATTTCTATCTGTGCCCAGAGATAGGTAGCTCATTCCATTTTTTCAAATCAGCATTGCTATTTTAACAAAACTTTGCTGTTGCGTCACTGACTGGGAGAAGGATAACTGCAGTGCACTGGGTTGACTTCTTTAGGAAGCATCGTGGGAGATAAACAACACCAGTGCTCTTCCAATATCTTATCAATTCTCATTGCTGATGGTGCTTAAAAGTTGTCCTTCAAATGGGATGCCTGCTCTTTTAATTTTAAGGATTTTCATTAAATTCTAAAATTAAACTGTGCCTTCCAGAAGATAGTATTTGCATGTCACTAATATTTAAACTTGTTGAAAGTTTTCATCCCCATATTATGTGTTGGATAGCATCAACACTGCAATTCAGAGTCTAGAGATCCCTCTAGCTTCCCTAGATGATGTTAGTATGTAAGAGGTCTGAACCAAACTGCAGAGCCATTGACAAAAGAATTAGGAGAGCAAGAGTCATGATAAAGAATGGTATGAGGAGAGTATTTGGACGGTGATGTTTTGATGGTGAGACATTATTTGTTTTAGTTCAACATTCTGTCATTTGGTCAAAGAGAAAATGGGAATTTCTACTCTGTAGTATAAAATCAGTTATCAGTGTCTCAAAAGTAGTTAGCCCTAGGTCAAAGTGGTTGTTTCTTCCTGGCCACCTCCAAATTGAAGAAGGATAGCTGACACTGCACTGAAAGCAGCCGCCCCATCACTAACCCTGAAAAATTAACGGCAAACTGCAGCAAGCACTAAATCAGCCAAACCCTTTTCATTTAGGAAAATCATAAGTAAATGATTTCCCTGACTATACCAACTTTTTGGTTGAGATACTGTTTAAACATCAATTTAAGAAGCAATAGTGCCAGGTTTCTGTGAGAGCAGTTCACCCCTGATTTGTGCCCAATATCATTAATGACAATTAAGTTGGTGATTTGAATATTAGATTTGTTCTGATAATCAATTCACTATTTTGTTTTAAGAAAGCACAATTTTACTAAATGCCTCTTTACTAAAGATGGCTAAGCTGTCATTTTTAATTTTTATTGCATGTTGGAGATTTTTTTTTAAAACAAAGATTGCAATCAATTGCTGATGGCAGTGATACCATGGTTACACATTATGTGATGGAATAACTGTTAGTCAAAATTGATTGCAAGGCAAATAGAATTTTCTACTAAACTTGTGTTATCAATTCTATCAAATCATATAGGCCAATTTCATACATACCAAAAATTATGTTTAAAAAACAAATCTACAAACCGATTCACTAAATCAACATTGTTCCATATGGCATTTGACATTCTAAAGTTCATCAGCTCACTGTGCCTGCACTAATGTCCTCATTATGGCACTAACCTATGATTCCTGTGGAGCTGTATTTAAAATATTTATCGTCCGCCAAACAAAACATTTATCAAATGTATAATAACATCAGATGGGAAAATACAATAGAGGTGTTGATGGAAGTATGTTTTCAGGGCGTTTCCTTTTGAGGGGAAAACTAAATCTCATGGACCAACTTTAAAAATATAAGGTCTCCCTTTTAATTCAGAGATGACATTTTTTTTCTCTCAAAGGATTATTTGAGTATGGAATCGTCTTCCTGAGAAAATAGTGAAAGCTGGCCTTTAAATTGAGATTTTTGACAGACAAGGAGGTCATGGATTATAGACAGGAAAATGGCGGTGAGACCACAATCCATTGAAACATGATCCCTATTGAAGTGTGGAGCCGGCTTGAGGGGCGAGCTAAATTCACAGCTGACACCAAAGTAGCTCATAGAGAATCTTGTGAAGACATGAGGAAGTTGCATTGGAGGTGTTACAGAAGATGTTTATTATATCATTAACTGAAATGATCAAGTTGCCTTAGAGTCATAGAATCATAGCACGGGAACAAACCCTTTGGTCCAACTTGTCCATGCCAACCAGATATCCTAAATTAATCGAGTCTAATTTGCCAGTACTTGATCCATAGCAATCTTCTGATTCATATACCCATCAAGATGCCTTTTAAATGTTGTAATTGTATCAGCCTCTACCACTTACTCTGACAGCTCATTTCATACACATAGTATACATACCACCCTCTGCATGAAAGCGTTGTTCCGTAGGTCCCTTTTAAATCTTTCCTCTCTCACTCTAAACATATGTTGTCTAGTTCTGGATTCTCCCAATCCAGGTAAAAGACCTTGTCCATTTACCCTATCCATACCCTTCATGATTTTATAAACCTCTACAAGGTCACTGTTCGGCCTCTGACACCCCTGAGAAAACAACCCAAGCTTACTCATTCTCTCTTCATAGGACAATTTCTTCCTTTTCTGATACTAGAAAATTTATCCCCTCAAGGGTTATATGGCTTTGACAAGGGGAATAAAGCCTCACAAAGTAATCTAGGTACATGTGGCCTCTCCAAACCTCTGCATAATTGAAATAAAGTTTCTTCACTCTTATATTCCAACCCCTTTGTATCAAAAGCTAATGTATCACTTTGATTTTGATATTACTTGCATGTTAACTTCCTGTGATCAAAGTACAAGAACACCCAGGCCCTCTGAAAGTAAACAATTCCATGTCTCTCTACCTTAGAACATAGAACAGTGCAGCAGAGGAACAGCACACCATCATGTCGGTGCTGACTACGTGCCATTCTAAACTAATCCCATCTGCTTGCCAATGGTCCATATCTCTCTGCCTGTTTACGTGTTTGCCTAAATGGCTCTTAAACTTTGCTATCACATCTGCCTCTACCACCTCCCTTGGCAGTGAATTCCAGGCACCTTCTACCCTCTGAGTAAAAAACATTCCTCACACATCTCTTTTAAACCAATGCCCCCTAGTATTTGACATTTCCACATTAGGAAAGCTGACTCCAACCGTTCACCCTATCCATGCCTCTCATAATTTTATATACTTTTATCCGATTGCCCTTCAGTCTCAGAGGCTCTAGCGAAAGCAATTCAAGTTTGTCCAGACTCTCCTCTTGGCTAATGCACTCCAATCCAGGCAATGTCCTGATAAAACGCTTCTGCACATCTCCAAAGCCTCCCCATCCTTTCTCCAGCGCAGCAACCAGAACTGCACATAGAACTCCAGATGTGACCTGACTAAAGACTTATACAGTAAAAAACTGAAAGAACTACGGATACTGTAAATCAGAAACAAAAACAAAAATTGCTATTCTGATTTGGATCTGGTGCATCTGTCAAGTTCTGAGGAAGGGTCACTGAACCCGAAATGTTAACTTTGATTTTTCTTCACAGATGGTGGCAGACCTGCTGAGCTTTTCCAGCAATTCCTGTTTTACACAGTTAACTTTGTTCTCCCACCATAGAATAACAGAACTTGGATTGTTGGTTATGTTCAATTATAAACATATTGTGATGTGATTGTGAGACGGATGGACTCTGAATTATTTGCATATCCTGATCATTCTAGTTGGATTAATATGTGAAGATACAAGACAATATAGACTTGCATGTCATGATTCCTTTAAGAGAGAAAAATGGTGTTGCACATTGAGATATGCTTTTAACATTTGTTTGCCCTTTTTCTCTAATTATGCTCTTCAATCACAGTCCAAAATGAATTTTGATGTCTTCATATTCTGAGGTAGTAGTGATGAGGGTGCAATAATCAGTTCTTGTTTTTTCAAGGTTTTTGTTCGTGAATTGTGTTTTGATGTTTAGTATCTGCCAATTCCATCTGATTTCTATGATGGTTGAGTGCTGACCTATCTGAGAAACCTTTTACATAGTGCTGGAGGCAGGGGATATGTCCGAGACTTTCATTTATGTGGTGGTCTGAGTGGCCTATCTATCCGTGGAATCTAATTCCCTGGTGTTCTGAGAGATATCTAGGAGTTTTTTCTTCTTCTCGGGTGGTCTAAAGAGCCTCCCCCACCCCTTCAACAACTGCCAGCCTCGTACACCACAGTCATCCTTTTGTTGTCTAGATTTACAGCAGTTCCAAATCCAAACAAATCAAACCAAAATATGGCGACAGGGGCATCGACCATTGATAATGTTAAATTACACTGATGATCAATTATCAGTTTGAGAAAAACAATAATTGTTTTAAAATCAAAAGTATAAAACTATAAAAAGTTGCATTGAAACATAATGAATATCAATACACTGAGTGGTTGAAACTGATGCTCAATGTAAATGACAAAGCAGATGATAGTAAAACACTGTGATGAAGGAATCGAAAATGTTGTCGGCCATCATGTTCCATTTATTTCCTTGGGCACAAGTATGAAACTTAACATTGTGTTTTACAGAGTTTTAAATCTAAAACCACAAAGGATCATGCTAAGCTTCAGAAACATAATGGATATATTAGAAAAAGATTTTATTTGTTGTCATTTTTATCATTCACTAGATTCACTCTGAATTTCTTTTGTTACTGTTGCTTTCAATCAATTGTGCTATTGTGTATGTTCATTAGTCTATTGTGCTTATGCTAACACTCTTATTCTAGGTAGTGAAAAGGATTGCATACAATTTACACTGAACCCTCTGTGTTTAGTATGTAGATTCTGCCATGCTGAAGGAATATTTCATTAATAGCACACTGAAGCGAAAGTTGGCATGAAAGAATAATACCCAGTAAATATAATGTTGAGGTTTGGTAATTAAATAATTAAGAGACTTCTACTTCTTGAATGATTTGTGCAGTTTGCAAGTACATGAGCTTGTAGCTCACCATGTCACCAGGAACTAATAATGCCTTCAGAGCAATGTCAAGGATCTGATCTGGGAAGAGATCAGGTCAGAGTCAACTTCCCCCACCAGGAATGACCTAAAGGACAGCCAGACATTCGTAACACCAAAGCTATCACAACCTTGCGGCTTCACTAGAGAAGAACATTTGATAGTCATTCGTAGTAACATCACAAACTCTGTGTTAATACAACATGACACCATATTATTGCCTGGAAAATTTCCCTGAGGACATTATGAACTAGTTTTATTCGACTGGCAAACCAAAAGCTATGAGGTTAAAACCCAACCTGGCAAATGGCAAAAATTGAAATCAACAATCATGGTACGCTGTGGTCTGACACAAGGTTAAAAACATTATGAAAACTCAAATGTGGTTAAAAACCCAGTTGGTTCACTAATGTCCTACAGGGAAGGGAACTTAGTCTGGTCTACATTTTTAAATAGTATTCTTCATTCTTAAAAGTCATTGTCATAGTGAAGTGTTCAGTTGTATGGGCAATTAAGAATGAGCAAGTACAGTTTTGCTAGCATCAAGGACGCTGTGACAATTAAAAGAAAATTATGTTTAATAAACCTCGGTCATTTCAATTGCACTCTGTGACAAGCTGAATGCTGCAAATTGACTTAGTGTATTTGCAGTCAGTTCATTGTAAGGGATTACTTGAAGATGGCATGATGAACAGAGAAACAAAGAGTTTCAACAAGGAAAACTAAATCATCTAACTCATAAGACAAAGATCAATATATCTATTTTGCTGATAATTCTTCTGCCAATGTGCCACTTCACCTGATGAAGGGGCTATGCCCCTTCAAATAAATTTGTGATTTCAAATAAACTTATTAGACCATAACCTGGTGATTTCTGACTTCTCCCACCCCAGTCCAATACTGGCACCTCCAGATCATGTGCCACCCAAATATTCTGTGCAACATTCTGGGTGATGGACACTTCTGTATAGCCTTTATAGACATGGGCCGAATGGTGAATGGCCATCTAGTAGTTATGATAGGGTTAAAATTCTGAGCTAAGTAAGAGCAAAATGCTGCAGCTGTTGGAAACAGACACAGAGAATACTGGAGAAACTCAGCAAGTCTGACATCCTCTATGGAAAGAGAAAAACAGATTTAATGTTCCAATTCTGGTGTGACTATACTTCAGTGCTGCAAATTGGGTTCTAAAAACAGTCATACCAGACTCGAAACATTAGCTCTGTTCATCTTTCCACAGATGCTCCAGGTCTGCTGAGTTTCTACAGTGTTCTTGGTGCTTGTTTCAAAATTCTTAGCACTTGTTAGTCTAAGTTCCCATTTCACTACACTTCTGAGACTCACAAAGTCCAAGCCCATGTTAGTTTTGGTAAAAGTAAATACTACAGATACTCGAGATCTGAAATAAATTAGTAGAAACTGAGAAAAACTCAGACAGTTTGGGAGCATCTACAAAGAAAGAAAGAGTTTATATTTCAGGTCCAGTGAGATTATTTTTGAAGAGTTAGTCTCATAAACAACAGAATAAAGACAATGATGTTAAAGCAGCAGTTATTATGGAAATTTAATGGTATTTACATGTATTAAAACCAGCTGCAAACACGACTAATATGACCTTCACATAGATATGACATAGGTAGGATAACAGACTCTATGTGGTGTTTTATAAGGCGTCAAACCAATTTGTTGAAATATCATTTTAACATTTGTCCATAGTCAATTTGATAAGTTGTAATCTTGAGATTTATTCTATTGTGAAAGGAATATCATAGTTCTTACATATTATAGAGTTTTTTTTTTGTTAAATACATTCAATTACTATTCTTCTTAGCCTTGGACAATCCCTTGAGATGAAAGCTGACTTGTTGCTATTGCATATGTTGGCTGTGCTTCGAAAGCCATGCACTTGTAAAAAGCCACATTCAAGTTGGTGGTGAAAGAGTTAATAGTCTCTGCAGTAACTCACAGATGATTATAACTAAGACTAAATTGTAAACAAGGAATACCTCGGAAAAACTGCCAAAATTGCTGGTCCTAATTTGCAAACAGATTAGTTGCTCTGTTTCTAGGCTGGCTCGTATTAGCAAGGCTTTGCATTCCACATCAGGGTTAGTTTAGCCAAGGAGCAGGACATGATTGGTCATGGGAGAATATAGGCAGAAAGTTACACATTTCCTATGATGTAAAAGTAAATTATACTGCAGCGTGAGTGATTACACTGGAGAATGTGGGGCTACGGAGAATAATAAAAATCAGCCTGGACTAATTTCCTTTGAACAACTGTGCACATATAGGTCATTATTTCCTGTAATCCACAGGCTTTGGTGCACAGGTCTCCGCACTGAGCCAAAAAAACATAGAAAAAAATAATGAAATAGCAGACTTCTGAGAGGCCAAAGGTCAACTTTCTATTTAAAGAATGGAACTTTGTGCACTTTTTTTTGTAATCCGGAGCACAGCAAAATAGCTTGGAATCAGAATTTAGATACATCACGACAGAAAATGCTAGACATTAAGAGGCTGAAATGTCGTTGAAGTGTATAATGGGGTGACGTTCTATTCTTGCAGAGTGTAATTTGATAATTAGTCTTAGCATCTACTGTATGTATTACTACATGCAAATGGCTCCAGGGAAAGAGCTAATGAAAGAGTGCGGACAGGAGAGATCTTTATTCCAAAGCTACGCCTCCGCATAGGTCACAGGAATTCATTTGTCTACATCCTGGACGGCACGTAGGGGGAAAAAAAAAGTACTGCTTGGGATCTTTGAATGGAATGCAAAGGGGCATGGGAATCACAGTGTCACGGTGGTCACCAGAGCAATCTTGACTGAGCTTAAACTGAGACAGCACCGTCAGACCTCTGAAAGTACAGTAAATTGGTGCCCATATCAGGCTACCTATCTGCTGTAATCGGCTGAGAAAAAGTGTGTGGGTTTGAGACAATGCCTGAGGCAGTGCAGGGGCACTCAGAGCAGCCGCATGCCTCTCTACTTCCACCGCTATTAAGTGACCTCAGCAACAATCAAGTGTACTGTTACAGTTCATTTCAATAATTAAACAGTTCAGGGATGTCAGTGCTTTACGCTGACTGTCAATAAGGCAACCCTAGGCCACAAATTATTCTCATATAAGATTTAGTAAGGTAGGTTAAATTCCTGAAAGCTAAATTACAGGAACATAAATGCACGGATTTGCTTGTTAAATTGTTATTAAAGAATTTTTATGTGCTTTTTTTCTGCATTTAGCAGAGGCACATTGGACTACGAGGATTATGGCTACTCTATGAAATAATAATTGATCTTATGGCTTTTATATTTTCTTACCCCTCTCCCCCCCCCCCCCCCCCCGACAAAATTAAAACACTCCCATAATTTGTGATGTAACCAGTCTTTGCAATTTTCCTTTTGTAAGGCAATAGGGATTAAGTAGATGATGAACATGTGGATTGAAAAGCTCACTTAGAAAACTTGGAAACAAAAATAAATTGCATTTTCTCCTGCATTCTGTGGGAACTATGAACAATACCACTTTTGTGAACAGTGAGGTTGTCACTTAACTAACAGTGCTTCATTGGTGAAATATAAGACTCAATATTAACCTAAAGCTGTCAATGAGAAGAGGATAGTCAAGCAGGAGGCTGGAAGAACACAGCAAGCCAGGCAGCATCAGGAGGTGGAGAAGTCAACGTTTCGGGTGCAACCTTTCTTGGATGGGCTTGGTTTCACCACAAGCGGAGTTTAAAATCAAGCAGCTTGTTCACTCTGAATGCCCCTTTTGTCCTGGCAAGATAAGGTTTAAATTGAGCTGTAAACTCTTGTATCATTCATTATGTTAAGGAACATTTGTGCAGTATTTCCCCTTTCTACTGTATATTCACCAGTTCTGTTGGTGTGAATCTTCATTTTTGGAATTTACTGTCTCCTTGGGAAAATTGTAGCAAAATGAAATTAAAGCAGAGAGTTCACGTTGAATACTTGCGCTAGTACACATTAGATCGTTTGAAGGCCCTCCTTCTGTCCTATAATTTTATCCACTCCTTGGCTCCATACCTCCAGCACCAATCACTTATGCCTAAGTGGTCTGTACCTACAATCTCATTTTTACTTTGTCTGTACTCTGTATCTATCTTCAGAAAGCTCCACCAGCTTAGTTAGATGGGACATTTAATCCATGTTCACTCTCCTGTTCATTTAATACTTTTCAAAGAACTTAGATATGTAGAATCCCTACAGTTACAAGTATTTAAGATAAACTGGAAGACTTTTCTGAAACCAAAAAACAGAGATTCCCTACAGTGTGGAAGCAGGATTTTCGGCCCATTAAACCTCTGAAGAGCATCACACCCATTCACCCACATTATCCCTGTAATCTGGTTTTCCCACAACTATCCTGGATATTATGGATAACTTAGCATGGATAATCCACCTAGTCTGCACATCTTTGGACCATGGGAAGAAACTAGAGGAAACGCACACAGGCATGGGGAGAACATGCAAACTCCACACAGTTACCCGAGGCTGGAATCAAACTTGGGTCCATGGTGCTGTGAGGCAGCAGTGCTAATCACAAAACCATTGTACCTCCTCAGATATTAAGTTTGTTGATTTATGATTTTCAGATATATCCTTTTATTTTGGTTCCCTGCAATGTTAATGGCTTGTATTTTTTGTGAACATGTGAAGTTCTAAGCAACTAGAAAGGAATTCCAATTCCAAATGAATGCAAATATCCAAATAATTCCACCTTAAACTTTGAACTTACTTGATGAACTCAATTTCTTTTCGCTGCGTTTGCCTGAAATCCCATCCCTTGCTAAAGTAACATTAATTACATGCACTTTCTGCAACAGATAATGTTGATAATATTTGTAAACCTGTCCACGTATTGAGTACAACTAGATCGGGCAGTGTTACTTGACAAACATCTACTTGAAAGGCACTTGACTTTTGGAATAAGTGTTTAACTAAGTAATTTGTGTTCATCCATGTTCTAAATATACAATTGATGGAGGCTTTGAGTGGTTAAGAACACCATGCACATGCTCTGACTATATTATCATGCACCACAAGCAGGAATGTGTGAATGAATATGACAAACACTTTCCACACTGTACAGGTCTATTAGAAAAATAATCTTGCAATCAGAAAACTTTGTATTCCACGGAATTCAGACTGTAAGTGTTTGTGACGATGATAAGAGGTGCAGTGCTCCAACATGATGGTAAATACAGTTACACAGTAAAGGGGATAGCAATATATTGCCAATGTTACTGAATTACTAATCCAGAAGCCCGCATTAATGCCCTTGTTTTGAAGACATGAAATTGAATCCCACCACAGCAATCAATTGAATTTCAATTTCATTAATTAATCTGCAATGGTGACCAAGAATGAATTGTTGTTAAAAACAATCTGGTGTCATTTAGAGAAGAAAATCTGCTATGTTTACACAACCTGGCCCACAAGAAGCTTCAGACTGAGAGCAATATAGTTGACTCTTAATAGTCCACTAAACAGACATGTCAAGCCATTCAGTTAGAAAGTGGGCCACCTCTCAAGGTTAATTCAAGAATGGGAAATAAATACTAGCTTTGCCAGTGATGCTCAGATCTCATGAGAAAATGTTTGAAATTGTGACGTTTCCAATGTGATTTTTTCTATATTGTAAAGGGGAAGATGAAAAATCAAAAATGATACTTAGTTTCTGTTAGAATGAGTCATCACAGAAACATGTTATTCCCCAGCACGCTCACTCACCAGGGTGTTTATGAAATGAAGGTTGTACTTAGACTTTCGTGACAGTGCCTCAGAAAGCTACACTTCTGATCAGAGATTATTGAGAAAGTGTATATTTTTCAATTTGCCTATGGGATGTGAGTAGCAGCGATTAGGCCATACAGAAAAGAATAATTCACTAACTTTTTCTCATTGAACCCTAAGAAAAGCTAATGACTTTCAAGTTCTGCTTATTTGGATTAGTAAAACATCTTAAGATCTCATTCCATCTCTATTGACCTGGAGGCTGGAGAAAACAAATTGCATTTCTGCGGGCAAGAATCATTGCTTTTGAAGAAGGAGGTGTTACTGGACTAGTAATCTAGACACACAGGTTATGTTCCTGGGACCAGGTTCGAATCCCACCCAGCTATTAGTAGTCATTCCATCCACCACCGTCGCTCAATAGCAGCAGTGTGTGTGAACAACAAAACGCACAGCAGAAATTCACCAAGGTTCATGAGATAGAACCTTTCGAACCTGTGATCTAACATGGACAAGTGTGTCAGATATATCAGAACACCCACCATCTGCAACCCCTCCTGCAAACCACTTGCAATCCTGACTTGGAAGTATATCACCATTCCCATCGCATCACTGGATTAAAATCCAGGAACTTGGGGACCTCACAGCATTGTGGGTCTACCCACAACAAATGAACTTTAACTATGGAAGAAGGCAGCTCACCATCACCTTCACAATTTAACTAAGAATCAGCAATAAATGAAGGCACAGCCAACAACATTCATTTACCATGTGTGCATAAAAGAACTCAACTTGCATATGGGTCCCTTTCTCTGGTCATACAAAGTCAAGTCAGAAATAAGCAGAAATAGCTCATCTAATAGTTTATAGAGTCAAAGAGATATACAGCATGGCAATAAAGTCTTCAGGGTGGTAAAAAGAATGACTGCAGATGCTGGAAACCAGATACTGGATTAGTGGTGCTGGAAGAGCACAGCAATTCAGGCAGCATCCAAGGAGCAGCGAAATCGACGTTTCGGGCAAAGGGCTTTTGCCTGAAACGTCGATTTCACTGCTTCTTGGATGCTGCCTGAACTGCTATGCTCTTCCAGCATCACTAATCCAGTAATAAAGTCTTCAGTCCAACTCGTCCCTGCTGACCATTTATCCTAACCTAATCTAGTCCCATTTACCAGCACTTGACCCATATCCCTGTAAACCCTTCCTATTCATATACACATCCAGACTTCTTTTAAATGTTGTAATTGTACCAGCCTCTACCATTTTCTCATGCCATACGTGCACCAGCCTCTGCGTGAAAAATTGCTCTTTAGTACCCTTTTAAATCCTTTCCCCTCTCACCCTAAATCTATACCCTCTTGCTCTGGACTCCCCCACCCTGGGGAAATTATCCTTTCATAGGTTGGGGGTGTCACAGGCTCGACCAGCATTTACTGTTCATCCCTGAGGGCAATTAGGAGTCAACCGGGGCTGTGGGTCCACAGTCACATGTAGCCCAGGGCAGATAAGGATGGTATTTTCCTTCCTTTTGGGACGTTAGTGAACCAGATGGATTTTTCCCAACAATCAACAATCCACTATCATTAGACTCTTAATTGCAGAATTTTATTGGATTCAAATTTCACCACCTCCTATCGCTGATGGATTTTACCTGGATCTCTGGATTAACAGTCCAACCTCAATACTATTAGCCCATCACCTCCCCTAAAAGACAATGGTTCCACAGGGGTTCAAACTCAGGATTAGCTAAACTCACATGATATTTTCAAAAGGGAGTCTTTAGCACACTGTTCCAAATTCTAACCTTTTCATGTAAATAAAAGTCCAAAATTCATTAACCTCTATTTTAGTTCCCAAGTTCCCAATAACAATAACAATAATACTGTATTATACATTTTGATCACAATGTTGGTTGTTCAGTCAACAAAAAGACAAAGATGCTGTGTAGGTATATATCTATATCTATACTTGTTAAAATATTCATGGATATGTGTTCATTATCTGTTTGCAAAGACATAACCACACAGAAGGAATGATATAAATAAATTTTAAGGTGTATAGTTGAGCTAATTGTTACATAGTGCCATCAATCAGCCACCGACTTCTGATAATTGACTGAAGGTAATTTGAAAAGCCAAGGTAATTGCCTTTATGCTATCATTGCTTTTCCCACTCACTTGCACATAATGTTTTACTACACTGCTGTTTGATTCTTAAAATTGAGAGGGGTTTTGACAAAATAGAATTGGTTCCATTGACAGGAAGATTAGGAACCAGAGGACAAGTTCATTAGCAAAAAACCAGTCGTGGTAATAGAAGAAAAGCTGATTTTGTATGGTAGATAGTTCAAATGTAGAACACACAGCCTGAGAGTGCGGTGGAAGCAGAGTCAATCATGGTTTTCAAAAGGGAATATGATAAGTACTTGAAGAGACAATATACCTAGGGCTCCAGGAAACTGCAAATGACTGGGACTTGCTGAGATGATCTTGCAGCATGGTCACAATGGTCCAAATGGCCTCCTTCTGTGCTATGACTTAGATGGGATGTCTTTTTGCTAGCATTTGTTTGCTAATAACAGAAGAAGAGCATGTCAATCAATGGCCCAAGTGCAGTTACTCATTTCCCCCTACCAGCATAAATCCAACCAGTCCAGAGGATATTACTAGTGAGTTTCATGAGACAAAACTGAATTACTCACAGGACATAGAAAGGTAGCTGTAGAAGAACAAACAATCTCGGTCTGACATATCATTTCAAGTTCTTGTTCAGCTACTGAGGTGAAAATTTGACCTCAATGAGTCATGCCTTGAATAACAGTCTTCCATTTAGTCAATTGCAAAACATAGTGAATGTGGTCCACCACCTAATTCTATCCAATGATACAAAGCTAATCAAATAGTAGAATCTGATAAAGAGTGTGACTCCACAGGAATCCCCACTGATTACAATCTTGAGCTTGGGCAGAGTTTCGCTAATGAATGCTCTGATCCTTATGTGCCTTTTGAGATGTTGGCTCAGTTTCAGTACATTTGGACCTCAAGTTGAGACAGTCATAATTGAAGGCATCCACAATCTCATTGCTATCCATTGGTCTGCTCTGGGATAACTGGACATGCAAATAGGAAAATGGCAACAATCAACCTAACAGTGCAACAACATGCCAACACATTTATCTCATACAGCCAACCTACTCAAAATGATTTGTGGTGCATTGTTAGTAAGTAAGGCCAGGCAACCACTATAACATTAGATCTAATAATTGCATAGCTATCCAACAATACACTGCACTGAAATATTCCAGCATTTACCCTAAGAGATAAGATTATCAACCAATAGTCCGTCAGCATACTTTCTTCCACTGGTCTGTTACCATTGTTTTTATCCTTAGCATAAAGCATTTTGCATTGTCTTCTCATACTTCTACTGTGCCCCCATGTCTAAGTTTTTGTTGTTGTCTTTTTTACATACTGTTCACTACAAGAGCCATGCAATGATTCAAACAGTCAGGCTTATATGTGGTAGGCATTGTTAAGAAATGTAACAAAATTAAATGCTCAGTAAACTAATAATCAATAACTGTACATAATTAATCAACTAGCTTCAATTGCTGATTGTCAAGTGTCCTGGCATGCTCATTGTGCTCCTTATATACTTCAATAGCTCTCACCTATAAAGAGTTTCTTCTCTCTAAGTCAATTTTTTTATGATAATGAGCAATCATCTCAACAGAACCTAGGCTTTGATCCATATTAATTGTCTTGATCTTCAAAGACAAAGTCCCACTTATTTTAGATGAATTTTACATTTTTTTAAAGAATAATATGGAAATTAGTGCTAGTAATTAATTTTTTATTATGCTTCTCAAGTTTTGATAAGTGCAAGTTGATAACTGCATCTAGAATTCATTTCCAAATTTAATTAGGGAAAGCAGTACAAGACAAAAATGTTCAGAGGCTATAGATTAAAGGCTATGACTTAAACCAAAACCTAATTTATACAGATAAACAGTAAAGTTTTAACACACTAACTCATAGAGTTGTCAGTCTCCAAGAGTTGAGTGTGAGATTAACACAAAATTTTTATTTAACCACATAAATGCTGGTCTAGAGCACTTTACTGTGTTTCACAAAGCTCTAGGGTGTATATTCCCTACGATCTCTATTTTGGTCGCTTGTAATGGCCAAATTTTGTGAAAAATATCTAATTAACTAATAACATATGGTTCTTTAAATCAGAAAAATGTGACTTGAAAAGTTGTTTGGGCCAAAAATGCTTCAGCTCCAATGTTTTACTAACACATATAGATGTAACACCCAGAATCTCATTTTGTGTTTTTGTGATTTTTTGATCTGTACACGTCTAATTTTACAGTTCTGCATATACATATCTCTATACTTAGACTCTATTTACAAACTCCTACTATTAAAGGCATTCGTTCTTATGCAGTTCTTTGTCTAAAAATTGTAAAAATTAGTAGTTCCCTGCAGAACTGCATTGTTCATCAATCTGTCCTGTGGCGATTCAATCAATGTGTTCCTCACAGATTTTGTGTTCCCAAATTTGGTAGTCTCAACAGATTTCAATGTTATTCCCTTAATTTGACTGCTAAGTTATTTATACCAACATGAAAACAGGCCATGTATAGCATGGTTCAAATCTCACAGTTTAAAAGACTTATGATTCTACAGATCTTCGACATTAGATATGTGTTACATTATGAACAGGCTTGCTTGCAGCCATTGGATTCAGTACATTGCTTATGAGAAAGAGAACTCTATTTGCATTGTTGACCTCAAGATAGGTACAGCCTCAGTTATCCACCTCAGACTGTGATTTCTCAATTATATTTGTATGGCAGAATGATGGAGAGGGACTGGTTGAAAAAATATGCTGAAGGAACAATCATATCTGAAATGACAGTCAAGAATTACGTTATTGATCTGGAAGGGTATGATTTTCTGTTCCCCGAGGTGGCGAAAATAATGATGGCTGTGATGACTTAACGAGGCAAGAATCCAAATATCAGATTCTCACCACCTCAGGGGTCATCTTCAACAATTAAGTCTTTATTCCTCAGAAAGTAAGTTGACTTTCTTGCCATCAGGTGATGCATGTATATGTTGTGGCCATGTTACCCTGATTAGCAGGAATGCCCTCACTGTTACTAACTAACCTTAATGGTATGAGACAGATTACTGATACCAAGTGGAGGAGGATGCCTACACAACGTCTTCGGCAAAAGCAAGGCTTAATCTTGAACAGAATGAGTTTATTGCAAAGATCTTAATAGCTAGATATGTAACTTCTGAGTTACATGATATTCTCTCTTTAGAGTTCAGGTTAAATGTTAGAACAAAGGCACATTACTGTTCATTGAAATGAAACTTTGCATTTGGATAGCTTCAACAGGTGGATAGTGCTGTTAAGAAGGCATACTGTGTGTTAGGTTTCATTGGTAGAGGGATTAGTTCCGAAATCGCAATATCATGCTGCAACTATACAAAACACTGGAGCGGCCACACTTGAAATATTGTGTACATTTCAGGGCGCCCCATTACAGAAAGGATGTGGAAGCATTGGAAAAGGTGCAGAGGAGATTTACCAGGATGTTGCCTGGTCTGGAGAGAAGGTCTTATAGGCTTGGGTCTGTTCTCGTTGGAAAGGAGAAGGCTAACGGGGGATTTGATAAAGACATACAAGATGATCAGAGCATTAGATAGGGTAGACAGTGAAAGATTTTTTCCTAGGGTGATGACGTCAGCTTGGACGAGAGGACACAACTACAAATTGAGGGGTGATAGATTTAAGACAGATGTTAGAAGCAAGTTCTTTACGCAGAGAATCGCAAGGGCGTGGAATGCACTACCTGCTAAGGTAGTCAACTCAGCCACATTTGGAAGATTTAAACAATCCTTAGATAAGCACATGGATGATTTTGGGATAGTGTAGGGGGAGGAGCTGAGAATAGTTCACAGGTCAGTGCAACATCGAGGGCCGATGGGCCTGTTCTGCGCTGTATTGTTCTATGTTCTAAAACTAGTTAACTTCGTCCAGATGCAGAGCTTCACATTCTGATGGATGGAGATGACCTCACTATATTAGACAAAGGAGAGCTAGTGGGTATGATGCATTTAGATTTCTAGAAGGCTTTTGACAAGGTACTGGACGTGAGGTTGCCAAATAAGACAAGAGCCCATGGTGTTTAGGGCAAGGTACTAATAAATACTGGCAGAATGCAGAGAATGTGTATCAAAGGATCCTTTTCAGGATGAAGTTCGGCAGGGGTCAGTGTTGGAACTGCAACTGTTCATATTATTTATTAATAATCTGGAGAAAGGAACTGAGGCATTGTTTGCAGATGGAGGAACAGATAGTTTGAGGAAGTGAAAAGGCTGCAAAAGGGCTTGGATAGCCTGGGAGAGTAGACAAAAAAGTGACAAATGGAATAAAATGTGGGAAAGTGTGAGGTTGTGCACTTTGTCAGGATAAATAGAGGCATAGACTATTTTTTAAATGAGGAACAGCTTCAGAAATCTGAAGTACAAAAGGACTTAGGAGTCCCAGTTCAGGATTCACTTGAAGTTAATGAGCAGGTTCATTTGACGGATAGGAAGGCAAACATAATGTTAGCATTCATTTCAACACAGCTAGAATACAAGAATAAAGATGTACTGCTGAGGCAGTATAAGCCTCTGATAAGACTGCGTTTGGAATATTATGAGCAATTTTGGCCCCATATTTAAGGTAGAATGTGCTGACCTTTCAGGGAGTCCAGAAGAATGATCCTAGGAATGAAGGGCCTGTCATATGAGGAGTGGTTGTGGACTCTGCAATGGACTTTAGAAGGATATTCAGAGGCCTTGATAGAGTGGAAATAGAGAGGATATTTCCAACATTAAGAGAGATTAGGGGCTGAAGAGAGAGCCTCCGAATGAAGGGATGACCCTTTAGAACTGAGATGAGGAGGGATATCTTCAGCCAGGTAATCATGAATCTATGGAATGAATTACTGCAGAAAGCTTGTAAACCTTATGGTCTTATGAGTTCATCCATGCTAATCACCTTACACAACAGAGATAAACATATCTGCATTCATTTACATCTAATTATTATAGAACTCAATGGAATTAACTTCATATTCCCAATAAAACTCAGCTCATTTGAGATAGTTGACATTTTAGAATTTTGAGTGCATGGATGGTATATGAATAGAAAAGGTTGAGAGGCATATGGGCTAATGGGACTGGATTAATTCAGGATATCTGGTCAGCATGAATGGATTGGACCCAAAGGTCTGCTTCCATGTTGTACATTGCTGTGACTCTATGTCACTTAGCAAATGTGTACGTGTCGATTTGGTCTTTGGCCTCCAGTCCTGGTGAGTTCTTTTCTTTGGCTGTTTCTTGTGAAATGTTGTCAATGTTAATTGTCTTCACTTTTCCTGTAAACTCTACAACTGTAAGCAATGTATCCTGTGGGAATGTTTGAATTGAAATTATTAAGATGTCAGCTGATATTACTACTTTACAAAGCAAATTTGAAACTGAAATCTGGCTCAATAGATTTTTTTAAATCTATTTAAATTCACTGACAATGCTGCTGATTAGAAATGAAGATAAAATTAAACAAACCAAGCTGTTACATACAAAGCAATTTAAAGATTTTGAAACACATGGTAAAAACACAATCCCATTTATCCCAACATCAAAACTTTATTGTACTCCAGCACCAGAGACAATCCTTTACCTGTCACATCTAAAGTTGCTTCTAATTCCCAGTTTTGAATGCTTGAAATGCTCTTCTTTGAGTATTTAGATTACTGAGCTAGGATTTTCTCAGCTTGAAATAATCCCATCACAGTTCTAACCAAACACTTCTGGTTTGGTACTTTTAAACTAAACTCCTTACAATGAGGTAATCTAGTTTAGCAGTTCTAAACTATCTCCATTTAACAAGAGACAGTGTTCTACACATCTGATAGAACAAAGAGGACAGAACATTTCAGCACAGGAACAGATGCTTTGGCAATCAATTCTAAATTAATCTCATCTACCTGCTCATGGTCAGTACCCCTCTATTCCTTGCCTGTTTGTGTGTCTGCCTAGAAGCCATTGCTTCACATGTCCCCTTTAAACTTTTCACCTCTCACCTTAAACCTGTGCCCTTAGTTTTGACATTGGGGAAAAAAATGAGTCTGATTATCCATGCTAATCATGCCTCTCATAGTTTTACATCCTACTAAAAAGTAGCACCTCAGCCTTATATGAAAAAAACCCAAGTTTGTTTAATCTTTTCACATAATTAATTAAAAGCTCCAGTCAAGTGCCGAGTTTCCAGCAGTCCTCTGAGTGTCAGAGACACTGGGGCTTCTTCTGCTACTGGCTATGGAGTCATATCAGTGATGTGTTCACCAGATTGTGCCTGAATCTAATCCAGATAGTGTACCCACAGATGTGAGAGTTTCTATGCTGGTGGAAGGTGCAGGTGAGTGGTTTGCCAGTGCTTCCTCCTCCGTCTCAAGTGTCTTTTGCAGGGCTCAATTTGGATACTGCATATACCTGTAGAAGAAAAGAATTAGCAGGTCAACATGTTAACCTTTCACATATCTGAGAAGAATGGATTACAATGTTACTTACTGGCTTCTTAGGCCATTGTGGTCTCCCATTACCATAGGAGTGCTTTTTATCTTCTCCAATCAGCTCTGTTGCCCTTTTCTCAACATAGGTAAGGATTTTTAGCAACCGCCCCCCCAACAGTCTTGGCCCTCTCCACATAGTTGTAATGAGATAGAGGGAAGGAGTGAATGTAATTGCAATGGGTTCTTGAACATTTTGTGAACATGCATAAGATGTGGTGAGTCATAATCAAATTGGAGGACAATACTTTGGAAGGATTTGCAATCTGAGAGTATGCGATGGTGGAGTGTGAATGCACCTCATGCAGGTTATGCTGAGGCTTGCAGACAAAGAACTTTTTTGAGATGCTTGGGCAGTGGCAGCGCTAGACTGAGTAATGCAGCAGTGACTAAAATAGAACAGAGAAGATGGTGCCACCTACTTTTGTGGAGGTCAGAGTATTATTCATTTTCTTGAGGCACTGATGCCAAGTGTGCTCACAAATGACATTAGCATTGACTGTTATCCCAGTGGGGCCTGATGGGTTGGTCTCCTGCGAACTCCCTTCTTTCCCTCCTCCAGTCATACCTGTAAAACAAAAACCCACTAAAACAATGGGCAATATTCTGCTTGTTGGGAGGCATATTCTATGGAGCTGGGGTTGAGCACCAAAGGCTGTGATTGTTCCTGAATTGCCAGGAGTGAAATAGTATGCAGCTGGCCTTTAAATGCATCAGCAGAAATTCCAAGCTCAGAAAGTATTGCCAGGGACGAGATTTCCCGTTCACTCATCACATGTGATTCACTGAGTCATTTGTGTAACATCTCCTAGACTAAATAATGAAGCAATGGGCACAGAAATAAGAATAATCTACCCAACCATTGTCCAATATAACATTTTCTAAGAGACTGGCCATCATACTTTATCTTAAAAATGCAAAATCTCTGTACTTTTTCAATGAGATTATTTGCCTTTTGATTGGGAAATCATATTTTTGATATGGACCAGTAATAATAGTAAATGTTTTCCGCATTTGTAATTTCTGATAGTAACCCTCAAATTGTGGGACCTAGGTCCTTAAAAGATCCAACTGTATAATTGTAGCTGTTAGCTGTTGACAGTGGTAACCATAAGACAACAAGGTATACAAAGAGAAGTAGGGCATTCAGCCAATCCAATTTTCTCCACTATTCAATGATTTCATTGCTGATCTGACTATCCTTAACTCCACTTTCTTGCCTTTTCCCCAAAATTTTTGATTCCCTCAACAATTAAAAAGCTGTCTGTTTCAATCTTGAATCAACTGAACAGCCCAACCATGATAGTCTTCTGCAGTAAAGAATTCCACAGAATTTCATTATCCTCTGAGAGAAGATATTGCTCCACATCTGTCTTTACATGTACAGTCCCTTATCCTGAGATGAGGCCCTCTGATCCTAGATACACCCTCACGGGGAAACAACCTTTCCATATCTACCGTGTTAAGTCTACAAAGAATCTTTTATGTTTCAATAAGGTTGTCTGTCATTATTCTAAATTTCCATAAGTTTAGGCCTAACCTACTCAGCCTCTCCTCACAAGACAGTCCTTCCACAACTCATATCAGCCGAGTGAACTTTTCTGGACTGCCTCCAGTATATATGCCCTTAGGTAAGGGGGCCCAAAACTGTTCACCATATTTGAGTTGTGTTTGGATGGATGCCTTATTTAGTTTCAGCAAAAACTTCACTACTGTTATAATCTATTCTCTTTGAAATAATGGCCAACATTCCATTTCCTTTCCCTATTTTCAATAAATTTGGATGCTAGCTTTTTGTGATTCATGAATAAAGACTCCCAAATCTCTCTGTTGCAGCTTTCTGCAGTTTTTTTTTCCATTTAGATACTATTCAGCTCTTCTATTCATCCTACCAAAGTGCACAATCTCATATTTTCCCACATTGTATCCCTTTTGTCAAGTTTTTACCCATTCATGTAACCCTCTCTCTATCGCTCTGCAGACTCTTTGTGCCATCCTCATGTAATTTGCCTTCCCTCCTATGTTTTATCCATCCACAAATTTGTTTATGGTACATTCACTTTCCTCATCCAAGTCATTAACATATTTATTGTATATAATTGCAGCCCTACCAGGTTTCTAAAACTTTTCCAATCTTCTGGTTTACCATTAGTCATTGCCAAATTATATGTTTTTCTTTCAACTTGATGCTATTCTTACTTTACCTGGTTAACCACAGTTCACCATCCTCTTCCTAGAATCCTTCATCCCCACTGGAATATATCTTTCTTTTGTCCTATGAACTATTTTCTTAAAAGTCTGCCATTGTTCCTCAATTGTCTCTGTTGCTAAACTCCTTTTCCTGTTCACTCCAGCCAGCTCTGCCTTCATTCCTTTGTAGTTACCCTTATTTAAGTTAACTCTATTGTTTCCAACCCAACTTCCTCCCTCTTGAATGGAATGCTAAATTCCACCATGCTTTGGTCACTGTTTTCTTCATTTACTCTGATAAGACTTATTAAATGTGCCCCAATACATATCACCAGATCCAAAATAATTTGATCCCCAGTTGAAACCCCAACTTATTGTTCCAGAAAACTGTCCCAAGTATAGTCTCTGAATACTTCCTCATGGCATCTATGGTGATTATAATGAGGTGAACCAGGTGGACCTCATAGAATATGAGTTCCATGATTCAGGCTCTTAATCTGGTCCAATCAGCGAGCCTTGGCTGACAGATGAAAACAGGAGTGTCAGACACCCTGTTCACTCTGAGAACTGGCTCTGAATGAGCTGGATTAGTGTCAAGGACTTCTCATATGTAAATGAAGGGTCAATTGGTGACAGGATACTGTGTTCTGTGGAGTTATTTCAGCATCTCTGCCCATCTGACTTGCCACATTTACATAAAAATTAAAGTTCCCATAATTATTTTATTGCCTTAATGTCATGCTCACATTATCTCCTGATTTATTCTCTGATTCATTGTATAGCTACTGTTAGGAGCCTTCTAGAGTATGCCTACATGTGCCTTCTTTACTTTTTTATGTCTTATCTCCAACTATAATCTTCTACATCTTCGAATTCAAGATAATTTCTTACTATCATACTTATTGCATCCTGTTATCCCACAACCCTTTCCTTCTCGGAACTGCATCTGGCCCAGTTCCTGCTAACAGTGTTCAATTTCATTAAGGTAATGCATTTTGCATGAAGCACTCTCTTTCCTACCAGGTCTGTTAAGCTCCATTAAGTCAAAGTTACCTGATGCATTTAACAGGTGTATTGCATAAACCACTAAATGTTTCAACAAATGTCACCCTGCCATTTGAGCTTCAGATACTCAGTTTAAAATGAAGAAAAAAATCTTTACAAAATATACAACTTTATGAATGAGCTAAATCGTTGAATAAGATGAAAAAACAGAGCCTCAGGTTTAAGTCACAAATGTGTTAACTCAGCTGCAGTCACGATCTCTGTTATGAATGCTGCACAATTTCTGTTCCTGATGCTCAACCAGTTGCACTGACTGGAAAATATTTGTCTGTGATTTGTTGGGTAAAAATGGGAATTCGCCTCAGAAGCCACAAAACCCACATATGAATGGCCTATTGGCACTCAATACTCGTGGGTCCATACATGATTAGTGACCGCTTCCTTGAAGTGTTGGAGAGTGGCCAATGAATTTGGAACCAGACCCAGCATGAGTCAATCCTTAATAAATAATGGAAAAATTTGTGAAAAGTAAAGGGAAAAAAGAAGAAAATAAAGAAGTATGTTGAACCCCCTTTCTCAAAGTTTGACATTTGTCCTATCCTCCAGATATGTTGCATCTTTGAACATGTGTATTGGACAACAGATAATGCTGTCTAGCTGGTTCACTCCACTCCGATCATACAGCATGTCTAATTTGTCCAAGTGTGTATTTTAACCCCACTTTATCCCTTCAGACGGAAGTAAAGTTTTGCAAAATTATAACACTTCAGATTTGGAATCTGCATCCAGATAATTATTTAAGTTTGATACTGGAGGTGTTTTGAAATATTGAAGGTATCTCTTGAGATAGATTAAAAATAAATGACACTTTTTGATAAAGGGCAAATGTGTATGAAACACAGAAAGCTAGCACACAAGTGCAGCAGGTAACCAGAAAGACTAATGGAATGTTGTCCCCTATTTCGAGAGGGCTGGAGCAAAATAGTAGAAAGTCTTACTGTAACTGTACAAGGTGCAGCTGGAGTACCTGAACAGTTTTGGTCCCCTTATTTAAGAAAAAATTTTACTTCATTGGAGGCAATTCAGAAAAGGTTCATTAGGATGATCCCTTTTGGGAGGGATTGTCTTATGAGCAAAGGTTAAACAGGTTTGGACTGCTCATTGGAATTTGGAAGAATAAGAGGTGATTTCATTTATACAGGTAGGAATATTGACAGCTTGACAGAGTAAATGCTGACAGGACCAAAGAGGGCGCAGTGGTAGTCTGGCGCACTGACCTCTACACTGCTGAAGCCAAACGCAAACTCGAGGACACCTCTTCCTACTGCCCCCTTGACCATGACCCCACCCCCCATCACCAAACCATCATCTCCCAGACCATACAGAACCTCAGCACCTCAGGAGATCTCCCACCCACAGCTTCCAACCTCATAGTCCGGGAACCCCGCACTGCCCGGTTCTACCTCCTTCCCAAGATCCACAAGCCTGACCACCCTGGCCGACCCATTGTCTCAGCATGCTCCTGCCCCACTGAACTCATCTCTACCTACCTCGACACTGTCCTATTCCCCCAGTCCAGAAACTCCCCACATACGTTCGAGACACCACCCACGCCCTCCACCTCCTCCAAGACTTCCGTTTCCCTGGCCCCCAACGCCTCATCTTCACCATGGATATCCAATCCCTCTACACCTCCATCCGCCATGACCAGGGCCTCCAAGCCATCCGTTTTTTCCTCTCCAGACGTCCCCAACAATACCCTTCCACTGACACTCTCATTCATTTGGCCGAACTGGTCCTCACCCTTAACAATTTCACCTTTGAATCCTCCCACTTCCTCCAGACCAAAGGAGTAGCCATGGGCACACGTATGGGCCCCAGCTATGCCTGTCTCTTTGTTGGCTATGTAGAACAGTTGATCTTCCGTAATTACACCGGCACCACTCCCCACCTCTTCCTCCGCTACATTGATGACTGCATTGGCGCCACCTCGTGCTCCCGCGAGGAGGTTGAGCAATTCATCAACTTCACCAACACGTTCCACCCTGACCTTAAATTTACCTGGACCATCTCTGACACCTCGCTCCCCTTCCATTAGTGACGACCGACTTGACACTGACATTTTTTACAAACCCACCGACTCCCACAGCTACCTGGATTACACCTCTTCCCACCCTATCTCTTGCAAAAATGCCATCCCGTATTCCCAATTTCTCCGCCTCTGCCGTATCTGCTCCCAGGAGGACTAGTTCCACCATAGAACACACCAGATGGCCTCCTTCTTTAGAGACCGCAATTTCCCTTCCCATGTGGTTAAAGATGCCCTCCAATGCATCTCGTCCACATCCCGCACCTCTGCCCTCAAACCCCATCCCTCCAACCGTAACAAGGACAGAACGCCCCTGGTGCTCACCTTCCACCCTACAAACCTTTGCATAAACCAAATCATCCGCCGACATTTCCGCCACCTCCAAAAAGACCCCACCACCAGGGATATATTTCCCTCCCCACCCCTTTCCGCCTTCTGCAAAGACCGTTCCCTCCACGACTACCTGGTCAGGTCCACACCCCCCTCCGACCCACCCTCCCATTCTGGCACTTTCCACTGCCACCGCAGGAACTGTAAAACCTGCGCCCACACCTCCTCCCTCACCTCTATCCAAGGCCCTAAAGGAGCCTTCCACATCCATCAAAGTTTGACCTGCACATCCACTAATATCATTTATTGTATCCGTTGCTCCCGATGTGGTCTCCTCTACATTGGGGAGACTGGGCGCCTCCTAGCAGAGCGCTTTAGGGAACATCTCCGAGACACCCGCACCAATCAACCAAACCGCCCCGTGGCCCAACATTTCAACTCCCCCTCCCACTCTGCCGAGGACATGGAGGTCCTGGGCCTCCTTCACCGCCGCTCCCTCACCACCAGACGCCTGGAGGAAGAACGCCTCATCTTCCGCCTCGGAACACTTCAACCCCAGGACATCAATGTGGACTTCAACAGTTTCCTCATTTCCCCTTCCCCCACCTCACCCTAGTTTCAAACTTCCAGCTCAGGACTGTCCCCATGATTTGTCCGGACTTGTCCGACCTGCCTATCTCCTTTTCCACCTATCCACTCCACCCTCTCCTCCTTAACCTATCACCTTCATCTCCTCCCCCACTCACCCATTGTACTCTATGCTACTCTCTCCCCACCCCCACCCTCCTCTAGCTTATCTCTCCATGCTTCAGGCTCACTGCCTTTATTCCTGATGAAGGGCTTTTGCCCGAAACGTCAATTTCACTGCTCGTTGGATGCTGCCTGAACTGCTGTGCTCTTCCAGCACCACTAATCCAGTATTTACTTTCCAGCATCTGCAGTCATTGTTTTTATCCCAAAGGACACACAGTCCCAGAATAAAAGGCTACCAATTTAAGACTGAGATGAGGAAGAATTTCTTCCCACAGTCTTTAGAATACTTTGCCATAGAAAGCTATGGGGGCAAGAGTCTTTGTGTAAATGTAAGGCCATGAAAGATAGATTCTTGATCAGTCGAGGATTCAAGGGTAATAGGGAAAGGGCCGGTAAGTAGACATAAGGAGTGTCAGATTCGTCATTGTGTGGTGGAACAAGTTCGAAGGGCTGAACAGCCTAACCCTATTCCTGTTTCTAATGGTCTCAAGGTTTATCCCAGTTTCTTGCAAGTATTCTCCCCTCAGTCAATACATTAAAACCAAAATTAATTTACAGATCTCTCAACTCATTTGTTGTTTGTGCAACATTACTACATGCAAATTGTTGTCAAGTTATCTACAAAATTGTCTGTGTCTTTTAGCTGCACTCCACAATGTAATGCAAGAACTAAAACATCCAAAGGAGTTACTAATATCTGAATGTATCCTGCAAATAGTCTACCCTAGCAAGCATCAACATCTATATCACAAAGATTTTGGCAAGCATAGGGTAAACTGTTTTTGATAAGGAATATTCATGGTGTTGATTATAGGGAAAAGAAAACCCATTTCTTAAGTCTGAATCTTTGTGGGGTTAGAAATGATTCTAGCTAATCCAAAATGTTGCTAGAATGAAGTGCTGCCATCAAACTTAGCACCTGCCATTTTCATTGAGGCAGCGATGAGTTTTAGTTTCCACCGTTATGGTTCATTGGAGTAACTGAACGTTAAACTCCAGAATCCTTCAGTCAGTTCTAACTTGCACTAGCAGCATGTCCAAAAATGTGAGTACAAAGGGTATTGGTTATGGGGCATGAGTTAGAATGAGTTGACACCATTAGCATAGGGCATGGGGTAGTAAAGGGGCATAGATTGCATGAAGGACCTCAAGCATAGTAGAGAGGCTTGAGTTTGTACAGAGGGAATGTACAGAGGCTATGTGGGGTGCCTCCAGTGGCATGGGTGACATAAAGGGTATGATATGAGCCATATGCAGGCAAATGGGATTAGTTCAGTTTAGGAAACTGGGTTGGCATGGACAAGTTTGACCTTTATCTCTCTAAACACTTCATATTAATATATCTGGAGAAACGCCTTTTAAATGCTATGATTGTACTCACCTCTATCACTTCCTCTGGCAGCTCATTCCATGTACAAGCCATCCTCTGTGAGAAAACATTGCCCCTCCTGTCCTTTTTAATTCATTTCCCTCTCACCTTATAACTATGTTCTCTAATTTTGGACTCCTTTACTGTGGAGAAAAGACCTTGGCTATTCACCTCATCTATACCCTTCATGATTTTATAAACCTCTATTAAGGTCATCCCTCAGCCTGCTATGCTCAAGGGAAAAAAAGTCCCAGCCTATTCAAGCTCTCCTTATAACTCAAATCCTCTAGTCTCGATAACATCCTCATAAACACTTTAGATTAGATTGCTTACAGTATGGAAACAGGCCCTTCAGCCCAACACCAACCCAGACCCATTCTCCTACATTTACCCCTTCACCTAACACTACGGGCAATTTAGCATGGTCAATTCACCTAACCTGCACATTTTTGGATTGTGGGAGGAAACCGGAGCACCTGGAAGAAACGGGGAGAATGTGCAAACTGCACACAGAGGTGGGAATTGAACCCGGGTCTCTGGCGCTGCAAGGCAGCAGTGCTAACCACTATGCCACCGTGTGGCCTTCCCAGTTTAATAACATGCTTCCTAAAGCAGGGCAACCAGAATTGTACACAGTACTCCAAATGTGCCCTGAGCAAAGTTTTGCACAGCCCTAACATGATGTGTCAACTTCTGTACTCAATGCTCTGACCGATAAAGGCAAGCTTGCCAAATGCCATCTTCACCATGCTGTCTACCTGTGATGCCACTTTCAAGGAACTATGTTTCTGTACCCCTGATCTCTGTTCGACAACATAGCCCAAGCAGGTGAGCCTTCCCCACAGTCCACCTCCACATTTGAAGGGCACTTTGGTTACTGAAGCACAGAATTGTTACGATGCAGAAGGGGCCCATTCAGAGCATCATGTCTGCACCGGCACTCTGAGCATTTTAACTTATACCATTCTCATGCCTTTTCCCCACAACTCTATACATTGCTGTTATTGAAATAATCATCCAATGTTATGTGCATTTCTCAGTTGAGCCTGCCTCCCTCGCATCTCGAGCAGTGCATTCCATACCTTAACTACTTGTGTGAAAATGTTTTTTTCTCACCTGACTTTCTTTTTCTTTTGGAAAACACTTTAAAACTGTGCCCTTTGCTTTTAAGGCTGTTTACAAGTCGGAACAATTTCTCCATATTGACTCAGTCCAGACTCCTCTTGATGTTGCAATATCCTACCAAGTCTTTTCTTCGCCAAGGAAAACAGTCACAATTTCTCCAAACTTTTCTTATCACTCATCATATCCTTGAAAGCATTCTCACAAACCGTTTCAGCATTCGCTCCAACACATTCAGGCCCTTCATATAATTTGGCATCCATTGTATGCATTACTCCAACTGAGGTCTAACCAGTGCTTTATAAAAATTCATCATAAACACTCTGCTATTGTACTCTATTTATGAAGCTTCAGCATACTGTGTGCTTTATTATGGAGGAGCCGATGTTGGACTGGGGTGGACAAAGTTAAAAATCACACAACAGGTAGCTGATAAAGAAGCAGCACTCTGAAACCTCACGCTTCCAAGTAAACCTGTTGGACTTATAACCTGATGTTGTCTGATTTTTAACTATGTGCTTTATTGACAGCTCTCACTTCCTTCTATATCGTTGGACACATCTTGTTCAGTCCTGGTGCCTTGTCAACTTTAAGTACTGACAGCTTATTAAATACCTTGGTCTGATCAATTTTAAACTTTTTAGTGACTAATTTCATCCGCTGTCACCATGGCCTGGGTGGCATCTGCTTTATAATAAATATAGATTCAAAGTATTCATTTAACACCTTGGTTGTGCATCTTGCCTCATAGTGTAAATCCCCTTTTAGGTCCCAATCAGTCTGAGTTCTCCTTCTTATCATGCTTCTACTATTGATTTGTTGAAAGAGACTTTGGAATTTCCTTTTACTTTACCTCTGAATGTTTTCTGTGGGCTGTAGGCCAATTCCCATTAACCCCTCTTTCCCATCACCCACCCACCTGGGAATGAGAATCCAACTATCTGATGCACTTCCGTCCAAGTTTATTTCACAAGCTGGGAATCTTCGCAACTCTGCGTTCCCGGTGAATCATGATTTGGAGGAGTCAGTGTTGGACTAGGGTGGACACAGTTAAAAATCACACAACACCAGTTTGTAGTCCAACAGGTTCGTTTGGAGTGCCTCCAAATAAACCTGTTGGACTATAGCCTGGTGATGTGTAATTTTTAACTGTTCCCTATGAGTGAATGAAATCTCACATTAAGCATGTTTGTTTTATCTTCATGTCTCTTGGTGCTGTCATCATAGATTAAGTATGATAAAGTAACATATTCAAATTAGCACATTATGGCTGATGACCAGAAAATGTTCTGCTGTTATTCAACTCTTGGTGTTTTTTGCTAACAATAGAACCTAGAATGCAGTAATCTGAAAATTCTCCCATGATATTCAAATTATTAGCTTCACTCAACCACTAGCATTGTTAAAAGCTGCACAGATATATGAGACCCTTTACTTTTCAGTTCCCTTCCAGGAATGTATGGAAGGAATGAGAAAAAAAACAGAATCAAACCAAATGTGAACTGTTGTGTAAATCCCCAAAGAGGACGCATTGTCCAATTTCCAGCTCTCAAGCCATTTAAAAAAAAACATTTTGAATTCTCCTCTTCCCTGGAGACTCATATGACTCAAACATCAGCCTAGTTTGGTTTCGGTTTTGCATATCCATATTTAATGTTTGACTCTGCCCCACTCGGCATGGGGTTTCCTATAAGAGATTCCATATGGTTACTTTAAGCTAAATGAACCATTATGAAGGGGTGCCCATACACACATTGCGATACTTACAATCCTTGTTACTTACAATGCTATTCTAAGCTAATATCTCACATTATGTAACTTTATTCTATTCTCACTACGATTAGAGAACTGAACCAATTGAATCTTGTTCATTTTTCAGCATGCTCTTTTTCATTCTTTCCTAATTCTATGAAGCTGCATTAAGCCATTCATTTCACAGTTTTCTTTGTATAATTTATTTATGCTTTCTCCACTTAATCTCTTTAGACTTACTATGCCACATCCCTTTCCTTGGTCTTGAGGGCATTTTGAGAAAGAATCGGCCTGACCTTGTGTAAAAATACAGGCAACAACTTACATTCGTATAGTGCCTACAACATAAAAACAATTGTCCAAGTTAGAAAAGAGAAGAGTGAAGAAAATGGAAGCCACAAAAATAATAAAATAAGCGAGTTGTTTATGAGCCCAGTCAAATATTAGAATGTTAAACAGTGTTTAAAGGGCCACAGGGTGGCTGCCTCATAGAGTGATTTTGAGAAGGAAATTCCATACAGTACATCTTAGGTGGTAGAAAGAACAGCTGTAAGTGGTGGGATGTAGAGAGGGAATTTTACAAGAGGCCAGAGTTTTGATGGTATTCCCAAAACCTGGGCTGAAATCTAAAATTTACTATGGGCAAACACAGGTGCAGCCTACACAAGGCACCATTCTACCACTCTTTGGGAAGCATATTTAAACTCCATAAACAGTCTGCCTCTGCAAAAGGAAAATGTAAAAAGGGAATAGAAATCAGTTTTTTTTTTTCAATTTTTTTTCATGGAATGTGGCCATCACTAGCTAGTCCAGTAATTATTACCCCTCCCTTATTGCATTAGAGAAGGTGTGGTGAGCTGCCTTCTTGAACTGTTGCATTCCTTGGGGTTTAGGCACATCATTCTGCTGTCAGGGAGGGTGTTCTAGGACTTGACCCAACAATAGTGAAAGAATGGTAATACAGTTCCAAGTTAGGATGGTGTGTGACTTGGAGGGGAACCCACAGGTTGTGAAGTTCTTGTACATCTGCTGTCCACGTGGTGGCGGAGGGTGTAGATTTGGAAAGTGCTGTCAGATGGGCTGTGATGAGTTGCTATAGTACATCTTGTGCATACTAAAGCCAGAGAACATTTGACGTGAAGGGTATTGGGTTTTGAAGGTTGTGGATTAGGTACAAATATAAGTGGATTGCTGTGTCCTAGATGATATTGACCTTCTTGAGTGTTGTAGGAGATGCATCTATCCAAGCAAGTGCAGAGTATGTCATCACATTCCTGACTTAAATCTTGTAGATGGTGTTTATGTTTTTAGGGAGACAGGACGTGAATTACTTGCTGTAGAATTCCCAGCCCATGACCTGCTCTTGTAGCCAGGGTATTTATGTGGCTGGGTCTACGCAGTTTCTGGTCAATGGTAATCCCATTGGCTGTTGATAGTCTGTGTATTCTTTCCGTGTCTCACTAATTTGCTGCCCTTTTATTTATTGTGCCTAGAAAATAGAAACATAGAATATTTGTAGTGCCCCATATCATGACCTTAAAGCATCTCAAACATGGCAGCCAATCTACACAAAATACGCTTTTGTTGAGAGCAAAAGAGTGGACTGACCAGTTCATCTTTTAATATATTGCACCAAATCTACTGGTGTGATCCTGTGACAAAAGTATTCACATTGCAATTTAGCCCAATATCACAATTATTATTGAAGCTATTCAAGCATTTGGTAGTGCATTCTTTTTCCAAACAAGAATAATGGAATTACTCTCTTTCTCATCTTTGCCACCAGTCTCTAAAACAGGATCTTATAATGTTGGAGGTGAGGAATTTTTTTAAAAACTCAAAGTATTTGTCTTCAGAAAATGTAACATCAACACAATGAAAAATAACTGAGAGAATACTATGGGAACTCAACAAAAACATTTAATAGAAACTAAGCCATTTGTATGAGCAGGAACATTGCTAATATCAGTCTTTTTGATGCAGTTACCCAGGACAAATCTCAGAAGTACTACTATGGGACTCAGGGCACTCATTCTTAAATCTTCAGTGTGCAGTACTTCCTCACCTTTTTACAATATAAAACACAAATATTACAAAGACATTTTTGGTAATTTCAAATATTTTTGATAGATTGATACTTTTATAAAAGACAGGAACCTTTGCTCACTTGTATAGATGTAAAAATCCATTACTGGAGAAAATAAAATGTTCAGTCTTCCATTCAACGGTGTTATTACAAACTCTCCACAGATTTCATTATTGATTTTTTATCCTGCAACCTTAAAAAAAAATCAAAGGAGGTGACAGTAGTGCTAAAAAAGCTAGTTGTCCCTGTCATAAAATGATGTTTTATAACATTTAAAAAAAAACATGCACTTCATGCAAAATAATTATAGGGATTTCAGTGCATTAAAATATAATCTAGCTAAAATTGAATTCAACTCTTGAAAATATAAGTTAATTTTGTTTTATTGACTGATCCATATTAGCAACTAATAACCCATCAGTAAAACAGAAGGTACAATATTTAACATGATCAATAAAGTTTGAACACATCAGTGAAGTAAAACTTATCTATGAACAGATATTTTAAAAATACCTGATTAGAAAGAAACCCAATGTATTGTCAAGGTACCTAGCAATTATACTGCATATTGCATTGTCTTCAGTCAGGTGACTTCACTGCTATCATCAATCTATGTTGAAATGATTTAACCAAGGTATTAATGACCCATTTGAGAGCTAGTAATTAATGTAACCATGGCCAGCCAACCAATTAAACACTTGCTGAGTATCAGGTGGCTCAATGCTGTGGAACCAATCACTAAAGTTCAAACCCGAGTGCAGAGAAGATACATTGATACAATATTAACATGTTCAAAAGGATAATGTTAGTATACAGAATGTTTAAAAGGCCTGTTAGCTAAACAAAGCACTGACTGAACATAGAAAATATGAAATCCTGCAATGAGAATGATCATATCATTTAATGAGACTCTTATGAATGCGGGGAGTTTTATTAATAGTTTTCACTTCTTTTGGGCAGGTAATGAGTACCTTAAATCTGAAAATGAATCTGTTGTGCAAACATGATATTATTACTTCATTGGCTCGATGACTTTTATATTTTTATGTTTATTTTCACAACACAAGAACTACCAAAGAACCTTATCATTATACTATCATATTTCTCAACCAATTCTAGTTGCAGAACTACTCATTATAAATTCATTTTAAATGAAATGTAGTACTTAAGTTTAAAAATTACAGAGAAGAAGCACTGAATTGAATAGTTGGATATACATAGTTTACCAAACAAGTAAAGAAAGTCACATGGGGTTAATGGCTCCTTTTGGGGTCCTCACAGATGGCAAAGATCTCAGTAATGTTTCACAAATGGAAGACCCTTTCTCTGTACAGATACTTCATCTTTAATTGATCAGCAGGCAAACACAAGAACTGGTGAAGAAAGTTATTGTTGGCTAATTATTTTTTCCTATCTCATAATGCTTTAGCCTTATAAAAATACTTAATTAGCTGTAAAATGCTAGCCTGGTGGTCACTCAAGGTACTTTATGAATGTAAATCCTTTTTTAAAGTGGAAGCATTGACCGAAACTAAATAAATAACAAAGGGATTTCAGAAAGAATCTCTTAGAAATTCAGAGACACTGTCAAATTAGTGATGAGCACATTCTTTAAGGCTGTGGAGAAGAATATGGAAAATAGAGAATGTGGGGAAATAAATAGTAACATCTTGAAAAATTTTAATTTTGCAGAGGAGGAGGTGCAGGATGTCTTAAAACGCATAAAAGTGGATAAATCTAGGCGACCAGATCAATTGTACCCTAGAACTCTGTGGTAAGAGAGGGATGAGATTACTGGGCCCCTTGCTGAGTTGTTTGTATCATCAATAGCCACAGGTGAGATGCTGGAATACTGAGTTGGCTAATGTTGTGCCACTATTTAAGAACATCAATAAGGAAAAGCCAGGGAACTATAGAACACTGAACCTGACATTCGTGGTGGACAAGTTGTTGGAGGGAATCCTACAGACAGGAAGTTACATTTATATAGAAAGACAAATGCAATGATGACATTTGTTTTGAGAGGACTTGAATATAAATGCTTCTGAGGCTCTATAAGGCTCTGGTCAGATCACATTTGGAGTATTGTGTGCAGTTTTGGGTGCCATATCTCAGGAAGGATGTATTGGCCTTGGAGCATGTTCAGATGAAGTTCATGAGAATGGTCTCAGGAACGAGAAGCTTAGCATATGGGACATTTGAGAACTCTGGGTCAATATTTAATGGAGTTTAGATGGATGAGGAGGGATCTAATTGAAACATACAGAACACTGAATGGCCTGGACAGAGTAGATGTTGAGAAGATGTTTCCGTTAGTAGAAGAGACTAGGTCCTGAGGACAAGGAAAGATCTTTTGGAATGGAGATAAGGAGAAACTTCTTTAGCCAGAGAGTGGTGAATCTATGGAATTCATTGCCGTAGAAATCTATGGAAGCCAGGTTCTTAAGTATCAATGGGATCAAAGATTATGGGGAGAAAGCAGGAGAATGAGGTTGAGAAACCTATCAGTCATGATTGAATGGTGGAGCAGACTTGATGGGCTGAATGGTCTATTTTCCACTCCTGTGTCTTATGGTCTTATGGACTGCATAAGGATAATCAACATGGCTTTATGTGTGGAAATTGCGGCTCACTAACTTGATTTGAGATTTTTTGAAGAAGCAACAAAGAGGACTGATGAGGGCAGAGTGGTGGATGTGATCTATATGTACTTCTGTAAGACAAAGTTCCTCATGTAGGCTGGTTAGCAGGGTTAAATCACATGGAATAGAGGGAGAGTTAGCCATTTGGATACAGAACTTGCTTGAAGCTAGAAAACAGAAGGTGATGGTAAAGAGTCGCTTTTCAGATTGGAGGCCTGTGACCAGTGGTGTGCCACAAGGATAGGTGCTGGGTCCAATGCTTTTTGTCATTTATATAAATGATTTGGATGTGAACATATGAGGAATGGCTAGTAAGTGTGCAGATGACACTAAAATTGGAGGTGCAGTGGAAAGTAAAGAAGATTACCTCAGGATCTTGACCACGTGGGCTAATGGACCCAAGAGTGGCAGATGGAGTTTAATTTAGATAAATGTGAGGTGCTGCATTTTTGAAGGCATATCAGGGCAGAACTTCTACACTTAATGGTAAGGTCCTGGAGAGTGTTGCTGAACAAAGAGACCTTGGGTGCAGATTCATAGTTCCTTGAAAGTCGAGTCACAGGTAGTTAGGATAGTGAAGACAACACTTGGTAAGCTTTCCTTTTTTGGTCAGTGCATTGAGTATAGCAGTTGGAAGTCATGTTATGTTTGTACAAATCATTGGTTAGGCCACTTTGGATAGATCACATTCAATTCTAGTCTCCCTGCTATAGGAAAAATGTTCAAAAGTTCATAAGATATAGAATTTGGCCATACAGCCCATCAAATCTGCTCCGCCATTTGATCGTGGCTGATATGTTTCTCGCCCTCATTTTTCTGCCTTCTCTCCATAACCCTTCAACCCATTACCAAATCAAAATCTGTCTGATTCCTCCTTCAATTTATTCACTGGCCCAGCATCCAACGCACTTCAGGGTAGTGAATTCCATAGATTTACAATCTTTTGTGAGATGTAGTTTCTCCTCAACTCTATTTTAAATTTGCCACCTTTTATCCTCAGACTATGACCGCTCATCCTAGAATGCCCCGCAGCAGAAAGCATCACTCCAAGTCGAGGCAAAAGTGAGGACTGCAGATGCTGGAGATGAGAGTTGAGAGTATGGTACTGGAAAAGCACAGCAGGTCAGGCAGCATCTGAGTAGTAGGAAAATCAATGTCTCAGGCAAAAGCCCTTCATCAGGAAGGATTTCCTGATGAAGGGCTTTTACCCGAAACATCGATTTTTCGGCTCTTTGGATGCTGCCTGACCTGTTGCGCTTTTTCAGCATCATACTCTCCACAATCACTCCAAGTCTGTTTTATCCATACCTTTTATCATCTTGAATACCTCAATTTGATCTCCCCTCATTCTTTTGAATTCCAGAGGCCATAAGCTTAAACTATTCAATCTCTTTGTTAAACTTCAAAGGATTCATAACAGATTTACAAGCATGTTGCCATGGATGGAGGGTTTGAAATAGAGGGAGAAGCTGAGAAGGCTGGGGCTATTTTCCCTGGAGGGTCAGAGGCTGAGAGGTGACCTCATAAAGGTTTGTAAAATCATGAGGGGCACGGATAGGGTGAGTAGGCAAGGTCTTTTTCCTCGGGTTGGGGGAGTCCAAAACTAGAGGGCATAGGTTTAAGGTAAGAGGAGAAAGATTTAAAAGTGAACTAAGGTGCAACTTTTCCACACTGAGGGTGTTGCACGTATGGAATGAACTGCTAGAGGAAGTGGTGGTGGCCCATACAATTACAACATTTAAAAGGCATATGGGTATATGAATAGGAAGGATTTAGAGGGATATGGGCTAGATATTGGCAAATGGGACTAGATTAATTAAGGATAACTGGTCGGCATGGATGAATTGGGCCTTAGGATCTGTTTCCCTGCTGTACATCTCTATGACTCTAAGACTCAATGTCTATCTCCCATTTATTCCACGGCTATCTGAAAAATATTATGGAAAACTAGCTTCTCAGATTCTGGGTCAGCACAAGTCTGATTACTGGCATGAACAGTCTCCTGCAGCACACCTGAAGCTAGCCTTCACATTGTGGACCATAGTTGCAAACTTAGTGCCAACCACTCACCTCAACTTTTCAAGCAACAGGACTGTGTGCATATTTTGCTGATATGGTTTCTCCTCATTTTTATACAGCTAACTCATCTGGTGGTATTTTACCTCTTTGGACTATGTTAAGGCATGATGTAGTTTCAAGTTATTCTAATGCACAGGTAGATATTTTCTGTATATTCATCTCTTTACTCACTGAAAAGTAAGAGAACTGTGATATGGTTTTACAATGTCATTGTATTGCTGCATTTACTACAGTTCAGAAGTTCAGAATTGATGATAATTACACAGCCATCCTGCAGCCTATCCTGTGTGTAAACAAGTGATCATGTTTGTCATATATATGAAGATTTATATGTTAAATTGTAAGTTGCAGGATGGAAAAAATATATGTCCACGTGCAAACTGCAAACATGACAGCTTTGTTGTGGGTTTTCCATTTCCTCATAAAATCTACTGTGATTTTATATTACAGATGCAGGTTGCTCACCTTCCTAAAGGATATAATTCAGCATGATAACACAGTTCTCAAGAACACCAAATTGCTCTATTACTCAGTGGAAGAGTCAGGATTCATGTTTATGATTGCACACCCATTGGGGTTCTTGGAAGCACAGAACAATAGTCAATTTCTTCTTTAGGGAGAATGATTCCATTTCATTCCTGCATTCCTTAGTGAAGCTGGTTGAAAAGCAAAGTCTGCCATAATATTTTCTTTGCACCATTTTGACTAGGAGATGGATCACGGGAAAAGGAGAAGAAGCTTGGGCCACTTTTTTAGAAAACCATAAACTAAAAAGGATTCCAAATGAATGAGATTTAAGCAGATCATTCAACAACAGTTTTTGTTATCCATCAATATCAGTTGACAAACAAATCATTGCTCATTCCATTTCCTTAACACTTAACAATAGAAAACTCACTCTACATTCTTACTAAATACTGTCTTGTTATTGTACTTTGTGCCCAATTTGTTTTTTTTAAGATTGGTTGTCTCAGTAGGAATTTTGATGGCAAAGGTATTTTTAATAAGAATTTGCTGTTATCAGACTGTTTTTACAAAGCTTTGATGTTAGTTAGATTCTGGCTATAAAATCTTACTTGACCACTGAATATATGTGCAAATTCTCCCCATTAAAAAAAACAAAATTTATGCAAAGCCAATTCAGCATAACAGGGAAAGTTAACTAAAATGATTATTCTCTCCTCAAATTGAAAAGTAGTAAACATATAAATAAGATCCAAGTTTCCATTTCACCTTTGAAAGAATGAATAATTTCGTGCAAGTGTGATGCAACTCCAGCTGAGGTTACTATGATGAACTTACCTTCTCAACCTTTCCCTTTGCCTGAATCACAGTGACCCTCAGGTTAAGCCACCACTAGCCATCTCTCTCTAACAGAATCCACATTGACCCTCCAAAGAACATCCCACCCAGATCCACCACCTACCTTATAAACCTACATTTCCCATGGCTAATCCACCTTGCCTGTGCATCCCTAGACACCATGGGCAATTTAGCACAGCCAATCCACCTAATCTGCACATCTTTGGACTGTGGGATGAAACTGAAGCACCCGGAGAATAATATGCAAACATTCTCAACAGTTGCCCAAGAGCAGAATCGAACCTGGGTCCCTGGCACTGTGAGTGCTATCCGTTGAGGCACTATGCTGCCCCATAATGGGAGAGCATTATAGTCTGGCAGGGCTATGGAAACATAAATGTTTTTTGTGGTAACTTCTATTAATTTGCTCTTGTTATGAATGATTTTTTTACTAGACTTATACCTGTACTCACCCTTAAAACAGGTACAGAAAACAGTTCTGACACATTAATCCAGCAATGTCTAAAAGCTCTGTGTTGTTTTGCAGACAAAATGTAACATAAACTAAGAATCTTCTGGTCTCTTATGGCTAAATGATACCAACAATCCAGTAAAAATAGTTCAAAAAAAGATAAAGGTAAGGCAGAGTTGCATGATGGCTTAAATATCACAGTGTTTTAATTTTGTTTTACCATATTTAACAGCAATTTCCTACATTTATATTGTGATAAAAAGAGAGACATTACTGAGTGTCTAAGATGTATATCTGGACAAAGTTTCACATGTACACAAGACTCCTAGGATTAACAAAATCAAAGCTCTCTATAATAGATTTTATCAGTGTAGCCTACTACAATCTATGGTTGGCCTCTCACAATTACCGGTAATTCACTACTTTCGAGCTCGCTCCTAGGGTCACTGTGATTAGGTTAGAAATCTGCTGCATTTGATATGTGCTAAAGGGGAAGACTTGATCTTTGTGCAAAATGCACATAATAAGGTGCATGATACCCCTGAATGGCAAATTTGCTGTTGGCTGGATTAATATGAAACTCAAAAACTACCCTCTACAAAAAAGAAATGAAATGCGAACTCCATCTTGCGTGGGATTGTAATTCAATCGTGGCTGCTGCTGTTATAAACTGTACTGAATTTCCTTTGTAACTTGTGAGATATGTGAACAACTTCTATTATTTATTTCTAATAATAATACTGAACTAAGCTGTGGTGTAGAAATTATTAACATGACAGAGGCATGTGTTAACCCTTACAGTCTCAATGATCGAAAATACTTTGAAATATGGAGTAGTCAACTTTTTTATCTGCATGTCCTGGGAATTCTTTGCTTCATTAAAATTCTTTAAAAGTACTTCATTTGGTTGCAAAATGTTTTTGGAGTGTTCTGAAGTTATGAAGTGCTATAAAAATGCAAGTCATTATTTTCTTTTGCTCTTTCCTGAACTCAAATACCCAGAAATGGAGGCAGAGATCACTCATGTTGGATGTCTGCCCTATTTTACACTGTCCTGGGATTTCACTTTGTTTCTGAGAAAATGAGGCAAGGGGGCCATTCAGAACTTCCACTCCTTTACTTTCCTGGGGGCACTACAAATGGGAGTCTGTATCTATTTATCCTTTAAAAAACTGGCATTGGGTCTTTAACCCATGGACACTTTTGGACCAGAGGAATCTTGGCAACAGGCAAGTTTCAAAAGTAAGTGTTCTCTTTCTCTTGTAGCTTTCCAAATATTTTCATAAATCTATTAAATGTAACATTATTTTCTGCTCTTTATTTATTTTAACGTCTCACTTAATCTAATATTTCTTTATTTCTCTTTCTGTGCCTGCTTTGAACTTGTTGATCCTACTTCCTTTCCCACAATTCTTCTGGTTCTTTCTCAGTTCATAAATCACATGAAGGTGGCACACCAGCTATTCCTACCATTCCAGCATCCTGATACTGTCACTACCTCATACCAGCCCACATCTCCAGCAAACTATGATGAAATAAATGGTATGTACTGCAAGAAACGCCACTCCAGCAATTTGGCCAATTATATCACACATACCTGCATTTAATTGCATATTCCATGTGTTTATCCATCTCACAAAGCTGTCTATTTCTGCCTAAGTCCTTTATAGCTCTCTTTGTTGTTTATATTTCCCTTGACTATATGTGTCATGAGTAAATATTCATGGTGCATTTCCTTTAATAGTGTTCAAGTCATCTAAATACAGTAAAAACAAATGTTGACCTTAGGTTGATCTTTGAAAAACACAACTTACAGCTCTTTCCAATGTAAGTACCACACATTTACTTTTCTTCTCCGCTGGTTGGCCAGGAATCAACTTTCAATTCAGATTAGTCTGTTCCGTCTTTCAGCATACAATTAAATTTTTCTTGCAAGCTTTTCGTAAATCATGATTGAATACCGTTTAGAAATGTATAAAGTTTGTGAAAAGATTTGTAGCTCGTGTGCTCGTTGTTGTGGTTGTGTTCGCCGAGCTGGGAATTTGTTTTGCAGATGTTTCATCCCCTGTCTAGGTGACATCCTCAGTGCTTGGGAGCCTCCTGTGAAGCGCTTCTGTGATCTTTTCTCTGGCATTTGTAGTGGTTTGAATCTGCCGCTTCCGGTTGTCAGTTCCAGCTGTCCGTTGCAGTGGCCGGTATATTGGGTCCAGGTCGATGTGCTTATTGATTGAATCTGTGGATGAGTGCCATGCCTGTAGGAATTCCCTGGTTGTTCTCTGTTTGGCTTGTCCTATAATAGTAGTGTTGTCCCAGTCAAATTCATGTTGCTTGTCATCTGCGTGTGTGGCTACTAAGGATAGCTGGTCATGTCGTTTCATGGCTAGTTGGTGAACACAATGTATACACAATGCATTTGTTGTTTTTCTTTTAGCAAACAAATCAGTCACCTTTATATTTTCTAAGCATAATTTGCCATTTACAAATTTATTTTGCTTGTTCTTGCTTAGCCTAAATCTTTCTAAGTAATTACTATTTTTACTTCCAATTATTTATTCTAAAAGGGATATTTGAACCCTGATAAGCTGATGTGGAAGTGATTAAAATGATAGGCTGGTGCTTTTTGCAGTATCCATGACCGCCATTTTAATTTCCAAGTTTTTAACTGTATAGGGGCTGCTTGTTACAGAAAATTCTTGTCAATATTTAAAGGAAAGAAAATCAGGCTTTTACTCTAGGCAAAGCTGCTAAGCATGAGAAAAAGGAGATTGGTCATAGTGATGTCAGATCACATTGAAATGAAACCTGAGTGCGTAGAGCTGTAGGTAAATTTTAAATCTTAAAATTTCTGTAAATGAACATATTCAAATTTGGATATAGGTTTGCTCGCTGAGCTGGAAGGTTCATTTCCAGATGTTTTGTTACCCTACTAGGTAACATCTTCAGTGGGCTTCAGGCAAAGCAATGCTGAAAATTCCTGCTTTCTATTTATATGTTTGGGTTTCTTTAGGTTGATAATGTCATTTCCTGTGGTGATGTTATTTCCTTGGTGAAGTAACTTCCTGTTCTTTTTCTCTGGGGGTGGTAGATGGGGTCTAACTCAATGTGTTTGTTGATAGAGTTCCAACCAATCATCACCAATCCAAAAGAACCCAAACATATAAATAGAAAGCAGGAGTTTTCAGCATTGCTTTGCCTGAGGCCCACTGAAGATGTTACCTAATAGGTTAACAAAATGTCTGGAAATGAACCTTCCAGCTCAGCGAGCAATCCTACATCCAAAACCTCAACTTGAGCTACAAAGCTTCTCAAAATATATTCAATAACGTCTATTGCTGTTCATTTACAACCTCACATTGCAGCATCTGGCAATGGTGACCAGACCCATGGAAGTGGGGCAAACAGTCATAAGAGTCCAAAGGAAACAAGTGATAACACTATCTTATGGGAAATTGTGGATGATGGCCAAATGGTCCAAACCTAGAATTTGAAGGAATTACCTGCAGTGAAGCTCAATAGTGATAAGGATCAGAAAGCAACAAACTTTATGGCTCACCTAGATACTGGACTGTTTAACAGGAAAGGTAAAAACAAGCCCATGTCGAAGCTGAAAAAGTGCCGGAGTAATCCAAACAGCAGGTAAAATGTTAGCTGGAATAGGTAAAATATTACTCGAAATTTGAAGGTATTTCAGGGCTAAGGAAGAAATAAGCAGTCAGAAAATCCACCAAAGCAAGCATGATTCAGTGAATGCCATGAAGGAACTTACTGGCAGGAACACAACTTAACCCGTTTTACAAAGCGTCATGAATGTAAGGAGAGAGAATAGGGCACAGCTGTAGCAGCAGCAACACAGGGAAATAAATATAAACCATGGCAGACTATTGGGTTAAGACACAGTGGTGGCTCAGTGGTTAACACTGCTATCTCATAGCACCAGGGACCTGGGTTCAATTCCACCCTTGGACGACTGACTGTATGGAGTTTGCACATTCTCCCTGTGTCTGTGTGAGTTTGCTCCAGTTTCCTCCTGCAGTCCAAAGATGTGCAGCTTAGGTGGATTGGCCATGCTAAATTAGGCAGAAGTGGGTACTGCAGGTGCGGGAAAAGCACAGAAGGTCAGGCAGGGAAATTGATGCTGATTTTCCTGCTCCTCAGATGCTGCCTGATGTGCTGCGCTTTTCCAGCAGCACTCTAATCTTGGCCTTGCTAAATTGTCCATAGTATCCAAGGATGTGTCGGCCAGCTGTAGGAAATGTAGGCATACAGAAATAAGGATGGATTTGGGTGGGATGCTCCTTGGAGGGTTGGTGTGGACTTGATGGACCAAATGGCCTGCTTCCACACTGTAGCAATTCTAAGAGGTCAAAAATCCTCCCTGTGAGGCTCAGGAAGTGCTAGGAACAGGATGAAAGGCACATACATGTTCCACTTCACTACAATTGACTCATTGCATTAGGGATCATCCTCCACTACTAATGATCTAGTCCTAATCTTAGAAAAAAGCTGTATAAATGCTTCATTTCTCTCAGAACAAAAGTTGAAACCATAGAATGAGGCAACTCACCATCAGAGAATATATCTCAGGCAGATGACTGATCATGGCAAGTCACTGCACTATGCCATGACCGATGGTACTGTATCTCCCTAATAGACAGCAACTTTTCTTGACTGGACTGAAGGCATGCCCTCACCCACATTAAGATATGGCCATTTGGTGAATAAATGTGTAATGCATTTGTTGCGCAAGCATCCGCCTCATGCAGTAGCTAATAGACTGACGACTCTTTGTGCCCTAGATAGATCCCTACTGACCACTAATTTGCTTGTATGTCTGTGCAAAAGAACAATTCAAGACAGCAATGCTGGTAGCTCTGGCTCTGGCTGGAGCACCAATGTGCGAACAGGCAAGACAAAATAAGGCAGGGTTGCTGTGAGATTGTAGGTCAGCACTGAGTGAATGCCTGCTAAGACAGAATGGTCAAATCCATCAGCTGGTTCCCTGTCTATGCTTGCACCATTTCCCTGCTCCTGCATTTCAAAGCCAGTTGGTGCACACTGCAATGTAAGTGCTTCCCCAGCACCCTCCAAATGGATCTGGGAGGTCATGATGAGTTGGCAAATGTCAAATGCTGATATTCATGGATGAGGAGCATGTGCATCTAGTTGCCTATTGATAGTGTTGTTTGGTGCTGAAGAACATGGAGGCTCCTGGCAGCTAGTGATGAGCTGTAATTGTCATGCAATCATAAGTGAGAATATGCTTTCTTATACATCTTCCAGGAGAGCTGATCATGGAAGATTGATATCTCAAATGAAAAATATTTTTATGTTTGTGGCAGGAAATAGAGGAAACAGTTAACTCTTCATGATCTAATCTTAACGATAAAAGGGTGTACTTTTCTTTGGAATTGATGTAAAGCAAATTTTGGATTTACTTTAGGCATATAAGCATATATGAAAGGAGCTGAGTTGTCATGCCATTAGGGCACCTGAAGCCCAAACCTGAGTCTGTAGACCTCTTAATAAGGTACCCTCTTTCCTAATGTTGATGTTTGCCTACAAGAGTCAATCACACATTACTATAGGGTCAATTAAATCATCCATTCCTGCTACAAGATGAACTGTCTGCAATGACAGTGATTCTCTGACCTGCGTCCACCAGCAGTGGGCAAATTCTGCCTAAAGAAATGCAAGTCGGTTTTAAATTTTTTTGTGTGTGTGTTCCATTCTGGACAAGGACGATCAGGCAACCAAACTTTATGAACTGTTGTCCTACATCAATAATGTAACAAGATTCAAATTTTAAACTCATCTGATTAATTGTTTATTTAAAGTCACATTTTTATGTATTGCATAGACTTACAAAGAATTTGAACCACAGAAACAGCTATTTGGCCTAACTCATGCTCAATATTAGTCTCCTCCTACAAATTTCATGTCACCTTGTCAGCATTTACTTTAAATCTTTTCTCAGTTTTCCATTCCTACAGATGGAAGTCTGTAAGTTAATTAACACACTTAAATGACGCCCTAAGCCATGGGAACGAAAGTTTGAAAGGGTTTTGGATGTTATGGGAACTCCAAAATCAAATCATTGCCTTACACTCACCCTCTAATGCGAACACAATTTTATTATACACTAAAAGACTCAATAAAATAATATTGCTGTTAAATAACCATTAAAAGTTGAGCTGCATCTTCAGTCACAGGAGACTGTGGGAGAAGAGCTGTACTGTTGTATAGTGACAGTGTAACTATGTTGGTGAATATTATCGTGAACCAATTTTTCTAATCATATTGTAAAATATTCAAATGGTATCAGTTAGGTAAATGTTCTTGAACATACCTGTCATATAAAGTAAAACAACTAGATTACTTTTTTCCTTTGTATGTGTTATACTTAGAACAATGCTGTCAGATAATGTTCAAAGTGTATAATAGAATAATAATTTGTTAATGTATAAAAAAGTATGTCATTGCACAACATTTGTTTAAGAACATAATTCAACTAGTTTTGCAACACAATTATAATACAACATAACATATTCTCAGTAGCTTTCCTTGGGCAATAGAACTCGTTATTAAAGTTTTTTTTTTGAATTACAAACCTACCACATTTGTTACATTCAGTATGACTTATCTTCTTCCTTTCACCTTCTCTGAAGAAGTCCAGTGTCTGAACCAGGGATTTGGGGATGATTCAAATCACCTAAAATCAGCAAACTACTGATTGCAAACCAGAACCCTAAAAACTCAATATACAAAGTGTACCAGTATTTTAATTCTAATATGATCTCATGCTACAACTGAGAAAATAGTTTTCCTGAATTCTGTCATAAATGATAATGTACCAGTAATGCATAAATTGTGTGTGTATTCATAGTGTCAGTAATTCATGGAAACTTGTCAGTAAACTAATTGAAATGTTTGATTTTAAGCAACCATTAAGCATTTTGGCTTGAAGTAAGCATTGAATGGTGTAGAATAATCAATTGTGTTGATTTTCAGAGATTTGTCAAAGATTATTATGACAACAAACCACTAGTTAACAAAATACCAACTACATATAAATAGAGAAAGCTATCAATTTTTCATATCAGCAAGATTTAATTTCATCAACAAAGCAAATGACATTTTCAGTTTCATGTAATTGGTGAAATCAAAGAAACACCAATGCAAAATATGAAATAGCATAGTTTTAGTAGGAGAAGTCCGATGAGGATATAATGCTAAAAATGCCACGTCAATGATTATTTAGCTATTCCAGCACTAAAACGTTATGTGGCTTTGAGAGGTAATCATTTCTGTACATTACAATTCAATTTTAAAACAGCAGCACAGTAGTATATCCCTCAGTTAATTATTTTCAAACTTTTCAACGATGTGACTTTACAATGCAAGATAAAGGTTGACTCAGTTCTTTAGTTAGCAACAATACAAATTGGAAAAAGTTAACAACTGTGCAAACAATGTCAGTTTTGAGAGATCTGAGGTACAAATGACAAGTGACTGTAATGCAAACAAAAGAAGTCTATTCATTATGTCATTGATTTGGTAAAATATGATCTTATTTCTTCTTCAGCAAAATATTAGGTTTTTTTATGAAATTGCATATGTCAAGTAAGCATTATATTTTGAAGTAATTAAAAGCGGCTTCATATGCCTGAAAGGCTAGTTTCATTTGCTGCCGATGACCTGTATGTGTGTACAATGCACATGCATCTTTAGCAAGCTTTCACATTTAAGAGGATCTTTTGTAAACCACAGTGCCTCTGATAATAAATGAACATAATATATATCTATTTTTTGCAAAGTGTTAACTACTGCAGTATTAAGGCAATGAGTGTTAAATAAAGTTAACAACCTCTTGTAAAACTGACACAGGCATTTTTTAAAAAGTACTTCATTAAAGAATAATGAATGTTAAAAAATATGAATAGCAACAGAGGAAATAAATCTGTTACTTTTTCCTATTCGACTAATGGAGTATTTGCCAGTCCTTTAAGATGTAAAAGGCTGTTTTTATCCCCATTATGTGCAAATGTTTTATGTGCAATAATATCTAAAAACCCTTGTGTCACACAGTAGAGTGCTATAAATTAAGTTTATATGGCATAGTTGGTTATCTGTATACGTTAGTTATCAGTAAGAATCTGTCAACTCGCCATTCTAAATCTACAGCAATAAAGAGAGAGAGATTCTGAATAAATTCAAAATTTGAACCATTTAAGATGCAAATCTTGCTCTCACTTTCCAATGTGCAACTGATTATTTCAGTGAATATTAAAAAGTCATTAATAGTGATGTAGAAGAAGAGGCAACAGCTCAGAAGAGGTTAAACAATTACCAATCATTGTATTTTCAATAACTGATACATCACACAACTCTATTATATTGTGTTGCTCCCCATAATTTGGCAAGGAACAATATACAAGAATGAGTTTGCATTTGTAAAGCAATATCAATCATTAATCAGGGCTGTGGGAGTTTAAGCTTTCCCTCAACCTGCAGTAACTCAACCCAGAGTGTGAGGCACAGGAGATTAATTAACACACCCCAATATTGACTCCAGTCCAAGGACAGTAGGAATAATGTTATTGTCAGCATGCAAGATTCAGAGTCATGAGCATCAGGCTGTCGCTGAAGACTCATGACAATAGTTAATAGTATAATATGAAGAATTATAGCGAGGAATATCAGAAGTCCATAAATGACGGATGTGGGGAGGAGCAGGATCAGAAAGGGAGAAATGTGGATTGGGAAGGTGCTATGCTACTCTTCACCCTTTAAGAAACTTTAATTGTCACTTATGACTCAGCTGCTAGCATGCTTGTCTCTGAGTCTGAATGTTATGAGTTCAAGACCTAACCCAGGTCTTGAACCCAAAAATCTTGATCGATTCTCCATTGCAAAGCAAGGAAAATAGCACGCTGTTGGATGAGTGCTAAGGTTAGGCTCTTTCCCATTCACAGAAATGATACAACAATTTCTCAAAGAATAACAAAGGAGTTATCTTTAATATGGATTAGATAGTAATTATGACAGAGCTGTTTGGAGGAGCTTGCTGTGTACAAGTTAGATACTGCATTTCTGACATGGCAACAGTAATGAGACGACAAAAACGCTCCACTGGTTATAAAGCACTTTGGGACATCTTGAGGTTGCAAAAGTTAGTATAAAAGTGCAAGTCTGTTTCATTCAAATTAAGGAGGTTTAACAGATTTTGTCCTGACTATTGCCAGTTTTCTCGGTTTCACTGGAAACCATGTCGGTCTTAGCCAAGCCTATAAATAAAATGGCATGCACAGAAAGATGATGCCATCTGGTTTCACAGGACTTGCAAATGTCATTTGATATCTCTGCAATAGCAGTTCATGGAGCCATCGTAGGATTTGCAGTTTACACAGTTTGGATGCATCTGCAGAGGAATCCACAACTTGCAGAAATACAGTGCTTTGTGATTAAATGGCAAAGCTGTCACAGTGACTCGAGACCCGTAACAGTGTTGCCAGGGTTGGAGGATTTGAGCTATAGGGAGAGGTTGAACAGGTTGGGGCTGTTTTCCCTGGAGAATCGGAGGCTGAAGGGTGACCTTATAGAGGTTTATAAAATCATGAGGGGTATGGATAGGATAAATAGACAAAGTCTTTTCCCTGGGGTGGGGGAGTCCAGACTAGAGGGCATAGGTTTAGGGTGAGAGGGGAAAGATATAAAAGAGACCTAAGGGGCAACTTTTTCATGAAGAGGGTGCTACTTGTATGGAATGAGCTGCCAGAGGATGTGGTGGAGGCTAGTACAATTGCAACATTTAAAAGGCATCTGGATGTGCTTATGAATAGGAAGGGTTTGGAGGGATATGGGTAGAGTGCCTGCAGGTAGGACTAGATTGGGTTGGTATATCTTGTTGGCGTGGACGAGTTGGATCAAAGGATCTGTTTCCATGCTATTTATCTCTATGACTCTATGACTCTGATTCTATGACTCTTAACTGTCTTGTTGGAAATTAGAGATGGATAATAAATGTTAGCCTCATCAGCAATGCCGACATCCCATGAACAATCAGAGGCGTTCCCTGATTTGCAAACTTCGGTTTGTGAACACTCATACATATGAGTGAGATCCCACACAGAAGTATATTAATATTGATTTTAAAGTTCTGTCAAGCAAGTGGTCCCCCGTACTTAAAGCAGCTATTTTATACTGTTATGTTTTGTGTTCTGACTTGCATATAAATCAACTTACAAACATACTCAAGAATGAAACCTATTCACAACCTGGGCACTACATGTAAATTAAAAATATACAGTCCTGTCTGTTATCTTAATAGTGGAGGTCCACAAATTCAATGAAGGAGTTTCTCGAGATCCTGGATGAGTGGCGATGAGAACAGAAATGGATGGATGCTAAAATGTTTTCCAGGACCAGGATCAGTGCCAGAAGGGCTTTCTACCCTCAATCAATAGGTAATCTATCAAAGTACCTTAAGACCAACTGAAGCCACTCATCATAGGCCAACTGAAAATTTTCATTTGATTTACAGGTTATGACACTGAGAACAGGTCAATCTCCTGGAGGCAGGTTTTAGGTGGGAGACCAGGGCACCAGCATTTCAGACAGGTTATGAGGTCCTCGCAGCATACCTCACAATATTACATTGGTCGTCATCTGCTGCATCATTTTCCTGATGTTACATTTTTTCCAGATGTTGAAATGGTCTGTCTATCTCACTTCTTTACACACAATGGCAGCTGTATGTTCTTCCATGGTACAGGACCTCCTAATGACTCGCTAACCCTCAGAGTCTGCCTGTCATTATTATTTGAAAGGAGAACATTGTCCCTGACCACGTATTGGCCAACTTGGGCAAAATTACTTTCAGGTGACTCTTACCCACACTGTCTTCCGAATAGACTGAATTCTGGCTTGTTTAAGAACTTAAGAACATAAGAAATAGGAGTAGGAGTAGGCCATTTGGCACACTGAGCCTGCTCTGGCATTAAAAGAGACCATGGCTGATCTTTTCAGGGACTCAGCTCTACTTGACTATTACTGAAGAATCAGGATGATTCATCCATCATGCAAGATAATCCATTAACCTCACTGTTGTCCAGCAGTAAGATCTCCTCAGAGATTTCTAGGCATGATGGAATACTGGAGGAACTGACAGAGATGATGAAATGTTCTTTTTAAAGCAAGATCACAAATCATATGTAATCCAAATAGTTGATAATGATTGGACTCAAAATATTAACTTGGGAATTTTCTCTGAAAATCTGCAAGACATGTTGTGTTTCTCCAGCACTCACTGTTTTTGTTCTAATTCATAGAATCACAGACACAGAGAGTTGTACAGAATGGAAATAGACCCTTTGGTCCAACTCTTCCATGCTGACCAGATATCCTAGCATTTGGCTTATATCTGTCTAACACTTCCTAATCACATACACATCCAGATGCCTTTTAAATGCTGTAATTGTACCAGCCTCTACCACTTCCTCTGGCAGCTCATTCCATACATGTAAAACTCTCTGCATGAAAAAGTTGCTCCTTAGGTCCTTTATAAATCTTTCCCCTCTCACCTGAAACCTACGCACTCTCATTTTGGACTCCCCTACCCTGGGAAAAAGACCTTGGCTATTCGTCCTACCCTTCACTTCATGGTTTTATAAACTCCTGTAAGGTCACCCTGAGCCTCTGACACTCCAAGGAAAATATTTAACCTCTCACTGTAGGGACAATGTTCTCCATTCAAATAATAATGACAGGCAGACTCTGAGGGTTAGAGAGTCATTAGGAGACCCTGTACCATGGAAGAACATACAGCTGCCATTGTTTGTAAAGAAGTGAGATAGACAGACCATTTTTACATCTGTAAAAACTGTAACATCAGGAAAATGATGTAGCAGATGACGACCAATGTAGCTATTGTGAGGTATGCTGCGAAGACCTCATAACCTGTCTGAAATGCTAGTGCCCTGGTCTCCCACCAAACCCGGCAACATCCTTTTCAATCTTTTCTGCACCCTTTCAAGTTTAACAACTCAAGTTCAAGTATATCAAGAAGACTAGAATTGAACACAGTATTCCAAAAGTGGCCTCACTATTGTCCTGTACAGTTGCAACATGACCTCCCAACTCCTACACTCAATGTACTGACCAATCAAATGCCTTCTTCACTACTTAATCTACCTCTGACTCCACTTTCAAGGAACAATGAACCTGCACCCAAGGTCTCTTTGTTCAGCAGCACTCCTTCCTGTCCTGATTTGCTTTACCATTTATGTGAATTAAACTCCATTTAGCACTCCTTAGCCCATTGGCCCATCTGATCAAGATGTACCCATTGTATTCTGAGATAACCTTCTTCACTGTCCATCAATTTTGATGTCTCTGCAAACTTACTAACCATTCCTCCTATATTCACATCCAAATCATTTATATAAATGACAAAAAGCAGTGGACCCACTACCAATCCTTGGGGCACACCACTGGTCATAGGCCTCCAGTCAGAAAAACAACCATCCACCACCACTCTCACTCTTTTACCTTCAAGTCAATTTTGTATCCAATTAGCTAGCTCTCCTTGGATTCTATGTGATCTAATCTTACTAACCAGTCTACCATGCGGAACCGTGCAGAACTCCTTGCTGAAGGCTATATCAGCAATGTCCGCAACAGACATTGAAACTTTGACAAATTACTTTTCCTTAGTAAAGGTCCCTAGGCAGTAGATTCGATGCATTTTAGTGAAGTTTGAATTGGTTCAGTGCCAAAATCAAATCAAGAATATGGTCAGATTTTAGGAAACCTATTATGAGGGTAATTGACATTTTGGGTTTATATCAATAATGACTAAGTAAAGCATCAAGCTTACTTGATACAAGATGATAAATAGGCCATGTATTGAATAATATGTAAAGATTTGGGTTCTTCACTGTCAAGGGATAAAATAAATTTCAAGAAAGTCCAATGCAGATTTACTCAGTGATACCAAGGCTGTGCAGTGAAGTAAATCAAGTAGACAATCTAATTGTGGTAAGTGTCATGTGAGGAGAGAGTATGATGAACCTCAACATCTAATTGGAAAGGCATAATGTCAGGAAAATCTACAGGGGATCCAAATCAAAGGCTCCAGACTTGAATGCCACCAGAGGAAAAGGGATTAATGCACCTCAGCTTGAGGAAGACAGAGGAGCATCAAGGTCAGGACAATCAGGCAGAGTTAGATCCAATATTCACTGTTACTTTTTACCCCATTCGAGATGGATGAGAAGGGAAAATCTATTAACACAATATTGATCCCAAGGATTGTATTGCACCCCTGATCAACCAAGCTCGATCTTCACCCAATGATCACATGCATGTGATTCCAGGAAAATTATTTGGCTAGTTGTTAGCAGTGTGAACCCTAGCTGATTTTTCCTGTCATTCACTGCTAATTCAAGTTAAGGACAAACCATAGTCAAAGGTTTGAGAAATTGTGTCTTGATTACTTGCCTGTTCACTATTCTTTCTGGTCTTTCAGATTTGGGCAGAGAAAATACTTCACCACTGTTTAGGTTGCAAAGAAAGATACAGGAAGAACCAAGAGAAGATCAAATGAGCACTCAGTTCAGACCAGGACAAAATAGGGCAAATAGAACATACGAACTCAGTAATTCATGGACAAATTGAAAAGAAACAGAACATGGCCATGAAAAAGTTTAAAACGTCGGTCAAAAAATTGATAGGAAACACAATATACTTCCATTTACAATAAGCTAATGTTTAAAATGGACAATACTCGCCAAAAAAGACAAAATGCATTTATATTGAATTTCACCATCTCTTTTAAATTGTGAAGTATCTCCAATAAACAAGGCAATGCTTACATTAAAGACAGACCTGTTGAGTTTTTCCAGCAATTTCTGATTTTGTTTCTGAATTCCAGCATCCACAGTTCTTTAGTTTATGTCAAAGCATTTTCCACTCGTATCACCAACCATAATTTTAGCATCATATTTTAATAGGCTATCTCTTATTCACATTACGCCCAGCTTCTTCATATTATGTCATGCAAGCAAAAATACTAACTTCAAAAACAAACATTTCAGTGAATGCTCCTAAATTGCATTATCTGTGAATACTCGTAGAATCAAATATTCCCTATTTTAACTTCAGTTAGAAAACAGCTTTATTTAAAGTAGAAACTTACCTTGAATTTGTTGAATTGAGGAACATCATGCATCATTATAGAAACTGACTGCTGACACATGATATTTTGTGTTTAGTTTCAGCTTTTTGTATCTCCTTCTGCTTCCCTGGATAGAATGATCCACCATTGAAATTACAATGCCCAGTTTACTACCAACCTTCAAACAACTAGTATATGAAATGAAATGTCGTCAAAACCAGTTCAGAAACATATGGCAAATGTGCTGCACATTGACTAAATAAAATGGATTGTATGAGCATAACTTGATATTTTGTGGATTTTTAAAGCTGTTTCAATTGTATATGCTAACATATGGAGTTGCTTTATAACTTGTTCATAATAGTGGCTCTGGAGCAAGACACTGTTTGAAACTATGGCCCTTGACAAAAGTTAGTGACTACAGCTGGTTTTATAGTGTTCCAAAGAATTCACTATTAATTCTCTATTAAATATGTACTTACTTATATCAATTTCAAAGCAACTTTGAAAGTTCAGAATAAATACTTTTTAGCATACTTCAAAAAAGGGCATTAATTCCATATTCCTCATCCTTAATGTTAAAAACTTCCATCACCACAGCCAAGTTATTTTTAAACTAAACTGGAAATTCTCCAGCTCTTCCCGTACTCTCACACTGAATTAATTATGTAAAGAATACTCAAATGTACATCATTTGGGTTATAACCTTTAAAAACAACATGCTGTTGAAATTCACGTTTGGCAGCCATTGCTCGACTTCTCCGGGATTTATGACACCACACCCAAAGTGCAATAAATCCTTTAATAGCCCCTTGGTTTGCAGCTCTACTTTTCAACATTGTGTCTATTTTGTTCTCAAGGGTATTTTGTGCTGAAGCTCCATACAAAAGACGACCAGATGTTATTTGTATCTGAACAGGGGCTTGGAGTCCAGCATCTGGTGGTTATAAATGTTTACACTGATAGGATATTGTGCAATATTTGCTGCACAGACTACATCAGTCCTGAAGTGTTGGTGCCTTGGCTCAGTATTTATCAAAAGCTATGAAAGAGTGTGTTTATGTTACAATAAAAACAGTACAAACATTTTCATTTTTTGCTCATGTGAAAGAATAGTTGTGTAAACCTAGTGTCAACGCCCAACCTGACACTTCGGAAAAGTGGAGGTACAACTTCCCTGGAGAGTGTTCCATCGCGATGCTACTACTGTAGTGTAGTTACATCCTGAGAAATGATGGTTCTGAGTGAAAGCTGAGTGAAAACCTGGCAGTATAAACAGCAAGGAACTTGACTTTCCAAAGCAAAGCTTTTCATAAAGAATTGCATTACAGGCTGCTGGATAAGGTTTTGCCTTATGAGAATGGTGGACAGAGTTCAGTTTGGATAATAAATTGGAACTGATTTTTAAGCTTTAAATTGGTAGTGCACATGGCCCCCACCTGAATGTTACATTAGGTAGGCAATTGCACATTATGGTGTCAATCTTGGGGAAGCACAGACACTGAAACCAGAATCCTGCCTACTGTTTTGAAATTACCTATCGTCATGGCCAGAATTTATGTGTTTCCTTACTGCCCATAATCAAAGTGTTTTTGTGTGTCTATGTATTTCTTCACCATCAAACTGATTTTGTGAACTTTAAAAGAAAGATTATTTATAATCACATGCTGCCCCATAAAATGCAATGTCTCACTTATTTGAATCACATACTCTGTCACTCATACAAAGATCAGGAACAGATGAAGAAAACAAAACAATATAATTGCAATCTGAAATTACTTCAGTCATTTTTTGTCACAGGCCTGTAGTTTCTTAGATAAGTTGATCGTTCAGCTGGACTGAAGCTCTTGAAAGACTGATGATTCTCAGTAAGCTGCAAAGTTTCTGCATTTGAATGGTCAGGAGGTTAGTTGTCAGGTGAACTTAAAGTTGGAATGCGTACAGTATTTTAGCGAAACTGGTGATTTTTAGCTGATATCTAGCTGATGGATGAAAGTGAAAATGTTTTCTGATGTTTCTCCTTTTTCCCTTTGTTTCTGGAGTAAACAGGTTGCAATCCCTAAAACCTGTTTTAGTCACATGACTGCAAGGTTAACACTTCTAAGGTCCACACATTTTGGCTGTACAGGAGACACTATGATACAACTGAAGTTAATGTTCTTTTTTTTGGCTTGCTACAAATTAAGATTCGAATTTCCCTTTTCTCCTTCATGAAATGCAAAGATAAGTTATCTGCAGACCCCATTTTCTTTAGGTTTTGCTTCATTCTATAACAATGAAAACTGAATTTTACAATTGGCTGTGAGGCTCATTCACTCAAGCTCATATTTATTCAGGTATTAACTGTAGACTCAACTACAAAAGCATCAAATCATATCATGTGGTCCAATCAGCTTAACAGTTATTGTATTGTATGCAGTTTTAAGAGTTCAATATCTTCATGTCTGTAGTGAGCATGACAACAATTAGTAAGCAGTTGAGCTTGTTAAAGAACTGTGTAAAAGAACAGAAGGAGGTAGGGGAACAGATTCATAATTATTTGAAGTTTGCGTCACATGTAGACAGGGTGGTTATGCTTGCCTTCAATGCTCAGTTCTTTAAGTAAAGGAGTTGGGAAGTCATGTTGGAGTTGCACAGGACATTGGTGAAGCTTCTTCTGGAATACTGTGTCCAGTTCTGGTCGTCCAGTCATAGGAAGAATACTGTCAAGCTGGAGAAGGTTCAGAAGAGAATTACCAGGATGTTGCTGTGTGTGGAAACTTTGAGTTATAAAGAAATACTGGGTTGGCAGGGATTTTTTCACTGGAGCGTAGGAGGTTGAAAGGTGATGTAATAGAAGCATATAAAATAATGAAAGGTACAGTTAGAGTTAATGACAGTTATCTTTTCCCTAGAATGGGGGATTTCAATACAAGGGAATATATTTTAATGAGAGATTTAAAAAATGACGTAAAAGACAAATTGTTTGCAGAGAGGGTAGATCACATGTGAAATGAACTTCCTGAGGAAGTGATGGATGTAGATGCAATTACAATGTTTAAAATACATTTTGATAGGTATATGAATAGGAAAAGTTTGGACGATATGGGCCAGGAGCAAGCTGCTGGGACTAGTTTAGTTTGGGATTATGTTTGGCATGAACTAGTTGGATCACAGGGTCTGTTTCCATGCTGTATGATTCTATGACTCGAAGATCTCCCAGCCTAAACTCCCAATTGAATGCAGAACACCCTTTGCACCGCTAATTGCAGTCTTCCCACCAGAAGGCTACTAATTGGCCATGAGATTGGTTGATTTAGTTGATTGATTTATTGTTGTCATGTGCACCGAAATACAGTGAAAAGTGTTATTTTGTGTGCTATACAGGCAGATCATACCACACAAAGTGCATTAGATTAGCAGAACAAAGTGTAGAATACAATGTTACAGCCACAGATTCTTGATTCATGGAGACAAAACAGAAACAGGCAGATAAGAACGGACCACTTGCTTTCTGTTCTCCCTCTCTTATTGAAAAATATTTTTTAAAAACCCTTATTAGCATTTGCATAGGTGAGGGGAGCAATTAATATAGAAAACCCTCTCTGAGAGTTGGTTGATGGTTGATTTGTGTAGAGATCCTTTTTAATTTCATTGAATCATTTCTTCATCATTTTGAGAAGTACATAGAAGGATCATTGACTTGATTGCTTATGATGTTTACATTTGTGGGACCATTAGGACAATAAAGTCTGTGTGGAAATCAATGTGCACTGGATGTGCACCCTCTGTACTGAATGTTTTTCAATGTAGATAAGTGAAGCATAGTGCCTTTGGGCAGAGGCTTTTCTAGGTTTACCATATATCATGCAGGATTTCAAGATCAAGGCTTCTATATGGGAGGAGGGCTGTGAGAGTGTAATTTATGAAAAGGTGCTATGAAAGTTTTCAGTTTGGTAAAGTGATTAGATGGGGCAATTAGATATGAAGGAGCTCTGGAGTCATCATGTGAATGTTGAAGGATAACAATGCCTTGAGATGTCCAGTGGAGGACAATCTGATTAAAATCTAATTTAAGGACTTTTAGCTAGCAGGATAGATTCAGGGAACTTTGGTTTTTGAGCATACAATAAATGTAGTCATCAAAGAATAAGGTTTTGGCCTTTAAAATAATGAGAGAATTGGATTCTGTCCAAATGTGCAGTTTAGTTCAGCAAGATGGAGTTTAAAGGCTGAGAAAGACGGGTTTATAATCAGTAAGGGAATCAAGGATTATGAGAATAAGGCATGAAAGTGGAGTTAGGAAAGTGGAATTGAGAATTATCAGCACAACCATGAAGAGGTATTATGGTGGCACAATGGTTAGCACTGCTTTCTTGCAGTGCTAGGGACTCAGGTTTGATCCTAGCCTTGAGTGACTGACTGAGTAAAGTTTATGTGTTTTCCCCCTGTCTGCTGGGTGCTCTGGTTTCCTCCCACAGTCCAAAGATGGGCAGGTTAGCTGGATTGGCTGTGCTAAATTGCCCAGGGATGTGCAGACTCTGTGGGTTAGCTATGATAAATGTGGGGTTATGGGGTAGTGTAGGTCCGGGTGGGATGCTCTTCAGAGTGTCAATGCAGACTCTATGGTTCAAATGGCCTCTTTTCTGCACCATAGGCATTCTCATTGAATGCATTGTATTCAACATCAGATAAGTTTCTGTATCTTCACTAAGAAATTCCATTTCCAGCTCTGTAGTATCACCTGACTGTAACCTGCCTGAGCTCATCCATGGCTTTGTTACCAAGAAGTTGACCATTCCAATATATTCCTGGCTTCTACCCTCTGTAAACTTGAGGCCGTCCAAAGTTTTAGATTAGATTAGATTCCCTACAGTGTGGAAACAGGCCCTTCGGCCCAACAAGTCCACACTGACCCTCCAAAGAGTAACCCACCCAGACCCTCACCTACTAATGCATGGCCAATTCACCTGACAGCACATCTTTGGACTGTGGGAGGAAACCCACGCAGACACAAGGAGAATGTGCAAACTCCACACAGACAGTTGCCAGAGACTGGAATCGAACCCAGGTCCCTGGCACTGTGATGCAGCAGTGTAACCACTGAGCCACTGTGCCGCCCAACTACTGTTTGTGTTCAAAATCGCACCAAGTTCTCTTCACCTATTCCCACTGTATTCACCGACTTAGATTGGCTTCCAGTTCAGCTATGCCTCAACTTTTAAAATCTCACTTGTTTTCAAATCTCCCTGTGATATTGTTGCTACCTCTGAAATTGTGCTCCAGTTCTACAACCCTCTGAGATATCTGTTTTCATTCAATTCTGGCTCTTGAGCTACCACAATTTTAATCATTCCACCATTGATGACTATAGCTTTAGCTGCCAATGTCCTATGTTCTGGAATTTTCTACCTACATCTTTCTTTATTTCACATATGGAATGACAGCTTCAGGACAATGGTATCATTTAATGGCTCATTCTTCATTGCCCTTGAGAAGGCGGCGATGATCTGCCTATTGAAGTGCTGCAGTCCATGTACTGTAGATAGATAACAATGTTGTTACTGAAGAAATTCCAGGCTTTTGATTCAATGACTTTGAAGGAATGGCGATATGTTTCTAAGTCAGGATGGTGAGTGGCTTGGAGATAAACTTATAGGTTCTGGTGTTCCCATTTATCTGATGCCCTTGTCTTTCTGGATGGAATTGGCTGTGGTTTGGAAGGTGTTAATAAAAGAGCTTTGGTAATTTATACAATGTACTTTGCGGGTACACACTGTTCTGACTGAGCATTGGTGGTAGAGGGAGAGAATGTCTGTAGGTGTGATGTCTGTCAAGAAGGCTGCTTTGTCCTAGATGGTGTCAAGTTTCTTGTGTTTCATTGAGCTGGATTCTTCTAGGCAAGTTGGGAGCATTCCTATACACTTCTGACTTCTGCTTGGAGATGGTGGACAGAGTTTGGGGAGTCAGGAAGTGAGTTACTAGCTGCAGGATTCCTACCTCAGGCCTCGTTTTTGTGGGCATTGTACTCATATAGCTGATGGATTCCTGATAAAGGGCTTTCGCCCGAAATGTCAATTCTCCTGCTCCTCGGATGCTGCCTGACCTGCTGTGCTTTTCCAGCACCACACTCTCGACTCTACTCTCCAGCATCTGCCGTCCTAATTTTTGCCTATTTATACGGCTAGTCAAGTTCAGTTTCTGGACAATGATAATACCCAGAATGTAGATAGCAGGGTATTCAGTGATGGTAGCATTGATAAATGTCAAGAACGTGGTGCTTAATTTGTCTTTTATTGTGATTGTTATTGCTTGGCTCCTGTGTGGCATGAATGTTACTCACTACCTTTTAACACAAGTCTGGATATTGTCCAGGCTTTGCTAATTTGGACATGGATTGCTTCAGTATTTGAGGATGATGTAAGGATTGTACATGATGCTAAGCATTGTGTAATCATTAGTGAATATCCACACTTCTGACCATATAATGGAGGGAAGGAAATCGATGAACTAACTGATGATGGGTGGGCATAGGATACCTCTTTCCAGCTCTTCTTATTTCTTTCTTCTGTTGAGACCGTCATTGTTTTTCCTTTATGTCTTTCATTTTTGGTTTGGAACTGTGAGTTGCATTCAATAATTGATCTTTGATTTTTGAATTCAGCTTGTTTTAAAAAACCACAAGAGAGAACAAAAAGATTGATATTTGCTATTCAAAGCTGACCTGGCAAGATAATGCTCTAAGAAGACTGCAGGTGATTTGGCACAGTGATTATGTTATGCCTCGGAAATAGCAGGTGGTTGGATGCTTACTTGGTTAATCAATGGAGAACCAGTGTTGGCCAACCAACCAGACAGTTTTAAAATAATGGAAACTAAGAGTGAACTGGCTCTTACTTCGTTTTCGGGGACAAAAAGTAGTTTTGCTTTGGAAACTGCTAGACAGAACATTTTTGAGTTTGCTCTCTCTCTAGTTATTCACCAGTTATCAACTTGTTGGAAGCTCTGAGAAAATCAGTCTGTGAGAAATAAGGAAACATTCTCCAGTGGCTAGCAGAAGCTGGTTGCAAGGACTGGTGACCTCTGAGTTCAAGCAAGATATTCCATCCTGTGTGTCTCTAATACAATCCATAATACAAAGCCCTGTATTCATCTTTTAAATGATTCTCAAACTGGCAAGTTAAGATTCTTTTATTTTTAAATAAAATACCCCTTAGCCTGTGAGTGGGGTGCAGATTTTTCTTTTCATTCACATGGTACTTGGCTCACAGATATTAATTCAATTATTTTGTAGTTTATTTGTATTCAGATAAAGTTACATTCTTGTCAATAAATTGTTGATTTTGTTTTAAGTTATAAATTTGGAGTCCAAGATCTGTGATTTAAAAGTCTATTTAGGAATAAGTGAGTAATTTTGAAATTCATTGAATGTTTTAAATGCACTATGTTGCAAATCCAGTGAAAGTAAGTCTAATTTGGTTTGGCTTGCTATTCCTATGTCATAATAATTCCTTTAAAATATATCTCTTTGACCAAGCATTTGGTCATTTGCTCTATTATCTTCTTATAGAACTTATTGAAATTTTCCTTTTCATGATGTTTTAATGCAATGTCTGGTAATTTTCTGCAACCTTAAAGGCACTATGTAAGTATACATTGTTAGTGTTGTTGGAATGAAATAGAATAACTAGAATATGGGCACCTCTAATTGTCGGGTTTCCTTTTGTTGGCAAAGAAAACTATTTATTGCAATGTGTATTTTACACTTGTAACATAAAGTGTAACATAAGATATGTGATCATATCATATTTTAATCTTGTGAGGCAATGTAATTCAAAATGTACCATCAAATGTGGTACTAAATTACACAGGCCCAATGGTTGCTGGGCTGTGTTGACAGTCCAAAATTGAACTCAGGTAGTGGTGGGTCATTACAATTGATATTAATCTCCTGGGTTATAAAGGAGAGCGAAAACTATCTTGGGTTCACAGACTGAGTGATTAGCTACTGACCTTTACTCTAGTGCACATGTAGGAAATAAAGAGATGTGAGACCATTTGAAGGTCTTGTGAAGTTAGTGTGACTCGCTTGTGATTTGGTCATCATGGATATCTTACTCTTCAATCATGTGTCTTGTTTCACAATATAACAAAATTCTGTTACACAATCCATTATGAGTAAACAGGATATCAACTGGGTGAATTTAACATTATGACAAGGAAAATAAAATCATAAATATCTTTTTCAGGGGCTTCTTCTGACTTTATCCAATTCATTATTGCATTGGCTTGGGCAGAAATTTGCTGTTGCTTTCTACTACAAAGTTAAAATTGAAATCTGGTCCCAAAAACATCACCGGTGCATATGTATTGAAATAAAAGAATCCATCAGATTCGGTCTAGCATTGTTGTGATCAGCTTAATGGGCAAGATTAAAGTTGTGCCAGGTCTGCCTTTGGTAGCTCCAGATTAGTGCTACATATGTGTCAGAAAAATATCTAACCTTCTCATCTGCAGTTCTTATCATAGTTTAGTTATTCTGGTCATGCTTGAGTCAGTGTGAGATTCCATGCCTAGGCATATGTCTGACATATATACAGGATACATGTGTCTGTGTGATATGCCATAGTTCTACAGATTTTGGTGCAGGCTGGAACAACATTGAATGGTGAACCTGATTCATGCCTATCTATTTCAAGAAAATTATGTCATCTCAATGTTACTGCTTTTTCTACGAAGAGAAGTAACCAATATCACTTACAGAGAAAGCTTCTGGCTAATTAACAAGAACTTATCTCTTGTAATTTCATCAGCACCTAACTGTTTCTTACCACCTGTATAAGAATCTCCATGAATAGATTCTTAAATTAATGGAAAATTTTCAATTTAACCTAAATTCCTCAACTGATTATGCTGTGTGACTTTTTTTTGTAGTTCGGAAATTAAAATTCAGCTCTGAAAGTTTTTTGAAATTCAACTCATTCACATCTTTTATTCCTATGTAAAATGAATACAAGACCTCCAAATGTTATAACAATACCCAAGCCATATCTGTGTAGATGGCATTTGACTTTGGTAACTTATAGTCATTCAAAAAAACACACTGGAATGAGGGGACTAAAAGAAGACAGTTAAACACATTAGGTAGGAAAGAATAGAAACAGCTCTCCCTACTTTAAACCATCTTCTTCAACACCTCTTCTGGGCTCTCCACCATTTTAACAAGTGCAACAAGCTCAAGGACTTGTTTGACACCAAGATTGAGGCCATTCAAACAGTAGACTATTGTGTCCCATCCTTTCATTAACCCATCTGACCTATGTTCCTCTAAAGATTTTCCCTATTATGACTCTGAATTTGTTTCTTTCCTAACTTTCTTCATGTAGTCTCAGAAATCATCATGCCTTCCTTCTTTTTCCTCAATCCTATTCATGATAAACTTCTGATCACTCAATCCAACCTCCTCTCTTGGTCAGTATATTAGCAATTTTGTTAATGTTCTCTGCCTTCATAGATTGTAACTCTTTCATTAAGTCTGCCATCAGGGTCAAAACAAAACCTTGACTCCACTGCCCTTGCAAATTATACGTGCACTTCCATCTCCAACCCTCTTTTTCATTCCAAAGTCATTTAGCAAACTGTTGTCTCTCCAATCTGTTCCTGTCAATCCTAAAATGCTGTGTTTGAATCCATCCCCCCAGATGTCCACCCCTGCAACAGGTTTGATCGTATTTGGTTTATTATCAGCACATGTACTAAGATACAGTGGATAGTATTGTTTTGTGTGCTATCCAGGTAAATCATACTTTACGTAAGTACATCAGAGTAAGAGAACAGAATGCAGAGTATACATTACAGCCACAGAGTAAGAAAATATCAACTTCAATATATGAGAGACCTGTTCATAACTCTGAGAACAGTGGGGAAGAAGCTATGTTAACTTTCTGTATTCAAGCTTTTGTATCTTCTGCCTGATGGTCTTTGTATATTTTGGCTGCATTCCTGAGGCAGGAGGAAGTATAGATGGAGTTAATGGAAGGAAGGCTGGTCTTTGTGATTGGCTGGGCTACATTCACAATTCTCTGTAATTTCTTGCAATCTTGGGCGGAGTAGTTGCCATACCACATTGTGATGAATCCAGACAAGATGCTTTCTGTGGTTCCTCTACAAAAATTGGTAATAGTCATTGTGGATATGCCAAATTTCCTTACCTGTCTGAGGATGTAGAGACATTGGTGTGCTTTCTTGACTGTAGTGTCAATGTGGATAGAAAAGAATAGGTTGTCAGTGATATATACTCCTTCGAATTTGAAGCTCTCAACCATCCCCACTTCAGCACCATTGATACAGTCAGGGGCATGTCCTCCACTCCACCTTTTGAAGTCAAAGCAGTTCCTTCATTTTGCTGATATTGAGGGAGAGGTTGTTGTCTTTACATCGTTCTACTAAGCTCTCCATCTCTTTCCTGTCCCCTGTCTTGTCATTGACACACTACAGTGGTCTCATCAGCAAATGTGTAAATAGAGTTAGAGTTGAATTCACACAAAAGTTAGAACATAGAACAGTACAGCACAGAACAGGCCCTTCAGCCCACGATGTTGTGCCGACCATTGATCCTCATGTATGCACCCTCAAATTTGTGTGACCATATGCATGTCCAGCAGTCTCTTAAATGTCCCCAATGATCTTGCTTCCACAACTGCTGCTGGCAACGCATTCCATGCTCTCACAACTCTCTGGGTAAAGACCCCGCCTCTGACATCCTCTCTATACTTTCCTCCAACCAGCTTAAAACTTTGACCCCTCATGTTAGCCATTTCTGCCCTGGGAAATAGTCTCTGGCTATCGACTCTATCTATGCCTCTCATTATTTTGTATACCTCAATTAGGTCCCCTCTCCTCCTCCTTTTCTCCAATGAAAGAAGTCCGAGCTCAGTCAACCTCTCTTCATAAGATAAGCCCTCCAGTCCAGGCAGCATCCTGGTAAACATCCGCTGAACCCTCTCCAAAGCATCCACATCTTTCCTATAATAGGGCGACCAGAACTGGACGCAGTATTCCAAGTGCAGTCTAACCAAAGTTTTATAGAGTTGCAACAAGATCTCACGACTCTTAAACTCAATCCCCCTGTTAATGAAAGCCAAAACACCATATGCTTTCTTAACAACCCTGTCCACTTGGGTGGCCATTTTAAGGGATCTATGTACCTGCACACCAAGATCCCTCTGTTCCTCCACACTGCCAAGAATTTATCCTTAATCGTGTACTCAGCTTTCAAATTTGACCTTCCAAAATGCATCACCTCGCATTTATCCAGGTTAAAATCCATCTGCCACCTCTCAGCCCATCTCTGCATCTTGTCAATGTCCTGCTGCAGCCTAGAACAGCCCTCTATACTGTCAATGACACCTCCAACTTTTGTGTCGTCTGCAAACTTGCTGACCCCTCATCCCCTCATCCAAGTCATTAATAAAAATTACAAACAGTAGAGGCCCAAGGACAGAGCTCTGTGGAACACCACTCACCACTGACTTCCAGGCAGAATATTTTCCTTCTACTACCAATTCTGTATCCAGACAGCTAAGTTCCCCTGTATCCCATTCCTCCTGACTTTCTGAATGAACCTACCATGGGGATCCTTATCAAATCAAGTTAAGTTGAAAGATCTTTTTTATTAAAGTCACAAATGATATTTTATGTGGCTGTGAAAAAGGAAAATGTTCTTTCTCATCTTTCGAAAACTGTTTTGCAATTAATTACACCATTCTCCTTCAAAGCTTCTCCACTGTTATCAAACTGGGTGGGATTGCTCATCGTCTTCCATTCTAATCTACATAGAGTCATAGAGTCATAGAGATAGTGAGAACTGCAGATGGTGGAAAGTCAGCGTTGATAAAATGTGGAGCTGAAAAAAGCACAGCAAGTTAGGGCAGCATTAGAGGAGCAAGAGAGTCGACGTTTCGGACAGGACCTTTCATCAAGATGAAACATCGAGCTTCCTGCTTCTCTGATACTGCTTGACCTGCTGTGCTTTTTCCAGCTCCACATGTTATTGACATAGAGACATAGAGCTGTACAGCATAGAAACAGAGCCTTCGGTCCAACATTTCCACACTGACAAGGTATTCCAAATTAATCTAGTCCCAGTTGTCAGCATTTGGCCCATATCTCTCTAAACCCTTCCAATTCATGTACCCATCCAGATGCCTTTTAAATATTGTAATTATGCCAGCCTCCACTACTTCTTCTGGTAGCTCATTCCATACATACACCACCCTCTGACTGGAAAGGTTTCCCCTGAGGTCTCTTTTAAATCTTTCTCCTCTTAGCTTAACCCTATGCCATCTAGTTTTAGACTGCCCAGCCCTGGGTAAATGACTTTGGCTGTTAACCCTATCCATGTGTGTCATGATTTTAGAACCTTCTGTAAAGTCACCCATCAGCCTCCAATGCTCCAGGGAAAATAACCCCAGCCTATTCAGCCTCTCTTTTAGAGTTCAAATCCTCCAACCCTAGCAACATCCTTTTAAGTATGTTCTCCACCTTCTCAAGTTTCACAACATCCTTTCCATAGCTGGGAGACCAGAATTGAACACAATATTTCATCAGTGGCCTAATCAATGTCCTGTACCAAAATGCAGCACCTCACATTTATTCACATTATCGACTTTAAATTCGTCTGCCACTCCTCAGTCCATTGTCCCATCTGGTCAAGATCCCATTGCACTCTGAGATAATCTTGCCTGCCCACTACACCACCAATTTTGGTGTCATTTGCACTTAATAACTAATCCTCCTATGTTCACAAATTATTTATATAAATGTCAAAAAGCAATAGACCTAATTGCAGCCAGTCAGTCACTTACAATGGCTGCAATTCCTGCTCCTGCAGCATTATGGTGGCATGGTAGCTCAGTTGTTAGCACTGCTGTCTCACAGTGCCAGCGACCCAGGGTCAATTCCCACCTCAGGTGACTGTCTGCGTGGACTTAGCATGTTCTCTCTGTGTGGGTTTCCTCCAGGTGCTCTGGTTTCCTCCCACAATCCAAAGATGTGCAGGTCAGGTGAATTGGCCATGCTAAATTGCCCATAGTGTTAGGTGCATTAGTCAGGGGTGAATATGGAGTGGGGGTGTAGGTCGGGTGGGTTGCTCTTTAAAGGGTCAGTGTAGACTTGTTGGGCTAAATGGCCTGTTTCCATTCTGTAGGGAATCTAATCTAATTTTTGTTTAGTCCCAATTCGTGGCTCTCTCCTGTTTCCCATCTCAATGCTGCTCCTCTGCAATATAATTCAACTGCACAGTTTTAGTTTTCATGAGTACACAAATAATCTCCAGCTCTAACATGCCAGTGCCTCTTCTCCTATTGCTAAAATATCTGACTGCTCAAAGTTTGTGAGAAGATTTGTAGCTCAGGTGCTCGTTGTTGTGGTTGTGTTCGCCGAGCTGGGAATTTGTGTTGCAGACGTTTCGTCCCCTGTCTAGGTGACATCCTCAGTGCTTGGGAGCCTCCTGTGAAGCGCTTCTGTGATCTTTCCTCCGGCATTTATAGTGATTTGTACCTGCCTCTTCCGGTTGTCAGTTCCAGCTGTCCACTGCAGTGGCCGGTATATTGGGTCCAGGCCGATGTGCTTATTGATTGAATCTGTGGATGAGTGCTATGCCTCTAGGAATTCCCTGGCTGTTCTCTGTTTGGCTTGTCCTATAATAGTAGTGTTGTCCCAGTCGAACTCATGTCGCTTGTCATCTGAGTGTGTGGCTACTAAGGATAGCTGGTCATGTCGTTTCGTGGCTAGTTGGTGTTCATGGATGCAGAACAGAACCACAACAAATATCTGACTGCTTATCCAAAATTTAGTACTGAATGAGCAGAAAATGAACTCACTGATTTTGGCTCTGTTCCAAACCCTGTCCTCTGTTTCTTTCCCACTCTAACTGTTGTCTGAGGCTGGACCAGTCTGTTCTCAAAGTTGCTATTATATTTGACCCCAAGATGAACTGCCAAACGCTTATTTCAGTAATCACTAAGGCAATCTACTTTCACCTCTGAAACATCTCCCAGCTTCACCTCATTTCAGATCATGTGTTGCTGAAGTCATCTTTCATGCCTATGTTTTGACAATCCCACGCACTTCTGACTGGGCTTCTGTACATTCTACACATCCAAACCTCTGCTGCCTGCGTCTTTACTCAGAACACAGAAAATCCCTATCACTACTTTTTACAATATTATTTAAAAGGATATGGTCATCACTGGTCATGGCAGCATTTGTAACCTGTCGCTAAGGCCATCCTAAGATGACAGTAGACTAGAAGTGCAACATGAGGGGTCCTGCCCAGAAATCATCTGTTCCATTCGCTTTACTTTCCTTTCCTTCTTTCACTGTTTTCTTTTATTACTTGAACTTACTTACCTTCTGTGGAGTGTGTGTTGGTGCAGGGCAAAGGATATCGGCGTGGAGGAGAGCGAACCCTGCATGTGTGAAATTGAGTCCAATGTGGTGGGATCCCTCAGTATCTGAGGCGAGGTCGAGAGCACATAGCCATAGGTATCCCGGCATCTGTGGTAGCGGCAAGCGTGAGGGAGATCGAACTTACCTTCTGGTGAGAAGGTTATGGATGCAGTTATGGATGCAGTGGTGTCCTCAGCATTACAGCCAGGAGTGTGGAAGCCACTGGAGGATCAGAGCGGGTACTTTGGGGTCAGCTAGTGATCTGGGCCATGGCAGCAGCTGGGGGCCTGGACTGGGACTTTGACAGTCGGATTGAGCCCAATATGGGAAGAGCAGTCCCAATGTTGCAGTGAGGGAGCTCCCCCTATCTCTGCGGCAACGGTGATAGCAGGCACCCCGAGGTCTTCCAAAAAGTGGGCCAAAGGGAAGGAGATTGAGCCGTTATAGCATGGCCACAGCATGGCCTAGTACCAAAGAAAGACTGATGAACTTTTAACATTACTTCTTTATTTTTCTACTTAATACTATGAAGGACTGTGTTGTTTAACTTTTAATGCTGTTCCTTCATTTTTCAATTTTGTACCTATGTACCTTTGTACTTAAGATAGCGTCAAGAATATATTCATGTACTTCTGTACTTGAGTACAGATAACATTAAATCTAATGCTACTCTAATTGTTCTTGAACAGAGTGGCTTTCTGAGACAGCCCCATTAGTTAGGCCACAGCTGCAGTACCATGGGGGCAGTTCTGGTCGCCACATTATAAGAAGGATGTGATTGCACAAGAGCAAATGCAGAAGAAATTCACAAGATTGTTGCCTCGGTTGGAGTAATGCAGCTGTGAATAAGACTGAATAGGCTGGGGTTATTTTCCTTAAAGTAGAGAAGGCTGAGGGGCTGATTGCAGTGCACAAATTCTTGAGTAGCTTAGACAGGGTCGAGAGGGAGGATGCTCTCTGCTTGATAGAGGGAACAATAGCTGATAGGCACAGTTTTAAGTTTAGAAGTAGAAAGTTGAAAAGACATTTAACGAAACTCTTTCCAGCAGGTGGTTGTTGCATATGGAACTGACTGCCTAAAAGGGTGGTAGAGGCAGGAACCTGCAAGACATTTAAGCACATGGATGATTTTGGGATAGTGTAGGGGACGAGCTGAGAATAGTTCACAGACTTAATAAATGTCATAGAATACAAGACTAGGTGGCAAATGCTGGAAAATGGGATTAGAAGATGAATGTTTGAAGATCAGTGTAGACATGATGGGCCAAAGAAATTCATTCCATGCTGTAAAAACTCGGTGACTGTTTGATACACAGTTCCAGGTGAAAAGAGTTGGGTATGGCACAATTTTTGGCTATAAAATCAGTTTTGTTCATGATGCCCAAGTCTGGTCAGCATTGTGAGTGTGAATTCCAGCCTCTGTTGGATTTCTATTGTGTTCCCTTTTGCTTTCTGTAAATAAAACTTCAAATTGCCTTTGTATTTGTATTTTCCTGTATATGGTCACCCCCAGTTGGATAATGACAAGATGCAGATGCACTGCTGATGTTAGGGTGTTAAGTAGAGTTGAGTTAGAGAGGTTTTAAAGACAGGATGGAACTACGAACAGGTCAACTGCATGGCATAGTGATTAAACAACAACTAGAACAGAGTTGTTTGTGTGTGAGGGATTATGATCATGTCATCAATGTATCGTGGGCATTGTGGCTTTGTGGCTGCTGTGCCATTACACAGCCAGTGAGGGGCAATGCTGGATAGCCAATGCTTGACCGGGTGCATAGTAACCCCTCAAAGATTGGACACTTGCAAGGGATGCTGGTCTTTCAGTGGATATCTCGTGAATGACAAAGTTGTTCTGGGATCAGTATATGATAAGATAGGTCATAAGTTGGACATGAGAGATGCCATAGTGATGTGATAGATATTGAATGAGACAGGTTTGGTAACATTTAGCAAGAAAACCCATAAAGCCTCAAGGCAAACACACTTAAAGAAACTCAACACAACTCAGACATGGCCAACAAAGTGAAAGATTCAAAGCAAAATTTTTGAATTCCCTCCTGTGACCTCTCTTGAGAAGTTAAGGTCTGGGATCGAGCAGAATTGTGAGGCTGCTTCTCCTGCTCCTGCTTCTCATGTTCTTCTGTCCTATGCCTCTAACTTGTTGTCCTCTTTGAAGACATTCCTTTCTGCCTACTTCTTTGACAAAGCCTATGATCATCCGTCTTAGGCTGTTTAATTATGTCAAAGGTACTACATAAATATACATTATTGCGTTTGGATTGTCTTGATGATACAGAGAGTAGGTTTGCATGGTACATGAATGCCAACAATTATCAATGGGCCCAAATGCCTATTTTTGTGCCTTAAACTCTGCAATTCTAAAACCCACCTACAAATTAATAGCAAGAGTTTATAAAAAAATGTGTTAAAGGGTTCCTTTCTTGCATTTAGGTAATATTCTAGTTAGTTATTTTTGATTGCTAGTGGACATCTATGTCTAATTCTGGCTGTGTTGGCTGGTGCAGTTAAGAAAAGTCTGATAAGTTATTGTTCAGAACTGCCAAGACAAAGTCAACACAGGTCTGCCAATGTGCCTATGTTACACTATTTGCTGTTGAAGCTGTAAGTTGGATACTGAAAGAACTTTGAGGAAGAGTTTAAAAATTGAAGGTACTGGAAGGAGAGGACTGGAAGACACTGGAAGCAACGCGCCATGATCAACATGAACAAAATACTGAGGAGCATGTCCCTTGATTGTTCTATATCAGTGAGAATACAACGGAACTAAATCACATGTTCCAGTGTCAGTTGCATTCCTTTCCTATGAGTCTAAAAATGCCTACGTATTCACACTTCTGCTTTGTTCCTGACAGGTAATGTTGCAAATGTGCTGGTGTCAAACGGGTGTCAAATGCACTTTCTACTAAGGCTGGTAAATCTATTGTTTTCCTTTGTGATGCTGCAAAGTCGGGAGACAGAGCACTAGGCTTTGCAGATCACTGTGCTCCCAAGTCACAGAGCATCTTTGACTAGATGCACATTATTCCTGATGAAGGGCTTTTGCTCGAAACGTCGATTTCGAAGCTACTTGGATGCTGCCTGAACTGCTGTGCTCTTCCAGCACCACTAATCCAGAATCTGGTTTCCAGCATCTGCAGTCATTGTTTTTACCTCACACATAAACTTATGGCTTTGTCTTAAAAATGTTCCTACAAAAGACAATTTGCTGCTCACTTGACTTGCAGTTTGTATGTGTTAGCAGGAAGTGTATTCTGTATGTCTCTTTCCCATTTCAAATGTCATTCTGACTTTGTTCTACAATGGTCCTTAATAACCTTCCTCCTTCCATTCCAACTACCCACCTCACCCTCACCACCTCCAGCACCACAAAGACCCATCCCTACCACTGTCCTGCTACCTCTCATCCACCAAAATCTTTGGGTCTTAAGGTGGTCACTCAGCAATAATGATATTCTCTGAACATGGCATCTGAGCAGAGACAGTGAAGCACACTACAATCATTGGCAATTCTTTTACAAAGATCTCAACCATTTAACACCTTGAAGGAGAAATTTAACTGCTTAATTGGATCAATGGGCATCATATAGCACTGAGTTCAAGATACATGGCACCTTGCTGCTGACTTCATAACTTTGAAGGTTATTGTGCTGGCAGAACAGCAAGATGTCAAAGAAAGATCACCACTCCTTCCATTTGCCAGAGTTCTCTGTAACACATCACTGATGACACTTTAGTTAAATTATCCTTTTCCTCATGCAACAATAATCCATTCAGTATTTGATCCAATCTTTACACCCTCATGATGAACAGTAGGACTGCTAGTTCTGTTATATCAATATTTATGGTTAAAGAAACAACAATCAAGAAAAACTAGCTAAAAACAGTTGATGTTCCAAATGGAAATAAACAAGTTGCAAAACTACAAGTTAACCTTGTACAAACATTTGGTTTGGTATTTGTGGGTAAACAGATGTTGCAACCAATCCACACTCTGTCTGGGTCTAACAGCCTATTGATTTACACTGGTACAGGAACCAATGAATCTTAAAAGGAAGAAGCTCTGAAGCAAGATGTATTTTGTGACATGATAACAATCAGTTACAAGATATTAGATATTATCATGAAGAAAATGAAGAGATCTGTGGACAGAGACCTTCACTTCACAAGATCTAAAGATGTTTTGCCTTATTTCTACCCAATCCGACATGATATCAGTAAATGTGGAGCTTAATACAGTTTGTACCATTAACCCTTTCAGTACCTGAACTTATTCTACATTAGGGCCTGTCTTAGGAATTCCTTTATCTAAAAATGTTTGTCCCATGAGATGGCTAAAATGGCTAAAAACTGGGAGTTAAAAGGCCACTAATTCTCCCCATGATGCTTGAGATGGACACATTTGGTAGTTGAGATGAGCTCTGATCCTCAGAGGATCTGTCTGAAGACTGTAACAGGTACCAGTTGCAGGGACAATCTGGTTTGTCGATCTTTTTGGCATCAGCATGGAAACTTGTTGAATAATAGACATGGGAAAACTGTGTGACAAGCCAAGACTTGCCCACTACATCCTCAAGGTAAAAACAATGATTGCAGATGCTGGAAACCAAATTCATTCTTCAGCACTTACCCTGCGCCCACTCATTTTTGTTAGGTCTGGCATATTTCAGACTCAGACTGCTACTCATTTATCCAAAAACTAATCCACTATTCAAAACTGTGTTATTGCATTAGCTCCAGACGTTGGACTGCAGTTGCTCCTACATTACTCCAATTTGGATCCTCATATTAAATGTATCTTAGCAAATAATGACAGTTAAAATCATACCAGATTCAACAGTTGTACTGGAATTCTTGTATTTATGCACTGCATACAAAAATACACCAAGACGATCTTACAACAGAAGCTCAAATAGGTACTAACTTATGTGTTGAGCCCAAGTACAATTACATGATGTTTCAGGACAAACAAGATTGACTGGTGCTTTAATCTCCTGCATTGACCACCTAAAAATGTTTTCTTTGATAGTGTCTTCCTTAATATCATGTAACAGGAAAGCTCTGGAAGAGAACCATATGCAATCCATAACAATTTGGTGAAATAATTTGTAGGAACAAACTAGATCGTAATGAACCAAGGCATGAACTTTACTGCAGTTCTATTGGAATGACAGTCCAAACAGGAAGTTGAAAAGTCCAACAGCATTCAGAGGTTTAAGGAGTTGGAAGTTATCCAGAATTTGTGGGGAATTAAACTTTATTAGTTGTGTGGCAAATGGGGAAATCTCAGACGAAACTAAAGTAAATAAAATGATGTGATATCAAATTTATTTATAATATTATTGAAATTATTAATTGGAGAATAACATTGTACAAATTTGGCTTGCTGTTTGGCCTACAGTCAAGGAATGCTCTCGTCAGCCTCTCAGATCTCTGCGAGGATTTTAGTGTTTCCTATGTTTCCCAGTTTGCTATCAAGAAGTTATCTGAAATGAAATTAAGCCAAAAAAAAAATCAAGGTAGTGTTATAAATAGTTGACTTGCAACTGTAGAGGTAGTAAAAACTTTAATGTAGTATTACAGAAGCATTATGGGTATGGAAGGCCATTCAGCCCATCATGTCTGCATCAACTCTCCAAATGAACATTATGACTTAAGTGCCATTCTCCTGCCTTTTTCCCATAGCCCTAATGTTACATTGCCTAAATGTAAATAATCATCCAATGCACACTTGAATGTCTAAATGAAACATGCTTCCACCACACTTCCAGGCAGTATATTGCAAAACTGGACTTTTCTCACTTGCATTCGACTCTTTCACAAACTACTTCTGTGACAGGAACTGTTTCTTCTTATCTGTTCTATTGGGACCCCTCATGATTCTTAAAGGTCCTATCAAATCTCCTCTTCGCCTTATCCTGTCTAAGGAAAATAGTTCAAAATTACACAATCTTTTCTCATAACTGAAGTGTCTCATCCCTGGAGCTATTCCCTTAAATAATTTCTACATTCTCCAAGGTATTCTCAACTTTTCTATAGTGTGAGGCCCAGAACGGTATACAATACTTTGACTGAGGTCTAACAAGTGACTTATACAAGTTTGGCATAAATGTCTAGCTCTTCTACTCCATGCTCCTACCATTAAAGGCAGGATACATTATGTTTTGTTAATAGCTTTCTCTAATTGTCCTCGTTCTCTAAGGGGTCAATGTTTACTTCAATTTCCTTTATATATATTTAAATGAGTTCTTACTGTCCTTCTTGATATTATTTGCAAGTTTTCCCTCTTCATGATTTTTTTGGTTGTCTTTTGTTGAATTTTAAAACTTTCCAAATCCTCTGGCTTACCACTAATCTTTGATACATTGTATGATTTTTCTTCCAGTCTGACGCTATCCTTAACTTTCTCATGATTGGCATATTTACTTCCAAGAAGCCTTCTTCCTCACTAGACTATGTCTTTGCTGTAAGTCATCAATTCTTTTCTTAAATGTCTGCCATTAATCCTCAACTGTTAAACTCCTTCCTCAGTCCACTCCAGGCCAGCTTTGGATTGGCTGTCTGGCAGAAGCCAGAGAGTGGGGATAAAAGGGTTCTTGTCAAGATGGAAGCCAGTAACAAGTGATATTCCACGAGGGTCAGTGTTGGGACGATCTGGATAAAGGAACTGAGGACATTCTAGCTACATTTGCAGATAATACAAAGACAGATGGAATGGCAGATTGTATTGAGAAGGCAGGGAGGCTGCAGAAAGATGAAAATAGAGTAGAAGTGTGTGCAAAGGAGTGGCAGATGAAATACAATGCAGGAAAGTGTGAAGTCATGCTCTTTGGTGGGAAGAATAGAGGCATGAACTATTTTCTAAATGGGAAATAAATTCAGAAACCTGAAGTGCAAAGGGACTTGGGAGTCTAGTTCAGGTTTCTCTTTAGTTAAACTTGTGGGTTAAGTTGGCAGTTAGGAAGGCAAATGCAATGTTGTCATTCATCTCAAGAGGACTAAAACATAAAAACAGGGATGTACTTCTGAGTCTTTACATGGCTCTGATCAGACTACCTTTAGAGAATTATGAGAAATTTTGGACTCCATACCTCAGGAAAGATGTATTGGCCCTGGAGCGGGTCCAGAGGACGCACATGAGAATGATCCCAGGAATGAAAGGCTTAACATATGAGGAATATTTGAGGACTTTGGGACTATGCTCAGTGGAGTTTAGAAGGATGGGGGTGGGGGTGGGGGGGGGGCGGAGCGAAATCTGATTGAAACTTTATGAATACTGAACTGCCTAGTCAGAGTGGACTTTGGGAAGATGTTTCCATTGGCAGGGGAGATGAGGAACTGAGGGCACAGCCTTAGAGCAAAGAGAAAACCTTTTAGGACAGAGATAAAGAGAAACATTTTTTAACCAGAGAAATGTGTATCTGTGGAATTCATTGCTACAGAAGGTTGTGGAGCTCACGCCATTGAGTATATTTAAAACAGAGATAGATAAGTTTTTGATTGCCAAAGGGATCAAAAGTTACGGGGAGAAAGTGGGAAAGAGGTGATTGAATGGCGGAGCAGACTCAATGGGCTGAAAGGTCTAATTTCTTTTCCTATGTCTTATGGTCTCGACCTTCAATCCTTTGTAATTACACTTATTTGAGCCTAGTGCAGTTGTTTCTAGACTAAACCCCTCCCTTTTACGTATAATGCTAAATTCTGCCATGCTTTGGTACAGCTTCCTTTGGAACCACTTCATCTTGACATCCTTTAATAAGCTTGCCTCATTACACATCACCAGATCTAAAATAGCCTGATACCTGATAGGATTCACAATAAATTGTTCTAGGAAACTTAGAGTCATAGAGATGTACAGCATGGAAACAGAGCCTTCGGTCCAACCTGTCCATGCCGACCAGATATCCCAACCCAATCTAGTCCCACCTGCCAGCACCCGGCCCATATCCCTCCAAACCCTTCCTATTCATATACCCATCCAAATGCCTCTTAAATGTTGCAATTGTACCAGCCTCCACCACATCCTCTGGCAGCTCATTCCATACACGTACCAGTCTCTGCATGAAAAAGTTGCCCCTTAGGTATCTTTTATATCTTTCCCCTCTCACCCTAAACCAATGCCCTCTAGTTCTGGACTCCCTGACCCCAGGGAAAAGACCTTGTCTATTTATCCTATCCATGCCCCTCATAATTTTGTAAATCTCTATAAGGTCACCCCTCAGGCTCCGACGCTCCAGGGAAAACAGCCCCAGCCTGTTCAGCCTCTCCTTGTAGCTCAGATCCTCCAACCAAGGCAACATCCTTGTAAGTCTTTTCTGAATCCTTTCAAGTTTCACAACATCTTTCCAATAGGAAGGAGACCAGAATTTCACACAATATTCCAACAGTGGCCTAACCAATGTCCTGTACAGCCACAACATGACCTCCCAACTCCTGTACTCAATACTCTGACCAATAAAGGAAACGCCTTCTTCACTATCCTATCTACCTGCGACTCCACTTTCAAGGAGCTATGAACCTGCACTCCAAGGTCTCTTTGTTCAGCAACACTTCCTAGGACCTTACCATTAAGTGTATAACTCCTGCTAAGATTTACTTTCTCAAAATGCAGCACCTCGCATTTATCTGAATTAAACTCCATCTGCCACTTCTCAGCCCATTGGCCCATCTGGTCCAGATCCTGTTGTAATCTGAGGTAACCTTCTCCGCTGTCCACTACATCTCCAATTTTGGTGTCATCTGCAAACTTACTAACTGTACCTCTTATGCTCGCATCCAAATCATTTATGTAAATGACAAAAAGTAGACTACCCAGCACCAATTCTTGTGACACTCCACTGGTCACAGGCCTCCAGTCTGAAAAACAACCCTCCACCATCACCCTCTGTCTTCTTACCTTTGAGCCAGTTCTGTATCCAAATGGCTAGTTCTCCCTGTATTCCATGAGATCTAATCTTGCTAATCAGTCTCCCATGTGGAACCTTGTTGAACGCCTGACTGAAGTCCATATAGATCACATCTACTGCTCTGCCCTCATCAATCTTCTTTGTTACTGCTTCAAAAAACTCAATCAAGTTTGTGAGACATGATTTCCCACGCACAAAGCCATGTTGACTATCCCGAATCAGTCCTTGCCTTTCCAAATATATGTACATCCTGTCCCTCAGGTTTCTCTCCAACAACTTGCCCACCACCGAGGTCAGGCTCACCGGTCTATAGTTCCCTGGCTTGTCTTTACTGCCCTTTTTAAACAGTGGCACCACGTTTGCCAACCTTCAGTCTTCCGGCACCTCACCTGTGACTATCAATGATACAAATATCGCAGCAAGAAGCCCAGCAATCACTTCTCTAGCTTCCCACAGAGTTCTTCAGTACACCTGTTCAGGTCCTGGGGATTTATCCACCTTTAACTGTTTCAAGACATCCAGCACATCCTCCTCTGTAATCTGGACATTTTGCAAGATGTCACCATCTATTTCCCTACAGTCTATATCTTCCATATCCTTTTCCACAGTAAATACTGATGCAAAACATTCATTTAGTATCTCCCCCATTTTCTGTGGCTCCACACAAAGGTCGCCTTGCTGATCTTTGAGAGGCCCAATTCTCTCCCTAGTTACCCTTTTGTCCTTAATATATTTGTAAAACCCCTTTGGATTCTCCTTAATTTTATTTTAAGTACCCTCTATGAATTCTTCCTCATGGTCTCCTCTGCCAAACTGACTACCCCAAACTACATGCAAATGAAAGTCACCCATAATTAATGTACAACGTTTGTTACATGACCTCAATATCTCTGGTTTTATTCTCTGTCCCACTGTATAGCTACTGATAGGAGCCCTAGAGACTACACCTACCAGTGCCTTCTTTCTTTTTCTATTTCTTACCTCTATCCATATAGACTTTATGCCATTTGATTCAAAATCATTTCTTATCGTATTTATTCCATCAATGATATCCCACCATTTTTTTCCTTCCTGCTTGAAAAATCACCACTGAATATTTAGTTTCCAACTTCTCTCCTCTTGTCGACAAAACTGTATTCTGCTGTATGATCTTAACTATAAACTGTAATTGTGAGGTTATTTCATTTATTTTGTTCTGAATACTATGCTCACTCAAGTAAAGAGTTGCTAAATACTGCTTTTTTACCATTATATACCCTTTGGAACTATTTACTACAGTTTTTTTAATGTTTATATCCTCAGTCCCCACTGTGTGTGTTGTTTTCGAATTAGCTGCCATATCCTTTTGCTTTGTAAGCCTTAGTTCATGTCTCCCAAACCGTGCACGCCCCACAATTGGTTTTAATCCCTCGCTAGAGGCCTAGTTATTCATTTCACTCGGACACTCGGACATAGTTCCCAACACATTTTAAGTGAAGCACCTAAACATCTTCCTTCTACCCTAATACACAGGAATTGAAAACCATTCCACCCACACTAATCTTTGAGTCACTCAAGTAATTCCTTGATTTTATTTATCCTATGTCATTTTGCCCCAGCTCAAGTCATAATCCAGAGATTACTACCCTGGAGATTCTGCTCTTTATAATTTAGCTACAAACTGTTCAACTAAACAACTTGCTATTTAACAGATATCGTAGAAATCACAGGCATTCTTTGCACCCACAGCACATTTAAAAGCCTAGACAAGAAACGTCATTCCACAGTCGCCCTGCATGCTTCCTGACATTGGTCTTGGAAACGGCAGAAGGAGGTAAATCAGTGCCCCACTTTGTGGGCAGGTACTGAGAAACATAGAGTCATAGAGATGTGTAGAATGGAAACGGACCTTTTAGTCCAACTTCTCCATGACAACCAGATATCCTAAATGAATTTAGTCCCATTTGCCAGCACTTGGCCCATATCCCTCTAAACCCTTCTTATTCATATATTCATCTAGATGCCTTATAACTGTTGTAATTGTACCAGCCTCCACTACTTTCACTGGTAGCTTATTCCATACACGCATTACCCTCTGCTTGAAAATGTTGCCCCTTAGGTCCCTTTTAAATCTTTCCCCTCTCACCTTAAACCTGTGGCCTCTAATACAGGACTCCCCTATCCCAGGGAAAAGACCTTGTCTATTTATCCAATCCTTGCTCCTCATGAGTTACTTGAAGGAATGCACAGCACTGCGGGACGAAGGTCAATGACTATCTCCAATTTCTCAGCATAAGTGTCACCATTTCCTGTCTGATACCTCACAGGCACTTTCCAACTATACCCATCTCCCATCAAAGCTTATACTGTACCACTCTCGCTATTGCCTACAATATATTTTCTTGATTGCTCTTACCCTCCTCAATCCCTGACTCCTCTACACTGGCGACTCAGTTCCTTGGGATACATTGCTCCACCTGCAGCAAAGTAACAGCCATGCCATCCACTTTCACTTCAACACCTGCCTCTCTCTCCGTCCAGGAGAAAACAAGCCCCCATCATAAAGAATCAAGATGGGTTGTAGGCTGCCAAAGATTCAGCTCCTCACCTACTGTAAGGAACACATCCTGACTCTGACTGTCCAGAGTAGCTGACTGATAGTTCAGGGTCTTGAAAACAGTCATCAGTGGCTGTCCTTGACCTACCGCGCTAGAAAACTCAAAAGTGAAGGCTGACCTCTTGACTTGAAAGAGGCCTGCTGACAACATTGGCAAGCTTCCTGACTTTATGCCTGTGCTAAATGGCAAGGCAAAACAGAAGTAATGTGAGCTTGGGTGTATCTGGCTGAAGGAGCACAATGCAAAAAGGCAATGTAATACAGAGAGAATCCAGATAGCCTCAAAGTGTATGTGGTGATATGGTTGGAAGCAAAGATGCAACCTCATTCTAGTTCATGAGCACAGGGTCCTTACTGCAAAATTACAATGCTAGGTGCCAGTGAAGCCTGAGATGCAGTAATGAAGAACAAAAGTGTTCTATAAGTGGATCAGAGATACACCATGAGGCTGGCATATATGGATGCTAATATCAGTGGATGTTGGGGTATGTAGACATGGAGTGTGCCTGTCATGTTGGTGCCTGGTGTCCAACATGAAGGTTCTATAAAGCGAGCAGGGAACTGAACTTACTAGGTGATTGTTCTGGTTTTCATGTCTTTTCTCAACATCTAGCTTGTTTGTTTTTCTTTCTTTATTCATTCACAGGATGAGGGTGTCACTGGCCAGGCAGCAATTATTGCCCATCCCTAACTGCCCAGAGGAGAGTTAAGAGTTAACCACATTGCTGCAGTCTGGAGTCACATGTAGGCCAGGCCAGGTAAGGAGGCAGTCTCCTTCCCTAAAGGACATTTGTGAACCAGATGGGTTTTTTTGACAATCAATTCATAGTCATCACTAGATTATTAATTCCAGATATTTATTGAATTCAAAGACTGCCATGGTGGGATTTGAACCAAGAACATTATCTGAATTTCTGATCTACGATAATGCCACTAGGCCATTGCCTCCTCTATTAGAGAGAATGCAGAATATTAATGACGTGTGTTGGGCCATTAATAAATTGCTTAACAAGTGCATATTCTCCTTTGTTGGCACCTGGCTATTTCCTAACAAGGACTTTGCTGCCCTGCTTGTGAAAAGTGTGCAAGAATGAGCAATATTCTCCCGACAGTGGGATCAGCCTTGCAGGCATCCTGTGTGATTCTGCCACAAAATCTTGCCATAGCCCACATCGCTTAAATGCTTATAAGATTCCACCCATGTAGGTTGAAGGTAGCATCAGTGAGAAGGCAAAGAGGTGACATAGTCAAAACCTTAATGGGACTTATTTCCAGAATCCTCTTTTCCTCATTACCAATTTTCATCATGACCTTTTTCCTAAGGCTACATCTTCTCTTGTGGCCGACTGCTCATTGCTATTGTGTGTCTGCTTATTCTGCAAGGAATGGAGTGTGTTCATTCTTGTTAGTCTGGTGAGATGTTTTGATCATGTGCATGTTATGGCTGAAAAGTGTTGCTGGTATGTGAGAGATGACATCGGTGTGAAGGATGAGCAAAGTGATAATGAAGAGAAAGCAGGTGCTACAGGTAATACATGGTATAACAGAAAGTAATGATTAATATGAGTCAAAATTCTTACCTTAAAAGGCCTTGAGCAGATATTGAACAGCACTGCATTGTAACCATTGGAGCAGTAATAAAAAAAAAACAATGCAAGAAACACTTAGCAGGTTAGGCAGCACCTACAGAGAGAAGCAAGAGTTATGAGGTTGCAATTTTCATCAGAATCCTGTTAAAGCATACAGCTCCCTGGAAATTCCAGACTCTCCACAACATCAATATGTATTTATATACATAATAAACATCTCAAGTTGTTTGAGAGAAATGATATATAAAGAAAATCCGAATATCAAAGCAGCTAATGAGATCTTCGGACATGCAATTAAAAGTCAAGGAGAACAGTTTTAACAAATACTTGAAAGGAGAGGCAGCAAGGTGCAAAGATTTAGTGAATTAGTTCTAGAATTTGGATGATGCAGATAAAGGCATTTCTCTCCACCTCATCCGTTCTTCTTAATTTTTTTCTCTTTTTACATTATATTACATTTGTTTCATTTTAATTAAATGTGGTCAAAGTTGAACGGCAGCCAGTTTGGTGTGAAGACTGCAATAGGCATCCATACTAGAATGCTAATGCTCAGCACAGAATTAGTGCTCCAGCCTTATCTAAGTAAGTCGAGCAAGCTGCTCTGGCTATTACCACTCGATAGCAACTTATTCAAAGCCTCCTGCCTCAGGAGTCAGGAAGGTATTGGAAAAATAATTTGTATACGAAAAGATTTTCAGACTTCTTCTGCTTGCCCATTACTCATCACCTCTGTGAGGACACCCAAAGTTGGCATTAGGTCCTTAATTTGCATATATAAGAGGCTTACTTTAAGTGATCTAGGTTTAAGTGTGGACTGCAGATGATGGAGATTAGAGTCGAGAGTGTGGTGCCGGAAAAGCACAGCAGGTTAGGCAGCATTTGCGGAGGAGGAGAGTCAATGTTTCAGGCAAAAGCCATTCATCAGGAATCATCAGGATTCCTGATGAAGGGCTTTTGCCTGAAACTTCGACTGTCCTTCTCCTTGGATGCTGCCTGACCTACTGTGCTTTTCCGGCACCACACTCCCTTACTTTAAGTGATCACCAGGCCTGCCTGATAAATGGCCTGGTCCAATTTCACATCGGATGTTCTCTAATTTTGGCCTAATTGTGCCAATTTAGGACAGTAAAAAGGGGACAATGAGTTGTGATTTCTCCTACAACATACAAATCCTATCAAGTTCACTCTTCGACTAACTTAACATAACCCAGGGGTAAAGAATTCTAAACGTTCAGTATTCTGTGTGAATAAATTCCTCCACTTCAGTCCTAAAGCCTCTTATTCTGAGATTGCATTTCCTGGTTCTAGATGCCACATTAGGGAAAACATCCTTTCTGTATCTACCCTGTCTATCCCTTTAAGAATTTTGTAAGTTTCTATGGGATCACCTCTTAATTGTAATAAATAGTAGAGCATAAACCGCAGCCTTCTCAATTTCTCCTTTCAGGACAGTCCTGCCATCAAATAATTAGTCGGGTGAATTTCTACTCCACATCCTTCCTTCTACGTAAATATATCTTCCCAAAGCAAGGGGACTAGAACTGTACCCAAAATCCCAGATGTAGTCTCACCAAGACAATAGAAATGAGATAAAATATCTCTGCTCCTGTACTTCACTCATCTTATGATAAAGACCCACCTACTGTTGCACTACTAATTGCATCGTGGCCATGCATGTTTACTTTCAGTATCTAATAAAGAAAGGCACAATGTCCCTTTGTATACCAACAAAGCTCATCACAGGGTGGTGAAGACAGCTTTCGGTATGCTTACTTTCATCAGTCAGAGCACTGAATACACGAGTTGGGGCGTCTTGTTGTAGCTGTCCAAGACATTGGCAAAGCCACATTTGTGTGCAGTCCTGGTCACCCTACTACAGAAAGGATAGAAATAAACTTGAAAAGAGTGCAGAAAAAAATTACTAGGTTGCTACCTGAACTGAAAGACTTGAGTTATAAGGAGATGTTGGATAGGCTGAAACTTTTTTCCATGGACCATAGGAGACTGAGGAGTGACCTTTACAGGTCTATAAAATTCACCAGAGGCATAGATCACGTAAACAGCCAATAGCTTTTCCCCATGGTAGAGGAGTCGAAAACTAGAGGGCATAGGTTTATGGTGAGAGGCGAGAGATATGAGAGGGTCCAGAGGGGCAATTATTTCACACCAAGGGTGGTGAGTGTCTGGAATGAGCTGCCAGAATTAGTGGTGGAGGTGAGTCTAATTTTGTCACTTAAGAAACATTTGGACAGGTACATGCATGGGACAGGTATGGAGAGATATGGGCCACATGCAGGCAAATGGGATTAGACTAATTGTGAAAACTGGGTGGCGTGGAAAAATTGGGCTGAAGATCCTGTTTCCATGTTGTAAACCTCTATAACTCTATGATTTGTAAACACTGTGCATCTCTATTCCTCCTACCTTTTCAAAGTAATTTAGTTTGCACATGCACAACATGTGCAAGACAAAAAGTTTCAACAAAGTGTGACTTCTTTCTACAATATTCCATTTGGTATGTTCTTGCTCACTCACTCAGCCTATCCAATTTAACTTTAAGCCTTTTTTCATCCTCTCCAAATCTCATATTTCCACCTGTTTGTGTGATCCACAAACTTGTAAATATTACATTTTATCTCCTCATCCAAATTATTGATATAGACTGTGAATAGCTAGAGCTTAAACATTAACCTTTCCATTATTACACTGGTCGCAGTCTTCCAACATGAGTATTATCCATTTATTCCTGTCCACTCTTCTTTCAATTAAGCAATACTTAATCCATACCATAGTACTATGCCCCATTTGATGAGCCCTCAGTTTGTTTACAGACACACTGAATGAGATCCAATTGAAGGCCTTCTGAAAATCTGCATACATTACATCCATTGGTTCCCTCTTATCCACACTGTTAGTCATGTCTTCAAAACAAGTTAACACATATAGAACATAGAACATAGAACAATACAGTGCAGAGCAGGCCCTTTGGCCCTCAATGTTGCGCTGACCTGTGAACTATTCTCAGCTCGCACCCCCTCCCGCCCCCCCCCACCCCACCCCCACACTATCCCATCATAATCCATGTGTTTATCCAAGGATTGTATACATGTCCCTAATGTGGCTGAGTTAACTTCATTGGCAGGTGGGGCATTCCACACCCTTACCCCTCTCTGAGTAAAGAACCTGCCTCTGACATCTGTCTTAAATCTATCACCCCTCAGTTTGCAGTTATGCCCCGTCATACAAGCTGATGTCATCATCCTAGGAAAAAGACTTTCACTGTCTACCCTATCTAATCCTCTGATCATCTTGCATGTCTCCATCAAATCCCCTCTTAGCCTTCTTCTTTCCAATGAGTACAGGCCCAAGTCTCTCAGCCTTTTCTCATAAGACCTTCCCTCCAGACCAGGCAACATCCTGGTAACTCACCTCTGCATCTTCTCCAATGCTTCCACATCCTTCCCGAAATATGGTGACTAGAACTGTATACAATATTTCAAGTGCGGCCACACTAGTGTTTTATATAGTTGCAGCACGATATTGCGCCTCTGGAACTCAATCCCTCTACCAATGACACCTAACACACCATATGTCTTCCTAACAGCACTATCAACCTAGACGGCAACTTTCAGGGACCTTTGTACATGGAGTCCAAGATTCCTCTGCACATCTACGCTACCAAGATTCTTTCCATTGACCCACTACTCTGCCTTCATGTTATTCTTCCCAAAGTGCATCACCTCACATTTAGCTGCATTGAACTCCATTTGCCACCCCTCAGCCCAATTCTGCAGTTTATCCAAATCCCCCTGCAACCTGTAACCTTCTGCCAAACTGTCCACTACTCTACTGGCTTTAGTGTCATCTGCAGTGTCATTAGTGTCATTTGTCAAACGTGATTTCATTTTCATAAAACTATAATGACTCTAACCACCAGATCATTGTTTTCTATGTTCAGGTGGTCCCCAATTTACAAATGTCAAACTTACAAACACTTATTCTTACAAGTGCGATCCCATAAATGGTTTTAAAGTTTAAAGACCCGACTTATGAGTATTTCCTATATTTATGAATGGCTGCTTCTCATTGTCCTGAATTGAGGTCTGACTTGAGAACAATTTGTTTTGAATGCAAATTCCAAAATAGAATCTGCTTGTAATGGGGGATGGCCGATACCCAGCTATTACACCATTTATAATAGATCCTAGTATTTTCCCTGCTCTTAATGACAGGTTAACAGGTCTTCCACGCTCTGTGCTCTCTTCTCCTCCTTTCTTGAACAGACTGGATATATTTGCAACATTCCCATCTGCGGGCACTGTTCCAGAATCAACAGAATTTTGAAAGATGTATGATCAGTAATCCTCTTTCCATATCCACAGGCTCAATTGCCACCTCGTTCAACATGTTGGGATTTAAATGATTGGGTCCTGGGGATTTGTAAATGTTTAGTCCCACTAATTTGTCAAAACTACATTTAAAGATAACCAATTTGTTTTAGTCCTCATTCTCATGAGTCCAATTGCTAAAACTCACCATTATTTCAGAACTTATTACTTAGTTTTGAGGATATCCATAGCTCCCAAGACCACTTTTGCTTTTACATTTGAATTCTGGGATGACAAAGATTGAAGCACTAATGTCATAGGGTTTTTTCCACATCCGCATCCACCATGACTTAGAATTTGAAGCTGAAATTGCCAGGATCATGTACGATGCACAAAACAATAGCTTTGATTAGAGCCCTCAGGGTTAAAGTAGCTGAGGATGACGGCTTTACATTTCCTATTATGTATTGCCGTTTATGAGCATCACCACATGATGTAATTATATCATCAAATAAAGATTACTCAAGAATGCAGAAGGGTAGAGCAAAAAAGATTTACAGTATTTTATTAGATTTTTCTCCCATTTGTTCATTTATAGGTGACTTATTTCCACAAAAAGATTGTGAAATTATTGTGAAAATGCCAGGGATCCATATGATTTCCCAATATACAGGAATTCAGCAAAACTTAATTTCAGAGAAACAAACTGCTCACAATAAATGTTCCTTAAAGGACCCTGATTAATTTTGTTCCTCTCTCATCCACCAGAAAAGAATATTATCTATTCTGCAATGAAATACTGTTCAAAGTACAACAAATAGCAACAATGACAGATTAATGCTCTGGACACACAAGTTCGAATCCCACCAAAGCAGGTAGTGAAATATAAATTCAATTAACAAAATCTGGAATTAAAGGCAAGCCATCACTAATGAGGATCATGAAACCATTGTCAAGAGTTGTTAAAACCAGTTTATTAATTAATATTCTTGAAAGAAGGAAATCTACCATCCTTACCTGATCTGGCCTACATGTGACTCCAGATCTACAGCAATGTGGTTGACAATTTATTGCCTTCAGAAATGGCCTGCCAAGCCATAGTGAGTTGCATCAAGACAACATCAAAGTTTAAAGCAAGGAATGAACTCTGATGGACAACCCAGTGTTGACTAGAAGCAACACTGGCAAATCCTTTCCAATTGACCTTTCAAAATTATCCTTTCTAACATCTGGGTGCCAATGCCAAAATTAGAAGACATGTCCTACTGATTATTGAAGCAACAGCCTGATATAGTCATACTCATGGAATCATAACTGGACATCATCATCATTATTTCGATATATGTCCTGTCCTGCTGGCAAGAAAGCCCATCCAGATGTAGTAGTGCAGCAGTGTACAGGTGGAAGAGAGTTTCCTTAGGAGTCCTCAACATTGAATCCAGACCCAATGAAAACGTATGGCTTAGGTTAAACATAAGCAAGGAAACTCCTTGCCGATTACCACAACCTGATTCACTTTAGCTATTGAACCAGAACTCCTTCAAAATGAACACGACTTGGAAGAAGCACTGAGGGGGACAAGGACACAGAATGTACTCTGTTTGGGGATTTCAATATTGATCACCAAGATTCAGTGACACCATTTCTAAACAAGCTAGTTGAGTTTTTTTTTAATTCATTCACGAGATGAGGGCTTGACTGGCTAGGCCAGCATTTATTGCTGATCTTGCCTAGTTAAGAGTTGACCACATTACTGTGGGTCAGGAGTCACAATGTAAGCCAGACCAGGAAAGGATGGCAGTCTCCTTTCCTAGAGAGCATTAGTGAACCAGGTCAGTTTTTCTGACTATTGACAATGGATTCATGGTCATCATTACATTCTCAATTCTAGATATTTAAAAAGTTGAATTCAAATTCCACCATCTGGTATGGTGGGATTCAAACCCAGGTCTCCAGAACATTATCGAGGTCTGTGGATTAACAGTCTAGCAATAATACCACTAGGCTATTGTATCCACAAGAGGACATTGTCTGGTCCTAAAGAGCATAGTCTGGACTGGGTCTGCGGTAGTTGGCAAAGGAACCAACAAGATGGAATAACTTACTTGACCTTGTCCTCAGAAGTATATCTGTAGGAATAATGTCGACAGAATGTTTGTGGAGACAAAGTCCTGCCTTCACATTGAGGTCACCATTCATCATGCTACATTACACTCCTGTGTTAAGTGGGTTGATTTTGTACAGATCTAGAATCTCAAAACTGGTTATCCATGTAGTGCTGTGATCAATCAGCAACAGCAGAATTATAGATAATCACAATCTGTAACTTGGTGGCCCAACATATCCCCACTCCCTCATCCAAGTCAGGAGAAATTTCAATGAAACTTGTGTCGATAATCAATAGTCATGTAACATTCAACCTTGATAATAAAATATTTCTCCCTTATCACATTTATTAATTATGATCATTTTGACTAGCTCAAGAAATAAACGTTAAATAGGTTTATTTTGTTAATTAATGTCCATTGAAACCAATGATATATTTGAATGAAATGAATTAATAATGTAGATAGTCTGAAATCAAACAGCTTTAGCTTGGGTTAATATGTTTTCAGTCATTGCCTATTACACAACCAAACTTCATGTAACATCAGCCCAAACAGACTCCGACTCAGAGTCACTTGCTGCTAAGTTAAAGGCCCACTTCAGAAATATCCTTCAGTGTGACACTCCATTACATTCGATCACATGGAGCAACATATAGAGGCCCTATCTGTTGTTTCCAATTAACATTAAGGATCCTATAGCATTAGCTCAAGAACAGGGAGTTATTTCAGTGACTAGACCAACAATCTATTCCAATGACCACCAATAATAGATCACTTAATGGTTTATCTGATGCAATAACAATACTTCAATTAATTTGTTGATTGTTAAGGCATTTCAAAACAAAAAGGTACCATGAAAATTAATTTCTAACAAATACATTACCAGGACAATCCAAGATCTTATCAAGAATAAAGCAAACAAGTGGAGCAATCACAATCTCAGGCTTAACACATGCTAAAAATCAAGAGCTGTTTCAATGAGGAGTTCAGGTGAATGTGACAGGAACAGAATCAGAAATGCCTAAAAAAATGAAATGCTGACCTGGTGAAGCTTCAATGCATGATTACTTTTATACTAAAATGGAAGCAGCAGGTGACAGACATGATCCCACAATCAATGGATCAGATCTAAGCCTCGCAGTCCTACTGGATCTGGACATAATGGTGTTGGGTAATCGGAAGTGAGCTGGAGGAGAAAAGATTTAAGGGCATTCCCAAACTGGTGGTGGAGCCCAGCACATACATGCAAAAGGCAAGACTGAAACATCTGCGAACATCTTCGGGCAGAAGTGTCAAGTGGATGATACATTTTGGTCTCCCGAGGTCCCCAGCATCAATAAAATCTGACCTCAAGCATTTTAATTCACTCCTTGATATTAAGGAATGCTGAATACACATGGCTTTGGGCCCTGAACACATCTCACTGATAGTACTGAGGTCTTCTGCTCCAAAACCAGACATACTCAATATGGCTATTACAGCATTAACTTGGCAATATGGAAAATTCCACCATTTCCTCTGGCAGCTCATTCCATACACACACCACCCTCTGTGTAAAAAAATTGCCCATTAGGTCTCTTTTAAATTTTTCACCTCTCAACCTAAACCTATGACCTCTAGTTCTGGATTCCCCCACTCCTGGGATGAGACCTTGTCTATTTACCGTATCCTTACCCTTCATGATATTATAAACCTTTATAAGGTCACATTATAGAACGTAAAACATAGAACATAGACTGTTACAGTGCAGTACAGGTCCTTTGGCCCTCAATGTTGCACCGACCTGCGAAAATAATCTGATGCCCATCTAACCTACACCATTCCATTATTATCCATATGTATGTCCAATGCCCACTTAATTGCCCTTAATGTCGGCGAATCTACTAGTGTTGCAGGCAGGCCTTTCCATGCCCCTACTACTCGCTGAGTGAAGAAACTACCACTGATATCTTTCCTCAATCTATCACCCCTCAATTTAAAGCCATGTCCCCTCACGTTAGCTTTCACTATCCAAGGAAAAAGGCTCTCATTGTCTACCCTATCTAACCCTCTGATGATCTTATATGTCTCGATTGAGTCACCTCTCATCCTTTTTCTCTTCAACAAAAACAGCCTCAGTTCCCTCAGCCTTTCCTCATAAGACCTTTCTTCCATAGCAGGCAACATCCTAATAAATATCCTCTGAACCCTTTCCAAAGCTTCCACATCCTTTCTATAATGCGGTGACCAGAACTCTAGGTGCAATACTCTAGGTGCGGCCTTACCAGTGTCTTGTACAGCTGAAGCATGACCTTGTGACTCCTAAACTCAATCCCCCTCCCAATACACGCTAACACAACATCTGCCTTCTTAACAACCCAATCAACATGGGTGGCAACTTTCAGGGATTTATGCACCAGGACACCAAGATCTCTGTGTTCCTCTACACTGCCAAGAATTTTACCATTAGCTCAGTACTCTTCATTTTTGTGATTTCTTCCGAAGAGAACCGCCTCACAGTTTTCCACATTAAACTCCATTTGCCACTTCTCAGCACAGCTCTGCAGCTTAGCTATGTCCCTCTGAAACCCGCAACATCCTTCAGCACTATCCACAACTCTGCCTATCTTAGTATCATCTGCAAATTTACTAACGCTTCTATGCCCACCTCCAGATCATTTATAAAAATGACAAACAGCAGTGGCCCAAAACAGATCCTTGCAGCACACCACTGGTAACTGAGCTCCAGGGTGAACATTTCCCATTAACCACCACGTTCTGTCTTCTTTCAGTTAGCCAATGTCTATTCCAAACCGTTAAATCACTTTCAATTCCGAAACTCCATATTTTGTGCAATAGTCTACCATGTGGAACCTTATCAAGTGCCTTATTGAAGTCCATATACACTATATAGGGGCGGCACAGTGGCTCAGTAGTTAGCACTGCTGCATCACAGCACCAGGGTCCCAAGTTCGATTCCAGCCTTGGGTCTGTGTGGAGTTTACACATTCTCCCTGTGTCTGCGTGGGTTTTCTCCAGGTGCTCTGGTTTCCTCCCACAGTCCAAAGATGTGCAGGTCAGGTGAATGGCCATGCTAAATTGCCCATAGTGTTAGGTGCATTAGTCAGAGGGAAATGGGTCTGGGTGGATTACTCTTCAGAGGATCAGTGTGGACTGGTTGGGCCAAAGGGCCTGTTTCCACACTGTAGGGAATCTAATCTAATCATATCAACCACTTTACCTTCATCCACCTGTTTTGTCACCTTCTCGAAGAACTCAATAAAGTTAGTGAGGCACGATCTACCCTTCACAAAACCGTATTGACTATCCCTAATCAAATTATTTCTTTCCAGATGATTATAAATCCTATCTTTTATAACCTTTTCCAACATCTTATCCACAACCGAAGTAAGGCTCACTGGCCTATAATTACCAGGGCTGTCCCGACTGCCCTTCTTAAACAAGAGAACAACATTTTCTATTCTCCAGTCCTCTGGCACTACACCTGTCAACAATGATGACATAAATATCGAAGCCAAAGACTCTGCAATCTCCTCCCTGGCTTCCCAGAGAATCCATGGATAAATCCCATCCGACCCAGAGGTCTTATCAATTTTCAGATCCTCTAAAACTGCTAAAACCTACTCTTTGTCAACCTCAATCCCATATAATCTTGTAGCCTGTAGCTCCATATTCTCACTAACATTGCCCTTTTCCAATGTGAATACTGATGAAAAGTATTCATTAAGAGCTTCCGCTATGTCTTCAGATTCCACACACAACTTTCTACTGCTATCTTGGATTAGACCTAATCTTACTCTAGTCATTCTTTTGTTCATGATATTCTTAGATAAGGCCTTAAGGTTTTCCTTGATCCTATCCTCCAACACTTCTCATGTCTCCTCCTAGCTCTTCTTAGCCCATTCTTTAGATCTTTTCTGGCTAACTTATAAACCTCCAGCCTCCTATTATGCCACATCCTCACATAAGCCTTCTTCCTCATGACATGAGCTTCAGCTTATTTAGTAATCCATGGCTCCCTCTCTTGACAACTACCTCCCTACCTGATAGGTATATACCTATCAAGGAGCTGCAGGAGCTGTTCCTTTAATGAGTTCCATATTTCAAGTGTGTCCATCCCGTGCAGTTTTCTTCCAAAAACATGTTCAACAGTTTGCCAAAACCCGTCCAAGAACAGTATTTTCCTAACATATATGAGCAAAATTAAACTCTAAAACTGCAAGTGAAATGGGCTCACTCTCAAAATAATGTTAGAGCAATGTGAAAGTGAGTGTGGAAATTGGTGATTGTGATAATTCATCTGCAAAAACAGCAGCAAGAAAGAGAGTGTCAACTGAACCAGAATATCACAACAAATCCACTCAGTTCCAACACACCAGGGCAAAATGTTGCACCCAGCACATCCAACAGTGTGGCACTGCCTCACTATTACACTGGAGTCACAGCTGAGATTTTTGTGTTCAAGTCTCTGGAATGCAGCTTGAACCCAAACCTTCTGACTCAGTGATGAGAATCACCGATTCACAGATGACTTGTAATTACTTGAATAGTTCCAGCTTTGTAACAATCCATCAAAAATGTGATTGAGACATTACATTAAGACCCTGTGTTAACTCACAGAAAGCTCTTTTCTATTAACATGTCTATTTCAGCAATGTGGCCAGCCAGCTGTTGGAAAAAGGGAAGGAAAATTATATATATAAGCCAAAACATGAATTTATTTTACATTACGAAGCGAAACCCATGAGATGTACTAATTATTTCCAAGGTGAAACTCAGTAAATTTTACTGTCAGCCTAAAAGCTGAGATCACAATTATGCAAAACCATGAATAGTTTAAAATGCATATCTCTTGAACCAATTGCATTTCATGAAATTAATCAGGCCAATAAAAATGTGGCAGAGTCTCTAGCATACTGTGACCAGATGAAGTTTTAAAAAAATAATGACAATGTTATTCAACTAAGTTAGGAAAGAGAGTACATAAACCAATTATTAGGGGCATATTTCTATTCTCATATTCAATTGAAAATATACCTGATCCTTTTCCTGTGTAAATAACCACAAATTGTGTTATTAGTATCCTCTGCAATGCTGTTTAATTAACTACAGCTGGATGAGAGCTCTGTTGACTCCCCTGGTAGCTTAGTGAATAGATGCACCTCCCAGTGACGCACTAAGTTACAGATATCAGAAACATCCAGGCCTTACTCTTAATTCTGTTCTAAGTTAGGAAATTGCGGCAGGATAAGAAGTTAAAAAGCTATACTCGCTTGAAATTACCTACCATTCCCAATTTGTTAGTTTCCATGTAATATTTGCTGAAAAATAACAGTATGAAGACACATTCAAACATGGCTTACATTCCATAGTGAAATGCCTTGTGTCAATTTATTGATATGTACTTAAAGGACAGCCATTTGGCTGATACACTGGAGAACTGTCAACCTTTTATCCCAAAAGTGTCAGATGTATTCCCAAGACTTGAATTTTGTAATATTAGCCATTCTTTGCCTGAGGTAAATTTGTTTACCTACATTTATTTTCAACTCAGAAAGTCAACAGTTATGAAATAGATAATGTGATTGCAAGGATGTAGACTTTGATATGAATCATTCACTACATGTACACTTACCAAATTAAAAGATAGGAAGAACATGTCAGAAATAGAGAGATATTGAATATTTACAGCACCGGAAGAGATCATCCACTCACAGTGCCTGTTTGGTAAAGAAATAATAAACTGGCTAACCCAACCTTTCAGGCCTTAATCCGTGGCTTTGTAAGTTACAGCATTTTAAGTCTACATCTGAGAACTTTTCAAAAGTTACAGTACCTGCATATACCATTGTTTCCAAAAGTGCATGCTGGATCCCTCAACTCTCTGTGCCCAATTGCACAAAATGCAGACTTCTATTAACCAATAAGTAGCTTGGAATAAATTGGATCACTTAAATAGTACCTCAATTTTTAACATACTTTTAGCTCAATGTAGGGAAAAGATCAGTAGAAGTACTTTATATAACATTAATATTGCTAATTCTTATTCATACCATTTGCATTCAACAACTCGAACAGACCAATGATAAAATAAAATAAAGCTTGTATCATTGTACCCAATCAAATCCACTAGGTTTCAGGTTTAATTTCTGGACTGTGAGATGTCTTAGTACTTCTATTCAATCACCTTGATTGGAGGCTTGGTGGGAAGGTTGCAACTAGATATACCTGTGCAACTGAGGTGTAATATCTGCACCTTCATAATGTCATGCAAGTTGTTATTTTCAGGAGAAGAAGGTAATGGGCAAAAATAGACGGTGAAAATGAAACAAAAAGTAATTTTATTCCATGCAAAAATACAAGCTTAGAAAACATATTAAGTATCATTGTAATGACTGAGATTAAAACTATGAAGAAATTTCCTATAAGATGCATTCTAGTAATGTTAGTCTGCAAAATTCCTTTATGTCAACATTAAAGTTAATCTTTAATCACTGATAAAGTAAAGCAAAAATATCTAAAAATTGGAGTCATAATAATATATTAGAATGCTATTCTACATCAAATTTTCAACAATGATTTTCTTTAGTCTTCTTGGAGACTAGTTGAACAAAACAAATCTTTCAATTTTCACAGCCTGCAACAAACAATTTAATAATTTCTACATCAATTTCACCCAATTGCTATTATGCAATTTTTAGCATTGATAGGGCTGTCATCTGCTCCACTTGAGGAACTAAAATATTAATCTTGGTGAGTCTGATGTGCAGGGATGTGAGTATTTGATTGTTGACAGTTTCAAAATCCTGTCTGTTTGATCAACAAAAGGAATACGGACTTCTAAATGACAAAATGGTTTCTCTTTTGTATGTATCTATCACCTTTAAGCTCCTTTAAGTCTGGTACAGGCGTATTTCCCCTGTGGCACTTTAGAGTTGTATTGCAATATTACTGAATCATTACCCTTGCCGTGTTTCAAATGAAGGATATTATTCAGTGTACACAGACCTTACCTGAGTCAACAATATTCACAGCTACAATATCATACATTCCAGTGGTTAGTCTTGCAAATTAAACCACCCCCCATATGCAGGGATTTAAACCAAGAATTACAGCATGCTTACAGAATTAAACAGCTGGTACAATGATTTCTGTTGAATTTTTAATCAGGTGAATAAACCATTTGCAAGAGATGTTTTTCAGACCTCCTGCAACCTTAATACAATACACAGAAAGTCAAATAACAGTCAAAAGGTGAAACAGCCTAATATTCAGGCATAATCCATCATTGTATGCGCTAATTAGAATCAGCCCCCTCCTGTCATTTAGTTTCAAACCAGGTTTAAAGGCTCAGTACATTCATTCAGCTGTTAGCTGACATGCTCCAGTGCATCCTTGTAGGATCCGCCTCATCTCCCTCTGGAGAAAATTTGTGCATGCATACAGTATGTGAACTTTAGATAAATAAATAAACAAGAGAACAGCTTCCAGATAATTGAAAGTGAGTGAAGGAGGGAGCAGAAAGAAAACAGCCTCTCAGAGGGGGGAAGCAGGAGAGTGTGACAGGTATGATTAAATTCCCAATGATTTATGACAGGTACATCACTAACAGGATGCTCAACCCCCTTTAATGTTTGTTTGTTTTAGTGCATTCTAGAATAAAGATGTGTATTTTGCTTCAGGTTGTGCTCAGGAGATAAGGGAAGGAGTTCAGTGCTTAGGAATTCCTTGTGGCTGGCTGAGCAGTAATTTAGCAACTACTCCCTGTCAGCATTAACATGTCAATTCATTTTAATAGTCTGGGCATGCTCAATGGGTGAGCTATTGCTTAGATGCAAAGCTGTGATTCTCCCATGAGCCCCTGTAGTGCAAGAGTATGTGTTATGGCCTGTCGTGGTTCAATAAGATTTGTGGGTTCTATACTCAAGGTGATAGAAGATCTTCTGAGACAATTAACATGAAGCATTGGAAATTTAGATATGCATTATTTTTGACATCAGGCTATGCTGGATACTGCACTGCAGTAATTATTCATGCACCCAGATTGACTTTGATTGTAGTCAATTTTGGAGCAGAGGTTGTTTAAACTACGCTTCTCCTTCAAAGCTTATCATATCCATGGCCACAAGCAAAAGGTACTGTCCCTCTTCTCTGAAAACCAGCTTTAAACATTACTGAAATGACAATGTCAGATTAGCATCATGTAGTACTGACACTGAGTTTGAATAAGGTGCATATATTGATTGACCTGTATAACTTGCAAAGTGATAAAGTCAAGAGTGGGTTATGTTAGGCAAGGCCATTTGTACCATGTGAATCACAGCCAGAAAATCACCATGTAAAAGGTGTGCTATTTTAACAAAGCATCAACCCATTTATATGAACATTAAAATAACAGAGGCGTTAGATAAGAATGCATTCATTATTCCCATGTTAATATTGAACAGTATTATTCCAAGATTTGTATTTTGCTGAGGATTGTTTATCTAAATATTTTAAACTCTATATTTCAATATTATATTTGCTACTGGAGATGATATACTGTAAATGCTATAACTAAAGAACATGTACAGAATGGTGTTTGACATGAAAGATACACAGCTTTTGTTTTTGCAGTATTCCACATCCAAGGAAAAAGCACAGGTGATTTCTTTTTGTTTTGTTTAGTCATTTGTTCACTTGATATTGTAGGCTGAAGGAAAATAAAGTTTTATTACAGTATTTGAGCATAATTATGAAGACCTACATATGCCTTTTCCTTACTGAATACAAGATCTTGCTTCTTAATCACCATTTTTTTCTGCTACACTTCTCACCATTTGGGGAAAAAGTATTTCAAAATTAAGACATTATTGGAGAGTGCATTGTACATAGAATTCATCCTTATCCACAGGAACACTTAAATTTAAACCAATTACCTAAGACTCAGAGCAATTTTCATCCATCGGCGCATCTTTTTTTTAAAGGCTATGTGTTGAAAATAATAAAGTTTACTTACAAATGAAAATAGTACTTTTAAAAAAATCATTATTACAGAGCTAGGAGACATTTTCTTCTGCATTAATGGTATGAACCTTGGCTGTACCCTGCATGAGAGCATTGATTGACATAGGCCTTGAAACTACACTGTATCATAGAGTCATACAGAATGGAAACAGAATCTTCAATTCAACTAGTCCACGCCAACCATGTTCCCAAACCAAACTAGTCCCATGTACCTACATTTGGTCCATATCCCTCCAAACTTTTCTTAATCATGTACCTATCCAAATGTTTTCTAAATGCTGTAAGTGTACCTGCATCAAACTGTATGAGTGCTTGATGTTCTGCTTTCCAATATTTTAACAGAGCCGTTAACCATTCCAAATAAGTGGGTTACTAACTCAAGGTGTTTGGCGAGCTCAGTTGGCAAGTTGCCCAGAGTGTGAGTCAGAGTGAAGACACTAGTGTGCATTTAATTCCTACATTGAGTGTGGCAGTTCATGAAGGTATGGCTTCCTCTCTGGCCCAATACATTTGGAATGGTGCCCCTGAAGTTATGTGTGACCAACTGTGTCTCTAATGGACAGAGATGCCTATGATCCTTTGTGGACTATGGCTAATATTTAATATTGCCTAATATATCCAAATATCGAAAGCATTGACCTTAAACCAGTAAGTAATGCAATGCCAGGATTATGATAACAGGATGGCACCAGCATAATATAGGTAAAGTCTCTGTTGTCCTTATAACACCATATCATGCATATCATCTTTCAACCTTAACCTCAATTGATGTAGTCATTCTAAACCTGCTGCAGCTTTTTTTTGTCCATTGATGGACAACTCAGATTACAGGACCCGACATCAAACTACGAGGTCTTTAAAAAAGTGCAAGAAAGAGAAACAACAGAAGCAATCATGATTAGCTTCCCTTATCACTCTGAATTACAGGATGAATATAATCACACTAAATTAGAGAGTGAGCATACAGATGCCTTATTATAAAGACCTTTATTTTATCTAATAGTTACTTACAATAAAAGCAAACTAAACAATTAGTGAAGGCCTATTATGGTTAAGGTGAACATAGCAAGAGAATGCTTGAAAATGCAAGGTTATCCAGGAATTCCAAATAGTCACGTTGCTCAAGATGAGGTAAGGTCAGAGAATTGCTGTAAAATTGTTGCCCATTTCCAAAAGTGTTCTTTCCAATTCTTTACAGGCAGAGATTGATTAATTGACCCTGAAGTATAAACTTGGAGAATCATTAGAAAATTTGAATTTGCACTTCCAAGAAAGCATATAATAGTATAACACCCATGCACTAAATAATGAACTTGACTTTTATCGAGGTTGTATTATATATGAAGATTCCTTAATGAGCAGCTGCATGAATGGTACATTGTGAAAATCTAGATAATGTTTTCTGATGAAGGGTGATCCCTGAACAATTACTTTGTTGCTTCTGTTCAGTAACACTATGCCTGGATTACTGAGTGTTTGCAGTATGTTCTGTTTCCGTAGTTAAAGGGACAGAGATATCAGTATATTGAGAAATCAAAATAAATAAGGGTCAATATTCCAAAAGAGCTGGAAGGAAGTATCAGCGTGAATTGAAAAACTGAAAGAGGGTCAATTTTCCAAATCAAGTCTTCCATTGTTTTAATACATTATGAACTCGTGATAAATCAACTTGAATATTCAAGTAAAAATCATGATTAAATATTCTGCTGTAAATAATTTTACAAAGAGGAAAATGAGGTTTAAATCCAATTTCAAGGAGTGGGAAATAATGTATTGGAAGAGTTTGCATTTAGAAAAACTCTTGAATGTCTTAAAAGATGTTTTAATTTATCAACAAATTGTCAATGGTAATGATACAATGGTTTGAGAAGTGACAAGCAAAAGTTAAGAGAAAAGGAACTTTAGGTCCAAGCATGAGTCTACAGACATGAAAACAGCAAACCTTGTTTAACTTGAAGTATGAGTATTTTTAACTCTTTCCTAAAGTGTGGAGATTGCTGACTAGGTCTGCATTTGTTGCCCATTTCTGATTGCTCTTGACAAGATCCTGGTGAGACACCTTTTGAGTCACTAGAGTTTATTTTGTGCAGGTACATCCAAATTTCTGCAAGAAAATACATTCCTGGACTTTAACCCAGCAACAGTGAAGCAATTGGTGATATTGTCCCAAATCAGGTTGGCGTGATTCTCGGAGGAAAATTACAGGTGGTTATGTTTACAAGCATCTATGTTCTTCGATGTGATAAAGATCATGGATTTAGAACGTGCTGTACAAAGAAGTTTCACAAGTGATTGCTTTGTGCCTTATAGCTGATACCCACTGCTGTCACTGTGAATTAGTGATGGAAGGAGTAGTTGTTTCAGTTACTGGATTAGATGCCAATCAAATGGGCTTTTTGTCCTTAATTTCAAGCTTCTTGAGTGTTGTTGGAACTGCACACGTATTCCATCACACTCCTGACTTATGTCTTGGAGACTGTGAGCTGACTTTGGGAAGTTGGGAGGTGAAATATAGCAAAATTCTCAGTCTCTGACCTAGTCGTGTAACAGCAGTATTTACAAATCTGATCCAATTCCTGTGTTGTATGGTTGCTATGGATATTTAGCTCTCTGTTGATCCAGATCATGTTCATCATCTGGCTGAAATGATTGGTGGCATTTGGTTGGTGATGAATCAATGAGATATGCATTCATTGGGATAGTTCTAAAGAACTAGGCAGCAAAGTAGTAAGTCAGATAAAAAATGGCAGATTGAGTGTTGGCAGTGCACCTTCCTTTGGATAAAGTTGGCTCCAATTTGTTGTGGCAACAGCCCGACATTGCTATAATTTTATCCGTTGGTTCTCTCAAGCCTCAAGTGGTTTGTTGTGGCTTACGATATCCACTCCTCATCTAAGGGATGATGATCACCTTATTGGGATTGTATTATAAACCCCTGAATAATCAGCAGGAAATTGAGAAACACATTTGTAAGGGGATTTCAGTTATCTGTAAGAATAATAGGGTGGTTAGAATCCCTGCAGTGTGGAAACAGGCCCATCAACCCAACAGGTCCACATTGACCCTTTGAAGAGTATTCCACCAAGACCCATTTCCCTACCCTATTACTTTACATTTACCCCTGACTAATGCACCTAACCTACACATTCCTGGACACTATGGGCAATTTAGCTTGGCCAATTCACCTAACCAGCACATTAGATTAGATTAGATTACAGTGTGGAAACAGGCCCTTCGGCCCAACAAGTCCACACCGCACCCGCCGAAGCGCAACCCACCCATACCCCTACATCTACCCCTTACCTAACACTACGGGCAATTTAGCATGGCCAATTCACCTAACCTACACATCTTTGGAGTGTGGGAGGAAACCGGAGCACCCGGAGGAAACCCACGCAGACACGGGGAGAATGTGCAAACTCCACACAGAGAGTCGCCTGAGGCGGGAATTGAACCCGGATCTCTGGCGCTGTGAAGCAGCAGTGCTAACCACTGTGCCACCGTGCCGCCCCTGGCAGGGGATTTTAACTTTCCAAACGTTGACTGGGACTGCCATAGTGTTAAGGGTTAAGTCGCCTGAGGGTGGAATTGAAGCCACTTTCCTGGCACTGTGGGGCAGCAGTGCTAACCACTGAGCCGCCATGACACCCCTGGCAGGGGATTTTAACTTTCCAAACGTTGACTGGGACTGCCATAGTGTTAAGGGTTTAGATGGAGAGGAATTTGTTAAGCGTGTTCTGATTCAGTATCTGGATGTAGCTACTACTGAAAGTGCAAAACTTGACCTACTGTTGGGAAATTGGGCACAGCAGGTGATTGAGGTGTCAATGGGAGCACTTTGGGGCCAGCAACCATAATTCTATTCATTTTAAAATAGTCATGGAAAAGGATAGACGAGATCTAAAAGTTGAAGTTCTAAATTGGAGAAAGGCTAATTTTGACATTTTTAGGCAATAACTTTTAAAAGCTGATTGGGGGCAGATGTTCACAGGTAAAGGGATGTCTGGAAAATGGGAAGCCTTCAGAGGTGACGAGTGTCCAGAGAAAGTATATTCCTGTTAGGGTGAAAGGAAAGGCTGGTGGATGTAGGGAAAGCTGAGTGACTAGAGAAGTTGAGGTTTTGATTAAGATAAAGAAGGAAGCATATGTCAAGTATAGACAGGAGCGATCAAGTGAATCCTGAGAAGACTATAAAGCAGAAGGAGTACACTTAAGAGGGAAATCAGAAGGGCAAAAAGGGGACATGAGATAGCTTTGACAAATAGGGTTCAGGAGAATCCAAAGGAATTTTATAAATACATTAAGGACAAAAGGGTAACTAGGGAGAGAATAGGACCCCTCAAAGATCAGCAAGGCGACCTTTGTGTGGAGCTGTAGGAGATGGGGGAGATACGAAAGAGTATTTTGCATCAGTGTTTACTATGGAGAAGGACATGGACAATATAGAATGTAGGGAAATAGATGGTGACATCTTGTAAAGTGTCCATATTACAGAGGAGGAGGTGCTGGATGTCTTGAAACTCATAAAAGTGGATAGATTCCCAGGACCTGATCAGGTTAGATTAGATTAGATTAGATTAGATTAATTACAGTGTGGAAACAGGCCCTTTGGCCCAACAAGTCCACACCGACCTGCCGAAACGCACCCACCCACACCCATTCCCCTACATTTACCCTGCACCTAACACTATGGGCAATTTAGCATAGCCAATTCACCTAACCTGCACATTTTTGGACTGTGGGAGGAAACCGGAGCACCCGGAGGAAACCCACACAGACACAGGGAGAATGTACAAACTCCACACAGTCAGTCGCCTGAGGTGGGAATTGAACCCGGGTCTCTGGCGGTGTGAGGCAGCAGTGCTAACCACTGTGCTACCGTGCCGCCCAAAACTCTAGGTGTACCCTAGAACTCTTTGGGACACTCGGGAAGTGATTGCTGGGCCTGTTGCTGAGATATTTATATCATCGATAGCCATAGTTAAGGTGCCAGAATACAGGAGGTTATCTAATGTGGTGCCACTACTTAGGAAAGGTGGTAATGAGAAACTAGGGAACTACAGAGTGGTGAGCCTGACCTCAGTGGTGGGCAAGTTGTTGGAGAGAACCCTGAGGGACAGGATTTACATGTATTTGGAAAGGCAAGGACTGATAGGGATAGACTGTGTGTGTGGGAAAGCATGTTTCACAGACTTGATTGTGTTTTTTGAAGAAGCAACAAAGAGGATTGATAAGAGCAGAGTGGTGGATGTGATTTATGTGGACTTCAGTAAGGCATTCGACAAGGTTTCCCATGGGAAACTAGTTAGCAAGGTTAGATCTCATGGATATAATGGAGAACTAGCCATTTGGAAACAGAACTGACCCAAAGGTAGAAGACAGAGAGTAAGGTGGAGGGTTGCTTTTCAGGATTGGAAGCCTATGACCAGTGGAGTGCCACAAGAATCGGTGCTGGCTCCACTGCTTTTCGCCATTTACGTAAATGATTTGGATGTGAATATAGGAGGCATAGTTAGTAAGTTTGCAGAAGACATCAAAATTGGAGGTGCAGTGGACAGTGAGGAAGGTTACCTTTGAGAGTACAATGGGATCTTGATCAGCCAATGGGCTGAGGACTGGCAGATGGAGTTTAATTTAGATAAATGCAAGGTGCTGCATTTTGGAAAAGCAAATCAGAGCAGGACTATACAATAAATGATAGGGTCCTGGGCAGCCCTGTGGCCGAACACTTTAACTTCCCCTCCCACTCCACTCAGGACATGCAGGTGCTGGGCCTCCTACATAGCCAAACCCTAACCACCCGCGTCTGGAGGAAGAACGCCTCATCTTCTGCCTTGGCGGCCTCCAACCACATGGGATCAATGCGGATTTCACCAGTTTCCTCACTTCTCTTCCCCCCACCTTAGCCCAGTTCCAACCTTCCAATTCGGACCAACCTCGTGACATGTCCCATCTATCCATCTTCCTTCCCACCTATCCACTCCACTCTCCTCTCTGACATATCACCATTACCCCCACCTTCATCTACCTATTTCATTCTCAGCCAAATTCACCTCCAGCCCCACACCCTTCTCATTTATCTCTCGACCCCCTTGGCTGACAAACCTCATTCCTGATGAAGAGCTTATGCCCGAAATGTCGACTCTCCTGCTCATCGGATTCTGCCTGACCTGCTGTGTTTTTCCAGCACCACACTCTCGACTCTGATACTGCAGCCTCTACAGTCCTCATTTTCTCCAGGGAAGTGTTGCTGAACAAAGAGACCTTGGAGTGCAGCTTCATTATTTCTTGAAAGTAGAATCACAGGTAGATAGGATAGTAAAGAAGGCAGGTCAGGCAGCATCCAAGGAGAAGGAAAATCAATGTTTCGGGCATAAGCCGAGATCAGGAAATATCCAAAATGTCGATTCTCCTGCTCCTTGGATGCTGCCTGATCTGCTGTGTTTTTCCAGCGCCACACTCTGATCTCCAGCCTCTGCAGTCCTCACTTTCTCCTAGTGAAGAAGGTGTTTGTTATGCTTTCCTTTATTGGTCAGAGTATTGAGTATTCAGGGGTTGGGAGGTCATGTTGCAGCTGTACAGGACATTGGTTCGGTCACTTTTGGAATATTGCTTGCAATTCTGGCCTCCTTCCTATTGGAAGGATGTTGTGAAACTTGAAAGGGTTCAGAAAAGATTTACAAGGATGTTGCCAGGGTTGGAGGGTTTGAGCTCTAGGGAGAGGCTGTTTTCCCTGGAGTATTGGAGGCTGAGAGGTGACCTTATTGAGGTTTATAAAATCATGAGGGGCATGAATAGGATAAATATACAAGGTCTTTTCCCTTGGCTGGGGGAGTCCAGAATGAGAGGGTTAGGATGACAGGAGAAACATATAAAAGGGACCTAAGGGACAACATTTTGACACAGAGGGTAGTGCGTGTATGGAATAAGCTGCCAAAGGAAGTAGAAGAGGCTGGTACAAATTACAGCATTTAAAAGGCATCTGGATATGTATATGAATAGGAAGGGTTTAGAGGGATATGGGCCGGGTACTGGCAAATGAGATGAGATTAGAGTAACTGGTCGATGTGGACAAGTTGGACCAAAGGATCTGTTTCCGTGCTGTACATCTCTATGATTCTATGACTCCAAGTAGAAGAGTTTTGTTGAGTCAATAACATGAAGCTTATTACATTACTGCAAAATGTATAGGTAACGTGAGTATGACCTATAGTATTACAGAGATTGTAACAAGGCAATTCAAAACTTAAATTTCCAAAAATTTATGTAAAAAGAGCCAAGAATTAAATTGGTTTTAAGAGAGTATAGTTACAGTGTATAAGATAATAAAAGTTCTAAACAATAGGACAAATGCTGTAATTTCATCACCTGGAGTGAAATTGAATAATTGAATTCCCAGGTCATTGCATTGTGCTGAATTCTGCATGTTAGATTTGTAAAATGTACCCTAATATTTATGTAAACAAATTTGTAAATTGAACTTGTGATAACAAATTAAAGAATTTACAAGTAGCCCCCACTATCTGAAAGTAGAGCATTCCCAGGAAACCTTTCGTAAGCCAAAAATGGCGTAAAGTGAAGTGCATGATTTATCTGGGAGAAAGTCTTACTGTTTTGTAAAAGCAGAAATCCTCTTCAAATTCACAAAAACAGGTGCTAATGTAAGTCTTTTGTAAAAGCAAAATTGCGTAAGACGCAAGTTCAAAAAGCGAGAGATAGCTGTAGTACAAAATGAGACTGAAAAAACTGAAGATTTGCTTTTATATAGTCTAACTTTAATAGCAATAAAAAGCGAAGAAAGGTAAGATGCCTTACTAACGAAAATGAATTTCTATTATGGCAAAGAGGGAAAAGATGTTTTATCGAGACATTTATACTAACAGAGATTGTGGTAACTGGATTCTAATGTAATATTCAATTTTTCATTTTCTATCAAGAAGTTTTAAATCTCTCAATAACTTTAAGTTTTAATGAAACTTAACTTTTCATTAAGTTTTAATAAAATAATTAAGTTTTAATAAAAATATTTTAATTTTTTTAAAGCTTATGTTTCATTGCAGCCTCTTCCAAGTTCAATTTCTTCACTAGCCTCAACTGCAAATACTAGCAGTATCTTCACACTCAATGTAGGTGTTTTTCACACCTATTTTCAGTAAATGAATAGACACCTAATTACATTATCATAGCAACAGGAATTGGCTATATTCTCCTCCAATTACATCAATTAAGCTAATGAATAATGCCCATTAGTGTAATTGCCCGCATGCATACATTACTTGTAACATTTCAGTTGATCATCTTCATCCCTTTTGTGGTCTGTGCATCTCATTGTCGCATCTACCTTCAAAACCCTCCTTAAATCTTTTCTATATCTTTGACCAACCCATCTAACTCACTTGCTTCTGCTTGGATTTACTTTCCAAATGGATGTTCAATGAGATGCTACATTATAGGCTGTATATAAATATAAGTTATGTTTTTCAGCTGGTGTTCAGCTTCATCTTTCTGACAGTAAATTTAACTTTATGATTTTATTTATGCAACCATCTGTATTCTTGAACCTATGAATTTGTATGTATGTTTTTATCTGCACCATCACTTATCTGATTATGTAATCTTTATAAATAACAATCAGCTTTTTAGTTAAAAAAACATTCTGTATATTAAATCAAGAATCAATCAGATTGATACCACAATCACTATTCCAATTTTCCATACTTGATATATTTACTAAAAAGAAAACAAAATATTTCTTAATGTCAATCTTTCCTTTGCTGCTTTTCCTGGAACCTATTGCATAAATCAACCTCAAGATGCATTCACAAGTAATTAATGTTCATGAAAAATCCTATGTATATATCATACAACAAGAAAGCTAATTAGTGAGAGAAGGTTGTTATCCTACTACAGACACTGGAATCTGACACGTATTTGTAATATGGCTCGGCTGCAGGTTTAAACTACAATACTTGCTCCATCTCAAAATCTGTTGCAGCACTAATATTCAAAAAGCTGACAAAGTATCATATTTTGTGAACATCAAAAACGTAAGAAAATAAATTCCTGAACTGATGAACAGCACTTTATAACCTTACCTTGCTATCAGACAAGATCACACCATTCCAAATTATATGAACCTGCCTATTAGATTTGGTGTCTTTTCTTCAGTGCATTTGAGAATAGATTGGTGATCCAAAGCTTGAGGATCTACTGATTCTTGTGGATTACCATTTAATCAAAACAGTTTTATATCTATGTGAACACAGAAATGCACTGTTACCAAAGATGAAGGGTGAATAGCATTGACGTTTGTGGAAGAAACCAATTAATTTTGCTCTTTTTTGTCAGTGGCTCAGTTGAACAATAGCTGTCATGCAAGAAATAAAATACTTTGACTGATTAAGATGTAGTTTTCATGGAAAACTTAAAGAATAAATAGTTAACATACAGGTAGTTCTTCTATAACGTGATGGTTGTGTTCTTGCGCAACCCCGTGTTATAGAAAAATCACACTTTTGAAACAGCTAAAAGTGTTGGTGATGTACTTACATTACAGCCAACACATGTTTTAAAAGTTTGCACTTTAGAGACAGTGTCCCCTATTTGTTAATCGCATTACAGCAAATTTGTGTTAATGAAACGTGCGTTATAGCAGAATGACTTGTATTCACAATATATTCCTACTATCATGATCCCAGTTGACATTATTACTGGACATTAGATCTCAGATTGAAATCTGGCCTGATAGATCTTTGTTTTTGGATAGATGGACTTTCCTTGAAATTAAAACATACAATGTTGCAGAGTCCAGTTTAATTATAAAATGCAAGTGTATTACACAAAAGAAATGGAGTTAAAACAGGATAAACCAACCACTTGCATATGTAAAGGTTTTGAAGCATGTGGTAAAATGCAATCCTAGTAACAGTACTCACACCGGAGAGAGTTTCCTTCTCTTCCACATCGACAGAACTTAATTTAATGCTGGTTTCACCTCCATGATTTGAAAATCTATTCGCCTCTTTCTGGAGTTTTCATACAATTGAGCTTCAACTTTCTCAGCTTCAAATAGCATCTTCAAAGTTTTAATCAAACACTTATGGCCGAAACATTTAAACTAACTTCCTTATGCTGAGATAACCCTTTTCTTAACAGTTCAAAACTCCCTCCTTTCCTTTGGAGCAAATGTTTTACACATCTAGAATAAAGAACAAAGAAAATAATAGCGCAGCCCTTCAGCCCTCCAAGCCTGCAATGATCCAGGTCGTCTATGTAAACCTCTCACCTATTTCTAACGCCTAGCATCAGCAAGACTTTTGCAAACTCCCCCAAATTGAAACTCGACAGTTTTTATTTTTTTTAAAAGGTTTGAGTGTTTCCCCTTAGCACCCTCTACAAAAGAAAACAATTCCAGAATCTTCTGTCTGACAGTCAAAAGCATTTACTTTGCTTGCTTGTAAACTCTTCCAATACAAATAAACTCCCAAATACTCTCTAGAAATCACCAGGAATACAGAAATACTAACAAGTTAATTGCTAAACTCCTTCAAACATACAGAAATCCATACACACTAATGTAAAATTTGTAAGTCTGAAAATAACGTGTATATATAAATCATAGACCTTACATCACAATACATAGAGTACACCATTTAATTTGAATGCATTATATTTTATTTGGAAAACTGCATGTAAAATGAAAATATTCTTGTTCTAATATGGGCTTTTTGAAGTTTCTAGCCTATATTTCAACTTCTACTTAGTCTTGTATTCTGGTTTTATTTAAGTTTCTTGCATTATAATTTCCTACTGAGTACTATCTTTTCGTCTGTAAAGAAAATTGATAATAGATGTTATCCTACATGTCTCTATTACTTGTCTATTTATAACAGCAACTTGAATTTATTTAATATGCAATCCTAGCTTGCAATACTGAATGATATGATTTTCACAGAACTGGCATTTTAGAAGCAGGATATTTTGGTTTCAGGCATTAATTTAGAATTAACTTCCCACCAGCAGAATCAAAATTTTACTGAAGGATAGTTTCCTGCTTATTTGAAGCAAGCCAGTTCTTCAAAAAAGGGTAACTTTGTTTAATTCTCTTCTCTTTTCCAATAACCTTTTAAATAGTCAACTATTTATTCAATTTCTTTTGTAAAGCTGTAATAGATTCTGACTTCAATATTGTTTCTGTTAAGTTTTTCATATTCAAGTAACCTGTACATATTAAGAAGTTCTCTATACCTCTTCACTCAATATTTGGCTGATGATCTCAAATGTATTGTAGCTCAGTGTACTAACTCGAAAAAATAATTTGTTGTGATCTTGATGCACTATACCATAAATTTTGAATAGTTTTATCATATCCCTTCTTGTGAAAATAGGAGATTATGCTCTTTGGCAGGAAAAATAGAAAGGTGAATACTATTTAAATGGAGAAAGACTGTAGAAAGCTGCAGAACAGAGAGTTTTCAGCGTCCAAATGACGAATTATAAAAAGCTAGCATTCAAGTTCAGTATGCAATAAGGTAGGTAATTGAATATAAGCATTTATCTCAATGACAATAGAGTATAGAAATAGGCAAGTCTTGATAAAACTACACAAGGCACTAGTCAGACAACAACTGGAATATTGTGCACAGTGTTTGTCTTTTATGTAAATAAATGATTTGGAGGTGCTGGTGTTGGACTAGGGTGGACAAGTTAAAAATTCCTCCATATCTACAATCAGCTGAGTTAACATTTTTTCAACTGTCTTTCTTTATATAGTTAAAAATTACACAACACAGTTTATAGTTCAACAGGTTTATTTGGAACCACTAGCTTTTGAGGCGCTGCCTCTTCAGCAGGTTGTTGTCGAACAGGACCATAAGGCACCTTTTGCAATAAATTCTGTGTCTTATATTCCTGTTCCACAACCACCTAAAGAAGAGGCAGCACCTTGAAAACTAATGCTTCCAAATAAACCTGTTGGACTACAACCTGGTGCTGTGTGATTTTTAGCTATGTAAAGAAGATATACTAGCATTGGGGACAGTTGAAAAAATGTTATGTCAGCTGACTCTAGATTTGGAAGAATTTTCTTCTGGGAAGCAGTTGACTCAGTTGGTTTGGACTCATTGGGCAAAGAAGAATGAGAGAGGATTCTATTGAGTTATTGAAAATTCTTAGGGGAACTGGCAGGGTAGATGTGGAGAGGTCATTTCCTTATTGTGGGACCAGAGGGCATAACCTCAGAGTGAAGGATCATCTGTTTAAAGCAGAAATGAGGAAGAATTTCTTTTCTCAGTAGACAGTGAATCTATGGAATGCTTTGTCACAGAGGTGGGTTGATGTTTGGCCTTTAGGAATGTTCAAGGCTGAGCTAGACTGAACTTAAATAGCAAGTGAATCAAAGGAAAAACACAGGGAAGTTCAGTTGAAGGTTATCTAGTCAACCATTATCTTACTGAATTGCAGAACAGATTTGATGGCAGGAGTAGCCTACGTTTAGATTCATTGTTCTATGAAAAAAAATTCCATTTCTTCAGTCTCTCCTTGAAAACAAACTATCGAATTCCAGTCATCATTTTATCAAGCCTCCTCCTAATTCACTTCATGGCTTTGATTTCCTTTCTGCTGACAGTAATGATGAGAAACAATATAATTGGCAACTGGCAAATGCACTAACCTCTCTACACTCTGATGGTTCAGTTCTTTGATCAGCACTTATTTGGATTCATGTGTTATTCTATAACTGTGCAAACTATGGAAAGAGCATACCATTATGTACACAGAAAAACAGTACTTTGCTCACCACAGAGTCATAGAGATATACAGCATGGAAACAGACCCTCCAGTTCAACCCGTCCATACCGACCAGATAACCCAACCCAATCTAGTCCCACCTGCCAGCACTTGGCCCATATCCCTCCAAACCCTTCCTATTCATATACCCATCCAAATGCCTCTTAAATGTTGCAATTGTACCAGCCAACACCACTTCCTCTGGCAGCTCACTCCATATACGTACCACCCTCTGTGTGAAAAGGTTGCCCCTTAGGTCTCTTTTATATCTTTCCCCTCTCACCCTAAACCTATGCCCTCTAGTTCTGGACTCCCCGACCCCAGGGAAAAGACTGTGCCTATTTATCCTATCCATGCCCTTCATAATTTTGTAAACCTCTATAAGGTCACCCCTCTTCCTCCGACGCTTCAGGGAAAACAGCCCTGGCCCGTTCAGCCTCTCCCTATAGCTCAAACCCTCCAACCCTGGCAACATCCTTGTAAATCTTTTCTGAACCCTTTCAAGTTTCACAACATCTTTCCAATAGGAAGGACACTAGAATTGCATGCAATATTCCAACAGTGGCCTAACCAATGTCCTGTACAGCCACAACATGACCTCCTGACTCCTGTACTCAATACTCTGACCAATAAACAAAAGCATACAAACTTTATTTATTCTTTCATGTGATGTGGGAATGATTGGCATTTATTGTCTATCCTTAATTGCTTTGAGCCAATTGGCCTGCTGAGGCTATTTCTGGGGGCAGTTAAATGCCAAGCACAATTTTGTGGGCCTGAAGTTACATGAAGATCAGAAGGAGTAAGGAGACAAGATTTCCATTCCTAAAGGATATCAGTGAACCCGGTTGGCTTTTAATAGCAATTAATGATAGTTTCATGAGATGGGATAAATCCTGAACAATGTGGGTATGGAAGAAATCTGGACGAATCATGCCTCGATTTTGAGAGAATCTAGCTGCATCTTCCTACATACTTCTGTGCAACAAGACAACTATCGTACTACACAGCAGTGAGTTGTCTATTAATGAGAATCATTGCTTGTTTTCACCCTCACTAAATGCAAATCTTGCCTCATTAATATGAAGATTTCTGTTGTACCACCTATCATAAACAAACCAAATGCAGAAAGTTCATCCAGTTCACTGATTGCTCCTCCAGACTGCCGTCTTGGACACCAGGCATCAATCTCTCAGGGCACGCTTCAGGGCAGTGGCCACACACACCACAAGTCCATAGACAGTGGCATCCAACACATTCTAACCTCCTGGCTCCATCTCCAACCCATTAAACTATACCTCTGCACTGGAATGCTGTACTTTGGAGAATACTAACAATTCTCATTGGAATGCTCTTACTGGCCACTTCACACACATGGACCCAGCTCACAGATTCAACCACACTGCAACTCAGGGCATCTCGCTGGCTTGCTCAGGGCTGACTCACTACTTTGATGCTCACAGCCTTGCTTTGCTGTTCCATTTTGTACTTTAGTACCACAAATAGAGTTTAAGGGCTCACGTATGTGCTATATTGCTTTGCTGGTTAATGCCTTTGTAAAGCCAGGATACTTCTGTTCTGAAGTTCTGAAGAAGGGGCACTTGGCCAGAAATGTTAACTCAGTTTTCTTTCCACAGATGCTGCCAGACCTGCTGAGTTTTCTCAGCACTATTGTTTTTGTTTCTGATTTCCAGCACTTGCAGTTCTTTGGGCTTCCTTTTTGATACTTGTCATGATTTTAGCAGTCAGCAGTCAATGGAGTAGACATGTTGTTTTATGGCACGATGCTTCATCAATCTCACAGCTGAAACCTGGGCCAGCAGGATATGCAGCAAACACAGTGAATGTGCTGTCAGCAAATGGCCAAGTCTCAGTGTTTTCGGGGCCACAGTAATGTCTGAAGACATCAGTCCTGGGGCTGGAAATGGTTAGATGTTCGATTTGGGAGCCAGTGGTCAGGAGATCATATTTGTTCAGTCCAGGAAAAGGATCATGGTCTGCCACTTGGGTCCAGTGCAGCCAATCAAGGGACCATCCTCGAACACAGTCAGGGAGCTGTACACATATCAATCAAGAGTCTGGTCAGCCATTGCTTGGGGCTGCCTGGCTAAGTTGCTCAAGGTGATTTCCTTTTTACATGATTGGGAGTTCCTCAAACTTTAGAGACCACCCCTGCCCAGGATGATGGCCTCAGACCAGGTAGGCAGGGTCAGATGGCGTGGTTTCCTCTGGCAGTCCTGTGCAAAGAGGAAGTCTCTCCTCTGCACCACCCCATTCACCAGGATGTCAAAGTTCCTGTCTACAAATCTGGTACGAAATCCTCCTTGTCTGTCATCCCATTGCCAAACTGGGTGCTGTCATGCAGGGCAGCTCTGCAATGCCACATTTGTCTGGATGCACAAAGCTTTTTGAATACGTCGTTGGCACCAGGAATGCCAATCTATTCCATGATGTCTGGTAGTGGTGAGTTCCTTTAGCTGCAGACAGTGGGAAATTCCAATGAAAAGCATGCCATAAGATTGTGGTAGGTAGTTAAACAGATGTGGTTGAGATGATAGTGTGAAAAAACTTGCTTGGTGTTATGGAGATAAACCCTCCATGAAACTCAATGAAATTGACACTGCTAAAATAAGTTTCAGCACATAGTCATCATTTACTGGGACTAGTTTATATTTCACATTTATTCATTGAAATTGAATTTCACGAGCCTCTACCTTTGGAGTGAGCCCATACCCCTTGAGCATTAGCCTGGACCTCTGCAGGAGTAAGCGAGGACTGCAGATGCTGGAGATCAGAGTCATGAGTGTGGTGCTGGAAAAGCACAGCAGGTCAGGCAGCATCTGAGGAGCATGAGAATCGACATTTTGGGCAAAAGCCCTTCATCAGGAATAACCAGTTCAGCAATATTAACACATTGCAATCAATTCTCCTATGCTGTGGGGACCACTTCATATTGTAAATAGAGCAGTTTAAAGATGGTGAAACTGTACATTCTGCTCTACATTTCAGTTGTCTGATTATATTTATTAAATAATAATCATGAAAAATAATATTTTCAATTTTTTGATAAATAATGATGTTAGTGAAATGGTCCAGTGAAATCGTCTTATACTTTTAGTAGTAGTTTCAATGTAGATATTTTTCTTGGGAGTTGTCATGTGTAATTCTGCCTATGTATATCTAATGCAATGTTTGTTAAAATAATTTCTGTAACATTTTTAATCAGTTAGTAATATCAAGCTGTTCAAATCACCAATTGTCTTGAAAAGTGAAAAGGGTTTATTTTGGATAACATTTACTGAAAAACCAACAGATGGAATTTTGTCTTGTTTTTTGTTAAGTTGTGGGAGTGTGTGTGTCTGGTGGCAACTTATTGCCCCACTACTGTAGCTGTGGAAACCTGTCCAACTGTCTGCAAAACCTGTAGACATCACTCCCCTTACCTCCGTCCAAGGCCCCAAGGGATCTTTCCACATCCATCAGAAATTTCCCTGTACATCTACCAATGTCATCTACTACATCCGTTGCACCCAGTGTGGTCTCCTCTGTATCAGGGAGACAGGATGCCTTCTTGTGGATCATTTCAGAGAACATCTCGGGGACACCCGCACCCACCAACCCCATCGCCCCATGGCTGAACACTTCAATTCCCCCTCCCACTCTGTCAAGGACATGCAGGTCCTGGGCCTCCTCCACCATGAAACCGTTATCACCCAATGCCTAGAGGAAGAACATCTCATATTTTGCCTTGGTACCCTGCAACCAGACAGGATAGATGTGGATTTCAACAGATTCCTCATTTCCCCTCCTCCCTCATTATCCCAGTCCCAAGCTTCCAACTTGGCACCTTCCTCCGGACCCGTCCATCACTGCCCCCTCTGACCTATCACCTTCTCTGTCACCTTCATCCACCTACCGCTTTCCCAGCTATCTCCCCCCAACCACACCTCCCTCCCATTTGTCTCTCAGCCCCGACCCACAAGCCTCATTCCTGATGAAGGGCTTATGCCCGAAACGTCGATTCTCCTGCTCCTCAGATACTGCCTGAACTGCTGTGCTTTTCCAGCAGCACACTCTCAACTGATCTCCAGCATCTATAGTCCTCACTTTCTCCTTTCCAAATGTCTGCCAATCAGTTCATTAAGAGTTAACAGGCAAGCAGGGGTGAGTTTCCCACCTAATCACAGGCCTCATATTGTTATCCTGGGTGACCAGAAGCTGGGCCAATCAGAGGCAAGCACCTTCTGGGTGCAAAGGTATGCTGGTTGAGGCCTAATTCTTGAAGAATCCAGCAATGAAAAGGCAAGTATTAATTATACTCCTCTCGCAAGGTGAGGGTTGACGTGGAGGGGTCAGAGCAAGGGCAGGTGTGGCACGGTGGCTCAATTGTTAGCATTGCTGCCTCACAGTGCCAGGGACCTGGGCTCAATTTCACCCTTGGACAACTACCCTTGTGGAGTTTGCACCTTTTTCCCATGTTTGTATGGGCTTCTGTCAGGTGCTCCAGTTTCTTCCCACAATCCAAAGATGTGCAAGTTAGGTAAATTGACCATGCTAAATTATCCAAAATAAAAGCAAATTACTGAGGATGCTGGAATCTGAAACCAAAAGAGAAAATGCTGGAAAATCTCAGCACATCTGGCAACATCTGTAGGGAGAAAAGAGCTGACGTTTCGAGTCTAACTGACAAAGGGTCAGTTAGACTCAAAATGTCAGCTCTTTTCTCTCCTTGCAGATGCTGCCAGACCTGCTGAGATTTTCCAGCATTTTCTCTTTTGGGATGCTAAATTGTCCATGGTGTTCAGGAGTATGTAGGTTAGGTCTGTTAGCCATGGGAAATGTAGGGTTATAGAGAAAGGGTAGGGGGATGCATCTGGGTGGAACCTTCTTCGGAGGGTCGGTGTGGACTTGTTGGGCTGAATGGCCTATTTCCACACTGTAGGAATTTTACATGGCTTTCTGAGCCTATTGTGTCAAGAGTGTGATGCTGGAAAAGCACAGCAGGTAAGGCGGCATCTGAGGAGCAGGAGAATTGATGTTTTGGGCAAAACCCTTCATCAGGATATAGGACCCTTTTCCTTTATCCTCATCAGATTAAGGTATTGGAGGTTTCTTTCCTCAAACCAGCCAGTGGATCACTGTGGTTTCCCAGTTGGCAAACCAGTCTCATTTCTCATCCACTTGGTAAGCTTATGGTTGGGAAAGGGGAAGTTGAAGCTTTTAATTTGACCACTTAAGGGGCTTAATTGGTTGTAAGTTGAGATATTTGCCCATGTACCTTCTCGTGCAGAATTTAGTTTGCAAGTTGGTGAATTTCTCACAAACGCCAACTCACGCAATGTTTAATTCATCCTAACACCTCCTTCAACATCTCCAGAGAGGTGAAAATTGTGTCCTTTATGTCTTGTTTTTAATACTTGCTGGCCATATATATAATTGTCATGTTGGGTTAGATTGACAGAAACATTTAGAAATGAATGATGTACATTTCTAGCACCACACTAGGCATTAAATCAAATTGTAAGACACCTTAGCTTCCCAAGCTATACTTTTGTAATGATTAACTAACAGTTTTAAGTCACATGTTCTGGTGCTTTTGAGATGTCTGTCATTGAACTAAGTTTGCAACTTGACCTAAGTTTGCTCTTAGTTGTTTTGTAGCCCTAAAGATCACCTGTCGCATCAGACCTTGCTTCACCATTTTGATCAAATACACAGAACTGTACTGAATAAAGAATTACAGTTATTGAACTAGCTTTATATCCTTTACAAACACTCTGCAGTTTCAAAGTGATTCAACAGAAGGCACTTACTGGTTGCTTTAAATGCAGAAGTCCTGTTTTCCTCCTTTGGCTTTTCATTACCTCCTACATTTTTTGGTCATGCCTGCCATTTGCAGTTAAGGATATTTTCAAGCATGTAGAATTTCATTCACACAACTCTGTTTTTCTGGTGAGCCTGAGATGACCAAATGACTTTAGCAACAGGTATTGAATTAACGTAATTTTAGGCCTACATTTGTATCAGCAGTCTACACGTGCAACACTACCCACACAGGCCAAGCCAATTCTCATTTTTCATCGGTTCAGATGTAGCACACAACATGGTTTAGTAGGAAAACAAAAGTTCATTCAGAATTACAACATTTAAAAGACATTTGGACAGGTATATGGATGCAAAAGGTTCAGAGGATATGGCCTAAATGCAGTTAAATGGGACTAGTTCAGTTTCAGAAACCTGGTCAACATGGGTGAGTTGGGCCAAAGGGCCAGTATGACTCTATGACTTGACATAAAGCAACTGATAAGCAAAGTAATACTTTGGTCATCTCTACATGCAACAGAAGGACAGGCTTAAATGAAATGAAGACTAGAGTGGTGCTGGAAAAGCACAACAGGTCAGGCAGCATTCGAGGAGCAGGAAAATTGACATTTCGGGCAAAAGGGCTCTGATTTCCAGCATCTGCAGTCCTCACTTTCTCCAGCTTAAATGAAATGAAGTAAATTGGCATGAAGGTACATGAAATTACAGTAACATTGCCAACTATTTATGCTTTCAATGTGCATTATTTTCTGATTTATATTGTTGCAAAGAAAGAATGAAAAATAAAACAACATCAGCCCACAAAAGAGTTGGACTTCAGAGAGGTGTGAAGTGAAACTAGAAGTGAATGTATTCATATGTATTATATCTTGCCCATATCTCACTGGCCAAAGATTGATTAAAGATCATCAATCTGGAACATTTATTCTGTTTCTGTCTCCACAGATGTTGCCCAACTTGCTAGGCATTTCGATCAATTTATTTTTCATTTTGATTTCTTGTATATACATCTTTCTGAATGTCCATGAGCCTCTGCCCTCAACAGACATGATTGGAAATTGGAAGACAATGGATATATTACGTTCCAATGCACATGTATTTCTAAAATGGGGCAATTATAATTCAGTAAATGCAATATGTTTTTGACTGAAATGTGTAAAAGGAAGGTTTTGTATTGGAGTGCACAATTGTAATAAAAGCACTTGAAGCAAGTAAAATGGTATGTGCAGTTAATGCTCAGAGAGGAAGCAAGTGACTAAGGATTGTGACTTCTGTCTTTGTAGAATTTATTTTACTCAAGTCGTGTTCAGTAATAGCATTTTTATCTTTCTGTCAGAAAATTTGGGGTCAACCCCCATTCCAGGGACTTGAGCCCAGTATTAATTTGAAGCTTCAGGAAACAGTGAGCAAGTGGTACATTATTGAAGATGCTGTCTTTTGGAAGAGACCTTAAAGCAAACCCTGTCTCACTTCTGAGTGGATGTAAAAGATCGTAGTGTACAAATTGAAGTATAATCAAGGTGTTTTCCTGATGTACTGGCCAAAGTACCTCTCATTGATTTCATTACTCTTTGTAAGATCAAATTGACTCCTGCATTAATCTGGAGTACTGTAATAAATACAGTTTCATTAAGTATTTTGTGGACAGTGGAACACTTGGAGATATCCAGAAGACAAAGAAAGTGTCACATATTCAAGTTCTTCCATCATTTTTCAAGAAAGTTATCCATCTGGTTAATAGAGAGACACTTTTTATTTAAGACTGCCTTGTTGAGAACTATGAACATCCTGCCTATGTATTTAATTTTTTGTTAAATGATATAATTTTATTTGTAAATTTTTCAATATTGCTTCCAAACTAGTCGTAATAGCAAATAAATGTTTTTTTCCCCTAACGTTAATTTATTTCAGTAAGGAAATCAGTACGGATAGCTTTTTAGTATAAATTACCACAACTTGCTTGCCAAAATTATAAAATATATGTTAATATATTAATATAATAACTCAAGCTCTGCATACCATAATCATTGTACAATGCAGATCCCCTCCACCTTCTTTGCTCCCCGTCATGTATTGGCTCTTAGTGATTGCTGAAACTCAGCTTGCTTCCGGCAACAAACAGTTAAAGGGAACAGGTTTTGTAAGGTTATCAGAGAAGCATTAATGATATGATGTATGCTGTTACAGATTTAAGCAGCAAGGTACCACAGAATTTTTCACACGAGATGTCACAGCTTGTATGTGCTAAAATAACACACACCTTCAGCTTCATTACCATCGTGAAGAGATTACACCTACATCGGTGCTGCACCTCAGCCAATTTGCTACAACAAGAGTTGAATTGAAAAATAAGAGTTTAAATTACCAAGCTGGGGTGCTGAGAACTACATAGAAAACACTCTCATAACAAGTATCATTCTACCTGCATCAGATATTTGGAACAAAACACAGGAAGATGAATGTAATTGTTGGTGGCAAGCTGTAGGATAGGGAAATAGCTTGCAATTAGCTGGTTATTTTACTTCCCAAAGTCAGGTGCTGAATTATTTTTGTGTACAATAAGCTCTGTACTTTATGTACGCCACAATATTTTGCTGTACAATATAGATACAGGTACAGAACTCTGCTTTCAGTTGGGATCTAAGTTCACATAATACCATTGCTACTATAATAAACACTTCAAATAAGTTTAGATTAGATGACTGCATATAAATTACACATTCATATCAAATAACCTTTGGTTCTGAACGTAACATGGAAAATTCCCTTAATGCTTATAACTACAGGCAGAATTTAGCTAACATAATTTTTCACTACATTGAGAATATGTTGTAATTACAATGCACTTACTCTGACTCATTGTTTATTGTAGTGAGACAATAGCACAGTTGATATGCTTCTGGATGAATATTAATTTTCAAGGATTCTGCAATGGTAATTACATCATAACCATTTTCTTCTTTTTGTGTCTTTAGATTATGTTGTTGCAAATGCTGCAGCATTTAGGTAGTGTGCCCTTAACTTTGTCCTTTTGAAATAATTCCACATTCAAGACATTCTCAATGATCAGCTTTGTTTCCTCTATGTTCAAGTCTCCCTCACAGTTTTTCTACTTCCCGTTACCAGTTTAATTCCTGTCCAATTTGGCTTACCCACTCAAGATCTCACCCTGCTGACATGCTAGCCAGCCCCAACACACCAGCAAACCTGTCTTTGAGGATATCTGTCTCAATACTGTTAAGATGTGATCTGTTCAGCTTGCACAGGTCCAACTTTCCCCAAACTGGTTCCAATGATTTGGAGAGTGAAGGCATTGCTGTTTCTGATGAACATCCTAATTTTCCTGCTCAGTGCAATGCCACAGCTATCAAGGATTCTCATTTTTGGGAACGTAGCTATGATGCTTTCTCCAGTTATTCAGAGTAAAACACCATATGATTAAAGGGTGGTTCTCAGAGTGTATTGTACTGCAATGAACCTCCAGCCTTGACAAGCATGGAAAACTCATGTTGAGGAGGTACCTTATGGCCCTCATTGACTCCAGTAGAAGAAGTTGTGGCATTCCATATATGCTTGGGCATCATGATGTGGCATTTTGACTCCTACCTCTGCATAATGCCACTACCCCTTCAAATCTGACAATCTTCCATGGAAGACAAATGACTGTGGGTGTCCTGTACATTTTTTGTATCATGGGTGTGCCTTTGGCTGGAAACCTTTCCCATAGTAAATGACTCCACATATGCTGGTGCTTGTCCTGGTTCTAGGTTTCCAGATCCTCGTGCTCCTCATCACTCTCTGTGAATATTCCTGGTACACCAGCCACAGGGAGAACAATTTCTGTGCTTGGATCAATTGAAGATAGTTCCAAGGAACCATTGTGATCAATATCAGAAACACAGAATCTCCTTTGCAATGTGATCATTCTGCATATCACAGTACACACAAATGACATTTAAACATCACTCTTGAAATTTTGGGAAATGGAGGTCTCCAACAAGAAAGACAATGGGATCCCACTGCATGGACCATTCACATTGTAGTTGTAATTCAGATATTTGCTTCCTGGGCCATTTGCGACCAATATGATAGAAGATTTTAAGGGTGGTAAGAAGAATGAGAATCTTTCCCTTCCCATCCCCACCCCAAGATTACCCCAAAAAGACAATATTGCATTTAGATATTATGGTGTGCTTATTTTATGGTCCAAGGTGTGAGGTAAACAGTTTCTGGAGCTTGTGCACACTGTAAGACCTTGGAAAGTGTTTGCAGATGGAAGAATGTATATGAAACTTTACAGCTTGTTTGAAATTACTTCTTCTTTACAGACATTACTAGAATTAACTTGTAACATTCAACTACATGGTCAAGATTGCTTGTGGCCAGAATTGTCAGTTGAACTAGTTAGTCAATGTATAATGTTCACATCCAGAATTCTGGGATAACAGATGTCTTTAAGTTGCACTGTGGATCTCATTAATGCAATTGCCCATTGAAGACACTGAACTCTCAGAGATATTTAAACAAAACCTACTCCACCCACTCCAAATATGATGGCAACCATTTTTCATTTTTGAAATTCATTTACGGGAATGGGTATGTCGTTGGCTAGACCAGCATTTATTACCTATTCCTCACTGCCCTAGAGAAGTTGGTGCTGCTTTCTGCAGTCCATTTCATGTCGATGTCCCATAGTTCTCATAGAGAACAAATTCTAGGATTTTGACCCAATGACACCATGGTGTGGTGCTATATTTAAAAGTCAGGATGGTGAGTATCTTAGAAAGAATTTTACAGGTGTTTGTATTCTCCTGCTGCCCTTATCCTTCTAGATATCAGTGGTTACGAGTTTGAAAGGTGCTGCCTAAGGAGCCTTGGTGAATTTCTGCAGTACATCTTGTGGATGCTACAGACAATTGATTCTGGAATGTCACTGGGGGAGGGAATTATGCTTGTGGATAGGATCCCAGTTGAGAAGACCGCTTCTTGAGTGTTGCTGGAGTGGAATATTCTATCACAATACTGACCTGTGTATTGTAAATGATAGACAGGCTTTGGAAAGTCAAGAGTTCTCCCACTGCAAGATTCCTAGTCTCTGAATGTTTTTAACCACTACACCATTTATGTTGATAGTCAACTTCAGTTTCTGATCAATGATACCACATACTTGGGATAGGTTGATAGTGGGGGAATTCAGTCATGATAATGCTCATGAATATCAAGAAGTGATGCTCATTATCTCATTTTGGAGATGGTCATTGTCTGACACTACTGTAGGGCACTGTTACATGTAACTTGTAAACCCAAGCCTGGATATTGAACATAATATTTGAGTGGGAGCAGCGGCCGAGGAAAAACGAACCCGGGAGACTACAGCTAAGGTAAGACAGTTTGTTTCAAAATTACTTACCTGTAGCGGGCAGCGGAAGTGAGGTTGGAGCGCATAGCTGGGCGGGAAGGTAAGTGATTAGTATTTGAGTGGGTGTGTTCTAGACCCCAGGTCCTACTTCCGTAGGGCCTCCCTCCCACCCTCCTCCTCTAACCTAACTTTAAAGTCCACAGGTTATTGACTCAGTGTTCTTGTTTTTGGAGACAGTGTACAGTCATGGCAGCGCAGGCGGTGGAATGTTCCTCCTGCAGGATGTTTGAGGTAGGGGTGACCACCGATACTCCTGCCGACTTTGTGTGCAGGAAATGCAGTCAGATCCTGATCCTCACCGAACGAGTTAGGGAACTGGAACTGGAGCTGGATGAGCTGAGGATTATTCAAGAGGCTGAGAGGGTGATCGATAGAAGCTACAGGGACATAGTTACGCCAGAGAACAGAGGTAGCTGGGTAACAGTTAGAGGTGGGAAGGGGAAGAAACAGGCAGTGCAGGGTTCCCCTGTGGTCGTTCCCCTAAAAAATAAGTATGCAGCTTTGGAAACTGTTGGGGGGGACAGCCTTGCAGGTGTAAGCTGCAGTGAAGGGGTCTGTGGCTCTGAGATTCAGAAGGGAAAGGGGGAGAAGAGGAGAGCGCTAGTTATAGGGGACTCTCTAGTTAGAGGGACGGACAGGCGGTTCTGTGGACATGAGCGAGACTCTCGGCTGGTTTGTTGCTTCCCGGGTGCTAGGGTCCGAGACGTCTCGGACCGTGTCTTCAGAATCCTTAAGGGGGAGGGTGTGCAGCCAGAAGTCGTGGTACACATTGGCACCAACGACATAGGTAGGAAGAGGGGTGGGGAGGTCATTCAAGAGCTCAAGGAGTTAGGCTGGAAGCTAAAAGCTAGGACAGACAGAGTCGTCATCTCTGGGTTGTTGCCGGTGCCACGTGACAGAGAGGCAAAGAATAGGGAGAGAGTGCAGTTGAACACGTGGCTGCAAGGATGGTGTAGGAGGGAGGGCTTCAGATATTTGGACAATTGGACTGCATTCTGGGGAAGGTGGGACCTGTATAAACAGGACGGGTTGCACCTGAACCAGAAGGGCACCAATATCCTGGGGGGTAGGTTTGCTAGCACTCTTCGGGGGGGTTTAAACTAATTTGGCAGGGGGATGGGATCCGGACTTGTAGTCCAGCAAGTAAGCTAGCTGTGTGTCAGGATGTCCAAGACTGTAGGGAGGCTGTGGAGAAGGTAGCACTGACAGGGACTACTTGCGGACACAGAGATGGGCTCAAGTGCGTATACTTCAATGCAAGGAGTATCAGAAATAAGGTGGGTGAACTTAAGGCGTGGATCGGTACCTGGGACTACGATGTTGTGGCCATCACGGAAACATGGATAGATGAGGGACAGGAATGGCTGTTGGAGGTTCCTGGTTACAGATGTTTCAGTAAGATTAGGGAGGGTGGTAAAAAAGGAGGGGGGGTGGCATTGCTAATTAGAAATGGTATAACGGCTGCAGAAAGGAAGTTTGAGGGGGATCTGCCTCTGGAGGTAGTATGGGCTGAAGTCAGAAATAGGAAAGGTGCAGTCACCTTGTTGGGTGTTTATTATAGGCCCCCCAATAGCAGCAGAGATGTGGAGAAACAGATTGGGAAACAGATTTTGGAAAGGTGCAGAAGCCACAGGGTCGTAGTCATGGGCGACTTCAACTTCCCAAATATTGATTGGAAGCTCTTTCGATCAAGTAGATTGGATGGGGCGGTGTTTGTGCAGTGTGTCCAGGAAGCTTTTCTAACGCAGTATGTAGATTGTCCAACCAGAGGGGAGGCCATATTGGATTTGGTACTCGGTAACGAACCGGGACAAGTGGTGGGCTTGTTGGTGGGTGAACATTTTGGTGATGGCGACCACAATTCTGTGACTTTCACCTTGGTTATGGAGAGAGATAGGTGCGCACAACAAGGTAGATTTTACAATTGGGGGAAGGGAAATTACGATGCTGTAAGACAGGATTTGAGGAGCATACGTTGGGAGCATAGGCTGTTAGGGAAGGATGTGGTGGAAATGTGGGACTTTTTCAAGGAGCAGATACGACGTGTCCTTGATATGTATGTACCGATCAGGCAGGAAAGAAATGGTCGTGTGAGGGAGCCTTGGTTGACGAGGGAGGTTGAATGTCTAGTAAAGAGGAAGAAGGAGGCTTACATAAGGTTGAGGAAACAAGGTTCAGACAGAGCAGTGGAGGGATACAGGATAGCCAGAAGGGACCTGAAGAAAGGGATTAGGAGAGCTAAGAGAGGGCATGAAAAATCCCTGGCGGATAGGATCAAGGATAACCCCAAGGCATTCTATGCATATGTGAGAAACCTGAGAATGACGAGAACGAGGGTAGGTCCGATCAAGGACAGTGGTGGGAGACTGTGTATTGAGTCGGAAGAGATAGGAGAGGTCTTGAACAAGTACTTCTCTTCAGTATTTACGAACGAGAGGGACCGTATTGTTGAAGAGGAGAGTGTGAAACGGACTGATAAGCTAGAAGAGATACCTGTTAGGAAGGAAGATGTGTTGGACATTTTGAACAACTTGAGGATAGACAAGTCCCCCGGGCCTGACGGGATATATCCTAGGATTATGTGGGAAGCAAGAGAGGAAATTGCAGTACCGTTGGCAATGATCTTCTCGTCTTCACTGGCAACTGGGGTGGTACCAGGGGACTGGAGAGTAGCGAATGTTGTGCCCCTGTTCAAAAAAGGGAATAGGGATAACCCCGGGAATTACAGGCCAGTTAGTCTTACTTCTGTGGCAGGCAAAGTAATGGAAAGGGTACTGAGGGATAGGATTTACGAGTATCTGGAAAGACACTGCTTGATTAGGGACAGCCAGCACGGATTTGTGAAGGGTAGGTCTTGCCTTACAAGTCTTATTGAATTCTTCGAGGAGGTGACCAAGCATGTGGATGAGGGTAGAGCAGTGGATGTAGTGTACATGGATTTTAGTAAGGCATTTGATAAGGTTCCCCATGGTAGGCTTATGCGGAAAGTCAGGAGGCATGGGATAGAGGGAAATTTGGCCAATTGGATAGAAAACTGGCTAACCGGTAGAAGTCAGAGAGTGGTGGTAGATGGTAAATATTCAGCATGGAGTCCAGTTACAAGTGGAGTTCTGCAGGGATCAGTTCTGGGTCCTCTGCTGTTTGTAATTTTTATTAATGACTTAGAGGAGGGAGTCGAAGGGTGGGTCAGTAAATTTGCAGATGATACAAAGATAGGTGGAGTTGTGGACAGTGAGGAGGGCTGTTGTCGGCTGCAGAGGGACTTAGATAGGATGCAGAGCTGGGCTGAGGAGTGGCAGATGGAGTTCAACCCTGCCAAGTGTGAGGTTGTCCATTTTGGAAGAACAAATAAGAATGCGGAATACACGGTTAATGGTAGGGTTCTTGGTGAGGTGGAGGAACAGAGGGATCTTGGGGTCTATGTACATAGATCTTTGAAGGTTGCCACTCAGGTGGATAGAGTTTGTAAGAAGGCCTATGGAGTATTATCGTTCATTAGCAGAGGGATTGAATTCAAGAGTCGTGAGGTGATGTTGCAGCTGTACAGGACTTTGGTTAGGCCACATTTGGAGTACTGTGTGCAGTTCTGGTCGCCTCACTTTAGGAAAGATGTGGAAGCTTTGGAGAGGGTGCAGAGAAGATTTACCAGGATGTTGCCTGGAATGGAGAGTAGGTCGTACGAGGATAGGTTGAGAGTTCTCGGCCTTTTCTCGTTGGAACGGCGAAGGATGAGGGGTGACTTGATAGAGGTTTATAAGATGATCAGAGGAATAGATAGAGTAGACAGTCAGAAACTTTTTCCCCGGGTACAACAGAGTGTTACAAGGGGACATAAATTTAAGGTGAAGGGTGGAAGGTATAGGGGAGATGTCAGGGGTGGGTTCTTTACCCAGAGAGTGGTGGGGGCATGGAATGCGCTGCCCGAGGGAGTGGTAGAGTCAGATTCATTGGCGACCTTTAAGCGGCATTTGGATAGGTACATGGATGGGTGCTTAATCTAGGATAGAAGTTCGGCACAACATCGTGGGCCGAAGGGCCTGTTCTGTGCTGTATTGTTCTATGTTCTATGTTCTATGTTCTATAAGTGACTCCAGTATTTGAGGAATCATCACAGACTGTCCCCAGTTATCACCACATGATGAAGACAAGGTCATTGATGAAACAGGTGAAGATAATTCTACCTAGGTCACCCCTCCGAGAAGTTCCAGTAGAGATGTCCTGGAGCCAAGATGACTAACCTCCTCCTCTAGAGAGTTATTTAATCATCATTTAATCATCCATCTGGATATGGAGGGACTTCAAAGCTTAGGTCTGATACATTAATTGTAGAACCACTTAGCTTTGACTATCTCTTGCTGCTTAGCCTGTTTGGCATGGAAATAGTCCTGTATTGTAGCCTCACTATTTATCACATCATCTTCAATGGTGCCTGTAGGTGTTCCTATTATCTCTCCTGAACTCTTCATTGAAGTAGTGCTGATCCACTGGCTCGATGGTAAGGGGGTAGAGTGGGTGTATGCCTGGTATGAGGTTTCAAATTATATTTGAGTAGAATTCTGCTGCTGCCACTAATGGCCAAGTGCCTAATAGAATGTCTGGCCCTGAGTTTCTGTACCTGTTCAAAATCCATCCCATTTTGTTTGCATGCTGTGATTTGGATGAGTTTGGAAGATGACACCATTTGTACTCCAAGGAGTGAATTGCAGCCTCAGCATGTCAATATAGGTGAATGCCCAAACCTTGAGTTCCTTTATATCTTCCCCTCCCTGTCAACCCCATCAGATTTAATTTTCACTGCTTTCCCATCCAATCATTTGGTTAACTCTCCATCTTCCTAGTTTGTCCTCTGACCCCTAGGAATAGAGCTTAGTTCTGCCAAACATTGTAATTCAGTGCCCACCCAGTGAAGTTAGAATGGTGGTTACTGTCAATGATTTCTATCTCATGCTCTCCCATGTTCACTTCCTATCCTAATACAATGATTGCGTCCTTCACAATTGCCACCTCCTGTGTTTCCCAACATGTTGTATCTAATTCCATAATCGATTTCCTCAACTTCCCCACCACAACAAATGCTTCAATAATCCTCTTTTGATTTTCAGTGAACAGAATCCTAGGAGTGACTGTGGCCCACCTTCCAGATGACTTGCACAGATAGATTAGATTTCCTACAGTGTGGAAACAGGCCCTTCGGGCCGACAAGTCCACACCAACCCTCCGAAGAATAACCCACCCCCCTCTGACTAATGTACCTAACAACAAAGGCCAATTTAGCATGGTCAATTCATTTACATTACATTACATTACAGTGTGGAAACAGGCCCTTCGGCCCAACAAGTCCACACCGCCCCGCCGAAGCGCAACCCACCCATACCCCTACATCTACCCCTTACCTAACACTATGGGCAATTTTAGCATGGCCAATTCACCTGACCTACACATCTTTGGAATGTGGGAGGAAACCGGAGTGCCCAGCGGAAACCCACGCAGACACAGGGAGAATGTGCAAACTCTACACAGACAGTCACCCAAGGCTGAAATCGAACCTGGGACCCTGGTGCTATGAGGCAGCAGTGCTAACCACTGAGCCACCATGCCACCCAGGATAGTTGTGACGATGATTAAACAGACCCCTGACTGATATCTTTCCAAGTCCTCAACTGACTTACCATGACTTCCCTGACAGGTTGCTATGGACCAGCAGGACTGACAGTAGCCTGGGCTGGAATGGAACAGAACCTCTGAAACTTACTGTTCCAAGCAGCTAACTGACCATTTTAAAGTTCCTGGACTGATATCACACAATGCCCTTGATTGACAGTGCTGGTATCCATTGATTGACTACAGTCCCCTTCACTTCATAAAGGCCTACTCCCCTTTGGCTTTGAGATATGTCCATTTGGTTGAAGCACATTCAGTGTGTTGGCTGCATTCACTGCTGGCACATGGTGCAGATGTGACATTGGCATAGCTTGGTTTCATACAGCAATATGTTCTCCACTTTGAGTAATCACTGCTGGCAAACGTGACAAGCTGCCTGGGATTTATGTCTGGACTAAAAGGCAAAGCAAAACACAACTACTGTGAGCCTGCAAGTTCTGAATATTACTACAATATGCAAAGAAGCAAGGTGAGGATGATGTGAGCATCCAAGTAGCCATAAAGTGAATGAATGGGTGTTAAGAAGGACAACGAAGAGTCCTGAGTGGCAACATGCTCTGATTCGTGAAATGGGTACCTGTCCATGTCCGTAACCTTTGAGTTGCATTGCAATGTAATGTGTTAGTGAACTCCAAGGTGCAATATTGAAGTGTTGAATTGCATGTGAGTTGGAGGTGGGCCATGATGAAGTGGTGAGACTGGTACTTGTCTGATGCTAACCTGCTTGGATGAAGGATGGAGATGGTCACTGCCCATGGAATGTGAAATGAGATACTTAAGAATTCTAGACAAGACCATGACCCAGTGAAGGTGCCGGAGAGCTGCAGCCAGTAGATGTCCACTTAGGATTTCATGTTCGGATTTGTCATCATGTAGACTCTGTCCACTGCCTGGGAAAATAGCAGTGCACATATAAATGAGACTGGATTAGATAATAATGTGATGTCAACACATGCAAATAGGCTCCTTACTGCTCAGTAGTGAGATTCTCATTTCACAAAATCAGGTTTCTTTTCCCCTTAACTCAAAACTCTTGTTCTTCTGTTCTTGCCATATTTTTGCAGGTGACTTGGTATTGTCCCCATCTTTCAGAACCTGGTAAAATTCTGCTTGATTTTTCCTACCACACAAACTATGTAATAGGATGCAAAAGTAGAACCAAAGTACAACTCAGCACCTTATATTTCCTGGGTCAAAGGATATTGAGAACTCAGACCACTTTCAAATACTTCCATTGTGTTATGCAAAATATCCTAAAGTGACATTTAGTCAGTACATTGTGTACAGGAGTTGGGAGGTCACGATGTAGCTGTACAGGACATTAGTTAGCCCGCTTTTGGAATATTGCAATAAATTCTACTGTGGAAGGATGTTATGAAACTTGAAAGGGTCCAGAAAAAATTTATAAGGAGGTGGCTAGGATTGGAACATTTGAGGTATTTGGAGAGGCTGAATGGGTTGGGTCATTTGTCCTGCAGACTGAGGGGTGACATTATAGAAGTTTATAAAATCATGAGAGGAAATATAAGGTGTATAGCTAAAGGTCTTTTTCACAGGGTACGGGACAAGGGGGCTAGGGTTTAAGGTGAGGGGGGAAAACATCAAAGGAACCTAAGGGAAAACGTATTCATGCAGAGGGTGGTACATGTATGGAATGAGCTGCCCAATCAAATGGTGGAGGCTGGTACAATCACAACATTTAAAAGGCATCTGGATGGGTATATGAGTAGGATAGGTTTGGAGGGATAAGGGCAAAATGCTGGCAAATAGCACTAGATTCATTTAGAATATCTGGTCAGTATGGACAAGTTGGACCAGAGGGTCTGTTTCCATGTTGTACAACTCTATGATTCTATGACTTATGACATATGAGAAAAAAACTGCTACTGATAACCCTTGTATGTTATGTGCACATTGTACTGAATTGCTGATCCATAAGCAGGGTACATTGGGGTGATAAGCAAATCAGAGGCCATTTTACCACATAATATAGAGTCATAGAGTCATAGAGATGTAGTGCTCGGAAATAGACCCTTCGCTCCAACTCATCCATGCCAACGAGACATCCCAAACTAATCTAGTCCCATTTGCCAGCACTTGGCTCATATCCCTGTCAACCCTTCCTGTTCAAATACCCATCCAGATGCCTTTTAAATGCTGTAATTGTACTAGCCTCCACAATTTCCTTTGGCAGCTCATTCCATACTTGCCCTACCCTCTGCGTGAAAATGTTGCCCTTTAGTTCCCTTTTATTTCTTTCCCCTCTCAACCTAAACCTATGTCCTCTAGTTCTGGTCTCCCCCAACCCAGGGAAAATACTTTGTCTATTTACCCTATCCTTGCCCCTCATGATTTTATAAACCTCTATAAGGTCACCCCTCAGCCTCCGACACTTCAGGGAAAACAGCTGCAGTCTATTCAGCCTCTCCCTATAGCTCAAATCCTCCAACCCTGGAAACATCCTTGTAAATCTTTTCTGAACATTTCAAGTTTCACAACGTCTTTCCGATAGGAAGGAGACCAGAATTGCATGCAATATTCCAAAAGTGGCATAACTGATGCTCTATACAGGTGCAATATGACCTCCCAACTCCTATACTCAATGCTCTGACCAATAAAGGCAAGCATACTAAACACCTTCTTCAGTATTCTATCTACCTACAACTTTACTTTCAAGGAACTATGATCCTGCACTGCAAGGTCTCTTTGTTCAGCAACACTTCCCACGATCTTACCATTAAGTGTAGAAGTCCTGCTCTGATTTGCTTTTCCAAAATGTAGGACCTCGCATTTATCTAAATTAAACTTTATCTGCCACTCCTCAGCCCATTGGCCCGTTTGATCAAGATCCCATTGTACTCTGAGGTAGCCTTCTTCACAGTCCACTACACTTCCAATTTTGATGTCATCTACAAACTTACTATGTTCACATCCAAAACATTAATATCAATGACAAAAAGCAGTGGACCCAGCACCGATCCTTGTGGTACACCATTGGTCACAGGCCTCCAGTCTGAAAAGCAACCCTCCATCACCCTCTATCTTCTTCCTTTGAGCCAGTTCTGCATTCAAAAGGCTGGCTCTCACTGTATTCCAGGAGATCTAACCTTGCTAACTAGTATCAATTTAGAATTTTACTCTATTATAAGCCACCATTCTATCCCCTGGGATATGCTATTTCCAGCAGCCACTCACATTGCCACTGAACTGGATTTTCAAATATACTGTGCTGTAACATATAACACCCCCTGAAATGAGGTAAATTCAGGACCATTCACTTTATAGTAAAATGAATGATAACGTTTCAACTTTATTTTCGGATTAAACTCAAAATTTAATATGGAGCAATTTTTTTTCATCGAATGCTGTACATCTCTATGATTCTATGACAATGAATAACTGCTACCTAAAAAGATGTAGAAAATACAATTTTATTGACTTAATCTATTTGTCATTTCTTCCCAAGCCACCTTAAATTTACATTTCAACAAGGTCGAAGGTTAAAGTTTTATCTGACTGAGGTCTCCAAAAACAAAGAGGTTTGCTGATTGCTGTGTAGTTAATTGAAGGTAGATTGGCCTTTTGGGATTGGTCATCATAGGAGGACATCTGGACAACAACAAAATAGCCTTTGAAATATTTCTAGTAATTCCTGCAGCTCCATCTGTATTAAGACACAGTTCTTAACACAGACTCCTTGTCCCTTCAAAACACCTTCCATATAATATTTGGTCTCCCTCTCAAATGTCACACCACCTGGGCTTTACATCTGTCAAACTGCAATGGGAGCTGGCTGGGACAGGCCCCAGCTTGCCAGTCAGGAGATACTGTCACTAAAAATCAAGCAAATGAAGTTGCAAACATGACAAGAAGAGCAGGGTTATAGAAGGCTGCATGACGTGGGGTCACACAACAATGGAGCATAAAAAAGGATTTAATTTCTCCAAATTACAATGCAAAGTAAATACAATGTTCTTATCTTTTTTAGATGTGAGTTAAGCAAGATTTGAGAATGTATAATTTCAAACATACATTCTTGAAAACTTGCTTGATTTAGGAATTTACCAATATTCTCAGTCTGGGAAAACTGCTGTCAGTTAGGTCCTAAAGAACGCATGGTGAATATTTTTAGCTACATTTGTGGCATCAGTGAAGCATTAACAAACGCCATCAAAATTGCATGGAAACAATATCAGCATTCAAGTGATGAGCATTCTATTGTACTCCAATAAGACAAATTAGAATTTGCTCTGATATTTAAGCTATTTTTTGCAATATAACAAACACGATGGAAGATTGGTTCCAGTTGATAGGCTAAACACAGTTTTTTTAAGTTAGAACCCATGGTCACCTTTAACAACCCACATTTGTTGTCAGTGAATTTTTATTCTATTGGCCGTTTTCCGCTCTTGAACAATTCACAGAATAATAATAACAACCTATTGAATAGATATTTGGTACATTAACTTTTATTCTTAACATCTTTAGTAAACCAAAAGGTTTCTTCTCATAGCAACAGAGCACATAAATAAGATGTAACTGCATCAATAATAACTGAAGCATGGAATCAGTGCATTATTCCATAATTGGATATGTAGAGCAAGGATGACTTTTTTTTTCTGAGGGTTTCACAAGGCAAACACAGCCCATTCTAATTCATTTAATTCAGCAAGGCCATTAAAGATTCATATCAAGCAGCCCTTCTTCATATGAAAGTTGGACAGAATCAGGAACTCTCTCCCTGAAATTGAGGTGAGTCAGTTTGAACATTTTAAGCCTAAAATTGCGAGTTTTTTGCAAGACATTCAAAGGATATTCAAAGTTATATAAACAAGGTTAATATTGGAGTAAAGATACAATCGGCCAAGATCCAATTGAATGGTGGGACAGACTTGTAAAACTGCCACTTGTTCCATGTATCAAACTACGTACAAAGCATTTCCTGTATGCAGGTCGTTCTGTTATAATGCGTGTTTCATCAATGCAAATTCGCTGTAACATGATTGACAAATTGGAAACGCTGTTTCTACAGTGCAAATGTTTTAAAAGTGTATTGGCTGTAGCATGATTACAGCGCCAACACTTTAAGCACTATTTCTAAAGTGCTTTTTTCTGTAAATGTTTTTCTATAACAACTTTGCTGTAACTCAGTTTTGCACAAGAACACAACCATTGCATTATAGAAGAACTCACTGTACTTCACCATTCCAAGTGTTAAGCGCACTCGGATCAATTTTCATTTGTCTGGTGGAAATTGGGATTGTAGAAATCAAAATGGGTGGCAATCCTTCCAGGTTCAAATAGGATAGGCCAGGAAGATTTTGACACTTTGAATGGGCCAAGCCATATCTGATGCTAATTCCAATTATGCCAGTATTGGTGGGGGACAAAAAATGGAAAGTTACAAGCATTCAGGTTATTGCTTTGAATGTTTGGAAGTTGACACTCAGAAAGATAGAGGAGAAAAGAGGGGATTGGAAATGATCACATATTTTAGGTAGGTGTGTGTCGAGTGAGAGTAGAAGCTCATGGCAAGGATAATCCATGTAGGACCTTGAAATACTTCCTCTCCCACAAACAATCCTAGTAAAAGTTAATTCCTTCTAACTTACCTTGATGTCTTCGGGTCACTTAATGGAAATTTTCCATGATTACAATACTGTGGCTGCCCCATGCTAGTCTTTCAAGTATGGGAGTAATTATATTGTCATGGCACTGGAGGCATCATTGGACACTAATGTTAGGTTTTAAATTAGTCCTTTGTCTGCCAAAGTGAAGTTGGTGAAAAGTAAGTGTTGCACTTCAGAATCAAAGTTTATTCAGGGTAGTAAGGAAACTTAGTCTATTATGGCCTCTCCTATATATCTAAATGGAAATCAACAGGGATGTATCGGAGATTTAAGCAGGGCTGAAGATGATCCTGGGTGTTTTGAGGATTATAGAGGTGGTACATTGGCAGGCTGGTACAGTTACAACATCTGGATGGGTATATGAATAGGAAGGGTTGAGAGGGATATGGGCCAAATGCTGGCAAATGGGACTAGATTAGTTTAGGATATCTAGTTGGCAAGTTTGAGTTGGACCGAGGGGTCTATGCAACTGTATAACACTATCTAAGAGTGAATGTTGTACAAAATATATCTTGAAAGTTTGTACTGAATTTACCTTAATGATATCTTTGATTTGGGTAGAGCTGTGGAATATGAAATTTCCAATTACATTGCTTGGTGCAATATATTGCACCTCATTCCTGATGAAGGGCTTTTGCTGCTCCTTGGATGCTTCCTGACCAGCTGTTCTTTTCCAGCAGAACACTGCCGACTCTAATCTCCAGCATCTGCAGTCCTCACTTTCTCCTGGTGCAATACATTGACTACCAGTTAGTAAGAAAGCTATGGAGGAAGAATTCTGCAGGGATACTCCAGAGAAATGTAAACACCATGGACTAGTTATAAAGGGAGTTTTAATTATCCCTTTATCGGCTAGAAAAGTGCAAGTGTAAAGGGTAACAAGGAACAAGTACACAGAGATTTTGTTCAGGATAATTTCCTGCAGCATTTTGTATCCTATTCAATAAGAAAAGAGAAACTGCTAAACTTGATTCTTGGGCATGAGGTGGACCAAAAAGTTCAGGTGACAGCAGGAGAATATTTAGGGGACAATAATTGCTGCAACATAAGCTTTAGCATGATAGTAGAGATGATATTGGTCAATGCAATCAACTAGCAGAAAGTTAAAAATCACACAACACCAGGTTATAGTCCAACAGGTTTAATTGGAAGCACACTAGCTTTCGAAGCGACGGTCCTTCATAAGGTGATTGTGGAGGGCTCGATCGAAGGAGCGTCACTCCGAAAGCTAGCGTGCTTCCAATTAAACCTGTTGGACTATAACCTGGTGTTGTGTGATTTTTAACTTTGTACACCCCAGTCCAACACCGGCATCTCCAAATCATAACGAGCAGAAAGTGGACTTCAATGGGTCAAGAATAGAATTGGCCCAGATAGACAGGACCAAAGGTTGCTAGGAAAAATAGTGGCTGAACAATGTTCTATCTTCAAAGGGGAGATGGTATTTTGGTGATGTATCAGAACCAATATTCCCTGTCAGTTGTGAGATTGTGTGTGCGTGTGCAGCCACTCCAACATTCCAGGCACAATAATCAATGTTGACTCGTTGATCATAAAATTGACTATTATTCTGGAAGACTCTGCAGTGGACAGATCTCAGAGGTCCACATATCCATAAAGAAAATGCTGATCAGATCCCCTAAGTATGTATAGATATTTTTAACTTACATTTCCAAAATGTAAGTTAAGGAGCTTTTATAAGGAGCACTAACACAGGAAAACAATGGAATTAGATTGAATGACTGAAGAAGTCCTGTGTGAAGCTAGTAGACTGTCAGACATGTAAATTGATGTGGAAACTTCAAGCAGGGAGAGGTTTAACAAGAAGAGATAGAGAGGAGGCAGAATATCTCAGCAGAAAGCCACCCCGATTGCAGACAGGTCTATTTTATAATATAGAATGAAAGAGTGAAAAAAACCTGTTTCATTTCTGGACTGGAATGGTCAGATTGAACGCTTTTGTTTGTACCAGCCTCTGTCAGAACATTAGTTCGCTGTGATGATAACAGTTAAACAATTATTCCCTAGTTTCCCTGTATTGACTCCAAGTGATACAATCCATTTACAAACAAAATAGTACAACAAAGGACTCCCTCTCACGCTGTGTGCTGGAATTCAATCAAGATCAAAAGACATCAGAATTATAAAATCTGAACCAATCTGCAAAACTAACAAGGCAACTGTTCACCTGCCAAGCTCAATGCTACCAATAACCTCCACTGTAATAGACAGAACATTTAACTACCCATGTTTTGAGACAATTCAAAGACTGATCCTTACATCTGTGGTTTTTATTTGACATTTATCTTTTAGAACCTAACTCTCATTTCTAGTTTATGTGTGTATGTTGTGTTTGTTTTGTTGCATGTAGTAATTAATTAATTCACTTATTTTTGTTAATTCAAGAAAGCCTAGTTAAATTAGTTCCTTATTAAACAAAACTTCATTCAGGTCTTGGAGAAAGGTACATACAAGTGACCTCGTTGCAACCAGCTGAGGAGTGGGTGAATAAAGAAGGGAAGCCAATTCCTCCTTCCTTCCCCAGAGTTGAACAGTTCGGGGTATGTAGTCTGGAACAGTGATGAAATGGGCAATCCTCTCAATGGTCTGCTCATAACAATACAAAGGTAGGAATAAGCTTTTGGATGAGAAAGAAAACAGAAATTAAGTTAAAGAAGGAAATATAGACCGATGACAGGCATCAGGTAGCAAATACAATTGAGAAACACGCTGAATCCAACAGGCTCAGAAGAGAGGTGAAAATACAAATCTGACAAAGAGGGATTATGAGAAAACATTGCCAACTAATACTAAAGGAAATTCAAGATTCTTCTATCTGCACATCAATAGTAATGGGGTGGTAAAAAGAAGAGAAGTGACTATTAGAAACCAAAATGGTGATTTATTGGGGCATGGCTGGGGTGTTACATGAATACTCTGTATCTGTTTTTATCTACAAGGTAGATGCTAACCAAACTGTTAGGACAGAGGAGTAAATATAGTCACTATAATTGTTCAAAACTGATAAGAAGCAGTTATCACATATCTGTCAGTATTTAGATTTTAAAGGCATCCAGACTGAGTGAGGGGTACCCAAAGAAATTGAAGGAAATGAGAATGAAAATTGTAGCTTCACTGGCAATTACCTTTTAATCTTCCCTGGATTGGGGATGGGTGCTGAAGGATTGAAGGGATTACCAGCATTATACCCTTGTTTAACCTTGTTTAAAAAGGTTGTAAAGATCAATTCAGCAAGCAAAGATCAGTCAGTTTATCTTCAGTATCGTAGAAACATCTAGAAGCAATAATTTGGATTTGAATTAGTAATCATATGGAAAACTATGGATTAATTTGAAAGAATCAGCATGACTTTGTTAAGGAAAAATTGGGCTTGTGGACAAGCGGAGCAGTTGAAGAGGGTGGTGCTGAGTTGGAGGGTTGGATTTAGGATGAGGTGGGGGAAGGGGAGATGAGGAAACCAGTGAAATTGATGTTGATGCCATGTGGTTGGAGAGTCCCAAGGCAGAAGATGAGGTGGCAAGGAATTGGTGGTGGAGGAGGCCTGGGACTTGCATGTCCATGGCAGAGGGGGAGAGGAAGTTGAAGTAGTCAACCACAGGGCGGTGGGGTTGTTTGATGCGTGTGTCCCAGAGGTGTTCTCCGAAACATTCCACGAGTCAACGTCCTGTCTCCCAATGAGGAGGAGACCACATTGAGAGCAATGGACACAGTAGTTGCAGTGTTTGGATGTGCAGGAAAATCTCTGCCGGATGTGGAAGGATCCTTTGGGGGCTTGGATTAAGGTGAGAGGGGAGGTGTGGGCGCAGACTTTAAACCTCTTGTTGTGGCAAGGGAAGGTGCCAGGAGTGAAGGGTGGGTTGGTGTGAGGCTTGGACCTAACGAGATAGTCACAGAGGGAATGGTCTCTGCGTAACGTTAAAAGGGGTGGGGAGGAAAGGGGCACAGTTTCACCTCCATCCATGGCTCTAAAGGATCCTTCTACATCTGGCAGAAATTTTCCTGCACATCCAAACACCTCATCTACTTTGTCCGTTGCTCTTGATGTGGTCTCCTCTACATTGGGGAGACAGGACATAAACTCGCGAAATGTTTTAGAGAACATCTCTGGGACACAAGCACCAAACAACTCCACCTCCCTGTGGTCGACCACTTCAACTCCCCCTCCCCCTCCAGGACATGCAAGTCCGGGGTCTCCACCACCACCAGATTCTAGCCACCAGACACCTGGAGGAAGAATGCCTCATCTCTCTCCTTGGGCCCCCCCAACCACACAGCATCAACATCGATTTCATCAGTTTTCTAATCTCCCCTCCCCCCACCCCAGATCCAACCCTCCAACTTGGCACCACCCTCTTGAATTGTCCTCCTGTCCGTTTTCTTTCCCATCTATTCACTCCACTTTCCGCTCCAACCTATTACCATCACCCCCACACCTGCATCTACCTATCACCTTTCCAGATACATTCCCCCCAGCCCCACCCCTCCCTTCTATTTATCTGTCAGCATCCCCACCACCCCTTTCCTGATGAAGGGCTTATGCCTGAAACATCGATTCTCCAGCTCCTCGGATGCTGCCTGACCTGCTGTGGTTTCCCAGCACCACACTTTTCCACTCTGATCTCCAACATCTGCAGTCCTCACTTTCTCCTAGTGCTTACATAATACACTGGTTAGATCTCAGCTAAAGTATAGTGTACAAATTTGGGGACACTGAGAAAGGATGTGAATGCACTTGAATACAGTCCAGAGAGGTTTAAAACAATATTTATAGCATTGGAATATTTCAGTTATGAGGAAAGAGAAATTGTGACAAAATCCTTGGAGACCCAAAGGCTAAATTGCACAATATTCAGCATGATTTGTAATTCCTTAGATTTGATAGAAGATTTTAAAATTAAGAAGGGTCTGGATAGGGTAGATAGAGAGAAACTGTTCAGACTCATAAATGGATTGAGAATCAAAGGGAAATGAGAGGTGACAAAAAATCATTTTCACACAGTGTGTAGTTACGATGTAGAATGTACTGCTTGGAAGGCATTTGAAAGGGATCATTATTTAATTAGAAACAATATGCAGGGTCTCGGCAAAGGAAGGAGATTCTTATTAAGTCAAAATGCCCAGGCAGCCAGTTCAAATATGATTGACAGAGTCTTCCCAGACTTTAAACAATATGAGCATTGGTGAGAAAGTTGGAAAAATTGTGTGTGATGGCCAGCCAGGACTTTCTTAATGCCGAGAGTGAAATGTCCTATTTTGCAACCATGTTTTGAAAAGTCAGACAAGCATCTCACCAGAGAGTAGTGAGAGACCAATTTATATGTATTAACATGCACAATCATCTGAGTTCTGAGGAAGGGTCACTCAACCCAAATTGCTAACTCTGATTTCTCTGCACATTTGCTGCCAGAACTGCTCAGCTCTTCCAGCAATTTCTATTTCTGCACTACTATCTCATTGTTTTATAATTTAGCCTAGTTCTATGGGCAGTTTCCCATTCTCCCACCCACTGGATAGAAACAAGTCAGTGAAAATTCCTGACATGAAAGTCAAAGCATGGAAACTTGAACTCCAGCTGAACGTTTGCTCTTCCAGACTTCCATCTTGGACACCAGTCAGACAAATCTTGGAATATGCTTCATGCAAGCGATGGTATGACCATATGATCTTGGCAATTGGCACGGACTAGTTTCACTGCACCCTCCTGACAGATTTCTAATCCACATACAATACAGTACTGCAATTCAATGCCAGACTTTGGGGTGCACCAGCATCTTTCATCATACTGTCGCTGCAAGTATGCTTTGCTTACAGTAGAGGCACTCATTTCATAGATTTCACGAGCGTGCATCTCAGGACTGCACACTTGATTTTATTATCATTCATTCACTTTGCACCCACTTCGTGCTCACAACGTCATGGCTTTGTCTTGCCTACTTTGCTTTTTCATCTCTTCAACCATAACTTCAAGACTCTCAGTATTTCAGTTATCTTTTGATTGTCATCTTTGTCAGCAGTTGTCAGTCAAGGGAACCTATCCACTCCACCCTTCTCTGACCTATCACCTTCATCCCCACCCCCATTCACCCATTGTACTCTTTGCTACCTTCCCCCACCCTCCTCTCTGACCTATCACTTTCAACCCCACCCCTATTCACCTCTTGTACTCTATGCTACTTACTCCCCACCCCCACTCCTCCTCTCATTTATCTCTCCACTCTGCAGGTACCCGGCCTCTATTCCTGATGAAGGGCATTTGCCTGAAACATCGATTTTCCTACCCCTCGGATGCTGGCTGACCTGCTGTGCTTTTCCAACACCATTCTAATCTAGACTCTGTTTCCAGCATCTGCAGTCCTTGTTTTTACCATGTTTCTGTATATCAGCAATCTCTGTTGATTTCATAACTACATCAAGTGCCAGCATTGAGTGCAGCAAAACATACTGCATGTGCTTCAACCAAATGGCCATGTCCCAAAGTCTAAGAGGTCCTCAGTCAGACCAAGGGAGACAGCCTTCAATCAGAATTCCTGGAAATCTAAGTCAAGGGCATCATCTGATATCAATCCAGGAACTTGGACATGGTTGGCAGGTCTGTGAGTTCAGCTCAACTAATCTGGGGAGCTGTAAATCAGTTGAAGAGTTGCACACAGATCAGGATCCTGGTCAGTCATCAGTCAAAGTTTGCAAGGCATTGGGGAGAATTAGCCATGGATGTTAACTGAAAGTCAAAAGGCTACCACTGTAGCAAGGAAATGGGGATGTCCGTTCCGGGATTGGAGGGTGCATGTTGGGTTGAAGAGAGGGCAATAATTATGAAAGTGGAAGATTTAACATATAAGGTTGGGGGAGAGAAATGACGGTGCATTTGTGGGGATTGGATACAGAAGGAAAGGTAGTGCTTATTGACAGTCACGCCGTTGCAGCTTTGATGCTGAGTTGGGTGGGATGGTGGTGGTAATTCTCAGAGGGGTACTGTTGGGTGCTGAATTTGTAAGTCAAATTGGCATGTGAGAATGTGTAGAGGCTCAAAACTGATGGGCTGCCCTGGCAGGGATGGTATTCCTTGATTATAGGCCGAGCCTGAGACTTATAGTGCTAAGTGTGACCTCTGTTGCTTTCTATACTCGCTTGACACTAAATGAACACTGTAAATGGAAAATAGCCTTGACCACACCTGGAGTGGATGGATTCACTGTTTGTTTTCTGTCTGAGCACCCAGATTCTCCAAGGAGCAACAGCATTAATCAGGTGTTTCCACAGTACAGTTTGAAGTCATCTGTAATGCCTGCAGTGTGCAACAGTGTGCAACAATCAATCCTAACCGTGTCATTGGTCACCGAAAATTGAAAATAATCACTTCTGTGAAACACAAGTAATCACAAGGAAACTTAAATGTGATACCTGCAGTCCATAAAGCACAAAGGTAATGTAAGATCTTACAGTCTCACCTTGAACTGTAAGTGTTCGGCAACATGTAAAGATGCCTTTCTCTGCTGATATGGAGGTGGGCAGACACATTCTGAGTATGCAACAGTACTTCCAATCTCCTACTATCTTGTTACATCATGATTTGTGTAGCATTCATCAGTATAAGATTCCTATGTCAAAATTCCTTGTAGAGATATTGCCTGGCCCTCCTTGTATGAGTCCTCCATGCCCCACTTTATGGGGAAGTGTGTTAAACCATCATTTGTAAGTGATATTAATGCTGGGTACTAACATTATAGAGGAACTATTCTGTTTCTTCCATTCTCCACACACTCATTGGAAGCATGACCAAAGGATCCAGTCACAGCAGGAGTTATTGTCACTCTTGCTGTGATGCAAGAAAACTGCAGAGAAATTGAGGAGAAACAGATGCACCAGCAATGTTATGACTAGCCGCAATCTGCAGTGGCTAATGAACAGCCTTCACATGAAGAAGTCACAGAATACAAGATGTCCAAAGTTTATCACCTTCCATGCCATTTCCTCCAGAAGTGCAAGATGTAATATCTCTGCAGACTGTAGATGTCTTGAAACACAATTAAAGAATGGTTCTAACTCCTCGAGTGGGATCTGAGACATGACAGAATGGTCATCATCCTATTCTGCTGAACATCTATCTGGAAGTTGCACCATACTTTTATGCAACTGGCTGCATCCAAGGAATCACGGGTGACCTGTTTAACAGGACTCAATTCTATAGGTTGGGCATCCTTGAATGTGTTGCTGGAAAAGCGCAGCAGGTCAGGTAGCATCCAAGGAGCAGGAGAATCGACGTTTCAGGCATGAGCCCTTCTTCAGGAATGAGGAAAGTGTGTCCAGCAGGCTAAGATAAAAGGTAGGGAGAAGGGACTTGGGGGAGGGGCATTGAAAATACTATAGGTGGAAGCAGGTTAATGTGAGGGCGATAGGCCGGAGTGAGTGTGGGGGCAGAGAGCTCAGGAAGAAGATTGCAGGTTAGGAAGGTGGTGCTGAGTTTGAGGGTTGGGACTGAGACAAGGTGGGGGGAGGGGAAATGAGGAAACTGGAGAAATCTGAGTTCATCCCTTGTGGTTGGAGGGTTCCTAGGCGGAAGATGAGGTGCTCTTCCTCTAGCCATCATGTTGCTATGGTCTGGCAATGGAGGAGTCCAAGGACCTCCATGTCCTTGGTGGAATGGGAGGTGGAGTTGAAGTGTTGAGCCATGGAGTGGTTGGGTTGGTTGGTCCAGGTGTCCCAGAGGTGTTCTCTGAAACGTTCCGCAAGTAGGCGGCCTGTCTCCCCAATATAGAGGAGGCCACATAGGGTGCAGCGAATGCAGTAAATGATGTGTGTGGAGGTGCAGGTGAATTTGTGGCAGATATGGAAGGATCCCTTGGGGCCTTGGAGGGAGGTAAGGGGGGAGGTGTGGGCGCAAGTTTTGCATTTCTTGTGGTTGCAGGAGAAGGTGCCGGGTGTGGAGGTTGGGTTGGTGGGGGGTGTGGACCTGACGAGGGAGTCACAGAGGGAGTGGTCTTTTGGGAACGCTGATAGGGGAGGGGAGGGAAATATATCCCTGGTGGTGGGGTCAGTTTGGAGGTGCTTGCGCCCACACCTCCCCCCTTACTTCCCGCCAAGGCCCCAAGGGATCCTTCCACATCCGCCACAAATTCACCTGCGCCTCCACACACATCATTTACTGCATCCGCTGCACCCGATGCAGCCTCCTCTATATTGGGGAGACAGGCCGCCTACTTGTGGTGTCCTAGAGAGCACCTCTAGGACACCCGGACCAACCAACCCAACCACTCCGTGGCTCAACACTTCAACTCCCCCTCCCACTCCACCAACGACATGAAGGTCCTTGGACTCCTCCATCACCAGACCATAGCAACACGAGGTTGGAGGTAGAGCACCTCATCTTCAGCCTAGGAACCCTCCAACCACAAGGATGAACTCAGATTTCTCCAGTTTCCTCATTTCCCCTCCCCCTACCTTGTCTCAGTCCCAACCCTCGAACTCAGCACCACCTTCCTAACCTGCAATCTTCTTCCTGACCTCTCTGCCCCCACCCCCACTCCGGCCTATCACCCTCACCTTAACCTCCTTCCACCTATCGCATTTCCAACGCCCCTCCCCCAAGCCCCTCCTTCCTACCTTTTATCTTAGCCTGCTTGGCACACTTTCCTCATTCCTGAAGAAGGGCTCATGCCCGAAACGTCGATTCTCCTGCTCCTTGGATGCTGCCTGATCTGCTGCACTTTTCCAGCAACACATTTTCAGCTCTGATCTCCAGCATCTGCAGTCCTCACTTTCTCCAGGGCATCCTTTAATCACAAGTCCGAAAGCTGCAAAGACTGAAAAAAACTGAAGGACTTTTGAAAGCATATATGAACAGACACTAATGGACCTATAGACACAATGTCCTTCAGAAAAACCTTCACCTTTGGTCTGTTCAGCCTCGAACAAACCTAAGAGCAAAGTTTTTCCAAAGAACACAAATGGACCTGAACAGACCTATAAATGTAAGCATATCTAAAAACCAAAACAATTCCTTCATCCAAAAGCCAGTGATTCTGAGGTTTTCAGATAAAGGATTCCCAACATGCATCAATGCAATTTGTGCCAGATCTTACTAGTTTATTATGTTTCACCCTGACTTGGTCAGTGCTATCACCAACATTTCAGGCAAAAGCCCTTCGATTTTACTGCTCCTCGGATGCTGCCTGAACTGCTGTGCTCTTCCAGTACCACTAATCCAAAATCTGGTTTCCAGCAGTCATTGTTTTTACCCAGTGCTATCACCAGCCAGTGTGGGTTGACCACATAGCTGGCCTCCCCAGATGTAAGGCACAATCAACTGTTTGAACATTGTATCAAGAGAGTCATACCACAATGCAGCTGTTTTTATCAATAGAACACTCATAGAGCACTGCAACATCAAGTGCTTCTAGCCAGATTGGACTGAGTAGATACCCAGCTCTGGTAGATGTCAGCTGGGTAGAGTGATCATTTATTGACTGTACATTTGTTTGTGCTTGAAAGGTAAGCAGTTCCTGTCTATTCCAAGAGAAAAATGAAGTTTGTCTGCTTTTTCTGTTCAATTTTACTTTTACTGAATAAAAATCAAAGTTTTGAAGCCTTTCCTGTCTGTGATGGTCCCATATTTTGGGAAGATTTTGGGCTATAATGGGCATTGGGGAAAGAGCAACCTAGGTTTGTCAGATGTAATGAGACTAAAAAATGGTAAGCTATAGTTCGGTTCTTAGATAGCAATGGATGTAAGAAAGTGCACTTACATGTGTAATGAACTCTCAACCATGCCATCTATGTGTTCTGTACAGAATTGATTTGTAGTTGCACTCCCACTATGTACACAATGAAGGGTCACTCCAGACTGTAGGTGCCTGTCTACACTGTAAAAATGATGCCACGACCCTGGGATATCCTTGCAGTAATGAACATATTTGCCTACAACCAGTATGAAAATGCAATAAGTGGGCTAGAATGAAAGGTCCTGTGAAGAGAATCCCTCAATGAAATTCATCCAAATTTTAGCCTGATTGAGCCCAATAGTTTCCTTCTGCATGGTAATAATTCTGAAATTTTATGTTAATATCTTAAAAGCCATGAAGGATTCCTCTCAAAGTTTCCTTTTCAATTTCTTGACCTTTCATAACTCAATTTTTTGATTTTAGAGATGACTCTTGTTATTTTGCATTATCTTTATATATATCTGTTTCCATTCAGTTCCATTTTAGATTTAAGTGAATAATTTTCTTCTACACGAGGAGATCAAGTGGGTAACTGTCTAATTATGATTACTCATTCAGAAGCCAAACTCAGCTTTTGAGTTCATGTGAAAGATTTATGGAGAATTTCAGCCAGTGAAGGTTTCTCTCATGCTGTAGACTTTAAATGGTTGCAATGGTTTTGTAAGGTCATGCTTGCATTCAGACAGCATACAGTAATCCATCAGAATGTCTTTTCTTAAGGTTAAAATAGCATTCATGTTTGACACTGCTAATCAGAGTAAGATGTATTGTGTAAATGGTAAGTAGGCTTACTGTTCTTTGTGAAGAATAGTCAACTAAATTTATTCTGATTGGGATGCCCATGAAATCAATTAGGGCACAAATTAGTGCACTTAATTTCTGTGACACTCCTGAATTCTTCCAATGTAAATATTTGAGACCATCAGGAGATGATTCATCTCACAGTCCATGGGAAACCAATATTCTATCTTAGCACATGGTTTTGAATGACAAACAGCCTTAAAATGAGAACTCATGACTGAGATGTTTCAAAGGGAGGTGTCAGATAGCCATACGCAATGAATCATGCAGAAGCTATTTAATTATTTTTATTTGTCATGGTGAGATATAGAGTGGTATTAGAATAGAAACATATTTGCTTTTTGGAATCCAAAAAAGTTTGCAGGACGTAGATTGTAAAGTCCCCACTACCCTCTTCAAAATGTGCCTTAACCGAATCAATCTTACCACTTCTCTGTCCATCATCCTCCCATTCAATGACAATTAGTCCTGCTCCTATCACTCAAATTTGCGGGGTGTTTTCAAAGTACTTGCTAAATTAGTTGTGCCAAAACATGTATTTCTTTTTAAGTTGCTGGTTTTATATGTCCTCGCTACAAGGTTCAGTTTCTTTGAACTTAGTTAAGTGACATATAGTTATTGGAAAAAGGAAGCCTTCATCTTATCAACTTGGGATGGATTTGACAAAGTTTCCAGAGGTGAAAGATTATTATTCTCACCTAATGTGCCAACCAGTTTCCTGCAATTTGTTTTTTGAATTCACTGCAGCTTCCTGATCACATTCTCCTAAAATTAAGCAGCAAAGGGTCATAGACACAGCTATGACCCTTGGATCTATCATGTTCCCTTATAGTTAAAGATGAAAGTTCAAATACAGTCCAAAAGAAGGGCTGCAGTGCATGGTGAGGGCTGTCATCGTTCCCATCACACCACATTGGGAATCTGCAGACACACGCCTGGATAGAGAAAAATAAACACGAGCACATTTAATTTGTTCATTCTTACATTTGCATCACTGATTGCTAACTATTTAAATATTAGCTGAATATTATGGTTATGAGTCTGTTGTACCCCTGATATAAATTAACATTATAAATGCCAGCGTAATCCACTCAGCACCACAGAATGCTCCCACCTGCCAAACACCTGTTCCCGCTGTTTCAATACTCTTTGATTACAGCAAATGCTGGGTCTCTTCTGAAGTAATGAGCAATTTTTACATTTTGCATGATTAGAAACAGATGCTGACAAAACCTAGCTCTGCAGTTGTATGCTTGAGCAATCGCTGATATGTTTATGATTAGAAATTACAAGAAGTCAAATCAGTGTTAATGCTATAAAGTAAACACCATATTTAAAAAAAAACAAAAATTCTGATTCAGCATCTTCCTCTACTAGTTAATAAAAAGATGTGTTAACGGGACAGTAAACCTAACAAAACTCAGGATGCAGAACAATTGCTTCTCCAATTCTCACCACCAAAACCTGGTTGACTGATTTGTCTGTGATTGTGCTTCATCCAACACAAACCTCATCCCAATAAAAGCAAGATTCAGTTGGTGGAAGGGAATCAATGTTATGGTTCAAAATAACTTGAAGGTTTGAGGCTTGTCCAACAATGGACATTTCCTAAAGTTTTAAAGAGAGTAAATCATGCAGATTGGTCATAATCGAATGAAAAGTTTAAATACTCTGGGGAAAAAAAAACAAAATACTTGCGCAAAATTGTGTTTAATCCATGCCAAAGTAGTTTATGATAGGTGCAAAGGACATACTCATATCAAATATTCATCTTTATTTCATTAGCTGGAGACAGACTTTGGACTTTTTTTTAAATGGAAAGCTTTTAAATGAAACAAGGACAACAGTTAAAAGTAAAAATTTGCAAAACTCTGTTGTCCTTTTTCCATTCCATTGGAATGGAAGTACAAGGTCTATGACAATAAAGCCCTGGAAATGTATAAGCAGCTTTCTTATTGTCTTGTCAAAATGGAGACATTTATGGTCTTCAACCATGGAGGAATGAGTCATTCAAAAGCTAACTTCTTAGAGAAAAGACCATGATATCTTGAGATAACTATGGAGACATCAGTTAATCAAGGTTGCCTTTTAGACGACACAGTGGATAGCAGTCATAGAGTCATACAACACAGAAACAGATTCTTCTGTCCCACCAGTCTATGCCAACCATAATCCCAAACTAAACTACCCCACTGCACTTGTCCCATATCCCTCCAACCAGTTTTTATTCATGTACTTATCTAAATGTCTTTTAAATGTTTTTACTCTACCCGTATCCGCCATTTCCTTTGGAAGTTCATTCCACACATGAACTATTCTCTGTGTTAAAAGAAATAGTTGGGGAGATGTCATGTGGCCAACCAATATTTGCATGAGTTTACTAACCCAGATGCCAAAAGAACAGTAAAACTGGTGAAAACAACATACTGTTCCAACTCATTTTGTATTTTTCAATACGTTCATTCCCCCCAGTATTACCGTTTTGATTTTCAGCTTATTTCCCTCTGGACAGGATATGCACTAGGTGAAGACCACTAGAAATGTGACTGAAAACTGATGCTTTCTCTCTCTCTCTCTCTCTCCAAATTAGATGGCATTCTAATTGCTGAGTTACATTGTGTCTACGTTCCTGCAAGCAGACAGCGAGCTGTTAAAAGATGACTTCTGTTTCCGCAGCAATATTTACAGGAAAAGGAGAAGACATCAGCTACAGTCTTAACTACCAGCTGAGGAGCAAAGCTTTTGGATAGCTACAACTAGACCAGGCAGCCAGAGAAGTCTTACTCATCCCCTTCTATATTGAACATTAATTGGGCTCAAGATAACGTCCTCTGCTCTGTAGCTTGTATTTTGATAAGTTCGGTTCAAGTATGTGTATCGTGGCTGAAGTAATCACATAACATTTTAATATTTTTTACCTGGGTGGACTTCAGCACAACAAAACTAACCCTCAATTTGTTTAACTCGAAGAAAACCTGTCTGGCAAGTTCTTTATGATCACAGCACTTAATGGTTACATAGACAAGCTGAATTGGCAGATGCATCCTTTCTAAATTCAAAATGCTGTTGCAATAAAACGAGGAGTGTGAAAAGAGAAAAGCCTATCCACACCTGGTCCAAACAAAATATACTGCCATAATGTGCAGTTGAAGGGCTGGAGCAAAGTGGAAGCAAGTGAAATTTGACTTAAAACACACTGGAACTCAATTCCAATGCAAAAGAAAAACATAGAAAATAGGAGCAGGAGTCGGCCATTCAGTTCTTCAAGTCTGCTTTGCTGCTCATTATGAATATGGTGGATCCTTCAACTCAATAGCCTGTTCCTGCTTTTCCCCCATATCCTTGATCCATTTAGTCCCAATTTCTTTATCTAACTCCTTCCTGAAATCTTGCAATGTTTTGCTCTTGACTGCTTTCTGCAGTAACAAATTCCATGGTTTATCACTCTCTGGGTCCTAAATGGTTTACCCCTTATGCAAGATGTATAGTGGGATCCAGTTGGCTAGGATGGCTAATTTGCAATGCAGCGTGATGCTAACAGCGTGCGATCAATTCCCAGACTAGCTGAGGTTACTATGAAGGACTCTCCTTTTGCAACCTCCTCCCTTTCCTGTGGTGTGATGACACTCAGGTTTAACCACCACCAGTCATCTCTCTAATGAGAGAGGAAGACTATGACAACTTTATGTATATGGTAAAGCAATTTTCTTCTCATTGCACTTTTTCTCGTCAATTGTGATTACCATGTTTTGGCATTTTATTGAGAATGTGCCAATCATAATTGATAGGCTTGAGCTTTCAATTCATAGGTGTTAATTTTAACTTGCAGAAACCAGTGTTATCAGGGTGTTCATGGTCATAGGTTGAGGTTAAGAAACTTAACCAGCACATCCATAGTGTTTACAGGGTGGTCACTCATTTTAATCAGTAGTTCCTTTTTAATAAGCTTAGAAGTTCTATGAGCATTACCAATTGCCATTTCAGGGCAAAAGTGCTTGGGTAAGGCAGTGTGAACTTTAAACTTTACCAGCAATATTGGCCAATGAGATTCTGGAAAAGTATGTGGAGTAGGGCAAAAAGGCATGGCCATTGCCAAATGAATACCTGCATCACTGCCCCTGCACTGTCCATACTTAACTAATCTATCTCCTGTGCTATTTGACAAACAATATAAGCAGTCATCTCTCACTGAAGATAAGAATGCCACTGAAGTTAGCAATGGCTGAGAATTGCTTCAAGGACAGAAAGCAGGCACTGGCAGGGAACTCAAGTGCATGTGAGGTTAGGAATGAGAAACTACCAATGATTTACAAATGCAACAAATTCAGAATGACCATTTAGGACAGCAGACCAATAATAAGACTGAACAAGCAGGCAGAGGCAATGACCTAGTGGCATTACCACTAGACTATTAATCCAGAGACCCAGGCAACTTTCTTGGGACCTGAGTTCAAATACTGCCACAGCAGATGGTGAAATTCAATGAAAATCTGGAATTAAACATTAGGATGGTCATGAAACCATTATTGATTAATGGGAATAAACTCATTTGGTATATTAATACACATTAGGGAAGGAAATTGTCATCCTTACCTGGTCTGGTCTGCATGTGACTCCAGACCCAAAACAAGGTGGCTAACTCTTAACTGCCCCCTGGGCAATTAGGGATGGGCAATAACTGCCAGTCTAGCCAGCGGCATCCACTAATCCCACGCATATATTAAAAATAAATCAGGTAACTGACTGAAGTACACAAAACATATCTTCCCAAAATTTATGGCTGCCATTTTGCGCACCAAAGTCAAAATTTGTAGTGCCTCAAGTATTAAATTAACCAAATTTTTTTTAAAAATGGTTTTTTGAAGAAGTAACAAAGAAGATTGATGAGGGCAGAGCAGTAGATGTGATCTTTATGGACTTCAGTAAGGTGTTCGACAAGGTTCCCCATGGGAGACTGATTAGCAAGATTAGATCTCATGGGATACAGGGAGAATTAGCCATTTGGATACAGAACTGGCTCAAAGGTAGAAGACAGAGGGTGGTGGTGGAGGGTTGTTTTTCAGATTGGAGGCCTGTGACCAGTGGAGTGCCACAAGGATTGGTGCTGGGTCCTCTACTTTTTGTCATTTACATAAATGATTTGGATGCGAGCATATGGGGTACAGTTAGTAAGTTTGCAAATTACACCAAAATTGGAGGTGTAATAGATTACAACAGGATCTGGACCAGATGGGCCAATGGGCTGAGAAGTGGCAGATGGAGTTTAATTCAGATAAATGCAAGGTGCTGCATTTTGGGAAAGCAAATCTTAGCAGCACTTATATACTTAATGGTAAGGTCCTAGGGAGTGTTGCTGAACAAAGAGACCTTAGAGTGCAGGTTCATAGCTCCTTAAAAGTGGAGTCGCAGGTAGATAGGATGTTTGGTATGCTTTCCTTTATTGGTCAGAGTATTGAGTATAGGAGTTGGGAGGTCATGTTGCGGGTGTACAGGACATTGGTTAGGCCACTGTCGGAATATTGCGTGCAATTCTGGTCTCCTTCCTATCGGAAAGATGTTGTGAAACTTGAAAGGGTTCAGAAAAGATTTACAAGGATGTTGCCAGGCTTGGAGGATCTGCGCTACAGGGAGAGGCTGAACAGGCTGGGGCTGTTTTCCCTGGAGCATTGGAGGCTGAGGGGTGACCTTGTAGAGGTTTACAAAATTATGAGGGGCATGGATAGTATAAATAGGCAAAGTCTTTTCACTGGGGTTGGGGAGTCCAGAACTAGAGGACATAGGTTTCTGGTGAGAGGGGAAAGATATTAAAGAGAGCTAAGGGGCAACTTTTTCACACAGAGGGTGGTACGTGTATGGAATGAGCTGCCAGAGGAAGTGGTGGAGTCTGGTACAATTGCAACATTTAAGAGGCATTTGGATGGGTATATGAATGGGAAGGGTTTGGAGGGATATAGGCCGGGTGCTGGCAGTTGGGACTAGATTGGGTTGGGATATCTGGTCGGTATGGACAGGTTGGACCGAAGGGTCTATTTCCATGCTGTACCTTTCCATAACTCTAAAAAAACATACAAAAATTACAATCACAGGATTAAATTTGACCAATGCCTTCCTTTTCAATGACTCCAGTCATGTTTAGCTTCAAAACCTATTATTGTCAAAAGCTTGGGAGTTGACTGTATATGTTACTCTCCACACTATGGAATTAAGAACATCATTCACTCGGTATGTGCAATTTAGTGAACTTTCTAGCATGGATTTTTTTATACTGAGCATGTGCAATTGGGAAGCAATCACAGCATGCAACAGACTGTGAAGTGAAAAAGGGAGGTGCATCTCCTCAACCTTTCAGTATTTGCAATTTGTTTGCTTTTTCCAAAAGACTTTGAGACAAGCTGGTGATTGAGTTCACAAAGCTTTATTTTAAGCAAATGATACATTTTAAAATTGAACAACTGTTCCTTTTCGAATATGAACTGCTCAGTTTTACCTCACAGACAGTTAGATAACACCTGTGAATAACATCACCTGTTTTCTTCTTTTCTTGCCATTTAGAAAGGAAAACACAGAATGTTTATCAAGAATTGATTTCTCCTTCTCAGCGTAAACAATTTCAGTTTGTTTTTCCAAGTGAATTAAATCTAACTGGAAGATACATTTGAATGGTTCAGTTTCTGCTAGTTCGAACATAATCATTGAAATTACAGTGAAGCTTTCGATTTGACACAAAAATTATAGCAAAATCTGAGAATGACCACAAATCATTTTCATAGAATCCCTACAGCACAGAAACTGGCCATTTAGCCGATCAAGTACACACAACTGTCTGAAGACCATCCCACCCAGACCTATCCCCTTAACCTTATTCCCTGTAATCCTGCATTTCCTATGACTAATCAACCTAACTCACACAGCTCTGGGAACTATGCACAATTTAACATGCCCAGTTCACCTAACCTGCACATATTTGGAGTTTGGAAGGAAACCAGAGACCTGGAGGAAACCCATACAGACATTGGGGTAATGTGCAAATAGACAGTTGCCTCGTTGTGGAATCAAACCTGGGTCCTTGGTACTATGAGGCTGCAATACAAACCACTGAGCCACCATTTTACATCAAGATAAATTGTTGTATTATAGATTGGATTGGGTTTACAGTATGAACTTTTGAATGCTTTATAAGATCATTTGTTTATTTTTATAATACAGAAATTAATGCTCATTAAATCTCATACAAGTTATTAATTCTCATGACGTGCACATTTAATGATTCATGATAGGGTCCTGAAGGCAAGAATTAGTCAACAATAGAAAATGCATTGACAGCCCAGTGAGGAGTTAAATGATGGCCAAAAGAAACTTCGGACATGTTAGGGGAGAAGAATAATAGACTGAAAATCAACATTTATGAAGTGAGAATTTCCAATGATCCTGAACACCAGGATCACTCTATATATCTCCATCATCATATTCCCTGATCCCAGGGATTTCCCATTTCTCTGACACATTTCATCATTCCTTTGCAAACTTCCATTACCTGCCAATGAGATCTCAGGTTCTGATCCATGGTTCAATTCAAGTTCCTCGGGCTGTTGTTAGTGTGGATAGATTAGCATCTATAAAAGCATTACTTGGCAAGATTTCCCTGTTCATCTTCATCTTGTACTTAAGGAATGCAAAAGGATGGTAACTTGGGTTAAAATTATAAATGAGGTTTTCAAGTTGCAGAACGAAAGCAGTCTTCATTTATTTTGTTTAATCTCTGAATATTACCAACTAATTGCTACAAGGAAAGTTGTTCCCTTGTCTGTCCTTTCTATCTGTTCATAAACTTCATAATAGCTGTGTTGTAGAAGATTTCCCATTTGATTTGTGTGGTTTTGAGACAATAAAACTGTTCCAGGTGGAGAAATTAGATAGATTACCTTAGAAGTCAAATTTTGTATTACCATACAAAAAGTATTTAGTAGCTCAGCTCTTTGGTTAACATCCCTCACCCGGCACCTACTTGTTGTTCTCCATGTAGAAAAATTGGAAGGAAACTGTAACATCATGTAACTCCTGAAATCAGTGAACCACAGGAAAGGAACATATTTTAATTCAAAAGGTGAAAATGAAGAGAACATCTGGAGATTGTTCCAAACGTACGATCAATTTTAACTTGTAAGTGCATAATCCACTTATAAATGCTATTTGTACTAAAAGTTTTATGAATCACGTTCAGAGAAAATTAACTTGAATTATTTGATGGTTTACAATCTTTTGAGTCATGAGGTTGTGGGCTTAAGACCCAAACCAATAATTTGACGTTGTGAATAAATGTGAAGCTGGAAAAGCACATCAGGTTTTGATCCGAAACATTGACTTTCCTGCTCCTCAGATGCTGTCTGACCTGCTGTGCTTTTCCAGCTCACATCTATTGACTTTAATTTCCAGCATCTGTCATCCTTTCCGTGTCCAATAATTTAACATTGTCATGTCGTTTTTTAGGGATGTTTAGGATTTCATTTCATCCGTGCTAGAAGTGTAAGAAGATCCCATTGTATCCTCGATAATGTACTTCTTCAATGCACACCATCTAAAATAAATTAACCAATCATTTACCTCATTTACTTATATCCTTCCTGTCTGTCTTCCAAGCCAAAGAAAATATGTTTGTCACACTCCAAATGAGTAAGTTGCATCTGAATCACCTTGAGATGTTTCTGAAAACTGAACCAGTATTCTACATAAATCCAAGTTGTTCCCCTTCTTACATTTTGCTTACTTTCTCCATTTCCTTCGTGTGGATAAAATTTGAAGTTAAAATAAATCAAAAGTTCAGACTACATAAATTCACTGCAGTCCATGATCCAGAATACATGGAATAGACAAGCAATGCCCTCCCAGCTCTTGCCTCAATGTCACAAGCTGAATTTTCCACAGCTCAAAGATGCACATTTGGATAATTTGGCATAGAAAATAATTTGTAAGTAAAGCATTAATATATACAAACATTTTAAAATACAATTGACTTATCTTTCAAACAAAAATGTTCTGTAAAATATGGTGCACAGCTGACATCCTGTTCTGGAAACAAGCAGCATAAATTCTAAGGAGAACAAAGCCAAACTCATTTTTTACTATAAGCATAAATGCAAAAAATAGGTTCACTGTGATGTGTTTAAAGTTGCAACTTTCTTTTTAATTGGAGAGAAGATTGAGAGAAATGACAGCTAATATCTTTCAAAAAAAAATTAAATCTCTAAGATGGAGCTTCTGGAGAGTTCAGTGAGGATTCTCCAGTCAAACATTCATCCATGTTTGTGCCTGTAACTGAACCTGACAACAGCTGTAATATTTCATCTAAATGGATAAAACATGATGAAGTGTTAGATAATACAAATAAAATGTTGAACTCAGAATTCCAAACTCTGGAAGGAGGCCAAACTGTTAAAAAAATAAAGATCGTAGCATAAAAATCCTCAGGACTCACAAGGTCTTTCAAAAATAATAATTATTTAAAAAATGAAAACATCACCTTGAAGATGTCTCAAATTTTGATTTTGCAAATTGAAATTTTATGCTGGTGGTCAAACTTAGCTGTCAATCATAGTGAACCATGGACTGACATTACCCATAATAATGCCATTTTTGTTTTGAACTCTCCACCTCTTCACATGTATAAAAACATGGCAGATTGATGCCATACCTCCATGCTTCCTGTGAGTGCCAGATAAATTAAAAAAAGTTTGAATAATTAGTCTGCATATCTATTAAAAACATTGAAAGTTCAAAACTGGAAAGACTTTTCATTGATTTGCAAGCAGAGAGTACAACCACATAAATTGAGTGAACTATTTTCCTCTGGTCTTTTTCCTTCTTTTCTCATTATTAGAAAATCTGAAGCATTATAGGAAGGAATGTGAAAGTAAATTTGCCCTATTGCTACTCACTCTTCAAGAAAAAAAACACCAGTTCCCTCATTATGGAGTTTGATTCACAAGTGAGTCTCGTCTTTTCACCTCCACCACAGATAGAACATAACACGGTACAGCACAGGAAAAGGCCCTTCCATGCATTATGTCTAAACTGACCATGTTTCCATTGTCAACTAACCCTATCTGCCTGCACATGGTCCCTGCCTATCCATGTATCTGTCTAAATGGTTCTTAAAGAATGCTAATATATCTGTTTCTACCAGCTCCCCTGGCAGCGTGTTCTCGGCATCTATCACCCTCTCTGTAAAAAACTTGCCATGTGCATCTCGTTTAAGCTTTCCCTCTCTCAATTTGAACCAATATTCCCACCCTGGGAAAAAGATTGTGACTATCCACCCTAACCATACCTCTCATAATTTTATCTACATCAATCAGGTTGCCCCTCAGTGTCTGATGTTTTTGTGAAAACAATCCAGGTATATGTAATATCTCTTTATAGCTAATATATTCCAATCCAGGTAACATCCTGGTAAGCCTTTTTTGAACCCTGTCCAAAACCTCCACATCCATCCTATAGTGTGGCAACTAGAACTGCACACAATACTCCAAACCAAGTGAAGTTTTATACAGCTGGAACATGATTTGCCAGCTTGTATACTCAGTGCCCTGAACAGTGATGGCAAGCATGCATTATGCCTTTTTTTATCAACTTGTGTTGCCACTTTCAGGGAGCTATAGACTTACACCCCAAGATCTCCCTATATATCAATGTTCCTAATGGTTCTGTTATCTACTGTATACTTTCCTCGTGCATTTGAGCTCCCAAAATGCATCAACCTTACACTTGTTCAGATTACATTCCACCTGCCATTTCTCCACTCAGCTTTCCAACTGATCTATATCCTGCAGTAACCTTTGACAGCCTCACTATCCACAACTCCATTTAATGCAATGCCCATCCTTTGTGTGAAAAAGGGTTTTTCTGCTATCTTCCCTAAGTTCTCCTTTATGTTCACTTGAATCTATGTGTCCATGTTAAAATGTGATGATTTGAAGTACTATATTGGATTTATTTTCATTGTCTTAATATATTATAAGATTACAGAATTGTAGAGAACAGAAAAATCCATTTGGTCCATTGAGTCTGCACCAATGAAAAAAGCTACATTTCAAATGCTCATCCAACTATTTTAAAGGTTGTGAAGTTTCCTGCCTCAACTCACCTCCTAGGCAGTGTATTCCAAATTCCCAATTCCGACTGGATGAATTTTCTTTTCCTTCAACTACCCTCTTAAACTCCTGCCTTTTACCTGAAGGCCTCTTATCATTGACCCTCTAACCAAGGGGAACAGTTGCTTTTTATCCACCCTGCCCATGTCTTTCAGAATCATACACACCTCAGTCAGGTCCGCTTTCAACCTTTGCTGCTCTAGAGGGAATGTGATGGTCTAGTGGTGCTATCGCTGGACTATTAATCCAGAGAAGGTATAATGTCTTGGGGACTTGGGTTCAAATACTGCTAAGGCAAATGGTGGAATTTGAATTAAATGGGAAAGTGTTTGGAGTTAAGAGAATAATGACTGTGAATCCATTGCTGATTGTTTGAAAACCCACCTGGTTCACTGCTGCCCTTTGGGGAAAGAAACTGCCATCCATACCTGGTCAGGCCTACATGTGACTCCAGACCCACAGCAGTATAGCTCACTTTTAAACTGCCCTCTGGGCAATACATGCTGGCCTAGATAGGTTGAGATGCTTAGCAAAATGTGACCTGAGTTTATATTTAGTCTCACCAATGTAGAGAAGACCACATCAGGAACATCGAATGCAGTGAACTAGGTTGGAGGAGAGGCAGGTGAATCTTTGTCTCACCAGGAAGGGCTGTTTGGGGCACTGGATGGAGGTGAGGAGAGGAATGATGTACGGCAGATTTTGCATCTTTTGTGATTGTGGGAGAAGGTACTTGGGGATTTGGGCTGTTGGTAGGGAGAGTGGCACAAACCAAGGATTAGCAAAAGGAATGTGAAAGGCAGAGAGGGGTGCGGAGAGGAAGATGTTCTTGGTGGTGGGGTCTAATTGGAGTTGGCGGAAGTATTTTAGGAAGACACATTGGATGTGAAGACTGGTGGGGTGATAGATGAGAACATGGGAACCCTGTCTTTATTACATTTGGGGGGGGGGGTGTTAGAGCAGTGGTGCGGGGAATGGAGGAGGTGTAGAGAGGGGTTGCCTGCATGATGGGGGAAGAAAGCATGTCCTTCAAAATAGGTGGACATCTGGGATGCTTGGGAATGGAATGCTTCCTCGTCTGAGCAGGTACAGCAGAGATGCAGGAATTGGGAGAACAGGATGGAGTTCTTGCAAGATACTAAGGCTGACCTGACCTCCCAGACACTGCCCATTTTAATTCTCCTTCCTACTCCCTTTCTGACATGACCATCCTTGGCCTCCTCCATTGCCACAGTGAATCAGACCGCAAATTGGAGGAACAACACTTCATCTTCTGCCTGGGCAGCCTACAGCCCGGATGACTTAATAATGAGCTCTCCAATTTCAAATAACCTCCCTTCCCATTCCCTCCCCCTCCCTTCCATTCCTCAGATTGACCCTTCCTTCCAGCTACCAACTGAATTCAATGCTCCCATCGGCCAACCAGTTCATACCCTCTATCTGTCTTCAGCTATCCTCACTTCACCACCAAGATGTGCAGGTTAGGTGAATTGGCTATGCTAAATTGCCCATAATGTTAGGGGTAAATGTAGGGGAATGTGTCTGGGTGGGTTGCTCTTCGGAGGGTCAGTGTGGACTTGTTGGGCTGAAGGGCCTGTTTCCACACTGTAGAGAATCTAATCATTACCAATGATGGTATTGCCAAGCAGCTGGCCCTCTGACTGGTTTAACAGCTCTTCAGATATTTTATCAATCATTTAAACTATCTAGTTCCCTTTGTAACTTCTTTTTGTCCTCATCACAACTTTCTCTCTCACTTTCCTTTGTATCAACAACAGATTTTAGCAACCACACTGTTAGCCCTTTCATCCATAAAACCATAAGACTGTAAGAAATATAAACAGGAATAGGCCCTCATCCTTGCTCCGCCATTCAATAAGATCATGCCTTTTATTTTCCTGCCTTTTTAGTGATTAAGAAGGCATATGGTGTGCTTGCTTACATTGGTCGGAGCATGGAGTACAAGAGTTGGCAAACTATGTTGCAGCTATCTAAAGCTCTTCTTAGGCCGCATTTGAAGTATTGTGCTCAATTTTGGTCGCCGCACTACCAAAAGGATGTGGATACTTTTGAGAAAGTACAGAGAATGGTCACCACGACGTTGCCTGGTCTCGAGGGCACTGACTATGAGGAAAGGTTAAAAATATTAAGATTGTTCACTGGAAAGATGGCGGCTGAAAGGAGACCTGATGGAGGTCTACAAAACGAGAGAGGCATAGATAGGGTGGATAATCAAAGGCTTTTTCCCAGGGTTGAAGTTTGAATTACAAGGGATCATTGGTTCAAGGTGAGAGGGGTAGATTTAAGGGAGATGTGCGAGGGCGGTTTTTCATGCAGTGAGATTGGGAGCCTAGATGCAATGCTAGAAGATGTGGTGGAAGCAGGCACATTAGAGAAATTTAAGAGACATCTGGATGGCTACATGAACAGAAGGGAATAGAGGGATATGGACCGAGTAAAGGCAGAAGATTTGTTTTATAGTTTAGTTCGGGCATGATGATCGGCACAGGCTTGGAGGGCCGTAAGGCTTGTCCCTGTGCTGTACTTCTCTTGTGTTGTTTTGTCCTTTGTTCATTTCCCCTTAACCCTTGATTCCCTGACTGATCAAGAACCTATCTGTCTTAGCCTTAAGTATACACAAGGATTCTGCCTCACAGATCTCAATTGCATGGCGTTCCAAAGACTCTCAACCTTCTGAGAAATTCCTCCACATCTCAGTCGTAAATTGGCACTTCTTAATTTGAGATTATGTCCTCTGGTCCTAGACTCTCCCATGAGGAGAAGCATTTTCTCAGCATTTACCCTGTCCAGCCCCTTCAGGATCCTATATGCTTCAATGAGACCAGCTGTCATTCTTTAAAATCCAATGAATAGAGTCCCAACATTCCTAAACTTTGCTCAAACATAATCCCTTGATGCAAAGAACATCTTAGATAACCTTTGCTGAACTGTCTCCATTAAAATATTTATTTTTTAAATATGGAGACCAAAACGACTCTCAGTATTCCAGATGTGGTCTCAACAGCACCTTGTACAGTTGCAGTAAAATGTCCCTATGCTTACACATCAATCCCCTTGAAATAAGAACTCCACTAGCCTTCCTGATTACCTGTTGTAACTGTGTGTTAGCTTTCTGTGTTTTATGCTGTGCCACCAAGTCCCTTTGTGTTGCAGCTTTCTGCAGGTTTTCTCCATTTAAATGATACTCCAAATAAATGATTGATCCCCAATCATTACTCTATTCCCGATGAAGGGCTTTTGCCCAAAACATCGATTTTTCTGCTCCTCGGATGCTGCCTGACTTGCTGTGCTTTTCCAGCACCACTGTAATCTAGAAACTCATTACATTTTGCTGACCAGAACATGACCCAGTTCTGATCACCTCTAAGTGCTTTACAACCAATGAAGATATTTTTGAAATTTAGTCACTGTTTGAATGTGTGAAAATTGAGCAGCCTCATAGGGAAAGGAAATTTAAAAGGAGCCTCAAGACATTTAAAATGAAACCATCTCAGTCTCATTATACACCAGTGTCCATGCAGATAACCATGGGGATTAGCACGCAAACAGCCTTTTAGGCAGCAAACTCATGGTACGTTCCTGGGCAATCTGACTCTTTTCTTCATTAATGTTTTTAATATTCCCTCATCTAAATGGGCCAAGTGAGCTGGCAGTGAGACCTATCTCTGAATTCTAATAGATGAATATTTGTACAGTTAGTGGGAGCTAATGGGATCATTTTCATTCTGTTACAGCAAATCAACAGTTACAGAATTGCCATCTGTGGTTTTGGTAACCTGCATCAGATGTGAATTCTGTTACTGCAAGGTAGAGCAGCTTGTTTAATGATTCCTAATCTTTTTTTTAATTAAATCATTCAGTCAGCCTTACAAAATGTATCTGAAAGCAGCCACAAATTGCTGTTCTGAAAGTAGCAGCAGGATATTTAACTGGCATAGGTTGCAACTTCAAATGTAACAAAAATAATGAAACCATTTTTATAAAATACACTGATTTATGTATCGGCCTACCTTCTTGTATGAATAATTAAGGAGTCACAGAAGATGCTAATTACTTTACGCTGATAAAAATAGTTAATCAATGTTAAGAGAAAAGTGCTTGGAGAAGTTGTCCTATAAAATGCACATGCTGGCTTTTACTTCCCTTGTTAACAGCAATTAAGAGTTCGGGATAATCCCAATCCTTAGTTACTGAGAATTAGAACTCAGACTTGTCAAAATAGCCATATCATTCTTTTTTTTAATACACAATAGCATTAACTGTTACACTTCTAAAACTCATCACTTACTGGAGACGCTGATTGTCACATTGGGTTCAGGGTTCCAACCACCGGTGCCTTGTAATTGGGATAATTTGGCGTCAACATTTCTCATTTTTGCCTTTGTCAGTAAATGTATGAAACAATTCAGGGGTGACCTTTAAGGGTGTAGTAATATAACTCAAAATGTAGAAGTAGACTTAAAAAATATAAATTGAAACGTCATTTAAGGAGAAATGATGCACCTAATCTTGTGCTGCCAATTGTTCATAGAAGCGTACTGGTGGACATCACTTGGTTCCTTTCCAAGTCTCTCTGGCAAGGGCAAAATCATGAAATGAGGCAGGCTTGGTTCCAATAATCCCCTCCATGGACCACGGCATGGACCTGTTCATGTCCATATTGCCCAGGTCCAGGAGGAGATTCATGAAGTGACCTGAAATGTCTGCCCTTCTCTGCATCAGCTGCTCAAAGATCATGAACTGAGGCTGAAGTGCAAACAAAAAAAAGTCTGTTTTTATAACAAATAACCAATTGCATTTAGAGTCACAGAGATTTACAGCAAAGATGCAGGCTCTTTGGCCCATCATAAGGTAGCGCTGATCAGGAACAATAGAGGGAGCTTGAGTCTGGAGTCGGAGGAGGTAAGGGAGGTCCTTAATGAATACTTTGCTTCAGTATTCACGAGTGAGAGGGACCTTGTCCTTTGTGAGGACAGAGTGAAACAGGCTGATATGCTCGAACAGTTGATGCTAAGAAGGAGGATGTGCTGGAAATTTTGAAAAACATGAGGATAGATAGGTTTCCTGGGCCAAATGGCATATACCCAACATTACTACAGGAATGAGGGAAGAGATTGCTGCACCTTTGGCGATGATCTTTGCATCCTCACTGTCCACTGGAGACTGGAGGGTGACAAATGTTATTCCCTTGTTAAAGAATAGGGATAACCTGGGGAATTACAGACCATTCAGTCTTACATTGGTGGTGGGAAAATTGTTGGAGAGGATTCTGAGAAACAGGATTTATGATTATCTGGAAAACCATTGTTTGATTAGAGATAGTCAGCATGGCCTTGTGAGGGACAGGTCATGCCTCACAAACGTTACTGAGTTCTTTGAGGATGTGACAAAACACATTGGTATAGATGGAGCAGTGGATGTGGTCATATGAATTTTAGCAAGGTGTTTGATAAAGTTCCCCATAGTCATTCAGAAAGTAAAGAGGTATGGGATACAGAGAAATTTGACTGTCTGGATACAGAATTGGCTGGCCCATAGAAGTCAGAGGGTGAGAGTAGATGGAAAGTATTCAGCCTGGAGGTTGGTGACCAGTGGTGTTCTGCAAAGATCTGTTCTGGGGCCTCTGCTGTTTGTGGTTTTTATAAATGACTTGGATGAGGAAGTGGAAGGGTGGGTAAGTAAGTTTGCCGATGACACAAAGGTTGTTGGAGTTGTGGATAGTGTGGAGGGCTATTGTAAGTTGCAACAGGACATTGATAGGATGCAGAGCTGGGCTGAAAAGTGGCAGATGGAGTTCACCCTGGAAAAGTGTGAAGTGATACATTTTGAAGGTTGAATTTGAATGTAGATTACAGCGATAAAGGCAAGATTCTTGGCAGTGTGGAGGAACAGAGGCATCTTGGGATCCCTGTCCATAGATTCATCAGAGTGCCACCTAAGTTGATTGGGTTGTTAAGAAGGCGGATGGTATAGAACATAGAACATAGAACATTACAGCGCAGTACAGGCCCTTCAGCCCTCGATGTTGCGCTGACCTGTCATACCAAACTGAAGCCCATTTAACCTACACTATTCCATGTACGCCCATATGCTTGTCCAATGACGACTTAAATGCACTTAAAGTTGGCAAATCTACTACCGTTGCAGTAGTATTCCATACCCTTACTACTGTCTGAGTAAAGAAACTACCTCTGACATTTGTCCTATATCTATCGCCCCTCAATTTAAAGCTATGCCCCCTCGTACTCGCCGTCATCACACTTGGACAAAGGCTCTCCCTGTCCACCCTATCTAACCCTCTGATTCTCTTATATGTCTCTATTAAGTCACCTCTCAACCTTCTTCTCTGTAATGAAAACAGCCTCAAGTCCCTCAGCCTTTCCTCGTAAGACCTTCCCTCCAAACCAGGCAACATCCTAGTAAATCTCCTCTGCACCCTTTCCAAAGTTTCCACATCCTTCTTATAATGTGGTGACCAGAACTGTACACAATACTCCAAGTGCAGCCACACCAGAGTTTTGTACAGCTGTAGCATAACCTCATGGTTCCGGAACTCAATCCCTCTATTAATAAAAGCTAAAACACTGTATGCCTTCTTAATAACCCTGTCATCCTGGGTGGCAAATTTCAAGGATCTGTGTACCTGAACACCGAGATCTCTCTGCTCATCTACAATACCAAGAATCTTACCATTAGCCCAGTCCTTTGCATTCCAGTTACTCCAACCAAAGTGAATCACCTCACACTTGTCTACATTAAACTCCATTTGCCACCTCTCAGCCCAGCTCTGCAACTTACCTATGTCTCTCTGTAACCTACAACATCCTTCATCACTATCCACAACTCCACCGACCTTAGTGTTGTCTGCAAATTTACTAACCCACCCTTCTACGCCCTCATCCAGGCCGTTTATAAAAATGACGAACAGCAGTGGACCCAACACCGAACCTTGCGGTACACCACTAGTAACTGGACTCCAGGATGAACATTTCCCATCAACGACCACCCTCTGTCTTCTTTCAGCAAGCCAATTACTGATCCAAACTGCTATATCTCCCACAATCCCATTCTTCTGCATTTTATACAATTGCCTACTGTGGGGAACCTTATCGAACGCCTTGCTGAAATAATGTTGACTTCCATTAGCAGGGGGGATTGAGTTTAAGAACCATGCTATAGCTTTATAAAGCCCTGGTTAGATCACACTTGGAATATTGTGTTCAGTTCTGGTCTCCTCATTATAGGAAGGATTTGGTAACTGAGAGAGCATGCAGAGGAGATTTACCAGGATGCTGCCTGGACTGGAGGGCATGTCTTATGAAGAAAGGTTGAGGGAGCTAGAGCATTTCTCACTGAAGTGAAGAAGGATGAGATGTGACTTGATAGAGGTGTACAAGATGATGAGAGGTATAGGTAGAGTGGATATCCAGAGATCTTTTCCCAGGGTGGAAATAGCTATCATGAGGGGGCATAATTTTGAGGTGATTGGAGGAAAGTTTAGGGGAGATGTCAGAGGTAGGTTCTTTACACAGAGTGGGTGTGTGGAATGCACGGCCAACACTGATAGTAGAATCAGATATATTATGGACCTTTAAGCGACTCTTGGATAGGCGTGTGGATGATAGTAAAATGAAGTGTATGTGGGTTAGTTTAATCATGGAGTAGGACAAAAGGTCAGCACAATATCAAGGGCCAAAGGGCCTGTACCGTGCTGTACTGTTCTATGTTGTATTCTACACTGGTCAAAAACAACCACCTGACTATATTAATCCCATTTTCCAGCAGCACATAGTCTTGTCTGCTTAATTCATGGACTTCCTCCTTTTTTGATATTTACTATCACACTGTTCAGCTTGTTGTGGCACACTTCTGCAGCAGATGGGACTTGAACCCAGGTCTCTGACTCAGATTTTGGAATATCACCACAAAACCACTCAATATTTTTAAGCAACCTTTTCTGACATGCCAATGCATACCTCGTGCCTCAAAGGTAGGGACATTACCGCTGTGCCATAGGAGCCCTAACTCCATCCGTCATTTTATGCTGAGTCTAATGTCCTATCTCCTAAACAGTAGCAGAGAGAAAAAAACAAAAAACACCTGCCAAACCCTTAATATATTTTACCAATAAAGTGAAGGGCATCAGGAACATGGGAGCATCATCAGTTCCAAATTGTCCTCCAAGTCACAAATCATGGCTAGGACATACACATAACTACTAGTTTTGGCTGACTTAATAGAAAATCTATATCTGTGCCTGAAGATTGTGTGTTTAAATGCCACGCGGTGGACTTTCAATTGACATTCTGGAACTGTTACCTTTCAACATGTTTTCTCAAGCAATTCTCATCTACCTATTCAGATCTATTTTGAAAAAGGATGGGAGAGACCTTTCTCCTCAATGACCTGACCAATCCCTGACATTGCCAAAGCAGATTTTCTTATAACTTATTAATGGTGGGATCTTGCTGTACAAAGGTTGGCTGCCAAAGGTCCCAGAATTCACAAGAGCCCCTACGTCAATTAAGAAATACTGAATCGACTGCAAAGTCCATTACAACATCCCAAGGTTGTGAAAGGCATTTAAAAAATGTAAAGTTCATTCTCCATTGTTGTTCCTTCATCATTGCTGGATCAAAATCCTGAGGCTTTTTGCCTAATAACACTATAGGACTGCCTTCACAGTACAGAATACAGAAATTCAAGACAATAGGTCACCATCACCTTCGCTGGGATGACCACGGCTCAAAAATGACTGTTGAGGTTACCAACCATGCCTACTTTCCAAGGAGGAATGAGACAAAGACACCCTGCTTGCTATTTCCTCTGCACAATGCAGATGTCAGAATAGTTGGGCCAGTTTTCAAGAACTGTTCAGGACAGCTCTAGACTGACCGTGCTTGACCAGGTGCACAACAGACTTTTAAAAATAACACATGCTGGTAAATTCTGGGATATCCACCAATTCCAATGTTCTGGAAATAGGAGTTGCTAAGTGAAATTTGGACATTAGAGATATCATGTGGTGTGATCGTTAGTTATTGAGGTGAGTTGGTAACATATTGAGAGAGAACGTGCTGGGACTCGTAAAACCCTTTCTACTACCTAGTTAATTGGCTCACTAGAATACTGGGTCCAGCCCAGTTCAATTGTAGATTGTCACAATAATATAGATTTCATTTGTTCCAGTATTAGTCTCAGTATTCCATGAACTGCAACCCACTTCTACCACATCATCAGTCTTTGGGCCATGTATTCATTTCTTAAACCTATGTGCCATTTTAATTTTACTCATGATGATGCAAAATTTCTTTCCTGGACCTGTTTATGTCATTCGTACAATTCACATGGATCATTATGACTAGATCTTTCTCCTTCACTATCCTGACCATATGTCCAACCCTGGCAATGGACAGACAACACAGTTGTCTGGACAGACAACATAGTTGTCTGGACTCTGCAGTTTGCTGCAGAGAACAGTGACAATCCCCCTCATTATTGTCCTGTACTGCAGTAACTTTCATTTTTGCTCCATCCACAATGCACCATGGCATCATGGCCAGTTAACTCACCAATTCTGCAGCCATTGCTCTCAACGAAACATGCTGATATTACCTCACTGCAAAGCTGTGGCTACTTCACTTGCTGCCCCATTTGCATTCACACCCTCCAGTCCCTGATCTCTGATCAAATCAAATGATCCTATCATAAGGTTTGAGAGTGTGGTGCTGGAAAGACACAACAGGCAGGCAGCATCCGAGGAGCAGGAGAATCAATGTTTTGGGCATAAGCACTTTATCAGGAATGAGGCTTGTGGGCCAGAGGGCCAGAGGGTCAAGAGATAAATGGCAGAGGTGTGGGGTTAAGGGGAAGGTAGCTAAGAATACAATAGATATATGAAGGTAGGGAGAAGGTGATACGTCGGGCAGGAGGGTGGAGTGGATAGATGGGAAAGGTGATGGACAGGTCAAGAGTGCAGTGCTGAGTTGGAGGCTTGGGACTAGGATAATGTGGGGGGAGGGGAACTGAGCAAACTGGTAAAATCCACATATATCCCGTGTGGTTGCTGGGTCCCAAGGCGGAAGATGAGGCATTCTTCCTCCAGGCATTGGGTGATAAGGGTTTGGTGATGGAGGAGGCCCAGGATCTTCATGTCCTTGGTGGAGTGAGAAGGAGAGTTATAGAGTCATAGAGATGTACGATATGGAAAGAGACTCTTCAGTCCAACTCATCCATGCTGACCAGATATCCCAATATAATCTATTCCCATTTGCCAGCACTTGGCCCATATCTCTCTAAACCCTTCCTATTCATATACCCATCAAGATGCCTTTTAAATGTTGCAATTGTACCAGCTTCCACCACTTCCTCTGGCAGCTCATTTCATACACACACCAACCTCGACATGAAAAAGTTGCCCCTTAGGTCCCTTTTATATCTTTCCCCTCTCACTCTAAACCTATGCTTTCCAGTTCTGGACTCCCCACCTCAGTGAAAAGACTTTGTCTATTTAACCTATCCATGCCCCTCATGATTTTATAAACCTCCGTGAAGTCACCCCTTAGCCTTCGACACTCCAGGGAAAACAGCCCCAGCCTATTCAGCTTCTCCCTATAGCTCAAATCCTCCAACCCCGACAATATCCTTGTAAATCTTTTCTGAAATCCTTTCAAGTTTCACAACATCCTTCTGATAGGAAGGAGACCAGAATTGCACACAATATTCCAAAAGTGGCCTAACCAATGTCCTGTACAGCTGCAACTCTTCCTTCCCCTCCACCAAGTACATGCAAGTCCTGGGCCTCCTCCACTGCCAAACCCTTACCACCTGATGGCTGGAAGAAGAACACCTCATCTTCCGCTTTGGGACCCTGCAACTACATAGGATAAATGTGGATGTTACCAGTTTGCTCAGTTCCCAACACCCCCCCCCCCCCCCCCCACATTATCCCAGACTCAAGCCTGTGTCTGCATAGGTTTCCTTTGGGTGCTCCGGTTTCCTCCCACAGTCCAGAAGATGTGTGGGTCAGGGGATTTGGCCACGCTAAATTGCCCATAGTGTTAGGTGCATTAGTCGGGGTAAATGTGGGGAGGTGAGTCTGGGTGGGTTGCTCTTTGAAGGGTCGGTGTGGACTTGTTGGGTTGAAGGGCCTGTTTCCACACTGTAGAGAATCTAATCTAATCTAATCCAAAATGTACTCCTGCACTTTCTCCTGAGGTAGTCAGAGTGAGTCTGTAAACTTCTCATCTCCAACTCTCGGACCTGGGAATGAAATTGCAAGCCTTAGTTCAAGAATAGGACAGGACCATGTTGTTAAGTATTCTGTGATACAGAGTGTCCAGGAGAAGTAGGAAAGAGATGAGAGAAGAGATAACTGTATTGATTGAGGACAAATTACAGGACTGAACAGAAAGAATGTCCTGATGAGATCAAGGAACAATACTATCTGGTTAATACTAAGAAGCAACACAGGTACAATTACACTACAAACCATGCTGTCTGCCTCTGAAATCATGTAAACGTTATAGAGGAATTACAGAGAAATTAATGCAAGGTACAAAATCGATGGAATAGTTTACCGCTACTATTTTAATAAAAACTCGGATTGTCAGCTTGCAAGCAGCAGAGAGGCAAAAGAGCTTCTGAAGCTGACGAGCTTCTGCAGCAATCATATCCAGCATTTTAATAAGGACAAGTTTTTTTTTAAAAATCATAACCTTTGACCTTTAAAATAATTGTAAAGCATTTCATTTGGGTCTTGGACACATCCTCAAAGAGTTTATTAATATTAAAACCTAAGATCAACCTTCAACTCCCCAACCATTTCATGGTGCAATTCTCAATTTTAATTATTCTTCAAAGATTGTCAGAAGCTGAATAAAAAAAACACACTTTATAATGTGAGAGTGAGTCATTTCATGCAGCACTCACAACTGCATAAGTGAACAACAGGGAGTCCCATACCTGATGTCCCACATAAAAATTATTGGTGCTGTAGATTTCTAACTTTTTTTTGGATTAAAATAAACCCAGTCCAACTCTCAACGTAGAAGGATTTTAACCCTCTTGCATCTTTTCCCCCAAAATAGCAAAAACGTTCTTTTGTAAACTATCTGCCAATCACATGACAGTATTAATCTGATGTCACTACATCTTAATAACTTGGAAAATGTTTAAGAACTGAAGATTCAATAGCACATTTTAACAGATATGATTGTAAATTACCTTCAAGTCTCTAATCAATACAGGAAATATCAACATTCTTTATAAATGCTCATAAAATGCTATACATTTCATAAAAATCAATGAAATGCAGGAAAAGGCACACTTGAATCTAAGGGAGCAGGTGATTTCAAATGAGGTAATGTTACAGAAGCAAAGTTGTTAGAGTCTCTAATATTGATTCCTGATTAACTAAGTCTCATTTCACATTCTGAATAAACAACATGCAGGAGGATAAATGGTAACATCTTGGGTAGAAACACATGCTCTTGTTGATGGTAAGCCTTGCAGCAAGTAGGGCATTTAATTAGATAGGGTAGCGTCATACCTGAGCCTTGCTGCTTTCCTGCCCCAACCAGGTCTATGTTGTGGTCATAAAGGCCCACAAGTTTGAACTTCCTGCCACATCACAATCCATGCTCTGAAATGGCCAAGTAAGGATCACTTAAAGGTCTCATCCCACTGCCATTGATATTAATCTGCAAGTCGACCTGTTGCCATGCAGCATGTCTGACAGGCCCAGTTATGTTGGCTGGTTGTCACCTCCCCGGGTAGGGGGGTTTGGAGACTTTACCCAAATAAAGGCAGTCAGTGTCTGGCTCATGGCCTGGACATTGAGAACTTGGGGAGCACACAACCCTCACTTCTGACTGTGTACCTGTCCCCCCACACACCACCTGGGGGAACTGTGCTTCTCACGTTACTTAATATGACCTGGACTCCTAATAATACTGGGAATTCAGGAGCTGGTCTTTCTCTTGCAGTCATGGTCTCCTCAGTGAACACTGTTCTCTGCAAGAACTGAAGTCCTCTGATTGGCTGTCGCTGTTTGCTCAGCAGGACATTTACTCCCAGGGTTTTCACTCTGGGGCAGTGACAACGTGTATATGGAATTGACTAAGTGATAGGAAGTAGAGAATAGTAATACAGCATTGTTTTTCAGACTGGAGGAAGGTTTGTGGTTGAGTTCTCAGGGGTCTGTATTAAAACCTCTGCTTTTCTTGATATACATCAACAGCAATATATATCAACATCATATCTTGACATTCAGGGGGAATTTTAATACTTGGAAAGATTGTAAATGGTGAGAAGAATATAGTAGAACTTCAAATGGACATAGAAAAGTGTGTGGAATGGGTGGAAGAGTGTCAACTGAAATTTAATAAGTGCAAAGTGAGTCACTTTGATCAGAAGAATATTAGATTACTTACAGTGTGGAAACAGGCCCTTCGGCCCAACAAGTCCACAATGCCCCGCCGAAGCGCAACCCACCCATACCCCTACATCTACCCCTTACCTAACACTACGGGCAATTTAGCATGGCCAGTTCACCTAACCCGCACATCTTTGGACTGTGGGAGGAAACCGGAGCACCCGGAGGAAACCCACGCAGACACGGGGAGAACGTGCAAACTCCACACAGTCAGTCGCCTGAGGCGGGAATTGAACCCAGGTCTCTGGCGCTGTGAGGCAGCAGTGCTAACCACAATATAAAACAAGAGACACAAATCTAATGGACTTGTGTGTTTAAATCATTGAAGGTGGCAGGAGAGTTTGAGATAACTCTGACTAAAGTATATGGCATCCTGAGTGTTATCATAGAAACCCTACAGTGTAGAAACAGTCCATTTGGCCCAACAAGTCCGTACCAACCCTCTGAAGAGTATCCCACCCAGACCCATTCCCCTACCCTATTCATTTCCTCTGACAAATGCACCTAACCTACACAGCCCCAAACACTATGGGCAATTTAGCATGGCCAATTCACTTAATCTGCACACCTATGGACTGTGGGAGGAATTTGGAGCACCTGGAGAAAACCCACACAGATATGGGAGGAATGTGCAAGCTCCACACAGACAATCGCCCGAGGCTGGAATAGAACCTGACTCAGCAGTGCTAACCACAGAGCCACCATGCCACCCATAAATGAGGCACAGAATACTAAATCAAGCAAACAATGTCAAACTTGTAAAAACCACTGGTTCAGCATCAGCTGGGGTACTGCATCCAGTTTTAGGAATGATTTAAAGGCTTGAGAGAAAATACAGAAAAGATTCACAGGAATACATCCAAGGATGAAGTACTCAAGTTACTTTAACAGATTAGAAAAGTTGGGACTGTTGTCCTTGGATTAAAAAAAAAGTTGAGGTTGACCCTGACAGAAGTAAACCTGAATAGACCTGAATAATTAAATTCATGAGGGGGCCTAAAAAGAGTCATCAGAAAGAAATAGTTCCAAATGGTGAAAGGATTTAGATTTATGATAATTGAGGGGGAAAAAAGCAATGGAGACATGGGGAAAAACATTTTCATGCAGCGAGTAATTAAGATCTGAAATGTTCTGTCTGACAGTGTGGTGAGATAGCTTTTTATCTTAAATAAAAAAGATGTACAGGGCGACGGGGAGAAGGCAGGAGAGTGGCATTAGATAAATAGCTTCCTCATAGACCTAGTACAAGCTGAATATCCTTCTCCTACTCTGTATACATTCTATGAATTAATGGAAGATTTATGATTTTCAAAGAGAGTTTTGCTTATCATTGAACATACTGTCATTTCTTTGCGAAAGACACGCAGTTAGGTAAGGAAGATGGCCTTTCTGAAGAAGAGGAGGAAATATTAGAGGATGAGTCTTCCCAAGCCATGTTTTGCATGCATTGACATTTCAAGTGTTATAAATCCAGCAGAGTTTATTCTCAAAGTACAACCTTAGAATGAACAAAGGCCAGTGAGACTCCTGGTACTTCAGAGTCAGCTCAGACCTTCACACGTGATATATATTCCTACTTTGGTGTTGGTGTGAAGCGTATCAGCCCTGTTTCAAAATTAATGTACGTTTGTATGCTTTTTAAGAGCAGAAATTAATAGCAATATTCACAAACTGAGGGGAAAAGTTCTTACAGTCCCAAAAGAAAGGGAAAAATGTGACAAAAGTAGGTGATGGCAAATGAATCAATAAATAAATACTGCTGCTCTGAAAGAAAGTAATGGAGAGGTGAAAGTTCTTTGATGGCTATGTGGAGATTTAATTTAATTCCCTAACAGATGTGCATTTAAACCTAACAGGATATGTCTTTGGACTTTCATTATCGATGGTTGTAAATAGAACAGTGATGTGAATACCTCTAATTCAATAATACAAAAATCACAAGTTCTGATATTAAAGAATTTTATCTACAACTAAAATAGTCAAACCAGGGAGAGAAAGGTTAAAGAAATATAAACATAAGTCTTCCCTTTAAGATAAAGTCTATGTGAATGATAAAATTGCAAAACATATATTTAGGGTCCATTAAAGGACACTTCAATATACAAAGATATTAATTTGTTTTTAATTCATAACGTCAAGTTATACCTTTGGTTGTGTTAAATATGCATTGGCATGAGGCAATATATGAACAATGCATAGGAAATGAAATTGCACTTTATTGCTTACATTTAACTACTTCCAATCTTCATAAGAAGGTGTTTCAGAATTTCTGTTCCTGTGAATAGCACATTTTCCACAAAATTATGCTCCATTATCAGGAATATTCACAGATAAAGAATTTGCAATTAGAGTGTCTCATACTTCTATCACTTTAAATTTGGCAAATTGGTGAAATAAAAGTCACACAACATATTATATAGGTAAGTTAATGTAATTTCAGCACCACCAAAAGCTGTTTGCTTTACATTACAGCTACAATAATGTGGGTTCCAGAAACAAATACAAATGAAAACAGAACACCAGATTTATTTTCAGGTTTAGTCCTGGAAATGGTCAAATGTGGAGGCCACTGTGACTTCTTCCCTCAAAACCCTAATAAAATGATGGACCTGAAAGTAAGATAGCAGTGTTGATATCACCAAAAGCAAAGCAGAACTGTTCATCTGACAGTCTGGATTCTGTCCTGAATGGGAAGGCTAACTCTTGAAATTTGTAAAGGTGAGCAATTCTAATTCACAATGTGTGTGATATGCTTGGCAGAAAGGGAGTCAGGAACTCCTGACATGTAAGGCAGTTAGATTCGAAAAGCCTCTGGAGTGGTAGACATAACACGGGGAAGCAGGTGTGAGAGAAAGACAGATCTGGTCCTGATTGCAGGAGAAAAGGCAACAATTGGGAAAGCATGTCAGCTGGGAGAAATATGACAAAAAGAATAAAGCAGAACAGATAATTTCAGAGACTCTAAACTAAATGTCTTCTTAAGAAAGTATTGAAATAAAAGAACAAGTTGTGTATGGAGATTGATGTTGCAGACACTTTGGCGAAAAATATCAAGTCAGATAAAAAAAAAGACTTAAAGTGGTTTAGACCACTGGTGAAAATTTAGGAAGAAATGGAACAAATGTTATATGATTATATTCAGACAAAAATGCATCCTTACCGGGCTCACAGGAATAGGGAACTGTTCTCTAAGTCTGTAATGATGCTAGTAGATTTCCAATGTTCAAAAGAGGTTATAAGGCAGAACTGGGTAGCATTAGCTTTACCTCAGTATTAGATAGTACTCTTGAATATATAATAAGAAATGCCCTTTATGAAATCTTTCACAAAGTTGTTATCAAGGATGCTCAACATGCTTTTAGATAAGAAGACCATGCCTTAATGATTTCATTAAAATTAATGTAGGAAGGCAACCCAGTAGACATTGTCTATTTAGACTTTCAGAAAATACCTCACAGATGGCTCCTCAAAATAATGGACTCTTGAGGAAGAGATGGTGACTTGCTGCAATGGATTAAGAATTGGCTAAATATCTGTAGGCACAAAGTCATTGTCGGTTTGAATCTGCTGGAGTGGTTAGCTTTGGTGTTCAACAGAAATTAATGTTGGGACCTTTTCTCTTTACTATCTTCATTAATATCCCAGATGTAAGTATTAAGGAAATGATCCCCAAATTTACAGATGAAGCTTTGTTCCACTACTTTAAAATATTATTTACTTAAATGAAACACTTCCAAGCAGAATAAATTAGTAATATGTATTATAGACTCAACCCCTACCATTATTAGTATAGAAGATTTTGTAACAAGGTATGCAAAATAATCTTCACCCAATTGTAATACCATCTCAAACAACATTTTTAGCAAAGACAGTGTGACAAGAGAAAAAAAGGAAAATGTCACATTTCCCTTGCTTCATTCAATGTCAATAAGGTGCTAAAAGTTAGAGTGTACATTTTGGAAATGTAAAAGTATGATGAATACTCTGCAGTATTTGTTTGATATTAGTTAAATGAATTATTAATTTTATCATGGCTTAGGTGACAGATGATATTAGAACATTAAATTATTAATTTCATATGCACATTGAGAGACTGAATATAAGGAGAGAGGCAAACAAAACAGCAGTCATGAAAACAGCAGGATATTTCTCGGTTTCAGAGCATTTTACATTATTCATGTTAAGGTCAGTTAATCTAAAAGGTAACAGAAATAATAGAACAAGAGGACAATTATGCATTTTGTTCTGTTAGTACTTGTTTTACACTATTGATTAGTGGCAATGGAGTATACTACAATTTTCTAAAATAACCATTTTGAAATTTTGAAACATTCTGAAACAATGAGGTTTGATAACCACAGAATGCACTGAAGTAGGTTGTTTCAGAACGGATATCTCATCCACACATCAGTAAATTTACAGCCATCTTCGATTAAAATGCACAAACCAAACAACACAAACGTGTTCAGCTTTGAAATGAAAATCCCTGTCTTTCTCTCTTATATATTAGTATTAACTAAAATTGACAACAATAATAAATTTCCATTTTAGAACAACATAAAACAAATCCTGTGGTCAACAAGGTATTTTTGCATTCCTTTTCTGCCTCTGACCACTCATTCCCCCATACCCAACATACAAACACACACTGCACTTATCATGTTACATTCTTCTTATATTAAAGGAATATTAGTCTAAAGCACAAGATTCTTCATCATTAATCCACTGGTTGGCTGAGTTCAAGCATGATAAACTGAACAAGACAGTTTTCTTCAAACTCCCACTAAGCTAGGACAGAATGCCTCAGTCTTCAAGCTTGAAGGCAAACATATCTTTTGAAATTCACACTGATTATTCATTAAATTATTCCCTTTTTGCACTGAGATCACATTGCAAAATCCAATGCAAATGCAACATATTATTCCGGCTATGATCAACAGGGAAGTATAAAGTTCAATAAAGAAAAATCTCACAACAACGATATGAATCTTAAAATCAATATGACCACAGATGACTGAAAATCTTTCAAGATATAAAGGGCAGAATTTTATTGGGGCATCAGAGGGGTCTTGCCTACCATTGGACAGCCACTGATTGTCTTGCATTGCCTCTTTCAGGGAAGCTGAAAATGTGTTGCTGGAAAAGCGCAGCAGGTCAGGCAGCATCCAAGGAGCAGGAGAATCGACGTTTCGGGCATGAGCACTTCTTCAGGAATGCATTCTTCGGGCTCTTGCCCGAAACGTCAATTCTCCTGCTCCTTGGATGCTGCCTGACCTGCTGCGCGTTTCCAGCAACACATTTTCAGCTCTGATCTCCAGCATCTGCAGTCCTCACTTTCTCCTCTTTCGTGGAAGTCCCACTGAACCACAAGCCAAGCAGGTGAGAAGCAGTCCGTTCCACAGATATAGGATCCAGGGACAGAAGTCTTGGTGATGCAAAGGTGCTGGCCCATCATGGGTCAGCTGATCAGCAGCCCAAGTTCAGCAATGCCATGGGGGAGGCTGGGGATGCTGCTGGAAGGATAGTTGCTGGAGTCCCAGGTGTGCGGAGTGACCCAGGCACCAAGTAAGTAGAGTGAAGTGGTAAGGAAGTGGGTTTCATGAGATGAGGGTCATGCGGAGAGGGGTACGGGACATCAGTGGCATGGACTGCACAGTTGCTATCAGTAACCTCCCGCCACCCCTTCTGAATAGCTGCCACTCTACACACTACTTGGTAACAGCCCCTCCTGCTATTGGATTAATACTAGCAGTAATGGGATGAGGCCCTTAACTGTTCTTTAGTTGGTCATTTAAGGGACTTCTTTGGCATTGGGGATGGCAGGATGACCAGAAGCCTTCCTTTACAGAAATTAATTCTGACAGAAGTGAAAGTTGACTCAGGTGTGCCACATTCCTATTTAATTAACTTGTCCTTTCCACCTCCAAGCCCACCACCACGGAGAACATGAGACTCTGCCCAATATTTTTGCATCAGAGGTGTCATGATTATTTGTCAAGATTTCTCTTCAACTTCCTTGAACTTTTGACAAAACCATCCTGTTCTAAAGCCTTTCTAATATCTTCAGTGTCATTGCTTCTGTTCTACATTACTTACCTGACAGAGATTCACTCTCAACAGTTTCTTTCCTTTCCAGCCTGCACCACTGTTTGAGTCCCTGATGGATTTATCACTATCCCCCTTCTTTTTGTCATCTGTGTGTTACTGATTGCTGATGTACAAACTGAAAACCTGCTTGAAGACGCGCAGCTCTACCTGTTCTCCTTCGCCTTTGACCTCCACTGTTTCTGTCAGGCTTGATTATCATCCAGATTATATTAGATTAGATTCCCTACAGTGTGGAATCCCTACAGGCCCTTCAGCCCAACAAGTCCACACCGACCCTCCGAAGAGTAACCCACCCAGACCCAATTCCCTCTGACATGGCCAATTCACCTGGCCCACACTTCTTTGGACTGTGGGAGGAAACCAGAGGACCCGGAGGAAACCCACAGAGACACAGGGAGAATGTGCAAACTCCTCATAGACAGTCATCCGAGGCTGGAATCAAACCTGGGACTCTGGTGCTGTGAGGCAGCAGTGCTAACCACTGAGCCACTGTGCCACCTCCAGTCTTTGAGGTATTGTTGCTTCATCTAACCAAATTGAAACCATCACCTTTATCTGTCACCTTAGATTCTATGTGCTTATCAGTTCCTTTGTCACTCCATTTGAGCTATTCTATCAGGTGATGTGTAACATTTCAAATTTTAGTATCCATTCCATTGCCAGACTGAGTTTCCTAATATATATATTCTCTCCATTACACGGAACATGTATTTTAACCTCTGTAACATGACCTATATTCAGCCTTATCTTTGACCATCAACCACTGAATTTTTCACAAGTTCTTTGGTATAAATAAGTGTAACATTTTCCTTCTTCATTCTTCTCATTACTGTCTCTAAAACTCAGTCATTCTCAGCTTTCCAAATATCTTCCTGTTGTAGCTCAGTTTTAATGCTTCACACACTTGGTAGTAACTCCAGGATTGAGAAGTGTGGAAGTTCAAATAGAACATAGAACGTAGAACAGTACAGCACAGAACAGGCCCTTCAGCCCACGATGTTGTGCCGACCACTGATCCTCATGTTTACACCCTCAAATTTCTGTGACCACATGCATGTCCAGTAGTCTCTTAAATGTCCCCAATGACCTTGCTTCCACAACTGCTGCTGGCAACACATTCCATGCTCGCGCAACTCTCTGTGTAAAGAACCCACCTCTGACATCCCCTCCATACTTTCCACCAACCAGCTTAAAACTATGACCCCTCGTGTTAGCATTTCTGCCCTGGGAAATAGTCTCTGGCTATCGACTCTATCTATGCTTCTCATTATTTTGTATTCCTCAATAAGGTCCCCTCTCCTCCTCCTTTTCTCCAATGAAAAAAGTCCAAGCTCAGTCAACCTCTCTTCATAAGATAAGCCCTCCAGTCCAGGCAGCATCCTGGTAAACTTCCTCTGAACCCTCTCCAAAGCATCCACATCTTTCCTATAAAAGGGCGACCAGAACTGGACGCAGTATTCCAAGTGCGGTCTAACCAAAGTTTTATAGAGTTGCAACAAGATCTCACGACTCTTAAACTCAATCCCTCTGTAAATGAAAGCCAAAACACCATATGCTTTCTTAACAACCCTGTCCACTTGGGTGGCCATTTTAAGGGATCTATGTACCTGCACACCAAGATCCCTCTGTTCCTCCACACTGCCAAGAATCCTATCCAGTGGAGAGTGAGGATGCAAAGATTTTCGCAAATGGCGAAGCAATTGCATTTCTCGTTTCCCAAAGCAGCCGAGGACAAATCTGGTCTGGGCCTGGTGACTTGTCAATCTTAATGTTTGAAAAAATTTTCAGCACATCAGCTTCCTCGAGCTCTATCCATTCCAGCATACACACCTGCTCTTCAACGGTTTCATTCACTAATCCTGTACTCAGCTTTCAAATTCAACCTTCCAAAATGCATCACCTCGCATTTATCCAGGTTGAATTCCATTTGCCACCTCTCAGCCCATCTCTGCATCTTGTCAATGTCCCGCTGCAGCCTACAATAGCCCTCTATACTGTCAACAACACCTCCAACCTTTGTGTCATCTGCAAACTTGCTGACCCATCCTTCAATCCCCTCATTCAAGTTATTATTAAAAATTACATACAGTAGAGGCCCAGGACAGAGCCCTGTGGAACACCACTCACCACAGACTTCCAGGCAGAATACTTTCCTTCTACTCCCACTTACTGTCTTCTGTTGGCCAGCCAATTCTGTATCCAGACAGCTACGTTCCCCTGTATCCCATTCCTCCTGAACTTCTGAATGAGCCTACCATGGGGAACTTTATCAAATGCCTTGCTGAAGTCCATATACACCACATCCACAGCTCGACCCTCATCAACTTTTCTAGTTGCATCCTCAAAGAACTCGATAAGGTTTGTGAGGCATGACCTACCCCTCACAAAGCTGTGTTGACTGCATTTAATCAAACAATGCTCTTCCAGATGGTCATAAATCCTATCCCTCAGAATCCTTTCTAACACCTTGCAGATGACAGACGTGAGACTTCCTGGTCTGTAATTGCCGGGGATTTCCCTATTTCCTTTCTTGAAGAGAGGAATTACATTTGCCTCTCTCCAGTCCTCAGGTACGACTCCAGTGGAGAGTGAGGATGCAAAGATTTTCGCAAATGGCGAAGCAATTGCATTTCTCGTTTCCCAAAGCAGCCGAGGACAAATCTGGTCCGGGCCTGGTGACTTGTCAATCTTAATGTTTGACAAAACTTTCAGCACATCAGCTTCCTCAATCTCTATCCATTCTAGCATACACACCTGCTCTTCAACGGTTTCATTCACTACAAAGTTCATTTCTTTCATAAAGAGAGAAGCAAAAAACTCATTTAGGGCTTCCCCTACCTCCTCAGACTCCACACACAAATTCCCTATGCTATCCCTGATCGGCCCTACTCTTTCTTTGACCATTCTCTTATTCCTCACATAAGTGTAAAATGCCTTTGTGTTCTCCCTAATCCGTTCTGCCAAGCCTTTCTCGTGCACCCTCCTGGCTCTCCTCAGACTATTTTTGAGCTCCTTCCTCGCCTGCCTGTAATCCTCTAGAGCTGAGCTTGACCCTTGCTTCCTCCACCTTATGTAAGCTACCTTTTTCCTTTTGATGAGAAGCTCCACCGCTCTCATCATTCAACGTTCCTTTATCTTACCCCTTATTGCCTGTCTCAGAGGGACATATTTATTCATCACTTGCAACAACTGTTCCTTAAACAGTCTCCACATGTCTATAGTGCCTTTACCATGGAACAATTGCTCCCAATCCATGCTTCCTAATCATGTCTAATTGCATCATAGTTTCCTCTTCCCCAATTAAATATCCTCCCATTTTGCCTAATCCTCTCCTTCTTCATAGTTATGTGGAATGTGAGGCAGTTGTGGTCACTATCACCAAAATGCTCTCCCATCACAAAATCTGATACCTGCCCCGGCTCATTTCCGAGCACCAAGTCTAGAATGGCCTCTCCCCTCGTCGGCCTGTCAACGTACTGAGTTAGGAAACCCTCCTTGACACACCTTACAAAAACAGCTCCATTCAAATCTCCTGCTCGAAGGAGGTTCCAATCAATATTGGGAAAGTTAAAGTCACCCATTACAACAACCCTACAACATCCACACTTTTCCAAAATCTGCCGACCTATCTCTTTCTCCAATCTCCCTGCTGCTATTGGGGGGCCTGTAGTAAACCCCTAACAAGGTGACTGCTCCCTTGCTGTTCCTAATTTCCACCCATACTGACTCGGTAGGCAGATCTTCCTCGACAATGGAAGCCTCTGTAGCTGTGATACACTCTCTGATTAGTAGTGCTACACCCCTCCTCTTTTTCCCCCCTCCCTATTCTTTTTAAATGCTCTAAACCCTGGAACATCCAGCAACCATTCCTGCCCCTGAGAAACCCATGTCTCCGTTATGGCCACAACATCATAGCACCAGGTACTGATCCATGTTCTAAGTTCATCACTTTTATTCCTGATACTCCTTGCGTTAAAGCAAACACACTTTAACTGATCCCTTGGTTCCTTCCCAGGAAAATCCTTCCCACTAGCTGGTCTACCTCTTGCTATTGCCTCATCTGCATCAACTCTCACGTCCGCTATACAGCTCAGGTTCCCACCCCCCTGCCATACTAAAAACCCTCTCGAACTACTCAAGCAAACCTTCCACCCAGGACATTGGTCCCCTTCCAGTTCAGATGCAACCTGTCCTTCTTGTACAGGTCCCACCTTCCCCAGAAGGTATCCCAATTATCTACATATCTGAAGCCCTTCCACCTACACCAGCTGCGCAGCCACGTGTTACGCTGCACCCGCTCCCTGTTCCTCACCTCGCTTTCTCGTGGCACCGGTAGTAAACTAGAGAACACTACTCTGTTCGTCCTGCTTTGCAGCTTCCATCCTAACTCCCTGAAATCACTTTTTATATCCTCGATCCTTTTCCTGGCTATATCATTAGTGCCAATATGTAACACGATTTCTGGCTGTTCGCCCTCCCCTTTTAGAACCTTATACACCCGATTGGAGACGTCCCGGACCCTGGCACCAGGGATGCAACATACCTTCCGGGAATCCCGATCCTGACCACAAAATCTCCTGTTGATTCCCCTAACTATCGAGTCCCCTACCACGAGTACTTTTCTATTCTGATGGGGATTCAGGCACAAATATCAATTGAGACACCTACAATTTTGCAGGTTTTCTTTTGGTCTCAGAGCTCAATGAATTACGTTGTGCTCACAAACATAAACAAAAGTGCATTTCAAGGGCACTTGCAGCCAACTGCAAAATAGTCAAGTCAGAATCTCTACTTCACATTACTATCTCAGAGCTTGTGACAATAATTGTTTGTCCTCTGATTCCATTGAAAGTTGTGATTCCCTTTTCAATAAGTCTCTTTCCTGTCTCCATTCATCTTGTGCATTTATCCCACATCTCTCATTACTTTTAAAGGCCATGGATCACTCTGGAATTCCATTCAGAAATTCTCCTGCCTGTTTGTCTTTTGCTCCTCTGTTAACACTATTATTAAAACATCTATTTGATTGTGCTTTCAGCTAATTTTATTAATGTCACCGAAAATGGGTCCAACATCCATCCTGTGTCTCTGTGAAATAGCTTGGGATTTTTTTTAATGTTAAAAGTTCTTTATAGAGTAAGTTATAGTTCTTGTTAAAACTACTTAAGCTAATAACTGACTACTGCAAAGTAATAATTTGAGACAGTTCACTGCAAGTTTAGTTTCAGCAAGAGTTTGCATCTTTGTTACTGAGAGTGATCGCCATTTTACGTATGTCATAAAAGTTAATTGACAGCTTTCAAGAAGCAGAGACTGCTCCACAGAAGCTCCCAAAACAGGAATGGTACTGATTAAAATTTAATACTCTTCCTTCTGTGTGATTCACTTATTTTAGCTGAGACTTTGATAGTAATCTTGTGGACTTATAAAGTTAATGGGCATCTGAATGATTTCTGGCACCACTCCAGCCTGTGTCAAGGGTCTGCTATCTGCTCATGCTTAAGGGGTGGCTCTTGTGAACTATCTCTGAATCTGGAGTCCAGTTAGGGTTAGAGGATGGCACACGACAGCAGAAGGGCCCATTGGAGTACTCAAAATGACACTCAGCGGCAGCTTTAGTGGGAGAGATGAGTGCTGTTCATGCCAAGGGACAATGAGAGGACACCTCAAAATGGAATTCCTTTCCCTGCAGATGTGTTAAAAAGAAAGTGTTCTTCTCCTCTCTAAAGGCAGAGGGTAAATGATGTGCCAATACCACAAACTAGTAAGAACATAAGAACTGGGAGCTAGACAAGGCAATTTAGCCATTCACGCCTGCATCACAGATAAATATGATTGTGGTTGATCTCATCCTGGCCTCAACTCCATTTTCCTTGCCATTCCCCATAACCCTTCAACTTCTTACTAATTAACAATCTGCCTATCTTCTCCTTAAATTTATTCAGTGTCTTGGTGTCCACCGTACTCTCGGGCAATGAATTCCACAGATGCGCAATTTTTTGAGAAAGGGGCACTGAGTGTAAGGATCGACAAGGTAAAAACAATGACTGCAGATGCTGGAAACCAGATTCTGGATTAGTGGTGCTGGAAGAGCACAGCAGTTCAGGCAGCATCCAAGGATGATGAAGGACTTTTGCCCGAAACGTCGATTTCGAAACTCCTTGGATGCTGCCTGAACTGCTGTGCTCTTCCAGCACCACTAATCCAGAATAAGTATAGACAAGTTATGCTACAGCTTTAAAGATCTTTAGTTAGGCCACACCTGGGAATATTGTGTACAGTTCTGGTCACCACACTACCAGAATGATACTTTGGAGAGGGAACAGAAAAGGTTTACTAGGATGTTGCCTGATAAAGGGGGATTTTAGCAATGAAGGAAGTTTGAGTAGACTGGGTTTGTTTTCCCTGGAACGGAGGAGGTGGAGGGGTGAACTAATAGAAGTTTATATGGTCGTGAATTGCATGGATAAAATGGAAATAATGAGGCTTTTCCCAGCATGGAGGGATCAATTACTAGGGGATACAAGTTCATGGTGTGAGGGGGGATGTTTAAAAGAGATGTACAAGGCAGGTTTTTCATGCAAGGAGTGGTGAGAGCCTGGAACGCATTGCCAGAGGAGATAGTGGAAACAGATACTATAGCAGCATTCAAGAAGCGCCTGGATGAATACATGATTAGGAAGGAGATAGTGGGATACGATCCTGTAAGTGAAGACAGTTTCAGCATGGAAGGGCAAAATGTGGCAGTGCAGGCTTAAAGGGCCGAAGGGGCTGTTTCTGTGCTGTATTGTTATTTGTTATTTGTTCTTTGTATGTAATTGCTCCTTGTCACTGTAGAATTTAGAATTAGAATTAGCTTCATAGCCATGTGTACTCAAACGAGTACAAATCATGACAATAAAAAGTATACTAGTTGTCACTTATGGTGCTATCTTAGGTACAACGGTCCCCAGGTACACCGTTTTAAATCTGGCACCCTTTATCTTAAACTATGATCTCTCATTCTAGATTGCCCCACATCTGCTTGATACCTCCTTTGTTTATCCCCAGTGACATCTTGCAAAACCTCAATGAAATCTCCTCTCATTTGTCTAAACTTGAGCGAGTATAGACCTCAACGACTCAATCTCTCCTCATAAAACAAATCGTTCTTCTCTAGAACTAATCCAGTGAACCTTCTCTGAATTGCATTCAGTGCAGTTGCCCCACTCTTCACGCAGCTTGGGGCCCATACAATGCTGTTACACCTCCCTGCCTGTCTGAAAATCACCAGAAGTTGCAGCCTGCTGCTGCAAACAGCTAACCATTACTACTCAGAGACAACCTCCAGGAAAATCTCCTTGTGGTGGGAGCCAGCATAACAAACTTCGTTTTGAATTTTTATGCACCACTCTCCCTCAGACTTCACCCACATACTGCTGGGAAAATTTCAGTCTCTATCCTTCACTTTAAACGATTGCTGCCAATCTTAAAGCACCTCTCCATTTGTTGTGCTTTTTCTCATTCCTATGTTTCCTTTATTATTATCAATTTTCTTCCTTTCTTCCATCCTTTAGTGCTATCCATTACTCTACTTCCTTTTTGAGAATTTTCACCTTAATGTTATGAGACCTGAAGTACTATTAGTAATGTTAAAAGCAGAAAGGAATGGAAGTGAACTGGACTTAATATCGTATCCAACAGACTGTGAACCCACTCCCATTCCTTTCGTTTCTTTTAGCTTTACCTCTCATGTTCTCTGTCACCATGTCCTCTCTCCCTTCCCCCCACTCAAGTGGGACTCTCTGCTTTTTCCAGTTTGGCAGTTCGACACACTGTAGTTCTGCCATTCTCATATTATAATCACTTAATCTGCTCTATCAACATCCTTTCTCCCCCAGCAGTCCACCACCACCTCCCCCTCCTACCGACTATTGCATAAATGCTGCCCCCTCCACACTTCACATCAACTCTGATGAAGAGTTATCTAGTGTTGAAACGTTATGCTTTCTCTCCATGGATATTGTCTGACCCTCTGTGATGTCCAGCATTTTTTGTTTTCAGTCAAGGAATGGAAGTGGACTGTCCCAAACAGATTTTTGACAAATATACCATATCTACATGGACTAGGACCCAATATATCACTATGAATCATACGCTAGCATGCGCTGGACATCATTACTCCAAATTAATTCAATCTAACTTATAAGTCAGAATATTCTGGGTCCGCCTGTATGTTTTAAAAGGGCAGGTGAGTGAACTTATTTAAGTTGGGGGCAAAAATGTAATTCCCAGAATTGGTTTTGTTTCTAAATTCTTAGACCCATTCTGGTGGGTTAGCTTTCCCTATCTGTTGTGCACTCATTAATATTTCACAAATGCTCATTAACACCCCAGCCTATGGGAAATACTGCAATGAAGCACGCTTGTTAGCCAAAAATGGGAAACATGTATGCTCATAAACCTGAGTATGTCACTGTTCCTTGATTGTCTGTGGGTCAAAATACCGTAATTCCTGTTCTAATACCACTGTGGGTGTATCTACACCCCATGGACTGTAGCAGCTCAAGAAGGCAGCTCATCTCCGCAGTTGCAACCGCTACTAGGGAGAGGCAATAAGTGCTGGCCTAGCCAACAAAACCGACATTCCATGAGCATTTTTAAAAAAATGTTCATAGATCAAAAAGCAACATATCACCAGGGATGGACAGACATGGGAATAAATCTTGACTTTGTGCCATAATGCATGTACTAGTGAGTTCATTTTCTGTTTTGTATCTCTTCTGATTTTTATATCAATTAAATTTATGAGATGAAAATAGGCTGCTGAGCTGCTATTATGTATTCTTTGTTATGGCACAAAATCTAGATCCATCCCATGATACCTACAAGGCAGTACAGGCAAGACCATTGCACTCACAGTTAATTAGGCTGTTCTCTCTCAGGCCCACAGGATGAATTATGACAATGTAGGTCAGGACCTGGTAAAAATGTATGTGGAACTGATGGACAGAAAGAGTCAATGACTCCATCTTTGTAAAATTCATGACCCAGACAAGTATTATTTTATTCCTGAAAGCTGATGGGGAAAAAAATAAAAGTACACCATGTTTACTTATTAAGAAATGATTTTTAAATTGACTGAAGTGATAACTGTGGTGACAGTGTATAAAACTGCTGATGCAAATTTCAGATACATAGCTCTCTATGACTGCCCAAGAAGTTCCTAGACATAGCACTGATAGCATACCATACAAGTCGTGCCAGATGCTATGTTTATGGGGTTTCAGCGTGAACACATTGAGCTTCAATCAGAAGTATGCAAAGGAAACAGTTCACTGTATTGATCAGCATATAACACTGATTTAATGCTACTGTTGCCATATTGTGCCTCAATGCTCCAGCTTACACTGCCACTTTAATTCATATCTGAACATGCATTCAGCACCATGTCTGACTTACCCCACCAATGCTATTTAAAGGATCGTCAATGATTTATAAGTTACTAGATGGTCAACTACCAGACTGACTGCTGCCACTCTACACGCGTATGCTGCTTTCTTGAGTCCTTTGAAATTGTTAAAGTCGACAGGGGGTGATTTAGAGGTGCTGAAGCATTTAATCATGATCTCAAGGTCTCTGCAAATCAGATGATCCCACAAATTAGAAGGTAAGAGGCTTTCCCTTGGAATTGACTGGAGGAATGAGTACAGATGACAGAGCAAGTTAAGTTACAGGAAGAAGGAGGAGTTGCAAGAAGTCAGAAAAACGACTGTGAAGAGGAGACCGCATCTGCCCAGAACGTTCAGCCAGCAATCCTGAGCCTCAGCAAGGAATAATATGTCAGATGTTTATACCTTGAAGAACACCACAACTTCCCACCTGCTTCTGAACACACATGCTCCTGTGCGGTAAAACTTAATCCTAGAATTCAATGGGAGTTTTTGGAGAAGATTCTTAGTGACTGAATTTACTCATCTGAAAAATATGAACTTATTAATGATAGGCAACATGGCTTTGTGCAGGGTGTGGGGCAGGCTGTCGTGTCTCAGAAACCTGACTGAGTATTTTGAAGAAATGGCAAAGATGATTAATAAGGGCAAGGTAGTAGATGTTGTCAATATGGATTTTAGTAAGACTTTTGACTAGGTTGCTCATGGCAAGCTGATATGAAGGTGAAATCACATAAGATATGCGGTGCACTGCTAAGATGGATACAGAATTGCTAAGGGAAGCAATTTCCTAGTTGTCTCATCAGTAGACAATTGGTCCAGCAACCCAAATAATGTTTTGGGCACCAGGGTTCAAATCCCTCCACAGCAGTTGGTGAAATTTGAAGTCAATAAATGAACCTGGAATTAAGAGTCCAATGATGACCATGAAACTGTTATCAATTGTTGAAAAAACCCAATTGGTTCACTGAAGTCATTTAGTACCATCCTTACCTGGTCTAGCGTACATGTGACTCCAGACCCATAGCAATGTGACTGACTCTTAACTGCTCTCTGGGCAATTCAAGATGGACAATTAATGCTGGCCTAGCCAGTGATGCCCACATTCCATGAATGAATTTTAAAAAACTGGTTTAGTCATAGAAGACAGAGACTAGTGATGCAAGGCTGATTTCTTGACTTGAGATCTGTGAGCAGTGGAGTTCTGCAAGAATCAATGTGGGGCTCCTGGTGTTTGTACTATATATAAATGATTTGGAGGAGAATGCAGGCAGTCAGATTAGTAAGTTTTTGGACAACACATAGATTAGGGGAGTTGCAGATAGTGAGGAGAATTTTCAAAGGATACAACAGAATATAGATAGGCTGGAGATTTGGGCAGAGGAATGGCAAGTGGTGTTTAATCCAGATAAATGTGAGGTGATACATTTTCGAAAGGATACATTTTCTAATGCAGGTTAGAAATATATAATAAATAGAAAGATCCTTTGAAGCATTAACATACGGAGGGATTTTGCTGTATGGGTCCACAATTCCCTGAAAGTTGGCAACATGAGCGGATAAGGTATTCAAGACAGCATATAGCATGCTTGCCTTAATGGGCTGGGGCATGGTGCATAAAAAATTGGCAAGTCTTGTTGCAGTTGTTTAGAACTTTAGTTGGCTAGATTTGAAATATTGTGTACAGTTCTGGTTGTCACACGACCAGAAGCATGTGGATGTTTTAGAGAGGGTACAGAAATGGTTTACCAGAACATTGCCTGGTTTGGAGGGTATAAGCTACGAGGAGAGATTGGACAAATTTGATTTGTCTTCACTTGAGGATGAGTGGCGATGTTTACAAAATTACGAGAGGCATGGATAGAATGAATAGTTGGAGTCTTCTTCCCAGGGTAGAAATGTTAATTACTAGGGGACATAGATTTAATGTAAAAGGGGAAAATTTCAAAGGATGTAATTTTCATTGAACTAGATATCCACTGTCTCAATATATGTTAAAGAAGGAAGAAGAAAGAAGAAAGAACAAAGAGGGCCTTTGGCCCTCAAAGCCTGCACCAATCCATATCCTCTACCTAAATTTGCTGGCTATTTTCTAAGGATCCGTATCCCTTTGCACCCTGCCCATTCGTGTATCTGTCTAGATACATCTTAAATGACACTATCATTCCTGGCCCTACCACCTCCACTGGCAATGCATTCCAGGCACCCACCACCCTCTGCGGAAAGAACTTTCTACATATATCTCCCCTAAACTTTTCCACTCTCACTTTGAACTTATGACCCCTAGTAATTGTGTCCTCCACTCCGGGAAAATGTTTCTTGCTATTCACCCTGTCTACACCTCTCATGATTTTGTAGGCCTCAATCAGGTCCCCCCTCAACCACTTTCTTTCCAATGAAAATAATCCTAATCTACTTAACCTCTCCTCATAGGTAGTGCACTCCATATCAGGCAACAGCCTGATGAACCTCCTCTGCACCCTCTCCAAAGCATCCACATCCTTTTGGTAATGTGGCAACCAGAATTGTACGCGGTATTCCAATTTTTGGAACCAAAGTCTTATACAAATATAGCAGAACCTGCCAACTATTGTACTCAATATACCATATAATTAAGGAAAGCATGTCGTATGCCTTCTTGACCACTCTACTGACCTGTGTTGCCACCTTCAGGGGACAATGGACCTGAACACCCAAATCTCTCTGTAGATCAAATTTCCCCAAGACTTTTCCATTTACTATATAGTTCGCTCTGGAATTGCATCTTCCAAAATGCATCACCTCACTTTTGTCGGGATTGAACTCCATCTGCCATTTCTCTGGCCAACTCTCCAATCTATCTATATTCTGCTATATCCTCTGACAGTCCCCTTCACTACTTGCTACTCCACCAATCTTAGTGTTATCTGCAAACTTGCTAATGCAGCAACCTACACCTTCCTCCAACTCATTTATGTATATGAGAAATAATAGTGGTCCCAGCACAAATCCCTGTAGGACACCGCTGGCCACAGGTCTCCATTTTGAGAAGCTCCCTTCCACTACTACTGTCTCCTGTTGCCCAACCAGTTCTCTCTCCATCAAGCTACAACAGTTCAGGCAGCATCCAAGGAGCTTCGAAATCGACGTTTCGGGCAAAAGCCCTTCATCAGGAATAAAGGCAGTGAGCCTGAAGCGTGGAGAGATAAGCTAGAGGAGGGTGGGGGTGGGGAGAAAGTAGCATAGAGTACAATGGGTGAGTGGGGGAGGGGATAAAGGTGATAGGTTAGGGAGGATAGGGTGGAGTGGATAGGTGGAAAAGGAGATAGGCAGGTAGGACAAGTCCGGACAAGTCATGGGGACAGTGCTGAGCTGGAAGTTTGGAACTAGGGTGAGGTGGGGGAAGGGGAAATGAGGAAACTGTTGAAGTCCACATTGATGCCCTGGGGTTGAAGTGTTTCGAGGCGGAAGATGAGGCGTTCTTCCTCCAGGCGTCTGGTGGTGAGGGAGCGGCGGTGAAGGAGGCCCAGGACCTCCATGTCCTCAGCAGAGTGGGAGGGGGAGTTGAAATGTTGGGCCACGGGGCTGCGTGGTTGATTGGTGCGGGTGTTCCGGAGATGTTCCCTAAAGCGCTCTGCTAGGAGGCGCCCAGTCTCCCCAATGTAGAGGAGACCGCATCGGGAGCAACGGATACAATAAATGATATTAGTGGATGTGCAAGTAAAACTTTGATGGATGTGGAAGGCTCCTTTAGGAGTAGGCGGCCTGTCTCCCCAATATGGAGGACCAAATTCACCTGACCTCCACACACATCATTTACTACATCCGCTGCACCCGATGTGGCCTCCTCTATATTGGGGAGACAGGCCGCCTACTTGCAGAATGTTTCAGAGAACACCTCTGGGACACCTGGACCAACCAACCCAACCACCCCATGGCTCAACACTTCAACTCCCCCTCCCACTCCACCAAGGACATGCAGATCCTTGGACTCCTCCATCGCCAGACAATAGCAACACGATGACTGGGGGAAGAGTGCCTCATCTTCCACCTAGGAACCCTCCAACCACAAGGGATAAACTCAGACTTTTCCAGTTTCCTCATTTCCCCTCCCCCCACCTTGTCTCAGTTCCAACCCTCGAACTTAGCACCACTTTCCTAACCTGCAATCTTCTTCCTGACCTCTCCGCCCCCACCCCCACTCCGGCCTATCACCCTTACCTTAACCTGCTTCCACCTATCACATTTCCATCGCCCCTCCCCCAAGTCCCTCCTCCCTACCTTTTATCTTAGCCCGCTTGACACACTTTCCTCATTCCTGAAGAAGGGCTCATGCCCGAAATGTCAATTTTCCTGCTCCTTGGATGCTGCCTGACCTGCTGTGCTTTTCCAGCAACACATTTTCAGCTCTGATCTCCAGCATCTGCAGTCCTCACTTTTTCCCTTACTTATGCTGACTTGACCTAGAGTAATCAAAGATCTATCCCTAAACTCAACATCTGCCATGTTCGTCTCCTCAGTGAATACAGAGGCAAAATATTCGTTCAGAGTCTCTCCCATTTTCTCTAACTCCATGCATATCTCTCCACCTTTGTCCTTGAGTGGACCAATATTTTCTCTCATTACCCTCTTGCTCCTGATATATGAATAAAAGGCTTTGGGCTTTTCCTTAACTCTGCCCGCTAAGGATATCTTACAACCACTTTTAGCCCTCATAATTCCTTGTTTCAGCTTGGTCCTACATTCCCAATATTCTTCCAAAGCTCCATCTGACTTCAGTCATTTAGACCTTATGTACGCATCCTTTTTCCTCTTCACTAGTCTCACAATTTCACCTGTCATCCATGGTTCCTTAATCTTGCCACTTCAATCCTTCATTTTCACAGAAATATATCTCTCTTGAACTCTAATCAACCTCTCTTTAAAAGCCTCCCATATATTGAATGTGGATTTCCCTTCAAACATCTGTTCCCAATCCACATTCCCCAGCTCCTGCAGAAATTTGGTATAATTGGCCTTCCCCCCCCAATTTAGCACTCTTCCTTTCAGACCACTCTAGCCTTTGTCCATGAGTATCCTAAAACTTATGGAATTGTGACCACTATTCCCAAAGTTATTCTCCAATGAAACTTCAGCCACCTGGCCGGGCTCATTTCTTGGATGTATGTTTGCTTGTTAAGCTGGAAGGTTCGTTTTCAGACGTTTCATCACCATACTAGGTAACATCATCAGTGAGCCTCCAGATGAAGCACTGCTGGCATAGCCCACTTTCTATTTATGTATTTAGGTTTCCTTAGGTTGTGATGTCATTCCATGTGGTGATGTCATTTCCTGTGGTGATGCCATTTCCCTCAGGGAGTGGTAAGTGGGATCCAAGTCAATGTGTCTGTTGATAGAAGGGCTCCTTCTAGGTTTCCTGACACCAGGTCCAGGATTGCCCCTTCATGTGTTGGACTACTTACATACTGCTCTAGAAAACCCTCCTGGATGCTCCTTACAAATTCTGCTCTATCGAATGCTCTAAACTAAGTGAATCCCAGTCAGTGTTGGGAAAATTAAAATCTCCTATCACCACCACCTGTTGCTCCTACATCTTTCTGTGGTCTCTCCACATATTTGTACCTTTATTTCATGCTTGCTATTGGAAAGCCTGCAGTACAACCCCAATATTGTAACCACACCCTTCCTAATTCTGAGCTCTGCCCATATTGCCTCACTGCTCGAGTCCTCCATACTGCCCTCCTTCAGCACAGCTATGACATCCTCTCTGACCAGTAATGCAACTCCTCTACCTCTTTTACTTCCCTCTCTCTCCTGCCTGAAGCATCCGTATCTTGGGACATTTAGTTGCCAATCAAGCCCTTCCCTCAACCAAGTCTCAGTAATAGCAATAGCATCATACTCCCAGGTACTAATCCAAGCCCAAAGTTCATCTGCTTTATATACTATACATCTTGTATTAAAATAAATCAGACCACCAATCCCTCTACGTTCATTCGCCACTTCCTGCCTACTCTTCCTCTTGGTCATGCTGACTCCATTATCTAGTTCCTTACATGCTTTAGTTGCTACCTACTTACTGTCCATTAACCTCCTCATTTGGTTCCCATCTCTCTACCATTTTAGTTTAAACACTCCCCAACAGCATTAGCAAAAGCACCCCAAGGTCATTAGTTCCAATCTAGTTCAGGTGTAGACCGTCCAATTTTTTCATAGTCCCACCTCCCCCAGAACCAGTCCCAATGTCCCAAAGATGACCCCTGCCTCATGCACCATTGCCCAAGCCACACATTTATCTTGAATATCCTATCATTCATACTCTGACTCACATGTGGCACTGGTAGCAATCCTGAGATTACTACCTCTGATGTCCTATTTTTTAGCTTGGTTCCTAACTCCCTAAATTCTTCACGTTTTGTACCTATATCATTGGTGTCTACATGCATCATGACAACTGGCTGTCCACCCTCCCCCTTGAGAGCTTTCTGCAGTCGATCCAAGACATCCCTGACCCCTGCACCTGGGAGGTAACATACTATTCAGGAGTCTCGTTCTTGACCAAAGAATTGCCTATTAACTCCCCTTACAATTGAATCCCCTATGATTATAGCCCTTCCACTCTTTGTCCAGCCCTTCTGGACAGCAGAGCCAGCCATGGTGCCATGAATGTGGCTACTGCTGCCTTCCCCTGGTGAGCCATCTCCCCCAACAGTATCCCAAACGGTAGACCTGTTTTGGTGGGAGATGACCACAGGGGATACCTGCACTGCCTTCTTGCTCTTTCTCTGCCATTTGGTCACCTATTCCTTTTCTCCTTCAGCAATCCTAATCTGTGATGTGACCAATTCACTAAATCCACGACCCCCTCAGCATTGTGCATGCTCCAAAGTGAGTCCATCTGCAGCTCCAGAGCCATCATGCAGTCTAACAAGAGCTGCAGCTGGACACACTTCATGCAAGTGAAGGATTCAGAGACATCAACCATGTTCCTGAGCTCCCACATTGAGCAAGAGGAGCATAACGCGGGTCTGAGATCTCCTGCCAATTTTAATCTTAAGACTTACTAAATTGAGAATAAAGTTATGAGTTGTTTACATGAAGGTGGTAAGGGCCTGAAATGCATTACCAGAAGAGGCCGGGAAGTTGGATCCAACAGTAATGTTTAAAAGGCATCTTTAAAGAGACTTGAATAGGCAGGGAATAGAGGAATACCGACTCAGTAAAGGCATAAAGCTTTTGAAAGTCATGACGTGTCAGTGCAGGCTTGGTGGACTGAAGGCCCTGTTCCTGTACTGTAATTTTTTTTGTTCTTTATTCTTTGAGTCACTGACTCAATAATATTTTGAGGGAACTAGGTTTGAAGAGCTATTTTATCCAACTGTGTAAGGGAGCTGCGTTATAATCAGTTGTTGCAATTATAAAACCAGGCTACTTTCCACCTTCTATTACAGCTGAACATATTAATTCAACTTCTGGGCACAGTAATTCCTTCAAGCCAGTATGCATGAAGATGTCATTTGCACTTGATGGTAATAGGAAAACATCTGAAAATGAAATTAGCAAAGATGAGAATTGCACAACAAAACTTCATAACAGCTTGATTCTTCTGCTACTTCTGATAGTCTGGTCCGCTCTTTGCATCTGGTGGATGTGTCATATCATTAAGACTATTGCATTTTATTCCAATCAATTTTACGTTAACAGGAAACCGTATGCAGTGAGTGAATCTGAGAGTCAAAAGATTCAGCAATGCGAGGCTTGCCAAGTATTGCAATCAAATCTCACACTTAGAGCATTTGCTTCTTCCTGAATATTAGGCAAAGCACAGGGATGCCTCCCAGTGTTTCAATGAGCTGGAGAGAAAAGAGTTCACTCCTGAAAGTTTATATTCCAACAGTTATACCTTTGCTCCATCACTGTTCCACTCCCACCTCAACACACAAATTTCAGGTGCTATGCAGTGATCTGTAAAGGGCATTACTTTTCGAATGCTATTTATTTTTGCTTTAAGTGGCAGCTTAACATTTAGAATTTTAAAATAATAATGCCATGCTAGAGAAAACAGACACAGGATACAACTGTGTAATTTGAGAATGTGTTTGGGGTATATCATTATGTATCGTGTTTACATGATTAACAACTTGGTTTGGTGTATAATTTTGGGAGAAAGTAAGGACTGCAGATGCTGGAGATTCCTGAAGAAGGACTCATTCCCGAAATGTCGATTCTCCTGCTCCTTGGATGCTGCCTGACTTGCTGTGCTTTTCCAGTATAATTTTGGGAGTCTAGATATCTGATGTACTTTCATTTGTTTAAAGTGAGTTTCTTGGGTAGACTACAATGTATTGTCCTTAACTGTCCTTCAGAAAGTGACATTGAGCTGCTGCCGTCCATCTGTATGTAAATGCACCCAAAAAGTTGTTTGGAAAGGAGTTCTAGGATTTAGATCAATACAATAATGGGATGGGCATACAGTTTTAACTCAGGACAGTGTGTGACTTGGAGAGGAACCTGCAAGTGATGATGTGTTCGTTGTATCTTCTTCACTTGTATGCCTAGGTGTAGGGATGAAGTGTTTGGAGGGTGTAAATAAAGGGGCCTTACTGAGTTGTTGCATTGCATCTTATAGGTTGGACACACCATTGTCATTATGCATTGGTTGTAGAAAGGAATGCATGTTATGACAGTGCTTTGGGCACTGATCAAGGAAGTTGATTTTTCTGAATGGTGTAAAGTTCCTTAAGTGTTTTTGTAGCTACATTCTATGACACACTTGACCTAAGGCTTGATGGATAGTCTGTAGGAATCAGGAGGTGAGTTACTAGGTACAGACTTCCACACCTCTGACCTGTTTTTGTAGCCAGAGTCTTTATATGACTAGTCCAGTTCAGTTTCTCATCAAAATTCAGTCAAATGTTGATGTTGTCATATTCAGACATGATAATTTCATTGAATGTTCAGGTAATGATTCAGTAGTCTCTTGTTTGGGACAGTCATTGCCTGAGCTTGTATGGCCATGTATAGCATATGGTCCTGAATACTGTGCAATCACCTGCTCTCATCCTCACTTTAACTTTATGATTGTTATGACATGGAGGCAAACTCCTCTGTTAATTAAACCAAACACCCAGAGAAGGTCGCCTCATAATCTATTAAAATATGAGTGACAACGAACTCCCAAATTCCACCATTTATAGAAAATAATATCTCGCTTTAAAGTGACCATTAAGCAAAAACTATTCATAAATCTAAGCCCCCCTTTCTCTTAACTGCTTACTCTCTGCTTCCAGCTCTATAACAATATGCTGTTTCTTTTTACAGTGAGTATACTTCACATGAAAAGGTATCTTTGATAGAGAGGTTTTTTTAAATTTCTTGGTAAGCAAGGTATTATATTAGCAGTTAGCTCTCTGGCTCTACAGCAGTGGCTTTCTGACCAATTTTCAAAATATCCACATTCTTATACATCTCAATATTGGATCATCTCATTGGTTTGATGTTGGCAAAATAATAAATTCAAACTTGATTGGGTTTTAGTATCCTGCGACATAATTTAAATTGGTTAAATTTGAATTGCTATCAAAACAACAACCAAAACTCGGGTATCCATTTCACAGCCAAATGTTTCTTATTTTCAATTTTCCAATTCACTCTGGGACTGCCATTTAGTCATTTCCACTGGTGCTTGTAACCTCTCAGTTCAGAACAGCATTCACTATCTCTTAAAGGTACTATACATGCCTTCAACTTCATAACAACGATGGAAGGAATTACATTGATGAAGTAATTAAGATGATCATGTCTAGGACACTACTATGAGGAACTCATTAGAGATATCCTGGGACTGGGTTGATTAAGCTTCAACGATCACAAGAATTCACCTTTGTGCTAGATAAGACTCCAATCAATAGAGATTCTTCCCTGATTCAAGTTTTATTAGGCCACCTAGATGGTATACTCAGTTAAATGCTATCTTGATGTCAAAGGCATTTGTTGTCACCTCCTTCTTGAACAAAACTCCATCTTTCATGTTATAACCAAGGTTGTGATAAGCTCTTAAGTCTGGCAGAAGCCAAATTGAGCATTGCTGGTCAGGTTTATGATGGCTGATTGCTAGTTAATAACACTCCTTCACCACTTTGGTAATCATCAAATATAACCTTATGGGGCTATAAATAGTTGGATTGGAATGTCTTGCTTTTCTGTGGACAGGATATATCCAGGCAGTTCTCCACATTGTTGAATAGCTGCCATTATTGAAGATGGACTGGAACAGCCTGACTTGGAACTTAGCTAATTCTTGAGCACATCTTCAGTCCTACTCCTGGACTCAGTACTTCTTTCATTATCCAATCTCTTCAGCTATATTTTGTATCAAGCAGAGTGAATGATGTTGGCTGAAAACTGGTATTGAGATGCTGGGGTCCTCGAGGAGAGTCCAAAATGGACCATCAACTGCACACTTCTGGCCAACAATGCTCTGAGCTTTGTCTTTTATAAGGTCATACTGTAATCCATGAGCATTTTGTATCAAGATGTTGCTTGGACTTTCTCTTCTGATTATGTATTTAATTGTCCCCCACCATCCATGACTGGATGTGGCAGAACTGAAAAATTCTGATCTGATCTTTTGGTTGGTAGATCTCTCTTCTGTTTATGGCATACAGTTTCCAATATCTAACACGATGTCATCCTGGGTTGTAGCTTTAGCTGTTCAGCATTTTATTTTTTAATTAGGCCTGGAACTGTTCTTGACAAACTCCTCTACAATTCTCATTGATTCAGTTTTGCTCCTCTGGCTTGATGGGAATGACTGAATGAAGAATATGTTGGAACACGAGATTATAGACTGGATTTGATGGTCCACGGCATCCCATAGAAGCCCAGCGTTGAACAATTATATCATTGTAATCCATCCCATTTGCTGTAGCATTACAGTCACACAATGCAATGGAGAGCATCTTCAGTACAAAGGTGGAAACTCATCTTCATCAAATTGGTCATTCCTATCTATGGAGTCATGAACAAATGCATCTGCAATAGGTAGTCTAGTGAAAATGAAGTCAAGTTGAATTTTTCCTCTGACTAGTTCCCTGCAGCAGACCCAGTCTGGAAGATATTCCCTTTGGGATTTTGCTTGGCCAGTAGTCTGTCTATCAAGGCAGTCTTGGTAATTGGCCTTTAAACTTACCACCACATCCAGAACCCTTTGCCCTTGCCACTCTTAGTGTGACTTCCAGCTGGAGTTCAACAATGAGAGGTCCTGTTACATTGGTGGAAGGATGTATGTGGTAATCAGCGGGAAATTTGTTATCCATGTTTAACTTGATCCCATGAATCTTTATAAGACCGGGTGTCCATGCTGAGGGTTCCCAGAGCCACTCCCCCAATCCTTTCCTTTGGATTGTACGTCCCGGTGCTGTTGAAGGTGGGACTGCGTTGTCCGTGAAACAAGGTATATCCAGACACAGTGATGGAGCATTCTGGCAAGTTGTCTCAGAGGTATGCTTCAGTGAGTCTGGCTGTATGGAGCTTTGCTTGACACACCTTTGGGATAAATTTCCCAATTTTGGCATAAGCCCTCCAATATGATCAGTGCGTAGAACATTTTGGAATCCACTGGGGAGAATGTAACTTTGGTGTTACTAGTGACTAGGTTGGACCCACCCAAATTTTTTTCTTATTCAGGTATTCCTGTAGCAGTTTGATATAAGTCTTAGAGTCATCAAAATATATAGCACAGAAGAAGGCTCTTCAACCCATTGCATACATGCTGGTCAAAAATGACCACCTAAGGGAATGCCTTGCTTGAGTATTTCACAGAACACTTCAGAGTCAGCCACTTGGCTTTGAGTCTGGAGTCACCTGTCAATCAACCTGGTAAAGATGGCAGATGTCTTTTCCTGACGGACATTAGATTAGCATTAATGACACTCGGTTCCATTCATAATTTTCATTTCTGAGAATAGCATTTTGTTTCAGATTTATATATCTAATTGAATTCAAGGCTGGAGGTTGGAGTGGTCTCCAAAGCATTATTCTGTAATCTGGATTACTAAATAATTGCTATCAGCATTAAAAAAATTCCCAGAATTGTCTTTAGTTGGAAGCCAGAAAATGTTTAACCGCAGTTTTGAAAATGTTTACATGTCTTATAAACAGATTATACACTGGGAAACACAGTCTATGGAGATGATTCCACTTATGAGTGAGAATTCCATAATCCATGACTGATTTCATTGTAAATTGTGAAACTTATTTTCTCCCCTGTGCATTGCAATATTTATATCTTTGTTCTGGGCTCATTATCTGAACTAACACCAGTTAAGCACAATCTTCCACATTAGAAACAATGAAACATAAAAATAGGCACAGGAGTAGGCCATTTGGCACTTCGAGCCTGCACCACCATTCAACATGATCATTACTTTCAATGCACGGGTAGAATTCTTTGCACAAGTCTGAATTTTTAAGGCTTGGAAGCATCATTGCATCACATTTTAGTTTAACTTGCAACTAAATATGAGTTTTATATCCATTTCTAAATGGCTACATTAAAACCTCTGACTTTGGTATTTCAGTCATATTCATACATCCAGAAACACAATGTTGGATGGATTTGTAACATCTTCACATTAATTTGCCTTCTACTTTTCAATATAATGACATTTTCTTGATTTCACTAATTTGAAAGCTGTTGCTTGACATCCATGGTTTAAACAATTAAATTTGTGCGCATCCTCACATAGAGGATGCGCACAAACTTTAAAAATTAATGTTGTTCTTACTTTATAGCTTTTTCTCTTTATTCTTGCAATGATCAGCACATACTGTTTGGTTAACAATTGATTTGTGAGTAAGCGTATTTTGCACATGTATAATGTGTGCAGTGTTGATTCTTGATGAATCAGGAAAGTTGTATTCTTGCTCTCTTGCATTCTAATGGTCAATGTCATAATAATCATTGAGTTTTGGTATCATGGCCATGATAGCTGTCTCAGGATGGGACATTCCCCCTGCAGACTTGAGGTCAGAGAAAAGGCCGTTGCTCCTCTCCTAACTGTTCAGTTGGAGGAAGACAGAATGGATCTTACTGAAGAGTCAATTTAGGTCTTGCACCAACTTTTGAGTAAGTAAGTGAGATACATTATGCTGCTCAATAACTCTGTTAGTTCCCCATTGAGATTTCCAAACTTGTTGACTATTTTCAGTATTCATGCAGTAATTATTTAGACAGGGGAAGGAACATTTCAAGTATTCTTCAAAAACATTGTTCAAGGTCACTTTCTCTTTGGCCTGAAATTCTGGCCAATGTCTTGAAAGTACCCTCATTTTATTTGAGATTTTTTTTGCCTTTCGCTGAATGTTTATTTTTACCACTTTGTAGAGTTCTCCTAAAAAAGTAGAGCATCACATTACCCAAATAATCAAGTAACAGAATCCACACTGAGTTAAACAGATATCCATAAACATTATCAATATAGTTGTCAAGCTAAAAAAAAAGATCTGATAAGGCAGAAGGCAACTTTCCAGAGCAAGCAAAGGTTATACAATGGAAAGAATAAAAATTTTCTTCAGAACTAAATGTACAAACAATGACAGAGGATGTTCCCTAATCACTGTCTGAATTGATAAAGATACTGAGATATTGAGTTAGCCTGAAAACAGAAGAACGACAATGGCAGACATGTCACACCACAGAAACAGAATGAACAGCTGAGACCACCAAGATTCCAATGTCTGTGAACATGAAAGAAAATACACAGAAGAGGTACAAAGAAATCAAAGAAAGAAGGATTCCAGAATTTCTTTGCAGACACTGCAAAATAAAACTAAGCCAAAGGTGACATAGTTATTCTGGAAGACCACATGGATAGTGATGAAGGAATGAAGGTCAGTGCAGAATGTAACCTCTCCTCATCCACACTCCACATGTACTCACAGAATTGAACAATATGCAAGGAAGATATTTCATTAAAACAAGGAGGGAATCTGGGTCCAAGTTTCAGTCTACAATATTTTGAAGGACATTTGCCAGTATCAACAGACACCTAAAAGATTTCAGTACACTAATGATTCAGAAACAAACAAGGGTGAACAAAGGGGTGAGAGAGGGGAGGTGAAGTTATTGTATGCACAAAACACAAAGAACTTAGGCAACTGGGAAAACATACCACAGAAAGTATAGCTAACAAGATGATTTGATGACATTATAGACACACTGTACTGTATGGTACATAACAAAGCCACACAGCAAACAATCTATTAAGCAAATCTGTGCAGCTTGCAACTTTGTTCAATGTCAAAATTATGGGAGTAACTGAGCAACATATTTGAAATAAGGAGGTAGATAGTAGCATGAATGACAAACAACTTGAGACATGAATAGCTAGTAGCCCAAGAGACAAAAGACAAAATAATGGGATGAAAATTTGCAAAGGCTGGAATGGTAAAACTTAAAGTATACAAAGGGGAGAATCTAAACAGATATATATCAGAAATGCACAAAAATGTACTAATTATACAGACAAAGAAAATATTGCACATAGGAATAAACACAGACAAATCCAAACAAAGACAATAATAGCATAAATTAAGAAGTCATGGGGATTATCAAAATTTGAAAAAAATTCTTAAAAACCAATGCGATCAAAATTGCCAGTATAAATACAGACAAAAAGTTGATAAATATTTAATTCAGAAATTCAATTACTGCAACATTCCACCAAACCAAAAGGCAGTATCAACATTTACAGCATACTCACAAGAACGTATATCAAACATTGTTATCTTCAATACCGAGAAGACAAAATCAATAACTGTAGAGAAAGATTGACGGTAATATTATTCACAAACATCTATACTAAAAGGGCATCAAGCTCACTTCAATTACAAACATCTGACCCCTTGACTTGGTATTAACACTGGAGTTTCAGCAACACAAACAGGTGATGGAGAATATTGGAAAAGCTGATCAGCTAGACTCAATACTCACAAAAGTGCAATTTTACCTGTCCTAATTAATGTTAGTCTTCTATTCAGTCAATAATTATTCAAGACAGAAAATGTAGAAGATAGCAGAAATCAATTGGGTTTCATGTGCTTAAAATTATGTACAAGACAGTATTAGATGAATAAAACCAAACAAAGTTTCCCTTTTTAATGACTAACTTGATTCTCAACAACAATTTGCAGATATCCTTTCCGCTATCAGTCCTATGTTATCATGAACAAAAGCAATAACATAATACTGATACTACTTTTCAGCTCAGCTATCATGCATTGGAGTCATGATTTGGAGATGCCGGTGTTGGACTGGGGTGTACAAAGTTAAAAATCACACAACACCAGGTTATAGTCCAACAGGTTTAATTGGAAGCACACTAGCTTTCTTCATCACCTGATGAAGGAGCATCACTCCAAAAGCTAGTGTGCTTCCAATTAAACCTGTTGGACTATAACCTGGTGTTGTGTGATTTTTAACTTTATGCATTGAAGCGATTGCATGATATGACCCTCACAAGAAGAGCAACTTTGCAAAGCTTAGGCTTCAGATCTATTATAATAACTTGAAACTTGAAAGGGTTCAGATGAAACTTGAAAGGGTTCAGAAAAGATTTACAAGGATGTTGACAGGGTTGGAGGATTTGAGCTATAGGGAGAGGCTGAACAGGCTGGGGCTGTTTTCCCTGGAGCATCAGAGGCTGAGGGGTGACCTTATAGAGGTTTACAAAGTTATGAGGGGCACGGATAGGGTAAATAGACAAAGTCTTTTCCCTGGGGTCGGGGAGTTCAGAACTAGCAGGTATAGGTTTAGGGTGAGGGGGAAAGATATAAAAGGGACCTAAGGGGCAACCTTTTCAAACAGAGGGTGGTACGTGAATGGAATGAGCTGCCAGAGGAAGTGGTGGAGGCTGGTGCAATTGCAACATCTAAAAGGCATTTGGATGGGTATATGAATAGGAAGGGTTTGAAGGGATTTGGGCTAGCTGCTGGCAAGTGGGACTAGATTGAGTTAGGATGGCTGGTCGGCATGGACGGGTTGGAATGCTGTACATCCCAATGGCTCTATAACTGATAGAAAATCTCAAGTGATAGTTGCCTAAAATTCACTTTCACCAAATGATGAATTCTAAAAGTAAGTTGTGAAGTTACTCCTTCTCATCAATACTGTTTAAATTGCAAATTATGTTCAGTTCAATCGTCCTTAATCCACATGGAAGAGAACGTATGGGATAAAAGGTTCTTTTTTGGTGTCCCGCAGGGTTCAGTGTTGGGGTCTCAGTTGTTCACTTTGTATATTAATGATCTGAATGAAGGGACTGGGGACATTCTGGCGAAGTTTGCCAATGATACAAAGTTAGGTGTTAGGCAGGTAGTTCTGAGGAGGTGGGGAGGCTGCAGAAAGATTTAGACAGTTTAGGAGAGTGGTCCAGGAAATGGCTGATGAAATTCAACGTGAGCAAATGCGAGGTCTTGCACTTTGGAAAAAAGAATACAAGCATGGACTATTTTCTAAATGGTGAGAAAATTCAGAAAGCCAAAGTACAAAGGGATCTGGGAGTGCTAGTCCGGGATTCTCTAAAGATTGACTTGCAGGTTGAGTCCATGGTTAAGAAAGCAAACGTAATGTTGTCATTTATCTCAAGAGGGTTGGAATGTAAAAGCAACAATGTACTACTGAGACTTTGTAAAGTTTTAGTTAGGACCCATTTAGAATACTGTGTCCAATTCTGGGCCCGCGCCTCAGGAAGGACATACTGGCACTGGAGCATGTCTAGCGGAGATTCACACGGATGGCCTAAAATACGATGAACGGCTGAGGATCCTGGGATTGTATTCATTAGAGTTTAGAAGGTTGAGGGGAGATCTAATAGAAACTTACAAGATAGTGCATGGCTTAGAAAGGGTAGGCACTGGGAATTTGTTTCTGTTAGGCGGGGATACTAGGACCGGTGGGCACAGCCTTAGAATTAGAGGGGGGTCAATTTAGAACAGAAATGAGGAGACATTTCTTCAACCAGAGAGTGGTGGGCCTGTGGAATTCATTGCAATGGAAGCCAGGACGTTAAATGTCTTCAAGACAGAGATTGATAAATTCTTGATGTCGCAGGGAATTAAGGGCTACGGGGTGAGTGCGGTTAAGTGGCATTGAAATGCCCATCAGCCATGATTGAATGGCAGACTCGATGGGCCAAAACGCCTTACTTGCACTACTATGTCTTATGGTCTTATGATCTTATTAAAATATTAAATTTTATAAAATAAGAAATTGCATCATTTTTCCATCTGATAACCTTATTAAAAATTCTGTTGCACTTTTATGTCAACATTTAAGGCAAAGCTTTATTTCAATTTTACAATGTAATTTCTATCTACATACAGTTATTAATAAGTTTATTAAATTACTTAAAAGAAAACCTTTACTTTTTCAGTAACAGAAGTTTCTAAATCAAGCTTTCAAACAAAACATTTGCAAAATATTAGATATTTCCCAATATCAAGAGTAAACTTGTGAATTACTTTATGTTTAATTTATTTCTTTAGGACTCTACTTTCTCTTAAAAGCTTTGACTTTGATTATTTTTGTCAGAACAACTGGAGAAAGTGTCTAAACATATCAGTTCATGCTGAATATGTAGGGTATGAAATTCAACCGTGTAGTGTTAGCCTCCTTTTCTAGGGGTCACAATGCACTTTCTGTAGTTTTCTACATAGTTCAAGAAGCATTCTACTAGGATTTGAACATCGGAATGTTTATCAGGTGAAATTTAATACCTATCCTTATGGTGAGCTTTTGGTGTAAGTAAACTGAGGTATACTTCTCAGCAGCGAATGTGCACTCCATTTCATTCTTGCCTCCATCTTGATCAAGTCCATGAGCAGATACTTCTGTTGACCATCCTGCCTAGCTATCAACTGAGACCTTCAATAGTTCCATCCTAAATGTGCGTGGTTTCAATCAAGTGTCTGGTTGGGGTGACTACCATTCAGGGAGGATGGTACCCATTGTTTAAAGGTCTACCTGACGGCCTTGTATTAGGAAGGAGTCCTGCTGAGATCCACATACATAAACTTGCTGCTGATTCCCCTCTCACCCCTCCACTTAGACTCTCCTCCCACAGCTATCATTGACCTGTGACTTGGGATACAGAAATAATTTTAAGTCTTGAGTGAGTATCATATGATCACCAGGGTCAGCTGGATGGCTGGTTTGTGATTTGATAAGACTGAGGCTTTGGATGTGGGATTGGGGGAGCTGGGTGTCAGAGAGGTTGCAGCTTTTCAAGGTCAGGCAAGGAGGAACAAAGTTGGGTGCATAACCACTTAGATTGGGGGCCTGAATATACACAGCCTTTCAATAGTTATTTTAAAGTAAAATGATTCCTGCAACCAACAATATCATTCCACAGGCAGCTTTGTGTTCCTGTCGATTGACTCATTCATTGGTTTATTAATAAGCTCAATTGCCCAGTAATTACTTTTTTATAAACTAGGTTGCATCAACGAAATAATCTCCTACTTGTCTACCTTTTTATGCTGAGCAGGTTGGGGATAGGTGAAATGGTGATGTTTGCGGATGCTCAGTTTTAATTGCTCAGTTCTTAGTGCCCATACTTCACTTGCCTCGACCACAAGTTCCGTAATTCTCTTACCAAACTTGTTTCTTTTCCCCCTTAAAGTGTTTCCTGAAACCTACCTCTTTGATCAGGCTAGTGAAGGTGAGATTGTAGTAGTTACAATCACTGAACTAATAAGCCAGCTCTCCAGGTTTGTTCTCCGAGAACATGATTCAAACCCATCATGGCAGCTGGTGGAAATTAACATCAATTAATAGATCAGGAGTAAAAAGCTTGTCTCTCTAAGGGAACCATGAAGCCATTGATGATTGTCATTAAAGCCCATCTGATCTGGTCTTTGCCTGGTCTGGCCTAAATGTAATTCTAGACCCACAGAAATGTGGTTGAATCTTAACTGTCTGCTGCCATGGCCCTAACAAACCACCCACTTCAAAGGCAATTCAGGACAAGCAAAAAATGTTCTCCTTGTTACTGATCCCCATATCCCATGAAGAAAAACAACAAAAAAATGATATCTGCTCTAGAATCCCCTTAAGTGGGTTCATGTATAATTTTGCTTCATAGTTCTCCTGTGAAACATGACCTTGGAGTCACTACATAAATCCAAATTGTTGTTGTAACCAACGTACATGGTTACAAATGTTATAATACTTTTGTTGCTTCTCACCTTTCCCACAAGGCACCAAATGTCCCTTAAAATCCACTCATAGTTGCTTGGCAGCCGATGCATTTTTTTGCAGAGAATAACCCTGTGGCCTCACAACCACATTCTGTTTTACAGATTTTGGCGATACTGGATAAATTGCTTCTTATGCATGCATACTGGAGTTTAAAATTCCTTTGAAATTTTGACATTTCCCATGGGAAAGCAAAACATAAAAGTTACTTTCCCTCTGAAAAAAACAACATCATATTTTCCTGTTGACTTCTACTGTTGGGAATTCAAATCTTTCAGAATTTTTAAACTAAAAGTCTTCTATACTGACCTAGGAGACAAACATTTATAACATGATTCACTTTTAAAAAAAAATCTGTGTAAATCATTGCAACATTTGATCTTGCCTTGCGAAGAGTGCTCCCATTTGGGAACATTGCCCCATTTCCTTGCACTTAACATGTATATAAAGCAGAATATAACAATTTTGTGTTTATATTTATGTTGCTGGCAGGCTCCTTTTCATCACTTAGTTAACTAAACAATCTCAAAATATAACCTTAACATCATGATATCTAAAATATTCTTTTTTTATTTTGGTGGTCAAAGCTTATCTCAACAGTATGAGACAACAATACATGAAAGCTGACCATAAATACCTACTTTGGGATAATTTTACAGTCATTCTCCTTTGGAAAATAAAATTAGAAGATGTCTATTATATTGGTACGATGCTCTAAATTAACACCAGTCAATGGTACACTTCATTCCTAGTTTTGAAACCTGTACTTCTTTCATTTCTTACTTGACGCATTGGATTCAGTGGCTGAGAGTCAGTCTAGAACTGAAGGTTATCAAAGCATAAACAAGAATGAGAATCTGCATTGCCTGTTACTGATGCTATCCTTAAACACATTTAATTTCTAACTGTGATGTGCAAGCCAACTGAGTTATGTATTCTTTACAGAAGGTCTGCAGGTAACTCCTTGCTCTTGTCCACTAAGGCACTGTTAATCATGGCTGGTGATTGCATGAGATACCCTGATTAAACTTTCTTCAATTGCTTCCCTGGCATGATTACCAATTGGAATTTGTCCTCCAATAGCTTATTTTAATTGCCTTCCTCCTCACTTCTTCCTCAAAAAGTGCTTCCCCAATTACACTTTTCCAAATGAAAACATTATCCAAGGGCAATCTAACCATTACCATTCCCAACAGATTTGCCAAAAATACTTCCCATTGTGCAGAACAATCTCCTAAACATAATTTTCTTAACTAGACCAGCAGAACTTACAAGTCCCTCAAAGAGTTTCTGTCTTATTACATATGTCTCAGCACTCACACAAAGGGACATCCTAGAGAAGCATTTCCCAAACTATACATACACAGTGACTTTCCTGAACAGTTCCTTCCTCCAAAGATTCCTTGGCAGTGTATGACAAATCTCACTCCGCTCTCTGTGGGGACTATTCACTTTTGATGTGATTACAATAGCATAACATTGCAGTCTAATCTCTTAAATTCCTAAAACACCAGAAAACAAGCTTTTCTGGCTAGTTCTGTTAGACCCAACTCTGATTGGCTCACCTTGAATTTTCTAACCTGCTTCCATGCATATCCCTGTTCAGATTGCAATAAGTATTTACTTTCTCATTTACATACCCAGCAGTGAAACATCAAAGGCTACTTGAAAAATGGATAATACCATGAAGTATAAACCTCTGGGTCAAAGTTGCAGTCTTATTAATGTATATTTATCTCTGTGACCTCTTCATCATTTCCAGCACTACCCCCACCCTCTTTCTTCTACAGTATTTACCACTCAATCCTTCACCGTTATATGTGAAACTCTTCATTTTGATGTAGAATCTCATTTTGTCGCCTGACTTCAGTAACACATGCCTGTGACTTATGGGCTTATTTTCTCATAAGGAACTTAAATGCTTAAGGTATGAGCATACTGATCCAACTTTGCAGTGAATTTCTTCACTAATTTTGGCTTGATATTGGGCTTGGGAATATTGGTAGAGCATTCACCAGCTACTTCAGCAAAGATCTTACAGTTACTTGTCGGCACACTAAAGAGTTTTTCTAACATTACTTGGTGATTAACACCATTTCTGATGTCATTCTGAGCACTTGTTTGCTGGTTAAAATCCTACCTGATGCAGGGTACATAGGGCAATAGTGTGGAGGAAGCAGTTGCAATGGAATGAAGAAAGAAAGGAAACTGCTAGGCATAATTGAAAAGACAACCAAAACTGTCTATGTTGTGTCAAATATTATAGTTTGTCAAGCATGTTTTGACACTAATAGAATAACAGGAGCACAAACAAACTCAGTAGCTTCCTCATTAAATTCAACAGTCATTTTGGACAAAGTATTAACAACATGTTGATGTAACAGCAGTATGGTTACACAGATGATATTTATTCAATTGTAGTGTACTGCACACAATGAGTTGAATAGTGGACAAGCGCTAGATTAAAGGGCTATATTTGGAAAAAGAAAACATTAATAGAATGGGTGTGGAGTGCTCCAAAGCCGAACAGGTGATTAGAGGGTGATTAATCCTTCACCTGCCCATCATGCTTGAATGCAAAACTTGTCAATATTCAGCTTAGTCAGTAAGTGGATTGTCAGGCTGTAGCTGAAAATAAGATTCACAATGTCTTTGTGTAAAGTAATGCCCACGACAAAGGAGAACTTAAAGATGAATACTTTATCACCTGATTTTCCAAGTAAGCTGGAACAGGTAATTGAATGTTTTGAGAGATTATAGGAGTGTAGCTTGTGATTCCTGTTCATTAAAACTGGAATTATTGGATTAAAAAGTTATGATTTCTCAAGAGAGACTTCCTGGGTTCATCTGTCAACCATGCAAGGACTGACAGACCACAGAATCCCAGCACCCATCCCTCATATCCCTATCTCCAACACTGGCATTCTGCAAGGGTAGCTGTCAAAACCAGAAAAGTATCCTCTCCCTCTGAAGTTAGTGAGCAGCATCTTTTAAAGGCTACTTGGCATTAATGTCTATATTGTTAGTTGCTCAATGTATCAGTAATTTGTTCGAAGTTTATTCTGAAACACACTGGACTAGATTTTCATCAAAGAGGCAGGAGTTTACCTAACATCATGATCCCACCTCTGTCTGACTGTGCCAGCAGACAAAGTATCATTTCTTGGAGCATTGGATGACTTAAAGTCAATCACATTAGATTCCCTACAGTGTGAAAACAGGCCCTTTGGCCCAACATGTCCACACCGACTCTCTGAAGACTAACCCACCCAGACCCATTTCCCTCGGACAAATGCACCTAACACTATGGGCAATTTAGCATGGCCAATTCACTTGAACTGTACATCTTTGGACAATGGGAGGAAACTGAAGTACCTGGAGGAAACCCATACTGGCATAGGGAAAATGTGCAAACTCCACACAGTCACCCAAGGCTGGAATTGAACCTGTGTCCCTGGTGCTGTGAGGCAGCAGTGCTAACCACTGAGCCACTGTAAGACAGAGACTGTGATGAACTGATATGAAGGCAGCCAAGTTAAAGACCCATGTCCATACCCAAATATGTCAACCCAGTTCACTCTACCTTGGAAGCTCATGCCCCATTCAATCTCCCACATTCTAATCCACAATTTGGTCACTTAAAATCCACTTTATAAACTGAACTCACATGAACGATAATAAGCATTTGTTTAACAGCTAATATATCTATCAATGTAAACAAATATGATTTGAATAGGTACAAAAATGTTATTATCTTCAGAAGTTCAAAGATTTACCAAAATTAAGAAACTCACATTCTCTCAGTTAGCTGTGTATACACACTCTGTAAGATATCATCCATTCAACACCATTGAAAGCACCCTAAATTTTATTCCTCTTGAATATTTCAAACAGCCAAATAGATGGCATTACAATTCTGCAAGAAATTAGTGACAGCAATGAAGAATCTTTAAACAATTAGCTCTGGATCTCATATTAGTTTACATTTCCAACAGTAGGCATTGCAATATAATACTTTATCCCATGGATAACCAATTGTAATGCATCTGAAACATTTTCAACTTATACAATGTAGTTCTTTCACTTAACAGCATATCTGTTGGGAATGCTGGATGGTGAGAGAAATTAAGATCTTGTTCAAGAAAGAAGAAGGAAGCATATGTCAGGTATAGACATCAGGGATTGAGTGAATTCCTAGAAGAGTATAAAGGCAGTGGAAGTATACTTAAGAGGGAAATCAAGAGGACAAAAACAAGACATTATATAGCTTTGGCAAATAGGGTTAAGGATAATCTAATAGGATTCTATAAATACATTAAATACAAAAGAGTGATAAGGTAATAAAGAGAGAATCAGGTCCCTTAAAGATCAGCAAGGAACTGCAGGAGATGGGGTAGATACCAAGCAAGTATTTTGTGTCAACTTTTATTGTGGAGTAGAATATGGAAATGAGAGTCTTTGTGGAAATAATTAGCAACATCTTAAAAAATGTCTATATTACAGAGGGGTAGGTGCTAGATGTCTTAAAGCACATAAAGGTGGATAAATCCCCAGGACCTGATCAGGTGTACCCTAGAACTCCGTGGGAAGCTAGGGAATATGATTGCTGAGCCTTTTGCTGTGATATTTGGATCATCAGTAGCCACAGTTGAGTTGCTAGAAGACTGGAGGTTGGCTAACATGGTACAACTATTTAAGAAAGATGGTAAGGAAAAGCCAGGAAACTATAGACCGGTGAGCCTGACATCGGTGGTGGGCAAGTTATTGGAGGGGATCCTGAGAGACAGGATGAACATGTATATGGAAAGCTAAGGACTGATTAGGGATAGTCAACATGGCTTTCTACGTGGGATATTGTGTCTCACTAACTTGATTGATTTTCTTGGAGAAGTAACAAATGAAGTTGGAGCATTGGACGTGATCTATATGAACCTCAGTAAGGCATGCAACAAGATTCCTCATGGTAGATTGGTTAGCAAGATTAGATCACATGGAATAAAGGGAGAAATAGCCATTTGGATACAGAACTGGCTTGAAGGTAGGAGACAGAGAGTGATGGTGAGGGTGCTTTTTAGACTGTTGACCTCTGACCAGCGGTATGCCGCAAGGATTGCTGCTGAGTCCACTGCTTTTAGTTATTTAGCTAAATGATTGTATGTGAACATAGGAGGTATAGTTAGTAAGTTTACAGATGACACTAAAATTGTTAATGTAGTGGACAGCGAAGAAGGTTATCTCAGGGACCTTGAGGTCAATGGGCTAAGGAGTGACAAATAGAGTTTAATTTTGATAAATATGAGGTGCTGCCCTTTGAGAAGGCAAATCAGGGCAGAAATTGTACATGTAATGGTAAGGTCCTGGGGAGTGTTGCTGAACAAAGAGACCTTGGAGTGCAGGTTCATAGCTCCTTGAAAGTGGAGTCGCAGGTAGAGAGGATAGTGAAGAAGGCATTTTGGAAGCTTGCCTTTATTGGTCAGAGTATTAAGTATAGGAGTTAAGAAGTCATGTTGCGGCTGTACAGGACATTGGTTAGGTCACTTTTAGAATACTGTGTTCAACTTTAGTCTCCCTGCTGTAGGAAGGAAATTGTGAAACTTAAAAAGGTTCAAAAATGATTTACAAGGATTTTGCCAGCATTGGAGGCTTTGAGCGATAGGCAGAGGCTGAATAGACTGAGACTATTCTCCATGGAGTATTGAAGGCTGAGTGGTTACCTTATAGAGGTTTATACAATCATGAGGGGCATGGATAAGGTGATTAGCCAAGGTCTTTTCCACAAGGAGGGAAGTCCAGAACTGGAGGGCACAGGTTTAAGGTGAGAGGGGACAGATTTTAAAGGGACCTAAGGGTCCCTTTCAATCTTTTTCATGCAGAAGATAGTGTATGTATGGAATGAACTGCCAGAGGAAGTGGTGGAGGCTGGTATAATTACAACATTTAAAAGGCATCTGGATGGGTACATGATTAGCAAGGTTTAGGGAGATATGGGCCAAATACTGGCAAATGGGATTAGATTAATTTAGATTAATTTAGGATAACTAGTTGGTATGCACGAGTTGGATTGAAGGGTTTGTTTCCATGCGGTAAAGCTCTATGACTCCATGACTATGTTATTAGAAATAAAAACCTATAGTCACGTTAGTTAATTGGCAATCACTTTTTTGAATCATAGATGTACCATCATCCATTTCAACGAAGTAAAAACAATGACTGCAGATGCTGGAAACCAGATTCTGGATTAGTGGTGCTGGAAGAGCACAGCCATTCAGGCAGCATCCAAGTAGCTTCGAGATTCCTGATGAATGGCTTTTACCCGAAATGTCGATTTCAAAGCTACTTGGATGCTGCCTGAACTGCTGTGCTCTTCCAGCACCACTAATCCAGAATCCATCATCCATTTCAGTCAATATGGATATAAATCAGTCCACAACATTTCATAATGAGTTTTAAAGGAGGCAGCAACATGTTCACACCCCAGCTACACCTTTCCCATCTCCAATTTATGATCCACACCTTGACTCCGCAAGTATGATTATGAATTCAAAACAAAACTGTCTCAATGAAAATTCAGGAATTCCAAAATGCACAGAGTCATAGAGATGTACAGCATGGAAACAGACCCTTTAGTCCAACTCGTCCATGCCGGCCAGATATCCCAACTTAATCTAGTCCCACTTGCTAGCACCCGGCCCATATCCCTCCAAACCCTTTCTATTCATATACTAGTTCAGATACCTCTTAAATGTTGCAATTGTACCAGCCTCCACCCCTCCCTTTGGCAGCTCATTCCATGCACATACCACCTTCTGTGTGAAAAAGTTGCCTCTTAGGTCTCTTTTATATCTCTCCCCTCTCACCCTAAACCTATGTCCTCTAGTTCTGGAGTCCCCAATCCCAGGGAAAAGACTTTGTCTATTTATCCCCTCATGATTTTATAAACCTTCACCTTCTCACCTCTCATCCTCTGATGCTCCAGGGAAAACAGCCCAGCTTATTCAACCTCCCTCTTTCGCTCAAATCCTCCAACCCTGGCAACATCCTTGTAAATCTTCTTTGAACCCTTTCAAGTTTCACAACATCCTTCCGATAGGAAGGAGACCAGAATTGCATTCAATATTCCAAAAGTGGCCGAACCAATGTTCTAAAGAACAGTGGCAAAATCTTCTAAATGGCAATGTGTGGGTATAATGACCCATCCACTTTTGTGCTCTGCTGAAAATAGCCAGAGTCAAAAAATAAAGATGGAATTCTGTCTTTGCCACTCAGAAACCATTAGTTTTTTTAAAATCTTGAATATATATGGTTCTGAAATGGACTCAGTCTGGCATATTATGTCAACCTCAGCAGAGTTCTTGAGCTCTTGTATGTCAATCAAAATATTGTGGATTCAAATCCTACTCCAGAAGCTAAGCAGATACTTTGGGGCAATGTAAGGGAATATAGCACTGTCAGAACCACTATCATTCAGATAGTTATCAGATAAATCAGTGACCCAGTCTGTTCTCTCTTCTGGCTGAAAAAGTTTTCAAAGAAGAGCAAGGAAATTCTCTCATTGTCCTGGCCAAATGCAATAAAGCATTTCATCTAGCCATTAACTCATTGTTATTTTTGGGAGATTGATGTGTAATAATTATTTGCCATGATTCATAATTTACAAATGAGTACACTCCAAAAAATGCTGCATTGTCTGTAAAACACTTTGAGGCGCCCTGAGGTTGCTTTAATAATATACCATTTTGATTGCATGAAGTAGATTATTCTGGTCAGCAATTGTTTCCTGTCTGAATCTGCTAAACTATTTCATGAATTTACAAATATAGTGTTTTAAATGCATCAGTACCATCTTGCTACTGCTCAATACTCCTAGTTTTTTTTGTGAATTTTAACACATTATTCAAATATTTGAAAGGTTAAAGATAATTGTTAACTCATAAAAGATCTCATGAGCTCTTTCATTACCAAAGACAGTGAGCAAAATGGCAATTTCTTTGATTTCAACATATCACTTCACATCTGCAAGTCAAAGTTTTAATCAGCTTCAGTGAAAACTTGAACTAGAAATAGAAAAATGGATTGGTAAACTTCCAATGTATGGAACTTCCAACCTACCGTATGGTAGAGAGTGTGGTGCTGGAAAAGCACAGCAGGTCAGGCAGCATCTGAGGAGCAGGAGAATCGATGTTTTGTGCAAAAGCCCTTCATCAGGACCCCAAGACATCGATTCTTCCACTCCTCAGATGCTGCCTGACCTGCTCTGCTTTTCCAATACCACACTCTTGACTCTGATCTCTAGCATCTGCAGTCCTCATTTTCTCCTGTCTGTATAGTACGCACTGCAATTGATCTGAATTGAATGTGTGGGATACAGTACTGCTGATTTATTCAGGACATGGACATGCTATAAAAATCACCAATTCATTTGCTTTTCAAATATTTTAGGAACAGAAACCACAATTTTAGTTGAAGATAGTGGTCCTATGGCTGAGCTGAAAAGTCAGTGAACAGCCTATGTCTGCTTTGCAGGGGCACCTCATGACAATTTAAAAGCTGTTGGGCCATTAAATTGGTTCAAGGCAGGATTTATACCCCAAATGTATAGATGCCTGTCTCCGAGAGGCACTGGCCTATATACTGATATATAGTATACCAAAAAATTGTTTTGTGAAAGGACTCCATACAATATCTATTTGAATTAATCAACAAATCCCATGTCTAATAGTTCTCTCAGAAGCCTGCTCCATAAGTACACTCATAGAAATAATGCTTACACAGAATTAGGCTGAATGGACTACAAAGTGTAGCTTGTTCTATTCTTCTAGGTCAGAGGAAGCACCTTGACCGAGTTTATATTATTCAGTCATTGTTGTGGAGTAAATGGTTGACAATACCTTTACTGTGATAAAAGCATGTGCATACATTGAATGTCATAATGGCACACAATAACATTGGACCAGATTCACAAAACCAACAGCAAGAGCAAAGATGCACATCAACAGAAGGCCAGCGGCAGTTTAAAGTAGTACTTAAAGGCTGTCCTACAACCTGACTTCAGAAGAAGGGAAAAAGTCAGAGGGTCATAAAGTTATACAGTATGGAAACAAACCCTTTGATCCAACTCATCCACGACAACCAGACATACCAACCTGATCTAGTCCCATTTGCCAGCATTTGGCCCATATCCTCGAAACCCATCCTATTTATATATCCATCCAGATAGTTATTATATGTTGTTAATTGTACCCACCTCTACCACTTCCTCTGGCAGCTCATTCCAAACATGGACTGCATGAAAAAGTTGCCCCTCAGGTCTTTTTTAAATCATTCCCCTCTGACTTTTAAAAAAAAATTCATTCATGGATGAGGATATCACTGGCTAGGCCAGCATTTATTGCCCATCTCTATCCGCCCAGAGCGCAGGTAAGAGTCAACCACATTGCTGTGGGTCTCGAGTCACATATAGGTCAGACCAGGTAAGGATGGCAGTTTCCTTCCTTGAAGGACATCAATGAACCAGATAGGTTTTTCTAACAATCGGCAATAGATTCATGGTCATCATTAGACCCTTAATTCCAGATTTTTGTTGAATTCAAATTCCACCATCTGCTGAGGCGGGATTTGAATTCAAGTCCCCAGAACATGACCTGGGTCTCTTGATTAATAGTCCACCGATAATATTACTATGCCATCACCTCCTGCAAAGCCACTACCCCTTAATTTTGGACTCTCCTATCCTGGGAGAAAAGATCTTGGCTATTCACTGTATTCATGTCCCTCATGATTTTATAAACCTCTATAAGGTTACCCCTCAGCCTTTGATGCTCCAGGGAAAGAAGTCCCAGTCCATTCGCCTTTCTCTATTGCTCAAACCCTCCAGTCCGTCAACATCTTTGTAAATCTTTTATGAACCCTTTCAATTGAACAACATCTTTCCAGGGAGATCAGAATTGAACACACTTTTCTAAAAGTAGCCTAACCAATGTCTTGTACAGCCACATCATGACATCCCAACTTCTATACTCAATGCATTGACCAATGAAGGCAAGAGTGCCAAATGCCTTCTGCACCACCCAATCTACCGGCAACTCAACTTCCAAAGAACATTTGTACCCCAAGATTTCTTTGTTCAGCTACCCTCCCCAGGGCCCAAACATTAACTGTATAAATCCTGCCGTACTTTTCCTTACGAAAATGCAGGATCTCACCTTTATATAAATCAAATTCCATCTGCCACTCCTTAGTCCATTGGTCCATCTGATCAATGGTCCATCTGCACCATGGGGCACAGGACTGATATCTGTAATACACCCACACATTACATGCTGTTTACCAGAGAAAAAAAACATTCTGTCTACTCTCTGTTTTCTGTTAGCTGGCTGATTTGATATCAAACATTGGCATTGATGTTATCCCTATCAATTAACTTTTATTTTCTGCAATAGCCTTTGATGTGGCAACTTATCAAATTCCTTCTGGAAATCTAAGTACAATACATCTATCAGTTTCCTTTTGCTCTCAGCATGTTACTTCTTCAGTGACCTTCAAAGGATTAGTAAAATATGATTTCTCAAGAGCATGTTAACTCTGATTGATTAGCTTCAATTTGTCTAAGCACCCTGCTGTAATCATTTTAATCATATCACTCATTTAGCACCTATCTCAATGCTCAGAGCATTCTTGCCTTGCCTTTTAGTGCTTTGACTCCTTAGTCAGATCCATTGATGGGTCTCTTCCCATATATCACTGAGAATGATCCCTTCAGCCTTTGACACATGGTTGTTTGCTGGAAGCACATATTGCATCTTTGCTGGGCAAGCTGATGGCACATGGAGATTGACATAACACAATGCCATACAGCAACATGTCCTGATGACTTTGGACATCCATAACAAGCTGTCTGACTTTGTGTCTGCATTAAAAGGCTAGCCAAGTCAGAAGCATGTGCGCTTGTTAGCTCCAACTGCAGAGTCAAAGAACTAAAGGGCAAGACCAGGTAGGATGCTGTGAGCATTCAGGTGGACACTAAGTGAGTGGGGACTAAGAAAGTTAGTGAGCAACCCTGTGATGCAGCGTGGTTCAGTCCAGGAGCTGGTGCCTATCCCTGTGCACAAAGTACCCTTTCAGCAGCATCCCAATGAAAGCAGACAGCACAGTGCAACATTCAAATGCAAAACTAGAATGTAAGCTGATCAGACTTGTTTCATGCCGATGCAGAAAGATTGGGATAGGTTGAATGGGTCTGTAAATGCGGGGTAAATATGGCCACTATCCATGGACTACTGTGAGATGCTGCTGCTGGCCGACTTAAATGGAGCTCCAGAGTGGTGGTGGTGAGCTGGAGTTGCCAGGTATTTGCTCTGACTTTCATATTGGGAATTCTTGGAATCTTGTTTCTATCCAGCTGGTGGTTGAATATGAGGTGCAAACTAATGAGGCAAGATTAAGCAATAATGATGACGGTATCAAGGGATAATCCCCATTAGTAGGCTTCTTGCCACTCACAAGTGAGAACTTTGTCATGATGTCAGGACCTCTGTTGGAATATGCAACTTGATTGCTCCTAACATCAAGAAAGGTCTTGCTCAACCACTCACATGATTCTTGCTGTCACTCATGCTCATCAGGGTCTGGGAATATTCTGCTCACAGTAAATGATTCTTCCCTCCAGAACAGTTAAACACTGAGTTAGAGTGTGAGTTTAGACAGTTTAAAGTGAATGAGAAAGCATTTTGTTGCACAAGATTTCAAGTGTGAAGCTTCACAGATGCAGAATTAATTGAGATGTTCAACAGGGATCTAGAAATATGCTTGAGAATAATGAAAATTAGGGATCTGTAGAAAAGTCTGAGAATGGGTTTGCATGGTATCTGGCAAGGCTAATGAAAATAAAACATACTGTTCCTTTCTCATTGTGCAATCATGGCTTTTTCCTGAGAATGTTGAGTAGATGATAAGACAAGTCATATATGGCTCATAGAGGATAAAGTTTAAAAAAAGCTTCCTGAAAAATACTTTCAACCTGTCTAATTTTTTACTTGTGTTAAAGAAGTTTCTTATTAAGCATAGTCTTGAGGATAGCATATAATATTTGTTATTAAGTCTGCTGGGAAAAGATGGAAAAAAAAATCTTCAGGACATAATACCAAGTGAATGTAAATGTTCAGCTTTATTTGCAGTTTAAACTGTGCTGGCTAAGGGAGGGAAAAAGATTGGAAACCTGTTCTGAGCAAGATCACTCTTCTCTCTTCTATTCTGTGGTTTGCTTACTCAGGTGGTAGTTTAATACAATATGCTCACCCCGACAGATGTGAGCATTCTTCAACTGAATGAAAATGTGGAAATTCAGCAACATTTAGAAATGTGGGAATATAATGTTCTTTCTGTCATGCAATAACAGTACAGTGTATGAGGCATGCTGGAGGATGTTGTGTGTCATGTATTACTGGATGACGCCGACATTCTATGGCATCCAATCTCAATATGCATGGAGTGTTGTAATTTTATGAGGCCAAAGAGTTGATGTAATGTAATTAATCGCAAAGCAAGTTCTGAATTTTTGAGAAAACTTTTAAAGATAGCACAGACATTCTGTGGTACAATCGGTTGCCACCACAGCCTACAAGCCATTCTTCACATTTTCTCCAGTCAAACCCAGCAACTAACCATCAAAATTATCCAAATGACCCTAAACACAGAAAAGGACAAACTTTTGGCAGAAGGAATTCCCATTCCTCAGCATTTTCACGAGCTTAACCACCAAACAGAAAACACTGCTTGAAAATCAACTGTTTCACTGTATTGCCTGGTGCTGTTTTGAAATACGCAAACACTTTCTGAGCACAAAATTCAGCCAGAGGAACTTCTGTTCCTAACAGTGGATGCAAAGGGCAGTATTTTCCAGCTCCTTATAATGGGAGGTATGGGGGTGACAAGGCACAACATATCAACACTGTCCCAGATGAAACAAGCAAGATTTGGGCATATTTCAGGAAGCAGCATCCCATAACCGAAGGAGATCTGAAAGATGTCAGCATTAATATTAGATCAGACCATTGCTCAAGCATCCCATGCTGCCTGAAGTGAACGCTATCATGCTTACACACATAAATCTGGGACTGAGTGTCCTTTTTAAACTTCTATCAAATTGGCCATTGTGAAAAAGAATTAGGAGCTCAGACCTGTACTCTTCAATGGCAGCTACTAATGACAAATCAGTCTCTGCTCCTCTCAAAACTGAGCCAGAAATCTTTGTTTTTAATTCTCACAATTCCTGAGCTTCAAATACATGAGTAAGCTCCACGTGAGCAGCTGCGACAGAGTGCATCCTGAGAGAGACACAGCCAGACTAAGTGCATGTTTCTGGGGATGTTTCTGAAGCGTGGTGCCAATTCAGTGTAGAAGGAGAAAAGAGATTTTCATTTTTTGCTTTTTTTTGTGGTTTCCAGTTTGTAAGGAATATAGTTGATTGTAGCAAGAATCAGGATATAAAAACCCTTGAGTAACTGATATTATTTGATATTAAGCATCTTCTGAAACATTTAACTGAAAAGGGTTAACTCATATTAGGAGAGTTCAAAGCTGTGTGGTGTGTTCTCCCTGCTCTATGTGGGAAGCTGAGAATATTTCCAGTGCCAGAGGCTAACACCTGTGCAGGATGTGTCTCCAGCCACAGCTACTGGAAGCCTGGGGTTTCAGAGTGGATCAGTGGGTTGGGGACACTGTGGACTATCTGTGAGGTGGATAAAAAGTCTAGAGAGATGAGCATGCTATAGACTAAGACCCCACGGGCAGTAAGGGAATGTGTAGCTACCAGGCAGAGCAAGAAGTCCAGTCAAGTAGTGCAGGAGTCTCCTTGGCTATTCCCTCACAAAACAGTTATTCCACTTTGGCTACTGTTGAGGGGAATGGCCTCTCAGAGAAAAGCAGCTACGGCCAAATTCATTCCACAATGGTTGGCTCTGCTGTATAGGGGTGGAGTAGAAAGTGCAAGAATGCAATAGTTGTTGGGGATTCAATTATAAGGGAAATAGGCAAATGTACTTTAGCAGTGAGAATAGAGGTGTAAACTATTTTCTAAACCAGAAACCTGAAGCTCGATGGGACTTGGGAGTCTTAATTCAGAATCTCTTAAGGTTAACATGCAGGTTCAGTTGACGGTTAGGAAGTCAAATGCAGTGTTAGCATTCATTACAAGAGGGCTAGAATACAAGAGCAGAGATTTACTGCTAAAGGCTATATGTGGCTCTGATCTCATTTAGAATATTGTGAGCAGTTTTGGGCCCTGTATCTAAGGAAGGATGTATTGGCATTGGAGGGGTTCCAGAAGAGGTTAATAAGAATGATCCTAGAAATGAAGGGCTTGTCATATGAGGAGCATTTGAGAACTCTGGGTCTGTACTCAATTGAGTTTAGAAAGATGAGGAGGAAGTGATTGAAACTTAAACAGTACCATGAGGCCTGGATGCAGTGGAAATGGAAAAGATATTTCCAATAGTAGGAGAGACTAGGACCTGAGGGCACAGCCTCAGAGTGAAGGGATGTCCTTTAGAATGGAGATGAGGAGAGATTGTTTCAGTCAGATTGTGTCTAATCTGTAGAACTCATTGCCACCGACAGCTTTGGAGGCCAAGTTATGAGCTGTCTAAGAAAGAAATAGATAGTTTCTTGATTAGTAACAGGATCAAAGTTTACAAGGAGAATGCAAGAGAAGGAGGCTGAGAAATAAATCAGGCATGATATGGCAGAGCAGACTCAATGGGTTGAGTGACCTACTTCTGGTCCTATGTTATATACTCTTATTGTTTCTGTGACCACAAATGAGATGGTATGTTGCCTTCCTAGTGTGAGGGAGTAAGATATCCTTCTGCAGAAGGAGAAAGGTGGTCATGATCATGTTATACAAACTGTAGGGGTGATATTGAGAATAGCATTAAACAGGAAGTTAGCAACAAAGAATCATCTGTTATTGTGAGTGATTTTAATCTGCATATAGATTGTGCAAATGAAATTTGTAACAATACCATAGAGGAGGAATTCCTGGACCATAAAAGGGATGGTTTTCTGGGCCAAGATAATGAGGAACCAATGAGAGGATAGGCCATCCCAGACTGGTATTGTATAATGAAAAAAGAATAATTGTCAATATAGTTGTGTGAGATCCTTTGGGGATGAATGACCATAATATGATTGATGAGGAACTGCATATGGAGAGAGATGCAGTTGTTTCTCAGCTAGGGAGAAATTTATTCATTAAAAGAGTGGCTAAAATGATCAAATGATCTGGGGGAAAGCAAGAACAGGCGATTGAGTTGAATGATTAGCCAGGACTATAATAAATGGCAGACCATGTTTGAAAGGCCACATGCCCTACTCCTGTTCTTGTTGTGCCTATTTCTATCGTTTAAGCTGGCAATATTGAAAGTGCCACATTTTGGGTGAGAGATAAAACCAACCTCTTGTCAACACTCTGAAGTGGAAATAATAGGCTACATCACACTCTTTCCAAGAAGTAGAGGATAGTTATTCTATGTATCCTTTCCAACATGAATATCTCAAACAATACCATTAAAATAAATTATCTGGTCATGATCACATTTCAATTTGTGAAACCTTGTGGTACGCAATTTGGCTGTTGTACTTCTTCCATTCCAACAGTGACCATACTACAGAAAAAGTACTAAATTGGTTGTAAAGTGTATTGAGAGATTGTAAAAGCCACTATGTAAATGCAATTTCATAATTTCAAAGCATTGGGAATTTTCCACCTCAATGCCAATTGGGACGCCACTCCACTGAGGTATTATCTTGGTCTTCTAGAAATAAGAGAAAATCAAACAGATTTTAACCATTGGTCTCACTTAACTGCTGTAAGCTCACTTCTCACACAGAAAAAAATCAGAGAAATATAATCTATTCCCCTTTTGGCATCCAGTAGCATTATTAATCAGTCCAATATCAGGTGAGGGAGGGAATTTTCTGTTCTCTTGAACGATGTGGGCAATGTGAGAAATCTGGAAAAATAAGGTGAAAATGAAGAAAATCCCTGAGCCATGACATGGAAAAAAGATGTTCAATTATCTTCCCAAGGTTTAAATGATGAGTTCTTTATTTCCACACATGTGCATCTAAATGTTAACCCAACAAATCTCATTTCTATGCAGCTTCCAATTCACCTCTCCTTCCTTGAGAAACTAGACAGAACCAACTCTGGACATGAAAGTCAGATTTGTTAACTGGCAACAACAGCTCACCACTCGAATTTCTGGGCCTCCAGAGAAGTCTACCTCAACCATAACATCAGATGGGCACCGTGACCCTTCACCCTTCATCCAAAAAACTTGGCATTGCCAAACTGCCAGTCTCACCATAGCAACATGCCTGCTCCCAACTCAACTCACATATCAGTTTACTCATTCAGGACTTCACCTTTGGGTTCAGGGACACCTCGGAGTTTCATAATGCTGCTAGGCTTTTTTTTGAGCACAGGGACACACAGGTGTGTCATGAATCTTCACAAGACACATCTTATTATTACGTATGCTTATTTCTTCACTTAATTTTTACTTGCTTCGAGATTGCCAGCCTCTGTGACCTGTATTGTGCTTTGGTACTTAGGGAAAGGCAGCAGCTTGTTATGGTTCAGGGCACTGGGACAAAGTGAGAACTGCAGATGCTGGAGAGTCAGAGTCAAAAAGACTGGCACTGGAAAAAGCACACCAGGTCAGGCAGCATTCGAGGAGCAGGAGAATCAACATTTTGGGCATAAGCCCTTTACCAGGAATGTCTGAAATATATGTCCCTGTTGAGTTGGTTGCCAGAGACAGAAATGGAGAGGTCCAGGAAGGGGAGGGAGGTATCAGAGATAGTCCATGCGAACTTGTGGTCAGGGTGGAAGAAGTTGATGAACTGTTCAACCTCCTCATGGGAGCACAAGGTGGCACTGATACAGTCATCAATGTAGAGGAGGAAAAGATGCGGTATAGTGTCAATGTAGCTGCGGAAGATGGACTGTTCCAAGTATCTTACAAAGAGGTAGGCATAGCTAGGGTCCATAGCTATCCCCCTTGTCTGTAGAAAGTGGAAGGATTCAAAGGAGAAGTTGTTAAGGGTGAGGACCAATTCCCCCAATAAAGTAAGAGTGTCTTTGGAGAGGGGCTGGTTGTGTCGGCAGAAGAGGGAGAAACAGAGGTCTTTATGGCCTTCGTCATGGGGGATGAAGGTGTATAGCAACTGGATGTTCATGGTGAAGATGAGGAGTCGGGGGACGGTGGGCAGAAAGTTGTGGAGAAGGTGGAGGGCGTGGGTGATGTCGCAGATGTGTGTGGGGATTTCATCGATCAAAGGGGACAGGATGAACTCAAGAAATGAGTAGTTGAGTTTGGTGGGGCAAGTGCATGCAGAGACAATTGGATGCTGCCTGACCTGCTGTGCATTTTCCAGCACATCATTTTTCAACTGCGGTTCAGAGTACTGAAAAATCAGGGGAGTGGAAATGTTACTGTTCAGTGCCATTCTATCTCAAGGTCACACCTACAGCATATCCTTCAATCAAATGGTACCAATCCTTCATTAAGTCAATGGGGATGACAGTGAATTAGGGGTACCACTCTAGTCAGTCTAAAAGCTAGTTCATTTCAGACCAGAGCTTACAAGGGCATCAGTCAGGGTACCATGTAAATGTTAGTCCAGCTGATGGTGTGGGCAGGGGTGGGAGAGGTAAGGAGGTGAAGACGTTAAGTCAGTTATTCCTGTAACACGGTAAAGTTAGCAAGTATGCTGACAATGAATGGAAAGGCATTTAGTGGTGACGAAAGAGCAGGAGAGATGGTGAAGTGTTCCCAATGAGCAATAGTAAATTTAGGAACAGGACTGGTTAGTACATGGGAAGATGAGGTGGGTGACAGGCCTTGATTGGCCATGTTGTATACAATAGTGAGACTTGTAACCCCTGAACTTTGAAGAGGTGCTTGTACATTGGCAGAGTGAGAGCATGCAGTAACTTTGTGAGGCAGCGAAAGAAGATGACGGCACGAATCACATTGGAATGCAAAGGACTATTAACCTTCTGACTGCACAACGGTGCACTGGAGTTTGCATGAGATGCTGCACCAACCCAGGCCACTATCTCAATCCAGGCTGACTGAGGCAGGTGAAAGCACTGTCCTCCTTTTCCTACCCCATTCACCAGCAGTTCCAGGTCTGTCTTGGCGATCCAAGGAACCAGTTTCCCATTCTAGGCCATTTCCTCCAAAATATTGGTACTGAATTGCAGTGTGAAGGGCCATTTCTGGTGTGCAGGATCTCAGTATGGGAGCTAAATTGAGCATCCGTGACATGATAGTCACAAAGTCCGAGAAATGGCAAGCATTTCCCCTCTCTTGTTGTATGATTCTGCAAGACCAGTGTCCAAAAGGCCAGTTGTACAATTCATGAAAACTCAACCCCATTTGTCTGTTAAAGTTGCCTCTACTTTGCCTCAAACATCTACTTTCAGTTCAGAGGAATCCACCCCCACTGCACGAGTGTGAATATTTCAATTACTCACACTTGTTGTTCGAATTGTTTTTCTCTGTGAGATCGCTTTGACAAGTGTTTGTGTTCTGGTCTCATGTTAGCTGGAAACAGCGTCGAGAATTTTTTAACTAATTGCACATAAGGGCCCTTCTAGCCAAAGGAGAGAGGAGACATTCAATATAATTATCTGAGTCACACTCAAACCAAGTGTGCAACAAAATATATTCAAAAAATATACGAACTTATTACACCACCCAATCCTCTGTCCACGTACATCGGAATAAACTTACGTACGGTAACTTTGTTTCACAGAAAAATGATGGGTGAGACCAAAATAGGTCACTCAGCTGTGTACAGACATAGTAAAGGTACCCTGTACATTCGAATAAATTATATATTCCTATTCTAATAATAAAATAATTGATCAACATAAAAGTCACAGCTTCTTTCTGGACAGAATCCTTATCAGTGCTCAGCTGTTTTAAATTGGAGTATCCCATTGAAACCAAATGGTATGCCAATTGAAAACAGCTGAGTACCAAATGGAATGAAGCTCCGTAACATTATTAATCCAGCAGTCAGAATAATCTGACACTTCCACAACCGTTCTGCCATTCATCATGTAAAATTAACTTGTTGGCTCAAAGTCCTAGCGAATCCAATGGGATTAACGTGCCATTTAGTGGACTCTTTGCATGAATCTTCTTTCAGATATCATCAGTGAGAAATAAAAAAGACATCAGAAACCTCTGCTCACATCCTGCAGAATGCCATACAATTATGAAATCCAAATGACAGGTGTCATTTTTAATCTTCTATTTAAAAAAAAAGCAAAAAAGCAATTTGTAAGAAGCATTATTCATTTGTCTGCCATTTCAGTAGAGGTTTAAAGCGTGGGAAAGTCAAGCGAGGTCATGAAAAGATATTGGCAAGTAAAATCAAAGAAAACACAACGATGTTTTATCGATACGTAAGGTTATTCAAGTTGAAAAATTAAATTGTGTGCAGAGGCAAGATATGAGCATGGTTCTTAATGAAGTGTTCACACATTTTTGAAATGAACACAGGCAAAGTCGTATAGTTAAGGCAGAGGAGTGTGAAGTATTGAATGGGATGAGAGAGAAAGTATTAAGGTGTTTAGCATCCTCGAAAGTGTAGAAATCACTAGGTTCAGATGAAATGTACATCTAAATCTGTTATGAGGAGCAAGGGAAGAAATACCAGGACTCTAAATATAATTTTCCTACATCAGTGGTGACACTATGGGATTCATGTTGTAAAATCATTTAAAATATGGATTATGAGGGATATCATGAGTTATTATGGGAGTCTCAAAATAAACTCAGCAGCAACTTAGCTATTATAAAGAAAAGTTATAAGTTTAAATCAGATCCCTCGTCATCCTTCTAATCTCCATTAAGTTCAGACCCAGATTCCTCAAACACTCCTCATATAACAAACCCTTAACTCCTGTGATCATTCTTCTTAACCTCCTCTGGATCCTCTCCAATGCCAACACATCCTTCCTGAGATAGAGGGCCCAAAACTACTCACATTATTCCAAATGCTGCTGACCAGAGCTTATGGAGCCTCAGCTGTATAATGCTGGCCTTGTATCCTAGCCCTCTTGTAATGAATGCAAGCATTGCATTTGCCAACTGAACCTGGATATCTGCCTTAAGAGAATCCTGAACTAGTTCCTTTGTGCTTCAGATTTCTGAAGTTTTTCCCCTACTTACAAAGTTGTCTACACCTCTATTCTTCCTACAAATTTGCATGTCCTCACACTTTCACAATTGTTATCTACCTGCCACTTCTTTGCCCACCCTCATAGCTTGTACATGTCCCTCTGCGGTCTCCCTACCTCCTCAACACGAGCTGACCTTCCACCTATCTTTGTGTCATCTGTAAACTTAGCAACACTATCCTCAGTTCCTTTGCTCAGATTGTTAATATATAATTGTAAATATTTGTGGCTCCAACATAGACCCCATTAATCACTGGCGGCCATCCTGAAAAAGACGCTTTTATCTCCACAATCTGCTTTCTGCCAGTCAGCCAATCCTTCATCCATGCCTGGCCCCTGACACCATGAGCTCTTATCTTAGTTAACACCCTCCTGTGCAGCACCTTGTCAAAGGCCTTCTGGTAGTGGCTCCCACCTGCATTACAGATTTTTCTATTCTTCTTGGCTCCAAAATTAAGGTAAGCCAACATTAGACTTGAATGATTGACATCTGAGGTGTTGAGGGAGGCTTTTACTATAATTTTTCTAAATTCCCTTGAAAGGAAAATTATGCAAGGTTGTAAACCTGACACTGATCATATAAGAAACCAGGACGAGTTCAGAAATTATAGATCAGTTCATTTAATGTTGAATTAATCATCTTGAGTTTTCTGATAAATATTATTTAAAGTATTTTGTTTTTAATTAACCTGTTTGGATATGTTCAGGCCTGTCACATTATGTCTGTGTCAGATGGGAATCAAACCTGGAACTTCTGGCCCAGAGGTAAGGATATTACCATTGTGTAACAAGAGCCCTCAGAATATTATTTTTAATCAACTTCTTCCGATGTGTTATGATACACTTCTGGATGGATAGAACTCGATAATGGACCTATTGGCCCAGGGGAAGGGAAAAACCTGCTGTACCACTGACCCACAAGCATTATTTTTATTTTAATATTAACTCAGTTTAAATTAATTGCTTAACACCAACATTAATATGCAGGCCTTACCCATTTATTTTGACACTTGTGAGCCCATGTAAACCTTGTCAACATTATAGCTTATCAACATTAACGATCCAAGATACGAAGGGATTATGTGGTGTAATACATGAGTAAAGCATCAGTGATAATATGCTGCAATGTCAATTTTTCTTCATCAATAATCAAATTATAAAAAATCAAAAACAAAAATGAGAATCACAAAATCATAAAACTTGCTTTTATTTGTACAACAGCCATAATCAACAACCCCAATTTTAACTATCTCACTTCCACCTCCATCAAGAGCGCACAAGGTAGCATTTTAAAACAAAATAGAAGCAATAGAATACACAGCCTAAAATTGGTAAACATAGGTAATCATCATTTAGCTTTGGACATAGCTTTCAATGATAGCTATGTTAATTCTTGACAAATGTTCTTTTTGTAGAAAGTTACAAACCTAGTCCAGTAACCTAATGCAGTTTTAGAGTTCCTTGAAATTAGAGTTCCAGGTAGACAGGGGTGAAGAAGGCATTTGCCACACTTGTCTTCATTGGTCAAAACATTTGAGTCGAGGAGTTTGGACGTCATGTTGCAGCTGCACAGAATTAAAATTCACACAACATCAGGTTGTAGTCCAACAGGTTTATTTAGAAGTACAAGCTTTCAAAGCGCTGCTTCTTCATCAGTTAATTACTCACACATTGTGGCTGTACAGGACATTGGTGAGTCGAGGTTAGAGTGGTGCTGGAAAAGCACAGCAGGTCAGGCAGCATCCGAGGAGCAGGAAAATCGACATTTCGGGCAAAGGTCCTTCATCAGGAATAGAGGCAGGGAGCCTGCAGAGTGGAAAGATAAATGAGACGGGAGTGGGGGTGGAGAGAAAGTAGCATAGAGTACAATAGGTGAATGGGGGTGGGGATGGAGGTGATAGGTCAGAGAGGAGGGTGGGGGAAGGTAGCAAAGAGTACAATGGGTGAATGGGGATAGGGATGAAGGTGATAGGTCAGAGAGGAGGGTGGAGCAGATAGGTGGGAAGGGAGATTGGCAGGTAGGACAGGTCATGGGGAAGGTGTTGAGCTGGAAAGTTGGAACTGGGGTAAGGTGGGGGAGGGGAAATGAGGAACCTGGTGAAGTCCACATTGATGCCCTGAGGTTGAAGTGTTCCGAGGCAGAAGATGAGGCGTTCTTCCTCTAGGTGTCGGGTGGTTAGGGAGCAGCAGTGGAGGAGGCCCAGTACCTGCATGTCCTCGGTGGAGTGTGAGGGGAGTTGAAATGTTGGGCTACAGGGCTGTGTGGTTGATTGATGTGGGTGTCCCGGAGATGTTCTCTAAAGTGCTCTGCGAGAAGGTGTCCAGTCTCCCCAATGTAGAGCAGACTGCATAGGAAACAACGGATGCAATAAATGATATTGGTGGATGTGCAGGTGAAACTTTGATGGATGTGGAAGGCTCTTTTGGGGCCTTGGATGGAGGTGAGTGAGGAAGTGTGGTCGCAGGTTTTGCAATTCCTTCGGTGGCAGGGGAGGGTGCCAGGAGGGGTGGGTGGGTGGTGGGGTGCGTGGACATGACCAGGTAGTCACGGAGGGAACGGTCTTTGCAGAAAGTGGAAATGGATGGGGAGGGAAATATATCCCTGGTGGTGCGGTCCGTTTGGAGGTAGCGGAAATGTCTTTGGGTGATGTGGTTTATGCGAAGGTTAGTAGGATGGAAGGTGAGCACCAGGGGGGTTCTGTCCTTGTTACGGTTGGAGGGGTGGGGTTTGAGGGCAGAGGTGCGGGATGTGGATGAGATGCGTCGAGGCCATTTTTAGAATATTGTGTACAATTCTGGTCACCCTTCTATTTGAAGGATGTTGTTAAACTTGCAGGGATGCAGAAAAGATTTACAAGGATGTTGCCAGGACTGGAGTGTTTAAATTATAGGGAGAGGCTGAATAGGCTGAAATACTTTCAGTGGAGCATCAGAGGCTGAGCGGTGACCTTGTAGAGGTTTATAAAGTCATGAGGTGCATGGATAGGGTTAATAGCCAAGTTCTTTTTGAGTTTGGGGAGTCCAAAACGCAAGACCATAGGTGTAGGCTGGGAAGGGAAAGATTTAAAACGGACTGGAGGGGTAGTTTTTTCACGTAGAGGGTGTGGCATGGATGGCACAAACTGCCAGAGGAAGTGTTGAAGGTAGGTACAGCATTTAAAAAACATTTGGATGGGTATGTGGATAGGAAAGGATTAGAGGGATATGGGCCAAGTGCTGGCAAATGGGACTAGGTCAGATTGGGATGCCTAGTCGGTGTGGACAAGTTGGACCAAAGGGCCTGTTTCCATGCTGTGTGACTCTATGACTCTATGAATGCTTTTACATTGCATTGATGGCTATTGAAAATTGCTGCACAATGAGTCTAACTTATTGAATGCTTCATCATTGGCAACAGCTTCTGGCTACACTTCATTCTCCTCAGCTTTCCCCTTGTAAACTGTTGCCTTTGTTACTGCTTCCATAATGGCATTGTCTTCCATTGGTGTGACACAATGTTCATCATCACCAACAATTACAGCAGTGCTAAAAGAATTATTCCTTTTCGAATCCTAATTTTAGAAAGAGTGTACCATCGGTGTCACACTTTATGATTGCATATAGTGTGTATCTATTGAAATTGTCATGATTAAGTTCAAACAATGCATGAAGCAATCACGTACTGTATCCTGCTTTACGATATCCTAGGCTTTTTTGCAGGATGTCCATTGTTTGAAGCAATGTTTTTTTAATGGACAAGTACCTTGCAATAAAACCATTCTAACTTTTTAATTATACTTTGGATAACTGGCTGAGTAATTGAAATTGAATTGGGTGGGGAAAAACAAATCACACGGTGTTTAGTCCTTGCACATTAAGATGGGCTGAGCAATTATCCATGAGCAATATAATCTTGAGTTTCTGGAATTGCATGTTAGCATCAAGGTGCTGAAGTAAAAATTATCAATTTCATTCCTGCTTTAAGGCCCCAAAGGAACCTTCCACATCCACCAAAGTTTTACCTGCACATTTATTGTATCCGCTGCTCCCGATGCGGTCTCCTCTACACCGGGGAGACTGGACGCCTCCTCGCAGAGCGCTTTAGGGAACATCTCTGGGACACCCGCACCAATCAACCACACAGCCCTCACACTCAACTCCCCATTCAACATTTCAACTCCCCCTCACACTCTACCGAGGACATGCAGGTACTGGGCTTCCTCCACTGCTGCTCCCTAACCACCCGACGCCTAGAGGAAGAACGCCTCATCTTCTGCCTCAGAACACTTCAACCTCAGGGCATCAATGTGGACTTCACCAGGTTCCTCATTTCCCCTCCCCCACCTTACCCCAGTTCCAACTTTCCAGCTCAACACCTTCCCCATGACCTGTCCTACCTGCCAATCTCCCTTCCCACCTATCCACTCCACCCTCCACTCTGACCTATCACCTTCATTCCCATCCCCATTCACCCATTGTACTCTTTGCTACCTTCCCCCACCCTCCTCTCTGACCTATCACCTCCATCCCCACCCCCATTCACCGATTGTACTCTATGCTACTTTCTCTCCACCCCCACTCCCATCTCATTTATCTTTCCACTCTGCAGGATCCCTGCCTCTATTCCCGATGAAGGACCTTTGCCCGAAATGACGATTTTCCTGCTCCTCGGATGCTGCCTGACGTGCTGCGCTTTTCCAGCACCGCTCTAATCCAGACTCGGGTTTCCAGCATCTGCTGTCCTCATTTTTACCTGGCAAATGATTGGTGTGGTTTAAGCACCTTGGCTTTTTGAACTTGTCAATGAGTAACAAGCCATGCTTTCTCAATCTGGACATGATAGTGGCAATAACACTGAAGCCAGATTTTTTAAAAATTGCTTAGCATCAACTGTAATTTGGCCTTTGCAGGCTAAGTTTTACCTGTTACACATTGTAGAAGAGGGCAGTTTCATCTGTGTTCAATATAGGTGTGGCATTATTCTCTTGAAGAAGTTCCCTACTGTCATGTTCTTTGTTAATTTTTTAAAAACATTCTTTTTCCAGCTACTCAATGTATTACCTCTGACACTGAGATCAGTTTAAATTTCTTCGCGTGTTCTTTCTTCATCTCGGGCCTTCAGTGCTTTGTACTTGGTTTCAATTTCTATTTTCACCATGGTTAGCCATGATTTTTGCAGCAGCAATCAAAACATATGCTTTCCAATTTATTTGACCAAGGGCAGTAATTGTTGTTGGGTCACCATAGTCTCACCAGACCATCAGGGCTGCTCTTTTATTACAGAGAAGCAACTCATGGCAATTTAATCGCAGGAGAGGGAAGAGGCTGAGAAGGACGGCCCTTCATAGTAACCTCAAATGGGTGATGGGAATTGAATCCATGCTGTTGGCATCATATTGCTCTGTAAACCAACGATACAGCCAACTAAGCTAAACCGATTTCCCAGGACAGTAATGCTGATAGGAATATATAAGATCCAGAGTCTATAATTAGGGATGAGTTTACAAATCAAATGAAGAAACATGAGTTAGTGCTATTTTCTAAAAGAACTAGTTTTCACTTGACTGACCATATGGAATATTTTAACAAAATATTACAAAGACTGGATAAATAATATACAGTTGGTATGCTTCATATTGATCTTCATAAAGCATTGTGGCAAATTAAAGACTAGAGTCATGGCAGAGAGAGAAATATTTATATTGGAAATGATAAACAGACTAGAACAAGAATGGATACAGAGTCCAAAACTAATAGTAAGTCAGTAAGGCTGGAGATAGTTACAAAAAAAATAATAAAAGTTTTAGCTGAAGCCTTTGCATCTGAGTTAAAATAGTATTCAGAATAAAACAGATGGACAAATAGTAAAAATAGAAATAAATAATTATCATATGAAAGTCATCACAGAGACATGGCTGCCAGATGTCATACAGCTGGAAGTGAATCTTGAAGGGCACGTGACAGTTAGGAAGGACAAAGAGTTTGAAAAAGATGAAAAGTGGCTCTGTCAATAAGTAATTGTATTAGTACAGTACAGCAAACATCACCTAACGTCAGGAATCCAAGGTGTAGAGGCAATATGGATGGAGATGAGAAATATCGCCGTAATCCTGCATTTCCCATGACTAATTCACCTAGCCTACCCATCCCTGGAAACTACAGGACAATTTTTAGCATGGCCAATTCACCTCAACTGCACACCTTTGGACTGTGGGAGAGAAACAGGGAGCATGTGCAAACTCCTCATATGCAGTTGCCCAAGCCTGGAATCAAATCTAGCCCCAGTAACTGGGCAGCAGCAGTGCTAACTGCTGAGCCAACATGCAGCCCAAAAATCAATCGCTCAACTTAGGACTTGAACCCATGATCCTGAGATTAAGAGTAATGTGTGCTACCAACTGAGCAACCTGGGCTGGGACTCACTCCTCAGATTCTCAGTCCCAGAGTCCAGGACCAAACACGTTTGTGAAGTCTCAAGAGAGAGCTGGAGAAGGGTTTGAGGTTCTTGATGGAGATGTGAGGAGGGAAGGGAGCACCGATGGTGAGAAGCTTTGGGGAGGGTGTGGGCCTAATGTGAGAAAGGAGTTCATCTCCACCACCCTAACATACCAAAGGTCCAAGGAGGATGACCAGCTAGATATCTTCTCCCTTTGAACTCCTCCTGGCAATAATAAACTCAATCCAGATGGAATACAACTCAGCTATTGATCACAAGGATGTCAATAATGGAATTATGGTGAGGGTGGGATTTCTTTCAAGGTCAGATAGTTTGGAGGGTTGCTGGGGAGTGGGAGATCTATTCAGAAAATGTTATCAGCTCTCTCAGCTGCAATCTCAGTGGTGATGGTGGATTGTACAATTCTACTCCAGGCTGCCCTGGGATTCAGACAGAGTTCAAATTAGCCTTCAGGTTTGTATAAAGGTGTATATTAAATTCAAGTGATAGTGTTGAATTTGTATTTCATTATTGTAATGTTGAATATAATATGGAATTATAATATTTTAATATAGGGTGATTTTCTTGAGGGTCTAGGTGATTTGGGCTAAGGTGCAATTTGGGACAGTGAGACTGATAACTTTGGCAGCATCCTGCTCCATTTTTCATGCTTTTGACAAGCAGGAGGTCAGGTTTCTCATTAGATAGTGGCATGTGATAATTAAGGGCGATTATTGATTGTAAAATGCTTTGTTAACGGCTCAAGTCACCTCATCAATACGCAGCTTTCTATCTCACCAAATGCATAAACAAGTTAGATATCCAGAAAACTTGAGATGAAAAGCAGAGCAAGTGTCTGCCTAATTTGGCTTACTGCTGGTTCTGAAGAATTCGTGGTGTCAGAATGCTGCAGGCAGGACTGAGGGTGGTAGAGTGTAAGCCTTGAAAAGTGGGTACAGTAGCGGAAATAGAATGTTAAAAACCTCACAACACCAGGTTATAGTCCAACAGGTTTAATTGGAAGCACACTAGCTTTCGGAGCGCTGCTCCTTGATCAGGTGGTTGTCCGGCGCTCCGAAAGCTAGTGTGCTTCCAATTAAACCTGTTGGACTATAACCTGGTGTTGTGTGATTTTCAACTTTGTGCACCCCAGTCCAACACCGGCATCTCCAAATCAGAAATAGAATGAGTGTGAGATTTAGGAGGGAAGATAGCGGAACTTACTCTGACAGAGTTGAGAAACACTTTGCTGGTCATCACTCCAAACTGCCACATTTCAGTGGAAATCTTGGGCCAGATTGGCAGTGTATGCTATTGTGGTCGACTTTGGCAGTCCTGCGGAAGAGGACATTTTGTCTGTGCACCAACCCATCAAGCAGGATCTCCAGGTCTCCGCCCGCAAAGGACAGTGATGATTTCCACCTGTCTGCTATAGCTGGGGCAAGTGTCAGGAACCATGCAGTGCAGATCCAGACTAACAGTGCGCAATGGCCTTTTAAAGATGGTATTGGCAGAAGGGATGCTGAATAATTTTGGAATATCCATTGAGTAACGAATTGTTCTGGCAATGACACATGGTAAGACAGGGCCAGAATTGAACTTTGGCGATGCCATAGAAGCAGGCTAGTAGTTAATCAAGCAAATTTAGTAAGGTATGGCTGGAAAACTCATTAGGCTTCATGGTGAAAAGCCCTCCAAGAAACCTGATGCAATGTGCACTTAGCTAAAAACATAAAATTCTGACTGTAAATTCCAATTTTGGAACAATGTAAAGGTAATGGGAATAATATTTAATGGATGCACTATTATGTTACTCCAGATGTGATGTTGTTTGCCTGGAGCTCAGATGCCCAGAAGAAACCTGATAGAGATTGTTGAAATTATGAAGAGATTTGTCAGGCAACTAAAGGTAAATTAAATCTTCTGGTTAGTGAAACTGCAACAAGGAACCAATTAAAAATAATCACAAAGAGAAGAAATTAGATAAAATGGTCCATGTCTCACAAGAACTTCCAAGTGTGGAATTTTCTACTACATATCAACATTGAAATCAAGTTCAAATCCTTTCTAAAAGAGAATTCCATAGTGGTGGAAAAGAGGAATTTTTAAAAAAGATATACAGTGGGATGTAGAGCAGAATTAGATAGCATAGGTTGTATGGTCGAAATTTTGATGCCTTAAACTGTCTGTTTCTGTATTGTCACATCGCACTTCTGAATGCTGTAGTGCGACTCGAAAAAGGTTCAGCTTCAGTCAGCAAAAGCATAGAGCAGAATTTTTGCAGATTATATTTTCTGCAAATATGTACTAGACACATTTGAATTTTGTTGAGCAGTTATTGACATCATTTTGAACAAATTCTAGGAAAATCCAAGTGGCGAATGGTTACTGCAGTGCAAAATCTATTGTCAATCATCAATATTCTTGAAACAAATTAAAGTTGGTGAGGTGAAAGTCTGCTTCTGATACCTTTCTAAACTTGCCAGCTCCTACCTTCAAATGGAAAAAAGTTCTATAATTTTAGTGTGACCTCTTTTTCAGTCTTCACATTTATACAATAATTTGCCAACTGTGTTCAAATGATAAAGTAGACAATATATTCAATATCAAGAAAATATTAAATTATTCAATATAGAATCATAGAGTCATAGAGATGTACAGCATGGAAACAGACTCTCCGGTCCAAACCGTCCATGCCGACCAGATATCCCAACCCAATCTAGTCCCTCCTGCTAGTACCTGGCCCTTATCCCTTCAAACCCTTCCTGTTCATATACCCATCCAAATGCCTCTTAAATGTTGCAATTGTACTAGCCTCCACCACATCCTCTGGCAGATCATTCCATACATGTACCACCCTCTGTGTGAAAACGTTGCCCCTTAGGTCTCTTTTATATCTTCCCCCTCTCACCCTAGACCTATGCCCTCTAGTTCTGGACTCCCCTACCTCAGGGAAACAACTTTGTCTATTTATCCTATCCATGCCCCTCATGATTTTATACACATCTATAAGGTCACCCCTCAGCCTCTGACACTCCAGGGAAAACAGCCCTAGCCTATTCAACCTCTCTCCATAGCTCAAATCCTCCAACCCTGGCAACATCCTTGTAAATCTTTTCTGAACCCTTTCAAGTTTCACAACATCTTTCAGATAGGAAGGAGACCAGAATTGCACACAATATTCCAACAGTGGCCTAACCAAAGTCCTGTACAGCCACAGCATGACCTCCCAACTCCTGTACTCAATACTATGACCAATACAGGAAAGCATACGAAATGCCTTCTTCACTATCCTATCTACCTGCAACTCCACTTTCAAGGAACTATGAACCTGCACTCTAAGGTCTCTTCATTCAGCCACACTCCCTAGGACCTTACCATAAAGTGTATAAGCCTTGCTAAGATTTGCTTTCCCAAAATGTAGCACCTCGCATTTATCTGAATTAAACTCCACCTGCCACTTCTCAGCCCATTGGCCCATCCTGTTGTAATCTGAGGTAACCCTCTTCGCTGTCCACTACACCTCCAATTTTGGTGTCATCCACAAATGTACTAACTGTATCTCTTATGCTCACATCCAAATCATTTATGTAAGTGACAAAAAGTAGAGGACCCAGCACTGATCCTTGTGGCACTCCACTGGTCACAGGACTCCAGTCTGAAAAACAACTCTCCACCACCACTGTCTGTCTTCTACCTTTGAGCCAGTTCTGTATTCCAAATGGCTAAATCTCCCTGTATTCTGTGAGACCTAAACTTGCTAATCAGTCTCCCATAGGGAACCTTGTTGAATGCCTTACTGAAGTCCATATAGATCACATCTACCACTTTGCCCTCATCAATCCACTTTGTTACTTCCCCAAAAAACTCAATCAAGTTTGTGAGACATTATTTCCCACGCATAAAACCACGTTGACTATCTCTAATCAGTCCTTGCCTTTCCAAATACATGTACATCCTGTCCCTCAGGATTCCCCCCAACAATTTGCCCACCACCGACGTCAGACTCACTGGTCTATACTTTCCTGGCTTGTCCTTACCACCCTTCTTAAACAGTGGCACCACATTAGCCAACCTTCAGTCTGCCAGCACCTCACCAGTGGCTATCAATGATACAAATATCTTAGCAAGAGGCCCAGCAATCACTTCTCTAGCTTCCCACAGAGTTCTAGGTTACACCTGATCAGGTCCTGGGGATTTATCCACCTTTACCCATATCAAGACATTCAGCACTTCCTCCTCTGTAATCTGGACATTTTGCAAGGTGTCACCATAATTTCCCTACAATCTATATCTTCCATATCCTTTTCCACAGTAAATACTGATGCAAAATACTCATTTAGTATCTCCCCCACTTTCTGCGGCTCCACACAAAGGCCGCCTTGCTGATCTTTGAGGGGCCTATTCTCTCCCTAGTTACACTTTTGTCCTTAATGTATTTGTAAAAACCCTTTGGATTCTCTTTAATTCTATTTGCCAAAGCTATCTCATGTCCCCTTTTTGCCCTCCTGATTTCCCTCTTAAGTATACTCCTACTTCCTTTGTACTCTCCTAAGGATTCACTCGATCTATCCTGTCTATACTTTACATAGGCTTCCTTCTTTTTCTTAACCAAACCCTCAATTTCTTTTGTCATCCAGCATTCCCAAACCTACCAGCCTTTCCTTTCACCCTAACAGGAATATTCTTTCTCTGGATTCTTGTTATCTCATTTCTGAAGGCTTCCCATTTTCCAGCCATTCCTTTACCTGCGAACATCTGTCCCCAATCAGTTTTTGAATGTTCTTGCCTGATACCGTCAAAATTGGCTTTTCTCCAATTTAGAACTTCAACTTTTAGATCTGATCCATCATTATTTTAAATCTAATAGAATTATGGTCGTTGGTCCCAAAGTGCTCCCCCACTGACACCTCAGTCACCTGCCCTGCCTTATTTCCCAAGAGTAGGTCAAGGTTTGCATGTTTTCTAGTTGGTACATCCACATACTGAATCAGAAAATTGTCTTGTACAGACTTAACAAATTCTTCTCCATCTAAACCCTTAACACCAGTCTATGTTTGGAAAGTTAAAATCCCCTACCATAACCATTCTATTTTTCTGACAGATAGCTGAGATCTCCGTACAAGTTTGTTTCTCAATTTCCCTCCGACTATTAGGGGGTCTATAATACAATCCCAATAAAGTTATCATCCCTTTCTTATTTCTCAGTTCCGCCCAAATAACGTCCCTGGATGTATTTCTGGGAATATCCTCCCTCAGCATCCCCCCATCCTCTCTTGCCCCCTTTTCTATCCTTGCTGTAGCATTTGTAACCTGGAACATTAAGCTGCCAGTCCTGCCCATCCCTGAGCCATGTTTCTGTAATTGCTATGATATCCCAGTCCCATGTTCCTAAGCATGCCCTGAGTTCATCTGCCTTCCCTGTTAGGCCCCTTGCATTGAAATAAATTAATTTATTATAGTGGTGCTGGAAAAGCACAGCAGTTCAGGCAGTATCCGAGAGCAGGAAAATCGATGTTTTGGACAAAAAGCCCTTCATCAGGAATAGAGGCAGAGTGCCTGCAGGATGGAGAGATAAATGAGAGGAGGATGGGGATGGGGAGAAAGTAGCCTAGAGTACAATATCTGAGACTTTCCCCCCTTCCTATAACTGCCATCCATTACATACTGTTGCTGTTGCAAATTCCTCATTGCTTCTAATTGTCTCTCTACTCGATCTGATAAGATTCGTAGTCAGCAGCATTATGGCAGATATAATCCGCAGTAACCCTTAAACTCTCTTTAAACTCCCACATCTGACAAGAAGTACATATCACTTTATTAAAGGCCATTTTTGCTTCTTCACAATCTACAGACCCAGAAAATAACACCATCTTATTCCTCTACAAACACTGCCCCAGGTTAAATTAATAGTTATGGTTTATATCTTAAGTTTAATCAAGAGACATATCTCTGAAAACATATAATCAAGAAAGAACCTACTCTACTCACTACTGCAGATTCTCTGTAGGCCACACTTAAAACAATGATTAACTTATCTGATTCTGTGCTGTGAACTTTGCCCAACAGTTCCTCCAAGATCAATTGTGAATGTCACTATTTGTTAACTTTCCCAGATGCACTCTGATGTCCAGCAACATATGAATTCAAACATCACAGGCAGTTTTAAGATTAAATGTTAATCTGAAACAATTAGCATTTTTTCTGTTTTGAAGAAGTGTCATATCAGATTCAACATTTAACTCTGTTTCTCTCTTCACAGATGCTGCCACACCAGCTGAATATCTCCAGCATTTTCTGTTTTCCTTTTGCATATCCAGCTTTTAATTTAGCATTTTTTTTTGTCTCTTGAACAAATGACATATGTAGGTTTCATGTTTCAAGAGGTGGGTGTTGAATATTTTCCCACAAGAATATTATGAACTATTTGTATGTTAGCTTTTGATAGTAATGTGGATTTGCTCAAGTTAAATGATGGAAACCACAGATAGTTTCCAAGTATGTATCCAAGTCCAACACTGACAGTGTTATCTAAATCAGGAACTACCTATTTTATACCATGATGAATGGAATGTCCCTTCATCTGGAAATTTCTCATTAATCTAGTTTGAACTGAAGAGGTTGCAGCAACAGATTTGATTATTTCTTCCACAAACTAACTCCCTTATAAATGCAAGTATCTGAAAACATTTCCTTTCCACCTATATGGCAGGAAAGTTGCAATCACAACCAAATTTGTAACATAAATCAGCAAAGTACTTAGATGTGAAGTAAAAGGGAGTAATCATTCAAGTAATAGAAGTTTAATCTTGGATTTAGGACAGCATGTTTTACTCTTTATTTTAGGTCAGATAGCCTTCTGAAATGTGACTTTCTTTTTACTTTCATATCATGATGTAACAAGAGGCTTGACATGTTCCACTCAGTGAACATGATTTTAACAGTTGCTCTGCAAGTTTACTCTTTGTAAAAATACCCTCCTTATTAATTTGTATTGGACTTTGCCTTACCTTGTTGTGTCAAGTCCAGATCACAAATACATGGTTATTATTTGATTCCACAGACTGATTATTGTAAAAGTATTATCTGGAAGTATAATCAATTTACCCAAATTAAGATACTCAAACTGTCAAAGGGAGCAATAGTTATCATTAAATAGTTATCATTAAATATCATTAAATATCATTAAATAGTTCTCATTGAAGAAGGGCTCATGCCCGAAATGTCAATTCTCCTGCTCCTTGGATGCTGCCTGACCTGTTGTGCTTTTCCAGCAACACATTTTCAGCTCTGATCTCCAGCATCTGCAGTCCTCACTTTCTCCTAGAAGATTAAACAGCAATAGGCTTATTAAGCAAGGCCAAATTCAAATCAACAATTGTAATTAATAATTCTTCAATGAATGTTTATTAATTAATACTTGAAGGCTCTTTTTTAGACTACCCAATTCTTTGGTTTTTCTCCTTAAAATCTACCTTTTTGTTCAATTTTTTTGGGAATGTATCCCACTGTCTCCTTACTTTGGTCCATTCTCAATATCAGTCTGATTGCAGTCAGGTAGAATGCTTTGAAACACCCAAAATATAAGCAAATTGTTGATGTTTAACAATGCATCAATATATGCAGAACTTGTAACATGGAAACAGGCCATTCTGCCTGATCATATTATAATCCATGCTACTGTCCAAGCAAGCGCACAATTGTAATCACAACTGCTCAACCATTTCTATAGATTTTTAACGCTTTATTCTTTCACCCAATTGTCGAATCGACTCTTGAATTGACATAGTCACTGGAACTAAATTTCACAGCTTCCAGACAATGGGAATTTTGACCACTTCCAACCTTCGGCCAGCCCACAGTTTAAAAATAGGCATTGATGGAACACAAAGCAAAGGGAGACAAATGCAGCCAACAGTGTTTTTGCTGCATCTATTTGCTCATCGATTTTATACTGAGGCCCTAAAACCTAAGTCAGGTCCTTCATTTCCATCTTCATGTGAACATTTGGAGGTTACCTGCTTCAATTATGGCAAAAGGCAAACTTGCAGAGGATTTCAGAGGCAATAGATTGCAAACCAAGGTCGAACCCTCTCATTTTACTTTTTCACCAAAGGAGCAGATAAACAAGTTTGAATTCCTCCCACATAGACTGGTGACACTTTCTATTAAATGATACACATATCCCGATTGAAATTCTTTATCTTCATTGTTCGTTGTTCATTTTTCCTTCACTATAATTATCAGTTTTAACACAAGAGCTGTACTGCTCTTTGCAATCTGTGTCAGAGTGATAAGATAGGGAAGTGGGTACAAGGAGAAGGTGAAATCAGCAAGAGACAACTTTACAAAATGTCGCCTGCCTCGTAGTAGTATCTACACTCAGCATGCTGCTGTCAAGACAGTGACAGGTCTCTCGACCAGGATATCAGGTGATATATGAAGGCATCAGGAAGAGGGAATGTTTTGAAAAAAGAAACAAGCTGTTACAGCTTAAAGATAAAAGGAAGACAAAATCAGATGCAGTTTAAATTTCTTAGAGTGTTTGTTTTGTGACAGTAAACCCAAACTGTAATGTAGTTGTTATTTTGCTTGCTTAGCGGTAGTGAAATTTGTAGAATCCTGAAGTTCTCAGTGAGTGGTTATTTTCCCAAGTTGTTTTTATCACTAGTTGCTTCCTTTGAGTCTGGTAAGCCAGACGGAGAGAGAAAGTGAACAAGCCTTCAAGGTTATGCTGTTATATAACTTTGCTCCCCCAATCTCTCTACTCTGCCAAGTGAGCTTCTGAAAAATGGGCCATTAGTATATTTTTGAGACCAGGCCCATCCCAAGCTGAGCACTTCCCAGGCAACATTTTGTCTCCCAATTTGCAAATTATGCAAGTGTGTATTGAACAGGAGTTGTGAAGTTCTTGATGTGGAATTAGTTGTGTGGTTTCCCTGCCTTGGACTGAAATGATAAATTAGTGCAGCTTATTTAATATATTCCACATAGACATTTTGGGCTTGCCTCAATCTGTGATCATTTTAGATCCGTATTTAACTTCTTCAAAAATTGCTTTGGTTCATGATGTTCTCAAGTACAAAAATCAGAAGGTGAAAGTTGAATATCAGTAATCCAGGTTCATCAATATTATAACAAAAAGACAACCTATCTCTACATCAATAAAATTATCTGGGTCCTGTAAATATATGGCTTACACAAAAAACTGAAGGCTGGCTGCGACTGTGAATCTCTGCAGCAGTCAGAAGCCTGTGAAGACGCTGTTTAACAGACGCAGGAGGCGGTCACGTGACATTCCGTTTCACGCTCGGAAGAGTGCAAGGCGGTCACGTGACATTCCGTTTCGCGCCCGGAAGAGTGCGAGGCGGTCACGTGATGATCCGTTTCACGGGCAAAAGAAGCTCACGTGGGGTCGGACATCCGGGAATGCGAGGAGGTGGAGAATGGAGTCAGACCAACAGCCAATGAGAAGATAATTCTACCTCAGTGTGTGTATGACGTTTTTTATTGTATAAAAGGCTGGGGCAGGGACAGAACGAGGTCTTACTTTTTGAACTGGCCCACGTGGTAGTTGGTCAGGGAAGAAGGGTTAGACCCAGAGCTCTGAATGCTTTGTCCACTTACTGTTTAAAATAAATCAAGAGTGTGAGACTGAATATCTTCTCCTAGTGCTTCACTTAAAAGAACACGCAGGACTAGGCTCACACATAGAAGAAAGTAAATTGGTAGATTGAGCCAGGGTCTTACAGTCCTTAACCAGCCTCAGGCCATCTACTGTCAGGACCCACATTCATGGCTTGAAGTGCTTCAATGCATTTCTGACCAGTATTGCAGATTTTACCCACTGTGGATTTCTGTTCATGAAAATCAGGCTTTGACAGACACCTCCAAACCTGTAACTTCTACCACCTAGAAGAATAATCCCAACTGTGGCTAGGAATACCTCCACCCACACTTCCCTTCCAAGCCACACAGCATCCTAATAGCTTCACTGTTACTTGGGCTAAAATCCTGGAACTCCCTCCCTCACAGCACTATGGCCACAGAACAAGAATTGTAGTGCGTCAGGAAGACAACTCAGCACCTTGTCAAGGGCAGTTAATGCCAGCAAAGTCCATATCAGTCTCAAATTGATATTCAACCAGAAATAACTCTACAGAGACCAATATCCAATCACCAAGTCACCCTTCATTTACAGTCCTTGACACTGATCCAGCTCTCTCAAAGCCAGACGTCAGAATGAACAGAACCAAAGACACTCATATATCTCAGTCAGCCAGGGGTCACGGATCGGACCAGATTAACAGCCCAGTCAGGGAATTCATATTCTATGATGTCCACCTGGCTGACCTCATTAGAATCACTACACAATCAACTCACATTTTTCTACACCAAGTAAATCTGAAAAATAATGTTTGTGATGTCTTGTAAGTACAATGTGATTTTTAAAAAAAGAAGTTCCTGAGAAAAAGTAAGTTTTCTACTTATGTAATATGGCATCATAGCCTCAGGTTGTCCCAAAATGTTTTGCCAACTGCAATTTACTATTAATGTGGAGTCATTTATTTTTAGGCAAGCATGTTCCCAAATTTCCGCTCAGAGTTCAATTTTAATCCTTTGATACTACTGCGTAGAACTTAGTCTGTTCCTTTAAAAAAACAAGTTGCAATTTGTGTGCCTTTGTGAAGCAATTAGAAGCTCATTGCTTTCAGCAAATCCTCAGGTCAATTAGAGGTCAGCTGGTCTTTCCTTTTAATATATTTTATTTTTAAAACTTGTGACTGTTGAAGTCAATTAGAAGGTACATTCTGTTCGTGATTTTTTTCTGTTCATTAGAAATGATTGGATTGCCTTTCCTTTTGTTTTAAAGGTGTGACAAAGAAATTTGTATGTGTGATACCTGATGTGTGGTGGACATATTTTAACCTTTTTTAGTCTCAAATCTCCATCCATCTGCCAGTAATTGAAGCTTAAAAATCTGAAGATTCTAATTTGGAAAGACAACCTCAACCAATTAAAAGCACTTGATGCTTTTATAGACTTTCAGTTCCTCACAAGATAGGATTGGATGAAGAAGGCTTTTTTGATCTTTTCATCAACCCTAACATATTCTCATTAGAGAAATCCAGCTCTTTTTTTTAATAAATGAGTCAAATAGGTTGGCTTCAAACACAATTCCTGATAACCTGCTTCATTACATGTTATTCGTCAATGATAAGAAATACCTTGTTTGTGCTAAATGTTATCACATAGCCCGACTCCAGATTTTCACTATCAAGTCAACCTCAAGGATTGTTTTTCTAACGTATTAAATTCTTCATCCACCTTCAGAAACCCCTCTCAAAGTTTTTTTTTTCAAAGTTAAAGAGTTCTAGCTTATTAATCAGACGCCTTATGATCTATCCACAATAGCCACGGTATGCATCTTAAGATGATTCATACAAACAAAAACAGAAAATTTGAAAATATGCAGCAAGTCAGGCAATGTCTGAAGAGACAGAAACAGAGTTAATGGTTTATATTTCTGACTTTTCATCAGAACTGGGAAGTGAAAACAGGGACGATAGGAAAAAAGAACAGAAAGAAAGTTTTGTGTTTGGATGGATCGCAATAGAGATTAAATGATAAAGGGCTTGTGGAGCAAGGTCAAAAGACAATGGTGATGAGACAAAAACAAACGATGTGCTTCCAGGAGGGTTTTGAACACTGCCATCCACATTCAAAAACAGTAAAAATCCAGTAAAGCCAAAACATAGGGGGAAGTAAAGGAAAGTTAAGACAGAGTTTGCAATTTGAAATTACTAAAGTTAATATTGAATCCAGAAGGCTGTCAGTGTTTAATCAAAAGATGATGTGTTTCTTTGAGCATTTGTTGAGTTTCCCTGGTACAATGCAGGAGCTTGATGACAGAGGAGTCAGAGTGGAAATAAAGTGGAGCATTAAAACGGCAGGCAACAGACAGCTAGGGGTCATGTTTATATATTGAAAGGGGGAGGATTCTTGTTCACTGGACTGATTCCTGGGATGGCAGTGCTGATGTAGGAAGAGAGACTGGATCAGTTAAGATTATGTTCACCAGAGTTTAGATGAATGATGGAGGATCTTATAGAAAATGATACAGTTCTAACAGGACAAGACAGGTAAATAGAAAGGGTGTTCCTGATGACTAAATTACAAGACCAGGGGTCACAGTCTAAGGATTCGTGGTAAGCTGTTTAGGACTGAGAGTAAGAGAAATTTCTTCACCAAGGTGAGCCAATGAAAATCTTTGCCACAGAAAGCAGTAGAGTCCAAACATTGAATGTTTTTTTTTAGCAGGCATTAGGTCTAGTCCTTAACGATAAAGGGACCAAAGTATTGGTGGAAAGTGGGAGTAGACTGAGTTGGATGATCTACCATTGAAAGGTGGACATGGCTAAAAGGGCCAAATGGCCTATGCATGCTCTTGCATTCTCTGTTTCTCTAAATGGTATTTTTATTTGGTATCCCTGATGTAGTGTGAACTTATATTGTCAGCAGTGAGCACTACATCATCTTTTCAAAGAAATACATGCAAAGCACACTTCTGGTGTGCTGGTCAAGGAACTTAGCAGCAAAGACACTTGAGAAACAATTGCAGGCATTTAACAAAATAGTTCATGGCTCAAAGCAAAGATATATCCCAGTGAGAAAGACAGATTTTAGGAAGGGGATAAACCAAAAACTAGAAGTTACGGATGTCATCAAATTGAAAAAAAAATAAAACTTACAATGTAGCAAAGATTAGTGGTAAGCCAGAGAATTGGAAAAGTTTACAAATCCAACAAAAGACAATCCAAAATTACCTGAAGACAGAAATTAACCATTTAAGCTTGTTAGTACTATCAAGATAGAGAGTAAGAGTTTCTTTAAATATATAAAAAGGAAAAGGGAAGCCAAAGTGAACATAAGGTCCTGAAAGAATGAGGCTGGAAAAATAATAATAGGAAGTTTTGCTCAAACCATACAAGGTATTAATTAGTCAGATCTCATTTAGAATACTGGGAACAGAATACTGGCTTCTTATCTAAGGAAAGATATATTGGCATTACAGACTGTTCAAAGAAGGTTCACTAGGTTAATACCAGATATGGAAAGACTGTCTTATGATGAGAGGTTGAGTGGCTTGGGACTGTACTCATTGGAATTTAGAATAATGAGAGATGGCTAATTCTTAAGGGAATTCACAGAGTAACTGTGGAAAGGTTTCTTCACTACAAACATTGATTTTCCTTATGTTCCAAAATATCTTTGTTGTTTAATCTCTCCTGTCCTTTAACAGAATCTTCCCATTTTGTTCCAATTACCCCTTATTTTGACAACACATTTCTATTATTTTAAACTGAAAATAAACTGTCCCCATCAAACATTGCCAGGACAGCAACAGCACAAGAGTGGATTTTCCTCTTATGGGAAAATCTGGAGCAAGGAGGACATGAACTCAGAATAAGGGTTCAGACATTTATGACAGAGCTGAAAAGGAATTTCTTCACTCATAGAATAGTGAATCAATGGAATTCTTTACCACGGAGGGCTGTCAAGGCTGAGTTTTCAAATATATTCAAAGCTGAGATAGACAGCTTTTTAATCAGTAAGGGAAGCAAGGTTATGGGAAAAAGCCAGGAAAGTGGAGTCGAGGATTATTAGATTCTCTACAGTGTGGAAACAGGCCCTTCGGCCCAACAAGTCCACACTGCCCCTCCGAAGAGAAACCCACCCAAACCCCTACCCTATATTTACGTGTGACTAACACACCTAACACTCTGGGCAATTTAACATGGCCAATTCACCTGACCTGCGCATCTTTGGATTGTGGGAGGAAACTGGAGCAAACCCACGCAGACACGGGGAGAATGTGCAAACTCCACACAGACAGGTGGGAATCGAACCCAGGTGTTGTGAGGCAGCAATGCTAAATTCTGAGCCACCATGCCACCCACTAGGATCAGCAACGATCTCATTCAATGGCAGAGTAGACTCTACTTCTACTTCTTCTGACCTTATGTTTGGATGATTGAATTGCAGACCAGGGTGTCATGGAGGAAACGCTGAACAAGGAGAGGCTGTGCTAAATGACAGCATCACACTGGAGATTGCAGAATTTGGTGGAAGATGATGCACAGAATATTAAGGTTAATGGGGTACATATAACATATTAGCCAAGTTTGGCATTTTTAAAATGAAAATATTCATCATCAATTTGCTACCTCACCAGGTGCACACATTTTGTTGTCACTCTTACCCTCCCCCACAAGAGAGCACGAGACACAACAGCGCAGTGAATCGTACTGCGCTCCCAACTGGTGCACCAGACGGCCAGCAGGCTGCTCATGTCAGCTCTACAGAGCAACTACAGCATGTCAGATTGTACAAGACTAGCTCTCTGGTGTACAAGACATTTGTCAATGTCTCATTGCTCTGTGATGTCTGTCCCTGGGAATTCGTCAGTGTAAAATTCTGGCCAACAATTATAATCAAAAAGAAATTGACAAAAACAAGGGTGGTTGACGGGGTTGCACAAATCTAACCCAGCTTTTACAAAAAAGAAAAATTCTAATACATAATGTGCATCCAACAATGTGCAGGATGGCTGACCTTAAGACACAGAATTGTGCAGACTTGACAATTCAGATTGGCGGAGGAATCTATAGGGGAAAGAAATGAGAATGATAGCAGGGTCTGATGAATTCAGAGTGTATTTGATCCTTTTTTTAACAATGAATGAAATTTGCTGTGAATAGCTTGCAAGCAGCTGAAGCCTCTGGCATCACCTAAGCCGACACTCAGATCACACCTTCATTTAATGAGCTTCTCCAAAGTTTATACATCTTGCTTTTCCTCAGGGAGTTAAGTGGGGCTTCAGTCATTCACGGCTGGGGCTGCAAGGAAAGGGGTGGCATAGCAAATTTTTGATTAAAAAGCCAAAGTAATTATGCGCAGATAACTGAAATGAGCTTTCAGTTGCTCAACATCAAGGCTTGGCCTTATCTTAAACAGGGCCTTGGCACAGTGATGCAAAATGGTCATGCAAAATTAATTTTTAATGTGTTCAATTTATATTAAAAATTCCTGCAAGTGTGCAAAAATATTATGTTTTAAAATATTTTTCAACTGGAATTGCCTGAAGGTGTTGCTGAGGAAAAAAAAGCCTTCAAACTGAAGAGAGTGAAAGGTTTTTATTAGACATCATGCAGGCATTCAGATGAAACTCAGGTCATTTTTTAACTGTCTGATATAATATTCTATAATATGCTGCAATAGGAATAATGAATCACTGAAGGGTTCATAGAATTTCCACAGAATTGTTACCAAGACTTTGTGGATTGATCCAGCTGTGATTAATAATTATTTGAATTTGCACAACAATTTGAATGAGACACTTTACCCAATGTGTTCCATATTTTGCTAAACAAATTGGTTGATTTATGAGCCTGTGACCATGACAAAGATACAGGAGATGCCAGGAACAGTGCTAAATGCCAAAAATTGCATGAACCTTTACTCGCCCCAGGTCAAGAATAGGGTAAACAGCCGATATAATTGTGTGGACTCTTGGCCTATAATCAAACTGAACATTTTTAAACAGATCAACTTCATAAGAGAATACAAACTGTACTCAATCAATTACGAGAACTCATTACAACTGACACTTTAGTGTCCTTTGATATATTATGGTATTAAATTTAGATTTGCTTTTGAGAGTGAACTTGACTAATATACTGCATTTAAAGATGTCCTGGCTTAAAACCTGCTTTGCTGTATTGTAATGTATTTATCCTATTGAGTAAACCCTGTTGCACTAATTGACCTCTGTTCGAAAGTAAGTTTCGCACACATAATTCCAGCTATATTACTCTGTTTCAACTCATTTAAACCCTAACCTCCAAATTGTGTTATCGAAGAATTATTATACCTTCTGACCACCCATGTAAATAAAACAAATTTGTTTGCAATTGGCTGAAAAAGTACCATCCTCTAAATTGTTGATGCAGCTCAAATGTCACGTGTGATAAAAACAAACAGTAAATGTGTAAACTGTGAGATATGACATTTATCTCATTTGTGACCTCAGTGTGATAAGGCATTTACATCTTTATCATTCAGAGGTTTGCAGTTCAGGTCACCCAAAGGTTACATACGACAAATCCCTCAATGCTTATCCTTGAATTTGTCACCTAAGTGATTGACTTTGACATTTTTTTTATTTCAAAAATATACTTTATTCATAAAATATTTTGATGATCTGTACAATTGGTCATGCCATACATACGTAAACATTCCATTTCTTTGCATACAGAGATCGCAATTAATCCTTTGTATATACAGGTCTGTATATTTACCATCCATATATTTAGCTGAGGCGTCAGCGGAGCCCATTTACTGCATGGGCCCCCTGTTCTTCTTTGGCAGGCAGATGTTACACAGTGGTCTTTCCCCACTGTGCCTTGGCGGCAGCTGCCCCAAGCTTCAGTGCGTCCCTCAAAACATAGTCCTGGACCTTGGAATGTGCCAGTCCGCAACACTCAGTCAGGGTCAGCTCCATCAACTGGAAGATCAACAGGTTTCGGACAGACCAAAGAGCGTCTTTGACTGAGTTGATGATCCTGTAGGCACAGTTGATGTTCGTCTCGGTGTGCGTCCCGGGGAACAGACCGTAGAGCACGGAGTCCTGCGTCACGGCGCTGCTCGGGACAAACCTTAACAAACACCACCGCATTCTTCTCCAGACTTCCTTTGTGTAGGCACATTCCAGAAGGAGGTGTGTGACAGTCTCGTCCCCTCCACAGCTGCTTCGAGGGCAGCGTGCAGGGTGGCAGAGCGTCCGTACATGCATAAAGGATCTCACAGGCAGAGCCCTTCTCACCACCAGCCAAGCCATGTCTTGGTGCTTGTTGGAAAGTTCTGGCGATGAGGCATTCCGCCAAATGGCTTTGACAGTCTGCTCAGGGAACCGCTCAATAGGATCCGCCCTCTCCTTTTCCCAAAGGGTCTCAAGGACACTACGTGCTGACCACTTCCTGATGGATTGGTGGTCAAAGGTGTTTTTCTTCATAAATTTCTCCACGAAGGACAGGTGATACGGAACAGTCCAAGTTCTTGGAGGGTTCCGTGGCAGCGAGGCCAGGCCCATCCTTCGCAACACCGGGGACAGGTAGAACCTCAGTACATAGTGACACTTGGTGTTTGCGTACCGGAGATCCACGCACAGCTTGGTGCAGCCACACACAAAGGTGGCCATTAGGGTGAGGGTGGCATTGGGTGTGTTTTTTCCCCCGTTGCCCAGATCTTTATACATCCTCAGACCCTGGCCATCTTTGATCTCCATATAAAATGGAAGATGGCCCGGATGACTGTGACGGCACAGGTCCTGGGAATAGGCCAGACCTGTGCCACGTATAACAACACTGACAGTGCCTCACACCTGATGACCAGGTTTTTTCCCACGATGGAGAGCGACCATAGCTTCCATCTGCCCAGTTTCTGCCTCACTTTCCTGCTACGCTCCTGCCAAGACTTGGCGCACGCCCCAGCCCCACCGAACCAAATACCCAGCACCCTCAGGTGGTCAGTCCTGATGGTGAAGGGGATGGAGGATTGGTCAGCCCAGTTCCTGAAGAGTATGGCCTCGCTTTTGCCTCGGTTGACCTTGGCCCCTGAGACCCGTTCGAACTGGTCACGTATGCACATGAGTCTGTGCACTGACAGCGGATCGGAGCAGAAAACGGGGATGTCATCCATGTACAGGGAGGCCTTAACCTGTAGGCCCCTGCTGCCAGGAATAGTCACCCCTCTCAGGCTCACATCCTTCCTGATGGACTCGGCAAATGGCTCTATGCAGCACACAAACAAGGCAGGAGAGAAAGGGCAGCCCTGCCTGACTCCAGATCTGACGGGGAAGCTATCTGATTCCCACCCATTGATTGAGACTTCACTGACAATGTTGGTGTAGAGCAGTCTGATCCAATTACGGATTCCCTCCCCAAAGCCCATTTTGGAGAGAACATCTCTCATATATGTATGTGATATCCTGTCAAAGGCTTTCTCCTGGCTCAGGTTGATGAGGCAGGTGTCCAACCCCAATGCAAGGCCTATCAATACTGTAGAATTGGAAGCAGAGTCATAAATGTCAACATGTTGCTCATTTCCATGTTCATTTTAGTTAGATTGAGGGGAAAACATGCAAAATTAAATATTTCCACATGATTCAGATCTAAGGGACAGCTTTTCACACAGAGGGTGGTGCAAGTCTGGAATGAGCTGCCAGTGGAAGTGGCGGAGGTTAGTACAATTAAAACATTTAAAAGGTATCTGGATGGGTATTTATGAATAGGAAGGGTATAGTCCAAATGCTGGCATTTGGGACTAGATTAATTTAGAATATCTGATCGGCATGGACAAGTTGGACGAAAGGGTTTGCTTCCATGCTGTATATCTCTATGAATCCGTAACGTTATGATTCATTGAACTGAGTGAATTCCTAACAATGATTTGGTTTCTTTGAGAGGCACTCCCACGCCTCAGTTTATTAGGGGACTTCAGTTATATTGCCAACCTAACTAATGGGTTATCATGCCAGTTTTGTAACAGGGAGCTCCCTGAACTATCTTGTGTTAATACATAATTGATCCGTTATAATGCTGTTACTATACAATCTGCTCCATTGGTTATATTGATGTGAGACTTCATTGAGCAACAAATGATAAATAACATCAACATGTACATCAATTATAAAAAGAAATCTCTCATTTTGAACTTTTTTCGAGGTGTAAGATGTAATTATTTCATTTCACTCCTCAAACTTTTAATCAGAATTGGTTTCAAGATATTTGATATCACTACTATTTGGACCATATGTTCATGCCTTATCGAAAGAAAGATGTCAGTCATTGCAGGCAGTATGTATAGTTGTAAGATGCACATAGAATGTGTGGTTCTGTGTATTGGCAGTGACATTATGATTTATTGCATTCTGTGAAACACCATTACAAACAAAGAAAAACTATTTATATTTTCAGCAGTCTGCTTCAATAGGAATCAGATTGTACTTAGTTAGAGAGCTGAGGTCATCATTCACTCCCATTTTACCCCCACCTTTCCCTTAGTGGATAGACCTGCCTTGTCTGTTCCTGCTTTTATCAAGCAGACATCTACATCTGTGAGTAAAGCTCCATTTCCTCAGTTAAAAAGCTGCATCTGATTGTACTAATAAAGCACAACTTCCTCAGTTCAAAACCTGTGTCAGATTGGCCCAATTATTTGAATGAGTCACAGCAACAGGCAACACAACAGTAGGTCTTTGGAGACTTTTGAACTGAGATTTCTTCAAAGGTGAACCACACACTGTTATTAGGTGATTGTCAAAAAATTACGAAATCGCTGATTTCCTAAGTTAAACTATGTTGTAGTGACAGAGAAAAACACAGGACTGAGGAAATGCATGCGGTAGAGAGAAAAAAGGAAGAGAAGGAGACAGGCAGGGGGTGGATAACAAAATATAATGGAGAAAGGATATGGAAAACAGAACCAAACTTAATTCTGAATGCATTTTGGTAAGGTGTTTCAGATGTGAACCTGCCAGGAACGCTGTACTAATTTCTTATTACATACTTGATTTATATATCAAGTTTGAGTATTTATGTTTTCTACAATGTGAGTATCTCAGACTTTGGGAAATTAAAATAGAAAGAACTTATTTAAGTGAATAAATGTGAGGTTGATTTTGAAAACTGGCAAATCCCTTCTAAATCCCTTCCTAACAGCATTGTGTGTCTACCAGATGGATTGCAACAGTTCAAGAAGACAGCTCACTGCCATCTTCTCATGGCCAACTAGGGTCAGGCAGTAAAATGCAGGCCCAGGCAGAGATGCCCAACTCCCACAAGTGTTTTTTTTAAACTGTGAATTCCTATTGTAATTAAACCTCAGAAATATTATGCTGGAGAGGGAGTTGTTCTGTCATGCAGCATCAATACCAGGTTTCTACCAGAAATGCCTATTCCAATTCATTTTAATTTTCTTTCTCATATGTCCCTTAGTAAAGATATAGAATGGTGGTTAGCTTATTTGGCTAGATAGCTGGTTTGCAATATGATGCCAGTAGCGCGGGCTCAATTCCCATGCTGGCTAAAGTTACCATCTCAACCTCTCCCATCACCTGGGTTATGGTGATCCTCAGCTTAAACCACCACCAGTTGTCTCTCTCTAATGAGAGAGCAGCCCTATGGTCTGATAAGACTATGATGTCTTTACTTTTTTTATAATAAGGGCATCCATATTGATAAATGTAACAGTACCCTAAATTACGAGAGGCTCATGGTTTATTCTTTAAAAAAAAACAGGAGTGTGACGGCACATTCCCTACATGCCTGGATAAGTGCAGCTCCAACAACGCTCAAGAAGCTTGAACGTGTGGCGCTGGAGTAACACGTTCCTCACTCGCAAGGACACCCCAGGCTGGGCTGGAGCCATGTCTGGCTTGTCCTAGCACCTTTCTTTTAATGCTATGTTTTGAGATGGCAGTGGAATAGGGATTCTGAACCCAGGGCTCATCTGGTCTTGTCGGCTTTCTTTCTCTTTGTTTTATATTTTTGTTCCGTTTCTTTTTATTTCTTTTTTTCTTCATTTTCTTTTCTTTTAAGCCTGGAAAATGGCGGGTGAAGGAAGAAGCCTCCAGTGGCAGCTCAGCCTGGGTGCCTGAAGGAGGAGAAAGACCCACTGTGGTGATCTCCTTGTTGGCAGCCTCAGTGTGGCAGTCTTTTCCCAGCATGGAGATCTCATCTCTGTGTGGAGGTCTCTTTTGTCTTCAGCTTCCAGGTATACCAGCAGCCCGGCAGGCAGTCTCACGCAAGAGTGGCAGCCTCGGCCTGGCATGGAAGGCTTCTTCAGGGAAGGCTTCCAGACTGGTATCCAGTGACACGGTGTGGTGTTCTCATCCCAGCTGTGTCTTCATGGCATTCCATCATTCCTAAATCAGCTTACCTGAGCCCAGGAGCCATGAACTGATCAGTCATTAACTTTGTCTTAGTTTTTTTTATTATTTTGTACAATTTCTGTCAGTCATGCAGGTGCCATGGTGGGGGGATGTATTTTTCATGTAAAAGTGCACGGGACAATAAATACCCATCTACTCTGTTCCTTCCAGGATATAACAACCACAAATATTCATTCATTCCTTCCAACACTAACACTAAATAGCAGCAAGAAGTACCTTCTACAAGATTCACTGCTGAAACTCACAAATTACAGCACTTTCCAAACTCATAGTTAAAAATCACACAACACCAGGTTATAGTCCAATAGGTTTAATTGGAAGCACTAGCTTTCTGAGCGCTGCTCCTTCATCAGGTGGTTGTGGAATACACAGTTGTAAGACTCATTCCAAACTCCTGCCCACTTCATCTAAAAGGATAAGGCAGCAATTGGAAATGCCATTACCTCTAAGTTCCCCTCCAAGCCACCCACCATCCTGATTTGGAAATAAAATGCCATTCCTTCAGTATCGCTGGGTCAAAATCCTGAAACTCCCATCCTGATTTCATTGGAGGGGTGCTCAATGCCTAATGGATTGCAGAAGTTCAAGGAGGCAGCTCATCACTACCTTCTCCAGGGTAACTAGGCCCAGTGGAAATAAGGAAATATCATGAATGATTTTTTTTTAAAAACAGTAAATTCCAGTAGGGATTAATTCCTGAAATTATTATGCTAACGATAAAGCCTTTTGTTCTACGATGCCTGTATCAGTACCGGGTTTTCACCAGAAAAAAAACCTATTTCAATGCCATTTCTATGATTTTTTTTCCATATATTAGTGAGTTTTGAGAAGATTTGTAGCTCAGGTTGAGGTTCTAGATGTAGGTTTGTTTGCAGATTGTACCTCAACCTGAGCTACAAATCTTCTCAAACCTCGCTAACACCTGTGGGCGCAATATGCTAAACTGGCCTGAAAATGGGAAACAAATGCCATCCAAAAGAGTGCCACCCACGAACAGCTGTACTTCCTGCACGAATGCCTAAGAAAACAGGTACTACCTAATGAAAATTAATCTTCTAGCTCAGCGAGCAAACCTACATCGAGTTTCCATATATTCTTTAAAAATCAAACACTCATACTCATGTGCACACCTTCTCACAGGCATATACTCTGTCACTCTTGCACACATACTCTATCAAACACTCACACACACACGCTCTCTCTCTCCTACTCTCCCATACACACAATCTCTCTCTCTCTCTCTCTCTTACTCTCCCCCCCTCCCCCCCCACCACATACACATAAGTCTCTGGGTTGAATTTGCATTTGCAGATTTATTTTGCAGATACATTCTATTTTGTTCAAAAAGCATACAATCTTCAGGCAGTCAATCCATGTGACATTTTATAAATCCCTAATTTGGAAATAAAACCAGTCTGACTCGAGTTTGGAATACAGATAGACACTAACCTCATACCTTTAATGCATTGTCTGAGTTGAGATGTCACTTTTTGTTTATAGCACATTAAGTTATCTCGGGAATGTGACTTGAAAGAAGTCCTGGATTTATATATTAAAGAATCAAAACCTGTGAACCAATTTAAATAATTACAGACTTAACAGAAATCTAGGTTTGTTCAATACATTGCATCAATCGTATGACACTTTAATCTTTACTATAATTTCTGTGTCCTATGATCCTGCCCCCATTAGCTACCTGATGAATGAGCAGTGTTCTGAAAGCTTATAATTCTAAATAAACCTGTTGGACTATAATCTAGTGTTGCATGATTTTTAACTTTGCCCAACCAGTTCACCTTGGTGGCACCTCCACATCATATATTCCTTAGTAAGGGCTTTCAAATTCTGAATAAAGCACTAACTTAATGGATTGGAAGCTTGCAATTTAACTTCAGAAAATTAGTTATAAGTGTGTCTATGCCAGAACATATAACATATATGTTGTTGTACTGAGGTTTAAGGGTGTGAAAACGTTATGGCCTTCCTTAAGCATTACACACTATGATGACGTCCCCCAGGCTTGGTGGCAGAACAGCCTAGGATCTCAAAGTATTAAGACTCATTGTATGGATCTTTCTCATGGTCCCTGTAACATTCTGGAATCAGTTTTTTCATAAGTCAGAGGACAATGCAGGTTGATGGAAAGTAGCCATTTGTTGGTACAGGAAAGGTTAATATGCTGGATCTTCAAAATTTAAAACCATGTATGGGATCGCACTTGTCACTGCAAGCATTCGTAAGTTGGACGTTTGTAAATTGGGGACCCACTACATATTGATGTGACTTTTTACATAATTATTATCATGCAATAAATGACATTTTATTTAGGTGAAAAACTTGTTCTCATTAGACTATCAAGTAATTTTCCTCCACCCACTCAACCAAGCAGGTCCTGTAGATTCCTACCAGGAAGGAGGATTGTGGCAGCAAATCTACCAGGTAGATTCTACAGCATGTTGAGCAGTGGTGAAGATTTATTTTGTAATGGCTGCCACTCAACTACTTCATATTTTGCTGAATGATATTTTTTGAACCATAATCAATTATGCCTCTCTGACACATTACAGGATAGAAAAATAGCAATTAATTGTTCCTATTACTGCCTTCCTAATTTATTAACCATCTTGACCGTGCTAATCATAAACAACATAAAATGGTTAAAAGGATTTTTTAAACAACAATATACACATTCAATTTAATTTGATGCAATTTAAAATTGTTCCCACTGAAACTGCCATTTTATAACATTTCTTTTGTTCAATTGTTACCTTGTTTGCAAGGACAAGATACAATATCTGACAGGAGAAAAAGTGCATCCCCTAATGGCCATATTATTGATACATTTTACTAGATTTGTTGTAATAGTTTCTAAACAATTCTTCTATTATTCATTCCTTGTGTTGTATAATAGAATTTCTAGTTTGATCATTTGAAACCAATTTCATAAAGTAAGCATTATATGTGTTAGTATTTTACCTAAGCACATATTTCATCCACTTATAACTGATTCAAAGAGTCTATTTGAGCCTTCAAAGATCCATGTTACTGCGGATCTATGAAGCGAGTCTGATTGGATGAGATGTGCTGGATCAGGCTCTTCAAATATTTGTGTTTTGACAGCACTTCTCACTGTAAAGTGTTTTACTTTTACACCCCAATGGCAGACAAATATGTTTCTCAGTTGGTGAAAACTGCAAAGTCTCTTTTGCAATTACCTGCTGGTCAACTTAAGGTCAATCTCATAAAAGTGAACCAACCTGATTTCTGTAGTCTGCCTCAGAAATGAGTCCAACAGTAAATACATTTTTGCAGTTGTAGTGTAGATAATTTGTGTGTCATTACTAGAAGGTGATGGTTACAAAATGCAGAGACTATAAAACAAACATTTCAATATAGTTGGATTAAAAGACTAGGAAACAGTTACTACCACTTAGAAAATAAAATCTATATAGCCAGCTACTGCAGTCTTCAATCAAATCTATGTTGAAGTGACCATAAGACTATTGTTAAAGCCAGAATGACTTGATCTGTGTAGGCCCCAGAAGCATTTTGCTCTTTTCTAAAGGCCAATTTCTTTAGCTATTGATCGTGAAAGTGATATCACACTGGAAGGTGTATTGATACGGTGTTAGTTTACATAGCAGTCTTGAGGACCATCACTGGCTAATCAAAGCCACTGTCTGAACATTGCTGTGAACACAGTCCAAACAAAATCAATAAAGACGATTAAATGACATGTACAAGATGTATCAATATTAAATATATTCCATTTCCCGGACACAAACGCAACACAAGGTGGATGGAGAATATTGGATCTGCTCACGTTATGATTCGTGCCAGGGTAGGTTAGTGTGAAAAAAGAAAACACCATTTAATATGGCATTATTTCAGTTTTATAGTTCTAATATAAATGCTTAAGGATTCAAGAAATATTTATATAATTCTGTAATGTATTGATTAAAGATTCTAACAGACTTCCACATTGAATAATTAACTCTTTTTTTAAAAAAAGCTGAACAGCTTCAACCCTTACTGGTAGGGTTAACGTATTTAACTTTGCCTGGCTTTGTGCCAATACTTATAAAACTTGCCTTGAGAAAGACCACCAAGACTGGTGGTTAAAAAATTACCACTAAATCATATAAATCTGCCAAGGTTAACACTTTAATTATGTGCTGGAGCTATTTGTGTGTTATTTAATATGAGTTCATGTCAAATGTGCACCTTGAAGTAAAGAAAGTTAATCTGATAAACCTTTCGGATCACTATTCCACAGTAAACCTTCCTGTCTGCCACAATCCACATTGATAACCAGCCAATCCCATATCTGATTTGTATCACTACACCCTTGGTAGCCAGTCATTCAGCTGCCCTAGTGCTGAGTTTTAGGTTTCCCTCTCCACCTCTTTCTACTCCTTTTAAGACATTCCTGAGAACTATATCTTTGACCAATTGTTATGTCATCCAACCTAAAGCCTCTTATTTGACTCAGTATTAAATTCTGATTGACAACATTTCTGTGTGCAAAGTTAAAAATCACACAACACCAGGTTACAGTCCAACAAATTTAACTGGAAGCACCAGCTTTTGGAGCGCTGCTCCTTCATTAGGTGGTTATGGAGTTACTCCGAAAGCTAGTGCTTCTAATTAAACCTGTTGGACTGTGACCTGGTATTGTGTGATTTTTAACTTTGTACACCCCAGACCAACACCGGCATCTCCAAATCAACATTCCTGTGAAGTGCCTTGGAATTTTTAACCATGTTGGCAATAGGTCACATATCTCAATGAATTAAGAACTGTACTGAAGGGTTAAAAGAGCTCATCCTGTTCCTATGTTCAGAAATATAAATGATAACTTTTGACATTTTTGCTTCATTGATGGGAGAACGAAAAACCTTGAGTCACCATTAACATACTGTGCCTGTATAAGAGCATCGCATCTTGACCCAACAATTATTGTCCATTTCTAGTTGCCCTTGAGACCTGTCTATTGTTCTTCCTACCAATCCGCTCCACCCTCCACTCCAACCGATCACCATCATCCACCTTCATTTACCTATCACACACTAATTTACCTTCTCCCAGCCCCACACCCCTCACATTTATGTCTCAGCCCCCTTGCCCCCCCACCGACATTAATAATGAAGAAGTTATGCACAAAACGTCAACTCCTTGTTTGTTGCCTGACCAGTTGTGCTTTTCCAGCGCCACACTTCTACAGTCCTCCTTGAGAAGGTAGTGTTGAGTTACCTTGAAATATTGTAGTCCATTAGCTGTAGGTATACCAATAATGCCTTTGGAGAGGTTTTTGCAGGATTTCAACGCTGTGACATTGCAGGAATGACGACATATTTACTTTGCTGGGGTTCCACAGACTTATTTGGCAATAACTCTCAGAATTCTAAACTTCTTAGCATTCAAAATCTTCATTTTTATTCATCATTGACAGCCTTATCCTGCACCTTCTGTTTCCAAAACTTATGCTCCAAAAAAATTAAAATTGTATGGAAAAGAGGGACTTGCCCTCATGATCATAGTATGCTTGTGCTTGGTGCAGTTGGACCTGATAACTTCATTCAGTCCTTTGCTGATATTTATTATGCACTCACTTCAGAAGAAAGGGGAAGAGGCAAAAATTGCATGAGAAAATGGGTGACAAATGTTCGACCCAATCTTTGTTCCCAGGTTTGAAGCATGAAGATGGGAAATTGCCTAGCTCCACAAACACAATCTGATGGAAAATAAAATGTCCTGGACAGTCAAATTTATATTCTGGAGTGACAAGGTTCTTTGGGAGGTGTACTAAGTGACCCTGAAGTGACAGTAAGGGGTGCCAGCTGTGGAAGCAAACTGGACGCAGGACTGTCTCTATACATCAGCACGATAGGGCAGTTTATTGAAAATGCAATAACAGCAAAGGTACCATTTCAACCACTACACCTCAGTTACTTTCCAGCTGTACATACTTCCTATGCCCTTTCTGTGTTAATCCTGTGCAATATCATAGATTCTATGCCACCAAATGCCCTTCTACCTATCCCTAGGTGTCCTCATATCCCCTATTCGACTCTGTCTACCCCACAGCCCTTCGTTTCATCTATTTCAACCAATGGCCTGTACTCACTACCATGGCCTTTGTAGCCCCTCAGCCAACTTAGTACCAACTATTGGCAACCATTGCTCCCCCCCTTCCACCCCTGCCCCCATCCTCCACCAACCACCACTCTTTTTTCCCTTCTCCCCTCTGTCCTTAATTCCAGCTCATCTTGCATCCATCTTGGAAAATGCTCAGGAGTCCCGCTGACAGAGTAACATGTTCACGTGTGATGCCACCAGTTAAAAATATACTTTCATCATAAAAAAAATTGAAATTCCATCAACTAAGCTATAATGAAAATTAGCCTTTGAACTGACAGTTATTTAACAACTTAGACAGTTTTGTTTTAGTAGCATAATAATTTCGTATGGGTTTTTGCACTCTTTCAGTACATCCATGTCTTCTGTTGCACTCCAGTTGGTATTAGACACCAATTTCCCTTCCAAAAGGGTATCTGATCTCCAAGGGTGACCAGCAACACACATAAGGTGTCCTGGGAACATATTCAGAGAGGCACCTCACCTCTCTAAAAGAGTACCTTTGCTCTTTAAGAAAATTCACTAAAATAGATCTACTCTGATCTGCTGGACATACTCTGTGTTATAGACAATGAGGATGCCAAAACCTAATTGAAATTGAAATATTTCTGGGAACTGTGCATGCATAAAGCCCAGGTCTCCATGAAACTGCCTCCATGAAAATCAGAAATGATGGAAACAAAGATTTCTGGAGGAAGAAACTATAGTTATGAAAAACTCAGAGAAATCTTCATTGAACAGAGCTTAGCATCTTTACTCCTGAATAAATGTGCGACAATGCCAACAGAATGAGACCTAGGTCAGCAGGTTGGTCAGATATCAAATCAAATTCAATGTACCAACAGATCAATGAGTTATCTACTTAAGTAGTACTACTAAATGTGAGGTGACACACAAAGACAAGCACACAGAATACAAAATAACTGCAGTCATCATAAAAGCTATCCTCACTCAAAGGAGAGAGCAACCTTCAGAAACCTATTTTTGAACTGAGTCAATATTTGAAATTCTTCAGTCATAAAATATAAATCCTTAACAGGTATCATAGCAGCTCAGTCAAATGAAACTCCATCCAAAACTCTTCTACAAATGTGTCCAAGCATTGATTTTTAAGTCACAAGATGACTTCTCAGCCTTGACTGAGATGTTAGGGGAGATGATGAGCAGAAGGCAGGTGCTCTTTACAGAAAAGGAGATAGCATGAGTCATGCAAATCATAATTGCATGCTGTTTTGCAGTTCAGTAATAAAGTGGATTGGAAGACACTAGGAACTATGCCACTTGCTCATTTTTCTGGTGTGTAACACAGGGAGACTGACAGTAACAAATTACTGCTAACAATTTTATCTAACAAAGCATCTTAAGATGATTTACAATAGCTTCGATACTGGAACATGAACAAAAATAGAGGTTAAGGCTGGTGACAAAAGACATAGTCAAAGAGTCTAGATTAGAGTGGTGCTGGAAAAGCACAGCCGGAGATCTGTTTTGAGGAGGTTTTGGATGGTAATGAGTGATATAACAAGGTGGAGGGTTTACCAGAAAGCTCCAGAGTGGAGGGAGTGATGGGTGGATTTTGTATCCCTCTTGGTAGTTTGGAACTAACGAGAGGTCTTATGTGTAGTGGACCATAATTGTCAGAGGAAAGAAAGAAGGGTGAACTTTATACATAATACACACACAATTATAAACATGCATGTGTGTTGCTGTAGAAGATGTGAATGTTGGAATTTCATGAAGTGCTCAAGACTTTTTCTAAGGGTTCATATACTCGTGAGTAAATTTCCTAATGATAAATCCATCCTAGCCCAACAATTTTAATGAAGATATTTACATATTCATTTTAATTAAATCTAAAAATTTCAAAGGCTATATATTTCGTTTTACATGATACATAAGGATAAATGTCCCACCATCACTGTAGAACACCATACCAAAACTATTGATGATAACCCGATGACTAGTATTGACAGCAGGAAGGTTACAGGAATATTGCTTTAATTAAGTTCACTAAGTGAGAAATTCCAAGAGGTACCTATGTTTCCAGTGCAAAATTTTCATTTATTCGAGTTTACATCATGTTCCCTAAATGAGTAAAGCAAGTTCCTATGCCATCTGATCCCAGAGTCTAAGTCTAGTTCGCACACACTACTTGTCTGAACTTGGTGATAAGCAGAGTACAGTGATCACTTTAGAGGTCAATTTTAAAAAAAAACAATAAAATCTGTAACTGATTTTGAAAGGCTCAGAAAAACAGGAGTGCTTATGAAGAAAAAGTTCTGATTCACCAGTCTATTGTAATTACTTTTCACATTCCATCCCTCTGACCCCCAAATTCTTTTCAGAGCCATCCTACAAGCTATGAACTGCAGAAGGGGTTGGGTTAATAGCTGCAGCTCATCAGCAACATTCAAGTGAGGACTAGAGCCAAATTTATCCAGGCCTCATGTGCTTTGGGCTAGCTCTGAGATCACTTGGCCTGATGATGCTGAATCAAAATAACTTTAAAAATCACACAACACCAGGTTATAGTCCAACAGGTATATTTGGAAGCAATAGCTTTTGGAGCACTGCTTCTTCATCAAATAACTTGAACTTATGTTGTACATTTAATAGAATAGAACAGCCCAAGGAACTATCAGCCACATTATAAAACAAAGCATGGCTCCAAGCCACGTAGGGAGATATTAAGCAAGATGACCAAAAGGTTGGTCAATGGATAGGTTTAAAAGAGCATCTGAAAGGAAAAAAGCAATGTCCAGAGGCAGAAAAGTGTAGAGGTAGGGTTTCCAGAGGTGGCGAACAAACAACTGAATGCAAACATCAAAGGCAGTACGATTAAAAGTAAGGTACTCAAGAAGCTAGAATTAGAAAAGAACATTGAATCTCTCCCACATTGTCTTAAAAATGGTACAATTTTTTAAAAAATAGCCATTTAGTTGATTTTATTCAAATTGACCATTAATTTATTTTGTATTTCAGCAGGAGGCAAACTAAAAACCTTTTTTGCTTCAAACTTAACAATGATATAGCCAATAAATGAGTGCAGCACAGATTTTCTCATTAGTGTTCAAACAGGTCATTGTTTGCGTTAAAATAATGTCGATTAGAAAACCCAGGCTCGTCTCTTTAAAGGAGCTTAAGCTGCTCTTTATGAAAAAAAAAGACCAGTCAATAAAGCTACAACATAATAATCAATTGCCATTTGTGATGGCAGGGCTGACAGTGGGTGCAGATCACTGCAGATTACTGTCATTGTGTGCTGTCGTGCAGTACAGGCAGGCAGCACAGTAGAAGACAAATGATACTGTATTCAGAGGAACTAGAAAGCATTTAGTCGTACCTGTTCCCACTGTAACTGAACATGAAGTAATGTCAATACGAGCGTCTCCTGGATGCACATGACAGGATTATGAGGAGAAAGGGCTAAATTAATCAAAAAAGGCTCCTCTGACACCCTTCATTACTGGGAGGCTATTTCATGATGAAGAATATTGTACTTCTAACCATCGTTTCTCTTTTAGGACTTGTGTCAAAGAGTATATATATGTATATTTTGTTTGGAATGGGGCACAACAAATTAATCCAATCAAATTAATCTGTCACGAACAACAGCATTAACTGGGTGAAATAATTTGGCTAATGTCCAAATAGTAAACTTCCAAATGTTGAATATTTGACTATTCTTAATCAGACAAAACTCGGCATGTAACAATAAAATTGAAAGTATCTCCCTTGGCTCCAATAATTAATTTTCTGCCCAGGTCCTGCTGTTTGAGATGCAATTCCTATCTTACATGATCATGACCAATATGTCAACAATGAAATTGCATAGTTTTATCAAAATAAAATCAATAGTCAGCAGAAAGAGAATGGAATGTGTAATAAACTACCAAGTACAGAAGTCAAATTCTCTGACTGGCATGGGTTACAAATGTATGACACAGTACACATGCTGGCACATGACAGTCAATAAAATGTAATCAGAGGTGTAATGAAGCTTCAGAGCTTTCAAATTAATTCAATTCTGAGGGGCTATGGAGCTGAAAATTTAAGTTTCAAAGCCCATCATGGTCTACTTCTGCTTTTTAACTACCCCTGACTTTATATATTGCTGGGTGAATTTCCTTTCCCTCGAGAACTTTAAGAGTAACCTTGTCAATCCCAGCCACAAGCTAGCTTCATTATTCTATGGACTAGCTTCACCAAAACTCCAAGACATAGCTGCTCAATAGGAACAAAGCCAATGAGAAATGAAATTCTCCATTTTATAATATGTTGACAATACTGTGTTCAGTCATTCATCTGGCAGTGGTGGAGCAATACTGCTGGCTACGCTATCTTCCCACTTTGATTATGAAGAGTAAAATGTGTTCAGAAATTCTTGACTTAAGCAGTTAAATTTCCCATTTTCTATTAGAATTACAAATATCAAGAGGATAATCATTTTCAATAACTTTTGCATTTTCTGAGGATTTAATGGGTAAAACGTAGAGCCGTACAAAATGTGACACTGAACTAATTGAAACTGGAACATCTAAGTTTTTCGTTTGTGATTTTGAGATTGATGTCCTTCTCAGGATAGCAGAGTTAGTCAGCCACAACGTGCATTTCCTGCCCATTCTGGGTCAAAGGTTGGCACTTGCCCAGGTTTTAGCTTTTAATCATTATCACTCTTCCCTGTGTTCAGCCTTCATTTCCCGGAGATGATGCAATGTTGCAATTGAACAGCATGTAAGTGAGGAATAGATGATAGCTGAGGATTGATCCTTGAGAATTCCAGAGCTAACCATTGCTGGGGTAGGAAGAGATATAATTGTAAGATGTTACCTAGTTATGACTCTATTGGTAAGAGTGGAACAAATTGAAACAAGGTCCATGTAACTGAACATCTACGTCAGTCAGGCTGTTGTAATAAATACTTTTATTTCTTTTTAGAACTCTATAATATTGTAGTTAACTAGATAAAAAGCTGGAGCCCATCATGAGGCTTACTTGAGTAAAAAAATAAAGGAATTTGATTGCCTACTAACCTTGTGAAAACAATACTAGATTAGATTACGTTACAGTGTGGAAACAGGCCCTTCAGCCCAACAAGTCCACACCGACCCGCCGAAGCGCAACCCACCCATACCCCTAACCTAACACTACAGGAAATTTAGCATGGCCAATTCACCTGACCTGTACATCTTTGGACTGTGGGAGGAAACCGGAGCACCCGGAGGATACCCACGCAGACACGGGGAGAACGTGCAAACTCCACACAGTCAGTCGCCTGAGGCGGGAATTGAACCCAGGTCTCTGGCGCTGTGAGGCAACAGTGCTAACCACTGTGCCATCGTGCTGCCCACAGAAAAGTACCCCAGAAGGATGTGCACTCAACCCTTTACTGTACAACATGTACACTCATGGTTGTGTGGCCAAATTTCAGCTGAACTCCATCAATGCCAGATAACAAACAATGCTGAGATAGAAAAGAGGAAAGTGATAGAGTGCTTGGTGACATGGTGGTAAGATAACAATCTCTCCCTCTATGTCAGCAAAACTGAAAGAGCTGCTCATTGACTTCAGGAACTAAGGAAGAGGGCATGCCCCTATCTACATCAATGGAGCTGAGGTGGTGATGATAGCGAGTGTTGAATTCCTATGAATGAAGATCACCAACGATCTGTCATGGACCACTCATGTTGATGCGATGAACAAGAAGGCACAACAACACTGCTTCTTCCTCGAGAGGCTAAGGAAATTCAGTATGTCCATAAGGAACATCACTAACTTATACAGATAGAAGCATTCTATCTGGATGCATTGTAGTAACTGCTCTGCCCAGGACCATAAGAAACTGCAGAAAATTGTAAACACAGCCCAAACCATCATGCAAGCCGATCTTCCATCCATTGACTCAATCCACACTTCTTGATGCCACGCGAAAGTAGCCATCAAAGACCCCTCCCACTGCGATTACAATAATCTCTTCCAACCTCTTCCATGAGGCAGAAGGTACAAAAGCTTAAATACACATACTAACAGATTCAAGAACAGCTTCTTCCTCACTGTTATTCGACTTATGAATGAACCTCAAATTTCAAATCTAGTGCTGATCTTACTTTTTGTGCATCTACTTCACAACAGCAACTTTGTATTCCTTGCTCTATTCAATTACCCTATGATTTCTGTATATTATGATCTGCCTGTACTGCATACAAAACAAAACATTTCACTGTACTTAGGTACATGTGACAATAATAAATCGAATCAGAAATCAATAATAAAAACAAGACACCAAACACACAAAGAAATGTAAAAAGTAAGTTTAGATTAGATTCCCTACAGTATGGAAACAGGCCTTTTGGCCCAACATGTCCACACTGACCCCCTGGAGAGTAACCTATTCAGACCCATTTCCTTACCCTATATTTACTCCTGACTTGGCAATTTAGCATGGCCAATTCCCCTGACCTGCACATCTTTAGATTGTGGGAGGAAATCAGAGCACCCGGACGAAACCCACACAGACACGGGGAGGATATGCAAACTCCACACAGCCAGTTGCCCAAGGTAAAAATAAAAACTGGGTCCCTGGCACTGTGAGGCAGCAGTGCTAATCACTGAGCCACTGTGCCGCCCCAAAAGGAAACAAATGTCTGCTACAGGCAAAAATAATAAATGCGAGGATTAGAGTTAGGGTTAGGATTAGGTTTAGGTTTAAGGTTAGGGTGGGATTTAAAAGTGCTTAGAGTTTTGAGGTGTTCAATTTTTCAACTGTGGCCACAAATGTTTAGTTGTTGACCCATGTCCTCAGTAATGGAAATGCCTGAAGGTATCTTAGAGTTCCTGGTGAATCTTTCAAATCATGAGATCATGAGAAGTAGGAACAGGAGTAGGCTACTTTGCCCCTCAAGCCTACTCCACCATTCAATAAGATCATGTTTATCCAACATTCCTCACATCCATTTCCCTGCCCTTTTCCTGTAACCCTTGATTCCCCTACTGGTCAGAAATCTATCTCAGCCTTATAGGACTGCCCCCATAGCTCTTTATGGCAAGGAGCTCCAAAGACTCTCAATCTTTTGCTGGAAGAAATTCCTCCTTAGCTCGGTCTTAAATTAGCACTGTCTTTTCTGGGTACTATGCCCTCTGGTTCTAGAATCTCCCATGACAGAAACATCCTCTCAGTGTTTAACCTGTCAAACCCCTTAAGAATCCTAAATGTTTCAACAAGCTATCCTTTCATTCTTCTAAACAGGTCAGTGAGCAGAGTTCCAACCTGTTTAGCTTGCCTAGCCTTTGCTCCTAAGATAGTCCCATAATACTAGTTGATTCCACAACTTGCATTTTAGCACAGAATATTGTTTTCAACATGCTGAAGGAAACAGGAAAGAGGGAGAGAAAAAGAAAGAGAAGTTGAGATGACAATAACAACAGTGAGGAATTGTAGGAATTGACTTGGAGGGTGTGGGACATTTGTGGCTGAAATGTCTGCCAGCAGCTAGGACATAAAAACCAGAACAGAACAAATTTAGCTTAACAAAAATGAAGAAGCAATTACTCCACAATATTTTTCTGTACCATATTGTACTGCTGCAAAGTTTTACTTTTCAGAACCTCCACTTCACACCAAACAATATATTCTGTCACAGGCCATGTATACATAACGTGAAGCTTTTAATTTGATCAGATTTTGCAGCAAACTTGGCCCCACCTCCCCCTCACTTATGTTTGATTTTAGGATTACTTGGGGCTTTAAAGCAGAGATTGGGATCAGGCTGGTGTAAGCAGCTGATAAAATCTCTTCCTGATTTCAGACAAAATTCAAGCTCTTTGTATGTAATAGGCAGGCAATGTATTACTGGTTACTTTTTTTCGCCACTTCATTGTCTACTGATTACATAGGTGTCTCACACACCATTTCCAGACGGAAAGGGTGAGAAAGTAACCTTTTGCCAAATGTTTGCTAATGCCACTCTGAACAAACTGCTTGTGTCTAGCCAATGTTTGGCACCTCCCAGATAGCCTTGCATGAATGTAAGAATTCACTATATAGGAAAGCACACTTGAGAACCGGTGTCTAACTATTCCCCAGTGATCAAGACAGACTGCTGTAACAAAATTTCTCCCAGCATAATAACTGACCTGGTATAAATCCAATAATTTGTATTAAAATCAGCTCATATTAACCATACGGAAAGGAATCTCTTTAAAATCTAATGCATAAATAAAGCTTCATGTTTCATGCTTCTTAAAACTAAATTCCTTTCTTTCCTTGTTTACTCCACCCTGATGTCTGTTGCAATGAATCAATTTTTTGCATTGTTTAGTCCATAATAAGCCACTACCTAATACTTCCCGTTTAAAAATGTTCCTAATTCTATTCTTGTGAATCACAATTCCCACAACATGATATAAATGCAGCCAGAGATAAATCCAAAATGGAAATGTTTGTATATTTTTATCAAGTCACATTATCACGCTACTATTACATTTAATTTGAATTATGTGGTATTCATAGCACAGAAACAGACCATTCAGCCCCAAAGATTCATACTGGTGTTAATGCTTCACATAAGGCAGCTGTGACTAGGCTGACCCCTGTAAAGTACTAAAAGAGAGCAGCCTATTGGGGATGCTGCCCTTCAGATAAACTGTTAAACAGAGACTTTGTTTTACCCTTTAATGTACATTGCCTCTCAGAACTTTTTTAAAGATGATCAGGTGAGTTATGCTTAGTCATAGATCATAGAGATGTACAGCACGGATACAGACCCTTCGGTCCAACTCGTCCATGCCGACCAGATATCCCAACTCAATCTAGTCCCATCTGCCAGCACCTTGCCCATATCCCTTCAAATCCTTCCTATAAAAAAAATCCAGATGCCTCTTAAATGTTGCAATTGTACCAGCCTCCACCACTTCTTCTGGCAGCTCATTCCATACATGTACCACCCTCTGCATGCAAAAGTTGCCTCTTAGGTCTCTTTTATATCTTTCCCCTCTCACCCTAAACCTATGCCCTCTAGTTCTGGACTCCCTCACCCCAGGGAAAAGACTTTGTCTATTTATCCTATCTATGTCCCTCATGATTTTATTCACCTCTATAAGGTCACCCCTCATCCTCTGACGCTTCAGGTAAAACAGCCCTTGGTCTTCAATAAAAATCACATACTGATTAGCTAGCCATTTTTACATGGAATGCGTGTGTAAATTCACAGCCACATTTTCTGCATTTCAACAGTGGCCACATGTCAAAGGTTTTTAATTGATAGTAAAATATTTTGACACCTCCTGAATTGTGAAAGCTGCTACATAAACATATGTTTATATTTTACTGTAAAATTCTTTCTACATTCTGACAAATACATAAAAGAGAAATAATTGAAAGATTAAATTGATAGAGTTAGATCACTAAGATTAGAAAAAATTGGCCCTGCAGGATGACATGGCTCACCTGGGTAGAATAGTTTGTTTCTCCTTTTATAAAGATAATGAAACTCTGAGCAAAAGCATCAAAAAGTGAAACATTAGACTGAATGGACAATTGTTGATTGGATCCTCTTTGTTACAAGGTGCCAGAATGTAAGGTCTAAATTTCCCATACATAAGACTCGTGAATCTGAATTGTCAAACTGAAAAAGAAATATGAAAAAGAAGAAAATAAAATAACATCAACTTGGTAGTTTGAGAATCACTGGTTATCTTCCATTCTCCATCCAATACTGTTTCTTTTCTTTCTTTAAAGGTTGCAGTTCCTCCTCAATCCACTATCTAACTCCTTTCTCTGTCAAAACAATATTCTTTCTTCATTGAATTAATTTCTATCAAAGATGGTTTTCAATTAGTTCAAACTTGGGGGCATTTGCATGATCAATTTCCTACTGTACTTATGTTGCAGTTACTGTAGCAATACAGGTTAAATCCAGAGTATAGATCTATCAAAGTTGTGAGGTGGAGGAAAGTTAACAATCACAGGACTCAGATGGACAAAGTTAACAATCATATAATACCAGGCTATAGTCCAAAAGATTTATTTGGAAGTAAAAGCTTTCAGAGCACTGCTCCTTTGAAGGAGCTGATGAAGGAGCAGAGCTCTGAAAGCTTGTACTTTCAAATAAACCTGTTGAACTATAGCCTGGTGTTGTGCGATTTTTAACTCTGTCGAAGTTGTCAGTCATTGTTCACTGGTAGCACACTGAATAAGAAGGTTGCAGATTTAAGCTGACACTAGGCTGATACTAATAAAGGAGCACCGTTTGGATGGAATGTCAAGTCAAGCTTTCTCAACTGGATATAAAATATTCCACAACCACAAAGATCGGTACTGGGTCCACTGCTTTTCATTATTCATACTAATAATTTAGATGTGAACACAAGAGTTAGTAAGCAGTTAGTTAGTAATAAGTTAATAAGTGTGCAGATGATACCAAAATTGGAGGTGTAGTGGACAGCGAAGAAAGTTACCTCAGAGTACAATATGATCTTGATCAGATGAGCCAATGGGCTGAGGAGTAGCTGATGGAGTTTAATGTAGATAAATGCGACGTGCTGCATTTTGGAAAGGCAAATCAGGGCATGACGTGCATACCTAATGGCAAGGTGCTTGGGGAATTTTGCTGAACCTTGGAGTGCAGGTTCATAGTTCCTTGAAAGTGGGGTCCCAGGTAGATAGGATAGTGAAGCTTTTCTTTATTGGTCAGAGCATTGCGTATAGGAGTTGGGAGGTCATGTTGCATGTACAGACCATTGGTTCGGCCAATATTTTGGAATATTGTGTGCAATTCTGGTCTCCTTCTACAGGAAGGATATTGTGAAACAAGAAAGGGTTCAAAAAAGATTTACAAGGATGTTGTCAGAGTTGGAGGGTTTGAGTTGTAGGGAGAGGCTGAATAGGATGGGGCTGTTTTCTCTGGAGTGTCGGTGGCTGAGGGGTGACCTTGGACAGATTTATAAAATCATGATAGGCATGGATAGCGTAAATAGAAAAGATCTGTTCCCTGGATTGGGAGAGTCCAGAACTAGAGGGTATAGGTTTAGAGTGAGAGGAGAATGATTTAAAAGGAACCTAAGGGGCAATGTTTTCACACAGAGGGTGGTGCGTGTATGGAATGAGCTGCCAGAGGAAGTGGTGGAGGCTAGTACAATTGCAACATTTAAAAGGTATCTGGATGGGTACATGAATAGGAAGGGTGTAGAGGGATATGGGCCAAATGTTGGCAAATGGGACTAGATTAATTTAGGATCAGCATCGACAAATTGGACTGAAGTTCTGTTTCAATGCTGTACATCTCTATGGCTTTATGACTTAATAACAATGGTACTATCACTGATATCCTACTTAACATTTTAAAAATTCTTTTATAGAATATCAGCATTTTTTGTCCATCCCAAATTGACCTCAAGAACTTTGTAGTTGTTGTGCCAAGTCTTATGGCACATCAATTTATCTTTAAGACATATCCTCTTCCCTTATTTTCACTGTACCATAGCAAGTCAGTTGAGGGTATATTGATCTCAGATGCCACCTGGAAACTGTAAATTACTTGAAACTTGACATGTTATGAAAAGCATATCCTTCTCCTGCAACTAATTAACATAATAAAGATACTTGGAGAGAAGCAAACCCCACATACATGGTGAGCTTGAGATGTTCCAGTCCATATGGGGCAAGTCCACCAAGACAGCAGTCTGGGGCGGCGCTCCAGAATTTTGACTGATTGACTGTGAAGGAACAGTGATAAAGTTCCAAGTCAGGATGGTATGCGACTTGGAGGGAACCTGCAGCTGGGAGTGCCTTTACCTGTCCAAATGGTAGAGATTGTGGGTTTTGAAGGTGTTGTCAAAACAACATTGGTGATTTGCAGCTTTGGAACTTGTAGATTGCACGCATTTCTGCCACTGTACAATACTGATGGCAGGAGTAAAATTGAAGGTGATGGATAGTGAAGGTAGTGGAATTTCCCTTTTATATGAAATAACAGTTCTTTTGGAACTGAAAGCAACATTGGCTGACAGAAAGGCATGCTGGGAAAACTGGCCAACTGAACAGCATGTTGGGAGTTGAATCAGGCCAGACAGACAGGTATGCAAACTGGTTATCTTTGATTGATTATATTGAATAGGTGGTAATGAGACAGTGGAACTGAGATGTTAAGCCAGGAAGCTTGCAACAGTCACTGACAAATTGAATCAAACCAATCAGATATGTGAGCCATTCACCTGATTAACTATTGAATAGGTTGCTGATGAGACAATGCTGCAAGGTTTCAGGTGGAACAATAGATTTGCGTTTCAGTAGAACTGTTTTTGAGACAGCTCGGCTCCTAGGGTCAGCTCAATCAATCGGGCAAATTACAATATCCAATACTGTCTTTTGTAACTCCCTTCCTGGGATAGAAACTCAATTCAAGTTATGCTAATTACTTTGTCACATCAAGCTACTGCTAAACCACTGTACTTGGAAATTACCTGGATAACTAATTAAACAAAGCCACTCAAACCAGAGGGGCCGCACACACACCCCAGAGAACATCAGGATCAAGAAGCAGGAAGCTTGGGAGCAAGATTCCTGATGAAGGGCTTTTGCCCGAAACGTCGATTTCGAAGCTCCTTGGATGCTGCCTGACCTGCTGTGCTCTTCCAGCACTACTAATCCAGAATCTGGTTTCCAGCATCTGCAGTCATTGTTTATACCTAGCAAGATTGACAGCCTTGACGCCAGTTTGACCAGTTGTAGTCAGCTTTTAATATATTGCAATCCCAAAGCTGATTTTAAACTAAAGTGGGCACAGACATTTAAGAACAGTATGGTTACTCAGGATAAAGCTAAAAATCACACACCTGGCTGTAGTCTAACAGGTTTTTTTTGTAAGCACTAGCTTTTGGAGCACTGCTCCTTCATCAGGTGGTTGTGGTCCTGATGAAGGAGTAGCGCTCCAAAAGCTAGTGCTTACAAATCAATCTGTTGGATTATAATCTGGTGTTGTGTGATTTTTAACTTTGTCCATCCCAGTCCAAGACTGGCACTTCCAAGTCATGGTTACTCGAGATATTAGAGGAAAAGATGGATTTTGTAAAGTTGTGTATATGTAGTGTTTTCAGTGATAATAAACCATATCTCAGGTAAACCACATCACATATTAGTGTGAAATGAATCCCATAAAACACCAAACCCTGTATATTATTGGTCCCCATTGCAGAAGAGGAGTAATCAATTTTTCTGACAATTACACAATAGGCTCCCTAGCAACTGGGCTGCATTGTCTTTAATTCTGTTGAGCTTCTTGAGTATTGTTGGAGCTACTCTCATCCAGGTAAGTGAAGAGTATTCCATCATACTCTGACTTGTGTTATGTTAATGACGAATACCCTTGCTAACATTTATAGGTGCACCATCGAGAGCATTTTATCTGGATATATCACTATATGGTATGGCAAATGTACCATTCAAGATCGGAGATGGTTACAGAGAGTGGTGAACTCGGCCCGGACAATCACAGAGGCCAATCTCCCATCTATAGAATCCATCTACCAGGCTTGCTTTCAAGGAAAGGCTGCCAGCATTCTCAAAGATCCATCCCATCCTGGCAATGTTTTTCTACAACTTCTACCATTGAGGAGAAGGTACAGAAGCCTGAACACATGCACCAGCCGGTTTCAAAACAGTTTCTACCCTACTGCTGTTAAAATACTGAATGGACTCACGAACTCTTAACATTCGCCTGTACCTGTGTTTTTGTTTTTGCTGCTGTTTACCTATTGTTTACTTATCTATGCTACTTAACTCTGTAACTTCCGGTATTGCTCGCGCGACAAAGCTTTTCACTGTGCCTCGGTACACATGATAATAAATTCAATTCACTTCATCTACTCATAACCCTATTATCACCTATCTAGCTTCTCATCTTCCTGGTTTACTATCAACAATCCATTCGTCTGCCTAATTTCTTTTCTGTCACCCAAGTCTGTCTCCACCTATTCACTTATATTTTTTCTTCCCCCATTCCTTGTCACCAACACAAATGGCACTTTGTCTGAGCTGCTGTCAGTTCAGCAGAAGGGTCACCGGACTCGAAAGTTAATTCTTCTTTTCTCTTAGGCAAAAGTGAGGACTGCAGATGCTGGAAACCAGAATTTAGTTCAGAGTGGTGCTGGAAAAGCACGCAGGTCAGGCAGCATCTGAAGAGCAGGAAAATCGAAGTTTTGGGCAAAAGCACTTCATTTGCCCAAAACGTCGATTTTCCTCCTCCTTGGATGCTGCCTAATCTGCTGTGCTTTTCCAGCACCACTCTAATCTAAACTCTTCTTTTCTCTTCACAGATGCTGCCAGACCCTCTGGATTTTTTGATTGCACTTTTGAAGTACTTTTTTGAACTCATGGGATGTGGATGTCGCTGGCCAGCCAGTATTTATTGTCCATCCCTCATTCCCTTGAGAAGGAAACTAGGAACAAGCAATAAATGCTTGCCACATAGTGTCCCATGAAGGAATAAGAAAAAACTACTTCAGAAGTAGCTTGGGGCAGCATGGTGGCTCAGTGGTTAGCAGTGCTGCCTTACAGCACCAGGGTTCCAGGTTTGATTCCAGCCTTGATGACTCTCTGTGTGGGTTTCCTTCCGATGCTCTGGTTTCCTCCCACAATCTGAAGTTGTGTAGGTCAGGTGAATTGGTCATGCTAAATTGCCCATAATTTTAGGTGCATTAGTCAGAGGGAAGTGGGTCTGGGTGGGTTACTCTTTGAAGGGTTGGTGTGGACTTGTTGGGCCAAAGGGCCTGTTCCACACTGTAGGTTATCTAATCTAAAGTGCAATTGTAGTTTAAAACCAGGAACCAATTTTCTTATAGCAAGGTCCCTAAACTATACTGGGAGAACAAAAATTGAATGATCGTTAGCTGTAACATCCTTTGGGGTCTCCCAAGGTCATAAAACAGACATACAGATGCAAGATTATCCCTTGCAATGAGCCAATTATTTTTCCTATATTGGGTTAGTTTAAAAAAATTATTCTTGTCTATCAGATTCTTCATGTTATTTCAGGCCCCAGAATTAACAATTTTTCAATCAGTTTGGCCACATAACCTTGTGAGATTCTTGCCAAATACACCAGAATTATTTGACTTTGCTGTTCATCTGCAGTAACAAATAAATTCACACAAAAGCTATATCAATTATGCCAGTGATAACAATAGGGGTAAGGCAAATAGAATACTATTATGCGATTAATAAAATATTAATCAATTATGCATGTTTTCAATGACTAATTAATGAAAAGTCATTGCTTTCCAGCTACGAACATGCCATTAATGCTGTTCATTTCCTTATACACTTGTCTTTTCCTGTAATTTCCTTAATAACTTTGAATTGCTACCCATTATTTAGAAAAATAAGATCACTCTTTGATTTAACATAGTCAAGTCCTACTCACAGGATGTGATTGTATTAAGAAAAGGAATTACAGATTTTCAAATGAGGCTTGAAAAGTATTGAGCTGTGGAGTCCATTTTCTGTGTACTACTCTGTCTGTAACAGCTTGTTAAGTCCAGGATTGTCTTGGAAACTTACCCTTGGGCATTTAATGCAAAACAAATTCTGCACTAAGTTTGGTGTCTCATTGTTATTTTTAACATACTTGAGACAAAGATAATTGTTTCCAATATCTATGAGTATTGTGTGAAATGCTTCTGTTGCAGCATTGTCATTTTGCAGCAATATCCAGGAATTAAATCTGACATTGAATGATATTCAAGACATTTGCAGCCTGTACCCGTGTCTGGTTGGAAGCTTTGTACTTTCCTTCTTCTAAGCCAACATTTTATCAGTATCTTTCTCTGTCCCTTAGCAATGATCTGCCTCTGCAGCATATTTTCCCAAGACGCCAATAAAATGCCCGCCATTTCTCCTTGAAGTTGGTTTCCATTCTTTTGGGAAAATGGTCTGGAATCTCACCAACATACTGACCTTTTATTGTCAATTTTAAATCATGACAACTCATTGATTGTGCTTGTGATAATGCTCTTATGTTGTTATAACTTCTTTGGTTCCATGTTGCTTCCTTCTTTGGGAGTGATCTATTCCAGCTTCAGTGTTAAATACTTTCTCAACTTAGTATTTTAATTGTTTCCTTAATTAGTTTGGATATCTAATTGTACTGAAAATAACAGAAACATTTTTTAAAAACTCAAGTAGAGATAAAGACATAAACCAATTAAAAATAGAACATTGTAATGTGTGGAGTGATGGAATAGTGTGAAAAGAGTTAGTAAAGAAACATTTGGAAGCAATAAAATGAACAAATCAGAGAAGAATTCAGGAAGAAGAACATTTGGGAGAATTAATGAAATTCAGAATTGGATTACAATTAAAGACAATGTTTAAAATAAAATCTTTAATGGTATGCAGTATTGTTGACCAGTCTAATGTTTGCTTCCCTTCCAAATTGGAGGTTTGGCTGAATTTTGGCCTCAATAATGGTTTAGTACCTAAAACGATTAATACAATCTGCCTCTGTATCCAAATTAGAATTAATATTATCACAATACTTGTATACTGGAATCTGTCCTGTGCATCTGCATGATGTGGGGACTTAAAGTCTAGCTGTAAATCTGCCATATCCATCAGGAAGAGTTCACCCTGCCCCTTCATGACCCCCACTGTCCGGATATCTGGACATTGTTCTAATCTATGTTTACTGTGCTGCAGCTGTAATTGGATTTCTCTCCTATCTGTTGTGGCCTTTATTCCTCCATTGTAGCCTGTTCTAGTTCATGCATGTATAGTTATTTGACATCCTGATTTCTGTGACCTATTATTTGATTTGATTTATTGTAGCCACATGTACCTAAGTACAGTGAAATGCTTTGTTTTGCAAACAGCACAGGCAGATCATAGCAAATAAGGACATAGAGTTCCAAGTGTGCTGAGACAGAGTGAGGCATACAGTGTTGCGGTTGTACAGAAGGTGCACAAAGGAAGATCAACATTAGCAAGATCAAGCTGGAAAATCTCAGCAGGTCTGGCAGTTTCTGTAAGGAGAGAAAAGAGCTGACGTTTCGAGTCTAACTGACCCTTTGTCCAGCTTTGACAAAGGGTCAGTTAGACTTGAAATCTCAGCTCTTTTCTCTCCTTACAGATGCTGCCAGACCTGCTGAGATTTTTCAGCATTTTCTCTTTTGGTTTCAGATTCCAGCATCTGCAGTAATTTGCTTTTATCAGCAAGATCAACATTACTTGAAATTAGACATGTCCATTCAGCTGTCTAATAACAGCAGGGAAGCAACTGTTCTTGAACCTGTTGGTGTGTGTGTTCAAGCTTCTATATCTTTTGCCTGACAGAAGAGGTTAGAAGAGAGCATTACTGGGGTGGAAGGGATCTTAGATGATGTGGGCTGCCTTTCTGTGGCAACATGAAGTATAAATGGAGTCCATGGATGGGAGGTTGGCTTCTGTGATGGTCTGGGCTGTGCACACAACTCTGTAGTTTTTTTTACGGTCCTGGGCAGACCAGTTGCTATACCAGGCTGTTATGCACACAGATAGTATGCTTTCTATGGTGCAATACATTTTCTGAAAGTGACCAAGTCTTATACAGATAAAACTTTCTTTTTAAATAGCTAGGCACTGCTTGTGCCTATATAATATCCTTTCTGCATAGCACTGATAATGACTGGCAGTACCTCATCTCTGGCCTACTCACTGTACTGGTTTCTCTCATGTTTATTCAGAATTTTTTTAATCTTAAGAACTGAATTAATTCACTGATCTCTCATGATAAAGTTGATCTTATTAGGATTAATCAGAATTTCTTCGGATTTCCATTTCACTCAATATCTGAATAGCTTTCTATAGAGAAAATCTGACAAAGACTCCTCAGTAATTCCAACAACAAGTCTGTTTCTTATAAATTCTGACATTAAATCTCCACTAATCCATTGAGATCATAAACAAAATTATCAATTTCTGATCTGAGGAAGGGTCACTGAACCCAAACTGTTAACTGATTGCTCTCTGCAGGTGCTGCCAAACCTGCTGAACTTTTTCAGTAATTTCTGTTTTTGTTTCTGAATTCCAGCATACACACTTCTTTTGTTTTTTACTAATGAAATTATTGGTGAATTCCCTAGGATGCTGAATTCTTTTCTTAGATCCTGTTCTTTCAAGAATGTTAGTTGTTCTGAGGTTTTAATAATTGTCAAAAGCTTTCAGAACTTCATTGAAAGCATCTTCTTCTTTTGCAACTTGGTGAGGTATAAGATCATCAGAAATAGTCTGCAGCAATCAGTTGTGAGAAAAAAACAAACTAGTTTGCTTCCATATTAATAGGGAGTGTAGATACAGATGTACCACTTACTGTTATCCCATCTGAGAGAAGCTGATAAGTGTCATGAACGCGTAAACTAATCACTGTTTCAAACAACTGGGGCATCAGAAGAAATTTTCGTGGTTTTATTTACAATATTATCTTTTGACGAGGGGATGGCAAAGACTTGTTGCAGTGGATGACTGCAATTGTTAACATTGCTTCACACATGACAGCAGTGACCATACTTCCATAGTGTTACTTCGGATGTACAGTGAATCAGACATCTGGTGTCACGTAAAGGGCCATATAAGTGCAACTCTTTCACTCACTTCTTTCAAAATAAACTCAAAAGCGCAGTTCTGAAGGAGAGTCACTGGACCCAAGTCCTCAACATTGCAATCCATCAGTCTGGAATTCTGCTCCAGCCCCTGTTTGCTGCCTCACTCTCTCTCTCTCTCTCTGTCTCCCTCAAAACATGAGACTTCTCCATGCTTCCAAGCAATCCTCTGCAGGTATCTTTTCACCTGTTTCAATTCCCTTCCTGACTTGTCACAAAAGTAGATACATCCTCCTCACAAGTCCTCCACTTTTCTTCCCTGTTTCTTTTCATTTCGCTTGCCTTATGGTATTGCAATTTGGTCCCTCAGCTTGCCAAAGATGCTGTGCCTTGCAGGAAGGAACTGTATAGTTCTGCTGCCCTGAATGTTTCCATACTACTGTCACCTGCCCTTGTGACATAGTGGTAGCATCCCTACTTGTGAGACAGAAAGACCTCTGTTTAAGTTCCTGCTGCTCCAGGGGAATACCTGAATAGGTTGGTGGTCAAAGGTAGCTACTAACTGAGGTTGGCACATGAAGTAAAATCTCTGTTTTTCTTACTGCCACAATAAAGGCTAGAATCACTGTGGAATCTCTTGCCTAGGCCATTCATAAAGTCATGGAGTTATACAGTATGGTTGTGAGTAGCTAATAATTGAAGAATATTTAAAATAAGATTGAAATTTAAAAATAAATTGAGAAAAGACCTTTTTCTTTTCCTCAAACTGGATTTAAAAGAAAAAAAGTTTACTTCTTTTAATTAAAAGTATGTAAGAAGTTTTGTTGCCTACAGCTGCACCTAATTAAAGATTGCAAAGATGAAGGCTTCTCACAGCTGGGTGTCATTATACACAAAGTCATATTTCGCTTCTTCCAGCTGAAAGGCAAAATTTTCCGGAGGTTTCAGCAGATAGCAGTGATCTTTTTGCAGGGTATAAACATTCCAAGAAATAGCTCTTTTATAAACTAATTAATGATTGTAACCCAAGGTGAAGGTGTGCATTTGCACCACACTCTAACAAACTAGAATCTCTCTTCCTTCAGGTGGATTCTGTTAATTGATCATCGGAGACAAAGTGGATATCTTCCTTCAGAAAAATCTGGAAGGTGTTTGTTTTTATTTTATTATACTTTATTGCTATAAATCTAGAGTTAAAGGAGATAGGTCAAGCTGTGAACCTAATGGCACTTACAAGCCAATCAATGAATCTGTAATTAGCTGATTAGTTTTGAATGAAGAATCTTTTTGCAATTAGCTTGTATGCCTGGGAATACAAATTGAATATTGTACCATTTCTCTGGGTGCAAAATGGGCACAATGGGGTTAATTTGAGGCACCAGTATCTCATACCTGAGGACATCTGGCAGACTCCAACTCAATATTGGGTAGGCCTCTTCTTCAGGCATTACTCGTGGCTGTTAAACTAGATTTTTGTACTCTTGCAAATGTAAATGTACCTTCTGTTCATTTTGATATTTCAGAATGACATTGAAGCCAGGCCTGCTGTACCTGGCAGGTTCTCAGCAATATCCAATCAGCTTCTGGAGTGGCGTCACTGTTTCTCACATGGAGATTTATCTTTCAGATATTGCTGGTGAGGCAAGGTACTCAATATCTGATTCGTCAAATAGGTGAGTTTCCTGTAGAGTCTCAGTTCCATTGAGTTTTGAGAAGATTTGTAGCTCAGGTTGAGGTACTGGATGTAGGTTTGCTCGCTGAGCTGGAAGGTTCCTTTTCAGACATTTCATCACCATTCTAGGTATCATCAGGGAGCATCCAGACAAAGCACTGCTGATGGTTCCTACTTTCTATTGATATGTTTGGGTTTCTTTGGGTTGGTGATGTCATTTCCTATTCTTTTTCTCAGTGGGTGGTAAATGGGAATCTCACCTCTATCCAAGGCCCTAAAGGAGCCTTCCACATCCATCAAAGTTTTACCTGCACATCCACTAATATCATTTATTGTATCCGTTGCTCCCGATGTGGTCTCCTCTACATTGGGGAGACTGGGCGCCTCCTAGCAGAGTGCTTTAGGGAACATCTCCGAGACACCCGCACCAATCAACCAAATCGCCCCATGGCCCAACATTTCAACTCCCTCTCCCACTCTGCCGAGGACATGGAGGTCCTGGGCCTCCTTCACCGCCACTCCCTCACCACCAGACGCCTGGAGGAAGAACGCCTCATCTTCCGCCTCGGAACACTTCAACCCCAGGGCATCAATGTGGACTTCAACAGCTTCCTCATTTCCCCTTCCCCCAACTCATCCTAGTTTCAAACTTCCAGCTCAGCACTGTCTCCTTGACTTGTCCGGACTTGTCCGACCTGCCTATCTCCTTTTCCACCTATCCACTCCACCCTCTCCTCCTTGACCTATCACCTTCATCTCCTCCCCCACTCACCCATTGTACTCTGTGCTACTCTCTCCCCACCCCCACCCTATCTCTCCACGCTTCAGGCTCACTGCCTTTATTCCTGATGAAGGGCTTTTGCCCGAAACGTCGATTTCGCTGCTCGTTGGATGCTGCCTAAACTGCTGTGCTCTTCCAGCACCACTAATCCAGTGTTTGGTTTTCAGCATCTGCAGTCATTGTTTTTACCTTGTTGATTTTAACCCTTCTGCGAATCCTCTTGCAAGGATGCCTGCCTTGAAGAAGGTTTCCTCCTCTCTCTACAAGAATCTCAGGGAGTCCCTCTCCCTCTGCAACTCCCAGGTCATTTCCTCTGCCCTGAAGCTCTTCAACCATGTTGTGAAACAAACTCGGTACCACAGCCACATTTGCTTCCTCAGTGCATGCCTCTGTAACCAACTCATCCCACATGGACTCCAGACCACCTTTAAACCAGCAGAGTTCGGACCCGAACAGGGCAAACAGTACAGACTACAGATTCAAAAACACCAGCAACAGTTCTCCTTCAGGATCCTCCGCTCCACGCTTGCAGCAATGCGCCGGCACCTAACCTCTCTCCAGTCAGCCCTGCCTCAGCTGAGGGCCACACTCTCTCAGAATTGCAAAGGGCCCACTCTGTACTACATCCTCAGGAGAATTCATACTCTCAACAAACAGTATTTCAATTCCATCTCAAACATCAAAAACTGTAAGTACAACAAACTTTTATCCACCCACCTCCATAACCAGCGCTCCTCAAACATTCCAGAAGATTCCCCTGGCCTCGGAAATGCCATTAGCCTTGCGGCTGATGCAGCTACCAACCCCACGCTGAGTGATGATGTCACTTCCGCCCCCATCATGGCCACTCCCACAGCCACTTCCGGCCCTCACATCATCGCTGATGCCACACGCTCAGTGACTTCCGCCACCCCTACTGCCATGATCACCACCACGTCCGCCCCCACCAGCGCCACTCACCTGCATTCTGCTGACACGCTCCCCACAGACCCCACTGTCACTATCCCCACCCCCCAGAACCCTGAGGGGAACATTACCCCAGCTCATGCCTCCACCCCATTCCCCCCACCATCACACCCTCTCCAGGTACTGACTCCGAACCCACTCCCAGCTCCACACCCACACCAGAACCGAGCTCCCAGCCCTGCCGAGTTTTCATCATCCCTCCAGACCTCCCACTCACTGAGGACGAATGATCAGTCCTCAGCAAAGGACTCACCTTCATCCCCCTCCGTCCACGCATCAATGAATTTAATACACGCCGTGACATCGAACAATTCTTCCATCGCCTCCGCCTCCGAGCTTACTTTCACAATCAGGACTTGCGCCCACCTTCCGAGGACCCCTTCACCCACCTCCAACACACTGCATCCACCTGGATACCTCGCGCTGGCCTATTACCTGCCCTCGACCTCTTCATTTCCAACTGCCGGCGGGACATTAACCGTCTCAACCTGTCGACCCCCCTCCCCCATTCCAACCTCTCACCCTCACAACGTACAGCCCTCCAATCCCTCTGCTCCAATCCCAACCTCACCATTAAGCCAGCGGATAAAGGGGGCGCAGTGGTAGTCTGGCGTACTGACCTCTACACTGCTGAAGCCAAACGCCAACTCGAGGACACCTCTTCCTACTGCTCCCTCGACCATGACCTCACCCCCCATCACCAAACCATCATCTCCCAGACCGTACAGAACCTCATCACCTCAGGAGATCTCCCACCCACAGCTTCCAACCTCATAGTCCGGGAACCCCGCACTGCCCGGTTCTACCTCCTTCCCAAGATCCACAAGCCTGACCACCCTGGCCGACCCATTGTCTCAGCATGCTCCTGCCCCACTGAACTCACCTCTACCTACCTTGACACTGTCCTATCCCCCCGAGTCTAGGGACTCCCCACAAACGTTCGAGACATCACCCACGCCCTCCACCTCCTCCAAGACTTCCATTTCCCCGGCCCCCAACGCCTCATCTTCACTATGGATATCCAATCCCTCTACACCTCCATCCACCATGACCAGGGCCTCCAAGCCCTCCGTTTTTGCCTCTCCAGACGTCCCCAGCAGTACCCTTCCACTGACACTCTCATTCGTTTGGCCGAACTGGTCCTCACCCTTAACAATTTCTCCTTTGAATCCTCCCACTTCCTCCAGACCAAAGGCGTAGCCATGGGCACACGTATGGGCCCCAGCTATGCCTGTCTCTTTGTTGGCTATGTAGAATAGTTGATCTTCCGTAATTACACCGGCACCACTCCCCACCTCTTCCTCCGCTACATTGATGACTGCATTGGCGCCACCTCGTGCTCCCGCGAGGAGGTTGAGCAATTCATCAACTTCACCAACACATTCCACCCTGATCTTAAATTTACCTGGACCATCTCTGACACCTCATTCCCCTTCCTGGACCTCTCCATTTCCATTAGTGACGACCGACTTGACACTGACATTTTTTACAAACCCACCGACTCCCACAGCTACCTGGATTACACCTCTTCCCACCCTATCTCTTGCAAAAATGCCATCCCGTATTCCCAATTTCTCCGCCTCCGCCGTATCTGCTCCCAGGAGGACCAGTTCCACCATAGAACACACCAGATGGCCTCCTTCTTTAGAGACTGCAATTTCCCTTCCTATGTAGTTAAAGATGCCCTTCAACGCATCTCGTCCACATCCCACACCTCCGCCTCAGACCCCACCCCTCCAACCGTAACAATGACAGAACGCCCCTGGTGCTCACCTTCTACCCTACAAACCTTTGCATAAACCAAATCATCCACCGACATTTCCGCCACCTCCAAAAAGACCCCACCACCAGGGATATATTTCCCTCCCCACCCCTTTCTGCCTTCCACAAAGACCATTCCCCTCCGTGACTACCTGGTCAGGTCCACGTCCCCCTACGACCCACCCTCCCATTCTGGCACTTTACCCTGCCACCGCAGGATCTGTAAAACCTGTGCCCACATCTCCTCCCTCACCTCTATCCAAGGCCCTAAAGGAGCCTTCCACATCCATCGAAGGTTTACCTGCACATCCACTAATATTATTTATTGTATCCGTTGCTCCCAATGTGGTCTCCCCTACATTGGGGAGACTGGGCGCCTCCTAGCAAGAGCGCTTTAGGGAACATCTCCGAGACACCCGCACCAATCAACCAAACCGCCCCATGGCCCAACATTTCAACTTCCCCTCCCACTTGCCGAGGACATGGAGGTCCTGGGCCTCCTTCACCGCCGCTCCCTCACCACCAGACGCCTGGAGGAAGAACGCCTCATCTTCCGCCTCGGAACACTTCAACCCCAGGGCATCAATGTGGACTTCAACAGCTTCCTTATTTCCCCTTCCCCCAACTCATCCTAGTTTCAAACTTCCAGCTCAGCACTGTCTCCTTGACTTGTCCGGACTTGTCCGACCTGCCTATATCCTTTTCCACCTATCCACTCCACCCTCTCCTCCTTAACCTATCACCTTCATCTCCTCCCCCACTCACCCATTGTACTCTGTGCTACTCTCTCCCCACCCCCACCCTCCTCTAGTTTATCTCTCCACGCTTCAGGCTCACTGCCTTTATTCCTGATGAAGGGCTTTTGCTTGAAACGTCGATTTCGCTGCTCGTTGGATGCTGCCTGAACTGCTGTGCTCTTCCAGCACCACTAATCCAGTATCTGAGTCAATGAATTAGTTGATAAAGTTCCAACTGGAATGCCATGCTTCTCGGAATTCTCGTGTATGTCTCTGTTTGGCTTGTCCTAGGATGGATGTGTTGCCCCAGTCGAGGTGGTGTCCATCTTTATCTTTATGTAAGGATACTAGTGAGAGAGGGTCATGTTGTTTTGTGGATAGTTGATGACATTAGTTTTGCTTGTGTCTGTATAGGGTCTTTCAAATTCATTAGTTGCTGTTTTAATGTGTTGGTGCGCTACCATAATGCCAAGTGGTCTGAGTCAGACACCTTAGCATTATGGTAGCCCACAAAGCCACCAACATACTAAAAGGGCAGCTAATGAACTCGAAAGACCCTATACAGACAACATGCAAAACTACTGTCATTTAAAATACCATGCAAGAACTGTACCAAACACTATATTAGACAAACAAGCAGAAAACTAGCCACCAGGATACATAAACATCAGCTAGCCACTGGGACAATACATCCATCCTATGTCAAGACAAACAGAGACACACATGAGACTTCCTAGAAGCATGGCATTCCAACTGAAACTCTATCAGAAACACACTGACTTGGACCCCATTTACCACCCCCTGAGAAAAAAGAACAGGAAAAGACATCACCACAGGAAATGACACCACCAATCCAAAGAACCCCAAACATATAAATAGAAAGCAGGAACCACCAACAATGCTTTGTCCAGAGGGTCACTTACGTTATCACCTAGTATGGTGATGAAACGTCTGAAAATGAACCTTCCAATTCAGCGAGCAAACCTACATCCAGAGTCTCAGTTCCATTGGGTGCTCATTCAAGTATTCTTGGTTTGGTCCCAGGCTCAATTTCAATTGGCCTCAACCCTTTCCTTTAGCATATGCCTTGAGGTCGCATTGTCACCTTCATGGATGAAACTAAGTGCCAATGGATATATTACTGTTGTTATTGCTTCACAACAGATCTTACTGTGAGAAAGATCTTAAATTTATATCAATGTATTTCTGTTATGATCAATCACAAGCACAGGTAGGGATGGGTTATAAATGCTGGCACGGCTAATGGCATAATCCCATGAATGAATTAAAAATAAAAAACCCGAACGGTCAATTTGCTTCCTGACAGAAAGTATTGCTCAGGACAGTCTTGTACTGATGAAAAATTGCCAGGTAAATATCTGAGATGCTATCAAAATTGCTTCCTACCATTGCAAATCAAGTATATTGGTTCAACATAACTTGGCTGTGTGCAAAAATGTGATAACTGAAATTTCAAAGTGAAGTTGCTCCGGCTGGTAATTTTAGTGAGAAAAGACAAAATGAAAAGTTGTAGAGTAAAATCATATAGAGGTTTGAATGACGTGGAGTTTGATGAGATTTGTGGCAGAGTTGAACAAGAAGTCCAACAAAGTTGATTTCAACATCAGGAGCATCTCACTCCATGTTTTATGCTTTTCACAAATGGCCTGAGTTTCTCACTGGGTAGCAGTGAGTTGTCAATTAAGGGGGATTATTGCTTGGGAAGCAATTTTGTTCAGGCCTACCTCATCTGATTAATATTTAGCTTATTTTACAAAACCTAACAAACCCATTGGCTAACCCTCTGCAACTTAGAAACAGCACTGACCCATGCTGTGACCTTAAGACAGGATGCCAAGGTCTGGTGGTGTGGCCTCCTCTCCTTTTTGCCATCCCCAGACCAGGATCTCTTCTGGAGAATCGTGATGCTTTCTTCCTCTTCTCTGACATATTCTGAAACCATCTGTGACCAAGCAGGGTAGCTTCCGATGCCAGTGTGTGTCCAGGTGTACATTGGCATCTCAGAGCTGGTGCGGGCACAAGAAATGAGGATCTTTTGCTAAATATTCATTGCATGGTGAGTTGTTCCATGGACGGTGTGTGGCAAAATGAGGCTGGAATCAGACGTGCTAAACACGCCTCATATCAAACCTCTGTTGCCACAAGCATGTTTCCAAACTACTCCCACGTCTGAGAGGTTCTGTGGCTGGAAAGAAGAGTCTTGCAAAATCATCTTGGTATTCTCAGCCTATAAAAGAAACTTGAATCTGGAAAGAAGGTTTATGTTGCACTTCCCTAATTAAAAGCAGCAATCTGAAGCTGTCTCAAATAAAAATAATCCTTTAAAACCATCAAAGTCTACTATATTTAGGATATTATATTTACTCTATTCAGCCCCTCCCAGCTCTCACTGTTTGAAAATTAATCTCTGTGCCCCACTTTTGTTCTCATAACTCCAGAGTTTACAACATGTCAAGAAAAACTACATCTCCCTTACAAAACTGTGAATCAGTTTCTGCCACTTCTGCTTCCTATGGTGAAGCATTCCGTCTTTACTTTGCCAGACAAGTTTCTATCTTTACTTGAGAAGGCAAATACATCATGGGCAGAAGAAAGCAACCGACTTTTCCAATTACAGATGGAACAAACATCCTTCAGGATGTCTTCATTCTAACTTTAGATTTACAACACAATCCAGCAATAAGGGGGTAACAATTTCACATACAACCTGGAGACAGTGCACCAACTATGTTCGGGACCTCAGGAGGGCAGGAAAGGTGAATGGCATAGTACTTTCTGGTGCCATGCCCCACATTCTAACATGTCTGCTTTGTCCTTCACAGCTTCCTCTGGATGAAACCTTTTACAGATGTAGCTATTCTCCTCACTGTAGGTGCTTTCCATTCCCACTGAATAAGGTAGCACCCATTATTAGCCTCGTCCTATTGCACTCTCATACTCACGTCTCACTGCCAGTCCCCACAAGTATCCCTTCCTCCTCTCCACACACCCATTGTACCCACTTAAGCTCTCAGTTGTTAGAGTTGAGTCCAGACCCATCAGCGACTTGCAGGATCACCGAGGGCAGAATACAGCAGAAAGACACTTTGGAGAGTGTGCAGAGAAGGTTTACGAGCATGTTGCCTGGTATGGAAGGTGCTAACTATGAAGAAAGGTTGAGTAGGTTAGGTTTATTTTCATTAGAAAAAAGGAGATTGAGGGGGGACCTGATTGAGGTTTATAAAATCGTAACGGGTATAGACAGGATGGATAGAGACAAGCTTTTTCCCAGGGTGAAGGACTCAATAATGAGAGGTCATGCTTTCAAGGTGAGAGGTGGAAAGTTTACACGTGGCAAGTACTTCACACAGAGGGTGGTGGGCGGTTGGAACGCATTGCCAGCAGAGGTGACAGAGGCAGGGACAGTAGATTCATTTAAAATGCGTCTGGATAAATGCATGAGTAGGTGGGGAGTAGAGGGAAACAGATGCTTAGGAATTGACCAACAGGTTTAGACAGTACATTTGGATTGGCTCAGGCTTGGAGGGCCAAAGGGCCTGTTCCTGGGTTGTAAATTTTCTTTGTTCAATGAAACTGACAAGCTGGGAAGTCTTTGATCAGTTACACTGAAGGGATCCAGCCAGGCTAATTTAGAGGCTACTGTTCTCTTTTCTCTGTTCTCTCTCTCTCTTTCCTTGCAGGAGAGAGCACACAACTCGCAAGAGGTGGAGACTCAAGGATGTCAGTTGGACTCTCAGTGATTGAGTCAGAAAGTGTGGCCTGGAAAAAGCACAGCAGGCCAAGCAGCATCTGAGGAGCAGGCGAGTCAATGTTTCGGGCATCAAGATGAAAGGCTTATGCCTGAAAAATCAACTCTCCTGCTCCTTGGATGCTGCCTGACCTGCTGCGCTTTTTCCAGGCCACACTTTGGCTCTGACTCTCCAACATCTACAGTCATCACTTTCTCCTCAGTGATAGGCACCTTATCTGACAAAACATACCTAACTGCTCCTGTGAGAAGGATACCTGTTTCAGCAGGGCCTAGTGATCAGAGATGTCACAAAGTCTGGTCCTCCGCCTGTGTTTCCGTCCATCCTGCATGCAACTGAGGAGATAGCAGCTGGTGAATGTGCTGTTATTGGTGTTAATCGCAGTGTGGTTGCTTCTGCTGCTGACAAAGAGACTTTGGAGTGCAGGTTCATAGCTCCTTGAAAATGGAATCGCAGGTAGATAGGAGAGTGAAGAAGGTGTTTGGTATGCTTTCTTTTATTGGTCAGAGTATTGAGTACAGGAGTTGGGAAGGTCATATTGCAGCTGTACAGGACATTGATTAGGCCACAGTTGGAATATTGCATGCAATTCTGGTCTCCTTCCTATCGGAAAGATATTGTGAAACTTGATAGGGTTCAGAAAGGATTTATAAGGATGTTGCTAGAGTTGGAGGATTTGAGCTGTGGAGGAGGCTGAACAGGCTGGGGCTGTTTTCCCTGGAGCATCGGAGACTGAGGGGTGACAATACAGAGGTTTACAAAATTATGAGGGGCATGGATAGGGTAAATAGGCAAAGTCTTTTCCCCTGGGGTCAGGGAGTCCAGAACTAGAGGGCATAGGTTTAGGGTGAGAGAGGAAAGATATAAAAGAGACCTAAGGGGCAACTTTTTCAGAGGGTGGTACGTGTATGGAATGAGCTGTCAGAGGAAGTGGTGGAGGCTGGAACAATTGCAACATTGAAGAGGCATTAGGATGGGTAAATGAATAGGAAGGGTTTGGAGGGATATAGGCCGGGTGCTGGCAGTTGGGACTAGATTAGGTTCAGATATCTGGTCGGCATGGACCGAAGGGTCTGTGTCCATGCTGTACATCTCTATGACTCTACTGTTGCCCCTCAGAGATAGTAAGTGCAGCAACACAAGCTGCTTGCAGGTAAGCACACCTTAAGGTCAATGATGTGCTGGCCAAGCTGAAGTGATTTCAAAAGCTGTCAAGTGATAAAAACACTGTCTCAGAGAGGTACTTCGAAGAGTTGCCTCTCAATTAGCCTGGCTGAATCCCTTCAGTGTAACTGATCAAAGACTTCCAAGCTTGTCAGTTTCATTGAAGAAGGTCTTTCTGTTGTATTCTGCCCTCAGTAAGCCTGCAAGTTGCTGATGAATCTGGACTCAACTCTAACAACTTAGTTTAAAATAATATTACTGGGCTATTTAAATACCTTAATTGCTTACCCAAGAGTTAGAATCCTACTTGCTTTTATTCCCACCCTGATGAGTGGCATGATTTTGGGATCAAGGATTTAACTCTCCACATGCATCCAAACAATTCTGCCCGTAGTTTAAGTAAAACTTTATTTAACCACAATCAAGTGTTACAGCACAGAATACAAACCAGAAGTCTTTAAGACATGACATGATGACATCCAATGTTCCAAGGTAAAAGTTTCAGCAACAACTTCAGTCGCACTCTGTCGACTGGAGTCAGTGTTGTTAGTTGGTTAGGTGTGTATATAGTGGACAGCAAAATCAGAGAGTGGAAACACACAGCACATCAGGCAGCATCTGAGGAGCAGGAGAATCAATGTTTCGGGGCATAAGCCCTTCATCAGGAATGAGGATTGTGGGCCAGGGTGGCTGAGAGATAAATGGGAGGGGTGTGGGCGGGGGAGAATGTAGCCAAAAATGTGATAGGTAGATGAAGATGTCAGGGGGGTTTGGGAGGGTTGGGACAAGGTGGTAGTTCAGAAAGGAGGATGGAGCGGACAGGTGAAAAGGAAGATGGACAGCTCAAGAGGGTGGTGCCGAGTTGGAGGCTTGGACAGGGATAAGGTGGGGGGTGGGAAAATGAGGAAACTGGTGTAATCCACATTGATCCCATATGGTTACAGGGTCCCAAGGCAGAAGATGAGGCATTCTACCTCCAGGCATCAGGTAGTTAGGAGTTGGTGATGGAGCAGGCCCAGGACCTGCAAGACTTTGGTGGAGTGTGAGGGTGAGTTAAAGTGTTCAGCCACAGAGAGGTGGAGTTGGTTGGTGTGGGTGTCAGACATGTCCAGGTGAATTTAAGGTCGGGGTGGAAGATGCCTGTGAATTTGATGAACTGTTCAACTTTCTAATGGAAGCACGAAGTAGCGTTGATACAGTCATCGATGTAGTGAGGGAAAAGATGGAGAATGGTCCTGGTGTAGCTGCAGAAGACAGACTATTCAACGTACCCGATGAAGAGGCAGGCAAGACTGGGGCTGATGTGGGTGCCCATAGCCATGGAGGAAGTTGGAGGATTGAAAGGAGAAGTTGTTAAGGGTGAGGACCCAGTTCAGCTAGGCAGATGAGGGGTTCAGTGGAAGGGTACTGGTTGGGTCAGCGTGAGAGAAAAAAATGGAAGGATTTGAGCGCTTTCATCATAGCGGATGGATGTGTACAGAAACTAGATATCCATGGTGAAGATAAGGGGGCTGGGAAAACAAACGTTGGAGGAGGTGATGGGTGTGGGTGATATCCTGAACGTGGATGGGCAGTTCTCAGACTAAAGGGGACAGGACGGTATCATAACACAGCTACCTGCACTACACCTCCTCCCACCCTGCCTTGAACCACACGAGATCAATGTGGATTTCAACAGTTTCCACATTTCCCCTGTAAAAATGCTATGCCTTTTTCACAATTCTTCCGCCTCCATCGCATCTGCTCCCAGGAGGACCAATTCCATCATAGAACATCCCAGATGACCTTCTTTTTCAAAGACTGCAATTTCCTCTCCCACATAGTCAAGATGCCCTTCAGTGCATCTCCTCCACTTTCCACACCCCTGTCCTTGAACCCTACTCCTTCAATTGCAACAATGTCAGAACCGCCCTGGTCCTCACCTTCTACCCTACCAACCTCCAGATACATCGCCTCATCTTTGCACTTTCCCCACCTACAAACAGACCCCACCACTTAGGATATATTTTGCTCCCTATCCCTATCTGCATTTCAGAGAGACCATTCCCTCTGCGACTCCCTTGTCAGATCCATGCCCCCCACCAGCCTACACCCCACTCCTGGCACCTTTTCCTGCCAATGAAGAAGTGCAAAACCTGCGCCAACACCACTCTCCTCACCTCCATCCAAGGCCCCAAAGGAACCTTCCACATCTGACAGAAATGTACCTATACGTGCACATTCATCAGCTGCTTTATCCGTTGCACCTGATGTGGTCTCCTCTACATCGGGGAGACAGGACGCCAATTGCACATGGTTTCAGACAACATCTCTTGGACACCCACACCAACCAACCCCACTGCCCGTGGCTAAATGCTTTAACACCCCCTCACACTCTGCCAAGGACATGCAGGTCATGGGCCTCCTCCATCGCCAATCTCTAACCACCCAACGCCTAGAGGAAGAATGCTTCATCTTCCACCTTGGCACCCTGCAACCACATAGATTAATGTAGATTTCACAAGTTTCCTCATTTCCTCTCCTCCCGCCTTATCCTAGTCCCAAACCTCCAACTCGGCACTGCCCTCTTGACTTGTCCTTCTTCCTTCCCACCTATCCACTCCACCCTCCTCGCTGACCAATCACCTTTCTCCCCCACCTTCATCTATCTATTGCATTCTCAGCTACATTCCTCCCAGTCCCATCCCCCTCCCATTTATCTCTCAGCCCCCTGGCCAACAAGCCTCATTCCTGATGAAGGGCTTATGCCCAAAACATCGACTCTCTGCTCTTTGGATGCTGCCTGACCTGTTGTGCTTTTCCAGCACCACACTCTCTACTCTGATCTCCAGCATCTACAGTCCTCATTTTCTCCTTGCAAGATCAATAAGCATAGTGGCCCACAGTCTGTGATAACAGTCTGTGTTATCATAGCCTTGGAAATACTTAGTGTTGTAAATCAGCTTTGAGGATCTGATGCAACATTATCCAACTATCTGTGGGATGGCACATAGTAAAACATAAATGGCATAAAGTGAATATACTATATTTTAGTGAAGAAAAAAGTACAATGTAGTTAAACATAATTATGCTCAGTATTCCAAAGAAGAATCATTGGTCTCAAACATTATTTCTTTCTCCGCAGTTGTTCTAAGACCTGCTGAGTTTCTCTAACATCTTCTGTTTTTATTTCAGAACCCTTTTTTCCTTGTATCTTTTACTTTGATTGCAGTAAGAATGGAAATTGAACTGCTGGGTGAATAAATGAATTTGGGGTAATTTGGAGTGAAATATCAAACTTTCTGCACGAGGCAGAATAGTCTGATTGTGGTATAATTCATCGTGTCAGTGACTTATAATTCAGAGGCCAGGACAAATGCTCTGCGAACACTTGTTCAAATCTTACCACAACATTTGGCGCAATTAAAATTCAATTTGTTTAACTGGAATCTGAATGATGGTGACCACAACCACCATCATCAGTTGTGGTAAAAGTTCAACTGGTTCACCATTCAGTAATGTCATCCTTACTTGGTCAGGCCTACCTATGACTCCAGACTCACAGCCGTGATTGACTCTTAACTGCCCTCTGAAATGACTTTAGCAAGCCACTCAGTTCGAGGACAATCAATGATTGGCCAAAAACACAATGTGTTAGTTTAGGTTTACAGGCAGTGTCAGTAGTCATTGCCTGTCAGGAACAAACATTTATAAAATGTGTTTGGTTATGATTTCCAATATTTTGAGACACACTGTTTTTCATTACTTCAATAATGCCAGTGATACTGGGAAGGTAGCCTTAAATACCCATTTCTGGTTATCTTAAGGATACTTACAGAGTAGAAGTCCCCAGGACCTGAGTAAATATGGAAAATTAAAAGGATTGGACCATGCTTTTAGTTTACTGCTGAACTCACCCGAACCACTCTTAGATCATTTTGAGACAAGAGGCTTGGGGATATCGCTGCCTAATTTATTTGGATGTGTCTTTGCCAATTTGTGGAGATATTTCAGATAAGTGGGCATTTTCAGGATGGCAACCTGTAACCCAAACAGTGCCACAGGGATCAATGCAGGGGCTGCAATTAATTACAATCTATATTAATGACTTGGATGAAGAAAATGAATTTAACCAAGTTTACAGACACAAAAATAGATCGGAAGACAAGTGGCATGGGTGACACAAAATGTTGGCATATGGATATGACAGGTTAAGTGAATGGGCATAAAACTTGACAGATGGAATATAATGTTGGAAAATGTGAGGTTATGCATTTTGGCAGGGAAGGAGTTTAACATTTTTTTAAATGGTGAAAGACTGCATAAAGTTACGGCAAATGTATAATTCTCAAAAAGCCAACATACGATTTGAGCAGATAATAGAATGCAAATGGAATATTGTCCTTTATTTCATAGGGAATGGAACATAAAAGTCGGGAAGTCTTGTAAAATCTTTGGAAGGCACTGGTTAGACCACAGCTGGAATCTGTGAAAGGTATTGGGCCTCTCACCTAAAGAAAGCAGTGGTTAGCACTATTGCCTCACAGCACCAGGGACCCAGGTTCAATTCCAGCCTCAGGCAACTGTCTGTGTGATTTGCACATTCTCCCAGTGCCTGTGTGGGTTTTCTCCGGTTTCCTCCCACAGTCCAAAGATGTGCAAGTTAGGTGGATTAGCCATGCTAAATTGTCCATAGTGTCCAGGGATGTATAGGTTAGGTGGAAAAACCAGGGAAAATGCAGGGTTACAAGGATAGGATAGGGGGTGAGTGTGGGTGGGATGTTTTTCAGAGAGTCAGTGTGAATTTGTTGGGCTGAATGGCCTGTTTCCCCACTGTGGGGATTCAATGAAAGATTAATTGTATTGAAGACAGTCCAAAGAAGGTTCACTAGCCTGACCCTGGATATAGAGGGACTGTCTTATGAGGAGAGGTTGAGTAGGTTGAGCCTGTACTGATATGTGTTCCTAAGAATGTGGTGCAACCTTATTGAAATATTCAAACCTCTTAGGGGGCTTGTAAGTTTAGCTGCAGAAAAGTCATTTCCCCTTATGGAGAGGTTAGGGCCAGAGGAGTTAATCTCGGAATAAGGGGTCACACGTTTAAAACAGAGATCAAAGCGAATTTCTTCTCTCGAAGGTAGTGAATTTGTGGAATTCTTTACCACAGAGGGTTGTTAACACTGAATTGTAAGCATATTCAAGGTTGATATCGACAGATTTCTAGTCAGTAAGGGAATGTAGAGTTATGAGGAAAATGCAAGAAAGTGGAGTAGAGGATTAATACATCAGCCGTGGTCTCATTGAATGGTAGAACAGATTCAGATGGGCTGAATGGTCTACTTCTGCTCTTCTGTTTTATTCCATGAGTAGAATCAAAATTACACGTGCCCCCTCCACCTCAGCCAACCAACACCACTCCCCAGCACCCTCTCTGTCCGGTCATTCCAGAGAATTCAGGTTAATTTGGAGCGCAGAAAAATTGGTCATAGTGTCTCTGTAGTGTGGAAGCAGGCCATGCAGCCCACTAGGTTCACACCAACCCTCCAATAGAGCATTCCACCCAGACCTACCCCATCTCCGTAAACCTGCATTTCCCACAGCTAACCAACCCAGCCTACACTTCCCTGGACACAGTAGGCAATTTTGCATGGCCAATCCAACTAATCTGCACGTTTTGGACTGAAGGAGGAAACTGAGCCTCTTGCTGAGATATTTGTATCATCAGTAGTCACAGGTGAGGTGCTGGAAGACTGGAGGTTGGCAAACGTGGTGCCACTGTTTAAGAAGGGTGGTCAGGACAAGCCAGGGAACTATAGACCAGTGAGCCTGACCTTGGTGGTGGGCAAGTTGTTGGAGGGAATCCTGAGGGACAGGATGTACATATATTTGGAAAGGCAAGGACTGATTCGGGATAGTCAACACGGCTTTGTGTGTGGGAAATCATGTCTCACAAACTTGATTGAGTTTTTTGATGAAGTAACAAGGAAGATTGATGAGGGCAGAGCAGTAGATGTGATCTACATGGACTTCAGTAAGGCGTTCAACAAGGTTCCACATGGGAGATAGATTAGCAAGGTTAGATCTTATGGAATACAGGGAGAACTAGCTATTTGGATACAGAACTGGCTCAAAGGTAGAAGACAGAGCGTGGTGGTGGAGAGTTGTTTTTCAGACTGGAGGCCTGAGACCAGTGGAGTGCCACAAGGATCTGTGCTGGGCTCTCTACTTTTTGTCATTTACATAAATGATTTGGTTGCGAGCATAAGAGGTACAGTTAGTAAGTTTGCAGATGACACCAAAGTTGGAGGTGTAGTGGATAGCGAAGAGGGTTACCTCAGATTACAACAGGATCTGGACCAGATGGGCCAATGGGCTGAGAAGTGGCAGATGGAGTTTAATTCAGATAAATGCGAGGTGCTGCATTTTGGGAAAGCAAATCTGACCAGGACTTATATACTTAATGGTCAGGTCCTAGGGAGTGTTACTGAACAAAGAGACCTTGGAGTGCAGGTTCATAGCTCCTTGAAAGTGGAGTCGCAGGTAGATAGGATAGTGAAGAAGGCGTTTGGTATGCTTTCTTTTATTGGTCAGAGGATTGAGTACAGGAGTTGTGAGGTCATGTTGCGGCTGTACAGGACATTGGTTAGGCCACTGTTGGAATATTGCATGCAATTCTGGTCTCCTTCCTATCGGAAGGATGTTGTGAAAGTTGAAAGGGTTCAGAAAAGATTTACAAGGATGTTGCCAGGGTTGGAGGATTTGAGCTATAGGGAGAGGTTGAACAGGCTGGGCTGTTTTCGCTGGAGTGTCGGAGGCTGAGGGGTGACCTGACAGAGGTTTACAAAATTATGAGGGGCATGGATAGGATAAACAGACAAAGTCTTTTCCCTGGGGTCGGGGAGTCCAGAACTAGAGGGCATAGGTTTAGGGTGAGAGGGGAAAGATATAAAAGAGACCTAAGGGGTAACTTTTTCACGCAGAGGGTGGTACATGTATAGAATGAGCTGCCAGAGGATGTGGTGGAGGCTGGGACAATTGCAACATTTAAGAGGCATTTGGATGGGTACATGAATAGGAAGGGTTTGGACGGATATGGCTGGATGCTGGCACGTGGGTCTAGCTTGGGTTGGGATAACTGGTCAGCATGAATGGGTTGGACCGAAGGGTCTGTTTCCATGCTGTACATTTCAGTGACTCTATGGAAAACCAGGAGGAATACTGCAGAGATACAGAAGAATGTGCAAACTCCATCCAGACAATCACCCTCGCACAGAATTGAACCAGGATCACTGGTTGTGAGGCAGCAGTGCTAATGACTGAGCTGCAGTGCCAATGGTAATATATTTTGCAAAATTGTAGTTTTGTTTAACAAAAACCACCTTCTCAAATCTAGCTTCCTTGCAAAAGGTTTTACTTTTCAAAGATTGAATACACATCTGTTGAAAATATTTTCTGAGTTCAACTGCCAATATAATTGTTGTCCATGGATTGTTTACAATCAGCCTTTTTAGAATGGAAACTGAAATTGTCTAACAACAATATGATATCAAAATGGAGTTAATTTTCTTTCAGTGGCCAGTTAACTTGCTTCATTCTTCCATATTGGCTAGATGTAATGAGTCTTGTCTGTCTCAACAACATGTAGACAAAGAAGAGTCAGGAATATGACAGAGGTGGTTTATAAGACCCCCACAGAAGCCATACACTATGGTAAAAATCATTTAAAAATTGAATTATTTTACTCAATTTAAATAAGAAAATATCAAAGTGAAATAAAGTCTTTTTTTTTACAAATCCTGGCTTAAGAAAACAAGGTGTGGAATTTTAATGATGAGAAATTTTCAGAAACCTTATTAGTGGAACAAGTAAAAATATTCCTAAGCCAATTTGTAGCGTCCTCTCATCTGATTCTTTACAGCTAAATTGAATGTTATTGAATTTTTGCATCACTTTATAGGTTGCACTGCTCTGTTTAAGGGAGAAATATCGATGCTAGTCCTAAGGCAAAATGTGCAGTGACTAGGGACAGAAATCATAGTCTGACCAGAAACAAACCCAATTGATTATAACATGAAAACTGTCTGCATTTTACAGGATCGGAGATGTTTTCCTTTCTTGTCCCCACAGGAGATGTCTTCAGTCAGATGTGACATAATATACTAGGTTATGATTTAAACTTATATAGTAATATATTATTCAATGGACTGCTCTCTTACTTCCTATTCTTTCAGTCAGGTTGATTTAGCGTAGGCTATTATGGACATGAAGAAAGAATAGTCTTCTGAGATTACCAGGGGAACAAATGCCTGAAATGGATTCTGTGCTATCACCTTCTGTCAGCTTTGAACTGGCAAACGAATGTCTTATATGAACATCAGACAGCCAGGGGATGGGAAATCAGACCTCTCGTCCAGCCTGAATGGGCACAACAAAAACAAACATATTGGTTAGATCGACTGACATCACCATGCAAATTAATGTCTGGGGCAAAATCCTTTGCAAGATAGTATAGATGTATCAGATTAATGGTCACTGAACTGTGAAGGAACAGATTTCTTTGGATGGATAGTCTGGACCATTTCAGAAAGACTGAATCTGCACTATAAGTCAGTGTATAATGCGATGAAATCCATTTTCTTCTCCCTGAGTGCTTGTGTGTGTACTGAAACTGGTAACTTTGGAACTGAAAATTTTAACGTAGCAACGGTTGCTGCATTCAACAAGGTGCTCCCATGGTTGCTACATTTGATCTGAAGAATAAGGGCCTGGCGTGTGACAAGGTTTTCAATTGAACATGCAATACCATTCAAAGGTGACTCAGCAGTCGGTTTTAGTTAGTTGGTTAGAAGCAGTTAAAGCAGAAGCTAATCATGTTTGGGCTGTTGGCACTCAGTCTTCAGAACTGGAAAAGAAGCACAAGGCAGAAGAGGTGTTGTTGTTGTTAGCAGGCTTTGGGCAGTCAAAGCTTGGGAGAAGGCCAAAGAAGGTGGTAGAAGATCACCAACTCTTTGTTGGAGAGATTGGAAAGCCCAAATGGAGTGTCTCTGCACACAAAAAGCTGTAAGGGTCTGGGGAATTCCTTGAGATCCTAGGAGCTATTTAGCAGTTGACCATAATGGTGAAGGAACCCATAGCAGTACTTGCATGGCATAGTTGAAAACGATTGAAGCTCCGAAGAATTCAGGGACAATGCAGCCGAGTGAAGTTGTATGAAAATACTGCCATTGATCCTAAGAGTAGGTGTTGTCATGCAGCCTTAGGAATTTAGTAGAATTCATTGTCAGGGAAAGGGATTGGATTACTAGAACGTCAGCTGTTGTGGAGGCAGACTGTGACATAGTAGATTTTGAGGGAGTTCTAAGGCAAATCTTTTAAACAATGAAGAATTGGAATCTCTTATAAAGGAGACAAAGCTTTAATGATATTTGCTGAGCCATAAAATCACTGACATCTGAAGTTGGCCAAGAAATCCATGGGGTGTACCTTGATTGCAAAGCCATTTGCTATGCTCTGTGATGTGTTTGGCCAGTTTCTAGGTTACTCATATTTACCTTGTGTTAAATCTGGATGTTGGCATAAAAATTACAAGTGCAGAGAAGATTGTTTTACTCAATCTGAAACATTAACTCTGATTTATCTCCCCAGATGCTGCCAGACGTGCTGAGCTTTTCCAGCAATTTCTGTTTTTGTCATTGTTTTGCTATCCTAATTTTAGAGAGTAAAATTTGTTTTGTTTGTTCAGATCATGGAATCCTATGGTTTTTTACCTTTTAATAACACCCAGGATCTTGATTTGCAGCGAGGAAAAAGGTACTGGTCCATAGCAAGTTATAATATAAATTTGGCAGTGTCAACATGGATCATAACAAGATGTGTTTTCGTCCATTTACTGGATTAATTGTGCCTTGTGGGATGAGCATATGAATACTTAAACACCTTGGTTAAGATATTGGATAGAGAATTTTCATAAAGTCACATTAGCTTTCATTGTCATGTTATATTTCTAAATCTTACTAACAATTGGTGCCAGTCTGCTTAAAATTACTGTGGTGGCAGCATGGCATGGACTGGTGTAGCCTGGATTCTGAAAGCAGCATGGTGTAGCCCAGAGTGGGAATGTAGCAGTGGAGAAGGAAATGTTGGACTTTCAAAGTTATCTTTCTTTATTTTTTTTGTTATTTTAAGTTAATTAGAATGGCGCCTATGTATGGTGCCAGTACATATTTTCCACTGTATTTTCTATTGAACGCGTGTGACAATAAATGATTCGATTCAATTCAAGTGGCCTCCTCCCCATTCTGATGTTTTGCAAAGACTTCCTATATCCATATGGATTCCTATCTGGTCTTTCCCAGAGCCTCCCAGCCTTCCAAAATGATATTTGCTAGAAGAATCTCCACCTCGAACCTATTCTTCAAATTTCATGGAGGCTTCAGATGGCCGTTTCAATCTCTGCCTCAGTCATCTATCCTCCCATTTTGATCTTTATCAGAGACCCCCCCCTCTTTTTCCTTGTCTGTCAGAGACAAAACCCTCACCTATCTTGGTCAGAAGCACATCCCTACTGACTTGCCAAGTGTTATTCACACAGCTCGCCACCTCTTGCTGCCAAATGTTCACTCCTGTTCACTGGTTAGGACATCATCTGGGCTTGTGTCAAGCAAGGTTATGTAAAATTACTGAAATTACTTCCTACTCATAAAACTGGAAGATATTCTGGTCTCCAACTCCATTTCTGGTCTCTCATTCATCTAAACTCTGACCCAATCTCTCTTTAGATGACAAATTGCCATCCTAGACGTTAGCCTGGTTAACTTGCACTGTACACCTCTCTAACAAGAACATCTATTCTTAATAAAAAAAGGAATATTGCACACTGTACTCCAGGTATGTTCTCACCAAGGCCTTATATAGCTGCAGGGAATACTTCCTTACTCCTGTAGTCAAACCCTCTTGCAAAAGAGGCCAATGCACCATTTGCTTTCCTAACTGCTTTCAGTGACTGGTGTGTGATGTCACCCAGGTCCCGTTCTGTGTCAACCTTCCTCAAGCTATCATTGACAAATAATATTTTGTGATTCTGTTTTTCCAACTAAAAAGAGGAAACTTTCATACTTTTGTTACACTGCATCTGCCATGCATTTACCAACTCAATCAACTTATAAGACCATAGGAGCAGAAGTTAGGCTATTCAGCCCATCGAGTTTGCTGTGCCATTCAGTCATGGCTGATAAGTTTCTCAACCCCACTCTCCTGCTTGTCCCCATAAACCTTGATCCCCTTTATAATCAAGAACCTATCTATCTCTGTCTTAATTATACTCAATGACCTGACCTTTACAGCCTTCTGCAGCAGTGAATTCCATAGATTCACCACTCTCTGGCTGAAGACATTTCTCCTTATCGCTGTTATAAAAGGTCTTCCCTTTACTCTAAGGATGTGCCATCGAGTCCTCGTCTGTCCTACCAATGGTAACATCTTCCCAACTTCTACTCTGTCCAGGCCATTCAGTATTCTGTAAGTTTCAATCGGGATACCCCACATCCTTCAAACCTCCATCAAGTATAGGCCCAGAGTCCTCAAATATTCTTCATATGTTAAGGTGCTCTTTCCTGGGACCATTCTCGTGAATCTCCTCTGAACATGCTCCAGGACTTCTTGAGATATGGGCCGAAAACTGCACACAGTACTCTAAATATGGCCAGACCAGAGCCTTATAGAGCTTCTGAAATATATCAATGTTTTTATTTTCAAGTCATCTCAAAATAAATGCTATCATTGCATTTGCCTTTCTTACTACTGACTCAAAGTACAAATTTACCTTGAGAAAATCCTAAATTAGAACTCACAAGTCTCTTTGCACTTCAGACTTCTGAATTTTCTCCCCATTTAAAAAAAATGTCCATGCCTCTATTCTTCCTATCAATGTGCATGACCTCACACTTTCCCACATTGTATTCCGTCTGTCACTTTTCTGCCCATTTTCCTAACCTGTCCAAATCCTTCTGCAGCCTCCCTGCTTCCTCAATGCTACCTGTCTTTCTACCTATTTTTGAAGCATCTGCAAATGTAGCCAGAATCCAACAATTCCTTCATCTAGATCATTAATGTATAAAGTGAAAAGTTGTGGTTCCTACATTTAGCCTTGCAGAACACCACTTGTCACCAGCTACAACCCTGAGAAGGACCCTTTTATCCCCACTCCCTGCTTTCTGCCAGACAGTAAAGCTTCTAGCCATGGTAGCAACTTGCTTCTAACACAGTAGCATGTTGTGCAGCACCTTGTGAAGGGCCTTCTTGAAGTCCAGATAGATAACAGCCGTTGATTCTCTTTGTTGAAAAATGTGGTGCTGGAAAAACACAGCAGGCCAGGCAGCATCCGAGGAGCAGAAGAATCGATGTTTCAGGCATAAGCCCTTCTTCAGGATTCTCTTTGGTCTAATCTGTTTATAAATTCCTCAAAAAGAGTTCCAGCAGATTTCTCAGGCATGACCTCCCATTGATGAAACCAAGCTGACTCTGCCCTATTTTACAGACCCCACCACCAGGGATATATTTCCATCCCCACCCCTTTCCGCCTTCCGCAAAGACCATTCCCTCCGTGACTACCTGGTCAGGTCCACGCCCCCCAACAACCCACCCTCCAATCCTGGCACTTTCCCCTGCCACCGCAGGAACTGTAAAACCTGCGCCCACACCTTCTCCCTCACCTCTATCCAAGGTCCTAAAGGAGCCTTTCACATCCATCAATGTTTTACTTGCACATCCACTAATATCACTTATTGTATCCGTTGCTTCCGATGCGGTCTCCTCTACATTGGGGAGACTGGGCGCCTCCTAGCAGAGCGCTTTAGGGAACATCTCTGGGACACCCGCACCAATCAACCACACTGCCCCGTGGCCCAACATTTCAACTCCCCCTCCCACTCTGCCGAGGACATGGAGGTCCTGGGCTTCCTTCACCGCCGCTCCCTCACCACCAGACGCCTGGAGGAAGAACGCCTCATCTTCCGCCTCAGAACACTTCAACCCCAGGGCATCAATGTGGACTTCAACAGTTTCCTCATTTCCCCTTCCCCCACCTCATCCTAGTTCTAAACTTCCAGCTCAGTAAGTGTCCCCATAACTTGTCCAGACTTGTCCTACCTGCCTATCTTCTTTTCCACCTATCCACTCCACCCTCTCCTCCTTGACCTATCACCTTCATCCCTTCCCCCACGCACCCATTGTACTCTATGCTACTTTCTCCCCACCCCACCCTCCTCTAGCTTATCTCTCCATGCTTCAGGCTCACTGCCTTTATTCCTGATGAAGGGCTTTTGCCCGAAACGTTGATTTCGAAGCTACTTGGATGCTGCCTGAACTACTGTGTTCTTCCAGCACCTGGTTTCCAGCATCTGCAGTCATTGTTTTTACCTATTTTATTATATGCTTCCAAGTATTCAGAAATCTCATCCTTCACAATGGATTTCAGGATCTTACCCAGCACCCTGAAGCCTTTTTACATCCTCGTCATCAGTTGCAATTCCATCTAGATATGTGTCATCAGTAACGTTCGAAATATCACATTTGATAGTGTCATTCAAATTGTTAGCATAATGCAGATAGTTCCAGAATTTCTCCACGTCTGGATGGTATAATTTCTTAAAGGGGATACTGAGAATCCATTTTAAATATATTAATACTCCATTCTGTCATAGAATCCCCACAGTGTGGAAACAGGCCCTTCGGCCCAACAGGTCCACACTGACCCACCGAAGAGTAATCCACCCAGACCCATTTCCCTACCCTGTTACTCTACGTTTATCCCTGACTAATGCACCTAACCTACACATCCTGAACACTATGGGAAATTTAGCTTGGTCAATTCACCTAACCTGCACATCTTTGGACTGTGGGAGGAAACCAGAGCACCTGGAGGAAACCCACCCAGTCACGGATAGAATGTGCAAACTCCACAGAAACAGTTGCCCGAGGCTGGAATCAAACCTGGGTCCCTGGTACTGTGAGGCAGCAACATTAACAACTGAGCCACCATGCTGCCCTGTCTGTCTTTGTTCATTTTTTACTACTAAAAATAGACAAGCACTTTTTTACCAAAGCTGATCAAAAACAGTCCACTGCACAACATTACCAGATAATGATCAAGCCTTTGATTTTCCCTCCTTGTGCAACCCCCTGCCCCTGTACCCATAACTATTATGGTGTCACAGGCATAATTCAGAATTCAGCTTCCAAAAGTTTGCAAGTGAAATCACATCCATTGCATTGTTTCCTAGCACAGTATGTGGTTCTTTGTGCCATTCTGATAGAAATCTATTTTCCTAAAACAACAGATGATGTTCAAATCTTTGTCGTTTGAACTCTACCTTTGCTGTTCTTTTATAATCTTTACCAACTAACCCAAAATGGGCAGATTTTAATGTTTATTGAGACCTCACCAGCACTGAATGAGTGTCAATAAATGAATGACAATTAACTTTCCTTTTGTGGTGGCTTTTCCACTTGTACTGGACATAATCTTATATCCACGTGTCAGAAGGATTTACTGAAAGCAAACTACCGTGGAATTAAAATTATTCAAATGAGTATTTATTTTGCAGTGTCTACCCTTCTTCTCATTCTTTAAATCTTATATGTTTAAGTCCAGCTATCAAGCTCCAATATTCCCATTTTATTCAAAGAGAGTAAAAAAATAAAGCTGAGATATCTGTTTTCCAAGACTAGCTATAAGGATGAAATCACTGAAATTCACAAACAAGGAGCTGTCTCATTTTGAATTGCTTTATGAAAAATGATTGCTCTTTCACTTCCTTTAATCTACATGGAACTCTGTCAGTGATACTCTGTGCAACATAAAATATATGACTGCCATATACTGATTCTTACTACGAATTGATGAGCATTAGATTGTCATTTGTGTTATATTATGAAAAATTCTCACTTTGGAGACTTTTTTTTCTTGCAGTAAACTTCAAGCATTCCTTTCCCCTTCTGCCCCAAATTCCCATTTTGACCCAAATTCCCAGTTATTCACTCTGACTCAGTCTCACTTCAGCATAGTCTCCAGCAGTCCACTTTGAATAAACTTTCCTAACGAGCCAAAAACAGAAATTACTGGTGGAACTCAGCAGGCCTGGCAGCATCTATGGGAAGAAAGCAGAGTTAAATTTCAAGTCTGGTGACTCTTTCAGAATCTGTTAAAACATGAGCTCTGCTTTCTTTACACAAATGCTGCCAGACCTGCTGAGAAACACCAGCAATTTCTGTTTTTGTTTCAGAACTCCAGCATCCACAGTTCTTTGTTTCATTTTAGCTCTGATGAGTCACTTGTGTTTCTTAACTTCCTGCTGCAGTAATCAACATTTAATTCAGAAAATAAATTTCATATTTTAGATAGATAACTGCTACTATTAGGCAGCTGCCTGATTAACTATGCTATTTTAACTTCCTTAAAGGACATGTTTCTTGGCATGATTCTAAATTTTACTGTATAATTAAACTTGCAAATGATTTATCAGCCAAGTTCCCACTTTGACCAAAATTCCCAGTTACGCACTCTGTTTCAGTCTTACTCTGGTGAAGCCTTCCTCACTCTAACTATGTCACTTACTCTGCATTATTTTTATGGTACTAACAGTGAATTTCATGACAAAGTTTCTCCTGCACAGTTTGATATTAGTTCAGCTTTAAGTATTCTATGTGGTCAAATGTATTGGACAGATATGAATATTAGATCTTGAGTTGAAGTCAGAAGCAGTTTAAAGGTACTTGACTTATGAAACATGAATTTGTATTTTATCATTTGGTTAGGCAAGAAGAATAACTAATGAAAACTGAAAGAACTGCAAATGCTATAAATCAGAAACAAAAACAGAAATTGCTGGAAAAACTCAGCCGGTCCAGCAGCATCTGTGGAGAGAAATCAGACTTAATGTTTTGGGTTGAGTTATCCTTCCTCAGAACAGTTCTGAGGAAGGATCACTCAACTCTAAACATTAACTTTATTTCTGTCCACAGATGCTCCTAGACCTGCTGAGCTTTTTCTGGCAATTTCTGTTTTTGTAGCATAACTAATAAGATGGTGCTTAAAACCAAGCAAGTAGAGAGACAAGCAATGAGACTGATTACGTTGAGAAAGATAACCCAGTACTGGAAAGTTTCTTCTGTGCATTATAAATGGCAAAATTATAAATCCTTCTTGATAAATGTGTTTATGATTGTGATGAACAAGGAAATCGCAGCTGCCAAATTTATCACAGCTGTTGTGCTTTCATCACCAGCTTGACCAAATATCTATGAGTGCATAAAATCGCATACTGTCACAATTAGACTTTGGACTGACTGGCCTATTCTCACCTCTTGAGATGGGTATTACATCAACTGTTTTTGGTAAACCTCCTTCAACACAGACATTAAAGATAAGTTGAAGTTTTGACCAAATATTCAAACAGCACTAAATTTACCATAATTTCTCATTAAAATAAATATACTGACAATTTGTCAATCCTTATCTGAATGTTCTTATCCATTTTTCATTGTTAAACTTCTTACATTTATAATACCAAAAAGCAAGCTGTTTTTACATTAACTCCAAGTAAACCTGCTGATTTTTGATAGAACCTAATAGGCATGCAATGCATTTCTAAAAGTTTTGTTCTCCTTCAGTTTGAATATCATTAAATGATATAGCAGAGGAGGCCATTCAGACTACTATCCCAGTGTTTGCTCTTTGAAGAGCTATTCAATTATTCCTACTCTGTTCAGTTTCTCTTAATCCTGAAAATATATATTTTCCACGTATTTACATAATTCCCCCTTTGAAAGTCCCAGTTGAATCTGCTTTCAGCACATATGGGCAGCGCACACTAGTTCTTAACTGCGTAAAAGAAAATTGTTATCCTTCCCCTAGTACTTTTGTCAATTATCATAAACCTGTGCACTTTGGTCACTCACTCCAGTTGAACCAGTTTGTTCCTATTGATCAAAACCCCTCAATTTTGAATGAAGCTATTACATTTCTCTTTAAGTTTCTCTACCCTGAGGAGAACAATTGCGGCTTCTTTAGGCTTTCAACACAACTGAAGTCTTTCATCCCCGGTATTATTCAGGTAAATCTGCCCTGAATCCACTCTAAGACCTTAACCTTTCAAAGCATTTATACACCTTCTTCCTAAATCATGGTGCCCACAGGTTGCACACATTAGTCTAACAGAAGACAAATCAATGATTTCTATCCGTGAGTTTCTATCATTAACTGTTGGATGTGTTTGTGACAAATCATGTAATGATTTATAAGATACTTGCACTTTTCTGATTTTACAATCTAAAAGTCGGCAATATTTAGAGAGTTAGAAAATACAAAATCCATTAAGAAACCTAAAGCTGGTGATCCCACTGACAGAATTAGAAGCTATGGATTCTGCAAAGATGATACTGTAGGTGTTTGTTATTAAGACCACAATATTGCAGATTAATTGCAGAAAAGCCTATTACTTTACTTCACAATTTTTAATTATTTTCGAGAATTCCTGTACTCAGCAGGGTGAAGTTCAGTGCTGTAAAATGGAATACTTTCTGTTCCATGGGAAACCAAATTGCTGGAAGCAAGCAGAAAAGAAAATAAAACAGCCTTACATAAATGCCAATAATCTAAGTTCGAAGGAAAATATTACAGAAACTAACTCACCATACTGAAAAGAAGTGGTAAATCTACAGAGTTATGCAAGAATATTTTAAAGTGGAAAGTTTCCGTGAAATGTTGGGCAATGTTGCAATTGAGGGGCATGGGACAAACATGGAAAAGTCAGATTTTAGCATCAAGTTTAAACAGCGAGTTCTAAACCACACTAATCAACGGCAATAACCTTATTTGCATCTCATTATTAGCTAAATTTACCACATTTCTATACGGCTACAATGCAGCCAGACAGAGTCAGCTCTCGACATAAGTCAGAGCAGTTACCTGGTGGCAGCAGCAGCTCACCACTCAGTTCTCTGGGTCTTCACACACAATCTTCACCATAATTTCCCTGCATGTTCTGTGGACTTCATCCTCTTCCATCCTTTGTCCACACACTGACAAATCGACAGGCTCGCCCCAACGCCATGGCCAAAACACACCCCAATTCAGCCTTTCAGGATTTCACTTTGGGGCTCAGGGACACATAACCTGCATGCTTCCCTGAGGTCCCTTTACATACAGGGCTACACATGCATCTGCACGAGATGCACCTTATGGCTCCTAGCTCACTTTCTTAGCACACATTAACTTTGCATTTATTTGGAGGCTGCCAGACTCTGTCGCTTTCATTGTTTTCTAACACAGAGGTAGCTTGTCATTATTCAGAGAACTGAACAGTTTTGGAGTTGCCGGATGTCACTGGGCTACATCGATGTCACTGGGCTACATCAATGTCACTAGGTCAGGCAGCATCCAACAAGCAGGAAAATCGACGTTTTGGGCAGGAGCTCTTCATCAGGATGCTGAAGGGCTCCTGCTGAAATGTCAATTTTCCTGCTCCTTGGATGCTGCCTGACCTGCTGTGCTTTTCCTGCACCACTCTAATCTTGACCCTACATCAATGTCACAACTATAGAAGATAGTTACATCAGCTTACATGGCAAACACACTGCGTGCTCTTCAACCAAATGACCATTTAATATGAATGTCACAGGGAAGCATATGTAAAGTCATTTGTGGAATCAAAGAACACTGTGGCCAGTTGGGTACCGCTGCCTTCAGTCAAAGTGCTTGTCCGATTCCAATCAGATCGGTGAGGTATGTGGCCCTGTATGTCATTGCAGTCAAGGGTTGGGCTGCAATCAATCCTACAGTTCAACTAGTCTGAGGATTACAGATGGGTCAGCTACAATGCTGGGGAAACTTTAGACAAGGGCTGGACTGTTCTCTGTCAGGCTTGTCCTGCTACGTCAGTCAATGGTATGGGCCACAGTCAGTCCAGGGGTTATATCAGTCATGGTAAGAGGCTGTTGGGGTGAGTCTGTAGACTCTTAGGGAAAGTGACAAGTTCAAGTCTGGAGCTGAGGTTTATTGAAATGGGTCGCTGACCGAATGATTATATTGAGTGGGGACAATTCAAAATAGATATGTGAGTTCTCATAGCATAGGAGGGCAGGGGAAACTGCAATAGGGAGAGGGGGTTCTCACAAGTGCCAAATACACTGTGGGAGAATGATTGACCTGTGAATTTCTGTAATAGACTGCAATTTCCCCTCCCACGTGGTTAATGATGACCCCAGCGCATCTCATCCACATCCTGCACCTCTGTCCTCGAACCCCACCCCTCCAACCACAACAAGGGCAGAAACCCCTGGTCCTCACCTTCCACCCACCAATCTCTGTGTACCTCACATCATCCTCTGCCTTTTGACCCACGTACAAATGGACCCCACCACCAGAGATATATTCCCCTCTCCACCCTTATCCACTTTCCCTAAAGACCGTTCCCCTTGCGACTACCTCGTCAGGTCTACGCCTCCAGCAACCCACCCTCCCTTGCCAGCACCATCCCCTGCCACCACAAGAATTGCAAAACCTACGCCAACACCTCCTCCCTCACCTCCATCCAAGGCCCCAAAGGAGCCTTCCACAACCAAAGTTTCACCTGCACTTTCACACGTCATTTACTGTATTCGTTGCTCCTGATGTGGTCTCCTCTACATTGGGGAGAGTGGATGTCTACTCGCAGAGCACTTCAGAAAACATGTCCAGGACACCCGCAGCAATCAACCCCACCACCCCGTGGCCAAACAGTTTAACTGCCCCTCCCACTCTGCCAAGGACCTGCAGGTCCTGGGTCGCGTCCATCATCACTCCCTGACCACCCGACACGTGGAGGAAGAACACCTCATCTTCTGCCTTGGGAACCCCCAACTCTATGTCATAAATGTGGATTTCACCAGTTTTCTCATTTCCCCTCCCCCCACCTTACCTCAATTCCAAACTTCCAGCTCAGCACCATCCTCATGGCCTGTCCCATCTGTCCATCTTCCTTCCCACCTATCCGCTCCACCCTCCCTCACCTTTACCCCCACCTCCATCCACTCTCAGTTACCTTCCCCCTAGCTCCACCATCCTCTCATTTATCTCTCCACTCCTGAGGCTCCCAGCCTCACTCCTGATGAAGGATGCTGCCTGACCTGTTGTGCTTTTCCAGCACCACACTCTTGGCTCTAATCTCCAGCATCTGCACTACTCACTTTGGCCTAGTAATTTACAAACCAAAGGCTCAGAGGTAAATTCAGGAAATAAATAATTATAATTAATAATAATTAAATAAATCTAAGGGAACAGTGAAGATTGAAAGGTCATCAGCGACACAGAGGCAGGAACATAAAAGTGAAGATGAATGATTGGAGTGATCATTGTGCATTTCAGGTAGAGCTTACAAGACAGTCACAAGGCACAATGCTGAAACATTGCTATCTTTGCTCCAGCTTTTACTGCACAATAGCAAGGAAAAGGAGTGGGTGAGTAAGTGACTGTTTTCTCTTTTTGGTACAGAATAGAATTCTGTGAGTGAGGCCCCACTAGAGGCAATTGCATTCATCATGCATGAACTAATTCAGTAAGGCTATCCATTTGAATTGCAATTTGGTTTCATCGGTAGGTTATTCTTTGTGCAAGAATGAACAGAAAAAGGTGATGCATCAGCATTTGTGATCATTACATAATTGATATTAGTTGACTTCTTGTCATGTCAGATAAGCAAATCCATTCAGATACAAACTTAAAAATCTCAACTAGGTTTATCATTTTTGAATCGCAATAGTGGCTTCCTCTCTGAGACCTAGTAAAATTTCTTGTACAACCATTTCAAACTCATCTAATTAATTCCTATAACAACACTATGGTTCCCCTCACATCCAACGCGAGACCGATTCTCCCACTAGCATAGTGGGAAGTACTGGGATTCAGCTGCTGAATGCCGTCTTTAAAAGCCTGTTGTCTGCCCATTGCAGCACCATCAGTTCAGAATTGCATTGCGTTTCTGGCATTTGCCAGAATGGCATTTGCCCTAGAAGTGGAAGACAGGGAGAAATTGGTGGTCTACTTTGTGGAGGTCCTGGTAGATGGAGTGGGATGATGGCATGTGGCACGACAACACCAGATCCTGCCAGCCTAGTCCCAGGATGTTGGCTGGGTTAGTGCAACCTCTGCTGTTTGGAGGAATGCCTAACAGTGTAGCAAAAATGTCAACAACCTCAATTCTGTCAGGGTGAATGCCATCTTTGCCTCTCTGCTCCTGGACAAATCTCCCACCAAGGCTCCTGTTCTACCACTCTTATTGAATCTAAAACCTTCCCTCATTCACTGTTGCCCATTCAATTCCCCAACACTACATCATCTTTCTGCTGCCTAGCCAGTCAACTGGGACACCTCACTTCATTACATGATCTTCAATCAAATGAAAACCCATCATCCATCCGGCATCCTTCTGCCATATTTTGGACTGTACCTTCCTGGAATGAGAGGAATAAGGGGATTGAATGGGATAAGATTTGGTGGCACAGCTGTTAGTTCAAGTGTTGGTGGGGGGAGAGGTGATAAGGTTTCCATGCTTCCTCATGGATGAAGTTGCATCGCTGGAAGCTGAATATGCCACTGAGGGACTTGTTTGAACAAAATGTTTACTCAGACTTCCTATATTTTTCATGAGCAGACTTGTCAGATCGAAGTATGAGAATTGGGAAATATAGTTCGATGAAATGCATTCTTTATACCAATCATGTGTTGCTAGCTAGCTTTTCGATTCGGTTAAAGAGTCATAGTCATAGAAATACAAGGCACAGAAACAGATCTTTCACTCCAACTCATCCATGCCGACCAGATAACCTAAATAAATCTTGTCCCATCTGACAACATTTGGCCCATATCGCTCTAAATCGGTCCTATTCATATACCCTTCCAGATGCCTTTTAAATGTTGTAGTTGTACCAGCCTCCATCATTTCCTGCTCTTTGGATGCTGCCTGAACTGCTGTGCTCATCCAGCACCACTAATCCAGAATCTGGTTTCCAGCATCTGCAGTTATTGTTTTTACCTCCATCATTTCCTCTGACAGCTCATTCCATAAACATACCACCCTCTGCATGAAAACGTTGCCCCTTTAGGTTCCTTTTAAATTTTTCTCCTCTCACCTTAAACCAATGCTCTTTAGCTTTGGATTTGCCCTACCCCAGTGAAAAGACTGTCTATTTTCACTGTTGATACCCCTCAATATTATCAAACTCTATAATGTCACCTTTCAGCCTCCAACGCTCCAAGGAAAATAACCGCACTCTATTCAGCCTCTCACTATTTCAAACCCTCCAACCATGGCAAAATTCTTACAAATCTTTTCTGAATCCTTTCAGGTTTTACAAAATTATTCCTGCGGCTGGGAGACCAGATTTGCACACAGTTTTCTAATAGTGGCCAAATCAACATCCTGTACAGGTGCAACATGACCTCCCAATTCCTATACTGAATGCATTGACCAATAAAGGCAAGCATACCAAATGCCTTCTTCACTATCCTATCTACCTACAACTCCTCTTTCAAAGAACTATGCATCTGCACTCCAAGGTCCCTTTGTTCGGCAACACACCTTGCCATTAAATGTATAAGTCCTGCTCTGATTTGCCTACAAAATGCACCATCTTACATTTATCTGAATTAAACTCTATCTGCCACTCAGCAGTCCACTGGCCCATCTGATCAAGATCCCATTCTACCCTGAGGTAACCTTCTTCACTGTCTACGACACCACCAATTTTGGTGTTATCTGTGTCTTTTATGTTTACATCCAAATCACTTATATAAATGATAAAAGTAGTGGACCAATACCGATCCTTTTGGCCTTCCACTGGTCATGGGCCTCCGGTGTGAAAAACAACTCTCCACCATCATCCTCTGTCTTCTATCTTTAAGCCAGTTCTGTGTCCAAATAGCTGGTTATCCATCTATTCCATGTGATCTAACCTTGCTAACCAGTTTCCCATGAGGAGTATTGTTGAACGCCTTACTGAAATCCATTTATATCACATTCAGTGCTCTGCCCTCATCAATTCTCTTCGTTACTTCTTCAAAATATTTGGTCAAGTTTGTGAGACATGATTTCCCACGCACAAAGCCATGCTGACTATCCCTAATCAGTCCTTGCCTTTCCAAATACATGTATATCCTGTCCCTCAGGATTATCTCCAGCATGCTGCCCACCACTGATGTCAGGCTCACTGGTCTACAGTTCCCTGGTTTTTCCTTACTACCTTTCTTAAATAGTGGCATTGTGTTAACCAACCTCCAGCCTTCCATCACCTCACCTGTGCCAATAGATAGTACAAATATCTCAGCAAGAGGCTCAGCAAACTTTTTCTAGCTTCCCAGAGTTCAAAGGTACACCTGATCAGGTCTCGGGGACATATCCACCTCAATGCATTTTAAGACATCCAGCACCACCTCCTCTCTAATATGGAAATTTTTCAAGATGTCACTGTTTATTTCCCCACATTCTCTATCTTCCATATCCATCTTCACAGTAAACAATAATGCCTAGGCCAAGGTGCAGTAAATGTGTAGCAAGGAACTCAGACAAAAATAATATCTGCAAAGCACCTGAGCACAACATGATTCATTGTCACGATGATCATGATCACAGGGCAGTATGGTGGCTCAGTGGTTAGCACTGCTGCCTCACAGCACCAGGAACCCAGGTTCGATTCCACCCATGGCTGACTGTCTGTGTGGAGTTTGCACATTCTCCCAGTATCTGGGTGGGTTTCGTCTGGGTGCTCCCGTTTCCTCCCACAATCCAAAGATGCATAACTTAGGTAAATTGGCTATGCTAAATTGCCCATAGTGTTCAGTGATGTGTGGATTAGGTGCATTAGTCAGGGATAAATGTAGAGTAATAAGTTAGTGGATTGAGTCTGGGTGAGGTACTCTTTAGAGGGTGGGTGTGGACTTGTTGGACCAAATAGCCTGTTTCCACTCTGTAGGGTATCTGTGATAATCCTTGATCCATGACAATGTTTGAATAAAAGATCCACATTTAAGATTATGAAACAATTTGATAGAGTTAACATTAAGGTAAATTAAGTTAAATTCCCAGGCAGCCTCCTTTACTTGACTCTAAGAGGCCATTAACAAGCTGGATCAGCTACCTGCCCTGCCAAATTCCAAGTCCATCCATTTCCAAATCTGGCCTTGGAAGGGGCTAAGAATAAAGTCAAAAGCAAAAGAATGTCATTTCCTTTTAGGAGGTACATTTTTGTTTCAAGTGATTTACTGCTTGACCCAGAGAAATTAGTCCCTTTAAGCAAATGGATCCCATATCAAGACAACCAATTGACTTGATTTTAAGGAAATCCAGACATTGAAAAATCCTTTATTTGTTTTCAGTTGAAGGACTGACGTTTGAGATGAATCTTAAATCCTTACTACCAAAACTGAGGCTGACTTAAAATGGGAGCTGGTTAGTATTTTGTGAAGTAACTGTTCTCGTAGTCTAGCAGAATGTTTACTTTGGTTTGCCAACTGTTTGGAAAGAAGTAGGTTTATGGTTTATTATTACTGAGAGATGTGTCGCATTTGACTGCAGGCAAGAACATTTTAAAAAATGATCCAACAATTAAAATTCAACTAACACAAAATAATAATCTGATAAAGAGAGGTGCATATTGGAAATTGATTTTTGTTTCCAGAGTATGCAGTCTTTTTTCAAATAATGATTCCATCTGGCACCACCAAGATTTCTATAAAATGAAAAGTATTTTTTGTCATGTATAGCACTTTCTTTACAAATAAAAGGAAATGAGTATCATAATCCATTTATTTCACTTCAGCTGCAATTTTTCCATGTTGCTTTTACTCATCTTGTAGGCTAGCAGTTCACTGATGCATTATCAGATTGTCTAAGACCCATCCTGGCTTGAGGCCTTTCCTTGACCCTTGTTCTGCCCATCCAGATTTGGACCCGACAATGTAGCATTTGTATTTGCTGTCTTACCACAAATAAGATTACATAGAGGGTAAATCATTACAAATTTGAAGTCCATACTGTTGTCACTGGTTAACAGCTATCTTTAGCTCAAATCTTCAGTATCAAAGTACCCAGAGTTAACCTGATCATACTCATATTGATTGTTGGCATAACAATCAATTATGCAATCCTTAGTTAAGGCATGACCAATCAAACAGCATGGTACTAAATTTGATCCAGGCATAAGCTATTTATTTGTAATTAAAAAGGAGGAAAGTGCAGGTTAAAAGTTCTGATAGCATATCTAAATATAATTCAATTAGCTTTTAGCCTTTGATTCATTAAAGTTATTTGTTTTCACCTGCATTATCTTTTACTTACAGCAAATACAAAACATACTGCAACACTTAAGCAGGTTGACCCATGCTAGACAATGAGCATACTCTTGGTTTTTGGACACAAAGTGTAGAAATTAGACTAAAAGCAGGAGATACATTGACTCAGTAGAGAACCAGATTCTCTTCAGATTTTGGTCTGCCAACTCAATGCATAGGTAAAATATCAAATTTTATGAACAGAAATTCTGCCTTTGCTGGGATCTTCTAGATTTCAACTTCTGGGTCAGATATTTTTTTAAAATTCTCTGGCGGTTCCCCTGAAGGCTGTCCTGAAGAGAAGGGAAGTGCTGTCTCCTAAGGATAGCAACAGGAGACCAGCTTCAATAACGAAGGTGACTTGGATAGAGGTGGCTGTGGAGGATGGCACACGTGGGCTGCTCAAGAGAACTTGGTCTCAGTGCTGCAGAGGATTCAATGTTCCACTCGGCTCCACAATGGCAGGTGTCAGTGTCTGTGCTCAGTGCTCCTTGCCCCTGAGTGAGTAACCATTGCAAGCTTGCCACTGCACAGGAAGGTCATACACCAGACTGGGTGAAATGCATCTCCCTCCGATGTCTCTTACAATCAATGTCACTTCATTGCAGTTATTGATGCAATGTACTTACACCTTAGTGCTATTGACTCTCTCACTTCTGCCAGGGTTCACTGACAAAACTGGAAAGGGAGCTATAACGTTCAGCAGCTCAAGCACCATCAGCTCGCTCTCAGAATATACACATCAGAATAATTTTCACCAAAGGCCCTGCATGGGAGAAGGGCACCATCATGTCAAAACAAACTTCATAGATATCCCAGACTTTCAGATCACAATGTTTAGATAATTGATATCAAATCCAGCTCTTTTTGATGGCACTGAAGCACCTTTTAATTAGAATGCTTTATCTCCTAAAATTCCCCCAAGCCACATTCTTCTTAGTAGTAACAAGACATGGACACTCACAGCTCTAGAGATTGAAGTCTCTATCTATCAATGCATACAAAACTCTCATGTGCCCGTACTAATGTTTCTAAACGCTTTTCTCTTCCAGCAGGACAGCAAGTTGCACAATTGGAATGAACATGTGCAGATAGGGATGCAGATCTGCCTGATACAACGAAAGGAGGCGGCTTTGAGAAGTAGACAATGAAGCTGATATATGAATAAGGGCAATATTATTGTGCTGCAAGGGGGATTAGCTATCTACAGCCATTAATGAGAACACCTCCGAGCTGCTATTCACATTGTACACCTACATTCAAAGCTCTCTGGGCCCAGACTCAACAGGAAGCGACTACCAAAGACATCTAAGGCAAGAGACAAAACAGTCAGCAGGCTTCTTCATGCTCAGCTACAGCTGCCAAGTTGGAAGCAGGATATAGTGATGGGAAAAGAAAAAGAGCATTGAAAAATCACTTTGGGTGCACAGGTATCAAGCTTCTGCACAGCATTAACAAACACAGCACTTCTTATGACAGTTCTGTGTTCTCTTTCAGTCTGTCAAGACTTGATTAATTCAAAAGACCCTTCCAAATATGAAGATCATGAAAGCCAACCCACTTGAAAAGTACTAAGAACTTAATAACAAAAGTTACTTGATCCGGTCTAGAGTATTCTGTTTGAGCTTACAAGAAAATCTACTTTCTGTTACTTAGAGAATTGATGTTTAGCTGTCAATTGTCAGTGGAGGAGATCACAGGTTTTTTTGAGGACCCAGAGAGAGCATCCCAGCTGTTCCAGGACCATAGGAATTGAGAGAGAGTGACTTCTCTCACACAACTAGCACCTCCAGCTTCCTCTCATTACGTGGAGTTCCCAATCCACCTTCATGGCTGGGAGGCTCTTTTGCATTCATTAGCATGCTATGTATGCTTATTAACAAGTGCAATCTTGTTCACCAAAAATGAGAAATATGTATGTTACAATCCTGACTACAGACACAAAATGAGTAACTGATATAACTGCTGAGTAAATATCTTGTCAATGTCTGGCAACTGTCAGTCTTGAATCAGGTTCCAGTTGCACTGTGGGAGCCGGATTAAAATATGTCAATTAAATATTGCCACTTTCCAAATTGTTTGAACGACTTGATATCAGCAGGAAGTATGTGTTTTACTAGAGACAGATGCCCTATGTTAAATGTCTTTAACCCATTGCCCCCACCTCATCTCACACCCCAATCCTCTCCTGCTCTCTGGGTTTAGCATCGAGGCTATTATTTCATACAAAGATGAGGGGAAAGATTTTCTTTGTGCAACTTATATTAGGAAACCACTACATAATTTATATAGAATTGTCTTACAAATCTGTCACAAGGATGGAATTAAAAGTTAATTCAATTTGGAATGATACATGTTAAATCCAAATTGTTGACATTTGCAATTGAAAGGGTTAATTTGAGTCACTTTATGTGGTAACTAGTTCCATTTTGAATTGGAGAAAAAGAAAAAAATCTGATCTTTGACCCATTCAATTTTCCAGTTCTCTTGTTCATAATCTTTCAGATGATCATATACACTTGCACCTGAGTGTTTACTGACCAGAAAATATGCAACTGCTGCTCCTGCTGCTGCTGTGGTTACAGAAAGGCATGGGCAGATTGAGAAAGACTACAGGCAAAACTAATGCAGCTTGTGTGTACTGATATAGTGAGAGGCAATGTCTGCTTTACTTTGAGTTTTCCTTTAACCTTCACATTTCACTATAAACAGTCACTGACTGCACTGTGGTGCTTACCGTTCTTTTTCCACTATATCATCCCTGTCCGGAATTGTATGGATTTGTTCAAGTCCATTACTGTTCCATTTTTCTAATGCTTGCAGGGAAATTATCCTGCCAGAATGCTTTTTTTCCCATTTCTTAATGTTGCAACGATTCATTTTTGTTTTCATGCTTCACAGAACACTCTGTTCTAGCTCCTGTACTCTGAAAGCTCGGTGATGTTTTTGAATTTCAACTTCCATTTTGCATTGCTCCTCTACCCAAGCTTGGAAATGCAGACATACCAAGCAGCCTGGAGCAAGATACTTTACAGCACAGATGAGCGAAAGAAACAAAACAACGTGCCAGCTTGCAACTAACATCAGTGAATTTCTGCCTCCAGCCCCAATTTTTCATCATCTTTTCCTCTGTTTTAATGCTACATCTGATTCATTTAAGGCAAGATGAAAGATTTCTTGATCTTCAGACGGATTCATTCTGTTCCAAGCATTCATTTTTCTTTCCCACCCCATCATTCAATGATCAGTTCTCACCCCTTCCTTTTCTGAAGATATCAGTTCTTATTTTGGTCAGACTTTCAATGCAGTTTACTCTTGCACTGACTGAACAGTGTGTGGAGATGGGTCATTTGATGATACAGCCTGATATTATCCTCACTCCCTGTCCACATCTTCCACACTTTTGAAAAGGATTTCTTATATGAAAAGTCTGAAGATACAACCTTGCCTTTTTTTGCTCCTCTCTAAACCAATATTATTTCCTTAACTAATACTTATCTGAGAGCAGCTAATTAAGTCTAGACATTGAATCAAATTCAATTTGTCCTGATTTGTATAGCAATGGATATCTGCAATGTTATATGGAATATTGATGTTTCTATTCATTCCCAAGTCGTGTATCGCTGGCAGGTCCAAAGCTTATTATCCATCACTGCTTGCCCATGAGAATGTGATGGAGTGCTATATTCTTGGATACATGGAACAGTCCCTCTTCTGGCACCATACATGATCTTTTCCTCTGCTACATTGATGACTGCCTCATGCTCCCATGAGGAGATTGAACATTTCATCAACTTCACCAATACCCTCCACGTTGACTACATGGACTATTTCCAACACCTTCCTCCCCTTCTTGGGCCTCTCTGTCTCTGGCAACTGACTCAACATGGCCATCTACTTCAGACCTGCTGACACCCACAGCTACTTTGACTACACCTCCTCCACCTGCTGTCTCCTGTAAGAACACGATCCCTTACTCATAATTCCTCTGCCTCTGCTGTATCTGCTCCCAGGAGGAACAACTCCACTCCAGTACATCCCAGATGTTGTCCTATTTCAAGAACGGCAATTTCCCCTTCCATGTGATCAACAATGCTCTCTAGTGCATCTCCTCGACTTCCCGCACCTCCGCCCTTGAACCCCAATCCTCCAACTGCAACGAGATTAGAACCTCCCCAATTCTTACCTACCATCCTACTAACCTTCAGATACAGTGCATTTTCTACTATTTTCACCACCCACAATCAGACTCTACCACCAAAAATATATTTCCCTCCCCCGTCATCTGCATTTCATAGAACATAGAACAGTACAGCACAGAACAGGCCCTTCAGCCCACGATGTTGTGCCAACCATTGATCCTCATGTAAGGTAAACCTAATGTACGAACCCTCAAATTTCTGTGACCATTTGCATGTCCAGCAGTCTCTTAAATATCCCCAATGACCTTGCTTCCACAACTGCTGCTGGCAACGCATTCCATGCTCTCTCAACTCTCTACGTAAAGAACCAACCTCTAACATCCCCTTTATACTTTCCGCCAAACAGCTTAAAACTTTGACCCCTCGTGTTAACAATTTCTGCCCTGGGAAAAAGTCTCTGACTATCAACTCTATCTATGCCTCTCATTATCTTGTACATCTCAATTAGGTCCCCTCTCTTCCTTCTTTTTTCCAATGAGAAAAGTTCGAGCTCAGTCAACCTCTCTTTGTAAGATAAGCCTTCCATTCCAGTCAACGTCCTGGTACACCTCCTCTGAACCCTCTCCAAAGCATCCACATCTTTCCTATAATAGGGCGACCAGAACTGGACACAGTGTTCCAAGTGCGGTCTAACCAAAGTTTATAGAGCTGCAACAAGATCTCACGGCTCTTAAACTCAATCCCCCTGTTAATGAAAGCCAAAACACCATATGCTTTCTTAACAACCCTGTCCACCTGGGTGGCAATTTTAAGGGATCTATGTACCTGCACACCAAGATCCCTCTGTCCTTCCACACTGCCAAGAATCCTATCTTTAATCCTGTACTCAACTTTCAAGTTCAACCTTCCAAAATGCATGACTTTGCATTTATCCAGGTTGAACTCCATTTGCCACCTCTCAGCCCATCTATGCATCCTGTCAATGTCACGCTGCAGCCTACAACAGTCCTCTATACTGTCAACGACACCTGCAATCTTTGTGTCATTTGCAAACTTGCTGACCCACCCTTCGATCTCCTCATCCAAGTCATTAATAAAAATTACAAAGAGTAGAGGCCCAAGAACAGACCCCTGTGGAACACCACTCATCACTGACTTCCAGGCAGAATACTTTCCTTCCACTACCACTCACTGTCTTCTGTCAACCAGCCAATTCTGTATCCACACAGCTTAATTTCCCTGTATCCCATTCCTCCTGACCTTCTGAATGAGCCTACCATGGGGTACCTTATCAAATGCCTTGCTGAAGTCCGTATACACCACATCCACCACTCAACCCTCATCAACATGTCTAGTAACATCCCCAAAGAACTCAATAAGATTTGTTAGGCATGACTTGCCCCTCACAAAGCCGTGCTAACTGCATTTAATCAAGCCATGCTCTTCCAGAAGGTCATAAATCCTATCCCTCAGAATCCCTTCTAACACCTTGCAGACGACAGACGTGAGACTGACTGGTCTGTAATTGCCGGGGATTTCCCTATTTCCTTTCTTGAAGAGAGGAATTACATTTGCCTCCCTCCAGTCCTCAGGTACGACTCCGGTGGAGAGTGAGGATGCAAAGATCTTCGCAAGTGGCGAAGCAATCACATTTCTCGCTTCCCAAAGCAGCCGAGGACAAATCTGGTCTGGCCCTGGCGTCTTGTCAATCTTAATGTTTGTCAAAATTTTCAGCACATCAGCTTCCTCAATCTCTATCCGTTCCAGCATGCTTACTTGCTCCTCAATGGTTTAATTCACTACAAGGTCCTTTTCTTTAGTAAAGGCAGAAGCAAAAAACTCATTTAGGGCTTCCCCTACCTCCTCAGACTCTATACACAAGTTCCCTATGCTATCCCTGATCGGCCCTACTCTTTCTTTGATTATTCTCTTATTCCTCACATACGTGTAAAATGCCTTTTGATTCTCCCTAATCCTTCCTGCCAAGCCTTTCTCATGCCCCCTCCTAGCTCTCCTCAGACCATTTTTGAGCTCCTTCCTCGCCTGCCTGTAATCCTCTAGAGCTGAGCAAGACCCTTGCTTCCTCCACCTTACATAAGCTGCCTTCTTTCTTTTGACAAGAAGCTCCTCCACTCTCGTCATCCAAGTTTCCTTTATCTTACCCCTTCTTGCTTGTCTCAGAGGGACACATTTATGCATCACTCACAACAATTGTTCCTTAAAAGGTCTCCACACATCTATAGTGCCCTTTCCATGGAACAATTGCTCCCAGTCCATGTTTCCCAACTCATGTCTGATAGTATCATAATTTCTTTTTCCGCAATTAAATATCCTCCCATTGTGCCTGCTTCTCTCCTTCTCCATAGCTATGTAGAATGTGAGGCAGTTGTGATCACTATCACTAAAATGCTCTCCTACCGCAAGATCTGACACCTGCCCCGGCTCATTGCCGAGCACCAAATCCAAAATGGCCTCTCCCGTCATCAGCCTGTCAACGTACTGAGTTAGGAAACCCTCCTGAACATACTTTACAAAAATAGCTCCTTCCAAACCATCTGCTTGAAGGAGGTTCCAATCAATATTGGGAAAGTTAAAGTCACCCTTTACAACAACCCTACTACATTCACACTTTTCCAAAATCTGCCGACTTTTGCTTTCTTCAATCTCCCTGCTGCTATTGGGAGGCCTGTAGTAAACCCCTAATGAGGTGACTGCTCCCTTACTGTTCCTAATTTCCACCCATACTGACTCAGTAGGCAGACCCTCCTCGACAATGGTAACTTCTATAGCTATGATACCCTCTCTGATTAGCAGTGTTACACCCCCTCCTCTTTTTCCCTCCTCCCTATTCTTTTAAAATGTTCTAAACCCTGGAACATCCAGTAACCATTCCTGCCCCTGAGAAACCCACGTTTCTGTTATGGCCACAACATCATGGCACCAGGTACTGATCCATGCTCTAAGCTCATCACTTTTATTCCTGATACTCCTTGCAATAAAGCAAACATTTTAACCGATCCCTTGGTTCTTTCCCAGGAAATTCCTTCCCACTGGCTGCACTACCTCTTGCTATTGCCTCATCTCCAACAACCTTCACCACTGGTATATAGCTCAGGTTCCCACCCCCCTGCCATACTAGTTAACACCCTCCTGAACCACTCGAGCAAACCTTCCACGCAGGACATTGGCCCCCTTCCAGTTCAGGTGCAACCCGTCCTTCATGTACAGGTCCCACCTTCCCCAGAAGGCATCCCAATTATCTACATATCTGAAGCCCTCCCTCCTACACCAGCTGCGCAGCCACGTATTAAACTGCGCCCGCTCCCTGTTCCTCGCCTCGCTATCTCGTGGCACCGGTAGTAAACCCGAGAACACTATTCTGTTTGTCCTGCTCTGCAGCTTCCACCCTAACTCCCTGAAATCACATTTATATCCTCGATCCTTTTCCTGGCTATGTCATTGGTGCCAATATATAACACGATTTCTGGCTGTTCGCCCTCCCTTTTCAGAACCTTATACACCCGATTGGAGACGTCCCGGACCCTGGCACCAGGGAGGCAACATACCTTCTGGGAATCCCGATCCTGACCACAAAATCTCCTGTCAATTCTCCTAACAATCGTGTCTCCTACCACTAGCGCTTTTCTATTCTGCTCCGTTCCCTTCTGGGCCACAGTGTCTGGCTCAGTGTCAGAGAACTGACCACTATGGCTTTCCTCTGGTAGGTCATCCCCCCCCAGCAGTATCCAAAATGATATATTTATTGTTGAGGGGAATGTCCACAGGGGATCTCTGCACTGTCTGTCTGTCCCCTTTCCTCCCTCTGACTGTAACCCATCTATCCTTGTCCTGAGCCTCAGGAGTGACCAACTGCTGGTAACTCCTCTCAATTATCCCCTCAGCCTCCCGAATGATCCGTAGTTCATCCAGCTCCAGCTCCAATTCCCTAACATGGTTTTCAAGGAGCTGGAGTTGGCTGCACTTCCCGCAGATGTAGCCAGCGGAGACATGTGTGTCACGTGTCTCACCTGCCACATTCTGCAGGAGGAGCAAGCAACTGCCCTAACATCCATACCCCACTTATCTGAACGCCCACACAGTACTAAACAAGAAAGGCTTAATTCAATTGGTATAAAATCAAGCAATAAACTTATATTCAATAAAAGAAGTTTAGAAATGAACCACACCTTATTAACTTGGTTAGAGGAGGAGGGCGGGTGAGAGTGCCTCGGGTTTAGCCGCCTTACTAATATATATGGTCACTTACTTTCCTTCCCGGCAGCCCCTCTGGTCCGCGTCACTTCCGCCGCTGCTCCTGCTCCTTCTGTGGAGGAAAAACACCGGTGGCCACTACCGGTAAGTAATTTTAAAAATCTCCCTTACCTTAGCTGTAGCCTTCCTGGTTCACCTTACCTCCGCTGCTGCTCCCACTCAAAAAGCTATATAATTGTGTTAGATTTAGATTAGATTCCCTACAGTGTGGAAACAGGCCCTTCAGCCAACAGGTCCACACCAACCCTCTGAAGAGTAACCCAACCAAACCCCTTTTCCCTCTGACTAATGCACCTAATTGACAATTTAAGAATGGCTAATTCACCTAACCTGCACAAATTTGGACTATGGGAGGAAACCAGAGCACCTGGAGGAAACTCACACAGACACGGAGAGAATGTACAAACTCCACACAGACAGTCACCCGAGGTTGATATCGAACCTGGGACCCTGGTGCTGTGAGGTAACAGTGCTAACCACTGAGCTACTGTGCCACCCCATAAGAGACCATTCTCTGTGATGCCCTTGTTAGGTCCACGTGCCCACCCCAACCTGTCCTGCACAACCAGCACCTTCCATTGCCACTGCAAGAGATGTAAAGCTTGTGCCCACACCTTCCCCCTCACCTCCATCCAAGGCCCCAAAGGATCTTTTCACATCTGGTAGAGATTTACCTGTACATCCTCCCACCTCATTTCCTGCGTCTGTTGCTCTCAATGTGGTCTCCTCTACAGTAAGGAGACAGAATGCTCACTCGCTGAGTGGTTCATGGAACATATCTGGGATACACACACCAAACAATCTCACCACCCCGTGGCCGACCACTTCAACTCTCCCTCATACTCTGCCAAGAACACACAAATCCTGGTCCTCCTCCACCGCCAAATCAAAACCAACCTCCACTGGAGGAAGAATGCCCCACCTTCCACCTCAGGAACCTACAACCACACAGCATCAACATTGAATTCATCAGTTTCCAAATCTCTCCTCCTCCCACCTCATCCCAGATCCAACCCTCCAACTCAGCATCACCCTCTGTCCATCTTCGCTTACACCTTACTGGTCCACCCTCCCCACTGACCTACCACAATTACCTCCCTCCTGCATCCACCTATTGCCATCCCACCTACCCTCCCCACCCCCCTATTTACCTCCCCTTTCCCCTCCACATTCCTGATGAAGGACTTATATCTGAAACATCAACTGTCCTGTTCTTCAGATGCTGCCTGAACTGCTGTGCTTTTCCAACACCACACTTCTTGACTTTCATTGCTTCAATAAGCTATTTCTCTGGACAATTGTGATGTGGATCTAGAATCACATGTTGGCTAGACCAGGGAAGGTCAACAGATTTATAACTATTCATTTCCTTAATGGGCATTAGAGAATCAGGTGGATTTATTTTTCACAATAACCTTTACCTTTACCATTATTCGTTATTTATTGCATTTAAATTCCACAACTACCATGCATCTGGATGATTAGTCCAGCATTCTAGAAATCTATCCAGTTAGACAAACATGACATTACCATTATTTCATAACCACAATGTTAGTGTCCAATGAAATCTAAGGTTAATTCTCCCTGCTATAGGTAGGATAATATTATGTTGGAGGGAATTCAGAAAAGATTTATCAGTATTTTGCTGAGAATGGAGATTTGAGTGATAAAAATAGGCTGGATAGGTGGGGGACATTTTTCATTGGAGCATAGGAGATTGAGGGGTTACCTTGGAAGGTCTATCAAATTATGACAGGCACAGATAAGGTGAGTAGCTTATTAGGGGTGGGTGAGTTCAAAACTAGGGAGCACATTTTTAAGATAAGAGGAGAAAGTTTTAAAAAAGACACAAGGCATAGCTTTTCTTACACTGTGTGTGGTTAGTGTGTGGAATAAACAGCCAGAGGAAGTGGTGGATGCAGGTACAGTTACAACGTTTAAAAAACATTTGGATTAGTATATGAATAAGAAGGGTTTGGAGGGATATGGGCCAAATGCAGGCAAGTGGGAATAGGTTAGTTTGGGAACATGGTCAGCATGCTCACTAAAGACTCTGTTTCCATGCTTTATGACTATTTAATTTACTTCTATCCCTCAGGTTTAATATTCAGGATCTATACATTCTGAAGAAAAAATTAGTGAATTTAGTGAAGTCAAGTGTTGAATACTGTTTTGGCTATTTATTGCCATGCTACCTCAGATGTCTGTTTTACTGGAACTTTAAGACAAGCTAAAGATGGAGTGAGAATGGAAATAAAAGAGTTTAAATTTAAAACCTCAGAGATCAAGAGTATGGTTGTAGAGAAAAATTGTCCAATCTTTGTTTAGACTTGCAAAGAAAAGAAACCAATAACCACAAAAAGTCTTCTGAAGTGAAATGGGTCTTCAACAATAGCACAAAATGAACAATAGCAAATTGAGAGCTCCTTTTCCAGTTTTCTCAAACCTCATCAATTACCAGTAATGGAGAGGAACCTTGGGTGTGTGCAGATGTGCTGCCAGTTTGCAATCTCCTATTTCATTTATTTTTTTCTTTCTTTGTTATTATTCTTTGTTGCAATCTCCCATTTTATGCTATTCTCCTTTTATATTGTTGAAAATTCTTTGAAATTAAATTTATCCTGACTTCTTTTATCAGAACAAGAAATGTCAACAATGCCTCAAATATTGTTTTCCTCTTGTTGGTAAATATACAAAGTGCATGTTGATACTGTGCATCTTGCAGATCAAACTTTATCTGACCAGGTTCAAGACCTCCATCTTCAGAGTGCATCTAAAAATGCTATCTAAGAGTTTATAACTACATTACATAGAACAAAATTGTATGACATTATGCTTATATTTATTCATGTATAATGCATAATGTATAAGGGTATTGCTTGACAACATTCTTTGATGAAGAGTGCCTGTACAGTGGGATAATAGCAAAACAAAGAAAGACTACCTTTGAGAGCAGAAACCAAGGGGACAGGTGAGACAAGAGGCAAATACTGTTTTAAAATTAAAGGTCAGGAAGAATGCTTCAGGTCACATGCAAAGATGGGAACTATAATTCTTTTGATACTCCTAATACTCAGACCAATGGCAATTAGTTTTCAGGATATTGGAGTCAGACGCATCAACCAAATTTATTTTGGCAGGTAAAAGTCAATAAACTATGAATATTGAACATCTGAAGCTGTGGGCGGCACGGTAACACAGTGGTTAGCACTGCTGCCTCAAAGCGCCAGAGACCCGGGTCAATTCCCGCCTCAGGCGACTGACTGTGTGGAGTTTGCACATTCTCCCCGTTTCTGCGTGGGTTTCCTCCCACAGTCCAAAGATGTGCAAGTCAGGTGAATTGGCCATGCTAAATTGCCCGTAGTGTTAGGTAAGGAGTAAATGTAGGGGTATGGGTGGGTTGTGCTTCGGCGGGGTGGTGTGGACTTGTTGGGCCGCAGGGCCTGTTTCCACACTGTAATGTAATGTAATCTAAAAAATGTAATGTAATGTAAAAAAATGCTGAAGAAACCCAACAGGTCTGACAGACTCTGTGGGGAAACAGACTCAATGGATCTAGGTTTGCTTGCTGAGCTGGAAGGTTCATTTTCAGATGCTTCATCATCATACTGGTTAACATCTTCAGTGAGCCTCCAGATGAAGCACTGCTGATGTTTCCTGCTTTCTATTTATATGTTTGGGTTTCCTTGGGTTGGTGATGTCAATTCCTATGGTGATGTCAATTCCTGTTCTTTTTCTCAGGGGGTGGTAAATGGGGTCCAAGAAATTGTGTTCGTTGATAGAATTCCAAATGGAACTCTATGCCTCTAGGAATTCACGTGCATCTCTCTGTTTGGCTTGACATAGGATGGATGTGTTGTCCCAGTTGAAGTTGTTTTCTTCCTTTTCTGTCTGTAAGGATACTAGTGAGAGAGGGTAATGTCATTTTGTGGTTAGTTGATGTTCATGTATCCTGGTGACTAGTTTTCTGCCTGTTGGTCCAATGTAGTGTTTGTTACAGTTCTTCCAACTAATGTGGGCGGCACGGTGGCACAGTGGTTAGCACTGCTGCCTCACAGCGCCTGAGACCCGGGTTCAATTCCCGCCTCAGGCGACTGACTGTGTGGAGTTTGCACGTTCTCCCCGTGTCTGCGTGGGTTTCCTCCGGGTGCTCCGGTTTCCTCCCACAGTCCAAAGATGTGCAGGCCAGGTGAATTGGCCATGCTAAATTGCCCATAGTGTTAGGTAAGGGGTAAATGTAGATGTAGGGGTATGGGTGGGTTACGCTTCGGCGGGGTGGTGTGGACTTGTTGGACCGAAGGGCCTGTTTCCACACTGTAAGTAATCTAATCTAATCTAATTTACAAAATACTGTGCAAGAACTGTACAGTACACAAGAACTGTAACAAACACTACATTGGACCAACAGGCAGAAAAATTGGCATTAGGATATGTGAACATCAACTAGCCACAAAACAACTTGACCGTCTCTCACTAGCACCCTTACATACAGATAAGGAAGGACACCATTTCAACTGTGACAACACATCCATCCTAAGACAAGACAAACAGAGACACGCACGAGAATTCCTAGAAGCATGGCATTCCATCTGGAACTCTATCAACAAACACAATTTCTTGGACCCCATTTACCACCCGCTGAGAAAAAGAACAGGAAATGACATCACCATAGGAAATGACATTACTGCAGGAAATGACATCATAAGAAATGACATCACCAGCCCAAGGAAATCCAAACATATAAATAGAAAGCAGGAAACATCAGCAGTGCTTTATCCGGAGGCTCACTGAAGATGTTACCTAGTATGGTGATGAAATGTCTGAAAATGAACCTTCCAGCTCATCGAGCAAACCTTGATCCAGAACCTCAATCTGAGCTACAAACCTTCTCAAAACCCACAGACAGACTCAATATTTTGGGTCCAGTATGTCATAAAGCCGTACAGCATAGAAACAGGCCATTTGGCCCACCATATCCATGCTGACCAACAAATACCAAACTACACTAATTCCGTTTACCAGCACTTAGTCCAAAGCCTATATACCCTGGCATTTTAAGTTCATCCAAATGTTTCTTAAAGGTGGTATGGAAACTTGTCTTCATTCAGCCAGTCCTTCCCAAATTCCTTCCACCCTCTGGGTGAAAAAAGATTTTCTCAGAAGTCAACTTACCACTTACTCTTCACCTTAGATTTATGTCAACTTCTGACATGGGAAAAAGATTCCCTTGATCTATTTTGTCCAAATCCCTCAATTTTGTATACCTCAATCAGATACCCCAGAGCCTCCTCTGCTCCAAATAAAACAAACGCAGCCTATCTACTCTTTCCTCATGGTTAAGATTTTTCATCCCAGGCAACATCCTGGCAAATCTCCTTTACAACCTCTCCAATGGGGTCACACCCTTCAGCCCATCAAGCTTGGGCCCAAGCCTTTTACTGCAATCAGTGGTAACTGAACCAGCTGCTTCTTATGAGAGACCAGAACCGAAGTTAGATCCTTAAGCTGTGAAGGTTCCCTGGTTTGCAGTGTAGCCAAGGTCTGGCACAAGCATCAGAGTTGCAGTCCAGAGCAAATTTTATTAAAGACTGGTTTTGCGATCACTGAAACAGCCAAACTAGTATTGAACTCCATTAGAACTGGGTGACCATTTAACCACACCATATTTTGAATGGTTCTAATTTGGATGTTGCTAAGCTGTTCCAAACCAGATATAGGTGGATTTTCCAGGATGTGCACTCTCCTTGATACCAGTCTGAGTTCTCTTAGTTTAGGCCTAGTGAGACTCCTTTGCTGTCTCAAGTCGGCATCTGACCAGCAACTACAATGGATTGCTGGCTCATGTCCAGAAGTATATTTTAACCATTTGGCTGAGGTTTTGTTTTGTTTTGGGGTTTTGCTGTGGGCTGATCTAGAGTTCCTCTGTTCAGGATATGTCCTGAGTGAGGCTCTGCAATTGCTTTCACTCAAGTGGTGTTCCTCAAGTTTAGTCAGACTGATCAGGGTGTCCACTTACATCAGAATATCCTACAACTCACATGCTCCACTTGCTGCATTTTCTAGTAATAAAGCCAATTGTAGTGCCTGTTCTAAATTCAGTTGGGTTTCAGTTATGAGGCGCTTTTGCATGGTTAGATTATTGATCCCACATATCTAATATTCTCTCAGCATCTCATTTAAGGGTTAAACCAAAGTCACCTGACTCTGTCAGTCATTTTAACCTAATCAAAAGTCCTGATAAGGATTCCACTGGTTCTCAAACTACCGAATAAAACCAAAGCCTCAGAATTAGAGCCATCAACTCTTGGAAGCTTCTAGTATCTGATGCTTCAGTGAAAGTAAGGCTCCTAATAACCAAAAACGCTATGGATCCACAGCTCCAATGTCATTTACCTGGAAAAAATAATGCATTATTTCCTCATACTGGGCCCAGTCTTCAATAGCAGAATTGAATGAGTCAATCTTTCCAAATAACAGCATGATGCCAGGAATTCTTACCTCAACTCAACGACGACTCTTGTGGGCAAATTTCTTCAGGAGCATGCTTTTCCCTTGTCACCATTGAAATAACTCCACAGAGACTGGTATCCCCTCATCAAGTCACCCTTTATTTATACTTGTGGGGAGTCAGAGCCAAGTCTCAGAGTGAACAGAATGTCTGACACTCCTGTTCTTTTCTTTTTTTTAATGCGTACCCTAACCCAAAGACAACTATTGCAAGCAAATTTCATTCGGAACATAGTTTACTCTTGTCACCACTGAAATAACTCCACAGAGGCCAGTATTCCGCCACCAAGTTACCCTTTATTTATACGTGTGGGGAGTCAGAGCCAAGTCTCTGAGTGAGCAGGATGTCTGACACTCCTGTTCTTATCTGTTTGCCATGGCTCCCTGATTGGACCAGATTAACAATCCCAAACAAGAAACACATTTCTATGAGGCCCACCTGGCTGACCTCATTACAAGGACTCCATGTATCATCTGCAAACTGACCAATTAAACTTTCTACGTACACATCTGATCCCTGTGATATACTTACTGGTCACTGGCTAACAATCACAAAAACATCCAACCACCATCACCCTTTGCCTCTTATTTTAACCCAATTTTGGATTCAGTTTTCCAACTTGATTTGGATCCTACGGGCTCTTACCTTTTGGACCAGTTTTCTATTTGGGACCTAGTCAAAGGCCTTACTAAAGTCCACGTGAACCACATCAAGTGTATTACCCTCAACAACATGTTAAAGTTACCTTTTCAAGAAACTCATTTAAGTTAGTCAGACAAGATCTCACTCAAATAAATCGTGCTGACTAACCCTGATCAATTCTCACCTTTCTGAGTGGTGATTAATCTTGTCCCTCAGAATTTTTTCCAATAATTTTCTTCCCACTGCATCAGAAGAATTGGTGTGTAATTACCTGACCTATCTCTTCTCAAACAAAGGAACCACATTAGCTATCCTCCAGAAATCTGACACTAACCCATGGCTAGAGAAATATTAAATATCTCTGCCAGAGCCCCAGCAATCTCCTCCCTTGCTTCCAGTTGCAGTCTGGGATACATCTCATTAGGACCTTGGGAGTTATGCACCCGAATGCCTGCTAAAAAATCTAATAGCTTCTCCATATTAATGTTAACGTGTTTGAGGACCTCACCATCACAACTGATATCTCCAGATACAAGATTTCCAGCATCTGCAGTTCTTTCAATTTCCTCAGCTACAATGTCTTTCTCCTCTGTGAATACAGATGAGAAGTATTCATTGAAATACTTCACCCACTTCTCATGCTCCATGCATAAGTTGCCCCTTTGGACTCTAATAAGTCCCATTCTTTCCCTGGTAATCCTCTTACTCTTAACATACTTTTTTAAAAAGCCTTGAGATTTTCCTTGATGCTATCTACATGTTTTGCAGGCCTCACTTTTCCCTCCTGATATCTTCTTGAAGCAACCTGATACTTTTGAAGCAAAGTATACTCCGTATACTTTGAAGGACCTCTCCTCCTTTTACTGTCAAATGCATCTTTCCTTTTCTTTGTCAAGATTTTCCTTATGGAAAATATTCAGCCTGGAGTCCATTTACAAGTGGTGTGCCACAAGGATCTGTTTTGGGACCACTGCTGTTTGTCATTTTTATAAATGACTTAGACGCAGGCATAGGTGGATGGATTAATAAATTTGCAGACGACACCACAGTCGGTGGAGTAATGGACAGTGTGGAAGAATGTTTCAGGTTGCAGGGGGACTTGGATAAACTGCAGAATTGGGCTGAGAGGTGTTAAATGGAGGTCAATGCAGCTAAATGTGAGGTGATGCACTTTGGATGACAGAATGACAGGAACAGGAATGGCAGAGTAGTGGGTCAATGGAAAGATTCTTGGTAGTGTGGATGTGCAGAGGGATCTTGGAGTCCATGTACATAGATCCCTGAAAGTTGCCACCCAGGTGAATAGTGTTGTTAAGAAGGCACACAGTGTGTTAGGTTTCATTGGTAGAGGGATTGTGTTCCGGAGCCGCAATATCATGCTGCAACTATACAAAACGCTGGTGCGGTCACACTTGGAATATTGTGTACAGTTCTGGTTCCCATATTTTGGGAAGGATGTGGAAGCATTGGAAAAGGTGCAGAGGAGATTTGCCAGGATGTTGCCTGGTGTGGATGGAAGGTCTTATGAGGAAAGGCTGAGAGACTTGAACCTGTTCTCATTGGCAAGAAGGCTAAGAGGGGATTTGATAGAGACATACAAGATGATCAGAGGATTAGATAGGGTAGACAGTGAAAGTCTTTTTCCTAGGATTATGACATCAGCGTGTATGAGGGGGCATAACTACAAATTGAAGGATGATAGATTTAGGACCGATGTCAGAGGCAGGTTCTTTACGCAGAGAGTGGTAAGGGCGTGGAATGCGCAACCTGCTAAAGTAGTCAACTCAGCCACATTAGGGAAATTTAAACAATCCTTAGATAAACACATGGATGATTTTGGGATAGTGTAGGGAGATGAGCTGAGAATAGTTACGGAGAAGAGGGGCCAGCAAGAGGTCATTGTCCACATTGGAACCAATCACATAGGGAGGGAAAAGGTTGAGATTCTGAAGGGAGATTACAGAGAGTTAGGCAGAAATGTAAAAAGGAGGTCCTCAAGTGTAGTAATAACTGGATTATTCCCGGTGCTACGAGCGAGTGAGGGCAGGAATAGGAGGATAGAGCAGATGAATGCATGGCTGAGGAGCTGGTGTATGGGAGAAGGATTCACATTTTGGATCATTGGAATCTCTTTTGGGGTAGAAGTGACCTATACAAGAAGGACGGATTGCACCTAAATTGGAAGGGGTCAAATATACTGGCAGGGAAATTTGCTAGAGTTGCTCAGGAGGATTTAAACTAGTAAGGTGGGGGGAGTGGGAACCAGGGAGATAGTGAGGAAAGAGATCAATCTGAGACTGGCACAGTTGAGAACAGAAGCGAATCAAACAGTCAGGGCAGGCAGGGACAAAGTAGGACTAATAAATTAAACTGCATTTATTTCAATGCAAGGGGCCTAACAGGGAAGGCTGATGAACTCAGGGCATGGTTAGCAACATGGGACTGGGATATCATAGCAATTACAGCAACATAGCTAAGGGATGGGCAGGACTGGCAGCTTAATGTTCCAGGATACAAATGCTACAGGAAGGATAGAAAGGGAGGAAAGAGAGGAGGGCGATGGCATTTTTGACAAAGTATAGCATTACAGCTGAGATGAGGGAGGATATTCCCGAAATACATCCCAGGAAGTTGTCTGTGTGGAACTGAGAAATAAGAAAGGGATGATAACCTTATTGGGATTGTAATATAGACTCCCTAATAGTCAGAGGGAAATGGAGAAACAAACTTGTAAGGAGATCTCAGCTATCTGTAAGAATAATAGTGTGGTTATGGTGGGGGATTTTGACTTTCCAAACATAGTCTGGGACTGCCATACTGTTAAGGGTTTAGATGGAGAGGAATTTGTTAACTGTGTACAAGACAAGTTTTTGATTCAGTATGTGGATATACCTACTAGAGAAGGTGCAAAACTTGACCTATTCTTGGGAAATAAGGCAGGGCAGGTGATTGAGGTGTCAGTGGAGGAGCACTATGGGGGCCAGTGACCATAATTCTATTAGATTTAAAATAATGATGGAAAAGGATAGACCAGATCTAAAAATTGAAGTTCTAAATTGGAGGAAAGCCAATTTTGATGATATTAGAAGGGCAAAACGGGGACATGAATAGCTTTGGCAAATAAAATTAAGGAGAATCCAAAGAGTTTTTACAAATACATTAAGTACAAAAGGGTAACTAGGGAGAGAATAGGGCCCCTCAAAGATCAGCAAGGTGGCCTTTGTGTGGAGCCGCAGAAAATGGGGGAGATACTAAATGAGTATTTTGCATTAGTATTTACTGTGGAAAAAGATATAGAAGATATAGAATGCAGGAAAATAGATGGTGACACCTTGCAAAGTGTCCAGATTACAGAGGAGGAAGTGCTGGATGTCTTGAAATGGTTAAAGGTGGATAAATCCCCAGGACCTGATCAGGTGTACCCTAGAACTCTGTGGGAAGCTAGAGAAGTGATTGCTGGGCCTCTTGCTGAGATATTTGTATCATCGATAGTCACAGGTGAGGTGCAGAAAGGCTGGAGGTTGTCAAATATGGTGCCACTGTTGAAGAAGGGTGGTAAGGACAAGCCAGGGAACTACAAACCAGTGAGCTTGACGTAGGTGGTGGGCAAGTTGCTGGAGGGAATCCTGAGGGACAGGATGTACATGTATTTGAAAAGGCAAGGACTGATTAGGGATAGTCAACATGGCTTTGTGCGTGGGAAATCATGTCTCACAAACTTGATTGAGTTTTTTTGAAGATGTAACAAAGAGGATTGATGAGGGCAGAGTGGTAGATGTGATCTATATGGACTTCAGTAAGGTGTTCAACAAGGTTCCCAATGAGTGACTGATCAGCAAGGTTAGATCTCACAGAACACAGGGAGAACTAGCCATTTGGATACAAACTGGCTCAAAGGTACAAGACAGAAAGTGGTGGTGGAGGGTTGTTTTTCAGACTGGAGGCCTGTGACCAGTGGAGTGCCTCACGGATCGGTGCTGGGTCCTCTACTTTTTGTCATTTACATAAATGATTTAGATGCGAGCATAAGAGGTACAACTAATACTTTTGCAGATGACATCAAAATTGGAGATGTAGTGGACAACGAAGAGGGTTACCTCAGATTACAACAGGATCTGGGCCAGATGGGCCAATGGGCTGAGAAGTGGCAGATGAAGTTTAATTCAGATAAATGCGAAGTGCTGTATTTTGGGAAAGCAAATCTTAGCAGGACTTATACACTTAATGGTAAGGCCCTGGGGACTGTTGCTGAACAAAGAGACCTTGGAGTGTAGATTCATAGCTCCTTGAAAGTGGAGTGGCAGGCAGATAGGATAGTGAAAAAGGTGGTACGTGTATGGAATGAGCTGCCAGAGGAAATGGTGGAGGCTGGTATAATTGCAGAGGCATTTGGATGGGTATATGAATAGGAGGGGTTTGGACGGATATGGGCCGGGTGCTGGCAGGTGGGACTAGATTGGGTTGGGATATCTGGTCGGCATGGACAGGTTGGACTGAAGGGTTTGTTTCCATGCTGTACATTTCTATGATTCTATGACTCCAAAACTGAGGTTCACTTACCTGCCAGCTTACCATAACCCATAATTCCTTTACTGTTCAAAAATCTACCTGTCTTTGTCTTAAAAACATTCAAAATCCCAGACAGTGACAAACATTCAATGTTTTGTCAATCATTTCAATTTTCAGTTCATATGCTCATTGCTTGCATCAACAAAATGAGTCCAGCATATCATTTAACCACATTGATTTACACACATTGAAAATTTCCATTTTTAAAAAAAACTTGCCTGTAGTGCTTTCAGAAGTGAGACAAATGATACAAATATAAACATGTCAAAAATGTAATTAAATCCATAATTCGAAGAATGTCATAGGAATTGAAGTGGTATTTCACTTTGCCCTCCTTTTTTTTAGTCTTGGGATGTGAGTATCGTGGGGACTGCAGATGCTGGAAATTAGAGTAGAGATCAGAGTGGTGCTGGAAAAGCACAGCAGGTCAGGCAGTATCCGAGGAGCAGGATTTATGTCTCAACCCCACAGGCTCCCTGTCTTCATTCCTGATGAAGGGTTTTTGCCCAAAACGTTGATTTTCCTGCTCCTCGGATGCTGCCTGACCTGCTGTGCTTTTCCAGCACCACTCTGATCTCTACTATGTGAGTGTCACTGGCAAGGCAATTCCTTGCTCATCCCTAATTTCCTCGAGGAGGTGATGGTGAACACCTTCTTGGACAGCTGTATTCCACATGGCAAATACCCCAAACACATCTTTCCAACTTGTCCAATAAGTGAATGAAGAGCCTGAAAAAGATTGCAAATTAGAAAAAGGAATATTGCACTTTTAGTTATGTTCACCTTGTTTTCTGTACCTCAATCTAATTTGCGTGTGCAGGAGTATAAGGATGAAATAATTCCATTGATATCTGCATATAAGTTTTGGAGTGCATTCTTTATCATTGCTACAAAAAGCAAAAATGCAGAAACCCAATTCAGGGAGTTATTACAGGTGCCTGTCCAATAATTATCCCTCAATCAGCATCTCAGAAATATATTATCTCATTGTTGGTACATTTTCATTTGTGGGAGTTTTCTGTGTGCAAATTGACTGCTGTGCTTCTTGCATATAATATTTAAAAATACCTCATTGGCTAGATAGTGCTTTGAGTCATCCAGTCGTCATAAAAAGCAAGTCTGGCTTTATCTTTTTCCTCTGTGTGATGATGCATTCACCCGAGAGCCAATTCTGCAACCTGTTGTCTGTCTCAAAGCACCTGGGAAGTGACAAACTGGGACAGAATGAACAGATTTGTGACAGGATCCTTAGAAATTAGCAAACAGATGGGTTTGGAAAACAAATATGGTGATCTGCCACCCTAAGCAAAGCAGCTGTCACCTGGCTTACACAATTAGATATGGTGGACTAGCTGAGGTCTGTGCTATCACCTGCAGGGCTCTGCAATGTGCCAGAAGCAGTGAAGGTAAGAGCAGCTGTCACCTTCACTGTGACTGGCAGGGCTGTTTCTAAATCAGCTCTCAACTCCTGACAGAGGTCGAGAACTGTTTGCTTGAATAACTGACATCTTTTTAGACATTGGTTGTCAGGGCAGGAATATACATTCACAGCTGATACAGTCACAGAATGTAAGCACATCTACAATGTCTGCCTTTTTACTCCCATTCTGTCTTACCAACACATGCAAAGTTAAATCCATCTTGTAACGCGAGTGTTTTTGTTACCCATACCTAATTTCAGCTGGTGAATTTTGTTTATGAAATTGTTATAGAAGGTTGATGGCAGCAGGCAAATTAGCTGCTAATATCCCACAATTAATATAAGCAATTACACAAAGATGGCCATGGGCTTGCAAATATGACCACAATTACTAATTTCTGATTGTGCATACACCGGATATATTTACATATTTGCAAATAACTGTCATACATTTCACATCAAATTAAAAAGTAGTCCTAAATGTTTCAGCCTTGAGAAACATTTTGCACAAAGTTTATGAATTCCCAGGCTGCAATCACAATAAACAGTGCAGTACATTTCTTATGCAATCTGACTTTATTCTCCTTTTTGATATTTAAACATTGATATTCTTTCTGTTTTTCCTGATCCTATCAACAACAAGATTGGGACCAAAAGAGAAAATGCTGTAAAATCTCAGCAGGTCTGGCAGCATCTGTAAGGAGAGAAAAGAGCTGATGTTTTGAGTCTAACTGACCCTTTGTTGGATTAGACTCGAAACATCAGTTCTTTTCTCTCCTTACAGATGCTGCCAGACCTGCTGAGATTTTCTAGCATTTTCTCTTTTGGTTTCAGATTCCAGCATCCACAGTAATTTGCTTTTATCAAGATTAGGATCTCACTGTGTTAGGATTTTATGTTCGGAGTGTGTTCCTTCCTTTACTGAGAGTTAGGTCCATGTTAGATGCCTACCTCACTAGATTGACCACTGGATTTTTGTATACATGCACATCTGTGAAGACATAGTGTAACTGTTACTGAGGCAAAAGCAGAAGGAAATATATCTAACTTTGGCAGTCCAGTAGTAAAGGTAAAAAAAAAAATCAGTGGATCTCATAATCTGTTAGCTCTCAGACACTCATAAACCTGATAGCCTTGGTCAGCTAATGGCTTGCAATTGTACAGCGTGCAGACAAAAGACACATTAAGTAATGACACAAGAACTTCTGGCCAAAATGTTACATGGATTGTTGTCTTCTTGCCTTCTCAGATCTGATTAACATCAATCATTCTGTAACAATTTAACCCCCATGATTCAAGTGCATAGATTATTAAGGCTCATTGAGTTCTCTGAACTTGGAGGAAAGACAGTTACAAATGTTGTTAATTGATCGTATGTGCAGGAATAACTCACCAAACCTTAAGCAATGCAATGATTCGCACGTAAATTGGAAAAGAGAAGAATGCAACCTATTTCCCATTGGGAGTAGGCTATGAGGTATAGATAAATTTAGGAACTTTAATAGTAAGAACTTAAAACATACATTAATATGATGCATCAGAAATGTCAGGGACGAATAAGCATGGTTCTCATTAACCATCCACCTCCCTACTGATCACAACTACGTAGTGAATTCCCATTGAAAATAATGAAATTGTGAACAGCTTTAGAGTGAATACTAATGAAGCAAACATGAACTGGTGCAAATGGGTTCACACACTTTCACTTCTATTCAGTGCAAAAGTATCATTGTTAACCCAATGTAAATCTTAGCTGTCAGAGACGTAATCTTGTGTATCTTAGTTCATTGCTAATCATAAGTATGTTCGACTTTGTGTTAGCCTGAAGCAAAGGTAAGCAGATTAGACGCTTGATATAATAGTATATGTCATAAATCAAGTACTCCTTTAGATTTTTTTTGCCTACTACTCACTCTTAGTGCTAAGACAAGTTGTAATTACACGTCAGTAGGCACTGCAAAGCAGAGGAATGAAATACATTGTGTGGCATGAGAAAATAAGCCCCATAAAAGTAAATAATATGTGAATTAGGTGAACCAATCCAGCATTTTACGACAGAACAACAAAATTACACTGAGATTACAGGCTGGTACAAAGTCAATTTTTGATTAATCAGGAACCAAGCTACAACTGACAGAATGTTGCAATATTACTAAAGTAAAACTGTTCATATCATGTTGTCTATGATGCAAGTGTTTGTTTATGCTGACTTTCACATGGGCTGTAAACCTTATCCAGCTGCAATCCAGCTATCTACAGAGAGCTATGTAAATCTGATCTTACCTTGAAATTAAGAGATGTTTTTGTATTTCAGAATCTTAGGACACACTATATGTAGTCATACTATCACACACCACCACATATAAAATGATTAAATGTAAATGGCTGCTTCATCAACAGCATGGTGACAAAGAGGTTATTTCACACCACCTCTTCACAAAGTTTTGGATTTTCACCTCAGGTCATCTTATTACCATTTGTAATACTGTACATGGGACTAATTCCAAATCCACAAATCCCAAAATAGAAGTAGAAATTCAAAATAAAGGAGTCTTGAACTCTAGATAATATATTTAGGAAGGCTCACACATACAAAGGAGAGAGTTTTGTAGTTTCAGAACATACTCGAGTCAAATCAAACACCTGTTTTCTTCTTCTTTTTGGTCATAAATGGGACATTTGTAAATCACCACTATGTTTTCCATCCAAGCTGCTTGATATGACTTTAACAAAATGGAGGTTAACAATTCTTGCAAGGCTCATGTTGGGGAGATGGGAGGGATAATAAAATTTTCTTGTATCAGTCCTCCACTTGGTCCCACAAAAGTTCTTTGTCTTAATTTGACTCTCTGCAAATCACCCTACCCCATCCCCCGCATCTTAAGGTCACCTCCCTCTTTCCAGACAGGAACACTATCAGGTTAATTGCCCATCCCACTCAGCCAGATTACTAAACATATGCTCGCAAGGCTCCATCATGAAAGTGGTTCAGACTTCTAGTTTCCAGCCTGATGAATTCAACAAACCAAAATAGGCCCTAACAATCCAGCACCACATCGTGTTGTGCACTAGATATGCATATTAGGTGGAATGAGGCTGAGTACATTAGTATGTTCAGACAGGAATATTTTTAATGTTGGCCCATTAACACTATATAAGTAAATCTTTTAGTTCCCACTTGCTGGTTGGATGAATTCCAATTATCCATGTTTGAAATTCAGAGGTTTCTAGTACCTCATTTATATTGCTTAATTGATACTGGAGTCAATCCAACATGGAGTCCTTTATGGAGAATGTCTGGCAAAGTAACACTCCCCACATACTGACATCATACTGGTATTAAAACTCACCCCTCTGGTCATAGTTTTCAGTCCAGATAGATTCTGGATATTAGTGTAGATTAAAAGGCAGCTTGATCTCACACCAAGGGGAGTTTTTTTTTAATTTCCCCTGATGCTTTTAAACAACATGAAATGGAGGGCCATATTTCACTCTGTTCAGAAGATAAAAATGCTTTTTGCTTTCACTGAAATTTATCATAGTGGCTAAGTCATGAAAAGGTGTAATTTCTGGAAATAAATTTTCATTATCGAGAATGAAAAGGAAAACAGCCCATTACAAAATAATTCTTTACCACTTCTTAATAAGCTAATACACAAATTCAAGATAATATAAAACATACAGCACATGAAATGGCCATTCTGTACATTTAATCAATGTCGGTGTTTATATTTCACATAAGCCTCTTCCCATTCTAAATAAACCTGTCAATCCTTTAATCCCCTGTCCATTATGCATATATTTAGTGTTCTCTTAAATGCATCTGTGCTATTTGTTTTAACTCATCATGTAGTACAGGTTTGAGTACAGGAGTTGGGTGTCATATTACAGCTGTACAAAACATTGGTCAGCCACATTAGGAATAATGTATGCAATTCTGGTAACCATGCTAAAAAAAGGATGTAATTAAACTGGGAAGGGTGCAAAAAAGATTTACGAGGATGTTACCGAGTCTGGAAGGTTTGAGTTATAAAGAGAGGCTGGATTGGTTGGATTTTTTTCCCTTGGAGCTTAGGAAACTAAGAGGTTTACAGAGGTTTTTAACATCATTGAGGGCATAGAGAAGGTGAATAATATACAAGGTATTTTCCCCAGGGCAAGGGAGTCCAAAACTAGAGGTCATAGTTTAAAGGTTGTAGGGAAAGGATTTAAAAGGCACTCGAGGGGCAACTCTTTCACACAGAGGTGTGTATGTGGAACAAGGTGCCAGAGGAAGTGATAGGGGTTGGCACAATTACAACATTTAAAAGACATTTGGACAGGGGCATGGATTGGAAAGGTTTAGAGGGATATCAGCCAAATACAGGAAAATAGTACTAATTCAGTTTAGGAAACCTGTTCAGTATGGATGAGTTGGACCAAAGGGTCTGTTTCCATGCTGTATAACTCTATGACTCTCTCAAGAAAATCCCCTTAAATTCTTTATTTAATTTATAGTAACTGTTATAAAATTCTGACTTGTTGTTATGGAGTCATCCACAAATGTCATCCACATCTAGTTCTCCAAGTTTATCCTGCTTATTTTAATTACTTCCTCATTTCCTCTTTCTCAGAGGCAGGAATCCAACCTGCTCAATCATCCTGATAGTTGCATCTTCTCACTTCTGTTAAAGCTTACGCCTATTTTTTTCCCAGTGATTCAATATATACTTTGCCATCTGAAAGAGCCAAACAAATGGCTGAATTGAACCTCAGTGAAAAACAAATTCAATGCAATGGCATATTTCACACCTTCCAGTCTGAATATCATTAATATGCAATGTAGAATTGCATTTTATTCATGAGATAATGTGCTGTAATGCATCTGCAGGTTTTCCACTTTCAGAATACTGTTCGTTCCTTTGACTGCTTGTCTGAAATGATAATATGTTTATGATATTACTTAGAGTTTTGGTTTGAAAAACATAAATGACTGCTATCATCATTCACTCTATTAAACCTTTCAATATGTCTCAGATCTTCCAGGTAATGATTTACCTTGGAGGCATCCAAATGATGGTTGCCATGATACCACTGTGCTAGTGCGAATCTTCTAAATCCATGTGGCCAACAATGCTGGGATCTCCACCCTTATCCCACCTCACTGAAAATTACCAGCATGGCAATAGAGCTATGGGAATTCTGGATGTAGGTCCTGCCCGTTATTTAAACACTCACCCAGCACACCTAGGGCCCATGCTTCATTTGAAATGCTGGCCCAAACCTCCAATGTTTTACTCCAAAGTATTTATGCATCTGGTAAATACAGTAATCTCAGCATGGACAACTTCAAGGTATCATTTCCAACTTAAAACCGATCTGACAAACTTTCTTTAAATTCTACCTTCCATTTTCTACTTTGTTTTCCTTTGTTTTCAGTTAATTCTTGAAATAATTCAATAATGTTGATTATGGTCCTTTTACAAATACCTTGCTGCCTTTTATTAATGATATTCATTTAGGATTATGAGGTTGGGCAGTGCCCCAAAAATGGCGTGGTCATTGCAATGAATAATTAACCATTGGCCTATGTGGGAACATTTACAATCCTTGCAAAATCTATAACTCATCCTATTATTGAGGCACAACTATTCTCTCTGTGGAGGTGGCAATAAAGGTACCAAGAGGTGAGTTGGTGCTGCAGAGGTAATGGCCCAGTGATATAATTGTTGGAATATTAACTCGATGTGTTTGTTGATAGAGTTCCATTGAGACCCCATCTACCACCCTCTGAGAAAAGGAACAGGAAGTGACTTCACCACAGGAAATAACATCACCACAGGAAATGACACCACCAACCCAAAGAAACCCAAACAAATAAATAGAAAGCAGGAATTGTCAGCATTGCTTCGCCTGAGGTCCACTGAAGATGCTACGTAGTAAGGTAACAAAACGTCTGGAAATGAACCTTTCAGCTCAGTGAGCAAACCTACATCCAAAACCTCAACCTGAGCTACAAATCTTCTCAAAACTCGATAAATTTAAAGAATCATGGTGAAGGAGAGAGGTAGAGAGATGGTCACCTCAGGCCACTGGATCATGACCATACATCTGCTACAAGTGAGATATGACACTGACAATTGGAAGAGATTTGTGATGCATGGAGGAAGAACTCATTTGCAACATTTGGAAGAGCTTTGGAGGAGATGAGGGGAAATTAAAATCATAGTTGGCCAAGTAGAGGGATCAGAGAGAACACCTCCTCAGCCATTGTCTTCCCCTGTAGGAAATGCACAAAGACTGCCATCCTTGTTTGGGTCTCCTGAACCTCACAAGGTGATGCTTAATACAGGATTGAACATCACAGCACAAGCCATTATCTTTCATGATGAAGACTATTCTTAATAGGGCAGAGGCCACCAATGATGGAGTTATAAAACCCAGAGATGAAAAGACACCAAAACTGGAAACCCCTAAGTAATTTTGTGGGTTGTAGAGCTGGAGAGATGTATGGTGAGACATCTGAAAATATGGAAGAAAATTTTAAAGTCAAGGTTCTGTTTGATCAAAAAGCAATGTAGGTTAGTGAGTGTAAGTATGATGGGCGAACTGGCTAAAACATGTGAGAATATTTTACAATAGTGGCAGTACTCCAAGATAAATCATTACCTGGAAGATCTGAGACATTCTAAAAATGTGTTGAAATGTTTGGTAAATGCAAACTTCTCTCTTTTGATAATTACACCTTATTTCACCAGTGGCAGTTTAGAACTCTGCTAAGGAGTTATACAGTTATTTACACATTCAAAAATGGTAGCACAGCTGCACCTTAATAATATAACTAAATATACATTTGACATCCTTAGATATAAAGGGTTAAATGATAGCACGGCACCAAACTTTATGTATCATTTCTTGTGCTGAAGTCAACATCAAAATAATAATTAATTAAGGAAAATTAACAAGCAAATGTCTCATTACAATCAAGTTATAAATTGAGTGTTCAGGGCTGCCAGTTTTACAAAGCCTGCAGCTATGATCCATACATTGTGAGATGCAGCTATTATGGTCTTTCTCTCAAAATTCCAATGAGAATTTGGAGATTTGTTATGATGTTGATACTGTACATCAGGCAATACCAATTATAAGGATGGTGATGTTTTGGATTTAATTCCCAATGCCTTCTACAGCTAAAATGAGTGTCCCTCCTTTAAGGTCAAAAGTCGATTTGCTCTGATCCGATGCATTGGATTTTCAATGCCAAGGTAGTTCAAGTCAGGATATTTCCAGACCAGGCAGACCCACCTGGATTCAAATGACCAGTCTCGATCTGAATGCCACTCTGGAGAGAGAGACAGACAGAATAAAGCCAGGCCAGCTGACACAAGAAGCAGATCATAAGCAGTCATTAGGGTTAGACTAGATTAGATTCTCTACAGTATGGAAACAGGCCCTTCGGCTCAACAAATCCACACCGCCCCACTGAAGAGTAACCCACCCAGACCCATTCCTGTACATTTCCCTCTGACTAATGCACCTAACACTATGGGCAATTTAGCATGACCAATTCACCTGACCTGCACATCTTTGTGATTGTGGGAGGAAACCGTAGCGCCCAGAGGAAACCCATGCAGACACGGGGAGAACATGCAAATTCAACACAGACAGTTGCCCGAGGCAGGAATCAAACCCAGGTCCCTGGTGCTGTGAGGCAGCAGTGCTAATTGCTGAGCCACTGTGCCGCCCTAGTACTAAGGTAGGCTGGTTAAAGGGTGCATATCAGCTGCAGAGTGAGAAAGATCAGAATTAACATTTGAGAGGTCATACAAAAGTCTGATAACAGTCGGGAAGAAGCTGTTCTTGAATTTATTCGTATGTGCATTCAAGCCTTTATACCTTTTGCCTGATGGAAGAGAGTGTAACCCTAATGGGAGGGTTTTTTGATTATGTTGATTTTGCTTTCCTGAGGCAGCTGGAAGTGTAGATGGATTCAGTGGATGGAAGGCAGGTTTGTGTGATGGACTGGGTTATGTTCATGACTCTCTGTAGTTTCTTGTCGTCTTGGGAAGAGCAGTTGTCATACCATGCTGTGGTGCATCCAGATAGGATACTTTCTATGGTGCATCTATAAAATTTGATAAGAGCCTTAATACTTAATATTACTTAAGTTCCTTTGCCTTCTGAGGAAGTAGGGACATTGTTGTGCTTTCTTGACCATTTGTCAACATGGATACACCAGGACAGCTTGATAGTGATCATCACTCCCAGGAACTTGATGCTCTTGACCACCTCCACTTCAGCACTATTGACAGAGACAGGAGCATGCCCTCCACTTTACTTCCTGACGTCAATGACCAGATCTTTCATTTTGCTGGCATTGATGGCACAATTGTTACCTTTACACCATGCCACTAAGCACTCAATTTCTTGCTGGTATTCTGTCTTGTCGTTTTTTGAGATCCAACCTAAAACTATTGTGTTATCAGCAAACTTGTCAGTGGAGTTTTGATGGAATTTGTCCACACGTTCATGAGTATATAAGGGGTATAGCAGGGGGCTGAGTATGCAGCCGCGTAGGATTGTATTGAGGATTATGGTGCAGGAGGTGTTGCCATTTATTCTTACTGACCGCAGTCTATGAGTCAGGAAGTTGAAGATCCAGTTACAGAAGAGAGAGCCAAGACCTAGGTCTTGGAGTTTAGAGATGAATTTTCTTGGAATTATGGTGTTGAAGGTGGTACAGTGTTCAACAGGTAGGAGCCCTATGTAGCTATCAGTGTTATCCAGATGTTCCAGGGATGGGTGTAGGGCTAGAGAGATGGCATCTGCTGGCACCTATTGCACTGGTAGATGAATTGCAAAGGATCAAAGCATTTAGGAGGCTGGACTTGATGTGAATCACAACTAACTTCTCAAAGTACTTCACAGTTATGGAGGTTAGAGGCACTAGACTGTAGTCATTGAGGCATGCTGCATGATATATTTATTGGCATTGGGATAATGGGTGTCTTCTTGAAGTAGGTGGGGACTTCAGATTAAAGTAAGGAGAAGTTAAAGATATCTGTGAATACTCCCGCCTGCTGGTACATGCAGGATCTGAGTGCACGGCTGGGAACTCCATCTCGGTCAGTCCCTTTCTATGGATTGCCTCTCAAGAAAGCTGATCTAATGTCTGTGGTGGTGACCATGGGTGCAGGTGCACCTGAGGCTGTTGGGACAAGGGTGGCATTGTTTCACTGACCTTTTCAAAGCCAGTGTAGAAGGCATTAAGTTTATCGGGTCAGAATGTACTGTTACCTGCAATTCTATTTGACTTTGCTTTGTAGCTTATTATGTTGTGTACGCTTTGCCATAAACAGGTATCAGTGTCATTGGTCTGGTCATGAGCTTATTTTGGTATTGCCTCTGCGAGTCTCTGATGAGCTTATGGAAGCCATTTCTGGATTTTCTGTGTCAGTCAGGGTTGTCCAACTTGTACGCCTCAGACCTGGACTTCAGGAGGGAGTGGATCTCTCGGTTCATCCATGGTTCCTGGTTGGGGAACATTCGGATTAACTTCTTTGGCACGCAGTCTTCTACACACTTAGTGATGATGTCTGTAACAGTAGTGGCTTACTCATTTAGGTTGGCCGCTAAGTTCTTGAATGTGGACAGCCCACCGACTCTGAACAGTACCACAGAAGCCTTTCCTTGCTGCAGACCAACACTGGTCAAGGTTGTTCAGACCTCTGGTGGGACAGGAGACATATTGATGGTATTTTACGAGCATATTCTTGAGGTTGGCCTGGTTGAAGTCACTGGCTAGATGATCAAGGCTTTGGAGTATTCCATCTCAAGACCATTTGTAGCATTGCATATTTTCTCAAGTGTGCTGTCCACTTCTGCATGGGGTGGGATGCAGACCACTGTCAGGATAGTGGAGATGAACTCACACGGCAGGTTGTAGGGGTGACAATTCACTCTAAGATATTCTTGGTTTGAGAGCAACAACTTGCCAGGGTCGCCACTTCTGATCACCAGGAGCTGTTGATCAGGAAGCTAAACCCACCACCCCTTGCCTTGCCTGAGGATCCCAAGCAGTCCATTCAGTGAATTGAGAAGCCCCTCAGATTGTAAGGCACAGTCAGGTGTAGCAGGAGTGAGCCATGTCTCTATGAAGCAGAGCACACAGCAGTCTCTCAATTCCCTTTGGAAGGTAAATCTAACTTTAAGTGCATCCATTTTTTTCTCAATGGCTTGAACATTTGCCAAGAATATGCTGGGGAGGGGGGACTTGAAACTCCAAAGTTTCAGTCTCACCTGAAGTCCAGTGCGTCCCCCAAATTTCCTGGGTAGCCACTCAAGTTTGGACATCGATGACGGAAGTCTGCTGCTCGGCAAGGTAAGTGGCTGGTTTGGTCATACCACAATGTCAGGGTCACTGTGGGGTCAGGTCTTGCTCCCACACTGGTCAGGTCTTACTTCCAGGTTTTCACAAGGAAGTCAGGGTTGCAGGAAGCAGGTAGGTCCTTAGTTCCCCTGGGCTTATGATTCCAGGGTTGGTAGTTGAGTCTGTACGATTATGGAATTTTTAAACCTGAAAGTAGATTTAACAGAACATTGTTAGTAACCTTGATAGTCTTAGAATTGAGGTTTAGAAGAGCAGAACAATTATAAGATATGTAAGGATAAGATCTGCTGTAGATACCTCGAAAAATGTCACCATGTTCTGATGCCATTTTAATGGTTTAAGAGAGGGATTGTGAACACAGAACTGAAGCATGAATTTAGTTGGTCAGCTTTTATTTGTTCTGAATTAAAAATTTTCCTGTTTCTACTGTAAGGGACCTATATTTGTATTTAGCAATCCTTTTCTCATCACATACCTACAGAAGCTTTTACAGGCAATTTTGATATTCCCTGCAAGCTTATTCTTGTATACTGTTTCCCTTTCTTAATCAACCTCTTTGTTCTGTCTCTGAATTCTGAACTGCTCCCACTCCTCAGATCTGCTGTATTTTTCTGGCCAATCTGTATGCCTCTTCCTTGGATCTAATTTCCTTTGCAAGCCATGGTTTGGCCATATTTCCCATTTGTCTTTTGGGCCAGACAGGAATGAGCAGTTCTTACTTGTGCTCTTTGATTGTTTGCCATTGTCTTGGTCACTCATCGTCGCCATGCTATCATAACCAGCTCGCATCTCAGATCATCATTGTTTCCTCTATTTAAATTCAGGACCTTCATCTCAGAATCAATTACATCACAGTCACCTTGATGAAGAATTGCATCACATTGATGTCGCAAGAGGCCTCACACAACTAAATTGCTAATTAATCATTTCTCATTATATAGTACCCAGTCGAGGATGACCTGTCCTCTCACTGGTCAATCAAAGCAAATAGGCAGTGCTCTTTTTTCATAATCTCTCAGTGACAGCTTAAACCTGTTTACTTCCACGTTTAAAGAGTAGCGGATTTAATAAAAACTTCAGGTCATCACTCTGAAATGCTTTATCCTCCCTTCAATAGCATTTATGCCTGTTTTTTAACTTCCTCACTTCCACATATGGGTTAATCCTTTGTAATGATCAAAAGATGGTCTCTCTGAAATCAGCACTAACTTCATATGTCACTGCTGAGTTCAAGTTGGCTGCCTGCATGAACTTCACCCTGCCCCATTTGCTCTGCTGGTAAAACTCAGTCCTGTTGAAAGTGGGTGAAGGATGGTGCAGGACTTCCAAATATAGGTTCCATTCATCGTAGCTAAAGGTCATGTGGTTGGGAAGACTCTGCAAAACTCAACCTCTATGTTTATTCAACAATAACAAGTGTTCAATTGGCATTTGGGTGAAGGATCTGTGTCTTCTATGTTTCCCTTTTGATAAGGGAGCTGGGAATTTTGCATATTGGAGAGCATGTGAAGATTCAGGCTCCTCATCAAGAGTGTCTGATATTAGGTGACTGGCTTTATTTCTCTTTTTAAAGCTTTTAGATTGGCAACAAACTGTAATGTTTTGAAGACTTATGATCCATTTTGGTAGAAGGGGCAGGCAATTTATTCTTCATGGCAGAGTTCTAAAGAGTGTGCTTGTTCAGAGGAATCTCTGAGTCATGTATGTAGCTCTTTGAAGGTAGTTTAAATATTTTGAAAAAATGAGAAAGCATTTGAGACCTTGGGCTTCGTAAATATGGGTACAAAGAAAAGCAATTTAAGTTCAAAGTTATAAAGCTTTGGTTAGAGTATTGCACCTAGTTTTGATCACCACAGATGTGAAGTTCCTTGATTGGCACAGAGGAGACTTACTATAATGTATCCAGAGATAAGGAAATTTGTGCTATAATGTTTGAGAAAGTAGTATTGTTCTCCATGGAGCAAATGAGGTTGAGGGAGCCTTTGGTAGAGGATTACACAACACATTGATGACAAGTTTAGATAATATTTGGAGATGCCGGTGTTGGATTGGGGTGTACAAACTTAAAAATCACACAACACCAGGTTATAGTCCAACAGGTTTAATTGGAAGCACACTAGCTTTCAGAGCGACGCTCCTTCATCAGGTGGTAGTGGTAGTGGCCCACTACCACCTGATGAAGGAGCGTTGCTCCGAAAGCTAGTGTGCTTCCAATTAAACCAGTTGGACTATAACCTGGTGTTGTGTGATTTTTAAGTTTAGATAATGTAGAGAAAGTGATGTTGTCCCCTTTAACTGATGGTACAAACATGAGGGACACAACGTTAAGTTTTGTATAGGAATGATGATACAAATAAGAACCTTTTATGTAATGAATTGTAATGACCTGGAGATCACCGACTAGGAGGGTGGTGGAATTATAGACAATGAATAATTCTAAAAGAAAACACGCATTGGAAGGAATAAACAGTGCTACAAAGCTGGGGGTGGGGGGTGAAATTTACCAACTAATTTCACCTGGCAAGGTCTCAATGAGTCAAATCATTTCCATCTGGGTCATAGTAAATTTGTGACTCTTTCTAGAAGGTGGAATATGTGATGGACCGATTTGAAGGCAGGATCAAGGATGCTAAAAGCCATTAGAGCTTGGTGATGACAGGAATCATGATAATGTGGGTACAAATGTGTGTAAGGACATGGGGGTACAATTCTTTGAATGAGTTGAAAGAACATCATATGTTTCTTATACAAAAAATGAATGTGAGTGGCCTCACTTTTTATGCATAATATGAAGACAGCTGGTACATGTAATTCCCACTAGGTTCAGCACAGCATGCATTAGAATGAAACAACGTTTTCTAGGGCATGCCAACAAAAGTTCCATGGGTACTGCAGTGCAAAAATGAAGACTACATAAAACTGCAGGGCTGAAATCTCAAAGGAAGATGAAGCCTTATCTGGAGGACATAACATTAATAAACAAGATCGCTACTTATTCAACTGGTGATTGGTGGGGGAAATCACTATCTCTCTCAAGGTAAAAACAGCAGAGATCCAATTATCTTGTAGTTATCTGCAGGCTGGCATGCACAAGCTACTAATGACAGCAGCATTAAAGCTGGGGAAGAGTCTTTTAACTTCCAAACAAAAGATTCACAACAGCAGAGGTCTATGATTTGGATTAAAATCACTTTACTTGCAAAATACTGTGCAAGATGCTTTTGAGTCTACAGATTTTACAGTGCTTTGACTAATCAATCACAAAAGTCTCAACAGATCTTTCAGTAATGTTTTATAAAGCAAATGCATTAACATAATTTACCCTCAACTTATCGACGATTGAAGTTCAATTTGGGCTTTCTAACAAACTCAAACGCCCCGATCTGAATTCTTACAGTTATTGTGAGGCACCTTGAGAATATGGTGAGAATGCAATAAGGGACTTTATAAGTGCAAATATTTTATTTCTTGGTAAATACCAACAGCACAGGAAATATCTGAGCCCGGCTTCATTGTTTCGTTTATGTCTATTATTTACAACATTCATAGCATTCAAACTAATCTAAAGCCCTTTACCAAATGAGTAAAATACTGGTGGGGTGTAACATATCAACCTGGATTTATCTCTTTTTGCTGATTTTCAAATAAACTATTAAACCACAATGTACATTTAATTTTGTTGGCAAATTTTCTTTTTCATAGGTTGAAATCCTAAAATCACATAGCCTCCATCACTTTGTCAAATTTTATGTTCAAATGTTTTGTTTCTCTAGCTAATGAATTCAACAGGTACTGTGGGAGGTGCGGTTCAATTTCTGGCTGTGACTCCAATGCTGGAACAATCTGTTGAGGATTTAAATTTGGCATCTGAAGTCAAGGTACACATACGTTCAGAATCATAAATTTGAATATTTAATCTTAATAAGTGGTATATTATTAATATGTTTATTCTGATTCAGCTTAGCAATTTATGCTTTTCAAAAGATTTCCCCCAATATTTTCCTCCTAATTTTTGAAGTACACTAATGTCATGAAGAATTGGTTGGAAAATCTTATTTTCATGCAAGAGGGAGAATTCTCCCATCCCTGCCTGCTCCATCAAAAGCCAGATATCAGTCCTTTCTCATGTCATCATCCTCAATGGCACATTGTTTTGACAATCTAATAGGCACATTTAGACATTCTGACTGTTTTGATACAATTAACTGAGTATATTGCTCTTCTCTCTTTTGCACTCTGTCTTTGGAAATCGGATCTGTATAACTGCTGGGATCCAATGCACAATATGGAGTCTCATACTGCACGAAATCGAGACGGGCACAGTGCCAATATCAGTAACTTGTACAGTGCAAATTCATGGACAGAAACCTACATCCAGCCAATTGAATGCCAGAAGTTTAAACATTCACTCATTGAAACTCAATTCCAGAAAACATTTCATATATTTGCAATGTTTGTTGTCCTCCACCAAATAGCATTGTGCTGTACTTATCTTAACAGCCATGTATATAAATAGTTACAAGTACAAAAATGTACAATTGTACATAAAACCTTTAAGTTATTAACTCAAGGAGTTTCACCGGAACATAATCAGACAAAATCGACACAGAGCCAATAAAGAAGACATTAGTCAGTGTGTTTTGGTCAAGGAGATAGGTTTGCAAACTCATAGCTCACAGACAGAGCTTCTAAATAGAAAAGGCAGGCACATTCATTCCAGGGTATGTTTGGCTGTATATATCTGTGTGGATCACTGGACTTTGACTGCCAGAGAATACAGGAGGGAAATTCACATTTTTTTCACGCTAGGCCATTTGAGTTTATTTTAGTTTTTTTCCCCTAACAGTTAAAAATCACTTCATCCATTTCATCATAACATTTTCCAAGAAGAATTTCTGTCTAAGCAACTGCCTGTGTCAAACTAAAACTAGTAGCAAAACATACATACAGCTCAAGGTGTAACAACTATATTGAGCCATTGTCAAAGATGCTTTATAATTGAGACATTAAGGCAATTTTTAAATGCAGTGCCAATGCTATTCCACTTATTTTAAACAGTTTTCTATTGGTATCAGAAAATCTAAACCTTATATGTTTCCAAGTGTATTTTTTTTAAATTTCATGATCCTCCCATCCATTTTTAAAAATTCCTTTGGGTGATACTGCATTCTGTACAAACACTTAAGTAGCAGTTTAATGATCTTCATTAAAATTAGCATCATTGCAAATGGTAATCTATTAAATGCTCATCAAACAGGTCAGGTCAACACCTCTTGGTTCACCAATGACTGCTCTGTCAATTTCTCAAATATTTCCCTTATGTCACTAAACTCTTTCATGAAGAGATGCCTGTGCAATGAACTGGGGCTGCTGCTGTTCCATTAGATGGCAAGATGGCATGTCATAGCCCAGGCTATGAAGGAGAAAGAGCTTTACAGCTGCACAGAAGGCACAATGAAGGAATTCATTTTTAGAAGAGAGACCTTCCCTGGTGGATGCAAAATGCTTATACAGTCCATAATACAGAAACTATACCACCAGAATGAACAAATATGCTGAGTGGTCACCCTCATGGACCACAAAATTTTAACTGATGATTGGTGGCTGGAACGACTTCTCCTCTTCATCATCAACCTCATTATAATTTGAGCAAAATCATAAACAATACAGCACAGGAATGGGCCCTCCAGCCCACTGAGTCTACACCAATTCCAAATCCTTAATTAGCCCCATCACATTTTTACCCATATGTGGTTTCTATCCTTCTGCTCACCTCCCATGTCTCACGTCTCATAAGATATGTATTAAACATTGCTCACATGCCTGCTTCCACCACCTCCACTGGCAGTGTATTCCAGGTAACCACCACTTGTGCTGTGAAAGACTTCCCTTGCACTTCTGCCCTAAACATTCCCCTCTCACCTTGAACCTGTGTCCTCTTGAAGTTGACCTTTCCACCTGGGGATAAAAGTCCCTGACTACCCATTATATCTATGCCTCTCATAATTATATTGACCTGTATCAGGTTGCTCCTTAGCCTTTGTTTTTCCAGTGAAAACAATCCAAGTTTATCCAGCCTCTCCTCACAACTAAAACCCTCCAGATCAGGCAATATCCTTATACTTTCTGCACCTTCTCCAAAGCATCCATTACCTTCTGGTGGCATGCAATATTCCAAAAGTGACCTCATTAAAGTTTTATACAGCTCTTGTCAAAATAATGAAGGTATAAAATGTCACTTTCTGCCCAAATATCTAACTACATATTTTTAATCCATTAATGCAATAAGTAAAGGTAAGAGCATATATTTTATAAAAGAACAGATCTCCTGGGCATTGCCAACTCTGAGTCAAATGATAATCTAAAGAGTGCTAATGTGGAATTTTAAAGTATGAGAGCACATTGTTATGATAGTGGCAAAAATTTAATACTAAATTTCAATTTACATCTTCTGCTTTGAATACCTGGGATCTTTCATGGATAAAATGGTTTTTATAAAGAAAAGCACTGACTTAAGATGACCGCATGGTTAAGCCAATTCATGAATCCATAAATAAATAAGACCCATTTTGAAGTGAAATTAACATGTTATCCAAATGGCTGAATCCATTCACTTGAATCGGGATCTTCTGTTTGGCTCATATGATAGAACCCGTACAGTGTGGAAACAGGCCACTTGGCCAAACATGTCCACACCGACCATCCGAACAGTAACCTACCCAGACCCATTCCCCTAACCTATTGCTCTACATTTACCCTTGACAAATCCACCCATCCCTGAACACTTTCGACAATTTTAGCATGGCCAATTCACCGAACCTGCATATCTTTGGATTTGGATCTCACTCTAAAAAATGAGAGACTTAATAAACAATCCAAGTCCTTTTCAACATATAATTTCAGTTACTGTAAAACTTTGCTATAAATTCTGTGTCTTACAATCTTATACTCCACAAGCACCTGATGAAGGCGCAGCGCTCTGAAAGCTAGTGCTTCCAAATAAACCTGTTATTGTGTGATTTTTAACTTTGTATATCCCACTTCTATTCTAGAGTCTAAAAATCATATCTTTGGATTGTTGGAGGAAACTGAAGCACCCAGAAAAAACCTGCACAAATGGGAGGAGAATACACAAAGTCCACACAGACAGTCACCTGAGGCTGGAATTGAACCTGGACCGCTGGGACTGTGAGGTAGCAGTGCTAACCACTGAGTCACCATGCTGCCTATAGGCTATGAGGCCTGACAATATTTCAGCAATAGCTCCTGAACTTTCTGCTTCCCTAGCCAAGCTATTCCAGAACAGCTACGACACTGGCATTTACCTGGCAATGTGGAAAATTGGCCAGTTATGTCCTGTACATAAAAAGCATGGAAAATCCAAACCAGCCAGTTACCACCCCATCAGTCTACTCTTGATAATCAGTAAAGCGATAGAAGATGCCATCAACAGTGCTATCAAGCAGCACTTGCTCAGCAATAACCTGCTCAGTAACATCCAGTTTGGATTTATCAGGTCGACTTAGCTCCTGGCATAATTACAGCCTTGATTCAAACATGGACAAAACAGCTGAATTCCAGTGGTGAGGTGAGAGTAACAACCCTGACATCAAGGCTGCATTCACACAAGTGTGGCCTCAAGGAGCCTTAGCAAAACTGGAATCAATAGGCAAACTGTCCAGTGGTTGGAGTCATACCTGATACATAGGAAGATGGTCATAGTTATTGGAGATCAGTCATCTCAGCTCCAGGTCATCTCTGCAGGAGTTCCTCAGAGTAGAATCCTCGGCTCAACCACCTTCAGCGGCTTCATCAATGATCTTCCCTCCATCATAAGGTCGCTGATGACTGCACAATATTCAGCACCATTCATGACTCCTCAGATGCTGAAGCAGGTCATGTTTAAATCCAACAAGGTCTAGACAATATCCAAGCTAGGTCTGACAGATAGTAAATAGCATTCATGCCACATAAATGCCAGGTTATAACCATCACCAAAAAAAGACAATCTAACTACTGCCCCTTGATATTCAATAATGTTACCATCACTGAATCCCCCACTATCAACATCTTGGAGGTTATCGTTGACTAAAAACTCAACTGGATTCATTATATAAATACAGTGGCTACAAGAGCAGGTCAGAGGCTAAGAATACTGCGGTGAATAACTCACTTCCTGACTCCTCAAAGCATGTTCACCTTTTAAAAGGCACAAATCAGGAGTGTGATAGAATACTCCCCACTTGTCTGGATGGGTGCATCCCTAACAACACTTAAGAAGCTTGATACCGTCCGGGACAAAGTGGACCACTTGATTGGCCCAGAATCTACAAGCATCCACTCTCTCCACCGCTGATGCTCAGTAGCAGCAGTATATACTATCTGCAAGATGCACTGCAGAAGTTCACCAAAGCTCCTCAGACAGCACCTTCCAAATCCATGACCACTTCCATCTGGAAGGACAAGGTAGCAGATATATGGGAACACCAACTCACCATCCTGACTTAGAAATATCTTGCCATTCCTTCACTATTGCTGGGTCAAAATCTTGGAATTCTATTCCTAAGAGCATTGTGGATCAACCCGCAGCAGGTGAACTGCAGTGGTTCAAGAAGGCAACTCGCCACCAATTTCTCAAGGGCAACAATGCACAGGCAATAAACGCCGGCCAGCCAGCGATGCCCACATCCCACAAATGAATATTAAAAGGACTAAATTGGATTTGTAACATCAGACTGTAAGGTTTGCTTTCATTGTCTCTTTCATGTTTGTTTGCCTTTGAGGTTGTATTTTATTATTTCTCTGGATTTCATAACCAAACTTTGTTGTGGCCAAATGTAGAGTTTAAAAATACATTCTTGTTCTAGCTAATTCACCTCCCTTTAGCTAATCACAATCATGTTAAACATGTTATTTAAGGAAAATGTGCACCATCTGGCAAACGTTTTAATCACAAATAAATTTTCCAGTATCTCAAGCTAGTTCTAGATTATTAGATACATGATGGGAATAAGTTTTGAAAATATCAATTATAAAAGATCTCCTACAATTTTTGACCTATTTCCATTTAATTCCCTCCGAATTCCCTTCCTGGCTACCATGTCTCTAATGTAGCTAAGGGCTTCTCCTCTCAAGTACTGATCCTGTTTCCTTTAATCTTGTGATGCTCAATCCATCCTCAAAGGAAGAATCCTTGATTAATCCATCGTTACAAATTACTGCTTCAGTTCCAACATCTTACCTCTCCCTAAAGTCTTTGAATATGTTGTCACCACCTAACTCTGTCCTGAAGCTCCACATTTCAATCCCTCTGATCAGGTTTCCACCCCACCACAGCATCAAAATGGCAATTACCAGAACATTTAAAAAAACAGCAGTGGGCCATTTGAATCTATGGACCTGATTAACCTTCAACAAAATTGTGGATAATGTGGATTGGGAGCAGCTGTTGAGGGTAAATCCACATCTGACATGAGGGAGTCTTTTAAAGACCAATTGGTTAGAGTGTGGGACAGGCAGATTCCTGTGAAAATGAAGGGCAGAACTCAGGAACCTTGGATTACAGGGGCAATTATCAGCTTAGTCAAAAAAAAGAGAAGCATACCTTAGATCTAGGCAACTAAAAACAAACAAATTCCTTGAAGAATATAGGTAAGGAAGAAAGGAGCTAAAAGGGGAGCTTCAAGGGCAAAAAGGGCTATGAAATGTCCTTGGCCAGTAGGGTTAAGGAGAATCCCAAGGCATTTTATGCATATATTAGGAATAAGAGAGTAGCTAAGGAAAGAGTAGGCCCACTAAGGATAAAAGAGGGGGTTATGCGTGGAGCCAGAAGAAATGGGTAAGATCCTTAATGAGTACTTTACATCAATATTCACCAAAGAGAGGGACGTAAGGGATGTTGAGCTTTGGGCAAGGTGTGTGAATATTCTCGGGTGGGAAACATAATTAAGGAGAAGGTGTTGGGCATCTTGAAATACATTAAAGTAGACAAGTCCCAGGGCCAGACAGAATATATTCCAGATTTCTGTGGGAGGCAGGGAAAAAAATAGCTGGAGCCTTAACAGATATCTTTGACCTCAGGTGAGATTCCGGAGGACTGGAGAATGGCCAATGTTGTTTAAGAAGGGAAACAGCTCATCCAAGTAAGTACAGGCCAGTGAGCCTGACATCAGTGGTGCAGAAACTGATGGAGAAGACAATGAGAGACAGGATTTACTCACATTTGGAAGTGAATGGACTTTTAGTGATAGGCAATGGGAAAGGCCATGTCTCACCAATTTGATTATTTTGAGGAGGTGACAAGAATGATGGATGAGGGAAGGACAGTGGATGTTGTCTGCATGCATTTTAGTAAGGTATTTGATAAAGGACCTCATTGAAGGTTGGTATGGAAAGTAGAGTCTCATGGGATCTGGATTAAGACCATAAGACCATAAGACATAGGAGTGGAAGTAAGGCCATTCGGCCCATCGAGTCCACTCCGCCATTCAATCATGGCTGATGCGCATTTCAGCTCCACTTGCCAGCGTTCTCCCCGTAGCCCTTAATTCCTCTAGACAACAAGAACCTATCAATCTCGGCCTTGAAGACATTTAGCGTCCCGGCTTCCACTGCACTCCGTGGCAATGAATTCCACAGGCCCACCACTCTCTGGCTGAAGAAATGTCTCCGCATTTCCGTTCTGAAATGACCCCCTCTAATTCTAAGGCTGTGTCCACGGGTCCTAGTCTCCTCACCTAACAGAAACAATTTTCTAGCATCCACCTTTTCAAAGCCATGTATTATTTTGTACGTCTCTATTAGATCTCCCCTTAATCTTCTAAACTCCAACGAATACAATCCCAGTATCCTCAGCCGTTCCTCATATGCTAGACCTGTCATTCCAGGGATCATCCGTGTGAATCTCCGCTGGACACGTTCCAGTGCCAGTATGTCCTTCCTGAGGTGTGGGGACCAAAACTGGACACAGTACTCCAAATGGGGCCTAACCAGAGCTTTATAAAGTCTTAGTAGTACATCTCTGCTTTTATATTCCAACCCTCTTGAGATAAGAGACAACATTGCATTCGCTTTCTTAATCACAGACTCAACCTGCATGTTTACCTTTAGAGAATCCTCGACTAGCACTCCCAGATCCCTTTGTGCTTTGGCTTTATTAAGTTTCTCACCATTTAGAAAGTAGTCCATGCTTTTATTCTTTTTGCCAAAGTGCAAGACCTCGCACTTGCTCACGTTAAATTCCATCAGCCATTTCCTGGACCACTCTCCCAACCTGTCTAGATCCTTCTGTAGCCTCCCCACTTCCTCAGTACTACCTGCCTGTCCACCTAACTTCGTATCATCGGCAAACTTCGCTAGAATGCCCCCGGTTCCCTCATCCAAATCATTAATATATAATGCGAACAGCTGTGGCCCCAGCACCGAACCCTGCGGGACACCGCTCGTCACCGGCTGCCATTTTGAAAAAGAACCTTTTATCCCAACTCTCTGCCTTCTGTTAGATAGCCAATCCTCAATCCATCCCAGCAGCTCACCTCGAACACCATGGGCCCTCACCTTGCTCAGCAGCCTCCCATGTGGCACCTTATCAAAGGCCTTTTGAAAGTCCAGATAGACCACATCCACTGGGTTTCCCTGGTCTAACCTACTTGTTACCTCTTCAAAAAATTCCAACAGGTTTGTCAGGCATGACCTCCCTTTACTAAATCCATGTTGACTTGTTCTAATCAGACTCTGCTCTTCCAAGAATTTAGAAACCTTATCCTTAATGATGGATTCTAGAATTTTACCAACAACCGAGGTTAAGCTGATTGGCCTATAATTTTCCATCTTTTGCCTTGATCCTTTCTTGAACAAGGGGGTTACTACAGCCATCTTCCAATCATCCGGGACCTTTCCTGACTCCAGTGACTCTTGAAAGATCTCAACCAATGCCTCTGCTATTTCCTCAGCAACCTCTCTCAGAACTCTAGGGTGTATCCCATCGGGGCCAGGAGATTTATCAATTTTAAGACTTTTTAACTTTTCTAGCACTATCTATTTCGTAATGGCAACCATACTCAACTCAGCCCCGTGACACCCTTTAATTTTTGGGATATTACTCATGTCTTCCACTGTGAAAACTGACGCAAAGTACATGTTAAGTTCTCCTGCTATTTCCTTATCTCCCATCACTAGGCTCCCTACATCAGTTTGAAGTGGCCCAATGTCTACTTTTGCCTGTCGTTTGTTTCTTATGTACTGAAAGAAACTTTTACTATTATTTCTAATATTACTGGCTAGCCTACCTTCATATTTGATCCTGTCATTTCTTATTACACTCTTTGTTATCCTCTGTTGGCTTTTGTATCCTTCCCAATCTTCTGATTTCCCACTGTTCTTAGCCACTTTATAGGATCTCTCTTTTTCTTTAATACATTTCCTGACTTCCTTTGTCAGCCAAGGTTGTCTAATCCCTCCCCGGTTAATCTTTCTTTTCTTGGGAATGAACCTCTGTACAGTGTCCTCAATTATACCTACAAACTCCTGCCATTTTTGCTCTACTGTCTTCCCGGTTAGCCTCTGCTTCCAGTCTATTTTAGTCAGTTCCTCTCTCATGCCCTCATAATTACCTTTATTCAACTGTAACACCATTACATCAGATTTTGCCTTCTCCCTTTCAAACTCCAGACTGAACTCTACCATATTATGGTCGCTACTTCCTAAGGGTTCCCTTACTTTAAGATCTTTTATAGAGTCTGGTTCATTGCAAAGCACTAGGTCCAGAATAGCCTGCTCTCTTGTGGGCTCCATGACAAGCTGTTCCAAAAAGTCATCCTGTAAGCATTCCATGAATTCCCTTTCTTTAGATCCACTAGCAACATTATTTACCCAGTCCACCTGCATATTGAAGCCACCCATGATCAATGTAACCTTGCCTTTCTGACATGCCTTCTCTATTTCCCGGTACATGTTGCGTGCCTGCTCCTGACCACTGTTAGGAGGTCTGTACACAACTCCAATTATGGTTTTTTTGCCTTTGTGGTTCCTCAATTCCACCCACACAGACTCCACATCATCCGACGCTATGTCATTCAATACCATAGATTTAATTTTGTTCTTAACTAACAAGGCAACCCCACCCCCTCTGCCCACCTCTCTGTCTTTTCGATAAGTTGAAAAACCTGAGCTGGCTAGATGAAAACAAAACTGGCTTGGTTAAAGAAAACACAGAGTAGTGGGTACTTTTTGAAATGGAGACTAGTGGTGTTTCTCAGGGATTAGTGCTAGGACCTTTGTTATTTGTAATAGATATAAATGATCTGGAGGAAAATGTAAGTGGTCTGATTAGTAAGTGTGTGCATGAGACCAAAATTAGCAGAGATATAGATAATAGGGAGGATTGTCAAAGAAAATAGAAGATATAGATAGAAAGCAGATTTGCACAGAGAAATGGCTGATAGTGTTTAATCCAGATAAATGTGAGGTGATGCAGTTTTGAAGATCAAATTCAGGTCTGAATTATACAATAAATGGCAGAACCCCGAGAAGCATTGACATACAGAGGAAGCTATGTGGATAGGTCCACAGATCCCTGAAATTGGCAACAAAGTTGTTTAAGCTGGTCAAGAAAGCATGCAGCATACTTGCCTTCATCGGCTGGGGCGCTGAATATAAAAGTTAGCAGGTTATGTTAGAGCTGTATAAAACTTTAGAGTCAAAAAATGTGGCATTGGAAAAGCAGAGTAGGTCAGGCAGCATCTGAAGAGCAAGATAGTTGATGTTTCTGATGAAGGGCTTTTGCCCGAAACATCATCTCTCCTGCTCCTGCTCCTCAGATGCTACCTGACCTGCTGTGCTTTTTTAGTGCCACCCTCTTCGACTCTGATCTCCAGCATCTGCAGTCCTCACTTTCTCCTGTATAAAACTTTAGTCAGGCCCCATTTGGAATATCATGTGCAATTCTGGTTTCCACACTACTAGAAGGACATGGATACTTTGGAGAGGGTTCAGAGAAGGTTTCCCAGGATGTTACCTGGTCTGGAGGGTTTTAGTTATGAGGGGAGGTTGTATAAATTCAGATTGTTTTCACTGGAAAGACAGTGGCTGAGGGGTAACCTGATAGAGATCTACAAAATTATGAGAGGCATAAATATGGTGGGTAGTCAGAGGATTTTTCTCAGGATGGAATGATAAGAGGGCACAGGTTCAAGGTAAGAAGGGGAACGTTTACGGCAGAAGTGCAGAGAAAGTTTTTCACACAGACAGTGTTGTGTGTCTAGAATGCACTGCCACTGAAGGTGGTGGAAGCAGGCATATTAGCAATGTTTAAGGCATTTCTTGATAGACACATGAACAGGAGGTGAACAGAGGGATAAAAACTGTGCATGGGAAATAAGTAGTAGGTCTAAATAAGACTTAGGAATTCATGCAGACTTGGTGGGCTGAAGAGCCTGTTCCTGTGCTGTATTGAATTGAACTGAAATAATTTTCTGCCTCAACTCTATCTTTGCATGTTATTACAGAATTATTTAATTCCTTTAGATTCCCAAAAGCTATTATTATCTCTCTTTAATATACTTAATAACTTTGCTCTCTGATTGGAATCTCTCCAAAGATTCACAAGTTTTTGATTGAAGAAATTTCTCCTCATTTCAGTTCAATATGGCTGACTTGGGATGGCATAATGGCTGCCTTACTGTGCCAGGGACTTGAGTTCAATTCCAGCCTTGGGCAACTGTCTGTGTCTGCCTGGGTTTCCTCACAAAGTCCAAAGGTGTGCATGTTAGATGGATTGTCCATGCTAAATTGCCCTTAGTGTTAAGGATGTGCAAGCTATGTGGATTTGTCATGGGAAATGCTAGGTTATAGGTTAGGGATTGGGTCTGGGTGGGATGCACCTCAGAGGGGCAGTGTAGACTCAATGGGCCAAATGACCTATTTCTACACCGTAGGGATTTTATGAGTCCTTTTGCTGAGGCTGTTTACTCTCTTCTATATTCCTCAACCAGGAGTTACACTTTCACAGCATGTCCTCTGTAAAGCCTCTTAAGAATTTTCTGTGTCAATTAGATCATCTCTCTTTCTTTTAAACTTTAAAAAATGTTGCTCTAACCAATCACTCCTTATCAATCAATCCCTTCATCATAAGAACCAGTCTATTGTATTCTTGCTGTACTCAATCATGGGCAAGAATGTCCTTCTCCAGGTTAATATGGGACTTGCTTCTCTGTGTGTGTTTATCAATGCTTTGTATGAGTCAAAGTCATAAGTGATATCCTGTGTGACTGCAACAATGGGAAACTCTCCATCCATGTCCTTTCCACTTTCGTTTTTTTCATTTGACATAGTTGACACCATCCTCTTAAAATGACTCTCCACTCTGACTCTCCTGCCTGGTTGCATTCTTATCCATGCTGCATCATCATAAAGTCTTCTTTTCCTATTCCTAAACCATTGCCTCTGGCAGTCCCCCAGGAACTTATCTTTGGCTTCTTCTTGTTTGTCATCTAGAGCATGTATCCTAATGATACCCAGCTCTGCTTCACCATCACCTCCATGGACCTTTCTACTGTTTCTAAATTGTTGGACTGCTGATCCAATGTTGAGTACTGGACAAACAAAATTACTCTCATATTAAATATTGGAAAGACCCCAAAATATTTTTTTTTGGTTTCCACCACAAACACTTCATCCTTCTTCCTGAGAACAAACTGAGGCTGAGTCAGAGTGACCACATATTCAGTGTCATAGTTGATTCTGAGATTATCTAACAGCCAAATAATCCTGTGAACACTAAGACTACCTACTACTACCTAAATATCAGTATAATCCTGCATTAGCTCATTTTTAAAAACCCTTATCAACATGTTTGTTATCTCTATTTCTATTTATTCCAACAGACTGTTTCCCATTTTCTATGTGTCTCATCTTGAGAGCATCTAAAATGCTACTGTCTGAATCCCAACTTATATCATGCCTCATTCACCCTGCATTCCTGTGCTGTCTGACCTAGACTGGTCAATGTTATGTTTTTAAAATTCTCATGTATTTTGAAAATCCCTCATGATCTCAGCCCTCCCTCTCTCTGTACTGCAATCTCCAGCAACTCCACAATCCTTCAAGATATTTACGTTTCTACTATTCTAGCCTCTTGGACAACTCCATTGTTAATCGTTGCGCCATTCGTGGCCTCTAAACTCTGGAACACCCCTCTACTCACTTCCCTCCTTTGAAACATTCCTTAAAAGCAACCTCTTTAACAAGGCCATTGGTCATCTGCCCAATTATCTCTTTATGAGACTCTGTGTTGCATTTTGCTCAATAATGCTGTTTTCAAGCACCTTGGTATGTTTTGATGTGTTAAACATATTATGTAAATACAATTGGTGTTGTTGATGCAACAGTAAAAATTGTTGCTCACTGCTATGTTTTACTCCACAGCAAAGGTTGGATGAGACTCATAATTGATTTAAATCAAGCCTCTAAGCATCAAGCACTCAGAACAAGTTTGTGCTCAGGCTTGATATAAACAAGATTCACTTCAGCACTTGGTTTCCTGCCGATTCTGATTCAGATGCAGGCCAGTATGACCTGACAAGGAGCTCAAAAACAGAGCAATGAATGCAAGAGTTTGGAGATCTACATGCTGCCTACGCCAGAAACCACATGTTCCCATCTTTGCATATGATCCAATATGATGACATTGGGCCATCAACTGGGGTGTCATCACAATGGTCTCCAATAACACAGAAGTCCGACAGCTACTGAAGTCAGCAGCCTGCAAGTCATTTTTATTTTATTCACTCATGCAATTTGGCTTTCTGTCTAGGCCAGTGTTTATTGCCCATCCATAATTGCTCAGAGGGTAGTTGAGAATCAACCACATTGCCGTGAGTCTGGAGTGACATATAGGCCAGACCAAGTAAGGATGACAGATTTCCTTCCCTACACAACATTAGTGAATCAGATGGGGTTTTCACACAATTGACAATGGTTTCATGATCATCAATAGACCCTTAATAAAGACCAGGTTCTTTACTGAATTCAAATTCCACATTTGCCCTGGTGGGATTTGAACCCGAAAACTGAAAGGACTACGGATGCTGGAAATCAGAAACAAAAACAGAAATTTCTGGAGAAAATCAGCAGCATCTGTGGAGTGAAAGCAGAATTTACATTTCAGGTCTAGTGATCCTTCTTCAGAACACTTCAACATACCACCATATTCCTGGCCAACATCTCTGTCTCAGGCTTGCTGCTGTGCTTCAGCAAAGCTCAGTGCAAGTTGGAAAACAGGACCTAATTTTCCATTTGGGAACTCCACAGTTTTCTGGACTCACTATTGAATTCAACAATTTTAATGCCTGAGCACCTTCCTCCATGTCTCTCCCCATCCCCGCCCCCCTCCGCCCTCCACCCCCCACCCCCAACCCAACACACGTGGACTGCTACCACACACAATTGATTGTCAACTACTATTAATCCCTATTTGCAGCTATTCATTCTCTTAGGCTGACCTTTACCCAGCCCTTAGTCTGTTTAATTGTTTTGCTTTCTCTTGGAGCTCTATCTCCACCTATCGTTTACTCCTGCCCCCCTCCCACCACCCTGTCTTCTGCATAAATATCAATCTTTTCTGAGCTACCATCAGTTCTGAAGAAGGGCTACCAAAATCAAAATGTTAACTCTGCTTTGTCTCCACAGATGCTGCCAGACCTGTTGAGTTTCTCCAGAAACGTCTGTTTTAGTTTGAGATTTATTCCTGATGAAGGGCTTTTGCCCGAAACGTCGATTTCGAAGCTCCTTGGATGCTGCCTGAACTGCTGTGCTCTTCCAGCACCACTAATCCAGAATCTGGTTTCCAGCATCTGCAGTCATTGTTTTTACCTCTGCCCAGAATATTAGCTGAGTTTCTGGATTAATAGTTTAGCAATAATGCCACTAGGTCTTTGCCTTCCCTATTGCATAACTGTTTGCTTTATTGTGTAAAACCAATTGCTGCCAGGTAATTGTTGTAGGTGTTCAAACCTTCTAAACTGACTCAAAAAGCCTATTCAGTTAACGGTAATAGAGAATGAACTAATAGTGAGTCACAACAAGAAGAACTTTTCTTAACAGCAACATGTAGTTTATTGCATAATTTAAAAAAGGCATAATTATTAATATTACCAAGAGCCGGTGATAATACATCTAATCCCACTGGGATGGAAAGATTGTCCTTTTCCTTTTAGGAATTCGCTCTGATTCTTCCTGCTTTCTGCTTCCAGTGCCATTTAAATAGATTTCCCAAAGTCAAACCTTCCCTGGACTGAAATAATTCTGAAAAGGACTTATCCAATTCCAACAACAATCTGCCTCTTGCAAATTTTGTTTTAAAATTTTCATTGTGTCTGTTTTACACTAAGCTTTGTAGGTCATTGATGAAATTATCTGTCATTCCTTTTAATGCTAAACTCTTCAACTAAACTTGTTTTTTTTCAACAATTTTGCTTGTATTTAGGATTGAAGTAAATATTAAAAGCTGTTAAAAACTTTTCAGAAGTGTCTGTGCCTTCTTTTATATCACAATGATTTAGAATATAGAACATAGAACATAGAAAAATACAGCGCAGTACAGGCCCTTTGGCCCTCGATGTTGCGCCGATCCAAGCCCACCTAACCTACACTAGCCCACTATCCTCCATATGCCTATCCAATGCCCGTTTAAATGCCCATAAAGAGGGAGAGTCCACCACTGCTACTGGCAGGGCATTCCATGAATTCAAGGCTCGCTGAGTAAAGAATCTATCCCTAACATCTGTCCTATACCTACCACCCCTTAATTTAAAGCTATTTATTTACAACCTATTGAGCACAATAATATATTTATCAATTCAGCTTGAAATTCACCATATCATTTTTAAGTGTTGTGAAATCTTTGGAACTCCATGATGTTAAACCTGTTTTCTGTTTGCTCCATCTCTGAAATTCAATCTTTGAGATATTATTATTTTGCCTCCCAGTTTTACTCAATGTGATTATTTATTCTTAATACTTTAAGGCTGATTTAAATTTGTCGAATCATAATGTTGTTTGAAACCTGCCAGCTTTTAAGCATTTGATTTTTTTTTCCATATTTCACTGCCGTTTCAGCATTTCTTCAAGCTTCTAAGCTCCTTATTATAGATATGCTGATACAAGGCTTCAATTTTTATTTATTTTAAGTTTTAACGTCTGTTAAGTGGCACTCTGCATAACTGTACTACTTGCTGGGGGCTTTCCTGTATTTTTTGCAATTAAAATTGTGAATTCTGTCTCTTATTTGTAAAATGAAGTTTTTCCCACCTTCTGCAACCAAGATAGTTTTCCCATTTGTTCCTGGGAAAAAAACACACTTTCCCACCTTTCAAGGCCTAATACATAATGTATGACCATCTCCAATTTTTCAAGTAAACTTCCATGGCTACTGCCTTAGTAAACCTTCCCAATAATCCATGCTTTTTAAATTATGTATTATCGATGTCAGCAGCACTGCGTACTATCCATACGATAGTATTGCAGAAATTAGCAAAGATTCTTCGACAGCACCTTCCAAACATATGACCACTTACATGGAGGAGGATGAGTACAGCAAGTACATGGGAACACTACCACTTGCAAGTTCCCCTTCAAGCTACTCACTATCATGATTTGAAAATATGTTGCTCTTCCTTCTGTGTCACTGGCTCAAATTCCTGGAATTCCCTCCCTAATTGTGCTGTGGGTTTACTGACAGCACATGGACTGCAAAGGTTAATGAAAGCAGCTCACCACCACTCTCTTAACAGCAACTAGCATTGGGCAATAAATGCTGGCCAGCCAGTGACATTTGAATCCCATGTGTGAGTCAAAAAATGTCATAAGAACTTACTATGCTGTGGCATTTATAATCGGGGTGAGACACTAGCCCTGATACTAACTGCAAGCTTGGTGGAAAACAATAGGAAGGGTTTGGTGTTGGCAAACAAGCTACAATTTGCTGTTTTTCTTCTGGGTGACTATGAATTGCTCATAATACATTTTACTTGGTGGGAATAAAAGCGAAGATAAAGCAGGCTGTGCACCTCAGGATCAATTTCCCACATCTCACTGAAAAATATAAAATGCACACCAAATTCTGCCTCACGTTGAAACAGCTGAATCTTTCCATCCTGTTTCCTGTCACCTTCTACATAACGCACTTCCATCTTTTCCATTCTACTCATAATCTTCTCCCTGCTTCAAAAACTTATATTGTTGAGCAATGTATTCTGTAGCATTTTGGCATAGCACATGACTGTGATAACTATTCCTGATTATCCCTCAGATATTCTAAACACCAAACTCAGATTATAGCAGTCAGTCTCACTAGACTATTGAATTTGAATTGAGAGAGCTGAATCTCTCATGACAGCAATAGATTAGACTGTTCTAATGATTACATAGTCTTCTTTACTCTCATCACTGTATTTGTAAATGGGATTTTTATGTTATTTGAATGCCTATGATTGTTGTAAATGATTATTATGACAATAAAATCTGCTTCACTTTTCTAGGGTCTAGCTATCTTGCAGTTTTAAACTATTAAAAGAAATTGTGGTTGTGAGGAAATTCTGTGTGATTTCTACAAAATAAATCTTGAAAAGCTAGATTACATTTTTTTTTCCGAAAGGACCTTAAATACAGCTGGTTGTGAATTGTTCCAACATCACCGTCATCTTCCTTGAATACATTTACTTAAAATAGCTGAAATAATTATTCCAAGGCTGAAATATGTAAAACAGAATGATATGGTTTTACTTCTGATTATATCAAAATTCAAGCCAATCAAAGACAACACAAAGCATTTTAAAATAGAATATTTTTACAGAATGAGTTCAAACAACATTACTCAGGTTTGTATTAAAGTCTCATTGTATTTAATTACTATGATTTTGTAGAAGCTAGTTTGAGCTGGTTTGGTTGGACATTGTATTAAAATTTAGCGTTATTACTTGTTAGAAATAAGGCTTCTTCCTGCTTACTTGGAAACCAGATTAACTTGCTATTTCAGTACAATTGGCCTAGACACAATAAATCCAAAGCTATGACCTGTGGATGTGGAGCCAGATCATGTTCCAGCTGGCATGAGAGAGCAGCCAACCAGTAGGTGATAGTTTCACTAATGGGTTATCTTCAGGAATCAACTCATATTTAATAGAAGCACTGGAGAGAGATGGAATGAAGGCAGAACTCCCGTAGTTTCTCCATACTGCTGAGAACAAGTAGCATTGACATTGATGGAGTTCAAATCTCAATAGTTGTGTTAAGCCAAATTGAGTGGAAAGGGTGGGGGATGATACCCAGTCTAACCTAATTTAAGGTGCTTCAGTGAGACCTTTTAATGGAGGAGAGGTTTCTTCTCTTACTGCTGAAAGGACTTTAATAAGGATCGAGTTTCCAGTCAGGTATTGCTGGTGTACTTATTGCTCTCTCTCTGCTTTCAGACTGTTAGATGACACCTGCTAACAACAGATTGGTTTGGCAGATTTCAGTGTATGATGTTGATTTTTTTTCTTCACCATCTGTCCAGATGAAGGTGTTGTGCAGGTCAGTGTATGTTGGCAGGCTAATGATGAGCTTTAAATAAAGACAACTACTCAGCTGTCCTTAAATACACATATATATATTCAAATAACAATTAACGGACTTTTCTGCTTTTGATGTTGAATGTGTTTTAAACATAGGTTTTCAGTTTAACCCTATCACTGCTACTTGTCGTGTCCAGTACAAAAAAAGAAGCAACATTATCCATGGAAATGACTTGCGGGGGGAACGGGGTGGAAGAGACCATCTGTACAGCTGTAATACAGGAAATTCAAACGCTCTGAGGCAACTCAAGCAGGGTTCCTTAATTTATGCTATTCTTGGGCTAAATGGAGGCTTATGCTTTACGTAATGGTGCAGTACAACCATTCCAATCCTCAAAAGATTTGGTGCAGGCAAAAGTCACAATAAAATGGCAGATGGCCATATTTGCCACTAATGAGCTTACATGAAATATCTGCTTTTATAATCTATCATTTATTCCCTCATTTGTTAATTAATTCATCATGGGCCATTAAGTTTTCTTTCATGCCATCTTAAATTTATATCCTTAAAATAACAGGACCTGGTCCAAGTCTCTAACCTTTTGATTCTTATGCGCAAAAATATTTTTTCACTCATTTTTGATGCTGAGAAAACATTGTGGAAGATTTCAAGTGTTAGAATAGAAATTTTCTTCAGAAGTGATAATTATTATTTGTTCAACTGGTGTTGCTTATATTTAGACAGCCAAAGACTGATAGCTAGAATTCAGCAGAAGAGACAAATGAATAAGTATCATGGTCTGCAATGTAAAAATACATGTGAGTGTTTATTTTAACTCATAACATTTTTACTTATCAGAAATGAAGAAAGGAATTGTTGCTAGGTTACAGAAACTGTACTTTTCTTTGGCAATGGACAGCCTTACTGATGTCAGCTTGTGTGGTGAATTGTCACTAATCTTTGGCTGATATGGAGTAATTGAAATGTAGTCCACCAAATATTTACCACCAATCTAATGCATTTTCTCTATAGACTTGTAGCTGCAGTCTGGAAATTACAGCTGCAATGTCTGACACACAAGTATTTAACCTGTGTTTTTCACATGTCTCTGTTAATTTTAAATGGGTTAAATAGCAGAGGTATTCAGAATTTGTCTGTGGGAATTCTCCACAGCAATTTCTCAGCATATGGGGTATTCACTGATCTCCTGGAAAAACAATTATACCAACAAGCATCAAACCTGAATTCAAAACCACGTTTCAAATGCTAGTTCACTCCAAAATACTTGAATTTCACATCACTTCCAGTTGCATAACTTTAACTGAGCATTCTTTCCTATTCTTGTGTCAGTCATTCAACAATCTTGAGCCAATTTAATGGTCAGTTTCTCCATAACAACAAAAGAATGCTATCCAAGAGGTGTGGATATTTCATCAACAGAGGGTAGAATTTTATTTGCTAATTACTCAGTGTTGGGCAATACGTCATCTGCCATTTTACAATGGGACACTCCATGCCAAAAGTACATTGGGACCAAAGGCATAATACAAAAACATAAGAACTCAGAGCAGGAATAGGCACTTCCACCTTCAAGTCTGCTCCACTCCAATTAGAATATCCTTACTATCATGTACTGAAGTACAGGCATACAAGGAAAAGTTTAGAATGTTGCTCCATATGGCATCATCTTAGGTACAAAGTACCGAGATACAGATCTTAGATATAAAATACAGAAATAAAGGGAAAATACGAGGAAAAAGAGTTACTTTACTTACAGTAATTCATAGTATAAGTTAAAAAGATAAACATTATGGTCTTTCCATAAAAGGACTGCAGTCGATCAGCGCAGGAGCTTCCACATATGGCCTGACCAGGCTCACAAGCTGTTGGCCGACCACACCAGTCCCCAGTCCAATAACCACCCCCATTCCATTCAGGCCTCTAGTCTGCTGGCCATCCCTGCTCTGCTTGGGACCCATAGGCCATCCCAGCTCCACTCAGGCCTCCAGCCCACTCCACTCCTTGCCTCTAGCCCACTCTCCCTCAGGAGAAAACACCAACAGGGAAAGCAGTTTGGTGCATCACAATTGTTTCTCAAAACAGAGACCTGTGACCAGTAGCGTTCCACAGGGATCTGTGCTTGGACCACTGTTGTTTGCGATATACATAAATGATTTTGAGGAAGGTGTATGTTGCCTCGTTAGCAAGTTTGCAGATGACACTAAGATTGTCAGAGTAGCAGATAGTGAAGGGGACTGTCACAAAATACAGCAGAATACAGATAGATTGGAGAGTTGGTCAGCGAAATGGCAGATAGAATTCAATCCAGACAATGCGAGGTGATGCATTTTAGAAGCTCCAATTCAAGAGCGAACTATTACAGTAAATTGAAATGTCCTGAGGAAAATTAATGTACAGAGAGATCTGGGTGTTCAGGACCATTGTTTCCTGAAGGTGTCAACGTAGGTCAGTAGAGTGGTCAAGAAGGCATACATTATATTTTCCTTCATTGGATGGGACATTGAGTACAAGAGTTGGCAGGTCATGCTACAATTGTATAAGACTTTGGTTCAGCCACATTTTGAATACTGTGTACAATTCTGGTCATCACATTACCAAAAGGATGCTTTGGAGAATATGCAGAGGAGGTTCACTAGGATGTTACCTGGTATGGAGGCGCAAGCTATGAAGAAAGGTTGAGTAGTTTAGGAATATTTTCATTAGGAAAACAGAGGTTGAGAGGGGACCTGATTGAGGTCTACAAAATCATAAGATGTATAAGCAGGGTGGATAGCAAGAAGCTTTTCCAAGAGTTGGGGAATCAATTACTAGGGTTCACAAGTTCAAAGTGAGAGAGGAAAAGTTTAGGGGAGATATACGTGGAAAGTTCTTTAAGCAGAGGATGGTAGGTGTCTGGAATGTGTTGCCAGTGGAGGTGGTAAAGGTGGGAACAATAGTGTCATTTAAGATGTATCTAAACAAATACGTAGATAAGCTGGAAGCAAAGGGATAAGGTGGCACAGTGGTTAGCACTGCTGCCTCACAGCGCCAGAGACCTGGGTTCAATTCCCACCTCAGGCAACTGTCTGTGTGGAGTTTGCACATTCTCCTCGTGTCTGCGCAGGTTTCCTCCCACAGTCCAAAAATATGCAGGTTAGGTGAATTGGCCGTGCTAAATTGCCCGTAGTGTTAGGTGACATGGTAAATGTAGGGGAATGGGTCTGGGTGGGTTACTCTTCGGAGGGTCGGTTTGGACTTGTTGGGCCGAAGGGCCTGTTTCCACATTGTAAATAATCTAATCTAAAAAAATAAGTGGCAGTTTAGGTAGAGGATCTGGATCTGCTCAGGTTTGGAGGGGTGAAGGGCCAGTTCCTGTCCTGTAATATTCTTTGTTCTTTGTATCCTACGTTGCTGCCATTTTGACCGGCCCATTATTTAATATGCTCAAGGCTTATCTCATTTCTGCCTCAACACCACTTTCCTGCTCACTCCCATAACCCCTTAAACCAATACTAACTAAAAATCTCCTGCTTAAATTAATTAAGTGTCCCATCATCCATTGCATGATGGGGAGGGAATTTCAGAGACACCTGATCCTTTGGAATAAGTAATTCCTCTTCATCTCTCTTTTATATCTGCTACCCTTTAGTCTAAAACTATGTTCTCTTGTTCTAGGCTGCTCAACATATGGAATCATCCACTCTCCATTTACTCTGTCAATCCCCTTTAGCCTCTTTTTTAGATGTCCTCCAATCCTTTTAAACTGTTGTAATTTCAATCTCTCCTCATAAGACTTTCATCGTTGGAATTAATCAAGTGAACATTCTCTGAATTGCCTCCAATGCAATTACATCCTCACTCAAGTAAGGAGAGTAAAACTGTACACAGTATTCCACATGTGATCTCACTAATACGTTTTACAATTGCAACAACACCTTACCGCTTTCATACTCCATTCCATTAGCACTAGTTGTCAAAATTTCACTTGTCTTCCTTATTACCAGTTACATCTGCACACTGGCTTTCTGCGGTTCATACACAAGTTAAGAACAAACATGACAACTATTGCCTAGATTGAAGTAAGCAAGTGTTCCTTGCCTTTTCATTGAAATTTGTAAATAACGGTATAGCAGTCGAAGTACTTGAATTCAAAAATTGATGCCTGCATGTTTAGTGTAAGCACTCTAAAACTTGCTGAGAAATGTCATGACCTGAAAACTCAGAAAGCATTCTGACAATGATGTTGAAAGAGATTTCTATCATTAATATAACCTCTGAATAGATGTTATTGACTGTTTTGGCTGAGTTTGGAATGTTGTTCATCCCAAGTAGCTGATGACAGACTGCAGTTGTCACTTAGGACATGCCATAGGACTGGGACTGTTGCTGGTTTAGCCACTGAGGCTTTTACACCACAGGGAACAGCAACAGTGAGCGTGGCAACACAGACCTGCAGAGAGTTAAACCAGTGGGCAAAGGAGGCAAAGCATAAGAAGCATTCAAAGTATGTGGGTGTTTTGCAACAGGATGTCTCACCTCAACATGATAAAGGTGCAGAGTATGAGGAGGCAGTATGTCGTCAGGCAGTGAGTCATTGACCTATGTCACCAGCAGGGTTAGGAAAAACCAAACACTAGGACACACAGTGACTCTGAAGAAGAAGCTGGCTTTCAGTATTACAGGTTCATTCTATGCTGCAACAGGAGAAATAAACAATATCTGTCGGTTTGTGGTTCATACAGTCATTGAGCAAATTACAATTCTCTCTTTGCAAGATCATGTTTGTATGGATAGAACTGTCAGATTTTCTTATTTAGCTGGCCTTACCCAGGATCACACAGATTGCCCTGCATTCTCCACTTCAAGAAGCTGCCATGTTTTGTAACAGGTAGAAAATGTCATGTGACCAACGGTATAAATAATTTAGGACAGCATCCAGTTTTTTAGAAGTTGTCTGGATTATTTCTTACCATGTTAATGAAATTCAAGGCACAGAAAAAAAATTAAATCATTTAAAAAGAAACAAGAAAATATAACTTTGTATACTGCATAAAAATGGCACAATGCCAATAAGTCATGCCTGGAATTAAAAGCTTGTCTCATGTAGTGGTGAATGAAACTATCACCAATTGTAAAACCCATGTGGTTCAATAATCTCCATTAGGGAAAAAAAATCCTTCTATCTTCACCTGGTCTAGTCAATGTGTGAGTCCAGATCCATAGCAAAGTGGTTGACTCTTTACTGCTCTCTGAAATAGCCTAGAAGGCATTCAGGTCAAGGGTTATTGGTGATGGCCACCAACTGCTGACCTTGCTAGCAATACTCTCATCTCATATTCTTTTCATTTCCTGTAACATGGTTTGCATTACATTGTAAAGTCAGCTGATGAAAATATCACAAGATGGCGAGCTACTTTTGGATAAAGAATGTCATTTGGGCCATGTCAGTTCACCTACCCATGGGTTATGGCCCAGCAGTGCTGTGAACCAGGCCTAAGGGAAAGCCCCTTAGATCTCACCCAATTTGGGGAAAATCAAAAATGGCAATAAGGACCTTTTGGACCAATATTTATGATTTAACATTTTAAAATAAGACTAAAATTCATATAGATGCAAATCATTAAGAAATAAAGAGTTTATTTCCTTCAAGGCCAGACCTCCCATTAGAAACAAAAAAAAATGATTTTCTTGTTTTTCAACTTACTGCTAACAGTTTCAGTTCTCCAACATCTCTGGTCGTTTTTTTTTCACAATTTGCTAGCATTTGAAGTAACGTTCTCAAACTTGGCGAGATAGAAATTTCAACTTAAAAATGTGTTGCTGGAAAAGCGCAGCAGATCAGGCAGCATCAAAGGAGAAGGAGAATCGACGTTTCGGGCATAAGCCCTTCTTCAGGAATGAGGAGGATGTGCCAAGCAGGCTGAGATAAAAGGTAGGGAGGAGGGACTTGGGGGAGGGGTGTTGGGAATGCGATAGGTGGAAGGAGATTAAGGTGAGGGTGATAGGCCGGAGAGGGGGTGGGGGCAGAGAGGTCGGGAAGAGGGTTGCAGGTCAAGAAGGCGGTGCTGAGTCTGAGGGTTGGGACTGAGAAAAGGTGGAGGGAGGGGAAATGAGGAAGCTGGAGAAATCTGTACTCATTCCTTGTGGTTGGAGGGTTCCTAGGCGGAGGATGAATCACTCTTCCTCCAGGCGTCGTGTTGCCATGGTCTGACGATGGAGGAGGCCAAGGACCTGCATGTCATTGGCGGAATGGGAGGGGGAGTTAAAGTGTTCAGCCACAGGGCGGTTGGGTTGGTTAGTGCGGGTATCCCAGAGGTGTTCTCTGAAATGTTCGGCAAGTAGGCGGTCTGTCTCCCCAATGTATAGGAGGCCACATCGGGTGCAGCGGATACAGTAAATGATGTGTGTGGAGGTGCAGGTGAATTTCTGATGGAGATTGAAGGATCCCTTGGGGCCTTGGAGTGAAGTGAGGGGGGAGGTGCAGGGGCAAGTTTTGCACTTTTTGTGGTTGCAGGGGAAGGTGCCGGGAGTGGAGGTTGGGTTGGTGTGGGGTGTGGATCTGACAAGGGAGTCGCGGAGGGAGTGATCTTTCCAGAACGCTGATAGGGGTGGGGAGGGAAATATATCCTTGGTAGTGGGGTCTGTTTGGAGGTGGGGGAAATGACGAAGGAGGTGGAGGAAATGACAACTTCTCCGCCCCCACCCCTTCTCCGGCCTATCACCCTCACCTTAATCTCCTTCCACCTATCGCATTCCCAACGCCCGTCCCCCAAGTCCCTCCTCCCTACCTTTTATCTTAGCCTGCTTGGCACACCGTCCTCATTCCTGAAGAAGGGCTTATGCCCGAAACGTCGATTCTCCTTCTCCTTTGATGCTGCCTGACCTGCTGCGCTTTTCCAGCAACACATTTTTAAGCTCTGATCCCCAGCATCTGCAGTCCTCACTTTTGCCGAGATAGAAATTTCAGTCTGGTTAAAAAAAATACTGAGAAATTCACTTTCTGCTGTCTGGTCTTTCAGTGGCTTTTGTGGAATTGGGTCATTTAAAACAGGATAAATGTGTGAAAGAGATGCAGAGTGTAGTTCCCTATTAGCTCACCAAATTAAAGCAGTGTACAAAACTTTAACTCGCCGACTGATAAAGTTTTTCTCCTGGTAGATTTGATTTTCTTGTATTCTCCAGAACTTGATCAATCCCATGTCTGCACAGGCACATAGGTTCATGACCAACACTTAACATGCAACTTATTTCAGTGGGGCTTTTTCAAATATTGGAGGAAGTTGAGCCACCCACTGGTATCAGCCTCCTCCTGATAAGTGGATAATAAAGTGCTTTAATAAGTGCTACAGCATAACAGTATTACAAGACAGTTTGCATTCTGGATAATAGTGATGTTCGTTCCTGATGACTTAGCAAATAAACCCATCTTCAAGGCACTAATTTCATGGCAGAAGGAAGCACAAACAAACTTTGTACTATAATTCTGGTGAGGAAAAGCATGTATAAGTATGACGAAGAGCCACACAGAGGAAAGACAAATGACAGGCATAGAGTAACAGATGCCTTTGAGTGTATTACAAGGTAATGTTTTACAAGATAGTAATGTGATATTGGGGGTTCAGACAATGTCAAAAATTGAAAGACCAGAGTTTGGTAAAACTGATTAACACACATAAAACAATGTGCAGGCAAAGTGTTTCTTTTTGAGAGGGTGAAAAGATTAAGATTAAATGTATTAATTGCTCAACCACGTTAGCTGTGTTACAGAAGCTTATTGATGCATAACCTAACTTGTACAGCACCAGTTGTTGTTTTGTATGTGCCAGAACAATTCATGCGTGGAGTTTAGTTACAAAGACAATACTGAGACAAGCTTTCTATCTGATTTCAGTAGTTACCTGTTCAATGCCTCATAAAGTATTATACAAAAACTAGAACTGAACTGATAAGTTTGTAAAATGAAATCTAACTTGTCTTTGTACTATCACTTTACATTGATGTTATATTGCAATGAAAGCTGGAGATAATAAGCATTATTGACAAATAAATAAATTAATGCAAAGAAAAACTGTTATTTAATTTGGGGTGTTACTTAGTTTTATTTCATAAATATGTTTTAAGTGATTTTTAATGAGAGGTTAAAAAAGGAACAATTCAAAATGCAGAAGAAAATGAATGAGAAAAGAGATGCATAACAGGCATGGATAGAGAGAGAAAGAAACTTAGACTGAATATCATTAGGACAAATGATTTGGCGCAGCATGAGTCTCACAGCAAATCCAGCACATTCTGCACCCATTGTGAGTAACATGCTTTGCTGGAATATTATACAAAAAGCCCTAAGACGCAGTGAAATAACAATTGCAGCTGATCCGAGTGATCATAAATCATCTGCCTCAGCAAATCACTTGTCTTAAATATCATTAATGTAGGAATCAGCAGACCACAGGATGGCATACATGAAGGACAAAAAGTTAAACTGACAGCATTTGTGACCTATCTCCACAGAATGATTTGTGGTGATGCACAGTTAGATTTATAATACATCACAAAAAATTGCAGCTTCCTGGATCACAGACATTCTTGTTGAACTTCCAAGCAAATCAGGTTCTGGATAGATGCTGAATGACAATCTATTTTCTCTGCTCTCTCATAGCAAGTCTTAACCAGCTGTCTGAAAGTCTGTACATGAAGCTCAAAGAAACATACCTGCAGACAGCCAAGGACATGCCCTCAAAACAGAAAATTCTACCCATTTACCTTAAAAGAGGAAGTATCTGAGTGTTTGATAACATTGGGAACTAAAAAGGAAATGAAGCATATATTTAAAATAATCAAAATAATGTCACAGAACGGAACATGATAAGATACGTTCAGGTGACTTCAGAAACTGTGAAGCTAAAATCTGAAACATATCTGTTAATGAAATCAAATGAAAGACTTCAGGATTAAAAAAAATGTTCTAAACAACAATGCTTTGCAGCCTCTTGATTTTGAAAAATTGAACAGGTTGAACTCATCCATAAGTAATACAATTCCTTAAGGATGAGTTCATTGATGTGAAAAATTCCTTCTACATGGGCATGTGAACTTGAAGGATATACTCAAGGAAGGCCAATGTTTTCAGTATTGTTTCCATGTGTTAAAAAATATCTCTCATATTGCAGGAAAAGTCACTTTCCAGAAGTTTCCATGACCACCATCATCTGATTATCCGCTGCAGGAACCTGCTTTCCTGACAAAACTCAATCTGAGGTGTGAAAAAGGATGCTAGGCAATACAGGTATGGACCTGCATAATCACGCCATCAGACAGAATATTGCACTTAATCTTAACAGCTTTTATGAGTGTTCAGAAAAGATGGGATCCAGGTTTTATAATTGAACAGGGAGATATTAAATAGACTAGTATGCATAATAGGTTAAGAATCTGTACTTGTCTTGTTTGAGGTTGTATAATGTTTCAGCTTCAGATGTAACCTTAGTCATGCTCAATGACTTATTGATCTGGACTTTGGAGCAGGTGTAAGCTGATCACCAATACCTCATTCAAATTTATGCTGAATGATTTGTGTCAAAAAATTAACATAGCATTGCAGCATTAAATGCACAATTTTGGATTTATCCAATTAATTTAAAAAGTGATTGAAAAAGTAATTAAGAGATCATGCAAAAAAAAATTTATTGACACTTATAGTTCATAAAAAATACTGGCAACTTAAAAAGATGATTTTTTATCATTTTAAGCAATTGCTTACATTATGTTTCAAAGATGAATATGACAGTACTGCAATTTACCTGAAATGTACATATAACAGTACATAGGGAATGCATTGTAAACTGTAGTGTTAATAATTAATGTCTTGAATGGACTGTTAAATACTACTTACTGTAAACTGAGTGCTAACAATTTACAAAGATTAAGTCAAGTAATTCAGTTTACAAATAAATCAGAAGAAGGTTGGTGCAGATGGAAGGGGTAAGTTGGAACCTATCTGCTCCTTTGTTTGTCCGAACTGCAACGTTTTTACAATGAAAACTGGGTTAACAAAGTTAACTAACAATTCAAAGTAAAGCAGGTAGCAAACAAAATGAAATAATTAAAAGAAAGACCATCAGTGTCATTGAAGCTGATACATAATAGATAGGCTAGGAGTACACTGTCTGCCATGCCTATGGCCATATTTTGCTGATCCTATTCTTGATAGCCCAGTATATTCATCAGCTTAGCCTTGCCTGATTGTGCTCTGTTCACCTGAATCTCGATGTGGCTATATAGCTTGTGTAATTTATCTGAGAATGCAGCAACAGTTGAAACATATACAGTGGTGACTCACAACTCCATCTCTCCACCACCTCGCTCACCCTTCCACTGTTTCTGTTTTACTGGAATGCTTGTCTGGCATTTAGTATTGAAAAAAAAACAGAGGTTTCCTTTTGTGGGGAAATGGTAGTGTCTCTACCTCTGGGTCAGAAGTCCCAGTTCAAGACATACCTGCCCAGAAGTGCATTATAAAATGTCCAAACGGGTTGATTCAAAACAAAGTTAACAAGTCTGTAGTTACTGGGTGGAATTTATTAATGGTGATGTGGGCTCTGCCAACTGATTGGAGAATTGGGGAATAGCTGGGAGACCTACGTTGCCTTTACCTGGAAGCTTATCGTTATTCTGATTTAAACAGGTATTTAGCTGGACAGGTTGGGCCTTCCGCTGAATGAAGATCCCGGTAGAGCAGAAATACCACTGCTAAGAATTGTTGGCTAACCAAAAGAGTGCTGATGAATCTCACTCACAGTGAGTTGCAAGGAAGGGGAGGCAGCTACTGAAGAAGCAGTAATTGATGGCCTGATCAAGAGTGTGGCTTCCGATGGGTTCTCTTCTTCCTGAGACTGAGTTCCAAAAATTGAGTGAAGCTGAAAAGGTTGACTTTACATCCTCTCCAGATAACAGGTCCTTGCCCAATGTTAGTTAAATATCATTAGCAGCATAAGAGGCCCTTATGCAGTCAACTAAATACCTCAAATAGTGCCTAGACAGAAGGCTTCTTGCTCCAGACTTAATCAGAGAGACGTAGAAAAGCAGTGAGATGGACAGTCTGATCCCTCTTGCCTCCTGACATAGCCAACCCTGACCTTCAAACCTGCCTCCAAAGGATCATTAAATTCCATCCATTGACTCCATGATATAACACTGAGGCCTGTTGTTAGACACAACTTTCAGCTTGTTAAACATTTTCAATCTCTTTCAAATACCTTTGAACTTGTGCCGAGATGAATTGAGCTAACATGGAGCATCTCAAAAGGACATGCCTAATTTTAGCTGACTTGAATGACCAGAGCAATCTGTATTTCAGATGAGTTATTAAAATTGATGGTGTGGCATCCTCCAGTGTGAAGTCAGGAATTTTATCATCTCTTTTGATGTTTAGAATACAGTAAAAACAACAAGTGCAAAGACATTTAGCCTTTTTTCATGCCTGACAAGAAAAATAGGTCTTTACACACATAAACATTGCATATTATGAAAAGTGTTATATCATTTCCAAGACTGTTGTCCTTGCATCATAAACTACCTTGGGCCAATGGGAACATATGAATTGGAGCAGGGGTGGGCTATTTAAACCCTTGAGGATCTCCTGTCACTCTTTTCTTATCGCAAGGATGGACAGTAGATGTGACATTGCAAACATCGCCCACATTCAGTGATAGTGAACAAATCAGTGTCCAAATGTCTCAACAATCTCTTTTAAGTTAAACTTACTTATTGTATTTAAAGCAAAATGCATAAAACATGGCACAGTTACAGGTTAGAAATTGCATTCAAGATAAGAAATTTGGGGTAGATACTTGAAATTAAATAATTAACTCATTATTTTGGGCACTATGATTTTTTTAAAGAATAGAATTTTCTTCCATGATGTGAACTTAGAAGTTACCTCTGAAGCTTGAAAGGACCCTGGGGACAAAAGATGATTTCAGATTCCCCTCTAAGTTATTCAATAAATAAATAAATGGATAGATAGATAGTTATTTCTGAGTGGGTTTCTCCGGGTCTCCGGTTTCCTTCCACAATCCAAAGATGTGCAGGTTAGGTGAATTGGCCATGCTAAATTGTGTAGGGATGTGTAGGTTAAGTGCATTAGTCAGGGGTAAATACAGAGTAGGGGAATGGGTCTAGGTGGGTTACTCTTCAGAGCGTCAGTGTGGACTTGCTGGGCCGAAGGACCTGTTTCCAGATTGTAGGCATTCTATGATTCAGTCACTAAACCAAGATATTGATGGTATAATAAACCAACCTATCATGAAAACGAATGACATAAACTTGTTCCACAACGAGTAGCCTGTTAGGAATAGTAGCATAGCAAATTCATTCTCGACTTAACTCTAGTCACTTACCAAATGCAGCAGAATTCATATTCGCTTTGAAAAGAATCAACGGTTAATTAAAGGTACATGTTGTATGGCGTGAATGTGTTCACTACTTATGAAATTACCAATCTCCTCTTTTCCTCATATCAACTGAGGTTGAACTGTGATTTACTGTCGAAAGACTTTATTAAGGATCTTAACAAAAAGAACATCTGAAGGGATGGCTCCTTGTATTATAATTCCCCCTTTGCTTCAGACATGTTCTTGAACAGTGGGACATCTTATTATTACATTTGTACAATGAATCGCCAGTCTTTACTGCAAATAGTAAATTAATGATAACATAATTCAGCTCTGTAATTTCCCACCTCCAGCCAAACCATAGATATTTTTGTCAGTTGTTAATTACTGTCATATGGCTCTGACACATTTTTTTAAATGACACAAACTGAAAGGTTTGAAATCGGCTCCCACAGCGCTGTCTTCAGACACCTGGTGCGGCGGCAAAGGTTCCTCAGGAAGGCAGAAGATAAAATGAATAACAAACAACATGGACTGAGACAGGCTAAGATGAAAGAGATCTAATCAGAATCATTTGCACCTTGATCACACAATACTCTGCTGTTAATTTTTTTTGAGACATAGGCCAAACAAAAAGCAATGAGATCCAGAGAGCAGAAAACCCTATGAGGAGCTGTATCTGTGCATTTAAAAGTGATCCTTCTGGTCTATGAATTATAGATAACATTTATGTTATGAAATGGCCTGGGGAAACACTGAATAACATCCAATGAATACAATGGCATGCAGGAATATTTGGGGCTTAGTAACATGCCATTGTAATAGCATATATCTTTGACTGTGTGAGCCAGCACTGGTGGATATAGTTATGTAGAAAGGGAGTACCCAAGAGAAATGCAGAACATAAACCTAAGATTTTACAGGTTTCACAACAATTTCATAGCAAAAGCTGAAAATAGAAAGCTGATCATGAATATGGAAAATACTCCATGACGATCCAATCATAATTTAACTAATGATAATGGGATCACATGAAATACTGTCCACGTCCTATAGCTTCTTATATTAGATACAAAAGTCTTTAGGCAGAGATCGCATTCTGGGATGGAAATCATATCAATTTTGGTTAATGGTTATACTTATTGTGTTGATGAACATATATCATTCAAGAATCTGTGCTGAAGTAAGTTTACTAATTTTCCTGTACTGAACTAAGATTATTTCTTTACTATCATTATATAACAGCATTATAGTCAAAATTAGTGTGAACATCAGGAAATTGATTTGGAGATGCCAAAGCCGGCTGGGGTGTACAAAGTTAAAAATTGCACAACCCCAGGTTTTGGTCCAACAGGTTTAATTGGAAGCACTAGCTTTCGGAGCACTACTCCTTCATCAGGTGGTTGTTCTAAGCTGGTTACAATTACCTTGTTTCATATACTGTGTGCATTTAAGTTCAACACCCTCGGTATTGTGTTGACTGCCGCTTTCTCATAGTTGTCCCTTATCTGCTATGCCTGAAGTTAGATTCCTCAGTCTTCCCATGGTTACAATTAATTCATTTGTAGTTGACTTGAGGCAAGTGGAACGCACTTTTCAAAGTGTACAGTCTTCCTAATGTCCAAAATTGTAGGCAAGACAAATATAAGTATACAACCAAATCAAAGTGCACTGACTGCCATATTGAATGTGGACAAATGTAACCTGTGCAAAATCCAGATCTTCAACACTCATTTCCTTTTTGCTATGAATGCCCATGAAGTTGCAAAATTATGTCTTGGATGTGCACACATTTCTGTTGCAAGTGGCACCAGAGTCCATATTGGTGAGGGAATCAACGTTGCAGTTATCATTCACCAGAAGTAAGCAAAGTTATCAGACTGTGCACTGTTAATCAGTGAGTGATACTAATTTAATGCTAACACTGCTATCTTGGAGCTCAATACTCCTTCAACGATCCAGCCAACACCTTCGCTTATCACACAAAGCTGAACACCTCTTCACCAGCAGTAAGAATGCCCCACGGGTACTGGGTTTTCCTCAATTACAAATGTATCAAACATGGTAAATACAAGCAACATGGAAGAATGATTGACTGAAATCTGCAAAATCAAACTGCAAAAAGCTTCTTATTTTAAATTATTAAAGCTGGAGAAGTCATTACAACTTCCCATCAACTTGATATGCCGTTGAAGGAAATTAATACAATGTTAGGGGAAACAATGTTTTTGGTCAACTAACTAAAACTTATAAAGCTATTGTGTTTGGACAAAAAGGAATTTTAGCAAGAAGTGGCATGGTGGAGGAAGGAGAGGAGAGTACATTACAGACTCTGCCACAACAGATGGAGTTCTCTTCATCTGATGAGTCAGTGGAGTCCAGGACAGAAATTTCTTTCTTCCTGAATGCTCCCTTAGTTGCAACAATCAAACTTTCATATTGACTGCTACATTTCCATTTGGGCTATACATGAGAGAGAAGAGTCATACAGGAGTTGCCTTGGGGGAGAACAGCTCTCAGAGGATGGCCCTGTGGCCCGAGCAATTGTTGGAGCAATTCTCTTATTTAATAAGCCAGTATGTGAGTCTTCTGCTATTTCACAAGGACATCCTCACTGAAATCTCTCATCTGGCACATATAAATACAACTTTACAGAATGATGAGGACTGCATTACGAGGACAGGTACTCTGGATTCTGAGCATTTATCCATCATACTCTCTCCAAGCTGTCATGTCTGTGATACCTACAACATTATACCAGCCAATTTCAATCTACACTACAAGCTCATTACCTTGTTTCATGTATTGTGTACATTTAAGTACAACACTCTCAGTACTGTGTTGACTGTCCCCTTCTCACAGTTGTCCCCTTATCTGCTGTGCCTTAAATTAGATTTCTCAGTCTTCCCATACTCTCTATACAATTAGTTGTTCCAGAATCTTTAAAAACCTCTTTTGAGCCGTCCCCAGCTTCAACCTTGTCCATAATCTTCCACGCAACTGAACACCCCATCCTCCACCAATATTTAGATTAGATTTCCTACATTGTGGAAACAGGCCCTTAGGCCCAACCAGTCCACACCGACTCTCCGAAGAATAACCTACCCAGACCCACTACCCTCTGACTAATGCATCTATCACTATGGGCAATTTTGCATTGCCAATTCACCTGACATGCACATCTTTGGACTGTGGGAGGAAACTGGAGCACCCAGACACGGGGAAAATGTGCAAACTCCACACAGACAGATGCCCGAACTGGAATTGAACCTGGGACCCTGGTTCTTTGAGGCAGCAGTGCTAACCACTGAGCCACTGTGTCACCCTATTTAAATCCAGATTGTTAAAAATTGAATTCAAATTTCACTGTGGCAGGATTTGAACCCCAGGCCCAGAACATTACCTGGGTTTCTGGATTAATAGTGCAGTGAGAATATTACTAGGCCATTGACTCCCCATGAAACTTATGAGCACATTAAATAGAAGCATGAGAAGCCCATTTAGCCTCAAACCCGCTCCACCAATGAACAAAATCACAATTAATCTAATTGTGGCTACTTTCTTGCCTACACCCCATAAGGAGAAAGTGAGTACTGCAGAAACTAGAGATCAGAGTTGAGAGTGTGGTACTGGAAAAGCACAGCCAGTCAGGCAGCATCTGAGGAACAGGAGAATTGCTGTTTCGGGCATAAGCCCTTCATCAGGAATGAGGCTTCTGGGCCAGAGGACTGAGAGATAAATGGGAGGTAGTCTTCCTTGCAGACCAAAAACCTGTTCAACTTGCTGAAATATATTCAATAATTCAACATCTACTGTTGTCTGAGGAAGAAACTGCCAAAGATTAACAAACCTCTGAGGCAAGAAATTCCTCTCAAATCAATCTTAACTGGGACAATCCATATTCTGAAACTGTAGCCTCAGCTCCAGATTTCCTATAAGGAGACAGATCCACCGACTCCCACAGCTACCTGGATTACACCTCTTCCTACCCTACCTCTTGCAAAAATGCCATCCCGTATTCCCAATTCCTCCGCCTCCGCTGGATCTGTTCCCAGGAGGACCAGGTCAACCACAGAACACACCAGATGGCCTCCTTCTTTAGAGACCGCAAATTCCCTTCCCACATGGTTAAAGATGCCCTCCAACGCATCTCGTCCACATCCCGCACTTCCGCCCTCAGACCCCACCCCTCCAACCGTAACAAGGACAGAACGCCCCTGGTGCTCACCTTCCACCCTACAAACCTTCGCATAAACCAAATCATCCGCCGACATTTCCGCCACCTCCAAACAGACTCCACTACCAGGGATATATTTCCCTCCCCACCCCTTTCCGCCTTCTGCAAAGACCGTTCCCTCCGTGACTCCCTGGTCAGGTCCACGCCCCCAAACAACCCACCCTCCAATCCTGGCACTTTCCCCTGCCACCGCAGGAACTGTAAATCCTGCGTCCACACCTCCTCCCTCACCTCTATCCAAGGCCCTAAAGGAGCCTTCCACATCCATCAATGTTTTACTTGCACATCCACTAATATCATTTATTGTATCCGTTGCTCCCGATGCGGTCTCCTCTACACTGGGGAGACTGGGCGCCTCCTAGCAGAGCGCTTTAGGGAACATCTCCGGGACACCTGCACCAATCAACCACACTGCCCTGTGGCCCAACATTTCAACTCCCCCTCCCACTCTGCCGAGGACATGGAGGTCGTGGGCCTCCTTCACCGCTGCTCCCTCACCTCCAGACACCTGGAGGAAGAACACCTCATCTTCCTCCTCGGAACACTTCAACCCCAGGGCATCAATGTAGACTTCAACAGTTTCTTCATTTCCCCTTCCCCCACCCCACCCTAGTTCCAAACTTCCAGCTCAGTAACTGTCCCCTTGACTTGCCCGGACTTGTCCTACCTGCCTATCTCCTTTTCCACCTATCCACTCCACCCTCTCCTCCTTGACCTATCACCTTCATCCCCTCCCCCATCACCCATTGTACTCTATGCTACTTTCTCCCCACCCCCACCCTCCTCTAGCTTATCTCTCCACGCTTCAGGCTCACTGCCTTTATTCCTGATGAAGGGCTTTTGCCCGAAACGTCGATTTCGAAGCTACTTGGATGCTGCCTGAACTGCTGTGCTCTTCCAGCACCACTAATCCAGAATCTGGTCTCCAGCATCTGCAGTCATTGCTTTTACCTTCTCCATACTCAGCCAGTTAAACCCACTCATAACTTTGTGTGTTTCAGTAAGATGACCTCTCATTCTTCTAAACTCTAATGATAGAGGCAGAATGTGTTCAGTTTGTTTTCCATAAGAAAACCCTTTCATCCCAGGAGGCAGCCAAACAAACATTCTCTGAACTGCCTCCATTTTAAATACATGTCTTCATAAATAAGGAGACCAAAGTTGTAGAGTACTCAAGGTATGGTGTCAGTAATGTACTATGAGACTGTACTTTCCATTCCACTTGCAATAAAGGCCAGCATTCCATTTGCTAACCTAATGACTTGCTATATCCATGCTAATCTCCTGTGATTCTATTATGAGGACACCCAGATGTCATTCTAATGTAGCATTCTGCATGGAGTCATGCAACATGAAAAAATACCCTTCAGACCAACCAGTCCCAAACTAACTAGTCCCACCTGCCTGCATTTGGCCCATATCCCTACAAATCTTTCCTATTTATGTACTCATCCAAATGTCTTTTAAATCTTGTAATTGTACCTGGTGGCACAGCTCAGTGGTTAGCACTACTGCCTCATAGCACCAGGGACCTGGGTTTGATTCCAGCCTTAGGTGACTGTCTGTGTAGAGTTTGCACATTCTCCCTGTGTCTGTGTGGGTTTCCTCCCACAATCCTAAAGATGTGCAGATTAGGTGAATTGGCCATGCTAAATTGCCTGTAGTGTTAGGTACATTAGTCAGGGGTAAATATAGGGGAATGGGTCGAGGCAGGTTACTCTTTGGAGGGTCAATGTGAACCTTTTGGACCGAAGGGCCTGTTTCCATACTGTAGGGAATCTGATCTATCACTTCCTCTGGCAGTTCGTTCCATACACTAATCACTATGTTTAAAAATGTTGCCCCTCATCTTTTTTAAATCGTTTTTCTTTCACCTTAAAAATATGCCCCCTAATTTTGTATCCCTTGAAAAGATCTTCGCAATTCACATTATCATATTTGATAAACCTCTATGAAGGTCACCCCTCACCTCCTATGCTCCAGTGAAAGAAGTCCCAGCCTATCCAGCCTATTATTATATCTCAAAACCTCTATTCCCAGCAACATCCTGGTAAATCTCTTCTGAACCCTCTTCAAATTAATAATATCCTTCCTACAAAAGGGTGCCCAGAACTGGACACAGTACTCCAGCCTTGCCAACATTCTCTATACATTTAAATAAAGTACTACTTTTCTATTTCCTCAAGCAAAATGAATAACCTCACATTTTTCCACATGATACTACACTTACTTATATCATTTTGTAGGCTATTAGAATAGATTGCACAGTTTCTGGTAGATTGAGGGAGGTGAAAGAGTCTGTGGTCCGTTGGTCTCACCCACTTTTTCAGCATGGCAAATCAAGCATCAGCTAGTCAATTAGCAGCCATCTGCAGAACAGTCAGGCTATTAGTGCAGGGGTAGTGTGTAGGGCAGGATATTTGGTAGGGCAGTGATCAGCATATGAACTGCAAGTCAGCCCATTTAAAGATCCCCTGCCTCTCGCTGTTTCTTTATTTGTGACATCACCCTAAATATAGTGAAGAATTAAAGTCGACTACGCAGCGAAATGCTGCCACCTATGTAGCCTTGGTCCCACTTGTAGAACTTTATGTCCAGTTTTGGGCTATCTCTCCCTACCTGGTGAAAATCATTCTAAATGTTTTTTTTCATGTGTGACTGCCAGGAAGCTGAGTGCGCAAGCTAAAACTGCATTGAATTGTCTCTGTCAATCACCTACTAATTGTCTGTCTGAAAATGATTTGGGGTTCCAATTTCGATGCCTTCCAGCATTCCATCTTACTGGAGACTGGTGGGATGGTGTCAGTGTCCTGATTAGTACCATCACTTATTATAAAATATAGGCCTGTGTGACCTGTTGAAATTTTTTCACAGTTTACTTTCCTTCTTAGCTCTACAACCCAAGCAAATTTGAATGGAATATATTTAGTTCCATTCTTCCGAGTCTTCAGTATTGATTGTTACTGATTGAGCTGTGGTAACTCAACAGTTAGTGTTTATCAATGAGGAAATGATGCATATAGGAGGAATAATTAGTAACTTTGCAGATGAGACCTAAATTGAAGGTGTAGTGGACAGTGAAGAACAATGGGACCTGGATCAGATGAGCCAATGGGCCGATGACTGGCAGATGGAGTTTAAGTTAAATAAGTGTGAAGTATTTCATTTTAGTGAGGCAGATCAGGGCGGAACTTATCCAGTTAATGGGAGGATTCTGGGGAGTGACCTTGGGGTGCAAAATCATCGTTCCTTGAAGATGGAGATGCAGGTAGACAAGAAGGCATTTGGTACTCTTTCCTTTATTGATGAGTGCATTGAGTCTAGGAGTTGGGATGTCATGTTGTGGCTTTACAGGACATTGGTTAAGCCACTTTTGGAATACTGTGTGCAATTCTGGTCAACGTGCTATTTGAATGATGTTGTTAAATTGAAAGGGTTCAGAAAAGATTTACAAGCATGTTGCCAGAATTGGAGGGTTTGAGATATAGGGAGAGGCTGAATAAGCTGGAGCTATTTTCCCTGAGGCGTCATTCCTGATAAAGGGCTTATGCCTGAAACATCTGTTCTCCTGCTCCTTGAATGCTGCCTGACCTGCTGTGCTTTTCCAGCACCACGGTCTCGACTATGAGGGGTGACCTTATAAATATTTACAAAATCATGAGGAGCATGGATAGAATGACTAGTCAAGGCCTTTTTTTTTCCCAGGTTAGGAGAGTCCAGATCTAGAGGGCATGGGTTTAAGGTGAAAGCGGAAAGATTTTAAAAGGGACCTAAGGGACAACCTTTTCTACACAGAAGGTGGTATATTCATGGAATGAGCTGCCAGAAGAAGTGGTGGAGGTTGGTTCAATTACAATACTAAAAAGGTACATGATGGGTACATGAATAGCAAGGGTTTAGAGAAATATGGGCCAGATGCTGGCAAATGGGATTAGATTAATTTAGGATATCTGATCGACATGGATGAGTATGACTGAAGGGTCTGCTTCTTGTACAACTCTACGACTTATTTATCTGGAGTCTCCTTTTTCCTGTTATTCAGTCAACCTCTATCTATAATATTACATTCAAAATAATACATCAATGATAAAGAAATCAATTTTAATATTCATGGATAGTATGTACTATCAGCCCAAAAGTCCTGTGAGCATGATAGCCGAACCAACAGGTAGGAAGTTAAGATAGGATGTCAATGTGATCAGACAGCAACTGCTCTCTGGGAAGAACAAGGAAGGTACATTGCCAAGAATCTACGGATGTAATGCAGGTTAAAAAAAATCCAGGATTACAGCAGGGATTGTGAATTGAACGGTCTATTTCTGTGCTGTACATCTCTATATCTCTATGACTCTATGGCTCTGCTCTGCTTCAGTTTTGCCAAAGCTGATCAGAAAGCATTCAGCTAAAGATTCTCTGGGAATCTGAGATTAAAATGAACCAAGGTAAAAAGATTGTAAATGGTTTGGATAGTGACTGCCTCAAGGGAAGTCAGAGGAGTGGAGCTTTTGCTGCTGGCACTCCCGAAAGAGCACAAGATTTAAAAAAAAAATTGTTTGGGTTGATCAGCCCTGTTTCAATTGGTAATATTTCATCTTTTGAGCCAGAAGGTTGTGGCTTTTAAGTATTACTTTAGGATTGGAAGACAGGGAAAGAAATAAGCTGATGCTCCAATGCAGCGCTATTGGAGATGATATGTTGTAGATGAGATATTAAAACAAGGTCTGCCTGTCTTCTTGGGTGGATGCAAGGAATCCCAATCTGAAGAGTACTAAGAGTTCTAGTCCATATTTATTCCTCAATCAAAACCATAAAAAAACAGATTATTTCCTCATTATCACACTGCTTTTTGTATACATTGCTGCCCACAGATGGCCACCACATTTCTTCTAACATTAATTTCATGTCAAAATTACTTCACTGTTTGCAAAGCACTTTTACCCTTTCCAGGGGTCATGTAAGAAGCTATACAAATATAAGTCTCTTTCTTTTCTCGTAGCAAAAAGTCACTTAAACAATGCAACACTACAGAAACATTCATGGCACATTCAGGAAACCCATCTCCCACATATCCAGTTCATGTCCACTGTCAAGTGTTATCCTGGTTGATCTGCAGTATGATGTAATGTGATTCATGTATAATTTGATTCAAAGCTGAATAATAACTGAAGGAAAGGAAAAGATCATATTAAAAGTCCAAATTTAGCTTTAGCCCATTGTTGTATTCATTCAGGCTTGAGTTGCAGATTGTTTATTTGTAACACAATTTTTACTATGTGTGCACCATTACAGTGCAGTTGAAAAGATTTTCTTTGGACTTGCCTGAGGCTGTGAAACAGGAGATTCACTTCAGGATGAGCTTAAAGTGAAGCTCAGCAGTCAAAACATGAAATGGGCTGAGGAAGAGCTCCCCCTCCATGTAAACAGTGTGTGATCATGTTAACATTGGGATTGCAGGAAATGAATGCCATCTCAAGAGGCATGATGATAGGGCTTAAGCCACACTTCTACTGAAGCCTTATTCAAGGATTTTGCTGCAACATGCAGTAAGACTTTTCTGATCATTCCATTCCTCCAGGGATAAAAGTCTGTTCAGTTCAGAATCACTCCAAGTTTTGCATGTACGCTAATCCCAGTGTTGTGACTAGTTGACTGCTTTGATTTTGACTTATATGTAAGTATTTTGACAGAATTAATAGCCCCTTTTTCACACACTCTTACTCATCAGTGGAATGGAAATTGAAGTGAAGGGACAACTGTATCACTAGAAAGAAAGACATGTTACCAAAGTGTTTTGTTTGGCACTTGTCAGAACAAATGCAAGAACACGAAATTTCAAACAATCAAAACCATTTGTAAGACAGGAATAAGGCAGCTGATTGTTTGACAAGTTGAATCTGATTGGCTGAAGTGTTGCCATAGAGAAAACAAAGGAAAACTATAGGCTCCCCAAACTCCTGGATATTTCAGGAAAAAGTACAAGTTTTGAATATATTTCTTTCCTTTGCACAGAATAGATCACTGTGTATGAATGTATTTCACTTTTAGCAAGTGTAAATGAGCCAGGTTGTAATCTCAATTGATGAACTTCAGCGATGCTATGATGTCAGGTATTTAAGGCAAATGTCCTTGGTCGAATCAAGCACCATGCTCCTTTGGCTGTTCATTCAAGGCAGTGAACAGACTATACCCAGTCAGCACATTCTTGAAAAATATTTTTGGATGTGATTCCACAACTGAAATGTATAAGCATGGTCTTGAAAAGGTGGTTGTGGAAAGGATGGTTCTTCTTGTGGCTCAGTCCAGAATTGGGAACATTAGGGGGTTACTCCTTTTGGACAGAGATGAGAATTTCTTTTCTCTCAGTGTTGCACAATTTGGAACTCTCTGCCTCAGGAGGCAATGGAGATGGGGGTCACGCAATATTTTTAAGATGTGCGGATGCTGGTGTTGGACTGGGGTGGATAAGATCAAAATCAAATGACACTAGGTTGGAGTCCAACAGGTTTATTTGAAACTGCAAGCTTTCGGAGCATCGCTCCTTCCTTTGGCATGGTATGAAACCACACCTGATGCCTTTTGATTTTCAACAATATTTTTAACATGAAGCGAAATAGATTCTTGTCAGATAACAGAATCAAAGGTTACCAAGGGGAGATGGGAATGTGTCATGTGAAATACAACAGATCATCCATGATCTTATTTCAGTGTGAAGCAGGCTCAAGGGGCTGAACTGTCCACTTCTGCTCCAATTTCATGCGCCTGTATGTTTTTAAAATGGGCCATTCTTGCTGAACAACGCAAGTGTGCTAACGGTTACACTAATAACCCATTCAAAATAATTATAAAACGACGCCTAAATTAGGTCAAAGGATATATCACTCCACAATGTCCTGTAACATTCGCACTCACCTTCCCCACTGTCTAACTTCAAGCTCAGCAAACCGTCCAACCTCCACCCACACATCAACACACCTCCTTCTGGCACCTGGTGCCTCCAGCTCTGCTTGCGACCAACTCCTTGACCTGTTCTTCAATCTTCTCCCTCCAATTCCTTCTCTGTTTCATATCCCAAGCTCTTCTTTTCCATTCTGACAGGATTAAGAAACTGGTGGGGGGGAGGGCAGGAGCATTTGCTGAGGGACGGTGTGAGCAGTTCTAAATGAGATGTGGCTGAGCATTACCTGGGGACTAAGCTTTGAAGTTGAATAAAAAAGCACTTGCAAAGGCCTGTGAAACCCAAAAGACGTTTAAACACCTAATAACAATAATAACTACTAAACACAGCACTGATGTAGAATACAGTACTGAAGTATTGGTGGATCACAAAGGTTATGGATTTAGAACATAGAACATAGAACATTATAGCGCAGTACAGGCCCTTCGGCCCTCGATATTGCGCTGCCCTGTCATACTAATCTGAAGCCCATCCCACCTACACTATTCCATGTACATCCATATGCCTGTCCAATGACGACTTAAATGCACTTAAACTTAGCAAATCTACTACCATTGCAGGCAAAGCATTCCATACCCTTACTACTCTCTGAGTAAAGAAACTACCTCTGACATCTGTCTTATAGCTATCTCCCCTCACTTTAAAGTTGTGTCCCCTCGTGTCTGCCGTCCCCATACTTGGAAAAAGGCTCTCCCTGTCCACCCTATCTAACCCTCTGATTATCTTGTATGTCTCTATTAAGTCACCTCTCAACCTTCATCTCTCTGACGAGAACAGCCTCAAGGCCCTCAGCCTTTCCTCATAAGATATTCCCTCCATACCAGGCAACATCCAAGTAAATCTCCTCTGCACCCGTTCCAAAGCTTCCACATCCTTCTTACAATGCGGTGATCAGAACTGTACATAATAATCCAAGTGTGGCCGTACCAGTGCTTTGTACAGCTGCAGCATAATCTCCTGGTTCCGGAACTCAATCCCTCTATTAATAAAGGCCAAAACACTGTATGCCTTCTTAACAACCCTGTCAATCTGGGTGGCAACTTTCAGGGATCTGTGTACATGGACACCGAGATCTCTCTGCTCATCTGCACTCTCAAGAATCTTACCATTAGCCCAGTACTTTGTATTCCGATTACTCCGTCCAAAGTGTATCACCTCACACTTGTCCACATTAAACTCTATTTGCCACCTCTCAGCCCAGCTCTGCATCCTATATCTATGTCTCTCTGCAACCTACTACATCCTTCGTCACTATCCACAACTTCACCGACCTTAGTGTATCTGCAAATTTACTAACCCACCCTTCTGAGCCCTCACCGAGGTCATTTATAAAAGTGATGAACAGCAGTGGACCCAACACCGACCCTTGCGGTACACCGCTAGTTAAATGGACACCAAGAAGAACATGTTCCATCAACTACAACCCTCTGTTTTCTTTCATCAAATCAATTCCTGATCCAAACTGCTATGTCTCCCACAATCCTATTCCTCCGTATTTTGTATAATAGCCTACTGTGGGGAACCTTATCGAACGCCTTGCTGAAATCCATATACACCACATCAACCAGTTTACTCTCATCTACCTGTTTGGTCACTTTGTCAAAAAACTCAATAAGATTCGTTAGGCACGACCTACCCTTCACAAAACCGTGCTGACTGTCCCTGATCAGATTATTCTTTTCTAGATGGTTATAAATCCTATCTCTTATAACCTTTTCCAATACTTTACCAACAACTGAAGTGAGACTCACTGGTCTGTAATTACCAGGGTTGTCTCTACTACCCTTTTTGTTATCTTCCAGTCCTCAGGCACTATTCCTGTAGACAATGATGATTTGAAGCTCAATGCCAAAGGCTCGGCAATCTCTTCCCTTGCTTCCCAGAGGATCCTAGGATAGATCCCATCCGGCCCAGGGGACTTGTCTATTTTCACACTCTGCAGTATTTATAATACCTCTTCCATGTGAACCTCAATCTCTTCTAGTCTAGATGCAAGTATCTCAGTATCTTCCTCGCCAACATTTTCATTTTCTATAGTGAACACTGTTGAAAAATATTTATTTAGTGCTTCCCCTATCTCGTCTGACTCCACACACAACTTCCCACCATTATCCTTGATTGGCCCTAATTTAACTCTCGTCATTCTTTTATTCCTGACAAACCTATGAAAAGCCTTAGGGTTAACCCTGATCCTATCCGCCAACAACTTCTCATGTCTCCTCCTGGCTCTTCTGAGCTCTCTTTTTAGGTCTTTCCTGACTTCCTTGTAACCCTCAAGTACCCTAACTGATTTTTCACATTTTTGTCCTAACATAAGCCTTCTTCTTCTTCTTGACCAGGGATTCCACTTCCTTAGTAAACCACGGCTCACGCATTCTATATCTTCCTCCATGTCTGACAGGTACATACTTATCTAGGACACACAGGAGCTTTTTCTTGAATAAGCTCCACATTTTTAATGTGCTCATCCCCTGCAGTTTCCTTCCCCATTCTACGCTTCCTAAATCTTTCCTAATTGCATCATAATTTCCCTTCCCCCAGCTGTAACTCTTGCTCGGTGGAGTACACCTATCCCTTTCCATCACTAAAGTAAACCTGACAGAATTGTGATTGCTGTCTCCAAAGTGCTCACCTACTTCCAAATCTAACACCTGGCCAGGCTCGTTACCCAGTACTAAATCTAAAGTGGCTTCGCCCCTTGTAGGCCTATCTATATACTATGTCAGGAAGCCCTCCTGCCCACACTGGACAAAAACTGACCCATCTATAGTACTCGTACTGTAGTGATCCCAGTCAATATTTGGATTGTTGAAGTCCCCCATGACAACTACCCTGCATCTCTCACTCCTATCGAGAATCATCTTTGCTATCCTTTCCTCTACATCTCTGGGATTATTCGGAGGCCTATAGAAAACTCCCAGCATGGTGACTTCCCTTTTCCTGTTTCTAACCTCAGCCCGTACTACCTCAGTTAATGAGTCCCCAAACATCCTTTCTACAACGGTAATATTGTCCCTGATCAACAATGCCACACCTCCCTCTCTTTTACCATCTTCTCTGTTCTTACTGAAACATCTGAATCCTGGAACCTGCAACAGCCATTCCTGTCCCTGCTCTATCCATGTCTCTGCAATGACCTCAACATCGAGTCGCAGGTACCAACCCATGCTGCCAGTTCACCCACTCTCCCTCGGACACTCCTCACGTTGAAGTACACACACTTCAATCCATGTTCTCGCTTGCCAGTGTCAGATACTTGATTTTGGAACTCCCTACTCTCATCCTCTTCTGTACCTGTCCTCCAATTTTGGTTCCCATCCCCCTGCGATATTAGTTTAAATCCACCTTAATAGCTTTCGCTAATTTCCCTCCCAGGATATTGGTACCCCTCTGGTTTAGATGAAGACCATCCTGCTTGTAGAGGCCCCACCTACCCCAGAAAGAGCTCCAATTATACCAAAACCTGAAATCCTCCCTCCTGCACCATCCCTGTAGCCATGTGTTCAACTCCTTTCTTTCCCTATCCTCACCTCACTAGCACGTGGCATGGGCAGCAAATCAGAGGAAACAACTCTGTTTGTCCTAGCTCTATATATCTGTGTCTCACAGTAGCCCTTGTGAAATTCTTTGGTGTTGGCTTCATGCTATAGCTGCAAGAGAAAGTCCTTACTGCTCCAATGCAAAAAGAATTCAGGCCTTTTAAATCTTGTCAATAACATACGCCATCACTTCACTGCTGACCGGAAGATCTGGGCCATTAATATTGAGTAGCCTAGGATCAAAAAGAACAAGTGTAGCAGCGCCATTTCCCCATTTGAAATCAGATAATCAAACATTGATTAATGTGATGCAATGAAATGTCTCAAATGTTGATACCTTCCCTGGACTGGCAGCACTATTAATACTGAGGAATTGTCTTCACAAATTGTTTTGTCTGGTTAAGCAAAGTATGGACTCAAAATGGATGACAATAAAAATCCTTGCCAAAGTGCAAGGCACACAGAATGTAGACTTCAGTCTTTAACAGGACATTGGTCCTGCATACTATCACAATTTTGCTTGAAGGCTTTGATTTATGATATTGATTCATGGGCTAATTAATAGCCTGAATTTGTATCTCCTTCTGAGCATTACACTTTGCACCGATTTGGATAAAATACAGCTTCCTTACCTCATCTTTTAAACATTTGCACCAGAGCCATTGAAATCTAATTGTATAAACATGCCCCTTGTTTTTAACTCTAATGCAGGTCACTTAGCTCCTCAGGGAAAATTCAGGATAGAAGCCCTCTAAATTCCTCACCTTTGGATTGAAAATTGCACCTTCTGTGTTTGTATGTTTGGAAGTCAGCCCAGGACTAAATTGCAAGAAGAATCAGCAAGAGGAATAAAAGGCAGATTACATTTATTTTACAGTGTACACAATGCATCCTAAAGCATTTGGATGAGAAGTACCTTCAGGTCCAACAGTTCTTTGTGCCTGTTTTCTTCAGGTTTCTAGTTGCAGGAAGCAGGTGGCTTTCTATTGATAGTAAAGCAATGACAAGGGGAAGAAGGTGATAGTGAATATGGAAATCAGGTGGTAAATGGTTCAGTGCATCATATTGGTCATCATACTTTAAGAGAATTTTGGTCCATTTATATATAACAGCCCAGGTGGTTGTGGTTTAATCAACTTGTTTTTTTTGAAAGAAGACCTTCCCTCTCTAAATATAAACATATACTTCTTGCCCAGGGTCAGATAGGTAAAAGGAGCATCAGTTAATATTCAGCAAGACAACATCTCTCAATTCTCCCAAGCTGCCAAGCAAAATAGATAGCAAGCTGTAAACATGATAAGATGATTTGGGAAATGTTGGTTAATATTAGTCCCATCGGTTTGCCCCATAGATAGTCGAGGACTAAAAGTCCAAGGGAATTAACTTGGCTTCTATGCAGTACTTGGAATGAGTTTATTAGTGAGACTAAATATGACATAATTATATCTTACCAGTGCAAAGAGTTGTAAAAATGTCCATAAACCTGTGTGGCAGGCTTACATGTTCCAAACTCCTATGATGCTGAAGCTTTGGCTGAGTGCCACAATGGGGACCTTGAACTATAATGCACCAAAAGGCTGGAAACTATGAAAAAAAACACCCAGACTATATATTTAATATCTGTATATGCTAAATATGAACTGTGATTGTGGATATAGTGAGTACAGTATTGGAATAATATTATTTGGTTTAGACCTGATGTAATGTCAACCTTGTTCATTTAACGTACTCCATATATTTTATGAATAAAGTACATATTTGCTAAGAAAATTAAATCTCTCCAAGGCATTACAATGCATGCATCAAATCTGTTTACAAGTTATGCCTAAGCTTTGCTGAATCATACCAACTTCCAGAATGTCCAGGCTTCAATATTAAATTCATTGTAATTGTTGACAGATCCCCATGGTCTCACCTGTCCCTCCTCTCTATACCTTCCTCCACTCTTGCAAACCTCCAAGATCTCTGCTACTCTAATTCCATCCCCTTGTCCATTCCAGCTTTTAACTGATCCTTCATTGACAACTGTATCTTCACTTGCAGAACACTAAACTTTTGACTGTTTCAATGAACCTCTCTCGCCTTTTTTATCCCTCTTCTCCTCCATGATACCCTTTGTAACGCTTGTTGTCTGATGTGACTCAGGTTAAATTTCTTCAGTCATGCTCTTCCCAAGTGCCTTGGGAGGTTTTACAACATGATATAAGACCATAAGACATAAAATCATAATCCGGCCATTGAATCTGTTCCATCATCAAATGAGATCATGGCTGATCTGATAAGCCTCTACTCCACTTTCCTGCTTATTTGCCATAGCCATTAATTCCCAAACTGTTTAAAAAATCAATCTCAACCTTGAATATACATAATAACCCAGCTTCAATAGCCATCTGCAGTGAAGAAATCCACAGATTCACAGCCTTCCAAGGGAAGAAATTCTTTCTCATCTCTGTCTTAAACGTGTGGCCCCTTATTCTGAGATTGTGACCTCTGGTCCTAAACTCTCCCAAATGGGAAAATACCCTTTCCACATCTACCCTGTCAAACCCTCTAAGAATCTTATATGTTTCAATAAGATCATCTCTCATTCTTCTATATTCCAAAAAGTACAGACTCAGCCTACCCATAAAACAATCTCTCCTTGTCAGGTATCAGTCCAGTGAACATTCTTTGGACTGTGTATCTTTCCTTTGATAAAGAGCTCAAAGCTGTTCATAGTATTCCAGTTGTGGTCTGAATAGTGACTTCTGCAGTTTTAGCAAAACTTCCCTATTGCATGTTCCATTCCCTTTGAAATCAAGACCAAGATTCCATTTGCCTTTCCTGTTAACTGTTGAACTTGGATGGTAGCTTTTTGCCAAACCTCTCTGTCTGTAGCTTTCTACAATATCTCTTCATTTAAATAATATTCAGGGCCTCTATTTTTTCCTGCCAAAAAGCATAACCTTACATTTCCTCACATTGTATTTTATCTACCAGGTGCCATCTGCCCACTTACTTAACCTCCCTATATCCCCCTGTGCCACCAATTGACTTCCCACCTATTTTTGTGGCATCTGCAAACCTGGTAATACTACTTTCACTTACCTCACTAAAGTTATTCAGCTATATTGTAATTAATATGATTCCAGCATGAACCCTGTGGCATGCCACTAATTACAGGTAAATGCCCCTTTTATCCCAATTCTCTGTCTCCTATTAGTTAGCTAATACTCCATTCATGCCAAAGTACTGTCTCCAACACCATGACCTCGAATCTTAAATGTGCGTTAAAAATCCCAAATATATCACATGTACTGCTTCCCCTTTATCTATCCTGCTTGTTACCTTTTTGAAGAATTCTAGTACATTTGTCAGATATGATTGCCTCTTCAGGAAGCCATGTGGACTCTGTTTGACCATATTTCGGCATTTCAATGTTCTGTTATTGCACCATTTAGAGTAATCTATTATTTTTACAATAACAGACTTTACGTTTACTGGCCTATTTTAACATGATTTTTGTCTGTTTATCCTTGTAAATAAAAGTATTATATTGACCATTTCCTGAATCAATGGAATCCTGAAAGATTAAAATTAGTGGATCACTATCTCTGTAGTCATGATTTGGAGATGTCGGTGTTGGACTGGGGTGTACAAAGTTAAAAATCACACAACACCAGGTTATAGTCCAACAGGTTTAATTGGAAGCACTAGCTTTCGAAGCACCGCTCCTTCATCAGGTGGTTGTAGTTACTTTCTTTAATGTCCTCAAATGCTTCCAACAGGTCCAGGGGACCCCTTGGCCTTTCACCCCATTAGTTTCATCAGCAGTTTTTCTCGAGTGAAATTTATTATATTCATTTCCTGTACTTTCGCTTCTTGAATATTTAGTAATTTTGGGATGCTATTTCTGTCTTCTAGTGGAAGATGGGTGCAAAGATTTTAAGTAGCACCTCTGCCATTTCCTAGTTCCCATTATTACTTCAGAAGGGACTCTTATTCAGTTTGCCTTCTCATTTCCTTTCATATATATATATAGAAGCTTTTGCTGTCAATCTTGATATTATTTGTAAGTTTACCCTCAAAGTTTATTTTCTTCATTTTTTTGTTGTCTTTTGTTGAATTTGAAAACTTTCCCAATCCTCTGCCTTATTACTAATCTTGCCACATTGTATTTTTTTTTCAAACTGATGCTATCCTTAACTTCACTGCTTACCTATTGTTTGTTTAATCCCTTTCTACAATCCTTCTGCTTCACTAGAATCTGTCTTTACTATAAGCCATGGCCTGTTTTCTTAAACATCTACCATTGATCCTCAACAATTTTTGCAGCTAAAATCCTTTCCCAGTCCACTCCAACCAGCTCTTTCTTCATTCCTTTGTCATTACCTTTTATTTAAATTCACTCAAAGGACATATCCTTTGCTAGCTGGCCAGCATGCATTGTCAGACTCTAGTTGCCCTTGAGAAGGTCTTCTTGAACTGTTGCAGTCCATGTGCTTCAGGTTGACTCAGAATGCTGTTGGGGAGGCAATTCCAGCTGTTTAAGTGCCAAGAATTTAGATTAGATGAGATTCCCTACAGTGTGGGAACAGGCCCTTCAGCCCAACGAGTCCACACCGACCCTCTGAAGAGCAACCCACCTAGACCCATTCCCCTACATTCACCCCTGACTAATGCACCTAACACTACGGGCAATTTAGCATGGCCAATCCACCTAACCTGCACATCTTTGGACTGTGGGAGGAAACCGGAGCACCTGGAGGAAACCCAAGCAGACACGGGGAGAATGTGTAAACTCCACACAGACAGTTGCCCAAGGCTGGAATTGAACCTGGGTCCCTGGCGCTGTGGGGCAATACTTTAAGCTTAGCACAGATATTTCTGACACAATTCCTCCCTCTCAAACTGAATGCTAAATTTTAACATGTTATGATCACGTACTGTATGATGTAAAAGAAAGTATCTATTGTTAAAACTAATTTGAATGAGACTTGTCTAAACTATTATAACAGACAAGATTATCAGAAATTAGGAGAGTATCAGTGATTGTTCTGTCAGCTTAGATGAGATGTTTTGAGTGTTTGTACATTGCCAAAATGTTTTCCATGAGCACGCAAACACTTTTTTGTCTGAAACACACCAGATTTCATTTTGGAGAATGTTTTAGCAGCCGCAATGAACAACACTAAAAATATGCATAAATATCACAACTTCAGTCAGTGTGTAACCATTTTGGAGGTCAACCCTACATCCCTGTGTAAATGAATCATGAGCTACTTATCCATTAGTAGATGGTTAATTTCTTCAAGGAGTAGTATGGCTTCTTGTGCTTGCAGAGTTTTGCTAACATGAGGGTTCTGATGTTGTAGATGTTTCCTTCTTGCTATAGCTTAATCACATGTCATACAGAGCAGGGCAGGTTTTTTGATGATGGAGGATGATGAGGAGGGGGGCGTTGGGGGAGACCACCCTCATCATGAAACTGTATCCACTCAGTTTGTTCAGGGAGCAATCCTCCTACCTGGACCTTAGTGGGAAAAATTGCCTGCAATTTAGGAACGACATCATGACCAACTGCATCCACATCCCCGCAAAAAGACAAAAACAGCGCTGAAGCTGTGAAAGTAATCATGGTGCCTGACCTTTGTCTGATTAGCTCCTTCTGGAGATATTTGTAACATCTGATAGCTGGCCATCGCATGGTACACAAGGATAGCCACTGGGGCTACATAATCAATGCCAGAGAATTAGCTTTCATTCTCTCTTACCAAAGGAAAGTAGCCAGAATACATCTATAGCTTCACTAGGGTTGTAGGTTTTGCCAGGGGACAGGAACACGAGCTTTACATAAAATGTCTTGTTGTCACCCCAAATTAATTGTCTGACACTGGTACCAGAAAGGATTTCACTCCTTGAATAAACTGGAACTGGTGTATGACATCAGCATCAAGTTGTCTCTATCAGTGTGTGGTAACTTAGTAGCTCTGATGATGTCGTCATTGTTCAGCCATTGTGGCAGCCGCAGTACAGCCACCACAGCAAAGCAATGGGTATGGCTATTGGGTGACAAGGAGCATCAGTGGACAATTTCTGAGTATCTGAACTGGTGGCTGATTGGCAGTGCAGATGCACCCATTCTTGTCTTTTGCTGTGCCTCCAATGCCTGGCTAACTGGTTCTCTTCAGATATCTGAAAAGAAGCGAAGCACAATCCCAAGCACAGTCCGTATGAAGGTGGGGATATGTAAGCAGTGTATGCTTACTCGAGATAATACATTTTAATCAGAAGAAATTCTTGGATGAGAGGATGGGGGTATGGGTGAAGGAAGTTAGGTATGAGGATCTCATTATCCTTTATCATTTCAGCTCAATGTGGAGAATTGAGCAATGTCTGTAGCTAGTATGTCTGAAGTCTGGCATTATATTGGATTTGAGACACATAAGATTATTAAAGGATTGGACACTCTGGAGGCAGGAAGCATGTTTCCGTTGATGGGTGTGTCCAGAACCAGAGGACACAATTTAAAAATAAGGGGTAGGCCATTTAGAACAGAGTTGAGGAGAAACTTCTTCAACCAGAAGAAGACACATTCACTAAACTTGACCACTCACGAGAAGATATTAAACATTTGTAACACTGGATCAAGGTCATCAGAGCTTGTCTCCCAGCACTGACCTCCGTGTCTAATTGTTCCCACTGTAACTGAGTCTGAAAGGCAATCTGGCAACATGCAGTCACAGGACGTTTCTGATCCTTTTCACCACCGCTGCCAAGGCTTCCAGTGTAATTTTGGCAAACTGTGCACTCCCATGTTGTGTCATTCTTCATTGTCTCCCTGGTCAGAGTTGCTTCCTGCACCACTGCCAACACCAGATCCTGCCACAATCTTCCTCTAAGCAGTACAAACTTTAACTTTAAAAGTTGCCAGCTGTTCTCACAAGACAAACTGAAGCAGCCAGCCAATAAGCAGGCTGTCAGCATTGGTTGGAGTCTGACATCACTGAGCTGAGCAGGCAGTAAGAATTTGGCACATTTTCTACTTTGTAACAAGTGGGTTTCACTTCATATGTCAGAGTAATCCAAATCCTTGTCTTCAGGGCCAATCAAATTTAGCAACCCCCTCCGATCCCACCTATCCTCATATTAAGTCGCAAGTTGCCATACCTCTGAAACACATATTCCTTTTTAAAAAAGGTTGTTCATGATTGTTTACTTAATTACAATTCTTAGGAAACCACTTTCATCTCATTATCAACATGACAATGTAGCTCTTAATTAAATGAATTGTTCACAATAAAATTATAAAGTTAATGAAGACACATTGCTGCTCCCACAAAAAAAATTCTCAGTTGTTAAACGATTAGCAAATGGTGGCACGTTGTTAAAATTCATTAATTGTTCTTAGCAGTTGGAAAGTAAAAAAAAATACATTAATATTGTGCTTCATTTCATCCCTGATAAATATCACAAAGCATTTCATATAGAATACTTCTAAACTACAGTCATTGATGTTACGCAATTAATTAGAGCAGCCATTTTGTGCACAACAGGATCCCACAAATGACAACCTAATTTATTTTAGTTGCATTGATTGAGGAATGAATAATGTTCCAGGCACTGGGGAAAATAGCTTGTGCTTCTTCAAAAGCTATCTTGGGATCTTGTACATCCACCTACAAAGTGAGGTCAAATCAGTGTAACACTTTTATCAGTAATGGACTGATACATTAGCTTAGGTTAATGTGACCTTAGCAAATGTACTCTGTTCCAAATGAGGTATCCGACTTGATCACAAGAGGCAGGAGTGTTAGCAACAAACTGACAGAAATTCCAACAAGGACAGCTACTGGTAGGATATACACAATAAGTGAAAGCTGGAGGAGTGCACAGCTCTCAGGGGCTGTTTGGTGTGACAAGTTAACAGAAAGGATGAAGGACAAAGCTATGGAAGGTTAGGAATATGATGATAAGAATTTGAAATCTGAGGCATCAGTGGATCAACAGCTACCACAAACTGTGCTGGTAATTTAATTAGACAATGGATGGTAGGTGCAGGAGTAGGCCATTCGGCCCTTTGAGCCAGCACTACCATTCATTATGATCATGGCTTATCATCCACAATCAGTTTCCTGTTCCTGTTTTATCCCCATAACCCTTGATTCCACTATCTTTAAGAGGTTCTATCCATCTCTTTCTTGAAAGTATCCAGAGACTTGGCCTCTACAGCCTTCTGGGGCAGAGCATTCCATACACCCACTACTCTCTGGGTGAAGAAGTTTCTCCTCAACTCTGTTCTAAGTGGCCTATCCCTTATTTTTAAACTGTGTCCTCTGGTTCGGGACTCACCCATCAGCGGAAACATGCTTCCTGCCTCCAGAGTGTCCAATCCTTTAATAATCTTCTATGTCTCAATCAAATCCCCTCTCAGCCTTCTAAACTCAAGGGTATACAAGCTCAGTCGCTCCAATCTTTCAGCGTAAGATAGTCCCACCATTCCGGGAATTGACCTCGTGAACTTACGCTGCACTCTCTCAATAGCCAGAATATCCTTCCTCAAATTTGGAGACCAAAATTGCCCACAATACTCCAGGTGCGGTATCACCAGGGCCCTGCTGCAGTAGGACCTCTTTGCTCCTATACTCAATTCTTCTTGTTATGAAGGCCAGCATGCCATTAGTTTTCTTGATTGGCTGCTGTACCTGCATGCTTGCTTTCAATGACTGACATACAAGAACACCTAGACCTCATTGTACTTCCCCTCTACCTAACTTGACTCCATTTAGATAGATAATTTCTCTGTTACTTTAACAGTGTGTAAACTTTCTCAACTGTTTATCTTTTACTCCCACAGTCCCTTTCAATGTTGTTGTCTTGAACAGCAGTTTTGTATAATAAATTCTTCCTCTCCTTAAACTCTTAGCAGCTTTGAAGACTGTTGATCTGCAGTACTGTTTAGAACCTGTTCTTGGAATTCCTGAACAAGTTTAAATAACATAGTGAGAAATCAAAACAAAATTGGGGCTTCACAAAACCTACGTCAAATACCTTTTTAACAACAATAACCTAAATTAAATGGTGCCTTTAGTTGAATAAAATGACTCCATGCACCTGAAAGACAACTTCAAAACATTGTTTCTATTATTTTGATCTCCATTGTTCCAGTCCATTGGTTACTCAATGAGTTTTGGTTACTATATCTTACCATCCACTTTAAAATGATCCTGATAAAATTGATTGAAGTAGAGATAATAATGCACAGTGGGCAGCACATTTGTTGAAAAGCCAGAAGATTGAGCATCACATCTCCCACACTAGGAGAACAGAATGTAACCTAATAGGTAAGAAGTGAACTAAGGGACTCCTATGTTGAAATTGAGCCATTTTTTGGCTGAGATAATACATTAATTTTAATTCATTTATGAGATGAAGGTGTCACTGGCTGGGCCAGTATTTATTGCTCATCCCAAATGCCTTTGAGAAGGTGATAGTGAGCTGCTTTCTTGAACCACTGCAGTCTACTTGGCTGACCCACAATGCTGATAGAGGGGAAGTTCCAGAATTTTAATCCAGCGACACTGAGGGAGTGGAAATAGATTTCCGAGTCAGGATGGCAGGTGGTTTAGATGGGACAGCTGTCCTTGTTTTTTTATTTGGTGCCGGTTGTGGATTTAGATTATGTCATTGGAGAACTGGTAGTGAATTTCTGCATCCATCCTGTAGATGGTATTCACTGCTGCTACTGAGCAGCAGGGGTAAAGGAAGTAAATGTTTGTGGATTTGGTGCCAATCAACCAGGCTGCTTTGTCCTGGGTGTTGTCAAGTTTATCTCCCAATCAAAATCAATTTAAATAAAGCATGTTGACTAATTTTCATATTGTGGTTATTCAAGGCATGTTGACGACATAACAACTTTCAACAGAACTAAGTTAAAAATAATACACCAGGTTATAGTCCAACAGGTTTATTTAGAACCACTAGCTTTCAGAGTGCTGCTCCTTCATCAGGTGGTTGTGGAGTATAGAGTCGTAAGACACAGAATTTATAGCAAACGTTTACAGTGTGATGCAACTGAAATTATATATTGAAAGAGACTTGGATTGTTTGTTAAGTCTCTCGTCTTTTAGAATGACCATGTTGGTTTCAGTTCTTTCATAAATCCCAGAACTTTTTTAAAAGTTACATTCTCAAGTAAACTTTAACAATAGGTGCCATGTCAGCTCAGATAATACATTGAAGGTGTGAGGTTAAAGTTTATCTGTCTGTGTCCTGATGTTCAGACTAATTCTATTTCTTAAAAAAAGGGATTTACAGAATCTTACAGGGATTCATGCAGTTTTTGAGCAAAATAAAATGCAATTCTGCAAGTTCTGAGAGTGTGTGTATATGGATGTGTGTGAGTGTAAAGGGGTATAAGTCTGTGAGAGGGTGCGTATGTGGGTGTGAATGTGGGGGTTGGAAGTGTGAGCGTATGAGAGAGAGCTTGTGAGTGAAAGAGGGTTTGCGTGAGTGTCTGGGTCTGTAGGATTGTGTGCGTGTGTATGTGTGTGAGAGAGAGAAGTGTATAGTGCAGTGGGGTCACCTGTAATGTGACATGAACCCAAGGTCCCAGTTGAGGCCATCCCTATAGGTAGCAAACTTGGCTATCAGCCTCTGCTCAGCCGCTTTGCATTGTTGCCTGTCCTGAAGTCTGCCTTGGAGGATGGTCACCCAAACGTCTGAGGCTGAATGCCCCGGACCGCTGAAGTGTTCTCCGACTGGGAGGGAACACTCATGTCTGTTGATTGTTGTACGATGTCCATTCATTTGTTGCCGTAGCCTCTGTTCGGTCTCACCAATGTAGCATGCCTCAGGGCATCCTTGCCTGCAGTGTATGAGATAGAGAACATTTCGACAGAACAGTTGTGCGAAGACTTTCAAATGTGTGAAGTACCTGGACAAATGTGTTTATTTCAATGGAGTGATCCAGATGACAGAGCTTAGTTTGAAATAGTAAGCCATCTCGACTATTTCACCTCAGATCCACCTGCTCAGAACACAATCCCCAATATGTGAATTGATTTTGTTTAGTGTGACCCACTTATCACCATTCATGACTCAACAGTCATGTTTTGTTTTGAAACAAGCCTTTTGAATCTAATCCAGAAGTAGAACAGATTAGTCAATGTAGTAATGATAAGGTGTTCATACTATCAAGACAATCTGCACAAACTCAGTACATGGTTTATTATGGATCCCACTCTAGGCTGACAAAACAATGCAAACTCCTCACACAAGCAACACACTGATGTGAAGACTCAACCCTCTGGCTGTGGCTTTCATAGCAGCAGGATACCAGTACCAACGCATTTTAAATGTAGTTCTTGTCTGACACTTGTGATTGTTCCTGTGTAAATCTCAGCAACAGACACAATCCTGTATAGTACTTCGATATATCAAGGCACATGTGGACTTTGACACCTGAAGAATTAAGATTTCCACAGTCTGAGATCTGGAGTGTTGAAACCATCTCAGAACTCTGGTCCAGGGGGGGCTCTGCCAGTGACAGACATTCCATGTACAAATGCATTGTGTTGTATTTTCATTTGTGAAAGACTGGTGCAGTCACTGTTCAAGGAAATGCAAGGAGTCAGTTTGTTTAAATATTATTTCAGCACTGTCTTTGACTTTTTGTGAAACAAACTATTTTACTCAAGTAAGAACCTGAGAAAAAGGAAATGAATGAATGTACATAAGCAGTTAGTGCCTCCATGTAGAAATTAAATCCAGTAAATGACTTTGGTTTTATGTATAACAGGGGAGAATCTGTTTAAGTTTAGATAATTCATTAATAATAGAAATGCTTTGGTGCATTAAAGTACTTGTTTGGTGGAGGAAAAGTGTAGAATACATTACAGTCTTTTTTTGATTAACAGCATTCTCCAAAAGGAAATAGCCTTTTGTTACACTGAGTATCTCAGTGCAAAATTTCCACTCTGAGGTGAAATCTCACTTCAGGTCTTCTTGAATGGATGCCCAGGTCGAATGGTTATCTCTGAAAGCATATGTTCAGAGAGTAATACAGCCCTGACCCTTTGCACCCAAGCATACTTCTGTTCATGTACCAAACAGCACAGACGGCTGTCTTGTGTGACTGGGAACAGATGCCTCAGCCCTGCCTCCATGTGCTGACAAGGTGCATGACTTCAAAGCGAGCAGAGGTGTGCCTCAGTCAGCCTGTCTGCAATGAGGAGGGCAGGGAGGGACAAGAGTCACAATTTGTTTACAGTTTGAAAAACCAAATCACATAATTGAATCCATGGAATGTGATGTCTGACAAGGAAAGGGGAGTAAATAGCGAACGACTTGTATCATTGCCACAGGCAATTACCTTATCACAATTCCTGCATTTTGTGTAGAGAGAGATAAAGCTGGCTGTGCTTATAGGGCTATCATTTTACATTGGAAGAATGTGCCACTACAATTAGCCCATTGAAATAGGAAGGTAAGCTTGTTGCTAAAAGTGTAGTGCAGCAAATGGTGTGTAATAGAGCATGCATAATTACCTCAAAGTACCTGTAATCCTAGGAGATTTACCTTGAGATAAAGCAAGGGAAAGTCCCTTAGGTTCTGTTGATGGCTCCCCAGCCAGGTTGGATGTGTTTCAGGTATAGGATGTCAGCTGCTGAGTGCAGCCTATTGATCCGAAGAAATCCTGCATTTCCCGGCCCAAATTGAATTTAGCTGCTTAGAGGAGAAGACAGCTGGCTTGTTTAGATTTTACCTACACTGTGTTTTGAAACATGATCTGATAATAAAGACAAATAGGACACATGGGTGCAGGTAAGCAAGATAATCGGCCCGAAACAAAGACTCTTACGATTTAAATTAGCGCAATCTTTTGTTGTCCGATTCAGCCAACGTTATACATAAGCCTTTCCTCTATTTTTAATCGAAGTGCTACTATTTATGGAAATTCATGTTAAACTGTAATGGGATAGTTAATACAATAATTTGTACAGTAATAATACAATCCTACTTGATCCGTAGGCCTCTCCTAAAAAAATGCCCAGTAAAAGAAAATTACCATCATACAAAAAAAAGTTCACTCAACTGGTAGATTAAATTTGTTGATGTATAATACATTGCAATACAGTTTCCATTATGATTACTGCAGTGGGTGTAATCATTTAATGGTCTATATTTAAATGCATTCAGTACAAGTTTGATTGTTGATAGGAGTTGGGGAGTTACTTAGCGATTATTTTTAAGGCTGTCTAACATTGCTTAGTGTCAAAGGGCTTGAGAATTCTGACACTCCAACACTCTGCTTAAAGCTGAAAGGGCGGAATTTTGAATCCCCATCTTCCATAGTATTGTGGCGCAGTGATCATGTCACTACACCTGCACTGGGAGGACCTGGTTCAAATCCTGTCTACTCCGGAGGTGTGCAAAAAATCCCTGAACAGGTTGATTAGAAAAATAGACTAATAAGAAAAAAACACTTATACAATCTGAACAGAGTCTGGCAGCCTTTTAAGTTACAGGAAATGACCGGCAAGTGAATGGAAGAGTCAGGGTAGGCAGAAATGCTCTTCTGACACATCTCTTAATTGATGGTCCAAGAGATAATATTAAGATTAGATTAGATTACTTACAGTGTGGAAACAGGCCCTTCGGCCCAACAAGTCCATACCGCCCCGCCGAAGCGCAACCCACCCATACCCCTACATCTACCCCTTACCTAACACTACGGGCAATTTAGCATGGCCAATTCACCTGACCTGCACATCTTTGGACTGTGGGAGGAAACCGGAGCACCCGGAGGAAACCCACGCAGACACGGGGAGAACGTGCAAACTCCACACAGTCAGTCACCTGAGGCGGGAAATGAACCCGGGTCTCTGGTGCTGTGAGGCAGCAGTGCTAACCACTGTGCCACCGTGCCGCCCACAAAAGAGCGTCTGCAAAATGGGCACAGGCAGTAATACTTACAAAAAAAAGAACAAAAATTTGCATTTATGCAGCACTGAAACTGTGAACCACCCAAGGATGTAATTAAACAAAATTTAACATTAGGTCACAGAAAGAAATATTTGGACAGGTATCTTGAAAGCTTGACTGAAAAATGACAGGTTCCAAGCAACAGATTTAATGAGACAACAGATTTAATGAGGCAAAAGAAGTAGAGGCAATGAAGTTTTAAAAGTGAATTCCAGAGTTTAGGGTCAAGACATTTGAAAATATGGTTACCAGTGGTGGTAAAATTGGCAAGACACCAGAATTGGAAAGGCACCCACATCTCAAGATCTTGCAGGAGTGTCCGAGGATTAATGTCACAAAGAAATTTGCAAACAGCTATTAACATTTTAATATTAAGATTGAGTGGTGCTCAGCAAGCACAGAGTTAAACAATGGACGAACACGCTTTGAGAACAGTAAAACATTAGTTCACCATGGTTGTTAGAAATAACTTTAGGGAACAGAACAGAGAGAGTAAATAAAAGCAAATAGATTTACTTAAACATTTTCCATCATTGCAATGACTCTACGTGTCTCACCTCACGAACTGAATCACGGCCTGTGGATTAGAATGTTCAATGTACTTGACCTAGCAGTCAAGTAAAGCACTATGATAATCACCTCATATTATTCAGTGTTCAAATAAAATGCACACTAATATTGTTCTAATGTCCTATGTGCCTTCCTACAAACACGAGAATTAGGAACAGGAATAGGTCATTTGGTCCCTTGAGACTGTTATTCCATTTGACAAGATTGTGGCAGATTTGATTGTGGTCTTAACTCACTTTGCTCCCTACCCACAATATCCTTTGACTCCATTGTTAGTTAAGAAACTATTTACCTCTGCTTTTTAAAAATAATCACCCTGCAGGAAGAGAATTCCATGGACTCATAATCCTCTGAAAGAAAAAAAATTGTGTCTTAAATGGGAGAGACCTTATTTTTAAACCGTACCCCCTAGTTCTCGTCTCTTCCACAAAGGGAAACAGTATCTAACCTGTCTTGTCTCTCAGGATCTTACATTTTTCAAAAAGATCACCTCTCATTCTTCTAAACTTCAGCAGATATAGACTCAACCTGTCCAAATTTCTTTCACAAAAAACTTTCTCATCTCAGGAATCACTCAAGTGAACCTGAAATGTTGCTTATATAATTATTTCCTTTTTTTTAAATAAGGAGACTAATACTACACACAGCATTCTTGATGTGGCCTCACCCTGCTTTTATATTCCACTTCATCTACACCAAACGACAGCATTGCATTTGCCTTTCTGAATGCTTGCTGTACCTAAATACTAACATTTGTGATTCTTGTACCAGGATATGCCTGATGTAGATATGATCAGAAATGAAAACCTAGAACTGTTTCAACCCTCAATTATTATGGTTTTTGAAAGGGATTGGCTTTAAAATAGAATAAACAACACAAATCATTTCATGCTTCTTATTTTCATCAAAACCAAGTGGGAATTATCAATTGAGGCTGACACAGTTTATTGCTTATTTCTCTGTATTCGGTGCAGCTCTATTGAACTAAATCTTTAATATTTTGTTACTCATTTAAAATATAAATGAGAACATTCCTACCTGCATAAGAATGGGAGATACTGGCTGAAATGTAAGCATTTGGCTGTGTCTAACATGGTCCCTGAGTTAGCTAGCAATAGTGACAGTTATATTTACGTGTTATTTTCATGGCACTTTAACAGTGTCTACAGCCATGTCTACAGCCAGCGTTAAAGTTTAAATTTTGCTTTTCAACAGGAGTTGATCGTAACTGCTTGACTTTATATTTATAACACTCAAGATGCAAATTGTACTCAAGCAGCAGATGAAAGCCTGACTCTAGAGTCACACCAGATCAGTATTTACAGTACATCAGTACCCCATATCCCATTGGTATAAAATACAATGTCATTTCTTTTCGATTGACACAAAATTGTTTACACTGCAAACTTTGCTTTGGATGAAGTCCACAATATATTCACTCCATCATAAACTTTGCAGCACAGCATGCAAAGACCAGGGGAATCTGTGGCAATATCATCTACAGTTACGTTTATACTGAGAAAGCAAAGCAGGTGATGATGATATTGGCAGATGACTGATTATTCAAGGTACAGGGCCCACTTCATTAGATTGAAGTGTGTGTGTGTGTGCATGCCTCTGTATCTGTTAAAGAGAGGTAGAGGATACATTTTGAGAATGAGTAATTATGTGAAAATCTGTTCCAGTGTTTCAATTTTTACTTGGAGTGACTCCAGAAGGCTCAGACCATGAAACCTCGTAGATTTATTTGTTGATCCGTCGAATGTGTACACCAGTAACTGAAGATATGTGATGATCTTTAAGGTCAAAGGACAATGAATAATGTTTATATTATTAATTCCAGTTGTAGGTTTACAACTGTTTCCCAAATCCATGATTGCATAACAGCCCGGGCAAGAGAAGCAACTTAAAAAATACAACTTTTTAAAGGATAATATTAAGGCAAATCATTTGTAATTTTGTATGTCTCCTATTGGTGTATGAAGTACTGTTATTGTAAGCAATCTTTGCTTCTTTAGTTGTTTTAATCAGGCTCTTCAGATGTAAGTGCAATGCCTCTAATTTCTATTATTATTGCTTAGTACCTGTACTTAGTTCTGCATACAGTGCAGAAGTGATCTCCTCTGGCATTGTTTCCAGTTAGTCAATTGAAACACCAAAGTTTGACTTGTAACAGCTACAGTTTGACAGGGCCCAATGGTAATGCTCACAGGAACCATATAATACTTGAAAGACTGTCAATACGCAGAGAATATTCAGGTAAAGATGAGTAAGAAATAAAGGATATTTGGTCCAGGACATGCAGATGTAATTTAGTCCCTGTTTTGTAGTCATACATTTGACCTGACTTCCTATAATAATTATTTTCTGTCTATTGTTAGTTATAGATAAATAACAAAATTTATGGTAATTTTGGAAACAGGAATGGAATGGGTTGGACCTTGAACATTTCTGTCTAATACAGGCTGTGGGACTGAAGGATTCAAAACTGAAGTGCTATAGCACCACCACTGGTGGGAGGGGGTAACTAAAGCATGACATGCTTACATGGACCATGTCCAACATAAATGTGCGCATACACATTTATAATGAGGAAACGTTTGAAAAAAGCAACTACAAGCAACTATTACCAGTATGATATCCCAATTCACTTCACAAGATATAAGTTTCCAATATATCAAATAGATAAGGTGGAGGTATTTCCCAATTTTCCACTTATGGGTCAAAGTGTTTATTTGTCCTCCTTTTCTTCCCTTAAGTTCCTTATATTTTTATAGACAAGGTTAATCGCTTCACTCCTGGCCATTAACTCTGAACTTCATTACTTCATTTTGATGCTCTGTCCGTTTTACAGCCACTGAAATAGTTCAATTGATCTGGCTTTGAAACAATACTGTAAATAACCAATACCAGAGAGAGAAAAAATAAACATCTGCCCAACAGCAGACCAAAACAAATGCCAAAACTCCAGAAAATCAGAAACCTAAAGCATGATTTTCTGAAAAATGTATTCCACGGGTTGATAACCATGGAACACCAGTATCATGAACAGGGAATCGGATTAATGTGGCAAATTCACTTACATAAAACATTTGTTTTAAACCAGGCAAATCTTACAAAAATAAATACCTTACTTCTAGTGAGAAGAGTTAAAAACATGTTATCAGGTGAGAATCATTGTGGGATTACGTTGACATGGAATGCGTTTGATATTACTTTGAAAAAGCCCAAATCAAATTATTCAGGCCGAGAGAGAGATTTAAGGATTATTTTCATAACTATTGGGTCAAGAATCATTGAAATGTAAAAAGCCTTTCAAAATGCTACCCGAGGTAATGGAAGATTCAGGAAAGGATTTTGTCTTCTGGATTGGGATTTATATTTGATCCATGATAAGGGTCAAATGTTGGCCTTAATCCTACACTGCATTGGGAACAGTCGTTCAGTTGTGACTTGCCCTGACCTGACCCATTAAAGACAAGGATATGCTGTCAATGTTGGGGGCCAATGGAAATCTTCCAACACAGCAGGAGATTCAGAGTCGAGAATGTGGTGCTGGAAAAGCACAGCAGGTCAGGCAGCATCCGAGGAGCAGGAGAATCGTTTCAAGCACAAGCCCTTCATCCAAAGATGTTGCCTAAAATGTCGATTCTCCTGCTCCTTGGATGCTGCCTGACCTGCTATGCTTTTCCAGCACCACACTCTCGACTCTGATCTCTAGCATCTGCAGTCCTCACTTTCTCCTGGCAAGAGATTCAGCCTGTCATTGCAGGTAAGGGATAGAGAAAGGGCGTCACAACAATTTTTAAAACTCTTGAATTTAAAAAATAGCCATAATTGGGGATGTAATATTATTCTACAGAGCACCAACAGACATAACAGTAGCCAAATAGTGGGAAGAAGCATTGAAGCCGTTGATGAGTATCGGTGCCCACTCCTGAGACTGCAGGAGCCTCACAATCTGACTGGAAATTTTCAGTCCATCTCTGTTAATTGCTGTTTGAATTTATTTTTAATGGCTTCCGATCCTATCTTTGGGAAATTAGCCATGGTTAGAATGATATCAGCAAGTTTGCAAACTAATTCACAGCAGTAAGTTACTTGCATGCCAAACCTCCACTTTCACATTCACATCAGGATGAAAATTCAGCCTTGCTCCCATTTCCATAATTTTTATTCCACTCACTAATAGGGTCAAAGAGTCATAGAGATGCACAGCACCAAAAAAGACCCCTCAGTCCAACTCACCCATGCTGACCAGATATCCTAAATTAATCTAATCCCATTTGCCAGCATTTGGCCCATGTCCCTCTAAAACCTTCTTAATCCAGATGCCTTTTAAATGTTGTAATTGTACAGCTTTCACCACTTCCTTTGCCAGTTCTTTCCATACATGCACCACCGTCTGTGTGGAAAAGTTTCCCCTTTTTCGCTTCCCACCTTAAATCTATCCCCTCTAGTTTGGAGTCCTCCAACCCGGAGGAAAGATCTTGTCTATTTACACTAAGCATGCCCCTCATGATCTTACAAACCTCTATAAGGTCACCTCTCAGCCTCTCTCACTCCAGGGAAAACAGCCCCAGCCTTTTCAGCCTCTCGCTATATCTCAAATCCTCCAAACCTGGCAACATCCTTGTAAATTCTTTCTGCACCCTTTCAAGTTTAATACCATCTTTCTTTTAGCAGGGAGACCAAGATTGATTGCAATATTCTAAAAGTAGCCAAACAAAGTAGCCCCTTGGGGTCAGAAAAGTGGGTCAGTGATTAGCACTGCTGCCTCACAGCGCCAGGGACACAAGTTCGATTCCTGCTTTCGATTCCTGTATGGAGTTTGTACATTCTCCCTGTGTCTGTGTGGGTTTCCTTAGGTGTTCCGGTTTCCTCCTACAATCCAAAGGGTGAGGATTGACCATGCAAAATTGCCCATAGTGTTATGTGCATTGGTCAGAAGGAAATGGGTTAGTCTTCAGAGGGTCGGTGTGGACTTGTTGGGCCGACTGGCCTGTTGCCACACTGTAGATAAAACTAAATGCCCTGTACAGGTCCAACTTCTCTCCTCAATGTATTGACCAATATGAATGAAACTTAAAGTTTGCACAAAATGGGAAAACTTCACAAAAATACCATTCAGTTTATCATATTACCTTGAACACGCAGCACAGATACAGGTCATACAGCTGAACTGGTCTGTATGCCAGTACTTCTACTCCTTTCACACCACCTTATCTAATCCGCAGTAAATCCTATTTTTATTTTAATGCTCATGAACCTACCTTGGTTTGCATTAATTGCATCCATGATATTCAACTTCATTATACCGTAAGCTAGCAACTCCCCATTCCACTCACTCAAAGACCATTAAAGGTAAAAGGAAAACTTGGGAAAAAGTAGACCCCATTAAGAACCACGTGATCATTTGTCCATGGAGTAGGAGGATGTAGGCAGGTTTCTAAATGTGTGGTGTTGGCTTTGTGTTGGTGTTCACTAGTGAGACAGATGATGTGGGTATAGAAATCAAGGTGAAGGACTGTGATATACTTAAAGAAATTAACACAGACAGAGAGGAAGTTCTGAATGATCTGGCAGGCTTAAATTAGTTAAATTTTCAGAGCTGGATGACCACCCCACCCCTTTCCTCACCTAAAACCCTCCCCCACCTCCGCTTTATCTGTAGCTCCCTTTACACCACTCCACCCCCCACCACCTGGTCCTGAAGATGGGTTACACCTGAAATGTTGGCTTTTCTACTTCCTTATGCTGACCTGTCTTGCTGTGTTCTTCCAACCTCCTGTTTGTCTAGCTTGGATTCCAGCATCTACAGTTTCTTTTTGTCTCTAAAATGTAAGCCAGGCTGTTGAGTCAGACATGGGAGGAAACAGCAGGTATACTAGCAATAATTTGGTAGTATAATTTCCCATGGCCAGAAAACTGCGAGAGAACTGGAGGGCAGCCACGGGTTGTGCAGTCATTCATGAAGGGAACAGGAGATAAACAAGGAAACTACAGGCCAGTTAAGTCTATTTCAGTGCTGGGGAAATTACTGGAAGCTATTCTGAGGGACAGAGCTAATCTGCTCTTGGAGAGGCAGGGACTAATGAAAAACAGTCAGTGTGGCTTTGTTAAGACAAGATCATGTCTTACCATTTTGATTGAAATTTTTGAAAACATGACTAGATTTGCAGATGACATTTGACATAATCTACTTGGACTCCAGTAAGGCTTACAGAAGACTGATAGTCGAGGCAGAAAAATGTGTTGCTGGAAAAGCGCAGCAGGTCCGGCATCATCCAAGTGGCAGGAGAATCGACATTTCGGGCATAAGCCCTTCCTCAGGAATGAGGAGGGTGTGCCAAGCAGGCTAACGTAAAAGGTAGGGAGGAGGGACTTGGGCGACGGGCGTTGGGAATGCGATAGGTGGAAGGAGGTTAAGGTGAGGGTGATAGGCCAGAGAGGGGGTAGGGACGGAGAGGTCAGGAAGAAGATTGCAGGTCAAGAAGGCGGTGCTGAGTCCGAGGGTTGGAACTGAGATAAGGTGGGGGGAGGGGAAATGAGGAAGCTGGAGAAATCTGCATTCATCCCTTGTGGTTGGAGGGTTCCTAGGTGGAAGATGAGGCGCTCTTCCTCCAGGCATCGTGTTGCCATGGTCTGGCGATGGAGGAGGCCAAGGACCTGCATGTCCTTAGGGAGTTAAAGTGTTCAACCACGGGGTGGTTGGGTTGGTTGGGTTGGTTGGTGCGGGTGTCCCAGAGGTGTTCTCTGAAACGTTCTGCTAGTAGGCGGCCTGTCTCCCCAATGTAGAGGAGGCCACATCGGGTACAGCGGATGCAGTAAATGATGTGTATGGAGGTGCAGGTGAATTTCTGATGGATATGTTGTAGAGGAGACCATATCAGTAAGTACCAAAAACTTTTATTTACTTACGCCCACACTCTAGATTCCTTAACCGTTCCAGTATCTTCCATTGGCCTCCGGAACCACTCAGGCATCATTACCCATGCGGCAGCTGCAGCAACTGCCGTTGTGAACCATGACGTCACTTCTGCCCCACCAACCATGCAGCCTCAGAGATCGCTGCCCAGACAACCGCCTCCACGATCGCCAGGAAGACCATCGCTGACAGATTTGCGACCTCCGCGGGGTCCACAGCCACCGGGAACAACACCGTTTCTGCCTTCTCAGCAGCCACATCCGCCCCCGGAGTTGCCATCGCCGCATCTACTTCCGCCCCCAGTGACGTCACTCACCTGCACAACGACCACACGGCATGCGTCTTCGCCCCCACGCCGATCTCCGCCCCCACACCCAATCCTGCCCCCATGCCCAACTCCGCCCCATGCCTAATTCCACCCACACGGCTAACTCCACCCCCACGCCTAACCCCGCCCTCACTCCCAGCTCCAGCTCCACACCAGGTCCTAGCTCCCAACCCTGCCGTGTTTTCACCATCCCTCCAGACCTCCCCATCTCTGAGGATGAAAGATCAGTCCTAAGCAGAGGCCTCAACTTCATCCGCCTACGCTCACAGATTAACGAGTTCAACACGCGGCGAGACATCGAACAATTCTTCCGCTGCCTTCGCCTCCGCGCCTACTTCTTCAACCAGGATTCTCGCCCACCCTCTGACGACCCCTTCTCCTGCCTCCAACACACCCCATCCACCTGGACACCCTGTGCTGGCTCTTACCCGCCCTCGATCCCTTCATAGCCAATTGCCGCCGCGGCATTAACTGCCTCAACCTGTCCACCCCTCTTTACCTACTCCAACCTCTCACCCTCACAACGTGCAGCCCTCCACTCCCTCCGTTCCAACCCCAACCTCACTATCAAACTGGCAGACAAGGGAGGCGCGGTGGTAGTTTGGCGCACCAATCTTTAAATTGCTGAGGCTAAACGCCAGCTCACGGATACCTCCTCCTACTGCCCCCTTGACCATGGCCCCACCTCCCACCACCAAACCATCATCTCCCAGACCATCCATAACCTCATCACCTCAGTGGTTCTCCCATCCACCACCTCCAACATCATAGTCCCACAACCCCGCACCGCCCGTTTCTAACTCCTGCCCAAAATCCACAAACCTGATTTCCCTGGCCGACCCATTGTCTCAGCCTGCTCCTGCCCCACTGAACTCATCTCTGCATACCTCGACACGGTTCTGTCCCCCTTAGTCTAAGAACTCCCCACCTACGTTCGGGACACCACCCATGTGCTCCACCTCCTCCATGATTTTCGCTTCTCCGGTCCCCAACGCCTTATCTTCACCATGGACATCCAGTCCCTATGCACCTCCATCCCCCATCATGAAGGCCTCCAAGCCCTCTGCTTCTTCCTTTCCCGCCGACCCAACCAGTACCCTTCCACTGACACCCTCCTTCGACTGACTGAACTGGTCCTCACTCTGAACAACTTCTCTTTCCAATCCTCCCACTTCCTCCAAACCAAAGGAGTAGCCATGGGCACCCGCATGGGCCCCAGCTATGCATGCCTCTTCGTCGGATATGTGGAACAGTCCATCTTCTGCAGCTACATTGGCACCACCCCCCAACTTTTCCTCCGCTACATCGATGACTGTATCGGCGCTACCTCGTGCTCCCACGAGGGGTTTGAACAGTTCATCCACTTCCACCCCGACCTCAAATTTACCTGGACCATCTCAGACTCCTCCCTCCCCTTCCTAGACCTTTCCATTTCTATCTCGGGTGACCGAATCAACACGGACATTTACTATAAACCGACCGACTCCCACAGCTACCTAGATTACACCTCCTCCCACCCTGCCCCCTGTAAAAACACCATCCCATATTCCCAATTCCTTCACCTCCGCCACATCTGCTCCCCGGAGGACCAATTCCACTACCGAACAACCTAGATGGCCTCCTTCTTCAAAGACCGCAATTTCCCCTCAGACGTGGTTGACGATGCTCTCCACTGCACCTCCTACACTTCCCGCTCCTCTGCCCTTGAACCCTGCCCCTCCAATCACCACCAGGACAGAACCCCACTGGTCCTCACCTACCATCCCATCAACCTCCAGATACATCATATCATCCTTCGTCATTTCCGCCACCTCCAAACAGACCCCACCACCAAGGATATATTTCCCTCCCCTCCCCTATCCCTCCGTGATTCCCTCGTAAGGTCCACATCCCCCACCAACCCAACCTCCACTCCCGGCACCTTCCCCTGCAACCGCACAAAATGCAAAACTTGCGCCCACACCTCCCCCCTCACTTCCCTCCAAGGCCCCAAGGGATCCTTCCATATCCATCAGAAATTCACCTGCACCTCCACACACATCATCTATTGCATCCGCTGTGGCCTCCTCTACTTTGGAGAGACAGGCCGCCTACTTGTAGAACATTTCAGAGAACACCTCTGGGACACCCGCACCAACCAACCCAACCACCCCGTGGCTGAACACTTCAACTCCCTCTCCCACTCCGCCAAGGACATGCAGGTCCTTGGCTTCCTCCATCGCCAGACCATGGCAACACAACGGCTGGAGGAAGAGCGACTCCTCTTCCGCCTAGGAACCCTCCAACCACAAGGGATGGGTGCAGATTTCTCTAGCTACCTCATTTCCCATCCCCCCACCTTATCTCAATTCCAACTCTCGGACTCAGCACCGCCTTCTTGACCTGTAACCTTCTTCCCGACCTCTCCGCCGCTATCCCCTCTCTGACCTATCATCCTCACCTTAACCTCCTTCCACCTATCGCATTCCCAATGCCCCTCCCCCAAGTCCCTCCTCCCTACCTTTTATCTTAGCCTGCTTGGCACACCTTCCTCATTCCTGAAAAAGGGCTCATGCCCGAAACGTCGATTCTCCTGCTCCTTGGATGCTGCCTGACCTGCTGCGCTTTTCCAGCAACACATTTTTCAGCTCTGATCTCCAGCATCTGCAGTCCTCACTTTCTCCTGATAGTCAAGGCAAGAAACCGGGGAATGCAAGAGCATTTGGCTAATTGGATCTAGTATTGACTGAGTGACAGGAATCAGAGGGTGATGATCAAGTGGTGCTTTTGTATCTGGAAGCTTGTGTTTAGTGGGGTTCCTCAAGGATTAGTGTTGCAACCCTTGCTATCAGTGGTGTATACAAGTAATTTGGATTTGAATGTAGGAGGGTTTCTCAATAAATTTGTGGATGATACAAAAATTTGTGAAGCAATAAACAGTGAGGGGGAGTGCCTTAGATTACAGGAGGATGGAGAGAGCTGGTCAGATGGGGAGATCAGTGGCTAATGGAATTCAAGCCAGACAGTTGTGAAGAAATGCATTTGGGTGAGACAAACAAGGCAAGAGAATACATGATAAAATGAGGACACTGGGAAGCACAAGGGATCAGAGGGACATTGGTGTGCATGTCCACAGGTTCTTTGTGGAAGCAGGTCAGGTAGAAAAAGTGGTTAAAAAGTCAGACATGGGGATCTTTGCCGTTTTTAGCTGTGGCACAGAGTTTAAGAGCAGGGAGATTATAATAGAACAGTATAAGACATTGGTTCTGGAATTCACTTGATTGGAGGGATGTGATTGCACTGGATCAGGTTTAGAGAAGATTTACCAAAACAAAGAACAAAGAACAAAGAAAATTTACAGCCCAGGAATAGGGCCTTTGGCCCTCCAAGCCTGAGCCGATCCAAATATACTGTCTAAACCTGTTGGTCAATTCCTAAGCATTTGTATCTCTCTGCTCCCCACCTACTCATGCATCTGTCCAGATGGATCTTAAATTAATCTACCGTGTCTGCCTCTACCACTTCTGCTGGCAATGTTCCAGATGCCCACTACCCTCTGTGTGAAGTAATTACCACGTGTATCCCCGTTAAACATTTCACCTCTCACTTTGAAAGCATGACCTCTCGTTATTGAATCCTTCACCCTGGGAAAAAGCTTATCTCTATCCACCCTGTCTATACCCTTCATGATTTTGTAAACCTCAATCAGGTCCCCCCCTCAATCTCCTTTTTTCTAATGAAAACAATCCTAACCCTACTCAACCTCTCTTCATAGCTACCACCTTCCATACCAGGCAACATCCTCGTAAACCTTCTCTGCACCCTCTCCAAAGCATCCACATCCTTTTGGTAATGTGGCAACCAAAACTGTGCACAGTATTCTAAATGCGGCTGAACCAATGTCTTGTACAATTTTAACATGACTTGCCAGCTCTTATACTCAACACCCCATCCAATGAAGGCAAGCATACTATATGCCTTCTTGACCACTCTATCCACCTGTGTAGCAACCTTCAGGGTACAATAAACCTGCACTCCCAGATCTCTCTGCCCATCAATGTTTCGCAAGGTTCTTCCATTCATTGTATAATTCGCTCTAGAATTAGACTTGCCGAAATGCATTACTTCACATTTGACTGGATTGAAATTCATCTGCCACTTTTCCACTCAACTCTCCAGTCTATCTATATTCTCCTGGATTCTTTGACAGTCCCTTATGCTTTCTGCAACTCCACCAATCCTCATGTCATCTGCAAACTTGCTGATCATACCAACAGTGCCCTCTTCCAGATCATTTATGTATATTACAAACAACAGTTGCCCCAACACTGACCCCTGTGGAATACCACTGGTCACCTTTCTCCATTTCGAGAAACTCCCTTTAATACGCCTCTCTGCCTCCTATTGCTCAACCAGTTCTTTCTCCACCTAGCTAGAACACCCTGCACACCATTAGACATCACCTTCTCCATTAGTCTATCATGGGGAACCTTATCAAAAACCTTACTAAAGTCCACGTATATGACATCAACAGCCTTCCTTCATCTATCAACTTGGTCACTTCCTCAAAGAACTCTATTAAGTTGGTAAGGCACGATCTCCCCCGAACAAAACCATGTTGCCTATTACTGATGAGCCCATCCTTTACTAAATATAAATAGATCCTATCCCTCAGAACCTTCTCCAGCAACTTCCCCACCACCGACATCAGGCTCATTGGTCGGTAGTTACCTGAAACATTCTTACTACCTTCTTGTACAGGGGGACAACACGAGCAACCTTCCAGTCCTCCAGCACCTCACCTGTATTTAAGGATGCCACAAAGATATCTGGATTAGAGTGGTGCTGGAAAAGCACAGCAGTTCAGGCAGCATCCGAGGATTACGAAAATCGATGTTTCGGGCAAAAACCCTTCATCAGGAAATGAGGCAGAGTGCCTGCATGGTGGAGAGATAAATGAGAGGAGGGTAGGGGTGAGGAGAAAGTAGTATAGAGTACAATAGGTGAATGGGGGTGGGGATGGAGGTGATAAATCAGAGAGGAGGGTGGAGTGGACAGGTGGAAAGGAAGATAGGCAGGTAGGACAAGTCATGGGGACAATGCTGAGCTGGAAGCTTGGAAGCTGTGTTTGCCACCACTTCCGCCCCCACCAACGCCACTCACCTGCATTCCGCTGACATGCCGCCCCCCCCCCCCCCCCCACAGATCCCACTGTCACCATCCCCGCCCCTCCAGAACCCTGAGGGGAACACCACCCCTGCTCATGACTCCACTCCCATTCCCCCCACCACCACACCCACTCCAGTTACAGGCTTGGCCCCCCACTCCCAGCTCCACACCTCCACCAGGCCCTAGCTCCCAGTGCTGCCGAGTTTTCTCCATCCCTGCAGACCTCCCCTCACTGAGGACGAACGATCAGTCCTCAGCAAAGGACTCACTTTCATCCCCCTCCGTCCACGCATCAATGAATTTAATACACGACGTGACATCGAACAATTCTTCCGTCGCCTCCGCCTCTGAGCTTACATTCACAATCAGGACTCCCGCCCACCTTCTGAGGACCCCTTCGCCTACCTCCAACACACTCCATCCACTGGACACCCCGTGCTGGGTATTACCCTCCCTCAACGTCTTCATTTCCAATTGCTGCTGGGACATTAATTGCCTCAACCTGTCTATCCCCCTCCCCCACTCCAACCTCTTACCCTCACAACGTGCAGCCCTCCAATTCCTCTGCTCCAATCCCAACCTCACCATCAAACCAGCAGATAAAGGGGGCGCAGTGGTAGTCTGCCGCACTGACCGCTACACCGCTGAAGCGAGACGCCAACTCAAAGACACCTCCTCCTACCCTTGACCATGACTCCATCCCCCCATGACCAAACCATCATCTCCCAGACCATACCGAACCTCATCACCTCAGGAGATTTCCCACCCACACTTCCAACCTCATAGCCCAGGAACCCTGCACTGCCCTGTTCTACCTCCTTCCCAAGATCCACAAGCCTGGCCGACCCATTGTCTCAGCATGCCCCTGCTCCACTGAACTCATCTTTACCTACCTCGACACTGTCCGATCCCCCCTAGTCCAGGAACTCTCCACATACGTTCGAGACACCCCCATGCTCTCCACCTCCTCCAAGACTTCCGTTTCCCCGGCCCCCAACGCCTCATCTTCACCATGGACATCCAATCCCTCTACACCTCCACCCACCATGACCAGGGCCTCCAATCCCTTCGGTTTTTCCTCTCCCGACGTCCTCAACAGTACCCTTTCACCGACATTCTCATTTGTTTGGCCGAACTGGTCCTCACTCTTAACAATTTCTGCTTCGAATCTCCCACTTCCTCCAGACGAAAGGGGTAGCCATGTTCACCCGTATGGACCCCAGCTATGCCTGTCTCTTTGTTGGCTATGTAGAACAGTCCATCATCCGTAGTTACACCAGCACTACTCCCACCTCTCCCTCCGCTACATTGATGACTGCATTGGCGCCACTTCGTGCTCCCGTGAGGGGTTGAGCAATTCATCAACTTCACCAACACATTCCACCTGACCTTAAATTTACCTGGACCATCTCTGACACCTCCCTCCCCTTCCTGGACCTCTCCATCTCCATTAATGACGACCGACTTGACACTGACATTTTTTACAAACCCACCGACTCCCAAAGCTACCTGGATTACACCTCTTTCCACCCTACCTCCTGCAAATATGCCATCCCGTATTCCCAATTCCTCCTCCTCCGCCGTATCTGCTCCCAGGAGGACCAGTTCCACCTCAGAACACACCAGATGGCCTCCTTCTTTAGAGACAGCAATTTCCCTTCCCATGTGGTTAAAGATGCCCTCCAACGCATCTCGTCCACATCCTGCACCTCCGCCCTCAGACCCCACCCCTCCAACCATAACAAGGACAGAACGTCACCTTCCACCCTACCAACCTACCAACCTTCGCATAAACAAAATCACCCGCTGACATTTCAGCCACCTCCAAACAGACCCCACCACCAGGGATATATTACCCTCCCCACCTCTTCCCACCTTCCGCCAATACCATTCCATCCGTGACTACCTGGTCAGGTCCACACCCCCCAACAACCGATCCTCCCATCCTGGCACCTTCCCCTGCCACCGAAGGCATTGCACAACCTGCACCCACACCTCCTCCCTCACCTCCATCCAAAGCCCGAAAGGAGCCTTCCACATCCATCAAAGTTTTACCTACGCATCCACTAATATCATTTATTGTATCCGTTGCTCCCGATGCGGGCTCCTCTACATTGGGGAGACTGGGCACCTCCTAGCAGAGTGCTTTAGGGAACATCTCCGGGACACCCACACCAATCAACCACACCACCCTGTGGCCCAACATTTCAACTCCCCCTCCCACTCTGCCGAGGACATGGAGGTCCTGGGCCTCCTTCACCGCCGCTACCTCACCACCAGACACCTGGAGGAAGAGCGCCTCATCTTCCGCCTCGGAACACTTCAACCCCAGGGCATCAATGTGGACTTCACCAGTTTCCTCATTTCCCCTTCTCCCACCTCACCCACGTTTCAAGCTTCCAGCTCAGCACTGTCCCCATGACTTGTCCTGCCTGACTATCTTCCTTTCCACCTATCCACTCCAACCTCCTGCCTGACCTATCAGCTCCATCTCCACCCCTACTCACCTATTGTACTCTATGCTACTTTCTCCCCAACCCAACCCTCCTCTCATTTATCTCTCCACTCTGCAGGCAGCCTGCCTCTATTCCTGATGAAGGGCTTTTGCCCGAAACCTAGATTTTCCTGGTCCTTGGATGCTGCTGAACTGCTGTGCTTTTCTAGCACCACTCTAATCTGGAATCTGGTTTCCAGCATCTGCAGTCATTGTTTTTACCACAAAGATATCTGTTAGGGTCCCAGCTATTTCCTGGGATAGATTCCATCAGGTCCTGGGGATTTGTCCATCTTAATAACCTCTAGCCAACCCAACACATCTTCCCTACTTATGTCAACGTGATCCAGACTAATCAAATTTCTATCTCTAATCTCAAGATTCATCATGTTCCTCTCCTCAGTGAACATTGATGCAAAGTAAACATTCAGAATCTCACCCATTCTCTCAGCTTTGACACACAACCTTCCTTCTTTAACTTTTAGTGGACCAATCCTTTCTCTAGTTACCTGCTTGCTTGTTATATAAGAATAAAATGTTTTTGGATTTTCCTTAAGTCTGCTTGCTAAAGCTATTTCATGACCCCTTTTAGCCCGCTTGATTCCTTGGTTAAGACTTGTCCTACTCTTCCGATATTCTTCCAGGGCCCGTTCTGTTCTTAGCTGCCTTGAACCTTATGTAGTCTTCCCTTTTCCTCGTGAATTCTTATACAATTTCTCCTGTCATCCACGGTTCATGAATCTTGCCCTTCCTATCTTTTGCCTTCAACGAGACATGTCTATTCTGCACTACCGTTAACCTATCATTGAAAGCCTCCCACATCTCAAATGTTGACTTCCCTTCAAATAGCTATGTCCAATCCACATTTCCCAGCTCCTGCCTAATTTTGATATAATTGTCCTTGGCCCAGTTTAATACTCTTCCCTTAGCACCACTCTCATTTTTATCTACGAGTATTCTAAAACTTACAGAATTGTGGTCACTATTCTCAAAGAAATCCCCCAATGCAACTTCTTACCACCTGTTCTGGCTTGTTCCCCAGTACCAGGTCCAATATGGCCCCTTCCCTCATTGGACTATTGACATCCTGCTCCAAAAAACTCTCCTGGATGCTTTTTACAAATTCTACGACATCCAGATCTCTGATGGTAAGTGTATCCCAGTCAATGTTGGGAAAATTAAAATCTCCCATCACCACTACCCTATTGCCTCTACATCTTTCCATAATCTGTTTACCCAGTGTTCTTCTACCTCACGCTCACTGTTGGGAGGCCTGTAATACAGCCCCAACAATGTAACTGCACCCTTCTTATTTCTCAGCTCCACCAATAATGCCTCACTACCCAAGACTTCCATAGTTTCCTCCTTTAGCACAGCCGTGATATCTTCCCTGACCAGCAATGCAACTCCACCCCTACTTTTACTTCCCTCCCTGTCCAGTCTGAAGCATCTATATCCTGGAACATTTAGTTAGCAATCATCATGCCCTTCCTTCAGCCAAGTCTCTGTGATGGCAATAACATCATATTCCCAGGCACCAATCCAAGCCCTAAGTTCATCTGCCTTACACACTATACTCCTTGCATTAAAGTAGATGCATTTCAGGCCACCAGTTCTTTTGCGCTCATTTGCTGCCTGACTACTCTTCCCTTTATAAATGCTATCTTCATGATTCTTACAGTCTCCAGTCTCCACCTCGCTGCCTACTTGTTTTCTCTTCTGGTCCCCAGTTCCCTGCCACATTAGTTTAAAACCTCCCCAACAGCAAAGCAAAAACTCCCCCAAGGACATTGGTTATGGTATGGTTCAGATGTAAAAACAATAACTGCAGATGCTGGAAAGCAAATACTGGATTAGTGGTGCTGGAAGAGCACAACAGTTCAGGCAGCATCCAACGAGCAGCGAAATCGACGTTGCGGGCAAAAGCCCTTCATCAGGAATAAAGGCAGTGAGCCTGAAGCATGGAGAGATAAGCTAGAGGAGGGTGGGGGTGGGGAGAGAGTAGCATAGAGTACAATGGGTGAGTGGGGGAGGAGATGAAGGTGATAGGTCAAGGAGGAGAGGGTGGAGTGGATAGGTGGAAAAGGAGATAGTCAGGTCGGACAAATCCGGACAAGTCAAGGAGACAGTGCTGAGCCATTCATTTTGTAATAGTCGCACCTTCCCCAGAACCCGTCCCAATGTCCAACAAATCTGAACCCCTCCCTCCTACACCATCTCTCAAGCCACGTGTTCATCCTGCCTATTTTTTCATTTCTGCGCTGGCTAGCACGTGGCACTGGTAGTAATCCTGAGATCATTACCTTTGAGGTCCTCCTCTTTAACTTCTCTCCTAGCTCCCTGAATTCTTCTTTCAGGACCTTATCTCATTTTCTACTTATATCGTTGGTGCCTATATGCACCAAGACAACTGGCTGTTCACCCTCCCCTTTTAGAATGCTCTGCAGCTGATCGGTGACATCCCTGGCCCGAGCACCTGGGAGGCAACATACCATCCGGGAGTCCTCTTTTCAGCCACAGAACTGCCTATCTACTCCCCTTCAATAGAATCTCCGATGACTATGGCCCTACGAGTCTTTTCCCTGCCCTTCCGAACAGCAGTTCCCGCCACGGTGCCATGATCTTGACAACTGCTGCCCTCCCTTGGTGAGCCATCTCCCCAACAGTATCCAAAATGGTGTACCTGGTTTTGGAGGGAGATGACCGCAGGGGACACTTGTACTGCCTTCCTACACTTTTTGTGTCATTTGGTCACCAATTCACTGTCTCCCTCAGCAATTCTAACCTGCAGTGTGACCAGTTCACTAAATGTGCAATCCACGACCTCCTCAGCATCGCGAATTCTCCACAGTGAGTCCATCCACAGCTCCAGAGCCGTCATGTGGTCAAACAAGAGCTGCATCTGGACACACATCTTGCAAGTGTAAGAGTCAGGAACGTCACACACATTTCTAAGTTCCCACATCAAGCAAGAGGCACATGCCACAGGTCTGACATCCCTTGCCATTGTAAGCCTAGCTTAGCCACTGCCCAAATATAAATTAAGCCCTTACCTTCCCAGCAGCCCTCGCTTCACCTAACCTTTCCCCTCGCCGTTCTGTCAAAATGTAGGCCCAACTCCTGAGGTAAGTCCCTTTTTAAGTGGGAAAACTTAGCCTTCCCGTCAGCCCTCGCTTCGCCTCACCTTCACTCCTCACTGCTCTGTCAAAATGTTGCCTGGTTTGGAGAGTTTAGTTATGAAGAGAGATTGGACAGACTGGAGTAGTTTTCCTTGGACCAGTGGAGACTGAGAGGGAACATATTTGAAATGTTTAGAATTGTGAGGGGCATAGACATGGTAAACAGGAAGAAACCTTTCCCAATGATGGAGAGATCAATGACCAGGAGGTATAGATTTACAGTAGGGGATAAAGGTTTAGAGGGAATGTGAGGAATTTTGTTTTCACGTGGGAATCTGGAACTCACTGCTTGTAAGGCACGAACCCACATAACATTTGAAAAATACTTAGATCTGCACTTGCAATGCCAAGCCATACAAGCCAATGAAGCTATAGACCTCCATGACGCTATGACTCTATACAAAAGAAAATTCTCTTGACTTTTCTTTACTATATTACTGACGAGCCTATATCTAGTACCTCTAGGTTTGGATTTCCATAAGCTGAAACATCTCTTTTTTAAATCCATACACCTTTTAGTTCAAACTCTTCATTAAATCACCTGACAATCTCTTCCATGCTAGATTAAAGATCCCAACTTGTTCAATCATTCTTGATATGTTATAACCTTGCAATGTTTGCATTTTTCCTATAAAACCAAACCATAGTTGCCAAAATCTAGTAAATTTTCATTAACCAACATTGAAAAATATCGGGACATTTAAGCTTTTCAGATTCTGACTGAATGAGGTAGGAGTGAGGTAAGTATGCATGTGGCAGAGTAGGGTGGAAAGGGTAGCAGAGTAGCGGAGTAGTAAGATTGGGTCAGGCAGGAGTTGGAGACTGGGGACAGGCAGCCCATTAAGGAGATCATGGGGAGTCTGGTCTGGGTGGATTAATCGACAGTTGAGATGTCATCTGTTGATTAGTTACTTAGGATTTAGACATGGTTTTAACCTAACAATTCCTGGCTAGCTATCCATGTAAGTAAGGCTTACCTTTCCCAAATTTCTTCCTATTTCTATCTCTTATCTGCTGGATTCACCCTGTTTGGACGTTGGCGCAAGCTATCTTATGTCCTCACCTCATGGATGTTAGAAACCATTCTGTTTAGTTCTATGCCGTCAGTATTATGTGAAAATCAGTGGATTCATGAACACAGCATTTATTTGTGGCCCATGGAGTACATGAAAGTGGTTCAGAAAAAACAATATTTTGGGGTAGGTTTTGACTTTGTCCAGTTGTGTAAAATAGGTGATACTGTAAACACTGGTTTGCTTTTCATCTCTTCAGATTTTTGTTTCCATTTAGTGCCCAAGTTGGGATGCATTGCTTATTTCATAACTATTTCAAATTAAAAAAGATCTCCAGCACTACACCAGGGTGAGTTAAATAAGTGCCTGAACAGTTGATTCAAAATGAAGAATGAATGAGTGATAACAGAAGTGGCAAAACATATGAAATCAGCTGGTGGGTTATTGATCCAGGATTCACATTAGGCGAGAGAGTCAGCATTTCTGCACAATAAAAGCTTACATTCTTACAATTAGCTATGCTGCTGCATCTCGACAGTGAGATCACTATCTATTCAATGGCTATTTAGGAAGAAGCATGACTTGTACTTAATCAAGAATGTCATATCCCAACATAACATACACATTCAATTGCATTCACAAATATCAGAATGTGGAAAATAATCTTCTGCTAACGCAGGAGGACTCAATTTCCTCCACTGATTTACATTTTCTTTCCTTTTACCAGTCACACAGCTGCAATATGACATTTACATATCAATACAGACACAGTTAAAACAGAAGCAGCATTTTAAAGATGTAAATTAATTGACACATTGTATGTTGCTACAGGTACACAATCTGTGAATATAAATATGCAGAGTTGAATCATTACACATTAAGGCAACCAGTATTATATATTTTTGCAAATGCTGGATTTCAAAATGTTTCACATGGAGCAAAAAATAAGGTTTTATCTAACAAGACAAGTTTAGTCTATTAAGATCCATAAATAAAGTGTAGATCAATTTAGTTCGAAGCTTATTTACCAAGTGTATTTTTCAATATCCATTATAAATTCCTTCACAAAAGTAAGGTTTGGTACTGAAATTGTAAATATATTTACTTTTTAAAAATGTATCCTTCCTTTATAAAATTAAATGATGCGAACAAGCTGGTTGAATAAAGGAACAATTAAAATAAATTTCATGAAAGCTCAAAAAACTAACTCCATCAAGGGCAAAACCATAGCAAGGTCCAGACAGCTGCTTTATTTCCTCCTCATTTCACTTGGTTATCAGTTAACTTAGTGGAAAAAATAGATTTTCAAGGGGCTATAGCTTGTAGATATCTCAGTCAAGGTAAGATGTGTGCATGACTTGAGGTCTAATTTAACTCCTGTGTTGTATTGATCGCTGGGGATCACAAGGGATTTCATATTCTTCTTCATTCGAAGGTAGGCTTGATATGAAAGAAACACGTAATAAATGCTCGTGGCCTGTCCCTTGTTGATATCAAGCTGTTATTTTTTTTTCCATCCGAAATGCATCAGTATTTCACATTTATTGTAGTGTGATAAAACCTCTCTCAAATCGCCAGAGGGACACACTCCAGTAAGCAGTCTGGCAGCACAAATTGGAGTGAATAGGAGGACAGTTGGTGGAAAAATCTCTGAGGTCACTGAGGTCAGGGTTACAGCTGACTCAACTGAAAAAACGGGAAAAGGGTGCAATACCTACAATCAGAAAATATGGATTCAATTCCTACTATGGATGAAGACAAATGATTGTCCAAAGTATGGGAGGAGTATTCTCCAGCATGGGCCTGTTCAGCCATATGTTAACAGTGTTACACATCCCTTCAAAATCAAGCTTCAAAATATTGATACTGATTGCAAATTATAATTATCAATGACCAGACTGCAGAGTATTGCAATGAACTGAAAACATTTTTTTTTCAATTGAACCAAGAGGAATGCACATGTTGGCCTTGGTTCAGGTGTAGCTAGTCCAATTTGGCAAATTAATATTAGTTTGCTATACATACATGATGCAATTGTGTTAATTTCTGCTTTTCAACCGATTATGTAGTGCATACTACGCATCGTTTAAATTACAATTGCTTACATAAGCCAATTCCTTTTTCTCCCTATTGACTCAATCATTATTGTTATCAGAAAATAAATACAAAGCATATGTCAATTAGTCAGAAACAGTAAGCAAATTTAACATCTGAATTTTGAGATAATCATCAAAAAGTCACTAATTTAACCTGCACAGCTTGGAATCCACCAAGCTGCTAGTCTGCTCTGGAACTATGATCATAAATGACAGACCATACACGGAAAATGGATGGAGCAATGTTTTTAATTTTATCAACTGAGATTACAAATAACCAAAGTGCAATTTAATAATAAAAATACTCATCAGTCTTTGTATCTTACAGAAAGTACAACTTTCTAAACTTTCCCATAAATGTCCTGCTTAAGAGTTATTTCTTTAATATCATTTTTGTCTCTCTACAACCTTGTTCTTTCTATCATTATGTTTGATAGGTACCCTTTTTTTCTTTCCCAGTTACCCTCTGTATATGGATCCAATATAAATGAAATAAACAGTCTTTTTATACTGTAGAGTATTAAAAACACCTCTGTAGTCTGAAAATAATGGCTAATAGCTGCTCTACTCTGGAAAGGTTTAATAATGTTTTCAAGATGGTTTAACACAATAAAAGCAGGCCCATGCACAGAACATGGAATTCTAATGTTAACACGTTTTCGTACATGGTTTTACTTTGGTGATTTGTTACTAACATGCCTGTCACATGAAAATTCAGTTCCAAGCAAAGTTGTCTGCCTTAATTTACACTATATCTGGTAATAGAATTCCAAGGAATTATCAAGGTAATCTCATGAATTAAGAAATTTTTATTCCTTCAACTATCTGAGAATAATGGCTAGATATATTTATAATAATTAATGGAAATCAAAGTATATACATATATCTTCCTAAACATTTTTTGCAGCTTGTACAAACAACCATTTTGAAATTTCCAGTACAGACTTGTAAATTTTAGGAATTAACATGAGCTCCTGGATGCAATATAAACCTTTAACCTTGGATACATTGTACAGCAAGGTGAAATGCAGAGATTACTGGAAAGTATACACTTCATTGACATGTTAGCCCTTCTGGGGTTACTTAGTATCCCTTACTTAGCAACAGACCTGCATTTTTATTGTATTCTATGAAAGTTTTCTATATGAGAGGTTCCTGTATATTTTGTCTGATTTACTTGTGTCTGTATGGTTAAAGAATTCAAATCCACCAGGCATAAAAGTGGGCAAAGGTGAATGTATGGGCATATCTCAATACAGATAATCATTACTGTGGTTTCAACTGGAAGCCACACAGTTCTTGAGTTTGTTTCTGTTACAGTCAAGCCCATTGGTCTCTATGGTGTTAAGATATCACCTTCACAACTGAAACGGGCCTGTGGAAACTGCAGATATTCAGATAAACAAATGCTCATGCAACAGTGAGCTCATTTTACAAATGTCTTCCAATTTTAGTCTTCTATAAACAATACAGCACATCCTGATATTTTAAAGATTATAGCTGTCGTAAGTTTATATCCCCAAAGTATCTTCCATTGTACAGTAAATGTGGATGTCATTAAATGTTTAAAAGCTTGAGATGACTGAAAATACTAACATAGAAATGATCTATATTTACATTTGGAATTTGGATAAAGCTACTACTTGTGTACTGATTACTGTCAATACTAATATATGGAGGGGGGGGGTAGATAAAGTTTGTCATTATGAGTTATTTCCTTGTAATATTTCCAGATAAATCTATAATTATTTATTTTATCAAAGCAACAGAAGTTCCAATTCGGCAAAAACAAAGCTTAATTTTAAGAACCTCTTCAAAGGGTCACAGATGTGTACAATTAAAAGATTCTCATTACACTGATTAATTTGATATGGGGGTGCAGCCCATTATGTGAATGAGGGTGCTTCCAATGCAATGCTTTTTAAGCTGGTTTAGAATACCATGGAAATTCAATTTATATTGAATATAAGTTGTGCTTGAAATTCTTCAATCATTTGTGTTTTTGCCTGATTGAAGGGTAAGAGTGCTGACAAAACCTTGGGAATTGCTCCACACTAATTTTCATTTGTTATGCCTTTCAATTAATATCTGAAAGCAGGCACTTTCCTCAGTATTACATGAAATTGTAGCCCATGTTTTTGCCAAGTCAGCTGACTCAAAAACCCTTCAAAAATGGTTGGCAAGACAAGATTTGGAGATTCCTGTTCGCACTCTTGTTTCTGGTAAACGTTCTCAAGGAAGGATGAGTCTGTGGATTGCTAGCATTTTAATCGTTACTGGCTCCATTGTTGGTGTGGACACTTTGAATACTTCCAAATGCACATGTATGCACGCATGTGCATACACAAAGTTTGCACGGAATTGTAACCTCATCTGTATGTAATCTTCATAAATTTCATTCAGAAAATCTCAGAGGAATAGCAAATCATAGGAGAACACAGTACCAAATTGAAAACTAAGGAAAAAAAATCAGCTACCTGGTACTGGAATTCTTTGATTGATGTGCCATTAACAACAAATAATACTGTTCTATCAGCTTCAATGGACTCCACTGGAGCTGTGGTAGTTTGTTTTGATAGCTGAGTTCATTATGAATATTTTGGCTGAGTTGTAAGAGCTGAGAAACCTCTTATCTCAGCAGAGTGGTGTGCACACTGTTTGACTATTTTATGAGGGTATTACAGGTTGTTTCTCTTTCATATGGCTTATGAATAGATGTTTGCTTGTTTTTACAATTGATTGATCTTTTTTCGAATCCCTACAGTGTGGAAACTGGCCCTTTGCCCCAACAGGTCCACATCAACCCTCTGAAGTGGATCTCACCCAGACCCATTCCTTTACTCCATTACTCTGTATATCCCCTGGCTAGTGCACCTAAACTACACATCCCTGAACACTAGGGGCAGTTTAGCTTGGCCAACTCACCTAACCTGCACATCTTTGGATTTGAAGTGATTAAATTATTTAAATAGTTCACGAGCTTATTTTAGTATGAAATGTGTCCGAGTGCCAGATCTATTAAACTTTCAGAAGTTAATTTCTTTTTCATATCCATTTCAAGCCTTCCCACTGAGAGTGCATGGTACACGACCTCTGTCTCTAGTTCGTACTAACTATATATCCTTAGAGGATCCATGGGAGCATAAAGGGATATAAGGGTTCATTGGGGATATTCAAGTGAATTAGGTGGCATAGAGGATACATGGGAACGTGTGGGGCTTGGGATGTGTGAAAAAGCATAGGAGTTATGAGGACCCATCAAGAAGGGACTGTTAGAATGAGAAGGAATAGATGACATGGAGCATGGAAGGCACATGAGGAAATATGTGCAAAGTGATTGGTGAAAGCTCAAGGATCATTACAGCTGAGCTGATGCCCTAGTCAATGATGAGAACAAAGAGACATAAGATAGAAAAAGAAAATTGAAGAAGCTGACTGAAAGAAGATATTAAGAGTGATAGCAAAGAATTTGTTTGAAGAGACGGGTTTTAAGGATAGTCTTAAGAGAGGAACCGGATGAAGGGCTTTTGCCCGAAACGTTGATTTCGCTGCTCGTTGGATGCTGCCTGAACTGCTGTGCTCTTCCAGCACCACTAATCCAGTATTAAGAGAGGAACGGTCCATTGTAAAGTTGAGAGAAATACAGAAGGAATCCCAAAGCAATAGGTCTGGCTGCTGAAAGCGTGGCTGCCAACTGAGAGGTGGACAAGAAAATGGAGTGCATAAATGGCTGGAATCAAAGGGACAGAGATTTCAATAGGACATGCGATGTATGGCTGAAGGATGTTACAGACAGGACAGGGTAAAAAGGAAAACTTTAACCTTGAGGCATTGTGTAATGAAAGGTCAAAGTAGATATCTAAGAAGATGGAATATAGGTTCAAAGCACCCTGCTGCTTGTACTATTATTAAATGTTTCAGGAATAATATGCTGTTTTTTTATTTCTCGCTTTTCATGATCTTGCCTGAATTTCTGAAAATGCACAGCAGCCTTTAGGGAAATTTACCTAACCAGGACATCAAAATTAAATATTTGAAACCTGAACAGCAATTTTTCCTTTTCTATACAATCAGAGAATGAAATTATGAAGGGAACCTAAAACACAGACAAACAGCTAGCACAGGCAGCCTGAATGAAAAAGAATCAGAAAGGTTGGGAACAAACAACTTCCGGTCAATGTCCTCCGAATAGAATGTTTACCGGGCTTGCCACACAGTTTATAGGAATGTAAGAAGTTTGATCAGTAATTTGCAAATGTCATGAGTATTGGTGATGTGGAAAATAGCAAGGAGAAAAGCAAGGAGTGGGCTACAGGGCAATATAGATGGGCTGAATAGTAGCAAATGAAATTTAATCCTGAAAAGTGAGGTGATACATTTTAGCAGGACTGATTAGGCAAGAGAGTACACATTGAATGGTAGGACCTGAGGAAGAAGAAGATCAGAGGGACCTTGCAGATTTTTGAAGGTAGCAAAAATGATTAACTTCTAAGGGATTGCAACAATAGTAAGTTACAGTATTCACTACTTGCATTCTCTTTAACAATGCACTTGCAAGGATGAGAGACTGAGTTATATATTCATCTCCTCTTCTCTACATGCAGTAGTAGTATATAAATGAGAAAGTTGAATAGCAACGATTAATAAAATACTTACATTGGCTGTTTAAAGAGCAAAGGACTGCTAAACTCAAATTGTTTCAATGTATTAGATTGCTTTAGTGCTTATCTCAAGTGGTATCTTCCACCTGTAACACTTCACAGCAGCAAAGGATAAAACACTGTACATTTCTAATGCTGAACAGTACTGAACAAGACAAATATGTGGAACCATAAAATTCTTAGTTCCCAGCACATATCCCCAAACTTGTGATTACTTTTTAATAAGGGACATTGCTTTCATCATTCAAGGGTTAAAATCGGTCAGGAGGCTAAATGGAGACAACTCATTTAATTTCAGTGACACAGAATAAAAAGTGATGATGGAGTAGTGACTTAGGACACAGACTTGACTTATGTGAAACCTCTGATTTCTCAGCTAGAGTGCCTGATTCCCCTATGCTTGGAAGGTCTATTGATTTGGTGTAGACGGACAGCTCAAGAGGAACTGATACATTCCTTACAGCAATTTTTTTTTCATGTAGTACTGTTCAGACACCAGATTCAGCACAAACCTCACTGTTGTCTTGTACAAATTTCAACTGAATGCATTGACTTTATCCGTCTTTCTTCCTTACTGCCCTCCGGTAGTTACCATTGTAAGGCTTGCTCTAATCCTACCTTCAGCAGAGAAGCCTAAGGCCTTTATCGCTCTATTTTTGAAATAAAAATGTTAAAAAAAGGTAGTACAAAGTTCTTTCAAGTTCTGTTGTACCAGAGGCTTGGCAGCTTCTATCAAGCTCAATTTAAAGTGTTCCAGTACAGTCTTTGTAGTTTCAACCTTTTAAGCTTATGGAGTCTGGTGGAATAATTAGATCCTTTAGTCAAAGTTTCCTCATTTATCTTTAAGAGGATAATCGCAGTATTGCTTTCAATGAATACCATAATGTATCTGTAGAAGTATATTAAAATGACCTCTATTTTTACCTGCACTTATTATCTGTCTTCCTTTTTGAAAGCAAGCCTTATGCTCAGTACTTTTGGTCTCATTAATTCATGTATTACATTTATTTGTGACATCCTTTGAGAGTTCTTTTCCACAAGGTTCAAGTGTATTTATGTGCACAAGCTTCTGACCTCTATTTGAATCACTATTGCTTAACTTGGAGAGGCTGTTGCCTGTGGGTACCTATTTCACATGCTTTTGAAACTAAGAGAAGGCAAAAGCTGACCAACAGCATCAAAAGAGCTAACACAGCTGATCACACAAAAGCAATCCTGAATATAGGGCATTGATATGGAAAGTGAATTGGAGACTCAATATAATTTAAGCCAGTTTACCCAACATTCTAGTACTTGTATATAGTCAAAATGTAGAAAATAATTGTGGGAACTTTATTTCATTCAGTTAAAACATGGTTCTTCATAAATAGGCATAACACAGGCAAAGCATATTGTTAAACTATGTCATCAGTATTTTATCCTGAAGTCAAGGAAGTAATTTTAACCTGTTCTGTCTCTCTGCTAAGAACTTAGAACTAGAAGCAGGAGTAGGCCATCTGGCCCTTCAAGCCTGCTCCGCCATTCAATAAGGTCATGGCTGATCTTTTCGTGGACTCAGATTCCACTTACCCACCCTCTCACCGTATCCCTTGACTCCTTTATTGTTAAAAAAATGTCTATTTTAGCTTTAAAACTGTTTATTGAAGTAGTGTCAACTACTTCACTGGGCAAGGAATTCCATAGGTTCACAACCCTCTGGGTGAAGAAATTCCTTCTTAATTCAGTCCTAAATCTGCTCCCTTTAATCTTGAGGCTATGCCCTCTTGTCCTAGTTTCACCTTCCAATAGAAACATCCTCTCCAAATCAATTTTATCTATTGTCTTCATAATTTTATATGTTTCTACAAGATCCCCCCTTATTCTTCTGAATCCCAGTCTACTCCGCCTCTCCTCATAAGCCAACCCCCTCAACTCTGGAATCAACCTAGTGAACCTCCTCTGCATCCCTCTAGTGCCAGTACATCCTTTCTCAAGTAAGGAGACCAAGACTGCACATAGTACTCCAGGTGTAGCCTCACCAGCACCCTATACAGCTGCAAAATAACCTCCTTGCTTTTCCTTTCATATTACAGAGCTTTGCTCCTTCACCACCTCAGTTCATGCTTGAATTCTCTAAAATTAATTTTTTTATGATTATTATTATTGTACTTCTCTCTTCTGAAATGTTTTCTCATTTATCCTTTCCATGTCCTGCGTCTGCCCTCTGTTGCTTCCCTTTTCCAATCCATTTTGTGTTTATACTGTTCTCCTGGTTTCAGTTGAAGATGTCTCTCACACAGTCCATGCTTCCTGGTTCATGTTGGTTCTCTGCTCCACTTTCATCACAATATTCCTATCAGCTCTTAACTGGATGCCTTTTTGGTAATTGGAATTTTGCTGTGAGGCCTTTCCTAGTCTTGCAATACAAGCCCTGAGGACCTCTTGTTCACTGGAGAATTTCATTTTGTGGTGCAACAAATAAGAAGTAGCATTCAGAATCTGAGCTAGAAAAAAGATTGCTTTCAACTATGAATGTAAACAGCCAGGTGTTGGCTTAAAAACATGAAAAAACTGCATGCAATACGAACTGATGACAAGTACACTATTTGATGTGTGACGTGTTGGTTTCTTTGTGTATTTGCACAGAAATGGGACTGACTAGATCATAAAAGTTAAATTAAATTGAGCTATTTAGTGATTGCTTATGCAACATCATCCTCCTAAGAAACTAGTTAAGTGCTTAAGATCTAGGTTTACCCATTTTTGGCTATGAATTGAATGGGAACTTATGCAATGTGCACCATACGTACCAGGTACTTACCTAAGGACATATTTTATGAACCACATCTCATTTATCTAATGTTGAAGGCATCTTTCACTGCTGGTCAATCAGAACCTTTTCTTTTTCTGGCCCTGGGGTCAAGAATAAAATGCCAAACTGTCCCCACTTCCTTTGTGGCTCTCGCACTGATTGACAATAAAGCATCACTAGCAGATACCTTAGGATCATAGGAACAGGAGTAGGCCATTCAGCCCCTCAAATCTGTTCTGCCATTCAATGAGATCATGGCTGGTCTGTGGCCTAACTCCATTTATGTCCCTTTGACCTGTATTTCTTAACACCTTTGCTTAACAGAAAAGATCGATCCCAAGTTTAAAATTACAACTGATCCAGCAAACTGTCATTTGTGGAAGAAAGTTTCAAACCTCTATCTCTGATTGTGTGTGGAAGTGCTTCCTAATATCTCTCCTGAATGGTCTGGCTCCAGTTCTCAGGCTGTGACTCCTAGTTCAAAAATCACCAACCTGTGGCACTCGTTTCTTTATCTACTCTGTCTTTTCTGGTTAAGATCTTGAAGATTTCAATCAAAACCTTTTAAATTCGAGAGAAAACAGGCTTAGTTTGTGTAATATCTCCTCACAACTTAACCTTGAAGTCAAAGAATTATTTTGTAAACCTATATTGTACTCCCTCTAAGGCCTAAATACCATTAGAATGGTGTGGTGTCCAGATCTGCTCACAGTGGGGTCTAACCAGGGCTTTACATTGCTGCAGCGTAACTTCTGCATCCTTGTACTCCAATTCCCTAGACATAAAGGCCAACACTCTATTAGCCTTTCTGATTACTTTCTGCACCTGTTCATGGCATCTTAAAGATCGATGCATGCAAACCTCCACGTCCCCTCCCCCCCCAAAGTCTCTTCTACTATCTTTAGCATCATTATGCCAAACGGCACAATAGTACTGAGGTCAACATTGTTTAGCTACATCATAATTTGATATCATCTTTACACAGTCTTCATATAGTGCATTGCTAATGATGTTCAGTCAGAAGTTACAGATACAAGCATTAGAACTACTAGCAGGAGTAGGTAATATAGCCTTTTGAAGCTGCTCTGCCACTTCATTAGATCAGAGCTGATCCTCAAACTCAACTCCATCTAGGAGGTAATCTCACGTATTGTTTCTCAGTCCAAAATAGATAACCTCACTCTTGTTTACACAGAACTCCATCTCTCAGGGTTTTGCCTATTCACTTACTTTACCAGTATCTCTTGTAATGTTATGTTATCATCTACATTGTCTACTGCCTAACTTTGTGTCATCAGTAATTTTGGATATATGATTTTCTTTGTTATTACCCAAGTTGTTAATAAGTAATGTGAATAACTGAGCCTAAAGCAGATCCTTATGGGACACCACTGGTCACACGCTGACAATTTGAGTACCTACCCATTATCACTACTGTTTGTCACCTGACATTCAATCAATTTCCAAGCCATGAAAATAATTTTGTCTCATTTTCGTGGTTTCTACCTACATTAACATTTGACAGTATTACACTACGAGTTAAAGAAGGAAGGGTGGCAGCTTGAAGAGAAGCTCGAAGAGAAACTTTTAAAAAATATTTAATTGAAAAATTTTTCAAAATGAATTAACGATCAAATTACTTCCAATCTAAACATTCTAAATTCATATCTCTGTGCTCTGAGATGTATGTCATAGTTGGAGGTCTTTTTTTGACAGTTTTCAGCTTGCTGCCAGCTGGACGATTAGAAAATAGACTGGTCGAAAATAACTTCAAATTTGTTTTAAGCTTACTTAATTGATGTCCACTGGAAATTTGTAACACAAATATCATATTTCTAATTCAAAAGATTATGGCTTCAAACCTTACTCAAGGACATAACTTTGGCTGACATTTTAGGGCAACACTGAGGGAATAATGCATTATGAGAGTTGCAGTCTTTTATACAAGACAGGCAACATTTTGTTCAGTTATGTGACACAATGTGAAGAGCAGCAGAATCTTTTGCTGGCTCATTTAACAATTATCCCCAACTAACATAAATTGAAACAGACCAGTTTTCCATATATTTAATTTCCTCTTTTTAAGGTTTCACTGTGAGTAAATTGGCTGCAGCATATTCTACATTTCAAAAGAGTTTCCACTTTGAAAATTCTTAATTAGCTATGAAACATTTTTGAACATTCTTAGATGTAAAAAGCATTACCGAACTGCACCATCATGCTTTACTACATAAAGAGTTATTAACAAGGAAACCGGGGTAAGTAGATAATGTAAATCAATCAAGTGGTGACTAGATATATTTCCAGTGACAGAAGGAGAAATTCATGTAACAAGAAGCCAAAATAATGGAGAAGGTACAACTGCGATCAATTAAAACAGAAAATACTTCAACAGTTCGTAACAACAGTTCTATCTTTAACATTTAATATAAAAGAATAAATTAGAAGTGAATAGAAGGCACAAAATAAATTTAAACCATTTGTTTTAAAGAACTTTTTTGTAATTTCTGGTTGATTGAGAACATATAGCTCCCTGAAGGAGCACCTGCGGCTATGGTGACTAAAGGTGCCTAGACCCCAGGACTGTTAGACAGCGATATGTGTGGCATGTTTAACATTCGACTCACATAAAACTATAAACCAATTTTCAATTGTTATCCTCATCTATAAACAGCTATTTTCTCATATAAATAGTCAGCTACACTGTGTTTACAATAATTTTCATAAAAGTCAAGGAGAACAAACTTGGCAAAGCCATTGTATACTCGAGAAATCCATTTGGATTCCATTACTTCTGTCCTCAGTTAATAGTATGATCTTGACAGAAGCATGAGGAGAGTACCTGTGTACCTCTTAAGAGACTGGCACTTACTGGAAAAATATTGTGACATTCAAAATTCACCTCTCTTGATTTATTAAACAAAAACATGAAGTAATGAAAAAAAGAAAGCAAAAATAATCCTGAATCAGAATTGTAAATGATTTAGAAATGTAGAAACATAAAACATTACAGCACAGTACAGGCCCTTCGGCCTCGATGTTGCACTGATCTATGAAAACAATTTATATAAATAACAGTAATGAATGCAGTCAAATCTATTCCATATTGTATAACATTGAATTGTTGAGCAATTTTGAGCTTGGAGGGAAGTTAATGTTAACTATGTAAGGGTAGTGCACAAGGCACAGGATAGCATTGAATTACGGTGTTAGAGGCAAACCAACTGTCAAAGATTGATTGAACAGCTGCCTTCTTCAGCCAATGAGGTCAGCATTGGCTAACGACATCATAATTTGACATCATCTATACAGCGTTTTGTAGGACTGGACTGTTGATGACATTCAGTCAAGTGTTACAGAAACAAGCATTAGGAATAGTAGCAGGAGTAAATCAGACAGTCCTTTGAGACTGCTCTGCCATTTACTAAGATCGTAGTTGACCCTCAAACTCAACTCCAATTTCTCACCAGTTCTTCCCTATCTCTTAATTCCTTTGGCTTCCAAGTTCCTCTGCTTTATATTGAATGTACTCGATGACTGAGTTTGTACAGTCCTTTGGAGTAGAATGTCAGTATGGCATTTGATAAGGTTCCCCATGGGAGGCTATTGCACAAAATATGAAGGCATAAGATTGAGGGTTATTTAGCAGTTTGGATCAGAAATTGGCTAGCTGAAAGAAGACTGAGAGTGATGGTGTGTAGGGAATATACATCCTGGAGTTCAGTTACTCGTGGAGTACAGCAAGGATTTGTTTTGGGTCCACTGTTGTTTGTGATTTATATAAATGATCTGGATGAGGGCATAGAAGGATGGGTAGGTAAATTTGCAGATGACACTAAAGTCGATAGTGTTGTGGATAGTGATGAACAATGTTATAGGTTGCAGAGAGACATAGATAAGCTGCAGAGCTGGGCTGAGAGGTGGAAAAAGGGGTTTAATGTGGAAAAGTGTGAGGTGATTCACTTTGGAAGGAGTAACAGGAATGCAGAGTACTGGGCTAATGGTAAGATTCTTGATAGTGTCGATGAGCAGAGAGGTCTTGATGTCTAGGTATATAGATCCTTGAAAGTTGCCACCCAGATTGATAGGGTTGTTAAGAAGGTATACAGTGTGTTAGCTTTTATTGATAGAGGGATTGAGGTTCGGAACCATGAAATTATGCTGCAGCTGTACAAAACTCTGGTGCAGTCACATTTGGAGTCTTGTGTACAGTTCTGGTAACCGCATTATAGGGAGGATGTGGAAGCTTTGGAAAGCGTTCAGAGGAGATTTACTAGAATGTTGTCTGGTATGAAGGGGAGGTCTTATGAAGAAAGCTGAGGGACTTGAGGCTGTTTCGTTCGAGAGAAGAAGGTTGAGAGGCGACTTAATTGAGGCATATAAGATAATCAGAGGGTTAGATAGATTGGACAGTAAGAACCTTTTTCCTCTGATGGGAATGGCTAGCACAAGGGGACATAGCTTTAAACTGAAGGGTGAATGATATAAGACAGATGTCAGAGGTTGGTTCTTTACTTAGAGAGTAGTAGGGGCATGGAACACATTGCCTGCAACTGTAGTAGACTTGCCAACTTTAAGGGTATTAAAGTGGTGATTGAATAGACATATGGATGAGAATGGAATAATGCAGGTTAGATGGGCTTCAGGTTGGTTCCACAGGTCCATGCAACATCAGGGGCCAAAGGGCCTGTACTGTGCTGTAATGCTCAATGTTCTATTTTCTAATATTTAACCAAGCAGTTATGGAAATTCTCTTTACTTTTGTCCCTTTGACCTGAGTGCCTGTGATAGGCTTTCTTTCAGTAGGGTTTGCAGCTTCTCAGCATCTGTTTTGTCAAGCCTTCTCAGAATCTTACATAGTTCAAAAGATCATTCTTCAAAACTCTTGGGGTTATAAAATCTTTCTTTAGAAGAAATAGCAAGTGAATTTACATTACACTCCCTCTAAGGCACTCTTTGTGATTGCAGAAAGACCAGCCCTTTGGGATAAAGGTCAATATACCATATACCTTCCTAATTGCTTGTTATACATCCATTTAGACTTTCTGGATTCCTGTACAAGGACACTCAAATTCTTCAGAAGTATAACATTTGATAACTTTGCACCATTTTTAAAACAGTTGCTGTATTATTTCCAACAAAATAAATCGGGTCACATTTTCAAATATAATTAACTATGTCCTTGCAGACTCTTTGGGATTTGTTTTGCTTTTGTCCAGAACTGTTGTCAAATGTTGTGTAACGAACCTTAGAAAATCAACCTACTCAGTCAGAAATTTTGTTTCCACAGGTCAGGCATGGATTAGAGTGGGGTTAAACAGCTATATGGGATAACTCTATCAAAGGGTGGATGCTCAAGTCGGTTGGTTAAAAGGTCCAGCTCCATTTATTGGGATATTGGCTCAGTTACAATTCACTGGTCAACCGTTTAGCCCTCACACGCCCTCCATGCTCTTCATATTTCCCTCCAGGCTCTAATTGCACCAATGCATCCACCACGCTCATTCACCAAGCACCTTTTAGGTGAAGAAGATATGAATCATAAAAATGATAATGACAAGTCTTTAAAATACTGATGAAATAAAATAAACAAAACACCATTCAAAATTCCCATTGGAAATCAGTTGGCCAAATCTTCTAAACTCCTGAACGAATTGGTGATTTGGTGGGCGGCACGGTGGCACAGTGGTTAGCACTGCTGCCTCACAGCGCCAGAGACCCGGGTTCAATTCCCACCTCAGGCGACTAACTGTGTGGAGTTTGCACGTTCTCCCCGTGTCTGCGTGGGTTTCCTCCGGGTGCTCCGGTTTCTTCCCACAGTCCAAAGATGTGCAGGTCAGGTGAATTGGCCATGCTAAATTGCCCGTAGTGTTAGGTAAGGGGTAAATGTAGGGGTATGGGTGGGTTGCGCTTCGGCGGGGCGGTGTGAACTTGTTGGGCCGAAGGGCCTGTTTCCACACTGTAAGTAATCTAATCTAGATGGTGAGTTCACTACATCTAGAAAAAGAAGTCCAATTTTGAAAGCAAGTATTGAAAAGTGAGATAAAAATCTCACTGGAGTGTGCAGTTAGAGGCCTATTTGTATGCACTAGCATGCCATTAGTGTTTACCTCACTTTGATATGTTTTCTTTCCTATCCTTCCATGTGCTAGATAGAGATTAGATAGCAAGAATTCATTACACAGAAGTCAGAGTGAGGACCAAGCAGATCTGTCTTGCTACTAGCACTTCCAGAACATGATCCTGGATATCCACCACCAATCTCGGTGAGCATGCTCCATTGGCAGTGACTGCCTGCATCCCTGGTCACAAAGATTTGATTAGATTCCTTACAGTGTGGAAACAGGTCGTTTGGCCCAACAAGTCCACACCGACCCTCAAAAGATTAACTTCCCAGACCCATTCCCATATGCTACATTTACCCCGACTAATGCACCTAACACTATGGGTAATTTAGCATGGCTAATTCACCTAATCTGCATATATTTGGACTGTAGGAGGAAACTGGAGCACCCAGAGGAAACTCATGTAGACACGGGGAGAACGTGCAAAACTTCACACAGACCTGAGGCAGGAATTGAACCCAGGTCCATGGCTCTGTGAGGCAGCAGTGCTAACTACTGAGCCACAGTGCCACCCTAGATTGGTATTGGGCACAATTCATCCTTTTCACACCTTTTGATACATCAGTTCCATTCAGAGTAAAACTTTCATTGTCAATGCTGCATTTTGGAGCCTTGCCATTTTGTGCTCACAAACCAGGTAGCTTGTCAGCTGCAACAAGTCAAGGAGGAGCACATGTTACTGTTTGACACTGTGCTACATCAATGTCACATCTGCACTATGTATCAGTAGCTTATGCAACAAACACACTGCAAATACTTTAACCAGATAGACATGCCTCAAAGTCTATGGTAAAGTCAAGGGAAGTAGCCTTCAGTCAGGGGTTACTCACACTGTAAGCCCAGGGTCGATATTGGGACTTTGAAACAGCTAATCTTCTACTTGAGGTGATTAGGTAAGCAAAAGTGATTACTGCAGATGCTGGTGATTAGAGTCAAGATTAGAGTGGTGCTGGAAATGCACAGCAGGTCAAGCAGTGTCCGAGGAGCAGGAAAATTGACATTTCAGGCAAAAGCCCTTTATTCCTGATGAAGGGCTTTTGCCCAAAACATCAGTTTTCCTGCTCCTCGGATGCTGCCTGACCTACTACCCTTTTCCAGCACCCATCTGATCTTGAAGTGATCAGGGTCAGACATTCAGTGTCACTGCAGTGTGGGGCGTGGACCATGGTAAAGTCCAGTTGAACCAGTTTGGGGATAATGGGGAAGCCAGTCTCAGAGCTGTATGGATATCTGTTAGATGGCTGATCACATATCAGCCATAGCTATCTGTCCAGGTCAGTCAGGTGACAGACTCACCCTGAGTCCATGTTGTCAGTTCAATTTATATAAATGAGGGTTATAAGGCGACTGTCCGGCTGTGGTAGGGAAGTTAATTGTGAAGATTAGAAGCAGCATGCTGGGATGCAGAGGGAATAATAAACGTAAAGGAAGGAAACTCCACATATAAGGGTTTGGAGAAATAATAATACACTGGAACTCGTAAGTTCCTGAGTGAAAAGCCTGCAGCCCACTGTGCTAAATGTGATGTGCATTGCCTTCCATGCTCATGTCAATCATTAATGTGCAATGGAAATAGAGAATGGCTGTGGCCACATCCAGTCTGGGTGGAGTAATGTTTTTTTGAGTTTGAGCAAGTGGGGCCTATTTGTTAGCTAAGTGAGGCAGTTCAACAGGCAATTGCATTCATCATGCACTAAAACAGTATGAGTTGAAGTCAATAAACAGCAATATCTTGAAAAATGTGGAGATTGAAAGCAGCATGCTGGGATACAGAGGGAACAATAATCCTAAAGGAAGGAAACTCTACAGACAAGGGATTGGAGATATAATAATACATGGAAACTCCATAGACAGTCAATAGACAAGGTGTTTTCCCTGGGGTAGGGAGGTCCAAAATTGGAGACCATAGGGTTAGGGTGAGAGGGAAAAGATTTAAAGAGACTTAAGGGGCAACTTCTTATGCAGATGGTGGTGCATTTATGGAACTCCGGTATATTACAGAGGAGGAGGTTTTGGACATTTTAAATCACATAATGGTGGATAAATTCACAAGACCTGATCAAGGTGTAAACTAGATCTCTGTGGGAAGCTAGGAAAGTGATTGCTGGGCCCCTTGCTGAGATACTTGTGCTATCGATAGCCACAGGTGAGGTGCCAGAAGACTGGAGGGTGGCTAACGTGATGCCATATTTATGAAAGGTGATATTGAAAAACCAGGGAAATAACAAACCGGTGAGCCTGACATCAGTGGTGGACAAGATATTGAAGGGACGCTTGAGGAACAGGATTTACATCTGTTTGGACAGGCAAGGACTGATTAGAGATAATCAACATGGCTTTGTGCATGGGAAATGTTGTCCCACTAACCTGAGGGAGTTTTTTGAAGAAGTAACAAACAAGATTGATAAGGGAAGAATGGTGGATGTAATCTATATGGGCTTCAGTATGGCATTTGATGAGTTCTTCATGTTAGACTGGTTATCAAGGTTAAATCTCATGGAATACAAGGAGAACTATCTATTTGGATACAGAACTAGCTCAAAGGTAAAAGACAGAGGGTGGTGGTGGAGTGTTGTTTTTCAGACTGGAGGTCTGTGACCAGTGGAGGGCCACAAGGATCGGTCTGAGTCCACTGTTTTTCCTCATTTACATAAATGATTTGGATGTGAACATAAGAGGTATGGTTAGTAAGTTTGCAGATGCAAAGTTTGCACCAAAATTGGAAGTGCAGTGAACAGTTAAGAAGGTTACCTCAGAATACAATGGGATCTTGATCAGATGGGCCAATGGGCTGAAAAGTGGCAGATGGACTTTAAATTAGATAAATAGAAGATGCTGAATTTTGGGATGGCAAATCGGGCAGGACTTATACACAAAGTGGTAAGGTCCTGGGATGTGTTGCTAAACAAAGAGATCTTGGAGTGCAGGTTCATAGTTCCTTGAATGTAGAGTCGCAGGTAGATAGGATAGTGAATAAGGTGTTTGGTATTCTTGCCTTTATTGGTCAATGCATTGAGGATAGGAGTTGGGAGGACATGTTGCAGCTGTACATTGACTCGGCCACTTTTGGAATACTGTGTGCAATTCTGGTCTCCCTGCTACAGGAAGGATATTGTGAAACTTGAAAGGGTTCAGTAAAGAATGACAAGAATGTTGCCAGGGTTGGAGGGTTTGATCTTTAAGGAGTGACTGAATAGACAGGGGCTACTTTCCTAGAGCGTTAGAGGCTAGGGGGTTTCTAAAATTATGAGGGGCATGAATAGGATAAGTAGACAAGGTCTTTTCCCTGGGTTGGGAGAGTCTAAAACTGGATGGCATTGGGGTTGGGGTGCGAAGGGATAGATTAAAAGAGACCTAAGGGTAACTTTTTCATGCAGAGGGTCATGCATTTATGGAAAGAGTTGCCAGAAGAAATACTGGAGGCTTGTTCAATTACAATATTTAAAAGGCATCTGGATAGGTTTCTGAATAGGAAAGGTTGAGTGGGCCGAGTGCTGGCAAATGGGATGAGATTAATTTAGGATATTTGGTCGGCATGGACAAGTTGGACTGCAGGGTCTCCTTCCGTGCTGTACATCTCTATGACTCTATCTGTCATCATAGTATGCTGAACGTGAACAGCTCACAATGCCCAACTGTGTCACAAACTGTGTGAGAAAGAAACTCCAGCCAGAAGCCATCTTATCTATGTCATTGGTCATTAAAGATTGCTCATAGTCATCTCTATAAAGCAGAAGTAATCACAGGTGACCTTTAAAATCTCACTTGTGGGCCACAATTCGCATTGTCATGCCAAGTTCTCATCGACTATACAACAGCATGGAACTGATTTGCTCTCACTTTGAACTGTAAGTATTTGACAACGTGCTCTGATTTGTAAGACTGCCTTTCTTGACTGATTGACGGTAGGAACAGCGTCAAGAGTTCAGTAAAGATGCACAACTTACAATATTTGACTGTATTTGTGTGATGTCTTATTCTGTTTTTAGATAATTCAAAGAATCATGAAAAGGCTCCCCTTGGCTCCCCTTGTCGGACTCTTCCATGTCCCATTGTATGGAAGATTCTGCTAAATTGTCACTTGTGTGTGATGTGTATGCTGATTGCTGACATTGTTTGATTAAATTCCCTACAGTATGGAAACAGGCCATTCTGCCCAACGAATCAATTCCGACCCTCCGAAGAGTAACCAACCAGACCCATTCCCCTACCCTGTATTTACTCCTGACTAATGCATCTACATGTGTGGGCAGTTTAGCATGGTCAATTCACCTAACCTGCACATCTTTAGATTGTGGGAGGAAACCGAAACACCCAGAGGAAACCCATGCAGATGCTGGAAGAACGTCCAAATTCCACACAGACAGTCGCCAAGGTGGGAATCAAACCGGTGTCCTGGTTCTGTGAGGCAGCAGTGCTAACCACTGAGCTACCATTTTAAGGATCTAATCTACTTCTGATTTCCTCACATAGGTTCAATTGGAGCATGGCCAACAGCAAGGCTCATCATTGCTGCTCCTGCGGTGAGTTGTCGACAACATTGCAAAAAGGAACTCAGTGGACTCCAATCAGGAGAAACCTTCAAGAAACTACATGAAATTAACATTTATCTGATTTCTGGTAAAAGTGAGTACATAATAAAAACTCTGTAAACCTTTCAGTCAAACACATTCATATCCCCACTGTGAAAAAGTTGGAAATCCTTATTATATCTTACCTCTTGTTTCCCAAATTTATCAATAAAACAGGATAGGCTGATAATTAGACATCTCCTTTTCTAAATGGGCTCATGATAAATGCTTAGTTGAGCTCGAAGACCCATTGTGTTCAGCACCATAGGGGTTTCTTCATGTAGTCAAAAATGGGATTGCTTTATTTGTCAATCTCAAAGTTTTATGCACTCGCAATGGGTTTATCATTCCATAAAGCGTTGTATCAATTATGCTTACTTTATCAAGTTTTGGAGATGTTAAGTGGGTTAAAAGTGACCACGAATGCTTGTGTTTTATTGATAGTTCATGAGCTCATAGAGAGGGGAATTTCTCTTATAGGTTGAACTTATTGAAATTATCGTGATCATGGTTATGATTTGACTCATTATTTCTGTGCCTAGTGACAATGAAAGAGTGCTTCAAAGGTTCAGCAGATATTGAGGTGCAAAATCTGTATCAAAATAAAACCACATGGTACTCTATCTGAAATGATAGTTGACTCTCCATTCTGTTGAATGTAGAAATTAACTTTACTTGTCTAGCTAAATTTCTCCAATGCATACAAAACCCTCACACAGCACTGGTCAACTTAAGGCAAAACTCTTTAATCAAATACTCTATTAATAACATTCATTTTATCAATTGGCATCTAACTAGTTTAGTTGAACTTGCCAAGGGATTTTAATTTTTTCTGTTGAGAAACTGTCAACTCCCCAGCAAACTATACCGAATATTTCCAAAATGCAAAATGACCCAGAGTTTCTAGTTGCTTGCCACTTTTACACACATGCTCCCTGGCCAATATTCCTGTCTCAGGCCTGCTGCAGTGACCCAGTGAACCTCAGTGCAAGCTTGAAGAACAACACCTCATCTATCAATTGGGGACACTGCAGCCTCTGGGATTCAACATCAAGTTCAATAACTTTATAGCCTGATTATGTCCTTTCATGTTTGTTTTACCAATACCTGCATTCCAGTCCTTTCAGCACAGCCTACCCATTCTTTGCTAATCTTAGCCCTCATTATCACTTATTCAGTTTCTCTTCTGCCTTGGATTCCTTACTTGTCTGTCTACACCTTCCATACCTCTCTCTCTCTCTCTCTCTTTGGGCTGTGTCTCCATCTACCCATTCATCTCTGCCACCTCAAATCCAATGTTCACCACTTTCTTCGAGCTCCTATCAGTTCTGATGAAGAGTCACTGGACTCGATACTCTAACTCTGTTTTCTTCCCAAAGATGCTGCCAGACCTACTGAGTTTCTCCAGTTTTTGTTTCAGATCTCCAACATCCATAGTTCTTTGTTTTGCTCAATATTCACAAACTGACCTATTTGACATGGCCTCCACAGTACTTCAGGAACTTAGGAGGGAGTGAGGACTGTAGATGCTGGAGAGTCAGAGTCAAAAGGTGTGGCGCTGGAAAAGCACAGCCAGTAAGCCAGCATCTGAGGAGTAGGAGAGTTGACATTTCAGGCATAATCCCTCCATCAGGGATGTAGAGGGAGAAGGAGGCTGGGGGGCTGGTAGCTGGGAAGGTGATAGGTAGATGCAGGTAGGGGGTAATTGCGATAGGGTGGGGAGTGTGAAGCAGATAGGTGGGAAAGAAGATGGACAGGTAGGACAGTTCAAGAGGATGGTGCTGAGTTAGAGAGTTGGATCTGGAATGAAGTGGGGGGAGGGGAGATTTGGAAACTAGTGAAGTTGGCATTGATTTAGGAAGGCGATAGACTTCTCTAGCTTCCAAATTTCTCTCCCCCCCACCTTATCCCAGATCCAACCCTCCAAGTCAGTACCGCCCTCTTGACCTGTCAATCTTCTTTACCATCAATCCGTTCCACCCTTCCTACCAACTTATCATAATTACCTCCCACTTGCATCTACCTATTGCCTTCCCAGTACCTGCCCCTCAGCCCCACTCCCACATTTATCTCTCAGCCGCCTTCCCCCTCCACATTCCTGATGAAGGGCGTATGCCAGAAACGTTGACTCTCCTGCTCCTCGGATGCTCCTCGACCTGCTATGCTTTTCCAGTGCGATATTTTTTGACTTCACGAACTTACCAAAAGGAAAATTTCATGTGAAGCATTCCAGCATGAAATGACCAGTTTGTCCCTACTTTCTATTTTCACACATTTACTTAATCCTCTATCCATGGTAACAAGTTAGCTCCAAACCCCACAAGCTACTTGACTTTCAACAGCCTTTCAGATAGTACCTTATTCAATGCCTTTTGAACCTCTAAATGCATTCTGTTTGCTTGTTCCTCAATTGTATTTATTGAAGAAGGTTTCCTTTGTATAAAATCACGTGCGACATATACTCATAACAAGGCACTTAATTCCATCCGAAAGTTTGCTATCATTTCCCACCATCTAATGAAGATTTGACATGTCCTAAATATTTAGTTCAGTATGACTGAGAGCTTGTGCTTTTGGCATCCATTTCTAAGGAACGTGCAACTTAACTTCTAAGCCTGCAGTCTGTCATTTTTAAAAGGCTTGTGTCAGCTTTCACGGCAGGTTATAGGTGAGCAATTATGGAAACAAGTTTAAAACAGCTAAAGCTTTTCCCATTAGCAATTGGAGTGCTTGCCAGCATCCCAGATGTTAATGGACTATGTTCAGTTCTTGGGAAGGGAAACTATTGTCGAGAAGTTTAAAACAGTAGAACTTTCCAGTTGAAACATTGAGAGAAATAAAAAGAAAAAAGGAAAACAAAGACAGCAAGTTTTGGAGATCAGGAATAAAATCAGAAAATGCTGCAAATACACACTGGTCAGTCATCACCTGTAAAGAAAAGGGACAATTTATTGCCTCCCATGATTAGAATTTCACGTCTCTGTGAATCCTACTGAGTTAGGCCTTTTTGTAAAATGGCAATGCATTTGTCAGTTTGGAAAATGACTTGTAGCCTGCCACGCTGATGGTTACTGTTGAATAGATAGCAGGAAGAGAGGTACTTTGCATCTGAGGTCAGGAACCTGATATTGGAATTATTTCCAGGTCTCAACTTTGTACTGTGACTGGGGTTTCAAGGGCTGATGCATTGGTTGTTAAAACGCACAAACGTGTCTGTTGCTAATTGACTGAAGGGAAAGTTCAGCGGCTAATTTGCAGCAGCAGCAGGTAAAGCATGCCAAATTGTGGACTCTGATTTAAAAGCATTGCATTAACCATGGCTGCAGCAACTATTTGGAAACAGGGTACAAGCACAAATGCAATAGGAGCAGAGATAGAGATCTGGTACACAAAGCAGAGCTGCTCCTTGCTTCGTGGAAATAATCCTTAAAGTGCCACTACAGCCTGTGAAATAGAAGAAAGAACTCCTGTTCCTGGAGGGTTGCAAGGAAAAACCATGCAGCCAAAGAGGATCTCACAGAAGATGGTAAAAGCTGTGAATAGAAGAGGCATGTGGAGTAACTGGCTGCAGTATCACAAGAGGCTCAATGCCCTGCCTCGTTCTGCCAGTCTCACTAAAATGGCCCCATGAGTCTACCACCTAACCCATTGTCCCACTTCCTGTAAACTCAGAAGTGGGCGGTTGAAGTTGGCTCAGAATCTTCAAAATTTTAATTTCGGACCAAACTCTAACTCACCCCTTGTTAGGTTTCCAATCATAACCTTTTGTAACTGTGGGGAGTAATTACAATCTTGACTCACTCAAATGTCATTTCAATGTAGATTGCCCATTGTGAGGTAATATGAAAAATGCTAATGTGTGAACATCATAATTTTTCACTCTTTGTTTTTCTGCATTCCTGATTGCACAGGCTGGATTTTGGCAATATCATGGAGACTGGAATATCCGAAATTGTGAAACAAAACATGGATCCCCAAGTGTCCATATTACAGAGGAGGAGGTGTTGGGAATCTTATAATGCATTAAGATGGATAAATGCCCAAGACCTGATCAGGTTTATCCCAGGGAAGTGATGACTGGGACCCTCGCTGAGATACTTGTATCATCGATAGCCATGGGTGAGTTGCCAGAAGACTGGATGGTGGATAAATAACATGGTGCCATTATTTAAGAAAAGTGGTAAGGAAAAGTCAGGGAACTATAGATCAGTGATCCTGAAGTCAGTGGTGGGTAAGTTGTTGCAGCGGGTTCTAAGGGACAGGATGTACATGTATTTGGAAAGGCTTTGACTGATTAGAGATCATCAACATGGCTTTGCGCATGGAAAATAGTGTCTCACTAACTTGATTTGAGTTTTTTGAAGTAGTGATGAAGAAGAATGATGAAGGCAGAAAGATAGGTATTGTCTATGTAGACTTCAGTATGGCATTCAACAAGGTCCTGCTTGGTGGACTGGTTAGCAAGTTGAGATCACATGGGATCCAGAGGGAAGCCAGCCATTTGAATTCAAAATTGGCTTCAAGGTAGGAGACAGAGGGCCGAAAGCCTGTGATCAGTGGTGTGCCGCAAGGATTGATGTTGGGTCCACTGCTTTTTGTCATTTATATAAATGATTTGGATGTGAATATAGGCGGTATGGTTAGTTAGTTTGCAGATAACACCAGAATTAGTGGTATAGTGGAGACTGAAGAAGGTTACCTCAGATCAGATAGGCAAATACACCATGGAGTGGCAGATGGAGTTTCATTTAGATAATTTGTGATGCTGCATTTTAGTAGTGCAAATCAGGGCAGGACTTATACACATAATGGTACGATCCTGTGGAGCGTTGCTGAACAGAGACATAGGGTTGCAGGTTCATCATTCCTTGAAAGTGGACTCTCAAATAGACAGGGTGGTGAAGAAAGTATTTGAAACTCTTGCCTTTATTAGTCAGTGTGCTGAATATAGAAGTTGGGAGGTCATGTTTCAGTTGCACAGTGCAGTGGTTAGGCCACTTTGAAAAGCTGCATTTAAATCTTGGCTCCCTGCTATAGGATGGATGCTGTGAAACTCAAAAGATTTCACAAAAGATTGACAAGAATGTTGCCATGTTTGGAGGATTTCAGTGAGAAGGAGAGGCTGAATAGGCCGGGGCTATATTCCTAGGAGCATCAGAGGCTGAGGGGTAACCTTGTAGAAGTTTATACAATCATGAGGGGCATGGATATCGTGAATAGCCAAGGTCTTTTCCCCAGGGTAGTGGAGTCTAAAACTCAATAGCATAATTTTAAGAGGGGAAAGATTTTAAAGGGACCTAAGGGACAGCATTTTCATGCAGGGAATGGTGAGTGTATGGAAATATGCTGCCATTTTGTGTATGGAGGCAGTGGAGGCTGGTACAATTACAACATTTAAAAGGTATTCAGATGGGTATATAAATAGAAAGGGTTTACTGATATATGGGCCAAATGTTGGCAAATGGGATTAGATTAATTTGAGATATCTGGCTGGCTTGGACGAGTTGGACTGAAGGGTCTGTTTCTGTGCTGTACAACTCTATGAATCAATGGGCTTTCATCAATGAGAGTTTATTTATCTTGTAAATCTACAATAGACCTGTAGTGTGTTATCTTATCTCATCACAGCAGTGGCCCAGAGATCTACCCATGATGGAAATTAGATGAATTAACAGGTGTTAGGATAAAAATTGGTGAATGGGGACATGGATTGAAATGGAGTGTATGGGTTGTTCTTATGGATAGGAAAGGGTATGGCTTGGCACAAACTAACATGCATTGGCAAGACGAGTGTGTGGGTAGGGAAGGGATTTAAGAACCATGAAGCCTTATAATTAAGAAAATAACTGGAGTGAATTCCCAGAGAATGAAGGCTGACTTCTTAAACAGTCTGCCTTAACATTTGACAATCCATGTGGCTGCCTCTGACCTGGAGATTTCCCAACTCAGTGTGCCTGCAAGGGAGCAAGGATCCAGGCTCCTGACTTCATTCATTTCCAATTAGAGATCTTCTGCAAGGAAAATAGCAAAGAGCTAGAAAGTGGAAACCTAGGTAGCAACATTTTGCTTACATAAACCAGGCTGTATGGTAAGACTGTACATAGGGAGAAGCATCACAATACCTTAGTACCAAGAGTTAAACTTAACTGTGCCATTTTCTGGGCTATATGTGACTTCAAAATTAATTTAGTTCATTTTGAAAGATAAGAGGGGGCCTGCTGTGTCCACATGACATCACAGGAATATTTGTTCCGACAAAGTAAAGTGAAGATTTCTTGGAGCTGTTGCTCTAAGTGTGCCCTGGTTATTCAGTAACAGCTATTTTTGGTTAGCCTAAAATTTCTGAAGAGGTGGTGAAATGGTTAAGTTGTTTACTGACCTGCTATCTTATGATGGAACTAACACATAAATGAGGAGACCTACTATTGCCTCAAATTCAAAGCCCTAAAGGCAAAGAAACTGTCCCATATAAATGTGCAGAAAGAATGTAATGCTTATACCATGCATGCAGTCATGACAGGGAAGTTCTTCTTTAAATAAATCTGAAGCACATAACTGTTACAAAGCGGGATGCAAAATAAATGTGAACTGGCGTGGCTGAGAAGAGGTGGCTAACTTTGCAGTTTGGCAATGGCTTTCACATTTCCATCTGTTTTCATTCCAGCAGCAACAACAAAAACAGCGGAAATGAAACATTGGAGGACCGTTTATTTTGTGCACTCTCAAGGCTTCATGAGGTAAATCCTTAGAGCTTATGTCAGTTAACAGAGAGTGTTTTCAAAGAATTCTCAATCCTCACCAATGCAAGAGAGAGAGAAAAAATACACAACCAGCGGAATGAATTGGAAAAGCCAAGCATGACTAAAAAGTACATTCCCCACAAGTCAGTGAATTTTGCTCCCTATTTGTCACTGCCACCTTGGAGCACGGTGCACATTAATAATGCATGGGTGCTAGGAATGTATTAGCGGTTACCCGTGTGAAGAGGATCAGCTGGGGACATGGAAGAGCTGTTAAGACACAGAACCAGTGCTCCAGAATACCTTCTTATTTATTGAAGGGATTTTGGGAGAAGTGTCAGGTGTGGCGGATGCGATGCATCATTGTAAAGAGACGTTGAGCGTCTCCTGGATAGGACTGTAATTAGGTTCATTGATCAAATTCATGAGGTGGAAGACCCCCCCCCACCCCCCCGCTCGCCGGGCTAGGAAATCTCATCTGCTACTTTGTTTAACATAAAAGAGATAGTTAAGAAGATATATATTTAAAAAGAAAACAGAAATCTTTCAACGGAGGAAGATATAATGATTAATTTTGAATACAGTCAATTCTTGTGAAGTGAATGACATTAATATTTTTCTCTTAACCAGAATATATACATGATAGCTCTCAACACTGAAATGAGAGGTTCCCTAGGAATATGTCTGCTGTGATTTTAACTGTAATAAAAGATTTAAAAGACATCAAATACTATTTTACCCTGCTTAATTTTTTTTATCTGCTCTACCACATCTGCCATATAGAATATGAATGATAAAAGAATATGTGTAATTTGCCCTGTAAACATAATAGTGTGTGATAGGAAGAAAACCATTCATTTGACAGGAATCTACTGCTAAGGGGATTCAGTTAATGGAAGTGGATCTAATGAATACATGTGGACAACGTTTTTAATTTGGTGAGGAATAATGTTATCATTGCAGAAACATTTTAATAATCCTTTTTAAAAAGAATATATTTGGGTAATTCCCTGCCTTGTTCTGTGAACATTAGATCACTATTCCAGCTTGTCATGGATTTTGGATGCAAGATGCAGTACATAAATGAGATTGAGTTCAGAGATCGAAATATCAAATTCAGGTCAAAATTCAGGTTTTGAATCTATTACTGAAGATAAGGAACCTAATGAGATGATCCACTACATTATAGGTCCCCATACCATTGTTCTTTAAAACTGTCAAGGACCAGTTTCCCTTCTCTATCACTCCATTTCTATCTGAGACTGAGACTATCTACACTTGGAACTGACAAGTTCAAAACCATTAACTACAGGCCACTATCTATAAATATTATGGATCAATTATCAACTTTGTACAGTGCTAAGAACCTTGCAATGAAAACTCAAAATTCCTGTTTTCTCTATCTCTTGTCCACACGTGTGCACCAGTTCAAAGGTTGGCCAAGTAAGTCAAGTTGTCTTTTGCGTAACAATTATTTTGAAAGGTGTAATGCATTAAGCTTAACCCAAATGATGGTATCATAAGGACTCAGATGGTGAAAGGTAAAAGATTTCAAGGACCTTGAAGAGGACAGGTCTATCATCACAGGTCTCCCAATTGTCCTCATTTTTTCATTCATTCATGGGGATGTGGGCATTGCTGGCTAGCCGAGTATTTATTGCCCATTCCCACTTGCCCTTGTGAAGGTGATGGTCAGCTGCCTTTTTGAACCACTGTGGTCCTTTCAGTGTACATATACTGACAGCATTCTTAGGAAAGGAGTTCCAGAATGTTGACCCAGCAATTCCAAATGATATAATTCCAAGTCAGGACTGTATGTAGCTTAGAGAGGAACTTGCAGATGCTGTTCCCATGTATCTGCTGCCATCATCCTTTTTGGTGTTGGATGTTGTTTTGGAAGATGTTGTTGAAAGAGCCTTTGTCAGTTGTTGCTGTGCATCTAGTAAACACTACATGCTGCTACCTATGTGCATCAGAAGTTGAGGGCATGACTGTTGAAGGTGTTAAGTGGAGTAACAATCAGTTGGGTTGCCATGACCTGCTAGTGTGGTCACAGTATTTACATGACTGGTCCAATTTAGTTTGTCATCAATTATAATCATGGGTTGTTGATAGTGGGAGATTCAGCAACTATAATGTTATGTATTATCAGATTTTTGGAAGTAGACATTGCCAGATGCTTGCATGACTGAATGTTGTCCAGGTCTTTTTGCATTTAGAAATAGCACAGAAGGATCCCAGCTTCCTGCACATGATGCATAGTCCTGCAGGTTACAGTGCTCAAATACTTTTCTAAAAAAAAGATGGAGGAGTTTAGGGTCGTTGCCTCCACCACTAACTCAGGCAGCAAATTCCAGCCGCCCACCACTTTCTGTATAAAAAGATTTTTCCTCATGTTCCCACTAATCCTTCTGCTACTTTGCTTGAATCAACAAAGGCTAGTTTTTGAACACCCTTCCAAGGGAAATTCAGGCCTCCTCTATCTCTATCTCTACCCCTTACAATTTTGTATACCACAATTGTGTCATCTTTCAACTTTCTCTGTTCCAAGGAAACCTTTCCAATCATTCCTTGTAGGTATAATTTTCCAGCCCTGGCAAATTTCTAGTAAATTTTCTCACTCCAGAGTAATTACATCCTTCCAGTAATGTGGTGACCAGAACTTCACACAATACTCCAACTGTGACCTTAATACTGCAGGCATCATTTTGCAACAAGTTATAGTAGAGTTTGAGGAAAATATTAGACTTGTTCAGTAGACCACTGCATGAAAAATATTTTTCTATTTTAGCCACAGGTGAGAAACTGGCCATTTTGACAAAGAGAAAGAAACAACAAAGCACCATTTTGGGAATAGAAGTGTGGAAAATCCTGACAGCAAGTGGCATAATACACTGCTGTACTCCACAGTCAAAAGCCTTTGCGACAAAGAGAAAGAAACAACAAAGTTGAACAAAGAAGTTAGGAGTCACTTAGGCAAAGAGAATAAAGCAGTATTGAGTTATAGCAGCACTGAAAAGCTTGAAAGCAAAAAGAATAAATATTCACGTGAAGAAGAAATGGCAGCAGCAATAATATTGCCGGAAAGATTTAATTTTAGAAATAGGCCAAATAGAACACAGACTTGGGTATCTTGGAGAAAACAGTTCATTAGCTGAAGAATTGCTTCAAAACGAGAAGTCAAAGTAAACACACTTTTCTATGTAACTGGGTCTATAACTGATGACATTATAGCAAGTCTTAAAAGACATGAATACTTCGGATGAGTGTTCACAAGCTTTCAAAAATTACTTTACCTGAGAACAAGTAAAACTCTTGAAACAGCATGATTTAACAGAAAGAATGCAGCACCCAGGAATCCATTAATAACTTCATTAATGAACTATGAACAGATCAATGGAAAATGTGAATTTTGAAAATCAAAACTTACAAAGGGATAGAATTATTGATGGAACTGCTGAGAAACATTTTCCACATTTCTTACATTCTAAAGAGGATTTGCCTTTGGAAAAATACATTGGGTGATATTAGGATCAGAACACAGAACTGAAAAAAAAACCATGTTTGCCAGAAATCAGAGGCTGAGATTCTGTGGCAGTACTGTGGAACAAGGAAATTTCACAGAAACAAGCCAGGCATGGCAATCAAAAATGAATGTTTCATCTATAAAACAATAGTTCACTTGTAGAAGATGTGCAGAAGTAGAACATAGTTACAAGCAAAAGAAAATCAAATGGCTTCTCACACAAAAGATTTTAATAAAGTCAAGTGATGTGCTCTAGAAAGAAAATCCAAAATATTAAGGGAAGTTGGTGATTGGCTGAATTTATTTTGGCAATTTATGTCAAAAGATAGCTTGTTAACTTCAAATTTGAAATTATGGCTAATGTTACGATATCTTTATAGAGTTATAGAGTCATACAGCACAAAAAAATCTTTTGGTCCAACTCAATCATGTCAACCAAGTTTCCCAAGCTAAACTAATCCCATTTGTCTACGTTTGGCCCATATTCTTCTAAACTTTTCTTATGTATGTACCTGTCCAAATATCTTTTAAATGTTGTAGCTGTACCTGAATCGACCACTTCCCCGGTTGTTCATTCCACATGTGTATCACCCTCTGTGTGAAAATATTGCTACTCCGGTGTCTTTCAAATCTTTTCACTGTCACCTTAAACCTATGCCCTCTAGTTTTGAATTCCCCGACTGAGGAAAAAGACCTTGGCTATTCACCTTATCTATGCCCCTCATGATTTTGTAAACATCTATAAAGGTCACCCCTCAATTTCCTGTGCTCCAGGAAAACAAGAAGTCCTAGCCTATCCCGATAACTCAAACCCACCAGTCCAAATAACATCCTTGGAAATCTGTTCTGCACTTTTTTCAATTTAATAATATACTTCCTGTAGCAGGACAACAAGAACTAGCAAGTTTTGAGAAGATTTGTAGCTCAGGTTGAGGTTCTGGATGTAGGTTTGCTCGCTGAACTGACGAGCTCAGTGAGCAAACTACATCCACAAGAACCATATGCAGCACTCCAAAAGAAGCCTCATCAAGGTCCTGTATAGCTGCAACATGACATCCCAATTCCTATACTCAATGCTTTGAACAATGAAGGCAAGTGTGCCAAATGCTTTCTTCATCACCCTGTCTACCTGTGACACAACTTTCAAGGAACTATGCACTTGAATCCTGGGTGTCTCTGTTCAACACCACTCCATTGCGCCCTATGTTCTGAAGAAACAGCTGTCATAGCCTCCAACAATAAACTCCATGGTCCAGGATGTTTAACTGTCAAGATTATAAGCATGCAACAAGCAAGTCTGAGACACAAAACAGTCATAGAGTCATAGAGATATACAGCATGGAAACAGAGCCTTTGGTCCAATTTGTCCATGCCAACAAGATATCCCAACCCAATCTAGTCCCACCTGCCGGCACCTGGCCGATATCCCTCCAAACCCTTCCTCTTCATTTACCCATCCGAATGCCTCTTAAATGTTGCAATTGTACCAGCCTCCACCACTTCCTCTGCCAGCTCATTCTATACCCGCACTTTCCTCTGTGTGAAAAAGTTGCCCCTTAGGTCTCTTTTATATCTTGCCCCTCTCACCCTAAACCTATGCCCTCTAGTTCTGGAGTCCCCGACCCCAGGGAAAAGACTTTGTCTATTTATCCTATCCACGCCGCTCATGATTTTATAAACCTCTACAAGGTCACCCCTCAGCCTCTGATGCTCCAGGGAAAACAGCCCTCGCCTATTCAACCTCTTCCTATAGGTCAAAACCTCCAGCCCTGGCAACATCCTTGTAAATCTTTTCTGAACCATTTCAAGTTTCACAACATCTTTCCGATAGGAATACCAAAATTGCATGCAAAAATTCCAACAGTGGCCTAACTAATGTCTTGTACAGCCACAACATGAGCTCCCAACTCCTGTACTCAATACGCTGACCAATAAAGGAAAGCATATCAAACGCTCTCTTCAAAGAGTGAATGCATGTGCATGGTCATGACCTCTCCCTCTTGAACATTAGCGCATGTCTTGATTTCCACATTATGCAGATGGTAAATGGAATTCAACTATTTACAAGCAACAGCAAACAGGAACAAAATATACTTAATTATATCAGGTCTATTCAAGAGATGCCAATCAGTTAACAACTGGTCAAGGAGAAGCCAGTTATGGAACCACAGTTCAAGAAAATTTCATTGATTGAATAAACCATCATTGAAAAAGTGGGAAAAGGGAAAACCCACAGGAGATATCACTGGACTTCCCAGACTCATGGCAGATCCTAAAAAAGCTGACAGAATCAGTTGAGATTACCTATATTTGGAGAATTGCTTCATGTTGTCACCAGGATGGAATTCTTAGACTGTACAGGGTTGGTAAAAATGTTTTCTACTCCAATTGCTGCTAAAGGAAGTTCAGATGACAGTTTGTGAGAACAAACAATGATAAGACAAAATAGCCTACAGCCCATTTGAGTTAAATGAAGTTGTTTAGACAGTAAAACAATTTAATGTGGCAAATGTGAATTGGATTTCATGTTTTGAGGGGACACACTTGATGAAGAACATTTCAATTCTTCTTTTCCAAGGAAGAATTGCAAGTCAGAGTGACATCTAACATGCTAAGTAAACAGTACAACTCAAGTACCAAAACTGAGGAGCTAAACATGTTTTGCCAGTAAAGCAATCACAGCAGCAAAATAGCAATGTCCAATCTAACCAATAAGTTGATGTATAGATTCTACATACTTCAGTGGCCAGCAGTTTGAGAATAAAGATTTGTTTGCACAGATTGAAAAGGGGCTGCATCAGACTCTATAAAAGCCACTACTGAGATAGGGCAACTAACATCCACAAACTCCAGTCATAATCAAGAATCAATCCTCCACAACAGACATTCAAGATGCTACAAAAAAGAAAGAAAAGATCTGTTTCATTAGGGCAGTCACAGTCCATGAAGGAAATTCATGAGATTTAATGGCCTTCAGTTGATAATACAGGCCAGTTATCTGTTTCAACAGGTAAGAAATCCTCTGCTAAGGAAATCAGGAGACTAAAGATGCCTCCAGATGAGATAATGGCTGAGCAGGAGCAACATCTTCTGCGATGATCATCTAATAGATAAAAAGGAGCCCTGCCAAAGACAGACTTTGCAGATGTCATAGGGTCTGGAACAGAATCAATGTCAATGGTTTTCAAGCCAAAGACCTCTCAAACATCCAAGTTGAAAGAGAATGTGTTTTGAAAGAGTTATGAAACCTGCATACCAACTGAATTGGTGAAATTAGAGATTTTGGGTAAAGAGGGGAATTGGGAAGGTGCTGTAGTAAATGTAAATATACGCAAATACATAAAATCTCAGTTATCGAGAGTGTGGTGCTGGAAAAGCACAGCAGGTCAGGCAGCATCTGAGGGGCAGAAGAATTGACTTTTCGGACAAAAGCCCTTCATCAGGAATGACCTGCTGTGCTTTTCCAGCACCACACTCTCGACTCTGATCTCTAGCATCTGCAGTCCTCACTTTCTCCTAAAATCTCAGTTATGGCAAACAGGGTCTCAGGAAGATGTTTACGTTAACTTTTGTGAAAGGATGATTGTTAAAGCTTGCATTGAGATAAAGATTTGGGTTTAGAGAAGCAAATTTGTCTTAGGATCCTTAGACCTGTTATCTTCGCTCTTCCAATTGTCTTAGTCACAATGTAATTTGTACCTGGTTGTTCTCATGAAATAAAGTAGGCTTTGTTTAAGGCATTAATCTTTTCTTGACAGAAAAAACCCACTAGGTAGTCTATTACTTTAGACCCTGTACACCCAGTCACAAAATGAGGATAGTGGCAGCTATCTACCTCAACGCATGTTAACAGTTATTAGCATCACATGCTTATAGGGCATTCTGGATTGGTAAACAACTATAAATCTCTCAAGTAAGATCTATTTTACTATTAAGGTTGTCAAATAAAATTTGCACTCCTTCTTTGAGCTGAGAAGGGTCAGGCATGTTTATCCTATTACAGAATATAGCTATGAAACGTAACATTGAAATTACCTCCACCTTATTGGAATATGCTAGATTTCTTGGGCAGTCCCATAATGAGGTGGAGTAAATATGGAACATAGTGAGCACTTCTGTCTCAGACATTTTAGGACTAAAAACTCAGTAGGTCTGGCAGCAACCGTGGAAAGAGATTCAGAATCAATGTTTCAACTTGGGATAGTTCATCAGAACACATTAAGTAAAAAGTTGTTTTAAAAGCAACAACCTATTTCCTGTTCTAATTCCAATTCTGTTCTGCCAATGATTTAATGCAGTGACAGAGCACTTACTGTTCGGCAAAATTGTGTGATTACTTTTGTGAGTATCAGCCCATTACTAGTATCATGAATTTCGGTTCAGTGCGATGATTGCACTGATAAGTTAGCCATAACTGATTTGTATTGAACCACTCTTATTCCAAAAAATTTGGTTGTACTATAGGACACATATCAGCAGAAATGTCAGAACCAGGATATGTATAAGTGTGGGGAAAAGACCATATTACTGGGCCAGTAATTTCTGCAAACAATTGAAAGGATACTAGTTTATTGTCAATTTTTTTATTACTACCGCTCTAGTGAAATGTTATTCAGCTACATAGTGAATTGTTATTTCCCATAGTGATTTATAAAATAACAGACTACAAAGGTCTTTCCCTCAGATGTGAAAAGACTTCAGAGTATTCACATAGACTGGGTGATAGAGACCAGTTTGAATGCAGCCCAGTGTCATTGCAGCAAAATATTAGCTTTCCGTGGCTATAATGCTGAAATCTCAAGTTCCAGTCATACCATAATAAGAAGTTTTGCTAATTCAAAGCTCCTGTCAGCGAGTAGCAGTATCCTGTAGTTGCACCTCATTTTGTCCACTGCCAGGAAACAAACTGACTCTTGTCCATCACAACCATGCCTGCTGTTAAACTGATCCCAGATCTGTGCTGTACCTTAATTAAAAAGATCTATCTGTGGAGTGGGCAGCCCAGTGCTCCCAGCTGATAGATATGCAGAAACAAATGGGAACTAGGGACAATTTCAAATAGGGAAAGAAAATCCAGAGACTGTCTTATTCCTCCATTTGATAGTAAAAAAAACTCCTCAGAATTTCATATTTGTGTTTTATTCTCAGTGATTTTACACAGCTGTCATTATGTCAGCATTTATAATAATTTGGAATCCAAGATTAGCAATGTGCTTTTTAGAAATATCATTCTTAGTTTTAAAGCATTCATAAGAAACAGGTATGTCCCTTCACAATGGGACGCCTTTGATGGAAAATTTATTTCAGAAAAGCTCGCAAGGTATCTGCACAGATTCCTGGAGATTTCACTGCATACTTTCAACTTACAGCACTCAGAATATGGATATTTTGAATACTGACAAGCCCTATGTACTGGATGTGCAGCATTCAGCTTTAAAACCATTTACTTAACATAGCTAAAAATACTTAGCATTGGTGCCAAATCAGTTCAGCTGTAACTGTAGCATTGTATGACATGTGCAAGCAATTCTTGGAGATGTCCATCTCCTGTTATATTGACATTGTAATTATAGTTTTAATGAAGACAGTGTGCACCAAATAATTCACAACAACAACAACAAAATCAGGTGTAAGATTGGTCTGGGGCCATGTAGCTCTTTGAACACACAATTTAGCTCAATGATATTCTAATATGCCTATGCTACTGATTAATCAAGGTAGCCTGCAGATTGGCCTCGAGCACAATTGGAACGTTTTTCCAGCTGTTCTTAATGATAGACTTACCAAATGGACTTTGTTACGCATCAGGCTCAGTGACTTGCTGCTTCATTTTCTCATTTGGTTTCAGTGTAAAATACTAAATTAAAACAATGGACCAGCTTTAAAATCCCAGTGAAATGACATCAGTCATGCAGGGGAATTATGAATTTAATGTTAACAAGTTACCCTCTACAATCCTAATTTTAGAGGAATTTTTCACAGAATGAAGCTTTAATGAATCTTGGGTCCGTACAGAGAGAAAACTGTGAATTAAAAAAAGAAATCAACATCTCGTTTAGTTCTGGTTAGGTTAAGTATATACAAGGTATTTCATTAAATAGTCAGAATTTCAAAACCTGTGGTGAGCATTTTCACAGAACGAAGTGGGTTCTTAGTCATCAGTTGGAGCACAGGCAGGATATTTCTTTTATGAATAGCCCAAGGGAGTTAATGGACTACCCTACAGTCCTCAGTGGTGGAAATCAAGCTCTTTTGAGATCAACCAGCTAATCAGAGAACTGGTGCTGGATTCACTGCTTTTTATCATTAATATAAACAATTTGAAATTAAATAAAGGAGGTTTAGTTAGTGAGTTTGCAGACAATACCAAAATTGGAGGTGTAGTGGACGGTGAAGAATGTTACCTCAGAGTACAACACAATCTTGATCAAATGGGCCAATGGGCTGAGGAGTGGCAGATGGAGTTTAATTTAGATAAATGCGAGGTGCTGCATTTTGGAAAGGTAAGTCAGGGCAGGACTTAAACACTTAATGGTAAGGTTCTGTGAAGTGTTGCTGAACAAAGAAATCTTGAAGTGCAGGTGTACTGTTCCTTGAAAGTGGAGTAGCAGGTAGATAGGATAATGAAGGTGGCATTTGGTGTGCTTTCCTTTATTGATCAGAGAATTGAGTATCGGAGTTGGGAGGCCATATTGCGGCTGTACAGGACATTGGTTAAGCTGCTTTTGGAACATTGTGTGCAATTCTGGTTTCCTTGCTATAGAAAGAATGTTGTGAAACTTGAAACGGTTCAGAAATGTTTTACAAGGATGTTGCCACGGTTGGAGGATTTGAGCTGTAGGGCAAGGCTGAATAGGTTGAGGCTGTTTTGTGTGGAATGTCAGAGGCCAAGGGGTGATCTTATAGAGGTTTATAATATCATGAGGGGCATGGATAGGGTAAATATACAAGGACTTTTCCTTGGGGTTGGGGAGTCTAGAATTAGAGGGCATAGGTTTAGGGTGAGAGGGGAAAGATTTAGAAGAGACATAAGGGGCAATGCTTTCATGAAGAGGGTGGTACATGTCTGGAATAAGCTGCCAGAGGAAGTGGTGGAGGCTGGTACAATTGCAGCATTTAAAAACCACCTGGATGTGTATATGAATAGGAAGGGCTTAGCAGAATATCGGACAAGTGCTGGCAAATTGGGCTAGATTAGTTTAGCCTGGTTAGCATGGAGGAGTTGGATTGAAGGGTCTGTTTCGATGCTGTACATCTCTATGACTCTGTGACACCTTGATTATGCGCAAGAGTGCCTGATAACAAAGAAACCCTCGGCTCTGGAAGCAGAAGACATTCCCAGAGAGTAGTTGGTAAGCAGCTTTAAAAGATGTGGGAAATCTATGCAGAATTCATGCAAACTCTGAGCATTGGTTCAGGATAAATAATTATCAATCGACTCATTAATGATCCCAATTGGCATCTTGCCAGCTGCAGCTGAGAACCATGCACTAACCCCTTTTGGCCTCTGACTTAGCCGGGAGGAGACTCTGCCATTGCTGGGAGACTGACTTTCGATTATGTGGACCCAGCTCCCGTAATTTCTGTCATGACAGCCTGAAAAAAATTCAGACCTTTCTTTCTAATAACTTGATATTGGGTAGGTTTTTCTTTTAAATTTGTTTGCAGGGTATGGATATCCCTGGCTAAGGCCAGCATTTATTATGCATCCCTAATCACCTCAGAAAAGATGATGGGGTGCTGCTTTCATGAATGGCAGCAGTCTAACCAGGGTATGTCCACCCACAATGCTGTTTGGAAGCGATTTCTAGGATTTTGATGAAGGAATGGTGTGTGGCTTGGAGTGGAACTGGTCAAGTGTTGTGTCTTTCATGTCCTAGTCTTTCTAGGTGATTGGAAATTGAAGGTTTGGAAGGTGCTTTTGTAGTGCTACAGTGCATCTTGTAGATGGTGTACCTTGCTGCCAGTTTATATCAGTAGTGGATGGAGTGTTGATCAAGTAGGCTGTATCCAGGCTTTGTTTTTGAAGCTGGGCCTTGTTGGAGCTGGACTTAGCCATAGATTTGGCGAATTGGGTTAGGGTCAGAGTTCCTTTGTGTGAGGTTTTGTGTTATGCCTGTATGAAGTAGCCATACAATAAGCAAAATGTCAAGATGAAAATAATCTACCATTAGGTATTTGCTTCAACTTTTGCATTATGATGAAAGTAATTTACTTCAGTTAACTCAATGGAATGTTGTTAGTTGCAAACCAGGTCTATTGAATTTTGTACACATTTAATACATATTCTAGATGCCTGGTAATGCATAGATTTTGTTGATCAATTACTACAGATCATAATACTTTTTAAATCACTGACTTTCCTTGAATTGGGAACACTTAAGCTGTAAAAAGAAATACTGCAAAATCATTGGGGCGTGGGGAAGAAATTAGCCAGTTTGCTCCACTTCTTTGCACCTTTGATGTCATGGTTTTGAAATAAAAGTTCATTTATTTCTTTAAAAATGTATAAAGTTAGCAATTATATTTCTTTCACTGATTAGAGGCAATTGTTGCCTTATCATTTGTTTCATATGTATACCTTCACCATTCTGTTGAAGGCAGACATGAAATAGCAATTCATGTTCTAATGGGAGAGGAAAAAATGACCTGTGGCTCCAGGTTCTCTCTATAACTTTGAGACACCAAAAGTTCTGGGTACAAGTCCCACCTGCACTGGAGGGATATCATAACATGTACAAACAGGCTGATTTAAAAATAGTTAGGCCTCTGCGCCGATCAAGGCATTTCCCATTTGTTGGTTGGTAAGTAATTATAATGATCTGTAAAGTGAATGAATTAGATCAATACAGTCACTACTGTGTGGAAACAGGCTATTTGGCCCATCGAGTCCACACCGACACTCTGAAGAGTAGCCCACCCAGACCCATCCCTCTACCCTATCTCTGCATTTCCCATGGTTAACCCACCATGCCTGCGCGCTATTGGCAATTTAGCCTGGCCAATCCACCTAATCTGCACATCTTTGGACTATGGGAGGAAACCGGAGCACCCGAGGAAACGCATGCAGACACGGGAAGAACATGTAAGCTCTACACAGACAGTCACCCGAGGGTGGGATCAAACCCTACTCCCTGGTGCTGTGAGACAGCAGTGCTAACCACTGTGCCACCGTGCAAGAACAGAAGTGTTGTGACTAAATATTAACTAAATACTTCAACTTGGTCAGTAAGATACAAATAAAAATTAAAATAATTTTCCCCTCATTCAGCACAGTAAGTCCAGAATCTGTATGAATTCCATGTTCAAATTTCTAATTGAAGAGCCAATTATTTCATGATAGTCATTAAATCTATGGGAATAAGAAATGACAATGTGACAATTTTCACACCAAGGAAATTAGTTCATTTCATCAGGCAGCATTTGTTTCAGGTGCTATATGCAGTAGTCAGAATGTTCAAGTGACCACTATCTAATATGCTTACAGATTATTATGTCTGAGACGTTAAAAAAACTGAAACATGTTTTTAAATTATTTTTCCCCTTGAACAGTTTAGAGCAATTTGTTGCTCAAACATCTGACCAATGTGCAATCAGTACGCACCCTCCCAATATTCTGTTAACACAGGCTGAATTTTAGGGGTCAGTCCAATTTAACTAAGGTGAACATGTTCCCAGTGAAAGTGACATTCTTGATTGTGAGCATGCACCTTTGAGAGTGAGAAATCAAGTGTTGCTTCAGGCTGCTTCTGGACTGTGCATAAATACATTTTACTAACAGGTTCCACAAAGTTCACTTACATTTAGTCATAAATCATTAAGACTGGAAAAATGAGGAGTTAAGAGAATGAAATATGATTGATGGAGGTTCAACATTTAATTCCATAATGGAATTTAATATGTACTTGAAAAGGAGGAAAGTGCAGAGACTGATTAGCTGTTTCAAAAAGCCAGCATAGTCATAATGGGACAAATAGCCTCTTTCTGTGAGGAAAGATTCTAAGACCCATCATCTAGGATGTCTGGTTTAGGATTATACTGTTCATTAAGTTAGTTAAGATAAAACATATATTTCTTTACTATAATATGCTGACCACACACGACAATTAAAATTTGCATTCTTTCAAACCTTACCTTTCAGTACTTACTGTGAATTAAAGTCTTTACATCAACCATGAAACATGTACTGTGTCTTTAAACTTTTAGATGTATTTCACCAAAGAAATCCTTCAATTGTTTCATGGCTGCATTAAAAATGCAAAGATAAGCATGTTCACTAAGGTTTGCTTAGTGACACTATAATTCCTTGAACAATTTGAATTGGTCCCTTCCTCTACACTTTTTGTACAACAATACAAGAGTGAAATAATTTGCACCTTGAGGAAGAACCTTTGTCTTCTCATTGTCCATGAAAAGACAATTCTGGAGATGTGATTCCATTGAGGAAGCAGGAAATGTGGACTTTCTCTCAGCTCAATCTTCAAACACGAATGTTTTCCTTTTTCTTCCTGTCAGGTTTATTCACTAAGTGTGTGGCATAAAAACTAGTAAAATCTGAGTTCAGCCTTCTGTCAACTGCCTACCTCTAAATAAGCATTAGAAGAGGTAAAAAGAAAGATTGTTTTTTCGTAGTCGACTAAGTTAGGGCAAAGTAGCACTGTATTAGTCAGCAATTCATTTATTATTCCTTCTTCTTCTTCTGGGACGTAGACGTAGTGGAATTGCCCTTTTTAACTGAGTGGCCTGGCTTATCTGGCCATTTCACAGGGCTTTTTAAGACACAGCCAATTTCTGTGGGTCTGGAGTCACATCTAAGCCCAACTAGGTAAAAATGGAAGATTTCTTTCCCTAAAAGATATCAGTGAACCAGGGGTGATTTGACAATATTTGATAATGACTGTTGCAGTGACTATTACTGAAACTAAGTTCTATTCCAGATTTATTAATTGGCAAACTGGGAATTGAACCTGTGCCTCAGCTTGAGTCTCTGTATTAAAACCATAAGATACTGGAACAGAACTAGTCCATTCAGGCCATTGAATCTGCTCCAAGTTCAATTATGGCTGACTTCTCCCCATAACTTTTGACATCATACTAATCAAGAACGTATAAATCTGTCCTAAGTAAGTTAAAAATGCAAAGTTGCTACAGTCCCAAAGGACCATAGGGCTGCTCTGCCCAGACAGAGTGGTTTAACCATGCCTTAGGTGAGAGGTAAAGTCTAGAAGGTGGAACCTTCATGGTAATCTCTGGTGCCATCATTGCCCCCGGTATAAAGCACCACTTCAGAAATAACTTCCTTGGTACAATTCTTCCCTGATATTGCATGTCTTTAAAAGCTATGCCCAAACCCAACAAGTCAGTTTCCACTGGTACCACCCACTTCCACTGCTTGCTATCTGAGTAATAACTTCCTCTCCTTCCCTCTTCACCATAAATTAACAAAGTATTTCATATTCTAATTAGGAGACCTTTTCACTTCTGAGAAGATCCCATTTTCCAATCATCTTGGAATAGCAATGATACCAATATTTACTCTGAAAATCTCTCAACTTCTTTGCTCTGGCAAATTCCCCTCTCACGCACATTAACTATCTTCCTTACAGAAAAAAAAATGATCAACAAAGTCCTCAGAGTTTAATGTTTTATTAAAATTAGAAGGGCAAGCCCACTGATTGCTTAATCCCAGTTTTATCATGTTAGCTAATTTTATCTCCTAGCTTGGCACATCCTCTGCTTGTTGGGCCCTGGATGCTTGTCAAAATGTTAGTTTCCTGTCATTGAACCAGCTTTCATTTATTTTCCACCTTCTACAACCGGAGTTTAGCCACTGCTACAAGGACAGTCTATCTTGAGATACTTAAATACTGGGCATATTGCATAATATTCAGATTCTGACTGACCACCAGACAGCTGGAGCTTGCCATACAATATAATATTTGATACCTATTTATCTGGCATTTGCTTTATGTATTACTTTGCACTTGAATCGATTCCATTGTATTTGCCTTTGTGTATATTTCTGATTGTTGTTGCATAGCCCTGTCTTCTTTCACTAATTCTTTTGGTCTTTTTTTGTTTTTTTTATTATTGCTTTTTAGTTTCCTCTCTTATGACCCATGCTATCCGTCCTTTTACAACTTACTCAATCTTATTCCATCCCTAAACCTTAATTTGCAGTCACAATACTTTGGGTCATCTCTGGGTGGGTGCATAGCATTTTAAACCATGTGCTTCTCTGCTTTTTGAAGTTCTGATTCCGTCGTCACATTTAATGAGTAATATACTTCATATTTTTCATCTCTGAACTACTACATAACAACATTATATACTCCAGTAGTGACCTTGCTATGGACCTTTTCAAATCAAATTTACCCTCTTGCTACTTGTTCAGTCACAGAATCACCAAAATCAAAGAACAATTACATCACAGAAGGAGACTGTTTGGCCCATCATGTCTGTGCTGGGTCTTTGAAGGAGTAATTAATCTTGTGTTATTTCCCCACCCGCTTCTTACAGCTTTACAGAGTCTTCCTTTTTTTTAAATTCTATTTCAATTCCTCCTTAATGCTTTTATTGTATTTCCCTCCACCATATTCTCTGGCAATACATTCCAGACCCTAATTACTTACTGAGCTAAGAGTTTTTCTTCACATTTCCATTACTTCTTTTGTCAATTACCTTTAATCTAATCTCAATCCTCCATAATAGGAATCATTTTCCTTTTTATTCTATTCATATGGGGATGCAAACCTCTCATGATTTTAAACAATCCAAATTTTTCAATCTATCTACAAAAACTTCATCCCTGGAAACATTCATGTGATTTTTTTCTTAGATTCTCTCTCTCTCGTGTCTTCATATCTTTACCTTACTGTGCTATCCAGAACTGGATGCAAACTCTGGTTGAGGTGAATTTAGCATTCAATACAAGCTAAACAAAACTTTCTTGCTTCAATACTTTAAACTCCTATTAATAAAGTATGCATTATTGTATGCTTCATTAACTGCTCTCTCAACCTGACCTGCTATCTTTAATGGATTTATGTATGTATATATCTGAGTTCTTTTGCTCCTGAACCTCTATTACAATTCTCTCCTTTGTTTTATACTGTCACTCTGTGCTCTTTCTGTTAAAATAAATCTTTTCACACTTCTCTGTGTTACAATTACTTTGAGTATAGGAGATCATCTTGTGGCCATGTTGGGAGGACACTGGTTAGGCTACTATTGGAGTACTGCATGCAATTCTGGTCTCCCTGCCATAGGAAGGATGTTATGAAACTTGAAAGGGTTCAAAAAATATTTACAAGGATGTTGCCAGGGTTGGAGGGTTTGACTTACAGGGAGAGGTTGAATAGACTGGGGCTATTTTCACTGGAGCATTAGAGGCTGAGGGGTGAGCTCATAAGAGGTTATAAAATCATGAGGGGCATTGATCGAGTAAATAGACAAAGTATATTTTCCCCGAGGTGGGGGTGTTCAAAACTGGAGAACATAGGTTTAAAGTGAGAGGGAAAAGATTTTAAAAGGGTGGTGCGTGCATAGAATGTGGAGGCCGTTTCAATTATAATAGTTAAAACGGATCTGGATGGGTATCTGAATAGGAAGAGTTTAGAGGGATATGGACCAAATGCTGGCAAATGGGACCAGATTAATTTAGGATATTTGGTTGGCATGGATGAATTGGACTGAAGGGTCTGTTTCCTTGCTGCATATCTCTATGACTCTATGACTATGACTCTTTGATCATTTGTTCATGCATTCTACCAACATGGCAATGTCCTATTTGAAGTTCTACACCAATCGCTCTCGAAATTCACATGGTCTCAGCCCTTCATCAGACTAGGTGCCATAACACCAACCTCTGCAGAACTGCATTATGTATCATTTCGCAAGTGCAAAAGTGTCCACTACTTATGACTCTATTTGCTGACACAATCAATTCATATTCATGGTGTTACTGTTCCTTTTATTCCATGAGCTCTAACATTGCTCACAAGTCTGTTTTGTGGCATTTGACTAACTTTCCTTTTTGAAGACCACCACATCAACAGCATTGTCCTCATCGACCCTAATTAGTATTGCTGCGAAAAACACAACATGCTCTCAACAAATAGTGTTAGGTGCATTAGTCAGGAGGAAATGCAGGGAAATGGGTCCGGGTGAGTTACTCTTTGGAGTGTCGGTGTGGACTTGTTGGGCCAAAGAGCCTGTTTTCACTGCAGGGAATCTATTCAAAATGTGCTGTCTTTTGAGAATAACTCAGATTAGTTCAATACTTCCGATCTTCTGCCTTCCGTTTCAGTGCCTATGTGCAACAAACTGCCAGGGCAAGATCTACTGATGACATTCTTTGGATAAAGGAATGGAAGACACAGGAAGTCACTAACAAGCTCCTTGTGACAAACCCCATCCGTCAATGGCAGACTTTGAACAGCCATTGTGAGAATGGATCTTGGTAAATAGGTTAAGATCAGAAAAAGGCCCCTGTACAATCAATCTCCACTGCTACGGCCTCACTATAAACTCCTTATGTTCTAATGGAGAGAAAGAAAAACACACACAGCACATTACTGAAGAATGTAGTAGGAACCATTGTGGTTGCAGGATGGTTTGGAGTTAACTGAGCAGGCTATGTTTCCTTCTAGAAATTTGCATTCACTAAATAGTACTGCAAAAATATTCATTTGTTTCTCCAATGTCATTCCACTACAGCTCGCTCAATATGAAACCAACATGAGGAAAGATGATATGCTAATCTATAACTGTATCATTACTTTCATTAATATGTAAAAAAAAATTTAAACAAACTGAGTAACATATTTTTAGAAGTCTAATGTATAGCAATGAGATGTGGACAATCTAGTCATTTCCTAAATAAACCATTTAAATTGATCATTTCCATTACTGAACATTTGACTATATTCCGTGAAAATTCCATGTAATTTTCCATACTGATCAATTTTTAAGAAATTCTATTGAAATCTGTATAGCCTAGACAGTATTATTACATTATCAAATGGCTTATTTTTGGTATGCTAATACCTACACAGAAATGATATACAATAGAATATCATGCAAACATTATGCTGTGTTTCTGTCCTAATATCAACAAGAGCAATTTCTAGTCTAAGAAAGCTGTCTTTTAAAGTACAGATAAAATATACAGCAGCATCCAGCTTTAATATTTTGGATTTACGTTTGAATGCGTTTCTAAGAACTTCCTATCAAAATTAGACAGTCACCCAACCATTGCTTAAATATTACTGATATCATATTTAATGGCCGCCATTGCTCTGATGAGCTTATGTCATCCACGTAAATACATTGCTGAAAAAAAGACTTTGGCAATTCACAATGGCTACAAGCATTTGGATGAACAGAAGATTCCAAAATCATAAAACTCTTTTACAGTCATTTGATAGACCTGTTTCCAAGTTATCTAATTGCTACACTAAGCAAATGAATGCATATAAATATGATGGTTCATGACTTTGTTGCTTGGGTAATAAATTAAAGCAATGTTTATTGCAATGTGCCCATGCCCTCTTTATTATTCATAAGATATGGTATATCAGTTTTATTAATGAGAAAACATACTTAGAGGGGAAGTTGTTATGTAAATTTCATTAAATGTCTCTATAGTATTCCACAGATCATATTAAAGAATCGTTGCAGAATCCTAACAATCCTTTTGTTGATAAGAGAGGTTGGATTTATTATTTCTATCCAAGTGAAATTTGTTTTGCTCATGTTCATTGTGTCAATCAAAATAACAGATATACTGGGTCAGACAACTACAGAATGTGAATCTTAAATGTGCTAGCCCCCCAAAATGGGTTCTGGGTTGGAGGTGTAGCATTAACTCCCTCATATTTAATGTGATATATACAGTCTCCTGGCTTCCTGCTCCCTGCTCATTTCAATGAATTCAGTGTCCATTCAGTGCTAACTGATTGGCTGGAAGCATTGGCAGATGGTCAACATTGTGACTGACTAGCACCACTTAAAAACTAACCCTCATTACATTAATTTAAATCGAGCGTGTCTTAAAGAGTCATAGAGTCATGGAAATGTACAGCATGGAAACAGACACTCCAGTCCAACCCGTCCAGGCCGAACAGATATCCCAACCCAATCTAGTCCCACTTGCCAGCACCCAGCCCATATACCTCCAAACCCTTCCTATTCATATACCCATCCAAATGCCTCTTAAATGCTGCGATTGTATCAGCCTCCACCACTTCCTCTGGCAGCTTTTTCCATACACGTACCAAAGTTGCTCCATAGGCCTCTTTTATATCTTTTCCCTCTCACCCTAAACTCTCCAGTTCTGTACTTCCCCATCCCAGTGAAAAGACTTTGTCTATTTATCCTATCCATGCCCCTCATAATTTTGTAAACCATATAAGGTCACCCCTCAGCCTCCGACCCTACAGGGAAAACAGTCCCAGCCTGTTCAGCCTCTCCCTATAGCTCAAATCCTCCAACCCTGTCAAAATCCTTGTAAATCTTTTCTGAACTCTTTCAAGTTTCACAACATCTTTCCGGTAGGAAGGAGACCAGAATTGCACTCAATATTCCAACAGTGGCCTAACCAATGTCCTGTACAGCCGCAACATGACCTCCCAACCCCTGTACTCAATACTCTGACCAATAAAGGAAAGCATACCAAACACCACCTTCACTATCCTACCTACCTGCGACTCCACTTTCAAGGACCTATGAACCTGCACTTCAAGGTCTCTTTGTTCAGCAATATTCTCTAGGGCCTTGCCATTAAGTATATAAGTCCTGCTAAGACTTGCTTTCCCAAAATGCAGCACCTGATATTTATCTGCATTAAACTCCATCTGTCACGTCTCAGCCCATTGACCCATCAGGTCCAGATCCTGTTGTAATCTGAGGTAACCTTCTTCACTGTCCACTACACTTCCAATTTTGACATCATCTGCAAACTTACTAATTGTACCTCTTATGTTTGCATCCAAATCATTTATGTAAATGACAAAAAGTAGAGGACCCAGCACCGATCCTTGTGGCACTCCACTGGTGACAGGCCTCCAGTCCGAAAAACAACACTCCATCACCCCCCTCTGTCTTCTACCTTTGAGCCAGTTCTGTATCCAAATGGTTAGGTCTCCCTGTATTCCGTGAGATCTAATCTTGCTAACCAGTCTCCCATCGGGAACCTTCACGAACGCCTTACTGAAATCCAGATAGATCACATCTACTGTTCCGCCCTCATCAATCCTCTTTGTTACTTCTTCAAAAAACTCAATCAAGTTTGTGAGACATGATTTCCCCGGCTAAAGTAAAGTTTAACAGTTATTCAGAAAGCATCATTGACTTGGAAAACATTGTGCCCTTCATCAATGTGGGAGATTGCAGGTTGCAATATCTCCAGGCACCACACTGGAGGTTTGAAGATTGAGATACAAAGGAGAAGAAATGCCCTACTAGGGGTCAATGTAGAGATATATTGAGAAGGCAGAGAAGCAGATGTTATGGAGGTCAATATCAAAAGGTAAACTCCATGGATGTGGATGGAGCACCACAAGTAGTCCAACTTTCTTGCACACATGGGGGATGAATAGAATAGAATTCCTGTGGTTTGGAAGCAGGCCATTTAGCCCTTCAGTCCACACCGACCCTCCAAAGAAGATCCCACCTAGATGCATCCCATCCCTGCATCCCTGCATTTTCCATAGCTCATCCACCTAGCCTGCTCATCCCTGGACACTATAGGCAATTTAGCATAGCCAATCCACCTAACCTGCACATGTTTGGACTGTGGGAGAAAACTGGAGCAACTGGAGGAAACCCACGCAGACACGGGAAGTTTGTGCAACTCCACACAGACAGTTGCCTGAGGATGGAATTCATCCCGGGTCCCTGGCACTGCCCGACAGCAGTGCTAACTACTGAGCCACCAGAAGTGCATTTTCAAGCATTATATCATACCAAATGCACTCTCAAATACTTCACAAATGATCACACCCGTAAAACTCACCAACCAGTTTTCAATTATTTCACAAATTGGTGCAGGCTCAGAGTCAACAATAGATGACATACATGAACTATATCATTATGTATTAACCCCATGGAAAAAAGGTGTTGAGATGTCCTTTGCTGAGGATGTGATACACAATATGGTCTAAGCTATTAAAGGTGACAATTGTGCACATACCTAATCCTTCTTTGCACATCCTACCAGCATCACCTCATCCCTGACTCCCCTCTGATTATCTGGGTGCAGATGATATAAGCACACACTTCTAACTTGGTCCCAGGGTGATTATCTTATATTATGCCCTTCTCTTTTCCGGTACCATGAAGTGCAGTCTGGCCACGAAGTGGAGAAACAGCAAGGTGGCAGAGTTAAAAAAGGTGCATCACTCAATATAATACTTGCAAACACCAGCTCAGACAATGATAGTGTGCAAAATATTGAGAATATCATAGAGGTCAAGACTACATGTAGTAAGACACTGAGCATGAGTTAAGATTAGTGGTGCTGGAAATGCACAGCAGATCATCCAGCAACTGAAGAGCAGGAAAATCAATGTTCAGGCAAGAAGCCCTGGGGTGGAGAGATAAATTGGAGGAGGTGGGGCTAGGAAGAAGGTAGCTGGGAGTGCAATAGGTAGATGGAGGAAGGGGTAAAGGTGATAGGTCGGAGAGGAAGGTGGAGCGGATAAGTGGGAAGGAAGATTGATATGTGATGAGTTGCCGAAGCATGAGTTGCCTGTGCAAACTCACTGGAAGATCAGTTCACACAAGATCTGCTGCAGTGGACTCAGAAGGAGGCTGAGAGGTAGCCGAGCAACATATTTAAAAAAAAACAAGAGACCAGAAGTGCAGGGTATTGAAGAAATGCATGACAATCAAAGTGTGACAGGAAGGGGCAAACTCTATGCAGAAGAGTGCAGCAGAAAGTAAAACCAGCATAAATAATAATGATAAAAGTGAAAACATAAGGCTGTTTATCTGAATATATGCAACATTTCTAATGAGATAGATGAGTTGACCGTACACAAAGAAATGAATGACTTAATAGTTTTTACAGAGGTGTAGTTACAGGATGATTGCCCATAATGTCCAAGGATGTGCTGGCTAGGTGGATGAGCCATGGGAATTGCAGGGATACAGGAATGGGATGGGTCTAGGTGGGATCCTCTTTGGAGGGTTGGTGTGGACCTGATGGGCTGAATGACCTGCTTCCACAGAATAGGGATTCTATTAGAAAGACTGCAATGTCAAGGGGAGTAAGAACATAAGAAATGATAATAGGAATAGGCCATTCAGTTCCTCAAAACTTATGTCCTCATTGCATCATGCTCTACCATCTAAATTTGTATTTTCCACCTTACCCTTGGCTATCCATATACAGATTAAAATCATCCATAACAATTACAGTGCTGTTTTTACACACCTCTATAGTGAGGCAACTTACCAGGGGCTAATAACTTGTGACTTCTTTCTCTTGCTATTCCTCATTGTCACTTAAAATGATTCAACATTATGATCTATTGCATCTCTATCACTACTCAAACACACTTATCTTTCTTTATTAATGCTATCCTCGCATTTTCCATTCTGGCTATTTTTTTGAGAATGCCAAATATCCTTGAATGTTGAGCTCCCAGTCTCGTTTCTTTTTTTTTAATTTCCCTTCAGTTGGACCTTTCCCCCAAACTAATTAGTTTCAAGTCCTGCCTGCAACATTGATAATACAATTCACCAGAATAGTGGATCCAGCACAATCAAGTGAATCCCATCCCAATGTATCAGTTCCCTCCTTCTCCTGGCATTAGTGCAGAAATCAGAATGGATTTTCCCTCCATGTCAATCATTATTTACCTCTCTCATCCTATTTATCTCATGATAAATTTGTACCTGGTTCAGGTAGTAATCTGGAGATTATTACATTTGTACTTTTAAAAATTTTATATTGAACTACTTAGCAACCCTCAGTAGACCATCTTTCTTAGTTCTTGGTATGTTGTTATTACCTACATGGATTGTGACAACTGGATTCTTTCCCTCGATTTCAACTTCTTCTCAAGTACAGATGGTATTTTCTTCACTTTGGCACCAGGTACGCAAAACAGCCTTCAGGACTTTATCTTTTGTGCAGAGGAGTGTCAATTCTCCCAGCAAATCTCCTAGAACCTTCTTGGGTTTGACTATTCTCTGAAATATGTTTATGTAAGTCTCCACCTCCCTGATGTATCACAGTGTCTGCAGTTCATTTAGTCTGAGCCAAAGTTCCTCAAGCAGCCAACACACAGCTGTAGATGTGGTCACCATGGGTCACATGGGTGACCAGCAGATCCCACATATTGCAGTTGCAAAATATCACCAGCCTAACTATTTCTATTCTATTTAAGTATACTTTTCAGCTGTGATGATCATTTCTGATTTAAACCAAATGGTCAATCAAGAGGAGCATAGGTTATATCTACCAAACAGCAACCGGTTTTTCTGTGACATTCCACTTTGGTTCTGCAGTCAGAAACATGAAGTAGCTCATTGCCACTATCTTTTAGCTCCCACCACTGTCTCTCTTCCCATACTGGTCTGCACTTGCTCCTCCTCTTTCCCAACTAGAAGAATTCCAGCCACAAAGCGGGAATATAGCTTTGTGTAGAGTTTCATGCCTACCCTTTCTGGTATCAATGTGATAACTTAATTTCCACACGCATGTATTCAATTTTCGTGCAGTGTCTAATAGAAGGTGTCACAGTTTCCATTGAAGCACAAACTGTAGCCACCCAATATCTGAATGCTGGACAAATTTTAGATTGCTCTCATTGTCACAACCAGGGTTAGAAGACTGCACTGTCCCTCTCTCGCTCCACTCCTTCACTGTTCACAACATTTACATTTTTTCCCCCATTTATACGCTAAATTGGTTCCATAATACAAAATGAATCCATTGATTAGGTTTCTTTAATAAAATTTATTTTAACAGCAGAATTCATCCAATGATGCAAAGTTGAGGAACATTCTAAAATGAAAATTCAATTATCCATTTTGAATAACTTGATATCCATGCATAAGTTAGAGAAAAAAAAACTCTCAATAGAGATCAACTTTTTCAAAAAATGCATTAAAGAATTAACAATTGTTTGGCTAAAGAGAAAAGCAAAAGATATAAACTGCTTCAGATGGTTTTTGGTCTGGCATCCTAGACAGGTGGTTGTCACTGGGATCTTTTAGGAAGCAGTTCATTTAGGGGGATGCTGAACAGTAGTCGTCCAAAAGCTTGTCTGGAGAATTTCTGCACCGAGTTTTTTAAGCTCTTACACTGGTATTTCAAAAAGGGTTTCTAAAAAGATGACAAATAATATGTTGGCTGGCATTTCTCTCCGCAGGTTATATCCAACTGAGTAAACAATTTCCAAAAAAAAAGATAGTCACAAACCCAGAAATGTGTTTTCTCTATAAACAGGTTCAAACAGTTCCATGGTATATAAAAGTTCCAGTTGTTAAACTTAAATGAATTGGTTCTTCCAGTTAGTGTTTATTTTTAAATGTCCGAAGTGTCCTTTCAGTAAATTTTATCTAAAAAATATCAGACATTATCCATCCCTCAAATAAACCAGTTTTCACATTCTTTTAGTTATACATGCTCAAAAAAGGGAATAATAATGGATACACCTCCATAATGCCATGCAAAGGTGGACAGCTGCCATCATGGCTGTATATTCTAGCTTGTAAAGGGACTTACTGAGGGCTTCACAGCAATTCCCTCTGTGATCCCAGATCACTGTAGAGACGCCAGCCAGAGGAAGTAGGGATGGCTCCATGGAACGGAATCCTGCTTTATGTGGTCACGGAGACAATATGGAAACTATGGGAATGTAGCAGCATGGATAAAGAGGCCACTCAGCCAATCATATCTATGCTAGCTGAATAAATTAGCTGCTCATTCAAACCTGGTCTGTGATCTTTGGACTACAAAGTCACAGGTGGAGATCTAAACAAAAGTTTGTCTCATTCTCCACTTTTCAGTAGCACCTTTGTTAGGCAGTAGCACTGCCTGGAGATTAGGCAGCTCTGGATTAGTGGTGCTGGAAGCGCACAGCAGTTCAGGCAGCATCCAAGTAGCTTCGAAATCGACGTTTCGGGCAAAAGCCCTTCATCAGGAATAAAGGCAGTGAGCCTGAAGTGTGGAGAGATAAGCTAGAGGAGGGTGGGGGTGAGGACAAAATAGCATAGAATATCCGCCGACATTTCCGCCACCTCCAAACAGACCCCACTACCAGGGATATATTTCTCTCCCCACCCCTTTCCACCTTCCGCAAAGACCGTTCCCTCCGCGACTACCTGGTCAGGTCCACGGCCCCAAACAACCCACCTTCCAATCCTGGCACTTACCCCTGCCACCGCAGGAACTGTAAAAACTGCGTCCACACCTCCTCCCTCACCTCTATCCATGGCCCTAAAGGAGCCTTCCACATCCATCAAAGTTTTACTTGCACATCCACTAATATCATTTATTGTATCCGTTGCTCCCAATGCGATCTCCTCATCGGGGAGACTGGGCGCTTCCTAGCAGAGCGCCTTAGGGACCATCTCCGGGACACCTGCACCAATCAACCACACTGCCCCGTGGCCCAACATTTCAACTCCCCCTCCCACTCTGCCGAGGACATGGAGGTCCTGGGCTTCCTTCACCGCCGCTCCCTCACCACCAGACGCCTGGAGGAAGAATGCCTCATCTTCTGCCTCGGAACACTTCAACCCCAGGGCATCAATGTGGACTTCAACAGTTTCCTCATTTCTCCTTCCCCCACCTCACCCTAGTTCTAAACTTCCAGCTCAGTAACTGTCCCCATAACTTGTCCGGACTTGTCCTACCTGCCTATCTTCTTTTCCACCTATCAACTCCACCCTCTCCTCCTTGACCTATCATCTTCATCCCCTCCCCCACTCACCCATTGTACTCTATGCTACTTTCTCCCCACCCCCACCCTCCTCTAGCTTATCTCTCCACGCTTCAGGCTCACTGCCTTTATTCCTGATGAAGGGCTTTTGCCCGAAACGACGATTTCGAAGCTACTTGGATGCTGCCTGAACTGCTGTGTGCTTCCAGCACCACTAATCCAGAATCTGGTTTCCGGCATCTGCAGTCATTGTTTTTACCTTGGAGATTAGGCAGCACCCATCCCTGAGTGATGGTCACCTTTCCCAGGAGCTTGTCATTGCGCATGGCCAACTGGAGGTGTCTGAGGATGATGAGAGTCTTCTCCTTGTCCCAGACCATGTTGATGGTCTGCTCGAGGATTTCATCCTCCAAACGGTGCAGCAAATGTCAGATACCAAGAACCATCTGAATGAGAAAGGCTTTCTTCATGACCTTGCTCAATCCCAGTTCTTCCATTCCTGCCAGTGCCCTGGTTGTTGTTTGTCTGCCAGCCAACCTATTGTTTTACATGTTGATATGATGCAGTCTGAAGCCAGTCCTGCTAGGCCCTTATCTAGCTGCTTTTCATTTTCAAAGGAAATCTGCAATGTCCTCATGAAGAGTCACCAGATTTTTCACTACCTACATTGCAGCCAGAATGCACAATTGCATTGACTTTTGTATGCAATATGACATGTTCTCTTTTACAGATTTTGTTTGGAATATTTATTTGTGGTGGCTTTTATATTGTGGCACAAACAGATGCTGTGCTGGTCAGCACAAGAAGGCAGTTTAGATTAGATTACTTACAGTGTGGAAACAGGCCCTTCGGCCCAACAAGTCCACACCAACCCACCAAATTGCAAACCACCCAGACCCATTCCCCTACATTTACCCCTTCACCTAACACTACAGGCAATTTAGCACGGTCAATTCACCTAACCTGCACATTTTTGGACTGTGGGAGGAAACCCATGCAGACACGGGGAGAATGTGCAAACTCCACACAGTCAGTCATCTGAGGCGGGAATTGAATCCGGGCCTCTGGCGCTGTGAGGCAGCAGCGCTAACCACTGTGCCACCGTGCTGCCCAGTTCTTAAGCTTTCTAGATTTCTGTCAGATTGTTACAGATCTCCATGATTCTTGCATTCACTCTATTTACAGCACACCGACTCTTTGTCCTAGTCTAATGTAATATCCAAAATATTTTAACCCTTAATGTAATCTTGAGCAAGATTTTCCCAATTATGTATCTGCATTTACTGGTTTTGAGTATCACTTTTAAGTAGTCGATATACCTCCGATGGGCAACTCCCACAAAATTCCCTTCCAGTTGCCAATATGACGTAAAAGGACCATCCACCACAATTGCCTTTGACAAAAGTCACTGAACAATCAATCATTCAATCATTTGTATGATGTTTACTGTACACTTCAAATCTTCTTAACTGGCAAAAGTTGGTAGTACATCATTTCATTATTATTACAAGAATAATCCCAACAAATTAAAATAAATTACTGATGTATGATTATAGAAACTCAGCTAGCGTTATTTAGTCCAGAACACATAGGTCTATATGCCATTCAGAAGATTCTAGAAAGCAATCCACTAACTGAAAAATTGTGACATACGTAGTTTGTAATTTTGAGATATGATTTTCCACAACTTTCTGGCTCAGAAAAATACATGTTTACTAAACAATGCAAGGCATAATTAAATTAATCATCACAATTTCATTTAAAATTGCAAATGAATATTACATCTTTTGATATGAAAGATGAAGCTTCATTTTCCTTGATTTCTCCCTCTTGGCCTCTCTAAAAGCTCTATTCACTTTTTTGTCTTCTCATTTTGTTTGATTCCAGGTCATTTGGCATGTCCCCCTGGTTTGCTTGTCTTCAATCTAATGGACTCATTAATGTTGCAGGGGAAGCTTTTCTCCCTGATTGTTTTACTTGTGTACCAATAAAAAGCTTCCAGGTGGGAGGTATTAGCCACAGTGCTTAGTTGCCAAATACTTCTCATTTTATAAGATAATAGAACAGGATTTTGCTGTTAACCAGGTAATTTGGTTAATATCTCCCACCTGGATCACTTTTATTAATATGCAAGTACAGCAATCAGAGCAGACAGCTTCCAAGTCATATTAGCAAATTTGTTAGACAAAAACAAGTTAAATAGAAATGTTTAAGAAGGTGATGTACTTGGAAATAATGAAAGGAGAATTAATGTAACAGACAAAAAATCCAAAAGAAAGAGATCAGGTTGATTTATGTTGGCTAACATTAAGAAAGCATTTTCAATTTTGATGAAAGATACTAAAGTGTACAGAGTATTTTCTAAAGTGTACACTAAAGTGAATAAAATCATTGAAGACACCAAAATTTAGATTTATACATAAAAATGTAAAATGAAAGAATAATGAAGTTATGATAAAAGCACATGAAACATTGATTCGGCCATGATTAGTGCATCATATGCAATTCTGGACAGTCCGTAATGGAAAGACTGTTCAACCGATATGAAGTTCAGACTGTAGACTCACCAGAGGTAGGTTCCACTGGCCAATACTTACCCCTTGTGGAACATCATTAAAACAGATTAGCTGGTTATTATCATTTTGCTGCATGTGGGTACTTGCTGTACACACATTTCCTACATTAGAACAGTGACTGCATTTCAAAGTATTTAATTGTTTGTGAAGCACTTTAGGACATCTTGAGGTTGTGAAAAGAGCTATGTAATGAGGGACGTTGCCCAGAATGGAGGGTTTGATTTATAAAAATAGGCTGGGACATCTTTTGCTGAAGCCTAGGAGTTAGACGGGTCACCTTATGGAGATTTATAAAATCATGAGGGGCATAGAAAAGGTGATTAACAAGGATCTTTTTCCCTTGGGTGGAAGAGTTCAAAGCTGGGGGCATATTTTTAAGGTGGGCAGAAAAAGATTTTAAAATGACATCAGAGGCTTTTACACAGAGAGTGGCTTGTGGTGGAATGAACTGCCAGAGGAAGTGGTGGATGCAGCAACAGTTACAACATTTAAAAGAGGTTTGGATAAGTACATGAATAAGAAAGGTTTGGAGCATATGGATCAATTGTAGACAAATGGGACTAGTTCAGTTTGGGAGCGTGGTTAGCATGGATTCGTTCGGTCTGTTTCCATGTTGTATGATTCCAGATAATCAATTGGCGCTAAAACTTCAACAAACAATCATCCACCAACAGCTACTTTTCATTGACTGAGATCCATTCTAAAAGGGGAGGGTGAACAGCCAGTTGTCTTGGTGCATATAGGCACCAACTATATAAGTAGAAAGCAAGATGAAGTCCTGAAAAAAGAATTCAGGGAGCTAGGAGAGAAGTTAAAGGGGAGGACCTCAAAGGTAGTGATCTCGGGATTACTACCAGTGCCACGTGCTAGCCAGTGCAGAGATGAAAAAATAGGCAGGATCACCACGTGGCTTGAGAGATGGTGTAGAAGGGAGGGGTTCAGATTTGTTGGACATTGGGACCGGTTCTGGGAAAGGTGAGACTATTACAAAAGGGACAGTCTACATCTGAACCAGACCGGACCCAATGTCCTTGGGGGAGTTTTTGCTACTGCTGTTGGGGAGGTTTTAAACTAATGTGGCAGGGGATGGGGACCAGAAGAGAAAATAAGTAGGCAGCGAGGTGGAGACTGGAGACTTTAAGAATTATGAAGATAGCAATAAAAAAGGGAAGAATAAACAGAGAACAGGTGAGCGCAAAAGAACTGGTGGCCTGAAATGCATCTACTTTAATGCAAGGAGTATAGTGTGTAAGGCAGATGAGCTTAGGGCTTGGATTGGTGCCTGGGAGTATGATGTTATTGCCATCACAGAGACTTGGTTGAAGGAAGGGCATGATGATTTGCAACTGAATGTTCCAGGATATAGACGTTTCAGACACGACAGGGAGGGAAGTAAAAGTGGGGGTGGAGTTGCATTGCTGGTCATGGACGATATCACAGCTGTGCTAAAGGAGGAAACTATGGAGGTCTTGGGTAGTGAGGCATTATGGGTGGAGCTGAGAAATAAGAAAGATGCAGTTACATTGTTGGGGCTGTATTACAGGCCTCCCAACAGTGAGCGTGAGGTAGAAGAACAATGGGTAAACAGATTATGGAAAGATGTAGAGGCAATAGAGTAGTGGTTTAGATTAGATTACTTACAGTGTGGAAACAGGCCCTTCGGCCCAACAAGTCCACACCGCCCCGCCGAAGCGTAACCCACCCATACCCCTACATCTACCCCTTACCTAACACTAGGAGCAATTTAGCATGGCCAATTCACCTAACCTGCACATCTTTGGACTGTGGGAGGAAACCGGAGCACCCGGAGGAAACCCACACAGACACAGGGAGAACGTGCAAATTCCACACAGTCAGTCGCCTGAGGTGGGAATTGAACCCGGGTCTCTGGCGCTGTGAGGCAGTAGTGCTAACCACTGTGCCACCGTGCCACCCGAATGATGGGAGATTTTAATTTTCCCAACATTGACTTGGGATACACTTAGCATCAGAGGTCTGGATGGAGTAGAATTTGTATGAAGCATCCAGGAGAGTTTTCTGGAGCAGTATGTCAATAGTTCGACGAGGGAAGGGGCCATATTGGACCTGGTACTGGGGAACGAGCCAGGACAAGTGGTAGAAGGTGCAGTAGGGGATTTCTTTGGGAACAGCGACCACAATTCTGTAAGTTTATAATACTCATAGATAAAGAAGAGAGTGGTCCTAAGGGAAGAGTGTTAAACTGGGCCAAGGCCAATTATATCAAAATTAGGCAAGAGCTGGGAAATGTGGATTGGACACAGCTTTTTGAAGGGAAGTCCACATTTGAGAGAGGAGGCTTTCAAAGATAGGTTAAGGTTAGTGCAGGATAGGCATGTCCCATTGAAGGCCAAGGATAGGAAGGGCGAAATTTGTGAACCGTGGATGACAGGAGAAATTGTATGACTAGCCAAGAGGAAAAGGGAAGCGTACATAAGGTCTAGGCAGCTAAGAACAGAACAGGCACTGGAGAAATATTGGAAGAGTAGGACAAGTCTTAACCAAGGAATCAAGCGGGCTAAAAGGGGTCATGAAATAGCTTTAGCTAGCAGAATTAAGGAAAATCCCAAAGCATTTTATTCGTATATAAGAAGCAAACAGGTAACAAGAGAAAGGATTGGACCACTAAAAGATAATGAAGGAAGGCTGTGTGCCGAACCTGAGAGAATGGGTCAGATTCTGAATGATTACTTTGCATCAGTGTTCACTGAGGAGAGGGACATGATGAATCTTGAGATTAGAGATAGAAGTTTGATTAGTCTGGATCATGTTGCCATAAATAGGGAAGATGTGTTGGGTATGCAAGAGGTTATTAAGGTGGACAAATCCCAAGGACCGGATGTGATCTATCCCAGGTTGCTGGGGGAGGTGAGAGAGGAAATAGTTAGGGCCCTGACAGAGATCTTTGTGACATCCTTAAATACAGGTGAGGTGCCAGAGGACTGGAAGATTGCTCATGTTGTCCCCCTGTACAAAAAGGGTAGTAGGGATATTCCAGGTAACTACAGACCAGTGAGCCTGACGCTGGTTGTGGGGAAGTTGCTGGAGAGGATACTGAGAGATAGGATCTATTTATATTTGGAAAGGAATGATCTTATCGGTGTTGGGCAACATGGTTTTGTGCGGGGGAAATCGTGCCTTACCAACTTGATAGAGTTCTTCGAGGAAGTGACCAAGTTGTTAGATGAAGGAAGAGCTGTTGATGTCATATACATGGACTTTAGTAAGGCATTTGATAAGGTTCCCCATTGTAGACTAATGGAAAAAGCGAAGTCATATGGTGTGCAGAGTGTTCTAGCTAGGTGGATAAAGAACTGGATTAAAGTGGTGCAGCAGTTCAGGCAGCATCCAAGAAGCAGGAAAATCAATGTTTAGGGCAAAAGCCCTTCATCAGGAATACAGGCAGAGTGCCTGAAGGGTGGAGAGATAAATGAGAGGAGGGTTGGGGTGGGGAGAAAGTAGCATAGAGTACAATAGGTGAGTAGGGGTGGGGATGAAGGTGATGGGTCAGGGAGGAGGGTGGGGGAGGGTAGCAAAGAGTACAATGGGTGAATGGGGGTGGGATGAAGGTGATAGGTCAAAGAGGAGGGGGATGTGGATAGGTGGAAAGGAAGATAGGCAGGTAGGACAAGTCATGGGGACAGTGCTGAACTGGAAGTTTGGAACTGGGGTGAGGTGGGGGAAGGGGAATTGAGGAAACTGATGAAGTCCACATTTATGCCCTGGGGTTGAAGTGTTCCGAGGCGAAAGATGAGGTGTTCCTCCTCCAGGCATCGGGTGGTGAGGGAGCAGCGGTGAAGGAGCCTTGGGAAAACTTGATGGGCAGAGAGATCTGGGAGTGCAGGTCCATTGTACCCTGAAGGTTGCTGTACGGGTGGATAGAGTGGTCAAGAAGGCATAAAGTATGCTTGCCTTCATCGGATGGGGTATTGAGTATAAGAGCTGGCAAGTCATGTTAAAATCGTACAAGACATTGGTTCGGCCGCATTTAGAATACTGTGTACAGTTCTGGGCACCGCATTACGAAAAGGATGTGGACGCTTTGGAGAGGGTTCAGAAAAGGTTTACGAGGATGTTGCCTGGTCTGAAAGGTGCTAGCTATGAAGAGAGGTTGAGTAGGTTAGATTTATTTTCACTCGAAAAAAGGAGATTGTGGGTGGACCTGATTGAGGTTTACAAAATCATGAAGGGTATAGACAGGGTAGATAGAGACAAGCTTTTTCCCAGGGTGCAGGATACAATAATAAGAGGTCATGCTTTCAAGGTGAGAGGTGGAAAGTTTAAGGGGGATACACGCGGCAAGTACTTCACACAGAGGGTGGTGGGCATTTGGAACATTGCCAGCAGAAGTGGTAGAGGCAGGCACGGTAGATTCATTTAAGATGCAACTTTTGCCCGAAACGTCGATTTCGAAGCTCCTTGGGTGCTGCCTGAACTGCTGTGCTCTTCCAGCACCACTAATCCAGAATCTGGTTTCCAGTATCTGCAGTCATTGTTTTTAACCTCATTTAAGATGCGTCTGGACAGATGCATGAGCAGGTGGGAAGCAGAGGGATACAGACGCTTAGGAAATGGCCAACAGGTTTAGATCGGCTCAGGCTTGGAGGGCCGAAGGGCCTGTTCCTGGGTTGTAAATTTTTTTTTGTTCTTCTTTGTTCAGTACCAAGGCAGACTGTGACTCCTCAAGGTACATGGTCACAGATATCTGTCATATATGTCAGACATGTCTGTCAACGAATGAACAAGAACGAATGATCACTGCTGGTATCATTTTCAAACTCATTTTCATCTAGAATCTGAATATCTTGTTTTCTGTTTCTCTTTATTCAACTGGTTGTTCTGCCTCTGAGAAGTTCTATGCTGCCTTCTTGCATTATTCTGCACATCGTTTCCCCTGTGATTGGGCATTCCACAAGCTCTGCAATTTGATCCATGTTTTATTTTATTTATTGCTTCATAGAATCTGGATGTTGCGAACTGGCCAGCATTTATTGTCCATCCCTAGTTGATCCTGAGAAGGTGGTGGTGAGCTGCCTTCTTTAACCGCTGCAGCCCATGTGCTGTTGATAGAGGATATTTGCAAGGTAGTTCCTTCTTCTGTGAATTCATGTGCTCACAGATCCTACCTGTGATTTCAGAGGTTCCCTCATAAGTACTGCATATATTTTTCTGTGTCTTTGCTGTTTTATTTGATTAACCCCATTTCCTTTTCTTTCATTTAATTAAAGGCTAGCTGCCTAGGTTCTCCACATCTTTCGCTGCCTATTCATGGCTTCATGTGTTTTGGCTGTTGTTTACAGCCTGTGGTATTGCAAGCCTGTCCTTTCTAATCAAATTATTTTGGAGACCAGGGTATGCAAAAATGAGTTGATCTATCAGTCTTTTATCCATTTTCTTGAATTTGCATTTTCTGGCTGCATTAATGAATTTTGAAAATTGTCGACAGACTCACCCTACTTCGTGCCTCAACCTTTAAAATTCAATATTAGTGGATTCAATTATTTATCCAGAAATGTGTGCTGAAACTTTCAAGCTTTCTGTCTCAGTTTTTACTATTGCACTTGCTCATTTCTCAGCTATTGAGCAAATTTAACAATTTGTCCCCAGCTCACAAATAACATAACTTATCTTTTCCTCTTTGCTGGTGCCTGTTGGAAATTTACTGATCATCAGACTGTGTATTTATTTAAATCTCTCAAATAGCTCAATGACATCTTCGGCTCTTCAAATTCATTATGGGCCATAACTATGCATTATTGTGGCGGTAGCCATTTTATTTTTGCAGAATTCACTTAGTTTGAGGATGAAGTTTTCTGGTAGGAGACATTGAACAGAGACTGGACCATGCTGCACAGTAGGTAGCATTTTGGTTTTTGCAATTCTCTATAAGAAGCGGATTTCCCTTCCCTCTCTCCAGGAAGATATGCAGGTCACTCCCTCCCTGGTGGCAGGCACTTTGCTTCCATGTTGCATCTCACTTCTCTCTCGTACACTAGCCGATTTTGACAAACACTACAAGCCTCTCCTTCAGGGGAACAAACATCCTCAGTGATTGCTTTTGTGGAACTTTAAATGTTTCCCACACTTCATCTGATATACCTAGGGTACACCAAGGGGGATAGGGTGAGGTGTTGGTCTAGGTGAGATGTTCTTTGGACAGTTGGTAGAGACATACGAGGCCAAATGGCCTTATCATGCACTTTGGGATTCTTTGATTCTAAATTGTATTGGCTGTGTGGAGAGGAATCACACCAATTAAGACCTTCGCCTTGTGAAAATCTGAACTAGTCCAACATCAACTGAAGAATTGAATCGAGTTCTGAGCACCCAACTTTAGGAGAGATGTGAAGGCAGTAAGGAGATTAATGAAGGGATTTAAAAGTACAAAATATTCATAAGAACTGTTTGACAAATGTGGAACTTCAGCTATATAGCTTGAAATAGTTGGCACTGTCCATCTTTGAGGAAAGACAATTGTGAAGAACTTTGGTAGAGGTATTAAAAGTTATGAGTAGCCTGGTTAATAAGGAAGAAACTGTTCCTATTACTAATTAGATCAAGAAACAGAAGGTAACGCTTTAAGGAAATTGGCAAAACAGGCAACTTTTTTTGCACTGAGCAGTTAAGATTTGGAATGCACTTCCTCAGAGTGTGATGAAGGTAGATTGTGTTAAGGGATGCAGAAGCAAAATTGGATCATTATTTGAAAAGGAAAAATGTGCAAGGCTTTGGGGAAAAGGCGGGGGAACAGCACTGGGTAAATTTCTCCTGAAGAGGGCCAAGACACACACAATGAGCTAAATGAACTCCATTTGTGTTGAAGCCTATCTGCGAATTTTTGATTGTTTAATCAGGATCCCACCAGAGGAGAGCTTCTGACCCTAGTCCTAACTTTAAACCCACTTCTTGCTTCCAAGCTCTGTGCAAATATTCAGCCCATCATTTCTCAAGCGTGGACAAGTGCCCCTCTCGTAAAAGAAAAAGATCTGTGTGAAGAGTTGCATGTGCTATGAGACAGATCTTATCATATAAATCTTACATTTTTAAATACTCCAGAACAAACGTAAGAGACTTTTATGAAACATCATAACTGTATTTATTAGCTAAACCACACTGCAAAATCAGAACACATTTTCTTTCCAAAAAAGCAGAACAATCCCTTTTGATGGTCTAAAATTGTACAACCATTCAAATGTTTGAAGCAAGAGACCAGATCTCTGCCAGAAAGGGGGTGCTTCACATCAAATTGTTTTACGTCCAGCAGAATCACATGTGAAATCTGTGTCCAACATAAGCATTTTTTTCTTTCATAAAACATTTCCACATTTATTGGAGACACTTTCTAAGTGCTCTAAACAACATTAGACACATTGCTCCAAATTACACTCCTGTAATAAAAATCAGGACACGTAAAGATAAGAAAAATTCAGACACCCTCATTCCAAAAAAACAGACCCAACTTCATTAACATTGTTTTGTTAGCGTTCCACTCAGTCTGGTCTGCTGCCTGTGTGACTTAACACTTCTCCTTCTCAGCTGCTGGAGTTGGTTATCGTGTTTATAAGTTTCCCACCCCTAAAGGCATAGAAAAGGTTGTCCCCGATTGGTTTAAACTAGTCAATCAGAGAAAGAAAGGGAGATGTTTTTATTTCGACTGTTCCAGGCAATGATCTTCAAAATGTTGCAGCCAACAACAGAGGAAATATTTCTGTATACTCCAGATGAACAGCAATGTGGTTGACTCTTAACTGCCCTCTGCATTGGCCTAGCAAGCAACTCAGTTCAAGGAGAATTAGGAATGAGCAATAATTGCTGGCCTTGTCAGTGACATTCACATGTTATGAAACAATAAAGAAGAAAAAGTACATGCCCTAAGTGGAAAGAAGTCAACAATGGTTTCAGAGTTAATATTGACTGAACTCAATTTCTGAACTGTTCATTCAACACCCCTGCCCTTGGAGATTTTGTATTTTTTATTTCTATATTATTGAATTATGTTTGTCACATTAATTTTGTTGAAAGCAGTAAAATAATTTGAGGTCATAATATTGTCTTCATTCTCCTGTCAGGAGTGTACTTGAAGTTAACTGACAGGGTTAATACTCAGTGCCAATATACTAATTTGCACCTTAGACCAATCATCAACTGTAGGCTGATCTTTCTAAGTGAAACTTTCATCTCCTGCTTGAAGACTCCAAAAATGTACCATTGCCAGCCTAACTGTGGCTTGGCACTGTTGCCTCAGAGCACCAGGGACCCAGGTTTGATTCTAGCCTCAGGCGATTGTCTACGTGGAGTTTGTACATTCTCCCCGTGACTGCGTGGGTTTCCTCTGGGTGTTCCGATTTCCTCCCACAATCTAAACATGTGCAGGTTAGGTGCATTGGCCATGCTAAATTGCCCATGGTGTTCAGGGATGTGTAGGTTAGGTGCATTAGTCAGGGGTAAATATAAGGTAGGGGAGTGGATCTGGATGGATTACTCTTCATGGGATGATGTGGACTTGTTGGGCAGGGTCTGTTTCTGCACTGTTGGGATTCTAATTCTAATTCTAATTCTAACTGGCCTGTGGCAGCAAGTTTCTACCTTGCAGAAATAAAATGAAAAGTAAGAAAGCATCAACCTCTAACCACCATCTAGGAGAGAAACAAAGAAAAACAAAGTTGAATACCAAATAATTGATCTTTTGTAATAGTCAAAGAGCACAAGGCAATTAATATGTTAGGGATGGAAAGCAATTATCTGAACATGGATTGGCACTCTAGTGACATTCTGTCACAAGTTCAACTACTTAAAAAAATGACCCTTCACTTCGTAGATCAACAGATAGCTGTTAAAGAATGACAAGCAGTAAAAATTATCTTCATTATTTGGAAATGCAGTACTGTAAAAGAATCACTGTCTTTCCTATTTCTGGTTATGATTGCAAAGATCTTAACAAAATGTTAAAACTTTTTAGAATATCAGCTTACAGTCTAAGTTAATTTCAAGATTCAATGGCTTCAGTTCATGCCATACTGCCAACAGCTAGGTGAAAATAACAAGCAATTTGCAGGCAGATGATGACACAAATGACACAAAGGCTAATTGTTAGGTGTACAAGTTAGGTATACAAGTACTATTGGACAAATATGAAGATCATAGCATCAATCTATTGTTAGGAGAGGGCCACAAACTCAAAACATTTGGAGCATGGCAGCAACACCCACAAGTGTAATAACTGTGATGTGGATTGTTTCATTCACCAAAACAGTGTCTCGTATTTTGTGATGTGTGCAAGCTATGCTCTACAAAAGAATAAATTAGAAGAAGTCCAAGTGCTTAGAAAAAAATCCCATGTGGAATATAATTCTCCACAGCAGCATGTAAAGAAAAGGCAACCAAGGAACAATGTCAATGATGTTTCCAAATTCCCATCTCAGGCCACGAAAGTATATCAATAAAATTCAAGTGGATAACTGCAATGTTATATCTTAAAAATCCCAGTTAGAGAATATGTGTGATCAATTTGGGATACCATATAGATGTAATCAGAAAGGCCAAAGGCACTACCTTCAACGAAGTGAGGCATCTCAAAAGGAATGGACAGTGTGTACTATATGCCATGTTTGACATTGATAGCACATCTTCCACCCAATGGACTCAGGAAATAGGCCAACAATGCTGGCTCATGATATGTTAACTGTTTACAACTGGTCTGACATGGTATGTATTTTTTGATTAGATTAGACTCCCTCCAGTGTGGAAACAGGCCCTTTGGCCCAACCAGTCCACACTGACCCTCCGAAGAGTAACCCACCCACACCCATTTTCCTCTGACTAATGCAGCTAACACTTTGGGCAATTTAGCATGGCCAATTCATCTGACCTGCACATCTTTGGACTGTGGGTGGAAACTGGAGCACCTGGAGGAAACCCACGCAGACACGGGGAGAATGTGCAAGTCACCCAAGGCTGGAATCGAACCTGGGACCCTGGTGCTATGAGGCAGCAGTGCTAACCACTGAGCCACCTTGCTGCCCTTATCCATCTTTGCTTAGGATGGATATCTGAAACATTTTACATCATTGAAACTGCTGGACCAGCTATTATTTGTCTACCAGCACGCATGGATCTACATATTCCTACAATCCACAAAGTCGCCAATATGTCAATTCCAGCACCAAGTACTCCAGACAGCAACATCAAGACTACTCATGACCTGACTAGCCTCTATCCAAGCTAATTTTATTTAATTGGTAACTTTAATGGTAGTGGCAAATTGCATCTGAAAGTTATTTTTATTCATTCACAGGATAAATACATTGCTGGCTGGGCCCAGAATTTATTGACTATTCCTAATTACCCAGACAGCAGTAAAATGCCAACCATATTGCTGTGGGACTGGAGATACATATAGATCAGACCAGGGAGGGATGACAGTTTCCATTCCTAAAGGGCATTAATGAACCGGATGGATATTTCCAACAAACGACAATGGGTTAATGGTTATCATTAGCCTCTTAATTCCATATTTTTATGGTATTCAAATTCCACCATCTACCATGGCAGGATTTAAACCCAGATCACCAGGACATTACCTGAGACTCTGGATTAATAATCTAGAGATAATGCCAGTAGACCATCACCTCTTCTTAATGATGTACCCCTCCCCCCCACTCTACACCCCAACCTTGGAAGTCCAATGTTCACATTTAATTTGTACAATTCCTTTATTTGCCCTTTTTTGAAAGGTGACACTGTAGTGGACGTTTGTATCCAAAGTGGCTGCACTAAAAAGATATCCATACAATATTCACACCCTTGAAGAGTTTATTTCAAGTTTTGAAAGTTGAACCAATAATGAATATTGGTTCATACATGTTTCCTCAGAGTTGCAGAAACTGACAACTTTTGGTATTTTCTCAGTTTACAGTTTGAATTATCCATTAATTAAAAGGTTTTCCAACAACATATTGTTCATCTCAGCAAGAATCTATTAGGTTGTAATTGTATCACTGATGATATTGCAGTTCACTGGAAAAGTTAAGGTGAGCAATAGACAAACCTTTGTGAGTTTGGGGCAGCAACAAGAAAATAGTTTCATTTCCCCAAACAAAAAAAAATCAACATGAAACAAGCCAACTTCTTTGGATCAATCTACTCTTTAAATCGTATTAGATCTGATCCTACCAAAGGCAAAAATAAGGATTGCAGATGCTGGAGATCAGAATTGACCCTACCAAAACAAAAGACAAACAAACGATTGCAATACAAAGGTATCTGTTGCTTCAATATTTTTTTCTCAATATGTTCCAAACTTTGTGGTCAAAGTATCTCCTCTTTAGGATTTGCTTTGTAAAGGGATGTCTTATATATGGCATAGAGATCACCAACATATTCTCAAAAAAGGTTGTATCTATTAGCAAGTCTGCTAGCTGACAAAGGAGCAGCGCTCCAAAAGCTAGTACTTTCAAATAAACCTATTGGGCTCTGACCTGGTATTGTGTGATTTTTAACTTTATCCAACCCAGTCCAACATCAGCATCTCCACATCAAAGCTTCAATATTATGCCCCCTCCAAGCTTACCATGTTGAATCTTGATGCATCAAGAAGGTCTCGGAGTTTGAAAATTAAAGAATGAGAGACATTATGTTTGGTTTGAAGATCCTTACAAAAACAAAGGACTCTATTCCAACATAGAGAGCAAAATTCTCAATTTAGATTCAGAATACAAAAGTTCCATATGTTGCTACCTGGCAAGCATAGCGTTGTTCCTAATGACGGTAAACTGTTGGAAATGATCTGTTGAAAATATCTCACAAGTGCACCTTTGTGACTACAACATTTCCTTGTGAAAATCTGAGGGTATCAATTAAAAATTACACACAAACCAGACTCACAGATGTCAAAAATGGATATGCTTAATGTTCTCAACAGACTTCCAAATTCAACAAAAAGCAAGCGTGTTCCTCTATTCTTATAAGTAGGTATTCTCCAATTCATGTTTTAAGTCATTCTCCACATTGATCCCATTTATTTTGGTCAATTTTGATTTTGTTTTTGACATTGTGGAGCTCCAGTAAAACTGGAATCAAAGAGTATCAGGGAGCAAAATCTTTTCTGGTTGTAGTTATATCTGACACATTAGAATAGAGTTGTCGTTGTTATAGGTCAATCATCTCAGGTCCAAGACATCTCTGCAGGAGTTCCTCAGGGTAATGTCCTAGGCTCAACCACCTTCAGTTGCTTCATCAATGACCTGCTCTCCATCATAAGGTGAGAAGCTGATCATTGCACAACGTTTGACTCCATTTGGGATAATCAGATACTGAAGCAGCCCATGTTTCCTGCAACAAGATCTGGACAATATCTAGGTTTGGGCTGAGAAGCGGCATGTAGCATTTGCATCACACCAAAACCAGGCAATGACCATTGCCAGTAAGATACGATCTCACCATCACCCATTGATGTCAATGGTGTTACCATCAATGAATCATTCACTATCAACATCCTGGGGATTACCAATGACCAGGTGTGGACTCACCACATGAACACAGTGGCTAGAATTAGTTGAACACAGACACTTTGGAGGTTTGCAAGGATGAAAGAGGTTATAGAGTGAACGGGACGGGGAAATGAAGTCATGGAAGAATTTTAAGGCAAGGATAGGAATTTTAAAATTGAGGTGTTGTTTGAGCCAATGCAGATCAGCAAACACAGGGACACTGGATGAATCAGACCTGTAAATACACGAACAGCAGAATTTTGGATACCTTAAGTTTTTGGAAATTATATATTTTATATTGTAATTATATTGAGTTGGAATAGCCAAATCTAAATTGTTTCTTTCCCATGCTAACTATGTAGCTATACCATGAGTATAGCTACACCATGCACCATGCACCATGATTTTAATCAAAAGGTAAAAGTAAATATCGGCCTTTCAAGCACATTATAAATCATCCATTTTGAAGTGCCAGAAATGATTCGACCATGAATAAAGGCAAAACATTTTTATTACTAATAAATTAAGAATATATAAATGTGACAATCTTTATTAATTGTACAATTATTGTAATGTTATCTACACCCCTTCTTCGTTATTAATGGCACCATATAAAAATTCACTAGGAGTTACCCTTACTCCTGTCATTCTGCAATGGTGTTCGTTGCCATAGATTTTTAATTACAAAGCCAGTAGTCAAATCTCAATTACTTTTATCTGTATTTTATGGGATGAACCTTCCAGGAGATTTATAATGTACATTATGTGTAAAATATGATAGTTGAAATTTTCAACCTTCATTACATTGTGTTTGTCTGCATGAACAATAAACATACATATTATATATATATGTGTGTGTGTGTGTGTGCTTATAGTTACATGCATGCAAATAACCCGAATATGGGACCAAATATTGTATTTTATACCTATTGGTACAAACATAACATTAGGATAAAATGCTCATCCTTCAACCAGGTTGAATGATTGTTACCAAAGTTGATGATATGTAACTGTTCCTTTCACTGCCTGCAGAATCCCAGCTGTCTGTCTTAAGGTTTATTGTATCAGGAAGGACACCTTTATGTTCCATTTTGTTGAGCCTGGTAATCACTTGCTTGCTCTTCTAACACTATTGTGCTATGGTTTCACATTGAGGTTGTTTGAGCCTTCTATAAAGCTAAAGGGTATCATTATTTATATGTTCTTTATGTTGCTGTTAGATATTCAATCTGATTGAATGATGCATATTTTGGGTGAAAGTGAGTACTGCAGAGGCTGGAGATTAGAGTCAAGAGTGTGGTGCCAGAAAAGCACAGCAGGTCAGACAGCAACCGAGGAGCAGGAAAATCAAACTTTTAGGCAAAAGCCTGATTCCTGATGAAGGGCCTTTGCCCAAAAGGTCAATTTTCCTGGTCTTTGAATGCTGCCTGACCTGCTGATGCATGTTTTACCCTACCATTGTGTTTGGAATGTGGAAGAACATTAACCTGCTTTTTTTTAGGAAAATAGGTAGAGAATTAATTAACCACTTGAGTTTGTTCCAACATTCAATAAAAATATAGATATATAACTGAACTCCAAATATCTGCCTTTGATACCAATGACTAACACTAATCTATCAATCTAAATTATAAAATTAACAACAGATCAATTGCCACTGTGGAAGACAATTTTAAATTCCTACAACACTTTGCATGAGAAGGTGATTCCTAATTTCATTTCTGAAATGTCTGGCTCCAAACATTTGCCTATATCTCTAGTTCTATGTTCCCAACTAATAGAAATAGTTTATCCCAGTCTACTGCATCTGTTCCCCTTGGTATCTCAAAGATATCAACAAAATCACCACCTAACCTTTTTAGTTTCATGAATTGTAACTGTGGTTTGTATAATTATTCCTCCTGCCACAACCTTTGGCATCCAAGTATCGTTCTAGCACGTCTACATTATTTTCCTCATTTCCCCTCCCCCTACCTTACCCCAGTTCCAACCTTCCAGCTCAGCACTGTCCTCATGACCTGTCCTACCTGCCAATCTCCCTTCCCACTTATCTGCTCCACCCTCTCCTCTGACCTATCACCTCATCCCCACCCCCATTCCCCTATTGTACTTTAGCCCAAAATGTTGATTTTCCTGCTCCTCGGGTGGTGCCTGACCTGCTGTGCTTTTCCAGCACCACTCTGATCTACACTCTGGTTTCCAGCATCTGCAGTCTTCACTTTTGTCTACATTATTTTCTACCTAGCCAATTAATATTTCCAAAGGTAAGGTCCCTAGAACTGCTCACAGCACTCTGAACATGATCAGGAATTTATATAACATGATTTGGAGCCTCTTGTGTTCTTTTCTGTTACAACAAGGTGACAAGGGATGAATCAGCTTTCTTCGTATTCCCCTCGGTTACTCACAACAAGCGTTTAAAATTCTTTTCCAGCATGAAGTTAATAAAAGCAATAAATGTTGAATAAAATTATGCTAACTCAATGTCTATTGTATCAGTTAGACCATAAGACTATAATGGCAGTATTAGGCCATTTGGCCCATCAAGTCTGCTCTGCCATTCAATCATGGCTGATGTATTTCTCAATTCCATTCTCCTGCCTTCTCTCCATAACCCTTGAACTACTTAGCAATCCAGGACCTATCTACCTCTCTCTTAAATATACTCAATGACTATGCCTCCACAGCACTCTGCAGCAATGAGCTCAAATAAAAAATATATTACAGGTCCTCTTGAATGAAAGAAAGAGCAATTTTATTGACACTGGCACAATAAAAGAGTGACATCAGCCATACGTAGAGAGAGAGAGATACAAAATTAATGAGTGTCTGATACAAAAGGAAAATAAAATAATATGCAGATTGAAATCCTTAGGGTGCCCTTGTCATGTGAGGTTTTAACCTGAAACCATACTCAATTAGTAGTGTCTTGGATCAACAGTAGCATGAGTAGTACAGATTGCTTTAAAGGCATGGGTGCTAGGATGTTTCACTCCAATTTGTGTTGCCATTGGGTGCTTTGTCCTTAGAGGCATGGAAAGACAATTATCTCTGTTGTATGGTCAAAAATCCATCTCTCCTGGTCTGCCAAAACACAATGTTTTGTTCCTTTGTCAAAACTACTTCAGTCTGTGGAAGATCCAGGTATTGTGGGATGGTATTGCCTAGTGGTATTATTGCTAGACTATTAATCAAGAGATCCAAGTAATGTTCTCAGGACCTAGGTTTAACTTTCATCTCAGCAGATGGTGAAGTTTGAATTCAAAAAGAAAATGTGGAATTGAGAATCTAATGTTGACCATGAAACCATAGTCAATTGTAAAGAAAAGGATGTCAGATTCATTTTAGGGAAGGGAACTGCCATTTTTGCTTGGTCTGGCCTACATGTGACTCCAGACCAACTGCACTGTGGTTGACTCTTAACAACACTTTGGGCAATTAGTGATGGGTAATAAATGCTGGCTGTGCCAGCAATGCTCCGATTCCATGAATGAATAGAAACATTAAAAAATCAGATGATGAAATTCAATAATCCATATTTTATCACTTACATAAAATATCAGCATTACATGAGCATTTTCCAATCTAAAGAATAGTTCCTAGATCAAGATGGTTGAAAGTTTGTAGGACATTGGAAATCTTTTCATCCCTTTAGGGCAAAGCAGACGATTTGATCAGCACTTTATCCACCATCTTATATTTACTGCCAATTGTTAGTAGCAGTAGTTTGTATGAGATATAAGATTCTCTGCAGCAACTCAACAGGTCTCCTTAATCAGCACCTCCTAAACCAACAACATTACTATATTCAGAAGGGCAGGGCAGCAGACACATGGGAAGACTATAATCTGCAAGTTCCCACTTGAGCTACACAACATCCTGGCTTTGAATTATCACTATTCTTTTATTGTCCCTGGTTCACATGACTGTACCTAATCCAAATGGATTGCAAGAGTATAAAGTAAGCAGCTCAATATCATCTTCTCAATGATAGTTAGAGATGACCAAAAAATAATGCTGGCATTCCCAGTGGTGCTCATATCTCATGGAATTGTAATTCAAAATCCTATTTCTTTTTAAACTCTGTGATAGTAACATGTCGCCCACTGGATTGGTCAGGCTCCAATGACATTATTTTCTCCATTACAGCTATCTTACTCATACGAATTTTGTGGAGTCACTATTTCTGATTCAAGGAAGCTTCCTTGGAATGGTTGGTTTGCTGATCTCTTCCCACCACTGTAAATATTGAAGAATAATAATTATTTAACATTTTTGCCATTTCATTAGTTTAATTGGCAAAATCACTATCATCAATTTTCAAGAAGTATGCATTACTACTTATTATTGTCCTTTTCCCTTTTTGATATTGCTTTTGATGTCTCTTATGACTTTCTTTTTTATTGGCTTTTTGAAGCTTCTGCCTCCTAATTTTTTGCTGTTCTTTGTGTCCGTTCAAATTAACAAAATTGGTGTTTATAACAGGTGGATGCTTTTTCCTTTAGATATATATTCTCTTACACTTTAGTTGTTTGTGGCTGTGTCTTTTTGACCAACATAAGTTTTGCTTTTTAGGAATATAATTACTTCCAGATCAAATTCTTTCTTATGAGTACCTGCCTCTGGTCTTCCATCAATTTGCTCATTACACATTTCTCTACCTGATTGAAGACAGCTAGCCTTATTCTGAATTATTAGATCTAAATCTAGAATTTTAATTATGACCTTATCATTTCTTGATTTTGGAATTCAGGATTCAATTGCAGAAAATACTTATTACCTTCATATCTTCTGAATAAAGCTCATAAATATTTGGACTTGGTAATGGTTATACAACATTGCACAATTTGTTTAAGGAAAATGGGACATGGTAAAATTTTAAAACAGAGAGCATGCCACCCTAGCCCTTTCTTTAACCCACACATTTATTGACAAATTAATATGAAATGTGTCAATGTATTAAGACATTTCTTTGGAAAAGGAATCTTGCATTTTATTATGTATCAGGAACATATGTACATTTCTGGAGAGTATGATACAGAAAAATATGATCATTAGCTGCCATTTCCACCACCTGCAATGGGATGCCACCACGAGATACATATCCCACCTCCCACCACTCCCCTTCCCCCCCACCCCCGCCCCCACAACCCCGCACCCTTCCCCCGACCTTGTCAGCCTTCTTCAAGGAAGTTCCCTCTGGGACACCCTCATTTGGTCCTTCTTCACTCCCAACACATCCCCACTGTCTCAGGGCACTTCCTCTGCAGCCACAGAAGGTGTAACAACTGTCCTCCCTCCTCATCATTCAAGGCTCTTCTAGTTGAAGCAGTGCTTTAGCTGTACTTCACTTAACCTTAAACTGGACTTGCTGCTCTCCTTTACACTGGGGAAATAAAGCACAGACTGGTTGACCACTTTGGAGAACGCCTACTTTCAGTCCGCAAAAAAGATCCTGAGCTTCTAGTTGCTTGCCACTTTAACACATTATCGTGTTCTCTGGCCAACATCGCTGTCTCAGGCTTGCTGTAATGCTCCTGTGAAGTTCAGTGCAAGCTGGAAGAACAGCACCCCATTTTCAACTTGGAAAACTTGCAGTTTTCTGAACAGAGTATTCAGTTCAACAATTTTAGGGCTTTTCTCCACTCTTGACCCCACTCCCACACACCAGCCGTTGGCATCACAGGAGCTGCTAATGCACACCACTAATAGTCCCCATCAGCAGCTATTTGATCAGTCAGGCTGAGCTTTAACCAGTCCTTTGTTTTTCAAACTCTTTTTCTCTCTCTTTGGATTCTATCTCCACTAACATTTACTCTCCCCTTCCCCCTGCCCCATCTTCTGTATAAAACCATCCTTTTACAAGCTACCAGTTCTGACTTAAGAGGAAACGTCACTGGACCTGAAACATTAACTCTGATTTCTCTCCACAGATGCTGCTAGACCTGCAACAATTACTATTTTAGTACAGGAATATATGTTGGCATTGTGTAAATGTGCCTTGTTATAATAAAGTATTTTATCGTAAAAATTTATCTTTTTTGGTCAGGTATTAAACTCTGAAGCTTATATCAGCACAAAACTGAAAATATGCTTATATTCCTTCAACGAGAGTCAAGTTGCTTCAAATACTTTTCTCACAGTTTTTGACACACACTTGATATTTTGACTTTGTGTGTACTGGACCTCCAACTTGGCCATGGCCCACTGTCTGAATTTTAATGATACAGAAGCCTTAACCCTGATCTCGCTAAGTGGCTGACTGATTGTGTCCAAGTTGTTGGACTGAGCTCAGACAATGCACTACACTGCCTGTGGTGATGTCCCAAGACAAACGCCAGTCTCTATGGACTTGCCTGAAGACTTTAGACTTTGAGACATGGCCATTTGTTTGAAGTACATGGAGTGTATTTGCCACATGTAGGTGTGTCAGTGACACAGCATAGCAACCTATCTGCCCCCTTGACTGACCATTACTGACAGACATGGCGAGCTGCCTGGCTTTGTATCTGGGGTAAAAGTTAAGACAAGATAGAAGTACTGTGAGCTTGTAAATTCTGAATAGGGAAGCAATGCATAAAAAAGCAATGCAAGGCAGAGATGCTGTGAGCATCCAGATAGGCTGAAAGTGAGGCAATAACAACAGAACAAGCTGACAGCTCTGAGACACATCCTTCTTCAGTGCATGAGATGAGTGCCTGACCCTGTGCACAAAGTGGTCTGGCAGCAGCATTGCAATATAAGGTGTCAGTGAACTCCAAAGTGCAGTACTGAAGTGGTGAACTGTACTGTAAAGTAATCTGGCATGTACCAGGAAGAATGGGTGAGGCTAGTTCTTGTCCGATGCCAACCTCCAAATATGAAGGGTGTTGGGGGAGGTAGTCACTGCCTGAGTATCATGCCTTATGATATTGGGGCATTCTGCCCAAATATACCGCCTTTAGACAGTAGTAGTGAGGCACTCACTCAGACTTTCATGTCGGAAATCATCGCAGTCTCGTTTCTCTCTGCTGCCTGAGAAAATAGTTACTTACATATGAATGACATGATATAAGGTAATAGTGAGATGTTGATGCATGCAATTGGACCCCTCACTAAATAGATTCCCATCTTGACATGAAAGCCTTTGGTGGAAAATTGGACCTTTTCTCCTCGAAAGCGAGACTCTCATTTGTCCATTCTCACCATATTTTCTTAACTAACTCACCATTGCCCCTGTCAATTAGGTACTGGAGACATTGCACTCCATGTTTAAAATCTGAACTGATTGAACTTGAAATTGCCCACATATTTGCTAAAGGAAACCATAATTAATAGTTTCAATAAGTTTTCAGTACAGGCAGCAGCACATGCTGGAAAATGCTCTTTTAAATTAATGTGAGCCTTTGCTCCATATATCAGAATTTAAGCAATGCTATGGTGTCTCTCCTTTCAAGTTCAACTATTAAATCTTGATCATTTTCCATGGAAAAGTTGTTTAGCTGTATGAACCATTGGTTTTCACTTCAGCATCGACCCAACTATCCAGAGATCACTGGTTGGTTGGGTTCGAATTTATCAAATTGGCTGAAAATTGACAGGTAGGCAATTGAAAATGGAATGCTGAAGCTTACAATATCACTTACTTAACTGTAACATTTAAAACCTGTCATAGATTCAACATTGTGCTTTAAAAAGAAAATCTACCATTCACTGCAGGTGATTAATTTAGAACAACCTGAATTGCAAAGGTTCAACTAATGACAGTCAAATGTGGAAAAGCTTCCTGTAGCCTGATCCCTTATAAATCAACTGATTTCTTTCTACATACAAGACAGGTTGCTCTCTCAACCCAGACACATTTATTAAATCTTAATGTGATGAAGGATGTTTCACATTAGCACTTTTGCTGTTTTCATAATTTTACGATAGCTTTTGAATACACTCAGGAGGTGAATATTTCATAAGGCTAACCTTGACATTCAGAATGGATTTATCTCTGTACAGAGAAGTGCATATGACAAGCTACAAAGGCTTTAATTAAAATTGCCTTTTAATATCTGACGCACCTTGCTTTAAAAATCCAACTGATACCTGGAGAGATCAGGAAGTACATTTAGTCACTGATATGAATGAGATAAATCTTCTGTTGATACATGTCAAGCAGAATTTCCATTGACTGTTATATTATTGAATGGGGTCTGTCAGGAAAGGAAAGAATCTGCTCATCATGGGAAACAGGAGGCAAAGCCTCAAAATGTGTCATTTACCTGTCAGCCGCCTGCGACATAATACCATATTTAAAGCAGTTTGCAATGTGCTCATGTTGCTTCAGTTCAACATGAACAATTCCATTGAGAAAGGGGAAGTATGGAGTTGACTGGAAGTGAAGCAGTAATTGGCTGCGAGAGACAATGCCATTAAAATTAATTAACTTGCAGCTCAGGTGATCTGAATGCCTGTTTGTTGAAATGCTTGTATTGGTACCCTTTCTTACCCATGGCTTACCTATAATGTTGGGATGACATATCGAAAGAGGTCCATAGGATTACCCTTTGGGCAGTAGGAGCTATGAGATTAGATGCATTCACTGGTGAAACAATTCTGGATAAAATAACAGGATCAAAATCTAAACCATGGGAGAACACGAGGAGCTTTTATCTCTTTAACGGATGTCAAACATCAAGGACATTTAATTCTGGAAACCTCAATCAAGTCTTCAGCTTTCAAATTCAAATTTGCAGCACACCCACAAATTTCAGCAGTTGCACATATCTCAATCTAGAGAATAAGAGAGAGAAAGAGAGAGAGGGAGACAGATAGAAATAACCATGAAACTACCTTACTCATAGAGCATTAAATGTAGTTACTTGCTTTTTGAGTCTGAAATATATCAGATATATTCAGAGCATGATTATAGGTTCTCTGCTCTTCAAAAAGAAAGTACTAATATTCAAAGACACTTTTCTGTCATCTTGTAACCAAAATATATTATTAAAAAAATGTGCAATTAAATTTCACTTATGCCCAGAAATTTGAATAGGAACAAAAGTTAGTATATTCATTAAGAAGAATTCAATATTAAATTTGAAGTCTCCAAATATATAATTTTTGGTGCCGTAATATGAAGGACGTACTGTGATATGGAAGCACAAATACATCCACTAATTTATCAATAAGGGAAAGGTTTGAATCAGATTTTGGACAAACTCAAATTTTCTATGTTCAAGAGTAATGTTATTGATTAAGGAGAATGTCACAACTGGACTAAGCGAAGACTTCTTGGAGTGCTGGTCCAGAAAGGTCAAATGAGTGGAACTCTGGAATTAGAAAGGTACAGTCACAATGATGGGATTATACTATAGAACCTGCCAATAGCCAGTGGAAGGTAAAGGAACTGGTATGTAGGCAGATCATGGAAAAAGGTAAAAACAACAGGGTTGTGGTTCTGGATGATTTTAACTTTCCCAATATTGACTGGGACTCCCTTAGTGCTAAGTACATAGATGGGGCACAATTTGTTAGGTGCATCCAAGAGGGTTTCTTGAAACAATGTTCAGATTGTCTAACTAGAGAAGGGACCATACTAGACCTTGTACTGGGGAGTGAGCCTGGACAGATGATCGAAGTTTCAGTTGGGAGGAGCACTTGGAATCAATGATTCTGTAAGTTTTATGACAGTTATAGATAAGGATAAGACTTGGGTGAAAGTGCTAAACTGTGGGAAGTGTAATTACTACAGTATTAGGCAGGAACTAGAAAAATTAGATTAGGGTAACTGTTTGAGGGTAAATTCACATCTGACATGTGGGAGTCTTTGGAAAGCTAGTTGGTCAGAGGTCGAGATCAGTATGTTCCTGTGAGGATAAAAGACATGGGTAACAAGATTAGAGACCCTTGTGTGACACAAAATATTGGAAGTTTTGTCAAGAAGCAAAAGGAATCAAATGTTAGATTTAAGAAAATGGAGTCAAGGAAGGCACTTGAGCAATGTAAATAAATCCAGATAAAAAGACTTTAACAAGGAAATAGGAGGGCTAAAAGTGATGAAATGTCTTTGGCAAGTAGAATTAAGGAGAATCTAAAGCATTTTATGCACAAATTAGAAGCAAGAAGGTAGCTAGGGACAGGTTAGATCCACTTAAGGACAAAGGGGGGAAGTTATGTGCAGAGTCAGAGGAAGTGGGTGAAGTACTTAATGTGTATTTCGTATTCAGCCATTTCATATTTACCAAAGAGAAGGAGATGGTTTAGGCATGTCAATTTTAAGAAGGAGGAGGTGTTGGGTATTTTGAAAACATTAAGATTCCAGAGCCTGATGGGATCTATCCCAGGTGAAGTGAGGTGAGATGAGAGTGACAGCCCTTGACATCAAGGCTGCATTTGACCAAGTAGCATCAAAGAGCCCTGGAAAAACTAGAATGAATGAGAATCATTAGTTGACTCCATCGGTTGGAGTCATACATGGAACTTAGGAATATGGTTATGGCTGTTGAAAGTCAGTCATTTCAGCTCCAGGACATCACTGCAGGAGTTCTTCAGGTTAGTGCCCTCAGTACAACCATCTTCAGAAGCTTTATTAATGACCTTCCCTCAACATAAGGTCAGAAATGGGGATGTTCAGCAATGATTGCACAATATTTATGCATTACTCATGACTCCACAGATCTGAAGCAGCCCATGTTCAAATACAACAAGATCTGATCAATATCCAGGCTTGAGCTGACAAGTGGCAAGTAACATTTGCGCCACACAAATGCCAGGCTATGACTATCACCAATAAGAGACAATCTAAACACCACCCCTTGACATTCAATGGTGTTACCATCACTGAATCCTCCACTCTCAACATCTTGGGGGTTATCATTGACTAGAAACTCAACTGGACTCACCACATAAACGCAGTGGTCACAAGATCAAGTCAGAGGCTAGGAATACTGTGATGAGTAACTTACCTCCTGATTCTCAAAAGCCTGTCTGCCCTCTATAAGGCACAAATCAGAAGACTCCCCAGTTGCCTAGATAAGTACAGCTCCAACAACACTCAATAAACTTGACACCCTCTGGGGCAAAGAGTCAGCTTTATTGGAATTACATCCACAGGCATCCACTTCCTTCATTTGTGATGTTCAGTAGCAGCAGTGTGTACTAGCTACAAGATGCACTGCAGAGATATACCAAAGCTCCTCAGACAGCACCTTCCAAATCCATGACCACTTCCATCTAGAAGGACAAGGGCAGCAGATAAACAGAACGTCACCACGTTCCCCTCCAAGCCATTCACCACCCTGGCTTGGAAATATATCACCATTGCTTCACTGTCACTGGGTCAAAATCTTGAATACCTTCCCCAAAGGCATTGTGGGTCACCCCACAGCAGGTGGACTGCAGCGATTCAAGAAGGTAGCTCACCTTCTCAAGGGCGACAAGGGATGGGCAATAAATGCTGGCCAGCCAGCAAAACCCACATCCCACAAATGATTTAAAAGGTTCTGAGGGAGGCAAGAGAGGAGATTGCTGGGACCTCAACAGAGATTTTTGTATCCTTGTTAGCCATAAGGAAGCTCCCAGAAAGTAGCTAATGTTATTCCTTTGTTCAAGAAGGGCATCAGGGAGAATTCAAAAATTAAAGACTGGTGAGACTTATATCAGTGGTAGGGAAATTATTGGAGAGAATTCCTTCGGGACAGGATTGATTCACATTTGGAGAAGGATAGACTAATTAGTGATAGTCAGCATGGCTTTATGCAATTGAGAACTTGTCTGACAAGTTTGATGGAGTTTTTTGAGGAAGTGACGAAGATGATTGATAAGTGTAGACAGTGATTCTGGTCCATTTGGATTTTGCAAAAGTATTTGACAAGGTCCCTCATTGTGGGCTGGTTCAGAAGATTCACATGGGAGGCACAGTGAATTGGATACAAAATTGTTTTGGTCATAGAAGATAGGGTGGAATTGTTGAAGGGTGTTTTTTCTGACTGGAGGTCTATGACCAGTGATGTTCCACAAGGATCAGTGCAGGGACCTCTGTTATTTGCAATATATGTAAGCAATGCGGATGAAAATGTAGGTGGTCTGATTAGCAAGTTTGCAAACAGCATAAAAAATAGTGGATTTGTGAATGGTAGGAAGATTGTCAAAGGTTACAATAGGATATAGATTAATCAGAAAGTTGACAGAGAAATGGCATTGGAGTTTAGTCCAGACATATGTGAGGTGATGCATTTTGGGAGTTCAAATATGAGAGGAAAGCTTACTGTATATGGTAACACCTTTAGGAGCATTGATATACAGAGGAGCTCCCTGGAAATTGAAAGACAAATAGTTACTGCATGACTTGCTTTCATTGATCAAGGCTTTGAGTATAAAAATTGGCAAGTCATGTTGTAGCTGTATAAAACTTTAGTTCGGGTCATATTTGGATATTTTGTTGCCACACTTGGGATGAATATGGAGGTTTTTGGACACGGTGCAAAAGAAGTTTACAAAGATGTTGCCTGGATTGGAATGTATTAGATATAATGAGAATTTGGACAAACTTGGACTGTTTTTGCTAGAATGTCAGAGACTGTGGGGTGACCTGATAAAATTATGAGTGGCATGATTAGACTTGATATTCAGAGTCTTTTTCCCAGGATGGGCATGTGAAATGTAGGGTGCATGGGTTTAAAGTAAGAGGGAGAAAGTTTAAAGGAGGTGTGCGAGGCAAGTTTTCTTAAAAAAAGTATGTACCTAGATTGTGCGGCCAAAGGAGGTGGTAGAAGTAGATACAGTAGCAAAGTTTAAGAAACATTTAGTCAGACACATGACCTGGCAGAGAATAGAGTGATGTAGACTATGTGCAGACAGATGGGATTAGTTTAGAATAGTATCATGGTTAGTGCAAACATGTTGAGCTGAAGGGCCTGTTCTTCTGCTGTACTCTAAAATGTTCTATATTTTAAATCTGACCTCTATTTTAAATCATAATTGTGCATCAGTTTAGGTGCTGCAACTAGGATAAAAAAAACAAAAATATTATGCATGAGTAAAATTTGAGGTAAAGAGAAATGCCAGAATAGATTGACAAAAAGTCAGATAACCATTTTGAAAACGTCAAAAGATATCTTCGCCTATTAACCACTTTTGCTAAACTAAAAGCAGTTGGGACTAGGAAATAAAATGGTAAAAACAAAAAAAACAAGGTGCCAGCATACGTCTGCAGGCAACTGGCAGAGCAGCCAACAACCAACCTTCTGTTTAATAACTGCTGAAATTGAGGTAGTGCTGCATGAAGCCTTTGCAAGGAGGATTGCCATCTGTGCCACTCCACAGCACCATCGCCAAAAGTCAGCATTACAACATGATTCTGAGCAGGTCGAGCCAAGTTTCAGTCCACAGCTAACTGACTGTAACTGCTTGTGGATGTGCCAGCTCCATACTGCATCATAGTTTCAGCTGTCTTTGCAGTAGGTGGTAGGCTCTGTTTTGGCTGGACAGTGACCAACATTTTCCTTTGAATTGTCTGAAATGAACTGTTCTGAGCTTGCTCTCACTGTCTAATGTTCCAGATTGCGTAAGATAGACTTATGAGTTCAGATACATCAAGGAGTCTCTTGCAATTATTTTAAGTACTTGCAGTAGATCCAAGAAACAACTTCATATATTCTTGGCAGGTTTAGGAAATTACCTTATGTATTCCTTTAGGGTCATTTATTATTCACCACCCTTCAAACCTGAAACCTAAATTTCACAATGCAACCAATGATGTCATGTCAAGGAACTGAGTCCAGTATGTCCTTAAACAGAGCATTTTGCAATTTGTGCATGATATCTTTTGACTTGCACTTTTCTGCTTTACTTTGTAACTCACTGAAACTATTTGTTTAGTTCACTGCTCTACAGGATTTGGACATGTTGATGTCAAATTTCAAAGCCTCTCATCCTCTTTCAACATTATCATCAAATACTTAACATATACCTTTGCCACTCATACTTTGTTCACATCTGCAATATCTTACATGGGTTGTCCCTGTCCATATTAAACTGAACTGATTTGATCTTGCATATTTGTACAACAGATTCAGTAATTCCTGCAATGCCTTCTAAAATAATGAGCTGCACCCCAAATTTGTCTACAAATTTGATCAGTTTGTACTAGAAACTCAGCATGTCACTCACTAATCACTGAGAATTGACAAATGAGCTTGGATGAGCTTTCATAAATCACAATCCTTGACACTGGTATCCTGGGTAGAACAAAGCTGTTGGCAAATCCAAGGTTGGCAGCTTCTCGGTCCTAAACTCTGCTCATCAATGCCTACTCCACCGTGGATTTAGCTCAGACAAGTTATGTATATTTTAAACTCTTCTCTCAGGGTAGGGTTGCAATGAGAGGATGATTGAGGGTTACAGGCTAAGGGTTGGCTTTCAGAGACCACTCACTTTGTCTCCTATCTATATGTCTGATTGCATCCCAATTTTGGCCAATTACAGCCCCCCCAACAACAACCAGGCAGATCAGTCAGGTTTCTCAGTTAGGAAACTAGCTAGCTTTTGTAACCACTGGGGAGGCAGGTGAACAGGGAATTGGCAAATTGTGGCCTTTAATTGGTTATTAATTGACCAGGTAATGGTGTTATCTGGCGGTGGGTCAAGAAAGAAGTCCATTGACCTTTTCACTCAAAATCTATTGAATAAGGCAGCAAGAAGGGGGTGAGTTTCTCTCTGGGGCCAACTTGCCCATTATGTTCTCTTCTCACCACCTCACTTTCCACCTCCAAGCAAGGAAAAATCAAATTCCTCCCCAAATGTTTTTAGGAGGACAAATGCACCACAATATAGGGCTTTCCAAAATCTGAATGGGTAATTCCCTTCCCTTGAAAAAAAACAATAAAGTTGGTTAAGCTGCTTTTTCCCAGATTGTAATACCAGATTATCCAAGGCTCTCTAAATAATTGATTCTATTCATTTACATAGTGTTAGAATATGGTAGTTTTGAGCTAATATTTGCTTCAAGTTAAATGTGGAATTAAGAAGTTACAACTATGAAGATAATGTATAGTTAGTGTCTAAATCCCATTCTGTCTATTCTGACATGTATGTACAAGCAGTTGTTACTAGTGTAAAGAATTATTTGAGTTGAATGCATCAAAGGATATCGATGAATGAACTCTTTAGGAGAAGGTTGCAGAAGCCAAATGGTTGCAAAGTGCACAATAACACTTCAATTTAATTACTAATGGAACATTTTGAGATGAACAGAAGAGTTAAATGCAAATAATTTAGATTTAGATTAGATTCATTGTCACATAATATCTAAAAATACAATGAAATGTTTTTCGCATGCTATACATGTGCCATGTTCCCGTAGCATCTTAAAACATTCAATATAATGCAAGATTTTACTGCAATAAAGCTCATCTTTCTCTCTTCTTGTTCCTTCTCTGTTGCTCCTTCAGTCATTGCTTCACGTTGGCCGGAATCTCTGAAACAAGTTCCTGGTTCTCCGCAACTGGCTTTGTGGTCTTGGTTACAGTCCTCTGCTGCCACCACTTAGCAAACACTGTGACAGAGCTGGAGCCATGGGCCTGGGTATGTAGCTCCTGATGAAGGGCTTTTGCCCGAAACACTGATTATCCTGCTCCTCGGATGCTGCCTGAACTGCTGTGCTTTTCCCAGCATCACACTCTCGACTCTAATCTCCAGAATATGCAGCCCTTACTTTCACCTGTACCTCCTGTTCCCTATCTGACAGGCCTGAGTTCTGCTGCTTAGGTCCTTGAGGTACTTATTGCTGAAAAATGATCTCTTCTGTATTTGACTTCTTCTGAAAGAATCCATGCCTCTCCCTTTGAGAAGTGGACTGCATTGTGGCATTTTCACTTCTTTTGAAATGCTCATGCCACAATAGTTTAGTTTTTTTCTTTGCTACAATGTTGGCAGCTGATCCTTCAGCTGTTCAGGAGCTCCCATCCCAAGCTTTTCCATCTTTGAACTTCTTTCCTTTTCTTTTTTTCTGTAAATCCAGGATTTGACCAAACCTTTGATCGCTCTTCATGCTATCTTCTTATTTGATTCAGTGTGAGGTTTCATTTGACAATGCACCTATGAAGCCATTTTACAGAATCACAAAATTGTTGTTATACTGAAGAGTGCTATTTTGATCATTACACTAGCTCTGCATGTATTGTGACTAAGTGTCATTCTCTCCTTTTCCTTTGTACACTATTTCTATTTAAATAATTATCCAACACTCTTTTGAATACACTGACTGAATCTGCTTCCACTTCATATCCAGGCGGTCCTTTTTCAGGTGTCACAATGCTGGTCTGGTACAACATTACTTTGCCCTTGAGTTTTTTTTTCAGAGAGGGGGCAATTGACCAGGCTCCATCATGTCTGAAGTTTGAATGGTTCATTGGGGCCTTGTTGTTTATTCAAACAGATAGTACTGCAGACCAAAAGCTTGATAGGTTTTTTGAAAAACTGGTATAGTCAAGGGGGTGTATAGCATCATTAAGTCAGGGTTGGATAAGATAAGTTTTCTGTTCTTTGTGTTTCATTCTGTAATTTTGTAAATAAATTTTGTTTGTTTAAAGCATGGCAGTTGACCCAGCTAATTTACTCCAAGAAAATCCACTATGTACCGAGCTAAACAAATAGCAAAGTTACAGACTGGGCTACCTGCTTAAAAATGTTTTGAGGCATCTGGTCTAGTCCATAACATCGGCCTGAGTCACTCAGTGTGTGAAAAAGATTCTTCCCACATTTTATTTTCTCATTTTGCAATTCACTTGCCCTTTTGTTCTTGGTCTTTGAATAAGCAGGAACAGTTTCTCCCCATCTCCCATCCCCATCCAGTCCTCTCATGAATTTGAAAACTTGAATCAAGTCTCCTCTCAGCCTTTTCCTATCCAAAAACAGTCCCAAACTTTCCAATCTATTTTCATAACAGAAGTTTCACATCTCTCAAATTATTCTTGTAAACCTCTACTGCACTCTCTTTAATATATTTACATCCTACTCAAAGTGTAGCATCTAGAACTAATCTATTTCAACTAAGGGTTAATTAGTGTCTTATACAGATTCAGCATAAAGCCCTTGCTCCTGTATTCTATATCCATATTGGAAAAAATGATATTGTATACTTTATTAACCACACTCTTCCCTGTCCTGCCCACTTAAAAGAGTTATGTACATGAACACCCAGTGCTGTCTGCTCTTTTACAACCTGTAAAGTACCCTTTATTTATTACTGTGTCTCCTTGTTCCTTCCTTAAAAATGTATCAACCTGCTCAATTCACCCACTTGTCAATGATTTTTTAAATAATTTCTACATTGTCCTCTCCACAGTTTACAATGCTTCCAATTGTTGTCTCATCTGCATATTTTGAACATATTTCCTGCACTCCAAGATCTAGATCACTAATATACATCTGAAAAAACAAGGACCCCATTACTGACCTTTGGGGAATTCCAATACAACCCTTTGTCCAGTCCTAAAAATGTCTATTAATTAATTATAGAACATAGAACATAGAACATAGAACATTACAGCGCAGTACAGGCCCTTCGGCCCTCGATGTTGCGCCGCCCTGTCATACTAATCTGAAGCCCATCCCACCTACACTATTCCACATACGTCCACATGCCTGTCCAATGACGACTTAAATGCACTTAAACTTGGCAAATGTACTACCGTTGCAGGCAAAGCATTCCATACCATTACTACTCTCTGAGTAAAGAAACTACCTCTGACATCTGTCTTATACCTATCTCCCCTCACTTAAAAGTTGTGTCCCCTCGTGTTTGCCGTCCCCATACTTGGAAAAAGGCTCTCCCTGTCCACCCTATCTAACCCTCTGATTATCTTGTATGTCTCTATTAAGCAACCTCTCAACCTTCTTCTCTCTAACGAGAACAGCCTCAAGGCCCTCAGCCTTTCCTCATAAGACATTCCTTCCTTACAGGCAACATCCTAGTAAATCTCCTCTGCACCCTTTCCAAAGTTTTCACATCCTTCTTACAATGCGGTGACCAGAACTGTACACAATACTCCAAGTGTGGCCGTACCAGAGCTTTGTACAGCTGCAGCATAACCTTCTGGTTCCAGAACTCAATCCCTCTATTAATAAAGGCCAAAACACTGTATGCCTTTTTAACAGCCTTGTCAACCTGGGTGGCAACTTCCAGGGATCTGTGTACATGGACATCGAGATCTCTCTGCTCATCTGCACTCCCAAGAATCTTACCATTAGCCCAGTACTTTGTATTCCGATTACTCCATCCAAAGTGTATCACCTCACACTTGTCCACATTAAACTCCATTTGCCACCTCTCAGCCCAGCTCTGCATCCTATATCTATGTCTCTCTGCAACCTACTACATTCTTCGTCACTATCCACAACTTCACCGACCTTAGTGTCGTCCGCAAATTTTACTAACCCACCCTTCTAAGCCCTCATCCAGGTCACTTATAAAAATGACGAACAGCAGTGGACCCAACACCAACCCTTATGGTATGCTGCTAGCAACTGGACACCAAGATGAACATGTTCCATCAACTACAACCTTCTGTTTTCTTTCATCAAGTCAATTATCGATCCAAACTGCTATCTCTCCCACAATGCCATTCCTCCGTATTTTGTATAATAGCCTACTGTGGGGAACCTTATCAAATGCCTTGCTGAAATCCATATACAACACATCAACCGGTTTACTCTCATCTACCTGTTTTGTCACTTTGTCAAAAAACTCAATAAAATTCGTTAGGCATGGCCTACCCTTCACAAAACTGTGCTGACTGTCTCTGATCAGATTATTCTTTTCTAGATGGTTTCAATCCTATCTCTTATAACCTTTTCCAATACTTTACCAACAACTGAAGTGAGACTCACTGGTCTGTAATTACCAGGGTTGTCTCTACTACCCTTTTTGAACAAGGGAACCACATTTGCTATCCTCCAGTCCTCAGGCACTATTCCTGTAGACAATGATGATTTGAAGATCAATGCCAAAGGCTCGGCAATCTCTTCCCTTGCTTCCCAGAGGATCCTAGGATAGATCCCATCTGGCCCAGGGGACTTGTCTATTTTCACACTCTGCAGTATTTATAATACCTCTTCCATGTGAACCTCAATCTCTTCTAGTCTAGATGCAAGTATCTCAGTATCTTCCTCACCAACATTTTCATTTTCTATAGTGAACACTGTCAAAAAATATTTATTTAGGGCTTTCCCTATCTGCTCTGACTCCACACACAACTTCCCACTATTATCCTTGATTGGCCCTAATTTAACTCTCGTCATTCTTTTATTTCTGACATACCTATGGAAAGCCTTAGGGTTAACCCTGATCCTATCCGCCAACAACTTCTCATGTCTCCTCCTGGCTCTTCTGAGCTCTCTTTTTAGGTCTTTCCTGACTTCCTTGTAACCCTCAAGTACCCTAACTGATTTTTCACATTTTGTCCTAACATAAGCCTTCTTCTTCTTCTTGACCAGGGTTTCTACTTCCTTAGTAAACCACGGCTCACGCGTTCTATATCTTCCTCCATGTCTGACAGGTACATATTTATCTAGGACACACAGGAGCTTTTCCTTGAATAAGCTCCACATTTTTAATGTGCTCATCCCCTGCAGTTTCCTTCCCCATTCTACGCTTCCTAAATCTTTCCTAATTGCATCATAATTTCCCTTCCCCCAGCTGTAACTCTTGCTCGGTGGAGTACACCTATCCTTTTCCATCACTAAAGTAAACATGACAGAAATGTGATTGCTGTCTCCAAAGTGCTCACCTTCTTCCAAATCTAGCACTTGGCCAGGCTCATTACCAAGTACCAAATCTAAAGTGGCTTCGCCCCTTGTAGGCCTGTCTACATACTGTGTCAGGAAGCCCTCCTGCACACACTGGACAAAAACTGACCCATCTATAGTACTCGTACTGTAGTGATCCCAGTCAATATTTGGATAGTTGAAGTCCCCCATGACAACTACCCTGCCTCTCTCACTCCTATCGAGAATCATCTTTGCTATCCTTTCCTCTACATCTTTGGGATTCGGAGGCCTATAGAAAACTCCCAGCATGGTGACTTCTCCTTTCCTGTTTCTAACCTCAGCCCATACTACCTCAGTTAACGAGTCCCCAAACATCCTTTCTACAACTGTAATATTGTCCCTGATCAACAATGCCACACCTCCCCCTCTTTTACCATCTTCTCTGTTCTTACTGAAACATCTGAATCCTGGAAGCTGCAACAGCCATTCCTGTCCCTGCTCTACCCATGTCTCCGTAATGGCCACAACATCGAAGTCGCAGGTACCAACCCACGCTGCCAGTTCACCCACTTTATTTCAGATGCTCCTCACGTTGAAGTACACGCACTTCAATCCACGTTCTCGCTTGCCAGTGTCAGATACTTGATTTTGGAACTCCCTACTCTCATCCTCTTCTGTACCTGTCCTACAATTTTGGTTCCCATCCCCCTGCTGTATTAGTTTAAATCCACCTTAATAGCTTTAGTGAATTTTCCTCCCAGGATATTGGTACCCCTCTGGTTTAGATGAAGACCATCCTGCTTGTAGAGGTCCCACCTACCCCAGAAAGAGCTCCAATTATCCAAAAACCCGAAACCCTCCCTCCTGCACCATCCCTGTAGCCACGTGTTCAACTCCTTTCTCTCCCTATTCCTCACCTCACTAGCACATGGCGCGGGCAGCAAACCAGAGAAAACAACTCTAACTCGAGCTCTAAGCTTCCATCCTAGCTCCCTGAATTTCTGCCTCAAGACCCCATCTCTCTTCCGACCTATGTCCTTGGTGCCAATGTGGACCATGACTTGGAGCTGCTCTCCCTCCCCCCCGAAGGATCCCAAAAACACGATCAGAGACATCACGGTCCCTGGCAACCGGAATGCAACACAACCGTGAGTCTCTCTCATCCCGCAGAACCCCCTATCTGTCCCCCTAACTATCGAGTCCCCAATGACTACTGCTCTGCTCCTCTTCGCCCTTCTCTTCTGAGCAGCAGGTGCCCCACTGCTTTCCCCTGGTAAGTCATCCCCCCCAACAGTATCCAAAACGGTATACTTATTGTTGAGGGGAATGGCCACAGGGGATCCCTGCACTGCCTGCCAGTTCCCTTTCTGTCCCATAACTATCACCCATCTGTCTTTTTCTTTTATCTGGGGAGTGACTACCTCTCTGTAAGACCTGTCAATAACCCCCTCTGCCACCCAAATGATCCGAAGTTCATCCAACTCCAGCTCCAGTTCCCTAACATGGTTTTCAAGGAGCTAGTTAAGTTGTAGTTAAGCATAATTTCACATTAAAAAAATCCATGCTGACTCTCTCCAAATGAGGAGAAAGTGAGGACTGCAGATGCTGGAGATCAGAGCTGAAAATGTGTTGCTGGAAAAGCGGAGCAGGTCAGGCAGCATCCAAGGAACAGGAGAATCGACGTTTCAGAGTCCTCAGCAGAGGCCTCACCTTCATTCCCCTACGCTCTCGGATTAACGAGTTCAACATGCAGCGTGACATCGAACAATTCTTCCGCCGCCTTCGCCTCCATGCCTACTTCTCCAACCAAGATCCTCGCCCATCCTCTGACGACCCCTTCTCCCGCCTCCAACACACCCCATCCACCTGAACACCCTGTGCTGGCCTCTTATCCGCCCTCGATCTCTTCATAGCCAACTGCTGCCGCAACATTAACCCCCTCAACTTCTCCACCCTCTCACCCACTCCAACCTCTCACCCTCGGAACGTGCAGCCCTCCACTCCCTCCGTTCCAACCCCAACCTCACTATCAAACCAGCAGACAAGGGAGGTGCGGTAGTAGTTTGGCGCACCGACCTTTACACCGCTGAGGCTAAACGCCAGCTCGCAGACACCTCCTCCTACTGCCCCCTTGACCATGACCCCACCTCCTACCACCAAACCACCATCTCCCAGACCATCCAGAACCTCATCACCTCAGGGGATCTCCCATCCACCACCTCCAACCTCATAGTTCCACAACCCCGCACCGCCCGTTTCTACCTCCTGCCCAAAATCCACAAACCTGACTGCCCCAGCCGACCCATTGTCTCAGCCTGCTCCTGCCCCACCGAACTCATCTCTGCATACCTCGCCACGGTCCTGTCCCCCTTAGTGCAAGAACTCCCCACCTACGTTCAGGATACCACCCACCTCCTCCATGATTTTCGCTTTCCCGGTCCCCAACGTCTTATCTTCACCATGGACATTCAGTCCCTGTACACCTCCATCCCCCATCACGAAGGACTTAAAGCCCTCCGCTTCTTCCTTTCCCGCCGTACCAGCCAGTACCCTTCCACTGACACCCTCCTTCGACTGACTGAACTGGTCCTCATCCTGAACAAATTCTCTTTCCAATCCTCCCACTACCTCCAAACCAAAGGAGTAGCCATGGGCACCCGCATGGGCCCCAGCTATGCCTGCCTCTTCGTAGGATATGTGGAACAGTCCATCTTCCGCAGCTATACTAGCACCACCTCCCACCTTTTCCTCCGCTACATCGATGACTGTATCGGCGCTGCCTCGTGCTCCCATGAGGAGGTTGAACAGTTCATCCACTTTACCAACACTTTCCACCCCGACCTCAAATTCACCTGGACCGTCTCAGACTCCTCCCTCCCCTTCCTAGACCTTTCCATTTCCATCTCGGGTGACCGAATCGACACGGACATTTACTATAAACCGACCGACTCCCACAGCTACCTAGACTACACCTCCTCCCACCCTGCCCCCTGTAAAAACGCCATCCCATATTCCCAATTCCTTAGTCTCTGCCGCATCTGCTCCCAGGAGGACCAGTTCCAAAACCGTACCACCCAGATGGCCTCCTTCTTCAAGAACCGCAATTTCCCTCCAGACGTAGTTGACGATGCCCTCCACCACCTCTCTTCCACTTCACGCTACGCCGCCCTTGAGCCCCACCCCTCCAACTGCCACCAGGACAGAACCCCACTGGTCCTCACGTAACACCCCACCAACCTCCATGTCCAGCGTATCATCCACCGTCATTTCCGCCACCTCCAAACGGACCCCACCACCAGGGACATATTTCCCTCCCCTCCCCTATCAGCGTTCCGTAAAGACCACTCCCTCCATGACTCCCTCGTCAGGTCCACACCCCCCACCAACCCAACCTCCACTCCCGGCACCTTCCCCTGCAACCGCAAGAAATGCAAAACTTGCGCCCACACCTCCCCCCTTACTTCCCTCCAAGGCCCCAAGGGACACTTCCATATCTGCCACAAATTCACCTGCACCTCCACACACATCATTTATTGCATCCACTGCACCCGATGTGGCCTCCTCTATATTGGGGAGACAGGCCGCCTAATTGCGGAACGTTTCAGAGAACACCTCTGGGACACCCGGACCAACCAACCCAACCATCCTGTAGCCCAACACTTCAACTCCCCCTCCCACTCCATCAAGGACATGCAGGTCCTTGGACTCCTCCATCGCCAGACCATGCCAACACGACGGTTGGAGGAAGAGCACCTCATCTTCCGTCTGGGAACCCTCCAACGACAAGGGATGAACTCAGATTTCTCCAGTTTCCTCATTTCCCCTCCCCCCACCTTGTCTCAGTCAAATCCCTCAAACTCAGCACCGCCTTCCTAACTTGCAATCTTCTTCCTGACCTCTCCGCCCCCACCCCACTCCGGCCTATCACCCTCACCTTAACCTCCCTCCACCTATCGCATTCCCAACGCCCCTTCCCCAAGTCCCTCCTCCCTACCTTTTATCTTAGTCTGCTGGACACACTTTCCTCATTCCTGAAGAAGGGCTGATGCCGGAAACGTCGATTCTCCTGTTCCTTGGATGCTGCCTGACCTGCTGCGCTTTTCCAGCAACACATTTTCAGCTCTCTCCAAATGACCCAATTAAGCAGATAACACAAAACTTGAAAGCACTATAAACTGTGCGGAGGACTGTATAGAACTCCAGGAGGACATCAACACATTGGTAGAGTAGGCAGATAGGTGGCAGATGAATCCAAATGCAGTGAAGTGTGGGGTTTTGTATTTTGGTTGGAAGAAAATTAAATCACAATGTATAATAGGAGGTACAATTCTAAGGAGGAGGGGTTTGTGGGGCAGTGCGGGGGGTGGGGGGTGCAGGAGCAGGAGCGGAGCAACCTAGATGTACATGTGCACAGATCATTAAAAATAATAGTTCCAACAGCAGAAATTGAAACTTGCAGTATTCCCAGCTGCTCTAATAGGGGCTTAGAGTGCAAGAACAAGGTGATGGTGCTGAACATGTATAAAACACTCGTAAGACCTCAGCTATATTCTTGTGTACAGATCTGGCTGCGAGTTATAGCAAAGCTGTAAGTGCACTGGAGAGAGTACAGATAGGAATTACAAGAATCATTCTATGGATGAAGAACGTCAGTCATAAGGGTAGGTAGAAGAAATTGGATCAGTTCTCCTTCAAGTGAGGAAGACTGAAAGGAAATCTGGTAGAAGCTCGAGAGATCTGGAGAAACTGTTCCCACTTGTAAAAAGATCAATAACAAGTGGGCATGGAATTAAAGTGATTTGCAAAAGAAGCAAGGGTGAAGTGAGGAAAATCTTTTTCACTCAGTGAGTAGTTAGGATATGAAGTACACAAACTGGAACTGTTTTGGGGGAAGATTCAATTGCAGTATTCAAGAGGGCAATTGACGATTATGTAGATAAAACTATTGTGCAAGAGTATGGGGTTAAAACAGGAAATTGGCATCATGTAGCGATGCTGTCTTAATTAATTGGTGTATGCACAATGGCCTCCTTCTGCACCATAACTGTTCTGTGTTTCTGTGAATTAACCCATATTTGATTATTAATCCAACACCAAATTATTATTTAGAGAAACTACAAAGTGGTTGGACTGCAATTGCTGAGCTTATCTATAAAACCTTGTTTTTGAACATTGATTTGATGTTTGCAATTCTGCAGTTCTCTAGCATCACCACTGAGTCTAAGAAAGTCTGAAAGATTATGACTAGTCCTCTTGAGATACTTGACTATGATAAAGGCACAATATTAATGCAAATTCTTCTTATTGTTAGTGTAATTTATGAATATTGGCTTGTTTCTCTTAATTGCTGTAATCCTTTTGCTTTTATAGCAGCACAAATGTCTTTGTGGAATGGGTATGACTTGTCCTATGTCTAGAGCTATCCTGTAGCTCAAACTAACAACCACCTAATTCAGAGGTGATGTTTTATCAACTGAACCAAATTCATACTTAGATTGAGCTATGGGAATAACGCTGTTCATATAATTTGAGTGAATATTTGGGAGAAGTAACTATTTGTTAAGTACATTATGCTTATTGCTGTTTTAAACCTGTTGGCATATTTCAGGTATCTCACCACTCACTGTCAAACTGCATTTACTCTTCAGTATTGAAGAATATTTCTTGTTTTTGTTTGAAATTTGAAGCTGTGCACTGGTCTTGATCCTTCATTGTTTCTCTTTCAAACTTTTAACAAGATACCTCAAGGCAAAGGAGGATTGTGAAGGGCAAAAGCAGATTGCTAACATGAAGGACTGAAGCAAGGGCATTTGACAATTCAGTAGTATAATAGAAGTTGGTATGATTAGTGTTGTGGAAGAATGAGCTGAAGGCTTTCATATTAACTGACTTTGTGAGCTTCTGAAACTAAAATCTGTGGTTTGGAGAATCACATCATGTTTGGCTTTATTCAAATGGGATAGAGTAAGAATGCATGCAGGCTCTGGCATTTATTTTTGCTAAGCTTGAGCATCTTGAGAGAATAATTCAAGTACAAATGTCCACAATTCAGTGGAGCCAGAACAATTGTATTTGAAATACCCAAAGCGGTGCTAACTTCAACACTTTTACAAGTTGACAAGAGATGCTTGTCATCTGGATCTGGATCAATCTGGACTGAATCAATTTGGAAGTATTCAGCTTGGTTCAATTTGTGTCAATTTCTGTCAGGTTTCCCATGAACTCAATTTGGAACTAATTCTTCCTTGCAGAAATTTATTGTTGAAATATTTGAGTTTTATGAATGCGATTGTTAACATTACTCAGTTACATTTAGGCATGTTAAGAATAAAAATGTTACACTTCTGACATTCTCTCTTATTAAACAATGGAGCAAATCACAATTCAGCTTTCGTGTGCATTCTCCAGTGCAATGTGCTTTTCTGATGCACATTAACATTTGCCTCATTTTTAATGAGAGTCAGGTGGCAATTATAAAGCGCTGGCAGGTCATGCACATATCCAAAATGAAAAATAGTCAGTTTAAAAGTGGTATCAGCATGAAAAACTTAAGTGTGTACATTCTAAATGCTAAAACAGAGTCTCTTGAGAGGTGGAACACGTTCTAAGTACATACATGCATAATACCGTTTGCTTCCGTTTATTTAAGTTATTGCAGACGTGGAATATCCACGGATGGAAACTCCTAATTTTCCTCTTGGGCTTGCCTGTGTATGTTGATTATCATTGTCCATTTGTTTTTTGCATGAAAGTATGACAACCCTCTCCTTTGTCAGCATGGACATTCTCAGTTAACTCAGCTGACACTCAGCAACATACCGCTGTCTCATTGCACAGTGCTTCCTGCCTTTGGTAAGCAAATCAGACCAGAATGGGAATGGATTTATTGATTCACATTAAAAGATAAAAGCTGAAGTTAGATTTATCAACTACCATGGTTTTGTATTCCCATTCCTCACAACTAAATCATGACATAAGGTATCTTGTATTATCAAATGCATACTCTTTGCATTTTCATTCTTCGTAATATGTTTTGAGGATATTGATGGTGTGCCAATCATTGTCATTGACAAAAGCCTTTGATTTATCTCCAAATATTAAAAACTGTGTGTTCCATGTCACTGTGAAGAATGCTTTTCAGGAGTGTAATCCAGCAGTGACCAGCCTATTGAGTTGCCCCTCTGCTGTCATTGACTCTGTGCCTGGCATTTTTACTTAGCTGAAGATCTTGGTGTCAGTGCCTTTACATCTGGTGACACCATTGAATTTTCATGAATGTCTGAGTCAATTTGTACAAATATGCTAAGTTTTCTGATGGTGAATATAATTAACAGAACATAAAACATTGTAGTGCAGTACAGGCCCTTCAGCCCTTGATGTTGCGCCAACCTGAGAAATGAATCTGAAGCCCATCTAAACTACACTATTCCATTTTCATCCATATGTCTATCCAAAGACCATTTAAATGTCCTTAAAGTTGGCAAGGTTACTACTATCTCTGACATCTGTCCTACATCTATCATCCCTCAATTGAAAGCTATGTCCCCTCGTGCTAGCCATTTCAGTTTGAGGAAAAAGGCTCTGATTGTCCACCCTATCTAACCCTCTGATTATCTTATATGACTCAATTAAGTCACCTCTCAAACTTCTTCACTCTAACGAAAACAGCATCAAGAATCTCAGCCTTTCCTTGTAGGACCTTCCCTCCATACCAGGCAGCATCCTAGTAAATCTCCTCTGAACCCTTTCCAAAGCTTCCACATCCTTCCTATATTGCGGTGATCAGAACTGTACACAATACTCCAAGTGCGGTCACACCAGAGTTTTATACAGCTGCAGCATGACCTCATGGCTCCAAAACTCAATCCCTCTAATAATAAAAGCTAACAGACCATATGACTTCTTAACAACCCTAACAACCTCGGTGGCAACTTTCAGGGATCTATGTACATGGACACCGAGATCTCTCTGCTCATCTACACTACCAAGCATTTTACCATTAGCCCAGCGGTCTTTATTCCTGTTGGTCCTTCTGAAGTGAATCACCTCACTCTTTTCCACATTAAATTCCATTTGCCACCTCTTAGCCCAGCTCTGCAGCTTATCTATGTCCCTCCTTAACCCACAACATCCTTCAGCACTATCTACAACTCTACCGAACTTCGTGTCATCCGCAAATTTAGTAAACTGTCCTTCTACATCCTCATCTCGGTCACTTATTAAAATGACAAACAGCACTGGCCCCAAAACAGATCCTTGCAGAAGACCACTAGTAACTGAACTCTAGAATGAACATTTCCCATCAACCACCACCCTCTGTCTTCTTTCAGCTCGTCAATTTCTGATCCAGACCACTAAATCACCCTCAATCCCATGCCTCGGAATTTTTTGTAATAGCCTACCATGGGGAACATTATCAAATGCCTTTCTGAAATTCATATACACCACATCAATTGCTTTACCCTCATCCACCTGTTTGGTCACCTTCTCAAAGAACTCAATAAGGTTTGTGAGGCAAGACATACCCTTCACAAAATGTGTTGACTATCCCTAATCAATTTATTCCTATCAAGATGATTATAAATCCTATCTCTTTTAAACTTTTCCAACATTTTACCCACAACTGAAGTAAGGCTCACAGGTCCAGAACTGATTTGGATATTTTGGTGAGGAAACCCAAAACTATTCTCTGACAGAACTTGAATTTGTTGGCAGTTCAATTCTCCTTATATTCCATTCCTCCATATGTCTCAATGCAAAATCATTGCTGGCTTTAAAGCAACCTGTGGTTCACTTCATTATTTTACAATCCATCATGCAACAGAGCTTGCCCTATGTCGATGGAGTTATCCATTGCTGATATTGTATAATTGTCAATAACAATACTGGGTAACACATAAGCTTTTTCATGTGGAGTCTGGTATATAACTTTTGTCTTCTTCAAACTAATTATGAGGAAATAAAATGTGTTCAGGACAAGATCAAGCAGAGTTGGAAAAATTACTGCAGAAAACTGAAGAACTAGAAAAGATAAACTACAAGGATGAGAAATTAAATGAGGAAGACTGGAACCTGAAGTGCTGAAAGATAGAATAAGATAATGTCTAAACAACATCAAGATGGGAAAGACAGAAGCATGTGCTAACAGCTGCATTAAAATTGGGAAGTGTAACAGTAGTCTTAGTTACAGTTATAATTATAGTTTTACAGCTCTACAAGTCCCTGGTGAGACCACACTTGGAATATTGTGTCCAGTTCTGGTCGCCCTACTATAGGAATGATACAGAGGCTTTGGAGAGGGTGCAAAGAAGGTTTACCAGGATGTTGCCTGGACTGGAGGGCTTGCCTTATGAAGAAAGGTTGAATAACCTCGGACTTTTCTCTCTGGAGAGAAGGAGGAAGAGAGGAGGCCTGATCAAGGTTGACAAGATAATGAGTGGAATAGATAGTGTCAATAGCCAGAGACTTTTCCCCAGGCAGGATTGGCTGGTACGAGGAGTCATAGTTTGAAGATATTGGGAGGAAAGTATAAAGGAGACGTCAGAGGTAGGTTCTATACGCAGAGAATTGTGAATGCATGGAATGCGTTGCCAGCTGTGGTGGTGGAAGCAGAGTCATTAGGGACATTTAAGTGACTGCTGGACATGCACATGGATAGCAATGAGTTGAGGAGTGCGTAGGTTAAGTTATTATATTTTACATTAGGATTAAACCTTGGCACAACATCGTGGGCCAAAGGGCCTGTTCTGTGCTGTATTTTTCTATGTTCTATGTTCTATGTTCTATAGTCAGTGAAAGACATAGAGTCATACAGCATGGAAACAGATCCTTCAGTCCAATCAGTCCATGCTGAATATAATCCCAAATTAAACTGGTCCCACCTGCCTGTTCCTGGCCCATATCCCTCCTGTTCCTGGAGCGTCAGAGGCTAAGGGGTGACCTTATAGAGGTTTACAAAATTATGAGGGGCATGGATTGGATAAATAGACAAAGTCTTTTCCCTGGATTCAGGGAGTCCAGAACTAGAGAGCATAGGCTTAGGGTGAGAGAGCAAATATATAAAAGAGACATCGGGGCAACTTTTTCACGCAGAGGGTGGTACATGTATGGAAAGAGCTGCCAGAGGATGTGGTGGAAGCTGGTACAATTGCAACATTTAAGAGGCATTTGGATGGGTATATGAATAGGAAGGGTTTGGAGGGATATGGGCTGGGTGCTAGCAGGTGGGACTAGATTGGGTTGGGATATCTGATCGGCATGAACGGGTTGGACCGAATGGTCTGTTTCCATGCTGTACATCTCTATGACTCTATGACTCTATGTACTTATCTAAATATCTTTTAAAAATTGTAACTGTGCCCACAACCATCATTTCCTCAGGAAGTTCAATTCACATGTAAACCAGCAACTGCGTAAAGTTTTGCTCTTTGTCTTCTTTAAATCTCTTTCATCTCACATTACAAATATGCCCCCTCATCTTGAAATCCCCCATTCTAGGGAAAAAGACACCTACCATTAACCCTATCTATACTTCTCGTAATTTTATAAACCTCCATCAGGTTGCCTCCTACCCTCTAGTGGAAAAAGTCCCAGCATGTTCGGCCTTCCTTTTTAATCCAAACCTTCCAAATCCAGCAACATCCTGGTAAATCTCTTCTGAAACTCTCTATCTCAATAATATCCTCCGTATAACAGGTGTTTGAAAATATATGAACAATGCATTGTAAGTATTATTTCTAAAATGTTCACAATGCCCAAGATAGCAGCCACACATGTATACTAAGCCTCGCTGTTGCTTGATTTATCTGGCAGTGAGTTGCTGCTGTGTGAACATAAAAGTGGCAGTGGAGCCATTTAGCTTCATTCTTAGAAACCATACAGCACTCTGCTTGTGCTCAGAAATCAGGAGAAAATTCAAAATAAAATGGGAACTCAGTTTTTATTTATAATCATAGACAATGACAACATTTTCAACACTGTCAAGTATGATGTTCTATGGAAGACAGCCCCAGAGTTTGGTGCACCCAAACATCTTGTGTCTAATGCAATGGCATTGCAAAAAAATACTTCAGGAGTTGTCAGAGTTGGTGGTGTGCTTAACAATCAATTCCAGTTTGAAAATGCTATGAGACAGCGATATCTTCTGTCACACAATCTGTTTAATGCTGTGAGAGAGAAGGTAATGAGTATGATGTAGGAAGCATGATCAGAGAGCTGTGGCTGGATACATCAGTAGAGGTCATGGCACATGGTATATAGTTGGCACCTCACTCATAGACATAAGAAAGGAAGAGCTGGAGATGTTAGTTTGTCAATGAGCAAAGATCAAAGTTGTGAAAAAGTCAAGGTTGGAAGCACTGGGATGCAGGAAGTAGGCAATTTCAAGCCTTTAAAACACCAACGTTACATCCAAGAATGACATTCAGTTTAGATTATTTACAGCACAAGGAATGACGAGTGATTTAAATAGCATCTGGAATTATCAGCATGAAGCTGAAAAATGATGTCTACTGTGGTGACTGGTGTGGAATGTTGCCCGGTATAGATGCAAGAGTAAAGATGTTCCTGAGGAATACAGTTTTTAAATTGTTGGTTTTGGGAGAGGATGCTCAGAGTCAGGGATGGACAGAAAACCAAATGAGTGAGTAAGAAAAGGAGTAGAAATTCACAAACCAAAACAGTTCATTGGAGAGGGAAAAATAGACAAGTATGGATGTTGGAAATAAAGAATCAACCATTTGTTCTAGTGATGATTTATGGCGAAGTAAAGAATATAAAAGGAGAGGATGAAGAAAAATTGGATGGATAGTATTGAAATTGGACTAAGGGAAGTAAGCCAGAGAAGGAGATGATGCCAAAGATCCCACAAAGCTATGGTGAGAATAAACAAGCTAATGAATAATTTGTAACTTTATGGCCCAATGTATCACAGGCACTATCACTACCCTTAAACCAGGGTACCAACCATGATTCAATGAAGGCTGTTGGAAAATGTTAGGAGAAGCACTAGACTTATCAAAATGAACTGTCAACCTGCTGAATCTATAACACATTATTACATATGTTCTAAACAGCAAATATAACTTGCTATAAATGATAGATAAGCAATCACACATCAAACAGTTCAGTTTAAATCACTGCTACCCTATACATCCAGTTTAAAAATGGTAGAGGACAGTTAAACAATTAACCAAAGGAGCAGATTTTGTGAATGTTCCCATCTTCTATTAGCCCAGCAAGTGATTGCAAAGGATAATGTAGAAGTATTTTCAACTGGCTTTAGCCAGAGAGGCTGAGTTATTAACCCATCTTAGCCTTCTCCTGAGATTCTAACTGTCACAGATGCCATACTTCAACCAAACTTAGCTTCACCTGAAATGAGATGAAGAAATAGCTGATCCTGTTCAATACAGCTAAGGTTTCAGGTCCTGACAAGATTCCAGCTGTAGTGCTGTAGACTTCAGAACTAGCTGTGCCTCAAGGCAAGCTGCTCCTTTGACAGCTACAATGTTGGCAATTACCCAAAGCAGTGGAATATTGCCCGAGTTTTCAAAGAGCATGGCAAATACAATCTGGCCAATTACTAGCCCATTAGTCAATCAGACTCAAAGTAATGGAAGGTGTTGCCAACTTCCCTATCAAATGGAATTTAGCAACAACCTAAACATCAATGGTCAAAGCTTTGACTTCTGCTGAGACCACTTAGCATCCGACCTCAAACAGTCTTCTGTTTTCACTGATGAACATTGAGGGCAGGAAGGGCATTTTACCTTGGTTGGGTAGCGTCATATCTGAACCCTGCCGCCTTTGTGCTTCTACCTGAATTAAGTTCTGGTTGGGGAGGCCTGTGGTTAGTTTTCTCACCCTGCTGCTAATTGAGGAAATTATGTGTCCAATTAGTGAACATTTAAGGACTTCATCCTGCCACCCCTGCTAACCCAACTGTATGCAGGCCAACACCATGTGGGGTGAACAGCAGCTGAAACTATGCAGACTACTTGCCACCTCTGGAGGGATCCACTCTCTGTCTGACTAAAGGACTGAACATCAGGAAATGGGGGTCATTCCTCTGCCATTGCTCTGAAAACTGCTTCAACACCATTACAGTTTTCAAAAGATGCATCGGAAAGCCACTGCCTTAGATCTCTTTCCAAGTTGAAGACTGACTTAAGAAGTTAAATCCATTCCTTCATTATCACTCGGTCAAAATCTTACAAGTTCCCCTAACACAGCCCTTTGGATGTACCTACACCACATGGACTGCAACAGTTCACTATCAGTTCTCACTGGCAATTAAAGTTAGGCAAAAAAAAAAATTACCAGTGCTGCCAAACATAGAGTTATTTTTCTAAAAAAATACCAAAAATTGATAATTCATCATAATAATGTACAAAAAGGGCTTAAACTTTAGTAAGGTCTAAGGATTTATTTAATTATGCGGATTGCTACTTTGTTGAGGTGGGATTTGAGAAAACAGTATATCAGTATGACTAGAGAACTGTCATTCTACAATTTGAAATAAGAATTTCAATCCAAAATGTTTCAGAAATATAGTGGCAATTAAGACAACACATATCACCATTTAATTTTCATTCACTGAAATTAATAATTTTAACTTACTGATTAAGTAAGGCACTTTTATACCTTCCTTTAATTATGTGCTCACTTTGCAAAAAATGGCTCCTGAAAAACCTGAATGACTGGTTTCAAGGGCTTGCCATACATCCAACAGAAAGGTTATTCATTCTAATTTTCTTCAACCTGATTCATATCAATTTTACATGGTATATATAAAATAATATCTTACTTTTTACAGTAACTTTGAAAGTAGTGAGTTTGCATATTGGCACATATTTTCTGAAAGGAATTTTGAAATGGTGTGGCCTGGAAGTTCTTTGATACATTACCCATTATTCTGTTGCAAAACAGAATCATAAGTATCAATATGGCAAGAAAAGGATCTGTGCTCATTACGTAATGGATGTGGACAATCCACTATATCCGTAAAAGTATTCAAAGTCGTGTTTAAGGTGGGTTCAGCAAAGTATGTATGATCTAGTCAATGTTTTGTTTAAAAGGGGGGTTTGAAGCCAACATGATAAAAGATAGGTTTTTTTTTAAGTCTACGCACCTGAATGTGAAGTACTTTTCTACTTCAGTATCAAAGGCAAATGTTGCCACCCATTGAAGCATATACCCCTTTTATTTGCCTTTTCTCCTCCAGTCACCTTTTTTCTCCTGATGGCCAGGCCTTTTGCTCCCACTCTTATACTTCTAATTTTCCCTGCATTACTTGATTTCAAGTTCTGTCACCTGATTTCAATCCCCTTCATCCTGATCAAAACGCCTCTCTTCCAGGATTTACCTGGGGACAGTTGATGGGCCGCCAGCAACCTAAAGTTGTAATCTTCTTCATCAGTAAACAGCCTGAATTGGCCAAACTAATGTTTGCGACTTCATTGAATGGGCCTCAGGCCTAACTGTTACAAAGAACCATAGAACATGACTAGATTAGATTCCCCTATAGTGTGGAAACAGGCCCTTCAGCCCAACAAGTCCACACTGACCCTCTGAAGAGTAACCCACCCAGACCCATTTCCCTCTGACTAATGCACCTAACACGAGCTTCCAGGACAGAACCCCACTGGTCTTCACCTACCACCCCACCAACCTCCATATACATCATATCATCCGTCGTCATTTCCGCCACCTCCAAACGGACCCCACCACCAGGGATATATTTCCCTCCCCTCCCCTATCAGCATTCTGAAAAGACCACACCCTCCGTGACTCCCTCGTCAGGTCCACATCCCCCACCAACCCAACCTCCACTCCCGGCACCTTCCCCTGCAACCACAAGAAATGCAAAACTTGCACCCACACCTCCCCCCTTACTTCCCTCCAAGGCCCCAAGGGATCCTTCCATATCCGCAACAAATTCACCTGCACCTCCACACACATCATTTACTGCATCCGCTGCACCCGATGTGGCCTCCTCTATATTGGGGAGACAGGCCGCCTACTTGTGGAACGTTTCAGAGAACACCTCTGGGACACCCGGACCAACCAACCCAACCACCCCATGGCTCAACACTTCAACTTCCCCTCCCACTCTACCAAGGATATGCAGGTCCTTGGACTCCTCCATCGCCAGACCATAGCAACACGACAGCTGGATGAAGAGCGCCTCATCTTCCGCCTAGGAACCCTCCAATCACAAGGGATGAACTCAGATTTCTCCAGTTTCCTCATTTCCCCTCCCCCCACCTTTTCTCAGTCCCAACCGTCGAACTCAGCACCACCTTCCTAACCTGCAATCTTCTTCCTGACCTCTCCGACCCCACCCCTACTCCGGCCTATCACCCTCACCTTAACCTCCTTCCACCTATCGCATTTCCAATGCCCCTCCCCCAAGTCCCTCCTCCCTACCTTTTATCTTAGCCTGCTTGGCACACTTTCCTCCTTCCTGAAGAAGGGCTCTTGCCCGAAACGTCGATTCTCCTGCTCCTTGGATGCTGCCTGACCTGCTGCGCTTTTCCAGCAACTCATTTTCAGCTAATGCACCTAACACTATCGGCAATTTAGCATGGCCAATTCACCTGACCTACACACCTTTAGACTGTGGGAGGAAACCAGAGCACCCAGAGGAAACCCATGCAGACACGGGGAGAATGTCCAAAATTGACACAGATAGTAGCCCGAGGCTGGGATCAAACCTGGGTCTCTGGTGTTGTGAGGCAGCAGTGCTAACCATAGAGCCACCGTGCTGCCCCTGGAGCAGGAGTCGGCCATTTGACTCCTAGAGTCTGCTTCACCATTCATTATGATCCTGGCTGCTAATCAAGCTCAATACCCTATTCCCTCTATATCCTTTATTTCCTTTCGTCACAAAAATTATAGCTACGTTCTTCATTCAGTGCAGGGATTAGCATGGCGATGTAGACCAATTTCTCATGCATCATCTTTAATTGTCAATTAGTAGGTACAAAATGTGTCTTTTTGAGATTTCAATGTATTATCAACTCACTTAAATGTGCAGAGAAACAGTCATTGTGTACTTAATTCCTTCAATTTTTATAATGAAGCTTTTTTTAATGTCACCTTGGGAACATAAATGCAACCTTAATCTCTAAAGAATCAAACAAGTATGTCGCGTGTCTATTTCTAGAAAGACGACAAACATTAAATACTCTAGCTGGAAAAATAAACAAAAACACTGTTACACAAAAGATCAATCTTTTTTTTCTTTGTGTTTTGTGTAATAAAATTAAAATGTGCTGAAATTTAACAAAGGAAGTTAATGTACGCTTTTTAGCTGCAGCCTATGCCATGTCTTGCCCAAGAGACCGTGCATGGCTTTTTCTCACAGTCATCTGCAATCAGCAGTGGGAGTATCATGTGGCTCCACAATTGTCCAGGCTGTGAACCATGTGTTGCCAAAGGTTGTTTGGCCTTTGATTCTGTCTCTTGTGTGTCAGGCACGGTTCACAGGATGCTAGTTCAGCTCATTCATCTTCTGGCAGCAAATGCCTCTTCCATTTCTATCTCCATCAATCCTTTTTCAATCATGGCTAAAATTGTTTGTGGAAAATTGATAAACTGTGAAGGTGTGCTCAGATATCATTTTTCTTCCCAGCAGCCATTTTTCTGTTTATGGAGTAACTAGGAAGGAAAGGCAAAAGAAGATTTCTAAGAGCTGTACATCATAATAGGAATGCTGTTTTTTTATTGCACTGTATTGTCTTAAAGCTGGATGTTTACATGAACATTTTATGCAATTCTGCTTAAACTAGCCTGTCTTAAGGACTTACAATGGAATGTATGGCCCATGAGGTACGAATAACGAGCATTATACGTGATATTCTTTTCTATGGTTTCCAGCTTTTCTCATAAAAACTTCAACAATTTGACTTTATATGGCAATATTAGCACTGGGCATGTATTGAGATATTCAAGGTAATATGATTCATACTGAGCATCAGAAAATAGATTTTCCAGCCAGGCATTCATCCACTCAGTCAGACATCTGGTGGTCTGCACAGTGACCCGCTCAACTGTTATTACATTAACCCTAGATGCGTTCCTTGGGTCAACTTTATTAGCATAAGTTGTGCAAGCTATTGGTACATCTGTGATGAGATCTGAGACTTTTCAATATTAAACCTACTAATAAGTCATTGATGCTGTAAATATCTGTAATTACAGTAGTTGCTCATTGGTAGACAGGAAAAGATATATCATTTTTATTCAAGATCTTCACGACGCTGGTATTTTATTGCCCATTCCTAATTGCCCTTTGATATGATGTAATGATGGTAAAGTCTTCTTGAGTCACAATTATCTAACATAATAGCTCCTTCAGAGCATGTTAAAATTCAATCATGCGGTGTTAGACTAGAATCACTTGTTGGGGTAAAAACAATAACTGCAGACGCTGGAAACCAAATACTGGATTAGTGGTGCTGGAAGAGCACAGCAGTTCAGGCAGCATCCAAGGAGCAGCGAAATCGACGTTTCGGGCAAAAGCCATTCATCAGGGCTTTTGCCCGAAACGTCGATTTCGCTGCTCCTTGGATGCTGCCTGAACTGCTGTGCTCTTCCAGCACCACTAATCCAGTATTTGGAATCACTTGTTGGCTAGATTAGATCTTTTCCTGAAGGCTGTGAGTGAATCATCTGGGTTTTAAAAGTTTCAGTCATCTTTGAATCATTATTAGCACCAAGCAACTTAAACAGCTAAACTTAGTGACCTGCAGTTTGGCAAGACAGCAAAATTCTTAAGCAAAAAAAAACAAAGGGGGCATATATGAAGCATAGGAGAAGCCTTTTTCACAGATAGCATCGTGGAAATTCTCCTGCCAAAATTAAAGACAAAATGGGAGGGATTTCTTCCAAAGAAAAAGATACTAAAATGAGAAATCATTGAGAATGGAAGATGATGGCAGGAGTTAAAAGCTGTTTCTTCTTACTGGGATGAAGCAGAAATGGCAAGTAAGGAATCTGCAACACTGTGGTACAACGAAGATGGCATTCCACTCTAACCTGCATGACTTTCAAAAAGGAATCTGAAACAGAAAGGATGGATTGTTTACAATGAGGCAAAAAAAATCTTAATAGAATGTCACTTACATGGAATCATAGAGTCATAGAGTCATAGACTCCTACAGCACATGGACAAGCCCCTTGGCCCAAACTGGTCCATGCTGATTAAAGTGTCCATCCACGCTAACCCCATTTCCCTGTACTTGGCCTATATCCTTCTAAACCTTTCTTATTCATGTATTTGTCCAAATGCCTTTAAATGTTGTTAATGTACTTGCCTCAACCGCTTCCGCTGGCAGCTCATTCTATCTACATACCACCCTCTGTGTAAAAAAAATTGCCCCTCAGATTCCCTTTTATTCCTTCCTCTCTAACCTTAAACTAATGCTCTCTCGTCCTCAACCAACCCTGAAAAAAAGACTGAGTGCATTCACCCTATCCATGCCTCTTATACATTTCTATAAGATCCACCCTCAGTCTCCCCTACCTTAAAGAAAAAAGTTCTAGCTTGTCCAACCTCTCCTATAACTTAGTCCCTTGACTCCTTGTAAATTTCTTCTGCATTCTTTCCAGTTTAATAATATCCTTCCCATAGCAAGATGACAAAACCTGAACACAATACTTAAGTGCGGCCTCACCAATGTCCTGTACAACTGCAACATAACTTCCCAACTTTTATACTCAGTACCCTGACTGATGAAAGCCATTGTGCCAAAAGCCTTCTTCACTGTCCTGTCTAACTGTGAATCCACTTTCAGAGAACCCATGCACCTGAACTCCACTGTTCCACGACATTCCGTAAGACCCGATCGTTCACCATGAAACTTCTACCTTAAATTGACTTTCCAAAATGCAAGACCCCACACTTATCTATATTAAATGCTATTTGCCATTTCTTGACCCACTTTTCCAGCTGGTCACAGTCCTGCTGCAATTTTTGATGACATTCTTCACTGTCCACAATACTACCTATTTTAGTGTCATCTGCAAACTTACTAATCATACCTTGGACATTCTCATCCAAATTATTGATTTAACAAACAGCAATGGGCCCAGCACTGATCCCTGAGGCACTCTAGTAGTCACAGGCCTCCAGTCCGACAAGCATCCTTCCACTATTACCCTCTGCTTCCTACCATCAAGCCAATTGTGTATCCGATTTGCCAGCATTCCCTGAATTCCATGCAATTTAACCTTCCAGAACAGGCTACTGTGTGGAACCTTATCAATGGTTTTGCTGAAATCCATATAGTTTACATCTACTGCCATGCCCTCATCAACCTTCCTAGTCACTTTATCAAAGAACTCTAACAAAGTCGAGGTATGATTTCCCACGGGCAAAGCCGTGATCATTATTCCTAATCAAACCTTGTCTTTACAAATGCATGTATATCTTAATCTGTCAGAATCTTCTCAAGTAATTTACCTACCATAGATGTTAGGCTTGCTGGTCTATAGTTCCCAGGCTTTTCTTTGAAGCCCTTCTTGAATAAGGGCAGAGCATTCGCTACCTTCTGGTCTTCTGGGACCTCACTCATGGCTAATGATGATGCAAAAATATCAGCCAGGGCCCCTGCAATGTCTTTTCTAGCCTCTTGCAGTGTTCTTGGATATATCTGGTCAGGACCAAAAGATTTATCCACCTTCATACATTCTAATATATCCAACACCTCTTTTACTATGATATGGATTGTCGCCAAGATATCACCACTAACTTCCCCAAGATCCCAAATCTTCATTTATTTCTCCATGGTAAACACAGAGGAGAAATATTCTTTGAGGACCTCGCCCATCTCAAGCAGTTCTACACATACATGTCCATTTTGGTCATTGAGGGGCTCTATTCACTCTCTCTATTTTGTTGTTCCTTTAATATGTTTAAACAAACTTTTTGGATTCATTCTAATCTTCTCAGCTAAGGCCCCCTCATTCCCTGTTTTCATCCTTCTGATTTCCTTCTTCAGTACACTCTTATATTACCTCTATATCTCCAGGGATTCCTTTGATCCCAGCTACCTGCACCTGAGCCATACCTCCTTTTTTTTTTCTGGTCAAAGCCTGAATATCTCTTGTCATCCAAGGTTTCTTATTCCTGTCAACCTTGCCTTTCATTCTATCAGAAACATAAGACTTTGAACTCTAGCTATCTCAATTTTACAGGCCTCTCACTTACTCGAATTCCTCTTGCCTACAAATTACTCCAATCAATCCCTGCACACTCCTGTATAATTCCATCAAAATTCGCCTTGCCCCAATTTAGAATTAGAACCTGTGGACCAGTTTTGTCCCTCTCCATAACTATTTTAAAATTAATAGAACTATGGTCACTGGTCCCAAAGTGCTCTCCCACTGTCACCTCAGTCACCTGTCTTGCCCTATTTCCCAAGAGTAGGTCAAGTTTTGCCCCTTCCCGAGCAGCACTCTATTTATTGCTTGAGGGAACTTTCCTGAACGCACTTAACAAATTCCACCCCATCTAAACCATTATTGCTATGGCAGCCCCAGCGTATGTTAGGAAAATTAAAACCCCCTACTGTGACAACCCATTGCTCCTCAAGTCTCCCAGTCTCCTTGCATACTTGTTTCTCCAATTCCCATTTTGTGCGGAGATTGTAGGGCCAATGGATAACAAACAGCTATTAACAACAGATGGCCAAATTTTTAATTCAATCATTTATTAAAATTTTTTTGTTTAGGTCAAAGGATAAAGTTTCTGGTAGCTACTAACAGACATGATACATTGAAAAATTAACATCTTGAGCTGTCGACTTTTTGAGTAGCATCTATAGTATATGACTGAAACAGAGGTCAAGTAAAAAAGAGATCAAGTCCCTGCCACAGGCTTGCTTGAAAGCTCGGCCTCTGTTCTGAAAGAAGATTGTATGAAGACTGTGTTGTAGGAGATGAGACAAAAGACAAGAGTGAAGGTCTAGCTTGATGTCACCCTCAGTGCTAATATGTGAAGAAAGATTCAACACAATGGAGCACGATTTGAAGTGAGTGGTGGTGACAGAACATTAGTATACACTCTTTAACGAAAACGTGTTTTTTTTTAATGAGACAATACATCCAATGTGGATGCTTCAGTCTTCAGTCTTTGAAAAGAATAATCAAAATTTGTTTTCAAACCTTTCTGACGCCATTCTCAGGATCTGCCTAACATAATTTATTTTATCCATCCACCCTCTGATCAGTTGAACTTAGATTTTTGTCTGAGCACTACGTGATATTCGGGAATGCATATTCGTGATACAGTTCTGTCTCTTGAAGACAGATGACGTTTGCATACATTTTTGTAAGTTTTCTTACCAAAGTGCAGGTTTATCTCGGACAACATTGGTTCTAGTTATTACCACAGCAAAGCACCAAATAGCATTAAAAACAACACATTGGGTCACCAGGCAAAGACATACTGCTCAAATTAAGAAAGAGCTTTAATTACAAGCTGAAAACAATTTGATATGATGTCAATTTTTCTGCAGTATCAGTTGTGATGTCAATTCACATTTGAACTTACAGTTCCTTAAATGTGTCCTGAATGCTCTGCTTAAAAAAGAATTATTTTAAGACTGCACACAAAGTATAGTATGGCCTACAGATGCCAATAGAATGATTTTTTTTTCATTCTTATTATAGTTTTATCCTGAATGGCATTTCTTCCCTAATGTGTAAATGATCTAAATTTACCTGTGAGGGCAAACAAAACCTCTGTTTAAATCCTATCTAATAAACAGGATCTCTGACACTTGAAGCAAATGTTGTTGAGACAATTTTTCAGAGCACATGGATCTAAGCCCAAGGATACAACAGATAAGCAGGAGAGCCTCTTCAGAAATTCAAGTACTGTGTATTTTGGAAAAGGTATGATTCTTGCTTACAACCTAGATTGTTGTCTCCTACATTAGAAATGCATGAATTTAGTATAAAGACAATTGGTATTTCAGGCTTGCATTTGTTTTTTACTATTCAGCAGCTTAGGGAAGGATCAGAGTTCATCAATAACATTAAGGCTAAACCGTGGATACAAGCTGTGATGAATGATCACATCCAAACATTAACTTGCCTTTTTCTCTTTTAGATGCCGATCAAATTGCTATGCAGTTCACTTTCCGTTTATAAAGCCTTAAAACATATTAACCTAAAGATTACATTTTTGTGATAATACTGGACAAATGATTAAATCAGATAGAGTTGCAGTAAAATATTGAAAAATGAATGTCATATGAATGCATTAAGCTATTATCACCAACAATGATTTCCAGCCTGTATTAGTCTTTTGACCCTGTCAAAAGGGTTTATTTTCTTGTGCTAGAAATAAAAACTATTACGCAGTGAATCATTAAATTGCATGAAAATGTAAGGACCAATTCCCTGATCAGGCACTTGCAGTGAGAAAGGGCAGACTAAGAGCACTAATTGCAAAATTTGGAGCTAATATTACCTGACTTACCATCCATTTAAATGAAATAAAAACAGAAGGTTGGATTTTCCTGCTGGCTTTATGACCCTGACGTCAGGACTAAATTGGAATCCCAAGTCTGTATTGCCAGCAGTGAGATCGGCTCAGTAATCTTTTGGGGAGGGTGTGGGGATATGGATGTTTTTGCTGTGCTATTAAAGAGAGAGGACAGACTTCTGATGGCACCAACTCAGTCTGAAACCGGATAGTTCTGATGTACCATTAACCCCACAATGCAGACAACTTGTACAGCAGTGAAGAAATAAACCAGATTGAGACTAGAAGTCCATTGGGTGGGGAGGAATCACTTCATTGATTTCACTTTACTAAGATTCAGGTCTCCCATGCTTCCAGTCTCATCAAATGGCTAGGTAGACTCTGGTATTGTGTTGGTGGCTCCATATGTAATGGTAGTGGGGGTAGGTGCATTCCGCGCTGGTGTTAAGCTGTCAGTAAGACCTCAACTGTCATTCAAGTCTTATCCCTGGTGTTGAAAATCTGCTGAGTAACTGTCCAAATGCTATATTTTCACAGGACACCCTGGTTCCAAGCCCACAACTTCAGGGCTGGAAAATTCATCCCATAGCGGCAACCCTAACCGCATCCAACTCACAGAATTGTAGGTCAGTAGGTGCTTGAACATCTGCAGATAATTTGCCACATCGTTTAAAATGGATTCACATTTACTGCCACTTTTACCACATCTTCCTCTTAGTTATCTGACATTGTCAGTCCTGTCAGGCTGCAAGTTAATCTAATGATCAGCCGAAGAGCAGGTGCCAAAGGTGGAATATCTTTGTGAAAACCAGTATCTGTTTGGACCACCAATCCAAATATATGAACTTTTATATCGTGCAAATAGCTAACCATGTTGCAGAAATGAATGGTAAGACTTTGCTTTTGTAATGACATGGTAAAATAGTGACATTTAACTGCAACATTTTTCAGTGTTTACTACTTTAGATTCTGCCTTAGATAAGTGGCAGAACACTGTTTGAGTGTTTTAGAGCACCACTCACAACAGGTCAAGACTTATCCAGCAATCAGTTTGTCAGTGCCAGAGGGAATTAGAGAATGCTATTAGCCAGCTCAATGCAGTTGGGACAAAATATAGCCCTGGCGTGCAAGAGTTCTACTCAGAGTAGACATGGAGCAGAGCTTGGGCCAGGGACTAGCTGGTGGATTGCAGTTTTGTGAAACCCAGTTGGGATGCAGTTTCAGTAAACATATTAAGTTGTTGGAAAGTTGCACACAGAATGGCTGGTGAGTAAGGGACCATGCCTGTGTTGAGATATTGGAGTATAACTTTGTCAAAACAATGTGACCCAGTTTCAAACATATGTTAGTTCAATTGGAGAAGAAGACCAAGAAGGTTGTGACTGAGACCTCAGGGAAATTCAAGGGCAGCAACAGCACAGTAAAGCTGGATGTTCGATAAAATGCTGAAATTGCAGAGCTAATTAGGCACTGGTGAGCAGCCTCAGAAATGCTGATGAATGTGGTCTTGCAAAAAGAGATTGAACTACAAGAACATGCAAATTCCATTGTGGCTGTAATGAGTTAGAATGGTTTTCCAGGGAATACCAAAGCTAGATTTTTGAAATTGAAAAATTGAAATCCCTTATGAAGGAGCAATATATTAAGCAGAAATAAAAACAGAAAGTGCAGCATCAATGGAGAGATCAAGAGTTAACATTTCAACTCCAGTATGATTGTTCTTTAGATGTCCTAATGGGATTTGGCAACCTATAGGGTTACGAACATCTGGGTGGGTTGCTGAGAAACCAATGGATCTGGCTTGACTACATCAGCTACTCAATGTCTTCTAAGGGATGTTTTATCCCAATTTGTTTGTTAACTTGCCTTTGTAAATAATCCCTAGGTAGCTGGCCATTTAAACAAAGGAGCATTGCAGTTTGTGCGATATAGGCATTATGATAGCTCTTAGGATTTATAGCACAGATTTTGAAGATGAGACATTGATGATCACAGATGACTTGAAATTTAGCAATGAAACTGTTTTCTGCTAAAGAAGCCAGCTGTATTATGATAGTCTGCTGGGTCCTTCACCATAGATTAGTTTGTTGCACAGGCTTGACTTGTCACGTGGAAATGAGACGAAGTGGTGTGATCGGGCACAAATTCCATTGGTAACAGCCTTGATACATTTGTAGGTCAAATGTTGTGAAATCACACACACGTTTCCATTAAGCCCTTGGAAGCAAACAGTTGTATGACAGTTTAGCATCAACAAAGTAGGATAGTCATTGACTCCTTCAAATTGCAAGTCCCACTCAGCAGTTGCCATAGCTCTATGACAGTGTCTTGAGACATAAACAGTCTGTGGTAGATCACCTTACATTCTTTTAAACTGCAATGAGTACAGTTCCAAACTACTCAGCCTCTCCTCATAAGACAGACCCTCCAAATGCAGAATCAATCTAGTGAACCTTCCTTGGATTGATTTCAATGGCATCTTTCCTTAGATACAGAAAGCAAAGTTGTTCACAATATTCCTAGTATGGTCTAATTAGTGTCTTGTATAGTTTTAGCAAGAGTCTCTATTTTTATACTCCCTTCTGTTTGGAATAAAGGCCAGAATTCCATTGACTTCCAAATTACCTGCTGAACCTGTGTGCTCGCTTTTTGTAATTTATAGACTCCCAAGGGTCTATGGATACTGAGGACTCTCAAAATCCTCTGTGATAATGATTTTTGTCATCTTTCTCTATTTAAAAAAATTCTGCACTGCTATTCTTCTCACTAAAGTGTTTAATCCCATATTTTTCCACATTACATTCAATTTGGCAAATTGTTGCCCACTCAACTAAACTATCTGTTTCTCTCTGCAGATTCTTTGTGACATCCTCATCACTTGCCTTCCCACCTTTGTTGTGTCATCCACAAACTTGGCTACAGTACATACATTGTCCTCATCCAACATCTTATATATATCATCAATAATTGAACTCTAGCATTGATCCCTGTGGAACGCCACTTGTTATAGGTTGACATCCTGAAAGTATCTCCTTATCCCAACTCTCTGTCTTCTATTAGTTAGCCAAATCTCTATTTATGGTAATAATTTACCCAATCAGCATGTAGTCTTATCTTATTAACTAGTCTAAGCACCTTATTAAATGCCATCTGGACATTTAAAGGTATTATATCCAATGTTTTTCCATTATCTACCCTGCTTTGACAAGCAGCAGCGGAAGCCTAGTTTGTAGGTAAGCTTGAGTCAAGAAATGTGTTCAAATGGAGCTTTGGCTGGCAAGACGTAGCTGATTAATTTGCAAACTAGTGACCAGTTATCAATGACAAAGGCCTTCCACCTGTCATAAGCACAGAAGAACTAAAAGCAGGAGCGGTCCATCTGGTCCATTTGAGCCCACTCCACCATTCAATAAAATCATTGCTGATCTTTTCTTGGCCTCAGCTCTACTTACTCACCCTCTCACTGTAACCCTTAATTCCTTTATTGTTCGAAAAATATCTATATTAGCTTTAAAAACATTTACTGAAGTAGGGTCAATGACTTCATTGGGCAGGGAATTCCATAGATTCACAGCCCTCTGGGTGAAGACGTTCCAACTCAATTCAGTCCTAAATCTGCTCCCTCTAATTCTGAGGCTATGCCTTCTTGTTCTATTTTCACCTGTGAGTGGAAACATCCTCTTTACGTCAATCTTATCTATTCCCTTCATAGTTTTATGTTTTTGTAAGAACCCCCCCCCCCCCCCATATTTATGAATTCCAAAGAATATAATCCCAGTCTATTCAGTCTGTCCTCATAAATCAACCCCCACCCCCCAACTCTGGAATGAAGGACAAAATTCCATTTGTCTTCCTAATTACCTGTTGCACCTGCAGACCAACCTTCTGTGATTCATGAAAAAGGACACCCAGGTCCCTCTGCAAGGCAGCATGCTGCCAGGTAGTTGATCAGCTTATGAACGTAGAATCCATCACATATATGGAGGAGAAGAAAGTGAGGACTGCAGGCACTAGAGATCATAGTTAAAAGTGTGGTGCTGGAAAAGCATAGTAGATCAGGCAGCATCTGAGGAGCAGGAAAAACAATGTTTTGGGCATAAGCCTGGTAAAGGGCTTATGCCGGAAACATTGATTCTCCTGTTCCTCAGATGCTGCCTGACCTGCTGTGCTTTTCCAGCACCACACTCTCAACTCTGGAGAAGAAGAGGCTCTTTTGCTTTGCTGAAGAGGCTCAAGTCAGTTGGTTTCCTGATCAAGTTGCTGCACACTATGCACTATGACTTTTCATTGCTAAGTCAGAGATCAATATAAGTATGACCCAGTCACCTGGTGGCCCCTGCAATCAAGTGAAAGTAACTGGAGAAAGGAGCCTATAATGCATATTTGATCAAATATGGATCATCTCAGCAATCCCTATGGAAAGGAACCACTGGAATGCCTTCCCAATCTTTCCCTCCATCCATCATACCCACACTTTTCCAGTTTCTATCTGTCAACTTGTAGAGAGGGAGTCTGTAACAAAGATAAAGCTCTAATTAGTAGAATTATGTAAAAGGTAATAGTATCCTTCCACTGACACTCTCATTTGTTTGGCCGAACTGGTCCTCACCCTTAACAATTTCTCCTTCGAATCCTCCCACTTCCTCCAGACCAAAGGGGTAGCCATGGTCACCCGTATGGGCCTCAGCTATGCCTGTCTCTTTGTTGGCTACGTAGAATAGTTGATCTTCCGTAATTACACCGGCACCACTCCCTACCTCTTCCTCCGCTACATTGATGACTGCATTGGCGCCACCTCGTGCTCCCGCGAGGAGGTTGAGCAAATAATCAACTTCACCAACACATTCTACCCTGACCTTAAATTTACCTGGACCATCTCTGACACCTCCCTCCCCTTCCTGGACCTCTCCATCTTCATTAATGACGACCGACTTGACACCGACATTTTTTACAAACCCACTGATTCCCACAGCTACCTGGATTACACCTCTTCCCACCTTACCTCCTGCAAAAATGCCATCCTGTATTCCCAATTCCTTCGCCTCTGCCGTACCTGCTCCCAGGAGGACCAGTTCCACCACAGAACACACCAGATGGCCTCCTTCTTTAGAGACCGCAATTTCCCTTCCCACATGGTTAAAGATGCCCTCCAATGCAACTCGTCCACATCCTACACCTCTGCCGTCAGACCCCACCCCTCCAACCGTAACAAGGACAGAACACCCCTGGTGCTCATCTTCCACCCTCATCTTCGCATAAACCAAATCATCTGCCGACATTTCTGCCACCTCCAAACAGACCCCACCACCAGGGATATATTTCCCTCCCCACCCCTTTCCGCCTCCTGCAAAGACCATTCCCTCTGTGACTACTTGGTCAGGTCCATGCCCCCCCATCCTGGCACCTTCCCCTGCCACCGCAGGAATTGCAAAACCTGTGCCCACACCTCCCCCCTCACCTCCATCCAAAGCCCTAAAGGAGCCTTCCACAACCATCAAAGTTTTACCTGCACATCCACCAATATCATTTATTGTATCCGTTGCTCCCGGTCTCCTCTACATTGGGGAGACTGGATGCCTCCTAGCAGAGCGCTTTAGGGAACATCTCTGGGACACCCGCACCAATCAACCACACCGCCCTGTGGCCCAACATTTCAACTCCCCCTCCCACTCTGCCGAGGAAATGGAGGTCCTGGGCCTCCTTCACTGCTGCTCCCTCACTACCAGACGCCTGGAGGAAGAATGCCTCATCTTCTGCCTCGGAACACTTCAACCCCAGGGCATCAATGTGGACTTCAACAGTTTCCTCATTTCCCATTCCCCCACCTCACCCCAGTTCCAAACTTCCAGCTCAGCATTGTCCCCATGACTTGTCCGGACTTGTCCTACCTGCCTATCTTCTTTTCCACCTATCCACTCCACCCTCCCCCCGACCTATCACCTTCATCCCCTCCCCCACTCACCTATTGTACTCTATGCTACTTTCTCCCCACCCCCACCCTCCTCTCACTTATCTCTCCAACCTTCAGGCTCTCTGCCTTTATTCCTGATGAAGGGCTTTTGCCTGAAACGTCAATTTTACTACTCCTCGGATGCTGCCTGAACTGTTGTGCTCTTCCAGCACTACTAATCCAGAATAGTAGAATTATGTGTCAATGATACATAATTGTTTATCTGGAGTTAAAATTTAAGTATTTGTAGTAAATAGCTTTTCTTGTTAATTAGGGGGCAGACTACTCGCAATTCATCCACACTCCACGAGGGATGTCAGAGAGGTGAGCTAAAGCAGCTGGAAGTGGCACTTCTATCCCTGAGGGGGAGGAAGTCCCATGCTTGGGAATTGCATCGCCAGCAGTCCGGCAGCACCACAGCTCAGGAGTTAGTGTTGTCACATTTGCAGGAAAGAACACGAAGAAATGAATGGCAGTTTCAGAGATGTAAGTTCCAAATTTTCAGAGTGGGGAGGGATCTTAGACTTCAGAGAAGTAGTGGAGAAGAAATGGTGGCGGAAAGATGTGTGGATTCCACCAGATCTGCTGAGTATCTCCAGCAATATCTTTGTTTGTTAATGAATCAAAATATCCTGCCAAAGAAAAGAACCAACAAATCAAAACCTTTTCCTTTGCTTTTTGGTTCGGAAATCGACTGCATTTAAGGTCTTAATGTGAAGACAGAAAGGAATAGAGGTAGCAGGACTTCACATCAGAATTATAGAGGAGTTTATCCATACATTGTGAGATGATGTGAGATGGAACTCACAACAGGCTAAAATGAGAAGCTCTGAGTTATTTTGAATTCCAAATTCTGAAGAATCTATTGTCCTGTTTTGTTTTGTATTTTAAGAGAATTAAGAGTGCAAGTTTGGTGGACATCTCAGTCCCCTTTACTTTATACAACTACATACTACATGGAAATCAACTATAGCTGAGAAATATTAAACCAGACCTCAGAGTCTAGTGGATTCTAAGGTCTAGGTGACTGAAGGCAGGTGAAGTTTTGGAAGAAGATCAGGAATGTAGGACCAATCTGAAACAAGGAACTAAGAGGGCTAAAAGAGGTCATAAGATACCCTGAGCGAGCAGGGTTAAGGAAAATCCCAAAGCCTTTTACTCATATGTAAGGAGCAAGAGGGTAACTAGGGAAAGGGTTGGCCCACTCGAGGACAAAGGAGGAAAGATATACATGGAGCTGGAGAAAATGGGTGAGATTCTTAATGAATACTTTGCATCGGTATTCACCGAGGAGAGGAGCATGGTGGATGTTGAGGTTAGGGATAGATGTTTGATTACTCTGGGTCAAGTCGACATAAGGAGGAAGGAAGTGTTGGGTATTCGAAAAGACATTAAGGTGCACAAGTAAGTTGGTGATGATTCGCCACAGCAGATTCACCGCCGATGATTAGCCACTGCCGGTTCGCCACCAGCGTTTCTCCACTAGGGTCATTTGACCTCTGGAGACTATTCGCCATGGAAATATACATATGTACTGATTGTTTTCCCTCCCGCCTATTCTTTCATACTTCTCAGTCCCCTTTATTTATATAACCACATACTACATATTGATAAAAAAAGAGGTAAAATAAATATCACTTGTTTGGTTCATATATAAAAGTGAGATACAAACTTTAACCAGAAAAAGGAAATATATTTTAAAAGTCTTTATAATGGCAGCAAAATCTTACATTAATGTTAAACAATGAAGTTTCAGTCCATTTGATAGTTATGCGCTATTCCTCTAGGATATTCCAAACAATCTCTTTTGCCATATTCAAAAACAATTTTTTAAATTCTATTGTCTGGGTCTGGATACTTTTTTTAGCTTTATTTATGGTGGCCCCATTGTTCACATCGCTAAAACTTAATACTTGAATCACTCTTGGATAGTTTATCAAAAATATATATAAAACCATCGTGGTAAAACTTCTTATTTCCGCGTTTAATAATAATTTCTGTTTCCATACTAAAAATTCCTGTTCCAAAAATACAAGCTTAGAAAAAACTCTCCTGTAAGGAAAATAAGTCGTTACTGAAACAACGCAAACACTACCTTAACCAATATAACGACAATTTTTTATACCACCAATATTCAAAATATACGACTTGCGATGGTGAATTGTCTTCAGTGGTCAAAGGGCAGTGGCTAATCGTCGGCAGCAAATCTGCTGTGGTGAACGGTCCCATTGCGGCACAAGTCCCCAGGTCTGGATGGGATCTATCCTAGGTTGATGAGAGAAGCAAGAGAGTAAATAGCTGAGGCTTTAACAGATAACTTTGCAGCATCCTTGAACAAAGGGAGGTCCCAGAGGACTGGAGAATTGCTAATGTTGTCCCCATGTTTAAGAAGGGTAGCCGGGATAATCCAGGTGATTACATACCTGTGAGCCTGACATCAGTGATAGGGGAAAGTGAGGACTGCATTGTGATCGACGATACTCTCCACCGCATTTCCTCCACTTCCCGCTCCTCCACCCTTGGGCCCCGCCCCTTCAAACACCACCAGAACAGAACCCCACCGGTCCTCACCTACTACCCCACCAACCTCCATATACATCGTATCATCCATCGTCATTTCCGCCACGTCCAAATGGACCCCACCACCAGGGATATATTTCACTCCCCTCCCCTATCAGCATTCCGAAAAGACCACACCCTCCGTGACTCCCTCGTCAGGTCCACACCCCCCACCAACCCAACTTCCACTCCCGGCACATTCCCCTGCAACCGCAAGAAATGCAAAACTTGCACCCACACCTCCCCCCCCTTACTTCCCTCCAAGGCCCCAAGGGATCCTTCCATATCCGCCACAAATTCACCTGCACCTCTACACACATCATTTACTGCATCCGCTGCACCCGATGTGGCCTCCTCTATATTGAGGAGACAGGCCGCCTACTTGCGGAACATTTCAGAGAACACCTCTGGGACACCTGGACCAACCAACCCAACCACCCTGTGGCTCAACACTTCAACTCCCCCTCCCACTCCATCAAGGACATGTAGGTCCTTGGACTCCTCCATCGCCAGACCATAGCAACACAACGGCTGGAGGAAGAGCGCCTCATCTTCTGCCTCGGAACCATCCAACTACAAGGGATGAACTCAGATTTCTCCAGTTTCCTCATTTCCCCTCCCCCCACCTTGTCTCAGTCCCAACCCTCGAACTCAGCACCACTTTCCTAACCTGCAATCTTCTTCATGACCTCTCCGCCCCCACCCCCACTCCGGCCTATCACCCTCACCTTAACTTCCTTCCACCTATCGCATTTCCAACGCCTCTCCCCCAAGTCCCTCCTCCCTATCTTTTATCTTAGCCTGCTTGGCACACTTTCCTCATTCCTGAAAAAGGGCTCATGCCCGAAACGTCAATTCTCCTGCTCCTTGGATGCTGCCTGACCTGCTGCGCTTTTCCAGCAACACATTTTCATCAGTGATAGGGGAGCTACTGGAGAAGATACTGAGGGATAGAATATATATTCATTTGGAAGAAAATAGGCTTATCAGTGATAAGCTGCATGGTTTTGTGCAGGGAAAATCATGTCTTACAAACCTAATAGAATTCTTTGAAGAGGTGACAAAGTTGATTGATGATGGAAGGGATTTAGATGTCTTTACATGGACGTTTGTAACGCATTTGATAAGGTTCCCCATGGTTGGCTGATAAAGAAATCAAATGGACTCCAAGGTGTTCTAGCTAGATGGGTAGAGAACTGGTTGGGCAACAGGAGACAGAGAGGAGTGTGGCGGAAGGGTGCTTTTAAAAGGGCGACCTGTGACCAGTGGTGTCTCACAGGGATCCATGCTGGGACCATTGTTATTTGTGATATACATAAATGATTTGGAGGAAGGTGTAGGGTGTCTCATTAGCAAGTTTGCAGATGACACTAAGATTGGTGGAGGAGTAGATAGTGAAGGGAACTGTCAGAGAATACAGCAGAAAAAAATAGATTGGAGAGTTGTGAAGAGAAATGGCAGATGGAGTTCAATCCAGACAAATGTGAGGTGATGCATTTTAGAAGAACCAATTCAAAAGTGAACTGTACAGTAAATGGAAAATTCCTGGGGAAAATTGGTGTACAGAGAAATTTGGGTGTTCACGTCCATTGTTCCCTGAACGTGGCAAGACGGGTCAGTAGAGTAGTCAAGAAGGAATATGGTATGCTTTCCTTATTCGGACGGGATATTGAGTACAAGAGTTGGCAGGTCACGCTGCATTTGTATAAGACTTTGGTTTGGCCACATTTGGAATACTGCATACAGTTCTGGTCGCCACATTACCAAAAGGATGTGGATGATTTAGGAAGGGTGCAGAGGAGGTTCACCAGGAAGTTGCCTGATATGGAGGGTGCTAGCTATGAGGACAGGTTGAGTGGATTAGGGTTATTTTCATTGGAAAGAAGGAGGTTGGGGGGGACCTGACTGAGGCTTACAAAATTTTGAGAGGTATAGACGGGGTAGATAGCAAAGAAACTTTTTTCCCAGAGTGGAGGCCTCAGTTACTAGTTCAAAGTGAGAGAGAGATGATTAGGGGAGATAGGTGCAGAAAGTTCTTCATGCAGAGATTGGTGGGTGCCTGGAATGTGCTGCCAGCAGAGGTAGTAGGGGTAGGAACCATTGCATCTTTCAAGATGTATCCAGACAGATACATTAATCGATAGGGATCAAAGGGATACAGATCCGTAGAAAATAGGTGGCAGCTTTAGATAGAGGATATGGATCAGCACAGGCTTTAAAGGACGAATGGCCTGTTCCTGTGCTGTAATGTTCTTTGTTGTTTTAATACCAGTAAATTTCATTGGCTTCCCCTAAATTATGGAATGCAGGTCCTAATGAAATATTTTGGTCTATGTAAATGTGTATACTTTCACACTTCTAGTTCACAATTTCATGGAAAGCTGGAGTAGTATTGGGAGGCAAAATATTGTTTAATCCATCAAACTTGCACTAGAATCTATTAGGGCCACAAAATGTAGGAACAGAATTAAGTTGTTCAGCCAACGGAGTCTACTCTGGCATATTATGAAATCATGGATGATCTGATCCTTAATTCCACTTTCCTGCCTTTCTCCCGTAACCCTCAATTCCCTTACTGATTAAAAACCTGTCGACCTCAGCAGGGAATATTCTTAATAATCCAACCTCAATAGCTCTCTGAGGCAAGAAATTCTACAGATTTACTACTCTCTGAGAGAATAAATTTCTTCTTATTTCTGCCTTAACTGGGTGACCCGTTTCCTGAGATTATGCCCTCTGGTCCTAAACTCTTCCAAAAGGTGAAGCAATCTCTCCACATCTCTCTTATCCAGCCTCCAAAGAATCTTATACGTTCTCATAAGATTACCTTTCATACTTCTAAACTCCAATGAGTACAAGTCCAACCTGCTCAAACTTTTGTCCTTAGAAAGTCCTTCCATACTCAGGATCAGGATAACTATCTCCAATACCAGTATGAATAGCCTAGATAACAGGACTAAAATTGTTCACAGTATTCGATGTGTGGCAAGCCTAGTGCCCTACATAGTAATAGCAATGATGTGGAGGAGCCAGTGTTGGACTGGGGTGGACAAAGTTAAAAATCACACAACACCAGGTTATAACCCAACAGGTTTATTTGCAAGTACAGATACTAGTTTTCGGAACACTGCTCCTTCATCAAGTCTTCATCGCTGCTGTGTGTTTTTTTAACTTAGTATTAGCAAGACTTCCCTGATTTTGTACACCATTCCTTTTAAAATAAAGGCCAGCATTCCATTTGTCTTCCCTATTGCCTGTTGAACTTAGATTCTAGCTTTGTGATGACACCTCTTGTGGATGGATGTGGGAAAGCAACCTACCCTTCAGAATTGATCAGCTCAATAAAATATCTTAGAGAGGTAGTGTATGTCCATTCCAGAAACATTTTTGTTTTAAATTAGGGAAGTCGCAGTGGGCAAAAGGAGTAGAGATAGGCTTAATTCCTGCGTCTAGTGTTTTTATCACATTTTTTTGTGGACCTTGAGGGGCAGAGTGTTTTTATCAGAGCCAACAGAATTTATCTGTAAGTAATGTCCAGCCAAACAAAGCCCCATGTCCAATAATCCCCCATGCCCAAATGTTTAAGCTTCAAACTTCCAAGATTCTCATCTGAAGATCACCCTGCTCCCAAACCCTGTTCCCTTCTTAGCTCAAGGTAAATTCTGGGGGAATAGTGACCAGAGCAATCCTTGGATCAATTAAATTGACTACCCAATCAAAAGCTTTTGATACTCATTTCATAGAACTTTCTGACACTTTAACTTATCATGTTTTACTGATATTCATACATGAATGTTTACAATATCATGAATGATAGCATAAAAATACAAAATTCAACTAACATAATTAACATTAGAAATTTATTAGTCCAGTGAATAATGTGGTCCAAGTATATTGCATCAAGAAGACCACACAGTTAACAATAGCCCTGTTCTCACTTACTGTGAACAGAAATATTTGACAGTATACAAATTGGCATTGTCTCTGTGAATCAGGTAGAGGGGCTGGATGTCAGTTCACTTGGAGACATTTGACAAGATGATTGCAAGATGATGGAACTGGATTAATATCTCTCTGCTACTTCTGAGTCTAACATATACGCCCTCAATCAAAAAAAATGATTCTGGAAACTGAAGTAGTTACAATGTCTAGAAATAAAAATACCATTAGATCAGCACAGGAGAAAAGAGATTAATTAATTGGGTTCATCCCTAAAACAACAAAACAAGTGTCTTTATCCAAAATGTATATTTTCTGTCAATAAAGCCAAAAGCTTGTTATAGAATGTTAAATATATACAAATTAACTCTAGTAATGCTTTCCAAAGGGAGGTGTGAGGTTGCAAGGATCCAAGTGTTATGTAAAGCATGGCATCTGGAAGCTATTTCTTTTATTATTTTTCTCAGAGTTCTTGTATATTTTTTATGAAGTTGAGCTGGATAGGAGCTGATCTGGTGTGCAGTCATGCTGTAAGAACACCTATAAAGTCATCATAGCTCTTGTGTACAAAGGCTCATAAAGGGTGGGTAATGTCATTCTAACAAAGAAAGTAATAAATTACAACTGTCGGACAACCGAGGGATGGGTAAAAAAGCAATCTGTCTAAATTATGTTTGAATCTCAAAGGTAAAATTCGCATCTCAAAAAATGTAAGTCTTGAAATTACCACTTCATAACGTATATCAGACTAGACCAATAGACCAATGTTTAAGTACAGGGAAGAAGGAGTTTAAATGTTTTAACCAAAATCTTTGAGATTGTCAGCCATGTATGAGAATGCAGCAAAACCAGGTGGGTGGTCACTCATGAGGTATTAATAGATGTTTTTCTTAGAGTAGTATTACAGTCAAAATACAGAGTGCAGTGAGGAAATTACAATTGCAGTGGGATTAGATACAGGTTTGTGATTAAACATCGAGTAACCTTAATTTCTCAACATTCCCAGCAACAAATAATTTTTCTTTTTCAATTCCAGATGCAAATAGCAGTGGGAAATTAGTGGGAGACCTCTGGAGTTTCCTGAAAGCATCTCTTTAAAAACATAAGTGTTGATTTACATGTGCATGTACAGTTTTTTAAGCAGTTTATCCTGACTGATACTTAAAATATATTTATATTTATTCTAAATATATCTGAGCAATAATGTTGTTCAACATAATAATATCCTATCAAAACATATGTAGAAACTTAAATTCACTTGAAATGTTCATGGTACATTTGATTGTGAACCTGTTCCAAACATTTATTTTCTCTCCCTAACATACTTCACCTCAGTTTCGCCTGTACATGTTGCTCAATGATTGTTTGTTCTCTTAATTAGCATGATCAGATATGTTACTTGCCCAGTGCCCATTCTCCAGAGGATGCTGGAACAAATTTCTCACTGTGTGAGCACTGGGCAGAGAGATGGAACTATTTATCTGAAGGAACTGGCAAGAGGCCCGGAATATTTTACTGGCTATTTATTGAACTACCAGTTCTGATAAGGAGCATGGCATCTGAGGAAAGGGACATCCTGAAGTTCCTTCTGAAGCTAAGTTTGAATCAGGGAGCTAAGGAAGGCAATGCCAGAAACTTGGGGAGGAGGAAAGAAAGTAATACACTGTAAACAACTGGCAGGAGTTGGCGAGAGTTTTTTGCAGCCAAAGCATTTCATCAGTGGCTTGTAGTCATTCCTTAAGGACTATGGCATTCATGCTGAATAGCCAGTTCTTCTGTGCAGAGTGTGCCAAAATTTCATCAGGATCTGCATGTGGTGAAGGACTCTTACTTGTATTTTTAAGGCTCTGGCAGTTTTTTTCAGGAGGATCCCTGCTTCCCTCCTTCCCAGTCCACTCCAAATGGTAGCAGGCCAGATGTCAGCTGCAATCTTTTAGTTTGTGATAGTTTTTATCCTAGCACCAGTCAACAACGGAGTGAGGGTGGGTTGTAAGTCGGCCCTTGCTATTTCTTCAGAGAGGATTTCACAGAATGCTTCTCCTTTGTACATTTTTGTAGCATGTTGAAATTTAGACCTTGCTCAAAACCTTTAACTGTTTCTTTACCAGGACCTTAAGCTTGTGGAACTTTTTACCCACCTTAAACCTCCTTTCCCATATAATCTGAACTTTGTATCAGCTGATCTCTGAAGTTACTGCAGTATTTGCTCCATCACTCTTTTCAACTTCAGTTCTGCTACTAGTTTCACCAATATTCAAAATGCACAAACTGTCCCTAGCTAGACTATCAGCAAACTCAGTTCCTCCTGCACCTTAAGGGGCAGGTCCTGGATGTACACTTTTTCATGGACAGATTATGATGCTCAATGCAGCTTGCTATCACCATCTTACCACCATACTAGACCATTAGGAATAACCCAGACATTTGCTATTCCCCTGCCACAACTAACCATTGCTTGATAAATCTTGCATTTTAATCAAATCGAAATAAAATATTAAAATTTAAAGAAGGACACTGATAACTTTGGTCCTGTGACTTCAGTCTTAGACACCATCCATAAGCTGTCTATAATCGGCTATTACCAATAATTTGTATTTATAAAGTCTTTAACATAGAAACATGCTGCAGTTGATTAGTCATTGGATAAGGCTGTTTTCTCGAATAAAATGTCCATAAAATTATCTCATTCTTTGCAAGTTTTTAATGTTGTTTTTCAGCTGTAACTTTCTTGAACCAGGGAATGGGAATTTTATAATCAATTCCAATCTATTTATGTGTGTAAGTCCTGGCTTTCAAAACTGTCAGAAGTCACCTCTGGCATGGACTAATAGGTTAGGTGCCACCTGTTGAGGTAATAACTTAAGTATACCAGAAGGTCAAGATTGGATTCTCAGCCACTGCTTAGTCTGTTGATGTCAGCTGGAGTGGCACGTGAGGGTACCATAATTTACTGCTCCTAGATTTGGGAAGGGATAGAATTAGCTCGAGCTGCTATCTAGTGACCTCTGCTGGAAAGGCCATGCATGTGGATACTAAGTTGAGATAGAATTGGGCTCAGCCATGCTGCCTCTGTGACCCAATAGACTGCTTGGGTTCAATGAAGGAAGGATATTTGTGTAAGTTGCTAGATGACTACCGACAGCTGTGAAGTTGCAACCCAGAAATCATTCCTCAACTAGAGGAGGATAAAAAAAAATCCAAAACAGTAAGTCCCATTATAAGCAATATTTGAGCTGTAATGACTTTTCCTAAAAATTTGCAACATCACATGGTGTCAATTCTTGGTCGTTAATGTTAATAGTTCAGATGAATGCGGTAAAGCTACGTTTCCTGCATGACATCTATCTAAAACAGAAAGCAAGACAGAAGACATCAGGATACAATAGTTGCATTTTGAAGACTAAGGTCAGAACAATTTTCAAAATATATGTTTAATATCAGTGCCAAGATATACGATAGCATCATAGGTGGAAGAGCGGGACAGTCCTGAAGTAAAATGCATGGATAATTGCCAGACACAATCTATTGAAGAGTTCCATACTGTACTTTATATTTTTTTAATAAAGGTAAGGGATTAATCACATTCAAAGTGCTAAAAATTTTAAGAACTCTTCATATCTCAAATATTAAATTACCAGCCATTTGAGAATGTCACAACTTACATAGTCTTTAAAAAATAATCAAAGCAGGAACAGTCACAAGGCTAAATTGTGAGGAGTATGGTGTGTATCCCATTTACAACTTGTAAATTGCTTTACCACAAAATGTTTGAAAATCAGACTCACAGACTCCAATGTAAATACAGTTGAAAAGCAAGAGAACAGGAAACTGTAAGATTGATAAAAACAATTATCTATCATTTAAGTATGAGTTACCAATATGAAACTGGAATTCAAATACTAAGGGATACTGCAATGTTGTTTTACATAATACAGGCTATTATTATACATAAGTATATATTTATGAAGTGCATTTCCTCCCTAAGTGTATGGTATTTGGAAAATCAAAGTTTTCCATTCATCTCTTAGGAGTCCTTTTGTTTCTCTTATTGATTTGAGAATCTTTCTTCCTCTTGTCCTGAAATCTATTTTACATGTTACATTTATACATGCACATAGAAGCAAACACAGACATGAACTAACTTCAGCCCAATGATTCTTTATAAAAAAAGACAGCCTGTTACCAAGTCCTTGGCAAAGTCTCTATTGTCCTGGCTGATTGGCGATGTGCAAGTCTGTCTTGCCCTATCATTTAATCATTCATCTCCTTGCCTCCACTCTTGGCAGAACTCTTCCTCTCCTTTACAACCCCCCTCCCTCAACCAGATGGCCTGTTTAAGATCAAGCACTTATTGTACATGGATTCCTGAGGATAAACCTGTATCCTACTGCTCTCAAGCACAGCATGCTAGCACATCAACATGCTGAGCCAGTGGGTTGCCTTTTCTTTAAAGTGTGTAGTTCTGCAGTTTTCTCTTTTTGCCTTCAAATGCTGATCTGTTTTTTATCTAGTTGTGTTTCAACTATTTTAATTGGTTAAAAAGGTAAAACCAATATAGATTGAAATAATTTAACTTCTGTGCTACAACATATTTATGTTAAAGCTGGATTCCTGATAGGTTTACTAAAACCGTGGGAAATCAGTGGAAAACCTAACAGGTTATGAAAATGGCCCCAGGTCCTGTTAAATACACTAAGACCTAGAGAGTGACTTTAAATAATACCAGATTTAGACCACACCATATCATGAGAGACTGCATACAAGTGGCCTTATGAAAAGTGTCAAAATATCAAACTTGAACCGAGAAATATTAACATTAGAGAAAATTAATTAGATGAGCAGAGGATGAACGCTTGAATGTGTCAAGTGTTGATGGGGCTTTGCTTAGAATACCTTAATCTCTCCTATTTCAAAATGTAAAATTGTTAAATGTAAGAGATAGCTGCTGTTTGTGACTTATTAAAGTGAAGTCATGAGCTATACAGCATAGATTTAGTGATAGTATTAGAATCCTTTGCCTCACTGTTCCATATCCTGTATAAAATATTTTTAAACTTACTATTGTCAGATTTTCTTGAATGCAATTGAGAGAAGTGATTAGCTCCACCAAGTCATAGCAACATAATTTTGTTGAAATTATTTAATCCGATACTGACTGTGGACTAAATCTGTGATTGTCTTGATCTCTGTGACATGGTGCCATACCACATTGCATTTGCCTACGAAATTGACTTATATATTTTGTTTTTTGGTTTTTTTTGTTTGTTTGCCAAGCATGTAAGTGAGTTCTACATTGCATAGAAGCAATATTATGCAGGACAAATGAAATGGTCAAGGAATCTTTGACTGAGTTCAGGGTTAACATGCGTAGCTAAATTTCAACACTTATGTCAGATGTAATTGAGTTTTCTTAAATTTAGAACATCAGAATACAAGTTAAAATGGAACTAGAGAGTTAAGGATAAAGGAATGTTAAGGTTATTATGAAAGGGTCAAGTGGTCTACTCTGTTCAAGGCACTCATAACATTCCTTTACCTCTGACCTAGAGAGACATTTTCCTGTGTGTCACTATTTCGTACTCCTCCACAACAGAGTGCATCATTTCCACTAAGTCCGTCACCTTTCACTGGTAAAGATGTTATTCAAACTGTTTCCCAATAATACTGAATGACCTTGATTTTATTTCAGTGCATAAAATAGTGTTAGCACTTCGAGAGATCATTATTCATCAGTATAGCTTGTTAGAATTCAAGCAAGTAGCTGAGGGATTTGCATGTATATTTTCTTTGTCCCAGCCGTAATTTGAAATGCAAGATTAACAAAGTACCTTTTTCCTAAATGGTGATTTTAGATTGTTTACATTTTAGATAGATCACAATTTATATTAAAGAATCATTGCCATCGGAGCATCTGAATGAAGAATAAGTGACAATAGGATATTCTGCGTATTAGACTAACATTGATCCTGCCAGGCCCCATTGTAACAGCAACAACTTGGTTACATTTTAAATAAATTATAGCCCAACACAGGCTCACATCCACAAATCTAAGAGAAGAAAGTTCTTCAATTGACTCGACTTAACAGCTTCTTACAGGGTTTGCAGGCACCAGACTAAGCTTCTGTCGTGTGAAATTTGGTATTAGCATCAATGTACCTGATTTTTCCATTTACATCCTTATTTGCTCATTGCGTCGTTGCTGGGGATCCTGCTTCCTTTCAACTTGAGAATGTGCAGAACTGATCTAGAACTGATCTATTTGGGTTTCTTCACATCTCTCCTTTGCAATACAACTGGATTGGGTGAATGATCGACTGACAATTGAATTCTTATTCAATATTTGCAGGCAATTTTCAGGAAGCAAGGTACAAAAGGTATGACTTTTGCCTTTAACATTTCTGTGATTTTACAATCAACCAGAATTCAAACGCCAACCTAAATGTGAAAATGTAGGTATATCAAAGACCATTGTTGTTGGAAGAAAAATTTAGCAGCACTGGCTCATTTTCCTGAATGAAAATTAGTGGTGTTAAATCAAAGAAATGATTCCAATTAAAGCAATTGTCAACATTAGAGTTTTTAGAACTGATTTGTATGGCATTCATACAGCAAATAATAAATCCAACCCTGAGTTATGGAGTAACCCTAATCATTATAACATATGATTCATTGTGTGACAATGGTCTATATAAAGTGTTATTATAGCTATAATTGTTGCAGTGGTTTCTGTGTTATGTCCCAAAATTTCAAGGGTTCCTGCCAACAGCTGATTGAATCCTTTCCAGAAACAGTACGTACCACTGCAGTATGTCCTTTATATTACATATTATTATTATGCAATACTTTTTAAAAATCCATAACAATTATTAAAATGTCACAGTGCCCTTCAAAGTAAAAGCTGGGCCCCATTTCAAAAAATGTACTAACTAAAGTGGTTGATGCTTCCTGGCTTAAAGTTATTGCTATTAAAGAAACAGAATGGAATTAAATAATTACATAAAACAAAAGAGGCTAAACACTTTTCTTACTTTATAGATTTCAATATAATCTAATAGAATATGTAGGGAAGGATATCAGTAACTTGGACTGGAATATTGCCACTCAAATAGTAATTATTTTTCATTATTAGTTAATCATGTCACCTGACTCATCTGAGAATATTAAATCGTCAAATGTATAGAAACTCCTATGAAAACACACCAAAAGCAATCTCAAGTATTTAGCATCACAAAGGAATTACCTCATCTTCAACCAAAATTTGCTTTAGAATTTCGCATAAATTCGCTATATGAAAATCAGATTGGTTCAGTTGGTCACTGTTTCATGCACAGGTTAAAGTATTTGGGTTCAACGCACCACTTCAAAGTAGCAGCATACCAGAAAAAAAATTGTACAGAGGAATGTACATTCACATTTTGGATGAGGCTTGAAGTGGAGAATCTGTTTGTTCTACGTGATCCCATGCATGACGAAGTTGCTCCTTTAACAAGGCTATGCTGTTCTTGGCTTTTTTTATTAGAGAGCTTGCAAACAACACAGACTCTGAAAGGTCTGGAGGTTGAAGGGTTTTAGGGCCAATTTGTTTGTAGCTAACAGGTACTGCCTCAGGCAGAGGGCTTTCAAGTTAAAAGAAAACTTATACAATGATAGGGCAGTGGCCAGTTCTCCTAGCTCAGGTTTTTCTCTGGGTGGGTTTTTTTTAAGTTAAAAATCACACAACACCAGGTTATAGTTGAACAGGTTTATTTGGAAGCACTAACTTTCAGAGCACTCCTCCTTCATGAAGGACCAGCACTCTGAAAGCTAATGCTTCCAAATGAACCTGTTGGACCTTAACCTGGACTATAAGCTGGCGTTGTGCATTTTTTAACTTTGTCCACCCCAGTCCAACATTGGCACCCCAAAATCTTGTTTTTTTTTAAGCAATAACATAACAAAAAGCTGCAGGTCCAGGCTGGTACTCTCTATGTCTGACTTCTCTCCTGTAAGACTCTGTGTTTAATGTTACCTTTTTGTGTCAAGGGGTGTTTATGGAGATTGTTTCAAGTATTTGGAACAGCACCATTAAGTTGGGAAAATCTGTTGGGTTTTCAGATCGGATGAGTTATTTGATATTCTGTTTTCTGTTTTTCGTGTTTCATTCAATAATCTTGAAAATAAATTCTGTTTTGTTTAAAACTAAGTCGTTTGACCAGCTGATTCTCTCATGGGTTATCCACTTCACATCTGCTTAAAACAACTGGCAAATTTAGGGTCTGGGCTACCTGCTTGAGATGTTTTGAGGGGATCTGGCCTGATCCATAACACATGATACTCCAATTAAATTGCAATATTTTGTGAGCAGAACTAGTGGTGGTGAATTGACTGACATATTTTACATTTATCCTTTTTTTCCCCCGATAATCAAGAGAAATAGAGAGTGAGTTTCTGATATTACATTCTTGCACAAAGTTAAAATCTGCCCGAAGGAGTCCCTAGTGTCCTGAGCAAACTTCTCCCTCAACCAACAACTCCAAAAAAGAGACTAGGAGTTATTAATCTCATTTTATACAAATTGGTTTGACACCTGCCTATGACATAACAATGATCTCTGGCAGGGCCACACAGTTCCTAACCGCAAAATAAGTGCTGATCCAAGAGGCAAGGTGCCCTTGATATGATGAGAGTATTTGATCAAATGTGGTATCTAAGCGTTCTAGCAAAGTTGAAGTTATTGAACTGGTAATCCAGAACACCAGCCTAATATTCTGGGGGCATGAGTTTGAATCCCATCACCGCACATGATGAAATTTCACTTCAATTGAAATATGGAATTAAAAGCTAGCCTAACTGTGACCATGTATTGTCAATTGATGTAAAATAAAATTCATCTGTTTCAGTACCTTATTGACATGTGACTCCAAACCCACAGCAATGTGGTTGACTCTTAATTTCTCTGTGGTCAATTAGGGAGAACAATGAAGGCCGGACTAACAGCCAATGCCTATATCCTCTAAGTGAATAAGAATTTTTTTAAAAATGTGAAAATTGGAGATTCGCCTCTAGCTGTTCCATAGAATTCCTATAATGTGGAAACAGGCCATTCAGCTCAGCGAGTCCACAGAAACCCTCCAAAGAGCACCCAAGCAGACCCATCCATAAGACCATAAGACATAGGAGCGGAAGTAAGGCCATTCAGCCCATCGAGTCCACTCCGCCATTCAATCATGGCCGATGGGCATTTCAACTCCACTTACCCGCATTCTCCCCATAGCCCTTAATTCCTTGTGACATCAAGAATTTGTCAATCTCTTCCTTGAAGACATTCAGCGTCCCAGCCTCCACTGCACTCTGCGACAATGAGTTCCACAGGCCCACCACTCTCTGGCTGAAGAAATGTCTCCGCATTTCTGTTTTGAATTTACCCCCTCTAATTCTAAGGCTGTGTCCACCAGTCCTAGTCTCCTCGCCTAACGGAAACAATTTCCTAGCGTCCACCCTTTCCAAGCCATGTATTATCTTGTAAATTTCTATTAGATCTCCCCTTAATCTTCCAAACTCCAATGAATACAATCCCAGGATCCTCAGCCGTTCCTCGTATGTTAGACCTCCATTCCAGGGATCATCCGTGTGAATCTCCGCTGGACACGCTCCAGTGCCAGTATGTCCTTCCTGAGGTGTGGGGACCAAAACTGGACACAGTACTCCAAATGGGACCTAACCAGAGCTTTATAAAGTCTCAGTAGCACAACGGTGCTTTTATATTCCAACCCTCTTGAGATAAATGACAACATCGCATTCGCTTTCTTAATCACGGACTCAACCTGCATGTTTACCTTTAGAGAATCCTCAACTAGCACTCCCAGATCCCTTTGTACTTTGGCTTTACGAATTTTCTCACCAATTAGAAAGTAGTCCATGCTTGTATTCTTTTTCCCAAAGTGCAAGACCTCGCATTTGCTCACATTGCATTCCATCAGCCATTTCCTGGACCACTCTCCCAAACTGTCTAGATCCTTCTGCAGCCTCCCCACTTCCTCAGTAATACCTGCCTGTCCACCTAACTTCGTATCATCGGCAAACTTCGCTAGAATGCCCCCAGTCCCCCTACTCTTTCCCTGTAACTCTGTATTTCCCATGGCCAATGCAGCGAATCTACACATCCCTAGACACTATGGGTAACTTAGCCTGGCCAATCCATCTAACTTGGACATCTTTGGACTGTTTGTGAATACAGAAGCTGTTTCTTTGATTTGGAAATATGGCAGCATGCAGAAACTTTGTTCTCTGTCTTAGCAAAATAATATTTCCATCAGTTGGTAATACATCTGTAATGTCTAGGTCAGCTGTGAGAAACTATGCACCAACTGAAAGAGGAAAGAAAAGGTTGAATTCATATAATAGCTCCATGAACTCAAAATATCTAAAGTGTGTTGCAGCTTGAGGTATTTTTGAAGCACTGTCACCACTGTAATCGAAGAAACGCAATAACTAATTTGTAACTGGCAAGACCCTGCAAACAGCAGTATAATAATAACTAAGCAATCTTATAGTAATGTTGGTTGAAGCACAGAACTTGGCCAGGGTACTGATGAGAACTTCTCTGCTTTTCTGGGAAAAAGTGTCATAGGATCTTCTTCATTCATTTGCGAAGGCAGACTATCTCTGACTTAAATGTCTCTGTCAACAGAGCTGTTCTACAATAGCATTTTTATTACAATGTTACCAGTCTGATTGATAGGCAGCTTATGAGCGAGACGGCTTAGAAATTATACTTTAGTTCCATACAGAACCTAAATGCAAGCGTTGCATTAACAGTATGCAAAGGATTGTTTTCTCCAAAGTGTGTTGAAATGCTGTATCCTGAGATATATGCTGAGAAAGATATTTTAATCCTGCAAATTTAATAATTAATATTACTTTTATTCTCATTATCAGTAGCTCTATGACTTGATGTGGTGATCTTCTTTGGTGTAATTATCATAACTGTGATTGAATCTTACTACATTTTACCTCAATATAATAGCTTAACAGTATAAGAAAAAGCAAGGCATTGCAATGGATCTCACCTGGTTGAAGGGTAATTGTTAATCCTGTGGGATGTTACCACAGTCGTGAATCACAAAAGGTTCTGGCTTTGATTCATGAAAGGCTTGACTGTCTTTGGAGTTACAAGTGTTGGAAGAAAGCCTGAATAATATATAAATAGTCTGTCGATATTTGTAAATGTATCATTTTCAAGATCAATGCCTTTATAAGATTCGCACAAAATAATAATGCTATTTGCACCTGATATAATCATAATAGTTAAAAAAATTAGTTTGCTTTAATACTTATGCCTAGTCATTATTATTCAACTACTCTAAGTGTTTCTCATAGAAATACAATCAATCACGGATAATAGGCACATTCATTATACAGTGCTGCAGTAAAATGTCTGCTAAAATCTCCCTATTGTCACTCACCTTCATTCAGGCCTAATATTTTCTATTTCTCAATCATTGAATCCAAGATAGGAAACACCTTGTATTTTATGAAAGTACATATGAAAAAATGAGAGACTTGCACCACAAAAATGATTACTTGATAAATTAAAGTTTAGCACAGATGATACACTGTAGAACGCTACAAAGGACCTTACATTTTTATATCAGATCCTGTGTGCATGTTAAGTTATGACAAATAAAGGGATGAAATGGGGAAGCTGGTGAACTAGTATTAGAAGTAAGATAATGCCATATGAAGTTATAATTTGACATTTCCTTTGAGACTTTCCCAAGTTGTGGAAGCTTAATGGAAGTCTTAGATGCTGAATTTAATCTGCACCTAACTTTGATATTTATTCAGGATTAACTTAGTTCCAAGGAGACCTCTGCAATATAGGAGCTTCTTAGGTGACCATGATGAATGCCAAAAAATGAGAAAAACTTTTCTATCTTAGATGCTGACACATTACATGGAAGTGAAAATAAAACAATGAATGCTGAAAATCTGAAATAATATAGAAAACAGTAGAAGTGCAACAAAGCAATCAACATCTGAAAATAATGTTATATGTTAAGTATTTCCTTAATCAGAATGTTTTGCATTTAAATGTGATATTAAAATTTATTGTTCAATGCATAATTTTAGTTATGTTTGTCATTTCAAACTATCAATGTCAGATTTCATAGATGCTCTGCATTTTTTAAATGATTTAAACATTTGCCCTTTTCAAATTTCTACATATTTCTTATAAATAATGCTAAAAATTAGCTTAAAAAAATCAATTACTATGAGAAATCATTTAGTATGGAAGAGAGAAATCTTGCTAAAAGAAATTGATAAGGTTCAAGTGATTAAATATTTGAATGTAGCCCAGAAATAAATGAAAGCAAAGTAAGTGGGTAGTGAAACGTGATTTCATTTTTCTAAAAGGTCAAAATTGGTATACACTAGCATAAATCAAATTACAGGTTGTCATAGTCAAGGACACAAGAGATGAGTGGGTGAGAGTCTTGACTTACTGAGCATCATATCATTCCTTGGCAAAAGATAACAGGTACTTTTTTTCATCACTTGTCAGTGGACCCTTGAAAGCACTGTACAGTGTTTGGTGTGAATCTGTAATTAACTCATGAGGGCCTGGGGACTTAACTGGCAGGAAGTTGGGCTTCCAAGCAAAGGATTGCAATTTTAATCCAGGTCCTGACAGATATGCCAGCATGCTTGAATTCGTTGTATATCTTTTGCTGCTCCTTGTCATTTAAAATGCTTGGCACCAGTAGCTACTACTGCAAATATGAGGAAGAATTGTCAGAGAAAGTCCTGTCCAACCAATAGCTACTTCCTGCTGGTCCTAAGTGAAAATAATTCAGACAATTAAATTAATTTTATGTAAACAGGACATCAGGTACAACAATGGAAGGGTTAAAGAAAGGGGAACATCATATATTTAAGCCAGCAATTGATAGAATTATCCTCAATATTAAATCTAGAATAAAATCAAAAAGCCATTAACCTTCATAGTAAATTTGAACTGTTGTATGCACTGTTATCAGAATGACTCTACTAGTATCTTGAAAGCACCATAAAATGCTACAAATTACAACTTTGTTCTCTTCGGCAACAGTTTTAAAATAAGGATTTTTTTATCGCTCCAGTTTGATGGGTTCTGAGATGGTTGGTAAGTCATCAATGTGCAATCTATAGACTTTGCCAAACTGAAGCAAGTGATGTTTGAAGTGTCGGATAACTTAGCTCTTTACAGGTTTGTATGCACTCTCTCCAATGCCTCGACTTTGGCTCTGCATATTTCCAAAGAAACATCTCGATGTGTCTAATACCTTCCTGAATGAACCTCCTCCATTTTGCTCAGTCACAAGGTAGGATTCCCATGAGTCAGCAAAAATGTTTGACCTCATCAGGGGTGCTTTGAAGTCATCCCTCGAGCATTCGAGAAGTGTCCTTCTGCATCTTTGTTCCGAGTAGAACACTTGCTTCAGCATACACATGACATGACTGCCTAGAGGAGCTGCTTTTGAGTGATTAGTGCCTAAACTGATCCTTGCTATGCCTTGCACACTTACAGCAAAATATTGAATTACAGAGAGCCTATTATTGTGGATTCTAAAATTTTATTTTGTTGAAACTGCAATATGAGTTGGTATAAATGATCATTATGAGGAACATTAATTAGAAACAGCATGAGTTCAGGACTGACACATTGCATTTAAGAAATGTATTAAGTTCTTTGAGGATCTATATAAGCATGGTGGATAAGGGCAGAGTGCTTTCTGGCTTTAAGTATTGCACCATAGGAATTACAGTGAGAAATATTATTATTTTTCATTATTATAAATACTTTGGGGATGAAGTATTGTCAAGCAAATGACTTTGTCAAAAACACCATAGGAAAAGGTGAATACTCCTAGCCACTGGGTATAAACTTTGTTTGGTGTAAATTAGATGGCCGTGACATTTGCCCTCCATCATTTCAAATGAAAGACAACAAAAAAATGGCAACATCAATTAATGATTTGTATTTAAAGTAAGGCAGAGAGGGTAGGAGTGCACCAGCAAGGCAGGAATGCTTAATATCCTGGGATTCATAGGATCAGTTGAAAATAAAGTCTGTTTTTCCTTAATTTTGTTTCTTACCTGACAGTCATCCACATCAACAGGCTGCATGATTGCAGAGGAAAGCCAATACTGGGAAGCAGCATCTGGGGTTATGGTGAACAGTTTTAGTCTCCTCATCTAAGGAAAGATGTACTGGCATTGGAGGTAGTCCAAAGGAAGTTCTCTAGGTTGATCCCACATTGGGAGAGATTTCCTTGTGAGGAGAAGTTGTGTAAGTTTGGCTTATACTCTTTGGAGTTTAGAAGAAGGAAAGGAGACCTTTTATTGAACATTTAAGATTACTAGGTCCTTGACAGGGTAGAGGCAGAGAGGTCATTTCACTTTGTATGAGAATCTCGGACCTGAGAGCATAACCTCAGAATGAGGGGTCGCCCAGAGATGAGGAAGATTCTTTTTTTCCTGTGTATAGTGAATCTGTGGAATTCTTTGCCACAGAAGAATGTCAAAGCTGGGTTCTTAAGTGTAGAAATTTCAAATCATGAAGTGCAATGGGAATAAGGCAGAAAAGGGAAATTAAGGATTATCAGATCAGCTATAAACTCATTGAGTGACAGAGCAGACTGCATAGGTGAAATGGGTGGGGGTGGATACTGCAGATGCTGGAGATTAGAGTCAACATTAGAGTGGTGCTGGAAAAGCACAGTAGGTCAGGCAGCATTTGAGAAGCAGGAAAATTAATGTTTTGTGCAAAAGCCCTTCATCAGGAATCCTCCCTGATGAAGGGCTTTTGCCCAAAACATTGATTTTCCTGCTCCTTGGATGCTGTTTGACCTGCTGTGCTTTCCAGCACCACTCTAACCTTGACTCTAGATAGGTGAAATAGCCCACTTCTGTTCCTACATCTTATAGCCCTATGGGATCATTGGGGATGACAACTGGGGAGATAGAGGCAAAAATTGGATTGTGATGATATGTGTTGGACTACAGTCATTCAGGGAGACAAATTCAATGATCAGGGGTTCAGCAGGGTTGTGGCTCAGATAATCACAGCAGAACCTTTACTTGGGTTGTCACAGGGCCCTCCTGTTCTTCTTTGTTTATGAACCAAATAGGACTTAACTTCTGTCAGCAGTAGTTCATCTGCTTTCCATTTGTCAAACCCTGGGAAACTTTGTCGGCCAATGTTCAATTTAATTACAGCTTCCAATTGTACAATAGGCTTGAGATTTAAATGCATCAATGAGGGGCCCTGCTCCTCCATGGCAATGTGCAGAGACATCGCACACCTGCTGCTGTGAAAATGGTGCCAGGCGAGTATGCAGCAAGTTAGGATCACATTACTTGATCTCACATATTTACCACCATCCCCTGACCCTCCCTGGCCTGTTGTAAGGGGAGAGGGACAGTTAATATCAGCTGTTGTGCCTGGGTTCAAACGTTTCCTGTCAGGAAATGAGCTCCATGATTTAACACTGTAACCAGGTAATTTTGCAGAAAGTTGGTAAGATATGTTAGGTGCATCAATTGCACATCTGCCTGAAAAACACTTTGTAAAACAAAAGGTCATTTTTTTTTGAATGAAATGCCACATTTGGAAGTAATTTTAAAAAGCACACTCAGGTGTCATTGAATAATTAATAGAATAAAAATATGACTTTGTAGAGTACGAAAAAATGGGAAAATCAAATTGCATCTTGCACCTCAGGAATGTTTCATATTTGACGATTCACATCTATGGCTCTCATGAGTTCGGTGGACTAATGTCATTTCACTTGTTTCTCATATTCCATCAATCCATTATGCCTCTGTAATTTGAATCGTACATCCTGAATTGCATTTTATCACTGCTACTAAATAATGTTGTTCACCGTTGTTGGATAATAATAGGTATCTACAGATTTCTAATGTCAGAAATGTATGGCATTCTCATGTCTTGCATAAGAAATGTGTTTCTAGGGCCTTTCTTTTGAAAGTATTTCTATAATGAATCACAGGTATTAACACAATGTATCATGAACATAAACATCCAATGTTATTTATGTTCATTTATTAAATGTGAATTTTCCTTGCCTTACTCTAGAGATCACTGCAATTTGAGCTTCAACCTTTCATACCTGACACTTTTCTATAGAAACTTATTATTTCATAATTATAACCTTTCAATGTTCATGAGGAGAATACAAAAACATCCCATTCATGTTTGCACTGTTCTGTTTATTATAAGAATGAATTAACGTCTTTTTCGACCTAAAACACAATCTCTGAGCCTCAGCAGACGATAAATATTAGGTGAGAAAAAAGCAGGTTTGAATGGTTCCACTTTTCTTTGCCTGAGCTTAACCAGTAATTCCATAAATATCTTTAGCAGACATGGGTCATTGGAATTAACATAAGCATGTGTTTGGACACCAATCCTGGGAAAAATCTAGGTGCTCATCAAATGGTCCTCGTAAAGAGTTTACCGCAATGAATATGCACATGCCACATGAGTAACCTTCTCTTCTATGTACATACTGCAGAGCTGAGAGGTAATTCTCAATGCCTGCCCTGTCAGCTAGTGTAAACAACACTTGATGAATGGGACTCAAGGTGTTCAGTCACCTGAAGCAGCTGTTTGATGTACTCTACACACAGCCGCAAGCCTCTGTTTTCACAGCTGTGGGAACTCTTTTAAAGCTTTCTCTTTTTGCTGTGGGCTGGGCTCTTAGCTCAAAACTCTGTTACAATCTGTTACAAAAGAATATAAGAAATTGTAGAAACTAATTTCTAAAATGTATAGTGACTGAAACTAATAAACGTCTGTGCTGCACAGAAGAATTCAGATGAATTGGCAATATTCCCAACATTATAACCCTTTTCCCCTCACTTTCCTAATTTGACACAGCAAAATTCTTGGCGTTTACATTAAAGAGAGTTATGCTTTGCCTTTGTATTTAGAGCAAAAAAAAACAAGATAGGTTTGTTTTCGGAAAGGTCTTTCTCATCTCTGATTGATGTTTCAAATAACAATCATATTTTCTGTGCTACAGATAATTCTTTGCAGATGTTTTCAGATTACAGGTTAAATGGCTGCATTTTACCACCCAGAATAGGTGCATCCCTTCCCCCATTAATTTACTTTAAATGACTTTCACTTCCTATTTAAAAGGACAATTTAATCCTTGTAAGATCTTTCTCAGATGTAGAACTGTAACCTTGCTGTGTCTGTTTTACTGTTGCCAACTGTTAGTGTCGAGAGGAACAGGTTTAAAAGGTTAAAGGCTTTATACTCTTTCATGTTACTCTCTCAACTCAAGTTGGGACTTTTCATGTCTGTATGTGATGGATTTATTGTTGCAATTTAAGTTTGTGTCCCTTCTCATACTGTAACAGGGACAAGCATCGAATCAGTTAAAAAAAACTCAATGAGCCTTAATTTGATGAATTCATTTTCACAACGAGCGAATCACAATGTTTTTTTAAAAAAAGATTACTATTGGATAGAATATCATTGTATTTCAACATTTTCTGATGAAAATAAATATATCTACTTCAGTTTTATTTTTCCATTGAACCTTTTTTGTTTTGACATGGGGTCTTCAGTTCTTCATACCAGCTCATGCTAGAACTCATCGAGCTGAATCTTCTCATATTTGAGGGGTTTCAGGTGGGACTTTTCTCCACGAAGCCTAGCACATTTTTTTTGTGTGATCATCCCAAACTCATCTCATTTGCTACTAACCCCTCATGTCTGATGTTAGCTGGATTTTTCTTTTCCCCGCTTGTTATAATCAGAAGTACATGCCACTGCTGGCATATCCCAGGACATATTGGCACATCTTTCAAAGAAAGTTATACAGTTGGTCATGGTTTTTCAGTTCGCAGCTGTCCTATATGGTTCATGACAATTGCGCCAAATGTGATAGATAAGAAAAATTGGTGCCTACTTTTGTGGACATGAACCTGGAGGTCCTGCTGACTGGCAGAAGAGGCCATGACACTAGTCCATACCAGCTGGTCTGAGGTTATCACCTCAGTCAGTGTAGTCTCATCCATCTAGAGGACTGCCCAGCACTGTAAAAAGAAGGTCAATGATCTCTCCACTTCGCTTTGCTAGTGTGAGTTCCACATCTTCTCTCTGAGACTGCACACTCAATCTATTTCTGCTGGAGGACCCGCCTCCCACCTCCCACCACAACTCATGGTCTGCCACACACACAACTGTATGCAACATGTTCCCTCACTCGCTCTTGCCTATCCAGTTCCCACGTACCATTGGTCCTGCTTAACCTCTGTGCTGACCTCTTTGCTACTCAGGCAGATCACTACTTTTGTCCCAGCTGTATCAGTATTAACAACTATACCAACTACTTTCATCTCACTTAATCTCTCTCTCTCATTCATTCCAGGGAAGAACACCACACAATAATGGGCCAACAGCATTGAGTTGGACAAAAAAGGGTGTGATTTTTGTTGTCTTCTTCCTCCTGTTCAATTTGTTGTGTTGATCATTGTTTTGGTGGCGTTCACTTAATTTATTTTTAAAGGATGATTTAACTTGGGCAATACTGCTGAAAATAAATGAGTCTACCGCACTGAAAGCATTGTTCATCCTACTGTCTCCTTGCTCACTGCCAGCAATACAAAATGGCCATTCTCACCTTTTGCCCCAATCTTGGCGGGCTTCTTGTTGGGCATGGCAGGTTTCTTTGAGCTAGCCAACTTACACGCACCGACTCAGCCTCGGTGAGTCATTCTAGTTCTGTTCTTGTCACTCAACTGACTGGTACGCTGAACAAACTGCTCTACTTATTATATTCCTTAGATTGTAGACATTGAAGACCTTGGTATTGAGGAGCATGACCACTGGTTTTGCCTCAAATATGCTCATTCTTCAACATGTCATTTATCGTATGAACTAGTCAATCTATAAAAGCTATTAATAAAGGAGTCTAACAATTTCCCTGCTTCTGAGACCATGGATTGCAATGGGCACATTCAATAACATTTTTTGTTTTAGGCTTTCCAATGTGTTATGTAGTTCTTAAAGTCCTTCTGAAAAAATCACAGCATATATCTTAGACTGATACCTCGATTGCTGGGATTGGTTTGTTCAGTTGGCTGGATGACTGGTTTCTTTCATGTGGTTTCAAACTGCTGGTATCAGTGTGGATTCAAACTCCTGACCTCGAGGTGAAGTCCACTGCATTTGGATTGGAAAGACTATTACTCTGATCTCTTATTTCTCTATTTTTCTAATTTATTGCTGGACTTTTTTATTTATTTATTTTTAAAAAATTTTCCTCTAAGAATTTAAAGAGTCTGAATCTAGGTACCTTGATTCCTAAGATGGCACTGTATGTAGTGACTTGTGAACTTTTCACTGCATTCCCGTGAATATATGTGACAATAAAACTAAGTTTAATTCTAATTCTAATTCTAAATCAATGCAGAGTAACACCAGCAATGTGGGTTCAATACCCACACTGACTGAGGTTAACATGAGTGGCTTTCTTTCTCAACCTCTCCCCTTGCCTGAGGTGTGATCACCATCAGATGAAACCACCACCAGTTGACTCTATATAATGCGAGAGCAGCCCGACCGTCTGCTAGGAAAATGCTGACTTTACCTTCACTGCTGCTACTAAATGGGCTCTTTTGTTCATTAAACAATCCCAGGCTAGACTTCTAGGTTCCTTTTAGCAGTGTTTATTAACAAGTTGTCCATAATGGTAAGTCTGTAGAGAATCATGCTTTGTGCTAAAGAGGCCCCAATCCTTGAGCAGAATACTGACACATGATGATTGTGGTTATAGTTAAATCATCATCACATGGATTGTGCTTTGAGTGTGCATGATCTTATCATGATTTTGAATTGTAGCTGTAGTGAGAGTGACCACTTTGATCAAACATACCACCTTATTTTTACTTAACTTTGCTCATCAGCGAATGCAGTGGAATAACACCAGAAGCAACAAAAGTTTTATAGAAATGTTTATGAAACATTTTGAGTTCAACTTCCTTGAAATGTTATTTTCATACGATATTTTTGTGCTACCTAACATTTGCTTGCATGTATTTCAGGTATGTGAAAACTTTCTCTATCTAATGAAAATGTCTGGAGGTATTATGATTGGCAGTGATAATTTTGATTGCTTTTGGGTTGTGCAGACAACCGTCCTTATCAAAGATAAAATGCAGAGTCCATTTTATAATCAGCTCACTATATAGTTTCAACACAGTTGCAATGTTTTGTCTGATCAGTATCTCAACTGCTATTGTGATATTTAATCCCAGTCAACAGGCACTTTATCAACTCTTCACAGTGATGTAGTCACCCTTAAATCGAATGCCCTTTAATAATGGCAGTCCACTATAATCATCGTCAGAACATCCAACGAACCAAAGCAGCGACTGTTAGCCTTTTTAAAAAATTGGATTGCGTTCACCTACACTGGCTTATGCGCAAACCTTTCAGTGGATAAAGCATAGTTTTTGCAAAAATTTTTTTTACAGCTTGGTGGAAACAAAAGGCAAGTTAACATGCCAACAAAATTAAGATAATGAGGCATGTATTAAGAACATAATTCCATTTAACCAAATCCTGTATTGTTTCAGTCAAACAATATTGGAGCTCAAAAGCTGTCACAGAAATACACATAAATTGATTGGATTTTTAACTGAGTAAGGAAGCAGAGGGATTTAAGGACGGCAAAACCCAAATCAAAAGTGGAAAATGGTGTGAAATGTGTGAATAGAATTCAGGATAGCATAGGTTAGGATAACAGAATGAGCCAACAGAAGTACCTCGGTTGAATCCACTATAGAAAGCATATTAGGTCATTGGGAAATGATAAAGCCTGCAACATGAGACAATGTCAACAGGCGAAAGGGTGTACTTGTGACATAAAGAAATTAAATATGCTCACTATAACAGAGACGTCAGAATGAGGGATGGTGGAGTACAATAGAAACATTCAAAATTTAGAAAGGGCTTAAATACCAAGGGTATATAAACTCAGAAGTGACATGGAAACACAAAGGAGAAGATTAGAAGGGTTTTTTAAAAAATTCAATGGATTATGAGAATATGAAATGCCTTTCCTGGGGTCAATCACCACTGTCACTAAGGAATTAGATAAAACACACAAAAAGAAAAAGCATGAAAGTGTACAAGGAAATAGCAGATAAATGAGATTACAGGAACAAATCCAATGGGGAAAATAAAATTAATGGTCTCCTTCTGTACCTAAATCAACGATTGCTTCACTTAACGATTACTTCCACTATTTCTATTAGATGCACAATTCCTATTCCTATAATTACTATTTGAATTGCAATCAAACTATTAGTATTGGTATTAGAATTTATCGATTAGAGTCATAGAGTCATAGAGATTTACAGCATGGAAACAGACCCTTCGGTCCACCCTGCCCATGCCGACCAGATATCCCAACCCAATCTAGTCCCATCTGCCAGCACCCGACTCATATCCCTTCAAACCCTTCCTATTCATATACCCATCTAAATGCCTCTTAGATGTTGCAATTGTACCAGCCTCCACCAAATCCTCTGGCAGCACATTCCATACATGTACCACCCTCTGCGTGAAAAAGTTGCCCCTTAGGTCTCTTTTATATCTTTCCCCTCTCACCCTAAACCTATGCCCTCTAGTCCTGGACTCCCCCACCCCAAGGAAAAGACTTTGCCTATTTATCCTATCCATGCCCCTCATAATTTTGTAAACCTCTATAAGGTCACCCCTCAGTCTCCGACACTCCAGGGAAAACAGCCCCAGCCTGTTCAGCCTCTCCCTATAGCTCAAATCCTCCAGCCCTGGCAACATCCTTGTAAATCTTTTCTGAACCCTTTCAAGTTTCACAACATCTTTCCAATAGGAAGGAGACCAGAATTGCACGCAATATTCCAACAGTGGCCTAACCAATGTCCTGTACAGCCGCAACATGACCTCCCAACTCCTATACTCAATACTCTGACCAATAAAAGAAAGCATACCAAATGCCTTCTTCACTATCCTATCTACCTGTGACTCCACTTTCAAGGAACTATGAACCTGCACTCCAAGGCCTCTTTGTTCAGCAACATGCCCTAGGACCTTACCATTAAGTGTATAAGTCCTGCTAAGATTTGTTTTCCCAAAATACAGCACCTCGCATTTATCTAAATTAAACTCCATCTACCACTTCTCAGCCCATTGACCCATCTGGTCCAGATTCTGTTGTAATCTGAGGTAACCCTCTCCGCTGCCCACTACACCTCCAATTTTGGTGTCATCTGCAAACTTACTATCTGTACCTCTTATGCTTGCATTCAAATCATTTATGCAAATGACAAAAAGTACTACCACTATCACTGATTCTCAGAAGTGCCTCCAGCAATAATCCACAATTGTTCATATTATCAGTTTCAATTGCACTTTTCATATTTTAAGAAAATCTCAAAGTGATTAATATTAACCGTGAAAAAGGTCTGACTCAGTGCCATTGAATGACAATAATCCAGGTGCATCTTTTAAATTAGTTTTGCAGCTGGTTGTGTTAGAGGTCATGTAATACAAGACAATTTTGTTTACAAAACATGAGAGAAGATTATTCTACACTGTGAAAGTTATTTTAGGTGTTTTAAAATTTTACAATAACGCTTAGATTTCTCCAAGCGATTGACACGAATAATATTGTATAGGTAAGGCATTGGCAAAAATATTTGTTAGTGAATTGAATTCACAGTTAGAGTTATCATGAAGCACAATAGTGAATACAGTCTTCCTAATACCTTATAGATCAATGAACCCCCTCAGCTCATACATTTTTAGGCAAGGGGTGGCTAGCTAACGATCTTCTACTCACTCCCAAGTTATTCTGATAATGCAGAAGGTGGATAAGGAATCAGCCTGCCAACTGTCCTTAGGGCTATTGGTGCCATTAGCTGGTCAATTAATGAGCGGTCAATGGTCTCAATCCACCGCTGCTGCCAAAATCTAGTGTAATAGGGAATATGGATGAAAGAGGGCAACCTATGTTTTTACCAACTTCAGTGAAAAGCAAGGTGGATACCTCCTTGGAGGGTGCACTGTGCAAATTATGATCAAAATGATTACACTTCCTTTGTGGGCCTCCTCTCAGCTTCCAAAACTGGACACCAACCCTTCCACCAGTAGCATATCTCTTCCTTTCCAGAGCCCCACATCTTCCCTGATCAAAATTCCTAGACTCACCTTGATCAGGTAGCCATGGTGTACTTGTATTCAGCTGCCAGCCAGTCAGATTAGTTGGTAGCTCTACAGAGCAAAATTCCCGTTCCCTGGGGAAGGGAGTAAGCATCAGAATTACTGTGGTAAGGTTGCCCTCAGGATATTATTGTTAAAGAACAGCTGACTTCACTACTGGGGAGGGGTTGTAAGGAATAAACTCCCCACTGCAACCCAGCATCTGCCCCCCCCACCGCCACCACCACCACCAAACCACTTTTAAAGTTCATTACCTCAGTCATAGATATTTACAACAAAGAAAACAAGCATTCAACTACTAAAACTTACACTTGTACTTTTTCCGAGAAGAAGCAACTGGAGTTATCCCATTTGACACTTGTTTTGACTCTAACATAATGGACCCCCCCTTAAAAGTGAGTATTATAAGCTTGATCAGGTTAATGCAGGAAATGATTAGCACATTTTTGTCAGAGTTAAATTACATGTCTTCAACTTATGAGTGAATACGGCATGATGAACTCTGAATATATTAGAGCCTACTCTGATTTCCCACACGCTGTGTGGAGTAATTTACCCTTTGGCGATAATATCAAACAGGTATTATTAATCAACTGGCCTTTGTCAAGCTCTCCTAATTTTAATTTCTATTGATTCGATGGGCACAAAACCTAGGAGAGGTATTTCGAGAGACACAATTCAATATAGCCAAATAAACTCTTGCCAAAATTCAAAATTATTTCCAATAGGTTAGACTTGTGGAACTTGAAAATGTTCAGAAAAGATTTACAAGGAAGTTGCCAGGGTTGGAGGGTTTGAACTACAGGGAGAAGCTGAATAGGCTGGGGCTATTCTCACTGGAGAATCAGAGGCTGAGGTTTATAACCTTTGTAGAGGTTTATAAAATCATGATGGGTACAGATAAGGTAATAGCTGAAAATGTGTTGCTGGAAAAGTGCAGCAGGTCAGGCAGCATCCAAGGAACAGGAGAATCGGCGTTTCGGGCATCAGCCCTTCAGGAATGAGGAAAGTGTGTCCAGCAGGCTAAGATAAAAGGTAGGGAGGAGGGACTTGGGGGAGGGGCGTTGGGAATGCGATAGGTGGAGGGAGGTCAAGGTGAGGGTGATAGGCCAGAGTGGGGTGGGGGCAGAGAGGTCAGGAAGAAGATTGCAGGTAGGAGATGTGACTGTGGTAGCGAGTCTGTTTGAGAACGTGGCTGAAGAGCTTCTGTGCAGAGGAGATGACCTGGGGTAGGAGATGTGGCAGATAAGGTAATAGACAAAGTATTTTCCTTGGGGTTGTGGAGTCCAAAACTAGAGGGCATAGGTTTAAAGTGAAAGGGCAAAGATTTTTAAAAGGGACCTAAAGGGCAACTTTTTAATGTAGAGGGTGATGCCATGTATGGAATGTGCTGCCAGAGGAAATGGTGGAGTCTGGTACAATTACAACCTTTAAAAGGCATCTGGATGGGTACATAAGTAGAAGGGCTTCAAGGAATATGAGCCAAGTGCTGGCAAATGGGACTTGATTAGTTTAGGATACCTGGTTGGCATGGATAAGTTGGACCGAAGGGTCTGTTTCTGTGCTGTACATCATTATGACTCTTTGACTTTCAGCGTGCTATTTGGATATAAAGTAGGCCTTGCAAATCAGCCATCTCTATAAGAACTGACCCAATTTCCAAATCTATTAAAATTGATGGAAATAAAAATTGATTGGTTTTATAAGACAGCCAATTCGCAGAATCAGTTATGTGCTCCATTGGCAAGTTAAAGATGCATTGAAGCATCTGATTCTAGCAAAGCAATGTTTCTTGGAATCTCAGTGTTCACTTTGTGTAGTATATACACGGTCAAGGCTAAGGAGTTGTGTTGAATCCCACTTTGGTTGGAAGCCCCTTGTTTTATTTATCACTGCTCTACAGAATGGCATTTACTTCCATGTTTGCTGAATTGAAAACTTTAGAATAGTGAAGAAATAAACAGTTATTGGACGAAAATACACAGAATAAAAATCCAAGATGTACACATAGAAGAGGAATTATTTATTGTAAAAGGAATGGGCAGAATCTTCCCAACCCTGAATGATGAGGGCATTGATAAGTGAGTTGGGAAAATAGGGTGAAACCAGGAGAAGTGGAATTCTTGGCATCGAGAGGAAAAAAATCCAATTTACCAAAAAGGTTTGTGATGGTGAGACCAGAATCTTGCAAGTGAGTGGTGAGAGGCTTATTTACACCAATCTGTATGCGTTAGCAGGCCACTATTACCTAATCTTGTCTCATTGATGTGCTATTTCTACCAGATAGAAACTAAACAGTGATAATTCCTGATAGAAAAGTCAGAATAAGGTACCTGCTGACTCCAGCTGGCCATTTGCTTCTCTGGGCCTTCATATTGAGCAGAAATCACCAGTACTTTATGGAAAATATCTGCCTGCATGCCTCCAATTCTCAGACATTGGATTGTGCCTGATACCAGTCTCACCACTCCTTCATGATAGGAGGTGGGTGCCTGCCCCTGTGTGCAAAATGTCTTGGTAGCAGCAGTCTAGTGAAAGATACCAGTGCACTCCAAAATGCAACACTGAAGTGCAGAACTATCCTGCAAGTGGATCAGAGATGCACCATAATGGAGTGAGGCTGGTACGTGTCATATCATGATTAGAGTGGTGCTGGAAAAGCACAGCAGGTCAGGAAGCATCTGAGGAGCAAGAAAAATCAAAGTTTCAGACAAAAGCCCTTCATCATGAATGAGGCCTCATTCCTGATGAAGGGCTTTTGCCCAAAACATTAATTTTTCCTGCTCTTCTGATGCTTCCTGACCTGCTGTGCTTTTCCAGCACCACTCTAATCTTGACTCTGATCTCCAGCATCTACAGTACCTACTTCTGCCTGGTATGTGTCAGATGTCAAGGCCTGTGGAAGGTAGGATCCTGCCCTTGGAGTACAGTGTATGTGGATTTTGGTGCTGGGTGTCAACAGTGGCGGTCTAGAAGTTCAAATGGTGATCTGGAGTTGCCAGGTAACAGTTTCATGTTGGGAGTTGTAATCATCTAATTTTCATCCTGCGGGTGGGAGATTGTAAATGAGCTGAGAATAGCTGCTAATAAGATGCTAATGCATGCTAATAGGCCTCTTGTTGCTCACTAATAGAAATTTCAGTCTCGCCATTCAACTCTTGGTTGAAAAGTAGGGGGGTTTTACTCTTAATGTTCAGAAACTCTTCACTGGCCACCTTCTGTAATTTTTCCAACTTTCTTACCAATGCCCACATTGTGCCTGTGAAGATTCTATCAATACACACTGGTAGACAATCCTAAAGATAGATCCATGGACTTAAAACATTGCAGCAAAGTACTTACAAGTGCTGTACATATCTGGAGAGGAATAATTTTGGAGTGTTTGATAAAATGACAACAGTGTCAGTTCTCTTCGAAATACATGCCCAGAAGGGTTCAGAAACATGGATTATTTTAAGAACAATACCAAAATGTTGTTCAATCAAAAGATAACCATTTATATTTGATAATCATAGTGAAATACATACTTTAATTTAAAACAGAGAATAGTCAGAAATATTACTCTAGCTGGCCTGGTACTACTGTTCAAAGTAGAGCATTACCCCAGGGTGCAATTTATACCTTGATGGAGGTGATGAGAAAGGAAAAAAAAAGGAAATACTTGGGCAAGTTGACTACAGTGAGATTCTGATTCCTTGACACCTCGTTAATTAGGATCTAGGTGAGAGGGCCCAAAAGTGACCCACTTGACTCCAGTTAAAGCCTTTAAGTGATAAATTAACCACATAACTGATTAGTTGCCTTCCCAGGTGAGAAGGATGTCCAGTTTTCTGACTGGGAAATCAGAGCGACCTTGCTGGGATGTTAGAGGGTGCCCTCAAATAACAGAAAGTGAGGACTGCAGATGCTGGAGATCAGAATCAAACAGTGTGGTGCTGGAAAAGCACAGCTGGTCAGGCAGCATCCAAGAAGAAGGATAAGTCAACGCTTTGAGCATAAGCCCTTCATCAAGAATATGCAGAGGAGGAAGGGACCAAGAGATAACTGGAAGGGGTGGGGCTAAGGGAAAAGGTGATAGGTGGATGAAGGTGGGAAGTGAGAGTGATAGGTTGGACTGGAGGGTGGAGAGAATAGGTGGGAAGGAAGATGGACAAGTAGGACAAAACAAGAGGGCGGTGCCAATTTGGAGGGTTGGATCTGGGTTAGGTGGGGAGGACAGATGAGTAAACTGTTGAAATTGACCTTGATGGTCAATTATGTGGTTGGAAGGTCCCAAAGTAAAAGATGAATTGTTCTTCCTCCAGTCGTCGGGTGGCTAGGATTTAGCAGCAGAGGAGACTTGCATGTCCTTGGCGGAGGGGCAGGGGGAGTTCAAGTGATCGGCCACAGGGTGGTGGGGTTGTTTAGTGCAGACAGGTTCCAGAGATGTCTTCTGAAATGTTCCACAAGTTGGCATCCTGTCTCCCCAATGTAGAGCAGACCATACTGAGAGCAAGTGACACAGTAGATGAGCTGTTTTGAATGTGCAGGAAAATCTCTGCCGGATGTGGAAGGATCCTTTGGGGCCTGGGATTGAGGTGGGGGGTGAAGGTGTGGGTGCAGGTTTACACCTCTTGCAGGGGCAAGGAAAGGTGCCAGAAGGTGGGTTGGTTGGGGGTGTGAACCTAATGAGGGAGTCGTGGAGGGAATGGTCTCTGCGGAAGGCTGAAAGGAGTGAAGAGGGAAATTTCTCTCTGGTGGTGGGGTCTGACTGTAGGTGGCGGAAATGGCTGAGGATGATGCATTGTATAGGAGGTTGGTAGGGTGGAAGATGAGGACCAGGGAGGGTTAAGTCCTTGTTGCAGTTGGAGGGGTGGTGGAAGAGATGCAATGGAGGGCATTATTGACCACACAGGAGGGGAAATTGCAGTTCTTGAAGTAGGAGACCATCAGCGATGTTCTGGAGTGGAATTGATCCTCCTGGGAGCAGCTGTGGCTGAGATAGAGGAATTGAGATAGCGCTTTTGGAGATGGGGGTGGGGGGGAGGTGGAATGTGATGGGAGGTGGTGTAGTCCAGATACTCTTTTGGTCTGAAAGGTGTGGGGAGGGTATGGTCCCCAGATGTGCCTGCCTTTTCATCAGGTACATAAAATAGTCCATTTTCTGTAGTTACACCCAGCACCATTCCCTATCTTTTCCTCCGCTACATCGATGACTGTATCGACGTCACCTTGTGCTCCCATGAGAAGGTTGAACAGTTCATCAACTTCCCTAACACTTCAAACCTGACCTCAAGTTCACCTGCAATAAAGACAGGGAGCCTGAAGCGTGGAGAGATAAGCTAGAGGAGGGTGGGGGTGGGGAGGAAGTAGCATAGAGTAGAATGGGTGAGTGGGGGAGGGGAGGAGAGGGTGGAGTGGATAGGTGGAAAAGGAGATAGGCTGGTAGGACAAGTCCGGACAAGTCACGGGGACAGTGCTGAGCTGGAAGTTTAGAACTAGGGTGAGGTGGGGGAAGGGGAAATGAGGGAACTGTTGAAGTCCACATTGATGCCCTGGGGTTGAAGTGTTCTGAGGCAGAAGATGAGGCATTCTTCCTCCAGATGTCTGGTGTTGAGGGAGCGGCAGTGAAGGAGGCCCATGTCCTTGGCAGAGTGGGAGGGGGAGTTGAAATGTTGGGCCACGGGTCGGTGTGGTTGATTGGTGCGGGTGTCCCGGAGATGTTCCCTAAAGCGCTCTGCTAAGAGGCGCCCAGTCTCCCCAATGTAGAGGAGACTGCATCGGGAGCAACGGATACAATAAATGATATTAGAGGATGTGCAAGTAAAACTTTGATGGATGTGGAAGGCTCCTTTAAGGCCTTGGATAGAGGTGAGGGAAGAGGTGTGGGCGCAGGTTTTACAGTTTCTGCGGTGGCAGGGGAAAGTGCCAGGATGGGAGGGTGGGTTGTGGGGGGCGGTGTGGACCTGGCCAGGTAGTCGCGGAGGGAATGGTCTTTGCGGGAGGTGGAAAGGGATGGGAAGGGAAATATATCCCTGGTGGTGGGGTCTGTTTGGAGGTGGCGGAAATGTCGGCGGATGATTTGGTTTATGCGAAGGTTGGTAGGGTGGAAGGTGAGCACCAGTGGCGTTCTGTCCTTGTTACGGTTGGAGAGGTGGGGTCTGAGGGCAGAGGTGCGGGATGTAGACGAGATGCGTTGGAGGGCATCTTTAACCACGTGGGAAGGGAAATTGCAGTCTCTAAAGAAGGAGGCCATCTGGTGTGTTGATTTTGAAGCTCCTTGGATGCTGCCTGAACTGCTGTGCTCTTCCAGCACCACTAATCCAGAATCTGGTTTCCAGCATCTGCAGTCATTGTTTTTACCTCAAGTTCACCTGGACCATCTTGAAAATCTCCATCCCCTTTCTGGACCTCTCCATGTCCATTTCAGGCAACCGACACAACACGGATATCTATTTCAAACACACCAACTCCCACAGCTACCTGAACTACACCTCCTCCCAGTTCCCTCCTGTAAAAGCACTATCCCTTATTCCCAATTCCTTCACCTCTACCGCATCTGTTCCCAGGAGGATCAATTTCACTCTAGAATATCCCAGAAGGCTTCCTACTTCAAAGACTGCAATTTCCCCTCCCACATGGTCAACATTGCCCTCAAGTGCATCTCGACTTCCTGCAGCTCCACTCTTGAACCCAACCCCTCCACCCACCACAAGGACAGAAACCCCCAGTACTCACTTTCCACCTTACCAACCCCTGGATACAAAGCATCATCCTCCACCATTTCAGCCACCTACAATCAGCCCCACCACCAGGGATATAGTTCTCTCCCCACCCCTTTCAACATTCTGCAGAGACCATTTCCTGTGCAAATCCCTCATTTGGTCACGCTCCCCACCAATCCACCCTCCACTTCAGGATGCAGCCCTTGCCACTTCAAGAGGTGTAAAACCTGCACCCACACCTCCATCCTCACCTCCATTCCAGGCCCCAAAGGAGCCTTCTACATCTGGCAGAGATTTTCCTGCACATCCAAACACATCATCTACTGCATCAGTTGCTCTTGATATGGACTCCTCTACTTTGGGGAGACAGGATTCCAACTTGCAGAATATTTCAGAGAACATCTCTGGGACACATGCACTAAATAACCCCACTGCCCTGTGGCGGACCATTTCAACAGCCCCTCCCACTCCACCAAGGACATGCAAGTCCGGGGCCTCCTCCATCATCAAATCCTAGCCACCCAATGACTGGAGCAAGAACACCTCATCTTCTGCCATGGGCCTCTCCAACCACACAGAATCAATGTCTGATTAACTGGTTTCTTAATTTCCCCTCCCCTCCCCTCACCTTACCCCAGATCCAACCCTCCAACTTGGCATACCCTCTTGTGTTGTCCTACCTGTCCAGCTTCCTTCCCACATATCCGCTCCACTCTCTGCTCCAACCTATCACCATCACCCCCACCTTCATCCACATATCGCATTCCTAACTACCTTACCCCAGCCCCAATCCCCTCCAATTTATCTCTCAGCCCCCTTGACCCATTTGGCTGCCCCACATTCCTGATGAAGGGCTTATGCTCGAAGCGTTGACTCTCCTGCTCCTCGGATGCTACCTGACCGGCTGTGCTATTTTAGCGCGACACTTTTTGGCCTTCAAATAGTTCCTAACTGGGGGCTATCAGAGGCTTAGATGGGTGAGAGGATTAGGTATTAAGGAAATGATCCATTAAATATACCTTGTTTTTGCCTCCTAATGCTTTGAGCACCATCAAACCGTGAACAACATGTAGCGAGCACAGCATAAAAAGTGATCTTCTCGTCATTATATCCCCTATGGAGTAGATCTTGATCTGCAATCCTATGGACTCAGAAACAACCAGTATGAGATGCCTGTGTGGTGCCCTGCAATAGGAAGAACTCAGTTATGTTTTGCCTGTCTGCTCTTAATGAGCTGATTGGTGTCCAGATGCAAGAGCAGGAAAATCTGGCTTGAAACACTTCATAATTTTTTTTTCCCTATTTGCCTTTCTTATATCTCAGATCTATATGTTGAAGAACATACAAACAGAACATCTATTCCTCCCCTAATTGAGTGAACAATGATAGGGAGTGGTACAGGAGAAGGCAAATATTATAGTTAGAGATACATAAAGCCCTGCTGATTATTGTTGAATAGAAATGGCATTGGTTTGTCGCAGAGGTGTGAAGTGAAACTGCATTACCAATTCCTTGAATTCTAGCTAGTTATACTTCATTCCCCATACAAAGAATAAGCATGTATAATGAGGACAAAACTAATTTGGGACGTTATATTTATGAGGAGACACTTATGATATGGGACTCTTTACACTGCAACAGAAGGAGGTGATTTAATAAATGTTCTTAGAATTCTGAGTTTTTTTTAATGGGGTCAACAGGGAAAGCCAATTTCCTCTGTTTGCCGAGCCAGTGATGAAAGATCCACAATTTAAAATGATTACTCAGAAAGTAAGGAAGGAATTTTGGAGAAATTGCTTCTTGCTGAATATTGGAGTTTTGCGTGATTTGCCACAAGGAGTGTTTCAGGCAAAGACAATTGCACTGTAAAGGGGAAAAAAACCAAATAAATATTAAACAAAAGAAGATTAGAGAATGCACAGAAAAGGTAAACACATAGTTGGCATAGCTATAGTATCGTTAACCCACAATCCAAAGGCCAAGACTAAAGTTCTGGGGGGTATGATCATGGCAGCTGTTGGGATCAATTAAGAAAAAAAATTAAGCTGGGGTTATAGCCTCAGTTAAAAAGCCATTTGAATTAACCTAAAGGGAAGGAAATCTATTTTTCTGGTCCACGAGTGCCTCTAGGTACACAGCAATGTAACTAATTCTTAGCTACACTCAGAAGTGGTAAGGGCAATGAAAGATAGGCAGTAAATGATGCAGTCTTTACCAGTGATGTCTGGTGTATAAGGCAATGAATCTGAAGGAATCAATGTTTATGCTACATTGATTTCACCTATTATGAAGATATGGGTGTAATGTATCTTTAAGAGAGCTAAAAGCTAGCAGAACTACCTGACACAGCACAAGTGTTCTGAACAAGATATAATGTAACATTTGGTCAAAATACTTGATTAGCTGGTTGCCTGGAGATGACAAAATAAATTTGAATTAGGCCAATCTGTTTAAATTATGCCCCAAAAATATCAAACACTAATCAAGTTTGAATTTAGTATATTGACAATCTTACAAGTCAATGACACAATCCGATGCTTTGGGGGATGTAAGACAGGAGAAAATTGAACAGTTGGGAGGAGAACTGCTAAGTCACCAGCATCTACATACTGTCCAGAGAATAGCTCTCTTAAAGTTACCTATATACCTATATCGATCAGTAACCTGTGAAACAGAAATCCCTAAGAAGAAGAAAAGAAGACCAAGGAAGATTTAAGAGAAGATTCGACATCTGGCTGGTTTTGAAAATTTGAACTTTTGGTAAACATTAATCGGGGGTTTTATCAGACCAGTATTATAGAAGGGGAAGCTAAAAGGTAGGTTAGAGGAAAGAGTTGTAAATAGTAGTTGGTTGATTATTCTCTGTTATACTTTAAGAAATACAGTTGTTAATTTTTACTTTAAATAGTTCTTGGTCTCTCAAATGTTTACACATTACTGCACAGGATAAATCTTTTTAGTGTTGCTGGTTGAAATTAAGCAGGAGTGTTTATCCTGTGTTGTCACAGTTTGGGGACTTGTTGCTGGGATTCGAACAGTTTTGGCGCTTTTGTCCGTGATGTGAATAGCTTAGGGTTTGGATTCGGGGGCTTGTCATCAAGATTTGAACTGGTTTATTTAGATTTGAATAGATTTGAGGGTATGAAATCAAGATTCAAACACTTGCAGGTTAGTGTCCTAGATCTTTGAATAAAACATTAGGGAGACAGTTTGTTTAATTTCAGTGACTTATGGTTAATTAAATTAAAAGTGAGAGAAATGGCTCTTAAAATTGCTAAAGAGGTTCTGGGATTTTAAGATGATTCTCAAATTTGCCAAGGAAGTTTAGAAGAAAAGAAAAAGGCTATACTTTTAGAATTAGCAAAGAAATTAGGTTTGGGTTTAACCAAGGACAACAGTAAAGTTGAAATTTTAAGGGAATTACTCAAAACTTAGGTGTGTGAGAGATACAGACAAGTGCAATAGCAGTAGACAAACTTAAATTACAGCTGAAAAATGTGTTGCTGGAAAAGCGCAGCAGGTCAGGCAGCATCCAAGGAGCAGGAGAATCAATGTTTCGGGCATAAGCTCTTCTTCAGGAACCGAAATGTCGATTCTCCTGCTCCTTGGATTCTGCCTGACCTGCTGCACTTTTCCAGCAACACAGTTTTCAGCTCTGATCTCCAGCATCTGCAGTCCTCACTTTCTCCAAACTTAAATTACAATTGAGGAAAATGGAGTTAGAAGACAAACAAAGAGAGGGAGACAGAAACAGAAAGAGAGAAGGAAGAGAGGGAGAGAGAGGAAAGAGAGAGAGAGAAGGTTCTTAGCTGAGCAAAAAGAGAGAGAATTTGAACTTGAGAAGTTGTGACTTAGTCAGCCAGGTCAAGTTAACAGGATGGACATTAAAAGAGAAGGTAATGATAAAAATATAAATATGTCAAAACTCTGCCACATTTTGATGAGAAAGATATTGAAGCCTTCGTTAGTTCATTTGAAAAAAGGCAGATGGAGTGGTCTGAGGATTTATGGGTAATGCTAGTTCAGACTAAACTGGTAGGCAGTGCTAGTGAGGTATTTGTCGCGCTGTCAGATAAGGAGTCAAGAGATTATGAAAAGGTTAAACAGGCTATTTTAAGTACTTATGAATTGGTACCAGAAGCATATAGACAGCAGTTCAGAAACACAAATAAAGAACCAGGATAGACTTGTGTTGAGTTCAAAAGAATTAAACATAGTCATTTTTATAAATGGGTATGTGCTTTAAAAATAGATAAGACCTTTGAGGCTCTAGAAGAGATTATTCTGCTGGAAGAGTTTAAAATCTCACTTCCATAGATAGTAAGAATTCACGTGGAGAAACGGAAAGTTCAGGAAGTGAGAAGAGCAGCAGAATTAGCAAATGAATACATCTTGGTGCATAAGACAAGCTTCCAACCAGAATTTTATACTGAGAGGGATAGAAGTTTGGAGAAGGGGAGATCCTACACTACAAAACCAAGAATAGAGTACACTGGTAAGAATTTACCACAGGATTAAAGAAGAAGCCCAAAAGGGTGGAAAGGACGTGAACGGCCTCAGGTGTTTTCACTGTGGTAAAGTCACCATGCTGGTCATTAAAGAAAGGCACTGTGAGAAAAGATGTGGTAAAAGAAGCTAAGCTAGTGGCATTAGTTGGGGAAACCCCAAGAAGAGCCAAGGGACTGCAGGAACATGCACAGCCTTGGCAAGGGCTGGGTATGGAGTTAGTACTTGATCTCTACAAAAAATTTGCCTCTGTGGGTAAACTTTACTCAGAAAGAACAGGGTGAGAAGGACACAAAGTTCAACCTTTGAAAGTTCTTGCCTAATATTGTCAAAATTAGCCTTCCTCCAATTTTGAACTTCAACTTTTAGGTCTGGTCTATCCTTTTCCATCACTATTTTAAAACTAATTGAATTATGGTCGTTGACCCCAAAGTGCTCCCCCACTGACACCTCAGTCACTTGCCCTGCCTTATTTCTCAAGAGTAGGTTAAGTTTCTCTAGTAGGTACATCCATATACTGAATCAAAACATTTTCATGTACACACTTAACAAACTCCTCTCCATCTAACCCCTTAATACTATGGCATTCCCAGTCTATGTTTGGAAAATTAAAATCCCCTACCATAATCACCCTATTATTCTTACAGATAACTGAAACCTTTTTACAAATTTGTTTCTCAATTTCCTGCTGACTATTAGAGGGTCTATAATACAACACCAATAATGATTACACCCTTCCGTCATGTTACATTATGATTGACAGCAGACCAAGGGGATGATAATTGGTTGGATTGGATTTGTCCTGTTTCTTAAAAATAGAAAGTCTAAGGCCCTTTTCACAATGTTGGCTAGATGCCAGTTGTAACTCTATTGGAATAGCTTGTTTAGCGATGCAACCAGTTTTGGGGTATCAGTCTTCAACTGTACAGCCAGTATGTAGTTGGCATCCATAACTTTATTGCATATAATTTCTTGCAATTCCATAAATCAAATCAGCTGAACACTATTTGGCACCAATAACAAAGGGTACTTCAGAATGAGACCAAGATGAATCTTCCACTCAGCGCTTCTGGCTGAAGAGCTTCGAAAATTTTTAGATTTGTCACCAGCACTTGTCTGGGTTTCTCAGCCTCCTTCAATTGTTAGTTGTCTAATTGTCCACTGCCACTCCCAACTAGGTGAATTAAGTTTGTGGACTCCAGAGCTTTGAGCTGATTGGTCGTAGGATTGTTTCATCTATGGTAGACTGTATCCACTTTTTAATGTGCATGTAGTTTTGTGTTACGGTTTCAGGAGGTTTGAACCTCAGTTTCTGAGTTAATTGATGCTGTTCTTCACAGTGCTAGTTCCACAACAAACTTCTATCGTCTTCATTGAACATGGGTGCACTGTTTAGCTTGTTAGAGTGAGCAGTATCATAGGCCATTATGTTACAGATTGTGGTTGAACACCAATTTTAATGGCCTTGGTAATCATGGAGGTTCAGGTTTAATTATTATCAGTTACTTTTCATCTATATCTATTCCCACCTACCATTAATACTTCCTTTGTCCTTTTCTCTGAGATATATTTATCATCTGTTCTATTAGCATACTCTACCCCTGTTTTCCACAGCAAATAACCCATCACTTTTCTAGCTCCCATCAGTTCCGAAGAAGAGTCTTATTAGAGTAAAATGCTAACTCTGTTTCTTTCTCCACAGATGCTGCTGGCTTCCAGAGTTTCTCCAGCACTTCCTTAATTTTGTTGTTTTTTTCTGTTCAGTATCTATCCTACACAGCAGAATGGTATGTGAAGGTTAACATATGTCTCCACGTCAACTTTTTAATGGTGACTCTCAGAGTTGTATTGGGGAAGGTGGCATGCTGGGTGAAATTACATTCTTCTGTCTTTTGAATTCAAGTATGTAGTGTATTAATGAAAAGAAACTTAACGTTCAAATCTCTGAATCATTGAGCCTCAGCTATTACCAATGTAATTGTGTTGCTTATGCAAATTTTACCCACAACTGCCAGTAAAGAGTGAATCACTTCCAACTACGATGTATTTAACTTTTTTGGAAAAGTCCCTTTTTTTAAGCAATATTCAATAGAAATCTTTCTGCTGAAAAAAAGATGCATTTATCAAAGCTTTACATCTTGTATTCTTCAGGACAATTCACAAATAACTCTGTGCACAGATACTGAAGTAGGTACATCAAAGCCATCATGCAAACTAAAGGCTTCCCTAATTGGATAATTTCTTACTGTATATTCATGTAACTGCATGAGTGAAACTAAAGTTGCAATATGACTCGTCATCCTCAAAAATTCCTAGTCTAGGTTACCCAGGAAGAGTAAAGTATGTCAAAACAGCTAAAATGACCTATTTCCTGAATGGTGTTCACCACTAACAGGATTCTGCTGTCGAGCCGAAAAGACATCCTTCCTATTACACAAATGATTGACGTGGAATTTGAAATTCAGTTTTGGTGTGATGCCAGGTACATTGCATGTACATCACAAATACTGGTGGATTGCATCAAATAGAATATCCCTTGGGCTTTTCAAAAGGTAGTGAAGGTAGTGACCTGGATACAGTAAGGACTGCAGATGCACATGGGAAGATGGAAAAGCACAGTGTGCCAAATAGCATCCAAGGAGCAGGAAAGTCAACGTTTTGAGCCGTTTCCCTTACCTGCATGAACCTATCACCATCCCACCTACCTTTTCTCCAGCTCCACCCCCCTCCATCTTTTTATTTCTGGGTTTCCCTCCCCCTCCCTAGTCCTGACAAAAGCTTTCAGCCCAAAACATTGACTTACCTGCTCCTTGGATACTGTCTGGCCTGCTATGCTTTTCCAGCTTCCCATCTACTGAATCGAAGATGCCTTGGGGTTGAAGTGTTCCGAGGCGGAAGATGAGGGTTGATTGGTGCGGGTGTCTTGGAGATGTTCCCTAAAGCGCTCTGCGAGAAGTCATCCAGTCTCCCCAATGTAAAGGAGACCGCATCGGGAGCAACGAATACAATAAATGACATTGGTGGATGCGCAGATGAAACTTTGATGGATGTGAAAGGCTCCTTAAGGGCCTTGGATGGGGTCCATTTGTAGGTGGCTGAAATGTCAACGGATGATTGCAGTGCGTTTGCAAAAAATGTCAGTGTTAAGTCAGTTGTCATTGATGGAGATGGAGACGTCCACGAAGAGGAGGGATGTGTCAGAGATGGTTCAGGTGAATTTAAGGTCGGGGTGGAATGTGTTGGTGAAGTTGATGAACTGCTCAACCTCCTCGCATGAGGTGGTCCGTTGCAGTCATCAACGTTGCGGAGGAAGAGGTGGGGAATGGTGTCTACAGAAGATGGACTGTTCTATGTAGCCAACAAAGAGCATGGTTTAGCTGGGGCTCATGTGGGTGCCCATGGCTACCCCTTTCATCTGGAGGAAGTGGGCCCCAGTTATGCCATCAATGATGATCAATTTAACACTGACATTTTTACAAACCCACCGACTCCCACAGCTACCTGGATTACATCTCTTCTCACCCTTCCTTCTCCAAAAATGCCATCCCGTATTCCCATTTCTTCCACCTCCACTGGATCTGCTCCCAGGAGGACCAGTTCCACCACAGAACACGCCAGATGGCTTCCTTCTTTAAAGACCATAATTTCCCTTTCCACGTGGTTGAAGATGCCCTACAACGCATCACATCCACGTCCCGCACCTTCACCCTCAAACCTCATCCCTCCAACCGCAACAAGGACAGAACCCCTGGTCCTTACCTTCCACTCTGCCAACCTCCGCATAAACCGCATCATCTGCCGACACTTCTGCCACCTACAAATGAACCCTATCACCAGGGATATATTTCACTCTCCACCGCTATCCCCTTTCCACAAAGACCATTCCCTCTGTGACTACTTGGTCAGGTCCATGCCACCCACAACCCACCGTCCCCTCCTGGCACCTTCCCCTGCCACTGCAGGAATTGCAAAACCTGCGCCCACACCTCCGTCCTCACCTCCACCCAAGGCCTTTAAGCAGCCTTCCACATACATCCAAGTTTCACCTGCACATCCAGCAATGTCATTTATTGTATCCATTGCTCCCGGTGGTCTCCTTTACATTGGGGAGACCGGACACCTTCTCGCAGAGCACTTTAGGGAACATCTCTGAGAGACCTGCACCAAGCAAACCCACCATCTCGTGGCCCAACATTTCAACTCTCCTCCCACTCTGCCGAGGACATGCAGGTTGTGGGCCTCCTCCACCGCCACTCCCTCACCACCCGACACCTGGAGGAAGAACGCCTCATCTTCCGCCTCGGAACACTTCAACCCCAGGACACCAAGTGGACTTCACCAGTTTCCTCGTTTCCCCTTCCCCCACCTTACCCCAGTTCCAACCTGCCAGCTCAGCAACATCCTCATGATCTGTCCTACCTGCCGATCTTCCTTCCCACCTATCTGCTCCACCCTCCTCTCCGAACTATCACCTTCATCCCCATCTCCATCGCCTCTTAGCTACCTTCTCCCCAGCCCCACGCCCCTTCCATTTATCTCACCACCCCAGAGGCTCCTTGCCTTCAATCCTGATGAAGGGCTCCTGCCTGAAACATCGATTTTACTGCTCCTTGGATGCTGGCTGACCTACTGTGCTTTTCCAGCACCACTCTAATCTTGACACAGATAATCAAACCCAATCTAGTCCCACCTGCCAGCTCTTGGCCCATATCCCTCCAAACCCGTCCTATTCATATATCCATCCAGATGCCTTTTAAATGTTGGAATTGTACCAGCCTCCACCACTTCCTCTGGCAGCTCATTCCATACACGTACCAGCCTCTGTGTGAAACCATTGCCCCTTAGGTCTCTTTTATATCTTTCTCCTCTCCCTCTAAACCTATGCCCTCTAGTTCTGGACTCCCCCACCCTGGGAAGAGATTTTGCTTATTTATCCTATCCATGCCCCTCATGATTTTATAAACTTCTATAAAGTCACCCCTCAGCCTCTGATGCTCCAGGGAAAACAGCCCCAGCCTATTCAACCTCTTTCTGTATCTCAAATCCTCCAACCCTGACAACATCCTTGTAAATCTTTTCTGAACCCTTTCGAGTTTCACAACATCCTTCTGATAAGAAGGAGACCAGAATTGCACGCAATATTCCAAAAGTGGCCTAACAAATATCCTGTACAGCCGCAACGTGACCTCCCAACTCCTGTACTCAATAGTCTGACTAATAAAGGAAACCAAACACCTTCTTGTTGAAAACAGTCTCAGGTCACTGATATTCTTTTAGGGAAGGAAATTTGTCATACTAACCTGGTCTGGCCCACGTGTCACTACAATGATATGGTTGATTCTTACCCTTCGAGCAATTAGGGACAGGCAATAAATGCTGGGCTGGCTAGTGATGCCAACACTCTACCAATGTGTAATAAATTGAAGCACTTTTAGTTTAAGAAAAGCAAGAATATTTTTCTGATAAAAGAAAGTCTTATTTAGTGGATTGTTGGAATAATAAAAATGATCAGTATTTCCCATTTCATGTTGAATTTGCCAATCTCCACTGTGATTTTCATCACAGATAGCAACACTGAAGTAAAGAGAAGCAAAGGTGGTGCCAACAGGGGAGATTGAAATGCCAAATTTACAATTAAAGACAGACTGCCTTAAGTAGTGTCTCCAATGACAGCAGCCATATGTTAAAAGCTGAATATTTTAGAACTTAGATCTCTGGAGCTCTTGTGAATTTAGTTGATTCCCTCCTTAGAAAAGTGATGTGTGCCCTTGACTGGGTCCATTGCTACACTATTGACTAATTCAATTAAAGTTTGAGTCATGAAGTGAGTATAATTGAGACAGTACAGCTGTGATGAAGGCTATGTGCCAAAGCCAAGTTACATTCTAAGTTATCAATAAAAGCTACAAAAATTGATGGATTTACCTTAAGAACCTTCACACTTACTTCTCTGAAGATGTGCACAATAAGCTAACATTCAACTCCAAGGTCCATGCAAATACATTCTAAGGGATTTTTCTGTCACCTATTTAAATTATTAACTAAAGAACGAGCATAGTACTTAAAATATTGCTGTGCCTAAATGCTGTGAAACAGATTGGTAAAATGTGGTTCTTATTAATGTTTCCTTACCACAAGTTTCAAATATTCATATATTATCAACAACTACCTCATAGAATTTCTGAATCACATTCAACCTGCCCTCTCAGTAGGTGCAGTTTACTTATTGTCACTTCCTTATATTACAACAGTGGCTACATTTAGAAAATAAAACATGGCAGTCAGTTAGTGCCATTGGCTGGACAGCTACTTTGCAATGAGGTAAAAACAATGACTGCAGATGCTGGAAACCAGATTCTGGATTAGTGGTGCTGGAAGAGCACAGCAGTTCAGGCAACATACTTGGATGCTGCCTGAACTGTGCTCTTCCAGCACCACTAATCCAGAAGCTACTTTGCAATGTAGAGTAATGCTAACAGTGTGAGTTCAATTCCTGTACTGACTGACATCACTATGAAGGCTCCACCTTCTTGATCTTGCCCCTTGCCTGAAATATGGTGACTCTCAGGTTAAACCATCACCAGTTGTCTCTCTCTAACGAGACCATGGAACTATGGTAACTCTCATTTAATTGGATATAATTTGGGACAACCCAAGTTGCCTGAATAAGTCTAACTGCTTTCTTGCTTCTCTTTCAGGTAAGGTTCAAAGGCACAACTGAAGAATCCCCTGCAATTATTTTGAATTGGTTACAGAACAGCATTGATGTTTCTGGGTGGAGTTTGACAGCTCCATCATTTTCATCCAAAGAATATTCGACAACACGTGGGAGTTAATTATAAGGCAAGAGGCAATATGGAATAAGGGAAACAACAGCATGGCAGAAATGATCAAGAAAAGTCTGTTGTGGTTAAGGGAATATTCCAACAGGCTGCAAACAGGCACCGTAATTTTGTTCAAATGTATTCCCTATTGCTTTTTGTTTAAACTTTTATCCTTTCTTTTGCCATTTTTACCCCGTGACACATGGTCTTCAGGAGTCACAATTGACAGGAGGGATAATTTCATATGTTAACCAGGATTCTAAGACATAATTAGGACCACAACGGTATTTTTACAGAAACAAATTTGAAGTTTGCTTTTCAGCCAGGCTATGAGCAAAATCCTGGAGGGATTATCTGAAGATTGAATAGACTGAAGGATTCAAAATGGCCATGAGTTGAATACATTCAGATCTGTTGGATCTGAGTGTGATTGAGCACTTTGGATTGTGAATGATCTGGCAGACAACAAATTCTGGATTTCTGATGCTCTGCTCTCCATTTTAGCATATCCCTGGTTATTATAAATAGAGTCATAGAGATGTACAGCAAGGAAACAGACCCTTCAGTGCAACCCGTCCATGCCGACCAGATATCCCAACCCAATCTAGTCCCATCTGCCAACACCCAGCCCATATCCCTCCAAACCTTCCTATTCATATCCCCAACCAAATGCTTCTTTCATGTGGCAATTGTACCAGCCTCCACCACTTCCTCTGGCAGCTCATTCCATACACGTACCACTCTCTGTGTGAAAACATTGCCCCATAAGTCTCTTTTATATCTTTCCCCTCTCACCCTAAACCTATGCCCTCTAGTTCTGGACTCCCCAACCCCAGACTTTGCCTATTTACCCTATCCATGCCCCTCATAATTTTGTAAACCTCTATAAGGTCACCCTTCAGCCTCCGTGCTCCAGGGAAAACAGCCACAGCCTGTTCAGCCTCTTCCTATAGTTCAAATCCTCCAAACCTGGCAACATCCTTGTAAATCTTTTCTGAATCCTTTCAAGTTTCACAACATCTTTCTGATAGGAAGGAGACGAGAATTGCATGCAATATTCCAACAGTGGCCGAATCAATGTCCTGTACAGCCACAACATAACCTCCCAACTCCTGTACTCAATACTCTGACCAATAAAGGAAAGCATACCAAATGCTTCTTCACTATCCTATCTACCTGCGACTCCACTTTCAAGAAGCTGTGAACCTGCACTCCAAGGTCTCTTTGTTCAGCAACATTCCCTAGGACCTTACCATTAAGTGTATAAGTCCTGCGAAGATTTGCTTTCCCAAAATGCAGCACCTCGCATTTATCTAAATTAAACTCCATCTGCCACTTCTCAGCCCATTGACCCATCTGGTCCAGATCCTGTTGTAATCTGAGGTAACCCTCTTTGCTGTCCACTACACCTCCAATTTTGGTGTCATCTTCAAACTTACTAACTGTACCTCTTAAGCTCGCATCCAAATCATTGATGTAAATGACAAAAACTGGAGGACCCAGCACCGATCCTAATTTTCATGAAGCAGTAGAACAGTGAGTGGTCTTCCAGCTTCACTGTTCTGGGTGAACTGGGGTGAAGCAGAACCCAACAGTGATATACAGGACATCTCAAAGACAGGGAATGAGGAGATTTGCTTGCAGAAGTTATTACTTACCCAAGAGGCTTGCAGACAAGGATCAATTGATTCTAGGTGTTCAGAAGCAGATCCAGAGGAGATTGTAATTGTCCAAGCAGTAGTTGCTGATTTTAAATAAAATTTGCTAACTGCTCGTTTAGTTGGTTATTCTATGAAAGTAATTGTGGTAGCCTTCCTCTAACTTAAACTTTGACTCATCATCATCTACTGTTTTATAAAAGTCAGCCATCAGAGACATGCTAAAATGGAGGACAGACCATCAGTAGCTGGCTGCTATCACAACCATTGCAAGTACATTGTATTCCTTCATCCAGAAGCAGACAGAACCAATCGACACCCACGCTCATGCTGTCGATGGTAGCAGTCAAAATAGGAATTTAATGAATCGTTTACTTTTTCTGCGTGAGAGGTGCAATTGACTGCATACTTTACCACTGGGGTAACTCAGGATTGACCAGGAGTTTTCATGAAGCAAAATAAAGGGCTTCTCTGTATAGCCTCCCCATAGAATTCTGCAAGCACTTTCAGACTGGGGAGTGGGAATTAGGATACTAAAGATGATAGAACTTCAAGAGTACAAAGGTGATCAAAAGCCAATTGCTGTATGAAACTCGTCAATGTACAACTTGAATATGACTGCATAAAACCCAGCATGAAGTCTGTGTCTGGTTCTGAGATAACAGCTGTGAGTTACTTACCTTACAACAGACAAGCATATTGCGGATTCTCCCATCAGGTAGAGATGGCCACCTGGGGTGTGAGGGAACAGGTAACCTCCTTGAACCATGACATCTGACATCCTTTCATACGGTCATTGTGCTTGATCTGATTGGGAATAATAACATCTCGAGGAGAGTGAATGAGCTCAGCACAAGAATTCTAAAGCAACTTATTGGATACATTAATAGGGCTGGGCCTTTTTACAACACAATAGTCTCATCGATAGTAGTACTGCATTTCTCTGTATTTGACAAATTTCCATCCAGTGAGATTAACTTTACAGCAGGCAGGTGGGAAAGTTGTTTAGCAATGAGCAGCTGTGTCAAGGTAAGGCAAAAGCAAGAAAAAAATCGCCAAATCAACAGCTTGTTTCTGACCCCTCAGTCCAAAGATTTTTCAAAAACAAAAATGACTGACATTTCTATGGCCATTCCGAACTGTTAGGTTACATTGCTGAGACCAGCACAGGGATGAACCTCACCACACAAAGTTAAGATAACGCCGTGGTCTGATCAATGTCATTAGGGTTTAGATCAGAGTGGTGCTCGAAAAGCCCAGCAGGTCAGGCAGGAGCAGGAAAATCGATGTTTTGGGCAAAAGCCCTTCACCTGGAATAGAGGCAGGAAGCCTCCAGGGTGGGAGATAAATGGGGGGATGGGGGGGAGGTGAGGCTGGGGAGAAGGTAGCAAAGAGTACAATAGATGAATGGGGGTGGGGATGGAGGTGATAAGTCAGAGAGGAGGGTGGGGGAATGTAGCAAAGAGTATAATAGATGAATGGGAGTGGGAATGGAGGTGATGGGTCAGAGGGGAGGGTGAAGGAATGTAGTAAAGAGTACAATAGGTGAATGGGGGGTGGGGATGGAGGTGATGGGTCAGAGGGGAGGGTGAAGGAATGTAGTAAAGAGTACAATAGGTGAATGGGGGGTGGGGATGGAGGTGATAGGTCAGAGGGGAGGGTGGAACGGATAGGTGGGAAAGGAGATTGGCAGGTAGGACAGGTCATGAGGACAGTGCTGAGCTGGAAAGTTGGAATGCCTCAATGTCATTTGGCCTTGACTGTTGAATGACAAAGGCTGCAGTCAGGGAGGATCATCACATGCTGCCTTAAACAGACCTGTGAAAATTGAAGTGGCCAGCAAATGCAATCCATTCCAAAATGGCTGGATTGTAATGTCTCTATTTTAAGATTATACCCACACCCCTGTGAAACCCATAACTATCAGCACCCTTTCTCTGCCAGCATGCCACCCCTACACTATTGCATATATGCTGCCCCCTCCACACTTCACGTTTGCTCCGATGATGAGTCAACTAGACTCAAAATGTTGCTGTCTCTCCACAGATGCTGTCTCACCCATTGTGATTTCCAGCACTTTTTGTTTTCAGTACAGATTCCAGCACCTCCAATAATTTGCTCCTAATCTCACTTTTTGTTGGGTGTTAGAGTGGGATGGGGGAGGTAGTAATGCGGGGTAACCACATACTTTCCTTTTTAAATCTCAGCAGGTCTTGCATGGAAAACATCAGAAAACCCAATGCGGTTATGTTTCCAGGTGGCAAATCTCTGGTGGGAAATGAATCCTCTTCGAGATGTGTTAGAAATTTAATGAAAGGACTGAGGAAATTCTGGCACTCAGCATTTACACAGTGTCAATTATATCTACAGTTCTTCTGTCCAATTTACAACAATGTATCTGGAGAATGGACAATTCTGCATCCCACCCGCCACACCCCCGCCACACCCCGCCACCCCCCAACTCCAAAACCACTGCCAACAAACTTATCCTTATAAGAGATTTTTGTCAACTCACAAGTTTGGATATGGTGATACTGACTGTTGTTGTTGGAAGATGGATCCACCTCACATCTGATCCCCAGGATGTAATTGATATGTGTAACATGCAAATTAATGGATTGACAGTTTGTGAAGAGACTTTTAGCCTGTATAGTGTATTTGGTGAAGTACGGGTGTAATGGGATCAAAACTTGAATCATTTTGTGAACAAGGTAAATGAGGAATGACATCATTTATTAGTAACATGCCCATTATTGATATTAGAACACTGGTTGCTGGTGCTCACAGAAGTAATAGTTCATAAGGAAGTATGCAGTAGTAATAGTGATTGTGAATCACCAGTTGTGTCAACTGGATGCTGTGGTAGCAGAAAGATAATACAATGGAGGGAGTTAGCACAGTAAAATTTGTTACCCACTAAAACATGTGTGTTAGGGTGCTTGTCAAGTGACACAAGCTATTTTTGTTTTCAGCACGTTGTTCAGACCTGCACAAAGTGTTTAATGATGCCTCCAGGTATGACAAGTTAAATGACCCCATCAAAGCCCTCGTTCATTATGAATAACATAATTATAGTGGTGGAGCTTCTCTTAGTTACTGAGTAATGCTTACCACCATTCCCACTTTATCTGTTCAATATTAAAACATCAACAAGCTGCAGTTATATAACATAGAAACTTAGCATAAATGTGACTATAGCAGAGAATTAACATCGAAAGCAGGTATCCGGAGGAATGATCAATGTCTTTGCCATGGAGAGAAAGTTTAAGCAAGGTCTTAAAGAAATAAAGGATGCTGGAGAGATGGAGGGATGTAGGAATTTAGTTACCACAGTGGGAATATATAACAGCCAAATGCATATTGAAAGAGAAAAGAAATATACTGTATCAGAAATTAGAATAATGGAAATCTGGAGAAGGGGTGTTGATGGCGGGGTTGGGGTGGGGGCGCAAATTGTGAAAGTAGTGTGATTCGGCCGTTCATAATGGTTATGAGGATGTAGTGAAATCATAAACGTTTGAAAGACAAGAACACAAGAATTTAAAACTTTAGCTGCTGAGGTATTGACAATCAGTCTGAGCAAGCAAAACTTGGCATGATACATGCATAGAGTTACATCAACAGACAAACAAGGAGCAGGACTAGGCCATTTAACTCTTTGAACCTCAACTCTATGTTCCTGTACATCCCCAATAATCTTTCATCCCTTGATAATCAGGAATCTCTCTACATCTGCCTTCAAAATATTTAAATATTCTGCATTCAATGCCATTGGAGGAAGGGAATTCCAAAGATTCTCAAACTTCTGAGAGGAAAAAAATGTTTTCTCATTTCCTCATGATTTTTGCATGGAATGTGCAAAATGTAGATCAGGATGTTGACCAATTGAACATTAGAGAAACTAGGTCTAATGTGATTTATGATCTAAAATAAGATGCTATCTTAAGTCTACGTAAAAGATTTCACATCACCATTTAGGAATAATAAAGCACATAAGAGCCTTCAGCTTGTCATGCCTCTACAACCATTTCAGATAAATATTCAATTCCCTTTTCGAAGCCACAATTGAATCTGCTTCTACTAATGCTCGCATGCAGTTCTTTACAGATTCTTACCACTTATATAGTCTCTGGTTCTTTTGTCAATCACCTATAATCACTGCCCTTTGGATCCTGACACCCCAACCAATGGCAAGTGTGTCTATCCATTCTTCACCGACACATCATGATCTTCATTACCTCTATCCTCTCAACCATCTCTTCTCCATGTACTTGGTTTGGTGGGTAATCAGAAGTAGAGGCTGTTCTCTGTTAAACCACAAGCTGGTCCTCTTGCTTTCTGTTCACTCGGACAAATTGGCATTTCGATGGAGATGCCCATCATTGTCAGGGTTAGGCAGCTTTTCAAAAGAGCCTTCTCTCAAATCTCCTTCAGAAGCCACTTGATAAAAGGAGAAAAAGGTAAACTGCACTTGCAAATGTAACCTAAAATTCTTTTCATGTTGCTGGCAGTCCAATTACGTAGATTAGCATTGAAAAGAATAAACTCATTCCCCCCAGGTACCTAATTTACACCAGTAAAATTAAGAAACCAAGGACTCTAAGGCCACTTAGTGGCCCAATGTCGCTGTATTATAACATTTTCCCAAAACGCAAAATTATAACGAAGGTGTTGCCTGCTTGTTGGCAGGAACGTTTGCTCTCTGATGCTGTCCCAATTAGAAATGGGCAACAAATGGAAAATGGAAGGAAATCCAGAGATGGATCTGTACCATCTATGAAGCACAACAGAAACTCAAATTGAATATCCATTGCAGGGATTAAGGGGCCCATGGCAATGCACAGGTTAGAAACCTTTGCTTAAGATATTTACTCTCTTGAGACTTTATTAAGAAAGGCCTAAATGGAATACACGTGCAGGTTTCACACTAGATCCCTGTACCTTCCTCCTGCACATCCTCAATTCATTGGGAGCCCAGTGATACAATTATAGTTGGTAGGTTGACATAACATACATTTCCAGTTAGCTTTTAATAGAAACATTGTAACAACCTACAGTGTTGCCACATCTATTTTTTGCCAAGTTGCAGCTTCAAAAAAGTCTAATTTATCATAAATAATATTTAGAAAACAGGAAGAGGTGCAAAATTATACTTGAGACTAGTTCTATTTTCTACATTCCGTGAATAAGTTCTTGGAAAAAAAAATTGCTAACTGGAACACATTTGGATGTGCACGTGCAGAAATTCAAATGTTACTATATTTTCTCCAATAAGCACACTGGTTCCCTACAGGGATGTTTGAGTGTAAGTGGTGCCCAATGCGGACCAATCTGAAGAAAATTGCACCCAAAGGAAGGTTGCTGTTTTGTGATTTTTTACCACATGATATGCAAAGTGGAAAAATATATTTAGTAATAGGTCACTTTTCTAAAAACAAAGAAGAATAAGGATTTTGCAGACTCAGTTTGCACTGTGCATTTTAAAACAAACCACACCATCATTTTCAAAGTCATTTGGCTGTGCTCTCAAGGGTAAGCTGTTTCCTCTTTATGGAGATGACGATGAGTCTCTTCACACATTTGTTTTTTAAAATAATACGGCTACACTTACTTTGTTTACGTACACTGGAAGCACTTCAATATAAAGCCAAATGGGAATTTAGACTGACAGTGTCATTTGTATGATGGGTGTAAAGTTAAGATTTTTCATTCAAGCTGTATTAATCTAAATGAGTTCTACCCAAGCAGACCTTGGGCAGAATCCAATTCTGATTAATCCATTCTAAAGTCACCAGTGAGGCAACTAGATCAGCACACAACAACCTGTGTAAATCTGTGGGACGAATCAGTTAAGAACACAAATATCTTTGGCAGGGTCAATCTGGAGTTTTGTGTCAATGATTATTTAACATTTTATGAATTCACATCTTATTTACTGGTAGAAACTAGCTGTACATAGTAGGGGATCAAATGTAGTTCTTCAAATGTGTGTTTGAATTTTAACAATTTGTATCATTTGCAAAATGGTAATGCTATTACTCCTAGGCATATATGTAAATGCTATGCTGACTCCAAATCAAGTACTTTTCAACTGCAACTTACTCACAAATGCATGCCTATTGATATTTATTGGGAACAAAGCATAGTTAGTAGTATAACTGAAGTATGTTACACTTGAACTTAAATTTGAATATTATTGGCTTAATAATGGGAAGAATCTCCAGAGAAGAGAGAAGAGGGCTACCTTGGTGATTACTCCAAGTTGGCATTAGCTTGTGAAATATTACAGTCAGTTCATTCTTTGCTCTTGCACTTAGCTTCATTTCCATGCCAAGGTTAGTGCACCATATATGAAAGACCAGTTGTGGGGGACTGTCAATTATCTGACAATTTCTATTATCCACTTTGAGTCATCTCCTGTACTTTGGCGGTGGATGGAAGTTGCACTACATATAAAAGCTTTGATAATCTGGAGTAATTTCACATTAGTATGAGTCGCTTTTGGCAGAAATCACTAATTTTTTTTGATGGAACCACGTGGTATTAAAAAACTGCTGCATAATCTATTTTTGAAAAAAGCAACAGTCAAAGAAATAATCTTATACCAGAAAGAAAATAATCAGAGGAGTACCATCGTCTTTCAGTCATGTGTATCAAAAAACAAAATTAAAATGAACATTTAGAGCTAAAATAATTCAGAAAAACATACGCAAGATATGTTATGAAGGGTATGTGCGGCCTTGCTTTCCCAAGCAAGAAGCGTTTTCCAGATGGTCAGAGAAAACTTTTATTATTTTCTTATATCAGAAAATGCAAAGCATTGCTGTTGGGTAAAGCACCACATAAAAGGTAATTTCCCTATATCAAAATGAAAAACGGAAGTCAGTAAGGTAATGATTTAATTTATCGTTAGGAATAATTACTGCCTAGCTGGAGGCTACTACTGCACTCATTTGAAAGAGAAAGCATTCAGACTGTATTTATCTGTTTAATTGTTCTGAATCATCAACAATTGCCCAATTGTGTATGTAAAGCTGCATTAAAAATGCACTTTATCTTGAAAGGTTTACGTATATTTTATTGTGGTAACATGAAATGTAGATAAATACAGATATAGTGGAATGTTGTGAATACTAAATGCAAGAATGGTTCTGTAGATCTGTAAAGACACTTCTGAATTTCACTAAGCTGAAAGAACATCAGTAAAATTGTAATTCCCTCTTTAAAAAATGGAATCAATTTTTAATAGGTGATGTTGTGGCTGCAGCATTATATATTTATAATGTTCAAGAAATGGACTTTTTTGTAGAGCACAGCACTGACAGCAGCAAAATCTCTGCTGGATTTAATGTCACACACAGTAGTGGGATTGGGAAGCATGGTAGCTAGGCCCACTTTATTAAAAGAGAGGCCCTGCATCAAGACAATCTCCGCTCTACAAGTTGAAAGTCAGAAGGGGCTGATGCAGGAATCCTGGGTGACAATGTCAGATGTTTGTTAGACTCACTAATGAGCCATTTGACACATATTATCCCAAAGATCACTGCAATTTAGTGGAGCCTCAGGGATTTAATATGAGCTGCACGACACTCAGAAAATTGCCCAACTAAGCCCACTGGGTATGTCAGCAGCCTTGGGAATGGTAGCATTGACCGCCTGCTGTGAAGCACTTTGTGCCTGAGTAGATACCCAACATTGAAAGGCTGGGGCGGGGGGGGATGTTTGGGAAATGGTGGCATATAATTGACTGAAAGCTACTTTTCAGCCCCAGCCCCAACCTGCACAGCCTGATGTGTGAGTTGGACCAAAGGGGCCTGTTTCCATGTGATGTGACTCTCCAACTCTATGTGTTCCCCAGCTCGTGAGCCCCCTTGTGGTCATCCCACAGTATTTCTAGGATTCTGCTGAGTGCAGTCTCACCGGCAACCACCACTCCCATTGGTCAATCCCATTGGGGTATGAGAGGCTACAAGGCTGGGATCTTCAATCAAATGGCAGGCCCAAAATTGGCATACCCAGGGCATGCATGATATTCTATTTTGTCAAGCTGCTCTCATGGAGTTGACAGAGGTCTCCATTGAATCTCTGATGGATGATGAGACCTCTACTGGCCCCACACAATCCAGCCCATGTCCGTGAACTTACAGTCTTTATATGCCCTGTTGCTATAAAATCTGGATGATAGTTCAACCCCCTAAGGGATGCCATTTGGCTGATAGCAAGATGAACTAAAATCAATACAAATCCTTCCAGAATCTTATGTGAGGTCTGTCATCACTCAGTGTATATACCTGAAGGTGTTAAGTTACCTGCTTGATAAACAAGCTGTTTTTTGATTGACACTCAGCCCCTCAGGAGAGATGCATTAGCTGCCCGCACCAGTTCGATGTAACTCTCCTGTGTCATAAAATCAGACAAAATCACAAGTACAAAGGCAAGTACTCTTCACTTAGATTTTGAATTGATTGTACTGATCCAAAACTAGTTGCAAAGTGTTTAGGAACATTTATCTCCATGAGTCTGATCCACCTTTCTAGATTGTGGCTGATCATACCTCAAATGTCATTTTCCCACACTATCTAGAAATTCACCTTCTTTCTTAAACCCACACATTGTTTGTGCTTATAATAATAAAAAAACCCTGAAACTTCTATTGGTTAATTTTGTTGAAATACCTGAAAATATTTGTTTCAACAAACCACTCTTCTGTAGGTAAACGCCTCTAATGTAAATATAGCCTCACAAATGTAAAAGGTAAGCAAATTACTTATTTCTTTAATAAACCTTCCTCAATATCTTGAAATTTACAGTTTGATCATTTAATTTTTCATTTTATTTTCATGTTTATTAATTCTGTTCTTCTTTTCTCTCAAAAATTTTAAAAGAGATGGCAAATACATTTTGCTAATTTGATTTTAATTTGCTTTGTGGACTGAGCTGCATTTAGTGATAAATGATAATGTTGACTTTGAAGATGGCCCTGCTTGCTAGCAAACCCCATTATGAGCCTCAAGTTTCAAAGGAATTCCTTCACTTTTATAATTCTGTGGACAGAGAACTGCAATTCACTTTCCATCCCTGGTTTATAAAGGCCTGGCTCAGCTGGAGCAATAGTTGAGATGTTACAGTTGGCTTGGAGGCAGGGGATAAGGGTGTTGAGGGGGAATGTTACTGCTTCTGTTAGGCTTCCTGCTGGAACGTGTCGAGAACAGAACTGTGTTCAGACATGATAACTTCCATTGTTGAGTAACCTATCAATATTCACAGCCTTTTTTAAGAGCAGCTACTTAGATGCTGTGCTGACAGTTGTCTTGGATGGAATGACAAACTCTTAGTGCTTTAAAGAGAAGATGTGAGAAATAGGTCTGAATCTGGTTCCTGCTGCTGAAATATCTATGGAAATGTTGTAGACAATTGCTGTGTTCAATGGCAGGGTTTAACTACTTAAAAGAAATCAACTGCAATGGTTTTGATAATATATTTTACTACTGGATTTCATGCATATTATAGTATGGGGTAATGCTTGAAAACACACCGACCTTTATGAGCACTAATATATGTCCGGTTAAAACCCTTTCTTGTACTTTAGATTTTTTTCCTCAAATTACTGTAGTGTCACAGCCGCGAAGACTATATTTTTCATTTCTTATAAATAGCCACAAGAAATGTATTAATTATCCTCACGGAATTTAATGCACCAAGTGCTTTAACCTTTCAGGTTTTAAACTCCTGCATAACAAGGCATATCCATGGTAGCAAATGTGATTTATGACACGAATGTTTAATTTGTGTTGTTTAAGACATTACTGAGCTATCTGCATACATTTAAATTCACCCGCAACACTTTTTTTTCTGACTCCAGACAGTTATTTAATATTCAAGGATGATTTTGTCCACATACATTTTGGTTTGTGTCACCTCAAATTAAATTATTACTGTTTCCTTCCTTTGTAGCAGGCCTTAGGCTGTTATTTACAAGAATCAATGAAACGGTAATGAAAATCCATTTTTCATACTATCAGCTGTGTCTTACCTTTATTTAGTTAGCTTCATCTAACCAAGCTATATTTTATATACAAATGTCAAAACATGAAGAAATACAGAGGCATGAAAGAGTTAAAATTTAATGGGAAAAAAAATAAGTTTTGCCATTTCATTTAGACAAAGGACTTGTAATTAAGCTTTAGTTTAAGTAAGACCAAACAAATTTGCTAAAATATTACTCATACAAGAAATAAATTTCTGTCCTCAGAACCAATACCTTGATAGGCTATACAGTGATCCTGATTTGGAGTGTGACCTTTGAAAGCTCTCTCCAGCTTGATTAAAGATGTATTAAATTTGTTTAAATAAACCTTGTTGTAATGGCACATCATTTGTAAGAAGCTATTAGGGCCTGGAAATTGTGCTGCTGTATTTGCATTAAAATGTGCCCTGCTAAAATTGAGGATCACATTGAATGAGCTGCTATGCGAGGGTGACACTTTCATAATTTCTCCAGTGACAAAAGCAGATGAAACTTTATGCTGAGCTATATGAGGGAGGAGGGGGAACTGCTTAACAACACCAGAGGTTTATAACTCAGTACTGAGGGAGCATGTTAACAGCTTTGTGTGTTCCTCTGACACCCATCTACTGTACAATATTTATTACATTACTAGAGTTGTTTTTGTGTTACATTTCCCAGTAAAATATACACCAGCATTTATGATCCAAGATCCCAGAAATGCAGTATAGATCTATTCACTTCAAACAGCTACTATGTTTGCAAGATAATCATAAATAAAATAATATAGTGCAAAGTTACTTTCCCCCACCCCCCCATTTTCTGGTAAATTTATTTTCCCATTGAGATTTCCAGTGCTCCCACCTGACACCATGTCTTCTTAATTCAGTTATAACAGCAAGACTGACTGGGTTCCCTCCTGCTTTAAAACTGCTGCCTTTGCTGGCGACTTAATTAATCATTTGGAGAAGCTAACAACTGGTGACCACAATAACAGCACTGGCTTGTGGTGCTTCCTTCTAGTGAACTACAAACATAAAAACATATGAATTAGAAGTAAGAATAGGCCACTTAGACCCTCAAGTCTTTTCTGCCATTCAATAGGATTGTAGATTACCTGATTCCTCTAAGTCCACCATGGTGGCATGGTTTAGCACTGCTGCCTCACAGCATCAGGAACTTCGGATGGCTGATCGTGTGGAGGTTGCACATTCTCCCCTCGTCTGTGTGGATTTCTTCTGGGTGCTCTGCAGATCAAAGATGTGCAGGTTGCGTGGACGAGCCAAGCTAAATTGCTCATCATGTCCAGGGATGGGCAAGCTAGGTGGGTTAGCGATGGGGAATGCAGGATTACAGGGATATGGTAGGGAAGTGGGTCTGGCTGGGATGCTTTTTGGAGGATAGATGTGGACTTGATGGAGTGTTTGTATGATTCTCCCGAGAACCTTTCATCTTCTTTCTTGTCAAGGAAATATTCAAGAACTGAACTTCCACTGCCATTTGAAGAAAAGATTTCAAAAAACTCAAGGCTCCCTGTGAGAGAAAAAAATCTCCTTCACCCTGTTTTGAGTGGCTGACTCTTTATGTTAAAACAACAACTTCTTGCACTTGATTCTTATCCAAGAGGAAATATCCTTTCTGCACCTAACCCATCAGAACCCCTCAGGATCTTGTTTCAATCAAGTTGCTTCTTACTCTTCTGAACTCCAGCAGATACAAGCCTACCCTGTCCAACCTTTCACCTAATGACAGTCTGATGTTTCTAGGTATTAATCGAGTAAAACTGTTCTGAATTTTTTTCAAAACATTTGTATTGTTCCTTTGATAAGGAGACCAATACTATGTATAATACTGCAGGTTTGAGTACCATTGTCCTGTACAGGTGAAACAGAGCTTCCCTCACATTGAATGGTAACATTCTGGTGGCTTTCCTGATTACTTTCTGTACCTGCACAAGAACCTTTTGCAATTCATACTCAAGGACATCCAGATCTCTCTGCAACTCAGAGCTGCCCAGTCTCTTCATTTGGACATTACTTCTTTTTCAAATATGGACAAATTCTTATCTTCCTACATAAAGCTCCATTTGGTAAAGCTTTTTCACTTAACTTACTCATAGGCCTTTGGGGCCTCCATATGTCCTCTTCATGACTTATCCCTATTTTTCTGTCATCAGCTGTACCTTTGAACCCTTCAAGACATTCATGTACATTTTAACAGTTTAGCCTCTAACACTGATTCTTGTGCACACCGCTCGTTATATCTTGCTGATCAGGAAATTATCCATTGATGAATACTATCTGTATCCTGTTTGTTAATCAAGCCTTTATCCATGTCATTATATGATTCCATAAAACCATAAGACATAGGAAGAGAAGTAAACCGTTCAAGCCCATTAAGTCTGCTCTGCCATTCAATGAGAATGTGGCTGATCTGATAATGTTGAACTCAACTTTCCTGTCTTTTCCCCATAACCCTTGATTCCTTTACTGACTTGAAGTCTGCTTGTTACAGCTCTGAATATATTTAATGACCAAATTTTTACAATCCTCTGTGGAAATGAATTTCACAGATTCTCTGAAAGAGAATCTGAAAGAACCCTCTGAAAGAAGAAATTCCTTCTCATCCCTGTCTTAAATGTGTGACCCTTGATTATGGATAATGCACTCCGGTCCTATACTCTCCCATAACTTTTCCATATCTACCCTGTCATGTCCCCTAAGCATCTTATATATTTCAATAAGATGGCGTGATTGTGAATCTTCAGAGTTTCCTGTGACCAAGATGCTCAATTACTAAGTATATTCAAGACTAAAATTAAAGATTTTAGAGCACCAAAAAAAATCCAGGGATTTCAGAATAAGGTGGGAAAGTGAAGTTGATGTAGAAATTCGCCGTGATTTTATTAAATGGTGAACAGACTCAAAGGGCCCTGTAGCATTCTCCAAATGATATTTATTACTTTCTCAGGCCCTAGCATTGACATCTTTATTAAATTAGGGGAAATGGTGGCTAAGTGGTTAGCACTGCTGCCTCATAGCGCCAGAAACCTGGGTTTGATACCATCCTTGGACGACTGTCTGTGTGAAGTTTGCACATTCTCCCCTTGTCTGCATGGATTTCCTTTGGGTGCTCCAGTTTCCTCCCACAGTCTAAAGATGTGCAGGTTAGGTGGATTGGCCATGTTAGATTGCCCATAGTGTCCGGTAATGCGTAGGCTGGATGGGTTAGTCGTGGGAAATGCAGGGTTACAAGGATAGGGTCAGGGTATGGGTATGGGTGGGATGCTCTTTGGAGAGTCAGTGTGGACTTGATGGACTAAATGGCCTGTTTCCTACACTGTAGGGATTCTATGATTAGCATTCTTAATAGACTGTCAAAAAGTGGAAGAGTCATCATGTACCAAAGTGGCCTGTTACTTTTTCCATCTGTCACAAATAGTTCTGAAGAAGGGTCTCTGGACCTGAAACGTTAACTCTATTTTCTCTCCACAGAGGCTGCTTGACCTGTTGAGCTTTTCCAACAATTTCTGTTTTTGTTTCTGATTTCCAGCATTTGCAGTTCTTTAGACTTTTAAAAATAAATCATAAATAATATGTCTGGCTTGTCATTAACCTAAGAAATAAGATTCTGTACGAAATTGATGACTCTGAAATCATTTTACCCTTGCTACAGTTTGGTCAGGCTGAGTTCAGGCTTCAGATTTTTTCATAAAATGAGTGATTTCTTTGTTGGTCAGGAAATGTGAACTTGAATACACAAAACCTTGGAGTTGAGCCCGACTTTCAATTACACTGCTTCCTGTAGTTACTCTATTTTGGACTGAGCTTTCAGTCTGATGAACTGGAGTCAATTCAGACCAAACTAAATGGAAAATGTAAACCAAACATTTTTTTTCACCTTATCCTATAACATCCTTTTGATGTTACAAACTCTATGTTTACAAACATGATCACTTTGATTTTTATTTAACTCCCAGATGTGATTGACAAAGGCAAAAGAAGTGGAGTGCCTTGAAAAAGGTTATGCCGAACCAAATAGAGCTCCTCCACAAGGATAGTATCTAAAATAGGTGTCTCTGGATCCGCATATTGAGGCAGGCTGTCCCTGTCTAAATGCTCCCTAATTTACTGACACTTGCCCTTTTAGAAGCAGGCGTTCAGATGGATAAAACAATGCTGCCACTTCATGCAAAGGACAATGGTGAAAAGAAATGTTCAGTTTGTTTCATGCTTTACTTTTTATTGTCTCTCACATCATTTCAGCTGTGTACATGACACCAAGTGAATCATTTCAGGGGAATCTGACAGTTACACAATCTCACCATCATGTGATTTTTAAAAAAATACAAAATAACAATCTTGAACTGGTATGCGTGATTGAAAGAAGAAGATACCACAAGACATATGTCCGATGGTGTCGACTCACAGCGATACTATTTTGAAATGTGATTATTAGCCTTTCATTCTGAAATACATCAAAGTATCAAATATTCCTGTAATTACCTTTGTTCAAATCCAGTAGCCAGTATTCCCTAGTTAAACGCGGGACATAAATCCAAGTAGAAACAGGGACAATTCAGTGAATTCTAAACTGATCTTATTTGCATTTAGCTGATTGAAGTGAACCTGTTGACCTGTAGTTCATTTGGTCTGTGTATGACTCACGTGTGGTATTAAACAGGGAAAAGGGTTTGTAGTCACAGATGGTGATTAATAAATATTGACCAGTAGCTCACGTGAACCGTGATCAAAGATTTTATTTGATCTACTTGTGAATCTCCTGCAGTCCGTGCAATCCATAGCTAGTCAATAACAGCCTCACAATGACAACAACCTTTGAAGTTATTTAGTTCATAGAAAGTGAACAAATATGATCCCTACAGGCATCTGCAACTTTATTTTATACTAGTCTAATTTGTGCATCTGGAATACCTACCTGAGGTAGCAGTGGCCCACTCATTGAAAGACTGTCAAATATTGACTCTTTTCCCATGGTAGGCCTATACTTAACTAGTTCACAACATACATGTGCAAGAATTGACTAAAAGAGATACTTAGTCCATATAACAGCACAGAAAATATTTTGTCAGCTTTTATATAATTTGTGTTACATTAGTGCATATTTATACTTAATTCTTTGTCAGTTCAAATACCTTTAATCATTGTAAAAATGTTCAACAGATTTCTAAAGAAAATAAAGTGATTCCACAGCAAATTATCTTTCTTTTTGCTATGATAGTCTACTTCACTCATATTATCTTTTTGAATGGCAGTAGATAATGTGTCTGTGCTCACAAATTGCATAGAAAACATTTGTAAGCCACTGCCAAATTGACCTGTGCTCACTTTAGAAGATATATAATGTGAACTAGACAAATTAATGGAGATGTTTCCTCCAAGGCACTCTGTCTGTACTATACCTGTAAGGAAGGAGCAATGTTCCTTTGTGTAACACTGTAGCTGCTTTGAAACAATTGGGGAAAGTATGGGAAGTGAGTGGCTATCTGGTTCGGGGAGGCAATAGGAACAAGAATCAGAAACCCCTGGGTTCCTTAAGTATTACGTCCCTAAGATGCCCACATGGGCAGAGAAATGGACAACTACAATCACAGACTACATCACCAGAGCATAGAATAATTAATTATCCAAAATGGAAGCAGTGATTAGGATAGATTTTCACTGCATGTCCAGTATTCCAACTGGTGTGTCACTTGGACATCCAGCACATAAACACTGTTTTCTTCCATGTGTTAAGAGGGAGGTAACATAGGTGCATCAGAAATAACAGCAGGAATAGGCCACTCAGCCCTTTAAACCTGCCCTGCCATTCAATTATGTTATGGCTGATCTGTCCCAGGCATTAACTTCTCCTGTATGCCAGGTCTTCTATTCTTTGATATTCCAAAAGTCTATCTAACTCTTTCTAAAATGCTTTGTGATTCACAAAGCAGCTTTCACAATTCTCTGATTAGAGAATTCCAGATACTTAATACTCTCTGGGAGAAGAAATTCCTGTGCTTCCCAGTTTTAAATGAGTATCCCCTTATTCCATAAATGTGTCCTCTAAGATCATGCCCCAATCTTCTAAACTAACAAAGGTCTAATCAGTTTAGCTGTTTGTGATTAATTGACTCCACCGTTTCATGAACCAGCTTAGTGATTCTCTTTTGAACTTCTTCCAAAACTAATTTATCCTTCCTTTCTTAAATATGGGAACCAACACTAAGTACAATACTCCAGGTGCTGACTCATCAGCATCTGTACTGTTGTAACAATACTTCCCTATTTTTAAAATTTTACTCCCTTATCAATAAAGGCCAAATTTTCATTTGCATTCTTAATTCATTGTTGCACCTGCATTCTAACATTTTGTGTTTCATGCACAACAACACTGAGATCTCTTTATGTTGCACTTTTTTGAAGTCCCTCTCTGATTAAATAATAGCTTGCCTTTGGATTCTTCCAACCAAGGTGGAAGAGGGATGAATCATATAAAGTAAAACTACATGAAACCTGGACTCCAGGTTTGTTTTCTCTGAAATTTAGAAGGTTAAGAGGAGACCTAATCACAGTCTTCAAGATATAAACAGGAAAAGACAAGGTAGATAAAGGTAAAATATTTCCAGATGTTGGAGATTCTAAAACTAGGGGGCATGGTCTGACAATTAGGTTCAGACCATTCATGAGAGATGTTAAGAAGCACATCTGCACATGAGCGGTAATAGATGTTTAGAACTCTCTTACAAATGGCAGTGGATTGTGGATAGTTTTTTAATTAAATCTGAGATAAATAATTTTCTATTAAGCAAAGGATTTAAGAGATATGGGCTAAAGGCACAGACCAGTCATGATCCCATTGAATGGTGGAACAGACTTTAGGGGATGGATAGCCTATTCCTATTCTTATATTCCTATGTCTATAATTCCTGTTACAAAGTGATTTTTTTACACTGAAATTAGAACCTACGCTCACATGTCAGATAGTTCTTAGAGATTTCATCTACTCAACCTGAAGATTGATGATAACCTGTTCATAAGGAGAATGTGAGGACTGTAGATGCTGAAGATCAGAGTCAAGAATATGGTGTTGGAAAAGCACAGTTTGTCAGGCAGCATCTAAGGAGTAGGAGAACCCACATTTCCTGATGAAGGGCTTATGCCCGAAACGTTGACTCTCCTGCTTCTCAGATGCTGCCTGACCTGCTGTGCTTTTCTAGCACCACATTCTTGATGATAAGTATGATAATGGAGTTTGTTTTTGCAGTATCCTCTCTAACTCTAGTAAGTTCAGCTTATCGTAATTTGAAGTGATTGTTTAGTATCTAAATTTTCTCCAATTTTCACCCCTCACACCAGTGATACAAGTTAATGTACAGTGAGGCAGTGATCAACGAGAATCTCATCCTCGAGGTTATTTTTCACACTTGATCAGGAACATAGAGTCATGGAGAGGTACAACACAGAAACAGACCCTTTGATCCAACTTGTCCATGCCGACCACATATCCTAGATAAATCTTGTCCCATTTACCAGCATGTAGGAAGAGGTTGCATAGGTTAGGGCTGTTTTCCCTGGAGTGTTGGAAGCTGAGGGGTGACCTTATAGAGGTTTATAAGATCATGAGGGGCATAGATAGGATAAATAAACACAGTTTTTTTTCCCTGGGATGGGGGAGTCCAGAACTAGAGAGTATAGCTTTAGGGTAAGAGGGGAAAGATATAAAAGGGACCTAAGAGGCAACTTTTTCACATAGAGGATGTGCGTGTATGGAATTAGCAGAGGAAGTGGTGAAGGCTGGTACAATTGCAACATTTAAAAAGCATCTGGATGGGTATATGAAAAGGAAGAGTTTCGAGGGATATGGGCCAAGTGCTGGCAGGTGGAACTAGATTGGGTTAGGATATCTGGCCAGCATGGATGAATTAGACTGAGGGCTCTGTTTCTGTGCTGTCCATCTCTATGATTCCATGATTCTATGTAGCCCACATCCCTCTAAACCCTTCCATTTCATATAGCCATCCAGATGCCTTTTAAATGTTGTAATTGGACCAGCCTCCATCACTTGGTCTGGCAGGTCATTCTGTTAATGTTCCACCCTCTGCATGAAAAACTTGCCCTTTAGGTCCCTTCTAAACCTTTCCCCTCTCACCTAAAGCTTTGCCCTCTAGTTTTGGATGCCCCCATTCTGGGGAAACAACCTTGTCTATTTATCCTCTCCATGCCACTCATGACTTTCTCAACCTCTAGAAGGTCACCCCTCAACCTCTGATGCTCCAGGGAAAATAGCCACAGCCTATTCAGCTTCGTCATATAGCTCAAACCCTCCAACCTTGGCAACATCCTTGTAAATCTTTTCTGAACCCTTTCATGTTGGATTTTGACAGCTAAACTCAATCTTATCTTTGCCTGATGTCTGCTATGATGTCTGAAGGGCTGAATGGCCTACTCCTGCATCTATTGTCTATTGTCTATTGTCTATTGTCTATTTCAGGATAATACCATACAACCTTGTCACAGTGGATGCTGCAAGACTTGTCAGAGTGTCGACACGGATACTACCATTATGCGTGGGGAAACCTCCCTCCATGCATGTTGCAGGTACTCATGCAACTCAGCCAACATTGTCTATCTCATACCCTGCAGGCAAGGATGCCCGGAAGCATGGTACATTGGTGAGATCAACGAAAGGCTACAGCAATGGATGAATGGACACCGCACAACAATCAACAGACAGGAGTGTTCCCGCCCAGTCAGAGAACACTTCAGTAGTCCAGGACATTTGAGCTGGGCACTCGGGTGACTTGTCCAAGACGGACTTCAGGACAGGCAACAACGAAAAGAGGCTGAGCAAATGCTGATAGCCAAGTTCGGTACTACAGGAGGTTGTGAGTGTCTGTGAAAGAGTGTGCGTGTGTGTGAGTGTAAAGTGGTCTAAGTCTGTGAGAGGATGCATGTGTGAGTGTGGGAGTGTGTGTGTGCGTGTCTGGGGTGAGGGGTTGTGAGTGTCCGTGAGACAGAGTATATATGTGTGTGTGAGTGTGAGTGTAAAGTGGTCTAAGTCTGTGAGAGGATGCATGTGAGAGTGTAGGAGTGTGTTTGTAGGAGTGAGTGTGAGTGCCTGTGTGCGTGTCTGTGCTTAGGAGTGTCTGTATGTGTATGTAGGAGTGTCTGTGTGTGTGTATAGGAGTGTCAGTGTGTGTGTATAGTGCAATGGTGGTCACCTGTAATGTGACATGAACCCAAATTCCCGGCCGAGGCCCTTCCTACGGGTACAGAACTTAGCTATCAGCCTCTGCTTGGCCACTTTCGCTGCTTCCTGTCCCGGAGTCTGCCTTGGAGGATGGTCACTTGACTCTACACTCTACACTCTAGTGCTCTACACTCACATACACACACATATACACTCTTTCTCACACTCACAATCCCCCACCCTAGACACACACAAACCCACATGCACACATATACATATACATTTGAGTGGAGTGAATTTGTACTTGCAGGGTTACATTGTACTTTGCTCAAAAACTGCATGCATTCATGTAAGACTGTTAACTTATTTTTAGATTAGAATCAGTCTAAACATTATGGCACAGACAACAGCACACAGGGAGCTAACACCTTCTGGCTGACACCAATTGTTACAGTTGACCTGAGAATGTAACTTTTAAACTTTTGCTATAAATTCTATGTCTTACAATTGTGTACTCCACAACCATTTGACGAAGGAGTGGTGCTCCGAAAGCTAGTGCTTCCAATTAAACCTGTTGGACTATAACCTGGTGTTGTGTGATTTTTAACTTTGTACATCCAAGTCCAACACCAGCATCTCCAAATCATGACCAATTGTTAAAGTTCACTTGAGACTGTAACTTTTAAATGTTCTGCGATTTACATATGAAAGAACTGAGACCAACTTGTTTATTCTAAAAGATGAGAGATTTAACAAACAATCCAGGTCTTTTTCAATATATTTTCAGTTACAGCACACTGTAAACGTTTGCTATAAATTCTGTGATTACGATTTTATACTCCACGACCACCTGATGAAGGAGCAGCGCTCTGCTTCCAAATAAATCTGATGGACTATAACCTGGTGCTGTGTGATTTTTAATTTTAATTGAAAGTAGCTATGACCAAATAATAGTGCTCACCATCTTAACTAGCAAATTAAAAAAAAGATAAAGAGTGGAAACCTTGACTGGACTTTCTGCTTCTTTGCCAGGGAATTGTAACATTGTTGTTATTTCTTTCTGAGACCAACACTTTGGGTAGCTCAATGACATAGATTCATAGAGTCATAGAGATGTTCAGCACGGAAACAGACCCTTCAGTTCAACTGGTCATCCATGCTGACCAGATATCCCAACCTAATCTAATCCCATTTGCCAGCATTTGGCCCATATTCCTCTAATCCTTCCTATTTATATATCCATCCAAATGCTTTTTAAATGTTGCATTGTACCAGCAACCACCACTTCCTCTGGCAGCTCATTTCATACATGTACCACCCCCTGCGTGAAAAGGTTGCCCCTTAGGTCTCTTTTATATCTTTCCCCTCTTACCCTAAACCCATGCCCTCTAGTTCTGGACTCCCCCACCTCAGGGAAAAGACTTTGTCTATCTGTCCTATCCAGGCCCCTCATGATGTTATAAACAGCTATGAGGTCACCCTTCAGCCTTCGATGATCCAGAGAAAATAACACCAGCCTATCTCTATAGCTCAAATCTTCCAACACTGGCAACAGCTTTCTAAATTTTTTCTGAACACTTTCAAGTTTCACAACATCCTTCTGATAAGGAGACCAGGATTGCATGCAATAGTCCAAAAGACTTGCCTAGTCTGTATTGTTTAGGTTTTCAGTGCTTTTATTTTCCCAGTCAAATAAGGAAGGAGGATGTAGCAAGATTGGAACTGAGGAAGGTCAAGGGAGGGACCAGTGAAGTTATTCTTTTACTACTGTATTAGTTTATGCATGAATTAGCAGTTCCTCCTCTCTGTTAGTATAATTTTGAAATTTCATGATACACTGCACTTTTCAGCTACTATATTCCAAAGGGAATGGTTATGGCTATACCAGCACTACATTATCATATACCATGACAATGCTTTATTACTTGAGAAGAAAATCTAGGTTGAGACTCTAATCCAATATGAAAGGAAAGCTGCACTGTTGTAGCTGCCAACCTTCAGATGAAACATGAAATCAAAGCATAAGCAAAAATGAAATCATGACATTTAAGGCTATGAGCCAAAGGCTGGGAAGGACGACTAGGCAAGACCAAGCATTATTTTTGTCAGTGCACACTGGATGGGCCAAAAGGCTTCTTCTGTACTGCATGATTCTATGAAAAACCTATGCCTACTCTCACAGGTGCATATAAAAGATCCCATGGCTTTATTTCAAACAAGTGCAATGCTACTCTTACTGATGTCTTAGGTAATATTTATCTTTTAACCAAGATCATTAAAACAATTTATTTCTCATTATCACAGTATTCTTCCTGCGTTCTGTTGCCTGTCTGCATGTTTCATGTCTTAAAGCAGTGACTACACTTCAAAAGTAATTCATTGCCTGTAAAAGTGCTGTGAGATGTCCTGAGGTTGTGTAAGGTGTTATATAAATGTAAATTTTTTGTTTATTTCTTTCTGTCGAATTAAAAGCAGGCAATAAAACAATACTCACATCATACTTTTTTTAATTTTGTGTCAATTGTTCACTGCCAAATGGATGGTTAAGTAGCCAGAAGATCCATTTGATGCTGGGTTCAGTCAGGGGATGCCCAAAGCCAAGATCAAATTGAGTCAAATTGCTCAGTTGGAAGTCACCATCTCTCTTTTCACGCAACTGAAAACTGTGAGACAAAAATGTGTTAATAGCTCCACAGCACACATTAGATCTTCAGTGCTTCCACATGAACTGAAACAGTATAAGATACAGGCTATTGGCTTGTACAGATTTAAGTACGTTAAAGGTCTTAAAAGGCAAGTAAATCTATATTCTAAAGGTGAATGAGCTGAAAGAAAACTTATGAAACACACTGTTTTTTTTGGTGTGTCTGTCCAGATGAGTAATCATGCTGTCATTAGAAACTACATACAGCTGCAACCAAAAAGAGCTTTCAAAAGAAAAGTTATTAGATCTATACTTGCAAACTAATGATGCAATACTGGGTTATTCTTGCAAGCACTTTCAGAAATCATATCACAAAACCTCAGCAGTTTGTTAATCTGTGTCTTTCTTCACATAAGCAATTCTATCCAATGTTCTTCACTGTGGAACTGCTTCTTGTGCCATGGTAATCGCTAGCATTGCAAATACCAGGTCTCAGACACGCACTTATTCTCAAAAAGAAGATACAGTGGTAGCCATGCTTAAAATCATAAGCATCTATAGTTAGATGTTCCCACATATGTTAGCAATTGGGTGGATGAATAGCAGATTTACCATCAGAACTTGTGAACGCCCTTCGAAGAGCTAGACTCATCCCAAAGGTAGGTTGCACACAGTTTCCAGCTCACAAAGTATTACTCAGTTTAAGAAACACAGAATAGACCTTTCACCTATTTCCAGTCAAAGATTGAGAAATGCTTACTGGTTGCTTTTAAAGGGTCTATGCGCAATCAGCAAGTTACCCTATTAGGCATATGTTTGTTGGATATTGTCTTACTGTTCCTCTCATGATTGCTAAACATTATGCTATGCTCTAGCTACATGACTCTAAGATCCTTGGACTAGGATCTAGCTTGTCACTTTATGTTAACAGAGAGCTAAGCCAGAACCAGAAAAGATTTAAGGTTAGCTCAATTTCCTCTCGGCTTGCCTATCTCAATGAAAAGATATAATTATTGTAAAACAAGCTTTCAATGATTACACAGAGGGCAAATCTTTAAGCTATGGTTTTAATTTTGAGAAAGAAAGGATGAATTAATAAAATATGATTAAATAAGAGTCTTGCTGAAAGTAAAACAGATTTTGCCAAAGCTTTTCATCTCATAAACATCAGGATATTTTGCAAGAATACAAATTCAAGGGGAAAGTCAACAAATTGCATGAGAGAAGAATGCTAATTGGTTGGCAAATGGACTCTGATTAGCACAGGTGCTGCCATGGAGAATTCACCCATTAATGCTGATTGACAGTTAACATTCAAGCTTTGTTAAATTTTAAACCAGTCAGACTAATTTCAGTTGATCATGGTACTACTTTGAAAAATTAACCAGTGACTGGCTGTCCCCTCAAGGAGACAGAATGAACATATACATGCACAGCACTTGTTCCAACTCAGCAAAATAAGTGGCAGCCATTCACTAATTTATTTCGCAGGCAATACCCTGACTAATCAGAGTGAATTTAACTAAAATTTAACAAAGCTTGGCTCTTAACGGTCAATCAGCATTGACCCTCGGTCATGTGTAAGATACTGGAGTCCATTGTGAAGGATGAGATTTCTGAATGGTTGGAAGTGTATGCTAAAATAGGGCAAAGTCAGCATGATTTCGTCAAGGGGAGGTCATGCCTGACAAGTATGTGAGAATTCTTTGAGGAACTCATGATCATGTTTGACAAAGAAGAGTCAATGGAAGGTATCTATCTGGACTTCAAGTAGACCTTTGACAAGGTGCCGCACAGGAGGCTACTGAGTAAGATCAGGACCCATGGTGTAAAGGCAAGGTGCCAGCATGGATAGAACCCTGGCTGTCTGTCAGAAAGCAGAGAGTCAGAGTGAAAAGTTCCTTTTCAGGATGACAGCTGGTGACAAGCTTTCACTTACTGCGTTAAAAATCCAGGTGAAGGAACTGAGGGCATTCTGGCTATGTTTGCAGATAATACAAAGATAGACAGAGGGAAAGGGAGCATTGTGGAGGCAGGAGAGTGGGCAATGAAGTGGCAGATAGAGTACAACATGGGAAAATGTGATACACTTTGGCAGGAAGAATAGAGTTATGGACTATTTTCTAAATAGGGAGAAAATTCAGAAGTCTGAAGTAAAAAGAGACTTGGGAGTTCTAGTCCAGCATTCTCTCAAGGTAAACCTGCAGGTTGAGTCCTTAATTTGGAAGGCAACTACAATGATGGCATTTAACTTGAGAAGTCTTGAATACAAAAGCAGGGATGTACTTCTGAGGCTCTATGAGACTAGTCAGACCACACTTCCAGAATTGTGCACAGTTTTGGGCTCCATATCTCAGGAAGGATGTACTGGCCCTGGAATGTGTATGAAGGAGATTCACAAGAATGGTCCCAGGAATGAACAGCTTAGCGTATGAAGAATGTTTGAGGACTCTGGGTGTATACTCAATGGAGTTTAGAAGGATGAGGGGAGAATCTAATTGAAACTTACAGAATACCGAATGGCCTGGACAGAGTGGATGTTGGGAAGATGTTTCCATTGATAGGAGAGACTAGGAGGGCACAGCCTTAGAGTAAAGTGAAGACATTTTCGAGTGAAGATAAGGAGCAACTTCTTTAGCCAGAGAGAGGTGAATCTATGGAATTCATTACCACAGAAGGCTGTGGGGGCCAGGTCATTTAAGACAGAGATAGATAGTTTCTTCATCGTAAAGGGGATCAAGGATTATGGGGAGAAAGTAGGAGAATGGGGTTGAGAAAGTTATCAGCCATGATTGAATGGCAGAGCAGACTTGGTTGGCTGAATGGCCGAACTTCTGCCCTATGTCTTATGGTCTTATGACAAGGTTTGACAAAATGTCCTTTCCCATCAATACTAAGATATGGATTACTGACTGAAGGATTGAGTTATATTCTTATCTGAATGGTTATTGTTGGACTTTACACAGATAATAGCAACAAGGACATGGTGGCAAATGAACTAAGAATTGTTGGAATACTGAGATACTTCTCGCAGTCCAGTAGCAGGCCTGATTTGGTGATTAAGTTAGTATTTATAATCTAGGATAGTCAAACTGAATTTTCCCAAAATAAATCCATTCCCTGCTTACATCATTCATTTTATTTAATAAGATCTGATATAAAAATAGAATTACTCACATCTATACTATAAGGTACAATGATGATGTGCAATTCTGATTTGAATGTGAGTATGGGAGTTCTAGTTAGTAAATTTACAGATGACACCAAAATTGAAGGTGAAGTGGACAGCGAAGAAGGTTACTTCAGATTACAAGGGGAACTTGATCAAATGGGCCAATGGGCTGAGAAGTGGCAAATGGAGTTTAATTTAGATAAATGTGAGGTACTGCATTTTGAGAAAGTAAATCTTACCAGAACTTATACACTTAATGGTAAGGTCCTAGGGAGTGTTGCTGAACAAAGAGACTTTGGAGTGCAGGTTCATAGCTCCTTGAAAGTGGAGTCACAGGCAGAAAGGATAGTGAAGAAGGTATTTGGTAGGGTTTCCTTTATTGATCAGAGTATAGAGTACAGCAGTTGGGAGGTCATGTTGTGGCTGTCCAGGACATTGATCAGGCTACTTTTGGAATATTGCGTGCAATTCTGGTCTCCTTCTATCGGAAAGATGTTGTGAAACTTGAAAGGGTTCAGAAAAGATTTACAAAGATGTTGCCAAGGTTGGAGGATTTGAGCTATAGGGAGATGTTGAGTAGGCTGAGCCTATTTTCTCTGGAGCATCGGAGGCTAAGGGGTGACCTTATAGAAGTTTATAAAATCATGAGGGGCATGGATAGGATAAATGGACAAAGTCTCTTCCCTGGGGTGGGGAGTCCAGAACTGGAGGGCATAGGTTTAGGGTGAGAGGGGAAAGATATAAAAGAGACCTAAGGGGCAACTTTTCACACAGAGGGTGGTACACACATGGAATGAACTGCCAGAGGAAGTGGTGGAGGCTAGTTCAATTGGAACATTTAAAAGACATTTGAATGGGTATATGAATAGGAAGGGTTTGGAGGGATATGGGTCGGGTGCTGGCAGGTGGGACTAGATTGGGTTGGGATAATTGTTCAGCATGGACAAGTTATACCGAAGGATCTGTTTCTGTGCTGTACATCTCTATGGCTCTATAATTCAAACATGATCAACAAATGTTTGAATCATGTTGAACATTTTGTTCCCAAGGCCTAGCCAATCATGACACAGATATGATTACCAACAGTGGAAGTGACAGAACTTGAAACTTTTGCTACTTACCGTAGTTAGAGGCACACACATGCTCTTTTCTCTGTGTACCAATGAAACCAATGCACATTCTCTAAAGCTAATGGGCAGTCATGTCAACATTTTCTTTTTCATTTCTGTCCATAAAACAAAAGTAATAAATACCAAGTAACACTGGAAACACTCCCAGTAATGAAGTGGATACCTCAGAAACATGGGCAAAAACAACATTCCCGTTGGTTTGTTACAATTTGTCCTTTGACGAAGCAACTTGTTTTTTATATTACTCAATGTAGCTATGCACTTTAGCAATGTTTCAAATAGATACTGGGTCTGATTCAAAAATTACTTCAGAATCAGTGGAGCTTCCCAGACATTCAGTTGATTTATGTGTGGAATTGAGTCTTACATACCAGGACATTTGAGATTCAATTTCTGCTTGTGGTGAGCTAGCTGATCTCACCCAACACAGCATCAACACCACGGCAAGTGGCTTCAGTGTTGCTAAGCTAAGAAAGGGGGATAAACAGTATTCTTGCTCCTGATTGCCCTGAAATGTGCTTAACAATGGATGACAGTGGTCTAAGCTGATGCAGTGACATTGAGCTATCATAAAGGGACTGTAAGCTCTGTGTATACAGAGTGAGGGATGCTACCTACTGTAAGGTACAGAGGAAGAAAATGGAGATGATTGAGAATAGCTGCTGAAATAAACAAAATACACATTCAATGAACATGTGGAATTCAAATCAATTGAATTCTGCCTTCCTCTTAAGTGACATTGTACTTGGAGTACTTTTGTTCCACTAGAACACAAAATTTTGCTGTGGCAAGAAAGGTAATATCACACACAGTGCCATAAATGTACCTCCAGAAGTTGAAATAAATATAGCAGTCTGTTAAAACATTCAAATTGTCAGCCAGGAGCAGTCATTCAATGCACCACTAATGCTTATATATATTTTATCCTATTTTCCTGTCACACTAGTCAAATGCAAGCTTTCATAGTGCCCTGTAAATGGGCAACAATAATCAGAAGTCTCCACAAATCTACAGTGGCAGTCATTGGAAAATATATGACTGACTTATTTTTGCAGTGATTTTAATGGTTGAATGACTATATTGGTGTGAATCACTATTATTGTCTCTTCAGATTTATTGTTATTTCTTTGAATGGCCAAATTAAAAGTTATGACTGTGCTCTACTTCATCTATTCTGCTTCAAGTATAAAATTGCTAGCCTTTGCTGTGTTCCCATACATGTGCCATTTTGGTTTCAGCAAGCATTCATTACAAAATGTAAGTTTCCACTTATAAGAAGTCCCCAATGTATACTGACAGTGTATCAGATTCTATCTCCTCATGTTGAGATCATGATTCACTGTCTTGCCACCCACTCTCTCTCTCTATTTTTTAGCCAGCAATTCAAAGTTGCTTGGACTTCTTGGTGAGTTCTAATTTTCCTTTCCTTGTACATTGTATATACACTGAAAACTTAGGCCTGGTGTCACTTGATGCCTTATCTTGACAGTACAGTATTTCCTCACTCTCTATGCTGCTTTGCACAATAGGGCTCCGTCTCTGAGTGACAGCCCTTCACCTTTCTTTTTTTAAAAAGTTGCACAACAAAGCTCTTGCTGGCACAGCCAATGTTCGTAAAATCTCCGTCAATATCTTTGACTCAGACGTTACATTCGAGTATTTTGTTCAGGAATTTGTGTGGTTCAGAAATGTGGGAGTCTAAGATGAACTTAGTGAATATTATTTACCAGAAGGTACTCCTTTTTGAAGTAGTCAGCTGTCGTGGTGAGGAGTGCAGCCTTGATGACTACCTACCACTTCCAGATGTTAGCAAATCAAAAGACCATCACATGATCACTGGGTTTTAGTTTTAACTGCTGGTAACCTATCCAGACCTGACTGATAATCCATTTTCACATTGTTGTGAAAGAGTGCCTGACAAAACAGCACCTGACATTTTGCTCATTCTCTTGTGTCAATTGCTGATTCATAGACCACATGCAGAAAGGGTAGTTTAGGCTTGATTAACTAACCTTGCTGTGCTGGAGATGGCAGACAGAGATCCTGAGTTCTTTTCAGACTGTGCAGGGAAGGAATGGCATGGTACACTACACCAAAAGCAAAAATACTAACATAGTAGAGATACGTAGTCCATAGTTATTAACTTTCTGCTGCCTGAGCCTAAATTTGCAATATGTTAAAGACAATGGTGATGACTAATACATTTTTAAAAGAACTACAACTGACATTTTTGAGTACTAAACTAGCTATTTGACGTTTTTTATATTAAAAAAAGCTGCTCGCAAGATAACCTGTTATTATAAGTAACATTATATTGAAATCCAATATAATTAAAGATTGATGTCACATAATCTCCACTCCACTCACATAAAAATTTCACAAGTGTGATTTGAAGCTGTGGAAAACTTTTAATTGAAATATTGCTTTTGTGAGCAAAAATCTCCTTTTATCCAAAGGGTGCAATTCCCTTTTTTATTGAAAAAAACCAGGAGAATGGCTATGTTTTCCTATAATTAGCCACTGACTAATGAAATTAAATCCCACAATTTTTATTAAAGACTCATTAATTATGAAAAAAAGCAGACATTCTCCTGTTTTTTTTAAAAGAGGAAGTCCAAGTCATAATCCAAGCCACAGCAACTAAAATTAAATTCCATTTTCACTACATAGGATTACTGAATTACAATCAAAAAAAAGTTGGGTTGACGTAGCGACTGGAATTTGTTATGCCTGCTTCATGCTGCCACTTGTGGAATTTCTGCTGGCGTGGATGCCATTACAAAAGTAATGAAACTGCTCCCCTACCCATCTTTTTTTGATTCACTCCACCAGTGTTTATTGTTGAGGACTATTATTGTTGATTAAGAATGTTCAAAACCAAATCCACTTATATGGGCAAGTTGTCTCTGCAGATGCAACTGATGTGGGTAACCAAAATATTGAAATGTGGGCCAAGGACCAATTTTGCCCTTGGGATGGAGTCTTCAGTTGTGCTTGTAAATGATAACCAACTTAGGCACTGTGGCATCTATATATTCCTGTCCATTAGGACCATAAGACATAGGAGCAGAAACTATGCAATTTAGTTCATCGAGTCTGCTCCGCCACTCAATCATGGCTGATGAGTTTCTCAACCCCATTCTCCTGTCTTTTCCCCTAACCCTTGACAACCAAGAACCTATGTATCTCAGTCTTATATACATTCAATGACTGGGCCATCACATCTTTCTGCAATGAATTCCATAGATTCTCTATTCTCTGGCTGAAGAAATTTCTCCTTATCTCCATTTTAAAAGGTCTTCCCTTTACTCTAAGGCTATGTCCTTGGTTCCTAGTCATTTCTACCAATGGAAACATCTTCCCAACATCCATTAAAGTGGAAAAAGCAGAAGGTATTGTTACCCTGGTATAATTTGTGTATACTTAGCCTGTTCAGTTCCATTGGCTCTTACTCTGCACGAATAGGGTGGTCAGTGAGAGGTGTATTGGAAGAAACAGGTATTGAAAATTCTCAGTCAGGAGGAAATATTCTAAAAGACGTACACACCAACTATGGTTCACCAAAGAATTTAAGGAGAGTACAGCTGGGATAAATTCAGAATCCAGCAAAGAGGACTAAAAAAAAGGAAGAAAAAATAATCTATAAAGACAAATGAGTGAGGAATATAACAATTTACAATAAGAGCTTCTTTAAGTGTACAAAAGAAGGAAGAGAGAAGTCAAAGTGAACATAACCCTTAAGAAAATGAATCTGGGGTGATATTCATAGGGAACAAGAAAACGGCAGAGCAGTTAAACAGATATTTTGCATCAGTCTTTACAACGGAAGGTACTTCAAACATCCTAATAATACGAAAGAATACAGAGGAGGAATTAACTACCATGAGTCCTGATGAAAGGTCCTCATCTGAACCATCGACTCTCCTGCTCCTCTGATGCTGCTTGACCTGCTGTGCTTTTTCCAGCTCCACACTTTATCGACATTACGTACCCACCATCACTAGAGAAGTAGTACAGAAAATGTTTTATCAGCTGGCACCAATGGGACCAGGCGTGTGTCAGTTGATTAACATCAGCATCCCTCAAAAAATCTATATGAAAACATCAACACACCTCTAAAATTGATGTGAAAACACACAGGAAGTAATAATGTAGTACAGGAGACATACACGTCACTGTTATACTTTATTTATTGCATAAATTGTCGGGCACTGCTGTATTTGAGGTATATCTTTTTTTGCGAGTTTATCAAGAATGCCAGGTGAAAAGAAACCAATTAAAACAAAGTTTGCTGTATTAGACAAGCTAATCGGCATCAAAGGCAGGTCGGTCTTGATCTGGGGATCCTAATGAAAGTAGCTACAGAGATAGTGAATGGTTTGGTTGAAATTTTCCAAAGTTTCTTGGACTGTGTAAAAGTATCAGAGGATTTGAAAATTGCCAATGTGACACCGCTAATCAAAAAGGGAGGCAGGCAAGAAGTGGATAACTATAGACTAATTAGCCTAAAATCTATTATTGGAAATTGTTGGAATCAATTGTGAAGGAAGTAATAACAGCATATTTTGAAAATCATAATCTAAATTAGTAGAGTCAGCATGGCTTCATGAAAGGGAAATCATGTCTAATTAATTTTTGACAATTATTGTTTTGATGAAGTCTCAACTAGAAAGGAAAGAGGGGAGCCAGTAGATGTGTTCTATTTGGACTTCCAAAGGCATTGAACAAAGTACTTCACAAAATGTTAAGGCATATATGGTAAGAGCCTCTGGTGTTAAAGGTAGTATATTGGCATAGATCAAGAATTGGCTCATGGTTAGGAAACAGTGAGTGAGGATAAGGGGTTCTTTTTCAGATTGGTAACCTGTAATCAGTGAAGTTTCACAGGGACTACAACTGTTTACGATGTATAATAGTCACTTGGAAGAAGGAAGCAAATGTACTGTAGCCATATCTACAGATGACACAAAAATAGGTAGATAGGCAAGTTGCAAGAGGGATACAGTTCAGAGAAATATTAATACGTTAACTGAGTGGGCAAGATATGGGCAATTATACAAGGTGCTAGTGAGAACTCCAGAATGGGCTGGAGTTCTGTGAACATGGAAACACAGAAAATAGGTGCAGGAGTAGGCCATTCGGTCTTTCGAGCTTGCACCAACATTCAATATGATCATGGCTGAGCATGCAATCTCAGTATCCTATTCCTGCTTTCTCTCTCTGTACCCCATGATTCCTTTAGCCACAAAGGCAACGTCCAGCTCCCTTTTGAATATACCTAATGAATTGGCCCCAACAGCTTCCTGTAGGAGGGAATTCCACAGGTTCACAACTCGCTGAGTGAAGAAAGTCTTCCTCATCTCAGTCCTGAATGGCCTACCCCTTATTCTTAGACTGTGACTCCTGCTTCGGAACTTTCCCAACATCAGGAACAATCTTTCCAGATCAGGCTGGTTCAGTCCCATTATGAATTTATATGTATCGATAAGATCTCCCCAATTCTTCTAAACTACTGTGAATACAAGCAATTGACCGATCTTTCCTCTTACATCAGTCCTGGGAATCAGTCTGGTGAACCTTCGCTGGACTCCCTTAATAGCAAGAATGTCCTTCCTCAGACTAGGAGATCAAAACTGCACACAAAATTTCAGGAGTCAGACCTTGAGCATTAACAGACTTTATTACATGGCCTTGGAGAAAGAGACAGCAAGAGACAGGCTTAGTCCAAAGTAATACAAAATGTCACAGTTTATAGTATCTTAAGCTGAGGTTGACCATTCTTTACAAAGTCATGGGATTGGTGATATCACCGGTCAGCACAGGTTGTGGTCATAGATGTTTCCTTATCAAGCTGGGCTGGAGGGGTGGCAGATGCTCAGTGTTTGCACCAGGTCCTCCAAGAATAAGGAACATAAGCGACACAAGGAGCTGGAATCAGGAAGGTAACCGAGATAATGAGCCATTCATCATAAGGAAAGAAGAACTTAGTCAAGGTTTGGGGGATAAACAATGATTCTCAAGTAGTTGCAAGGTTATCTTTAGAAAACAGCTAAAGCAGCACTTCTCTAAGCAGGCATGTCAGCAGTTCTAGCTTTGTCCTGTAAGACCAATTTATGTGACAAGATGGCTGCTGGTTCCCGGGAGCCAAATTTTCCTTCATAATCCATCCTCTTTGATCACAAGATCAAATGAGTAAGTTAGGAAAACAGGTTGGGAGTTTCCGTGAATGTGTGGGAGCGTAACTGGAGCCCGGTGGGTTGTCTGGTGGTGGGTGCTCAGAGTCGTAAAAGTAGACCTCGAGCTCCAGCATGGAGGGAACCAAGGGCAGCAATGCCTGGGGTTCTGTGTCAGAGTAGGATTGTTCCACAGGAGGTATCCTAGCTAAATGTGTGGTTGGGGGGTGGAGGGGGGTGTGGCCAGCTTATTTAGGAGAATCTTACAGCCGATATTTAAGTAGGTTAACACAATACAATACATAATGATTATAACGACAATAATAACCAGCCAATGCATAACATAGGACCCCAGGACCCTCCCAGTAGCCACTCTTGCCAGCCAGACCCATGCAGGGGGCGTCGGAAGTGTCTGCGATGGACAGGCTAAGGGAAGTTCACCCCAGTATAGCTATAAATAATGCCTCGACTGAACTGGGCAAGATTGCCGTGTAACCGCACATGAATTTTATAAAGCAAGTTGCCCTGCAGGCCTTTAACTGCACAAGTAGTCATGCTGTTACAAAATACAAGTAAAGTCTCTAGGCCAAATGAAAGGCTATCAGTTATAGTCTCTTAGGTGGCCTTGACAGGCCGGTGCTCAAAATCGGGCAGCCTCCTGGCTCCGGTTGTCCTTGACCTTCCTATTTTAGTCTCCTCAGGTGATGGCGCTCATTTGCAGCAGATTGCATGGTCCGCTTGGGTTTTCCTTTCACCTTGATGGCCGTGCAGGTTATCAGGAGGACGGGGTACGGGCCTTTCCACCTAGACTCCAATTCGCCCCTTTCCTAATTCTTCAGGTTGGTGTGCCTGTGAATGTAAACTTTGAAGAGTTTTGGTCAACCGATGCAAACATTTCCCATTTGTTCATCACTATAGTGGCAGCAGTATCAGTCATGGGGATGGTTTTGAATAATATATTAAATGCATCTCCTATTATTAGACAATATTCATAACAATGTATTCAAGGTAATTCTATAAAAGCAAGTTGTAGACAAGTGAAAGGTCCACCAGACAAGGAAGTGGCTCAACAAATGCAGGGCATCCCTTTTACAGCATTCATTTTTTTTTGTTTACAAAGTAAACATGCTTCAGCTCTTTTCTTAGCTGCTTTCTGAAAATCTGGGTGCCACCAAGTTTGTAACAAAGTATTAACTATTCTCTTGTTACCCGAGTGTGTACAATAATGCACATAATCAACTAAAATAGGCAGCAGCAAAGAAGGACCACAAACCTGTCCAGCAGGGTTTCACCCATACTTTGGTTTGAGTATTGAGGGAGCACCCCATTTGAGACCATAGTTTGTGCTCTTCAGCAGGGTCTTACCCTGTGATTTCTGTACCTTACCCAAGTCTGCCATACCTGTCCCCATAGTGTCTCTAACCAGGTTTTGCTGAGAATCCCATGGGACCAGACGTTTGGGGTGAAAGGCTACCTACTTGTCAGCAACATCTATCTGCTCATTCCTTTGGAGACTGTATCAGTTGCCTCAGCATAAGCTGAACGCCATGATAACTGCCTGATTGATTGGACAAAACAGCATTACTAATAGGGTGTCCTGTGGAGGTTAAAATCCTCTATGTTCCCACAAGGCTCCATAATGGTGGGTCATATCAAAGGCACAGCAAGAGTCAGTGTAAATTTGCACATTTTCCTTTTGCTAGAATGCAAGCATGTCAATCCCTGTGTTAGCTTCAAGGTAAAATTAAGGATACATTGCTCCCCGGCCCTGTATAACTGCAGCAAGACATCCTTATTCTGATACTCACATCCTCTCACTATGAAGGCCAGTATGCCATTCATTTACCTCACCGCCTGCTGTATCTGCATGCCAACCTTCAGTGAGTGTTCCACCATGATGCCCACGTCTTTTTGCACCTCACTTTTTCCTAAACTGCCACCATTCAGATAATATTCTGCCTTCCTGTTTTTGTCACTAAAATAGATGACCTCACATTTATCCACATTATATCATATTTGCCAAGTATTTACCCACTCAATCAGTCTGTCCAAGTCACTCTGCAGCCTCTTAGCATCCTCCTCAAAGCACACACTGTCATCTAGCTTATTGTCATTTGCAAATTTGGGGATTTGCATTCAATTCCTTCATCCAAATTATCAGTGTATATAATGAACAGCTGGGGTCCCACCCTGTGTACCCCACTCATCAATTCCTGCCACTCTATAAAGTATTCCAACTCTCTGCTTCCTGTCAGCTAATGAGTTCTCTATCCAAGTCAATACAGTACCTACGACACCATCAGTTTTGATTTTCCTTACTAATCTCTTGTTGGAACCTTGTCAAAAGCATTTTAAAGTCCAGATATGGAACATCTACTGATTCACCTGTGTCCACTCTAGTGGTCACATCCTCAAAAAAATTCCAGAAGATTAATAAAGCATGATTTTTCTATAGTGAATCCATGCTGACTTGGACCAATTCTGTCACCACTTTCCAAATGCTCAGATATTACATCCTTACTGATTGACTCCAGCATTTTCTCCATGACTGATGTCAGGCTAACAAGCCTATTTTCTCTCTCCCTCCTATGTTAAAGAGTGGGTTTACATTAGCTACCCTCCAGTCCATTGGAACTCTTCCAGAGTTTATGGAATGCAGGAAAATGATCACCAATGCATCCCTTTTTTCAAAGGACGCTTCCTTATGTACTCTGGGATGCACAGCATCAGGCCCTGGGGACTTCATGGGGTTTAATCCCAACAATTTACCCAATACCATTTCTCTCAGTTCCTCCTTCATGCTTGATCCTCTATCTCCGAGCATTTCCAGAAGGTTATTTGTATACTCCTTAGTGAGTCCCTTTATTTAAAGAAAGATATTATTCCTTGGGGCAATTCAAGAAAGTTGACTGGGATGATTGCAGATATGGAGGGTCTCACAAACAAAGGTTAAATAGGTTGGCACTCGATTCATTGGATTTAGAAGATAAGAGGTGTTCACATATAGGAACACCTATATGTGATCGGGTAAATGCTGAGAGAATGTTTTCCCTTCATGGGAGAATTTAGGACTGGAGGGCATAGTCTCAGAGTAAAGGGGTACCAATTTAAGACTAAGACAAGGAGGAATATCTTATCTTAAAGATTTGAGAGTCTTTGGAACTCCGTTGCACAGACACCTGTAACGATGGAATCCCCGTGTCTATTTGAAGCTGAGATAGATAGATTCTCGATCAGTTGAGTAAACATGGAAAGTGAATGTGATGGAATGTCAAATCAGCCACAATCTTATTGAATGGTGGAGCAGACTTGAGGTGCCAAATGGCCTACTCCTGCTAATGCTTTTGAAAGACTAACTGGACTCAAAATGGTAACTCTGCTTTCTCTGCACAACTGTTGTCAGACCTCCCGAGTTTCTCCAACAATTTCTGTTTTGCTTCTGTTTTCTCTTATCCACAGTTCTTTATTTATTTTAGTGGCCTACTTCTTATTTCTTATGGTCTTATGATCTTCTTTTGGAATTTTCTCACTACTGATGTCAGTAGATATTAGGTTTGTATGTTAGTGATTTTCGTTTTCAACTTGCCGTTAAGTATTTGCTACAGTACTCAAAATTAAAATAAAGTAAATTAAATTTGCTTATATTTCTACATTGTTATATTTTATGTAATCTTATATTCATTTCACCAGAGAATTCTTTTGCTCTCCACAAAGTTATTATCGAATGTTGTAGGACCATGTAGGGTTAACAACATGAATTAGATTTGAATTTATATTGACATCAAAAGAATACAGATACATAAAAATAATTTCTTGTAAGGGGGAGAAATAACACCCTTTGATCAATGAATTCTGTATTTTATCAGTGACATTCTCAATATTCTGCTTTGAAGGTGAATAATGACCATCATTTCGAGATGTATGTTGTTTCCCTTCATAACACTCTGGCAGAATTATTGGACCAAAATTCAAAGTTCCTTTTAAAATGCTGATTAGGGGCCAAACTGATAATCATTCTATATCTGAAACAGACAAAAACAGAAATTGCTGGAGAAACTTAGCAGGTTTGGCAACATCTGTGGAAAGAAAACAGAATTAACATTTTGAGTCTAGTGACCCTTCTTCTCTGAATATGAAGAGCACAGTGTGAGGACAAGATACAATGTGAAGAGTTTTGATGCATGGACAGTGCAGTTTGTGAAGTTTACAGTGTGAGGACAACGTAGTGTATAAATAGTGTAGTGAATGCATTGCAGATGTGAAGTACAGATTGTGGGAACAGTGCAGAGGGTGATGAGTTCAGTGTTGTGAGTACAGAGCGTCAACAGTTCAGATTTTGATGAATATTGTGTCAAATATACGGCATAGGATAGGCTCACTGTGTTGTGCCCTGCAACAATTTGAAATGTGCCAATTGAAATAGTTCTCCATATGGTGAGTTAACTTCTGTCACTTTGTGTTTTATTTGAACTATGATCAGCACATCAAAATAACAGAAACAGAAATATGATAAAAGCTTTCACAATTTGCGCAGGATCTGGTTCTCATTGTTTCAAATGAAATTTCAAATCTTAATTTTATGAGTGGTGTGGACCCCAACTTTATTTAAATTTTCCCACTTATACAACAGAAGCTTTTTAATGGTGATGTGTAAAATGTGTCTTTATCTTATCATTCATATTAAGTAACATTTAAGTATACAGAAAAATAATTGGTGTCGAGTCAAATCTTCCTTTTAAGTGCATGTTTCTTATCAACAGGATGCCTATTAACTTGCCTGCAATGTCCTGGATATCATGAAGTTTAGTGAACTCCACATTTACCCAGAATGGTGATGTATGGCCCTGCTTTCAGTACGTTGCACTGTCTTCTCTGACATGTACATGACACAGAACAGAATTATATCCCATTTTCTCACTGCTGTATTGGCTAAATGACAAGGCAAACATTAAGCCTCAAACTTCAAACTTGCCACTTGTTTGATCAAACTGACAGCCTCACTGAGTCCACTGGACAGACTTTCAAACACATTTTATCACAGCTGCCCAGCTACTTTGTCAGGTGACTTTCTGACATGGATGAAAAAAAAGGAGCAAAGATGGTCGTTGCCCTAATGTTCCTGTTAAATTCAGTAATCTTGTTTCTTGACAACAAGTAAAATATGAAAAGTATTGAAGTACTGAGAGCCTAAAGAAAAAAACAAGAAAACTGCCTTCTGGGAAAAAAAAAGCACCAGGGTCTAACCTTTGACCCTCACCATGTAAGATTCCAAGTGCCCACAATGCTTATACTGCATTCTAGTCCTTGAAAACTACTGATATGAAAATATACAAAATGACAACTTCTTTTACACCTATTAGTGTCATATAAAGCAGAATATCATTTTTGTTTTAAATGAAATTAAATTGATGTCAGAAGGATGTGGAGTTTTATTGCATTTTCAGTGGACTACGAAGAACTTTCATAAATATCTGCTAAGAAAATCTAGCAACTACTTAAAAACAAAAGCCTTGAGGACTGTAATTAGTTCAAGAACGCAGCCAAAGTAAACACCACAAAAATGAATAAGGCAACTTTCTTTTATGTCTCGATTTCCTCACTTTCCTGTTGAGATTTACTTTGGTTTTTCAAATTCTTAGGAGGAGATGCTTTTGCCAGAGTTTTTTTTGAATGTGAGCATGTTATTGGTTTGCTTGGAACATGTGGAGCTTTGGAGGGGGAAGGGATAGAGATTTTAATGTTTTAGCAGAAAGTAATATGATTTCCCACACACGTAACTGAATACTTGATCATAGCAAAAAGGTGTCCACAATTTATTTACTTTAGTCGAAGTAGATTTGCCTCATGGTTAGTTGTGGTCTAGCACTAAGAGACACACCTAAACTGCAAGGCTCCCCAGTGGCCTATGTTAGCTGTTCGTATATTGTGGTACTTGGACCTAAACCAAGGATTAGGTGTTCCCATGCTGCTTTTGGCCCACTTTGCTGAGGATGTCATGGGAATAGTTTGTGAACTTTTCCTGCAGGCAACATATCAACAGGGTATATAACCACCGGGAGACAGAAGTTGCACAGAGGTATACATTAAAATAAGTGGAACATGCAACCAGAGAGATGTGGGAGGAGACAAGGGAATGGTGTCAGGAGGCAGGGAACAATGAACTCATTGTAAACTGGTTGGCCCATAGATGTCAGATTACAGCTCCATCTACTGGTCAGTAATGTAACACATGCATCTTAAACTAAACACTGGGATTATATTTGTAAAAGCTAATGGTTCTGATATACAGTATTTCAGTAATGTTGTAGGCAGTAAGGGTGTTAGATTTAACTATTACTGAGCTGTTCGTGGGGTGAGTAGTAAGGGTGAAATAGGTGTAGAGAAAGTGAGGAGAGTTGTTTTTGCACAAAGTCATCAACAGGCCAGGAAACAAAATCTGGAAACATTTGCAGAATCTTTAAGTGTTTTCTTTGCTAATGGAAGCCACCGAGAATAATCTGTAATTCATCTATAAACTAACAACAATCCACAGTAAAAAGAAAGGGTAAAATTGTGCATGCTGATTTAGTTTCAAGTTGCCTCTTGTGTTCTGGACAAAAAATAAAGATACATGCTTTGCATCACTGAATAAGCCTTGGATTTAACATTTTGCTGATTGAGATTTAAAACAAAATGCTTCAGTATTGTATCTCTCCAGTGTAGGTTTGTTCAGAAAAATTTGATACTGTAATTTTGGCATTGAGTAATTGCTTATAATCTCAATCAATGTTAAAAGTGAAACAGAATGACCCTCCAGGCATGGTATGTTAACATACTAGCTAACAGTGCCAGGCAGTGGCTCTCAACCATAACACTTGCTCAGCGAAGCCCTTGACTCAGCCAGGCTGTGTGGGGTAAGTGCCAAGTGGAGGTGAGGTTCTTTATATGAGGCAGGATCAGAAGCTGCGTCATTTGTATTGCTCACCAGCGCCTCTTAGTGGCCCAAAATTTGAATGGCTGGCCTGTAGGCCCTTCAGTTGGTCAGTAGTAGGTGGAAGTGTATAAATCTAAAAGGACCATTGCAGAAATAGATTTAAAGTGGGGAATAAAAAGAAAGGAAATTAAGTTAATTGCAGGATATGACTGCACTTTGATTTTACTGGTTCCAACAGTGCTGTCAAGGGTAAACGTTGACACCAAGCCAAGTGTTTCATTACAGAATGGCCACATCACAGGGCTAGTTATTGTGGGTCAGTCTCACTCACTTTGCAATCAGCATAGAAACTTAGTAGAGGTGTTAAAAGTTATGAACAATTAGACAGTGAGGAACAGTTTCTCCTGGCTGGAAGGTTGGTAACTAAAGGATATATTTGAACATAACTAGAGAAACAATGAGATAGGAATGGAGGTTGAGGAGATATTTATTTTGCACAGTGAGTTGCTATGTTCTAGAATGCATTGCTAGATAGGTGCTGTAAGCAGTTGTCACAGCAGTTTTCAAGAGAGAACAGGACATATTCTTCAAAAGGTTAAATAAAAATGGCCATGGAGAAGGCTGATGGGAATGGGACTGAATGGATGTTCTGCACAGGCACAATGGGTTGATGAGCCCCCTCTGTTATATGATTCTATTCTATGAGGCTGTACAACGTTTGGAAGATTGCATGCATGGATTTTCAAAGCAGGGTCAGAAATCTGATGCTGGAAGAATTCTGGATCCTGACCCCAGACATCAATTGCTTTGTTCGGGATGCAGGATTTTTAAATGTAAATGCCCCAACTGGCCAGGAGGCAAGGTCAGCATCCAACTTGTGGCACTATTTGCTTCCAGGAGATGAGAGCTTCCTATCTGATGCCATGACAAATTGGCCCTTGCTGAATACGAGTTCCTTTGAGGGAAGGCAGTGGAGGAAAAAGACAGAGTTTGACCTGGCACATGCTGGCCCATGAACATGGTCATCATTTGACTATTACTTCCAGGTGTTATCATAGAAAAAGCATAGAATCCCTACAGTGCAGATAGAAGCCATTTAGCCCATCAAGTCACCTCTTATCAACCTTCTGAAAAGCATCCCACTCAGACTCACCCTTCTCCCATAACATCACACTTATTCCGACTAATCCATCTAAACTGTACTGCCCTAGCCCTGAATATGGGGCAATTTAACATGGCCAATTCACCTAACCTACAATATCTTTGGACTGTGGAAGGTGACCGGGCAAACCCATGCAGACACAGGGAAAATGTGTAAATTCCACATAGACAGTTGTCCAAGGCTAAAATCAAACCGAGATCCTTGACGCTGTGAGGCAGCAGTGCTAACCACTGAGCCACCGTTATTATTGCTTTCCTAAATAGTTATGAAATTTCAATTAATCAATTTATTAACTATTCAATATTGATTGAATTCAAATGCCACCATCTACTGTCATGGGATTCGAACTCAGGTCCCCAGAATAGCGTCTGAGTTTCTGGATTAATAGTCCAGTAATATTACCACTGGATCTCCTCTAAAATTAGTAAACATTGGTGACAAGCAATCTTATCCTTCCCTGAAACCCTGCCAGCTCTTTGAAAATTGTGCACTTTCCCAGAATAATGGGGCTCCAAAGATGATCTGGACTGTGACAAACCTGTGCCACAAACCTGCGTGGTATTTGAAATTCCAGCTTTATATCTGTTTATAAAGTGTGAAACAAATTTTGAAATAAAGTAATATATAAGAACGTCAAACAAAACCTGTCTCGAGAAATTCCCTCTCACTGTCTCCATTGCTGAGATATGATGTCAGGCATTGAGAAGATTACGGCCTTGTGCTCAAACCTTACTTCACTCAAAGGAAATTTGTTCTAGAGCTGGGTGTGTTAGACACTGCAAATGCTGGCATTGCTGGAATGAATGTGGTCAGTAAAGAGGTTAACCTCGTATTACCCTTAAATGAGAATTAGGCCAAGGCTGAAGAGCTCAGTCTGCAGGATTCCACATGAATCATGTTCATGTGAAATGTTCCTTCACATGGAATTCATCCTGAAGTGAACATTCCCTTTAATTTCCTTCCTGCCAAATCCAAGTAAAACAACAAAAGTTTATAAACAATGAAAATTCCATCTGCTTGACATCAGTGATGCATGACTACCACAGAGATACAAATATTTACCCTAAGACCTGGCACAGCAGCTTATACCAATGTCTTCAATCATGCATTTTTGCCTGATTGTGTTATGCTTTCCTAATGCGTCGGCAGACAACACAGCATTTCACTTAGGTTTCCTTCTCTTATTTAAAATGAAGCACACATCTCATAGGTTTCACCTGGACCAAGCTCCCTGCAGTTGTACCTTTGTACCAAATGAACTAGAAATAGAGGCAAACGGGGATCAGGAAGTTTTTCCTTTGTAACAATTGCAACTTGGATGGAGAAAAACACATACATTTTATACCTTGAGAAATCAACGAAATTACCTCCTTCATTTGAGAGTCTTATGATCTCAGGTGACAAAAAGAAATTGGCTCTACCATTTCCGTGACTCATTGTATTGATACTAGAACAATGTTAAATAACAGTATTTGCATTTCTGGATAACCTAGTTGACTTGATTGGACATTTCACTTGAAGGTTTTTAAACATGCAGTGGAATACAAGTTGGAACTAAAGCTCATGTAAGGCAGATATAAGTCAGATTCCGTTTTGAGTACTCTCGCCTGATTCAGACACAAGAGTGAATTTCAAGTCAGAGAAGGGCTAGATATTGATGGATAGTGTAAAAGTGAAAGTATAATTTGTGGAAGGAGATTGGAAAATCCATGAGTGCATGGTCAGTTTGTACAACAACAATTTTAGGGTTGATGAGTCTTATATGTTGGAAACAGGAACTTCACTGCTTTCCAATAGGAAGCTATCCCAAGGAAGGTGTTCAGCAATGGAGCTTGGACTGTGGGATGAGTCTGACAAATGTAAGGACCATATTGGCAGGCCCTAGTGAGAGTGTGGGTGGTGGTGAGTGGGAACAGGAGGGAAATGGTCATCAGGAAGAAGCACAAAACCAATACTACCAATCTGGAATATCTCAGGTTGAGAGTGTTTGCACATACGTTTTCCTGAAGCTTCCTACTTCTTGTCTCTGAGTAAAGCTCTTCAACTCCTTGTATACTGTATTAACATCTCCATAAAAAAGGTTTTCAAATACAGCTCTCTAGAATAATATCCAAGACTTTTCATATGCCCAGTCTTCTTACTGTTATCAGAATTATATGAGTTACAGTGATTTAGATGATTCTCACTATGTCACATTACCACATAAGCTTCTCTCTACTTGACCGATATTATTTCAATAGTTTACTTTTAATAACATATCATCTTTGTAATCACTAACTTGATGATTAATATCATTGTTACTATTAGAATCACTTTTATGAACATCTCTTCCAACTACCAACCACTGCCCGCTCACCAAAAATCCAAATTTCACAGGTCAAGATGATCTGGAACTCTGAAGACCATGGCTTCTAACATTTTGTCACAACCAGAATTTCTGGCCTGGCTTTCAGCTTTAAGAGAGTTTCCACCCTGTTTCTAAGGTTGTACCATCTCTGTTGCTTTTTTGCAATGCTATTGGGTGGCACAGTGGCTCAGTGGTTAGCACTGCTTCCTCACGGCACCAAGGACCCAGGTTTGATTCCAGCCTCAGGTGACTGTCTGTGTGGAGTTTGCACATGCTCCCTGTGTCTGCCTGAGTTTCCTTCTGGTTTCCTCCCACAATCCAAAGATGTGGGTTCAGGTGAATTGGCCATGCTAAATTGCCCATAGTGTTCAAGGATGTGTAGGTTAGGTGCAATTAGTCAGGGGTAAATATATGACAGGGGAATTGGTCAGTGTAGGTTACTGTTAGGAGGATAGGTGTGGATTTCTTGGGCCAAAGGGCCTGTTTCCATGCTGTAGGGAGTCTATATTCTAAATGACTACGGAACTCAATCCAGAAAAAATGTGAAGTGTTGCATTTGGGCAGGACAGACAAGACAATGTAATCCTTAATGAACGGTAGGACTGAGGGAAGCATTGAGAATCAGACGACCCTTGATATGCTTAAACACTGGTCCCTTAAGCTATTGGGGGAGGTAGATGAAGTGGTTAAGAAAGCATATGGTATATTTGCCTTCATTATTTGAGGCATAGAATTTAAAAACAGGGAGGTTAGGCTGGAACTGTATAAAAGATTGGTTAGACCACAGCCAGAGAATTGTGTAAAGTTCTGGAATCCACATTATAGAAGGGAAATGATAGCCATGGAGAGGCTGGAGAGGGAATGTACAAGGATGTTGTCTAGGCTGGATAGTGTCAGTTATCAAAAAACAACTGGATATATTGGAGCTGCTTTCCTTAGAGCAGAAGAGATTGAGAAAGGAATGATTGAGATGTGTAAAATTATGAGGGACACAGACAGAGTAAATAGGAAGAAAGTTTTCCCTTTGGTGATGGAATCAATGAGCAGAGTGTAGATTTAAGGAACAGGGAAGAATGTTCAGAAGAGATGCAAGGAAAGTCTTTTTCATCCAAAGAGTGCTGGGAATCTGGAACTCTCTGATTGTAATTTTCTAGATGTGCATTTGCTCTGCCAAGGTATACAAGGCTATGGGTCAAGTACTAGAAAATGGGATTAGAATAATCTGATGTATGTTTGTGTTCAGTATGAACAAGATGAGCTGAAGAGCTTTTCATTGTGCTGTAGACCTCTCTGATTTTTCAGTAGTTGTTTTAACTTCTTGTAATGAGAAGTTATGTTTAGCTTGAGACTGTGTTTTAAAACAAATCACTTTTTAACCTCCTTCCCATTAGCAATTCTATTGGCATGTTGATAGTGTTGCTTTGCAATTTAGAGCTAATTCCCAGATTGGATTCTCATGCACTGAGACTTGCCATCCTTGGCCATTCTTTCTCCCTCTGTGTTTGATTGAGGATGGAGTTGGAGAAAATGTGAATTGGCTGATACCTACCTCTAAAATTAATGTCCTGAAATCCTAACTCACTTCTTTCAGGTAACCATGGTCAGATAATCATATTTCCAATGTATATGGGAGGTGCAATTGGGGACCCTGCAGAATCCCCATTTTACCAGACTCCAAAGTAATTGCCTGGGAAATTGAAAATTTCACTAGACGATTCTGCCTCTGTGCCTGGAACCCTTCAAGAATATCAATTTAAATCAGAGAATTTTGAGTGTAGTGTTCTGCTACAGTTAAGTAAATAGTTACTCAGGTAAAGTTAGACTATTAAATATCTAGTCCAACTCTTGAGTTATTATTCAAACAACTCTCAGTTTATCTCACATAATTACAGCTACATCTCCCCAGACCACTAACATATCTCAGACCTGACTTGAAGCCTCCTCTAGCCCTCATGCTGGCACCATATTGATAACCACTTCTTCCACTGGATTATGAACCCACTGCCACTGAACCCAATATCCTCTTCAGAATCTAACATGCTCTCCAGAACCCAATGCCTTTTGCCCAGTTGCTGTGCCCTTTCTACCCTTCCCCTTATTTGGTCATTGACCCCTTCCTTATTGCAACCTAAAGCCTCCCTTTCTAGACCAAAAGTCTTCCTCCTCTTGCCCATCGACCAGATCCCTGCCTTTATTGAAATCTGGAATGGACATTTCCCTCACTGCCAGACCTGAAAATATCCACCTCACTGTCCCGTCCAGAACCCAACTCTACCCCCCCAGTCTAGACCTCCTGTTAAACTTAATACCTCACACCCACTTCTAACTACGCCAAGCACTCGATCACCTGGTCCCCTCACCAGCTTGCATGCCGGAATACTACATACCTGACACCATTCCCCCTACCCACTTGGCACTTGGGACTTCATTTATCTGGCAACCTACCCTCTACCAACGGCACCCTACCCTTAATGTCACACTTTTGTACTTACCCTTTCAAACAAACTGTCAATGTGGTTGACTGTGATCCTGGACATTTAAATTACAGAATACAATGAATCGTTGCTGTGAAAAAGGGTTTGTGGTTTGCATTTACCCAACTGTTCTGTGCTATGGAGACCTGTCTGAATGGAAGTAAGACTTTGCATTTCTGAAGGAGCCCTGCTCATTATCTCCTATTGGAAATGCGGAGTTCCTCCATTCAGTAAATCTGTGTGAAAAGGCCACTCCTCCAAAAGTGCAGGCCAACATATCATAAAGGCCCTTTTCCAGCACTCTGGTCACTGAGTCTGCTGTGCTTGAATGAAATCTTGCAACATCAATCCAGCTTGAATAATAGTCAACTAGGACTAAATACAATATGTTCCCTTTAAAATCAAACAAATCCATTGCTAGCCTTTCCCATGACCTTTCACAAAAGCTTGATTAAATCATTGACTTTGTAGGCAGTTAGCTGTGTATGGTACATATTTAGCATGACATTATGTAAAGCCTGTATGCCTTTCAAAATGCCTGGCCACCATATTGATTGCTGTGCTGTTGTATTGTACTTCCTGATGTCGCTGACACCCATGGAATTCCTGTAGGTTTTCTTTAAACATCAGCTTTAGGTATAGCCATTTTATCATCATACACGAGTAAATCTTCCACAAATAATAAGTATTGTTTTTGCTCATGGTAACTTTTCAGCTCGTTGTCTAATGGATTATATTTCACTCACCTTGCAGAGGATTTCTTGATCTTTGTGGACTCCTTGTCAGATTTTTTGATCTTCACAAATTTGTATGAGTTTGCCCTCAATTGCTGGTAAATTGTTGTTTATAGCTGTATCTGGATTAGTGGTGCTGGAAGAGCACAGCAGTTCAGGCAGCATCCAAGTAGCTTCGAAATCGACGTTTCAGGCAAAAGCCCTTCATCTTCATCAGGAATAAAGCTTTATTCCTGATGAAGTGCTTTTGCCCGAAACGTCGATTTCGAAGCTACTTGGATGCTGCCTGAACTGCTGTGCTCTTCCAGCACCACTAATCCAGAATCTGGTTTCCAGCATCTGCAGTTATTGTTTTTACCTCGTTTATAGCTGTAGTGTAAGCCTGTACTCCTTGAAGAATAAGACTTTATTTTCTGCTCTGCTACCCTCAAGAATATATCTGCCATTATTTGCATCTTGCCAGGAACATCGTCTACATCCCAGCCACACCTTATCAGCCCAAGATGAATCTTGAAACATTTTTGAGATTGCTATCACTAAAACATCAGTAGAAAGTAGTTTCTCTTTAGTCCTTTTGAAAGATGATTCTGTTCTTGATTCTAATATCCATGATGGCCTTTTTAAAAAAAGTTTTCTTATGGTTTAGGTAAGACTGTTGAACATAGAACATAGAACATAGAACAATACAGCACAGAACAGGCCCTTCGGCCCACGATGTTGTGCCGAACTTCTAACCTAGATTAAGCACCCATCCATGTACCTATCCAAATGCCGCTTAAAGGTCGCCAATGATTCTGACTCTACCACTCCCATGGGCAGCGCATTCCATGCCCCCACCACTCTCTGGGTAAAGAACCCACCCCTGACATCTCCCCTATACCTTCCACCCTTCACCTTAAATTTATGTCCCCTTGTAACACTCTGTTGTACCCGGGGAAAAAGTTTCTGACTGTCTACTCTATCTATTCCTCTGATCATCTTATAAACCTCTATCAAGTCACCCCTCATCCTTCGCCGTTCCAACGAGAAAAGGCCGAGAACTCTCAACCTATCCTCGTACGACCTACTCTCCATTCCAGGCAACATCCTGGAAAATCTTCTCTGCACCCTCTCCAAAGCTTCCACATCTTTCCTAAAGTGAGGCGACCAGAACTGCACACAGTACTCCAACTGTGGCCTAACCAAAGTCCTGTACAGCTGCAACATCACTTCACGACTCTTGAATTCAATCCCTCTGCTAATGAACGATAATACACCATAGGCCTTCTTACAAACTCTATCCACCTGAGTGGCAACCTTCAAAGATCTATGTACATAGACCCCAAGATCCCTCTGTTCCTCCACCTGACTAAGAACCCTACCATTAACCCTGTATTCCACATTCTTATTTGTTCTTCCAAAATGGACAACCTCACACTTGGCAGGTTTGAACTCCATCTGCCACTCCTCAGCCCAGCTCTGCATCATATCTAAGTCCCTCTGCAGCCGACAACAGCCCTCCTCACTGTCCACAACTCCACCTATCTTCGTATCATCTGCAAATTTACTGACCCACCCTTCGACTCCCTCATCTAAGTCATTAATAAAAATTACAAACAGCAGAGGACCCAGAACTGAACCCTGTGGAACTCCACTTGTAACTGGGCTCCAGGCTGAATATTTACCATCTACCACCACTCTCTGCCTTCGACCGGTTAGCCAGTTTTCTATCCAATTGGCCAAATTTCCCTTTATCCCATGCCTCCTGACTTTCCGCATAAGCCTACCATGGGGAACCTTATCAAATGCCTTACTAAAATCCATGTACACTACATCCACTGCTCTACCCTCATCCACATGCTTGGTCACCTCCTCGAAGAATTCAATAAGACTTGTAAGGCAAGACCTACCCTTCACAAATCCGTGCTGGCTGTCCCTAATCAAGCAGTGTCTTTCCAGATACTCGTAAATCCTATCCCTCAGTACCCTTTCCATTACTTTGCCTACCACAGAAGTAAGACTAACTGGCCTGTAATTCCCGGGGTTATCCCTATTCCCTTTTTTGAACAGGGGCACAACATTCGCTACTCTCCAGTCCCCTGGTACCACCCCCATTGCCAGTGAAGACGAGAAGATCATTGCCAACGGTACTGCAATTTCCTCTCTTGCTTCCCACATAATCCTAGGATATATCCCGTCAGGCCCGGGGGACTTGTCTATCCTCAAGTTGTTCAAAGTTTCCAACACATCTTCCTTCCTAACAGGTATCTCTTCTAGCTTATCAGTCCGTTTCACACTCTCCTCTTCAACAATACAGTCCCTCTCGTTCGTAAATACTGAAGAGAAGTACTTGTTCAAGACCTCTTCTATCTCTTCCGACTCAATACACAGTCTCCCACTACTGTCCTTGTTCGGACCTACCCTCGTTCTCGTCATTCTCAGGTTTCTCACATACGCATAGAATGCCTTGGGGTTATCCTTGATCCTATCCGCCAAGGATTTTTCATGCCCTCTCTTAGCTCTCCTAATCCCTTTCTTCAGGTCCCTTCTGGCTATCCTGTATCCCTCCACTGCTCTGTCTGAACCCTGTTTCCTCAACCTTATGTAAGCCTCCTTCTTCCTCTTTACTAGACATTCAACCTCCCTCGTCAACCAAGGCTCCCTCACACGACCATTTCTTTCCTGCCTGATCGGTACATACATATCAAGGACACGTCGTATCTGCTCCTTGAAAAAGTTCCACATTTCCACCACATCCTTCCCTGACAGCCTATGCTCCCAACGTATTGAAGTTGGACATAAGCCTTTCCACTTGATAAACCTTGCCTAATAAGCAATGCATTTTAAGACTGGAAATACACTGATGGTCTTTGACTTCCTTGAATCCCCTGATAGGTCTTTTCGAGGATAAGTTATCCTAGAAGCATAATCACCAATCTACAAATTGACATTTCCAATTTCTTGTTAGACTTGCATTCTACAGTGTCTTTTACACATCCCGGATCTTGTTGTTCTGTTTCTTCTTTATTTTAGCATGCTCCAGAGATTTCCAGGATTTTAGTCATTCCCTTTGGAAAATTTCCAGTGCAAAGGATATCCTGAATAGTAGATGGTGGAATCTATACCACTCTGATGGTGGCTGGACTAAGTGCATCTGCCAGAACTCACTGTTGTCATCCAGTTTTGTGAAAAACTTGCTGCCAATTTTCTAAAGCTATTATTAACAGTCAAAAATAGGATAGATTTCTTTGTTTATTCCTTTGTTTTAACTGAGAAAGATTTTCATGCAGTCTTATTTTTCTATTTATCTTGGGAACATTACTTGTTCTGAGTACCATTGCATCAGTTCTGTCACTGCCAATATGGCTCTGCTTTCAATCATGAGTTCGAATTCAGATTTTACTTTTTCAATGAAAGGACGAATAATTTTCTAGGGAGTGTGAAGCAGTTGTTTCCGTATCTTTAACACTTGACAGGGAGGGAGAACCTTTGTCTCTCTCGCTTAGTGGAGTCTTATGTCTTGCATTGGATTTCCTGAGGCTGATTCACTCTCCTAACACAACCCGAACACCACCCCACCAAACCCCAGGAAGATCAGATTTATAGGAAAAGGGAGTTTGGTATCTCATGAAACTGTAGACTGTTTCGTTGAGCCTATCTTCAAAGCTTGGACTGCTCTTTCTGTCAGACTCTTGGATGATGGATAGTATGGAGCTGTCCTTGTATGACAAATATCATTCAACTTTGGGAAATACTCAAATTCCCTGTTGGTAAACAATAGCCCATTATTTGGAATACAGGGAGACCTAGCCATTTGGATACAAAACTGGCTCAAAGGTAGAAGACAGAGGGTGGTGGTGGAGGGTTGTTTATCAGACTGGAGGCCAGTGACCAGTGAAGTGCCACAAGGATCGGTGCTGTGTCCTCCACTTTTTGTCTTTTACATAAATGATTTGGATACAAGCATAAGAGGTACAGTTAGTAAGTTTGCAGATGACACCAAAATTGGAGGTGTAGTGGAGAGCGAAGAGGTTTACCGCAGATTACAACAGGATCTGGACCACATAGGCCAATGGGCTGAGAAGTGGCAGATGGAGTTTAATTCAGATAAATATGAGGTACTGCATTTTGGGAAAGCAAATCTTAGCAGGAGTTATACACTTAATGGTAAGGTCCTAGGGCATGTTACTGAACAAACAGACTTTGGAGTGCAGGTTCACAGCTCCTTGAAAGTGGAGTCACAGGTAGATAGGATAGTGAAGAAGGCTTTTGATAGGCTTTCCTTTATTGGTCAGAGTATTAAGTACAAGAGTTGGGAGGTCATGTTGTGGCTGTACAGGACATTGGTTAGGCCACTGTTGGAATATTGCGTGCAATTCTGGTCTCCTTCCTATCGGAAAGATGTTGTGCAACTTGAAAGGGTTCAGAAAAGATTTACAAGGATGTTTTGCCGGGCTTGGAGGATTTGAGCTATAGGGAGAGGCTGAACAGGCTGGGGCTGTTTTCCCTGGAGCGTTGGAGGCTGTGGGGTGACCTTATAGAGGTTTACAAAATTATGAGGGGCATGGATAGGATAAATAGGCAAAGTCTTTTCCCTGGGGTCAGGGAGTCCAGAACTAGAGGGCATAGGTTTAGGGTGAGAGGGGAAAGATATAAAAGAGACCTAAGGGGCAACGTTTTCATGCAGAGGCTGGTACATGTATGGAATTAGTTGCCAGAGGATTTGGTGGAGGCCGGTACAATTGCAACATTTAAGAGGCATTTGGATGGGTATATGAATAGGAGGAGTTTGGAGGGATATGGGCTGAGTGCTAGCAGGTGGGATTAGATTATGTTGGGATATCTGTTTGGCATGGACAGGTTGGACTGAAGGGTCTGTTTCCATGCTGTACATTGCTATGACTCTATGACACTTCCAGGGGTCCATGTATTGCAAAAGATGCTTGCAGTTTCTCTATTGGCATCCCAGTGTTTCATGAAAGAACTCTATACCTGTCCAGCCATTTTGAGTGGTCATCTACAATGACTAAGAACATTGAGTGCATGAAAGAAACTGCATAGTCGACAAGTCCAAGGTTTACCCAGCTATTTCCACAAACGTAGGGGAGTTGCTGGCAGTAATTTCTTGACCGGCACTGCCCTGCTAATGCTGCCATGCCTGCATTCAATTACAGCCACAAGACATAACTTTTCACCAATATCTTCATTTTAGAAGCCCCTGGATGACCTTGGTGGAATTCAGCCAGTGTCTGGCGGCAACCATTGCTTAGGACATTCACCCTTGCCGCCCATAATATTATGCCATCCTCTACCGTGATGTGATCTTGCTGAGTCTAGACGTGTTTCAGTTCTGGTTGTGACTGCTCTTTGGAATTCCCCCATCACCATGACCTGCTTCAGTTTTACCAGGACCAGCTCTTTTTGCGTCCAAAGTCTAATATTATCAGCTGTGACTGGAAATGTGTCCAGAAAATTAAAAACCATTAAGGAATCTTCCACCACTTCCTGACTCCAAATTCGACTGCCAAACTTCTTCCTCTTTTTCCTCATACTTGCAATCTGCTTTTGCCAAAGTCCTGAATGCTACTGGGCATTCCTCACTATTGTGCCACCTATGAGCTAATACTACCACAATGCTGTAGAGGGAGGCAACTCATGTCAAGTTCTTGAAATTATTGATTCCCAAGGGGATCAAAGGTTCCAAGAAGAAAGCAGAAAAATAGGGTTGAAAAACCTATCAGCCATGATTAAATGGTCAAGCAGATTTGATGGGCTGAATGGCTTAATTTTTGCTTCTATGTCATATGGTCTAATAACACATCTCATGCCAGCTTCATGAAGGATAGCCCCCTGCCAGCTTTGCATATAAATCTTTTATGTGAGAGTTTGGGTATTTTTCCAGCTGCAAAAAGTTGTTTACCATTTGTTTAAAACCCCCACAAAATTGAACTGCCACATTGGGTTTCACAATTGGTAAGGCCGGTGCTGCTTATTCTGCAAATTGGACAGGTTTGATGATTTCTAGCCTTCTAATTTCTACCTTTGCTTTTGCTGTAAGGCAAATGGTACTGGTTGTGTCTTGCAGACTCGTGGAAATGCTTTCTGGTCAACATGCAAGGTGACCTTGGCCCCTTTGATAGTTCCTAGACCTTCCTGAAAAACCTCCATGTATATAGTTAGGACTTCACTCAGGCAGCCATTTTCTAATTGAAAAATGTTGAGCCAATCTCGGTGAATCTTCTCAATTAATTTCACTCCATCAAGCTTGGACTTGAGCCTTTTGCTGTAATCAGTAGCAACTGAACCAGCCTCTATCACCTCTGCTGGCAACGTGTTCTAGGCACCCACCACCCATTGCGTGAAGAACTTTCCATGCATATCTCCCTGAAACTTTTCCCCTCTCACCTTGAACTCATGACCCCTAGTAATTGAAACCCCCACTCAGAGAAAGCTTCTTGCTATCCACCCTGTCTATACTTCTCATGATCTTGTAGACCTCAATCAGGTCCCCCCTCAACCTTCATGTTTCTAATGAAAATAGCCCTAATCTATTCAACATCTCTTCATAGCTAGCATCCTCCATACAAGGCAACATCCTGGTGAACCTCCTCTGCACCCTCTCCAAAGCATCCACATCCTTTTGGTACTGTGGCGACCAGAACTGTACACAATATTCCAAATATGGCCGAACCAAAGTTCTATACAACTGTAACATGCCCTGCCAACCTTTCTACTCAATACCCCATCTGATGAAGGAAAGCAAGCTGTATTTTCTAGACCACGCTATCCACCTGCATTGCTACCGTCAGGGTACAATGGACCTGAACATCTAGATTTCTCTATACATCAATTTTCCCCAGGACACTTCCATTTGACGTATAGTTCGCGCTTGAATTGGATCTTCCAAAATTTATCATCTCACATTTGCCCAGATTGAACTCCATCTGCCATTTCCCTGCCCACCTCTCCAACTGATCTATATTCTGCTGCATTATCTGACAGTACCCTTCAATATCTGCTACTCCACCAATCTTAGTGTAATCTGAAACTTGCTAATCAAACCACCTTTCCCTTCCTCTAGATCATTTATATATTTCACAAACAACAGTGGTCCAAACATGGATCCCTGTAGGACACCACTGGTCACAGTTCTCCATTTTGAGAAACTCGCTTCTACTACTACTCTGTCTATTGCTGCCTAGCCAGTTCTCTATCCATCTAGCTAGTACACCCTGGACCCCATGTAACTTCACTTTCTGAATCAGCCTACCATGGGAACCTTATCAAATGCCTTACTGAAGTCCATGTATATAACAGCTGCAGCCCTTCCGTCATGAATCAACTTTGATACTTCCTCAAAGAATTCTATTAAGTTGGGAAGACTTGACCTTTCCTGCACAAAACCATGCTGCCTATCATTGATTAGCCCATTTTCTTCCAACTGTAAATAGATCCTATCCCTCAGTATCTTTGCCAGCAGCTTCCCTACCACTAATTGGACCAGGTTAACAGCCCCAGTCAGGGAACTCATTTCTACAAGGTCCACCTAGCTGACCTCATTATAATCAATGACAGTTTGGACAATCTTTTATAACTAATATGGTCAATGATGTTAGTTCCCTTCCTTTTGGTGGCTTTTTGGTGGGTTGAAAACATGAGCTTGGGACCTGCCAAGCCAACCCTATGAGAAGAATTCCCAGTATTTTCTTTCGGTACTGATGAGTCTCTGGCCCTGATTTCTGCTTGCATTGTGAATTGGGTTCCCTGGCCTTACATTTAACCATTTTTCATTGGAGAACGTCTGACATTATTTCATTGACTGCCATATGGTCTGTCACTCATTCATTCTTCAAAATTCCATACCCACAATATCATGCTAAATAATATAACATCATCACAAATGCTTCTGCAGATAATCCTAAATGTTGAGATTGTGGATTAAATCTCAACTGCATATCTCTTAAAATCATGGTGACATAGTGACTGTGAGACATAATACATCAGCCCTCTAATTGAGGTCTTCTCAGGCATTTTATGTGTCTTCAGATACTTGAGGTGTTCTGAGGGACTGAGGATGCAGTGTGGAGTGTATGCAAGGTTAGTAGTGTGAGAGGTTTGTTGGAGGATCACAAAACCAAGTGAGGAAGCTTTTACAATCGTGCAAATTTTGACATTTCCAAAACATACTTTATTCATAAAATAAATTTGCATATATATATGTGGTCACTGGAGCAGTTTGATTTTGCAGAGTCTTTCCACATGGAGAACAAACAAAGGTCCAAACAACTCAAAGAGGCCCCATTGTACTTTGGCAGAAAGACTATAGACGGTGGTCTTCCCCCACTGCATCTCACAGCTGCCCCATGCTTTAGGGCGTCCCTCAGCTCGTAGCCCTAGAACTTGGAATGTGCCAGTCTGCAACACTAAGCCCTTGCTCTGGGAGGCCAACAAGTTTCAGGCAAACCAAAACGTCTCTTTCCAAAAGTTGATTGTCTTCCAGGCGCAGTCAGTATTTTCCTCCATATGTATACTAGGGAACAGACTGAGGAACAGAGTCTTGTGTCACAGAACTGCTCGTGACAAACCTCAACAAGAACCACTGCATTTCTCTCTCTAGACTTCCTTTGAAAAAACACATTCCAGAAAGAGACATGTGGCAGTCTCTGCCTCCACGCAGCTGCGTTGAGGGCAGTGTATGGTGGCACACAGAGACCAGGCATGCATGAAGAGTCTGATGACCAGCGCCTTTCTCATCACCAGTCAGGTGACATCTTGGTATTTTTGGAAAGTTCTAGCAATGAGGCATTCTGCCAGATGACTTTGACAGACTGCTCAGGGAACAACCAAACAAGAGCCGCCCTTATCTTTTCCCCGCAGGGTCTTGAGATGGTTGTGTGCTGACCACTTCCTGATAGACTTGTGGTCAAAGGTATTTTTCTTTACAAATTTCTCCTCGAATGACAGATGATGTGGGACAGTCCTACTACTGGAGCATTTCACTGAGCCAAAGCAAGGCCCATCTTTTGTAACACTGAGTGTAGGTAGAACTTCATAGTAACACATAGTAACACTCAATGTTTGCGTACCGCAGGTCTATGCACAGCTTGATGTAGCAGCTCACAAAGGTGGACATTGGGATGAGAGTCATTGGGTAAGTTCTTCTCCCCCAATGTCCAGAGCTTTGTACATGGCGTACCTGAGGGCACAGTCCATCTTAGATCTGCAGATGAGGTGGAAGACAGCTTGGATAACTGCAACGATGCAGGTTCTGGGAATGGGCCAGACCAGTACCATGTACAATAACAGAGAGAGTGCCTCGCACCTGATGACCAGGTTTTTACCTGCAAAGGAGAGGGAGAAATACTGCCTCACCTTGACTACATGCTCCTCCCAAGTTTTGGTGCATACCCTGGCTCCTGGATACCATATTCCCAGCACCTTCAGGTAATCTGTCCTGAATGTGGAGGGGAAAGTGAGGACTGCAGATGCTGGAGATCAGAGCTGAAAATGTGTTGCTGGAAAAGCGCAGCAGGTCAGGCAGCATCCAAGGAGCAGGAGAATCGACGTTTCAGGCATGAGCCCTTCTTCAGGAAATTTCCTGAAGAAGGGCTCATGCCCGAAACGTCGATTCTCCTGCTCCTTGGATGCTGCCTGACCTGCTGCGCTTTTCCAGCAGCACATTTTCAGCTCTGAATGTGGAGGAGATAAAGGACAGTCAACCTAGTTCCCAAAGAACATGGCCTTACTCTTGCTTTGATTTACCTTGGCTCCTGAGGCCAGTTTGAACTGCTGACAGATGCTCATGAGTCTGTGCACTGACAATAGATGTGAGCAGAAAATGGCAATGTCATCATGTACAGGGAGGATTTGAGCCAAAGGCCTCCATTGCCTGGAATATTTACTCCTCTCAGGCACGTATGCTTCTTCATGGACTCAGCAAAAGGCTCTGTACAACACACAAACAAGGCAGGAGAGCATGGATGGCCCTTCCTGACTCCAGATCTGATTGCCAAGCTTTCTAATTAATTGAGACTGCACTAAAAATGTTGGTGGACAGTCGTCAGATCCAATTCCCTCCTCAAAGCCTATTTTGGAGAGAATATCCCTCATGTAGGCATATGATATCCTGTCAAAAGCCTTCTCCTAGTCCAGGCTAACAAGGCAGGTGTCCACCCACCCTGCCCTATATGTAGGTGATCATATCTCGGAAGAGCATGAGGCTCTCAGAGATTTTAGCACCGCAGCCTCACAATGCTGGGCTTGGTTTCACCCTTGAGCAACTGTGTGGAGTTTGCACATTCTCCCTGTGTCTACATGGGCTTCCTCCCACAGTCCAAAGATATGTATTAGTCATGCTAAATTACCCATAGTGTTCAGGGATGTGTAGGCTAGGTGGACTAGCCATGGGTATTCAGGGTTCCAGGGATAGGGTAGGGGTTGGACCTTGGTGGGATGCTCTTTAGAGGGTTGGTGTGAACATGATGGGCTGAATGGCCTGCCTTCACACTGCAAGGATTCTATGATTCTAGTGTATGATCTTCCTCACTGGTACAGCACAGGTTTGGTTCGGGTGAGTCATCTATCCCATAGCAGACCTGACACTGTTGGCAATAATGTTAGACAGGACTTCGTAATCTGCATTCAGCAGTAAAACTGGTTGCCAATTTGTAATTTCCTCCCTCTCACACTTCCACTTGTAGATGATGGTGTTAATACTTTTGTGCATGGATTCCCGTATGGTGCTCTCATATACTTCCAATGAGTTCTGGACAATCAAGTCTCTCAGAACCAAGTGAGGGACGAGTGAGCCATTGCTTCTGGGAGTTTAATTTTTTTCTAAGGGCCTTAGTCAGCTCATCCAGAGGTAATGGCTGGTCCAGTCTCTCCTGCGTGCTGTCATCCAAGACGTGATAGAGGACTGAAATGACTGGAAGGCCTCACTGTCTGTGAACTTTTTGTTTTACTGAGTAGTACAGTAGTGAGAGTGAGGCTTAGTGGGAGCAGGGTGCGATAGCAGAGATGGTGCGAGGTATCAGCTAGGATTTCAGTGCAGTATTCACTGAGGACTGTATTGTCGCAATGTTGTCCTTTGAATGACATGATAAACTGAGAACTGTCTTTACTCTGAGGTACATGAAAGTGGTTTTGATATGCTCTTTCACAAAAGAACAGCAGGACGTCATGACTAATACCTTTCCTTCAACCATCATCAATAAAAACTAATTACTAGGCTATTATCTCATTGGTGTTTGTGGGATCTTGCTGTGTGCAAATTGCTTGCCATGCTCTCTAAATTATATCAGTGACCACACATCAAAAAAAATCTTAATTGGCTGTAAGGTGGATGAGAATGCACTGAGAAAGTGAAAGGCATCATGAAAATGACAGATCCTTTTTACTTTTAAAGACCAAGGACTTTACCTGACATGAGAGCTGATCTTGGCCTTTGAGTTGCTGATCAAGCAAGGGAAGGTAGAGTACATGTAGAAAAAATTCCCTGTGTTACAGGAAAATAAAATAATCAATGATTCAGGTAATTTATTCCACGAGAGATAAATCCCTTCTGGTGTACTTCACAAAAAATGTGTTTTTTTCATTTCAGTTTTCCAAAAACATTGCAGTTTTTTCATATACGGTAATCGCTGGTAGATATGCAAATACTATTTTGGGAAGGCAAGCATCAGTATTTTCATGGAAGCTTCATTTTCCACATTTACAAACACACTCTCATGGCTGAGAATACCATGCTGTCAGAATATCCCCCCGCTGATAAACCTGAGAGCTTTGGAGCTCAATTCACTTTTGGCACCTGGCAACTTTTGATGAAATGAAATGCATCCTTGGGTTAAAAAGTCAATATGTTCTTATCAAGTTTGAGTGAACACTGTTAAATTAGAAATGAGAAAGTTCATCACAAAGTTTTGAATTTGACTTGTAATCTTCAGAGAGAAATCGGAGGCTGATCCTGTTGTTTTATGGCAAATAGAAAATGCAGATGAACATTTTGGGAAGAAGTCTACAATGATGCTCAACAGATACTAATGGGAAGCAAAAAAAAAAGAAAAAAAAATCATACTATTAATTCTGATTCTTAAAGGGGAAGAGTGCAAAAAAGCATAAAGATCCGTTGATGCTGGAAATCAGAAGCAAAACCAAAAACCGAAACAAACATTGCTGGGAAAAGCTCAGCAGGTCTGCCAGCACCTGTGGAGAGAAAGCAGAATTAATGTTTTGGGCCCAGTGACCCTTCTTCAGACCCTTCAGAATGCATCAAAGTTGTTATTTGTTAAATATCTGAGAGCACCTGGATTATGTTGTGCTCAAGTAAAAAGAATATAGATGTGTTTTGCTGTGTCAGTTCACAGATGTGTGTATTTTATTATTTCTAGGTTTTTATAAATGGTGGAAAATATATAATGGGAGTCAGAAAATGCTGTCACATTGCAGCACAGTCTAATTTCTTCTGCATGACATGCTTGGTACTGAAGAGAAGATTTAATTTTATGGGAAGGTGATGGGTGGGACCTCTCCGCATTCCAGCATCCAGCCCAATTCAGTCAATGGTGAAAAGGTGACTGCAGGGATTCCACCTACCAATTTAGGTGGGCATTTAATACCTATTTAAAGGCCTCATCCCATCCTCACAGGCATTGTATTCGTCCATGGATGGATAAAGGGCTCACCATGTGAAAAACATGACAAACAAAGCTGTGTGCTGTCATTCTGGAGAGCTGCTGGCCTTTGATTGTCTTCTCAGGTAGGACTACTACCCAAGGTCCTTGGTCCTCGGCAAAGGCTCATTGTTGTGCTGTCAAGTGCCTGAATGGAACAAGATATGAATGGGCTTTCCTGTAAAGAAGTGATACACACTTTCATTGGCATTGCAGCAGGTGGCAGTGCCTCTCATTACCTGCACATGATTGTGCCCTCTTGGCATGAGTAACTATACTGATTCCACATTCCATAAGTTTTCAATCACAGCTGGGCAGCAGGGAAAAACAATTGGACTTAAGCTAATCGCTTCCTTCTAAACTTGAAATAATGTTACTGTGAAGGTATGGGAGCACCGATAACAAATTTTGTTGAAGCTCTTTCTTAGAGAAAGACAATTAAAATGAGGTGGAAGGTTCCTTTTCCTGGACTGGTCTTCTATATAAATCATTAAGACTTCCAATACTCCTTCATACATGGCATGGCCTGTGGAATACTCAACCAGAAAAAAAAAGTAGAATGGGAAACTTAATTGAAAGAATTTCTCCAGCTTTGAACATCTGTTCGAGTATTCAATATTCAAGAGGTTAATTTAACATAGGAAAACACTAGAGGTGGAACTAATATGTCTGCTTACACAAAATGTCATAAATATTTATTTGATTCTTGATCCAATTTATTAGTTCTGTTAAAATGAGAATAGGATTATTGTTTCCTGTCAACAACTGTGACAGACAGGTACTTAGGTAATTTATTAGTTCAATAAATATACCAAATCAAATAAAATATTAAAGCTCATGTCAAACACTTTGGCATGGTAACAATAGAATATTGTGTTGGATAGCATATAATATCAAAAAAGAGCAGTAATAATGATTTTAATTATTACACTGAAGCAGTAAACAACACAATATAGATTGATGACATTACTCAATGCAACCTCTCAAAATAAGCACTCCAACAAACTTATTTAGACTTACCTTCTCTCACACTGTCCCTGCAAAACTACAGCATTTCAATGAAATGTTTGCAACTGAAATGATTTATCTCTCACAAATTTCATTTTACAAGCACTTTGATTGTCCCATCAGTGCAGTCACTAGTTAAAACTATACATAAGGCACACTGGGAATTCTTTTTTTAGTGGTCTACTTATATCTTTATGTATATTAATTACATATGTTACACAGTAAGTGGCTGTTTAAAGTTAGAAACGATATCCCTGTGAGCATGCTTATAGTTGCAGAGGTCAGTGAATCCTAGTATAAATTGATAATTGAAATCAGTTCTGTTCCAGAAAATGGAGAGAAAGAGTTTACATGTATTTAGCATTGTTCATGATTTCATGTCCCAAAGCACTTCACAACCATTTACATTCTTTTGAAGTCTTTTTTGCTAAAAAGGCCAAAATGTAGCAACCAATTTACACTTTGTGCAATCCCAAAACAGTAATGTGATAATGACCTGATAGTCTATTTTTGTGACATTTTTTGACTAACAGGTGTTGGCCAGGATGCAAGAACCCCTTTCATCTTCTTTGAAATAGTGCCATGGGATCTATTATATCCACTGAAGAAAGCAGCTGGGCTCTCATTTTAATGTCTCATCTGAAAAACAGAACCTCTGGCAGTGTAGTCTTCCCTCAGTTATGCACTGAGTTGTTAACATGGTCGCAGAGACTATGCAGAAAACCTAACAACCTCTCTGTATCAGGGGCAAGATGTTTGAAATAACTCCACAGAAGCCACTCCTGTCACCAAGCCACTCTTATTTACACATGGAAAGTCCTTGATACTGATCAAGTTGCCTCAGAGCCAGTTCTCAGAGATAGCAGGATGCGTGTCACTTCTGTTTTTATCTGTATCCCAAGGCACCCTATTTGGACCAGATTAACAGCCCCAATCAGGGAACTCACATGCTATGAGGTCTATCTAGCTGACATTATCTTACATTGTGACCACCACCTAAACTATTTCTATGGAGTGGAAGAAGGAATAAGATAGTACAGGGAGAATGTTTGTGGAAGGTTTCTGTTATTATTGCTTCTGCACATTGTCAAACAGCTGAGAACTGTTCTAAAACAATTCTTGCAGCTTTGCAACCCCAATAGCAAGGAGTTATGGGACACTCATATTTACCATCTAAACAATTTGAACATATTTGTAAATTTGATAACACAAGTATTTTTAACCAACAGAACGAATAAACATTTAAGCGGTGACTGTTTCTCATTATTGACATCATTCCAGTCTTCACACAAACTTATGCAAATTTTGGATATTGTTAGTGTTAATCAAAGAGAAAGGTGTTAGGAATGTAAGAAAATCAATTGACCACTCAGTAACACTTCATCCTCAAGGCCATAGGACATTGGAGTAGATGTAGGCCATTCAGCCCATCAAGTCTGCTCACCATTCAATGAGCTCAAGGCTGATCTGATTGTCCACTTTCTTGTCTTTTCATCATAACTCTCGATTTCCTTCCAGATCAAAAGTCTATCTAACTCAACATTGAATATATTTAATGACCCAGCCTCAACAGGCTTTGGTACTAAAGAATTCCACAGATTCATAATCCTCTAAGAGAAGGGTTTCCTCCTATAGTTTGCCTTCAGTGTCATCTGAGTGAACTACACCTCAAAATCGTACTGCATGTCTTAGTCACTATTTAACAAAAGTGTATTGGCCTCAGTCTGGAAAGCACTAACTGTCCTTTTAGGAGAAATAATTTTACTTTGCCAACATCCCTTTCTGAATTCCTGACTTCTGATTTGAGTGGTCAGCTCTCAGTTTAAGATTACATTCCCACTTGCCTCATTCCCACATCAGTGGAAACAAGCTACCTGTAGTTGTCCTTTTGATTTCATATTGATTCCTGAATTCTAAGGCCACGTCAGATGTCTGTAATGATCAGTCAATCTGTAATAATTTATTAATTGCTTTTGTTGAACATTGTTTCCTTTATTCAGATGTCCCTTATTAAGTGTGATTCCTATTTGAGATAAAATGCAATATGGATTGAATTGTAGCCAAGTGAAGATGCTCTATACTGTGTTGGAGGCAGAATAGTCCTGTGAAATGTAAGTGGCAATTAACATATCAATCCTCTCATCCATGAAAAATATTTAACCAAACAGGCTTTAAAGCTCAACTGCGCACCAGTTGGGTTAATGTTCACACAACAGAGTCTAATCATGGCTGTCAGCAAAATGAGCTCCAAAATATGAAATTGCAAGTTCAAAAGAAATCAAATATTTGTGGAAGGATTGCTCTTGTCTATTTGTGAAAGCATTAAAACACTACGTTTGTGATCTTACTGAACTGAGCAATCAAAGAAGTGTAGTTCTCAAAATATCTGGCAAGATGCATGAATTCCATACAAAGCTGGGCCTGCACCAAGCACATAAGCTGTTTCCCATATGTGTATGTCCTAGTTTCTGAAATATCTATGCTCTTACAGTTTAAAGCTCTGTCAGATCCTCTTGATTATATCACAGCTTTGTCACCAGGATCTATTATTTTATATATTACTTAGTCCAATCAACCAGAAATAATGCCACTGTGAAGCTATGATAACATTTGGTATCAAATTAAAAAGTGCTACAAGGACAAGTGCTCTAGTTTAGCTGGGAAATGCTGCAGATAAAAAAAAGCTCATAGTCTTTTCTACATTTATCTAATTTACTCTAAAATTAATGCCAAAATCATTTTCATGATTTATTGATAAATGTACTATTGGTAGTTCAGGCTGTAAGGTCAAACTGTTCTCCATGCTATAAATGATATAAGTTGTTTAGTATAGTATTTGATTAAAAATGTCTAATTATTCTTATAAGTTATTTACTATACATCATTCACATAATGTCATTTAATAGTAGAGATATTGTATTAAAGAAGCATTGAGTATTTGTTTAGGTTCATAATGTTATCCCAACTAAAAACAAAAAATCGAAATTCTGCTTCTGAGTTTTGCATAGAGATGTTTGGTTAATATATCTGTTATCTAAAATATGCATAGGTATCACTTTTTACTGCAGTGAAATGACAAAATGATTGCAATCTCACACTCAGGTTTTTGCAGGCTGTATTACTATCAGTGAGCAGTTAACAGTTTGAAAGCTAAAGGAGCCTACCTTTTCCAGCTGTACGCGCAACTTTACTAGGCATATAAAATACTTCTTGTGTTCCCTAATGCTTTCTTGTGTTGAGGTCTGCTGAAATTTTACTGCTCCCACAGTGATAAGGGCGCCAACTGGCGCCTGCTAGATTTGATTCTGTGCAAACAAGTACAGTGAATCCAATTCTTTGACTGCTTTGTCTCCAAGGTAAAGTTGTGTGGAATAAACAAGGTAACATTATCAATAAACATGTCACTGCAATACAATTTGCCAAGTACACTCTTTTCAGTTTAAAAAAACAATGACTTGGGTGAAACACAAAATCTTGGAGTCCAAGTATAAATCATGTCAAGTACTGTTCTTTTCCACCCCCTCCCAATTATTAACTGGAATTTAATACTAATTAAGTTTTTATCATTTGGTTCACAAATTTCTTCACTGTTATTAAAGGATTACACATCACTCTTTTATTGTAAGACATTGGCTGTGTCTTTCTTTGCATTATTATCTCTCTGTCATAATTGTCATATTAATATGACATATCATTGAATTACAATGCAGATGTTATTCTGCCAAAATGATATGCTTATATATTGAAGCCTATCATTTCCTCTAGAAGAAAGGTAAAAACATTCAGAGTGCTTAATGGCAATGAGGGTCTGACCATCCACCAGATGTTGGATCTATTTGCACAACTCCCTGTCTTGGATCCCAATGATATAGGCTATGCAGTAACTTAGTGTTCGAGCAACCAAACACTTGACTCACATTCCATTGCACAGTACATGATAGTTCTTCAATAAAGAAAATATGTTGGCTTGGATTTCATGTGACGATTGATGGTAAGAATATCGGTTATATTGGTGAATTATGATACCAACCTCTGGCATCTGCACATTTGCAGTTTAATACAGAATAGTTTGACAGAGATTTCTGTCAGGGAAAATGTGTTCCCACAAAGGGTGTGGCATAGCGGACCATATTCAGTGCTGAACTCAATGCAGCACTGTCTGGTTTCTGTATTTACCCACCTGCTCTCTACAAAAGACGCCATTAAAGGTTAGGGCTGCTGCAGTGAAGAGTAAATGCGGTTTTACTGGCATGAAAAGTGATCATTTCTCCCAACCAGTTACTGTCACCTTCAGGCCTTAATTTATCTATTTATCCCATTCATTACTAAGTGAACGTGAGTTGAAGATTTCAAATGAATAAAAATCACTTTAAAGAAAGAACTTTCTCATGTGTCTCTTTCATCTCATCTGTCATTTTCAATTTTTATTCCACTTTCTGTACATAATTTAAATCTAATTTATGCTTCCTGGTTCCAAACCTGCATGTTTAAATAAAGACTTTTCAACTGATTGGTTGAATGGCCTCATTGTCACTTGCCATGCCTACAAGTGACACAGAATCTCTGTAGCAGTCCCAAATTGGATCAGACAACTGATTAGATTCTGGATTAGAGCACAGCAGTTCAGGCAGCATCCGAGAAGCAGCAAAATCAACTTTTCGGGCAAAAGCCCTTCATCAGGAATAAAGGCAGAGACCCTGAAGCGTGGAGAGATAAGCTAGAGGAGGGTGGGGGTGGGGAGAGAGTAGCATAGAGTACAATGGGTGAGTGGGGGAGGAGATGAAGGTGATAGGTCAGGGAGGAGAGGGTGGAGTGGATAGGTGGAAAAGGAGATGGGCAGGTAGGACAAGTCCGGACAAGTCATGGGGACAGTGCTGAGCTGGAAATTTGGAACTAGGGTGAGGTGGGGAAGGGGAAATGAGAAAACTGTTGAAGTCCACATTGATGCCCTGGGGTTGAAGTGTTCCGAGACGGAAGATGAGGCGTTTTTCCTCCAGGCGTCTGAAGAGTCAATCTCTTCCAAAAAAACCCACAAAGTTTGAGAGTGGTTATCAGTCAACAGCAAGTGTCATTCCAGCATGACTGGGAAGTCTGATGTTTTTAACTGGAATTTTTAAAGATGGTACATTGTTTGGATGACTTATTGTGCAGATGGGTTACAATGAATGAGAAAATGGAGAAATAGAAAACAGGAGCAGGAGCAGGCCATTCGGCCCTTTGAGTCAACTCTATCATTCATTATGATTATGACTGATCATCCAACTCCAAGGCCTGTTCCTGCATTTCCCCAAACACTTTGATCTCTTTAGCCCTAAGTGTTGTGTCTAACCCCTTCTTGAAATCATACAAATGAAGAGTAATTAGTCGAAAATTAGTGAATGGGAAATTTCCAGAAACAATAATTTGGGTCTAAAATTAACAGTCACATGGACTTATGCACGTCCATTAATGAAAGCCAGCATGGATTTCCTAAGAGCAAATCATCTTGAACTAACTTGCTTGACATTTGAAGAAGTAACAGTGAGAGTTGATGAGAATAATGGCACTGATGTATTATTTATAAATTTCCAGAAAGCACGGATACAATGAACAACAGACGTAAAAACAAAGTTATAGCTCATGGAATACAAGTAACAGTGGCAGCATGGATGCAAACTTGGCTGAGTTTATTAAAGACTGGTATTGACTTCCATTAGAACTGGGTGACTCAGATAAAGTTAAGCTCCTAAATACTGAAAATGCTGCAGGTTCACAAGCAGTCAGGAGAATTACTCATTGCTTTTCATTTCTACCACTGTACTTGCCTGGAAAAAATAATGCATTCTTTCCACATACTGGGCCCTGTCTTCAACAGGAGCATCAAATGAGTCAAGCTTCCCAAATAACAGTATGATGCCAGAAATGCTTACTCTAACTCAAAGACAACAGCTGAAAGAGAATTTCTTCAGGTGCATGCTTCCCTCTCATCACCACTGAAATAACTCCACAGAGACCAGGCATCTCAACACCAAGTCACCCTTTATTTACAAATGAAGAATCCTTGATACTGATTTGGCTCTCTCAGAGCCATCTGTCAGGGTGAACAGAACCATTGACAATCCTGTTTATATCAGTGAGCCAGGACTAGATTAACAGTCCCAATCACTATGTGGCTTAGTGGTTAGTACTGTAGCCTCATAGTACCAGAGACCTGGGTTCAATACCAGTTTTGGGTGACTGTGTAGAGTTTGCACATTCTCCTTGTGTCTGTGTGGGTTTCATCTGCATGCTCTGTACAGTCCTCCCACAGTCCAAAGATGTGCAGGTCAGGTGGATTGGTCATGCTAAATTGCCCATAGTGTTATGTGCATTAGTCAGAGGGAAATGGGTCTGGGTGGGGTGATCTTCAGAGGGTTGGTGTGGACTTGTTGGGCTGAAGGGCCTGTTTCCACACTGTGGGGAAACTAGTCTAATTAATAGGGCCCAGAGGTGATGTTGAATTTCTATAAGGCACTAGTTTGGTCTCAGCTAGAGTTTTGCATCCAGATCAAGTCACTATATTTTACAAACAATGTGAAGGCATTGAGGAGAGTGCAGAGAGGTTTATGAGAATGTTCAGAACCTTCAAGTAATGAATAGAATAGAGTAGAATATCAACTAGAATAGAGTTTTATAAGTTGACATACCACTGTGCCTATAGTAATGACAAAAGTCGTCGATAAGAAGAAAGTAAAAACTAAGACAGACTTCATCTCAGATCAACTTCAGTTCGGGGAAAGTTGATTAATTCAACGAATGCCGCAGCCAAGACAACCTCTGAACCTGAAGACCGCCGCGCCAAGTCGAGACCTCCCATCCAGGACAAGGCTGTTACAATGGGAGGCTGCTGCTCCAGGCTTGCATAAAACACCTCTACTCCCAGACAAGACCTCAATGCCACATGCCAGGGCAAGACCTCAATGCCACATGTGGGGCAGGATCTCCATGCTAGGACTGGGCAAGGTTGTCACGTCAGGCTGCTGGAATTGTTGGAAGGTGCAGCCGAAAAAGACCTCCACACCAACAAGAGTTGCACGCTGGAACAAGACTGCCAGACCTGGATAGTTCCACACCAAACCATGACTGCCCCTCTGGGATGGGATGGGGGGGGCGCTATGTGGTGGGAGGAGGAGGTGGGGGTTGGGCCACATTGTGAGACCACCACGCCAGGCTGGAAGCCCCCTCTTCACTCGGCTCAGGCTGGGAGAAGACACCTTTTGCCAAAGATGTTAAGATAATAAATGGAAATGTTAAGAAAGAGTAAAGAAAAATCAGTTAGGACTGGATTCATTTGAGAAAACAAGGATGAGAGGAGATGAGATAAAGGCAATCAAATTCATGAGGTTTCCGATCAGAATAGGCAGGGAGAAAAAGTTCAAACTCAAAGATTAAGTATGAAATGACACAAATTTATAACATTGGTCAAAAATAAGCATAAGTGGTTTCACAAAAAAAAACTTTTCATGCAGTGAGTGGTTTAGGGTTTGGAATATGCTGGTTGAAAATATAATGAAGGCAAATTTAATTGAAGCATTCAAAACAGAATTAGTATTTTATTTTTAAAACAGACAATGTGCAGGATTAGAGGGAAAAGGCATGAGAATGCCATCAAATCCGAATACTCATTCGAAGGATTGTTGCAGACACGATGGGCCAAATGGACTCCCTCTGTACTGTAGCAATTCTGTGATTCTGTAAAGATTCAAAGGAGCACTGAGCAAATTAATGTTGAAAGAATGATCAATGTAGCAATAGGATCGAAATTAACGGTTAGAGACATCCTGGTAATTTTTTTCTATTCTGTGCATGAAAGAGTTTTATATATACAAAAGTAAAGTGATATACAAAAGTAAATTTCTAGAATTTATTTCCATCTGCAAAATACAAAAATTTTCGAAACTTTGCATAATCCAAGTGAGTAATCCTGTAAAATGGCATGCACTTTTTGAGGCAAGCTTCATATTGCTCAGAGTGCAGAGATGCCACCGATTCCAAGCTGATGGCTGTTTCCTGGCAGCCGCTCTATTTCCATGGTTATGAAATCTGATGATAATAAACATCACTAAGATCAACCTTCTACTGCTCTGTCTAATCTTCCAAACATTTTTGCCAAACTGCCATCATAAATTGCCATACGTCCTATTTGTGATGCCATTTTAAAAATGTACTTCCAGCTCCAGGTTCATTTTTGTCTTTTCTTTTGCTCCTTTTACCTGTGAATCCTTGATGCATGCTCTTTGCGATGTTAGAAAGACATTTTACAACAGCCCAGACCATGACTCAAGCTTGTGTTTGATGTGGATTCCATTTAATTTCCAGCATACCTCTATTCCCTGAATGTGCTGAGCCAATGATGACAAAACTGAGAGTTTTGTAAATCTTGTCTGACGTGCATCCTGACAAGGAAGAAGAAAAAAAAATTACATTTATGTAGCTCCAATCATGACCACAAAATATTTGAAAGCAATTTGCAGTCAGTGGAATACTTCTGAAATGCAACCACTGTTTTAATGTTGAAGCATGGCCGATAATTTGCACACAGAAAACTTGGACAAACAACAATGTAATAATGAATTAATCATCCATTTCGTGACGTTGATTCTGGGAAAATATTGGTTAGGAAACTAACGATAACTCCCCTGCTCTCTTCAAATTGTTTCCATCATCTGAGGAGGCTGATGGGATATTGATTTAAGGCCTTGTATGAAAGACAGCAACTCCAGTAGTGCAGTTTTCCTTCATTATGAACTAGAATCATCGAATCAGATTTAATACAAAACAAGGCCATTCAATTCATTGGGTTCATGTCATCTCCCAGTGAAGCTTTCTGGTCCATCCCACTTCCCTTTTTGATCCCCATGGCTTGGCATGTTTATTTCCAAGACAGCACAAACAATTGATTTTGGATTATTTGATTGCAGATTGTTTCCACATCGGTCACCCTCATGGGCAGCCAGTTGCAAATCATTATTTCTGACTGCATGAGAAAGTGCTTCCTTAAATTCCCCCTATATCTCTTGAAAATCTCAAACACATGACCCTTAGTCTATTCTACCCAATTCAATCCAGTGTACCTCAATCAATCCCCCTCAAACTCTTTGGTTCCAAAGATTAGAAGTGGCAGTGCAGAGAGCAGCAGTGGCTTCTTTCACTAGTCCCATGTTGTGCTGTGTCTCACAGCTAGTGCACAATATAGCTTTAAGAGACATGCTTATGATTTCCTCACCATATTATGGTGCATGACCTGATGGTATAAAAGTCTCAGTCTCTGTTTTACTGAGCTCTGTCCTCTTGTCACAGGATATGCTGAGGGAAGCATGCTACAGTCTACATATGAATTGATAAGCTTAAGCCTGGACATGTATGTTCCTATTCTTGTTTTAATACAACTCTTGGTATATATGTTTATTGAGTTATTCACTATAATGTTATCAATCTCTTGTTCTTATGTTACAGGAGCTATCTTAAGTATGATATCATAAGAGTTACACATCAACAGTATATCATGTCACAGCAGACTGAGAAACATGAATTATTCATGTTATCTGCTGATCAGAATTCTCTATAGAAACAGCACATGAACATAGTGACTTGAATCCATTCTACTAGACCATGCTACAAATACTGAATGAAAGCTAATTGTGGCAAATTTGATGGCGGGGAAACCTTTAATCAAACAGGAAGGTGATAAGTGGAGACATAAGTACCTTCCTGCCTTGTTGCCAGTTGAGGCTATTATGTGAATAATTAACACCCGCTTAAGGGTCTCAGCCTAATGTTGCTGGTGTTAACCTAGCAACCAGGACAAACAAGGGGTGGGCTCACCTTGCAGGGATCATGGCAAGCAAACCCACTTTGAATTGTTTTTGAACTACAGGGAATGTTTCACTTTCAAAGGCATTCAGTACTCAAGCGAGGAACCTAGCATCGAGAAGTTGGGATTTGGGGAGCTGGAGAGTAGCATTGAGAACCAAACCTTGATGCCAGACACATGCCTCTCCCTTCCCTGTGATCCCAAGGGACCCCCAACCACCTTGTGACCCCTATTTAGACACCCTTCCTACTGATACCGCTCACCTGAGATTCAGTGATGATACCGGGTCTTGGGTGGGTGTGGTACTGGCAGCAGCCATTGCCTGCTCAGTGGACTGACATTCAATAGAGAGTGTAGCTTCTGATTGGCTGTCAGCTGTCAGCAAGGGCAACTTCTGCCTCCAAGGTCTTCAATCCTGGGGGATGCCACTCACCCGTTAAGTGCCTGAGTGGCACTCAATGTGGTGGGCCTTTCCTAAAAGTAATGATTCAGGGTTCATGCAAGCTCTTAAGTAAGGGTATGGCACTCAAATCCTCCTCATCTGACTGTGAGCCATTTAACTACAATTGCTTTTCCAAAACTCTCTCTCCGCCACAAACACACACAACTGCATCCCTGTTTTGAACATTGCAGAAAAAGAAGTAAAATGTTTGCTGAAATAAGTTAAATCTCAATATTTGGATCAGAACCACAACAAATTAAATCCTTCAAACTGCTGGGATCAGGATTTGCCAGTTTTAATGTATAGTTCAATTGGTTGATGATAATTACCACACCCCTTATAGTTTCAGTCCCAGACAATTGAAATATGTTGTCAATAAATAAAGAAAATGTAACATCTAGAACATTAGCTGATAGTTTCTGTCTATGAAGCCCCTTGCAGAAGTGTTAATAAGGCATCTAATTTTCACCAGCCACAGATAAAAACTCCAATTATCGAACTAAACCAATTCTGCAATCAATAGAAGATTTATTTATATAAACAAGTCAATTATCTTTGCAGCTGGTGATTGAAATGACTCTGAAATGTTGCCTCTTGTTATTTAACAACCTGCCCATGAAAATGTGATGATTTTAAAGTTGCCATTGTGGCTTTCCTTTCAACCCTTTAAATGTGATGCTTTGTTGTTTCTGCCTGAGACGAATAAGTATGATTACAATGCAATCTGATTGTCAACATTACAAAAGGCTCATTTGATTGTTGATCTTCCCTTTCATTTTCGACTGACTGGGCCTCTGTCACACTCCCCAATCTGCTCCTGATGACTGCCGTTTCCAACTCAACCACAATTTGTTCATTATTAATGAACTTATTGATGAACTTATTAATGAATTTGCATGGAGATAAGAGACACCTAAGCAGCTGGGGTGTAATCTCAATATCTGCCATTCGCTGTAGTATTTCATGGGGTTTTAGTTAAATTATACATTTGTGTCAGTAAATGGCACTCAGTGCCCCCCTCAACCTCTTCTCTGCTAAAGTTATCTGATGGAATTAATGTCTGTTCATTATCTAGCTGTCTGTCTTAGTTTGGCTAGCACCTTTCCCATATACAGATCAACTTGTCTGAAGAAATTCAAGCTTATAGCTTAAACTGTGATGGTTTCTTGAGTCTGAGGTCTGGCATGCATCGCAAGACAATCCTTTATCACTAAGCAACCCAAAAAAGTTTAGCCACTTATTTTTTGAATCAGTGTACCTGGAAGAACTTATGTTTTATAAATCATATTGCATCCATAAATTGATCATTCCATTAACATGATTTAAATTGTTTTCACCAATGCAGTGGAGGTTGAATTTACTTCTATCCCACTCTTGGAAACGATATGATTTGGAGATACCGGTGTTGGACTGTGGTGTACAAAGTTAAAAATCATACAACACCAGGTTATAGTCCAACTGGTTTAATTGGAAGCACACTAACTTTCGGAGCATCGCTCCTTCATCAGGGGACTACCACCTGATGAAGGAGCGACGCTCCGAAAGCTAGTGTGCTTCCAATTAAACCTGTTGGACTATAACCTAGTGTTGTGTGATTTTTAACTTTGGAAATGATACCGTTAGCAGCCCCCATGTCTTTATTCCTCAATGCACAGAAATGTAACCATGTTTACCTTATTGCTAATTTAAATAGTTTAGCATCTGTATGATGTTATTTCTTGGGAGATTTTTAAAAACATGTTCCATTGAGGCGTCTATTTTCTTGAGTGTAATTTATGTGATTTTCACTATCAGAAACTGCGGTACAACAGAGAGCAGTTTAAATGTGCTGATACTGCTTGTCTGACATTAACCCTGTAAAGAATTGCACTCCTTGAAACTATAAGATTGAAGAAGATGAAAGGCAATAAAAGCTGACAGTTAGCATGCAATGAGTAAGGTGGTAAATGATGAAGACTAGGAGATCAATCACCAACCAGCTTCCAATCAAATGTAAGCCAAATCAAGTAATAAAACCCTGCCTGCTCACATTTAGTGATAAAAGTGCAAACCTGACAGGTCAGTTTTGAAATAAAATTGAAAATATTCCAGTTTTTATTCTACATTTAACTAGCTCACTGGTAGATACTCACTCTTAGCAGAAGTTTGAAGGTGCCACATTATAGAGACTTGATTGTACCAACATGATTCCTCAGTTCAGTACTAAGGTACTGTTGGAAACATCTTCCTTCAGATAAGGTCTTATGATGATGTGCAGGAAGTTCTCTCCAGTGTCTTGTTCAATACTTATTTCTCAGGCATCAATAACAAAGATTACATTAGATTAGATTCCCTACAGTATGAAAATAGGCCCTTTGGCCCAACAAGTCAATACTGACCCTCTGAAAAGTAACCCACCCAGACCCATTCCCCATAGTTACCCCTGACTCTGGGCAATTTAGCATGACCAATTCACCGAACCTGCACATCTTTGGATTGTGGGAGGAAACCGGAGCACCCAGAGGAAACCCACACAGACATGGGGAGAATGTGCAAACTCGACACAGACAGTCATCTGAGGCAGGAATCGAACCTGGGTCCCTAGTGCTGTGAGGCAACAGTGCTAACCACTGAGCCACCATGTTTCCTCAAGTTAATAGTTAAGATTTTTGTTGACGTTTGTGGAATGTTTCTGTGTGGTCACTCATTATTGTATTTTCCTGTACTACAGAAGTAGCAACACTTTAAAAGTATTTCAACAACAATATGTACTTTGGATCATTGTGAGGTGGTTGAAGGAGCTCTCTAAATGCAAGTCCTATTCTTTCTCATCCTGTGTCTGCCAGGAACATCAGGCAGTGAGATCAATTATTGGCTTTGTGGATATGTCCTACTCAATAAATAATGATGACATAGTGGAACAGATGAAAACTTTTGGAGCAATTATGTGTACATCATCTCAGAACACTTAATAACAGAAAGAGCTGAATTCCAAACAGAAAGTGTAGGAATTAATGGGGATCAAAGAGAAATAATTTTTTAAGCAGTTTTGAAAGGCAGGCTGGGAGGGAGCAAGCAATTTGGAAGGTAAGCTGTAACTTAGAGTCATAATAGATGAATAACACTGAAACAGATTAGAGGGAACAGTACACAATTGACCTGGAGTTAGATGGACACACTAACGACTGGAACATATGTTTGGAAAACACTTCTTAGACAGAGTGAGGTGAAGAAAAAGAAAAATTTGAAAACAAAGTAACTGGTTTACTGGACAGAATGCCATTGACTTCATAAGTTTCATAGAAGCATTTAAATATTGTTATTATCATACACAGAATTGCATTAGGATGGGTATGATACTTTTGCAGGAGATAATTCATGGCACAGAATTTTGGGTTAGATGGAATTTGGGGCATGTAGAGGTTAGAAGATTGATGAAAGGAACACATAAGCAATTGATTCCCAAAATAATGATTGAAATGTACCATAGATGCTGAAAATCTGAAATTGGAACTAAAGACAAAGTGCGGGAGAAACTCAACAGGTTTGGCAGCATCTGAGGAGAGAGAAGTTGAGTTAACATTTCAAGTTAAATACGATTTTTCTTATATCTTAGAAGAAAAGTCATACAGGACTCCAAACATTAACACTTGTTCTGTCTCCACGGATGTTGCCAGACTTCAAAATAACAAAGCTGTGATTGAAGATTTCACCCTTGAGAGCTACATTGCAAATCTGCACAAACCTCAGGAATAAAGAAGATATTTCCTCTCCCAATACTTAGCCCGTGTTGAAATTAGCTTGCATTACCACTTCTTAATAACCATGTTGCAGAGGACAAGATAACATTCACTTCTAACCCTTTAAAGCTTTCTTTTAGGTCAAAAAACATTTGCTAAGAGAAAGAGATAAATCTGAGGTCCATCAGGAATAATCAGTGATCCAAAGGATTTTCCAAAGTTCATTTTCAATAAAATGAAGTTATGTGCTTTGACAAAGCAAGTTTTATTTCTAATTGGACATCTTTTAAGCGAAAAAAAAATTCCTGGCTTACTGCGAAGTACAGATGGTCCTGCATGTAAAAAGCTACTGGAAAGATACTTGCTATGAAAGCCATTAACATAGCCTGTTCATTTTCATTGCAACATTTGCAAATATTCTATGGGGAAATGTTTCTGTAATTTTTTTAAAGACAGAATCAACAGTGCATAGTCCATTAAGACAAGCTGCCTGCTGTGGAGTCATAAGAACATGAGAGTTTATTCTGGACAGGAGGTAAGCTTACATAGTAGGGGTTTCATGACTGTTACATTTGCATAGTTATATTGTTATATTATTCATAAAGATCTAGGAACTAATTGTTATGTGGATGTACATCCAGGATACCACATTTACTGCTACAATGCAGTCAGGTGCCAAGCAATAACGTATCTATCTACCAGAAACATGGAGAACTATAAGATGCGCACTAAATGAAGCACTAGCATATTGAATTGAAACGCGTGATCATTTTTGAGACATTAACCTATCTCTCTTAGCACAGATTGATCGACTAGTTGGTTGTCAGTGTTTCTACAAAATTACACTGGGAGTAAAAGCTCCTTTGAGGGAAGTGAAGTGATTGTGAAAACAATATTATATCAGTGAGCTCTGTAGCAAGATAATGTAAAGTAATTTTCAAGGAAAATTTCTCTGGTATCTAAAAATTTTATCATATATGTATGGTACTATATGTAGACTGGCAGTACAAGACCAATTGGAATCGTTGTTGCAGTCAATTCCTTAGGGACTGACCCTAAAACTTTGCATAATATGTTTTAAACAATAAATAAATAATCTATGATAATTCCTGGGGAGTGGGTCACTAGACCTCTAAATTATGCTATGTTAATAATGATACTATTTTGCCAATAGCTATGTGTGTATGTCCATATTATACATATACTTATTCATTTATTGTATGTCGGTGTCCCTTGATGCCCTTAAGAAGGCAGTGGTGATTTGTTATATAATAGACATCTTCTCAGCATAAAATATCTGTTACTATTGTTATAAGAGTATGTTTTACATTGAAAATTAGATTAATTTTTATTGAATTGAAACCACTGGTTAGGTTTCAAAAGACTGAAACATCGTCTCAATGACCCAAAACAACAGCTTCAAAGATGGTTGACCATCAGCATCACTGTAATGTTCAAATTTCCAATACCATTAAAATAAAGTCAGCTGGACTAGAAAACCCATCACAGATAATCTCCTTGGAGAAGTGTGCATGGACCATCACCTGACCAATTTGCAAGAAGAGAGAAAAGAGGACAGCCACTTCCTGTTTCTTCAAGTGATAGTTGCAAAATAATGTTACAGTAATCTTTAAAGTGGCTTGGGACTCATATTTGGATTCTTCAGCAACTTATACCTTCTTCAGTTGAGCTGGCTGCTTTCCACCATAAAAATGACTTTCAGCATTAATGGGCTGGCTAATTTTCATCTGACCCCAATCTCCAAGAATGTTCAATTGCTGTCCCTTGTAAACAAATGCCATCTTTTCCCTCATTTTTCAGGTGCAAAATATGTGTTTTTTTTTCCTAATTAGTACACATCAAGTTACAATTATTGAATGGATGAAATCTTCTGGAAAAAATGTGATTTGCACAACAATTAAAATTCCCTCAACTCCACCGCTGTCTGAAATCAAAAATAATATCATAAAAACCACAAAGGTTGTACAAGAAGAGAAATATTCGCTACTCTGTGTAGAATCTGACCTACCAGTAGCTTGTCTATGTTTCTACCAAGCCTGTTCAGTGAATATATATTATCAGTGCTTTTCCTCAACCTTAAAACTGCAGAGTTCCATTGGATTATATAGGTTAGATAGTGAGGTAATTGGTATTTATAAAACCAAGGTCTACCAAAAGTAACCTGCATGGATCTCAAATATGAATGTCAGCCAAAATTGGAGCTCAAATTTAATTATTTCATCTAATACCAATAACTATCAGATCTTGTACTTTCTTAGGTTTTAAATTTAATTTCTTTGCATTTCCTTCCTTCAATTGTTCAATTTTCTTCACTTCACAATGTGTTGAAACTACTGCTTAACTTTTAAGATACTTAAAGAAAGTTCATACGGATGTATTTTTCACACTTAATTTTGCTTATCTATTTTATTACTTGTTTAATTATAAGAATCATTTTGCAGTTGTCAGGATCATTATATTCAAAATGTGAACATGCCTGAGCTGAAACAAGATATTGCTTAATATCTAAAACCTGGTAATACAGAGGGATGGACTGTTGCAAAAATAAACCCCTTGTAAGCAACTACGGGGCTTAAAAAAAAACTTGATTCATAACAGTTCAGTGGCTGCAAAACCTTTAAACAAGATGTATTTTTTTCTACAGAAGCTTCTCCTTTTTGGAGGATCTTAGTTTAAAGGTAAAACTAAAACCTCATTTTTTTGGATGTTATTCATTAACTACAGTAAGTGACATTCAGGCTTTGAGTAAAGGGAATATTTGCTGATTTGATGAATGAAGGTATGGTTGACTGACAAAGTGACATCCACTATTCACTAGGGACAGCAGGTTTTCTCAGTGCATTAATGGCTATTTCTCTTCAGATGTGTCCAACCTACCTGAATGTAATCCTTTAAACTTTAATTCACTATACTTTAAAGCAGCAATCATAAATATATTTCATGCAATCCCCATAGTGGCAACTTCACATATATGAAAACTTTTTTTTAACATATTCATTTTAATCTATTAAATAGAATAGTTGGTGGTACACATAGCATCTCATGACTTCTAAGATGGTTGAAAGAGTACAACATGAACCTTAGCCTTTTTATATGTAATATTTCTTCTTCCCTACATTAGTCTTTACATAAATGGTAGTCTATGGCTTACTGCCCTTTCAGTTAACAGTTTATCAGTTGTTCGTTTATTTGTTCTTTCTCTGATGTGTGAGTTTGATAATTAGTGATGGATCCAAGATCATGCAGATGTGTTTAATGCTGTCATGAAGCTATAAAATGTGAAATATTGATCTTTAATTCCATTTAACCTGGGGTTTTTGTTTGAAAGCAAGCAACTTTAAGTAAGCCAGTCCACTGTGTTTCAAAAACTGAAACAAAACCTGTGAATGCTAGAAATCAAAAACAAAAACAGAAATTGCTGAAAAGCTCAGGAGGTCTGGCAGCATTTGTGGAGAGAAAACAGAGTTTAGTGTTTTGGGTCCAATGACCCTTCCTCAGAACTGTATTTTAAAATGGCTTCAGAATTCACCTGATGTACCAGAGAGACTATGCTCCTAAATCATATGATCATGGATGTTTCTGGACAGTTCCATGCAGAATTTCACACTTGATATTTTTTGAATTATTCAGAAAAGAAACATAAGGACATGAATCAACAGTAACCATTCAAAAGCTACCGGAGTCAAAGGAAAGCTACTGAAAGGTATTCTGCAAATGGATGCTGAAGATTCAACTTCAATGGCATCCTCATAACTTTGGCAATGGAAGACCAAAACTCTTTAATTGTGACATGATTTTCCCTATTGCATTCCAAAAGTCAGCTATCACATGACTGAAACCCACCCCTTTGTGAGAAGCCCTGATTACACTTGTATGTTTTTTTACATGAGGAAGAAACATTAAGGCGGCCAGCAGAATTAAATTGTACAGTGGTTCTGTCTGAGCATTCAGTTCTTCATTTTCTTAATTCTTAACTATCTAATTAATATAGTTAGTTTAAAAGATCAGTCTGATATATTTCTTCATGTACTTTTACCCACGATCATGAAGAAAACATGCCTGTTTTAAAAAAAAATCAAACTCCATTAAAACCAACGTCAGTAGTGATAATTGAATTTATTCACCCCTTTGGATTTGACTGTGGCAATTGGTTTGTTCACTTAGTTCAACATTTAGGAATAAAACGTTTACTCAAATGCTCCAGGATCGCAGCTTCTCTGCTGCGAATATTACAGTCAGAATCAAACTGAGCTTTAATAACAACTTATGAGCTTTTCTGACTCATTTAGTTTGATAGTTTGCTGGAAAAGTTTGCAAGGGACCTAAATTCATGCAAAAACAGTGATCCTAAAAATCTCCTCCTACTAAAGAAGAGATATCAGGAATCTGGGACTGAGCCTGATTCTTTCAGGTTTCAACCTTTAACTTTTACTTTCCCTTTCACCTGTTGTTGGATGAAATGGTGTGGCTGGATCTTTTATCTGTACATTTACATCGAGGAGCATGATAGGGATGTTTCAAGGGTATCCCAAGGAACTTCCTCCCATTCCACAGTTATACAGATTCAAAGGTACACATATGAGCTGGGAGGAGAGTTTGCTATGATATAGAGACAAGTTCATTTCACCAGTAGACAAGAAATAATTCTCATGGAGCTTAGTGTCAGGCTTCCTTGTTTATGGAATGGTATAGATCCTGTTGCAGCATTCCAACTACATGTTTAGTGCAGACTCAGCCAAAGCATTCTTGCATTTCCATGGATTGGTACAAAGCATAGATATATCATCAAAGACAGATCTTTCACTCCACTGCACATTTTCCTCCTGGAAAAAGAAAAGCATTAAAAGAGCAATAAAAGCCCAGAAGCAGTCAAGACTCTATGTCTAAATTGACATTCCATATGAAGTAGCTGAATATCAGACACACAGCACAGATTCAATCCCTTACATGATGTCACTCAACTCCCCACACCTGCACCTGCACCCCCCCCCCCCCCAGCAAAAAACACTAGGCTGTAAAGCATCATTAAAGTTTGAAATAAATATTTAAAACAACGGAAATTTCTCCACTTTCCAATTTTCTTATATCAAAAATAATCTCTAGAACAACAACGATTCAACAAAACACTTGAATCAATGAAAAAAAACAAGGCAATAAAACTAGTGTAATACAAGGAGATAGAAATCCTAATAATCATCTTCCAAGTCAAGAAAATAATCAACAACCTCAAGAATCTATTATCAATCAGCAAATGCAACAACATTAACTAGGAATAATCTTGCCCCCAGTGATATTCAATCTACCAGACCCATTTGAAAATGGACATTGGCAAGAGGAGAAAGAACACTTTTAAGATTTTAAACTCGAAACCAAGTCAAATGCAGAACAGTCAGGCACTCTTGAATACTCCATGTAAAGAATATCAGATCATGCATCACATAGACAACAGATCAAAGAAAGAGATTAGATGTGACAACTTCGTGACAGCTTTTGAACAAAATTTCACTTCAAGATCAAGTACAATACTGGCAAGATCATGTTTACTAGCTGATACCTATTCTGAGGAGAGTGCAAAGATAAGTTCATTAATAAACTATATGTACAATCTGACCACTTAAAACAAGAGTTCATTTGCAATAGATCATCATTGGTCTCTTAGATAAATCAGTCACTGATCTTCTTCAGTCAACAGAGAATCTAACTCGAGATAGAGCAGTTCAAACAGCAATGGATACTGACTGTAAAAAATTGCTCAAGAAGCATACAGCAAAAGTTCCATTGTATGCAAAACATTCTATGGAGTGTTGACTATTTAAAGAACAATAGAGATTTGACTAGAGGAGACAAATTTCTCAAAATGAGGCCCCTTCAATATGAAATCCTAAGCAATCTAATCCTCTGTACCTTGTCACATGTGTGTTTCTAAAGCAAATACAGAAATGTCCCAGTCTTACTGCAACAATATATTCACAGTAGGTAAAGAGGTCACTTTTTGAAGTTATGCTTCAGTATAAAGAACATATCAAGTGTCAAAACAAATTGATTTCAAGCCCATGTGTCTGCTCATGCCTTGAAACAGAACCCTGAAATAGGACATGTCTCCAAATATGGGGAATAACCTCTGACAGATGAACAACACTCTTGGGTAATAAACACCTTTGCCCAATTTAGATGTTATTGATGGAGTCAAGGAAACAACCTAACATCCCCATCTTCAGTGAGATCAATGCAAGGCTCTTCAGCAGGTCCGACTCATTCAGAACTGGCCAGGCTGAGGAATTGATTAAAGCTAATCTAGTGGAAGCCAGGAGGGGAGAAAAAAACTCACCGATATTATCTCTGATATAGACTTATTAATTTGTCCAACTATTGCCGTAGACCAAACAAACGAAAAATTAGGGGAGGGGTTGGAGGATTAAAAAAAAATGTACAAAGAAGTAATCTAAGTAACTCGTTGAGAATATATAAAAATGTTTGTGGGGAGATAAAGGCTTAAGAAGTCTGGATTGAAGAAAATCCCTGACCTTGCCTCCTTCTCCTTGATCAGTCTGTGTTGAAGTCAAACATACAAGTTGGGCCCTAAATATGTCTAATGAAAGACCTACTAGTACTTACGTACCTCAAAATAACAAGTTTAATTAGAAAAACCCTTCTCAAACTGCTTCAAAATTCAATCTGAAGCATGGTAAGTTTTCTGAGTGAAGCAGACATTCAGTGAATTTTAAAAAAAAATTAGGATTAAAAGTCAGAGAAAATTAATTTAGACTCAACTTAACTTGCATTTAAAGTTCACCATCAATTCCCATGGTTTGCCCAAATTCAGTTAGAGTCATACAGCTTGAAACAGGCCCTTCAGCCCAACTCGTCCATGCTGACCGGATTTCCTAAACTGTATTAATCCCATCTGCCTGCATTTGGCCCATACTCCTTAAACCTTTCCTATCCATGTACCTGTCCAAGTGGTCTCTTAAATGTTGTGATTGTACCCACCTCTACAACTTTTTCTGACAGCTCATTCTGTGTGAAAAAGCTACCCCTCAGGTCCCTTTTAAATCTTTCCCTTCTGACATTAAACCTGTATCATCTAGTTTTGGATTCCTGTATCGCGGGGAAAAGACCTTGGCTATTGACCTTATTTATGTCCCTCATGCTTTTATAGACCTTTAAAAAGTCACCCCTCAGCATCCAAAGCTCCAGAGAATAAAATCCCAGCCTATCCAGCCTCTCTTTATAACTCAAACCCTCCAGTCTCTGGTAACATCCTTGTAAATCTGTTTTGCACCCTTTCCAGTTTAATAACATACTTTCTGTAGCAGGGCGACTTGAATTGTATGTAGTACTTCTAAATATAGCCTTGCCAAAGTCTTGTGCAGCCGTAACATGGCATCCCAACTCATGTACTCAATGCTCTGACCGATGAAGGCAATTGTGCCAAATACCTTCACCACCCTGCCTACTTGTGATGTCACTTTCAAGAAACTATGAATTTGCACCTCTATGTTCGACAACAATTCCCCAAGGCCCTACCATTAACTGTGTAATTTCTGCCTTGGTTTCTCTTACCAAAATGCAACACCTTGCATTTATCTGAATTAAACTCCATCTGCCATTCCTTATTCCACTGGCCCAGTTGATCAAGATCCCCTTGTACACTTTGATATCTTTCTTCACTGTTCATCATACCACCAATATTGATGTCACCCACAAGCTTACTAACCATGCCTTCTATATTTATATCTATCTATATAAATGATGAACAACAGTGGACCCAGCATTAATCGTTGCAGCACAACAACCCTCTCCCACCAAGCCCTGACTCCTGCAGAGGATACATTTGTATCCAATTGGCTAGCTCTTCCTGGATCCCTAATGAAATCTCTGGACCTTATTCAGTGTGAGACTTAAACCAGTAATAATCTGGAGCATAAATAAAAGTATAACCAATTCAGTCAACTACTATCATAACTAAAGGTCAGTGCTGTTGCAAATTAAGGGAACTGCAGAAAATATGTTTCTACTGGCACAGGCAAAATAGGTTTTGACTGGAGCCAAATTAGTACCAGCTTTAGCTATAAACCTGTGGAACCACTTTGCAGCCAATTACAATTACTCTTTGGATCTACTATAATAACCTGTGGGTGGGCTGCCAATTCCCTGGTAAGAGATTGGAGCAACAATTTGACTGATGCTCATTCCCACACATCCATCTTGTCAATTGTGTTTTAGAATTTGTTGTTTCGTGCGTGTTTTGATTTGTTAGGAAGAGATGGGTATGAGAGGGTTCCAAAACAACCCTCGAGTGGCTTCAACTATGAAGTTCAGGTACTAAGGTTCACATTTTACTGAATACAGGCTATTTTCAGGTCCTACGTTTGACTCCCGGATTCAATAAAAATAACATTTGGATCCAAAATAGATTGGATGGTTTCAGTTTGCCAGGTCCTTCTGGTAGTTAGGTATTTTTATCTCTGTGTTTTTATCTCAGTCATTGTGGATGCCAGCTGCGACACATTGTTACCATCTATGATGTCAGTACACTTTATTCTGTGTGAATCCATTTCACCTTTCATTCTTACTTTGAAATAATCTCTCCCTGCTAGATTCTGTTGAAATTTATCATCATGCTGGTGCCGTACTATACCCTTCAGTCTCTACAGATTTGCAGCTGAATGGCACTACTTGCAAAATTAGCAGGTTCTATGTTTCTATACATTCATTCATAAGATGAGGACATTGCTGGCCTTGCCAGGATTTATTACCCAGAGGACAATTAAGAGTCAACCATGTTGTTGTGGATCTGGAGACACAGAGCAGGTAAGGATGGCAGTTTCCTGCCCTAGAGGGCATTTGCGAACCACATGGGTTTTTCCAAAATCAGCAATGGAGTTGTGGTCTTCATTAGACTCTTAACTCCAGATTCTTTATTGAATTCAAATTCCACCATTAGCCATGGCAGGATTGAATCTAGGTCTCCAGAATATTACCTGGCTCTCTGGATTGTTGAAAAGTGTGGTGCTGGAAAAGTGCAGCAGGCCAGGCAGCATCCGAGGAGCAGGAGAATCGATGTTTCGGGCATAAGCCCTTCTTCAGGAAATCTTTCTTTTTCTTTTAACAGTCCAGCAATAATACTACTAAGCTGTCATTTCTATCTTTTAGTTACATGTCAAAATGCATCTTTATGGTGTTGAGACTACCATAGACTTGTGAAATACTCAATGGACTGGATTATATAATGAGGCCAGACTCCCCACACTCCAGTGCTTGGCTAGCCTGCAATGCTTTAATTTTTCAGGCTACTGTTTTTAATTATGAATGAGGTTTCCATCAAATAAGTGGTGTTGCAGGTCAAGAATCTTAAAATGTAGTCAAATAATCATGAACAAAATGATGACAGATCTCTTTTGTAAAAAGAAAATTCAGTCCAACCTGGGAAGTTCTTCATTCAGTTGAGTGAAACATAACTTGTGCCACTTATTTGAGCTAGTGACTGGTGAGAATAAACAGCTCAATTGTCATCAGCTTCATGGTTAATCTTGTTTTTGAATTTTGCATAAAGCTGGACTTTAAGATTTGATAAAACCTGTTGAAGTGTCACCACAGCGAGGTTCATCCATCTCCAGGAGGATGTCTTGCTTCATTGAGCTGCTGCTTAAATGGAAATAATGAGCTCTGTGCCAACATGAGGATCAGTGCCCACTGCTGGTTACACAGGGCTAGGAGGAACCGGAACCCTACAAGTGCTGAAACTGTGTCTCACCAGGCCCAAGTCAGAAGGCCATGGTGAAGGGTGCAGGTCGGGGGTTGGCAAGGTGAAAGGTACAAATGAAGAGGCAAAACTGTGGGGAGAGAGGACCTCCAAATGATACAGGAGCTCAGGTAAATGGTACCCCTTTCTTTCAATAACCAGCACCCTGTTGAAGTCAATAAAACAAAGAACTGCAGATGCTGGAAGTTTGAAACTAAAACAGAAATTGCTAGAAAAACCCATCAGGTCTGACAACATCTGTGGAGACAAGCCAGCATTTTGAGTTGTTGAGTCATAGAGTCATACAGCATGGAAACAGACCCTTCAGTACAACCAGTCCATGCTGACAATAATCCCAAACTAAACTAGTCCCATCTGCCCGCGCTTGGCCCATATCCCTCCCAACATTTCTTATAAATGTACTTGTCCAAATGTCTTTTAAACCTTGCAACTGCACTCACATCTACCACTTCCTCTGGAAGTTCATTCCACACACAAACCACTCTGTAAAAACGTTGCTTGTCATGTCTTTTTAATATCTTTCTCCTCTCACGTTATAAATATGTCCCAAAGTCTTAAAAGCCACCTGTCACTCACCTTATCTATACCCCTCATGATTTTATAAACTTCTATAAGGTCATCCCTCAACCTCTTTGCTCCAGTAAAAAAAATGTCCCAACCTATCCAGCCTCTCCTTATGTCTCAACCCTCCATTTCTGGCAACATCCTGGCAAATCTTATCTGAATACACTCCAGCTTAATAATATCCTTTTGTAACAGGATAACCAGAAGTGGACACAGTACTACAGAAGATGCCTCATCAATGTCCTGTACAACCACAATGATGTCCCCAACACCTATACTCAAAGATTTGAGTAATGAAGGCAAGTGTGTAAAACATCTCCTTAACAACCCTGCCTATGTGTGGCACCAACTTCAAAGAATTATGTACCTGAACCTCTGCACCCACCCTTCTTCAGAGAGTTCCCTGCAGAGTTAAACTGCTTAACTACATGTTGGGTGAAGCGGTCTCTTAATGCATTTTAAATTAGCGTAGCAGTCGGAAAACCCTCTCTATTGAACATCAGTTGCCCACTTAAGGGCCTCAATTAGATCCTAATAACACCCTAATTTATAACCCACCTACCATTGGACTCATAAAATTTAGTCCATTAAGAATGAAAACATTTTAATGAGAGCCCTGAATGTCTTCAAAAGGAATAGAGAAAATGCTGGAAAATCTCAGCAGGTCAGGCAGCATCTGTAAGGAGAGAAAAGAGCTGACGTTTCGAGTCTAACTGACCCTTAGACTCGAAGCGTCAGCCCTTTTCTCTCCTTACAGATGCTGCCAGACCTGCTGAGATTTTCCAGCATTTTCTCTTTTGATTTCAGGTTCAAGCATCTGCAGTAATTTGCTTTTATTCAGAAGGAATATGTTTGATAGATTAAATGGATTTTTCTTTCATACATTTTAGGTATGGAAACAAAATCATCAATACAGCTGCTGGTCACAACATATTTAGCATTACAATAGAACAATAAGTGATGAGTTCAGTACATTTTTTCAGGAAGAGAATTATGTTGTCTGTGGAGTATCAGCCATACTATTAATTTTAATATTCTGCCAACAGTCAAGTTTAGCAATGCACATTGGGCTATTATTTATTTGGAAAGCTGGCCATATCAACCATTAATATCGCCACTGTTAATTATGTAAGTTTGAGAATTGAATCATCATATATGTACAGTACTACAAAATAATGCATTTTGTAGTTCCAATTATACGTAAGTTATGTGCAACAGGTTAGTTGCAATTCTGAACAAATTAAGTTGGTTCAAATTTATGTGTAACACCACCCTGGGCTATCTAGGTTAATGCTTTCTTCCATGTGGTAAAAATGTACAAAAGAAAAACTGGAACAAAATGTCATAACTTGTAAATTAGTTCATCTGGTAATTTTCATACTAAATGTGCCAGCCATATGATGCTTTAGCTAATGTGCACAGTGGCATATATCAGAGTGTGATTTCTCAAATGCTAAAATGTACTGGGCCATTGAAGGATATGCCAAGTCTAACCTTTAAGAGCATAGTAATATACGTTGTATCTATCTGCAGACAACATGTCACCTAATTTCAAAGGGTTCTATCTCATTCATGTAACCTTTCTAAATAAAATATATAAAATACATATCCTTCACAAATAATCAAAGTTTCAGATTAGTTGCTATCTAAATTTGCATTAACCAATCATATCCATCTGGTTGCTGCAGACAATACACTCCAGTTCCTGCCTCCAAACTAGTCCCAGTCCCATCTTGCTTTTCCAGAGGGAAAATGTTTCCGAAAATTTAGATAAGTGTTAACCTGAGCTACTCTTGCACACCACAGAGTGATCAGATGAACAAAAGAATTAATACAATCCTGGAAGTATTATTTCCGAGTCAGGCATATGATGACCAGGATACTAAAACAGATTGAATCAATTAGAGGCCAGAGATTAAGCTGTGCATTATTATTTTAGGACACATTAAGACATCCAGACCAAATTACTTTGACAATCATTTAATTGCCGTTGATAACCTATTTAAACAAACAAGTTAATGTCTCCACTAAAATAGGATATCATGAAGTTTGATGTGAACGCACATTCATATGATAGAATGCAGTTACATTTTGAAGCTTAGTCTTTAAAAAAAATGGTTCATGAGATGTCAGTGTCACTGGCTAGGCCAGCATTTATTGCCCATCACTAATTCCCCAGAGGGCAGGTAAGAGTCAACCAAATTGCTGTGGGTCTGGAATCTCACATAGGCCAGATGGCAATTTCCTTCCCTGAAGGACAATAACAACTGGTTGAGTTTTAAGGCAGTCAATAATGATTACATGGTTACTGTTTAACCAGTCCTTTACTCTAGATTTTATTGAACTCAAATTTGACCATCTAACATGGTGGGATTCAAACTTATGTCCCAGGAGATAGGCCTAGGGTTCAGAATTGCTAATCCAGTGACATTAGCAGAACACCACCACCTCACGCTGAAAGATTTGAGGGAATTATGTATACAAAATTGAATGTATTTTATTTAAAATTATCAAAAGCTTACCTTCATTGTAAGAAAAATGAAATCTCCCAGAAGGAAAGGATAATAGACCAATCTCGTCCATTGGAGGTTTTCATGTCAAAATAGTCAATCAAGCTACAGTAAGTGCTTTGTATAGTAAAACACTGACTTCGTCAAACATATAAAACAATGTCATTGTGAGAAAAATATTACAGGGAGTTTCACATGAACTTCTTTTATTGAAGAAGATATAAATGTACTCGTTGTGGTAAAGTGTCAGAGACAATATATTTATCATAATTTATTTTTAAAATCCTTTTGACTTTTGGAACACTTAAACTTCCATTGTAATTTTTTAAGAGTGCATGCATACTTTATGTAAAAGTATAATTCTAATTGTTGTAGCTTAAGGTGAGATTTATCTCAATGGGAGGAAGTCATTTATTTAAAATGCTCTCTGATTTTAGGAAGAATAATAATGATAAAACTCACTATTATTTTATTAGATGGATTTAGTGAAATTGTTCTTTGTTCAGCCAGTCTGATAATAGAACTCATTCTTAAAATCCTTACAGTGCTGAAAGAGGCCATTCAGCCCATCAAGTGTGCACTGACCCTCCAAAGAGCATCCCACCTAGACAAAGTGCTCTACACTGTCCCCATAACCCCACATTTACCATGGCTAATCCATTTATCCTGCACATCACTAGAATACTATGGGCAGTTTAGCATGGTCAATCCACCTAACCTGCACATCTTTGGATTGTGGGAAGAAACCAGAGCACCCAAAGGAAACCCACGCAGACACAGGAAGAATGTATAAACTCCACACAAAGTTGCCCAAGGTTGGAATCAAACAGGTATCCCTGACACTGTGTGCAGCAGTGCTAACCACTGAGCCACTGTGCTACCACTAACTGATTGTGAGTGACTCCAAGTGTACCAAATGGATCATCGGGAAATAAATGGTAGTATCTTCAAAATTATTAGTAGCCTCCTATGTGAGAGACATAGGGCAGAGTTATTTGAGCAAGTAAGAAGTAGGTTCAGAGGTACGCAAGTGTGAACGCCCAGGAAATTGATGTCAGTTTGGGATCCCAATCTGATCCTGTGTAACTTCAGCTTTCTTCAGGGTGGCCTTGAAGAAGAGCGAGGAGTCTACTAGATTCTGTTGGGGGAGTAATTAAGTTATCGTGGTTGCAAAGAAGCCATTTATAAACTGTTTTAGCCTTAAATTTTGGATTCTCTAACCAGGAAAACAGTATTCAATTTGTCAAGGTCATCCAGTAACATACTGTGGAAAAAATATCTTCAGCATCATTAAAACAAAGGTAGCTGCAATCCAAACCATCTAAGTGATGCTGAGCTTTTCTTCCCCATTCTATGATTCCTTTAATTACTAATCCGAGTTTTGACAAAATGGATGGATCATTGCACCCATCCTCGTCATTAAGGTGGTGGTGGAGTACAGCTCCTGAACTCGGGCTCATCCACTCTGTCCACATTTCTTTCTCTTTTTTTCCCTTTTTGTTTTAGTTACTTCTTATTCTGACGTCAGACAGCATCCATGGCAGTGAGCAACCCCGGCGCAGATTCGAGTGTGCTCAGCACCGACCTCGTGGCGGTGGCGAGGGAGCCCAGGGTGGACTTTATAGTGGTGAGGAGTAAGCCCCTACTTATTTTTCTGGGATGAGTACAGGATCTGGCATTAGAATCAGTGGCTGCAGTGATCAGTGGAGGTGAGATAGGCCCAGCGGAGAAAATTGGCACACAAGGATCAGCAATTTTGTTGTTGGTTGGGTCCGGTGCGGACAGTGCCGAAGCTGCGGTGCAAGGACATCACAGTGACATTGAGGTCGACCCAGCAGTGAGAGATGTGACTCTGACATTAATGGGTCCAGCGGAGGTGCAGCAAGGCAGTGGAAAGATGGCGTCTGAAGAGTGATGACTTCATAATTGGAGGAGGGAGGCAGCACAGGAATTGTTAAAGGTGAGCTGGTTCAGCATTATGGACTCTCATTAACCTATTTATTTTTAATTCTTAAAACTATTCAAAATGGTGCTGATCACGGAAAAGCTTTTCATGGTATCTTACTATTTTTCTCACTATACACTCTTGATAATAATCATTAATTCATTTATTCATAAGGAAACCCAGAGGCAAACAATTGACTTCTTCTGGTAAAGAGCAATGATTGCATGAGCCATTCAGGGAGTTAAATGCCAAACCCAGCAATTTTCAACCAGGAATGAGTAATACAGTTTCACCCTTAGAGTTGTTCACCAACTTAATCAAATAAATATGCCCACAATGGCCTGGTGATGTCTAGCAGTGCAAGTTTCCCCTGTTCCAATGGCAGCTTTAATCTGATATCAAATCAAGAAAATCTACAGACATCCAACATCTGCTTGAATATCAAATACAATGGTTTTCCACAGGTATTGTTGTTAAAATACCTGTTCTTCACCAACTTAATTAATAGCTTAGAGGTTGATCTTGGGGAAAATGCTTGCAATTTTCCAAATGGTATGTGGCTATATGTGAGTGTTATCCACAGAGGGTGTTAAACTACTGCAGGCAGATGTCAACACATGAGGGAAATGGACTGGTGTTTGGTAAGTGATGTGTACCTTATAATCTTGTGATATTAGTCACATAGGCATATTTACCCGAAAGGGAACAGAATTGAAGTCAATGAGGGGAAGAGAATGATAATGTATCGATCTAAATGTCCATGACCAACGTCAAGAAGCTATAAAGCATACCATTTTGTTCTTGTTAAAAAAAACTGTTCTTAGATTCCATTTAGAATACTGTGCCCACTTTCAGCAGAGGATATTGAGGGAAAGAAAAACTGCAAGGTGATTTCCATTCTGCAACACCTCATTTTTCCATATAGGTTTGTTGAGCTGCACCCTAGTACATGACAGAAGTGTAAATTCAAGCATGGCTTGATCACAGCTCATAAAAGAGCTTAGAATGTAATTACATGGACAAACTATTTAAATCAAACATAATAAGGAGCGTACCATGGCAGAGATGTTGTGTAAGGGCAAAATTAGGTTGAACATTGAGACTATTGTCCTCTGAGATAACAGAAGAAGACTGATTCATTCTATATCTTCAAAGGAGAGTTGTACCTGTTTCTGTCTGTGGTGGAGATCACCTAGTAGAGATGATTAATCATCATCATTGTGGTCTCCTGAAGAATTCTGGATCAGCTAAAGAGATTGTGGAAAAACTTTTCAGAGACGTTTCCCACTTTCATCCCAATGTTTCACCATTTGTCTGAGTTTTATCTGTTGTTTCTTTCTCCCTCAAACAGTAATATGACTCTGGATAGGTAGGGAGTACCTGTAATCATGATAACAGGAGTGATGTACAATTTTGTTGTTTCCTGTTAGGTAATTTCAAATGTAGTGATATTAATAATCGTATTCAAGTGAACTAATTAAGACTGACTCCTGTTTGATCTAAAAGGTAAAAACAATGACTGCAGATGCTGAAAATCAAATACTGGATTAGTGGTGCTGGAAGAGCACAGCAGATCCTGTTTGATCTAGTTAAAGTGATTGTTACTTTGTGCAGTCACTTGAATATGAGGCCATGTTGTTGAAAAGCTGTTCAAAGTACACATCAAAAAGAAAACTAAATTCCACTTGAATGGAAATTCAAGATAGTTATTAACTGGCATGGGTAGTTAACTATGTTAAAGCATCATGTAAAACTCAAGAAAGCAGATTAATGGAATATAAACAAACCTAAGTATGTCTTTCTTACATAGAGTGAGAATTATGTTCTGACAGGCTAAATTCTCCAGCAATTTTGTATGTTATGCTGTACATCAATGCATCCTATAGGTTGATTGCAATAAAATGAAACAGTTTCCATGGAATGTTTGGTTAGGTTTTCTGATTATTCTTCTGTGCCCAAGACCTTCAGTAAACACTGGAGCACAGATCAGTCTTTGCCTATTACACAGACAGCAGAAGATTTTCCAGTACATCCATAGCCAAGGAGTACATGTGGATTCATTCAACACTGTGGGCATATATAAGGATATATTAAAAATAATTCATTTGTGTTTGAGTAAAATTTTACGACTGAAAAATTATCCAGCTGCCACAAATCTTTAAGATCTGATAATTTCTTTCAGGGAGAACTTTTGAATGAATATGTAACGTATGGCAAACAAACTACTTACCTCTCCAGTGATTATAGATGTGGCAAAGCAACTTTAGAAATTTGGGAAGAGGAGCATCAGGGATTCCAGCCTCGTCACAGACATTGAATTAATACTAGATCGTTGGGTTTGCTATTAAGTGACCACAGAATTTCATAACTGTGGCATCACTAAAACCTGTCAAAAAGCTGTGAGGGTTAAATTGTTAATGCCACATTTTTGGCCTAGTTTCTCAAAAGTTTGCCTCAGTTCTCCTGGGATCAGAAAAAAGAAGTGGGCTGCATTCTCTGTGGTATTCCTGTTTCCATTACCTTCCCTGTATAATGCATCAGAGACTGCAATAATTCAGTGATGAAATACAAAATGTCGTATTGCGATGTTTTTTAAAGTGAATTGAGATTTTGTCATGCCATTTTAGGTGCACTAATAGCTCTTTGAGCCCCTTGGAGTAGCCTAATGTGATTTTAATGAGCTGATAGCATACAAATGACAGTAGTGCTTGGCTGAAGGTGACATAACCTTTTTCTTCTACTTGATACATATCTTTTCAAAAATTAATTTTTATCATCTTATTCATTTTCTGGCTGGCGGATGTGAAGATTTTTTTCCATAGAGAATGGATAACTCCAAAACGACTTTTTTGTATCAGCTGTTATTGAAAATACAGTCATTATTTTTGTGTTAACCTATGTTCTTGAGAGGAACATTAGACAAGAGGGAAAGGTGCCCTGTTTCTAAAATGTTTTTGGTTCTGTATACTTAGAGGGGTTTTGGCAGAATCAGAATTTATTTGGAAAAATCGTTTCAGTTACCAAGCAACCAAGAGAAATAAAAGCACATATGCTTAACAACCAGTATGCTACACATTTTGTCATTACGTGGTTTCTAGGGCTGGCCCTTATTTTGAATTAGACAAAATGCATATCACCACTTTCTGCAGTTTCTGGATTAAGAGTCAGAGTTATTCATTTTTCCAACAGAGCAGAATAAAACATCTTCTGATATCAAACAAAAAGCCTTCACAAAGAATTTACTCGATTTTACATCTAGTCTGTCATTTTCACAGCTCTGAGTAGAAGAGTGATTTGTGAATTTTTCTGCTGGTTGGTCTATTATCAGAAACCACGGTGACATAGGTCTTGCTAAAAAAAAATTTTGTTCAGTATATGCTATCCCATAAATAGCGTAGGATAGTTTAGATATATCAGAAGGTTAAACAATGGCAGACATTGCAATTAATTAATGTTTACTTACACATAAGTTAAACTGTTGTTCATTCAGTGTCAGGCTTTGAAATGGAGGTTAACATTTTTATCCCAAGAACCATTTGCTTGTTGGTTTATTTTAACTTAACAGTCAGCAGATATAAGTTTTTAAATGGGGGCAATTTTATCAAGTAATAGTTGCAAAACAGTAAATGTTGGGAAGTTAGATGACTGTGTCACATAGTCTTAGCTGGAGAATCAAGGCATCCACCTCCAGATTCCAGTGGGGTCTGATGTGTTATCTCTGGTTCCTGTTAGTGTTAAGGATTATACTTCTCCAGTCAATGTAACTTGTACTTCGTGCTTGTCTGTAATAAACTACATCTTATTGTTCAGACAGCTTCGGCTTCCTAGTAAGTCTTACTCATAGTTTACCCTTGACACTTGCTAACTCACAGAATTGTTACAATATGGGAAGAATTCATTTGGTCCATTTTGTATGTCCTTAGACATAGGACAGAAAGGAAAGTAAGTAGCAGTCCTTTATTCTGACCACAAACTGCCAGTAGTTGGTACCACAAGCTAGGACAGTGGCTTTAGAATATTCACTGATTCTGTTATGTGATGTTAGGTAATATACGTTTCCATCAAATTTAAGTAATTGCCATTCCACAAATTACAAACACCAGAATACTACAAACTTGGGTACTGCTTGAAGAGCTTCTGGAGAAATAAATTACATCACCTCAGGGTTTGGCTTTGTGAGAATCAATAAAAAGCAATTAACATATTACATTTACAAAATACTTGTACATTGAAGAGACAACAGGTATTTACGAAACTCCTAAATACATGTATTGTTTTGGAAGCATTTATCTGCTATATAGTATAAATTCTAAATGCAGAAGCACTTTAGAAGTAGTTAAATCAAATTTCAATTAAAACTAAAAAAAAAGCACTGCAAATGCTGGAAATCAGAAACAAAATCGGAAGTCATATCTAAAGAAGGGTCACTGACCTGAAAAGATAACTCTGATTTCTCTCCACTGATGCTGTCAGACCTGCTGAGTTTTTCCAGCAATTTCTGTTTTTGTTTCAATAAAGCAAGATGCAGGGGTATAAAATGGAACTCTTGCTTCCCCTTCCTCGCAGAATATTATTGACAGCCATATTAACTGATCGTTCAAATTAGGCTTGCTAAATTGGTGGGCTTAAAATCTTGTGCAAATCAGAGTCAGATTACAAAAATGGTTGGTTGATGGCATTTTATATTGGCTCTTTGTGAACTTTTTCACCTGGTAAGAGGTTGTGGGAACTGTGAGGACTATCGAGGCAGCTATCATTAGGGAGAAATCAACTTTTTTCAGATAGAATGCTTCCAATTGTGTGACCAAGTCAAATCCTCTTATCCGATCTCATCTGAAACCCACTTCACCTAATTTGCTAATCAGAAAGTATTTTGGTGATAGCAGGCAGCTACCCAGTTTTCTACTGTGGCTTACCATCTATTAATCTAAAAAAAGTGTAGCCAAATGCTAAAGTTAATGTTGAAAAGATTCATGCCAGCTTTGGTCACAGCATATCAAGAGAACCCAAAGGATCCAGAGTAGTTAAGTTAATAAATAGGAAAGTTAATGTTTGGTATTTCTAATTTTTGAAGCATTGTCAAGTGTTTGTAAAGAAGGCATTCAAGGAGATTTAGAAATGAACATGTGATCTTGTCATCTGGGAAAAATTGCTTCCCAGCTTTTGTCACAGTAATGGAAAAAGATTGCATGATATTCCTGTGCCTGTGATTTTTTTTTGAGACATTATACATTACTTTTAACAACTACATTGAAATAGTAAAAGCATTTGATGTCAGTTGGATAAATATACCAGCAAAAACTGGCAGCAGCCATTTGTACTCTTAAATAGTGAATTCGAGAAGAAGGGCCTTTTTGCACTGCATTTACTTTATCTATTATACATCTTTTTCAGTTCAAAAACATAAATAGAAAATCATGTATAACACACAAGTGTGTTATGGGTCAATGAACCCAAATTTAAGACATTTTAGTTCCCTATTTAGAGTCTTTAAAACCAAGTATGCTTGTGAAGGGATTATTCTTCTCCTACCTTTGTTACATTTCTTCACTTCTGCCGCACACTAATGTAAAGTCCCTTGTTTGTTGGTACATCAATACCTCATCCATAAGATTGTTTTCATGTCGGAACCTTGGCAGTGAGTGTTGGTGTGTTATTTGATCTCGGAGCTGTTTAGGGGAGGAAGTGGGGTGGGGGGTGGGGAGGGTAGGTGTGTGTGTGAGTGAAAAGGATGTTGAAGGTAACACTGCCAAGCCTAATGAGCATATACCTGACATACATGTGAATACATATTACAACACAGTCTTCCAGATGCAATCAGGACTGTGGATCTTTGCTGACCATTTTTTTCAATAGTCTCAGGACAGAGTTTTAAAACTTTGCTGATTTGAGATCAGTTGTGTGGCTCAAGACTGGACTGGGTAGTACTTTCACTCACTGGAGCAACAGGAACATCTGATAATGTTTAGTTACTTTGAAATATGGATTGGAGCAGCCCCAAAAAATAGGCACTAATTTAATATGTCCCTTTCCATTCAAAATAAAGGTGCTAAATAATCCAAAATACTTGTTTGTTTCTTTCTACATAATGTTTCAATTATGCTTGATAGCTACTATATTATACAGGCTGAACTCTGATTACAGAGCAGATTTGAAAATCTTACTATCGAGTGTGAGCAATTATTGATCTGTTCCATTACAACTTAATATATCTGTCCTCGTTAATCAAACTATGAGGAGGCATTTATAAAACCATAAACCTTTCATATTTAATCCATTATACACATTACATTCAGAACAATAAATTGAGCTGTCATTATTATTTATTACATAAATGTATTTTTTCTGAATCTCTGTGTGCACACTGTATACACTTCACAATGCTTCAAAAATTAGCAATAATAAACATTAACTTTCCTATTTATTCAAATAGAGAAGATTAAATGCACATACGCATGCAATTATGACCGGGTGTTATAGATTCACATATAATTAGGACTGGGGAGTTGTGCTGACTTGGTTAGACTAACTGGTTTTTCAATGATGTCAACTATTATGTCTTTTAAACATTAATTAACGGGTACTTTATTCAGTTAATTCTGAAACATTTCGCTCTGGATGTATTAACTGGTATCAAGAGGAGACCCCAGAGTATTTTTTTTATTCACTCCCATCAGGGGCCCTCTAGTGTTTATTTAACAATATACACGTATGCGATATGTCATCACCCTCTGTATAATTGCATGGGATTATGACCAAAATTACACATGGACACTTAATATCCTTCTACCATTGGGAATAAAGCTGTAAGAAATGTGCACCATGGTATGAAGATATTAAAAATCATCTCCAGAAATTAGCTTGGTAACAGCTAGAAAAACATTGTGTGGAAATTCAGCAACTATGTTGAAACAATAAAATTGTACAAAAAAAAAACAGTGCGTTTATTCACAAATACTGTGGATTATATCAACAGCAGAACTACAAGGAAAATCATTGTACTCATCACCACCTGCAAACCCAAAGAATTTGAATATTTCCATGACTTTTCCTGATATCTTTAAATGGTCATGGTCAGAAAGGAAAATATTCCATATACCTTTGTAACCAGCCTATTTAACAGTTCTACTACCTTCTGGGATCTACAAGAACTCCATAGACTTTTCTGCATTGAATTTCATTTGCCAATTTATCACTTAACCAATCTTTTGATATCTTCCAGTATTGCTTTCTTCCTCACAATCAGCAACATGGTTAGTTGTTATATCATATGCAAACTTCTTAATTTTGTTTCTTCAAAATCCTTAGTATATACCAGGGAAAGAAAGGGATCTAGCGCTCAGTCTCATGGTAGTGCTAAAGAATACTTAGAATCTGGTCAAGAAGAAGAAACTAGTAAAATTTGTGAATGACACAAAGTGGTTTGACTCACCTAGTATACTACAAAATGGAGCATTAGAATGGCTTCTATGTTCATTTACAAGTATCACTGTTTGATTTCTTTTTTTTTCACTGAGGAAGCAAGGGAAACATCCTCAATGGCATGACCCCATCTTGATGCTACAAGAGAAATGAAGTTCATGAGACACTGTATCACACTCAGTGTTCCGTGTCTAATTAACATATCACATAATGAGATTTAACTCCTTATATACAATACTGAACTGTGCAGAACCTCCCTGGAACCATCCTTCCATTAGCTTGCTATCATTGAAATACTTTTTGGTGCAACTTATCACCTTTCCTTGAATGTCCTAAGCTTTTAATTTTCTGACCAGTCTGTCATATGGGACTGGTCAAAAATCTCTGTAAACTATGTAAAACATATTTTGGATTAGTGGTGCTGGAAGAGTACAACAGTTCAGGCAGCATCCGAGGAGGAGCAAAATCGACGTTTCGGGCAAAAGCCCATCATCACGAATAAAGGCAGAGAGCCTGAGGTGTGGAGAGATAAGCTAGAGGAGGGTGGGGGTGGGGAGAAAGTAGCATAGAGTACAATAGGTGAGTGGGGGAGGGGATGAAGGTGATAGGTCAAGGAGGAGGGTGGAGTGGACAGGTGGAAAAGAAGATAGGCAGGTAGGACAAGTCATGGGGACAGTGCTGAGCCGGACATTTGGGACTAGGGTGAGGTGGGGGAAGGGGAAATGAGGAAACTGTTGAAGTCCACATTGATGACCTGGAGTTGAAGTGTTCCAAGGCGGAAGATGAGGCGTTCTTCCTCCAGGCGTCTGGTGGTGAGGGAGCGGCGGTGAAGGAGGCCCAGGACCTCCATGTCCTCGGCAGAGTGGGAGGGGGAGTTGAAATGTTGGGCCACGGGGTGGTGTGGTTGATTGGTGTCCCAGAGATGTTCCCTAAAGCACTGTTCTCAGCGGCGTCCAGTCTCCCCAATGTAGAAGAGTCCGCATCGGGAGCAACAGATGCAATAAATGATATTAGTGGATGTGCAGGTAAAACTATGATGGATGTGGAAGGCTCCTTTAGGGCCTTGGATGGAGGTGAGGGAGAAGGTGTGGGCGCAGGTTTTTCAATTCCTGCGGTGGCAGGGGAAAGTGCCAGGATGGGAGGGTGGGTTGTAGGGGGGCGTGGACCTGACCAGGTAGTCACGGAGGGAACGGTGTTTGCGGAAGGCGGAAAGGGGTGGGAGGGAAATATATCCCTGGTGGTGGGGTCTTTTTGGAGGTGGCGGAAATGACGGCGGATGATTTGGTTTATGCAAAGGTTGGTAGGGTGGAAGGTGAGCACCAGGGGCGTTCTGTCCTTGATACGGTTGGAGGGGTAGGGTCTGAGGGCGGAGGTGCGGGATGTGGATGAGATGCGTTGGAGGGCATCTTTAGCCACGTGGGAAGGGAAATTGCGGTCTTGAAAGAAGGAGGCCATCTGGTATGTTCTGTGGTGGAACTGGTCCTCCATTGGGAGTTGGGAATTGGGAATACGGGATGGTATTTTTGCAGGAGGTAGGGTGGGAAGAGGGGTAATCCAGGTAGCTGTGGGAGTCAGTGGGTTTGTAAAAAATGTCAGTGTCAAGTCGGTCGTCATTAATGGAGATGGAGAGGTCCAGGAAGGGGAGGGAGGTGTCAGAGATGGTCCAGGTAAATTTAAGGTCAGGGTGGAATGTGTTGGTGAAGTTGATGAATTGCTCAACCTCCTCACAGGAGCACGAGGTGGTGCCAATGCAGTCATCAATGTAGCGGAGGAAGAGGTGGGGAGTGGTGCCGGTGTAATTACGGAAGATCAACTGTTCTACGTAGCCAACAAAGAGACAGGCATAGCTGGGGCTCATACATGTGCCCATGGCTACCCCTTTGGTCTGGAGGAAGTGGGAGGATTCGAAGGAGAAATTGTTAAGGGTGAGGACCAGTTCGGCCAAACGAATGAGAGTGTCAGTGGAAGGGTACTGTTGGGGACATCGGGAGAGGAAAAAATGGAGGGCTTGGAGGCCCTGGTCATGGTGAATGGAGGTGTAGAGGGATTGGATATCCATGGTGAAGATGAGGCGTTGGGGGCCGGGGAAACGGAAGTCTTGGAGGAGGTAGAGGGCGTGGGTGGTGTCTTGAACATATGTGGGGTGTTCCTGGACTAAGGGGGATAGGACAGTGTCGAGGTAGGTAGAGATGAATTCAGTGGGTCAGGAGCATGCTGAGACAATGGGTCAGCCAGGGTGGTCAGGCTTGTGGATCTTGCAAAGGAGGTAGAACCGGGTAGTGCAGGGTTCCCAGACTATGAGGTTGGAAGCTGTGGGTGGGAGATCTCCTGAGGTGATAAGGTTCTGTATGGTCTGGGAGATGATGGTTTGGTGATGGGGGGTGGGGTCATGGTCGAGGGGGCGGTAGGAAGAGGTGTCCTCGAGTTGGCATTTGGCTTCAGCGATATTGAGGTCAGTGTGCCAGACTACCACTGCGCCCCCTTTATCTGCTGGCTTGATGGTGAGGTTGGGATTAGAGCAGAGGGATTGGAGGGCTGCGTGTTGTGAGGGTGAGAGGTTGGAGTGGGGGAGGGAGGTAGACAGGTTGAGACGGTTAATGTCCCGGCGGCAGTTGAAAATGAAGAGGTTGAGGGTGGGTAATAGGCCAGCGCGGGGTGTCCAGCTGGATGCAGTGTGTTGGAGGTGGGCGAAGGGATCCTCGGAAGGTGGGCGGGAGTCCTGATTGTGAAAGTAAGCTCGCAGGCGGAGGCGGCAGAAGAAGTGTTTGACATTACAGCGTGTATTAAATTCATTGATGCGTGGATGGAGGGGGATGAAGGTGAGTCCTTTGCTGAGGACTGATCATTCGTTCTCAGTGAGGTGAAGGTCTGGAGGTATGGTGAAAATTCGGCAGGGCCGGGAGCTGGGATTTAGTGTGGGTGTGGAGCTGGGGGTGGGGGCAGAGTCAGTAACTGGTGTGGGTGTGATGGTGGGGGGAATGGGGTGGAGTCATGACCAGGGGTGGTGTTCCCCTCAGGGTTCTGGGGGCCGGGAATGGTGACAGTGGGATCTGTGGGGGGCGTGTCAGCAGAATGCAGGTGAGTGGCGTTGGTGGGGGCAGAAGTGGTGGCAGACATGACAGTAGGGGTGGCGGGAGTCACTGAGCGTAGCCATGATGGGGGCGGAAGTGACATCATCAATCAGTGTGGGGGTGGCAGCTGCACCAGCCGCATGGCTAATGGAGTTTAAGTAGTTTCAGAGGCCAGGGGAATCTTCTGGAATGTTTGAGGAACGCTGGTTATGGAGGTGGGTAGATAAAAGTTTGTTGTACTTACAGTTTTTGATGTTTGAGATGGAGTTGAAATACTGTTTGTTGAGGGTATGAATTCTCCTGAGGATGTAGTACAGAGTGGGTCCTTTGCAATTCTGAGAGAGTGTGGCCCTCAGCTGAGGCAGGGCTGACTGTAGAGTCAATTCTCATGTTAGCCAGATATGATTTTCCCTTAACTCCCCATTGATTACATTTTTCTGATTGACAATTCATACTGTCCCACAGATTTGTTTCCAGTAATTTCCCACCACTAGAGTTCGGCTGACTGGCTCATAATAGCACGGTCTGTCCCTTCCTTTCTTTTGAAGAAATGGCCTTTCCGTTCAGCAGTGCAAAAGACTCATCCAAACCTATACTACTGAATCCTTTACTCACCTCTTTGCATACAAGAAATGTACTTCAACCAAGCTTGGCAATTTATCTACATTTCAAGAAAGTAAATCTTTTCATATTTCCTCTCCCATTGTGATCATCCTGTCAAGTACTTCAAACTCTTGCTAAAATATAATGTCTATTATGTCACCCTCGTTCAGAAACAAAATGTAGAAACTTCCCAGCCCCTGAACAATGTGGGCATTGGCAAGAAAGTTGGAGAATCACTTGAGATGGCCAGCGAAAAGCTTCCTGACATTGAGAGCAGAAAGTTCTATTTTCTTGCCAAGTGTTGAATGCCAATATGACATTTTCGCCAGTAAACCACCAAAAGCCGATTTGTATGTATTAACTTCCTTATTCTTTTGACATCTCAATTCATTGATATGCAGTTTCTTATCCTCCTACCCACCATATAAAAACTGGATGGCAAAAATTCCCAGTGTGAAAGTCAGAGCAGTGGCCTGGCAACTCCAGCTCGCTATTTACTGCCCCGGGCCACTAATAAGTCACCATCATCTCAAACACACTCCTTAGGCAGTGACCACATGCACTCACTGTCCAGCAGGACTTTGAGGAACTGTCAGCAAAGTGAGGTGCTAATTGCACTGTCAAATGTATTCGGGACAAATTAGATGAATCACGCCAGGTAGTTGCGGACTGTTGACTAGCACATGACTGAGCTTTAAAGATGTTGACAGTGCCAGGAATTCGAGAAGATCCTGGCGATGCCCAATACATCCACCTGTGGCAAACGTAAGAATACGCCAAGCAGGTCGCCAGGGCAGTTTAGTGCAAAGCCAATGAGGTGAGTTTTGGAATAAAGGACAAGAACTCACTAGTTCTTTCTGAAAAAAACCATCACAAAACTTGCTAAAAATGCCACTAGTCTGATTTCCATGCTCCCTTTATGGACTCTAATTGACTCGACTCTTCCTCAGTTTTGAGTCTTCAAGTCATACAGTGTGGAAACAGGCCCTTTGGTCCAACTAGTCCATGATGACCAGATGTCCCAAAATATCCTAGTCCCATTTTCCAGCATTTGGCGCATATCCCTCCAAATCCTGCCTATTCATGTACCCATCCAGATGTCTTTCAAATGTTGTAATTGTATCCATTTCCACCACTTCCTCTGGCAATTCATTCCATACACACACCACCCTCTGTTTAAAAAGATTACCCCTCAAATACATTTTAAATTTTTCCCCTTTCACCTTAAACCTGTGTCCTTTTGTTTTGGACTCCCCCACCCTCAGAAAAAAACCTTGTCTATCAATGTCCCTCATGACTTTATAAACTTCTATAAGGTCACCCTCAGTCCCCAACACTCCAGGAAAAAAGTCTCAGCCTATGCAGCATCTCCCTATAAACCAAACCCTCCAGTCCCAGCAATATCCTTATAAATCTTTTCTGCAACCGCTCAAGTTTAACAACACTCTTCCTATAGAATGGCGACCAGAATTGTGTGCAGTATTCTAAAAGTGGCCTCACAAATGTTCTGTACAGTTGCAACATGACATTCCAAATCCGTAACTCATTGATTTAACTGATGAAGGCAAGTTTGCTAAATACCATCTTCTCCACCTTGTCTACCTGCAATCCTACTTTCAAGGAACTATGTATCTGCACCCCTCAGTCTCTCTGCTTGACAGCACTCCTCAAGGCTCTACCATTAACTCTGCAAATCTGTTTATGTCCCTGTTTTTTTTCTCTCTTCTTTTCTTATCATTTCAATTGTTCCATCTTAGCTAACTATTAACTAATTGTTATGTAACATAAACAAACAACAAGGAAGCATAATGAGTGGGAATTAACGAGCAAGTGAATTGAAATTAACAATAGCAATGGCAGGTCAGTTGATATATTACTGTTGCAGTGTGTGGGAGGTACTGGACATCAAGGTTTGTAGCTCAGGGCCTTTGCAGGTTCTGTGGCTGAGAGCGCAGGGACTCTAGGGAGGATGGGCACTTTAGTAAATTTGAGTATGGGGAATGTTAATGAGGACTTAGTTGGGGACAGGGAATGGTGTATTTGCGAGTGACACTGTTCTCTGTAGACATGAGCAGGAATCCCAAAGGTCTGCCTGGTGCCAGATCTTCAGAGATAAAATAGCTCAGTTTTTCTTCATTTCAATTTTCAGACACTCCCTTCACTTTCCAAATAACTTTCAAGATGTTACCCCTGAACTATCTATACATCTCCTGACTTTCTGCAGTATTCATCATTCACAGTCAGGCACAGACTTTGTTTTTCCTAGCCTTAGCTATCTTGTATGCTCTTTCAGATCCTGTGCATCTATATTTGGGAGTTCTTCACTTTTTATGTGGGGTCATTTTTGTTCTGAATCCATGTTGTTCTTGACTTCCATCCCCCTGTTAAGCTAATTTTAACCATCCTCAGTAGCAGTGATCCACAATGATATTTGTTATGGTCCTGTCCAGCTGTGACTTGCCCAGTTTCCACAGATTTCACTTGATTCCAGAACATATGCAAGTCTCCCAAATATTATGGCTTTTCATCCTGCACATCAGCATCTCTATATCACATGTTCATCCATATTATCCTCTGATGACTGTTCTTATTGTATGTGGCACCAGAAACAACTATCTTCAAGATCCTTTTAAATTTTTCTTAACTTTCTCAAATCATGCAAGTCCTCATCCCTCTTTGAGTTTGTGTCATTGGTGTAAATGACGACCATGACTTCTAAATGTTCAACAACTGGATATAAGGAATGTGACCTTATCAAATGTGCAGTGGACAACCAAAATGTCAATGCTCCTTTTGAGAGTTGACTGTCTCTGCAAGTTGGCAGAATCACTTATGGTCACTTGTAGCACATCTACACATCTGTTTGGTCTCCATTCTGAGTGTCAGAACCACTCCTTCCTCAACCGGAAGATGGAGATATGTTAGTGATATGCTCACCAGAGTCTTATCTCAGTAGAATACCTAGAGAGCTCCTACTATTGGTGCTGGTGGATGGTGCAGCTACAGGCTGTGTAGTGCATCTTCTGAGAGTTCAAAGACTTTCTCCTCAGCTGTGGCGCTTCGCTGTGGGGTCCAGGCTGTGGCCTCTTCCACCTCAGGTTTCCCTGTGTTCCTACAAAAGAGAAAAGACAGAATGAATTGCCAAAGATGGATAAAAGCTTATGAAAAAGAAGCAAAAGTTCGTGCTGATAGTAATGGGAAAGAAGCATAGCACAACAAATGGGTTGGTTGTCCATTGCTGTGCCCCTGTGTGAGTGGGTCTTTCATTCCCTAATCAGTATTACTTTCTTCTCCTCAAGTTGGTGAGGTAAGTTAATGAGGTAAAAAGTAGAAGATTGTGCTAGATAGCCTAAGATGGGTTATATTGATGTTGACACCATGAAATCCACTCATCATCCCTCTTTAACTTCAAATGGAAAATATCCAAGCCAAAATCTTTCAACAGCTCCAGCTGGAGCCCATTCAGTGCTCCTCAATTTTCCTTATCAATGGTGACGTGATGAAGAATTGCAGTGCAAATTTGCTTTCTCAACAAGCTCAAGGTAAAATAATAGAAATGTGATTCCTAAAATAATATGTTCATAAAGAATTATCTCCACAAAAAAATGTGCAAGTGCAGAAAGCTGTTGGTTTGTATAGTCAGAGGTCATCTAGAGTATGAAGAGCCTCAACCTTGCAATTTTTCCTGAACTGTCACTGTTATATTTAAAAAGGGAATTAACTAGGTAGGGGAAAACACAGTAGAAATTTATCAAGGTTTGTGATGCAAATTGGACAGGGTTGCATGGACGATCTATTATACACCTCATCCAAAATTTAATTCCTCAGAAGTCAATGGTTCATATCAGTTTGGTCATGTCTGTGTTGACAGCTGCTGAATCATTTAGCTAGCATGGATAGGACCCACTGCTGGTGAACCCCATTCTCTTTCCTGTGATCAACAATAGAAAAATCTTTGTAGTAGAACAATTAAGAATCCATTACTAAAATTGGAACCTTTTTTGTAGAAAAGTATCAAAATAATATAAAAGAAACTATCAAAGGTAATTTCGAAAAGAAAAAAAAAGATGCATTCAAATTTTCTGATGCATATTATTATTTCCATAACTGTGGAGAATTATTTGTTCATATAACTACGGAAGTGCAGAAACTATATTTTTTTCTGAGCTGGGCAAAATGAACTTTAAATTTATTTTCCAGGAACTAAACTTAGAAACACTTCATTATCCTACTGTACAACTTCTAGAACTTCCTTGGGTCCTTTCCCTCCTCACTCTCCATTTCTGCACTCCAGCCATCTCTCAGACCAGTGTAAACTTTGACTTGTTATGTTAGATCTTCTCATTATATTTCTAAGTGCATTCAACATAGCTTTTGATTTAATGGAAAAGAGAAAGTTATGAGGAGTAAAGTCCTTTCAGTCATTACAAAAAAAAATCAGCACCATCTCTCACATTTAACTACCCATTGTGTAGCACTCATCTGGTAGTGATTTTCTCGAAGTTCAGGTGATTCAAGATTGGCCCCAGGCAGGTCCAGAGCACTGCTTCTCATCGAAATCAACTTTGTAACTCATGTCAGCAGATGTGCTTAAGGGAAACATAGATCAGAAACAATGAGCGACTGAGGTTAAAGAACAGGCCATCACAATGATCAGCTCTCCCACAAAAAGGTAGAAAAACAATTTCTTTTCTTCTTTAAAAACCTAGCTGGTGGAATGCTATATATAGAACTTAACAAAGTATTGATTGGGTGAAAAATGGAAAGAGAGCAAACAGCTTTTGTTCCTGCTTGATTCAAAAATGCATGTACACATGGGGACATGCATGGATAGGATCAGTCCTGACAGTGGTGCTGACATGCATTGTCTAGACTAAAATAATAAAGAATGAATCAACAAGGTACTGGAGGGCAACTGGTGCTTGTGAAACTACACAAGCAGTGAAAAGAGTGCCCTCAAAATAGGTGAGTACATTTTGCACTAAACTCAGCTAGTCCTGATGAAACTAAGTGGTCTTAATGAAGGTAGTCTCCAAATACTTATAACATTTTTCACTGAAGGAGTCAGTACTCATCAATGAACAGAAAATTCATCACGCAAAATGTTCCTCCTTCATGCTTGCCCTGCATGAGATAATCGATAACTTCCCTTTGATGTTGAGGTAGCATACTTGGGGCTAAACAGAATATTAACCTCACTATACTTGCTATTATGAAAGGCCTCAAATATTACACTATCCATTTAATATATTTAAGTTTCATTTATAGTCTGATGTATTTGCAAAACAAATTATTGCATAAAAATGGAAAACATAGGGAGACATTCTATGCAAATGCTTTGAAAATAATAAAGATTCATGCAAGTTTAAATGTTTCTTTCACCATGTATTTCAGATAATTTGTAATAGATTTGTAAGAAACCATTTTGAATATATTTGTGGGTTAAAATACAACTATTCCTGCCCAATGCAAGTGTAAATCTCAGAAACAATAAGAGGGATGCTGATGGGTTCTTTCATCTAGAATGCCAACTTATCAGAATGAACAGTTCATGGAATCATTTCTTCCTCTTTGGCAATCCCTCAGGACCAAGGGTGACTTGCTTTCACATACTTGATAGGTTCTGAGATGGTTCCTGAAGAAGGGCTTATGCCCGAAACGTCGATTTGTTCCATTCCTGAAGAAGGGCTTATGCCTGAAACGTCGATTCTCCTGTTCCTTGGATGCTGCCTGACCTGCTGCACTTTTCCAGCAACACACTTTCAGCTCTGATCTCCAGCATCTGCAGTCCTCACTTTCTCCTCGAAGGTTCTGAGATGGCTAAGGATTTCAATAAGCGATCTGCAGACTGAAGAGTTGGGTAGATCAGTTCTCTGGAGATTTGTGCTGACTCCCTCACACTTGACGTTGCCTGGGCCTGTTCTTAGTCAATGTTCTCAATGCCTTCTTATATTAGCCTTATTTTGGTCAGTTACATGTGAGAAATTCCCATGAGTTGCTTAAAGTCAAGATGTTAAAATCCTGCTCCATAGTTTTGCTGGAGCCAGGACTACAGAAGTCAAGTGTCCTCAGAATGGAGTCTGACACTTCCAGGTGGGGGAATAACTGGCTTCTCTTCTTTCCTCACCCACCCCCTTGATTGGCTGCAACAGGATTAGTTTATACAGGATTCTCTATCTTATGGATATCTTTCTCCCAGATAAAATAAAATAATGTTTAAAAAGGTGTCAATTTAACCAGACGTTCTTGAATTATCAAGTGAAATTCTTAATTATTAAATGCATGAAGAAATAATAACATAACACAATGCACAAGGTCTAAAACTGAGAAATTAGTCCACAAAAAGAAACAAGTATAAAAGAAGGTCAGTCTCTAAGTCATTTGCACATAGTAGATAGTACATGTTGTAGCAGTTATAAATAATGTTACCAAGCAATTCAACTTTGGTGGCTGTAACAGTCAGTTTTGAGATTTTGACTTGACAGCTTGATCAAAATTCTTTGTCTTGGTTCCTTTCGGCATACTAGTTGGCAACACTCAGAATGGGAAAAATGTTTTCCCTTCTTTACCTAAAATGCAGGAGCGTATTTAATAGCTGTTACCAAAACAGTGAGCTTCACAACATACTTTTGCAGGCCACTAACCTATACAGACTCCATTCTCTGTGCATTTTATAAAGGAGAAAAGAACAATCTATCTCTCACCCAGACTGCTATTGTTATTTTACAATCATGGACACAGTCCAAAAGAAATCAAGTTCAGTTTCAGTTTCTCCTTTTGAGTCTTCTTATAACACCTGTAGGTCCAGAGTTCCTCTCTAGACAGTCATTGGATTCACATCCACTGTCATTTTGGCTGCAGCAATCTCTTTTGAAAAAAACATGTTGGAATGTAAAGGTTCAATATGCCCTTAGGTGATCTGTGGTTATGATTTGTCATAATGACACCACCAGCTATCAAGGATGGCACTTCAATAATCCTATTAATCTGTCAGTGGACAGATTGTTAGACTGCTGTTGGAGCCCGCAAACTCCTTAGAGTACTGAGATCTACAGCTATTATGACAGTAGTCAGAGGCTACATGGTAGCAAACAGGGAGTCCTGGTCTCTGCTTGAGCTTCCACTACAGTAATTGAAATCCTTAAGTACTTCAATCTAACTTTTAGTACGTTGCAGTAAATATTATTAAAACATGGTCAGAATAACATGTTCAAAGATATTTAACACAAATATTTGCATTTATATAGTAACTTTCATTGCAGGGACTGCTGTTGATTCATTTGGCTAGAAGGCTAGCATCTGCCTGAGAATAATGTCAACAGGAAGGTTGATGATTTCCACTCTAGCTGTGATTCAGGATCTGCCTCTCTACCCTGCCTCTGACAGTGGATGTGAATGATGATCATGACTGATGAAAGCTGCAAAGAAAACAGCTTAAGAAGAAAATAATCTGCAGACTATAAGCCAAAGATCTACTTTTGTTTTGACGATGTATGACATGATTACATGGGAAAAGTCTTTTGAGGGCCTGCAGGACATAATATAACAATACTGTGGCTTAAAAGGGTATGTTTTGTCCTGTTTTCTTTTATGAAGGAAGGTTGAGACAGAGGTGCCAAGCAGCTTGCTCAAAGCCAATAAAATAAACAGCTTTTGAGGCGTTGGCTTTTTTAAAAAGTGGTAACAATAGAAGCGGCCTGAAAGGGTGGGGTCAAGTTCCCACAGAACCAGAATTTTCAGTTTTAGCCTTATGCAGTTGCTAGGGTCTTGAAGCTCAATGTGGAAGCTTTTATTCCTTTCTCTGTTTCAGCTAAAAGCTGTGGTTCTCTACCTGCTACTAGAATTGCATGTCAGATGATCTATTTTACTTAAATTGCCTTTGACAAGGGTGTGTTTATGGGATGCTACTATATTGGAACAGTTAATTAGTAGTAGTTAATACCTACATTTTGTTAAGCATTTGATAGAGTTACAGTTAAGCCAATTCTTTTCTTTTAGTTTTATGTAGTCTGTATTTTAACTGTAGTGTAAAAATAATGTGTATTTTGTTTAATGTCGAGTAGTTTGACTAATTGAGTTGTACCTGGAACCCAACATCTTACACTTATCTGTAAAATAAGAAAAAGTTATATTCTAAATATCTTTTTAATAACAGGGTTTGGTCTGGACCATAACAATAGGCTGTGGCAAGACTTATAGCAGAATCAAGCATAATGTCTGGCGAGGTCTATCTCAATGTTGGGAGCAAGTTGCTGCATCTTCTGTGCATTTGCAGTGCTGTCAGGTTGTACTTACGCAGCTCCCATTTTTCAAACCCAAGAACAGCCAGAAGGAAATTTCCATTGCAGCATGTACTCTAAGCCCTAAGTCATATCTTGATTAAAGCTAACTCAAGTTTTGGTGATAATTAATGCACACATTAAAGTCTAATTTCTTCTGTATGTTGTTCTTAGTGTGCTGGGTAATGTATCCATATTTATTCCTGCCTGTCTTATTTTAACAGAATTGCTAGCCCATTTGTTCTGAATAGTTTAATAGGTGCATTAAAACACAGACTGGAGCATATGCAAGCACAATAAAAATAACACAAGGAGGAATATAAACCGAGTGTGCTGTAAAATTTGCACTGCCGGTGACCTGGATCTGCATTTGTGGTATATTTTAATTCCTGCCAAAACTGTTTTATTTTTAATTTGAATCAGGACAATTCATTTAATACCTTATTTATGATACAGGGTAGATTTTACAAATCTCCTGACTTCAATAAATGGACAAAAGTTTCTTGCAGGGCTTGATTATCTGCCCACATGTGCTCCTGGAATAGAGAATTCAAGGCCACAAGTGCTGATCACCAAAACCAAACTTTCCGATCAACTTTAAAGGCAAAGCTTGTGCACTGATGTGATCTTCCACAGATGTGAACTCAAAATCTAGGTTGACACTTCAATACTGCAGAAGAAGTACTGCACTGTTGGAGGTACTAATTTTTAAATGTTAAGCTGAAACCTATTCACATTGGTGTAAAAGATTCAGTGGCATGATTAAAAGAGAATAGTTGATGACTTCTCCTCATCAATATGTATCTCTGTTCAATACCTAATACACTATGTCTGGGCATTTACTTTGTTGCTTTTGGTGGGAGCTTTCTCAGCACAAAGTGACCACTGTGTTTCGATCAGCATCAATGTGACTACACATGAACAAATACTTTTAGTCTGTAGCCAGATTAAGTTAACAGCAGATGGAATATAATGTGGAGAAGCAGGAGGTATTCTGCTTGGTAACAAGAATAAGAAAGCAGAATTTTTTTCAAAGATCTGTAAATTGTATATGTTAATGTTTGGAGGCACCTGGATGTACTTGTAGAAGGAAGACAAAGGGAAGGTGACAGCCTACAGGTAGTATCACTAAACTGTTAATCCAGAGACCCAGGTAATGTTCTGGGGGACCTGGGTTCAAATCCTACCATGGCAGATGGTGGAATTTGAATTCAATAAAACCTGGAACTAAGAATCTAATGCGGATCATGAATCTGTTGCTGACTATCAAGGAAAACAAAGATCTGTTTCACTCTTGTCCTTTTGGGAAGGAAACTGCCACCTTTATCTTGTCTGGCCTACATGTGACTCTAGATAGACAACGATGTGGTGTTGACTACCCTCTGAGCAATTAGGGATGAGCAGTAAATACTGACCCAGCCAGTGATGCCCACATCCCATGAATTAATATTTTTAAAAACTCAATTGGCTGTAAAAGTGCATTGAACTATTCAAAGGTCAGGGAGCTTAAATCGGCTCTAATCAAGATATGACTTAGGTTTTCTAGTACACAGGGATGATAACTTCCTGTTGTTTTAAATGGGGCTGTGAAAGGAGCATGTGTTCCTCTTGAGAATCATAAGGTTGACTTAAAATTGGGCCTTGGGTCTCATTGACGTTATTTGGGCAAACCTTCAGCATCGGTCATGCCTTAATCCATATGCAGTTTGACCCTTCCCTTACGAGTGGCAACTAGTTAAAGTTTTAAAGGAAAACAGCAAAGTGTTGCTAACATAGGTTGAAAGCAGTTTGTAGAGGTGCAACAATCCAGGAACTCATTTTAGCTTCACAATGAATGTTAAATAAAACTTCTTCACGGTGACTTATTGATCAGCCACATCCACCTGAGCAAAGCAGACACATAAACTGCACCACAAGTAATATGCAATGATCTCCCCTAAAAGCTTTCCCATCTTCCCACTCCAAAGCTTCAGCCTTATCTCTCAGGCCTTTCTTCTCATTTCTCCTCCCCAACCGAGGTCTGGAACTTCATCCGCAAAGTGTCTGGCTTACACCAGTCCCTGTCCACATACCCTTGTCCTTGAAGCTTTTCATCGTCTGGCCTCAAATGCCCAAACCCACTCAATATGATCTCTGTTCCCTCTGATCTCTGAAAATATTTCACATGAAAGGTTAATGCATAAAGTGATTGTGTTCTGGTAACATTACGAATAGAAGATTGGGTAAAGGACATGAAATGGAGTTTAGCAATATGCAACATGGCAGGCTGTGACCAGATGAGTGTCATGAGGACAAGTGATGACAGGGTCACAGCTATTTATAATCGATTCAGTGACATAAAGAGGAATGAACATAAGTTTTCAGCTACAAAGCTAATAGGGAATGCAAGTTATAGGAGGTTAAAACAATGCTGTAAAGAGACCACTCTCCCAAACTGTCTATAGTTCCTTCTGTAGCCTCCCCACTTCCTCAGTACTACCTGCCTGTCCACCTAACTTCGTATCATCTGCAAACTTCGCTAGAATGCCCCCAGCCCCTTCATCCACATCATTAATATATAATGCGAACAGCTGTGGCCCCAACACTGAACCCTGCGGGGCACCGCTCGTCACCGGCTGCCATTCTGAAAAAGAACCTTTTATCCCAACTCTCTGCCTTCTGTCAGACAGCCAATCCTCAATCCATCCCAGTAGCTCACCTCGAACACCATGGGCCCTCACCTTGCTCAGCAGCCTCCCATGTGGCACCTTATCAAAGGCCTTTTGGAAGTCTAGATAGACCACATCCACTGGGTTTCCCTGGTCTAACCTACTTGTCACCTCTTCAAAGAATACCAACAGGTTTGTCAGGCATGACATCCCCTTACTAAATCCATGTTGACTTGTTCTAATCAGACTCTGCTCTTCTAAGAATTTAGAAACCTCATCCTTAATGATGGATTCTAGAATTTTACTAACAACCGAGATTAGGCTAATTGGCCTATAATTTTCCATCTTTTGTCTTGATCCTTTCTTGATCAAGGCGGTTACAACAGCGATCTTTCAATAATCCGGAATTTCCCTGACTCCAGTGACTCTTGAAAGATCTCAACCAATGCCTCCGCTATTTCCTCAGCCACCTCTCTCAGAACTCGAGGATGTATCCCATCGGGGCCAGGAAATTTATCAATTTTAAGACTTTTTAGCTTTTCTAGCACTATCTCTTTTGTAATGGCAACCATACTCAACACAGCCCCCTGACTCCCTTTAATTGTTGGGATGTTACTCATGTCTTCCACTGTGAAAACTGACGCAAAGTACCTGTTAAGTTCTCCTGCTATTTCCTTATCTCCCATCAATAGGCTTCCAGCATCAGTTTGAAGTGGCCCAATGTCTACCTTTGCCTGTCGTTTGTTTCTTATGTATTGAAAGAAACTTCTCCTATCATTTCTAATATTACTGGCTAGCCTACCTTCATATTTGATCCTCTCCTTTCTTATCCTCTCTTTGTTATCCTCTGTTTGTTTTTGTATCCTTCCCAATCTGATTTCTCACTGCTCTTTGCCACTTTATAGGATCTCTCTTTTTCTTTAATACATGTCCTGACTTCCTTTGTCAACCATGGCCATCTAATCCCTCCGTGGATAATCTTTATTTTCTTGGGGATGAATCTCTGTACAGTGTCCTTAATTATACCCACAAACTCCTGCCATTTTTGCTCTACTGTCTTCCCCGCAAGCCTCTGTTTCCAGTCTATTTTTGTCAGTTCCTCTCTCATGCCCTCATAATTACCTTTATTTAACTGTAACACCATTACATCCGATTTTGCCTTCTCTCTTTCAAACTCCAGACTGAACTCTACCATATTATGATCGCTGCTTCCTAAGGGTTCCCTTACTTTAAGATCTTTTATAAAGTCTAGTTCATTGCAAAGCACTAGGTCCAGAATAGCCTGCTCCCTTGTGGGCTCCATGACAAGCTGTTCCTAAAAGCCATCCTGTCAGCATTCCATGAATTCCCTTTCTTTGGATCCACTGGCAACATTATTTGCCCAGTCCACCTGCATATTGAAGTCTCCCATGATCACTGTGACCTTGCCTTTCTGACATGCCTTCTCTATTTCCCGGTACATGTTGCGTGCCTGCTCCTGACCACTGTTAGGAGGTCTGTACACAACTCCAATTATGGTTTTTTTGCCTTTGTGGTTCCTCAATTCCACCCACACAGACTCCACATCATCTGACGTGATGCCATTCAGTGCCATAGATTTAATTTTGTTCTTAACTAACAAGGCAACCCCACCCCCTCTGCTGACCTCCCTGTCTTTTCGATAAGTTGAAAATCCTTGGAGGTTTAACTGCCAGCCCTGACCCCCCTGTAACCAAGTCTCTCTGATGCCTACCACATCATAATCATTTACTATGATCTGTGCCATTTGTTCATCTGCTTTGTTATGAATGCTATGAGCATTCAGGTAAAGTGCCTTAATGCTAACTTTCTTATCATTAGAGATATTGGAAGTCATATGATGTCTTAAGTTGTCCTTGCTTTTTTCTACATTCCCAGTCTGCCTCAATTTTAAATCCGCCTGGACACATGCTATCCTGCTGCTTATCTTTCCATTTAACGCCATACTCCCTGTCGGTTTCACTTTCCCTTCCCCCCAACTCAGAAGTTTAAAGTCCTACTGACCACCCTATTTATTCTCTTCGCTAGAACATTGGTACCTGATCAGTTCAGGTGGAGACCGTACCAACGGTACAGATCCCCCCTGTTCCAAAACTGATGCCAATGCCCCATGAAGTGGAATCCCACTTTCCCACACCAATCCCTTAGCCACATGTTTACTTGCCTAATTTTCTTGTCCCTATGCCAATTGGCATGTGGCTCGGGCAGTAATCCGGAAATTATGACCTTTGAGGACTTGTGCTTCAATTTCCTGCCTAGTGCTTCTAATCCCCAAACAGGTCCTCCACCCTAGTCTTGCCTATGTTGTTAGTACCAAAGTGGACCACAACAACTGGATCCTCCCCCTCCCGCTCCAATATCCTTTCAAGCCGGTCGGAGATGTCCCGCACCCTGGCACCGGGCAGGCAACACACCATGCGAGACTCCCGATCCGGCTTGCAAAGGATACTATCTGTCCCCTAATTATAGAATCCCCTATAACCACTACTTGTCCATTAACTCACCCTTTTTGAATGGCCTTCTGCACCATGGTGCCTTGATCAGTTTGCTCATCCTGTCCAGAGCCCTTTTCCTCATCCGAACAGGGAGCAAGAATCTCGTACCTGTTGGACAAGGTCAAGAGCTGAGGCTCCTCCACTCCTGAACTCAGGTTCCCCCTACCTGCCTCACTTACAGTCACATTCTGATGAGCCTGATCACTAGCTGAATGTGAATTACTTAATCTCTCAGGTGTGACTGCTTCCCAGGTGAGACTTTATAAAGATCTGGTTAGGCCCCATTTGGAGTACCGTGTCCAGTTTTGGTCCCCACAGCTCAGGAAGGACATACTGGCACTGGAACGTGTCCAGCGGAGATTCACACGGATGATCCCTGGAATGGTTGGTCTAACATATGAGGAACGGCTGAGGATCCTGGGATTGTATTCATTGGAGTTTAGAAGATTAAGGGGAGACTTAATAGAGACGTACAAGATAATACATGGCTTGGAAAGGGTGGACGCTAGGAAATTGTTTCCGTTAGGTGAGGAGACTAGGACCCGTGGACACAGCCTTAGAATTAGAGGGGTAAATTCAGAACAGAAATGCGGAAACATTTCTTCAGCCAGAGAGTGGTGGGCCTGTGGAATTCATTGCTGCAGAGTACAGTAGAGGCCGGGACGCTAAATGTCTTCAAGGCAGAGATTGATAGATTCTTGTTGCCTCGAGGAATTAAGGGCTACGGGGACAATGCGGGTAAGTGGAGTTAAAATGCCCATCAGCCATGATTGAATGGCGGAGTGGACCCGATGGGCCGAATGGCCTTACTTCCACTCCTATGTCTTATGGCCTTACATAGACAGGTTAAATGTGTGGCAGATGGAATATAATGTGAAGAAACAGGAGGATATTCTGCTTGGTAGTAAGATTAAGAAAGCAGAATTTTTTTCAAAAGGTATAGGAAATGTGAATGTTGATGTTTGGAGGGACTTGAATGTGTTTGTACAAGGAAGACGGAGAGGTAGTATTTGAGTACAAAAGAAATTTTGGCAAATTGCATGTTAGCTTTTATTTCAAGATGATTTGATAACAAGAATAAAGAAATATTAGTAAAACTGTAGTCTTTTTGTGTATAGTGAGCAATTCTGTCTCCATATTACAATGAAACAAATCATAATCTGGAATTACTTTAGCGTTCTTGCCTTATCCTCAAAAGATCAGTAAAATATGTTGTGTGTGTGTGTGGGTTCCTTCAAGCCTGAAGTGGTATGGTGTCAATGAGGATAACCACCTTTCTGGTTTAACTAGAAGAGACTATGATCAGTAAACATAAGAAGTTTCATGCATTACTGCAAATATTTACAGATAAAATGTCTATGATCTACATTACTACAGTGACTACGGGGAGCACACTAATCTCGGGGTAATCTCCTACCAGTTCTGACTTTGCATAGGTATTCTCTAATTAACCTGCTTAGGGATATTATTACACACCTTTGGAGAAGGTGAAACTTGAAGTAAGGCCTCCTAGCTTAGAGATAGGGACACAACTGCTGCAGCATAAAACTCCTAAATTTCACCATCTAAGTCCTCAGATCATAAGAAATAGGAATAGGGGTAGGCCATTTGACCTCTTTGAGTCTGTTCCAAAATTCAGTAGGATCATAGCTGATCCGACATTCCTCTTTTGTATGTTTTCCCTGTAACGATTGATTCCCCTACTGATCAAGAATCTATCGATCTCAGCTTTAAATATAAACAAGGACTCTATCCCCACAGGTCTGAAGTTTGTATGCATTTGATGATGCAGGCCTGACTGAGTCAGGGGCCTCAATATAATCCTGTGGTTTTAGAAACCATTTGATCTGCAATGAAACTTTGGTATTGCACATTCTCATGTCAGTTCTGAAGCTCACTCTTTCAGTTCTGCCAACCCTTCATGTGTATATGCTATTTTACACATATTGAATGTTTGACTGACATTTGATTCGCAAACTTGAGTAAGCATCTATATCCTCCTTCAGTCAAAGCAAGCTAATGACTTAAATATTATTGTAGTCACTTCAAAAGATCACATCAAAAATATTTCGATATTTCCCAAGGAACAAGGTATAGACATAGAATGAAATTCACTAAACCTTCTCGTTGAGAGTATGAGTAAAATGACCATTATATCCCTGCTCCCATGTGGATGAACTTTGTAAGATCTTGTGCTTAGCGACACAGCTCAAAGGTTTTTTGGATCATATTAATGTCCCAATGGTTTTGTACTGTTAGGTAATTACCTTGAAGCTATTGTATTGTATACAGGTTTCATGTTGTATAATGGCAACATGTCTTGTATTATGTGACTGAGCATTCAATAAAGAAATTTAATCATAAAACATAATATAGAAACTTTGTAAGGAAGCTGAGGTGAGATGTTATAAGATTTTGCACATTTTATTTGGGATAATAAAAGGGAAACAATTTCATTTCAAAAAATAGTAATCTAGCTTCTAAGTACCATCTTCTGAAATGTAGTCGCCACAGGCTTTGTTCATGATGAATTTGTCATTAAACCTCTCACACCTGCTTAGCAACACAACTCCACAGCGTTGAAGTTTTCCTCTTGGTGCCTGTCTCGTTTACTTGCTCCCCAGCAGGGTCCGGCAATGCTAATGGACTCACAGCAGTGCAGCGTACTGCAGTTATTACAGGTCTAATTCAGTCATTAACATTTCATTAATGGAATGGCCTCCTGGCTGTCTGCATGATTGCCTGAGATATTGATGAACACTCCAATTCTGCCAACTGCCACTTAATAGAAGGCTTCCACTAGATGAAGTCTGCAGAATATAGCAGACTGGCAGGGGACAAAAAAAAATCCCATTGTGGAGTGGCCTACCAAAAGGCTCATCTAAACACATTTATCCTGGCTCCTCTGGGTGTCAGAGCAAATAAAATGGAGAGACAACAAGACAATCCATTGAAATGTCATGTGCTGTTTCATCGTGGGAGACATCTCAAGCTCAGTGTATGGGCACATCCTTCATTCCTTTATGCAGTTTTCTCGTCCGTTAAGGGAATTTGTTCTCTCTCTCGATTAAACTGGGGTGATTCAGTCACATGAAAGCAAAAGCAAAACATGATCTTAATTTGTTCTCATTTTTTTACTTTAACATGCCAAACTTGCATTGTGAGGAGTCATAAACAGAATGTAAATACATAGCATATGTACAGCCTGGAAAGAATTTACCTATCTTGCTTTCTGCAAAGTCTCAAAAATATATGACTTGCATCAGAGTAATATTTTAAACAATTATTTCAAAGTGAATATGTTTGGTCAAAACTGAAATATTATAATATATACATTGATGACGCTAACTCTAAAACACTCATTTCGTCATTGTTCAAGAGTTATCTTGTCAGCCTTGCTTGTGGAGATATTTCTCAAATCTTATCACTGGTTGTGATATGACCTTTATTCCTTTTTCTAGTTCCACATAAATTTTAAAAATAAACCTCTTATACCTTATACCTTTATTATGATGAAAACAAAAGCCGTGAAATACAACAAAGTCAAGATAGAAATGGGAAAAGAGACAGTGAGCAGAATTTGCTGTCAAAATATTGTTGAGGCTAATGGGACTCCCTATTATTTATGAACCAGTAGTACATCTACTTCAGGCGAGAAATACAGACATAGTTGAATTCGAATATCAAAAGGTTGTTGCACTGCTCCACTCTCTGCTTTGTAACAATGGCTTCTTGCTTGCTCTTCGTCTCTTGTTTTTCTGTAGGAACGTGCTATAATTTCCCATTAATTACCCATTCAAAGTAACACAGAAAATGAAGTCTTGTCCTTAAAAGCATAAGCACCATTTTAAAAATCTGATAAGTATTAATGACTGCCAACTGGTTTCTCTGGGATAAAAGTGAACTGTATTATTTATTCAGGTTTTGAATTTCTCAATGAAATTTGAGTAGCGTGATGTATCATTTTAAATTGTATTGTCTTTCTCTCCTTTGTTTTCCACCTACTCCAATCTTGCTTTCTTTATTTCTCTTTCTTGTGTCATTTGAGATCGACTTTAACTGGTTTACCTAATTCACAATCTAATTCAATCTTTCCACTGCTTTCAGAACCTTAAATTCTATTGGATAAGATTAAATCCTGTTGGGTGCCCCGTTCATCCATATCCCAGATGCCCAAATTTTGACTGTGACATTATCAATTCACACTTCAGCAACTTTGGGGACACGCATTCATTTAAGTTGAAAGCAAATTGGTTAATCTGACTAAGGGCACATATAATTAAATGCCCAAAACAGTAAAAATAGGCTCTTTGAGTAAGGCATCAGTCCAGTGACTTAGCAAAGCTTACTGGATAAAAACAAGAAATGCTCAGAATTCACAGCCAGAATGTCAGTAGAGAAAAGGTAGGTTACAAATTTTCTGTGTCCAACACTCCAAAGATTTTGACGGACCCACTCATGCTTTCAGCATTTTCTTCTGTGCTGTAACCATTCTATCGTTCTGTTGTATACTATTTCCAGCATTTTCCAGCATTTCAATAGGCAAAGGTTCTTTTTTTTAATCAATACCTAAAATGTAGCACCTACCATGCAATAAAACCATTTCGGATCAGAGTCAGTGACATGAAATATCTGTACAAGTGAAAAACAAATTCGGCAGACCCACCAAAATGGAGAGAGCTTCTAACATATTTGAAATTGGTGGATAATTGGGAAATGTATGGTACAACAGTAGCATAGACAAGTTAATAAAAACAAGCAGATTTAATGCATTATGCAGTTGTATTAACTAGAAAGGGAAAGAAAATAACAAAAAAATACATTAGTGGGCTGTACAATTAGGTCACATTTTGCACAAAACATTTTGGCCAACAATTTAGACAATTGAAAATAGGAGTGCAAATAATAGAGTCCCAGAGTAGCTATTTCAAATGTCCCCATTAAATGCTTCATTTGCACCATAACTGCCCAATGTTAATTAAATTGACTTTTGTTTTAGCTTTGTGCTTCTCTTATTTCAAGCACTGAAGACAGTTAAGCTGCTTTATAATTTCATGAGAAAGCAGCTTTGATATGGGAATAGTCACCGTGACATTCTTGCAGACACATCCTCACTCACTCATAACACAATGCCACTATTAAGATGTTCATTTATTCAGAGTTCTTGCTTCAGATTTCTAACCAAGGAATATTATTTGTCCAGTTATGAGCTTTAAAAATCCTATTAAGCTGTGTTTCACCCCATTATTGCAGCAATAAACAATGGCATTTTCACCTGTTTGAATAAACCTGCCACAGACATTTGGCTGTTATTCAATTTATTGGAATTGTACTGAGAAGGTTCACGATGGCTTAACAAGTTTTCCTCTCAGGGATGAGTAAAGGTCTAGCAATCCTGCAAAAACTTCTTAACATGGGGAAGAGGGTTTTGATTTATTAGCATACTGTGTGGTGAGAGAAGCTTTATTTATGCTAAAATAACAGTACATTGCAGACATACTCCACTTATATTTTCTAGATGTGGATGCAGTCCAGAAAAGCCAGTTTGAAAAAGTCAATTAACAATGTTTTCTTTTCTTCCCTACCAGTCATGAATCTCTCTCCGTCACAGTGGTGTTGAGGGCCTATGCCTACAAGACAGGCAGCACAAATCCATCAGGTGAGGTCACCATTGTCAGCAGCTTACCACCGATATTTAATCGGTATTGAAGACTACTTTGTCTCAGGCTTCAGGGTTCCATCATTTGGTGAAAGGGATCATTCCCCTTGCTCATTTGATGAGTAGTGATTGGAACAATGGCCAAGTGGATCTCATTGACCATACGATCCTTGATTGGGTTGTTAAGCTGGGCCAATCTGGGAGCCATGGCTGACAGATACAAACAGGACATGCCATTTGCTTGGATACAATAAAATAGCTGGTTAGGCCATAAAAAAAAATAAACTGGACATTCAGAAGGTCTCCTCTGTCTGGGGATTGGGTTTGAACTGGTTGGTCACAGACCATGTGCAGTGCACATGCAAATAAAGGGTGACTTGGTGCCAGGATATCGAATTCTGTGCAGTTATTTCATGGTGAAAGGGGGATCATTCTTCTTGCTCAGTTGGCATTCATAAAATGGCCAAAATGAAATTTCTAATTCCACTTCTCTATTATACTTGGTCAAATAATTCTCAGACATGGAATAGTTATGCAACTGGTTGAAATGGTGATTAACAGTTGAGCAGCAGAGAAATCAAATGAGTAAAAGTTCAGCAAATGTTTGATTATATAGTTCAAGAACTGATTTGATTATTTGTTATTGGAGCTAATTGAAAATGATCACGTTATTGATTCTGTTACAAATGTTTGGTGAACCTGACGTGCACAGCGAGGTTAATAATCAGAAATAAATTCAGGAATTTGATAAGCAAATGACTGGATGTTTCTTTCTAAATCCTAATACCCCAATGATTGCTAAAACACAAATGCATTTGCAGCATGAATTAACCCTCAACAAATCACAGTTAATTTTCCTGAGGTCCCCTCATTATTTAAGGATCAGGCTTTTATTTTTTTAAAATCAGAAATAGAATCCCTACAGTGTGGAAAGAGACGAAATGGCCCAACAAGTCTGCACCGATCCACCCCACCCAGACCCAGCATTCCCACCCTACATTTACGACAGCCAACCCACCTAACCTGCAGGTCTTTGGACTGTAAGAGGAAACCAGAACACCCGGAAGAAATCCATGCAGACACAGAGGAGAATGTACAAACTCCACACAGATAGTTTCCAAGGCTGAACTGAACTTGTGAGGCAGTAGGTCTAACTACTGAGCCACTATGTTGCCCTAATTTTTAGGATTTCATAGAATCTCTATATTGTGGAAACAGGCCACGTGACCCAATAAATCCACACTGACCCTCCAAAGGGTAACCTACCCAAACCCCTTCCTTATTACTCCTGACTAATGCACCAATTCTACACATAGCAGAATGCTATGGGCACTTTAGCATGGCTAATTCACCTAACCTGTACATCTATGGATCATGGGAGAAAGGTGGAGCACCTGGGAGAAACCCATGCAGACCTAGTCACCCAAGGCTGGATCTGAACCTGGGCCCCTAACACTGTGAGGCAACAGTGCCAACCACTAAGCCACCATACCACCCAATATATGATGAGCGTGATTATCAGTGTGATGCAAGCTGTAGGTCTTCTGATAGTGCAGTACTGCTAGAAAAAGCAATACCTCTTGCGTCTCTCTTTTTCTTTCTAACTATTGAAAGGAATCTAAGTACTATACATGTTGGAAGTATCATATTACTGCTCCACAGCCAGTATATAATATTCAGGTCTTATGTTCACATCTTTGCTAGCTAATGAAATGGGACACAGTCTCCCTTCCATGAGCTGTTGAAAAATCTTTCTCTACTGGAGAAAGCAGGACAATTGGAAGGCTGTTTTCTTTTTAATTTAAAAGAAACGTCTACCAAGTTACTTGATTAGATTGTTAGCATGCACTGCCCACCTAGGGCACCATCAAAATGGAAGATTGTTTTACTTTAAAACATCACCCACTTAATCCTGTTGGAAAGATGGTGAATGGAAATCCTACCAGACAGAGGAGTTCTCAGAAAGGATCACTCAATCTGAAACGTTAATTCTGATTTCTCTCCACAGATGCTGCCAGACCTGCTGAGCTTTTCCAGAAATTTCTGCTTTGGTTTGTGTTTATCCTGTCAGAATCTGCAATGAAGGACAGGCAGCACTGTAGATATTTTTAATCCACTGGCCGACCAGATATGTCATAATACAGCTCTGGAGCAGGTGGGACCAAAACTGAGCCTCCTGACCCTGAGGCTTGTTATATTAAATCTAGTGATGTCGTTGCTCACAATCCTAAATTATTTAACCACATGAGCTTTCTTAATCAAATTTGCTCTTCCCCATTCTTTCGTGTACTTTTCCCTCCTTTCTAGATACTTTGTAGCATTTACCATTTCATTAGCCATGACAACACATGATCCTACATGTCAGCTGATAGCTGATTACTAGAACTTGACAATATGGCCTTTTGCTGTCGAACCAACTATATTTATGTCTCCATATACCCACAGTGTATGAATGAAACTGCATATAAGATGACAAGGTCGAATCAATATTCCACCTTGCCACAGTCAAATTATTTGTCTTCACTACTGATGAATTAGACAGCTAAGTAGCAAGATAACACAAGTTACTTATTGCATATTTTTGTTCTGTTTCATTAGTGATATCAATTTTCTTTTTGTTGCTGCAGTTAATTTACTAATACAAGAAGCCTACTCCTCCAAAATTAACTTGTATTATTGAAGTATTTAAATTGTATTTGATTGTCAATTGATGCACATTGGTGTCCATGTCATGTGATAATGAATAAAATGAGAAAGCGTTTGGAAATGAGAAGTTTTTTTTAAAAAAATGAACATTGTTTACTCTTACCTGCAAATATACTCTAGTTTTGCACTTTTGAAATATGCCATTAACAGTTCACTGGATTTATATCCATTGTTATTGAAAGGGCCAAATTAAGAGAAATATTCCTTAGGAATCCTGCTTCTGTTAGGTTCTCCTCCTCTTTCATTCCCAGCACCAATGCCTTCCCAACAATAGACAATTATTCCAAAAATGGGAAATTAAGGAGGAATTATAACTGCCAGCGGATTTCTGTTTGGGAAGTACTGGATTTCTTAAACACTCCACTTACCAGTTTACTAATGAGACAGGGAAGAATAAAGGTGGAAGTGCCTATTGACCGAAGGAAATTAATGCACTCAGGTAAGTGTGGGAAACTAGCTTTATGGAGGTGGTGGGAGAGGGGCGGATTTTGTGCCACAGGAGATATAGGAGTCCTTATATTTAATTATGGGGCCCAGACACATTTAAAAAACCCGAAATAAATACAAAGTGCTGGAGAAACTCAGAGGGTCTGGCAACATTTGCAGAGAGAGAAATAGAGTTAATGATTTGAGTTCAATATGACTATTCTTCAGAAAAAGAGTTCTAAAGAAGAATGATATTACAAAGAAGAGTTGTATTAGACTTAAAACATTGACTGTTTCTCTCCCTACTGATGCTGACAACCTGCTGAATTTCTCCAATATTTTCTCATTTTATTTCAAAACTGTGGCATCTGCAGTACTTTGCCTTTGTTTAAGAAAGCCATATATTTATTTTGAATGGGCTTTACGTTTCAAATCCTCTTCATGCTTCGTTGTACCTGGTGAAAAAAACCCATCAGCACTCCATGATATTAATGGTCAATAATTTGCATATTTAAAGAATGAAGTTGCCTATGTTAGGCAGGTATTTTGCCTGCCTGATCGGAAGGTTAGGTTAAAATTCAAGATGACAGAATCCTGCTGGACACCAACAGCAAGTCAGTCAACTGATTTTAAATGTCCACCTGCTGGACAGAAACTGATAGCAGGTACGGTTAAAGTTGGCGCTCATGTTAGTGTTACAACAAAATTGAATCAACAGTGACCTTTAGTGGTCAGATGATGTGCAAGTACTAACAGATAAAGTGGAATTTTCTTGAAGAAAAGGCAAACCAGTCACTAGCCAAACAATAATGATACATCCTACACTATTCATAAAATGTGGAAACAGTATTTCTGAAAACATTATTTGGTATATGCATATAAACCAAAGCGCGCTCCAAGCTAGTAAATCAAATGTGGAAAGTACCCTTGAAAATTCATTAAATTGTCTTCAGTATGTAAAATGACTGCTGAGAAATTTTGATTAATTTCCACATAAATGCAAGAAAATGTGAAGTGGCAATGGGAAATTATTTCACTGCTGCCGTGTGCCTTTGGGTTCCTGGTTAAACAGTGCATACTCAGTTGTTTACTCTGGAGTCATTCCAGCGCTGTGGAAAAGCAGCACTTTGGCAGTGGAAGTGCAAGACTGGAGTCACACTGATGTGAATGAATCAAGAGCTACTCTCCACAGAGACACTCCTAGGGGGTTCTCCCATAGAAAAGTGACTTGTTTATTGCTGCACAGCAGTCTTGAGCTTTGAAGAAACAAAAGCAAATGTGCCACATGTGCATCACAGCTCAGCAAACAATATAATCTGCAGGATTCTCTATTCAGGATCATTTGAAGAGAAATAAAAGGACACAATCATTATTATAATAAACTATACATATGTTATACTCCTGTGAAATTTCTGAAAAGTATAATTAAATTATACTGCAGCACCTGTCAATTGATTATGAGCATCCTTCGGATCAAATACCACAATATGCAAATGTACCTTTTCTCTATTTCTGTGGCATTTCCCTAAGAAAACTACGAATGAGCCATTGCTAGTCATGTGAGTCACACAGAGCATTTATTATGAATGCAAGTAACCTTTTCACTGCATTGTGTAAACTACCAAATCTCAGCAAATACAAATATACATAATCTACAGTTTAGTGATGGGAATCTGTTGGTCATTCTAAATAATTCACAAGTTGTTGTTGCAATGTTTCATAATCTCCCCAGGAAAATGACTGCTTTGGATGTTTCTAATGTTTATGATGGTTTCAGTAAATAAGCAGTCACAGAGAGTTTGGTGAGTAATTGGACGGTTAGTGTAGATAACACCAATAAATTAGAACCAAATTACCCTTGGTTAGTATTCTGATGATGGATGATGGAAGTAGGACAGGGGGTTGGTTGATGTTTGCCATTTCAGCTATCTTCTCTTCCCCCTTATTTATCCTGACCTGAACTCCTAGTTTCCTTTAATATCTCCATGTCATTTGCTTGGACTTCCAAAACTCTTCCAATCCATGAGGTTCTTTCTTACTTCCTTGAACTTCTATTCTACTCAATTGCTAATTAATTCACTTATTTCCTGATGACCTCCCAAAAGGTCCTTGCACTCAGAACTCCTTTCCTACAACCCCATTTATCTGCTATGTGAATAAATCTTCCATTATTTGTTCTTAGTGTTCATGTACCAGAATTGATACAGTAATTCAAGAGAACATATCACAGCATCCATCTGTTGTATACTGTTATATTATTAATTCTTTTTCCGATGTGAGTATAGCTGGCAAAACTAATAGTTATTGCCCATCCCTACTTGCTCTTAAACCAATTGTCTTACAAGACCATTTTTCAGAAGGCAGTTCAGAGTCAACTACAAACATGACTAACTGCCTGGTTTTATGTTTGTGTGAGAAAGTACTTGACAGCTTAAAGTCTGAATGAGGAGGCAAAGAGCAACATACCATGACTGAGCAGAGATGTGGGCATCCAAATAGGCAAAAGATGAGTGCATGTTAAGAAAGCAAAGTAAGAGTTTTGAGCCTCATCCTGCTCTGATGAATGAAATGGGTGCCTCTCACTGCATGCAAAGCAGAATAGCAGCAACATTGCAATGTAAGATAACAGTCATCTCCATAGTACAAGTGAAATATATTATGTGAGTTTGAGATGTGGCATGATGATATTGTGAAGCTGGTGCTTTGTTAATGCCAACCTGCATGGAGGACATAAATGGATGCTGTCCATGGAGCATACCTTGAGATTTAGGGGAATGCCAACCAGAGTGAATGCCTTCTGAAGATGCTGGCAAACTGCAACCACTAGAGTCCACATTTCCCTTTTGGTTTCTTTCTGACTGTGTGAGCTTCTGAGGTCCATGTGTGGCAGGATCCAGAGGTTAATGCCGTGACTAGCATGCTGATTCCAATCGCCAAATGCCGAACACTAGAGTGGATAAAGCCATGGATCTTCGAGGGAATGTTGTCTCTGCTGCCAATGGAAATGCAGGCTGCATAGAAAGAAGGTGAGGGTTAGGTAATAATAAAATGTTAATGCAAATAAGTATGTTCCTTGCTGCTGAAATGTGAGAATTTTAGCTAGCTGTTGAATATATAAGCATAAATCTGACATTTTAACTCAATGTCAAGAAACTCATTCTTCCATTCTCCCTATCTTTTCCCAATTGTCTTGCATTGTCCAGATCAATCAGGGTCTGGGCGAATTTTGCCCATCATGCAGATGAATGATATTGTACCTGACAAAGCACTTCTGTCAATCCTTTCTCTGTCTCTACATGCCATACTGCTTGGTTGACATCCAGTGTCGGACTAACAGAGATTTCCTGAAAATAAATATTATCACAAATATATGCTCTATGGAATTATCTTATTGACTGGTCTCATAGATTAAACTTTTAAAAGGGCATTTCACTGAAATAGATACTGACTTAAAGTGACAGAAAGTTTGCATCTATGTATGCTCATGCATGTCAGAGTGAAATATGGAGAGTTCACCGTGGACAATGACACCCCTGGAATTGTGAACAACTCCTTCTTTATATCATCAATAGAGAGATGGATCATTCAGGAGTTAATAATTGGAATATTAGCTCTCAAAATTGCTAAGAGAAGCTGTGATTGACATTAGCTGTGATTGGCACTCAAATGAGTATAGTAAAAAGTTTATAAGTCTCCCCTTACAATGCCATCTTATGTACAGAGGTGCATAGGTACAGCTTCTTCAGTTACAAGAATAATTACAGTGTACACAACCAACCCAGTGAGAGACGTTGTATATTCTTTTGTATGAAAGCTTAAATTTGAATTTGGGCAGAAAACACATCAATTGCTGAAGCAAACAACCCCCTGTTTCACTCATTCACAGGATGTGCGTGTCACTGGCGAGGCCATCATTTAATAGCAATCCCTAACTGCCCTAGAGAAGGTGGTGGTGATAGGCCTTCTTGAACCACTGTACCTCATGTAGTGAAGGTACACTCACAGTGCTGTTAGAGAGGGAGTACCAGGATTTACTGAATGTAGGATTTTATTTCAGTGCATTTGTATTGGATATGAGACTCAAGGCCCTCACATCAAAAAACGTCCACATAAAATAGATATACTCATTTTTCATCTCCTCATTCCTTAGGTTTAAAAATCAAGAGGCTTACACTGTAAAATCCTTCAGTGAAATGTGATCCAGGTCTATGCTTGGAGGATTTAGGGGAATAATGAACATTCGCCGTGCTGAGGAATAATCAACTGCAGCACATTACATTTTAGTGCTAGATCTACCTATTAAAGTTCATTTGAAAGGGAGCATAATAATTTCTTACATGCCAATTAAACTTAAACACTATTATGTGATGTCATCAAGAAATAAGACCTCGATGACCCCATGATTTTTCCATTGCATAATTTTTCTTTCCATGAATTGCTAAAATAATAAGTAATAAGACGACTTTCATCAAAATATCAGGGTCAGAATAAGATTGGATTTCATAAAAATAAAACATTATAAATTCCAAATTATTTTCTGTGGAAATATTAAAACAATATTTCTATTAAAATGTGCTAGTGCCCCACATATTTTCCCTGCTTTTCTAAATACCTCATGGACACCGTGCCAACTATTGAAAAAGTATCTGGGTGGGAGTTAATTGGACCCCCACCTAATTATCAACTGTATAGCCAAAAGTAATTAAGTATCATTACAGCAGGTCATTATGGTCATCTTGAGGTTTTGCCTACTCAGTTGTTCTGTGTTCAAAGGTATTCCAGTGAAAACAAAAATGCCTCTTCACAATTGAAACTGTGCCTATAATGTGTGTAGGCAAGAGCTGGAAGTGTGAGATTCTAACTAAACAATGCTGGGATGCCTGTGATTTCCCAGAGGTGGTCACGATTACATAATAAAAAAAACAAAAGCTTGTTAAAGCAGAAACATATCATTTAGGATTGTATCTGACATATCCTTAATCCCAACTGTAAAATACATATGAAAAACCAGGCAGCAAGACCAAACAAATTGCTTCAACCCTCAAACATGCATAACTCTTAGTATGTGAACAGCCAGGTCAATAAACTTAGCACAACAGGAACTATGCAATGAAAATGTGCAACAGCGCCAAAAAGAATTGTGATGTTTAAAGCCTTGAAAGTAAAATAAAATAATAAAGAAACATGTCTATTGATCTGATTTTAGTGTCATGAAGTTATCTCTGGTTGGACTGTGGCAGACACTGATTATGCAGTGTGATTGGCTGCCATTAGTACACAGTGTGTTAATTTGACAATGATAATTGTGGTTGTATAGCAATTTTGCTCAGTGCAGACAACTGTCGATCAGAGTTTGAAATCAAATTCAATACAATTTACCTTAATAGAAAGGGATTTGGAGAGTCTTTACAGTTTAATTTCAAAATAGTGATTGATTTTTACTTACAGAGTGGCCAGTTGAGAATAAATCTAATGAACTCAAAAGGCATGTGTTTTTTTTATTATGGCAGTACTTACTTAAATAGTCACAAGATCACAAGTTACTGATGAATATGAAAAGCCTTAATATAGCAGAGAATCAGAGATATGTTATCACACAGAAGTGGGCCTTTCAGCCCACTATGTCTCCACCATCTCTTCAAATAAACATTACTACTGTCTGCCAATCCAGAGACTCAGCTAATGTTCTGGGGACCTGGTTTCAAATTCTGCTCTGGTAGATAGTGGAACTTGAATCCAATAAAAATCTGGAATCAAGAGTCTAATGATCATGAAGCTATTGACAATTGTCAGAAATAACCACTAATTTACTTTCAAGAAGGAAACTTTTGTCCTTACCTAGTCTGGTCAACATGTGATTCCAGACCCATAGCAATGTGGTTGACTCTTAACTGACTCTTAATTCTATCAAATTACAGTCACTACTCCCTAGGAGTTCCTTCACCTTCAACTCCCTTTGCTTCATTGCACAACACTAAATCCAAAACTGACTTCCCCATAGTGGGCTTTCCCACAAGCTGCTCCAAAAAAGTCTCATAGATGTTTCACAAATTCATAGAATCCCTACCATGTAGGAGCAGGCCATTCAGCCCATACTGACTCTCTGAAAAGCAACATCCCCAATCCCGATAGCTCTGCATTTCCCATGGCTAATAGATTTAACCCACACATCTCTGGATGTGATGGGAAATTTAGTGTGGCCAATCCATCTAACCAGTACATATTTGGACTGTGAGAAGAAACCCACATAGACATAGGACAAATGTGCAAACTCCCACAGTTTGCCCAAGGGTGAAATTGAACTGATGCTTGAAGCAGAAGTGCTAACCACTGACTCACCATGCCACCCTTTTCTTGAGATCACTATTGACTGATTTTCCCAGTCCATCCTATATTGAAGTCCCTTGTGATTATTGTTCTAGTGCCTTTTTACGTGCTTTTTCTATCCCCTGATGTATTTTCTTCCCCAAATCCTGACTACTGCTAGGAGGCTATACACTCTCCCATCAGTGTCTTTTTAACTTCGCAGTTCCTCATCTCTACTCACCCAGATTTCGCGCTTTCCACCTCTATAACACTACTGGCTATCGATTTAATTTCATTTCTTACCAACAAGGCAACCCCACCTCATCTGCTTGCCCTTTTGATGGGACACATATCCTTGAATATTTAGTACCCAGTCCTGATTCTCTTGAAGTCACATCCCCGTGAAACCCACTGCCTGTCTATTTCAATGTGCACTTGTTTTGGATACTGTTTCAGATGAGTTCTGCATTGCCTCTTGGACTCATGTGCCTTCCTTTTATCTTGATGGTGACAACAGGAAGAAGTACATTTGACCACAGTATTTTATTCTTTTACAGTTTGATCAGGATTTCACCCACACATTGTTGTGTAGCCAAACATTTGATTGACCATTTTAGCTGGTCAGTGCTATTGCTTTGGTTTTCCATTCCTTGCAATAATTTTGGATCATTATTTCTCATATTCCAAAATGATCCATAAGTTTATTTATCTGTTTTTGTTTTTCACAGATAGCACTTAAACAAGCCTCTTTTTAAAAACCCTTCTATGCAGAATTGAAAGCTGAATGGGGACTCTGAAGTAATATTCAGAGACAGGCGCATCTACAGAGTGTGATGGGGACTCTATGTTGCCACAGTCACCCCTTACATGCATGAACCATATCACGGTTAGTTGGAATATGTCTGAAGACCTGTACCTTAGATAGGGATCAGTAATGGAGAATTTCCCTTTCCTGTCATCTTCAAACTCTCTACACCAATGGTGCAATGAAACACATGAGTACACTGAACTTCCATAAAGCAAATGGCCACAGATAATACTTATCGTAAATAGAAGTTGCTACACTTTACCAATCATATTGCTGCACTGTAATTCAATGGTTAGCACTGCTGCCTCACAGTGCCAGGGACCCAGATTCAATTCCACCCTTGGACAACTGACTGTGTGGAGTTTGCACATTTTCCCTGTGTCTGATTGGGTTTCTTCCCCCAGTTCAACCATGTGCAGGTTAGGTAAATTGGCCATGAGGAATGCAAGGTGACAGAGTTAGGGTAGGGGGATGGGTTTGGGTGGGATGCTCTTCAGATGGTCGGTGAAGACAGAGTGGGCCAAATGGCCTGCTTCCACACTGTAGGGAATTTTATGAAATCAATGAAACAATCATTACTTCCTGATGCCAAAAGTCACAAAGGGGTGAGTTACCTCTTAATTATGTCTGACCAGGTTTGGCAAGCCAAAAAATTGGTAATCTGTTATATAAACTGTTTGTACCCATTAGGACTTCCTGGAGGTTCCTGCAAGTGGGATTGTGTTAGATGTCAGCACAGTTGTTTTTATTTGAATGATGGACACTCCCATTGTCCTAGATATTTCTCTGGCTGTAATTGTTGACTTAATCAACTTAGAGAAAAAAGACAAATACTTAAGCCTTCATAGGTTGACAGGTCTCTGGGATCCTGGGTGCAAGCCAAAGATGTGGCATACAAGTTTAAAATATTTCTTTTACCTTTTTAAATAACAAATTAAAATGCACAGGTTTTCAAGCTGTCAGAGGTCAAGGTATACTATGAGCAGATGTGGATAAGAATACTGGTAGCAATGTTTTTAGTGTGTTTAATCTTTTATTGAGGGAGCAAAAATGTTTAGCAACACCCAATAGTTAGCACAATGAGTGGATTTGTGGTCTTGTGCTGGATCTGTGCCATACTCTGACCTCTCAATTGATGATCAGGGAAGTGCAAGTGTTAAAGAAGGAAATAATGTTGAAGACAGTGGCCTCCATCCACTACAGGATACTTTCCCCACAAGCCAGGATTGGCATTGTTCCATTGATCTTTCTTGTTGCAAAGATATAATAATTCTTATTAGGGAAAAAGCATTATTTCCATAATGTAATGTCAATATACCAAATCAACAGTCGTGCTAGAATACTTGGCATAAATTGACCAACAAAAAATGCACAAAAAACAAATAAAAAAGATAATAAAAAGTTTAGAAGGACCTTAAAATTCTGGCAAAAATGCTCCCATAGAATCACTTAACTGTAAACTACACAACTTGGAGGCACCAGGGATACATTATATTTTGACTTTCCAATAATGTCATTTGTCCTTATTTTAATATCATTCCCTGCAGAGTGGTGAATAATTTTCATATCAGGAAAAACTCCCTCCTCCCCAGAAAATTGAATAAGGTGTTAAATCGATGAACAATAATGTAAAACATATCAGTTTGAATGTCTGAATGGTTATCATTACTTATGTTTGTCAACTGAACCAAACTGATTGGAAGAGCTTATTAACACATTGTTGCAGTAAGTTTTGCCATTTTATAGTGAGGGGGAAGCCACTGTAGTGTTAGGCTGCTAAAGGACCATGACCAAGGAAATGGCTCCAAGATTACAATTGCCCACTAGATTAAAATTAATGTATTTAGACATTCAAAAGCATGTCAACCTGAAATGTCCTTTTGTCATCCTGTAACCATTTTATTTATACTTAAACACAGTACTGTTGGGTGAACATACTAAAAATTGACTACAGCTGTGGGCAATGAACACTTTCCAGATCAAGTAATCAGAGGAAAGAAATAGTTTTCCTTTGCTCTTATCTAAACACCCATGTTCCATTTAGTTCTGAAAACAGTACACCTTTCCAATATTGAGCCATATTAATTACCTTTTTCCTCCTCACAGGAACAAAAATAAAAATATGACATGATGTAAATAATACAATCCTAAAATAACGCTGTCAGACCCAATGCAAAGCACTATACAATTGCTAAGCACTTTGGTGAGATAGGAGGAGCTACGACCACAATGTAATTAATTTAAAATGGGTATTTGCTAAAGCCTGGCCTGACAGTTCATTTGGTACTAATGACTCTGAGAATTGCTTGATGATTACTTGCATATGTGAAATTGTCTATCTCCAGTACAGGTACAATGAACATCCTTCACCCTTTCAGTGGAATCAAATTAAATTTGTCTGTTCTGTGGCACAAAAGGAAATTTCTTTTTTCTGCCAGTTTTTTTTTGAAAGGTAAATGATGTTGCCAAAATGGAAGAAATTTCTCAATAACGAACTGATACAAATGATGTTTGAAGCTATGTTGGCAACAGCCAAAAAGCAGCAAAATTTCAACCAAGTATCTGTACAACTAATGGTGTAAATCAAACCAATGACCTGGCACGTATGAAGAGAGAAAAGTAATAAATTTATGATGGATTGCATAATTCATACACCACAGATTTTTTGATTAAATACTATTCAACGGTTTATTTATCTGGTTAAATAAAGCAATTTACCTGTCACACATTCTTATTCCTGTACTTCAGAATGATAAGAGGAAATGATGTCACTGCCATCTGTTTAAAACCTAGAAGAGGCTGGGCCATCTTTGCAATCTGGTTTCCTTTTCACTAACCAACAGTGTGACTGTGATTTTTAAGCAGTAAGGGAATCGAGGGCTATTGAGAAAATACAGGAAGTTGGAGTTGAGAACTATCAGATCAACAATGATCTCATTGAATAGTAGAGCAGTCTCGATGGGTGGAATGGCCTCATAATGCTTCTATATGTTATGGTTTTATGATTGTGCATACAATGTTGCCTTATTCAAGCAGTGAAGCAGGGTGGTAGAAATTTGATACTGCACATGGGTTCAGAGAAATTCTACTCAAAGAAAGTCATTTAACTGTTTTGTGCTGTGGTGTCAAGGTAACTCAGCAAAGTCACAACTTCTTGATTGATTCCTGGACAAGTAGCAACAGATTTGAATGGAGATAATGGATGTGAAACTTCTAGTTTGCAAAACAAAAGCATATAAAACTCTTTCTCTTTTATGAGAAGTTACTGAAATGTCCTTGTAGTTGTTCTCATTCACCATTTACCTGTACACTACTGTCTCTGCAAATTCCTTTGTTCAAAGGATAGGGGAAAGAGAAAAACAGCGTACAGGCATGAGAAGGATGAATTGTCATTCATTGAAAATGAATGATAGGCTGAGAATTGGCACATCTACAACCTCATGTTCTCAGCAAAGTGTCAAAAGGAATCAAAAGAAACTGAAAGCAAACAGTTCACTGTCTATGTTCTAGACGGGTTCCCAGAACTTGCTCCTCTGACTTTTTTTTTCTCTCCTTATCAATAATACTTAATGCCTTGTCCCTTTGAGTGTATGTCTTTGGAAATTTTAAGAATGGAGTAAAGTTTAAACTATCGAGTTATAAATTAACAACTGATGTTTTCTCTTCTTGCTATTTATTGAGTACAATTCAATTATAATAGCTATTTTCTTTTAAATGAAAATCTGGTGTGCAGATTTTTTAAGCCTGAATTTAGGCAAGGAAGTGAAATTGAGTTGTTCAGTGATTTAATCAAATTTTCACATTTGTGACAACTCTGGGAATAGTGGGGCTTGATTTCCAATGCACCACCCAAGTGAGTCATGACATTGAGCTACAGCACTGATGTTATCATGGGGAAATGAGATGAAGTAGTGTGATCTATCACAAATTACATCAGTAACAGCCTTTAATACATTTATGGGTTTAAGACTGAGAGATCCCACATCGATCCCCAGTGGACTCTTGGGAGTAGCCAGCCGCATTTAAAAATTAGTATCGCTGTCACCTCAATGAGACTGTCATTCATCACTTTTGAAAAAAAGCTGGCCAGAAACATAAGAACAGATAGCAAAACTTTCTTTCAATATTTAAAGTTGTTTTTGAAGACATTGTGTAAGTGTTTTTCTTTGGCATCTCATAATTCCTGGGTACTGCAATGTGTTGTGGCTCATTTAAATAATGTCCTGTTGCAGCTCTATTTGTGCTGAAGAAAAACACCTATACAATGTATTCAAAAACAAAGGGTACCCAATAAGTGCAGTCCTCTCTTTCTTACACAACAAACATAAACAAGAAACCACAATACAATCAGAGACTCTAGCCACACTACCATACATTAAAGACATCGTAGAGATAATGACCAGACTACTTCAGCCCTAAGCATTATGATAGCCAATAAATCTACCAACACACTGAAACAACTCTTAATGAATCTAAAGGACCCCATACCAACAGCCAGCAGAATGAACGTCATAAACAAAATACCCTGCAAGAACTGCAACAAACATTCCATCGCACAGACTGGCAGAAAACTAGCCACCTGGATACACGAACACCAACTAGCCTCCAAAAGACACAACCAACTATCACTAGTATCCTTACATAAAGACAACAAGGAACACCAGTTTGACTGGGACAATACAACCATCCTGGGACATGCTAAACCAAGATATGCACAGGAATTCCTAGAGGCCTGACATTCAAACTGGAAATCCATCAACAAACACATTGATTTGGATCCCATTTACCAACCACTCAGAAAAAGAACCAGAAGTGATATCACTCAGCACAACAGACCAAGACACATAAATGGAAAATGGGACAGTACACCAGCGCTTCAACGGAGGCTCACTGATGATGTGACATGGTGACGAAACATCTGAAAACAAACCTTTCAGGTTAGTGAGCAAACTTACAGCCTGAGCTACAAATCTTCACAAAAATTGCATATATGCAATTGTCCCTTTCAGCAGGAAAAATAAAATAAAAGCATATTATCTAAAATGCGAGATGTTGCAGAGTGTCTAAGTGCCCTCATGCATGAATTACAAAAAGATACCAAGCAGATGCAGGAAGTAATTAAGAAAGCTAATAGAATATTGTCATTTATTTAGGGCAGCATGGTGGCTCAATGGTTAGCAACACTGCCTCACAGTGCCAATGATCCAGGTTCAACTCTAGCTTCAGGCAACTACCTGTGTGGAGTTTCTCCCCATGTCTGCATGGGTTTCTTCTGGGTGTTCTGATTCCCCTCCACAATCCAAATATGTGCAGCTCAGGTGAATTGAACATGCTAAGTTACTCATAGTGTTCAGGGATGTTCAGGTTAGGTGGATTGGCCATGGGAAATGCAGGGTTACAGGATAGGATGGGGGGGTGGTGGATCTAAGCAGGATCCTCTTCAAAGGGTTCAGTTTAGACTCAATGGATCGAATGGCTAGCTTCCACACTGTAGGCATTCTCTGATTGTGAGGGAAATACAATACTGAATACAAAAGTCAGGTGGTTATATGGGGTTTGAATTTGGCATAATGAATGCAGACTGAATTTGGTGTAATGTTCACAGCACTGATAACCTTACTTAAGAAAGGATGTAATTGCAAGGAAGGTTTACTGGAGTAATTCCTGGAATAGTCAAGATGTCTTCTAAGGACTGGTTAGATAGGCTCGGCTTGTCTCCCTTGAGTTTAGAAGAATAAGAGGCAATTGGATTGAAATGTAAGAGCTCTAAAGAGTCTTAACAGGGCAAATGTGGAGAAGATGGTTTCCATTAGAGGAGAAACTAGAATTAGAGGTCACTGTTCAAAAAATGAGCGGTTAACTATTTAAAACAGAGATAAGAGAAAATGTTTTCTCTGATCGAGTTGAGAATCTTCGGAAGTCTTTTCCTGAAGAAATGGTGGAAGGAGAGTTCTTGAATATTATTAAGGAAGAGGCAGACAGTTTCTTGTTAAACTAGGTATTGAAAGATTATCAAATGGGCTGCAAGACTTTCTCCTGTTCCTTATTCATATGTTTGTATGTTGAGGTCACAAATCCCACCCCAGCAGATGACACAGTTCTGTTTCAGTGTTCTAGGACTCCCTTAGTCTACTGTGACAATGCATCTTGCTCATTTCCCATGCTTAAGTATTGTGTTGTCCCCATGGAAATAATTTCCCCTCTGTCTCCGACCTAGCATGCTGCGTCAAATCTAGACCACCTATTTCCACCTTTGTAACATAGCCCGACTTTGCCCCTCTCTCAATTTAACATTAGAATATATGCTAGATACTGGACCTTCATAGTTAGACATCTTAGGGTTGATTTTTGTTACTTTGATGCTTGCAAGTGTGAGTTCACAGAATTTGGTAAACACTGAAATGGCATGGGATTTGGAGTGTTTTTCTTATTCTTATGCTTCTTCTCCTCTTTGGCAGTTAACAGTTTTCCAGAGAAAGACTCCTCCACAACTACCCTCTGTCTTTGATGGCTAAGCTAATTTTGTATCCAATTTGTCAAATCACCAGGGATCCCATGCAATTCAATGTCAAACATCCAAATAAGCTTTCACCTCAAAAAGCCAGAACATTATTTTAGATTGAAATGGTGTTCATTTGATGGTATAATGCCTACTCTTAGTTTTGTTCATTGCAATTTAACCACATCAGAGTCATACCATATATAATGGCCATCCAGGATTGTTATGATTGTGCTCTTTATGGAAGTAAGTTTCAGGAACTAAGTGTGAATATGTATCCAGCATTTTTAATGCTTCTCCTATTCCATTTATTGCTTTTTTTCTTGATCTTGCTGCTTGCATTCTTTTATATCTTTTATATAGATCCCATCAGGCCCTGGGGACTATTCTAGCTTAATGTTTTTCAAGAGTTCCAACACTGAATCCTTTTCGGTATCGGCTTTCCTTGGAGTATTGACAAACCCTTTTCTAATCTTACCATCATTCGTGTCTTTCTCCTTGATGAATACCAATGCAAAGTATTCAAAGACTTTGCCCACTTCCTCTGGCTCCAAGCATAAATTCCCTTCTTTGTCCTTGAGTGGAACTATAGTCTTCCTTGTTACTCTCTTGTTCCTGTTAACTGGATAAAATGACTTGGAATTCTCCTTAATCTGACTTGCGAAGGACATTTCATGACCCCTTGCCACCCATATATTTACGTTTTTAGTTCTTTTCTGTTTCCTTTATACTCTTCAACTGCCTTGTTTGATTTCTGCTTCCTAACTCTTACATATACTTAAGTTTTCCTTTTTAACTGAACATGCAACATCTTTCATCATCCAAGATCTTGCCATCCTTATCTTTCATCCTCACTCAAACATGTTGGTCCTGAACTCTGACTCTTAAAAGTCCCCCACAGTATATTGCTTTTATATCACCAATAATTATTTTGAAACATCTAGACATAGCCGTGAGGAACTATCTTAATTAGGAAAGGTTTTTTTTTCTGTTTTCTCTTTCAAATTTATCTATTCCAAACAGGATAATTACACATTAATTGTAGCAGAGAGTTTTCATCAGCTAACAGATCACAGTGATCTTGGAGCTATGAATTTTCTGTGATAGAGAGAAACTTCCCTGAATCAATGTGGTTCTTTGTCCTCTCAATTGAGAGGTCTGTCAAAAGATTGGAAGGAAATGGAGAAACTCTCCGTAAGGTTTCCTTCTTCTGTCCCTAAGACTTGATTGGACTGTGCAGCTGGGAAGATCGGCTTTTATATCAGCAGGTTCTTTGAGGTAATCAGTCTGCTCCAATTCTTGTTGAACTATCTTTTCAAGGCTCTTTTGAATCTCAACTTTATGTTTTGTTATGACATTCTGTGCGTCAGGAAATGTTATAGTTTCATCTTCCTCTTTGTTAAAAAAAAACCTTGAGTGCTTTCATAGCCCACTGATGAGGCTATTTTGAAGATTAAGAATCTCTCTATACATTCAATTTTCATTTGTGTTCAAAAGTCTTCCTGAGCTGATGACCATTTTAATGTAATGGCAACTGCAATTTGTTCTGTATACTTAGCCTGCAACATTGGCAGGCCTTTCAATTTAAGGTGAGGTTCTTCGCGTCTAGGGGAGAGAAAGTGAGCACTGCACATGCTGGAGATCAGAGTCAAAAAGTGTGGTGCTGGAAAAACAAAGCCAGTCAGGAAGCATCTGAGGAACAGGAGAGTCAACATTTCAGGCATAAACTCTTCATCAGGAATGAGGTGTTCAGCACGGCCTTGACCATCTAACATAATTTGAGGTGGATTCCAGCTGGAACTTTAGTCTTACTGCTTCCCTGTAGTGCTCTGACCTTTATCACAGGGAAGAATTGTTTCATTTATTTGTGAGAGTTGGTACTATTCCTGTTATTGCCTGTTTTTAGTGAGGGCAGTTGATTAAACAGATACATTTCACTCTTGTTGAGATCTGTTTCACAAAAGGGTGATTCTCCTCAAAAGAGACCCATTAAAGCCATCACAAACTGAGATATCCAAACCCAACAATCTAGGAATGTCTAGACTTCTGCTTCCACTAAGTTAAAAACATGACTGGTGGCTCTATTCTATGCCATCTGCTCTGATTCCCTCCTATGGCTAATCACCTTCAGCTTTGCTACCTTTGATTTTCCCCATGATCTGTGGCCTCTATTTTAAATGAAATGAAAAATCTGTACCATCTTCCAGTGGACAAAAGGATGTGTAGTGAAAGTTGTTCCAAGGCTCACTGAGTCAACTTCAATGTCTCCAACATGTGGTTAATGAAAATGGTTCACATTCATACTGGCAGCCTCACTCAATAAACAAAAATGCGAAGCGATTAGGAATTACAGATAGGGTTTCTGTGATCTCTGTCTCTCTCTCTCTCTCTCTCTCTCTCTCTGTCTGCCTCTCTCACACTGTAGTGTATTTTGTATCTGACCTGTAACTATGCTTTTATTACTACCTCCACCTCAAAGTTCAATGGAAGAAAATCAAAGAGCTGCAGTTGTGACACTGTATTTAAAACAATGGATATGGCTATCGTGTGTCCAATTTTAGATTGGTTTTCTTGCTATTAACCATTATTTCGGTATACCAACATGTGTTCTGCAGGTCTGCATAATCAGCAGAAGGCTTGCAAAATTTTCCAGGAAGAAGTATTCTTGCCTTTCTGCATCCCTCTCCTGCAGATTCTTGTGGTTGTATTTAATTTTCTCAACTACTGATGCTGCAGCTCTGCATGGCATTTTTCTTGGCACTCAAAACTCTTCTTAAAAACGGCTGAGCTGGTATTCCTTAATGACATGGACTGCACGCTGTTTTGTCACACACTTGCTTTTTCCGTGGAATTTTCTTAATGCTCATTTCATTCCAATCCTTGTAAAGGCATCTGATTCACTCCAATTCTACATTCATTGTAGCTGAGTTATTTTATTGTTGCATGCCATTTATTCTGTTGAGGGCTTTCTTCCATGTCTTTTCAGCTTTTGTATGGATCTTTCCTCTTCATAGTTTAGTGCCAAGGCAAGCTTGGTCACTACTGTCACCATATAGCAAGATGCGATCTATACTCATAAATGAACATGAAAAGACTTTATTAAACAATCTATATACAACTGAGATTAAGAAAGGACATTTTCTGAACTCTACAGATCCAGATTCCATTTCCATATGATCTGAAATTACTATCACATGGCACTGCAGAGTAAAGGTGTAATTAAATCTCTACTTCAAGATTGCCAGAAAGACACAAAAATGTTAAGCGTTTTTGTCTTGCACTCATTGGAGCTAAGGCAAAAGAAACAAATTTGAAGAATAAGTCCCTATTTTATACAGCATAAGAAGACGGTTTTGACTGATTGGACATCTTGGCATGAAGATTTGGCAAGAGCAGTCAATTCTCCACTGAGATAGGTTATCTTTATTCAGAGTGTGGCCATAGGAATGCAGCAAAGGATTTTCTGTTTCCATGACCACCTTTTATTTTATGAAAAAGTTGTAATATATAGTGCTTCACTGAAGGAATGCACTGAAAATCAAGCTCACTGATTCCTGAGCCATCACAAATGTGAGAAATTTTATAAAAATACACAAAATTCCCCAATTTAGCTGTCTTTTACACCCACAGGCAATATTAATGAACTTATGGTTCAGAAATGTTACTATTTATTGCAAATCAATAGATTGTACCTACCAATAAATAATTATGATCTGGTGACATAGTTCTAATCTTTAAAATGTCCTTATAAAACTCCCGCAAACTGACGCAAAAAAATAGAATGATATAGGTATTGGGTCAGCCTGGGGAGACAGTCTATAGAGTTTACTGAGATGATCCTTTAGGCTTGTCAGGACTTGATGCTCCCTGATCTTCCTTCTCCAGGTACCTTCACTTGCTTGCAAGGAGCACAAAGCAACTGCACCACACTCGGTTTGTTTCTCAATTATTGGTTAAGAACTGCTGCATCCTTCTACTCTTGATCATCTATAAAATGATAGAAGTTGTCATTAACAAAGCAGCAGCAATAACTTGTTCAGTAATGCCAAGGTTAGGTTGTCCTAAGGCAACTTAGCTCTTGACTTCATGACACCTTGGTTCAAACATGGACTGAAGTGTTGAATTCCAGAGGTGAGGTGAGTGAAAACTTTTGATATTGAGGATGCATTTGGCTGAGTGTGGCAACTAGGAGTTCAGCAAAACTGAAGTCAATTGGGATCAGGGACAAAACACTCTGCTGATTGGAATTATACCTAGCATATAGCATGATATCAATGGTTAACTTGATGACAGATGGATTTTGTTAAACTGTATAAAATAAATCTGTGATGGATTCAAATATCACAAACAAGTGATCTGCATATCAGAAATATGCAACGAGTGGAAGGTTAATAATCATTTTATTGAAGATCTATTCTCATGGTAACCAGCAAAGATGTTAGCATGGAAATGTCCGAAAGGGGATCCAAAGACAGTGTCATCTATTTGAACATACACGGTGAAATTGAAATTGAACTGCTGCTGAGTTTGATGCAGATATGAGTGAATTCTGGATCACCCTGATTATAGTAACATAATGCAAATGTCAGTGGCATATTGATAAATGCTAAAAGAGCCCCTCAATATCCTATTGCTCTTAATATGTAGTTCTTGTACGAGCTTTGTGAATGTGAAGGATTCATTTACTCTGTATGTGGATTACACACATTTGGAACTGAGTGTAACAACTAACACAAGCATTTGACCATTCATCAATAATGTAAACATGGAACCATCATTGAACACAGTGTCATTGTTATTGATGAAATCATATTTGTTAATTGTCACTACTCCTGTTCCTGATTGTCAAGCAATTGCCGATAAACCTTTACTCCACGTACTTCACTCACTTTTGTTTGCCACTGTAAAGTTAAACTTAACAATATAAATAGGAAAAAAAGTCACTGGTGTTGATGATTCACCTTTGAGAGATAGTCTGGTTCCCAGAGAAATCTTTAGTTTCAAGTCAAGTGCTATTTTCTGTTGGTACCTCTTCCTTGTTCTCAGCCCCACAAGAGTCAAAAATCTGATGTTGAAGTTGTACCTTGTGTTGGTTTTGTGTTGATAAAATTAGATTGTTGCTGTTCATTCTTGTGGAGATTTGATCATGTTACATCATGTGAGTGGTGGGCTTGGAAGTTCTGGCCTTATTGTTAATAATAGTATAACTTTACTAACCTTATACAGCATGCATAATCACACAATTAAGCGGTATGAAATAAGCAAGTTGCAGTTAAATAGGTTGGAATAATAAACATATAGATTATGAGCTTACTGTTGGAAAGTGGGACTGGTGAATATTTAGTCTATTATTGGTGGTACTGACTTGATGGGTTGAATGGCCTCCTATACTGTATGAGTTTGTGATTGAAATAACTCCATCGAGGCTGATACCATGCTCCAAGTCACCATTTGTTTGCACGTGGAGAGTCCTTGACACTGATCCAGCTCCCTCAGAGCCAGCTCTCAGAGTAAACAGAAACTCTAATAACCCTGTTTATATCTTTCAGCCAGGGCTCCCTCATTGGACCAGATCAACAGCGCCAACCAGGGAACTCATATTCGATGAGGTTCACCTGCCTGACCTCATTACAGTCACTACAGATTTTATGATATAGGTTGACAAGACAAGAGATCTAAAGTGAGGATTTCTGGCCTGGAAGGTAGTACATATGTTTGAAGGGTAGTTAATTTATTCATGGAAAATATTTCTACAAATATTTAAATGAAAAGCATTCTTTCAAAGTTATGGATTTAATTGGCGAGGTCAGTACTGGCGACCATCCTTACTTGTCGTGAGAAGGTGGTCGCCTTCATTTAGCAGCTGTTGTCCACTATTCATCGATATATCCAATGTCTCTGGGATGGAGTTTTCAGGATTCCGACCCAGTAACAGTAAAAGAACAGCATTGTTATTCCAGTCAAGATGTGTGGCTTGGAAGGGAAATTGCAGATGGTGGTTGTCCCATGGATTTGTTGCCCTTGTCCTGCTAGACAGTAGAGGTTGTGGGTTTTCTGTCAAAGGAGCCTTAGTGAGTAGTTATAGTTCATCTTGTAGACAATGCCACTGTGTGTCAACACTAAAGTAAATAAATGTTCAAAATGGAGGAGGGTGCTAATCAAGAGGTCTGCTTTTTTTTCTTTTTCTCATTAGCCCTTTCTCAGGGAAGGCCTGAGTGTGTATAAGTTGATCTCTGCCATTAACTTTGAATGAAAACCCTTTCAATGGCCCATTCCAAAAGTTTGGAATAAATCAGTGAGCACCATCCAATTTAAATTCAAACTTCCTACGTTACTGTCTATGGTGCATATTTGTTCTGTAGCAGTATTTATTTGTGCAAAATCTTCATGAAATATTGAGACTGGCTGATCATGTGCCATAATTAAAAGAAATACAATGTTAACTCCCTTTGCTCTCATATCTTTTCAAAAAAGAACTTGGAGATAATTCTTGACTATATTGAACATGGATAGTAAGCAAATCTTTAATTGTGAAGATCAGACTCCATTTATGTCATTTGAGTCCAACTGCAATTTTCACCTGAAGCCTGTGTGGAGATGGCATTAGGCTCTATCACAAAGTTAATCCGTTATTTCTCAGATCCATGACCAGATGCTTGAACAGGTATGATTAATCAATTTTTATATACTTCTTTGTGTGGTTGCAAAGTAAAAGATTATTCTTCTAGCTTTCCATATAATGCAATTTTGATGGTGTTACACATATTTCAGAAATGAATACTGGTCAGTGAAAGAGTTGGTCAACATAATTCCCGCCTCAGGCGACTCTCTGTGTGGAGTTTGCACATTCTCCCCGTGTCTGCGTGGGTTTCCTCCGGGTGCTCCGGTTTCCTCCCACACTCCAAAAATGTGCAGGTCGGGTGAATTGGCCATGCTAAATTGCCCATAGTGTTAGGTAAGGGGTAGATATAGGGGTATGGGTGGGTTGCGCTTCGGCGGGGCGGTGTGGACTTGTTGGGCTGAAGGGCCTGTTTCCACACTGTAAGTAATCTAATCTAAAAGAAAATAATCCATCAAACTGCTATTTAGTAGGAACCCTCTCAGCTTTGCTCACATATATCTTTGGCAATTATAAACTAGTAAAGGGATCATTTCAGGAGAATGCATAAAAGTAAGTTGTATCACAGTAAGAACAATGAATAGATACAGAAACACTTAATAGTCAACCATGGCTTTGTACTGTTTATCAATCCTAGGATAGCAAAGTTATTTGTTGTATGCAATAGTAGGAAGATCAAAGGTTTTAAATAGATTAATACAAACGATGTCAATTATTTGACATGACTCATGCTTCCATTTTCTTCCCTACTTCTCTGTTTTAGTTTGAGCTCTTGGTTAGTACATTGCATTGTTATTAACCATAGTGTGATTAAACTATGTGCATTTTTTGTCAGGTTTTTCGAACAGCTGACTAAATCTCTGAGTGTCCTTTTCTTTATAAGCTGCCAGGATGCAATTGGACAACTAATGGCCATCATGGTATTTTGACTGCAGATAGTTATTGCATTTAACTTTTAATTATCTATTATTTAGTTATCTATGCTATTTAACTATGTGCTCTGCCTGTATTGCTCGCAAGACAAAGCTTTTCATTGTGCCTCAGTACAGAGACAATAAATTCAATTCAATTCAATTCAATTATCTACATAAAGGGTATTGGTGAAAAAACTCATATGACCAGGAAATTAAAATGGCATCATTTCCTAACACATTATTGTCATAATAAGGCTATAGATGTGCCACTGGATAGTACTCTATAGGTGAACCATGATTATATAGATTATCAAACCCATAACCCTCAAATATCCTCATTGTGCTATTCAGTGAAATCATAAACTTGAGTGTAAAGAATGAACTTAAGATTTTGCTAAAAAAAAGTGGAGAGAGGAAATTACCCCTTTGATCTCACTTATGATCTATTTGGTACTAGTAGACCAACAAAATATGAGCCATTCCAAACCTTTTAAAAAACGTTTAAAGAGATTTCCCCCAAAATTGTTTGTTATTTTCAAAGTATGATTTATTTCACCTTTAATTGTACTTTGCATGACCAAGATTTGCGTGATGTTTGTGCCAGTACATTTTCAAAACATTGCTTCCATTAAACATTGACTATGCAGCACAAAGAATTTGGAAGGAACCTGAGACAATGTAATATATCCTCGTGCCTATGCTTCAAATTAGAGTTGTAACTCAGCAAACATGAGGGAGTTTTATAAATTTGATCATATTTTCCTAACTGACATATGAACTGTACAGATCTGCCTTCCAAGGGTGTAACACAGTCTGTTGCTTTTTTTTTCTTCCACATCACTACATAGCAGAAGCCAGTAAGCATATTTTTGTGTTTAGTTAATCGACTCTGTTAGTAAAGAGACTTCCTTTAGGTGATCTGGTTTGCCTAGCATTATATTTAAATTTAATTTTTCATAAGACCTTTAATTATCATATAGCAGGAAATATTTACCACCAGCCACAAACAAAATTATCAGTTGTGGAAGGAGTACAGTCTGTTCTTCTTCTATGCATACTTCAGCAGTAATGCTAGCCATAATGGCACATTGTGTGCTTGAGAAATGTCATATGTGAGTTTTGGAGGTAAAGTCATCCTGTAATGAATTTCAGCTGGACAGGATGTAATGAAGAAACATCAGAAAGAAACATGAGGTTTCAGGCAAGCCAGGTTTGGCACAGGAGCTTGAATGAAGCCATGTAACCACAGTGAAGATTTCCAGAGAGGATGTTAATCATCGAGTAACATTGGATGTGTGAGACATGAGAGACAGGAAATAATGGCAAACACATGTCAAAGTGCACGGTGTAACGGAGACATTTGTTTACCTTTAATTACAGTGCCACACTATTTTGGGAATGATATTCAAGTGAGATTCATTTTCCGGTGTGCAGAAACAGTTGTGGTTTTATCCTACCCTCCCCGCCAATTCCACACCAACCGCCCACATCCCATGCCCTGCCCTCACACACAAATTTGGCACTGCATGTAATGACTATTGTCCCTGGACTCTCAGTTGCAAGCTTGACCTTGTGGCTGAAGCATGGAATTAATTCCTAATATGGTAATCATAGCAGCATCTGCAGGTGGGGGAGTACTTCACTCTGGCAGTATTGTCCATTGGTTCTTTCCTCTCCTCCGTAGAAGATAATAAAGATCAGTTCCCTCTAATCACAAATGGCTGGGTGTAACTCCAATGCCATCCAATATTCCTTGGGATTACTTTTTTTAACTCTGGCCCCTGGGTTGCAATGTGAATGAAATGTGATCCATCATGACACTGATCTTGATTAAATATGGTTAAAATCACGATTGTGCATATATCAGACTCCATTATGAAAAATCTGAATTGACAAAATGGTTCCTGTTATCAGGTTTTCACCAGTAATACTGGAAATCTCTTTCTTTTCTTCAGCATATACTGTTGAGAAAGTCTCATACTTCATCCAGTTTTTCAATCGTGCATGTACTGGAACTGCATTAAGAAAATTTTGACAACACCAGGTGTGTTATGCCAATACTCAAAGCACCATAGTCCTTCGCGTACTGCAAGTGGCCAGATGGGTAAACTTAATTTTGTAAATTGGAACTGAATAATGTAAACTTTAATCAGTTTTAAGTCAAACCAAACGATAGAAGCTTGTTAAAAGCACAGTTTTAATGAACTGAGTTTACCATGGAGAAATATGACTGGGGTTCCCCAATGATTCAGCAAGTTTATTCAGTTAGCAGCTGATTGTTTGTGATAAATAAAGCCTCCAGGCTTGATCCCTAGTTATTGTTAATTAGCTGATAACTGCTAGGGCATCAGTTGCAATTGGTCTCAATGCTTCTGTGTTAGAAAAAGTAAAATTGTCCAAAGTTTCAGCTCCTGATTGCTAAGTAGGAATCCTAGTGGAACCGAATAAATGTGTATGCTGAATGATGATAAAGGGAGAGACATTTCCTCTAACTGGTGAATAGCCAATTGTTTACCACTGGCAAAGCTCACAAATGTGCAATGTGACTAAGATCTATTGGGCATTAAACATCGATAGAACTCCACCCTAGCAAGGAATTAAAGCTTGCTGGAGGCAAGTGGAAAAAATTGGCAGGAGAAATTAGAGAAAAAAGACTTAGATTGATATAATTTACAATTGCCTAAAGTACTCATGTCATAACTTTGTGATATTGAGTTTAGGCTTCAACTGAACTTCAAACATTGCCAGCTAGAAATTTTCATGATTTCTTCATTGTTAAGGTTTTTCCTATAGTCCCCTTCCCAAATTTTCCACTTTGTTTTCTCAGTGGTAAGATACAAAACTAAACCAGATATTCCAATGACCCTTAGTTACATTTTCCTTTGTGAAAGGATTTGAATGTGCAGGAGAGGAACTTGTCTGGACAGCTTGGGTAGTTTGGCTATAGGGTGAAAATAGGTGCTGAATCATTGAAAGTCGAAAATGTGGTGCTGGAAAAGCACAGCAGGTAAGGCAGCATCCGAGGAACGGGACATTCGACGCTTCAGGCAAAACACTTCCGAACGGTTGATTCACCTGCCCCTTGGATGCTGTCTGACTTGCTGTGCTTTTCCAGCACCATACTCTCAACTCTGATCTCCAGCATCTGCAGCCCTCACTTTCTCCTAGCTAAATCATTGAAGCCCAGCTACTTCAAAGTCTGGTTTTAGCATACAATTTTGGTCCTAATTACTAAGTAATTAATTTGAATTTTCTTTGATGTGCCAAACCAACACCTGAGATGGGTAATGTTTGGGTGGTGAGTTATGGTGATGGGAGGTAAGGGGAACAGGGATGTGGTGAGGAGGATTGAGTGATGAGGGGAAGAAAATAGTTCACTTAGCATAGTTATGCAAATTAACATTGATTTGCCAAGGTCAGACAACACTGGGGCCTTTACCTGTGAGACGACACAGGTAAAATTATTCCCTCTGCAGGTTTAGCAGTCAAAGCAGTCAATTGCCAATTCACCATATGGTTCACTATGCTGGCTTGTCACACCCAGTTCCACTGAAAGTGTCTAGCAGTGGCATGTTACAGATTGACTCAGAGACTGAGGGAGATGGAACATTTTGTCAGGTGTGTTACTGAAGGTTGGAGACCAAAAACAAGCTGAAGATAATGGAGTCCAAAGTAGACAAACAGGAGGCTGGAAGAACGCAACAAGCCAGGCAGCATGAGGAGGTAGAGCAGGGTTAATATCTGAATCATTGATTTTTCCTGTTTTGCTGCGCTCTTCCAGCCTCCTGTTTGTCTCCTGTGTTACTGGAGGTGCTGATGGAAGATGGTCTAGAAGAGGAGGGACGTCTTTTGCCCACAAGAGAAAGATAATATTTTGTCCTTCTCACATCTTACCCCTAATACTGCGCCCCCCCCCCCCCCCCCCACCCCCAACCTCGCAAACGTCATTCCTCTCTCCAGTAGTTGGTGCTGCAACTTTATCTGGCCCAGATTCCTCTCCCATTCTTTGCCTGAAAAAGTAAGACCCCTAAAAAATGTGCATGAACAACAAGGAGTAGCACATTCTTGAAAGAGAATCCTCAAAGAACTTTCAAAACAAAAAGTGCCGGAGTATTGGTGAGGTGGTGATAAAATTTTCCAAAGCTGTCCTGATGTGTTTCAGAGGGCCTCAACAATGCCACCTCCAACAGCAATGCTGATGGAATCATTAGGTTCCCTTTAAGTGGTATCATTTCCAGTTGTATTTCAAATTGACATCAACGCCATGTTTATTCCTAAATGCCTTGTTGCTGTTGGGAATGCAGTTTGTGACATGACAGTCACCAAAATGCTTTGATCCTTAATGAGCTTTAGCGGGCATTTTAAGGGAAATCATCTATTCAAGAAGGCCCCAGGTGGCAGTCCTAATGCTGGTTCAAAATCCTTCACTAAGATATTGTTTAATGCTTAAGACCGACTAAACTGGCTTTTTAGCTTGAGAGCTCAGTCTGGCCTCTCCTTTAGCACATCAGATATTTGGTGAAATTGTGCTTTTTTCATCTCACTTGAGGTGAAATGCTCCACTCCAGGTATTATTTTAACTAAAATCTGCAAGAGATTTGAATATTGAATTCATAACTCATTGGTTGCAAAGTGTAATGCTCACCCAACTAAATAAAATTTGTCAATTCATTTACCTGCACATATAGAAAAAGTAAAAATCCAACAGTTTGCAAAGTGCTTTATTAGATTCACAGGGAAAGGTGGAATTTTAAAAATCTAGTAATATTCAGAGCTTCTATAGTTTACATTTGATGGAAAACATTTGTCCTGCTGATAATTTGAGTTGATCAAAAATAACCCACAGTACTGCTGCTTAAAATAGCTCCCATAAAAATTAAAGCATTTTTGAAAAATACATTGGCACAAATACGGTACAGTTTCAGAGGAGAGAGCAGTTAATGAAATGGCTTAGATTCTTCACCAGAACTCAGTCTACTTTAATTTCCCAACAGTTGGGCTTAATTTTTATCCAAGTTCCCACTGTTAACAGAAGTGATTTGGAGATGCTGGTGTTGGACTGGGGTGTACAAAGTTACAAATCGCACAACACCAGGTTATAGTCCAACAGGTTTAATCGGAAGCACTAGTGTTCGGAGTGCCGCTCCTTCATCAGGTAGTTATGCATGTAACCACTTGATGAAGGAGCAGCGCTCCGAAAGCTAATGCTTCCAATTCAACCTGTTGGTCTATAACCTAGTGTTGTGTGATTTGTAACTTTAATGGAAGTGGAGGTCAATATCAGCCCAGGAAAAGTGGATCTTCTTAACTCAAGAAAATATAACTTACAGTTTGCAAGCAAAGTACTTCATACCAATCCTGCTCCACAAATTACATAAATGGATGTGTTATCTCCGTACATACATAGGATTTATGCAATGCCATAGAATATTCTTTTGACTGGGAAAGTCATTATTTTCTCCATAAATAAACCATTGCATATTATTTTCAGGAGGTATTTGCTCCATTGAATAGGAAGCCTGGAAATTCATTGATTGTCCTCCTCTCAGGCCGAATTGCAGACTGACAATGTTTACTAAATATGCTATGTGTATTGCCATATTCAAAGTGCCCTAAAGAGGCGGAATATAAATTTATTCCTGGTGCTTAAAACATTGACTACATTTTGTATACTATTATCTATCTTACATCAAAAGTTTCATGAACATGAATCATAACCTCAGAGCACCATTGGACACACTGAATGTTTAATTGCAATGCATGTGTATTTTTGAAAGAGAGTTGATACAGCTAAAAGATAACTTTAAATATAAATCCAGTGGCTGTGTCAGAAAATCTCTGTGATGTCACAGCAGGAAACCTTAAATTTTAAAAGGAGTGATCAGTGGTTTACAGGTTGAAACTGGAAATGATGGAAATTGAAGCAATGGAAATTAGAATTTCAAGAAAAAGAGGAAGGCATATACGTAGAGAGAGAGGGAGGGAAGGTTACAAGAGAGAGGGGGACAGAGGAGAAAGAGAGCTAGAGATGGGCAGGAGAGGACAGAGCAAGGAGAGAAGACAGAATTTCAGGAAAAATAGTACAAAAGAAAATTCAAATGAAATCATCTCGAACTGAAGGGCAGGAGTCCTACTCTGTCCCATAAAGACACCACTGGCAAAGTTAAGGCCAGTGGTAAATTGGTTTGCTCATTTAATTCCTCCATTGAGGTTGTAGAGTTGGAACCCTTTGTTATCCATTTTGAGTGGGTAGCACAGCTGTTGAAGTGGCCGGTCCAACAATCACCCTTATTAGTGAGATTTAAGGATATTTGATTCCACTAGTTGGTATGTCAATAAATGGGGGTCACAATTTCATGATTGTCAGCAAGAGAGCAAGGACTGAGATGAGGAGAAACGTTTTTATTAAGGGAGTTGTTTGAATTTTCAATGCACTGCCTGGGAGAGTGGTGGAGCTTTCAAAAGACAGCTGGCTATGTATTTGAAAGTGATATATATATATATATATAGTGGGCTACAGAGAAAGAGATAGAGAATGGGACTAGCTTGGTAGCTATTCCAGAGCCTGCACAGACATGATGGGTCGAGCGGCCTACGTCTGTACTGTAAAATTCTGATTCTGTGAAAGCTTCGTAGTTTATTGCCCATTGCCTGAGGAAAGCGTGACTGAATATGAAGTGGTAAAATGGTTTTGCTTAAGTGCACATCAATTACTGCCCAAGGTGTACCCCTCAGGAAATGGCCTGATCAGATATACCTGGAATTTAAAAGGCTTAAGCAACTTACTTTTGATGAGTGGCCCAACGAACTTAACAGAGTAAAAGTTGTCTAAGAAATATTTCTCTTTGAAGAGTTTGAAAACCACCATACCCTTTCCAATAAGAATGCACCCAGAGGGTGAGAAAATGATTGATTTCTGGCAGGCAGCCACATTACCTAGCAATTGTGAGCTGATCTACAACTTTCAGTTCCAGAGAGAAAAGCCTTCAGTTGTCACTCAAACCAGCTGGGAAGGATAGAGGTGGATAGATTGGTAAGAAACTGAACACCAGTGGGACAGAGCCTTCCTCAGGACAGAAATGGTGGTGTTGAGGTGAAAGGTGAGGTTAAGAAGCTTGTCTGCTTTGACTGACAAAAGGTGAGGCCTGTCTGATCCAACTGCTGGACACTACAGGAAAAGCCAATGTGACTCATTGAGGTATTTTTTTTTTTTTTTTATTTCAAAAATATACTTTATTAATAAATGATTTGATGGTCTGTACATTGGATCATGCCATACATATGTCCATATTTACAAACACAGATTCGACTTTATTCTTGTCCTTTACAATCCTGTGCATTTTTTCAATCTTGTATATATACATATATTTGGCTGAGGCATCAGCAGAGCCCAAAAAAACGTCTGTATGGGCCCCCTGTTCTTCTTTCGGCAGGCCGATCTTACACAGTGGTCTTTCCCCACCGCGCCTTGGCGGCAGCTGCCCCAAGCTTCAGCGCGTCCCTCAACACGTAGTCTTGGACCTTGGAATGTGCCAGTCTGCAACACTCGGTCGGGGTCAACTCCTTCAGCTGGAAGATCAACAGGTTTCGGACCGCCCAGAGAGCGTCCTTCACCGAGTTGATGATCCTCCAGGCGCAGTTAATGTTCGTCTCGGTGTGAGTCCCGGGGAACAGGCCGTAGAGCACGGAGTCCCGCGTCACGGCGCTGCTCGGGACGAACCTCGACAAGCACCACTGCATTCCTCTCCAGACTTCCTCTGCATAGGCACATTCCAGAAGGAGGTGTGTGACAGTCTCGTCCCCCCCGCAGCCACTTCGAGGGCAGCGTGCGGTGCGGCAGAGAGTCCGGGCGTGCATAAAGGATCTCACAGGCAGAGCCCTTCTCACCACCAGCCAAGCCACGTCTTGGTGCTTGTTGGAAAGTTCTGGCGATGAGGCATTCTGCCAAATGGCTTTGACAGTCTGCTCAGGGAACCGCTCGACAGGATCCGCCCTCTCCTTTTCCCGAAGGGTCTCAAGGACGCTACGTGCTGACCACTTCCTGATGGACTTGTGGTCAAAGGTGTTTTTCCTCATAAATTTCTCCACGAAGGACAGGTGATACGGAACGGTCCAACTACTCGGAGCGTTCCGCGGCAGCGAGGCCAGGCCCATCCTTCGCAACACCGGGGACAGGTAGAACCTCAGTACGTAGTGACACTTGGTGTTTGCGTACCGGGGATCCACGCACAGCTTGATGCAGCCACACACAAAGGTGGCCATCAGGGTGAGGGTGGCATTGGGCGTGTTTTTTCCCCCATTGCACCGGTCTTTGTACATAGAGTCTCTTCGGACCCGGTCCATCTTTGATCTCCAAATGAATTGGAAGATGGCCCGGGTGACTGCGGCGGCACAGGTCCTGGGGATAGGCCAGACCTGTGCCACATATAGCAATACTGAGAGTACCTCACACCTGATGACCAGGTTTTTTCCCGCGATGGAGAGCGACCGTTGCCCCCATCTGCCTAGTTTCTGTCTCATCTTCCTGATCCGCTCCTCCCAGGTCTTGGCGCACGCCCCAGCCCCCCCGAACCAAATACCCAGCACCTTCAGGTGGTCAGTCCTGACGGTGAAGGGGATAGAGGATTGGTCGGCCCAGTTCCCGAAGAGCATGGCCTCGCTCTTGCCTCGGTTTACCTTGGCCCCCGAGGCCCGTTCGAACTGGTCGCAGATGCACACGAGTCTGTGCACGGACAGCGGATCCGAGCAGAAAACAGCGACGTCATCCATGTACAGGGAGGCCTTAACCTGCAGGCCCCCGCTGCCAGGAATAGTCACTCCCCTCAGGCTCGCATCCTTCCTGATGGATTCGGCAAATGGCTCTATGCAACACACAAACAAGGCGGGTGAGAGGGGGCATCCCTGCCTGACTCCAGATCTTACAGGGAAGCTATCTGATTCCCACCCATTGATTGAGACTGCACTGACAATGTTGGTGTAGAGCAGTCTGATCCAATTTCCGATTCCCTACCCAAAGCCCATTTTGGAGAGGACATCCCTCATATATGTATGCGATATCCTGTCAAAGGCTTTCTCCTGGTCCAGGCTGATGAGGCAGGTGTCCACCCCCCTGTCCTGCACGAGGTATACAGACAATGGGAGTCAGTCAGAGGGTATAGCAGACCAGGTTATGACTCAGTCTGCAGCTGTGACTCCTGCATAGATACTCCTGAGAGTGCAGGTGAATCCCTGAAAGTTACCATGATTTTATATCCAAATGCATAGTGGCCAAAATTCCCTAAACAAACAGAATTGTACAACACAGGAACGGGCCCTTCGGCGCACAATGAGAGCAAACCTGGTGATACTGAGGGTACCAAGATCCAGCCAATCCGTGCTGCTGGGAAAAGGTATGTCCTTCCTACCATAGAGTGCAGAAAATGTCAAGGCATTGGTAAAAACGATTGGAGAGGGGTTTCATGTCCATTCCCCCTTAACTGAGGCAAGCTGCAGTGTGACCCTATATCAGGACCAGTAACTATGGAAGTCATCCCCACTCTGCCTTTGGAATGGGATTGACCTCCAGCTCAGCAATATCCTGATGGCAGCAAGGTTAATGCCAGCCCCAGCAGTCTCTGAGCAGCTCACTGAGGTCAGGGACACTGAACAGCTACAGGAGGACGTGGCTGGCAGTTTCTTGGACTGTATGGTCATGTGCTGTACAGCTGACAAGGTCAGCTGGGGTTGGCTGAGGTGGCACTGAAAATAGAGGATTCACCAGTCTTGAAACATTTTGGGGAGTCTAGAAGACCCCAGAGAGGTAATAAATAGCTTGGCAGCTGACCAGCAAGCTGAATTACTGTTAAAAATACTAGCTCAGACTGCTCATACTGAAGCTGATGCAGAAGGAGTCTTCAAATTCTGTCGTGTTAAAAATCAGATGCCAATGAGGAAAGGGAGACCCACAACCACAGCCATGCAAATGAAGAGTGACAGTGACCCAGCAGTTGTGTTGCTGGCAAGGTTCCAGAGAGGAATATTACAGCTAGCCCATGAAATTCCAATAGCTCGGCGTGTCAGTATACAGTAAACCTAAGCCTGTGTCAGTCAGCAATTGCATTGACCACAACTCCATAAGGACGTAGTAAGGTTTTTCACAAGTTGCTTTAACTGCCAGTTTGTGGGAAACACCACCTGCAATAAAAGCTTCATTTATGAGTCCCGTGTCGGCTTTTGAGCAGCCATTCAGCAAGGTGTTAGCGGACTGTTTGGGAACTGATGCACCAAATAAACGGAGGCTTCCTGTGTACCTTCATAATCATGAACATAGCTACTCACTTACCAGAGATTGTTCCTTTGAGGACCATATCTGCAAAACACTGGTGAGGGAATTGACCTTATTCTTTACCAGGTACAGCTTGTACACCGAGATTCAGCTGGGTCAGGGCTCATGGGTTATCTGGATTTGATCCAATTCAAGTCTAGAATATTACCTGCATTCAAGGGGGGCATTAGAATCTTAATACGAGACCCCAAAAATAATGATCACGGTGTCTGCAATGACTGGGATCAAGAACCAAATTTTCTTGTTACCCACCAGGGAGTCAATGCGTGAATCCACTGGTTTTACTCACCTTGAATTAGTTTATGGACACAAGGGTCTCTAAAATCTATCAAAGGAAGATTTCCAGAACAGAATAAGGAAATCTTCGCATTACACTATGTAGCAGAGTTCCAAGAATACCTCTTACTAGCCTGTGAATTAGCCAAAGAAACTTGAATATTTCCTGGACAATCATGAAGGAACAGACAAATATTCAAGTATCCAAACATTTCAGGCTGAAAACAATGCGTTAGTGCTCCTTCCAATATCTTGCGTATCCTTAAATTCCTCAAGAGCCCATCTAGAATAGTCATGAAGCTGGAGGAAGTGAAAAATCTGATGGAGAGCTCAGATTGAAAAAATCCGAAATAGAGACTGACTGCCAAAGAGGGAACAACAGGCAATGATCTGTCCTATTGCTCTAAAATAAAGGACATAAGTAGCACTGGGGAAAGGTAGAGGGAGATGTGATTGAGGATGGCATTCAATCCCCTACTGCTTGTCTAACCCATACTGAAATACTAGCAAACTGAAACTCCTCATTTGCCCACCTAGGTGCCAAACAGTAAACAGACTTAACAAAGCTGCTCACTGCATTTAGGGCTTATAGTGAGAATTTCCAGACTGATTTGCCTTCGTTCTGCATGTTGTGGTTTTGGGATAGGGTCCTCCCAAAAGACAGTTTGTTTTTATTCATGGGAGGTGGGCATTGTCAGCTGGCCCTTGTTGCCCTTGAGAAGGTGAAGGTGAGCTACTGCCTTCAACTGCTGCAATCCATATGGTGTTACCGAGGGATTTCCAGGATGTTGACCCAGCGACACTGAAGCAATGATGATATATTTCCAAGTCAGGATGGTGAGAGGCTTGGAGGGGAACATGTAGGTAGTGGTGATCCCATGTATCTATTGCCCGTGTCTTTCTAGATGGTGGCAATCATGAGTTTGGAAGGTGCGGTCAAAGTACCTTGGTGAATTTCTATCATGCATCTTGCAATGGTGCAGAATGCTGCTCCTGAACATCAGGGATGAAGTAAATGTATTTTGGTAGGTTTGAAGCCATTCAAGTGGGCTTCATTGTCCTGGATGATTTCAAGCTTCGTGACTGTTGGTGGCGCAATCATTCAAGCAAGTGGGCAATAATCAATGACATTCTTGAGGTATACCTTGTGGTTCATTATCAGGCTTTTACTCAGTGCAGGATTCCTAGCCTGTGACCTGCACTTGTCGCCGCGATATTTATATGGTGAGTCCAGTTCAGTTTCTGGTCAATGGTAACCCCCAGGATAATGGGAGAGTTTAGTGATGCTAATGCCATTGACTATTAAGGGATGGTGACTGGATTCTCTCTTGTTGGAGATGGCCATTGCTTAGTATTGTGTGGCATGAATATTACTTGCCACTTGTCAGCCCAAACCTGGATATTTCAGGTCTTGCTGCATTTGGAAGAGGACTGCTTCAGTATCTGAGAAATCAGAAATAGTGCCAAATGTCATGAAATCATCAACAAACATACCTATCTCTGGCCTTATGATGTAGGCAAGGCCATTGATGAAGCAACTGAAGATGGTTGGGGCTCGAGCACTTCCCTGGGAAACTCTTGCAAAGATGTCCTAGAGCCAAAATGACTGACCCACAACAACCACAACTATCTTCCTCTGTATTAGTTATGACTGTATCTGGGGGAGAGATTTTCCCTTGATACCCACTGACTGTAGCTTTGTAAGGCTCGATGCTGCATTCGCTCAAATATGGTATTGAAGTCAAGGGCTGTCAATCTCACCTCAACTCTGAGATTCAGCTCTTTTGTCCATGTTTAAACCAAGACTATACTGAGAGCAGGGATGAGTGGCTTTGGTGGGACCCAAACTGAACATCAATTAGCACAATATTGCTGAGCAGGTGCTACTGGAAGGACTGTTGAATGACATCTTCCATCATTTTAGCGATGATTAAGAATAGATTGATGGAATGGTAATGGACCATAATTGGATTTGTCCTACTTTTTGTGTACAGGATGTATCCAGGCAAATTTCCACATTGGCAGAGAGATGTCAATGTTGAACAGATTGGGCAAAGGGAGCAAGGCACATGTCTTAAGTACTATTACCAGAATGTTGTCAGGGCCCATTGCCTTTGCAGTATCTAATATATCCAGCTGTCTCTTGATGTCAGGTGCAGTGAATTGAATTGACTGAAGACTAGCATCTGTGATACTGGGAATCCCAGGAGGAGGCCGAGATGGATCATCTGCTTGGTATTTCAGGCTGAACATTGTTGCAAATACTTCAGTCTTTTCCCTAACAATTAGGTCCAGGAAAACTGGCCCAGGTTTTGGAGGTGATTAACTACATGCAGGAGCACTAACTAATGGAGCTTAGCAATACTAGCTGGAGCTCCACAGCTATTCTCATGCCAAACTAGATAGGTTCACATGGCTCTGCAGTGACTATCAAAACTTTATGCAGCACTCACAGCCAACTCCTGATTCACTGGCTGTAAGTTTGCATAGATAGATTTGGTGAAACTCCCTAACTTGCCAAGATAGTGATACACAATGGATACGAGAAGGTTCATTGACTGCATGCCTGAAGGAAATCTCTACCTTTACCCTGAATACACCCTGAATGTACCTATCTTAAATCATGCCACACAGACTCCAAAATAACTAGCCACTTTTCAAAGTCTTATGAACCAATGGGAAGTGTTATAGACTAGGCCAGACCCCCTCAATATATTTTAACAGTGTAGCCTAGACAATAACTTTTCCTTATTTTAAAAGCAGATTTGAAGTGGGTGTCCAGCTGGTCAAACCACTCAGCTTTAAGCAGAACAAAATTAGTTTAAACATTACCTTTGAAAAATGAAAAAAAAAGCAGAATTTAGAGTAATTGAACTATTGAAAAACTTAACCAATCCAATACAGCAACTTAACTAATTAACTGTTCCAGTCTAGTAACATCCCATAAACAATCCCTTGGCAAAAAAGGTAAATTCAAACACAGATTCTTACGGCAGAAGGGAACAACATCCAGAGAGAGATTTCAGAGAAAGTCAGAGGAATCCTTTACTGAAGCTTGCAATATTTCTCCAACATCTTGTAACTGCTACAGCAGAAAAACTAGACAAAACATGAACTGGGAGAACTGGCCACTCCCTTTCCATTGTTAAACTGTTAAACTCCCTCGACTCTTCGGCACTTCTGCCTTTACGACCTCTCTTCAAAAAAGCTAAGGACAAAAGAACCTTTGTAAAGCGACAGTATTGTCACACAGGCTCACACAATTGTGTGTTTAACCTAGGTGACCTCCTACTGTACAGTGAAATCTGGCAATGCACTTAGAGCGACTGGACACACATCATCTGGAAAATATGGTCAACTGACCCCAAAGCCAAACACTCAAGGAATGAGTTTGTGAAGACACAAGTAACCCTATCTCAAACAATTAGTGGCTCATGGACAAGTACTGTGCAGGGCCACAAAGGGTCAAGCTATAAGTAACACAGTTCCCTACTCTTGTAACAAGACGGGAAATCATGAGGTTTTCGAGAATGTGTGGGTTCTACTAAAATTGCATCCCAAACGTTAGCGTAGCAGCTGCATTGTAGACAGACCTATTTTAGAAAAATAATGAGGGTAGTATGGACTGAGAAATGCCTACCTACTTTTGAAAAATTGAAGGCCTTTTTAACAAGCAAATATGTGCTTGTAGCTCCAAACGTTTAACAAGCATTAAATTTGCCATCGATGAGAATGACATCAGCATAGGGGTGTCCTCCTTCAGGAAGATTAATCGAAATAATATTTAAAAATTCACAAGGATCAGAAATGATAATTCAACATAGAGATGGAAACCCTCGGATTAGAGCTATCTCTCAAAGACTTTGAGAAATATATCCAAAATAGTTATAAAGAGATGACAATCTGTCTGATCATAACCTGAAAGCATTTGCACAAAGTTTATGACACAGAAGGCCAGATTATTCTACTGGAGTTTATTCCTTCAACTGCATGACTTATAAAACGCCATTGCCAGGAAATACAAAGTAATTGCAGACAACCAATGCAGAACCTGAAGAGAAACTCATTTAGAATTGAAGAAATACAATTGACATGGCTGGAGGAATGAATATGTCTGCTGTTTTAGGTTTTTTTAAATTTTCTCCTTTTTGCAATGAAATGTCATGGCCACAGATCACAATCCCAGATCATCCGTGGACATATTGAACTTAAATTGCAACATAGTCTATTTTAAAAAGATGGAGGTGCAGCCAAAAGATGAAAGTGGATGTAAGTATTGTGACTGTCTCAGAAGAACTCTGGAATATCACACCTGAACAGGCCGATGAAATACACTATGCAGTAAACTACAATCTCTGTGAGTATCTCAGACTATAAAGATGATAATAAAGTAAGTGAGCAATCTGGGTGTGAGACATCTTTGCACTATTGCCTTTTAAGAATTCGCTGGTTAAAAGCCTGGGTTTGAATGTTGTTATGCCATGAAAGTCATAAGGAACAATCTGTTAGTCAACTCTGCATTGCAAGTAAAAGACTCTCATTATCTGAGTGCTGGAAGTTGGTTAGCAAGTCAGTTCAAAATGAAACAGGACAAAAAAAAAATTAACCTGCAAATCCAAGAATCTTGGAATCAGCTGTTCAACCACCACCTTCCAAACCTACTTAAAAGTCAACTGTTCCAGCATCAATGTTCCACTATCCGCCTGTCATAAACCACCTAGAGACTACTCCTGTAGCTTTTATCTTTTCTTTGAATTCACTTCTCATTTCTAATCTGTGTGTATGTCTGTTACATTACTATTTCTTCATGCACTTAGCAATGAATAAACTCACTCTTTGGTTTACTCAAAACTGGCTCCTTTTAAAACAAATTTCAATTGGTATGGAAGAAAGGAAGGCAATTGTTTCTAATGAAACTTGACGTGACCAAATGAGGGGCAACTGAATGAAGTACGGGATTATTCCTCCCTACCTGGGAGCTTATTAATTCAGGTTATTTCAACTGTAATAAATTAGGACTTCATTTGGGCAATGGTCATAGCAAACCTCAGATGCCAGTGCATTTGAAGCAAGCATCAGCCCCATTTCTGTAGCTAGTAGACACAATGTTAGAAGCCTAACACTGATTCACCTATTCTCTCAGACACCCGTGCAGCCAGCCTGGATCAATGTAAATTCCAGAACTTTGTTACAATAGCACTATTTTCTATCTTTAAAGTTGACAGCAAAATAATGTGGAAAGGGTTTGATATTGCTCATATTTTAGTTCAACTCTTTTTATTCATCTTCATTACGGTCTCATTTTGACAATGGAATGATCACAGACTCTTGCTTTCCATCATAAAATGTGCCAGGTCTCGGAATTATTTTTGAACAAGGAGAAAATGCGCAGCGACTTTTTCTTCATAGGATAAGATGCTCTATCTTTGCAAAATATCCTACGTTATAGCCTGTCTGACAATTGAGATAACTTGATATGGAGTTGTTGAAAGCTAATGTATCAGTCATTACTAAGACTTGCAGAGTAGGGAGTATGTAAACTACCACAATCAGTCTGTATAGAATTTCCTTTGAGGATTTGCAACTAAATAAGATCCGTCCTTGCCTAATTTACTGGCAGCAAAAATGCTACCTTCATCACGAATAGGATTATTCCAAAAATCAAAATCTAGCTTTATAAAAAAAACTGTAATGCCATTGGAGACGTGTGCACTGATTAATAACATATGCCTAGGCAATTGCTTTTTATATGGTAAGGAATGCCACAGCTCTCTGGGAAAGTCAGCCATGCACATACATTTCCCATTGTGGGCTAACCACGGAGAAAATCCAAGTTTTTCAGCAGACCATCACTCTTGGGAAAATAGAGAAATATTGATTCTCCAGAATGTACAAAGGGTATAAATACATTGTAGAAAATGTAAGCAGTTTTATAGCTTTGAACCTGCAAAATGTTAAACCTCGAGAATCCTGGGGTATCTCAGGCTCCCCAATCGATTATTCATTTTTTGAAAAATCATCTTTTACTCTACAGGGTTGAAACAAAGCAAATATTTTTAACTCCATAAAATTAGGACAGTTGAATATTTACTTACTATAATGATGAATCTTTCCTCATTTAGTTGTAGCTATTCTAACTGTATTAGCTGCTATAATTTTTTTGTGTAAAAATATGCATTTGATGATTTTTCTCATGTCTATTTTGAAACTGGAGTAAAAGTAATTAGGCTATTGATCTAAATTAATCACAAATTATGCTAGAGCAGCTAATTAGGCAAAAAAAGCCAAAAAGCTAATCGAGTCCCACCACAAACTAACCTGTTACATGAGGGTCAATGTTTGTTTGATCCAAACATCTTTCACTCTATAGAGAATAATTACTGAAAAGGGAGACATCTTTTTGTTGTGTGCTCATCAGGACAAATGCAAGAAGGCCAAACTTTTAACAGTCACAGTGATTCATACTACAAGAGCAAAAAAGAGCTGATATTTTGGCAAATCTGATTGGTTGAGGCATTGCCAGTGGGAATCTGCAGGCTCCTAGAGTTCTCAGGTAATTCAAAAATGTGCAAGGCTTTGACAAATTCCTTTTGGTTACAGAGAATATATCCCTACATATGAAAATAAATGATTTCCAACAGGTATAAATGAGATAGATTACAAACTCAAATCAATTGCTTGTTCATGTAACTACTCAGCAAAAACTAGCCAATTGTGCAATTTCATCTAACTGTACATGTTTTGTTTGGAGTTTTGGCAAGCACAGTCTGAGCATAGACAATAATCTGCCTATTATGAGCTACACAAAAACATGTTTGTCATAGAGATCTACAGCACTAGAAAAGGATCTTTTAGTCCATTGCGTTCGTGCTGGTCAAAACTACCCACCTAACTATCCTAATCTTATTTACTAGCACTTGGCCCATAGCATTTATGACTTGTTTTATTGTACTTCCCGAATATCTGCTTGTTAGGTGCACTGTCGGATTTCATGATGATCAGTTGATCCCTATTACCAATGTTAAATTCTGAGTCTGATGCCAGTGGTGGGCAAGTTGTTGGATGGAATCATGAGGGACAGGATGTACATGTATTTGGAAATGCAAGGACTGATTAGGGATAGTCAACATGGCTTTATGTATGGGAAATCATGTCTCACAAACTTGATTGGGTTTTTTGAGGAAGTAATAAAGAGGATTGATGAGGGCAGAGCAGTAGCTGTGATCAGTACAGACTTCAATAAGGCGTTCGACAGGTTCCCCATGAGAGACTAGTAAGCAAAGTTAGATCTCTTGGAATACAGGGAGAACTCACCATTTGGATACAGAACTGGCTCAAAGGTAGAAGACAGAGGGTGGTGGTGGAGGGTTGTTTTTCAGACTGGAGTCCTGTGACCAGTGGAGTGCCACAAGGGTCGGTGCTGGGTCCACTACTTTTTGTCATTTATATAAATGATTTGGATGTGAGTATAAGAGGTAGAGTTAGTAAGTTTGTTGATGACACCAAATTGGAGGTGTAGTGGACAGTGAAGAAGGCTACCTCAGATTACAATGGGATCTTGATCAGATGGGCCAATGGGCTGAGAAGTGGCAAATGGAGTTTAATTCAGATAAATGTCAGATGCTGCATTTTTGGGAAAGCAAATCTTAGCAGGACTTATACACTTAATGGTAAGGTCCTCGGGGGTGTTGCTGAACAAAGAGACCTTGGAGTGCAGGTTCATAGCTCCTTGAAAGTGGAGTCACAGGTAGATAGGATAGTGAAGAAGGCGTTTGGTATGCTTCCCTTTATTGGTAGGAATATTGAGTACAGGAGTTGGGAGGTCATGTTGCATCTGTACAGGACATTGGTTAGGCCACTGTTGGAATATTGCATGCAATTCTGGTTTCTTTCCTATCGGAAAGATGTTGTGAAACTTGAAAGGGTTCAGAAAAGATTTACAAGGATCTTGCCAGGGTTGGAGGATTTGAGCTATAGGGAGAGGCTGAATAGGCTGGGGCTGTTTTCCCTGGAGTGTCGGAGGCTGAGGGGTGACTTTATAGAAGTTTATAAAATCAGGAGGGGCATGGATAGGATAAACAGACAAAGTCTTTTCCCTGGGTTGGAGGAGTCCAGAACTTGAGGGCATAGGTTAAGGGTGAGAGGGGAAAGATATAAAAGAGACCTAAGGGGCAGCTTTTTCACTCAGAGGGTGGTATGTGTATGGAATGAGCTGCCAAAGGAAGTGGTAGAAGTTGGTACAATTGCAACATTTAAATGGAAACTGGATGGGTATATGAATAGGAAGGGTTTGGAGGGATATCAGCCAGATGCTGGCAGGTGGGACTAGATTGGGTCTGGATATTTGGTCGGCATGGACGAGTTGGACCGAAGGGTCTGTTTCCATGCTGTACGTCTCTATGACTCTATTTCTGGGTGAGGTTGCTTCATTAAGGAATATACATGACAATCAATGGGGCCAAGGATACATTGGTCAAAGTCACTAGATGTATCAGTGTGGGAACAGGATGAATCACCATTGCAAATGACATTCTGGTTACAAATTGACAGATGACAATAGAACTTGGAGTGTAATCCCTCTCAACTGGATATAAGTGGAGAGGCATTGGAAGAGGATGGTGTAACCAACTATATCAAAGTTTGCAGATAATTTGAGAGCCATGAAGAAACTGAATTTAACATCAACACATAGGATATCACTTCTGACTGCAATATGAGCCTTTTTGATATTGTGGTTGGGTGGAAATCTGATTAGAAGAATTCAAAGGTGGAGTTTCAGAAAAGAAGTGAACTTAATGTAAAACAATTCCAATCCTCTGTAATACCGTGCATAAAATTAGTCATAGTTATGATATCAATTTATCAAAGATATTCTCTAAAAGTCAGATAAGCAATAGTACCATCGTATTTTCTGCTACATGACGTACAAAGTCGCTAACTCCACTTTGAAATCATTAACTGCTGTATAATCACATAATTTGTCCTCAAGTCAGTTCATGCACATTGTAAATGAGTTACATGATGGACTTGTGGGATTTCAGACTCCCAAATTATACACTGAGCATCACTCAATTCTGAATGTGTGTCCCTTGTAAGAAGTTCTCTGTTATAGTAAGAACAATCACAAGATTGCTGCTCTGTCAATGCTGAATAGTTGATTCTTGTCTGTCAGTTATCCAAAAAAGGATAATTACCCTTCTTTAGAGTCTGTTTCTTCTTCATCTGTTTTTGTTCTGCCATAAAAGGGCTGTTTTACCAAAATGACTACCCTGTTCACTTGAGACACAGTGGCTACTCAATAATGTGTACAAAGATTAGTGAGTAGAAGCATTATTTAACTCAACTTAAATTGTGACTTAGAGCAAATGCTGGAACTTCATAGCAAGATAGTTTGTTTATGTAGGGACTGAAATCCGCCCATATACATTACTACAGTTGCTATTCTAATTATTATTCAGCCAGCTGCTGGAATTGCAATGTAACATTAAGAGTGTTAGGAAAACATACAACTGCGTCTACATTTAAATTAACTTTTTTTTTTACATACTTCTGCTGAAACATTTTTGTAAGTTGATTTTGGACAATGGATTCTTTGTCCCTCTTTGCATTCACTGTTGGTATCATCAAGCATTATGTGGTCAGGTATAGAGCTTCTTGTGCTCAAAGCAACACCCTGCTACTCCCATAAGAAATTAACTTAAGCACTCTTTCTCACCTTTGAGTCTAAAGGTGATGGGTTATACTTTTACATCAGCACTTCCACATGTAAATAAAGCTGACATTCCAGTACTTTCGTACTGCTGCACCTTCGATGATGCAAACATCAACCAATGAATTTATACTGATTGCCTACTTAGATGCACGTTAAAATTCCTTTGATACAACAAAAGCCAGAGAGTTCTCCATTGTGGATGGCACTGCTGCCTCACAGTGCCAGCAACCCAGGTTTGATTCCAGCCTTGGGTGACTGCATGGAGTTTGCACGTTCTCCCTGTATCTGTGTGGGTTTCCACTCAGTGGTCTGGTTTCCTCCCGCAGCCTAAAGATGTGCAGGTTAAGTGGATTTGCCATGATAAAATTTGCCCTGTAGCACAGGCTTGATGGGCCAAATGACCGTTAACAGTTGGAATTCTATGATTCTGCCCAACTAGATATTGTAAGTTATTTAATTGATATTAATGTGATCTTTCTGTGCACAATATTGCGGTCATATTGCCATCTTTATCTCGGTAACCTTCCACTTGAAAATATTTAATTTAAGCTGCAGCACTAATAGATGTTCCTGGGAATCTGATAGGCCATATTATAATTGCATGATTCTTTTCCTCCCTTAGTGAATTATGAGCTGTTTGATGATGTGCACATAGGTTGAGACATTTTGACTCATCACCTGTGTTTTCTTATCAAAGTTGCCAACCATTAGTATCATGCATTAATCTTCTTCATAAAACAATGACATTGTATAACAAGTCAGATATTATGTTGTGACTGGTACAAGATACTTTATATAGTCTCATTTCAATCCAAAAGAGTCAAAATAGAGAGTCAAGGTCTGCTGAAATTTCATTTATTGCAAGAGTATGGTTTAATTACATGTATATATAAATGCATTTAAACCTTTAAAACTGCGGATGAACTTCAGTGGTTCAAGAGGATATCTCATCAACACCTTCTCAAGGGCAATTAGGGAAGGACAACAAATACTGGCTTAGCCAACAGTGCCCATATTCCATGAATGAGTTTTAAGAAAGTGTTTTAGAATAATGATGGGAAATAATATTGTGGAAGTATCACTGACTGACAGCGAGGAATTGGATGAGGCGCGATTGAGCTGGACGGAAGCAGTCAGGTTGGAAGTACTTCCACGTGTTACTGAAAACAAACTGTAATAGAATATGTAGCAATACTTTCAGAGATAATAGATCCATTTATGAAATCAAATAGACAGTCAATTAACGAGTTTTATAATTCCTTTTCATTGATAAATAAGGTTTCAGTGCAAATGTACCAATTTTTACTGCACCAAAGCATAACAATGTATGATGGATCAATGATTCATTGGGTTTTATCAAAATGTGCTTGAACCTGGTATTAGCCAGAAATGTAAATTTAATAAAATTCCATACAAATGTTCTGATTTGAATCAGGCAAAATTTATAAAGGCAGGAAAAAGCAATTAATTACCCATATTTTGTTGCTAAAATAACAATGTGTTCAATGGTATGTAATATTATTGTTTAAATTATTCAGTAGCTGTTGACAAGAGAAACATGACATGTTGATTGTGAAATTCCACAGGTAGTGCGACTATTTTCAATTCTCCCTTTTTAGCTTTATAAAAAATGTTCACTTTTAGCCTTGAACATCATGATCAGAGACTAACATAGATATCATGGTGTAGGGGAGGCAATTCAGCCCATCTTGTCTGCACTGGCTCTCCAAATGACTATCACAGTTCAGTACCATTCCACCACCTTTTCTCTACGCACTTGCACATTGTATTTAGAGTCATAGAGATGCGCAGCATGGAAACAGACCATTCGGTCCAACCTGTCCGTGCCGACCAGATACCCCAACCTAATCTAGTCCCACCTGCCAGCACCCAGCCCATATCCCTCCAAACCCTTCCTATTCATATACTCATCCAAATGCCTCTTAAATGTTGCAATTGTTCCAGCCTCCACCACATCCTCTGGCAGCTCATTCCATACACGTACCACCCTCTGCATGAAAAAGCTGCCCCTTAGGTCTCTTTTATATCTTTCTCCTCTCACCCTAAAACTATACCCTCTAGTTCTGGAATCCCCGACCCCAGGGAAAAGACTTTGCCTAATAATCCTATCCATGTCCCTTATAATTTTGTAAACCTCTATAAGGTCACCCCTCAGCCTCCGATGCTCCAGGGAAAATAGTCCCAGCCTCTTCAGCCTCTCCCTGTAGCTCAGATTCTCCAACCCTGGTAACATCCTTGTAAATCTTTTCTGAACCCCCTTCAGGTTTCACAACATCTTTCCGATAGGAAGGAGACCAGAACTGCACGTAATATTCCAACAGTGGCCTAACCAATGTCCTGTACAGATGCAACATGACCTCCCAACTCCTGTACTCAATACTCTGACCAATAAAGGAAAGCATACCAAATGCCTTCTTCAATATCCTATCTACCTATGACTCCACTTTCAAGGAGCTATGAACCTGCACTCCAAGGTCTCTTTGTTCAGCAACACTCCCTAGAACGTTACCATTAAGTGTATAAGTCCTGCTAAGATTTGCTTTGCCAAAATACAGCACCTCGTATTTATCTGAATTAAACTCCATCTGCCACTTTTCAGCCCATTGGCCCATCTGCTCCAGATGCTGTTGTAATCTGAGGTAACCCTCTTCACTGTCCACTGCACCTCCAATTTTGGTGTCATCTGCAAACTTATGAACTGTACCTCTTATGCTCGCATCCAAATCACTTACGTAAATGGCAAAATGTAGACGGCTTAGCACCGATCCTTGTGGCACTCCACTGGTCACAGTCTGACAAAAAACCTTCCACCACCACCCTCTGGCTCCACCACTTTTGAGCCAGTTCTGTATCCAAATGGTTAGTTCTCCATGTATTCCATGAGATTTAACCTTGCTAATCAGTCTCCCATGGGGAACCTTGTCGAATGCCTTACTGAAGTCCATATAGATCACATATACTGCTCTACCCTCATCAATCTTCTTTGTTACTTCCTCAAAAAGCTCAATCAAGTTTGTGAGACATGATTTCTCACACACAAAGCCATGTTGACTATCCCGAATTAGTCCTTGCCTTTCCAAATACATGTACATCCTGTCCCTCAGGATTCCCTCCAACAACTTGCCCACCACCGAGGACAGGCTCACCGGTCCATAGTTCCCTCGCTTGTCATTACCGCCCTTCTTAAACAGTGGCACCACGTTTGCCAACCTCCAGTCTTCCGGCACCTCACCTGTGACTCCTGATGATACAAATATCTCAGCAAGAGGCCCAGCAATCACTTCTCTAGTTCCCCACAGAGTTCTCGGGTACACCTGATTAGGTCCTGGGGATTTATCCACCTTTAACCGTTTCAAGACATCCAGCACTTCCTCCTCTGTAATCTGGACATTTTGCAAGATGTCACCATCTATTTCCTGGCAGCCTATATCTTCCATATCCTTTTCCACAGTAAATAGTGATGCAAAATATTCATTTAGTATCTTCCCCATTTTCTGTGGCTCCACACAAAGGCCGCTTTGCTGATCGTTGAGAGGCCCTATTCTCTCCCTAGTTACCTTTTTGTCCTTAATATATTTGTAAAAACCCTTTGGATTCTCCTTATTCTATTTGCCAAAGCTATCTCATGTCCCCATTTTGCCCTCCTGATTTCCCTCTTAAGTATACTCCTACTTTCTTTATACTCTTCTAAGGATTCACTCGTTCTATCCTGTCTATACCTGTCTATATCCTTCTTTTTCTTAACCAAACCCTCAATTTCTTTAGTCATCTAGCATTCCCTATACCTACCAGCCTTCCCTTTTACCCTGACAGGAATATACTTTCTCTGGATTCTTGTTATCTAATTTCTGAAGGCTTCCCATTTTCCAGCCGTTCCTTTACCTGCGAATATCTGCCTCCAATCAGCTTTTGAAAGTTCTTGCCTAATACTGTCAAAATTTTCCTTTCTCCAATTTAGAACTTCAACTTTTAGATCTGGTCTATTTTTTTCCATCACTATTTTAAAATGAATAGAATTATGATCGCTGGCCCCAAAGTTCTCCCCCACTGACACCTCAGTCACCTGCCCTGACTTATTTCCCAAGAGTAGGTCAAGTTTTGCACCTTCTCTGGTAGGTACATCCACATACTGAATCAGAAAATTGTCTTGTACACTTAACAAATTCCTCTCCATCTAAACCTTTAACACTATGGCAGTCCCAGTCGATGTTTGGAAAGATAAAATCCCCTACCTTAACCATCCTATTTTTCTGACAGATAGCTGCGATCTCCTTACAAGTTTGTTTCTCAATTTCCCTCTGACTATTGGGGTTTCTATAATACAATCCCAATAACGTGATCATCCTGTCTTATTTCTCAGTCCCACCCAAATAACTTCCCTGGATGTATTTCCGGGAATATCCTCCCTCAGCACAGCTGTAATGCTATCCCTTATCAAAAACGCCACCCCCCTCCTCTCTTGCCTCCCTTTCTATCCTTCCTCTAGCATTTTTATCCTGGAACATTAAGCTGCCAGTCCTGCCCATCCCTGAGCCATGTTTCCGTAATTGCTATGATATCCCAGTCCCATGTTCCTAACCATGCCCTGGGTTCATCTGCCTTCCCTGTTCAGCCCCTTGCATTGAAATAAATGCAGTTTAATTTATTAGTCCTACCTTGTCCCTACCTGCCCTGACTGTTTGACTCACTTCTGTTCTCAGCTGTACCTGTCTCAGATTGATCTCTTTCCTCACTATCTCCCTGGGTCCCAACCCCCCACCTTAGTAGTTTAAATCCTCCCCAGCAGTTCTAGCAAATTTCCCTGCCAGTATATTAGTCCCCTTCCAATTTAAGTGCAATCTGTCCTTCTTGTACAGGTCACTTCTACCCCAAAAGAGATTCCAATGATCCAAAAATGTGAATCCTTCCCCCATACACCAGCTCCTCAGCCATGCATTCATCTGCTCTATCCTTCTATTCCTGCCCTCACCAGCTCGTAACACTGGGAGTAATCCAAATATTACTACCCTTGAGGCCCTCCTTTTTAAGTTTCTGCCTAACTCTCTGTAATCTCCCTTCAGAGTCTCGACCTTTTCCCTTCCAATGTTGTTGGTTCCAATGTGGACACTGACCTTCTGCTGGCCCCTGTCCTCCCTCCCCCGTGAGAACATTCTGCACCCTCTCTGAGACATCCTTGATCCTGGCACCAGGGAAACAACACACCATTCTGCCTTTTCTCTTCTAGCCACAGAAATTTCTGTCTGTACCCCTGACTACAGAATCCCCTAACACAATTGATCTCTTGGAAGCGACGTACCCCTCGTTGCATTAGAGCCAGTCTCAACACCAGAAACTTGGCTGTTCGTGCTACGTTCTCCTGAGAATCCATCACCCCCTACATTTTCCAAAACAGCATACCTGTTTGAAATGGGTATATCCCGAAAAGACTCCTGCACTAGCTGTCTACCTCTCTTACCCTTCCTGGAGTTAACCCATCTATGTGACTATATCTGAGACTTTCTCCCCTTCCTATAACTGCCATCCATCACATACTGTTGCTGTTGCAAATTCCTCATCGCTTCTATCTGCCTCTCCAACCGATCCACTCGATCTGATAATATTTGCATCCAACAGCATTTATGGAAGATATAATCCGCAGTAACCCTTAAACTCTCTTTAAACTCCCACATCTGACAAGAAGTACATATCATTGCAAAGGCCATTTTTGCTCTTTCACAATCTACAGACCCAGAAAATAACACCATCTTATTCCTCTACAAACACTGCCCCAGGTTATATTAATAGCTATGGCTTATATTTTAAGTTTAATAAAGAGGCTTATCTCCAAAAACATATAATCAAGAAAGAATCCACTATACTCGCTACTGCAGCCTTTCTCTTGGACAGACTTAAAACAACAATTAACTTAGCTGATTCTGTGCTGTGAACTTCGCCCAACAGTTCCTCTAAGATTAGTTGTCAATTTCACTGTTTGTTAGTTTTCCCAGATGCACTCCGATGTCCAGCGATACACAAATTCAAACAGCAAAGGCGGTAACTGTGCAGATTCTCTCTCTCTCTCTCTCTCTCTCCTGCACTGTCCTCACTCACCGTGTGCCTCCTTTGTCTGCTCTTTTCCCTTTTGAACTGCTGTTGTTTTGACTATTTTTTCTCAAAGTTCCAAAACAATGCAACAGCATATAAAACAGTAATTGCTGCTCCTGGAATTCAAGGAAATCACCTCCTTTTTACTTAAATAACTGTTTCATGCCCTCTTGAATGCTTCAATCGAATCTGTCTCCACCACAGTTCCAGGAAGTGCCTTCCAGACCTGAATGACATAGAGTCATAGAGTCTTACAGCAGGGAAACAGACCCTTTGGTCCAACTCATTTGCATTGACCAGACATCTCAATCTGACCTCGTAACATTTGCCAGCATTTGGCCCATATCACTCTTAACCCCTGCTATTCATAAACCATCCAGATTCCCTTTAAATCTTTCCCTTCTCACTGCAAGCTTATGCCCTCTAGTTTTGGACTCCCTCCTCCTAGGAAAAAGACCTTGGCTATTCATCCTATCCATGTCCCTCATGATTTTATAAACTTCTGTTAGGTCACACCTCAGCCTTCCACACGCCAGGGAAAAAACTGCAGCCGATTCAGCCTCTCCCTATAGCCCAAACCCTCCAGTCCCAGCAACATCCCTGTTCTTTGCTGGACCCTCTGATGTTTAACGACATCCTTCCTAAAGAAGGTTGACCAGAATTGTATATAGTATCCTAAACGTGGCCTCACCAACATAGTACGAGAAGTCTTTTTCTCACATCACAGTCACTTCCTTAAATCTATGCCCTCTCATTCCTGACCTTTTAATGTTTGGCAACAGTTTCTTCCTTTCTACACTATTCCGCCCTCTGATAATTATGCAATCTTCAATCCTCTTAACTTTCTTTTGTGCAACAATGAACAGTCCCAGTCTCCCCAAGCTATCCACATAAGTTTCGCCTTGGCTCCATTCTCTTCTACACTTTCTTCGATGTGTTCACATGTGTGCATGTGTACACATGTGTACCTTTCTATATTGCCAAGAGCTACACACAAAACTCCAGCTGAGGTCTATCAAGTGTCGAATACAAGTTCATCATCACCTTCTTCCTGTTGTATTTTATATCTGTATTAATAAAGCCAGTAACACCTTGTGCTTTACTAATTGCTCCTATCACTTGACCAAGTTTGTATCCACATTACTATTTTCACTTTTATGCCACGAGTTATAGATTTTTGACAAGTACGTTGTGTGTATTGTACCAATAAGTTCATTAAACATCATTTCCAAATTTGGAATCCAGGATTCCATTTCCCATTTGTCCACTAATTCTGTAGCAAATAATTGTTTCTGGAAGATTCCTCACCATTGAAATTAAACTGAGCGGTCTATAATCATTTGACTTGTCCTTAGAATGTTTTGCAAACAAGGGCATGATATTTTCATTTCTCCAGTCTTTATCTGAGTCTCGGGAAGACTGAAAGATTGTGGCCTGTTGCTCGGAAATTTCAACCTGCACTTCCTTCAATATTTGTGGATTTATCTCATCAAATTCTGTTGCTTTGTCAGCTTTAAGTACTAACAGTATATCCATGACTTCTTCCTCATTAATTTTACAATTGTCTACTGACAGAGGTATGCTGCTGTTACAATGGCTTGGGTTACATCTACTTCCTAGGTAGAGAGAGGCAAAATATTAATTACATACTTCAGCCATGCCCCCTACCTCCATGCACAAATCCCCTTTATGTTTCCTAGTTGGCCCTATTCCTCCTTTTACTCATCTTTTACTAGCTAGTTGCCTTTAGAAGACTTTCGTATCCCATATTACTTTTGCTTCCATTCTTTTCTCATAATTCCTCTTCACTTCTTTTTTTATAGAATCCCTACAGGCCCTTTGGCCCAACAAGTACACACTCTGAAGAGTAATCCACCCAGACCCATTCCCCCTATATTTATCTGTCTAATGCACCTAACCTATAAATCCCTGAACACTTAGAGGCAATTTAGCATGGCCAATCCTGCACATCTTTGGATTGTGGGAGGAAATCGGAGCACCAGGAGGAAACCGATACAGACACAGGGAGAACGTGCAAATTCCACACAGTCACCTCAGGCTGGAATCGAACCCAGGTCCCTGGCACTGTGAGGCAGCAGTACGAACCACTGAGCAATTGTGCCGCCCTTAATATTTTTCCCCAATAGTTTTCTCACCTTTCTTTTAAACCATCTGTATTTTTAGCTTGGTTCCCGATACATTTTCTAACAGACATTTTTACAATTTATTTTAATTTCAATCTCCTCCTTTTAATCTTGAGACTTCTAGATTTGCTTGTTCTACCTTTTGTTTTTGTTGAAATATACCTTGACGATATCCAAACCATCTCCTCAGCTCCAGTTTACCGCACAAACATTTCTTTCTCGTCTATCCATCCCCGGTCAATTTTTGAGAGAAAGTGAGAACTGCAGATATTGGAGATCAGAGTCAAGACTGTGGTGCTAGAAAAGCACAGCCAGTCAGGCAGCATCCGAAAACATGAGAATCAATGTTTTGGACATAAGCCCTTCATCCATTGATTCTCCTGCTCGTCAGATGCTGCCTGACAGGCTGTGCTTTTTCAGCACAACATTCAGGTCAATTTTTGCCCGATTGAAGTCAATTTTACAAAAACTGATTTTGCTTACTCGGAAATAGCCATTGTCATTCTCCACCATTGTTGTAAATTTTATGATATATTGATTATGTCTCCTAAATGTTCTGCATCTGACACTTAATTCATTCAGCCTACCTTATTTCCAGGAACCAGGCCCAACAGTACATCCTTTATTGTTGGAGTCAACACATACTGCTGTAGGAAATTCTCTGAACACAGTGTAAGAATGTTTGTTCCTACCTGCCCCTTACCCAATATCCCAATCTATATTTGGATAATTAATGTTGCCCATTTTAAGTATTCTGTACTGTTGGTATCTCTCTGTAATTTCCCTGTAGATTTGTTCCTCTACATTCTCCCCACTAGAATCACAGAGCCATAGAATCACTACAGTGTGGAAGTTGGCTATTTAGTCCGTCACGTTCTCACTGATCTCGGAAGAGCATCCCATCTAGTCCCACCCTCTACCCTATCCTTGTAACCTTACATTTACCAATTCTAATCCACCCAGCCTGCACATTCCTGGACTCTGTGGGCAATTTAGCATGGCCAATCTACCTAATCTGCACACTTTTGGATTGTGGGAGGAAACCGGAGCACCTAGAGGAAACCCATGCAGACACGTGTAGAATGTGCAAACTCCACACAGACCCACGTAGGTCGTCTATCGAGGAACTCAGTCCCAGCTCTGTTCAGGTCCAGCCCTTACAGGTGCTGTCTTCCCCAGAGTCAGTCCCAACATCCCAACATCCCAACATCCCTGCAGATGTTCCAGCATCAGGGAAACAACAAACCATCCTGCTGTCACATCCATGGCCACAGAAGCACCTTAACTTGGGTGAATTTCAAGGTGAAGAGTTAGAGAAAAAGCCCAACTAACTGGATCTGCTTCAAGGGAAGTGAGAAAAACAATAATTTAGATTTAGATTTTTATTGTCAAGTGTACTCATGTACAGGAGTGCAGTGAAAAGTGTATAATGTCTCCACACAAAGTGCTATCTTAGATACAAGTACCTAGGTGCAGAATCATAAGAACAAGGTAAAAAGAAAGAACAAGGATAAAAGTTAAACATTACAGTAACTCTTGACATTAAGTAGAGGAATAAAGAAATAAAGCTGAATGTCAAACATTACAGTCTTTTGAAAGTGTTTAGCCGCTCTGGGAGCGCACTTCCTATAGGGGCTTGATTCCTCCTCTTTACCAAACATTCCCTGCACAGTCAATTTCAGAAGCCCACATAGGGCGTACCATGCGCTGCCAAAGCAATCACTGCTCCTGTCGATCCGCCTGGATTGTCGCATTGCCGCAGCTGACCAACGCCTGACTGCAGAGGCCGTCCTGCTGCTAAAAGCCAATGCTGCCATCCCCACCTCAAGTACTGTGCTGGTCTAACCAACGTCGAAGATGTCTCACTCTGCTGCCATCACTCGCCAATTGACCCATAAAACCAAAAGACATAGGAGCAGAAATTAGGCCATTCAGCCCATCGAGTCTGCTCTGCCATTCCATTATAGGTTTTGTAACTCCATTTTCTCACCTTCGCCCCATAACTTTTGATCCTTTTCCAATCCATAACCTATCTATCTCTGTTTTAAATAAACTCAATGACCTGGCCTCCACAGCCTTCTGTGGCAGTGAATGTCACTGATTCACCACTCTCTGTCTAAAGATAGAGTCATAGAGGGTCATAGAGATGTACAGCACGGAAACAGACCCTTCTGTCCAACTCGTCCTTGCCGACCAGATATCCCAACATAATCTAGTCCCACCTGCCAGCACCTGGCCCATATCCCTCCAAACTCTTCCTATTCATATACCCATCTAAATGCCTTTTAAATGTTGCAATTGTACCAGCGTCCACCACATCCTCTGGCAGCTCATTCCATACACGTACTACCCTCTGCGTGAAAAAATTGCCCCTTAGGTCTCTTTTATATCTTTCCCCTCTCACCCTAAACCTATGCTCTCTAGTTCTGGACTCCCTGACCCCAGGGAAAAGACTTTGTCTATTTATCCTATCCATGCCCCTTATAATTTTGTAAACCTCTATAAGGTCACCCCTCAGCCTCTGACACTCCAGGGAAAACAGCCCCAACCTGTTCAGCCTCTCCCTATAGCTCAGATCCTCCAACCCTGGCAACATCCTTGTAAATCTTTTCTGAACCCTTTCAAGTTTCACAACATCTTTTTGATGGGCAGGAGACCAGAATTGCGCGCAATATTCCAACAGTGGCCTAACCAATGTCCTGTACAGCCGCAACATGACCTCCCAACTCCTATACTCAGTACTCTGACCAATAAAGGAAAGCATACCAAATGCCTTCTTTACTATCCTATCTACCTGCGACTCCACTTTCAAGGAGATATGAACCTGCACTCCAAGGTCTCTTTGTTCAGCAACACTCCCTAGGATCCTACCATTAAGTGTATAAGTCCTGCTAAGATTTGCTTTCCCAAAATGCAGCACCTCACATTTATCTGAATTAAACTCTGTCTGCCACTTCTCAGCCCATTGGCCCATCTGGCTCAGATCCTGTTGTAATCTGAGGTAACCCTCTTTGCTGTCCACTACACCTCCAATTTTGGTGTCATCTTTCTAAAGGGTCTTCCCTTCACTCGAAGGATGTGCTCCCGGGTCCTCGTTTCTCCAGCCAATGGAAACATCTTCCCAACGTTCACTCCGTCCATGCCGTTCAGTATTTTGTAAGTTTCTATCCGATCCCCCCATATCCCTCCAAAATCCATCCTGCTGTTGCTGCCGTTGCTGCCACAAATGCTGCTGTGATGAGCTCTCCAACGGTTTGCTCCCTCAATGATGGGTTCAGTCTCCCCAATCAGGCAACTCCTGCCACCACTACCACATGTGCTCGGGATGCCAGACTCCCTCTGGCCATGCCAGGGACATCAAAAGGTCTCGTCTCAGCTGCCGACTGAGCAGCTGCAAGGAAGAGCCAGGTCTACTCTGCTGCTGCAGCCTCCTGGAACCTCCTTCCTCACCAGAAGGCTGAACTAGATAGTGAGCTGGCACTAGGACCGCCTCGACAGAAGCTGCCAGGACCCCGAATTCCCCTCAGTTGTTGCTGCCATGAGTCTATGATGCTGGGCCTACCTGTCATCACTGGGACCAAGAGCTACACCAAAAGGTAAGTAAAATATAATGAAAGAAAAAAAACAGAGAAGACAGAGAAAATAATGAAACAAAAAGAAAAGTGGACAGAGTGGGCAAGCCCTGAGCTCAGAATGCCTACTTACCACCATCATATTAGACTTGAAATGTTAACCCTGTTTCTCTTCCACAGATACTGACAGACGTGCTTAGTTTCTCCAGTACTTGCATCTTTCTATGCTGCATGTTGTCCTGCTTTAATAAATTTTGGGCATGTGTTAATACTGCTCCCAAGATTGTTTATCATTAAAAATATCTTTACATGTTTGGTTACAGGTACTTCATCCTCACCTGCATCAGTATTCTGATAATGAAATGGAAATGTTCAAGAAAACAATGTCCTTGATGTTGTCTTGCCTTAGGGTAATATATATGTATGTTTGGTTTTTGCAACTCATGTGAACAGGTACATAACAATCAATTTTTACAATGCTTCTTGATGAAAATGGGCCATAATATTGTACACTACAATGAGCTTTGATATGGCTACTGTGCTCTGTAAATTAGTTTTCATCAGTAGCTGAATAAACTTGAATTTTAAAGTAGGAGTGAAAATGGTCATTTACTGATAACTGTGAGTGGCTTGGCTTTGGAGACTGTCATATGTTCACTGCTTTGAAACTACAAATTAATGACAGAAGAGAACACTAACTGTCTTTCAAAGGAGACTGACCTCGTTCTTATGGCACATTGCTAATGTCATCTGTCGGCTGCATCTAATTATGTGAATTTCATGCAGTAAAAGTAACTCAAGGCTGTTCAGAAATAAAAAGAGACGTTCAATTGAAGATCGCTTTGAAAATTGGAAAACACTTAAAATACCTTCCAAAGATACTTGCTCCTTTCTTCCAGCACATCACTTATGTCATCTATTTGCTGCGACTAATTATGTTAATTGCATGCCATAAAAGTAACTTCGGGCTGTTCAGAAATAAAACATTTTTGAGTGAATTTTTTTCTCTCTCTCTCCATAAACGGGTCTTTTGAACTGAGGAACGTAAGCCACATTCTGAGCAACAGACCGGGCGTTGTGCTAAAAATACAAGCAAGCTCCATGAATATGCCCATTTCTTCGCATTATTAGGTCACTTATGAAAAAGTATGAAGGGAAGTCTTTTTGTTCCAACTATTTGCATAAAGCTGGTGCCCCATCGATTAAATGACTTCCTGTCTTTTGTGTGGCACCAGCTGGAAATAGATATTTGAGCCTCTGTCTATCGCTTTGCTTCTAAACCTGCTGAGCTCAAAGCAAGACAGTAAACAGAGTCCACAGTAATACTAAGAAGGGCAGCAGTGCAATTTTTTTTTTGTTCTGGTAACTCTAGGGCCTGCTTTATTTTTCCTCCTGTCTGTTTCAAGTTATGATGTGTGGATGAAGGCTTTTCCCATGCAGTAATGACTGTACGCTGAGATTTCAAGGGCTGTTCATGACAATCCCATTTTCTGTGTAATTTCATGGTTGTCTTCTTGAATGAAGATATTGGCTGCTCTGAAGCGGGAGGTCAGACACTCCTGCTCCCTTTCAGTATTGTTCCGGAGTATGTTTCCTTTCAGCTGATGAAAAGTAATTCATCATTTACACCCCTGAATTTGCCAGCATTTGAACAAACTTTTCTGTCCCGTGGTACCTTAGGCTCCTGAAAGAGATAAATAGGTTCAATAAACAGCCTCCTCTGAATCTGGAGAGCAGGTTAGGCTCCTGAGGCCCACGGCTGCCCATTTCTCATGATAGAGTTTGTCACCTTTCTACCTCTGGAAGTCAAATCCTGTCGACTCAGCCATCTTTCAGGTTCTGTGAAGCAGTTTTGGCACCCATCGGGGCATGTGATTTTAAAATTGATTTTTTTTTTGCCTAGCAGGATCCGTCAGGACCCCTTAAGAGACAGAGCTGACAGCCGACAAAGCTTCAAAATCTAACAAAGCAGATCTAGAGAGTGGATGTGTAAAAGACACCTAAAGAACTTCCTCCAAGAGGGCAGGGGTCTCAAAGCCTGAGACCCGTTGTGGAGTTATTGCTAGGAAACCAGCCCATGGCAGTTAAATTCCTTCCTGGGGAAAAAACAAATCAGCTCCCTTTGATTTATCTCCTCAACCAGAATTAATTGGCATAAAAACCCCAAACTTCGAAAAGTCATTTTTGTTAGCAAAATATTAATTGAAAATTTTCCACAATTACTTTTCATTATTATTCTGAAATTGGTTTTTAATACACAGAGCAATTCCAATCACCTTAAAGTCTGCATGATTTAGATACCATCATAAGCACGATTAGATTACCATACAGTAATCAGAGAGGAGGATCATTAAGAGAAAGAAAATGAATTAGTTTAGTTTTGCAAGTACTGAGCAAGCAAAAAAAACCCCTGAAATTAATCTCCATTTAAAATCCTTTGTATTAAAGCACTATAAAAGCTTGTCAGGTAACACTTCTCCCCACACAGTCCCAAAGCAGAAGAACAACTTCAGGTTTAAGAAAAAAAATGCAGTTTCCACAATGTCTGAATCTGTTCACCTGCACAGCACTATTTTTTATATTTGACAAACCATCTCCTGAGTCCAATTTATATGAAACTTTATTTAGGCGTAAATGTAATACAGATAAATGCCTTAAATAGGACATAAAATTTAAATTTGCTGATGTAGATAATCAGGTAAAAAGGCCAGTTTATAATCTTGCCATTTGTGCAGTCAAACATGCTGGCTATTTAACATCAGATCAATGCAGCACTGGAACAGCGAGCCTGTCGTTCCGTGGAGTGGCTTGTCAAGTCAAGACTCAAAGGGGTGATACTAGAATATTGCCTCATGACATATAATTATTTCATGATGTAAATCTTGCCATTAACACTCTTCTACTTGTGATCAATGCTAAAATATTGAACCCTGGTAACCTATTCAAGGTTGCCACAGACTCCAGGATTAGACAAGAGTGAGTGAAGCTGAGAACAGGCAAGGTGTATAGATAGCTTGTTTTAATTGCTTTACATGTAAGGTTTGGTGAACTGTGCAGGAAGGATGTAATGGAGTAGGATGGCATAGAAAATTTTAAGGTAGGATTGAGCAGATATTGAGAGTGCCTGATGATTTTTGGGACTGAACAGATAGAAATCAGCCTTCTATGGTATTGTTCCATGTTGTTAACAGTTTGTACTACCCTACTAACACAATGTGTTCATGTAAAGGCATGTCTTTTCATTTCTAGATCTTAAGCTTTTTGATTTCCTGTTCAATTATTTCTGCCTTCCTCCTTGATCTCTTCTTTTAAGACTAACCTTAAAAACTATTAATTGCAGCCTGTTAATCAGCTCATAATATACAGGAACAGGAGTAGGCCATTCAGCCCCTCGAGTATGTTCTGCCATTCAACAACATCAGGGTTGATTTGTAATCTAATTCCATATACCTGCCTTTGGCCTATATTCCTTAATAACTTTACTTGACAAAAAATTATCTATCTTAGATTTAAAATTAGCAACTGATCTAACATCAACTGTTGTTTGTGTAAGACAGTTCCAAACCTCAATGTTTTATGTAGAAGTACTTCTTAACATCTCTCCTCAATGATCTGGCCCTAATCTTTGGACTATGCCTCCGAGTTCTGGAATCTTTATCTGCCCTGTCTTTTCTTATTAATACCTTTAAGAGTTCAATCAGACCACCCCTTAGCCTTCTAAATTAGAGTCATAGAGTCATGGTGCTTTGGTCCAAATCGTTCATGCTGCCCAGATATCTTAAATTCATCTCGTCCCATTTTCCAGCATTTGGCCTATTTTCCTGTAAATCCTTACTATTCACATTTCCACCCAATGCCTTTAAATATTGTAATTGTACCAACCTCCACTACTTTCTCTGGCAACTCATTCTATACACACAGTACCCTCTGCATGAAGAAATTGTGCTTTAGATCCCTCTTAAACCTTTCCCCTCTCACCTTAAACCTATGTCCTCTAGTTCTGAACTCCGCCACCCTGGGGAAAAGGCCTTGCCTATTTACCCAATCCATGCCCCTCATGACTTTAATAACCGCCATAAAGTCACCCCTCAGCCTCCAACACTCCAGGGAAAATATCCCCAGCCTCTTCGGCTTCTCCTTATAGCTTAAGCCCTACAACACTGTCAACATCTTTGTAAATATTTTCTGAACCCTTTCAAGTCTTACAACATCCTTTCTTTAGCAGGAAGACCAGAATTGCACACAGCATATCTAAAAGTGACCTAACCAATATCCTGTACGGTCACAGCATCACCTCTCAAATCCTATACTCGAATGCACTGACCAAACATTCTCGAGAAAATAGGTTTAATTGGTGTAATCTCTCCTCATAACCTCCAAAGTCCAGGTACCATTCATGAAAATCTATGTTGTGCTGCCTCAGGCTTTAATATAGCCTTCCAAAGGTGTTGTGCCAGATATGTTCACAGTCCTCCAATTGGAATCTAACTAGGATTTTATACAGCTGAAGCATAACTTTTGCATTGTGTACTCCAGTCCCTTAGATACAAAGACCAACAATCAATTACCATTCTTGGTTATTTCCTGCACGTTTCTGACATTTTAATGATCAATGCACCTGAACTCCCAAGCCTCTTTGGACATCCACTGAATTTAACTTCACACCATCGAGAAAATACCTGATCTATTGTCATTATTTATAACTTACTTTGGTTGATTTTGTCTGATTAGATGGCTTTGAAGAACCTTGGGAAGGTTTTTTTTGTGTGTTACAGGAATTCCATAAATATAGACCCTGGTTGTTTCATTCTTCAGTTTGATATGGACCTGGATAATATATTCAAATTGTGTGGTTAGGGACCAAAAAACATTGTTTTTAAGTCAACCAGGTAATTCCAGGTAAAGGTAAATTTCTGAAATTCCAGATACTCGCTAAGAGAGTAAAGATGTAAGATTTTATGGTTTGACATAAAGACAGAACTTTACTATACAAGGTTAGAGAAGTGAGATGTTCTAACATTGTGAATAAATATGAGGTAAATATGAGTTAGCAGACAAGGAAGCATGACACCTTTGGAAGGCTATATTAGCCTTTGAGGGAATACAGCGTACAAGAATGATACCTGGACTTCAGGGGTTATGAGGAATGATTAGGCAAATTAAGCCTATTTTCTTGAGAATTTATTGATCTGTGCATTGAGTGTAGGAACTGAGAGGTCATATTGCAGCTGTACAAGTCATTGGTGGGGCCACTTTTAGAGTTCTGTGTGCGGTTCTCGTCTCTCTGCTATCGGAAGGATGTTGTGAAACTTGAAAGAGTTCAGAAAAGATTTACGAGGATGTTGCCAAGGTCAAAGAGTTAAGCTTTAGGGAGAGGCTGAATAGGCTGTGGTTATTTTCACTGGTTGAACACATCACAGTGCACATTAGTAGCAAATGCGTTCAAGGCATACTTACATATTTCTCAGCAAGCCACCAAGATTCTTGGTCACCAAACCCCTTCGAAATTTTGTCTTATTTACCTACACTTTGAAATCCAGCTTCAAAACTCCCTCAAATATTGATCCATCACAAACAGCCTCAATTATTAGTGACATCTTAATAGTTCAATCTCTCTCTTGAGATTGCTTTTCAAATGATTGCTGAAGTTGCTCTCCGCACCTAATAATGGGCAAAATTTATGATTTTTCACAGACGGCTAGCTTCATTGACTTGGTACTGCCCCTGGATTTCTCTAAGCTCCAATATTTCTCAGCTGCACTAAACAATGCAGCATGTGACTTCCTTCAGCCCTACTCAGCCATGCCCAGCTATCAGTTGCTCCCAAGGCTTCCTCTGAGCCCAAACTCTCACCAACAGAGAACCAGTAACTTTCTCATCTCCTCAACTTTCTCATCTCATCTCCTGCACCTTGCCCATCTAGAGATTGCTAACAAAATCATCTCTGTCGTATAGAGGCTCTTTCCCCACCTTTAAGTGTCTGACCCTCAGCTTGAAGCTGGCAACCTTCTGTTTCAAATGAATCTGGCCAACATGGAGTCACTGTCTCTGCCTTCCATCCTCCTGTACAAAGCTAACCATGATGCTTAAAATACCTTTCACTGACCCATGAATTAATCTGGGTGACCTACCAAAACTCTTCAAGAGAGTCCCACAATTGTTACTAAGCAAGAAAAAAACATTTCCAGCTGGAATGCCTTGCACTTCAATGTTATAATTTTGCTAGACTGACAACCTCCACATCAAAAATAGAGACAAATGAATGGAGTTTGTCACACATTATGTATTTTATTGTAAAGATAAAGCAAATTTAATTGCACTGTGGCACAGTGGTTAGCACTGCTGCCTCACAGCTCCAGAGATTCGGGTTCAATTCCTGCCTCAGGCAACTGTCTGTGTGGAGTTTGCACATTCTCCCTGTGTCTGCGTGGGTTTCCTCCGGGTGCTCCGGTTTCCTCACACAGTCCAAAAAATGTGCAGGCCATCCGAAGTTGTCCATAGTGTTCGGTGAAGTGGTAAATGTGGGGGAATGGGTCTGGGTGGGTTGCTCTTCGGAGGGTCGGTGGGGACTTGTTGGGCTGAAGGGTCTGTTTCCACACTGTAAGTAATCTAATCTAACTGCTGATGCTGGAAATCAGAAACAAAAACAGAAATCGTTGGAAAAACTCAGCCGGTCTGGCTATCTGTGAAGAAAGATTGCACTTACCTTTTTGTGTCCAGTGACCTTCCTCAGAACTCAAAGTTCTATCATGAGTAGGTGTGGAGTTCTGAGGAAGGGTCACTGGACCTGAACATTAATTTTGATTTCTCTCCAAAGATGCTGTCAAATTTAATTGCATCCTTCTTTCAAATAAAGAGAAGGAAAGATAATAAATCTTACCATTCTTGTCAAAAGTATAAATTATGTTCTGGATCTCCTTATCACAACAACAAAGTAGCGCTGTACATAAGTCAATTTTTGAATTATTTTATTCTCATTTTAAATTGATGCTGTGAATTTAGCACAGGGAAGGTTTCCAAATGATTACGATCAGTTTTCAGTACTAACTATACAACTAGGATTATGCGCATAAGTTAAGCATGTATAATATATTTGACTATCTAAAGATAAATTCGTGATCAACATGGTTAACCTCTGCCCTCTCCCCAGACTTCATAACGTCAGTAATCAATTTGACTCCTTCTTATTGTTGAGTATTTCTGTGATGGCATGGAAGCACTTTGAAGATGTAAGACCATTTCACCACTGTTGTAAATTATCAAGTGGTAAGTGACATTCAGGACAATGGAATTGGGGTAGAAGATCAGCTACGATCGAATTGAATAGTGAAGTAGCTTCAGGAGGCTGAAGCTCCTACTCCTGCCCTTACTCCCTATGGCTTCATGTAGTATTCGGGATGTTTCCTGGACTAAAGAATAACATGTACATTTTGGAGTATTTCCATGTGTGTGCAAATATATACCCATCCTCCAGCTAAACAAAATCCAATAGGAAATGAATAAAAATGTAAAAATTCCAGTTTTAAACAAGCATTTCATGTGGAATAGACAAACCATTCACCAGGGGAGTCCAGAGTTGTAGAATAATTGCCAATCTGTAATCCTGGCCTATTAAATGCACACAGTTTATAACTTTTGGATGAAATTGGTGCTAACTCAATCCTTTGCTTGTTGTTGTTGTCTTGTACAATGAAACTTGAGAAACAGGCTGGAAACAGAAATGCTTTTGGAGTGGACAAAGGGTTGAACTGCTTGAGGATGCAGAGAAACATACTACTTTGCAAATTATCACAAATGCATTGACTACATTATACACAATTACGTCTTTTATTTACACAACTATGCAGTCATGTCAATCATATCCCTAAGCAGATAGGCTATTATAAATACTTCCAGCTGAAATCTTACTTTATAACCAGCTTTACAAACTTTACTTCTGTCAAATTCTTGGTTTGTGATGCCAGATCTGAAGAACAGTCGTATTAGACTCAAAATAGTGGGTGGCACGGTGGCACAGTGGTTAGCACTGCTGCCTCACAGTGCCAGAGACCCAGGTTCAATTCCCACCTCAGGCGACTGTCTGTATGGAGTTTGCACATTCTCCCTGTGTCTGCGTGGGTTTCCTCCCACAGTCCAATGACCTGCAGGTCAGGTGAATTGGCCATGCTAAATTGTCCCTAGTGTTAGGCGGGTGGGGCGGTGTGGGCTTGTTGGGCCAAAGGGCCTGTTTCCACACTGTAAGTATTCTAATCTAGACATGTTATATCTTTTTCTTTCTCCACTGACACTGTCAGACCTGCTAAGTTTTTTTTATCAGTGGCTTCTATTTATTTATTCTAGTAACAGTGGCATTTATCCAGGCATTGTACAGAACCTGTACAGAAATAAAACCCTGACATGCTTTCTTTACCTGCTCCATGGAGTGGGTGTGAGACCCAAATAACAGTTACAGTTAGGTTTTAATTTTCCATTTTATCACAGATTGAGGCTGAAAATCCATTGGCACCAGGGTAGAGGCAAACTGATAAGTTAAGGCGGTGGGTTTGGGGTGGGAGGTTTAGGGACTGGGGGGGGCGGCGGGGGGGAAGTGTGGGGTGGGAGGGGCGGGATTTAGTGAGATGTGATACCAGGATAGGAATGTGGTAGGTCGGTATGAACTAGGATCACCACTTTTGGTTCTAGGAGAAGTGTTGTTGAAAATAACAAAAACCTCTGAGAAACAAGTCTCTGCACTCAACTGCAATGTTGGCTGAGTTGGAATTTCTCCCTTTCAAATGGCATTTCTGGGAATCACCTGACAGTTTAAGAAGCAGGAACTTTACAAATTGTTAGTGGGCTCCTGTCGGAATTTCCAGCCCAATCTGTGAACCCGGCCTGGAAGATGGGAAAGAAAATGATTAAGATACATCTCCATTATCCTTTGTAGTATTAGCCCTTCCAATCAATTGCAAGTGATTGACTGCATCGGCTGTGGCAGCTCTTCACCAGTTTGAATAATGACCTTGAACATCAATATCCAAGAATCAACGTTACTCAGGTGTAAACGAAGAGACATACACTGTCTGATGTTTAGATTAGATTAGATTAGATTACTTACAGTGTGGAAACAGGCCCTTCGGCCCAACAAGTCCACACCGACCCGCCGAAGCGCAACCCACCCATTCCCCTACATCTACCCCTTACCTAACACTACGGGCAATTTAGCATGGCCAATTCACCTGACCTGCACATCTTTGGACTGTGGGAGGAAACCGGAGCACCCGGAGGAAACCCACGCAGACACGGGGAGAATGTGCAAACTCCACACAGTCAGTCGCCTGAGGCGGGAATTGAACCCAGGTCTCTGGCGCTGTGAGGCAGCAGTGCTAACCACTGTGCCACCGTGCCACATCATTTGCCTCACGGTTGTATGTGGCCAAGGGAAAGTCATAAAAAGATGGGGAAACATAAACTGGAGCTGAAAATGTGTTGCTAGAAAAGCGCAGCAGGTCAGGCAGCATCCAAGGAACAGGAGAATCGATGTTTCGGGCATGAGCCCTTCTTCAATAAACTGGATCCAAGACTGATTTACTATCTCTGAAACTGTGTTATGGTGCCTGGTAACTCCAGTAGAAATTCTATTCCAAAAATGTGAAGTGTCTCGGCAGGTTTTGACATGGTAGACTCTGAATGATTGCAAGTAGTATTCCTTTAAATAATCGACTAGTATTGTTAAAGCATGCAATTAGATACAAAAAAATCTGTGACTTTTCTGTTATATCTTACAACAATGTCTCCAAGTATTTCTGCAGTTCAGCTCAGCAACCATCAGTATCAGCCTCCGAAGCATCTGTCTTCCTTATAAATGTCATGTTCTTATGCCATCCAATTAAAAAAAAACAGCAAAAATGTCAGATGAGACATCCTTTGCGTTTTCAAAATTCTCTCATTATTAAAGAAAAACTTCTTTGTCTCTCTTTTTATCTTCCATTATAATTTCTAATCTAAATGTCTTAAACTGTGTGGGACCTTGTAAGTTCCAGCAGCTCTTTGGAATCAAATTAAACTATCACAGATGAATTTGAGCAGAAAATTCAGTCAACTAATCGACACAGAAACCTAAAACAGAGACGTTCTCTCTTGGTTTTAATCACTATCATATCTTTTAATGAGAAAAGCCACTGGATAGCAAAAGAATAGGAATCCCATCCATAATGTGCCTTCCTAAAGAAAGTGAATTATAGCAACTAAAATATTTTCGAACTGAGTTTGGCTAACTTGTTATAGACCAGGGATTGAGCCTGGAATGAGATTTTGGCAGGACCTCCAGCCCAATCATTGAACCCTCCCTCAAAAACTGGAAAAAATAATTAAGATATATCTCAGATAACTATTATATAACTGAACATCAACCAGAGGTTGTATCTGGAATGGTCTTGGTTTGTCTGAGCCAGTGGGTTGGATCCTCTTATACTTTTGTGCTCAATGAGAATGGGCACAGGCACACACTCAACTCAGAACAAAGCACTAAAATGGCCAGGATGTAGAAGATCCCTAAACAGACTAAGGGTGATCCTGGACGTAAGTTTAGGTAACGTAGCACGCAAGTGGTTGAAGTATTAGTCGGGGAGCATTTTGCAGGCAATGATCCTAATTAGATCAAGACTGTTCTGGAAAAGGTCAGGGATGAATCTGGGGACAAGGTCCTAAATGAGGGGTAGGCTGATTTGGCCAGAGTGGACTGAGAATAGATGATGGCATGTAAATCTGTATCAGAGCAGTGGGATGCATTCAAGAAGAAAACAAGGGAAGTACAGGGTCAACACGTTCCAGTAAAGACAAAAGGTAGAGCCAACAAATCCTCTAAACACTGGACATCAAGAAATATACAGGATTGGTTAAAGAAGCTGATAGCAGATCCTGATGACTCAAAATGGCAGAAATCCAAGGGGAGTACAGAATGTGTAACTAGAACCTTAAAATGGAAATTAGAAGAACAAAAAGCAGCATGAAAGAATAATGTCAGGTAAAATAAAGGGAAATTCTAAGTTATTTTACAAGCGCATTAAGGGAAAAGTGACAACCAGGGAAAAAGTGTGAGGCTCATTAAGGAAACTGTGACAATTTATGCTTGGAGCCAGAAGACAGTTCGAGTTCTAAATGAATACTTTGTGTTGATGTTCACCAGAGATGGACAATGTAGGAACAGAAATCATGAAGAAAAACTGTGATATACTTAAAGAAATTAGCATAGACAGAGAGGAGGTTCTGAGTGGTCTGGTAGAGTTAAAAGCAGCTAAATCTCCAGCACTGGATAAAATATCCCCCAAGCTATTGAGTGAGGTAAGAGATGAAATAACAAGAGTATTGGTAATAGCTGGCCGCAGGAGAGATGCCAGAGAATTGGAGGAGCCAATGTGACACTGCCTACAAGGTGGTAAAGGCAAAAAACTCATTTGCGATTCCATGTATACAAGGCTATGGCCCAAGTGCTGGAAAATGTTGGTGGCTGTTTTGACCAGTGCAGACTCTATACATGAAAAGACTTTTTCCTCTGCTGCTGACCTCGATGACTTTAGGATTCTAGTAGAAGATGCCTATCTTTCAGAATAACATTGGAAATTCTTTATTCTTCCACAGCATGTAAATATTGCTGGCAAGGCCAATGTTTGTTGTGCATCCATGCTACCCTTGCATCAGTGGCTTGCTGGGTCATTTCAAAGGGTAGTTAAGAGTGGACCACATTGGATTGGTCAGGAGTTACATGTGGGCCAGACTAGACAAGGATGGCACACCTTCTTCCCGAAAGGATCAAATGGATTCTGCGCCAGATGGGTTTTTAACGCCAATAAATGATGGTCAAGCTCATCCTTACAGAGACTAGCTTTCAATTCCAGAGTATTTATTGAGTTACCATTTCATCAGCTGCTATTGTAGATTTGAATCCCTCACCCCCAAAGCATTAACCTGAGCATCTAGATTAGTCTAATGACATTACCATTCTACCAACATCACCCACTTTCTACAGGAAGGAACAGTAGGGGGAGGAAGTGTTGGCCTGCATTTGGATGAATGTATTATAATTAGTCTGTGAAATGCGCCCTCACTAAATTCAGCAATTTTCACAGAGACAGATGCCAATAACATTAATCTTGAATTGATTTATTTCTCAATGAGTCAGAAAATCTAGCTTGGTATGTTTCCTTACTGAGCCACTGAAAGAAATAAGAAAAGTCAGTTTACATAACACTGGTGCTTCACACAGAACCTGAGTGCAGTATTGCCAAAGCAATATGGATGGAGGAATCATGTGTCAGAAACTGGTTGATTGTTCTTCCAAAAATGTGAGTGAAAAATAATAAAACTAAATTCTGTAGTGAGTGCACCATGCTCTCTTCCAGGTTTTTCTTGTTGCATTGTGGCCAAAGATTGGGTAATAAAGATGTAAATCTACCTTGCTTTGTTTATAAAAGTCATGGTTAAATAGCTAAGGAAATAAAAATGATAGGATAAAAAATCATCTGGTCCCCATTAGCATACTATGGTTTTAACTTGAACATACACAGAGCAACAAAAGCAATTCTTTCTCCCAATTTCCACTAACAGGACACTATAATGCAAAGTTGTATTCATCTCATCTCTAGTTTAAAACTGACTGAAGTATAAAGCATTAAAATACCTATTATTGCTGGAAACATTCTGTAAAGTTTGAATTGGATATGTCATTGCAAAATAGGGAAAAAGTATGAAACAGACCACTATCCATTTAAAGGTTTATTTCCAGACATATTTAATCTCTAGACAAAAGCAAATTACTGCAGATGCTGAAATCTGAAACCAAAAGAGAAAATGTAGAAAAGAGCTGATGTTTCAAGTCTAACTGACCCTTTGACCCTTGTCCTTACAGATGCTGCCAGACCTGCTGAGATTTTTCAGCATTTTCTCTTTTGGTTTCATATTTAATCTCTAATCGCCTTTGTTGCATTCAATATTCCAAAAATACTAGCTGCTGTGAATTACCTTAGTGGAGCAAGTGGCAAACAAGGTTGTATCTGTTACTGGCTACAACCTTATCTGGTACGACTGTGGTACAGATGGTAAGGAGTTGCTCCAAGTTCTAAAGGTCTAGAGAAGATTTAAAAGTAATTTCATTAGAAAAAAAAACTCTCTTTTGACCAATTCACTTTTTCCTCTTCCATCTTACATACAGAATGTTAGGATATTATGCTTTAGTCGCTGAAAATGTGTTGCTGGAAAAGCGCAGCAGGTCAGGCAGCATCCAAGGAGCAGGAGAATCAATGTTTCGGGCATGAGCCCTTCTTCGTGCCCGAAACATTGATTCTCCTGCTCCTTGGATGCTGCCTGACCTGCTGCGCTTTTCCAGCAACACATTTTCTGCTCTTATCTCCAGCACCTACAGTCCCCACATTCTCCTATTAACCTTTAGTATTATGTCCAAGTGATCTCTCTTTGCTACTGCTCTGAGACAAAGATTGTCATCAAATTTTGCCCATAAGAAGTACCCCAGGAAAGCTGATTTCCTCCTCATTCAAAATCCATACAAGAGCATTACAACAAATCACTAGATCAGCAGGATCGGTGTAGATTCTCTGCTCTCCATACGCATGAGCGGTGATATTTTTGTTGGTCAGACTGTCAGATGGTAAAATCATTCTGATTTGTATTTTTAGCATAAATTCAGGTATTCAGGTTTTTAACACCTTCAACTCCATGTGTTGCTCTTAATATGCTAAATGACATTTTCCAGGTATTAAAGAGTTAATTACATTTTCATAGCACAAGGTTGAGCCATGGACTACAATATCATGTTGGCTTGGGTCATGTGATACCATCTTGTTTATAGCTATAATTAAATCTCTAAACAAGAAATACATTGTTCTGTGGAAGGAGTGTGGAATTCATTTAAGAGACAGTAGGCTCCCTATTCATAATCTCACAAGGCTAGGATTTCATGATGTCACTACAGGGAAAATCCTACATAATTGCTTTTTTTTTAAGATTGTGTCTGTCCTACAGTACCACAGGACACAGTGCAGCAACAAAAAGTAATACAAACCAGTTAGAATACAGCTATCTCCCATTTTATCATAACAGGATTATGTGGCAATTCATGTGAGCATAACTCTACTTTCAATCACAATGACAGTCTGCAGCATTCAAAGTCATTCTACTGACTGCATTCTTTTACTTACTGTACTAAACTGAGTTTGTATTTCTATTTTTTTAAGTAATATTAATGACATTTTTGTCAAACGCCCTTTTTCCTCGAGTTAGAAATTCATGTAGCTACAACCTGAAGATAGACCATTTGGTTCAATTTGATGTCTATATATTGAACAAGCAAATGTTTATATTTATATTTATCCATTCTGTTTCTATACTTCATCAATTATTTATGCTTCATCATTTAATTAATCCAATCTTTGCATCTATATTGGGCATTATTTGCCGAGAGAAACTTATAAGTCAGGATCCAGCTCCAATCAATAATGCTAAATTTCCCATTAATTCCTTCGGTCTACTTTCTCTTGGTTGAATGCAGTTAAAAAAAAAACTTTTTAAAACAGACCTTCCTTAACTTGAATCTGCAGGAATATTTCTTATAAAACTGAAATTAGTAACTTCTTTAAAACCTATTCTGTGTCTATTCTCTCCATTCCTCTTCTCCAGTCACATGCTCAGTCCTTGCTAAACGACCATTCAGTTGCTCTTTATTTGAATAGGAAAGAGTTGAACCGGATCATTAAGCAAAACACAACTGTTTGGGTTCTCATTTTGGCAGCTATTCTTCATACTTTTACACTTTCTTAGATATTAATGATATTAATATTATTAAATGTTAATTAATAATTTGTTCACTATCCCTCAATTCATTGATGATGTCTTTTTAGGGTCACATGTTCCTACCATGGATCTACACAAACTTGTAGCTGTTTGGGTACAAGGGACAAGGCATCTTGTGTGTAGTGATCTCCAAAACATGATATCTGCTTCATTTTTTGCTGTGTTTCTTATATTACAGGGGAAGAAGTAGGACATTCAGCCCGCCGAGTCTGTTCCACCATTCAATGAGATCATGGCTGATCCAATAAATCCTCAATTCCACTTTCCTGCTTTAATCCAAAACCTTTTATTCCTTTACCAATAAAAAATCTGTCTATCCTAGCTTTGAATATAGTTAATGATCCATTCTCAACAGTCCCCTGTGGTTTAGAATTCCACAGATTCACTCTTCTGTGAGAAAAGAAATTTCTCCGTACCTCTGTTTTAAATGTGCAACCCCTAATCTGAGATTATGCCGTCTGGTCCTAGACACTCCCACAAGGGGAAAACAACCTTTCAGCATCTACCCTGTCATGTTCCTTAAGAATTTTATGTGTTTCATCCATGATCTTATTGAATGGCGGCGCAGGCTTGACGGGCTAAATGGCCTGCTTCTGCTTCTATTTCTTATGTTAATTGGGTCACCATCATTCTTCTAAACCTCAGTGAATACCAGCCCAATCTACCCCATCTGTCTTCATAAAACACTCCCTCTATACCAGTCATCACTCTAGTGAACCTTCTCTGGACTCTCTCTAATGCCTGTAAATCTTTCCTTAGATAAGGGACCTAAACTGTTCTGCAGCATTTACTTTGTCCTTCACTGAAAAGTTGGGAAACTAGTACCTATTGTGTGTCATAGTTTTCAGTTTTCCAGACAGTATTCAGTCCATTACAGTTGATTTTGCTTGAGATTTACTTGAAGACTTGTGGAGCTGGTTTCAAGAAGGAAGGGTGCATTTTTATTTGATAGTCCTCCCATTGAATCCAGAGGATGCAGCAGAGGCATTGTGGGGGACTTTCTCTAACATCCTCAGGTGTTGTTGATATACAGTCCATGTCTTATTGCAGTATAGCAGTGTGGTAATGACAGATGCTTTGAACACTTGCACTTTTGGAGACTTATGGGGGCCTTTATTGTCAAAGATTCACTGTGACAATTTGTGGATGGTAGACCTTGTGGAACTGATCCAGATGTTGAATCTCCTAGTCACTAGTGGCCTTTAGAAAGGTGGCTACCAAAGTAAAGGAAGTGCTCAACATCTTCCAGAATCCGTCCTGTAAAATATATGTGAAATGGAATATTAGTTTCATCTGAACTTGTATCGCGTATGAGTTTTAGGCAACATGCAAGGGATAGCTCGGCTGAGTCCATTGAATCCAGAATTGAAAAAATTGAGCAATGCTTGAAAATCTGAGACAAAGTGGGCAGCAACACTGCAGTCATGCACAACTATAGATTATAGGCAAAGGGTGTGCTGCTAGGAAAGCACAGCCAGTCAGGCAGCATCCGAAGAGCAGGACATTCGACATTTCAGGCATAAGCCCTTCATCAGGAAGGTCTTATGCCCGAAACATCAACTTTTCTGCTGCTCAGATGCTGCCTGACCAGCTGTGCCTTTCCAGTACCACACTCTTTGACTCTGATCTCCAGTATCTGCAGTCCTTATTTTCTCCAAACTATAGATTATGTATATCTGCTGATCAGTCCAGTTTTGGTGTGGAGATGACTGAGATTAAACAGTTTTCTATCTGGGTGAAATTTAATATTTAGGCTAGATGTTGAAGTTGTTTCTTCATGTGGTGAATAGCCACTGCCACATAGATTGCAAATGGTAATAGGGCTAACTCGCAGACTTAACTGACATCAGCCCAAAGTTTGAAGGGGACATTTTAGGTTTCCCACTCAAGCTAGTTGCAATCTTGTCATCATTACACAGTCACAGGATTGAAATAAAATTCTTTGGACATCTGAACTCTGGAGCATAATCAACAGACTCTTGCAACTTCCTGAATCAAATGTTTTGGTTATGCCATCACGAGTTAACTTTGTCTGCATCACATCATGTTTTATGTGGCTCCTTGAAAGATAGTCATTCAAGATAGAGAAAAACAAAACCTGTCAAAATGATATGTGCACTTTATGACTTATTGACTGAGATGAATGTAGAACTAATGGCAATCATAGCATGATCTATAGTCTGTTCTCAACAAAAGTATTAACTTCAACAGGAGTAGAGTAACAAGATCCCATTTCATTAAAGATAGAATTATATTCTTGCTATCAATGTCAGCATGGTGGCACAGTGGTTAGCACTGCTGCCTCGCAATTCCCACCTCAGACAACTGTCTGTGTGGAGTTTGCAACATTCTCCACCTGGGTTTCCTCCCACAGTCCAAAGATGTGCAGGTTAGGTGAATTGGCTGTGCTAAATTGTTGGGTGAAAAGGGGGTGGGTTGCTGTGGACTTGTTAGGCCAAAGGTCCTGTGTCCACACTGTAAGTAAGCTAATGCCATGTTTGGCAGCCACGAAACTGCCAAATCTTTGTGTTATTGTTAATAAAGTTTGTATTTTGTTCAGTTTGGAATTATGTCCCACAAAATGAATATTTGAACCTAATTTGAAAACATTTGAAGAGTGTGTAGACATTATTCCATGTTATGCTAAAAAAATCATAGCGCTGCTTTCACGCGAAAACTAAAGATACATGAGATCCTTCAAAGATGGTTAGATGTTAATTTGTTAAAATGGTTTTCCATATGTTGAATTATTAATCTAAGCCACACCATTGAGACAATATGCTGACTGAATGCTCACCAATCTTCACTGGAAGACAGGAACAATCAGAACGTGAGTCATCTTGAGCTTTTGTTGCAAAAATATCATCAATAGGTATCTGAGAACTAGTTATTTGAGGACACTGTAGTTAGTTCATGGTACATTGCAACTAATCCAAGGCTTGGAAATGTCTGTAACCTAACCTGATACACATTTCTTAGAAATTTGTTCAGAGGATGTGGGTGTTGCTGGCTAGGCCAGCATTTATTGTGCACCCTAATTGCCTGGAGTCACGTGTTGGCCAAACAAGGTGAGAATGACAGTTTACTTCCCTAAAGGACATTAGTGAACCAGATGGATTTTCCTCACAGTTGACTACAGTTTTATGATCATCATTAAGTATTTAACTCCAGAACTCTATTGAATTCAAATTACACCATCTGCTATGATAGGTTTTGAACCTAGGTCCCAGACTATTACTTGGATCTGTGGACTAATAATTTAGAGATAATACCACCTATCCATTTTTCTTTCGAAAGTTCAAAATATTTTTATTGTCATGCAATTACCATTAAAACATAAATTAAACAACAAGAGTAGATTCACACCTGGTCGCTCAGTGGCAGTGACCGATTGGGTTTACACTATACTCCAGAGAACTGCATTTGCCTCTGAAGTCAAACATGACAGTCAGATTTTGCCCGGTAACCAAAACTTAAAATGTGTTGCCTTAGAATTGACTGAATTGGAACACAAATGTAGTTCAATAACTCAGAATTTGGATGGATAATGCACGTCAGAACAATAGAGGTGAAACAGTTTTTGTTGGATAGTTCGGTTGTTTCTGTGAGAAAGGACGATTTCTGCCCAAGTTGTTGGAGGCATAATGGAACCTTAAAAGAAGCACCCACAACACCCTAAGTGCATTTACCCAGTGAAATATAAAACTAATTCAGAGTATACGAGCAACGATTTTTGGAAAAAAACATGGCTTTTGTTCTGTGTCAGTTGAGTTGGTGAATATGTTGACATTACTATGTAATGGATGACAGATCATAGCAATTAAAATTCCAGTCATTTACCTTTCTATGTTTCATGTCAACTATGCCTGACTTCAGACCAGGCCCGAGAGCATTTTCATTATTGATTTCATGACTCCTGTTGTTGCTATAAATACATTTTTAAAGTTTGTGAAGCATATAAAAATCTTACTGGCAAATGATGAAACATTGAACCCATACAATTTAAATTGCTACTTTTGCTGTCTTGTGGGCAAACACATTAATAATGTTGTAATATGCAAACAATGATGTCTGTCAAAGACAATATACTGATATTGACTGTTGTTCAGGATGATAGTGACAAAAGTTACTCGAAGGATTACACTCAGGAGCAATCAATATTAGAAAGCTGAAATCCAAAGGTTGAGATATTATGACATTCAGCAGATAGATTTTACAGTTAGAAAGTTAATATTTTATCTCTATCACATTGCAGAAAATTGCATATATAACATCTGAAGTAGACTGGTGTGGATTTTTTTTTATCATGCAAATTTTTCTCTTTCTTTTCTCATCGACTCCTTCCTGAGGCAATCTCTGTCATTTGATCTGTTATTCAATGGGATGGATCTTGCCTCTTTGCTTGTATAATAGGATGGATAGAAAATTGGTAACCCAGAAACCTTAAAGGAAATCTTGTGAGAGATATCAAATGGGCCACTATCTTGCTATTACCCATTTCATACTAACATAAATTCGAGATCTAACACAGTGAGTGTTAATGTGACTCAATGCTGTTCTCACATGACATCCACATGTATAGACTTTCAGAAGCTGTCAACTGAAGTAACCTTCCCCTTCCTAAACAACGACTAACAATGTTAATTATAACACCTTACTGTGACACTAGCTAACGTAAACTAACTCAGCATAGACAGGGTTTAAACCTGTAAGCCTCAACCTATGTGATTAGTGACATTTTCCCCTGTAACCTGCCATTGAATTGGCTGTAATTTCCAAACCCGTGACTTCATGGCAGTCAAGTTTGTTTGTGATCCTGTCATAGTTAAACATCATTAATAAACTGCTGATGAATAAGGACCTCACACTTCAGTTTTTTTTCCTGAACCATGGAATGAATGAAACTTAAAATATAGGCAAGCCCTGTCACAAATTATTAAAGTACATTGTCTTCAAAGCATCGAGTGAGCTGGTTAGGAGTATGTTGTGGAGTATTCAAATAAATTATTCAAATGAAAGACAATTGAACAGTAAAATTGCATTTAACTGTCTGCACTCTCGCAAGAGCGGTATAATAGTGAAATGTCTAATCTTCAATTACATTGATGTAAACATCAATATCTAGTGACATTGCATAAGTAGCCTGAATCAATCAGTGAAGCACCTTACAAAGCACCAGTCTTTGGGATGTCAAAGGGTGCTAATCTTTTTGTTTTCTTCTTCTTTGATTCAATTCACTGATGATAATAACCCTCCAGATAGTGTCAGCACAACTGGGCAATCATGGAAATGGTCAGATTGCATTTCCCCAATCAAAATTGCAATTCAAAAGTCTAATAACTATACAACATGGCCTCCAGGCATCATTGAAGGTGGGTTCCCTAAATGTTTTATGTATTTCATGTGTATTGTCAGACTGAAATAGGAGAAAAATCTAAATTTATAGATCTACTTTCACCATAAGGTTTTGAATATTAAAGGGTCACAATTGCTCCTTGTATTGGAGTAATCACACTCAAAGATTGAGCAGTGATGTTTAGTAATTTCATAAATTCAAGTTAACACAGAAATTGCATGGCCCCCTGCACTACTCGCAAAATTGCTGCCTGCCCTTCCAGCTCTTTTTGCATATTACTGTAAATTCCATGAGTAATATTTTAAAAAATCTTGGTAGAATTTGTTAAAACTCCTTAAGCCACTGTTCCCATACTGCCGTTTGAAACATTGATTCTGTTCTAGCAGTTGCATCAATTTACCAATTTTGCCATAGATATCTTTGAGAATTTAGAGGCATCAGTCATTCCTGTATGAATCATAGAATCCTACAGGAATGAAGGAGGCTATTGTTTCCATGCCAGCTCTCTGAAAGTGCTACCAATTATTCCAACTTCCCTGCCCTTTCCCCATAGCCCTAGACATTTTTTTTTTCTTTTTAAGTAGAATTGAGGTTACTTTCGAGTATGTTTCCACTGCCCAGCGTAATGCATTCCTAATAATTACAATTTGCTAAACGAAGCGTTCCCTCTTTTTCCTGCCCACGCCCATAACCACAAACCATCAACTCCACCTAAGCTTTTCATCCAACTGTTAAAATTGAAGTCCTTTGTTTACCAAACGTCTGTAAATTGAAAATAATTCTTTCTATCTGCTTTATCAAATACCTCCTGCTTTTGGAGATGACATTTTAAGCAGCTTTACTTCCCAGCTAATGATTAAAAGAACAATTATGATGGATTAATATTGAAGCTTGAGCTTCCAGCAGTGTGATGACTGAGAATATGATTGACATTCTGAAGGTTGGATCATTGAAGAGGTGCAATGTAATCTGGGGAAACTACAAAGATCAGTGAGGCCTACGGCATACTTTACAATCTAGCCATTAAAAGGGGCATTCTCCATGGGGAGCAAAGAGAAGAGTGAGCAGGGCAGGTGGGAGAGGGGAGAAAGATGAGGAAGATAATGATCTGAGTTTCGAGGACAGTCAGTATTTTATACCTAAAGATCTAGAAGGCATCTTAAATTAGATTCTTCCTCATAGTCCTGTCATTGAGGGCAATTCATTAATTCCATCCTTCTCACTTTTGCTTTCCTCTGCAATGAAGATGTTTCAGGAATACGTTCTCTGCTACCAGCCACAGTCCATTATTCAACCCATGACAAAAATCTCAAATCTCAAAGACATGGAAATAGCTTTTCATAAAGCAGAGAGCACAATGGTTGACTTTCTGTGTCCTTTGCATACTCCCTACTCTACTGAAAGGTCCTAGCTGACCCCCTAACACAGGTGAAAGTAACTGGAAGATTTTGCAAGAAGCTGCTGCCCTCACTCAGATGGACATTTTTCTCTCATATTTGCTGCAGAAAAACTCAGTATCATGTACCTATCAGCATTAAGCGTAGGATAGAAACACTTTGTGATTGAAGGAGCATTAAACCAGGCTTTAGGAATGGTTTCTCTCAGCCAAAGGCCTGGGACCCGAGGTTTATAAGGAAACTCTGATTTGAGGAGGAGGTCAACAAATGTCAGGAGAACAGGTGAAGGGAGGGGTTCATGGAATGGGGTAAAACTCTGGCAGACTGAGGGGTAGGAATGTGCTGACCATAGTGGTGTTGGTGGGGAGGGTATGTGGAGGTAGTTGGGGGTGAGTGGGATTAAGAGGCTTGAGGGGTTTAGGGATGAGTGTTGGGAGTGGAAGGCTGGAGGCTGGGAGTGGTGAGGTAAGAGGAACAAGTGGGTGAGAAGACAACAGGGTTAAGGTGAGAGAATCAGGGATGGTGTGTTTTGGGGGTGTAGAGAGGTGAAGCTGTGACAGTGCAGAGGTCCAGCAGTGGGAGTAATAATCAAATAGGTCCTTCAGAGGGAATGACAGTCAGGTAGGAGGTGGGGGAGGGGATGGGAATGATCAGTGAGACATTTGGCTAGGTATGGTGGTTGGAAGCAGGTAGATCTTATTGACTATGAAATTGGGGTTGTTAATATGGGCCAATCAGAGAGCCCTGGCTGACAAATATAAGCAGGGGATTTGCGGTAGTGTGGGGGTAAGAAAAATAAAACAGGAGTCTTGGAAGTTCTGCTCACTCAGAGAGCTGGCTCTGAGGGAGCTGGAAAAAAAGATAAACAAAGTGTCAGTGGTTCTGCTTACTCTTCGAGCTGGCTCTGAGGGGGTTTGGAACAGTGTCATGTACTATCCAGGTGTAAATAAAGGGGGAGAAAAAAATAAACGGGAATTCAGAATTTTCTCACTTCAAGGATTGAACTTGAGCTGGCAGGCCACAGTTAGTGTACTGTGCACATTTAAATAAAGAGTGACTTGGTGATGAGATACCAGCGTCTGTGCAGTTATTTCAGTGGTGGTGGAAGGAATGATTACTGAGTGGTTGCTTGTTAGAGAGGGGGGGGGGAATGGAAGTTGGGTGGCTTGCTAGATTTCCAGTGGGAATGAGAGCAGAAAAGTCACAGGAAACAGGATGAGGAGTGAAATGTCTTGGCTAGTTGTGTCAGATTTGGGAGGAATAGGGAGAGATTTGGGCAAGTGAGAAAGTGAGTGAAGTGAGAGTTGGACTGTTGATGGGGAGAGCATAGAGTGAGATTCATAGGGCCTTTCAGCTACTTTTTCTTCCCAAAATATGTTTAGTGTTGAATGTTTAGCTTTTTGTAGCTCTGAATGGTTAACTGTACTGTGCCTCTGATTGGCTATTTGGTCCAGACCCTCCAATTGGCTGTTTAAAGATTCTAGTGACATATTACATTCATAGCTGCAGCTACATGGCAATATCAACCAGCAAACATCCTAAGGGTGGAGGAATAAATGAGGATCAGTGAAATGGCTGGCATATGGGTGATTGACTACAACGGTGGTGGGGGAGGGAGGGAGGGAGTTGCAGTTTGAATGAGTGAGTGGCTTGGAAAATGGTTGAATGAATGAATGAGTGAGTGAGTGAGTAACTGGACGACAAGTTGGTGGATTAAGTAAGTGATTGGGGAGTTGATTGACTTGGAGGGGTTAAATCCGACAATATTGTTGAGTCTGGTTCCAGGCCCTTCCCTGGCAATCAGGACTTGGGACCCAGTCTTTGTCTCTTTTACCCTCTGCTTCTTAACCAAAAATCAAAATAAAAGGTTTCATCAGTTAGCTTGGCTGCTTGGCAGGACATTTTCATCGAGTAACAAACACAGACAATGCATTGAAAAACTCATGAGGTCTGGCAGCATCTGTGGAAAGAGAAACAGAACTAATGTTTTGAGTTTTGTATGACTGTTTTAAATATAACTTTAATTAATTATCCATTTAAATGATTGCTTCATTGCTCACAACCTGCTTTTGCTTCTGAAGTATGTGTTTACAAGCCAGTATCTATCTTTCTGAAAATTACGCAACCAACATCTCCCATCCTTGCCTCTGAAAAAGATTGAAATGTGGCCTTCCATCCTAAAACAACCTTTTGAGGGTAACTGGGACAAGCAATAAATACAGTCTTAATTGTGTTATCCGCAGCATAAAAGCAAACTTTTTAGAAGTAATAATTTAACTCTGCCTTTACATTAAGAGATTGAAAATATTAGGTAGTTGCCATCCAGCTCATAAGTTGTTTCAAATATGTATAATGATTTGCAGTCCTTTTCTGCTCCCCAAGAGATCATCAATTATCTTTTGTTATTGCACCCAGGACCTGAATTGATGCTGCTTAGATGCTGGTCATCTTGCACATTCCACCAACTTTTGTGGCAGCTTTGTTATAAAAGTTCTCCATTGCATTTCAAGACAACACCAAACTTTGTTTTTACTTATTCACAGGATGAGGACAACACTGGCTGGGCAGCATTTATTGCCAATCCCTAATTGTCCAGGGGGCAGTTGAGAGTCAACCATACTGGGTCTGGAGTCACATGCTGGCCAGCAGTTTTCCTCCCTAAAGGACATTATTGAATCCAATAGATTTTTCCAAAAATGGATTCATTAATCTCTTAATTCCAGTTTCCTTTAAAATTGAATTCAAATTTCACTATCCGCTGTGGCAGAATTCAAACCCAGGTCCCCAGAACATAATCTGGGTTTGTGGATTAATACTCCAGTGATAATACCACTCAGCCATCAACTCCCCTTAATGTCTTTCTTTATGGCTTCTTGCTGACATAATTCATTCACTTCTCCTTCAGAATAAGGTGCAGCTTGAGGAGAAGTGATGGCCTTCTGACATGATTGCTAGAGTATTAATTCCAAAACCCAAGTAAAGTTCTAGGGACCCAAATCCAAATTGTGCCAAACAGATGGTAAAATTTGAATTAATGCAAAATCTGAATTAAGAGTCTAATGATAACTATGAAGCTATTGTTAATTGTCAGGAAAAACCAATCTGGTTCACTAATGTCCTTGAGGGAAGGAAAATGCTGCCATTACCTGGTCTGGCTTATATGACTCCAGACCCACAGGACCATGGTTGACTCTTAACTGCCCTCAGCACAATATGTGCCAGCCTCACTAGCAATGACCACATCTTGTAAATGGATAAAACAGAACAATGTGAAATTCTTTTATTGATTGGCTAATGAAAGACAAGTTTCCTTTACAGTGCAATCGCAAAATTGACTTCCTTTACGCTGCCACATGAACAATATTCTTATAAAGGAACACAATTCTGAGTGTAACTTGGATCTTGGAGACACTCTGAAATATTTGTGTGTGATTTGTACTTTTTCACATTACTCAAAATTCTCTGTTTCTCTTGAAGTGGACTGTACCATTAAATTTGGCTATAAGTCCTCTGCCTTTCATGTTGAATCTGAAAACGGAGTACTCAAAAATCCATTGATATATTATTAATGAAATTCACTTGCAATTAAGCAAATTACAGAAATAAATGGATGAAATAAATAAAGTTCAGCATCATAATTTATTTTAACAAATATTGAAAAAAATTGCCACAATTGTGTTTGTCATGTTTAAGCTTTAGGCTTTTTTCAAAATAAAGCTTGTTAAAAAAAGTCCAGCAAAACATCGCCCTTTTCATAAAATGTAATATTTTTCAATGGAACAGTTTCTTAGGTTGAAAGTGACAAGCTTCATCTTGCACCTTATACTGAAAGCGGTCTCAAAGTACATCTTCAAGTTCAGATGTTGCATAAGGAACATGCCAGTTCACAGATTTCTCTGCACTCAACAGATCTCAGCAGTTCTGTCAGAACATCTGAACACCAAATAATTCTCGTGTTTTATAATTCCTTTGAATGCAGGGCTATCAATCAATTATGATCAAAGCAACATTAGCAGAGACACAAGTCGTAATAGATCGCAAAGTTCATGGAATCATGCATTGGAGAGATCCTCTGGAAATCTAATGAAAAGGTAAGTACTGTTTGTCTGCTTCCTATCAGTTTTCCGTTCGTACAGTGAGATGAGTCCAAAAGAATTGCATGAATGGCTGACACAAATACTTCTTACAAACAAAGGACAGTGCAGATTGTTAACTACAGCATGATATAGGATTTTACGATGCTGAGGAGATTTATTTCTCTACATTGGTTTATGATGAGTCATTGACTGTTTTGAATTTTTAGGCAGTAGATCAATTTGAAGAATGCTCAAATCTGACACAAAGTCTTGCCAACTGGAAAATGTGGTGAACAATTCTAATCATCAATGGGTGGATAATGCTGAGTGTTTGATTATGATTCCCTGATATTAGTACCCAGTGGGTAAGGGTGGATGCAAAATTCTTCTGAAAAATTTGCTTGCATTGTTTAAAATTCAGATTGAAGCATTCAACTTAACTTTGTCAGCAAAAAGAAAATGACAGCACAGATTGTACAAGTTACCACTTGCAAAATTGCAGGCATTGACTTCACTACAATTTCGAAATGTGCTTTAATAAACTATTGTGAGGAGAAAACTTTCAAAAGGAAGGCTTAATCTTTTCATTTTAAAGAAAAAGTACGCATGAAATGAACGCGGTGTTGTATTTATATAGTTTGCCAGAAAGAGGAACAGACCAGAGCAGGACAGGGCAGACAGAAAGGCTATTGAAGTTTTGATAACATTGGAAATAAAACAGTCTGGTCAACTGTACCTAACTGCACTGTGAATGCCAGTTACATCACCTGGCCCTCCCACAAGGACTGTATCTGAAGAGGTTCCATCTCAAGTCAAGTGAAACCACTGAGATGAGTGATCTAATTCCTTGCTGTTGCTCGATTAATGTCCTGGATTTAATGTTATCATGGAAGCACTGGTTCAAAGGGAAATCACACTGCCTTCTCAGTGGAATTCAAAGTGGATAATTCAACACCAGCAGCCCCTGTCTGCTTAAATCCACCTGAGTTTCCAGTTTCCCAGTATGCATCATGCTTTTCTGAAGCAGTCAACAAGCCCCCAACCTTATATCCGAATCAGGGTCCTGCAAAGATTCCAGAAACTCTTTTCCACTTCTCAAGCACAAAATTGTAGAGTGTGCATTCTTTATTTGTATGTGCAAGGTCTTGAACTTAACAAGCATTAATCCCCATCAATTAAGTGTAAAAGGTGGTGCAAGATTATTTGATGCTGAGTTAGCCTTGCTTTATCCTGCATTCAATTCTGCCACATATTATCATAGCCCACATTGTTCCAACCCTAAGCAGAATTCTGTCCAGTATTCTGAGGAGTTTCTATATTAGCAGGCTCCTGGTAGTCAGTAATTAGCCTCCAATTTGTTTTGTGCCAAGCAGAACTTCAGCCATCAAGTCACAGTCAGACTTCATAGATTCAGGATCAACTTTGAGGATTCTCTGGACCACATTTTCCTGACTGTATTTCTCCATGCCACCATCTCTGGTGGAGTAGGGGACAGGAATAAAGCATTCTAAGACATTGGCTGAAAGGTAAGTGTTTGACAGGTACGACTATAGCAGATTTTTGGATAGCTCTCTCAATTTTGCCATAAATTCCTGGATATGAGTTTTTTCAGAATGGGTGTGCCTTTGGCAGTCCACTGAACAGTTTTATTTTAGTACAGTTTTACACAGGAGCTTGCAGAGAATCATTGCTAGTCATGTTGCTGTCGGTCTGGAATCACACTTAGAGCAGTTTGGTTAAGGGTGACAAATAACCTTCACCAAAGGACAGTCTTGAGCCAGATGGGTTTTTATGACAATCCAGAAATACATGGTCACTGTGACCGATAATTATTTCAATCTAGATTTTGCTTGTTAAAAAGTAAGCAAATTGTAATTTCCCAGCCTTAGTCAGGGATTTGAACTCATGGTTCAGGTCTATGTATAAAATGATGTTGACATCTCTGTAATGTTCTTCTACACCTGGTGCACTCTTTTGTTGATTATGCAGTCTTCTTCCATCGAAGCTAATTTGCTTCTCCTTCACTCTAGCAATAAGAGTCTGCAGAACATCATCACTTAATCTTGCTTTCTCTTGAATGCTATCTGTTTCCAATTCAAAACAGTTTCTTTAGTCACAGCTGGATTCAAGGAAATGTAAGTTTTAAATAGCTGAGAGGCTTGTAGTGGCTCATTAACAACTGACTCAGCAGACATATTGCAGGTGCATTCCGATTGTCTCATCTGCTGAATCACATCCCATCTCCCTGAAAGCTCTCTGCTGAAAATTGCATGCTTCTCATTGTAAAGTTAAGATGCACTGCAAGAAAAGATCATCAAATCTATTTGAAGGCTGAATTTCAAATAGAGTCATAGAGTCATAGAGCTGTACAGCACGGAAACAGATCCTTTGGTGCAACCCGTCCATGCCGACCAGATATCCCAACCCAATCTAGTCCCATTTGCTAGCACTTGGTCCATATCCGTCTTAGCCCTTCTTATTCATATACTCATCCAAATGCCTTTTAAATGTTGCAATTGTACCAGCTTCCACCACTTACTCTAGCTGCTCATTCCATACATGTGAAAAGATTGCCCCCTAGGTCCCTTTTATATCTTTCCCCTGTTACCCTAAACCTATGCCCTCTAGTTCTGGACTCCCCCACTCCATTGTCTATTTATCCTATCCATGCCCGTCATGATTTTATAAACCTCTTTAAGGTCACCCCTCAGCCTTCGACGCTCCAGAGAAAACAGCCCCAACCTATTCAGCCTCTTCGTGTAGCTCAAATCCTCCAACTGTGGCAACGTCCTTGTAAATGTTTTTCTGAAGTCTTTCAAGTTTCACAACATCCTTCTGACAGGAAGGAGATCAGAATTGCACGCAGTATTCCAAAAGTGGTCTAAACAACATCCTGTACAGCCACAACACGACTCCTGTACTCAATAGTCTGACTGATAAAGGAAAGCATACCAAATGCCTTCTTCACCATCCTATCTACCTACTACTCTACTTTCACCTGTTTGAGGTAGCTTGGTCTTCACCCAATCTTTTTCTTATTGCTATATTGTTAACTCCACTGTATTCACTGCAACTATTTGATAGAATCTTATTACCTTGGTTTTTAAGTGATCTTTTCTGGGTCCTGAACCTCAAGATTTGTGAGATCCCCTTGGTAGCACTCAAGCGCATCTAGCCTTTGAAACAACCCTCCAATTAAAGAGAGCAGGTGAATACTGCTGCAGAGTACAAGTCAAGAATTTGACAAGAATTTGGCCTCATGTTTAAATTCGAATAGTACTCTCAAAAATTTAAACTACCATTGCCTTTAGCTTCCTTTCTATTTAGGCTCATGTGCCCACTTTCCTTTTTAGCTCTTTACTCCTGTTTAATGTAATGTTTTTGTGATTTTGGGGGGGTAAGTAGGTAAGAAAATTCATCTTTCATTCATACAAGAATACATTGTCATTTAACTCCTTTAGTTTTGATCTAGTTAATTGCATTTTAATTGAAGTATGACAGGGAAAAAGATCGAAGAATAATAGTTGCATCCAACCAGTAGGCTTTGGGCTACAGTAGGGTTAGGTCTAACCATCTTGAGTTACTTCATAAATGACCTTAACTCCAGCATAAGATCTGAAATATGAATGTTCAGATGATTACATATCTTTGAGCACCATTCACAACTTCTCGGATGTTGAAGCTCTCTGTAACTCATATCCAAAGTTTAAAGCACCATTCTATACTCCGAAAGGTAGGTTTAATTTCCTCATGCCTACACAGATATCTGTAAAAATTTTGAAGTCTTTGAAAGGCAGTTAACTTCTGAATGGCTCCTTCTATCATGGTTGAATGCAGTGCATATCTCCATTTCGATAAGGCATGAAGAAAATTGTGTAATGAGTTTACAATGATTTATTTTCTCTGACATGCTTTCATACTTACTTTAGTCCTATCCCAATGAAATAGAATTAAAGATGGTGTAAAGGAGATTCACCAATATGTTGTCATGGCTGGACTGAATCAGCTATGAAGGAGACTACACAGTCTGGGGTGCCTTCCCTGAAGCAGAAAAGGCTGAAGGGTAACCCGACTGAGATACACCAAGATAATGAGGGACATAAACAGGGTAGGTAGGGAGAAACTTTTCCCATTGGTAGTGGGGTCAATGATCAGGGGCAGAGTTTTAAGGAAATCTGCAAGAGGTAGAGGGGGGATTTGAGGAAGATCACTGCCTAAAAGAGGAGTAGGGATGAGAAATCTCAAGGCATTTAAAAACAATTTAGATGAGCACTTGAAAAGCTATAGCAAGGCAGGTCAAGTGCTGGAAAATGAGGTCAGACTTGATAGATGTTGAATGATGGGTGCGGTCAAAGGACCTCTTCCCGTGCTATAAACAATCTATCACTCTAATGGAGTGTGATGACATAGTAATGCAAATATTAGTAATTTTTTAATAGTTTCATTCAACACCCTTATTTTGTTAAAAACTATCTTTTGAATAAGTCTGAGGTCTGAAACCTATCATTTCAATTATAAATTAATATTCAAGATAAGTGCATCTGTATGACACCGATTTTCTTTTCCTCAGTGGAAGGCCTATTTCTTGATGGTGCCACTAATATGCTTCAAAGTGGGCACTTATTTGTTACAATCAGCTATCCACTCTTGGATTCTTTTTCAAACATTTTCACAGGTTTAAAGAGATGATTGGACTGAAGGGTCTGTTTCCATGCTGTACATCTCTATGACTCTATGACTCTATGTCAGATACTCAAACTGTTGCAGATTCCTTCAGAGTTAAATGCTCAATCAGCTGTGAAGTTAAGATCTTGTGGTTTCCCTGTCAGGTCAAATTTAGTTACAGATGGTCTTGGAATCAGACAGGGATGATTTTACAGACTTTAGAGTCTCCTCGTTCTTTCATAACAAGGATGGAATATTATTTTCTGTAATTGCTTTCTTTTTGGTGTTTTCTGCAGACTGCATGTTTAACGGAGAAATACAACCCAAAACTATGGCTAACTCACCCTTTTCCTTGCACTAGCCACAGTATTGTTTCTATCATCCCTTTGGGCTTGACACCATGACTGGTTTTGTTTGTGAAAGAACCTATGCACACCAAGAATGTGGTTCTAGATGTTTTGAATTCTTAGTCTGAAGCATGCCCCACTGTCTTTCTGTAATTTCCACAAGTATGTACTGTCTGGGCATATCCAGTAGGAAAAGAGTCTTCAACTATAATTTTTCAAGGTGGTTTGAGACTGAAACTGTGAAAATCATCTGGATTTGAAGACTATCTGAAACAATCTGATCGGTGCCCATGTGAAAAAAAATGGTTGTTTAGACGCTTCCACAGGAACACAATCCATATTTAAATTATGAGTAGGACGTGCCGTCATTGTGCATAACAGTATCTTCAAGAGGGACTCCATTATTTTCAATGGGACTTAGTGCTCCAGACCAGTCTGGTTGCCAATTTGAACTAGGTAAAAACAATGACTGCAGATGTTGGAAACCAGATTCTGGATTAGTGGTGCTGGAAAAGCACAGCAGTTCAGGCAGCATCTGAGGAGCAGTCCGAAACGTCAATTTTACTGCTGCTCGGATGCTGCCTGAACTGCTGTGCTTTTCCAGCACCACTAATCCAGAATGCCAATGTGAACTGTCAAACTCCGTGAAGCTATTAACAACAAGCAAGCAGAAGCATCTGCCTAAAGTCAAAGACTTTGCCAGTCTCTTAGAAAACCAAATGTGCAGGAAGTTCCAGCAACTGCAGAAAGTTGAACTCCACTTGAAAGTGCTTGAATGGAGGCCAGACTTTCTGTGCATATTTCTGAGGCCCAGAGTTATGTATTTAGGGTGTAGGTTTAATATCCAGCTGTTTCATTACTTGGATAGGTAACATCATAACCCTCATAGCCCTACACACGGATGAAAAAAACCCACCATTTCGACTGGGACAACACATCTATCCTGGACAGGCTAAGCAAAGACATGCCAGAGAATTCCTAGAGGCCTAGCACTCCAACCACAACGCCATAAACAAACACATAGATCTAAATGCCATCTATCAACCCCTCAGAAAACGAACAGGAAATGACATCACCACAACCCCAGGAACCCCATCCAGAAGAAAGATATAAATAGAAAGCAGGAGACAACAGCTTCACTTCACTTGGAGGTCGCCACTGATGATGTTACCTAGCCAGGTAATGAAACGTCTGGATATCAAACCTACAGCTCAGCGAGCAAACCTACACCCTAAACCTCAACCTGAGCTACAAACCTTCACAAACCTTGCGAAGTTATGTATTTAGCATGTTCAAAGTGGTGGTTACGCCACAATGTAAGGGAATGAATGATCTCAGAGCAATTCAAGAAAAAGAGGCAGGCAGTGCAGGAGTCTCCTGGGGTTTCACTCACATTTAGTTTCTTATGTTTTGGAAGCTAGTGAGGGTGTTAGTTCCCCAGTCAGAGCTTAGATGGAACCATGATCAGCTCAGAAAGGAGAGGTAAAAGCTGAAAAGGGAACAATAATAACAATGGATTTATTATTTAGGGGAATAAGTGTGAATTTCTGAGGCTATAAGATGTGACTTCAGAAATGTCCCCTTGAAGTTACAAGGGCCAAGAATGTAAAAGAGTGGTTGCAGGACATTGTTCTAAACAGCCAGATGTCATGTTCCACATTGGTATCATTTTCTTAGGTAGGAAGGGAGATGTGGTCCTGCATTCAGATTTTAAGGACCTCGTAGAAAATTAGCAAGTAGGATCTCAAATGTTGTAATTTCCAGACCATGCCACATTCAAATGGAAAGTTGATGCAAGAGAGAGGGCTTTAGTTTCCTGGGATACTGAGACTAGTTCTAGAAAAATGACATCGATACAAGCATGGATTTCTAAAAAAGAAGTCATGGTAAACTAACTTGCTGGAGTGTTTTGAAGAGCAGACAGAAAGGGTCAATTGGGATAATGCTGTTGGAGTGGTGTACATTGATTTTCAAAAGACATTCAATACAGTGCCATACAACAGTCTTGTGAGAAAAGTTAAAGTTCCAGGAATTAAAAAAACACAAGCAATGCAGATACAAAATTGGCTAAGTAATAAGATAGTGAGAGTAATGCTCAATGGATATTTTTCTGGGTGGAGGGAGGTTTGTAGTGGAGTTCCCCAAGGATCAGTATTGCAGTGGTATTGCTTTGCCTAACAGAGTCATAATCTAGAAATTCAAAATAAAGGATACAATAATTAAAAGAGTACAGGAGGATGGGAACCTTGTTCACTGAAATTATCAAGACACATGAATAGAGCATGATTTTGTTTGTTTCATTAATAGAGACATAGACTGGCTTTCATTGGGGTATTGTGTGCAGTTTCAGGTGCTATCTATAGAAAGGATGATAATGCCTTGGAGAGTGTGTTCTTCAGAACACTTCTGAAGAAGAGTCATGAGACACAAACATTATTTTTGCTTTCTCTCTGCAGATGTTGCCAGACCTGCTGAGTTTTTGTTTCTGATTTCCAGCATCGGCAGTGCCTTGGTTTTTATTTCATTAAACTGATGGGCCTATGTTCCTTCATTCTCCTTCTTCTTCCTCCTTTCTTAAATGCTTTCCTCCTATTTTTGTCCCATCTTAAAGGAAAGTTAATGTGTGGAGGGAAGTGTAGAATAGGCAAGCAGCGAATGGCTTTTGTTTGCAAGGAGGAATTATCTACTTCTTCCTGTTCCACGAATGTTAAAAGTGTGACAGACTTTTTCAGAACTGTCTGTAAGGTTGCTTAAGACTTGTAAGTTATAGTCATCATAACATTCAACTTGATCAAATAAATTTAAAAATATAGATCTGAACTAAACAATTTTCATTTTAATTTAGTGTAAAAATCATACACATCAATAAGGCCTCAAAATGGTTCTGTTTTTCTGACACAGATTTCTGTAACACAAGATTTGTTATCCTGTACATAATTTAAGGATGTAGAATGTGAAAATTCAGTCCTAAACTGCCTGACAGACTATTCTGCACGAGCATCTATTAAGCTCAAATTTAAGCAAAATTCTAGTTTATTTATCCATCCTCACCCACTGCTGGGCTTGCTATCTTCCACACAGTATTCTTTACTCCTAAAGCACAGGAAGCAAGACAACCTTTGGTGTATTAGTTGCTTCAGTGTATTCATATCCCTATAGTATCTCATCTTATTCCTCAGCAGGAACTTAGTCAACTCTATTCCTGAAGGAGTTAATGACTCAGCCTCAACAACTTTTGCTGCTTCTGACATTCAACAACATAAGGGGCAAATTGTTTCTTGTAATCTGGGTGTCACTTCAGGATTTGTTATTTTAAACCTGTGCCTTTTAAATCTTTGCAGGCTTCCTATTCAAGAAGCCTATTTACATTCACATCATCCACACCCATTGGCAATTTAAAGACTGGGTTCATAACTCCTTTCAATTTTCATTTTTCCATTAAAATATCTTTAGCTTGGAGACTGTCTCCTCATTACTTGTAGCCCTAAGTCCTAGGATCATCAGTGGTGAAGGTCTAAAGAAGTGTGGCAATATATTAATGTCCACTTGCAAATATGTTGTTTAATATTGCACAGAATTGTCCAGATGTGACATCACAAGTAATTAAATGCACATGAATATAATAATCATTAATACATTCAAATGAATATGTAAGCTGCACACTCCTTATTTGAGCGTTATCATTTTGTCATGCCTTCAGGTAGTATCTCAAAAGGATTTTTCAGTATAAGGCTACCTGTCACATAACCAAGCCTGCAGCTGCACAATTCTTCGACTAAATGAAGCTTCATAAGCTCCAAAATAACATACTGAGGAAAATTTGTTTTGTCCTGACTTTCCATAGGCAATGTCACATACAATGAAGTCATTCTTAAAAAGAAGTAAGATTTAGATTTTAATTCGGTAAAGGAGGTCTTTCGGCACTATCATTGTACAGAAGTTGAACACATCTTTTAACACCTCTATTTTGAGTGAGATTTTCATAAAATCAGTTGAGCCTTTTCCCAAACTAGGCAAAAAGGAACAAACTTATAAGGCACCTACAGTTATATTGTTAGAAGCATAGTCTACCTTTAAATGATGTTTTATTTGATTGCCTACTTTTCTATATTCCATTGATGAATCAAGTAACCAACTTATCATCTCACAAAGTGTCCATTTGACCATCCATCAATTCCAACTGAATTTTGATTTCAGCACATTTAAAATTCTGGTACACCAGGAAAATGCAGCAGAGGTTGGAAATCTGAAATAAAAATGGGAAATGCTGAACATATACTGCAATTCTGGTCTCCCTGCTACAGAAAGGATGTTGTGAAACTTGAAAGGATTCAGAAAAGATTTACAAGAATGTTGCCAGGGTTGGAGAGTTTGAGCTATAGGGAGAGGCTGAATAAACTGAGCCTGTTTTCCCTGGAGCATCAGAGGCTGAGGGGTGACCTTACAGAGGCTTATAAAATCATGAGGGGCATGGATAGGATGAATAAATAAGATCTTTTCCCTAGGGTGGGGGAGTCCAGAACTAGAGGGCATAGGTTTAAGGTTAGAGGGATAGATTTAAAAAGGATCTAAGGGGCAACTTTTGCAGAGGGTGTTGCATGTATGGAATGAGCTGCCAGAGGATGTGGTGAAGGCTAGTACAATTAAAACATTTAAAAGGCATGCGAATAGGAAGGGTTTACAGAGATATGGGGTGAAGTGTTGGCAAATGGGACTAGATTTATTTAGGGTATTTGATTAACATTGGTTGTTGGACCGAAGGATCTGTTTCTGTGCTGAACATTTCTATGACTCTCCATTCAATAGGTCAGGCAGCATCCGCAGAGAGAGAGAAAAAGAAAACAAAAGAGTTAATGCTTTATATTGGTGACTGTTTCAATGCTGAAACGTTAACTCTGTTCTTTTCCAGAGATGATTTCTGCCCTGATAACTATTTTCTGCAATTCCTTGTTTTTATTTAAAACTCACATGTCCAGTCTTCTTCATTTCTCCTTTCTTATTTTCGTGTGCTGTCTACCTGCAAAATGCCAAGGGATGTTTTTCTTTTCACTTTAGTTAGATTACTTACCGAGATTCTATATTTCCAGGAGACCTGCAGCAGACATGGACTCTGCAGTCATAACAGTTTCTGTCTCACCTCCACCCACATGAGGCTGCTCTGACTTCTGAGTCATTCCCCTGAGCAGCCAAAGTGCACATCAAAAACCCACATTCTGAGTCCCACCACACAGTCAAACATCAATCAAACAATACGTGAAAGAACTTCTATTTATGTAACACTTTCAGCAGGAAAATGAGCACATCATTTATATTTAAACTGATGGTGGTTGAGGGACAAATACCAACCAGAACACCAGCGAAAATGTACCTTCCCTTTTCTGAATAGTACAATAGTACATAACCTTTTATGTCTCACCTGAGGGGGACTTCAGTTATCTTTGCATCAAAAACATCTGATAATGGTAACACTCTTTTAGCATTACACTGAAGTGACATTCCAGATCATGTAATCAACAAAAGAAAAGGATATACTGAAATAAACCATGCCTGGTTGGAGCTAACACAAATCTTTTGGTATAGTTAGAGATATTGCATGTTTTAAAGAGGTTTCTTATACCGACTATGTGAGATGAGGGCATGGTTTTGATCTTTGTTTTAAACCCCTCTCAGATGCATAAAAATATATATTGTTTTCTTCTTAGCATATAGCTGTCACATCTTTCAATTAAATTTGGTTAACCAGATCAGAGATGAAGGAGACCTGGTTCTAAGGTTTTTTTGAAAGAAAGAAAACATAGGTTCAGTATCCCCACAAAAAAGTGACAACAAATGTACACAGAAATCATAAGTCATAGTTCTAAAAAATAAGATTGACATTGAGGGGAAGGGAATATCTAGTACAAGCAGGTAGAGAAGGACAGTTGTAGGTTACAAGTTCTTTAAAATCATTGAGTTGCGAGAGTGAAACCTGAGCTCCAATCATTGCATTACTCAGTTGATGTTGTTTCCTCAGAAGTGGCAAAGATTGTAGGTAGTATTGATTTTCCTTTGTACAATGGTTTGTCCTCAGGTTATTTCTTCACTGGTGCAGTTTTGTTGAAATTGAGATCAACAGAAAGAGAGGGAGAGAGAAGCTTTCGGTAACCTTGCTGAATCAGTCCATGTTCCTTTATCTCTCATCGTTCTTGAAAGAAAGGCACTGAAATATGGTTTGTTCGTATATTTTTAATCGAGCTCAATTGTCTTTCCCAAACTGAAAATTCCAACAGTATACTTTCACCTTTAATATGTGACACGATCACCGAGTGTGATTAAAATAAGAGATGCACAATTCTTAAAAACTTGCTGAGTTTCAGTGCTTGATTAAAATAATAATCCTGAGACAGCTGTTATGTCTATGGCTGGCATGATAGCCTGGACTTGTACAGTGACCACAGCAACAATTTAATGTCTCCAATGCCCTTCTAAAAAAAAGTGGTCATGAAAGTTTTAGATTGATGTGGGTCTTTCCTCCAGCAATGCATTTACCTGCTGTGGCAATGCTTTTGTTATTTCTTGCAATGTAAGACGCTAGGAGTGGATATTGTGGTATTGAAGGATCTAACAGATGTTGAATACAGCTAACTATTATATACAAACACATCTAAATAGGCTAAGATTAAGTTATTAGTTACAACAGAACAGCATTGAGAAAAATGTTTCCCACAGCATGCCATATTTCAAGTGATCTAAATTAAAATGGAGTATGAAATCTGTATACTTTATGTTATGATACAGTAATGATGTCATAAGCATGTCTCAAAGGTATACTGGTTACTGAACATAAGACAAAACCCAGAACTTCTCCCTTTCTTTCTAAATATATTTTAAAAATCCCATACAGAAATGCAGGATTATCCATGGGAATGTGTTGTCAATTCATCAAGTATACAAACCAGTAAAACCCAGTTTACAAGATGGAACCTAATGGCCAGTACATTTATTGTGTTGGTGACAGTTGAACTCATGTTGTTAAGTCTTTGAGCAATGATTATTTTCAGACATAATCACTGCAGTGCTATCACCTCCCCATGCACTGCAAATAGGTCCATTGATTTGTTTTGTCAAGGAGTGGGTTAAACATCACATGGATACAGTGTCTCAGAATTAGCTTTGGGCAACAAAAAAACTAAAAAACATAAAAATATAAGAAATAGGATCAGGAGTAAGCCAAGTGGCCCATCGATCCTTCTCCACCATTCAATAAGATCATGGCTGATCATTTTGTGGACTCAGCTCCAGTTACCTGCCTGCTCACCACAACCCTGAATCCTTTTACTGTTCAAAAATGTATCTATCTTTGCCTTAACATTCAACAAGGTAACCTCAACTATTTCACTGGGCAGGGAATTCCACAGATTCACTTTGGGTGAAGAAGTTCTTCCTCAACTCAGTCCTCAATCTGCTCTCCCTAATTTTGAGGCAATGCCCTCTAGCTCTAGTTTCACCCGCCAGTGGAAACAACCTCCCTGCTTCTACTTTACCTATTCCCTTCACAATTTCATATGTTTCTTCAAGATCCCCACTCACTCTTCTAAACTCCAATGACTACAGTCCCTGTCTATTCAATCTCTTCTCATAAGCCAACATTCTCAACTCTGGAATCAACCCAGTGAACCACCTTTTGCTCACCCTCTCCAGTGTTAGTACATCCTTTTTCCAGTAAGGAGACCAAAATTGTATACAGTATTCCAGAGTTTGTTCTCAACAGTAGCTGATACAGCTGCAGCATAGCCTCTCTGTTTTTAAACACCATCCCTCAATCAATGATGACAATATTCCATTTTTTTCTTAATTATCTGTTGCACCTGCACATCAACTTTTGGTGATCCATACACAAGGATATTTGGGTTCCTCTGCACAGCAACATGCTGCAATTTTTCAATAAGACTTGTTTGATCTTGGAAATTACTGTCATGATAGACCAAGTTTGTCTCTATATGGCCAAAATGTACAAACCTTCTCCAGGGCATCCTGGTCATGATTTTTGCAACCCTTGTAGTTACTCAAATCTAGCAGTTACCATTTGCAACAGTTTATACTGGTTCTGGTCAAAGTGTAACAGATCAATTTTGAGAATGTATTCCCCCCCAACTGCCTCAAAGCTGATAGCCTCCCCAACCCTGTACAGCTCACTTCTAACTTCTTCCCAAAATTCACAAACAGGACTGCCTGGGCAGACCCATTGTTTCTGCCTGCTCCTGCCCCACAGAACTCATCTCTTACTACCTTGACTCGGTCTTTGCTCCCTGGGTCCAGTCCCTCCCTACTTATATCCACAATTCATCTCACGCTTTACACCAGTTTCAGAATTTCCAGCTTGCAGGCTCTAGCTGCCTCCTCATTACCACAGATGTGCAATCCCTTTATGCATCCATCCTCAACAAGGCTCCTCAGGGCTCTCTGCTTTTTCCTGGAACAAAGGCCTGACCTTTCCCCATCCTCCACTAACTTTCCCCAAATGGGCAACCTCATCCTTATGATGAACAACTTCTCTTTTAACTCCTCTCATTTTCTTCAGGTCAGATGGGTGGCCATGGATATCCACATGGACCCAATTATGCCTGTCTCTCTATGGGGTACATGGAACAACACCCAGAACGTATCAGTGCTGCTTCTCTCTCTTATTTGGAATTGGAAAACTTCATCAACTTCACTTCCAATTTCCACTCCAGCCTTATTTTCACCTGGTCCATTTCTGACTCATTCCTTCTCTTCCTCGACATCTCTATTTCTATTTCGGGGGATAGACTGGCCCATAAAATCCATTAAAACTTACCAAGTCCCACAGTTACCTTGACTATACATCCTCTCACCCTGCTTCCTGTAAAGAATCTATCTCATTCTCCCAGTTCCTTTGTCTCCATCACATCTGTTTTGATAATGCCAACTTCAACAAGGGAGCATCCAAAATGTCCACCTTCATCCTCAACCAAGGATTCTCCAGCACCGTTGTTGACAGGGCCCTCCACCGGGTCCGACCCATCTCCTGCACTTCCGCCATCACTCCCTCTCTTCCTCCTCGCAAAGCAACAGGGTCTCCCTTGTCTTTACCCATCATCCTACCAACATACACATTCAGAGGATCATGAGCCATAATTTCTTCCATTTCCTGCAGGATGTCACCACCAGACACATATTCCCCTTTCCTCCCTTGTCCAACTTCCGCAAGGAGTGTTCCTTCTGAGACACCCTGGTCTACTCCTCCTTCAGTCCCAACATTCCCCACAGCCCCATGGCACTTTCTGCAACAACTGCAGAAAGTATAATACCTGCCCATTTATTTCTTCCTTCCACAGCATCCAAGGACCCAAGCACACCTGCCAAATGAAGCAGCATTTCATCTGCACTTCACATAATTCAGTCTATTGCATTCGCTGCTCACAATGTGATCTCCTCCACATTGAGGAAACAAAGTGTAGATTGGGTGATCACTTTGCAGAAATGAAGCGGAGATTGGGTGACCACTTTGCAAAACATCTACATCTGTCCACAAGAAAGACCATGAGTTTCCAGTTGCCTACCACGTCAACAAATCTCCCTTTTCCCTTGCCAACAATTCTGTGCCAGGCTTGCTACAGTGCTCTAGCAAAGCTCAATGCAAGCTGGAAGAACCGCAACTTATTTTCCATTAGGGGAGCCTGCAGCCTTCCGGACTTAATATCGACTTCAATAATTTCAGGCTTGAGCTCCATACACCAGGGCTTGTTATCACTTGGTCTGCTGTTAAATGCAACCCATTGTTAGCCACTAACAGTCCCCATTAACAGCTAGTCACCCTCCCAGTCAGATTGTTATTGACTCCTTTATCTATCCAACTGTCCTTTTCTCTCTTTGGGCTCTGTCCCCACCTATCATTTACTCCTACCCCCATTCCCCACTCTATCTTCTGCAGTTAAACTGACATTTTCCGAGCTACCATGAGGAAGTGTCACACGATCTGAAATGCTAGCTCTAATTTCTCTCCACAGGTACTGCTAGACCTACTGAACTTTTCTAGCAATCTCTATTATTGTTTAAGATTTACAGCAAATGCAGTTCTTTTGTTTTTCCTTGAGAATGTCCTCAGCTTATTTGTATATTTCTTAAAGGCACACACGTATATTCAATAAGAGGATTGATGAGGGCAGAGCAGTAGATGTGATCTATATTGACTTCAGAAAGGCGTTCAACAAGGTTCCCCATGGGAGTCTGGTTAGCAAGGTTAGGTCTCACGGAATACAGGGAGAACTAACCATTTGGATACAGAACTGGCACAAAGATAGAAGACATAGAGTGGTCATGGAAGTTTGTTTTTCAGACTGGAGGCCTGTGCCTAGTGGAGTGCCACAAGGATCGGTACTGGGTCCTCTACTTTTTGTCATTTACATAAATTATTTGGATGCGAGCATAAGAGGTACAGTTAGTAAGTTTGCAGATGACACCAAAATTGGAGGTGTAGTGGACAGCGAAAAAAGTTACCTCAGATTACAACAGGATCTTGATCAGATGGGCCAATGGGCTGAGAAATGGCAGATGGAGTTTAACTCAGATAAATGCAAGGTGCTGCATTTTGGGAAAGCAAATCTTAGCAAGACTTATAAACTTAATGGTAAGGTCCTCAGGAGGGTTGCTGAACAAAGAGACCTTGGAGGGAAAGTTCACAGTTCCTTGAAAGTAGAGTTGCAGGTAGATAGGATAGTGAAGAAGGTGTTTGGTATGCTTTCTTTTATTGATCAGAGTACTGAGTACAGGTGTTGGGAGGTCATGTTGCAGCTGTACAGGACATTGGTTAGGCCACTGTTGGAATATTGCATGCAATTCTGGTCTCCTTCCTATCAGAAGGATGTTGTGAAACTTGAAAGCGTTCAGAAAAGATTTACAAGCATGTTGCCAGGGTTGGAGGATTTGAGCTATAGGGAGAGGTTGAACAGGCTGGAGCTGTTTTCCCTGCAGCATCGGAGGCTGAGGGGTGACCTTATAGAGGTTTACAAAATTAAGAGGGGCACGGATAGGATAAATAGAGAAAGTCTTTTCCCTGGGGTTGGGGAGTCAAGAACTAGAGGGCATAGTTTTAGGGTGAGGGGAAAGATATAAAAGAGACCTAAGGGGCAACTTTTTCACACAGATGGTGGTATGTGTATGGGATGAGCTGCCAGAGGATGTGGTGGAGGCTGGTACAATTGCAATATTTAAAAGATATTTGAATGGGTATATGAATAGGAAAGTTTTGGAGGGATATGGGCCTGGTGCTGGCAGGTGGGACTAGCTTTGGTTGGGATATCTGGTTGGCATGGACGGGTTGGACCGAAGGGTCTGTTTCCATGCTGTACATCTCTATGACTCTAAGAGACATGATACAAAGTCAAATAATGGAAGTTGAATATTGAGCATCCATTTTTATCATGATTTTAATACTAGTTCAAAGGGATTATTAGAATGAACTAGCTTTTCATCTTATTGTCTGATTTACATGTGATGTGCCCAACTACCAGGGGTAGGAAAAATAGCTCGCATTCAATACGTTTTCCCTGATATTGCTGACATATTTGAAAAACAAAGTACTATTTTGGTGGCATCAGTCATTTTGTTTTAACATACTGGATTAGTGGTGCTGGAAGAGCTGCTGCTCATTGGATGCTGCCTGAACTGCTGTGCTCTTCCAGCACCACTAATCCAGTATTTGATTTTCAGCATCTGCCGTCATTGTTTTTACCTTTATTTTGTTTTAACCCTTCAGTTGCACTGACTGTGAGTCAGAAAGCTTTGTTATAAGATATTTCTACTAAAAGATGCAGTTTTTGTGCCGTTGAATGGATAACCTGGCTCCTGCTTATTTCTGCTACAAGTTCAGAAACCTGAAAGTGTTGGGGATGGGGCACATGCATACTGTTATTCTGAGGCTGAACATCATTGTTCTTATGTCAGTAATACTGGCCCACTCTCTCAGGACAGCTATTGATCTTTAAAGAGGTAAACCTAATGGTGCCAATGGCGTCACTCTGGTCCTAAGACACTTTAGTTTGTCTTTATTCAATTGCTTGAAAGCTGGAGTTCCTGGCCTCTTCTTGGTAGAAGGCTGAGTTAGATAGCAGAAACTCTTCAAACCTATATCTGAGGGATCAATGCTACATTTTGACTTGGAGCTGCCAAATGCTTCAGTGTGAACTACAGTAGTACAAAGATATTCATCAGGGTCTCATGCAGGGTGCCACAGGGATGCTTCTAATTGAATTACCATCTGCTGCACATTGATGAAGACCACCTAAGTACTTCCACATACATTTTATGCTCTACAAAATTCTTACTGTTAAAAACAGGACCAGTGAAGACTGAGTCTGCAAGCTGTTCAACCAAGGAGGAACAGACCTTGACTCTGCAACCAGCAACAACTTTCTCATCATTTTCAACCTTTGGCTGCTCCCATCCACTTATGAAACTATATTTTGCTCAATTTGCTCTCATCTAGCTTAGTATTTTATTTAGGTCTAAGCTCATGCTTGCCATCAACAGTATATCAAAGCTTTATTCAAAGAAGAGAAATTCATTTCACCCTGTTCCACTGCAACCTTTGTTCAGATCAAATTATGTCCATTTATTCTTGCAATATTGAATCAAATTTATGGACTTAGCTGAATATAAACATGAAGGACTCATGATAAGGCTCTGTTCTCTATAGAGAAAATAAAGCATTTTGAATCTAATGGCTTCTCTTTTATGCATATTACTTGAACCATTAGCGGCATGTCAGTTATTTGTTAAGAAGGTTTAAACATTGCCCTGGAGTTAGAGTTGAAATAGACAGAACTTGCTACTCTGCAGTAGAAGATTTAATGATTGTTACCAACATTCAGTACTTCCAGCTATTGCGTTTAACTGATTTTTGCGATGGCTAGATTGCTCTTGTAAATAAGTCTTGTGACAACATTGAGGATGGGTACTTTACTAATAAGTATTATGGCTTGGTTTCTTCAGTCTGTTTCAACTTGTGTTCAAAACAAAAGGCAGGTTTGATGGAGAAATGCTGATTTTCAATGTTCACAGTCAACTGGAATACTGTGCCCTAAAAAAAGGAATAAACCCAGTCAGTGTCTCTGTATTACATATTAGTTTTTCACTACACATCCATGTCACTATAGAAAATGATTAATATTAGTCACACCAGACACTTCTGCAGCAGACTAATCTACTAAACAGGTTTATTCACAGTGAAGCAGTAACAACCAATTGTTGAAGTTGATTCAGATAACACAGCAGCTTTGAACCAATTCATGAAGGGATTAAACAGACAAGCTAGCTAGTTGATTACCTTTGAACAATTTTCTTTGTTGATCTTTAAAAACAAGCGATGGACAAATGGTTCTCAGAAAAGAATTACTTGCTTGATCTCTAGTGGTCAACCTTTCATTTAATCACCTATGTATCTTAACCATAGAGCTGCATCTTAACTCCAAGTCTGAAGCTGCTAGGCCATAATAGTAATTAACTGGTATATGGAAAGTGTCTAACCTTTATAAGCATGAAGTTCTTTAATAATCAGTCTTGCCTTCAAGAAGTAAAATAGATAGAGAAGCTCTTCATTCAAATGATGATCAACAAAATTCATAAAATAGACAGTATGGCTATCATTGGCTGTTATATTCCATTTATCGCACTGAAATGGACAATTTCCTTCTTAAATTCGTTCTTAAATTCCTCATCCCATTCACCTTCATTTCACCATATCAACATATGCTTTCATTCCATTGGTCAGTCCTGTTCTTTAGCTTAAGCTGTTCTAAGACATTTTCCCATAAATCCATCTATACTAGTCATCTCAAAGTTTATGGATGATAAATATTTTCACATTCTAATCATCCTCTGTATAAAATAGTTTAGAGTGAATTCATTAGTGACTGAATTGTAATTATAGCTCCTCATTCTGGTCTACATTGATCCTGTCAAACCTGTCCAAAATTTTAAAGATCTCCATTGCTCAATCATTTCCAGAATAAATATTCCAGAATCATTAAATCTTTCTTAATAGAAAAAGCTTCTCATTTCAGGTATCATTCTAGAAAACCAATTCTTTAATTCACCTTCCTATATATGTTCTTAATTATAGACAGGAAACGAATGACACTAACATCCCATTGTTATGTCTGACCCCCCCCCCCCCTCCCCCCCCCACCCCCAGTCAAATGTCATCAATTTGTCATGATCCCATCTGAGGACAGGGATGAACTGGCTTCCTTTATTTTAATCAATCCTTCCTTCAGTTGGTCACAGCAAGGTTACTTTGAAAAGGTTCTCTTCCCTCCAAGATACCTCTACCCCAGCACAATATATTTACGATTTGTAAGGAGCCAGACTAACCCAGTTTCTTGAGTTAAACAAAGAGTTAATAAAATATGAAATAATAGAATAAAACAATGCACATATATGCAGATTAGAAATGAGGGCTGGGTCTGAAAAAAGAAAACAAATCAAGAAATGGATTATATTGGTGATGGGTGTTAATTTGAAAGTCTTGACCAGAAGTCTGGATAAAAGCTTGAAGATGGTATGTGAAGCCGAGAAACTTTAAGTTCAGTTCTATGATCAATCAGTGAAGATACTATCAGATCTTTAAGACTGGGAGCTAAAGGCACAGTAGGGATTGTATTTTACAGTGTTTCAAAATCTTTAAACTTGTGTTATATGAACATAGTTTTTTTTCTATTGCTTCTGTAAAGTAAACTTTTATTTTAATTGGAAGATGACCTAGTTAAGGCCCAAAACAAAGTCAAAATATTATCTATCAAGCTGATTTCAGTGTAGTTCTGACTTTTCCAGGAATAATATCAGCTGGGATCATAACATTACTCTGCACCAAACATCTATTCTCTTCCATCAGTCGAATTGAACTGTTCTCTCCCTTTTCCACTTTGGTGATTGAATCCCACTCTTCTTCCAAGATTGACTCCCTTACTCACTCTGCAACTAACTCTCCCTTCCTGCTGATCAACTTATTTTTTCTATCTGGAAGGTCCAATTAATGCCTCCAACAGAACCCCTACCAATCCTTATTTTGCCAAAGTTATGAGCCTATCTTATGACTTTTGTCAAAATATACCATCTTACACCTTCCTGTACAGATGTTTATTTCCTAATTAATACCCAAGTGTATTTTGTCATGGTGCTCCTTGTATTAACTAAGCACTAAGTATGGTCTTGTCCACAAAATTTGCTAAATCCTGTTTGTTCTTGCATTATCCTAATTAGTTATCATTGCTTCTTGCTCAATGATGCACATTAGTTCTAATACAATGCTTTTATCCAGACTTCTGGTCAGGACTTTCAAATTAACACCTGTCACCAATATAATCCATTTCTTGATTTGTTTTCTTTTTTCAGACCCAGCCCTCATTTCTAATCTGCATATATGTTGCATTGTTTTATTCTATTTTTTCATATTTTATTAACTCTTTGTTTAACTCAAGAAACTGAGTTAGACTGGCTCCTTACAAATCGTAAATATATTGTGCTGGGGTAGAGGTATCTTGGAGGGAAGAGAACCTTTTCAAATTAACCTTGTGGTCCAGTGGTAATGTCATTACCTATTACACAGAAGACCAGGATTCAAGTCCTACCTGTGTCAGAGGTGTGTAATAACATTGCTGAATAGGTCGATTAGAATGTGTCTGTAAGAACAAGAGGAGGCTTTTCTACCAGTTGAGCCTACTCAACCATTCAAGCTGAACACCACTTTTCCACATTATCTCCACACCCTGTAATGTCATTTGTCTCCAGTAATATTTTGATTTCTGACTTGAATATGGTTAATTGAATTTATACAGCCCTCTCAGGAAGGTAATTCCAGAGATTTACCATCGTCTGAGCAAAGAAATTCCTACTCATCTCAATCTTCAATCGACACTGTCCCCTCGTTCTGAATTTGCCAGCCAGGAGAAGCGTCCCATCTAGATTTACCTTTCCTACCCTGTAAGAATTTTGTAAGTTTCAGTGAGACCACCTCTCATCTGTGAAATTCTACAGAATACAAACTCAGTTTCCACAATCACTTACCATAAGACAGTTTTATCTCAGGAATTAACCTCATGAACCTCAATTTAACTTCCTCTATGGCAAGTATATTCTTCCTTAGATAAGAATAACCAAAACAGAATGCAGTACTCCAGGTGAGGCCCTCCAAAGATCTATACAACAGCAGCAAGATCTCTAACCTGCAATATTCCAATCAGCTTGTGATAAAGGCCAACATGCTTATTTATTGTCACATGTGCAAGATGGCTCTTAGTGACTCCTGATCAAGAAAATAGGATCCCTTTGGACATCAATACTTTGCAACTTTAAGAAATATTAGTCCAGATATTCCAATGGCCAAACAGTTGGTTCTATAATGAATACTAGAGTTATCATTCATGCTGGAGTCCATGCCACTCCCTCATAACAGCTAAATCCATTAAAGTTGTCTGGGAAATTCAATTTTCTGTTCAACAAATCCCCTGTGTCTGGAACTCTCTAAAAAAGGTCCGTTAGATTTGAAGCAATTGGAGGATGTCAACTTACGGAAGCTTAATAGTTATTTGGGATAATTCAGAGGATTAAAACATACCCTAACTATTAACATATACTATAGCTCCCAGACCACTGACAACCAGCCCCAGACCAGACAACAAACAACCTCCATCCCAACCTAACCTTGATTCCACCATTCTTCACACTTTGCCAGATCTGGCAACCACCTTTCACCCAACAACCCATCACTCTCCCCAGAACCAACAATCTCCCACTTCCCTGTCCACAGCCAATATCTTCACTCCAGACCTTCTCTGTCCTTCTTGTCAGATCCAAAGCCCCTCCACCCAAACTTGATCACAGACTGACATTTCTCCCCCAGTTATCCTGACAATTTCTGGATCCGAATGGATCCTCCACTTCATCGTTTTGACAGAGCCCCGATTTCATCTTCACATTTTTCACACTGCATTCCATCTGGCATGATTTTGTCCATTCACTTGAAGTCTCCTTGCAACTCCACCACAACTTGCATTCCCAGCTAATCTTGTGACATCAGCGGCCCTAGCACTGATCTTTGTGGAACCCAACTAGTAACAGCTTGCCATCTTGAGAGTGAACTGTTTATTCCTCTTCCCTACATTTTGTCTGTCAACCAAATCTTAATTCAAATTGGTATATTACACCAAACCCAAAGCACTCAAATTTTGTTTTCTTTCCTCCCGTGTAGAAACGTATTAATGATTTCTGAAAGTTGGAACACACCAAATCTACTGGCTCTCCATCTATGATTCCAGTAGCATGCTCAAAATTCAAACACACTTGTTGAACATCATTTTTCTTTCATAAATCCATGTTAACTCTGACCAATTATTATATCCATTATAATGGATACTAACATTTCTCCTACCGCTAATATCAAATTACAGGCATGTCATTTGCCATCTTCCCTTTTTCTCTTTCTTGTTAAATAATGGGGTTACATTCACAACTTTCCAGTGTTCAGTAATATTTCTAAAATCAGTGCGGTTTTGAAAAGTAATCACTAATATATCTATTATCTATCATTTCACTTTTTTCCATTATCCCTACAACCAAATTTGAACACTCTGGGGTCCTGTTCCTCCAGGTCAAGTTATTTATCAACCTTAAATCCATTTAACTTTAAGAACATCCTTTTCACAAATACAAATTTCTTTCAGTTAGCTCGTATTTCTGAGAGATTGTTAGTACCTTCCTCCATGAATACAGATGCCATTTCTCTGTTCTCCACAATAAATTATCTTGTCTCCACAGTAATGGTGCCATATTTATTGTACCTAAAAACATTTCCTTTTCAAGTACATAAAGCAGCTTTTATAGCCCGTCTTCATGTATCTCTCAGTTCACTTTTCATTTTATAGAATCATAGAGTCATACTGCATGGAACTAGACCCTTCGATCCAACTCATCCACACTGTCCAGACATTCCACTCTGACCTGTTCCCATTTGCAAGTATTTGACTCATTTCCCTCTAAAACCTTTCTATTCACATATCCATCCAGATGCCTTTTAAATGTTGTAATTGTACCCACGCCTATCACTTCATCTGGCAGCTAATTCCAAACACGCACCACCCTCTGTGCGCAAAAAGTTACTTCTCAGATCATTTTGAAATCTTTCCCCACTCATCTTAAGCTTCTAGTTTTGACCTTCCCTGCCCCCATGAAAAAGACCTTAACTATGCCATTCGTGATTTTATTAACCTCTATACGGTCACTCCTTAGCCTCTAATGCACCATAGAAAACAGCCTCAACCTATTCAGCCTTTCCCTCTAACTCAAACCCTCCACTCTTGATAACATCCTTGTAAATGTATTCTGAACCCTCTTAAGTTTAACAACATCCTTCCTGATCATCCTTTGTTGAGTTCTAAATTGTGACCCAGTCATTAGACTGACACTTTTTCTGGCATCCTTATAAGCCACTAACTTTGACTTAATGAAATGAATAAACTTATTTTGTTAGCTTTGGTTTATTTATTATTCCCTTTGGGTTTTTGTGCCTTAGGGAAATGCATATCTGTTGTGGACCTTGCAATAATAAATATGAACAATTATCTATCCACTGTCAAATCTTTTAGTATATGGTCCCAATTTACCATTGCAAACTCACACCTTCAAATTCCATTGTTCAGATTCCAAGTTTCAAAATGAACAATGTCACGTTTAAACTCTATCTATTATTCTGTCATTATGGTCACTATTTTCCAAAGGCTCCTTTACAGAAATTTTATCCCTTCCTCATTATATAGTATTAATCTAAAAAGGTCTAATATTTTGTTGGTTCTGCAATGCACTGCTCCAGAATCTCACCTCGTACTTAGCAGGAATTCATCCTCAAAAGCATTAGTACAGATTTGGTTTACATAGTCCATGTTGAATTGAAGTCAGTCATTTTTACAGTATTACCCACATTATAAGCACCTCTATTTTCCTAATTTGCATAATGCTTAACATTATCACATGGTTTAGTAATCTATAGATAACTCCAACCCCCACAATTTGCAATCCCTTGCTGTTGCTTAGCTAAACCTAAATGGATTCTGTATCTTGGATCTTTGATCAAAGATTGTTACTTATGAATGCACTGATCTTGTCTTTTATTAACAGCACTTTATATGTCACATCCTTTATCTTGGTGCCTATCGTTCCTAAATTATGAATGTAACCTCCTTGAAAATTCAGTCTGAAGTCTTGGTCACCTTGCAGCTACATTTCTTTTATGGCAATTAAATTGTACCCATTTACCTCAATTTGTGTCAGCAACTAGATTGCGAATGCATGATTTCAGATCGAGTGCTGTCAATTTGATGTTTTTAATGTTATTTTGCATTATGATCCTATTTGATAATTGCCTTTGATTTCTAATTTCACTTACTACTGCTTTATTTCCTTTCAGTTTCTCATTCCTCTGCTGATCTAGTTTAATCCCTCCCCAAAAGCAATAACAAGTTCCATGTGAGGATATTAGTCCTGATCCTTCTGAAATGCAATGTATTCATCTTATGGAGGCTCCCTAAATGGTCCAAATGCCATAAAAAATGTTTTGCATTCCTTCTATACCAGGCTCATTTAATTTTTCATTTCTCTTACTCTTAGGCTTACTAACATGCATGTTTGGGAAGAATCCTGAGATTACTCCTTTGAGGTCCTGCTTTTTAATTTTCTTGGCTTTCAGAGCATCATTTCCCTCACTACCTATGTAATTGGTACCAAGGTAGACAATGACTTCTGCTTGTTCATCGTTTCCTAGAAAAATGTTCTGTAGCTACTCTGATATCCTTGAACAAGGCATCGGGCATCATACAATCCTGTAGTCAGCTGCGGTAGTACCGGTCTGTTCCTTAAACTATTCCTTATCATAAGAGAAAATGCTGGAAAATCTCAGCAGGTCTGGTAGCATCTGTAAGGAGAAAAAAGAGCTAACTTTTCGAGTCTAACTGACCCTTTGTCAAAGCTGGAAGTGAGTTGTCTAACACTGAGAGAGAAAAGGAAAGCAGTGAAGGTGGACAAGGGGGAGAGAGAAAAATGAAAATCCTGTCGGAGAGAAGAGCAGTACTTCTTCAGGGTAGGCATTCCTGGAAGAGAGGTGGCAGAGGGTTAAACACCGGAGAAAAGCAAATTACTGCAGACGCTGGAATCTGAAACCAAAAGAGAAAATGCTGGAAAATCTCAGCAGGTCTGGCACATCGGTAAGGAGAGAAAAGAGCTGACGTTTCGAGTCTAACTGACCCTTTGTCAAAGCTTGAATTCCTTATCATGATTGCTCTTCCACTCTCCTTCCTCCCCTCTTGCACAATGAGCAACATATAGGGACACTGACTTGGGTCTGATTATACTCTTCAAGGAACCATCACCCTCACCAGTATCGAAATGAAAAATCAAGTCGCAAAGATCATTATCTGAGGAACTCCTACACTATTTGCATGCTTCTGTTGGACTGCCTGTAATTATCCATTCTCTATGATCTTGCAAGCTCCTAAGCTGTGCTGTGACCACCTCCCTAACAATGCTATCCCATACTCATGGATCCACCACCGTGAGCCCAGATACTGCTCAAGTGCTGACACTCCAGAGCTCAAGCATATGAAATTTCTTGTAGATGTATTTGTCTAGGTCATATGTTCTTGACTTCTAACATGACAGAGATTGTATGTTCCACATTACCAAGCTGTCCTGTCATACGTTAACTTTGCAGACTATTTATGAGAAGTGGAATAGTTTATCACTTACTCTCCAACTAGCTCATTCCACTTCACCAACATGAACCAAATTCTGAAGGAGAAAAGGTTTGTAATAAAAAGGAATTCCTCCTCACCCCTTCAGTAAATTCCAAAATCATATTTGCCCACTCTTCTCAAAACTTGCACTCCATTTGCAAGCTAAACTGAGACCTCTATATTTATACCCTTTGAAGCTGAACAGCAGCAACCAGCTTAGCCTGGTTACCTCATCAACTAATCACCTGCTCTCCAGTAGAGCTTGTTTATCCATGCAGAAGGCTGGAAGAAATCTAGTTTATTTTTCTAATTTGCTTTGTTTTCTTAGCACAGTAAATACAAGTTATATTAATATCTTCTCAACTATCTCCCACTGTGACCTCATTTCAAGGCTTGGAAGTTTTGATGACCACTTGGCAAGCAGTGTATGGGGCGATGTTTGGGGTTAAGGTGGAGAAGATTTAGAGCAGGGTGGAGGTGAAGTCAGCCATTGCTGCAGCAGAGCTCATGCCTACAAAATTTCAGACATCCTTACTTTTGGATTTGTTGAGTTAAATGTTCGCTGTGAACCAGATATTTAAAATGACTTTGATAGTTAAAAATCCACATTCACCAAACTTGTATCTTGTCACTCTGCAGAAATCTTCAAATTTGAATGCACACGATAATAGCTTTTTGAACATATATGTCAATTAATTAAAGTGTTGGTTTGACTACCTTCTTTATGATTGACATCATAAAAAATCAAAAGGATATAGGCTGGTCTACAAAATGGAGTTAAGCACATCATTTGAAGGGAGCTTTTCTTTAATCTACACATGAAAACAACATTTTTTTAGCACAAACACAAAATAAAACAGTTAATAAACTAAGAGAAAGAAATATTTTCACTCCAAATGCATGAAAAATAATTAATGACTAATACACTTATAAATTATGTCATCCAAAATATTTTAACAAGCTGTGTTTAATGTGCTGTCAATATTCACAAACCTCATTCAGATGATAATGTTTGACTGGATGGCAATATTCATTTCCATTATTAACTAGCCAGTGCTTGTTTTGAATCAATGTCAGGGATAGCAAGTATAAGATGCAGAATAAAGATTTCATTAAATTATCTAATTCAGAAAAAAGCGAGTAGGAAAATCTAAATGCCCCTATAAATAGGCACAGGGTTCACCATATATGATTAACTCATGACCATGAGTTCAGATACAAGTAATACACGAACTTGGTGCTGCTTTTAAATTTTCCTGATTACTGCATGGAGCCAAAGACAAGGTTTGCAGGCTGCATGCTTCAGTAAAGCTCGGTAAAAACAAGGACTGCAGATGCTGGAAACCAGAGTCTAGATTAGAGTGGTGCTGGAAAAGCACAGCAGGTCATGCCCAAAACGTTGATTTTCCTGCTCCTCGAATGCTGCCTGACCTGCTGTGCTTTTCCAGCACCACTCTAATCTAGACTCTGCTTCAGTAAAGCTCCCAGGTCTATGAAAGACAAGCATAAATGGAAGCTTGTCTAAATGTTGCTTAAAACCATTATGCCACTCTTAAACGAGAGCTGGATTCTGTCTGGAACAAGTTCAAAAACTGTTTGTGAAAGAGTCTAAGCATAAACTATTATAACGCAGGGGAAGGGGTCCTGCCCAATGCTGCCCACATCCCGCGAATGAATGAAAGAAACCATCTGGAAGCGACTTGGAGATGAGGATAATGAAGGGAAAAATTGTCAGTCTGGATCTGTGACCTCTTCCTGTTATCTCACATTTTTAGAGGAGATGACTTCAGAATCAGATTCAGATATCATATTGGCGGGAATCCAATTAGTATCACTGAAGAGGTTGTTAATAGAGAGCTGAAATTTGCACAGATGCAACACATTTGTGGATCCTGCATAATCAATTTCTGTGACACTTAGCTGAACAATTTCTATGTGCCCAATGGTGTTTTTGAGTTTAAAAACAAGAAGTAATCAAGTCCAAAGAAAGAATTGTGAAAGAAATTTTGCTTTATTGCTATGTGTTGAGCACGACCAATTTCAAGTGGAAGTGCGCCTCATTCCAAGCAACCAGAGCTCACTTTGAAAATGGACAGGAACTTATTAGATAAATGCTCGGTAGCATGAAGTGATAGCTCTAACTCACAGCCAATGTCATTTTTGTTTCTACTTACCTGATTATTGGCAATGCCAACAGGATCCTCCTCCAAGTGGTTGCCGAACACATCTCAACAGGAAATGCTCTCTGACAAATCGCACACTATATGTTTGTGCTTCACGTTTAATGATGTCGAAATGGATATGTGTTCATTCCACTTAGTGTATATTCAGTCTATATTATGTCTTGATTGATACACATCCATCCTTCGATTTTCTGATGGTGACATACCTCAGCCTATTCAGTGCAATGCAGAAAATGCTCAAAAACTAAAACTCAGTTGCAATTATAAAATGACATAGTGGGGTCTTTCCACTTATGCACTATTATTGATATTCAAACTTCATAAATTATATAGTGCAAATCTAACTCCTGCTGTTATGTGTACCTGTTCCCAATGTTTTATATGTGTTACAAATTCTAAAGACCAAATGCAGGAGTTAAAAGTTTCCAGAATTAAATTTTGTACTTTCCACTGTAAATGTTTACCTGTATAACATTTTCTATTACAAAGGATAAATGTTGAGTTATTTTATGTTAACTGTAAGGAATTGATACAGGCAATCTACTTAAAGGTGTCATGAATTGGAGGTGCTGGTGTTGGACTGGGGTGTACAACTTTAAAAATCACACAGCACCAGGTTATGGTCCAACAGGCTTGTTTAGAAGCAGTTGCTTTCAGAGGGCTGCTTCTTCATCAGCCAGTTGTCAACCACCTGATGAAGGAGCAGTGCTCTGAAAGCTACTGCCTCCAAGTAAACCTGTTGGACTATAACCTGGTGTTGTGCAATTTTTAACTGTTTAAAGATGAATTGCTATCTTAATAAATTGTCTCACATGCCATTTTACCAGGCTATTAGAGCCAAATGTACAGTGATGAAACTTTATCGCTGCTCCAAACATTTACTTAACAAAAAACTCAATCCAAAACAAACATATAACAATGACAATCAATCTGCATTAGCGAACAAAAAGAGTGAAAAGCTCACAGCATTTATGAAGCACTTTTCATAACCTCAAACACCTTCCCACTATTGTACTATTTTTGAAATGTAGCAACTGTGGGGTAATGTGGAAAATACAGTTGATAATTTCAAATTTAAAGTGACAGCAATGAAATTCATGAGACAACCTTCTGCTTTCGACGTTGGCTGAGGAGACATGTTGACTAAGATACTGGAAAAACTTCATTTTTCTTCAAATAATGTTGTGAGACCTTTTACTTCCACCTGAGAAGGCAACCAAATCTTTGCTTAATATCCAGTTCAAAAGATGCCATCTTCAGCATTGCAGGATTGGTTGAGCACTGCGTTGAAATATTGATACCATAAAATCTATCATTTTCATTTTAAAATTTATCAGCATAATCTCAAGTCAACATACTGGAGGTAATTGAAGGAATAGTGTTCTGATTTATGCATCAGCGGAAAGAATATTTTATGGATCAGTTTCAAGATATAAAATGTGCACTCCTTCACGTGTGATGGTACAGAATTTGAAGCCAGTCTGTATAAAAACTGTAGCAATGTACAGCTATCAATCAAAGTAATGATAGTTGGAATTCCAGCTGATCAGAGGACTGTTGCTTTGCACAAGCAAATTCCTTTCAGTTTTATTGTGGGAAATCATTATTGTATACAGATAAGTGGCATCAATAATTAAACAAAAATATTTCCGAACAAACTAAAATAATAATATTTAAGATAAATTATCTACCCACAATTGCAAAACTGACACTGCATTAAGAGGTGGCGGTTAGTGCTGTGAGGATTAGTGCCCCTCTCTCTCAGCTAGAAGCTCTGGTTGCAAATTGCACTCAAGGACTTGATGCTCAAGGAAGATCACATGCAAAGTAAGTTGATTATAAAACTTCTAAACCTTCCAACACTTACCAAAGCAAGCAATAAGATCAGAAGAGATTCCTGGTCAGCCATGATTTGGAAAGTAAATTGAAGCCTCTACTAAGAACAAAGAACAAAGACAATTTACAGCCCAGGAACAGGCCCTTCGGCCCTCCAAGCCTGAGCTGATCCAAATGTACTGTTTAAACCTGTCGGTCAATTCCTAAGCATTTGTATCTCTCTGCTTCCCACCGACTCATGCATTTATCCAGACACATCTTAAATGAATCTACCATGCCTGCCTCTACCACCTCTGCTGGCAACACGTTCCAAATGCCCAACAAGCTCTGTGAGAACTATTTGCAGCATGTATCCCCCTTAAACATTTCACCTCTCACCTTGAAAGCGTGACCTCCCGCTATTGAATCCTTCACCCTTGGAAAAAGCTTGTCTCTATCCACCCTGTCTATACCCTTCATGATTTTCTAAACCTCAATCAGGTCCCCCCTCAATCTCCTTTTCTCTAATGAAAATAAACCTAACCTACTCAACCTTTCTTCATAGCTAGAACCTTCCATACCAGGCACCATCCTCGTAAACCTTCTCTGCACCTTCTCCAAAGTATCCACATCCTTTTGGTAATGTGGCGACCAGAACTGTACACAATACTCTAAATGCGGCTGAACCAATGTCTTGTACAATTTTGACTTAGACATGAATGCAAAAGTGTGTTTCGCCATAGCAACTCAAACTTCTTGAGAGGTTGGGTGGCTCATTGTACTGGGTCAGCTGGTTTAGATCACATGGATGCCAACAGTATTGTTATTCCAGCTGGAGTGGCTGTGGGAGCTGCCTCTATACCCGAACAATGATGGAGAAGTTGATGCTGTGGATTGGACCAGAATTTGAGCAGAACACTGGAAGAGAGTGATCACATTACTAAGGCATAATTCAACCAGTACTGTGTTATATTCAATCATGCTTCCTCACAGTAATATCATCTGGTTGATGGCATCCCATTTATGCACTTTAATATGAATGTCATAATCCAGAACTATGGATAGTGATAGCAAAGGCTCCAATGTTTTTTTCCATCACTTGACTACTTCAGTGGAATCTTTTCCAATCTTGCTGTCTGCCATTGCAATACACTGGAATGATTTGAATATTGATATTCTATCTGCTGAACATGTTGTGCGAAAGTGATAAACCTTTTCATGCATAAATGTTACTTCAAAGTCTTCAATGTAACATGATCATAAAAAGGTAAAAACAATGACTGCAGATGCTGAAAACCAAATACTGGATTAGTGGTACTGGAAGAGCACAGCAGTTCAGGCAGCATCCAACGAGCAGCGAAATCTACTGTGATCATAAAATGGTAGAGTTCAATCTGCAGTTTGAAAGAGGGAAGGCAAAATCTGATGTAATGCTGTTACGATTAAATAAAGGTAAAATCAACTGAAAGCTGAACCTGCGGGGGAAGACAGTAGAGCAACAATGCCAGGAGTTTCTGGGTGTAATTGAGGACACAGTAGTACAGAGGTTCATCCCAAAGAAAAGAAAGATTATCGGGGTATGGGGGGGTGGAGATGTTGTGGTGGTGGTGGTGGGAGGTCTGTGGTGGGTCTCTGGTGGTAGGTGGGGAGGACATGGCATTAGACAGCCATGGCTGACAAAGGAAGTCAGAAAATGTATCTCATAAAAAGAGAGAGCCTATAAAGTGGTTAAGAGCACTGGAAAATCAGAAGATTGGGATGGCTACAAAAACAAACAGAAGATAACAAAGAGACAAATAAGGAAGGAGAGGATCAAATATGAAGGTAAGCTAGCCAGAAATATTAGAAATGATAGTAAAAGGTTCTTTCAATACATAAGAAACATATGAGAGGTAAAAGTAGATATTGGGCTGCCCCAAATTGATGCTGGAAGGCTAGTGATAGGAGATAAGGAAATAGCTGAAGAACTTAATAAGTACTTTGCATCAGTCTTCACAGTGGAAGATGAGTATTATCGCAACAATTAAAGAGAGTCAGGAAGCAGAGTTGAATATGATAGCCAGTACAAAAAAGAAAGTGTGAGAAAAGCAAAAAGGTCTAAAAATTGATAAATCTCTTGGCCCCGATGGGCTACATTCTGGAGTTCTGAGGGAGGTGGCTGAGGAAATAGTGTTGGTTGTGATTTTCAAAAGTCACTGGACTCAGGGAAAGTCCCCGATGATTGGAAAATTGCTGTTGTAACCCCCTTGTTTAAGAAAGGATCAAGATAAAAGATAAGAAATTATAGGCCGATTAGCCTAACATCGGTTGTTGGTAAAATTCTAGAATCCATTGATAAGGTTGAGACTTCTAAATTCTTGGAAGTGCAGGGTCAGATTAGAACAAGGCAGCATTGATTTAGTAATGGGAAGTCATGCCTAACAAACCTGCTCGAACTCTTTAAAGAGGTAACAAGTAGGTTAGACAAGGGAAACCCAGTAGATGGTATCTACCTAGACTTCCAAACGATCTTTGGTAAGTTGCCTCACGGGAGAGTCAGGTGAGGGTCCATTGTATTCAAGGTGAGAGACTGGCATGGATTGAGGATTCACAGAAGGCAGAGAGTTGGGATAAAAGATTCTTTTTTGGAATGGGAGCAGGTGGCAAGTGGTGTCCTGCAGGGTTCAGTGTTGGGGCTGTAGCTATTCACTTTATACATTAATGATCTGGATGAAGGGACTGGGGGCATTCTGGCAAAGTTTGCTGATGATACAAAGTTAGGTGGACAGGCAGGTAGTACTGAGGAGGTGGGGAGACTGCAGAAAGGTTTAGACAATTTAGGAGTGTGGTCCAGAAAATGGCTGATGAAATTCAATGTGAGAAAATGTGAGGTCTTGCACTTCAGAAAAAAGAATACAGGTGGAGATTATTTTCTAAACAGCGAGAAAATTCATAAAGCCGAAGTTCAAAGGGATCTGGAAGTACTTTTCCAGGATCCTCTAAAGGTTAACTTGCAGGTTGCGTCAGTGATTAAAAAAGTGAATGTAATGTTGTCATTTATCTCAAGAGGGTTGGAATATAAATGCAGCGATGTGCTTCTGAGACTTTATAAAGCTCTAGTTAGACCCCATTTAGAATACTGTGTCTAGATTTGGGCCCAGTACCTCAGGAAGGACATACTGGCACTGGATAAAGGTAAAAACAAGGACTCCAGATGCTGGAAACCAGATTCTAGATTCTAGATTAGAGTGGTGCTGGAAAAGCACAGCAGTTCAGGCAGCATCCGAGGAGCAGGAAAATTGACGTTTTGGGCAAAAGCCCTTCATCAGGAATAGAGACAGAGAGCCTACAGAGTGGAGAGATAAGTGAGAGGTGCATGCCCAGTGGAGATTCATGATGATCCCTGGAATGGTCGGCCTAATATATGATGGGCGGCTGAGGATCCTGGGAATGTATTCGTTGGAGTTTAGAAGGTTGAGGGGACATCTAATAGAAACTTACAAGGTGATGCATGGCTTGGAAAGGGTGGATGCTGAGAAGTTGTTTCTGTTAGGCAGGGAGACTAGGACCCATGGTACAACCTTAGAATTAGAGGGGGTCAATTTAGAACAGAAATGAGTAGACATTTCTTCAGCCAGAGAGTGGTGGGCCTGTGGAATTCATTGCCAAGGAGTGCAGTGGAGGCTGGGACATTAAATGTCTTCAAGGCAGAGATTGATAAATTGTTAAGGGCTACGGGGAGAGTGTGGGTAAGTAGAGTTGAAATGTCCGTTATCCATGATTAAATGGCAAAGTGGACTCCATGGGCTGAATGGTCTTACTTCCACTCCTATGTCTTATGGTCTTATTGCCTGAAATTGAAAGTAGGCTTACTATCACGTCATTTTTAATTTTCAATTAAATTTTAATTCTCATCTCAACTGGATTCAAAGGGTCAGCATATCATATTAGAATTCCAGGGCCTGGGCCTGGATATATGTTCAAATCCTACTATGCCATAGAGTCATAGAGTCCTATGGTACAGTGGTCGGCCCCTTGCCCCAAACTGGTTCATGCCAACCAAAATGTCCATCCATGCTAATCCTATGTCCCTGCACTTGGTCTGTATCCCTCTAAACCTTTCCTATCCGTGTGTTTGTCCAAATGCCATTTAAATGTTGTTAATGTACCTGCCTCAACCACTTCCACTGGCAGCTCATTCCTCAAATGTACTACCCTCTGCAAAAAAAGGTTGTCCCTCAGGTTCCCTTTTATTCTTTCCACTCTAACCTGAAACTGATGCCCTCTAGTTTTCAATTCCCCAACCCTGGGAATAAAGACTGAATGCATTCACCCTATCCATCCTCTCATTATCTTATACACTTCTATAAGATGCCCCCCTACTGTTTTCTATACTCAAAGAGAAAAGTCCTCGCTTGTCCAACCTCTCCTTTTCACTCAGACCCTAGAGTTCTGGTAACATCCTTATAAATTTCTTCTGCACTCTTTCCAGTAGAAGAACATCTTTCCTGCAGCAAAGTGACCAAGACTGAACACATGATTTGGAGGTGCCAGTGTTGGACTGGGGTGTACAAAGTTAAAAGTCACACAACACCAGGTTATAGTCCAACAGGTTTAATTGGAAGGACATTGGCTTTCGGAGCGCCACTCCTTCATCAGGTGGTCGTCACCTGAACACAATATTCCAAGTGTGGCCTCACCAACATCCTGTACAACTGCAACATTACTTCCCAACTCCTAGACTGAATGCCCTGACTGATGAAGGCCAGTGTGCCAAAAGCCTTTTTCACTGCCCTATCTACCTGTGACTCCACTGTCAGAGAACTGTGCACCTGAACTCGAAGGTCCCTTTGTTCCACTATACTTCTTAAGGCTCTACCATTCACCATGGAACTCATACCTTGATTTGACTTTCCAAAATTCAAGACCTTGCACTTATCTATATTAAACTCCATTTGCCATGTCTCGGCCGACTTCTCCAGCTGATCATAGTCTTGCTGTAATTTCTGATAACCTTCCTCACTGTCCACAATACTGCCTATTAGGGAATTTCAACTAAATTAAACTAAAAATATGGAACAAAAAGTTAGTTTAGTTATGGGAGTCTTGAAACTATTGCTTTTCCATTTGGTTCCAGTCAGGGAAGGAAATTTGCAATCCTTGTCAAGTATGTGTTGCCCTTCAATTGCTCCCTGACAAATAAGCCACACAGTTGTATTCAAGCAGATGATTCACAATGATCGTCCCGAGGGAAATTAAGGATGAACAATAAATACTGACCAGAACAACAATGCCAATGAATGCAATAAGGGGGAAAGAAACCAGCACCAGGTGAGGACCACAAAATGCTGCTTCAAACTAAACTTCTGATGAATCTCAATCAATATTTTCAGAGATAATTTTTCTTCAAGTTTATGATTGCTTGAACTTCAACAATAGATAAAAGGAAACCACCAATTGACATATAGGCTGCATGAAGGATTATTAGGGGTTTTCACAAGTCAGGATTTGCAGGCACACTCATCACCCAGTACAGTTATAAAATGCCAGATAGATCTTCCCAGGAATTTGAAAATTAACAAACTTAATGAAATTGCAATGCTGTTTTCTTTAACTGATATTTCAGTTTGACAATTTAATGTCACTATTTCAGCTGCAGTTAACCAGAGCTTTCAGCAGCTCTCAGCTTTTGAGCAGATCAGTAAATAAATTACAGAAGTGAAGCATAAATAAGTTATAAATTATAGAAACTATAAATAATTCACACCATGCTGATACAAGATAAGATGAACTCTGTGTATATGGGCCAAGAGAATAAACATGGTGTTTTTGAAACAGAAATCTTCCCCTCACAATCTTTGGCTTTAAATAGAAGATGCCTTGAAAGTGGAAGTATAGCTTGCAATGCACAGTTAACTCCTGCTGGTTGCAATGTGGACTTCAGATGTACTAGCTGCTGCTTACTCATTTGAATGATTTCTGCTGTAGATCACCAAGGAATCCAAATTTATAACTTTCTAGCACCAGCTAAAACCTGTCCACACCACTTAATGCAACCAAGCATTGCTGAAAGGCAAAGGCCATTGTGGCTGGAGCATCCACCAATACATGTGCAAGAAGTGAATCTCATTAAGGAAATAATATAAAGAATGGCACCTCAATTGAAAGAGCAAATGCAAGGTATCCAGATGTAGCATTGGAAATCATGAACTTTGGAAGTGGTATTCACAGGGGGAGGTGACACTCTCAAAAGGCAATGGGAGGAGATAGCCATGGAGATCAAGGGCAGGAGCCACGTCCTGAGGACCTGGATATAACATTACAAAAAGACCAATGATCACACTTGTGATCAACATCTGTGATACCACCTACAAATACCATCCTCTACAAACTACAAAGGTAACTGAAGCTATTCCTCAAAAAAGCCATATCCCATCACTGACCTATCAATAATATCGATTGATCAGCAATATTTCTGGCTCCTCAACTAATTTATTAGTGTCTCTCTCTGTATCCTGGAGGATTAGACAACACTCCAGCCTGGGTTGATAAGTAACAAGTAACATGTGCCCCACACAAGTGTCAGGCAATGATCATCTCTGACAAGGAGGAATGTATCTTTCACCTCCATGTCTGCAATGGAGATGTCATTGTTGAATCTCCTCATTTGCAGCATCCATTAACTGGACCAGCGATATAAATACTATGGATTCAAGACCAAAACTCCCCAGAGCCTGTCCAACAATCCACAAAGTGCAAGTACACTTTGTTCCAGCCCCCATCTGCCGCAGTCAGCATTCAGGTTCTCCATAATCAGCACACAAACAATGTGTACTATCCACAAGCTGCACTGCAGCAACTCTGCAAGTGTGCTTTGATAGCACTGTCCAAATCTGCAACTTTTCCAACAAATGTCAACAGATACTTTGGAACAGACCTGCTCTCCTGCAGGGCACACACCATTGTGACTTGAAACTATATCACTCCTTCTTTACTACAGCTGGGTCATAAGCCTGCAACCCCCTTCCAAAAATACTGCGAGTGTACCTATATTGCCTAACTTACACCCATAGATTGCAGTGCTCCAAGGTGATGACTAAGCACGTTTTCAAGACCAATTAGGAATGTGCAATGAACGCTGATCTAGCCAACGATGACAAAATTCTGTGAAAGAATAAATATAAAGAGACATTTATCATGCAAGGTTAACTGATTGCCATACAAAGTCAAATTCCTGATATTATGGCTGTGTACTATATAGTACACAAAAGAACTTTCCAGGTACCACAGCAGTCCAGCAGACTACACTGAGTAGTAAGGTGTCACATCAGGAGAGCGGCAATTACCCTATGGACCACAAGCCTCCTACACATTCTCGACCACGCAACATTTGTATTCCCATTTCTGCCAACCCACCAGTGCCTTGCTGTTGCCTGTCAGCCAGTTAGCTGAATCTGCTGCTGTCGACACCAAGATGAAGCAGTCGACAGATGAGACATCTCATCCCTGAGCTCCTCAATGTTATCAGACTACAGTCTCTTCACTGACATTTAGTAGCCTTTCACCAATCATGCCATAGCCTGAGGGTAATTATGGTTTGGCAAAGGCAGCTAGATTACATGTGCTGAGGGAACTGAAAAAGATGAATAATTTTAGTTTTGTATATAGTATAAATGATATTATTTCTATATTTGATTTGAAATGTTCATTTTGTGGTGGTTTTTATTTCTGTGTTGTTTTCAAGTAGACACTGGGATGGTCAGTGATAGAGGAAAAGTCTGGTGTTGGAATGTTGGTGAATGGGAAACACAGGTGCCTTTATCGGTATCACACATAGCTCTTTCTGGAGAGCCTGTGTTGAAAGCGGCTTAGTAGATTTCCTCTTCCCTTCTTTTACTTCTTCCTCTTCTTCTCATGCTCCAGCTCCACAGCTGCTTGTCATTTATCCGATGCAAATTCTGTACCCTCATATCACCACAACATGCAGCAAAACACCAGAAATCTTACCACCCATTCTGCTGCATAGCTCCTCCAAAATAACGACATAAGAGGAGCAACAGGGGTAGATAGTTCAGCCCTTAAACCTTCTCCACTATTTAATATGTTCAGCGCTTATCTCATCTTGGCCTCAATTCCACTTTTCTGCTTGCTCCTCATAACCTTTTAAGACAATACTAATTAAAAAATCTGTCTATCTCCACCTTAAATTCATTCAGTCATGGTGTCCACTGCACCTTGGGGTAATGAGCTCCACGACCCTTTGAGGGATGTAATTCCTTCTCATCTTTGTTTTAAATCTATCACCTCTTAGCCCAAAACTATAACCTCTCAGTCTAGATTGTCTGACAAAGGGAAACATCCTCTCTACGTCTACTCCATCCATCCCCTTTATGTACCTCAATTAGATCTCTTCTCATCTTTCCAAACTCTAGTGAGTATAGGCCTGAACTGTTCCATCCCTCCTCATAAGACAAGCATAAGACTTAATAAGATCCAGAAGACAGAGCATTGTTTCAGTACTCTATTGCAGTTCAAGGCACAGAATGGTTTTCATGGCCTGCAGCTTTGTATGTCTGAAGGTTTTGCTGACAGGAAAATACTGTCATACTGTCATACTAGCCATATTGTTATATCCCTTGGCAGTCAGTAGTTACCTTTTAGTTCATCATGGTGTTTCAAATGCAGTTGGCACAATAAAACTGAAGGCATCACAACAGCAGCAGGGATGCCAGATCCTGACCTGCATTTTGCATGATCATATAATCGGCCAATGTTAAGGGATTGATTTACATATAATGGTACCCAGCACAATGTGGAAATCTGCAATCCTTGCAAAGCCATGTACTGAAATAAAAGATCCTACCTCTCATATTGGAAATCTGGAATAAAAACAGTAAGTACCGGAGGAAATCAGCAGGTCTGGCAGCGTCTGTGGTGATAGAAACTGCAGTCTGTAGAAGAGTCATATTGGACTCAAAATGTCAACATTGTTTTCCTACAGATGCTGCCAGGTCTATTGTGTTCTCCAGCATTTTCTGTTTTTATTATTAAACTTATTTCTTTTGATGGGCTTTGACAATGTACTTTGCTGTCTTTGAGTTGAGACCCGCAACCCCTTAAGCAACAGTGGACAGTAAATTTTGGATTTCGTATAAGTCACAGTCTCCATTTGGGAAAGAGCTCAATGCATAAATGTTCATATTCATGCTCATGTTCTCTTTCATAACCACTGACAATTTGATACATACTCTGCTCTGAAGCTATAACTATAGCTGAACTAGATGATGGATATCAGTAACATTATTTTTTACAAATCTCACACATTTGTTTCTTGCTGAGATTCAAGTAGGAAAGTTGCTTTCTGAACATGCTGGACAGAAATGACCTTCTATGAGGAACTCTCCTCCCTTCATCCACTTTCTGCTTTGAGCAACTTGTGATGTTCAGTTTCCCCGCTGCTCTTCCAGTTATGCTGTATTTCAAGATGTGCTGAACACTCAAAGTTAGCAAAATAAAATCCTTCACAACACTTCCTGCACTGTTTTGCAATTTGAATGAAGTATAGAAGGGGCCAAAGACTTATAGATTCACAGCAATGAGCAAAAGACATCAAGTAAATTAAAAGCAAAATCCTGCGGATGCTGAACCATCAGCTAACTTCTAAGTAGTCGATGGCTGATGATCCCTTTAAATACATGCTGATATGGGGCCACTTCCTGCTGCTAAATGTGTGTTCAGCTGTGCAAGCTAAGGGATGGCATTAGTCAGAATGTTTCAAAATGGCACCACTGGCATCAAATTACCATTGCAAGTTAACTGTCAGTATAATCCACGTGCTCTGCGTATTTCCGGCAGATGGTCATCACACTTGCACTAACAACTTTATCAATTCAATGCAGTTTCCCTCATAAATTTACATGCAGTTCGGAGATGCAATTTTGGAGTCGTAAAGGTACTTAAAATAATGGGCACTAATCTGGTCAATTTCTTGCCTTTTAATCTCCTTTTAATTCATAGATCAAGCTGAGTTAAAATATATTATTATGTTTACAACGATAAGGAAAAGAAATTCAAGAGTAGTCTAACTGGCTGACATCAATAAAAAGTATCCCTTCTAAAAAAATAATTAAACTCGAAACTTATTAGCTATTGTCACCTATTATTATGTCACTTAAGCGAATAATCATTGATTGTATCCTTAGTTGTTTGCCACATGATATTATAAAATACAGACAACAGTTTTAATCCCAAGAAGCAGCAGGGGAGGGATTCCTCTTGATGACAGATTCACATTCATTTAATGATTAGTGAGACAGGCAAACAAAATGACATTGGAATAATCCCATTCATCAGGCACTGCAGCCTTCATCGGCACTTCAGCAGAAATGATTTTAAGCCATAAGTGAAAACAAATTTGCAGATGTAGCATATCGTGAAGTTATCACAACGGCATCAATTGCTATGCAGGCTCAGTGTTCTATGTACTCGCAACAGACAAAATAACACGATAGCACCAGTACAAGCAATTAAAATCAGAGACAAGGTCAGGAGATCAGCTTGTAACCCTCAACTGATACTATTAAGAAGCCAAATATTCAGTTTCCCCCATCCATTATTCAAGTTGCTTCCCATGTTCACTGGTGTCAGATGGGGACCGATGAGTGAGTTATACTAGAGACAGTAAGCGGATGTTAACTTCCCACTGAGAGAATTTCTCCAGGTCGAATAAAAACGTTCCACTAATCATCTACCCCATGAAACTGCCAGCTGTGGCCTCTAGTAGGATTATAATTCTCATAGACCTCTTATGGAGCTTTTAGCTAAATGAAAAATCTGCCATAGCCTAGGGAGAAGGGAGCAAGCAGATAAGAAGCAGAGTGTTTACTAAGAAGCTGTGCAACATAACAGGTTTTTGTGATGTAAAAATCATAAGGAAACCATTAGGTTAAAAAAAAGATCTATGTATTTACACGTTTCATTTGCAGCAGTTTTATGGGCTCATTAATTTAACATTCCTCTGTACTTTTTTCAGGAGTGCTATCCTTAGGGTGTCTCTGATTTGTTATTCTGTTGCACTTTTTCTGTTGCAACACTTGACTAAATAGTGTAAATCTCAGCATCTCTCTCAAATTTTGCAAAATTGTGGAGTACAATGGACCCTAGTTTCTATAGGCTTGCTTTGTAATTGTGGGCACATTTCTGTGATCTTAAAGTGTATTAAGACATAGCAGCAACAAAAATACTCCAAACAGTTGCAATGAAATAAATATGACAGTGATGTTTCATGAATTATACAACTTGTTTAGTTCAGAAAGAAAAATGAATGTCCCTGGAAGATTCCAGTGGACGATGACAACAGGGTGCCAAATTAGACCCTGATTAAAGGCGCTGGCACAAGCTGAAGGATGGCCCAAACCTAGAATCAGACGAGCCTAGTCGATATGTTATTATTTTCAGTTCATTGCAGAGGAGGATGGAGCTGAAGCTTATGTAAATTAGATGCAGCATCTGCAATTTTAGTCATGGTAGAGTCAGCTATTGGAGGGAGTGGCAACATATAGCTCATTGCAATCGAAGGGATTTTTTCATTCCTCCAACTTCTCTGCTGCCCCCACCCCCCCAAAACAAAGCCTTCCATTCTAACTGCGGGTTCTGGCCTTAAATTTTCTTCAGGGAAAACAGTCAGCTTTAATGTTTTTTTTTTACATTCACGTATAATTGTGCACATTGTGATATATTTATTAAAATGTTGGTTGCACAACTCCCTGGTAACAGCATGTGAGCCTAATCTAAATTGCGTGGCAACCAAATTTGTGCCAACGTAGTGCAAATGAAAAGAGCTGCCGAGCAGACTATTTGTGCCAATTGTAATAAATCAGTATGTGCTCGACCGTAGCCTCTATTGTCAAGTTGAACTCAGTTCAAATATATTTTTCTTAAGTAAAGTTAATAGTTCAGCCCTCTTTGTGATGTCATTGTACAAGGACTAAACTTATGAATCAATGTTTCCATTTAGGTAGATTACAAAGAAATTGGATCCCAAAAAAATTGGGTATCATCTGCAGGCTGCTGTTATGAGAAAACAATCATGGACAGTCCAGCCATCCAATCTAGAGTTATCAGTAATATTACTTTCAACTTTCAACTTTCAACACTGACTGGGTTTGCTAACCACTGATCCAAACTATTAAGCATTCCTTTGTTTAAATTGAATAACTCTATTCCTAAGCTGTGGTGTCTAAGTTGGATCTGTCTCTGGCCCCTTCTTTTGAAAAATTTCTAGTAGCTGTCCAGAACACAAAAGTGTATACCAGAAATAATACGTACCTGGCCAAAGAACTTGTTGTGATATATTCAACCATTGCTAACTCTCAGAGCCAACTGAGAGGAAGATATTTATTGATGTCAATTTCAAGGGATCACACAGAAGGTCAGACATTTTTGGCCTTACTGTTGAATAGCTGTTAATCTTTCACTACCAATAGAACCAAGAACTTTTAATCAAAATTTCCCATCTATGATGTACCGTTACATCATGAAGACAACAAAATAATTTGCTCCTTTTCATTTTGGTGAGATTAAACACAGACTGAGCAGATCACCTCCACTCTATCTTAGGAATAGCCCCAATCTTCCAGTTGCTTGCCATTTCAATAAATCACCCACTCCTGCCCTAACATTTCCATCCTTGACCTGCTACACTACTGAGCTGTAAGTTGGAGGAATAGCATCTCATACCACTTAGATACTTCACAGCCTCTAGGACTCATTATTGAGTTCCACAACTTCAGAGTTTGACCTTTGAAATCTATTATACACCCTTACTCCCCCCGGCCATATCTTGTTTGTGCCTTCTTAGTTTCGCTTTCAGGACAACTTTTCACAGCTAACATTTGTACTTACTTTCGATCATCTCTTTACCACCATTATCAATGCCTTTGTCTTTTGCTGTGGGCCCACTCACTGTGTTCTCCTTGCTTCTCCTCTCCTTGTGTTCTAACATAAAAAAACATAATTCTCCAATTCCTTTCAGTTCTAAAGAATAGTCATATTGGACCAGAGAAGTTAACTATTCCTTTCTCTGCAGGTGATGCCAGACTGTTACTGAATTTCTCCATCACTGTTTCTATTTCAGATTTCCAGCATCGGCAGTATTTTGCTTTGATTTGTGAATAGTTTTGCCTGCCCAGGATTTCATTTAATTTTCTGCAGGATGCCCGCTTAATGAGCAAAGCTAACTGGAGACCTGAGTTGTAAGTCTTTGACACACCCAACTGCCAGTCCTTAACAGAAGCACAACTGCTGAGATTTTCTTCATACAGGAGACATCAAGAAAGTTGAACAATGATTGATCTACTCAGCACATCCCAGATCATTTGGATTGCTCCAAGAATATTAACCTTATTCAAATGGTTACATATTCAATGCATGGCAATTATTTGCACATTTCCCAATTGGCAATACTACTTCAATTCTACTTCAAGACACAAGACCAATGCTTTTATCCTTTTATTGTCTCAAACTGCCGAACCAAAATAAACTTTCACAAGTGAATAAGGTATCAGCCAACCCAAATGCTATTCATGGGATCATCACTGAAGTTAGCTAGTTGTCTGAACATAAATGGCATGGTCCAGTAATTCACAGTGCCCATCAGTCGATGGCCATAAAGGCAATGCTGATGTATCTGCAGGACTTTTTTTTGCGTACGCAACCACTTGAATGGAATGATTGATGACATGGTTAGGCTTTGTCCTGAGAGATAGTGTTCCTCTAAAAACATGTTGTGCTTGAGAGGAAGATGCTGATCATTGAATCCCTGGAGATTGAGCCTGTGTGACCTCATAAGCATGCTGACCTGCAACTCCTAATCTAGATGTATTGAAGAAAATCAGTCTCAAGCTATCAGTGTTTAAGGCCTAAATATTTCTAAGTAAGAGCCTACATACTGAAAATAAGGGAACAGATTCTCTTTCCAATAATACTAGAGCATTAAGAATTTACTGACGTCAGTGGTCAAGCTTAGGTATCATTTTGTCACACATGGCCTGTATATTAGTCAGGAATGCTTCATCTCATATATTAACTTAGACAGAATTTTCTTTTATGAAGGCTGTTGTTTTTGTTATTGTATCTGTTCAAACTTGACAAAACAAAATATTGTTGGAAGACCTGTCACTGGAAAACAGAAAGACTGAATCATTGTTATGACCACTTGAACTGGAGCTAAAGATTTGATGGAGAGCTAATGAATTGTGTGAATGAGATAGAGTGAGATAAATTATTACTAGAGGAAAGCCCAAATAACTCAAATGATTCTGAGGAGAATTGCCACCCTCTGATTTATATAGAATGTTGAGTGCCTTTCCTGCCCATTTATATTTCAGGCTGGTGGACTCCAGAGCATTAAATGAGTCTCTTGGAGGATAGCTCTGCCAAATTAGCAAGTGTAAGCCACGCAGCTTGCTGACAGCTGGAGAAGATGGTATCTCCTCCCTTCAATGGCAGTGTTTAAATTTCCCACTGGAGCATCTCAGCCTCCAAAAGCAACATCAAAATGCATCCACTGTCCCGCAGATCACAGCATTGCCTCATTTCCCTCACAGCACTCCTGGTGAAATCAGGGCTGTCAACAGTGAGAGAGCTGTGAGGTAAATGCAAGAGCAAGTCAACATTGTTGTACACTGGTTTATTGGTTTTAACAGAAGTACTTATGGTAAGTGTGCTGTAAGGGCCCCACCATGCTGTTTGACTCCCCCCAGGTTACAACATTTGGATGAGGTGTGAATAGGGCAATCTTACATACAAAACAGCCCAACAGTAGCTCATCTTTGCATATAGTAGCATAGAAATGTTTAAATCTAATAAGACATCGTACTGAGCATTAGATAACGTTTCATTTTTGGTTAAATACTTATCAACGCGTATTCTCCTTCTACTGGGTTGGGTTTTTCCAAAGTGAGCACAGCCAGGATAGGATTGATGCAGGATGAACTGATTCCATTTTTGCTGTAATATCCAGATGCAGTTCTCATTAAGCAATTGCTGTGAATTGCCATCCATATAATGGTCAACAGTTGAAAACTTACAAACAGGGAGGTGAGTTTTCCTATATCAGACAGGCGTTTGAAATCAAATAGCTTTTGCTGAGAGTGAGGTGCGCAGATAATATTGATAGGCCGGATGGTCACCTGCACATTGGAGTGCCCTCCCTTTTGTGAAAAAGAGATGCTCCACAAACCCCCAATTTGCAGCTATCTGCATTGAACCAGGAAACTGAAACAGGGCTGTGCCACAGTCTAACTAAGAATGATCAATGCTGGCATATGACCACTTCTAGAAAATGGTGCATTGTGCTACTGAAGTGGAGGAATGATGTTGACAAATTTACAGGTTCAAAATTCCATCTCTTATCCACCATTTCATACCACTGTGAACGTCCTATAGTTCAAGAAATAGAATCTTACATTTTTCCAGCAATACTTCATGGAGAATGCGACTGAAATTGTAACATGGTTGACTTCCGATAAACTGGTTTGCCAAGAAGTGTTATGCTTGAATCAGGATTATTCATAGAACAGAATTTCTATAAACTGCAGATAAAAAAAAATGGCCAGTTTGAAAAGCTGTGCTGGAGCTCATTTAATTATTCATTCAGGAAACTGCACACAAACAAAAACAGCACAAAAAATTCTTTAACAAAGAAACTGATCAGATTTTTTAAAAATCTGCTGTTATCTACAGCTGGGGGCTTGGCAGGGCTGTGCAAAAGAGTGGAAAGCAAATAATTAGGAAATGCATTAGGTTTTCAGGATTTCCTGTTTGTGTTATACGATAATCAGAAATTTTATGCAATTGGAGCTAAATAGTTCCGTCCATTTTACCTTGATGTTTGAACTTGATATATGTTTAAATTGACTGAATTGGCTGAAAGCGAGATTTATATTTCCTATACATCTGATGATAAAATTCCAGGTGAAGTGGGAGTTTTATGATCAGTGTAGATCGAGTGCAGTAACTTCTGCAGTGCCCTCCTGCAGTGATTACTATCAGTTTGCCTTAATAAGTGTGTGTAAACCAGACATGTACACAAAAGAGTTGCTCAAGCATGATTTATGAAGTAGCTGAACTGACCTTTTATAGAATTATTGTAAAATCGTCACACATGTCACCATATCGTCAGAACCTTTTGTGGTTATTTGTAGACCGCTCTCCTAATTATGAAATTCGAGCAGCCTGAAAGACAAAAACATCTCCTCTGTTGGTTTTCCTTAGATTAGACAGCACGTAGAAACAATTAAAATACATTTGGTACATTCAGGCTTTCAATGTAAGCTGCATTGTTACAGAATTCTGTGTAAGTGTGACCTGGTGGCATAGCATACTATTTTGCTGCCATGCTGTGGCACAGGCAGGTACACAAATTTTGGGGTGCTAAGTTCCTAATTTGACCTAAAATTAAGCTGAATGAAAAAGATAAGGAGATTAAGAGGGAGCAGATCAACTCACATCCATCTATTAACCAGATGCAAAAATCAAGAATCCAAGATCCAAATTTTATGGCATGATATATTGCATCTGGACTAAGCCAGGGCATCTCCTCTGCCCTGAAGCTCTTCAACCATTTACTGAAACAGACTCGCTAGCACAGCCACATTTGCTTACCTATCACCTCCATCCCCACCCCCATTCACCTATCGTACTCTTTGCTACCTTCTCCCCAGCCCCAACCCCACCCCCACTTATCTCTCCACCATGGAGGCTCCCTGCCTCCATTCCTGATGAAGGGCTTTTGCCCAAAACATCGATTTTCCTGATCTTCAGATGCTGCCTGACCTTCTGTGTTTTTCCAGCACCATTCTAATCTAAACTCACTTTTTATTTAGTACTCAGATGCCATCCCGCTCCCATTTATGTCTCAGCTCCCTTGGACCACCTCCACATTCCTGATGAAGAGCTTATGCTCAAAACGTCGACTCCCCTGCTCCTCAGATGCGACCTGACTGGCTATGCTTTTCCAGCACCACACTTTGTAACTCTGATCTCCAGCATCTGCAGTCCTCACTTTCTCCCTGTGACTTGAGGCAGAAGGAAAGGCAAGGAATGGTTTAAACCCTGCTGATCTCCTGTAACACAACTTGATTAAATGTCCTTCAGCTGTGTTAAGATCTCCATTGAGACCAAGAACCATATTTTTCAAAAAAAAAAGAAACCTGAAATTCCAAATTTTGACTGAAAGAATAAAGCTGCAAGATTCCTCATTGTTTAAAAAAAGTCTTCACAAGGGTTAAGCAAAGTGGACACTAAATATTATCTTCTCTAAGCATTTAAATTAGTGAGTTTTAAGAAGATTTGTAGCTCAGGTTGAGGTCCTGGATGTAGATTTGCTCGCTGAGCTGGAAGGTTCATCACCATACCAGGTAATAATCATCAGTGAGCCTCCGGTGAAGCACTGGTGGCATGGCCCGCATTCGATTTATTTGTTTAGGTTTCCTTGAGTTGATTAGATTAGATTAGATTTTTTAGATTAGATTACTTACAGTGTGGAAACAGGCCTTTCGGCCCAACAAGTCCACACCGCCCCGCCGAAGCGCAACCCACCCATACCCCTACATTTACCCCTTACCTAACACTACGGGGAATTTAGCATGGCCAATTCACCTGACCTGCACATCTTTGGACTGTGGGAGGAAACCGGAGCACCCGGAGGAAACCCATGCAGACACGGGGAGAATGTGCAAACTCCACACAGTCAGTCGCCTGAGGCGGGAATTGAACCTGGGTCTCTGGCGCTGTGAGGCAGCAGTGCTAACCACTGTGCCACCGTGCCGCCCACGGTGATGCCATTTCCTGTGGTGACATCATTTCCTATGGTGACCTTTACTGGCATAAAAATCACAAAAGAAGAAGAAAACAACAAAAAAACTGCCATTCCCAAATGTCACAGAAGAGTGAAGAGCCAATGGGGAACTTCAAACCAGCATCTACAGGAAACCAACACATACTGACCAAATACCGAACTACAGAAGCAATCATCCCAACACTCACAAACGAAGCTGCATTAGAACATTATTTCAATGCATCACTACACACTGCAGCACAGAGGAACTATGCAGAGCAGAGGAGAATCACCTATATAGTTTATTCAAAAAGAACAGGTACCCAATAAACACTGTCTGCTGATTTCTCAGCAACAAACCCATCAAGCAGACAAAACACATCCAAAAATGTTAGCCACTTTCACCTACATCAAAGACATCTCAGAAATGACTGCCAGACTACTCAGACCTCTTGGTACCATGATAGCTCAAAAACCCACCAACACATTAAAATAGCAGCTAATGAAGTTGAAAGACTCTATACAGACAACAAGCAAAACAAATGTCATTTACAAAATACCTTGCAAGAACTGTAACAAATACTACTTTGGACCAACAGGTAGGAAACTAGCCACCAGGAAACATGAACATCAACTAACCACAAAAAGAAATGACCTATTTTCACTATTATCCTTATATATAGATGAGGAAGGATACCACTTTGACTGGGACAACACGTCCATCCTAGGACAAGCCAAACAGAGACACACACAAGAATTCCTAGAAGCGTGGCATTCCAATCGGATCCCATTTACCACCCCCCGAGAAAAATAACAGGAAATGACATCACCACAGGAAATGACGCCACCACAGGGAATTGCATCACCAACCCAAGGAAACCTAAACACATAAATATAAAGCAGGCCATGCCACCAATACTTCATCTGGAGGCTAACTGATGATGCTACCTAGTATGGTGATGAAACGTCTGAAAACAAACCTTCCAGCTCAGCGAACAAACCTACATCCACAAACATTTGAATTCTGAAACCAAAATCATGATATGTTGAATGTGAATTAGCTGGCAAATCATAGTCAACTACAAACTATAAATGCACATTAAATGACAGATACAGGTAAGACAAATCAAACTAATTGAGTCAGTATAAAAACCAAAAAACTTCGGATCAAAGTTAACATCTCGGGTCTCTTCCTTAGGAAGCAGTTGAGTTGGTGATAGTAGTAGTAGTAGTAGTAGTAGTCAGTAGTCACTTGGAACATGTCACCAGTCCGAGTCATAGTTATAAAGATGTACAACACAGAAACAGACCCTACGGTCCAACTCATCCATGCCCACTGAATATCCTAAATTAATCTGGGCCCACTTGCCATTACTTGGTCCATATCCCTTTAAACCCTTTCGATTCATGTACCCATCCAGATACCTTTTAGATGTTGTAATTGGACAAGTCTCTGCTACTTCCTCTGGCATATAATTCCATACACGCACCACCCTTTCATGAAAACATTGCCCCTTAGGTCCCTTTTAAATCTTTTCCCTCTCATCCTAAACCTCTGCCCTGTAATTCTGGACTCCTCCAACCCAGGAAAAAGACCATGTCTATTTACCTTATCCATTCCCCTCATAATTTTTATACCCCCCTATAAGGTCACTCCTCGGCTGCTGATGCTTCAGGGAAAACAGCCCCAGCCTATTCAGCCTCTTCCTATAGCTCAAGCCCTCCAACCCTGGTAACATGCTTGTAAATCTTTTCTGAATCCTTCACAAAATCCTTCAAAATTTTGTCTTCCTCATTTAAGGGGAAGAGGTTAACTAGTGGCTAAATCATAGGATGAGCAATCCAGAATCATGGGTTAATGCTTTAGGAGCATTGGATTATTGATTTTTGCATCTGAGTAATGAGTGAATGTAAGTTGAACTGCTCCCTCTTAACATAGTTACCGTTCATATTTCACTCGATTTTAGGTCGGGTTAAGAACTTATTACCCCAGAACTTGTATATCTTATTAGAATTATAGAATCGTTAAAGTGTAGGCCCATTGAGTCTGTGCAACACCTCCAGTGAGTGTTCCACCCTATCCCTGTAACCCCTGCATTCCATAGCTATCCCACCTAGCCTGCACATCCCTAAACACTACAGGCAATTTATCATAGTTGATCCATCTAACCTGCACATCTTTGGACTATAGGAGGAAAACAGAGCACCTGAAGGAAACCCACAGAGCAGGGAGAACATACAAACTCCACACAGACGGTGACCCAAGGCTGAAATCAAACCCAGGTTCTTGGCACTATGAGGCAGCAGTGCTAACCAAAGTGTTCTGCGTCACAGCGTGCAGCATAGTAGCATATTATCCCAGGCCAATTCTCTGGGGAGCAGGATTCAAATCTTACCATGGCAAACATTGAAATTTGAATTTCATAAATATCTAGAATGGACAACTGGCCTAATGGTAACTATATTGCTACTATTAATTGCCATCAAGAAACAACTGGTTTGCTAAATGTCCTTTAGGGAAGAAAATCACAAGGCAAATACAATGTTGGCATTTATTTCAAGAGTACTAAAATATAAAAGCAGGGATGTACTTCTGAGGCTTTATATTTCTGGTCAGACCATATTTAGAGTATTGTAAGCAATTTTGGGCCCCATATCTCAAGAAGGATGTACTGGTCCTGGAGCAGGTCCAGAGGTGGTTCACGAGAATGATCCCAGGAATGAAAGGCTTAACATATGAGGAATGTTTGAGGACTCTGGGACTATACTCAATGGAGTTTAGAAGAATGGGGGGATTTGATCGAAGCTTACAGAATAGTGAACAGCCCGGACAGAGTGAATGTTGAGAAGATGCTTCCCTTGGTAGGCGTGATGAGGACCCAAGAGCGCAGCCTTAGAGCAAATGGAAGACCATTTAGAATAGAGATAAGAAGAAGCATCTTTAGCCAGACAGTAGTGAATCTATGGAATTTGTTGCCACTGAAGGCTGTGGAGGCCAGCTCATGGAGTATATTTAAAACAGAAATGGAGAGATTCTTGATTGCCAAGGAGATCAAAGGCTATAGTGAAAAAATGTGAAAATGGGATTGAAAAACCTATCACTGTGATTGAATGCCAGAGCAGATTTATTGGGTCGAATGGCCTAATTTCTGCTCCTGTGTCTTATGGTCTTATCAATCATCCTTACTGGCCTCTATGTGACTCAAAATTTGCAGCAATGTGGTCGATCTAGGCAATTAAAAATAAGCAACTAATGCTGGCCTAGACAGTGACACCTACATCCCATGAATTAAAAAAAAGTTGAAGAATTTCAGCTCCCCTTTCTTTGGGATTTAACCTGATCCTGAGCCAACAACAGCACACAATCAAACTGAATTCCACCAAAAATTGCACACATCTGTAAATCCTTTTCAACAGATCTGCTTATGAAGATGTAGATGGTGTAAATACACTAATTTTATTTTCAATTACCAGAAACAAATGCAGTCGACGATTGTCAGCCTCCTAATCCAGCCCGTTTTCTTCAGCCTTGTCCACTTTACATCATTTGGTTATTATCTGGGCTCTGGTGGCATTCAGAGCTTTTAAATTTTTCCCCTCTCATCTTAAACTTATGCCCTCTTGTTCTGGCATCCAAGAACTAAAGAAAAGTGAGTTTAACAAGCCATGAGTGAAGGTGGGTCCATGAGAGGGCATGATGAATGGGTGCAAAGACCAAAGAAGAAGTGACATTTTGTAGGGAGAAATGAGTGATTTGGACCTTTACAGAGGACCTGTTTTGGATAGGATGCTCATGAGGGTGGTCTTGCCAGGACTGCTACCAAGGACCTAACTCACTTAACCTGTCCTCTCCCCAAACACTGGCTACCACTCAATTGCAGTTCAGTGCAGGAAGTGGCCCTTAAGTGGCAATTAAGTAGTAAATTCATCAATAAGTTTTGGTGACAGGATAGGCATTCATAGAGTTTTACGAGTAATCTTGTCATCTCTGGAGAACTGTAAACCTCAACAGTCTTCATTTAGCACACAATTTTGGTTGCAGTTGTTAGTTGCTATATTTTAACTTTACCTGAAGGTAGTTAACAGATGCCTACAGATTAGTATTTGAATCCTCAGTAGATCTAATTACCGTGGAGCAATATTTATGGACCTCATGTATCCACATTCATCAATGGCATGGAGTTTCCAGGTGTCATAATGCAGTAGGGCTCATGAATCAAGGGTGAGAGTGCACAGGCTCTCAGATGTAATATTGGAGACGCTGATGGAAGTGCTCCACAGGAAATATAACCTCCTGCAAGAAATCGTGCTTTGCTTGACCTGATGCTTCCTTCCCTTCAATATCCAGAGTAGGGAGAGCCTAACAAGGTGCCTATAAATAAACACTGTAAACAATCCCTTTCTCCTGGTGACCATCATATGGTTTCCAAAGGAGGAGTGGAATTTATTCTTTCTAGGTTCTCAGAGAATTTCTGAAACACATGTTGGTTGGGCATCGCTGATGTCTTGGCAATGTATTTGGGGAAGTTTCCCAATGTATTTTAGAAGTCCTTTATAACACTAACAGGAATGACCATGAAATGGTGAAGATCACTTCCAATGTCAAATATGCCTTTGAATAGCATTTGAAACTGACATCAGTGGTATGTTTGTCCCTGAACAGTTAGTCACTGGTAGGAAAGGGTATCTGTTGCAATGATGGCCTTCAAAAGGGAATCCTACCTTTTCAATAAGCACTAGCATGAATTTCATTCAGAAATCAACTATTTAAGAAACCTCCAGCCATCTGGCTTCAAGAACTGGCTTCAACACCTTCACCACCAAATATCAGAGTTTTGGATTCAAACACTGTCTTGGCCTTCAGTTAGTTGTCTGATGCACTTGGTGAAAATTGCCAGGTGATGAAATCACAATTCATTTTAAGCCTGTTACTTTAAAAAAAGGATGCAGACAAAGCCCTGAATTTTTAAAAGATCGTTGAATTTCCATGAGCCTTTTAAAATCTTGGGTGGTCCCCAAATCCTGACATGCTGCTCCCATACCCAGCAGATCCCCTTTATTGGCAGTAGGGGAAAGTGGGTGGAACAGAATTCTCATATGTGGAAATTCCAAACTCATCAAGGCCATTTCAACTCTGCTTTCAACAATACTCTTGTGACTTACAAACTTGAGTAGCTGGGAAGCCAGAAAAATCCCACTTTATATAACTGACTCCCACCAACATTCCCTCCGTCTGCCTGATGTCCTAAATCCCCTTTCCTATGAACTGACTAGACATACATCACCACCTGACCTAATAGGTGCCCTTCTGCCCATCTACTATCCAGCCTTATGCATCTTCCAGTCTATCCACGTAGCACCAGCCAATATCATTCTACCCATCTATCCCAGATGCCTGCCCACCCACAGTCCATCCCACATCTTACCTAGTTGCCACCTACCCGACTACCCTCTCCATATGTGTCATCCCATCCAGTTGCCACACTACCCACATATCCACTTTCTCTCCCACGCAACCCTCTGACCCACTTACCTGGCACATTCACTCACTGATTCACTCATGCACTCATTGCCTAATGCATTGAAAATCTATTTGGCTATACCAAAGCATTTCAGAATGGTAGTGAACACTTAGCAGAATTCAATAGTTAGTGCCGTAAAATGAAGACATGACTTGTCTTCCTTGGTGATCCAGCAATACAGAACAACCATTTGGCTTAAGGTGTGCACCACATTTCTGACAAAACTTGATCACAAATGCAAAACTCACTGGCGGCAAAGGAAAATAGGATCAGAGTGGCAAATTGATGATGATTGCTGCTCTAAGTAATTTTTTGCTAGAATTAAATCAAGAATGTAATTGGTCCTAATACACGCATCCTGACATTTCTTTTTGGAACCCTATTGTTTTTTCTGTCTGCTCTTTTAAAAATGGAGGCTCTAGTGTACAACTTACTTTGCAGTCATTAAAATCTAACATTAAGACTCCATACCATGCATAAGTTCAAGATAATTCTCAGCATGAATTTTATACCTTGGGCATAATTACATATGAAACTCTGCTTAGTCATCAAGGAGAACATTCCTGGTACTTTTATTGTGAGTGTGAATTGTCACTCACCAGTCCAAGTCTGGATATTGTTCGGGTCTTGCTGCGTATGGATATAGACTGCTTCAGATGCAAAAAGATATATGGAGCCTGGATAAATGCGAAGTGATGCATTTTGGAAGGTCGAACTTGAAAGTTGAGTACAGGATTAAAGACAGGATTCTTGGCAGTGTGGAGGAACAGCGGGATCTTGGTGTGCAGGTACATAGATCCCTTAAAATTGCCACCCAGGTGGACAGGGTTGTTAAGAAAGCATATGGTGTTTTGGCTTTCATTAACAGGGGGATTGAGTTTAAGAGCCGTGAGATCTTGTTGCAGCTCTATAAAACTTTGATTAGACCGCACTTGGAACACTGTGTCCAGTTCTGGTCGCTCTATTATAGGAAAGATGTGGATGCTTTGGAGAGGATTCAGAGGAGGTTTACCATGATGCTGCCTGGAATGAAGGGCAGATCTTACAAAGAGAGGTTGACTGAGCTCAGACTTTTTTCATTGGAAAAAAGAAGGAAGGGAGGGGACCTAATTGAGGTGTACAAGATAATGAGAGGCATAGATAGAGTTGATAGCTAGAAACTTTTTCCCAGGATAGAAATTGTTAACGCGAGGGGTCATAGTTTTAAGTTGTTTGGCGGAAAGTATAGAGGGGATGTCAGAGGCAGGTTCTTTACGCAGAGAGTTGTGGAAGCGAGGTCATTGGGGATATTTAAGAGACTGTTGGACATGCATATGGTCTCAGAAATTTGAGAGTTCGTACATTAGGTTTACCTCACATGAGGATCAATGGTCGGCACAACATCGTGGGCTGAAGGGTCTGTTCTGTGCTGTACTGTTCTATGTTCTTTGGAATTGTAAAGTAGAAACTTGAGAAACAGTTAAACGCTTCCGATTCCCATCTGGATTAAAAAACAGTGAAGGTCAATTTTTTTTTCTCCCAAAATAGAATCTTATTAGGATTCCAACCAAAAGATAAAAACGAAGAAACGCATTTATGTGAGCTGCAGATTTGCATTAATTCCCTAGGGACATCCTTAGGGATGTCTATTCTTTGGGAATCAATATATATTTTCAGCAGGATTTAGTTTTCTCCTAAAATCCTATTAAAATCACCAAAATATCTATCCCATCTCCATCCTAGGATCATCTACATTAACTCAGAGCTCACACCAAAAGCCTAACATGCTGTAAGCAATGAGGAGGATGAGGTGAAAAGGTCCTGGAATCCTGACTGTATGTGACTCAGGGTGCAGTTCAGCTCTATGGGAACTGCATGGGGCAGAGACTGAGGAGCATCCACACCCCACTTCCTGAGTTAAAAACAAACAGATATTAGTGACAAATGTTTTAAGCTCCCCCATAAGTGAATACAGTTTAACTTTTTCGGTATTTTCTCACACTGTGAAAACCGAGATACCTAATGGAGACACCTAATCAACCAAACATTTACAAATACCATTCAACTTGGTAACCCCAGTAGATATGCTCATTGCTAATGTTAACTTCCTCCCTGTGTCTATATGAAGGGTCAGGTTGAAGACTGCAGTGTATACGTCTGTCAGTATACATGTTTTGTCATCACACTGTGATCACAATGAGAGTACCATCTTCAGTGAATGATGACTGGCCTGAGATTCTGTAAGAATTATAACTATTATTTGCTTGAAATCCCATTTTAGAATCTCCTGCATTTCTTTTAATAGCCAGTGGGAGATTGATGGCAAACTTAGCTAACTCCAGTCCATTCCTGATCACATTGGCAGATTGTTGCTTTCAGACGAGTCCTTTCTATATCCAGCAAAAATCAATTTCATCAAAGTTGTAACGATAGGCGTTACAAAAATCTTCTTAACTCACTTCAGTCTTCAATAGGTTAAGTCACTCTACCTACTTACTCTTCAAGAATACAAGCACAGCTGTTTGCCAAATCTGAATGTTTCATATTTATTAACGGCACCAGATTGTCCAACATCTGCAATGTTGCAAAAACAGGGAGGACCCATAATCATCTTTTCTTCCTTTAGGAATTAAGCTGTTTCCTTCATGTCGAGTGACCTAATACCAACAATTAAAAAGGCAACATTTTACTGACTATGTCCTGAGTGCAGTATGAATATGGAACATGTCTAATTATATGGTGTCACATAATACTCCTTCTAACAGATACATAGCACTTTGGATGGAAATAACTGTGATCACCCGCATCCCACCTCCCCCCAAATCAATGTACATGTTACTGTGAGCCAGCCTTGCCAACTTGGATTCTTTCTAAGTTGAACAGACAATTTCAATCATGATCTCAACATCTGTTCAAGGATCATAGATTAAAACATCTATCTTGTGAAAGGAGAAGTGTCAGAAATGAGTACTCTAAAATGACAAAAATGCTCCAGCCCTCAAATTTTAACTGGCCTGTGCTTTGAGCAAATTTTAGATTGGTAGCCACAGGACAGTTCTTAACAGTTTTAACACACACTAATGGAAATAAAGCTGGGTCTTACGAATTTAAGTCCCCTCTTCATGAATTGCCTAGCCTGGGGAAAGCAGAAGCGTTTGCCAGAACAAAGGCCACATGAATCTTTAAGAGAAGGCTCTGATCCAGCATATCTGTGTCCCAGACTCTTTGCCAGACCTTCTGCCGCTCTCCTGCCAGAGTTGAAAAGTTACAACAGAGTGCATTGCAACCAGCAGGGATTTTCAGCTGATAATTAGAATGAGCTTGAAGATCACAAGGCAAAGTATGGCCAAGGATAATTAAATATTTGATGGAATCTCATTGTTTCCATGTCGTTGTGCTCCCCTGAAATGTCTACTGGAGCAATGTACAAGCCATTGTTGAAGAGTGGCTACATAGATATTGTCAAGCTATGCTCATAAACTAAACACAATGATAAATAACTATGAGGACTATGATAAACCAAGTTCACCCGGTCTGTAGTTGGAATTAGTCTGGTTTAGCTAGAACAAATAAAATGAAAATATGGCTGATCAAACATTTTACAAGTCCATTAATTTCTTCACTGTCTGAAAATATATCTATTTCTTTGTACCAAAGTCAAGAAAAAAGAACAATTTCTGTCAGTTGTAAAAAGGAGACACAAAGTAGAAGAAATTAAAATAGCTAAATAAGATCTTATATCTAACCACGTATGACCTCTTTGAAGTTTTGCCTGCCTGGAATGAGTATCTGAAATTCCGGTCTGCATTAAGCACAATTTTCTATCCATTACTTTCTTGAAAGTTAGCTATTCATTTCTTTTTTCTGCAAATGGAATCTATAGAACTTGAGTTTCATTGGCAATAAAACCCCATCACAGGTACAGATGGTATTGCAGATCATCATTTGTTATAGAACACCAAGATAAACAGAACTTAGGTTCCAATCAATCTGGAACAGAAGGATTTTCTCTTGATGCAGCCGGCTTTGATTATTAGCCTGTTAGCAATTGCTGCACATCTGGACCATGGGAGGATGGGGGTGTGGACGCTGGGCAACGGGGAGGGGTGGGCGTTGAATGAGCAAGATCTGCCAACTGTTTTTCATTCTCTCCTGGCCATACCTTTACTACTAAACACTTACTGAGTGAAGCTGCCGATCGTGGTGCAAAGTCCTGTTGTTGTGGGCTTGTGAATCAAGTTTAATTTATCTTTTTCCCAGACTTATTAGTTCCCTAAGCTTTTTTAAGCCATAAATCTGTTTGGCTGATCTCTGCTCTTGCAAATCAATCTGTCTTTTTTTTTCTTAAGCATGTGGATAAGTGTATTTATTTAAGAGTGCAAGGGAGCTATTCTTCATTTTGAACAGGGAAAACTATTCAAATTTTGGTCATTCATACCTTCATAAAAATGATACAACTTGATTAGGAAGCAAATGGATACAGACATGACTTTCTGAACTAAAAGAGATGTATTCAAAAATAATTCAGTAAAGGTTAAACTTTAATCTGTATTCAAGAATTGTCATTAAATTCCTTAAATATACAAGTAATATAAATTTAACCTTCCCTCTGTGGATAAAATATAACAAAACCATTAAAATAATGTAATAGGTGAACAGAAAGGACAGATAATGTGTGAAATTGTGTTTTTGTTCATTTTCACAGCTCGAGGTACATGTTAATGTGTATTTGGAAATGTTAACCCCATGAAGGAACACTTCAGAGACTGTTAATGTCCTTGTTCAAGGCAATCAGGAATTTTGTTTGTGGCAGGATCAATACGAAGGTTCATTGCTCATTTATAGCTAGTAATTAGCTTCACAAATGAAGGTTGACCACAGCAATGAGGGAATTGAATTGTAATTATTACATAGGGGCACCAGAGCTTGAGGAGAGGGAGGCCAGGGAACTCAGGGGCCATAGGAAATGCACTGTTCATAAAACAAACTGCTTGCATTCATTTCAAGCAACATTTCAAAAGTAATTCATGAGATGTGAAGCACTTTAGAATATCCTGAGGACATGAAAGGCGTTATGTTGACGCAAGTCCTTTCTTCACTCTTTGCTCTAGGGAGTGGATTTACTGCAATGAATGTGGTTACCTTACAGATGATTAGTGCACAAGGACAGTCAAGCTCAGCAGAGACTTTTTTTTAAGGTGTGATGCAGCAACTAATTGCCTGCAGGGTCAGTTAACCTAAAAAATTCTAACAGGATTAGACAGGGTAAATGCAGAAATGCTGTTCCTGATGACCAGGGAATCAAGAATCATGGGTCACCATGTAAGGATATGGGATAGCCATTGAGATAAGCAGAATTGCTTTCACCAAAAGAGAAGTGAGTTTGTGGAATTCATAGAATAATCAAATCCCAGCAGTGCTTAAAGAGGCCATTCAGCCTTTCGAGTCTGCACTGACCCTCTGAAGGGCATCCCATCCAGATCCCAGTTTCCTACCCTATATTCGTAACCCCGTATGTATTGTGGCTAATCTAACCAACCTGCATGTCTTTGGACTGTGGGAAGAAATCAGGCAGAGCATTCAGCAGAAACCCACGCATGCGTGTGGCAGCTCCACATCGACAGTCACCCGAGTGTAGAATCAAACCTGGGTCCCTGGTGCTGTGAGGCAGCAGTGCTAACCAGTGCTAACTAATTCACTGCTGCAGGAAATAATTGAGGCAAAAACATGGAATGTTTTCAAGAGCAGTTTAATATGGCTTATAGGGCTAAAGAGATCAAAGGGCATGGGGAGAATGTGGGAACAGGACACTGAGTTAGATTATATTGAATGGATAGCAGGCTCAAAGGACTGAATGGCCTACTCCTGCTCCTATGTTCTATGTTTCTTTTGATGTTTGAACTAAACTAATTCAGCACATGCTCCTGCAGGTACTTACAACAGGCATCACAAGTTCGTTATTGCTTCTGGGATAAGGAAGAAGCACCCACACACTCACCTACATCACCTTTAGCATTAACCATCTGGAGAGAAGCAGATAGCTTTCAGATATTGATCTTGAATGGTAAAAAAAAATTGCAGCATGCTGCTGTGCAGAGGAACCCGGGTGTCCTTGTGTGTGAATCACAGAAGGTTGGTCTGCAACAGGTAATTAGAAAGGCAATTGGACTTTTGTCCTTTATTGCTAAAAGGTTTGGGTTTAAAAGCAGAGTGGTTATGTTGCAGCTCTACAGGGCGCTGGTGAAGCCAAATTTGGAGTATTGCATCCAGTTTTGGTCTCCTTACTTGAGAAAGAATGTACTGGCACTAGAGGAGGTGCAGAGGAGGTTTACTAGGCTGATTCCAGAGTTAAGGGGGTTGACTTATGAGGAGAGATTGAGTAGACTGCGATTTCATTCATTGGTATTTAAAAGAATGAGGGGGAATCTTATAGAAGGGATTAGATCAGATAGAAGTAGAGAGGATGTTTCCACTGGCAGGTGAAACTAGGACAAGAGGGCACAGCCTCAAAATTAGGGGGAGCAGATTTAGGATTGAATTGAGAGGGAACTTCTTCACCCAGAGAGTTGTGAATCTATGGAGTTCCCTGTCCAGTGAAGTAGTTGAGGCTTCCTCATTGAATGTCTTTAAAGCTAAGATAGATCATTTTTTGAATAGGAAAGGAATTAAGGGTTCTGGTGAGAGGGTGGGTAGGTGGAGCTGAGGCCACGAAAAGTTCAGCAATGATCTTATTGAATGGTGGAGCAGACTCTCTGGGCCAGATGACCAGCTCCTGCTCCTAGCTCTTGTATTCTTATGTCCTTGTATCTTAGTAAACTACTAGAAAGATTGTACCTCTCCATTCTTTTCATGGGTGGAATATAACAATGCACCTCTTCATTTGTTGAAATCAAAACAAATCTGAACAGAAAGCCACTTTGGATCGATATCCTGCACCCTTTTATCAAACATACTTATCAAATAAGGCTTTAAGAATCTTGCACTATGAGATGTAATTACTACATAGATATTTATTTCTTAGGTCTAAACCAATATTATAATAAGTCAGACAAAAATGATATAGTAAGGAAGGAAGAGAAATCTTAATTCAATCCTAACTTATTAGTTAATAGATATTCATTGATAGTGTGAAATTGACTTTGGCAACATACGGATATAGAGATGTACAACAAAAAAAACGGACCCTTCAGTCCAACTCATCCATGCCGACCAGATATCCCAACCTTGTCTAGTCCCACCTGCCAGCACACAGCTTGATTTTTAACAACATTAATTCTGTAATTCTATCATTCTGAAATATATCAAAAAATGTAATATCCACTAATGAGTAATTCAATGTCATTTTATGTTTTGTCATTATTGTAAAATTATAATTCTCTGAAATCTAGGAGGGTGTGGAGAAGGTAGCACTGACAGGGACTACTTGCGGACACAGAGATGGGCTCAAGTGCGTATACTTCAATGCAAGGAGTATCAGAAATAAGGTGGGTGAACTTAAGGCGTGGATCGGTACCTGGGACTACGATGTTGTGGCCATCACGGAAACATGGATAGATGAGGGACAGGAATGGCTGTTGGAGGTTCCTGGTTACAGATGTTTCAGTAAGATTAGGGAGGGTGGTAAAAAAGGAGGGGGGGTGGCATTGCTAATTAGAAATGGTATAACGGCTGCAGAAAGGAAGTTTGAGGGGGATCTGCCTCTGGAGGTAGTATGGGCTGAAGTCAGAAATAGGAAAGGTGCAGTCACCTTGTTGGGTGTTTATTATAGGCCCCCCAATAGCAGCAGAGATGTGGAGAAACAGATTGGGAAACAGATTTTGGAAAGGTGCAGAAGCCACAGGGTCGTAGTCATGGGCGACTTCAACTTCCCAAATATTGATTGGAAGCTCTTTAGATCAAGTAGATTGGATGGGGCGGTGTTTGTGCAGTGTGTCCAGGAAGCTTTTCTAACGCAGTATGTAGATTGTCCAACCAGAGGGGAGGCCATATTGGATTTGGTACTCGGTAATGAACCGGGACAAGTGGTGGGCTTGTTAGTGGGTGAACATTTTGGTGATGGTGACCACAATTCTGTGACTTTCACCTTGGTTATGAAGAGAGACAGGTGCGCACAACAAGGAAGTTTTTACAATTGGGGGAAGGGAAATTACGATGCTGTAAGACAGGATTTGAGGAGCATACGTTGGGAGCATAGGCTGTCAGGGAAGGATGTGGTGGAAATGTGGAACTTTTTCAAGGAGCAGATACGACGTGTCCTTGATATGTATGTACCGATCAGGCAGGAAAGAAATGGTCGTGTGAGAGAGCCTTGGTTGACGAGGGAGGTTGAATGTCTAGTAAAGAGGAAGAAGGAGGCTTACATAAGTTTGAGGAAACAAGGTTCAGACAGAGCAGTGGAGGGATACAGGATAGCCAGAAGGGACCTGAAGAAAGGGATTAGGAGAGCTAAGAGAGGGCATGAAAAATCCTTGGCGGATAGGATCAAGGATAACCCCAAGGCATTCTATGTGTATGTGAGAAACCTGAGAATGACGAGAACGAGGGTAGGTCCGATCAAGGACAGTGGTGGGAGACTGTGTATTGAGTCGGAAGAGATAGGAGAGGTCTTGAACAAGTACTTCTCTTCAGTATTTACGAACGAGAGGGACCGTATTGTTGAAGAGGAGAGTGTGAAACGGACTGATAAGGTAGAAGAGATACCTGTTCGGAAGGAAGATGTGTTGGACATTTTGAACAACTTGAGGATAGACAAGTCCCCCGGGCCTGACGGGATATATCCTAGGATTATGTGGGAAGCAAGAGAGGAAATTGCAGTACCGTTGGCAATGATCTTCTCGTCTTCACTGGCAACCGGGGGTGGTACCAGGGGACTGGAGAGTAGCGAATGTTGTGCCCCTGTTCAAAAAAGGGAATAGGGATAACCCCGGGAATTACAGGCCAGTTAGTCTTACTTCTGTGGTAGGCAAAGTAATGGAAAGGGTACTGAGGGATAGGATTTACGAGTATCTGGAAAGACACTGCTTGATTAGGGACAGCCAGCACGGATTTGTGAAGGGTAGGTCTTGCCTTACAAGTCTTATTGAATTCTTCGAGGAGGTGACCAAGCATGTGGATGAGGGTAGAGCAGTGGATGTAGTGTACATGGATTTTAGTAAGGCATTTGATAAGGTTCCCCATGGTAGGCTTATGCGGAAAGTCAGGAGGCATGGGATAGAGGGAAATTTGGCCAATTGGATAGAAAACTGGCTAACCGGTCGAAGTCAGAGAGTGGTGGTAGATGGTAAATATTCAGCATGGAGTCCAGTTACAAGTGGAGTTCCGCAGGGATCAGTTCTGGGTCCTCTGCTGTTTGTAATTTTTATTAATGACTTAGATGAGGGAGTCGAAGGGTGGGTCAGTAAATTTGCAGATGATACAAAGATAGGTGGAGTTGTGGACAGTGAGGAGGGCTGTTGTCGGCTGCAGAGGGACTTAGATATGATGCAGAGCTGGGCTGAGGAGTGGCAGATGGAGTTCAACCCTGCCAAGTGTGAGGTTGTCCATTTTGGAAGAACAAATAAGAATGCGGAATACAGGGTTAATGGTAGGGTTCTTGGTCAGGTGGAGGAACAGAGGGATCTTGGGGTCTATGTACATAGATCTTTGAAGGTTGCCACTCAGGTGGATAGAGTTTGTAAGAAGGCCTATGGAGTATTATCGTTCATTAGCAGAGGGATTGAATTCAAGAGTCATGAAGTGATGTTGCAGCTGTCCAGGACTTTGGTTAGGCCACATTTGGAGTCCTGTGTGCAGTTCTGGTCGCCTCACTTTAGGAAAGATGTGGAAGCTTTGGAGAGGGTGCAGAGAAGATTTACCAGGATGTTGCCTGGAATGGAGAGTAGGTCGTACGAGGATAGGTTGAGAGTTCTCGGCCTTTTCTCGTTGGAACGGCGAAGGATGAGGGGTGACTTGATAGAGGTTTATAAGATGATCAGAGGAATAGATAGAGTAGACAGTCAGCAACTTTTTCCCCGGGTACAACAGAGTGTTACAAGGGGACATAAATTTAAGGTGAAGGGTGGAAGGTATAGGGGAGATGTCAGGGGTGGGTTCTTTACCCAGAGAGTGGTGGGGGCATGGAATGCGCTGCCCGTGGGAGTGGTAGAGTCAGATTCATTGGCGACCTTTAAGCGGTATTTGGATAGGTACATGGATGGGTGCTTAATCTAGGATAGAAGTTCGGCACAACATCGTGGGCCGAAGGGCCTGTTCTGTGCTGTATTGTTCTATGTTCTATGTTCTATGTTCTATGTGTGGTTGCTGCTAATGCAACTATAGAGAGCACACTCACCATTCATGCAGTCACAGTGATTCCACAGTCAACTGCTTAAATCGAAGAATAAAATCAATCGAAGTATTTATTTCCATCCTGATTCCTGGTGAAGAGCTCATGCTCGAAACATCGACACTCCTGTTCTTCGGATACTGTCTGACCGGCTGTGCTTTTCCAGCACCACACTCTTTGACTCTGATCTCCAGCATCTGCAGTCCTCACTTCCTCCTATTTATTTAAAATGTCAGTTAATTTCAAACGCTATATATATTCAATCCAAAACCTAGATCACATTCACATAGCCCTGTTTCCAGCACTTCTCTGCTCTGCGTTCAGACACTAAATGACCCCAGTCCACTCACTGACCTGTTCCATTGTTGGTTCCTATTTGCTGAGTAGAGAAATAATCAGGCCATGGAGTGGAGCAGTGACTGAGGAACCTAGCAGAGCAGTAACTGGAGCCCTATGAGAAACAGCTTCGGAGAAAGGATTCACAACAGGAAGAGTGTCAAATAGGCAACACACTGCTCTACTGAGCCAGTCTGTCAAGGGCCATATCCAGAGTGCCATTAAAATGAAATAAAGGAGCCCTCACTTCCTCCAAAACCTATTCTCCACAGACCACCTGTGAGACAAATCTTCATCAATTCAACTTTAGAAATACAGAATTTGAACTTCAGGATTTCAACCTTCTTCACTTCACAAGTAATCACACATCTCTGGTGTGACTGTTATTGTATTTCTTTGCTGATAATTCTCAATGCTATGAGTTAAGAATAGATTTAATAGAGCCATTGTATGGGTCTGCAGAGAGTAGACAGGAAGAAAATATTCCCACCAACAAGGGTGTGACCAGAGGGCACAGACTTTGAAATGAGAAGATTTTAGGAGTACAGAAACGCTGTCCAATCTGGAGCGTCCTTGCTGAAAGTGGTGATGGAAGCAAATTCCAAAGCAGTTTTCAAAAAGGGACTGGATATCGACATTCAACAGAAAATTTTCCAGGACTATCGAGAATGGGACTAACTAAGTGGAACTTGCAAAGAGCTGATTCACACTGAAAGGCCTCCTTCTGTGCTGCACAATTCTGTAATTTTTCCACTTTACCATGTCTTATGTTGAGCCAATACCAGGTTAGCAAACAATGGCTGTAATAAAGAAATAACAATTTTAGCAACAGAAAAGGACAATTAGAGAAAGAGCAACTCCAGAAATAGAGAAAGAACAATTGGAGAAAGTATAATTCCTGCAACCGAGGAAGGATAATTCCAACAATAGAGCGAGGGTGAAAGCATATCAGATAAAGTAACACATGAGACCAAAAGGAAATAGTTGTAAGATGAACTGGATTCAAGGGATCCAGTGGAGGCAGGTGGGCTGATAGGATAAAAGGTGGACTAGCCTGGCCAAGCTAGATAGCTAGGAGAAAGTGAGGACTGCAGATGCTGGAGATTGGAGTTGAGAGTGTGGTGCTGGAAAAGCACAGCAGATCAGGCAGCATCCGAGGAGTAGGAGAATTGACGTTTTGGGCAAAAGCCCTTCATCAGGAATGGATGGTTTGGTACATCAGAGAATGTGGACAAATTGGTCAATATATTTAATAGTACTTCCCTTTTTTTTAGGTGTTTCTAGGGCTGACTATAAAATATAAATGTGAAGTGGGTGGCAATTCATTCTGGCATGCTTCCTCTGTTTAATTTTGGAATGTATTTGGCTGTGTTGACTACATTATCAATAACATCAAGTTCAACCATAGACAATGATAATTCAGAAGAAGGCATTATCCAGTGGATGCTGACTCTTTGCTTTTGCAATCCAAATCTAATCTTCCCTTTTCTGCCACCCCACAATCTTGTATCTTACTCTGCTGTAAAAGATCAAATGGTTCTTGCTTCAACCACTCCCTGTGGCAAAGCACTCCATGTGGTTAGCAATCAGAAAGTGCAAGAATGCTGCTGAGCCAGCTAAAGAGCCACTTAACTGGTATAAATAGTGCTCTGTGGGCCAATCCAGCACTGGAGCATGTAATTTCTGTGAGAAATGAAGGGAATGAGGCAAGATTTACCGATTAAGAGCTGCAGATCATGGTAGATGCCATTACAGCACAGAGATTGCTCTTTATAGGGTGAAAATGTAAACCATGCATGCTCAGGACATGAACAAGTCAGGTAGGTTCCATCATTTGGGATGTTAATGTCAGGTTTATATATCAGGCAAGCATAGTAGGATTTCCAGAAGATGAGAAGCATGAACAGAAGTCCCAATGTAAGAAAAGAGACTGAGCATGAATCAACTGAGCATAGAATGTGGAGGCTGTAGATGTGAGTTTCAAATGGAAGGGAAGTTGTACGTATGTATAATGTCTTCCACAACCTCTGGACATCCCAGATGAGTTTTCAGCCAATTACGATAAGTTTACTGTCCTATTATACTTAAAATAAAGTGATGCGCTAATCAGCTACAAAAACAACAGAGAGAAGAAATTAGTATAGTGAGGTCAGAAAAGAAAATTGTGAATTTAATGCAGTTAAAACTGAAGGCGTATCATTGATACATACATTTCACAATTTCAATCCACTCAGTTCTTAAAACACCCTGACATGATTTCATTTGGTAAGCTGTATTTCATTTAAGCAAGTTCATGTCATAAAATACGGAACATGAAAAGCATTTCTCATTCAATAAATGTTTTTCTTTTTTCCCAGAAGAAGAAATTCAGCTTCACAGAAATTCACCCAAGATGCAGTTTTAAGTAACTCAGCAAAACAAAAAGGGGGCTCCCTTCTGATACAGGAGTTCTCCTTAGTCCCTGTCATTAAGCAGCAATTTCCAGATGAGCAAGACTTTTATCAAAGGTATGGTGGACAATCAGGGAACATAACATCCTGAGAAAGGTTTCGGTGCATTACTCTGTCAGCTCAGAACTGAGAAGTGGTACCTAATGAAAAATGTGCAAAGCGTAGGGGAGGAATACACAGTATGCTTTTCTTCCAATCTGCACACTTGCTTTCTCTGCTACCTCTGTGTCAATTAGTATGAGCAGGTATAAGTCAAGAAGTGTTCTGCCTGCCAACATAGCAACAGTACTCTCAGCCAAGTTCCCTTTGACTTTCCATGTGTCCTTTCCTTCAGATTTACCACAATATCACCAGCAGCAACTGAAACCCTCCCACTCATCAGTATCAGTTCAACACGACTCTTTATTACTTTAACCAAATGCCACCCAAACTACACACTCAATAATAAATGAGGCTGCAGCCACTAAATGAAGCCAGTATTTTTTTTGATTTGCTTTAAGGTTCTCGGCCATGTAACACCCATGTAAGGAAGGGTGATTCACAAGTACATTCAACTGCACAAATAACCAAGTTCTGAATAATAGTCATAGTGAGTTCAAAATCTTAATTCTGTTCCTTTCTTCAAAGATGCTGCCAGACCTGCTGAGTTTTTCCAGCAAATGCTGCTTTTATATTAGCATCAAATCACTTGCCATTGGGAAATGTATGGTGCACACAGTTGGTACAATGTGGAATTACCCTGTTCTCGAATTTGCAGAATTCCTTTAAATGTACAGGCATCAATGGTATCTGCAAACCAGACATGAAACGTAATCAAGAAATGTAGTTGCAGTACTGCACACCATTTCATACGACTATGGCATTCAAACCTCGTGTTGCTGCGATGTGCTTGAATGGAAAAATAACCAAAGAAGACAGCTCAGCTACCAACAGGGGACATTGTCACTAGAAGCAGTGCATCATTAATGGGTCTGATCAGTTTCTTATCTTTGTAATATTCTGCCACAGTACATCAAATAGTAGAATAAAAATAACAGCAAAAATATCAACTTACATGACATTTCTAACATTATAAATAGCTCAAGGTGCTTGACAGGATTATTGTGAAATGTGACATCAAACCAAATAAGTTTATATTGTTAGAGAACAGATGACAAATGATTAGTCAAAGAGGTCAGTTATAAGAAGTGTATTAAGGGAAGGAGGTGTAATATAGCAGAAAGGTTTAAGAGAAGATTTCAGTGTATTGGGCCTAGGCTACTGAGTGGATGTCCTTCAATAGTGGTGCAGTTAATATCAGAGATCCACAGAGACATCAAATCAAAACGTTGAACCATAGAATCCCTACAGTGTGGAAACAGGTCATTTGGCCTAACGAGTCCACACCGACCCTTTGAAGAGTAACCCATCCGACACATTCCCATACCCTATATTTCCCATGACTAACACACCCTGAACACTATGGGCAATTTAGCATGGCTAACTCACCTAACCTGTACATCATTTGGATTGTGGGAGGAAACCAGAGCACCTGGACGAAACCCATGCTGACACAGGAGGCTGGAATCAAACCCGGGTCCCTGTACTGTCAGGCGCCAGAGCTAACTCTGAGTCACCATACCACCCAAGTATAATGGTATAAAACCAATGGGATATTTGTTATCTGTTTGAAAGACTTGGTTCTCTCCTAACCATCAGATTTAATACATTATCTTAAAGGTTGAGTTAAGTGACAAATCTCAGACAAACTTCTGTTGGAGAAAGTGTGGAATTTACCCTTATTTATACCTAGACAAGAAGAAAAAATTGTGATGATTTAAACTAGGACAGGCAGGGTTTGAACTGACTGCTTTTGGCTTTGATATGCAGTACCACCAGATATGCAGAACTTACTGCATGCTTGACCTAGTAATGCAATAGTTGTTAATACTGCTCTCATGCACTGAATAGCAAGCATAACTCTATGAGGACTACAATCAATCTGTATAATCACCCCTGTCCTGACTTAACCCAACTATCTCTCCCAAACAAAAGTAGAAATTGCTGGGGTAACTCAGAAAATCTGGCAGGATCGATGGAAAAAAACTTAAGATTAACATTCAGCCCGGTGACCCTTCTTCAGAACAGACACCTCTTCACTATCCTGATCTGAAGATGTCCTTACCATCCAACTACTACCCAACCCAAGCCAACCAGATCCAATCGGACAAATCTCTGAACTTGATTCAATTATCCAAACAACTACTATCTCTCCACAAATCTACCTGGCTACTCACTGAGTCTTTCACTTACCTCACCCTCCCTTTCATCCACTTGCTCATTCATTCATTCACTCACCCACTCATTCACATCCCCTTTCAGTCATTCACGCATTCACTCACCAAACTACTCACTCACCTACTCACTCATCCCCTCACCCACTTGTTTATTTACTTACTGACTCTCTAACCCACTGAAAGACTTCACATATTTGAAAATTTATGTACTGAAGCTAATGTCAAGAAAATGAGGTGTGTCCTTTCATGATCTTTTTTCCCCTGTGTTCAGCAGTATTCCCTGAGAAAGAAAAACAGAAGTTGCTGGAAAAGCTCAGCAGGTCTGACAGCATCCATGAAGAGAAATCCAAGCTAATGTTTTGTATCTGCTGATCCTTCCTCAGAACTCAGGGTTCTGAGGAAGGGTCACTAGACCCAAATTGTTAAATCTGAGTTCTCTTCAAAGATGCTGCCAGATCTGTTGAGCTTTTCCAACAACTTCTATTCTTGTTTCTGATTTACAGCAACAGCGATTATTTCAGTTTTCCCTGAGAAAGGCTGCACTCTTCCATTGATGCTTTAGTCAGGATTAAAGAGACCAGCTAATAAGGGGAAAAAAGCTGTAGACACCTTCATCCATGGATTGCTCAAATTAGTAAGAAAAGCAATGTGTGTGAAGGTCATTATTAAACTGTAGATGAATCAGCTGAAAGTTATCATCTGGGTGCCCTTACAATTAATATATCAGTAAAGTATGTGTTTGAATGGTATTACCATTTTGAAACTTCTTGGATTACCCCATCATGTTAATCAGCTTGCCAGCACATTTTAGCTTTTGATTGGGGCTAGAGAATAGAGCCAGATAATAATTTGATGTGTATGACCACCGCTGATGACAGGATTGCAAAGCGTTTCAGGTACAATACAAATTTCAGGTACAATACAATACAAATGCATGTTGTTGAAGGCCGGAGCTTCTTCTCGTTAAACTACCAATTAGTTTTCTTCTGTCACATTAGATGAAACTCTCTCTATAAATACCTACCAGGACAGAGGATGGTGGCAGAAAATCAACCTTATAATGACTGATCGATAATATCGAGAACTCATGCAACATGATGAGCACCAGTTTGGAATTCTCATGTAACAGCTAACATTCCGCTGTTGCCTTCCTAATTAATTTCTGTCCCTACATACTAATTTTTTGTGGTTCATGTTCAAACACACCCAGGGTCATTCTGTATTATAGCAATCTGCTATTTCTCTCCATTAAAAGATTGGATATTATATAATTTAGATAACTGAGTCAAACAGATTGAATGTCATCTACATTCATTGATACTGACAGTATTGGACTGATCTTGCTCCTTGGTTGCAAACAGTGACATAATTCATATGTGCTTTCTTAAAGAGACGTAACCCTGTCGTTAAATCTTCATGAGCAGTACGGATGAGTCATTATGTTTCTTCCCTAGAATGGAAGTGTCAGCTACTGGAACTTGGCTGTTCCCATATGGACAGATGTCCGTCAACACCCCACTTCCTGATCCATCATGGTGCCCTATATAATTTTAACAGTTTGATATTTCAACAGTATCATTCCAAATGAAGAAAAGTATGACTTTTTTTATTGTGGTAAAGAATGTTTGCATCAAAAGAATACAATACAAATCCTTACACAATGAACTGTGGGGTTTTTTGAATTTATGTAGTTAATGATTTTTCAGGTTCAGATCTTTCCCAGCATTTAGCTCAACTGCTGAAAGCCATTTTCTGTTGTCAATTTCAAGCTAATATTCAGTTTCAGACACATTTATTTTTTAAGATACATTTCCTATGGCTCTCAATGATACACTTTGAGTAAATAACCAGACACATTTTCTGCAATAAATAAATATTCAGAGTATATTGGGAATTCATGCAGAGTTGCTCAGAATTTTCTGGATGATTAGCCCAAAAGACTGAATTCTAATTGTATTACCACTCTGCCACCATTTTCAGTGGCTCTCAGCCATAATTCAGCATTTGTTTCTCAAACTTGATCAGATTCTAAATCCCAGCATTGAATGACTGTAAAGGAAAACTAACGCTGTAGATTGTTAAGTTGTGTTTACGTTTAGTGTAGCTTCAGTTTCTGTTTAGATGGGTTGGAGCCTAATAAGCTGTCAATTCACTAAGATTTAGCTATTTTAATTTACACGTTGGCAACCATATTCTGTGTTCCAGAAATTTTTTTCTGATAATGCTAAAGCACTGTCTTTACAACTTCGATGAACATTTATTTGATTCTGCAGCTCCATAGAAAATATAAGTATGTTTTGAGTTTAAATCTAATATCAGAGCACATAGTAACTACAGTAACTCTTTTTCATGGAACCAAGTTAAAAATCACACAACACCAGGTTATAGTCCAACAGGTTTAATTGGAAGCACACTAGCTTTCAGAGCGACACTCCTAGGAGCGTTGCTCCGAAAGCTAGTGTGCTTCCAATTAAACCTGTTGGACTATAACCTGGTGTTGTGTGATTTTTAACTTTGTACATGCCAGTCCAACACCGACATCTCCAATTCAAAGAACCAAGTATTGAAATCTCAAGCACAAAGTCTTGCAACCCCAATCAGAAGTTTCTACACACGGTAGGGGTGTTATTTAAATGTTTACAGAACACTTCAGTGGAAAATGTTCTCTGAATTTATCAGCTTCACAGTTTAAAGTACTGTGCACATGATTAGATAAAATTAAACCCCCAAAGACTGGCAGTTAATTAAGGATTAAGTGATGTAACAACGTCTCTGAGAACAAAAGAAGGAAAGGAAGGTCATGTGATTGAGCTGTCCCGGTCATGAAGGATCTCAACATAAATTGCTTGTGGAAAATGAATCTTTATTGTGAAGAGCATAAACATCAAAGAAGTTCAAATTAAGTAAGTTCAGGGAAAGAAGTGCACTCAGGTGGTCCAAAAGTTGATAAAGCTGAAGTAAGAATTACATGATTAGACAGCAATGGCAAGGTTGATCTTCATATACAGAGGACAAGGTTCTTTTCATGCAATCAGAGTTTGTCAATGGTTGGGATGAAGATAACCAAGAAATGGTGGTTTTAACAATGATCCACTCTGTCTGTACATACATGCTCAGTTTTCCTTGTCTCCTATCCTGTTAATTGTCTTTAGTTGCCACACCATCTCAGTACTCTGGACATTGCCATAGTCAAGTAGTTCCAACACTTCATTAACATTAAATACATTACTACAGTTTAATAGGGAATGATGCTTTCCCCCATTCTCCATTTCAGGCTCTTACTCTCTGAGTGCTCTTTTAAGTCATAATTACATCACTTACATCTCTGACTAATTTGAACTAATACATTACTCCACAGTCTATAGATAGCATTTATTTTAACAATGGTTGCATGTCCAATCACTGCCTTGACTATTTGCATTTTCTGATCACACACATGCAAATGCAGCATTGCAGAGATACCTCACTGCAAAGCAACACAACGGCAGCTGATTGTAACCCAATGGCACTGCCCATATATTCACAAACAAGATGTAGACAGACTCATGAGCATTCACTCCCCAACTCTAAAATCAGTTGGCACTTTGCCTCCTGCTTGTGGGGCAGACAAAATGTCACTCTAACGCACTTTCCAAGAGACAGTCCCAAGGACAGGAGTACTGATGTATTAAGCCTTGCCTCAAATGGTATCAGAGTGCAAAAGTGCATTGTAAAATGGGTACTTTTATCCATTGTAAAATGCTGGCTCCTGGAACTTGCAGCCACAAAGAAGGCAACAGAAGTGCAAAATGACATCATGAAGAATAACAGCTTAAGGTAAAACAAAACTTGCTCAAAAGACTACAGGTTAAAACAAATGTCATTTTTGCTCCAAAACAAAAAGAAGGAGGAGGAGGCAATGTTTCAGTTTATTTTAGCGACAGAGAGCTAACACTCAAAGGTTTGTCTCTTTTGAACTATTTGGAGATCCTGTCATGTTATGGCAATATCTGAACTTACATGGATTATGGTGGTGATTTTTGGTGGCCATCTTCCACGTTGGGAGCATGAACTTCATTTATTTAGTTAATTGCAATAAATAGAAATCAGGAGGGGATTTTTTCCAACCAAACAATGAAACATGGTCGTTCGAAAGGAATGGGAAAACTACACATTGCATGCTGATGAGATCTAAAGCATTTATGTTGACCACAACTTAACCCAGTGAGCTATCACAACCAAACAAATTCCATAACGTCTGTGCCAAACTCAAGTATTGGGTTAAATTATCTGAAACTTTCTATGAAGCAAGGGGCTGTCACACATCTCATTATCCACTCACATCCTGACCTAACCTATCCATTCATATGAAGATGGTGAGAGGCCAGAGACCTCAATCAGTTTCATGTTAATTACCTTTCTGTCCAACCGCCATTTATTTTTGCTCAATGTGGTTTCATTTCCTTTTACAATAAAATTTGTTTTTAAAAGTCAAAACAATAGCAGTTTTAAAGGCGAGAAGAACAGACAAAGGAAGCACATGGTGAGGTCATTGCAGGAGAGAGAGAACCCGCACAGTTACTGCCTTTGATGTTTGAATTCGTGTATCACTGGATGTCAGAGTGCATCTGGGAAAATTATCAAAATGAAATTCACAACTGATCTTGGAGGAACTGTTGGGCGAAGTTCACAGCACAGAATCAGATAAATTAATCATTGTTTTAAGTGTGGCCTACAGAGAATCTGCAGCAGTGAGCAGAGTTGGTTCTTTCTTGATTATATGTTTTTGGAAATATGTCTCTTGATTAAACTTAAGATGTAAGGCATAACTATTAATTTAGCCTAGGGCAGTGTTTTTAGAGGAATGAGACTGTGATAATTTCTGTGTCTGTAGATTGTGAAAGAGCAAAAATGACCTTTAATACAGTGATATGTACTTCTTGTCGGATGTGGGAGTTTAAAGAGAGTTTAAGGGTTACTGTGGATTTTATCTGCCATAAATGCTGCTGGCTACGAATCTTATCAGATTGAATGGATTGGTTGGAGAGACAGAAGCGATGAGGATGTCTTGTATAGTTTCAGTAAAAACTTCCTAATTTTATCCTCCATTCCTTTAAAGTAAAGGCTCACATTTCATTTTGCCTCCCTTTTTACTTGCTGAACTTGTAGACTAACTTTTTGTGATTTATGGATGAGGGCTCCCAGCTACCTTAATGCAGCAGCTTCCTGCAGTCTTTTTCCATTTAAATAATATTCACTTCCTTGATGCTTCTTGCTGAAGTGCATTAGATCACATTTTTCAACATTATATCCCATATGTCAAGCTTTTGCCCACTCGCCTAACCTGTCCAAATCTCTCTGTAAATATCCCCTCTGTGTCATCTTCACCACCTGCCTTCACACTTATTTTTATGTCATTTGCAATTTTAGCTATAGTACATTCACCTTCATCATCCAAATCATCGTAATATATTATAAATAATCCCTGCAGCATTCATCAAGATATTGGTTGCCTACCTGAAAATGCTTCATTTATCCCAACCCTTTCTTCTGTTAACTAGTCAATCCTCTAACTATGCTAATATATTCCCTCCAACATCATGAGTTATTACCCAGCCGAACAGTAGTTACCTTATTAAACACTTTCTAAAATTCCAAATGTATTACATCCACCTCTTCCCCTTTATCTAACTCGCTTGTAATCTCCTTAAAGAATTATAATAAATTGAATAGACTCTAATGCTTTCACAATTACAAACATTAAGCTAACTGACCTATATTTTATTGTCTCCTTCACTTTTTAAATAAATGTGTTAAATTGCAGTTTTCCAATTCTCTGGCATTATTTGAAATTCCAGGAAAATTTCTTTCAGTGCATTCAGGACAAACCAGCCCAGTTGTTTAGTACCTGTGATAGGGTTAGGGTTTTAGATCAAAACGTATTCACTCCCTCCTCCACCACCAATACACAGGAACAGCAGCAAGATCCAGTGCAGAAATTCACCAAGGCTCCCCAGAATGGCACCTTCCAAACTGGCAGCCATTAGAATCAAAGTGATTGCCATTCAGCATCAGCATATTAAAGAAAACATATCTATATTATTTAAATATTATGAAATTAGTGTGATGACTAGGGCTCAATTAATATTAATATTAGTAAAATGTTAACTGTGTAGGAAAACATTGTCAATAGATTATACTGAAGTTTATATTTTAAATTGTCTTTAAAGTTAAGCTGGAATTCCCTTATGATACCCTGCATCCCTATACTCCTGAAAAATACCCCCGGACTCAATTCCACCTTCCCCACCTGCTCCAACGCTGCCTGACCTACCACCACCACATCCCACTTGGACTTAACCCACTCTCCTCTTCCTTGCCGGGTGGCCTTCTGCCCCTGGACCTGCCACCTGCTCACATCTGTTGCACCTCGCACCCCCAATTCCTAACCAGGTGCTAGACTGACCAAGATTTCCAGAATCAAAAACTGTGGCGTTGGAAAAGAACAGCAGGTCAGGAAGCATCCAAGGAGAAGGAGAGTTGACATTTCAGGCAATAGACAATAGACAATAGGTGCAGGAGTAGGCCATTCGGCCCTTTGAGCCTGCACCACCATTCAATATGATCATGGCTGATCATCCTCCATCAGTTTCCTGTTCCTGCCTTATCCCCATAACCCTTGATTCCATTATCCTTGAGAGCTCTATCCAACTCTTTCTTAAACAAATCCAGAGACTGGGCCTCCACTGCCCTCGGGGGCAGAGCATTCCACACACCCACCACTCTCTGGGTGAAGAAGTTTCTCCTCATCTCTGTCCTAAATGGCCTACCCTTTATTTTTAAGCTGCGTCCTCTAGTTCGGGACTCACCCATCAGCAGAAACATGTTTCCTGCCTCCAGAGTGTCCAATCCTTTAATAAGCCCTTCATCAGGAATGTGGAGGGTGAAAAGTAGTGGATTGGCGATAGGTGGATGCAGGTAGGGGGTAATTGTGATAGGTCAGTGGGGAGGGTGGAGAGGATAGGTTGGAAGGAAGATGGACAGATAAGACAGGTCAAGTTGGAAGGTTGAATCTGGGATGAGGTGGGGGGAGGGGAGATTTGGAAACTGTTGAAATCAATGTTGATGTTATGTGGTTGTAGGGTCTCCAGGCAGAAGATGAGACATTCTTCCTCCTGTTCGAGGGTGGCTTTTATTTGGTGGTGGAGGAGGCCCAGGATTTACATGTCCTTGGGGGAGTGTGAGGGGAAGTTGAAGTAGTTGGCCAGAGTGTGGTGAGGTTGTTTGGTACGTATGTACCAGAAATGTTCCCTGAACTGCTCCGCGAGTTGGCGTTTTGTCACTCCGATGTAGACACGTCCATATTGAGAACAACAGATTTCCCAAACCCACCCTCCACTCTAGCTAGACACAACAATCCCATGATACCATTCAATACGCTCTTCCTTCCTCTCCCCTCCCTTCTCACCTGTTATACTTGACACCACTTGTGACCTCCAGCCACATCTAAACATGCATTCACATACTTGGCACTCTGAAATTCTACATCCCTGGCACAGTTCACATTACACCTACCTGGAACTGGCATCCTTCCTATCTAGTACAGTATCTACTACACTCACCTGGAATTTTACTCCCCTGGCACCATAACCACTACACCCACCTGCCATCCTATCCACCTGGCACCATACACACCTGCCACCCTACTCAACTCGCCTACCTGACACAGTATCCACCTAAGTCAATTGCGAACCGAACTCCACTCTTATCGATTTACTTTTTTTGCAGAAGATATCAAAGTTGCAAGCTGGACTGCTAAATATTTCCATCACAGAATTCAGCACATTGACTGCTTCATGGGTCAGGGTTTCTGCTGAGACTTGCTTCATGAACAGATTTGTGGATTTCTAGTTCGTAACAGAAAGCCTCCATCCAGGAATCTCCAGTGCAGCACTCTTCTCAAGGGAAGACCGTGGATTTTAACTCAATAAGAGTTGGTCAGAGGGTTTCCAATTGATTCTGACTGTGGAATATTTAGACTATTGGCTCTTTAATTAGAGTATCTCTAAATTCTAGGTGAACATAGCTATTGTTTGCATTGTTGTACCACAGTTCATTCATTGAGGCTGAAGAGACATTATGAGTAAAAACACATTTTACAGCCCAAAATCCAATGTTATCCGTGAGTGGAATTTTATAATTCACCAGAGTATGTTAGTGTTTTCAGCACTCAAAGTTTCAATAATTAGGGAATATATGTCATGATTTTCAATTTAAACATTTAAATTGGAGTAGGAATCCGATGAAGAAAAGGGACATAGTTTGATATATTGGAAGTTCGGGCTTGAATTAATTATACTTGGCTCATCGACTGCTGTGAAATGGCTTTTTTTCTTCAGAAACCCAATGCAATTATCTATAGGATCTCATTTCGAATACTTTCAAATCCTATCTTTGTCTGCCTGTGGATTCTTTTTTTCCCTTTTCATTGTTCTGTACTTGTGTGTTTGATCAAACTGGGAAAAAAAGTCACATTTTAGCAAGTATGATGCTTGTACAATTGTAATTGAAATTTGTTGAGAGACACTGCACTTCAGATACAATCAGTGTTCATTAGATTTCTTGTGTCATCTGGGATCCAGTGATTTCCTTATACAAACAGAGCTTGCACTTAGGCTGTTTGGGTGTCTTGCAGATGGGACAGGGGTGGATGTCGGACATGCTCCTAATTGGGCCTCATTGTTATGTTACCTATTCATGTCGCATTATTACAGAGTCAGATTTCCAATGGCTGCAGTGCTTACTTCAAAGGAGCTTTCATCACAGGGATGTGAATGTGTTTCACAGGTAGAACTGACAGTACCAATATTTGGGAACTTTACGGTATGTTTGGTTTATTGCAGCATTGGCATCTTGGCAAATTGGCACTTATAGCTCCATATTAATGTAATTGTTTTTAATGACCTCTTCATTAGCTATTGTTAAGCTGAAGAAGATCCAGAAGAAAAAAAACTGAGAGGAATGTGTGAGATGCATTGTCCAGCCAGTATCTGTTAAATATGACAGTGGGGTCTTAAGACAGGTGGTAGCATAACAATAGGAGCCTTAATATCTATTTCAGATTCATTTCTGGACATGCAGAAATCCACTTTCAATTTGGTAACTGGTACACTTCATTGAAGCATTGAGACAGTGACCCACCATCCAGAAAGAAATACTACAGAATTTAAAAGATGACAAATACTGATCCAAATTATCTTGTAGAATTAAAAAAATGGAGCTCTGGTATGCCCAGTATATTTATCTCCAAATTAACCGCTTTCTCTTAAACATTTATTTTTCATCTATGGGCACCCAAAATTAAACTCAAAACACCCATTTAGTGGCCATAAATTGGTTATGATGCAGACCAATTTGGTGTTATAATATTTGATCTATAACAATAGGCAGTGTCATCAATTTCTGACCTGATTAAATTATTCCCAAGAACAAGGATGTACTGGACAATTAATAATTGCAACTATTGAATACCTCATAGTTCATTACACTCAGATTTAATACATACTTTGAATTGATGCCAAATGTGATAAGAATCCATCAGGAAACCATCATAATGCCTCCAACTAATTTTTGAATAGAAACTCAAAATGACCTGAATGTACTGATAGTGTTTATCAAAATATAATTAAACAAGTTGTTTATTGTAGTGAAAGGAGGTATTTTACAAAATGAGAGTCACTGATCAGCTTTTTTTTAAGTTGGCTGATGTTAAAATCTATATAATTGATGAGAGTAGTTCATTCAAACATCCTTCAAATCTACTTTATTCTAAACAAAGTCAGACCGTTTATTAAAATTAATTCCAATAAACTTATACATATTTACAAATGTTTCCAAGGCTGTACGACAGCAATAGCCGAGGACAGCAGAGCGAACCTGTGACTGAACAGTGACAGGATCTACCACACAAATACCTGAGGAGAAGCGTCAGTCAGAGCAGGACTGAGGTCAGTCAGAACAGAATTGTGGACAATCAAAGCAGAACCAAGATCAGAGCGAGGCTGAAGTCAGTCAGCGCGGGACTGAAGACTGTCCGGGTGGGACTGGGAATGGTCAGAGCAGGATTGAGGACAATCAGAACGGGAGTGAGGACATGTCAGATTGGGACTGACAGCCATCAGTATGGGACTGAGGTCAGTCAGAGCAGGATTGAGGACAGTCAAAGCAGGATTGGGGGCAATCAGAACAGGATTGAAGACAGTTAGAATGTGATTGAGGGCAGTCAGAGTGGGACTGAGGACAGTCAGAGCAGGATTGAAGACAGTAAAAGCGGGATTAAAGTTAATTAGAGTGGGACTGACAGCAGCCAAAACCAGACTGGAGACAGTCAGAGCGGGATTAAGACAGTTTAGAGTGGGATTGATGGCAGTCAGAACCAGACTGAGGGCAGTCAGAACCAGACTGAGGGCAGTCAGAGTGGGATTGAAGACAAGCAGAATGGGACTAAAAACAGAGTAGGACTGAGGACAGTCAGAGTGAGGGATGGAGCATCTGGAGTTGTGGAGGAACTTACTATGGAGCATTTGTGAGGCTGAGAGCATGTTTAGCGAGTTGGTCACATCACTATTAAGGGATACAGAGACAGAAAAGAATTCGGCGACCACCAAGACTAGTCAGTGTGGGGAGCCAGTACAGGTCTCCCCTGTGGTCATTCCTTTCTCAAACTGGTATACTATTTTGGATAACATTGGACAGGGAAATGGCCTCTTAGGCAAAGCAACAGCAGCAACCAGATTAGTGGCGTGATGACTGGCATCATTAGGGACATCATCATGACAGGGAGAGTCAAAGTGTTGGTGACTGGTAGTGAAGGGGACTCTCTAGTCAGAGGCATAAATAGGCATTTCTGTGGTTTTGAGGAAGTCTCCAGGATAGTGTGTTGCTTCCCTGGTACCAATGTCGAGGATGTCTCTGAGTAAGCACAGGATATTCTGAAAGGGGAAGGTGAGCAGCCAGAGGTCGTGGTTCATATTGGTATGAATGACATTTGCAGGAAGGGACATGAAGTCCCACAAAAGGAATTTAGGGAGTTAGTTAGGAAGTTGAAAAGTAGAACCTCTAGGGTTGTAGGCTCAGGCTTACTCCATATGCCACTCACGAGTGAGGCCAGAAATTAGAAGATAATACAGTTGAATGCTTGGTTAAAGTGTTGGTACAGGAGGGAGAGATTCAGATATCTGGATCATTGGGATCTCTTCCAGTGCAAGAAGGACCGGTACAAGAAAGCTGAGTTGCATTTCAACTGGGTGGAGGAGGGGGTGGGAATATCCTCGCAGAGGGTTTTGCTAATGCAACATGAGAGGGTTTTAACGAATGTGGCAGGTGAGGTGTGAGAGTCAGATCAGTAGATTAGCATGTGGAGTGCTCGAAGAGAAGAGAGAGGCTAAATCAATTAGTCTTTTCAGAAGAACGGGCAGGGTCAGGTTAATGAACACAGTGGGACTAGAAGTTTGAAGTGTATTTATTGTAATGCAATGAGTATAACAGGTAAGGCAGATGAGTTTGCAACTGGATCAGTACATGGAATGATTTTATTGTAGCCAATACAGAAACTTGTTTGAGGGAAGGGCAGGTTGGCAGCTCAACATGGCAAAAATGAGGACTGCAGATGCTGGAGATCAGAGTCTAGATTAGAGTGGTGCTGGAAAAGCACAGCAGGTCAGGCAGCATTCGAAGAGCAGGAAAATCGACGTTTCAGGCAAAAGCTCTTCGTCAGGAATGAAAGCAGGGAGCCTCCAGGGTGAAGAGATAAATGGGAGGTGGTGGGGGGTGGGGGGGGGGGGGGGGGGGGGGAGGGAGGTGGGGGCTGGGGAGAAGGTAGCCAAGAGTACAATAGGTGGATGTAGGTGGGGATGAAGGTGATAGATCAGAGAGGAGGGTGGAGTGGATAGGTGGGAAGGAAGATTAGCAGGTAGGACAGGTCATGAGGTTGTTACTGAGCTGGAAGGTTGGAACTGGGGTAAGGTGGGGGAGGGGAAATGAGGAAACTGGAAAAACTAGATTGGTGCAGCTGTTTAAAAGTAAATCCAGTTCTGATATATTGGAGTCTTTTAAAAGCGAGTTGACCATAGTTCAGGACCAATATGTTCCTGTGAGGATTAAAGACAAGGATGGGAAAATGTGGGCACTTTGGATGATGGAAGATGTTGTATGTTTAATTAAAAAGGAAAAAAGATGCATATGCAAGGTTTAGGGAACAGACATCAGCCAAGGCCCAAGGAGTATAAAGGAAGCAGAAAATAACTTAAAAATAAGTAAGGATGGCTAGAAGGAGCCATGAAATGTCCTTGGCAGTAAGATTAAGGAGAATTCCAAGGCAGTTTATATGTATAAGGGGAGCAAGAGGGTAACTAGAGAAAGGGTAATTTATTCAGGGACAAAGGAGAGAATTTATGTGTCGAGCCAGAGGAAGTGTGTGAGTCGTTAATGACTACTTCATATCTGTATTGACCAAGGAAAAGGGCATAGATGATGGTAAGATGAGAGAGGGATTTGTTGATATTCTAAGGAATGTCTATACTAAGAAGGAGGAGGTGTCTTGAAAAAACATTAAGGAAGATAGGTCCCAGGCCCTGCTGGGATCTATCCCTGCATACTGACGGAGACAAGGGAGAAGAATTCTGGGGCCTTGACAGAAATTTTTGTATGTGTCGGAGAATTGAGCCCAATGGATCAGCAACCACAAACGAGGATCGTAGTGAAATTGACAAGCGGTTTATTAAACAAAGCAATATAGTGGAAGAAAAATTAACCAGGCTGACATAGCACTGATTCTCTGCACAGATGGCCAAATGATCTTCCAAGAACAGAAAGTGCAGACATATTTTATAGAAGTACAATGCAAAGGTGATAATTATAAAGCAGTTACAGTCCAATGGTGAAAATTGTAAAGAGATAAAAACAAGAATAAACTGAATGGAAGTTAACCAAGCGTCTGGCAGCAGCAATTCATTTGTAATTGACACAGGAGATTCCAGCCACCTCCGTGAGTGGGTGAGAATGTCTTCTAGAGGATTCTTCAATGTATTTCCTGTCCGCGTGAATATGTGTAAATATTCCTTCTCCTCACACCCAGGTCTGTCTATTGTGTTCCTCCTGTGAGCAAAGTCTTCCAGGGTCTCTTGGTCTGCCTCTTTGTTTATGCGGTATTGGTTTCAATGGGAAAGGAGCCTGCCTTTAGAGAATTGGGACTGCAGTGCTAATCTGGGTTGGGAGCTGATTGTGAAATCTGTTTTAGGAAGTGTATTCTCTGCTCTGGGAGTAGCTCGGTCATGTCTGATTTCTATGTTAGCCTGTTTGGCCAACACTGGAGCACTCTGAGTAGTTTCCGTATGTGTTGACAGGCTTGATTTCTGTGTTTTGCAGGCCAGCTTCTGGGTTTTTATGTGGCCATGCTGTGGGTTGGCAGGGTGGCAGATCTTTTTCCCATAGTATCCTCTTCAGTCACAGGTGAAGACTGGAGAATAGCTAATGTTGGTCCTTTCTTCAAGAAGGACAACAGGGAGAATCCAGGAAGTTGTAAGCCATTGAGCCTTACATCACTGGTCAGGAAATTATTGGAGAAGATCCTTAGGGAAAGGATTTACTCACATTTGGAGAAGGATAGACTTATTAGGTATACTCAACATAGCTTTGTGTCGGGGAGATTTGTCACACAAACGAGAGTTTATTGATCAAGTGATGCAGATGATTGATATCGGTAGAGCAGTGGATGTTGACTACATGGACTTTAGCAAGGCCTTTGACAAGGTCCGTCATCGTAGGCTGGCACAGAAGATTAAATCACATGCAAGTTGGATACAAACCTGGCTTGAGGGTAGTCAGAGGGTAGTTGTGAAAGGGTGTTTTTCTGACTGAAGATCATTGGTAATTTGCAAGGGTCAGTGCTGGGACCTCTGTTGTTTGATAAATGATTTGGATGAAAATGTCAGTGTCTGATTAGTACATTTTCAGCCGATATGGAAACTGGTGGAGTTGTGGATAGTCTCGAAGGTTCTCAAAGCATATAAATTAGCTGGAAAGTTGGGCAGGGCAATGGCAGACGCAGATTAATTCGGACACATGTGACATGATACATTTTGGGAGGTCATACGCAAGAGGAACATATACAATAAATGGCTGGACCCTTCGGAGTATTGATATACAGAGATGCAGGTCCATAGCTCCCTGAAAGTGGCAACACAGTTGGATAAGGTGGACAAAAAAGTCATAAGGCATGCTTGTGTACATCAGTCAGAGTATTGAGTACAATAGTTGGCAGGACATGTTGCAACTGTATAAAACTTTGGTCTGGCCACATTTGGAGTACTGAGCACAGTTTTGGTCACTGTTCTTTAAGAAGGATATGGAGGTGTTGGAAAGGTTGCAGAAGAGGTTTACCAGGATGTTGCCAGAATAGGAATGTATTAGCTTAAGGAGAGATTGGACAAACTTGGATTGTTTTGGTGAAACTTTTAGAGGCTGAGGGGATATCTGATCAAAGTATATGAAATTATGAAGGACATGGAAAATATTGATAGTTAGGGTCTCTTTCACACAGTTGGAATATCAAATACTAGGGAATAAGCTTTCAGGTGAGAAGGATAAAGTTCAGAGGAGATATGCAAGGAAAGTTTTTTACACAGAAGGTTAGTCGGCACTTGGAATGCATTGCCTGAAGACATGATAGCAGCAAATACAATAGCAAAGTTTAAGAACCATTGAGACAGACACGTGAACAGACAGACAATAGAGGGGTATGGACCAGGGACGGGCAGATGGCATCATGACCCGCACAGACATGGTGGGCCGAGGGACCTGTTCCTGTGCTGCATTGTTCTATGTTCTAACTGTCCTTAGGCTAAGGATGTTCAACGAATCACTCATTTTTTACTATTATTCCAAAATTTAGGACTCAAAATTCTGGAAAATTTATTATCATATTTTAAGAAAACCATTTAAATGAAATCTGCAAACACTTTAAAATCAGCAGAATGGGACTGTCTGGATTGCCCAGTAGAAACCAATATGGACTCAATGAGCTGAATCGTCTTGTTTTGTGCCATAATGAATCTAAGTCTTTGGAAAAAGTCTCCGATGCCATCCTGAGGATTGTGAAATAACTCTGTAAATGCAAGTCTTTCTTCTCAGCTACAATTTTCGTGTCTCGGTTTAGATGTGTCCTACTGAGGGATAAATGAAAACAGCTAGTTGTGACGAGTTGCCACCAAACGTCAGTTGTCAAATTTCATTGTTAGTATTTAAGATGTTTTTGTTTATTTCTGAAAATGTGAAATGTAAACCCTGTCAGGAGAAGTAAACTGTGCATTTTCTATTTATTTCGAAAAGAATGAAGTCAAAAGACACGAGAATATTAGAGAGATAAACAGCAGTGGTTTGGATTCTGGCGAGACATAACAATCAAAATGCCATATGCAATGACTCAGCTGAATGCTTCTTTCTGTTATGTAGGTAACAAGTTTGAATAACTTTTACAGCAACACACACTCCTCCCAAAATCACCTCAGCTCTAGGTGGGCAATTTTTACAGCTTTCATGGCCACCAGGACCTCTCTGTCAGTACACATGGGTTCAGGTCAGCCAAGGAGTTAACATCAACAACCTGCTCTCTTCTCAAATGTGAGCTCAGTCTGATTGAGGTGCTGTGAAGCTTAAAACACAGCTAGATATTTGATGTGCTCCAGCAGTTCCATGCAACAAATGGAAAATTAAGTCAGGCCGCGCAGGCTGCTCTCAGGAGCTTAATTACAAAAAAAGAGAACCTTGTTCAGTTTGAAGCCAAACAGAATGATTAGTATTTTGTGCTTGCAACAAGCCTTCTAACACCTTCCCTGCACATCCCCGCTCCCCCCTTCCCAACTCCCCCACCTCCCCCTTAGCATTGCGTCCCGGCTTCCCAAGCACACAAACGCTGAATAAACACCAGGCATGTTGCAATCTGTCAGAATTTTTTGTCAGATATGATGCCATTATCAAGGCACATCAGGTTGCGATAAATTGACCTAACTGACCACAGACTTACAAATGTCTTGGGGAAGAAGGGAAGACGGTGAATCAAAAGGTAGCTTTGCTGTATTTTCCTGAGGCCATTTTATTGACAAGAATGACAAGGGTCCCAAGATGCACCATTATCCACAACCGGCTACCAGACATCAAATGGTGTTGAGCTGTCTTTGTCAGAAGAGAGAATATGGCTCACCACGTACCATACAGAACAGGGCTTATTACATTTTGTACAGCTAAGGTTTGTCAAAAGACAGGGTCAGTGTGCAGTGCCCTAAAGGGAAAATGTTAAGAAAAAGAGATACAGAACCATCTTCAAAATCTTTGCCTCAAAACAGAACTCAGAGTTGAGAGATGACTAAAGCCTAGACTTTCTTCATATCAAAAGAAAAAGAAGTCATTTTCATTGAATCATAAATAAACCAGACAGACCATCATTTTATGAATCAAAGAGCAGGTCTAAAACAAACTGTTATGTTGTTGATTCACCTCCATATTCAAGGTCGGCATTACTTTAATCATAGCTTTAGTCTTTCTTTCTAGTTCTGGCTCCTGTGTTTTTTGTTTCCTTTGTAGCAGAACAGTCAGCTAATATGAATTACAGTTCTGCACTGGTATATCTATGGGCACTGAGATGAAACATTGCTGTACCTCAAGAACAATTTTTTTTTTGAAAATCAGAATACTCCCAGGAATGGGTGAAGGAAAACCAGGGCTGTTTTTATTTGATATATCACAAATTAACTCTGAATTGGGATTCATGAAAGCATGAGAACATTTTCTCTGAGGGTGTCAGAGGTATCTAATTTAAGGAAGAGTCTTCAATTTTTTTCTGCTGTTTTAATACAACAATGTGAGGCATCTCGCTAAATGAAGAGGATAATCTGCTTTTAAAGGACTGTAAGTTTTTGAAAGATCAATGGTATTAATACAACTGACGAGATATCTTCAAAATACAACATCTTTCTTGCCTTTGCCTGTTTTCTCTGCATTTTGTTGGTGCATGGGATTGTAAGCAGCCCTTCTCCAATTTTTCAACCAAATTCACAAGTCAGATCAGAATGTCTTTAGCGGGTTGTCTGACTGTGGCAGGTACAGCAGCCAGATTGCAGAGAAATCATTTAACTCAATGCCCACATTTCTAGAGGGGTCACCAAACAATGTACAGGAGCACAAATGCTGTTGGGTTTCCCATCACTGAATCAAAGCTAAGGGCAGCACCCGCCCTCGGAATCCCATTCCCCACTTGGTTAACTCAACAAACAGAATGGAGATGACAACTAGGATCTTATTTGTGATTCGGAGATGCCGGTGTTGGACTGGGGTGTACAAAGTTAAAAATCACACAACACCAGGTTATAGTCCAACAGGTTTAATTGGAAGCACACTAGCTTTCGGAGCAATGCTCCTTCATCAGGTGATAGATCTTATTTGATCTATATGGATCAGTGGATAAATGCAGGAAGTACTGAGGGACCTGCAATGCATCCATCTTGCATTGGCCAAGAATATAAAGGAGGATAGTAAAAGCTTTTTTAGGTATGTCCAAGGCAAAAAAATGGTTAGGACAAAAATTGGGCCCTTGAAGACAGAAGCAGGGGAATATATTACTGGGAACGAAGAAATGGCAGAGGAATTAAATGAGTACTTCAGATCTGTGTTCACTGGGGAAGACACAAGCAATCTCCCTGAGGTAACAGTGGCTGAAGGACCTGAACTTAAGGGAATTTCTATTTGCCAGGATTTGGTGTTGGAGAGACTGTTAGGTCTGAAGGTTGATAAGTCTCCGGGACCTGATGGCCTGCATCCCAGGGTACTGAAGGAGGTGGCTCGGGAAATCGTGGATGCGCTGGTGATTATTTTCCAGAGTTCAATAGAATCGGGGTTGATTCCTGAGGATTGGAGGGCGGCTAATGTTGTGCCACTTTTTAAGAAGGGTGGGCGGGAGAAAGCAGGAAATTATAGACCAGTTAGTCTGACCTCAGTGGTGGGAAAGATGCTGGAGTCTATTATAAAGGATGAAATTACGGCACATCTGGATAATAGTAACAGGATAGGACAGAGTCAGCATGGATTTATGAAGGGGAAATCATGCTTGACTAATCTTCTTGAATTTTTTGAGGATGTAACTCGGAAGATGGACGAGGGAGATCCAGTGGATGTAGTGTACCTGGACTTTCAGAAAGCTTTTGATAAAGTCCCACACAAGAGGTTAGTGAGTAAAATTAGGGCGCACGGGATTGGGGGCAAAGTACTAGATTGGATAGAGAATTGGTTGGCTAATAGGAAACAAAGGGTAGTGATTAACGGCTCCATTTCGAAATGGCAGGCAGTGACCAGTGGGGTACCGCAGGGATCCGTGCTGGGACCGCAGCTTTTTACAATATATGTAAATGATATAGAAGATGGTATCAGCAATAACATTAGCAAATTTGCTGATGACACAAAGCTAGGTGGTAGGGTAAAATGTGATGAGGATGTTAGGGGATTACAGGGTGACCTGGACAAGTTAGGTGAGTGGGCAGATGCATGGCAGATGCAGTTTAATGTGGATAAATGTCTGGTTATCCACTTTGGTGGCAAGAACAGGAAGGCAGATTACTACCTCAATGGTATCAAATTAGGTAAAGGGGCTGTTCAGAGAGATCTGGGTGTTCTTGTCCACCAGTCAATGAAGGCAAGCATGCAGGTACAGCAGGTCGTGAAGAAGGCTAATAGCATGCTGGCCTTCATAACAAGAGGGATTGAGTATAGAAGCAAAGAGGTGCTTCTGCAGCTGTACAGGGCCCTGGTGAGACCACACCTGGAGTACTGTGTACAGTTCTGGTCTCCAAATTTGAGGAAAGACATTCTGGCTATTGAGGGAGTGCAGCGTAGGTTCACGAGGTCAATTCCTGGAATGGCAGGATTGCCTTACACGGAAAGACTGAAGTGACTGGGCTTGTATACCCTTGAGTTTAGAAGACTGAGAGGGGATCTGATTGAAACGTATAGGCTTATGAAAGGATTGGACACTCTGGCAGGAGGGAACATATTTCCGTTGATGGGGGAGTGCCGAACCAGAGGACACAACTTAAAAATACGGGGTAGACCATTTAGGACAGAGATGAGGAGAAACTACTTCACCCAGAGAGTGGTGGCTGTGTGGAATGCTCTGCCCCAGAGGGCAGTGGAGGCCCAGTCTCTGGATTCTTTTAAGATAGAATTGGATAGAGCTCTTAAAGATAGTGGAGTCAAGGGGTACGGAGATAAGGCTGGAACAGGATACTAATTAGGAATGATCAGCCATGATCATATTGAATGGCGGTGCAGGCTCGAAGGGCAGAATGGCCTACTCCTGCATCTATTGTCTATTGTCTATTGTCTATTATCTTCTTAGCAACAGACATGCATCAAAACGATTTGGTGGTTCAAGGAATTGAATGTTTGACATCCATTAGGGCTTGCCTGTCACTCAATCAGCTCATTAAGGCAAGTTTTGTCCAATATACAAAGACCCACCTGAAAGTGAGGCATTCCATCTGATAAGATGGGGTATAGTTAAAGGTGGGGGTATAGTCATTCTCTGTCTCACAGTGTCTTGGAGCTATGCCTCTGCTGAATAATCATAGCAACTATGGCATGGTGCTGTCTACCTTGCTAGCTTGTAAAGGTATATGGTGGAGTATTAAGTGTAGGAGCATCTTCAATAACAAACTCATGCTTTGCTTCAACTATAACTGAAGGAATAAATAAGGAGAGGCAGAAGCTGCTGCTTCATGTAATATATGGCATTTTGCCTGATTACATATATAAATGAAAAAGTAAATTTGAATGTCTAACAATTATTTTAAGAAACATGTAATATTAATTTTAAGAAACATGATACTATAGTTAAGCCTTGAGTGCTATCAAACTGGCCAAAATACTACTGATACTGATTCATCTCCTTTGCGTAAGTATTCAGAGCACCAAAAGTGCAACTTAGTTCTGTTGTAAAAGGGAGACCTGGAAATTACAGTTTTGATTCAATCTAAAGAATTGTAGGCATTTAAAGAGAAGTGGCAGCACCAAGAGGCAGGGCCATCAAAGGTATATCAATCTGCTGCTGACATTTCCCTGATGGAGGCAAGAGGATCGAGTTGACAGGCATGTACAACCAAAATAGAGGTAACATGTCATCAGTGCATAAGTGATAATGTGATCCAGTGCTGAAACGTTGTGGCTGGCAAAATGAATGGCACATTGTCTGAGGTGACTGTGTGAGGAGTTGATTTCTTTGGTAGACTAAAATGCCCACACAATAAAATATGGACTGAGCATATCTGCAATAAACCCAACAAAATAAAAGATCAATTTTAAACTCACATCCTTAAACTCAGTGCTGTAAATCAGCTGCAATTTATATCCAAGTCAGCTTGCAATAAATTATATTAACTGGCCTCTCATCCTACAGGTCAAGTATAGTCAATCCATGTTAACTTGTTTTGTCTGATAGCAGAACATAGGGACTAAAATAGGTCATTCGTCGCCTTGAAGCTGCACCAGTATTCAATATGATTATGGTTACATCATTTGCTTTTCCCTGTATCTACTCTGTATCCATTGGTGTCATTGGTATTTAGAAAGAGAGCAATGGTTGCTGAAAAAATCATCTTCACTGCTGGATTCATGCATAGTTTCACAATAGTAGGTCACTGTCCAGTAATCTCCAGTGCAGAACCACTATAAAGGTAAAGGGGTAAATTTTAATTCGCTCAAAATTGGAGATAAAGTTCTTGTTCCTAATAGGATCATCTGGGGTAATAATTTAGATATCTCACCGGAGGACATAATTTTAGGGCTTCCTTAAAAATCCAGTTTTAGCTAAAAATGGCACTTCACTAAAGTATTGGGAAATTGACGCACATTAATGTGGCTGCCAATTTCCATCACTGTGTTAGCCATATTCAACTTCATAGAGACAGGATCTATGGACCTCATCAGAGACAATAATCCCCTTGAGATTCAAAATATGCTGCAAAACATTGAATCCTTATCAACTGTGACCATGAAATCATGATTGGAAAGACTGAAGATACGAGCATACCTAAACTACCTTTTGAAATATGTAATAGATTTTGAACTCCCAATTGTATTAAAAAATAGTAATCTGACCAACAAGCTTTGCACGTGCACTTTTTAAAAATGTGGTTTGATTTATTATTGTCACCTATACCTAGCTCAGTGAAATGTTTGTTTTGCATGCAGTACAGCCAGATCATACCATACAAAGTGCATCAGACTAATGGAACAGAGGGACGAATACAATGTTATAATTTGAGACAACGTACACTTGGTTTTGGGCTGCACGAAGCAACCAGCCAGAGTGAAGAGAAACTGCTCTCCCTCTTTCTCTCACACTCTCCCTTCAGTCAAACAGCTAATTTTGGTACTTGCTGACTCTATCTGTGTCGTTTAGCTGTGGGATCAGAAACAGAGAGGAATGGCGAAGGGGCATATTTTGAAAGAATGTTTGAAGTGAAATTTGCCCAGGGATCAGTTTTTCAGCCCTTACTTTTCCTGCTATAAATAAATGCTGTACTTGGGACAATATCAAATTTTGACTCGCTTGACTAGTCAAATATTGACTAGATTAGGATTGTTTTTGCTGGAGTTCAGATGTATAAGGGGGATCTTATACAGACTTACAAATTTCTAACAGAACTAGACAGGGTAGATGCAGAGAGAATGTTCCTGATGGGTGTGTCCAGAACAGGGGTCACAGTCTGAGGATTTAGGGATACACCATTTAGGATGAAGATGAGGAGACCTTTCTTCACCCAAAGAGTGGTGAGCCTGTGGAATTCATTACCACAGAAAATAGTTGGTGCCAAAACATTGAATGTATTCAAGAGGTAGTTGGATATAGCCCTTGGGGTGAATGGGTTCAAAGATTACGGAGAAAAAGCAGGATTCGGCTCTTGAGTTGGACGATTAACCATGATCGTGATGAATGGCGGAACAGGCCCGAAGGGCTGAATGGCCTCCTCATACTCCTATCTTCTGTGTTTCTATGTTTCTGAGCAGACAATGCAAAAGAGCAAAGAGGGCAGTATAAAACTTCAAAGGGATATTGGCACATTAGAAGAATGGGCAAATGGCTGGCAGATGAAGATCAATAAGAAGTACGCAGTGATATGGTTTGATACAAAACCCATAGAGAAACAGCATAAAACAGTAATCATCAGTTTAAATATGTGTGGCAGCAGAGAGGCCTGTACCTGCACACAAGCCATTAAAGAGGGGAGTACAGATAGACAGAGCTGTTAATAAAGAACACAGTATTCTAAGGCTTCATATATAGGGGCGTAGAATTCAAAACTAGGGGGTTATTATGAACTTACATAAGATTCTGGCTAGACCTAAGATGAAGCGCTGTGCAGAGTTCTGGTCACCACACTATAGGAAAGATGTGAATACATTGATTTACAAGAATCACTCCAGGAATAAAACACTGCAGTATAAGGAGAGATTGAAGAAACTGGAATTGTTGCCCTTTGTTAAGAGAAGGTGAAATGAGGATTTGAAATAAGCTTTCAAAATCATGTGGGGTCTGAAAAGAATAAATAGGGAAAACTGTAAATGGAATGAGAACCAGAGGGACTGGTTTTAAAGTGTTTTGCAAAAAGCATGTATGAGGTGAGAAAAGATTATCACACACAGCAAATAGACAGGATATGGAATGCACTACCTGGTAGTGTGTTGGAGGCAAGTTCACATAAGGCATTCAAAGGGGCACTGGCTGCTTATTTAAATAGAAACACTGTGCAGTGCTACAGTGAAAAGACAGGAGACTGACACTAAATCAAAATGCTCAGAGTTAGTGCAGACACAATGCGGTGAATAGCCTTCTCCTGTACTGTAACAATTCTGTGATTTTATCTATGTTCCTGCAAGCAGACATTGAATTCTATGGAAGGGACTCTGAATTTCTACAGTAATGTCTTCAAAAGAAATGGGAAGTTCTGGTCACATTTTCAAATATTATATCAATTGAGAAACAAAAACCAGTGAATCCCTCAGCCTGACCCAGAATACTGTAAATTGACTCCTATCTTCATTATTTAGTATTTTGCAAAATTTACTAAGGCCTCAGCTATGCCTGCCTCTTCATCGGAAGGCCCCAGTTATGCCTGCCTCTTCGTCGGAAGGCCCCAGCTATGCCTGCCTCTTCGTCGGAAGGACCCAGCTATGCCTGCCTCTTCGTCAGATAAATGGAACAGTCCATCTTCCGCAGTTACACTGGCACCACCCCTCACCTTTTCCTCCGCTACATCGATGATTGTATTGGTGCTACCTCGTGCTCCCACGAGGAGGTTGAACAGTTCATCCACTTTACTAACACTTTCCACACCGACCTCAAATTTACCTGGACCGTCTCAGACTCCTCCCTCCCCTTCCTAGACTTCTCCATTTCTATCTCGGGCGACCAACTCAACACAGACATTTACTACAAACCGACTGACTCCCACAGCTACCTAGATTACACATCCTCCCACCCTGCCCCCTGTAAAAACACCATCCTATATTCCCAATTCCTCCGCCTCCAGCGCATCTGCTCCCAGGAGGACCAATTCCACTACTGAACAACTCAAATGGCCTCCTTCTTCAAAGACCGCAATTTCCCCTCTGATGTGGTCAACGACGCTCTCCACCGCATCTCCTCCACTTCCTGAACCTCCGCCCTTGAACCCCGCCCCTCCAATCGCCACCAGGACAGAACACCACTGGTCCTCACCTTCCACCCCACCAACCTCTGGATACATCATATCATCCTCCGTCATATCCGCCACCTCCAGACAGACCCCACCACCAGGGATATATTTCCCTCTCCACCGCTATCAGCATTCAGGAGAGACCACTCCCTCTGTGACTCCCTCGTCAGGTCCACACCCCCCACCAACCCAACCTCTATTCCCAGCACCTTCCCCTGCAACCGCAGGAAGTGCAAAACTTGTGCCCACACCTCCCCCCTCACCTCCCTCCAAGGCCCCAATGGATCCTTCTATATCCGTTGCAAATTCACCTGCACCTCCACACACATCATTTACTGTATCCGCTGCACCCGATGTGGTCTCCTCTATATTGGGGAATATTACGGAACGTTTCAGGGAACACCTCTGGGACACCCGCACCAACCAACCCAACTACCCCATGGCTGAACACTTTAGCTCCCCCTCCCACTTCACCAATGACATGCAGGTCCTTGGTCTCCTCCATCGCCAGACCCTGGTCACACGACACCTGGAGGAAGAGCACCTCATCTTCCGCCTAGGAACCCTCCAACCACACGGGATGAATGTAGATTTCTCCAGCTTCCTCATTTCCCCTCCCCCACCTTATCTCAGTCCCAACCCTAGGATTCAGCACCGCCCTCTTGACCTGCAATCTTCTTCCCGACTTCTCCGCCCCACCCCCTCTCCGGCCTATCACCCTCACCCTCACCTCCTTCCACCTATCGTATTCCCAGCGCCCCTCCCCCAAATTCCCTCCCCCCTACCCTTTATCTCAGGCTGCTTGGCACACCAGCCTCATTCCTGAAGAAGGGCTTATGCCCGAAACGTCGATTCTCTTGCTCCTCGGATGCTGCCTGGCCTGCTGTGTTTTTCCAGCACCACATTTTTCAACTCTGGTACTCCAGCATCTGCAGTCCTCACTTTCTCCAAAATTTACTTACCTCTACCTATAACTTGTAGTTATGTGTGTGGATTTTGAGTGCAATCGTTGAATTTTAGGACTTGTATTAGTCATTTCATGTTTTAACCCAGGTCAGTTTCAGAACAAAAGACATGATTATTAACAACTCAAGAAAACCTGTCTGGCTCATCTTTTCCAACCAGGAGATAACAAGTGAAGTTCAGACTCTGGATTGGCAGGCCCTTGTCAATGGGATAGTCCACTGTTTGCTGCTACTCCTCTGACAGGACAGGTGATGCTAACCAATGTGTTTAAAAGAGATACAGATGTTAAAATTGGCTCAGAATTATTCTGTTGCACAAGAGCAGCAAACTAATTTATTAATGTCATTACCCTTTTCCCCTCCACTCTAAGTACTATCCATTCCCTCCAGAAACCCACTGACCATTAAAATCCACAAAATACACTTTACTGTCCCAATAATATCATTGTATTGGGCAACACATTTTAATGTTCAAATAATGGAAATATGAGAACATTTATGAAGACAGTTTCCTTTAATACTACACAGAGCATAAGAGGAGATAATTTATAAAGTGTACTGTTATCTCTTGGAAACCTTTTAAGGAATAGTTAATCTCTGTGAGATGCAGAAGTTCTCATCCTTTTGTTGTCTTAATGAAGCATCTAATATGAAAGAAATCATATCAAGCTCCAATTTTTATGCTGAATTTTCTAATGCACCTAATTGACTAATGTCAGGAAAAGGAGACAGGCTACTATTGCTAAATTCATTTAACAACCATAAATGCCTAATAATAAGGAAAGTAAAATGAATGTTTTGAATGGAATTGCGTTCAATTTGACTAACATTTGCAATGTCCTGGATATATAAATTTCATACGGTGAGTAAGCACATTTAAATTAGGTGTAGTCAAAGTAAGAAGGACAATGAGAATATTATATCAATGTAATTATTGCTTTTATTCAGTGTAACATTATCATTCAGTGTAATCTATCATTATCGTGTAAAAACCAACCACACAGAAAGCCAAGAAAGCTGTTTTAACATAGCTAGACCAATTGCTTTTAGAATTGAATAGTGCAATGTGTAGGGATGGTAATTTCTTCTGTGTACTACTAATTAAATCCTAAATCCATTTTTAAGGAATGCGTTTATAACTTTATTACTCATTGTGCATGAAGGAAACTTTCCCCCATAATGGCTTCAGACAATACGCTAAGGAGCAATACATGCAAGGGTCTCTCACTGAACAACTTCTTCAAAAGTCTTGTCTGATCCCATAGGACTTTGGTTCTTTCTGACAAGATGCTGTGGAATAATTTCAAGGACCTATGTTCCTTTTTTTGCAGACTACAGTATTTTTGAACTTCTTTTTTGTACGTTTTTGTTTCTTCAGAGAATTAAGTGATTTTTTGAAGTTTGAAATGAAGCTGCACAATATACCTGATCATAGTCAAGAGTAAAGGTTTATTGCAGTGGATTTTTTTTGCATGTTAGGAAATGGATATTTGCTTTGAAAGCTGCAAAAGCCATTTCAACTTTGAAGATTGAATGTGTTTTGCACAAGTGTGTGTCTCTATACTCAAAGAGAAGTTAATAATGTAACATGGACCCAGTTTACAGGAATGAGTTGACAAGTAACTAGAGATGTACCAACTTGATTGTTAAAAACTTCAAATGATTTGTAGTGAATAGTTTGCTGAGTGTTTGAAAATTTTAATGGTTATTTATAAATTACTCATACATCGATATGCTTCATTGAATAATTTAACTTTTTATGGCATTGGCTTGCAAGATAGCATGGTAGTTTTCACATTGAACTTAAGATTTACTAACATTAGATCAAATCCTACAAAAGCTGCTGAGAAAACTATATTCAGCAAATTAAGCAAATTGAAATGAAAAGTTAGAATCAGTAATAGTGACGACGAAGTGACCAGATTCTTCTAAAACACCATCTCATTCCTTAATCCCTTTAGGAGTGCTTTAGCTATCCTTACTTGATCTAGCTTTTAGGTGATGCATATTAAAGTGTTTGATGATTACTATCTACAAAAGCACCACAGAAAACCACTCAGTTGTATTCAAGAGGTGGTTTAATGTCACCTTCACAAAGGCAGTTAGCAGTTGGTGGTAAATGTTGGCCTTGCCAATGACGCCTACTTTCTGTGTACTATTAAAAAATGGATTTTTTTTCAATAATTTGCCCTAAAATCAATGTTAGCAATCCAAAGAGCTTGTAGATTTACATTTTATTAATGTAACACTGAACTGTTAATCTCAAGACCCAAGAAATATTCTGGGGACCCAGGTTCAAATCAGATGGTGGAATTTGAATTCAATAAATATCTGAAATTTGGACTATAATGATCGTTGGGAAAACCCCCATCTGGTTCACTAATGTCCTCTCGGGAAGGAAAGTGCCATCCTTACCTCGTCTGTCAACTTGTGACTCCAGAACCACAGTAATGTAGTTGACTCTTGCCCTCTGGGCAATTAAGGGTGGGTAATAAATGCTGGCCCAGTCAGCAACACCCACATGAATTAAAAATAAACTTTAAAAATTCAACTTGTTTGGATCTGAAAAAAATAACGATCACAATTAGTCAAATAAATCAAACTGGTTTGGAAGAATAGATATTTCTGAATAAAAAAGATATCAATTTGTTTCAATTGTAAAATGATAATCTATAAGCAGTTGTCACAAAATGGGGCATAACAGTCTATATCAAATACACACAGGCACACGCATACACAGAATTCCATCTGTTGATCATTCAGCGAAACAAATAGTATTATTAATCATCTCATTTTGTATGTTGTTGCCAATTAGCAAAGTTTTTTGAGGTGTATGTCAATTCATACATTTATCATGTGCTGCATCAGGCTTTCCTGGTCAGCACTTAATGGGTTGCTGGCAGAATTAAACAGAATTACCTTTTATGAATGCGTGGGATGCATCATTGCAAGAGTAGTTACCTTTTCTCCAGTATATGCTTACCTCTTCACCAAAAAATGAACAGAACTCAGCTGCATTCCTTAATAATGAAGCAGCCCATGTTAGCACAAGGAGAATGATATCTCGGCTTTGCCTAATAAAAAGAATATAGCATTCATAATATATAGCTGCCAACTATTGACCAGCTGGAATAATTGAAACACCGAAACAGAGAACATAGGTGCAGGAGTAGGCCATTTGGTCCTTTGAGTTTGCACCACCATTCAATATGATTTTGGCTGATCATGGAATCTCGGTATTTCATTCCCGCTTTCTCTCCATACCCCTCGATCCCTTTAGCCACCTCCAGCTCCCTCTTAAATATATCTAATGAACTGGCCCCAGTAATTCTCTGTAGGAGAGAATTCCACAGGTTCACAACTCTCTGAGTGAAGCAATTTTTTATCATCTCAGCCCTGAATGGCTTACCCCATATTCTTAGACTGTGACCGCTACATCTGGACTTTGCCAACATCAGGAATATTCTACCCGCATCTAGCCTGTCCAGGATTTTATATGCTTCTATGAAATCCTCCCTCATTCTTCTAAATTCCAGGGAGTACAAGCCTAGTCAATCCAGTCTTTCTTCATATGTTATAACCTTATTTTTCTTTCCAGAACTATGGTATGACATCATTAATTAAATATTTATATATCTAATATGACAGCAAAATAGGGCTCCTAAGCTGGAGCCCAGCCACTCTGACCACTGTTCTTTCTTCTTTTCTCAAATGTTTCTTTCGTTTCTTTTAATTCTTCCTATTTTTTTTCTCTCTACTTGCCTTTTGGAGGGAGATTGGTTCTGGACGTCAGTGGGTGGGGCCACACAGCAGCAAATTTGCTGCTCAGCCATGAGACAGTTGGTGCACCCGGGCAGGACTCTGACAGTTAGTGGCATCATGGAAGTGGCTGGTGGCCTGGAATGGCACCAAAGTGGGACTCTGATGGCCTGTGGTGAGGTGGCTGGTGAGCCCGGATGGGAGTCAGTGGTGAGACGGCAATGCAAAGGTGCAGGGATCAAGAGATCGATCCCAGTGTAAGAAAGAGATCAAGCCCAGCGCATGAGAGAGATTGAGCCCTCATGGAGAAAGCCTGGCGCAGAGTGACTACAGGCTCATGGCTAAAGAAGGACTGTAACTTGGAACTTTTAACTTCTTATTCATTACTTTATACTGGTTAGTACTGTAATGTTAAACTTTTAACTCATTTCTTTATTTTTCTACTTTTTACCTCGGAGTTTGTACCTAGGTACATTATATTTAAGATGGTACTGTGAATGGCGACATTGTAAACTTTTCCCAGCACCCCTGTATCTCTGTACTTGAGCACACGTGACAATAAATTTAATGCTAAAATTCTAAATCTAAAATATCTTTACGGTCTCTATTAATCAGAAGATTAACTGGACTGTCTGATTAACATGTCCCTCCAGGTTCTCCTCCAAGCCACATGCTATCCCACATCATTGTGCCTGCACCATCACAATTACAAAATCTTGGAACTACCTTCCTATGCATTGATGCACCGATACAACATAGAAAGATAGAAGATAGGAGCAGGAGGAAGCCATTCAGCCCTTCGAGGCTGCTTCACCATTCATCATGATCATGGCTGAACATCCAACTCAGTAGCCAAATCCTGATTTCTCCCTGTAACCTAAGATCCCATTTGCCCAAGTGCTATTTCTAGCCGCCTCTTGAACACATTCAATGTTTTGGCATCAACTACTTCCTGTGGTAATGAATTCCACAAGCTCTTTGAGTGAAGAAATGTTTCCTCATCTCCATTCTAAATGGTGCACCCTGAATCCTCAGACTGTGACCCTTGGTTCTGGACACACCCACCATTGAGAACAGCCACGCTGCATCCACCCTGTCTAGTCCTGTTAGAAAGTTATAAGTCTGTATGAGATCCCATCCCTCTTTCATCTGAACTCCAGTAAAAACAATCCTAACCTAGTCGATCTCTCCTCATTTGTCAGTCCCGCCCTCCCCAGAATAAACCTTCGCTGTACTCCCTCAAGAGCAAGAGCATCCTTCCTCAGAAAAGGCGACCAGAACTGCACACAATCTCCAAGGTGTGGCCTCACCAAAGCCCCATATAATAGCAACAACACGTTCCTGCTGGGTAACGATGGCTCCAGAAGGCAACACTCCAGTAACTAAGGGAAGTTCAGTATACACAATAAATGCATAACCAGTGATGCCCATATTCCACACATTTTTTTTGTTCAATATTGCCAATATAAGAGCAGGGATGAGATGTGTTGACTGCAATAAGTAGGTCAGCCCCTGACACTTCAAAATAATCACGCTTTCCTAAATTTACTCAGTTGCAATTAGATAATTTAACCTGCAAAGTTTCTGCCTTTGCTGTTTGAATTCGTGTATCGCTGGACATTGGAGTGCATCTGGGAAAATTAACAAACAGTGAAATTGACAACTAATCTCAGAGGAACTCTTGGGTGAAGTTCACAGCACAGAAACAGATAAGTTAATTGTTGTTTTAAGTCTGTCCAATAGAAAGGCTGCAGTAGTGGGTACAGTGGATTCTTTCTTGATTATATGTTTTTGGAGATAAGTCTCAAGATTAAGCTTAACATATAAGCCATAGCTATTAATTTAACCCTGGGCAGTGTTTGTAGAGGAATAAGACGGTGTTATTTTCTGGGTCTGTAGATTGTGAAGGAGCAAAAATGGCCTTTGCAATGATATGTACTTCTTGTCAGATGTGGGAGTTTAAAGAGAGTTTAAGGGTTACTGCGGATTTTATCTGCCATAAATGCTGTTGGATGCAAATCTTATCAGATCAAGTGGATCTGTTAGAGAGACAAATAGAAGCGATGAGAAATTTGCAAAAGCTACTGTATGTGATGGAGGGCAGTTATAGAATGGGGGGAAAGTCTCAGATACAGTCACATAGATGGGTTAACTCCAGGAAGGGTAAGAGAGGTAGGCAGCTAGAGCAGGATTCATTTGTGGATATACCCATTTCAAACAGGTATGCTGTTTTGGAAAATGTAGGGGGTGATGAATTCTCAGGGGAACGCAGCACAAACAGCCAAGTCTCTGGTATTGAGACTGGCTGTAATGCAATGAGGGGTATGTCAGCTTCCAAGAGATCAGTTGTGTTAGGGGATTCTGTAGTCCGAGGTACAGACAGAAGTTTCTGTGGCCAGCAGCGAAAAAGCAGAATGGTGTGTTGTTTCCCTGGTGCCAGGATCAAGGATGTCTCAGAGAGGGTGCAGAATGTTCTCACGGGGGAGAGGGGCCAGCAGGAGGTCATTGTCCACATTGGAACCAACAACATTGGAAGGGAAAAGGTTGAGACTCTGAAGGGAGATTACAGAGAGTTAGGTAGAATTTTAAAAAGGAGGTCCTCAAGGGTAGTAATATCTGGATTACTCCCAGTGCTACGAGCTAGTGAGGGCAGGAATAGGAGGATAGAGCAGACGAATGCATGGCTAAGGAGCTGGTGTATGGGAGAAGGATTCACATTTTTGGATCATTGGAATCTCTTTTGGGGTAGAAGTGACCTGTACAAGAAGGACGGATTGCACCTAAATTGGAAGGGGACTAATATACTGGCAGGGAGATTTGCTAGAACTGCTTGGGAGGATTTAAACAAGTAAGATGGGGGCGTGGGACCCAGGGAGATAGTGAGGAAAGAGATCGGAGACGGGTACAGCTAAGAACAGAAGTGAGTCAAACAGTCAGGGCAAGCAGGGACAAAATAGGACTAAACTGCATTTATTTCAATGCAAGGGGCCTAACAGGGAAGGCAGATGAACTCAGGGCATGGTTAGCAACATGGGACTGGGATATCATAGCAATTACAGAAACATGGCTCAGGGATGGCAGGACTGGCATCGGAATGTTCCAGGATACAAATGCTACAGGAAGGATAGAAAGGGAGGCAAAAAAGGAGGGGGAGTGGCATTTTTGATAAGGGATAGCATTACAGCTGTGCTAAGGGAGGATATTCCTGGAAATACATCCAGGGAAGTTATTTGGGTGGAACTGAGAAATAAGAAAGGGATGATAAGCTTATTGAGATTGTATTATAGACCCCCTAATAGTCAGAGGGAAATTGAGAAACAAACTTGTAAGGAGATCTCAGCTATCTGTAAGAATAATAGGGTGTTTATGGTAAGGGATTTTAACTTTCCAAACATCAACTGGGACTGCCATAGTGTTAAAGGTTTAGGTGGAGAGGAATTTCTTAAATGTGTACAAGACAATTTTCTGATTCAGTATGTGGATGTACCTGCTAGAGAAGGTGCAAAACTTGACCTACTCTTGGGAAATAAGACAGCGCAGGTGACTGAGGTGTCAGTGGGGGAGCACTTTGGGGCCAGTGACCATAATTCTACTTGTTTTAAAATAGTGATGGAAAAGGATAGACCAGATCTAAAAGTTGAAGTTCTAAATTGGAGAAAGGCCAATTTTGACGGTATTAGGCAAGAACTTTCAAAAGCTGATTGGAGGCAGATATTCGCAGGTAAAGGGACGGCTGGAAAATGGGAAGCCTTCAGAAATGAGATGACAAGAATCCAGAGAAAGTATATTCCTGTCAGGGTAAAAGGGAAGGCTGGTAAATATAGGGAATGCTGGATGATTAAAGAAATTGAGGGTTTGGTTAAAGAAAAGAAGGAAGCATATGTCAGGTACAGACAGGATAGAATGAGTGAATCCTTATAAGAGTATAAAGAAAGTAGGAGTATACTTAAGAGGGGAATCAGGAGGACAAAACGGGGACATGAGATAGCTTTGGCAAATAGAATTAAGGAGAATCCAATGGGGTTTTACAAATATATTAAGGACAAAAGGGTAACTAGGGAGAGAATAGGGCCTCTCAAAGGCGGCCTTTGTGTGGAGCTACAGAAAATGGGGGAGATATTAATGAATATTTTGCATCAGTATTTACATTAGTAAAGGATATGGAAGATATAGACTGTAGAGAAATAGATGGTGACATCTTGCAAAATGTCCAGATTACAGAAGAGGAAGTCCTGGATGACTTGAAACGGTTAAAGGTGGATAAATCCCCAGGACCTAATCAGGTGTACCCGAGAACTCTATGGGGAACTAGAGAAGTGATTGCTGGGCCTCTTGCTGAGATATTTGTATCATCAATAGTCACAAGTGAGGTGCCGGAAGACTGGAGGTTGGCAAATGTGGTGCCACTGTTTAAGAAGGGTGTAAGGACAAGCCAGTGAACTATAGACCAGTGAGCCTGACCTCGGTGGTGGGCAAGTTGTTGGAGGGAAACCTGAGGGACAGGATATACATGTATTTGGAAAGGCAAGGACTGATTCGGGATAGTCAACATAGCTTTGTGCATGGGAATTCATGTCTCACAAACTTGATTGAGTTTTTTGATGAAATAACAACGAGGATTGATGAGGGCAGAGCAGTAGATGTGATCTATATGGACTTCAGTAAGGCGTTCAACAAGGTTCCCCATGGGAGACTGATTAGCAAGGTTAGATCTCATGGAATATAGGGAGAACTAGCCAGTTGGATACAGAACTGGCTCAAAGGTGGAAGACAGAGGGTGGTGGAGGAGGGTTCTTTTTCAGACTGGAGGCCTGTGACCAGCAGAGTGCCACAAGGATCGGTGCTGGGCCCCCTACTTTTTGTTATTTACATAAATGATTTGGATGCACGCATGAGGTACAGTTCGTAAGTTTGCAGATGACACCAAAATTGGAGGTGTAGTGGACAGCGAAGAGGGTTACCTCAGATTACAACAGGATCTTGACCATATGGGCCAATGGGCTGAGAAGTGGCAAATGGAGTTTAATTCAGATAAATGTGGGTGCTGCATTTTGGGAAAGCAAATCTTAGCAGGACTTATACACTTAATGGTAAGGTCCTAGGGAGTATTGCTGAACAAAGAGACCTTGGAGTGCAGGTCCATAGCTCCTTGAAAGTGGAGTCGCAGGTAGATAGGATAGTGAAGAAGGCGAATGGTATGCTTTCTTTTATTGGTCAGAGTATTGAGTACAGGAGTTGGGAGGTCATGTTGCGGCTGTACAGGACATTGGTTAGGCCACTGTTGGAATATTGTGTGCAATTATGGTCTCCTTCCTATCGGAAAGATGTTGTGAAACGTGAAAGGGTTCAGAAAAGATTTACAAGGATGTTGCCAGGGTTGGAGGATTTGAGCTACAGGGAAAGGCTGAACAGGCTGGGGCTGTTTTCCCTGGAGTGTCGGAGGCTGAGGGATGACCTTATAGAGGTTTACAAAATTAAGAGGGGCATTGATATGATAAATAGGCAAAGTCTTTTCCCTGTGGTCAGGGAGTCCAGAACTAGAGGGTATAGGTTTAGGGTGAGAGGGGAAAGATATAACAGAGACCTAAGGGGCAATTGTTTCACGCAGAGGGTGGTACATGTTTGGAATGAACTGCCAGAGGATGTGGTGGAGGCTGGTATAATTGCAACATTTAAGAGGCATTTGGAAGGGTATATTAATAGGAAGGGTTTGGAGGGATATGGGCCGGGTGCTGGCATGTGGGACTAGATTGGGTTGGGATATCTGGTTGGCATGGATGGGTTGGACCGAAGGATCTGTTCCTGTGCTGTACTTCTCTATGACTCTATGACTCTATTTGCCTGGCTTGACGCAGTAGCAAAAACGCTCAAGAAAATTAACACCACTTGAATCAGAGGTTGATCAGCATCCTTACAATTAGACTAAATATCCAAAACTTTAACAATCAATGAACCACGGCTACTGACCGTACAATCAACAGCATACGATCCAGCAATGCATCAATAATACTTCAATCATATTTTGATCCCATTTAATATCTATTACTGAAAATTGTTCAAAAGCCCAAAAGCTCTAACAGATTAGACAGAGATAAATTATTCCTATTGGTGGAAAGGTTAGGAATCAGAGAAGACATACTTAATGTAAAGTACTAGGGGGTAGTTATGGTCTGAAATATATTGGTAATGGAGACAAAAAAACACTACAGATGCTGGAATCCAAAGTAGACATGCAGGAGGCTGGAGGAACACTAGCAGCATCCAGAGGTGGAGAAGTTGACATTTCAGGTATAACCCTTCTTCAGGACTGGGAGGGTGTCAGGGGACCTGCAGGTAAAGGGGGTGGCGGGGGCAGGGTAGTGAAGAGGGGATAGGTGAAGGAAGGTAGAGGGTGCAACCTGGTTGGTCAATTGGAGGAATGAATCCAGTTGGTGGCAGGGAGGAGAGGAAGGGAGGGAAAGGTGCTGGGTTGGGATTCAGGGAATCGGAAGGGAGGTTATTTGAAACTTGAGAACTCATTGTTGAGTGCTCCGGGCTGTAGGCTGCCCAGTCAGAAGATGAGGTTTTGTTCCTCCAATTTGCTGTTTGGTTTGTTGTGGCAATGGAGGAGGCCAAGGATGGTCATGTCAGAAAGAGAGTGGGAAGGGGAATTAAAATGGGTAGTGTCTGGGAGGTCCAGTCGGTCCCTATGGGCCCAGTTGCGATGCTCGGCAAACCGTTCCTTACGTTTACGTTTGGTTCCTCGATGTAGAGAAGACCACATCGGGAGCACCTGATGCAGTAAAATGGGTTGGAGGAGAGGAGGTGAACCTTTGTCACACCTGGAAGGACTGTTTGGGGCCCTGGATGGAGGTGAGGGGGTGGAGTGATGGCAAGTTTTGCATCTTTTCTGGTTGCATGGGAAGGTACTTGGGGGTTCGGGGGGGTTAACCCAGGATGGTTGGAGGGAATGCAGAGAGGGGAAGATGTTCTTGATGCTAGGGGTCTAGTTGGAATTGGCGAAAGTGTTTAAGGATGATGTGTTGCATGCAGAGACTGGTGGGGTGGCAGGTGAGGATAAAGGGGATTCTTTTTTATTGTGCTTGGAGGGGGGTGTTTAGAGCAGTGGAACAGGGAATAGAGGTGGTGCAGTGGAGGGCTGTCTGGATCACTGAGGGAGGAATATCACGTTATTCTAAATAGATGAACATCTGGAATGCTTGGGAATGGAATGTCGCCTCATCCAAGCCGGTGTGGCAGAGGCAGAGGAATTGGGAGAATGGGATGGAGTTCTTGCAGGATACTGGGTGGGAGGAAGTGAAGTTCGGGTAGTTATGGGTGTCTGTGGGTTTGCAGTAAATGTCTATTTGGAGATTATGGCTTACTGCAAACCCACAGACTCCCATAACCACCAGGACTACACCTCCTCCCATCCAGTATTCTGCAAGAACTCTATCCCGTTCTCCCAATTCCTTCACCTTTGCCACATCTGCTCAGATGAGGAGATATTCCACTCACAAGCATCTCAGATGTCCACCTATTTCAAACAACATGCAATTCCTCCCTCTGTCATCCAGACTGCTCTCCACCGCACCACATTATTCCCTGTTCCACTGCTCTAACCCCATGCCCCCCCCAACATGCACAAAAAAGGCACAGTCCACCTTGTCCTCACCTACCACCCCACCAGTCTCTACATCCAATGTATCATCCTTAAACACTTCTGTCAACTCCAACTAGACCCCCAGCATCAAGAACATCTTCCCTTTCCTACCCATCTCTGCTTTCTATAAGGAGCATTCCCTTCAACAGTCCTTAGTTTGCCTCACTCTCCCCATTAAACCCCCAAACCTCAGTACCTTCCCCTGCAACTGGAAAAGATGCAAAACTTGCCAGTACACCACACCCCCTCACCTCCATCCAGGGCCGCAAACAGTCCTTCCAGGTGAGACAGAGGTTCATCTGCCTCTACTCAAAACTAGTTTACTGCATCAGGTACACCCGATATGGTCTTCCCTACATTGAGGAGACAAACATAAACATAGGGAACGATTTGCCAAGCATTGCAGCTGGGCCCAACTGGACATCCCAATTCACGCCCATTTGAATTCTCCTTCCTACTTCATTTCCAATATGACTATCCTTGACCTCCTCCATTGCCACAATTAACTAAATTGCAAATTGGTGGAACAACACCTCATCTTCCACCTGAGCAGCCTACAGCCTGGAGGACTCAACATTGAGTTCTCCACTTTCAAATAACCTCCCTTCCCATCCCCCAACTCCGTCCCAGTCCCTCCCTCTCCCTTCTACTTCTCCCTGCCACCAAATGGATTCATTCCTCCCGTTGACCAACCAAGTCGTACCCTTCACCTATCCCTACTTTACCACCCTGCCCCCACCGTCCCCTTTATCTGCAGCTCCCCCCTACACCCACCATCAGTCCTGAAGAAGGGTTACCCCCAAAATATTGACATTGCCCCCTCAAGATGCTGCCTGGCTTGCTCCTGCCTCCTGCCTCCTGCCTGTCTATTACACACTGTAGTGGAGGCAGATTCACTTGTGTTTTTTATAAAGATAAACACCTGGAGAAAATATCATGGGTTCCAGGAAAAGGGCAGGTAAGTGAAACTGACTAAATTGCTTTTTGCAGAGAGTCAACATGGGTTTGAGGGCCAAATCGCCAGCATTTGTGCCGTTTATAAGTATAGGACCAACAATATCATGTAAGCATCATCAGGTCTAAGGCCAATCTTAAGTTTCTACATTTTTGACATTTCTGACCTTTCACTCTGGAATTCTCTATCAGGATTAGGCAATAATATCAACAAGTGAATTGTACAATTCCAAGAAGATACACTCGCATCTGCTGAGGTTACTGGGGTGGTCAATAAATGTGTTCTTGTCAGCATTATTCATAGCCTGAATCTTTTTTTAATGTAAGTGTCATGAATATTCTTATTGTAGCGCAACAACTTAAAAGAAAATTGAACTGCATTTTTTTCCAGGTCAACAATGAAATTAGAGAACTTTATTGAACAGAAGGAGGCAATTAGTCCTCTCTGAAGAGGTATTGACTTTGTGCCATTGTCCTCCCTTTATGTCATATAATTTTATATCTTCTTCAAACAGTTCTCAGCTTCCATTTTAAGTTATTAGTGTTTCTGCTTCCTCTCCTAATGCTGGTAGGAAAAGTTTCCTTTTAACACCCTTCTACATCAAAAGAAATTTCCTAACTTTTCCCTGAAATTTTTTGAGATTTTTTCCTGCCCCCCTAATTACTGATTAAGTCTTTACAGTTTTGCATTTTTTAGTTCAGAACCCTTCAGACCATTTCCATCAGATCTCCTTCTGCTAGGGTAAGAAGTATAAACTATCCTTTTATCTAAAAGCCCATCAACCATCATATTATGTTTGCAGTTCAGTGTATCTTTTATTTGACTTTGAAGTGTTTCCTGTAACAAGGTTCTTAGGATTTACATCAATTTTCCATCTGTAGTTTAACCCATGACTCACATAAGTTAGTGTGGTACACCATGATGTAACAAATGGTACCATTGACATTAGTAGGAGAGAGGACATTAGACCGAAATGAACATGTAAAGTGGGAGGTCTTAGAGGTTACCGAGAGAGCTTTATTTAATAACCTGCAATGTACAGATATAAATTAAGGAACATTACGGCCCATTAGGAATGGAAGAACTCTACTTAAAGCTAAGGAGCAAGCAGCATCAGAGGCAGTGTACGTGCAAAAATCCACATCCAGCGATAGTTCAGACATGTGTATCATTATGCAGATAGCGGTATAAGTTCAAAGCATAAGAAAGGCATAGAGATGTCTCGCAGAGTCCAAGATACACAGCTCAATTGGAAAGACTTGGTAGACAGGAAAAGGCTTCAGAAAACTTCTAGAAAAAAAATCCCTGGAAAAGGAGAAGAATCTGGAGGCAGCAAAATAACATCAGAAAACTTTGAATATAGCATCTTAAAAGGGAGATTCTTATGAATGAGGATTAAAAAAAAACCCAAAAGACTTAAGCTTGGTCACAAAACCGACTTTATTCTCGAGATTATAAACATAGAACACACTTCAACAGAAAGAAGGGAAAAGACTGATACTCATCTAGGTCTTTCAAGTACAATTGTCCATCGGGATGGCATCTCCCATGGTAACCTTGCTGTTACGTCTACCATTTAATAATGCAGAAAGCCCACAACAGTCTCAGAAGTGAAAGCTTTGGAAGCAACAAGTTCAGCACAATAGAACAGATTCAAGCTTAGATGGAAGACAGAAGTACCACCAAGTCATGATATTTTTATGTCCTGTAGCTTCAATGTCTGATGATGTTCTGGTAGGACAGAGTATGATTAAAGCATTTGAGGTGTATTTAAGCTGCAGAAGAAATTTAATGAGAGAATCAATGAGATATAATCAGCAATCTCAGCATTTGAGTGAGCCAATAGAAGCTTTTTAAATGGATTTATGTCCTACACCACAATATTGCGGATATGAAGCTTTGAAAGATCAATTGATTCTAGGCTGTTTAGTGGTCATTATAATGGGTGAGATGTAGACAGAGTTTCTTCAATCCAAGGAGCACTTAATGCTGGACAGGAAATCTATTTTACTTTGGAGGCAGAAATCAGGGCTCAAAATCTGCGAACAGTGTGAAGCAACATCAGGATTCCCCTGATACAGTCAAATGGCAAACCCAAAGGTGAAATTATCACCATTCCAAAACCCCACCAACATATAGGAGGAGTCAGAATCAGTGCAATTGACCATATAAGGCTGGACTTATATCAGAGCTTGATAAAAAACTAAATGCAACGAAGATCTGGGGAGCTGAGTCTGAAGAGTGTGGTCAATTGGGGAAATTTAGAAAATATTGTTAATTAGCAAAACTTCATCACTTGAATTAAAAAATAACAGCTCTTGCAAATAGAAAGCTTCCAAAGAATTGAAAATCATACAACAAAAAAAATTAAGTTAAAGATGTCGAACAAGAGAGAAAGAAAACATCCCTGGTTTAGTAAAAGAGATTCTGGACTCTCAACTTGAAGATATAAGGGTTTGGAACAGAATAAAAATGCAACAAAGGAGACATACAGCAGACAGCTTGTTATGGTTGAAGTCTGTGAGAGCCAGAGCAGCTAATATGAAAGCTCAGGATCCTAGACATTCTGATTTTCAGGCATGTGCACAAAGAACCACAAAATCTTGTCACAAAGGACAATATCTCAGTCAAACACTATCTGATGGGAGTAGTTTAGCCTCCTAGCAGTATTCAGAACATGGGAAGAAAAGACATGAAAGAAAGGGACTATTACAATTGTCATGGAGGGCTGCAACATGCAGGTGATCTGGGAAAATCTCTCTCACACACACTCTCTTTCTCTCTCTTTCTCTCTCTGTCTCTGTCTGTCTGTCTGTCTGTCTGTCTCTCTCTCTCTCTCCCTCCCACCACCCCCCCATCCCCTTCACGTGCATGCACACATACATATAAGTCTATGGGGTAAATTTGCATTTGCAGAATTATATTTGCAGATGCATTCTATTTTGCTCAAAAAGCACACGATCTGCAGGCAGTCAATGCAGACAGTCAATCCATATGACATTTTATAAATTCCTACTTTGGAAATAGAACCAGTCTGACTCAAGATTAAAATACAGACAGATTTTAGTCTCACACCTTTAATGCATTGTCTGAGTTGAGATGTCACCTTTTTTATAAAACCTTAAGTTACTTCAAGAATGTGGCTTAAAAGAAGTTCTGGGATTTACATATTAATGAATCAAAACCTGCAACCTGCAAAGATGAAAGACTTAACAGCAATCTAGGTTTGTTCAATATATCATATCAGTTGCATGACACTATGATCTTGTGCTAGAAAGTCTGTATCTTATGATCCTGCTTCACCAGCCACCTGATGAAGGAGCAGCCCTCCAAAAGCTAGTGCTTCCAAATAAACCTGTTGGACTACAACCTGGTATTGTGTGATTTTTAAATTTGTCCACTCCAGTCCAACTCCTGCACCTCCACATCATGGGAAAATCAGGTTAGCAGTAGGAAAGGAATTCATGGAATGTCTATGAGATGGCTTTTTTGGTGCAGCTTGTAGTGGATCCCAAAGAGGAACAGGCAGTTCTGGATTTGGTGATGTATACTGAGGCAGACTTGATTAGGGAGCTAAAGGTGAAGGAATCCCTCGAGGGTAGTGACTACAATATAATAGAATTCACTCTGAAGTTTGAGAGGGACAAGTTAGAATCAAGTGTGGCTACTCTACAATTGAGGGACACAAGGGCTGACCAACGTTGATTGGAAGGGGAGCCCAGCAGAGAAGGGGAGCCCAGAAGGGAAGGGTAGCCCAGCGGGGAAGGATAGCCCACAAGGGGTGGGTAGCCCAGCAGGGAAGATTGTGGAGCAGCAATGGCAGGGGTTTCTGGGGGTAATTCAGGAGGCACAGAAGAAATTTCTCCCAAAAAGAAAAAAAATACTAAAGGGAATATGAGGTATGCATGACTGACAAAGGAAGTCAGGGACAGCATAAAAGCCAAATAAGAAATATACTGTCTGGTGAAGATTTGTAGGGAGCCTTTAAAACTCAGCAGATGACAATTTAAAAAAAGCAATAAGGAGGGAGAAGCTGAAACGTAAGGGTGAGTTGGCTAGTAATAAAAAAGAAGATTGCAAGGGTTTGTTTCAGATATTTAAAAGGTGGGAGAGAGACAGTAGTGGACATTGGACGGCTCGAAAGTGATGCTGGAGAAACAGTAATGGGGAACAATGAAATGGTTGAGAAACTGAATCTGTACTTTGTATCAGTTTTCACAGTGGAAGACAGTAGTAGCATGGCAGAACTTCAAGAAAATTGGAGCAGAGATTGGGTATAGAGGCCATCATTAAGGAGAAGGTGCTGTGGAAGCTGAAAGGTCTGTAGCTAGACAAATCACCCCGACCAGATGGACTACATCCCAGAGTTTTCAAGGAGATTGAGAGATTGTAGAGACATTGATGGTGATCTTTCGGGAATCACGAGAATCAGGGAGAGTCCCAGAGGACTGGAAAATGACTCCTGTTCAAGAAGGAAGGTAGGCAGAAAGAGGAAACTCTAGGCTGGGAGGAAGGAAATGAGGGCAGATGATGGAAAAATAGGAGAAGGTGCACATGGTGTTAAGGATACAGATAAGCTGAAGAAGGATTTGGACAGGCTAGGAGAATGGGTGAAGAAGTGGCAGATAGAATAGAATATAAGAAAATGTGAAGTTATGCACTTTGTTAGGAAGAAAAGAGGCATAGATTATTTTAAAAGACATCTGAAGCACAAAGGAACTTGGGACTCTTCAGTCAGGATTCTCTTCAGGTTAACATGCAGGCTCAGTTCACAGTTAGGAAAGCAAATGTAATGTTGGCATTCAGTTCAAGAGGGATAGATTACAAGAGCAGAAATGTACTGCTGATTCTGTGTAAGATTTCAGTCAGACTTCATTTGGAATATTGTGAGCAGTTTTGCACCCATATCTGTGAAAGAATGTTCTAGCATTGGAGGAGGTCCAGAGGAGTTTAACAACAATGATCCCAGTGATGAAGGTCTTGTCATATGAAGAGCAGTTGAAGATTGTGGGTCTGTACTTGATGGAGTATAGAAGGATGAGGGGGATCTTAAACAAATGTACAGAATACTGAGAGTGGATGTGGAGAAGCTGTTTCTATTAGTCGGAGAGACTAAGACCTGAGAGCACAGCCTCAGAGTGACGAGATGACTCTTTTGACTGAAATGAGGAGGAATTTCATCAGGCAGGTTAGCTTGTGGATCAAAGCTGCAGAGGGCTGAGCAGATCAAGTCATTGAGTGTATTTAAGACAGAGATAGATAGGTTCTTGATTGGTAAGGGGATTAAGGGTTATGGAGAGCAGGCTGGACAATGGGGTTGAGCAACATATCAGCCATGACTAAATAGTGGAGTAGATTTGATGGGCTGAATAACCTAATTCTATTCCTACATCTTACGGTCTTGAAGTCTTATCTATATATGGAGGAATTGAATGAAAATGAATCTGAAAAATAAGTCTCTATATTCAAAACTTCAGTCTTCACCTGGTGAAACATGGTCATTCTATAGTCTATGTTCCAGGCAAAGCACAAATAACAGTCGATACACACTGAAGGGAGGCAATCAATCAGGCAGGGAAAGTGGATCGTATTCTTGGAGACCAACACTTTATTGACAACTGATGAAAAACTTGGACAACTTCTCAGCTTAGAAATCTGACAAGCAGGTCATGCAACCCTGTCTGCAAGGGTGTTCGAAATATAGTCCAAGAGTCCAAGTGCTAAAAAGAAATTAATAAAAATGCTTGTGCCTGACCGAAAGGGAGTTAAAAAAAGAAGGGACCCAATCACGCCTCCTCACCTGGTCACAATAATCTTCAATCCTACAGAGGCAGAATAAGCAGCTAAGACTGTGAAGACATTAGTGTATGAGGATGCTAATTTGGAATTAACAAATTAGTTACAGAGCAACACCATTGAATGATGTGTACTCACCAGCAGAATTGTTCATTAAAAATTAATGTATCAGTTTAAGAACATGCAGTCAGTCCACACCCATCCTCTTAAGACTATGAGAAGGGAAAGCCAATAGAGAAAAGCAACAGCAAAACGTGGCAGAGGAAGCACAATCCCAGAGATAGGGTGAGAAACAGATGAACCAAAATCTTGCAGTATGAGAATGCCGAAAAGGACGTTCAGGAGGGCATCATTCTTATTTGAGAAGTGAGACAATGATTATCAGAAAATGAAGGAAGACCATACCCATACTATATCAGACAGTGTACAGAGTGATACAGCAATTCCAGACATGATATCACTCCACCCCCTAGTGTTGAGCAAACCAGATTGGGATGTCCAATCAACCTTACAAATCATCGCAGCCCATGAGGTTCAGTGTTATTGAGGCAGGGATAGGAGGAGATGATAATGGAAAGAAGAATGTCAATAGTAATAATGATGTTAATAGCTGCAAAGACTATGTAAGTAAGTAAAAGTAAATTACAGGTATAATGTACACCGAGTGAAGAAAACCTGAACAAGCATTTAAAGAGAGATCTTAAACACCACTAAAGAGCTATATTTGATAACTCACAATGAACAGGTGTAAGTAAAAGAGTGACAGCACATCAAGAGTAGAATAGCCCTGCTTAGAGATATAGAGTTAGCAGCTTCAGAGACACACCCCACAATCCAGAGATACACCACACTGATATCTCTCTGCGCAGGTAGAAATGTAACTTTAATGCACAAGATAGAGCATTTAGGATTATCTCTTTGGTTTTGCACTGGATGTCCATATTTATAAGATCCATATGATTTTGAAGAGTGCTCTTCCACGCAGAACAGCCTTTGATTTTTCACATTTCATATTTCAGAATTTTGTTGCTTAATGGTCAAAGTGAATGATTCTATTGCATAGATGTAGCACTGTCACTGACCTATCAGCTCTGCATACAATATAGAGGATTAGGCCGAAACCACCTAATTGCTGAACCCTGAAACAGCATGGAACACATAACTGTGCAGGTGGCAAGATGATTGCAAAAACTGCAGAAAATATGAATATCAGAAACATAACAGTAAGACAAAAAAGTTGATTTTAAAAATCTCAAGTAAGCCACAGTTAACACATAAATAAAAGTGAGAGCAATGTTGGTCTTTTAATGTTAAAGATTCAGACCTACAGCATGAACCTTCTCACACTGGGAGTGTTCATTGGAAATTTCGACACGGAGGTCAGCAGGCAACTTAATTTTAATGGACAGAAATTCCTGTAGGAACATTGACCTTCATTCCCTAATTCTCAATATACAGTCCCGATGGGAAACACTGTGCCAGCAGCAGAAATTCATAAAATCTTTGCCATTGATGTTTCCATTGATATTTCACTCTTTTGGTTAATGGCATAATTTGAAGGGTTGAGTTAGATATATATGATATTCCAAGTCAGCTATATCTATTGAGAGAACTAGATTGTCTGATATAGGTCCTCATAAGAAAAAATAATTGCATAAAGTCACTTTTCTATTTTAATGCAAGATTCTGAAAGAGTGTCTCTTTTATTCCAACAACTACATAACATCACAACTGCTAGCTGAAGATATCATGGAACTATACTTGACATTAAGGATGATTTTATTGCACAAGCTTTGGCAGCTGAACAATTATTTGGACATTAAATTAATAAACAGAAAAATATCTGGTCATACAATTTTCCCACCAACTGCTAAATTAAAAAAATATTAGGCAATAAACTTTGTAGTTACTAAGATATTTGTGACATGAAGAGTAATGACGTTTTCATTACGGTCTTCAGCTATTAAAAAAGCTTAAAATAAATTGTAATTGTTAATTTTGTCTTTGGCCAGAAGATCATAGACTCATAAACTAAATTATGACAGAAAAATACTGTTTCATACTGCACTAATCATTAATCATTGGTACGCATAGAAAATACATTAGGTCAGACAAAAGTAATGTTTAGTTTCCTGTCATGAAACTTTTAATAAAATTGATGAGGGGAGGGAGGAGCTTGCAGAACATAATAAAGGTACAGGATATAATTAAAAGTACTATTTAAAAGCACAAAGTTTAACCATGCCTTTATTCTGTACCATATAAAACCAACAGTGAAATATTTTAGATCTTATGATGAAAGAAATGCAGTGAAGTGCAAAATAAAATTGAAAGCATAATTTTGAAACAAAGAAAAGTTAATCTTCTTCCCTTTCATTTTCACCTTGCTGAGACTTGGATCTTTTGGCTTAGTTTTGCCATATAAAGAAAATGCAGATTGCGTAGGACTGTCTGAACAACTGATAATATTCCATGCAACTCTTTCATGGGCAGAAGATGATGCGCCAGTAAGGCAATCGAGCAAGTCTCTTTTTTCTCTGGTGATCTCCCTTCTCCCAGTGATGGAACCCAGCTGAGATCTCAGAGGGCTTATTCACTTGAAGTGGAGAGGCAAATCACAGTTACAGGCTTTAAACTCTCAACTGTAACATTGCATTCAAAAGACAATGAAAGAGAAGGTGGCATAAAAATGTAGCCATAAGAGTACTCCCTCTTCTGATTGTTTCCAAGTAAATGCTTGACTTTGAGGATGATCTGCCATTTACATTTGTTAGCTTCTTTTCCAGAAAGCATGCTTCAATTACAAGCGGTAATAAAGCATTCTGTCTTGCAAAGAAAGAACTTTAACAATACTAAATCTAGCTCCAGTGATTCAGTCATAAAAAGGGCTTTAGAAGTAGTCATGAGCTCTTCTAGTCTTTACAAAGGATACCACAAGGCTGAACAGTGTAAGTAAAAAATTTGCTGGATAAAATATGTATACTTGGAAAAGGAAATATAATGTTACATGCTTGATATCCTGTTAAAAATGCTTCATTAAAAATGTTTTGATGGTTTGCATGTTTAAAATGTCAAATTGAAACCTCATGAATGATCCAGAAAAACCTTTTAAGTACTATTCCAACATATTAGCCTCAGCAATATCAAAGAATCACTAAAGTGCAGAAAATAAAGGAAGACTATTCATACCTCCAAGGTCTTTGCCCATTTTGGTTTGAATTGTGAGGTTACTGAGGGGCAACTGAGGGACATTTATAGAAAATGTAAACCATCATATTTAATTTTTAACCTGAATGGTTGTATTCTGAAAATCACATCCATTATACTTTCTCTAAGTCACACCTGATAATATCTCAATTTCTGTCTTTCATTCCTTCCTATGTAATTGAGAACCTTTATATGACCTTTATAAACATGACTATCCTCAGAACGCACAATTAATATAGTTCTAAAGTCAGTGTTATAAAATGGAATAGATGATGACAATTTTGCCAAGAAATGTTATGCTTGGACCAGATTTTATAGACTGTTTATAAAAGATGATCTTTTTGTAATATTTGTACCTCAGCCCAATTAATTACACATGCAGCAACTAAATCTAAACCCAAACATTTTCTATACAAAACATGATGTTTGTGCAAGAATTTGTTCACGTACAATAGATGGATGATTTGGCAATATTCTCTGTGCTGAGGAATGATATATAAATAATCACAGTAATTTATAGAAGGTTAAAAATGCACATTAAATTTTTTTCAGATTAGTAAACAGGTATGGAGTATAAACAGTTTCATGTGTGGCAATTGTCTGCTTATTTAAGATATGTGTTTTAATTGTACAATCCAATCAAGCATTTCAAATTAAAGGCAAGATATTGAATAATAAACGACATTTTACAAAATCATTCAGAATTAGCTCAAAAGTTTTACAAAGCAAGTTACTTTTATGTGACTTGACAAAGATGCGCAAACAATTTTGAGTAGGCAAACATCCTGCTCTGAATTGAAGAAACAGTTAATTTATTGTTGATGTCACTGGTCAAGGGAATACCATTGGCCTGAATGTTGCCTCTTCACTTTTTGAAATCATGCCTTCAGATCTTTCCTATTCACTTGAACCCTTCAAACTGACAGAAGATTCCAATTCAGCCCATCATTCAAAGGATTTCACTGTGTGATTAATGTCTTGAGTAGCTTATTTCGAAATAAAAATAAAATATGTGCGGAAGCATTGAAATTGAACATAGAAACAACATAGGGAAAGGACTACATCATATAACGGTTCCAACTTTAAATAAGTTGACAGGAAGTGAAGTGAAATTCATGATACGTAATATTTACTTATTGAGGACTCACGACTCCATTTTTTGTGTGCAAAAGTGGAGTTGTTCTGGAATAGAAATCTGACATGCTGGTGAGACATGCTTTCTAAACGCAATGCTTAACCTCAATGGAATTAGTTGATGATGGAAGATATGGTTGCCTCTAATGTGTGAGGATAAAGTTCACAGGATAATTAGGGAAAAGGATGCTGCCCAAATGCTACCATTTACACCAGAGTTGGACTTGACCTAAGTTAAATTTGTTGAAAAGCCAACTATGGAGTGTTGAGATTACAAGCTTTGACAGTCCACAAACTTTGCTTAGAAAATCAGGTTTAACTTTAAACTTTCTGGAAATTCTATGTCCTGACACTACAACAGTCTTATGTTTCTATTCGAATAAGCAGCATTAAAAAAAACTGGTATTGCAGCAGATTGATGCATTGACTCCATTTTTTTTATTGTCAGCTTTCCAAATCCTTCCCGAGCACCTCATTGCCTTCTTATTTTCCATATAACCACATTTTCGCATTTATAACCAAACATTATGTCATACCCAAACTCTTTCTGGGTGTACTGGAGGAATTGCAAAGCATATTTAACCAGCTCAAGTGGGTGAATGGTATCATCAAATTAATTTCCTTGAAAACACAATTCTATTAACTCTATTGCTTTAAGTATTCTTATTAATAGTAACTGCAAGTTACAAGTAAATTATTGTTCTTTTTCCTTTCCTCGTCCCTCAGACAGTTATTCATAAGGACATGGAATCCCATAATGTTGAGAATCCTTGTCCCACTATTGCCTTGTCTGTGCGATTAGTTTTACTTGTGAATAGAGGAAGTGATAGCATGGTGATATTTTCAAGTACTCAAATCCTCTAGGATACGGATTTGAATACCACCATGGAAGATTGTGGAATTTAAATCCAAAATTTGGACTTAAATGTTGGCTGAAACCATTGTCATAAAAAATAAATCTGATTTTCTGATGACATTTAATGCAGGATTACTTACTGATCTGGTGAGGAAATAATTACAGCAACCTGTTAGAAGAGACCTAGCAGAGGTAGCGAGATAATAGTATACAAATGGTATGGAGTCCACAACATTGATTCTGAACCGCATTAAGTGGCATGAAGTCAAACCTAAGCAGGAAGCCTTCTCCTGATAAAGAAAAGTACTATCCTCCCCAGTTGATGAATGACTATTCTTCCAAGTTGAACAAATGCATTCTGGATGGAGCTGTCAATGCCCATTACCAAGATCAGCTCAGCAGTGTTTTTACTGATCAGTCTGGTTGAAGTTATAGATCTGGTTGCTAGCAGGTGGAGTGGGTGTCAATAGGAGTGAAAAATAGACTTGACCTCATCCTTAAGAGAAAGTGAGGACTGCAGATGTTGAAGATCAGAGTCAAAAAGAGTGGTGCTAGAAAAGCACAGTAGGTCTTGCTCCTTTTCAACTTTGACCTCATCATTGGCACCTATCTGTTGCAGTTGCATCTGGTCATGACAATATCAGTAGAAGTGACCACTGCACAGTGGAAATGAATTCTAGTCTTCACTTTGAAAATACTTTCCGTTGTGTTATGTCTCATGAACACCATGCTAAATAGAATCATACCGACCACAAAGGAAGATGGTTGTGGTTGTTGGACATAAATCATCTCAGCTCCAGGACATCTCTGCAGGACTTCCTCAGAGTAGTGTCCCAGGTCGAACCATCTTCAACTGCTTCATCAATGACCTTCCCTTCATCATAAGGTCAGAGGTGGAATGTTCGCTGATGATTGCACATCAGCAAAGATTGGGATTCCTCAAATGGTAAAGCAGTCCATGTCCAAATGCAACAAGACCTGGACAATATCCAGGTTTTGGTTCACAAGCAGCAAGTAATATCCACCTCACACTTGTGTCAGACATTGACTAGCACTAGCAAAGGAGAATATAGTCAATGCCCCTTGACATCCAATAGTATTACCATCACTGATTTCTCTCACGATATATGTCTTGGCCGTTATCATGGACAAGGAACTGAGCTGGACGAACTATATAAATACTCTAGCCACAATAGCAAGTCAGAGGCTAGGAATCCTGCAGCAAGTAACTCACCACCTGACCCCCCAAAGCCTGCACATCATTTAAGACTCAAGTCAAGAAAGTGCTAGAATACTCCTAACTTGTGTGGATAATTGTAGCATGAACAACACTCAAGAAGATTGATATCATTCAGGTAAAAGCTGCCCACTTGAATGGCAAACGTCCACAAGCATCCATTCCCTGCACCATCGACCCTCAGTAGCAGCAATGTGTAGTATCAACGAGATGCACTGCAGAAAATCATCAAGGTTCCTTAGAAAGCAGTTTCCAAATAAACAACCACTTCCATTTCCATTGTTCATATCCTCAAAGGATAAGGGCAGGAAATACATGGGAAGACCGCAAGCTGTAAATTCCCCTTCCCAGCCGCTCAGCAAGCTGACTTGGAAATATATTGCCGTTCCTTCACTGTTGTTGCATCAAAATCCCAGAACACCTTACCTAATTGCACTGTGGGCCTAACTACACAAAATGGACAGCAGAGGTTCAGGAAGGCAACTCACCACTACCTTCTCAAGAGCTGGGCAAGATAGAACAACTGAGTACCCACATGATGAAAAAAACAGAGGCTTCAAATTCATGCTGGGCATACATTAGCAAGGCCAGTGTATTATTTTTACCCTGAAATGCTATTAGGTGATGTTAGTATAAACAAGAATGTTAAGAACCCAAGGGATACAAAATTAAAAATCACACAACACCAGGTTATAGTCACACTGCTTCCAATTAAACCTGTTGAACTATAACTGGGTGTTGTGTGATTTTTAACTTTGTACACCCCAGTCCAACACTGGATTCTCCAAATCAAGGGATACAATGGCTTTTTGTATTGCTAAGGGTACCAGAGTAAGGAAAGCTGTGTCAGAGTGTACATATGACTGATTGAAGATGACAACCATGGAGAGCTAAACATTAAAAGCAATTAGTTCGATAACAAAAGAATAATTAAGGATGGATATGTATTCTGGAGTTTATTTGCTTATCGTTAAGCACTTCAGGTAATTTTATAGCAAAACAGGGAATAGGATCCATGGCAGAATAGTAGGGGAACTGATGTGAAGCAGAAAGCAGCCAAAACGGTTGCATGGTCTTAGGACATTTTGTGCTTGCTTCGATTCCTACTGCACCTCACAATAATTATGTTATCTGCACACAATGGGACTTTATTAATGTCTTCAATAATTTAGAGCAAGTTACTGTTTTTTTTTTAACTAGGGTACCATTAACCTTAAACAGTTATCAAAGGATATTTGGTGCATAAAATCAAGCAACTTGTTAAAGTCAGGCTACGCATTTTAAAACATCATACCAGCTGATCTGAGTTGCAATTATTTTCATAAGACAACTTCATCTCAGCTGTTAAAGACTAGCAGAAATATTTAAAAATCAGGAATGTATAATCAAATTGGAAGAGCTGTCAAACTCAACATCACCTTGAAATAATAAAACCTAGCTCTAATAGTCAGTTCAAATTATAACAAAGAGAAGGTTGTGACATTTTATCAGAACAAGCTGCCACTTGGGAAGCAGAATAAAATGGTGAAATATTTTGGCAAGCTGGCTGCTAATTTCAGACATATAGTGTTAGCAGATTATTACTCAGTGGGTTTGCTTTTCCTTTGAACTGGATGGCATCAGCAGCAAACTATTCAATATATATCAGTACAGACTGATAAATTAAACCTATCTGATGTTACCCTGTAATTGTATGGCTACCATTCTTAGAATCTTTATCATTGTTTATGAATATTTGCTTGTGCCAAGATACGTGGCTGATTAGTTAGACTGGAGGTGTGATTAATTTTTCAGGTTGTGACACAGATGTTAGAAAGTCCTTTGAGACTATTTGGCCCAGGTTGTGAACCAGACTTCCAAATAAAACATTTAATATTGTGTTGACTGAGAGTGCATAAAAAAATCCATTGAATGGTTAAGACCAGGATTTAAGGTTATAACAAGAAGTACAGGTTCAGTTGCATTACTATTAGGTGAAGTGTAATGTTAGGTAATCTATTGAAAATGTACAAGATGAGCAATTAGAAACTGTGAGTTAAATTCAATAGATCTGATCATTTGTGAGCTTATTTCTGAATTGTTTTCAAACCAATACTGGATCATAAATGTGGTTTGAGGAAAGAAAATTGCAACACCTATCTGATCTAGCTTAGTTATAACTCCAATTTCACATTATGTTGTTAATTCTAAGTATGTCAATGGTAATGAGGAACAAATAATAAACATAAACTTGTCAGTTTTTCCAACATTTCAAAAATGAAAAATACAAAAAAAACCACACTTGGTAGAACAGAATTTGAACAATGCTAAAAAAAATGCATATTTTGGCTAAGCTTTTTGTCTTGCACTCATCAGGACAGTTTGTGAGAATACAAATTCATGAGTAAACCAATGTTTAAACTGTATGAGAGGAGAATGCTGATTGGTTGGCATGTATACTCTGACTGGTTTGTCTGGGGAATGCACCAATTAATGATGCTCGACACCTCGGCTTTATTTATTTTTCACTAAATTTGTTAATGTACCACTTAAGCAAACCATTGACATCTGCACTCCAGCACTGTATCATGTTGATCCACACCTGTAACTATTCCTCGAATTCATCAACTTATGAAGATTTGAGCAGAAGGTGACATTCTCCGTTTAATATAACAACTCAATACAGCACAGAAACAGGCCCTTCAGTCCAAGCCTGCATGGTTTCTATCCCTTTGTTCACTTCCTGTTCACATGTCTATCAAGAATTGCCTTAAACATTGCTAACATGCCTGCTTCTTAACACTGCTACTATGCAGAAGCAACACAATTGGTGTTCAACACGAACAGGATGCTGCTACAAGCCAAACAATGCTCAGCCTATCATACAAATTACTAATGTGCCATATGAATTTCAGTACTGGTGTGATGTCAGGTATGCAAAGCCTAAAGACATAAATATTTGTTTTCCCCTTGAATTACTAACTTTGAAGATTGACTTGATGCATGCAATATAATAAGCTTCAACAGAATATATCTTTCTCAGCAATAATTTAACAGCTACTTGGATTATAGAAAATTGAATAATAGGGACAATCTTCTTATGATATGAAACTTAAAGAAACATTGGAAATGAATATAGCAATCAAAGTAGGTCATTCAGCCCCTAAGACTTATTTCAACTTTCAATGAAGTTATAATTGGAACAAATCAATTGATATGTCTTGGGTTTATATCCCTAATTGTTCTTGGCTAACTGATGTTCATGAAATTTACAATTGCTAGCTAAGGCAAGCATTTTCAGAGTCCATCTCAAGACACTGAATACATGAATGATTTGATTTTAGGTAGTTTATAGAGGAGATAGAGGATTCAATTACGGGAGTAGGGATGTCTTGTTGCAATTATACAGGGCCAAGGTGAGACAACACCTGTGGTTTTATGTGAAGTTTTACTCTCCTTATCTGAGGAGAGGTTTCCTAGCTATGTAAGGAGTGCAACAAAGGTTTACCAGGATTGCAGGATTGATGTATGAAGATAAATTACATTAGTTAGGACTCTATTCACTGGAGTTTAGATTAATGAGGGGGCATCTCTTAGAAGCCTGTAAAATTTTAACAGGACTAGACAGGGATGTTCCTGACAACTGGAGAGTCCAGAGCCAAGGTATTACAGGTCGAGGTCAATTGGTAGGCCATTTAATATTGCAAAAAGGATACATTTCTTCAGCCAGACAGAGGCAAGCCTGTGGAATTTTCTGCAACAGAAAACGGTTGAGGATAAAACATTGAATGTTTTCAGGTAGGAGTTAGCTACAGTTCTTAAGGTTGAAGGGATCAAAGGGTATAGGGGAAAGAGGGAACAGGGCACTGAATTGAATGATCAGCCATGAATAGCGTTGCCTCTAATTTTCTTTCTAGTTGTGTGGGCCTCCGAGGTCCTTGTATGGCAATGACTTTCAGAGCCAGAAGTCAATGCCATTATTGGCATGCCAATATTGATCACTGTGCATGGAACCCTGCAGAATGCACAGCGATGTAGCATTGTAAAGAATGTAGGTCCCTGGAGCAGGCTAAAAGGGTGAATGGCTTACTTCTGCTCCTATTTCTGTTCTTCTATGTTTTCTCGCAGAGTGGCTCATTCAGCCAAAAAGATTTTGCCTGAATGATAAAATAATCTCTTAGCATAGTGAAATAATACGGTAGATACTAGAAAAGGAAATAACAAGAGTCACATTTTGTTCATGAACAAGATTGTTCTTTATTTATTATGAGTTTTTTCTTATGTTTGCATTTTGGCAATATAAAATATATCTCATGGTTAAAGACTGTACATACAGAAAATAAATCCTGGGAGCAAGTACAATTGTAGAAACAGGTCAAGGCATTATAAGCCGTCCCTGAAATGTATCAGCTTGTCCGATGCTAAGAACAAAACTTGGAGTCTGCTAGAAATTTCAAAAAATAATCACTTTTATATGGAAATTAGACATGAAACACTCCAGCTACAATGTTAGTTCAAAGATCATGGTGGTCTCAATTTGACTGCTATTTTTGATGTACCATTTGCAGGAGTAGTTTGTTTATAGAGTGTAATTACTTACTTCAAAGAATGTAATCAGTCGTCTAATGGGCATAATATCACCCAATAAACTTCCCAGAAAATTGAACCGTTGAATATGTTATTTTATTTCTAAGGTTGATCTCTAATCAATATGGTTAGTATTAGAATCCTGAAATGACTTCATTATTAGAGGAATTCACTGAGATTTGCATTTGAAGTATAATCCTTTGGGTCTTCCACTCACATTTAAAGTAGCAATGAAATTGCTCTCCAATTTCAGCAGTGAAGAAAACCTTAAAAAGAGGGAGATAACATCAGAAAAAAACACACATCTCAAGGTACATGCCACAGAGATGCTCTTGCATTTTAATGGTACATTTCAATAGGAGTTAAATGTTTATGTTCATAATTTTTGGCAAGCATAGAATAAATAAGTGCGATACATGTTTTCGAAAGCCAATCCTTGCATTGCTCTGTAATATGTGGAGAGGTCATAATCCCACAGCTTTCTGACTCTGAGTTAAAGTGCATTCCTGAACCAAGGCCAACATGCCCTTTCCTGTCCTTTATGGAAGTAAATCTGCCTTATCACCTTATCTGACCTGTGTATGACTCCAGGTCCAAAGTAATGGGATTGATTCTTAGATGCTTACTTGAAATGACCTAGCAATACTTTCAGTTGTACCAACTTCAGGTTAGGAAACAAATCTTTCCAGTGACGATTGTCACGATCAATATTCCAACTGTTCAATTGTAGATGATACATGTTGGCTGACTATTGACTGCTCACCGTATAGGGTTACCTTAGCCTGAGTGTAGTGACTGATGAAAAGAAAAGATGAACTGAACAGAATATGAGAGAAGACATTTTAAAACATTGAAAAAGCTCACAATCTGACATTTATCCTAGAATTTCACTTTTCAATCTCTGAAAGGAAAAGCATAACGACTGACAATGAATATGGAGAATAGCTCAAGATTACCTCTCTCACACTGGGGCTAAATTCTATCTCTCATTGCTCTGCTCAAGTTATTGTCTGATCAATATCAGACTGTAGCCTGAGACCATCCTCCTTACTGTGACCAACATCAACAAAGCAGCTGGTCATTTTAAGAAATGGTTAGTTGAAATTGAAGAAATTGCAATTGAAATTGAAATTACAGTTTTTTGAAGAAGTGGTAAAGAATATTGATGATTGCAGAATGGTGGCTGTTGTCGATCTATACTTCAAAAAGGCATTCAAAAAAGTTCTGTATGATAGACTGGTTAACAAGATTAGATCACATAGAATCCAGGAGAGCTAGCCGTTTGGATATAAAATTGGCTTGAAAGTAGGAGACAGAGGGTGGTAGTGGAGGATTATTTTTTGGACTGAAAGCCTGTGACCAGTGGTGTGCAGTAAGAATTAGTGCTGGGTCCACTGCTTTTTGTCATTTAAGTAAAGGATTTGATTTGATTTGATTCCATTTATTGTCATGTGCTCTGAACTACAGTAAAAAGCTTTGTTTACAAGCAACACAAGCAGATCATAATAAGCAAGATAAGCAAAAATGTACAGATTAAAAAGATTTGGACAGAGGCATATGGGGTACATTGCACAGGACGTGCGCTAAGCGAGATCAACTTTAGCAAGAAGAGTATTATGTGAGGCTAGAGAGTCCATTCATCAGTCTAATAACAGCCAGGAAGAAGCTGTCCCTGAACCTGTTGGTGCATGTGTGCAAGCTCCTGTATCTTCTACCTGACAGAAGAGGTTGTAGGAGATCATTACTGGGGTATGATGGGCCTTTGATGGTTTTGACAGCCTTTCCACTGAAGCAATCCATGTAAATGAAGTCCCTGGATGGTAGATTGGTTTCTGTAGTGGTCTGGGCTGTGCACACCACCTTCTGGGCAGACCAGTTGACATATTAGGCCGTTAGGAACCCAGACAGTATACTCTCAATGGTGCATCTGTAGCAGTTGGTGAGGGACTTGTGATAATGGAAGTAATGGTTAATAGGTTTGCAGTTGACATCAACATTGGTGGAATGGAGGACAGTGAAGAAGGTTATCTCAGAGTACAAAGGATCCTTGGTCAGATGAGCCCATGGGGCAAGGAGTGGCAGATGGAGTTTAATTTAGATAAATGTGAGGTGTTGCATTTTGTAGGATATCAAAGCAGGATATGTACATTTAATGGTAATGTCCTGGGGAGTATTGCTGAATAAAGACATCTTGGGTTGCCGGTTCAGAGTTCCTTGAAGGTGGAGTCATAGGTAGATAGTGTAGTGAAGAAGGAATTTGGTACACTTGCCTTTATTGGTCAATGCATTGATTATATGAATTTGGATGTTATCTGACTTAACTCATGTCTTATCTTCTGGAGAAAGTGTATGAGAAATAAAATAAACACCCTCATTTTGAAAGGTCCAACAATTTGCTGCAGTTTTCCTAAACAAAATTGGTCAACCGCTCAAGGGTAGGAAATTGCAAACATCCATATTCAAATATATAGTTCATGACCAAGGAAAAGGTAGCGCCTAATGTGTCCATGGCATGGAGTAGCGTGATATTTTTGTGACATACTGAAACTGTGATTATTCTTAAAACCAGAAATGCTAAGTCATCATGACGCATTATGTCTGACATCCAATAAGCCTTTAAGAGACAAAGTATGCCAACAAACATTTAAGAGACAGTCATGGAGTCATACAGCACAGAAACAGACCCTTTAGTCCAATCTATCCATGCCAAACATAATCCCAACCTAAACTAAGTCCCACTTGCCTGCTCCTGGCCCAAATTCGTCCAAACCTTTCCTATTCATGCATCTATCCAAATGTCTTTTAAACGCTGTAATTATGCTTGCATTCACCACTTCCTCAAGAAGTTTATTCCACATACGAACCACTCTCTGAGTAAAAAAATTGCCTTTCATTTTTAAATCTCTCTCCTCTCACCTTAAAAATGTGGATCCTAGTCTTGAAATCTCCATTCTAGGGAAAAGGCAACTACCGTTATCTTTATCTATACCCCTCATTATTTTAAAACCTTCTGCCAGGTCGCCTCACAACCTCCTATGCTCCAGCGAGAAATGTCCCAGCCCATCCAACCTTTCTTTAGAACTCAAACCTTTCAAACCCAACCTGCTCATGATATCATCACTTTAGTGAGTGAAGGGCATACCTAATTGCATATTTCATTTTAACTCAAATCACTTGAAACATAATTATGCATTCAAAGCATGCTGCTCTTTATTATCTCATAGCTTAACTTTAGCCAGAATACTTATGTGCCTGTGAATATAATATTTGTGTATAATCACTGGCTATAATAAAACTGTTGTATTCTTCAATACCATGTTTTCCATATCTGGTCTTTTATATTATGAATGATGATAATTTGTTGTCACTTGTACCCTACAATGAACAACACTGTAAAGTACACTAAAAAGCTTGAACTGTACCCACAATCTGGCACCATTTTGAATAGTTTAAGAAGAAAAAGAACAAAAAAGATATATAAGAGAAAACATAAGCATTAATGCGGCTGGTAAAACACCATACTGGAGCCAAAACCTACAACAGTGAATAGCTTGAAAAGTGTCTGATGCAGGAGTACGAGAAAGTTGCTGGAACGATCTGTGGTGGAGTTAATTACTCAACTTTCACACCAACTTTGGCGAAGAGCGACACTAAGATGTCTGCACAGAGGCATGGAACCATAGAGTTGGAAAGTTGCCCCTTAGGTCCCTTTTATATCTTGCCCTTCTCATTTTAAACCAGTGCTGTCTAGCTTTGGGCTTCTCTACCCTAGGGGAAAAAAACCTTGACTATTTATCCTATCTATGCCCCTCATGGTTTTATAAATCTCCACAGGATCACCTCTCAGTCTTCAATGTTCTAGGGAAAATAGCCCCAGTCTACTCAGCCTCTCCCCAAAGCTCAAAACTTTAGGGGTGGCATGGTGGCACTTTGGTTAGCACTGCTGCCTCACAGCACCAGGGAGCAGGTTCAATTCTAGCCTCAGGCAACTGTGTGGAGTTTGCACATTTCCCTTGTGCCTGTGTGGATTTCCTCCAGGTGCACCGGTCTCCTCCCACAATCCAAAAATGTGCAGATGAGGTAAATTGCCTGTAGTGTTCAGGGATGTATAGGTTAGATGCATGAATCAGGGGTACATGTTAGGGGAATGGGTCTGGGTGGGATACAATTCAGAGGGTTGATGTGGACTTGTTGGGCCAGTGGGCCTGTTTCCACATAGTAGGGATTCTAATTCTAAATTCTAATAACCTTGAAAGAACAACAGTGGTTAGCACTGTTGCCTCACAGCGCCAAAGGGCCTGTTTCCACACTGTAAATAATCTAATCTAAAAACAAAGGAAATTACAGCACAGGAACAGGCCTTTCAGCCCTCTAAGCCTGCGCCGATCCAAATCCTCTATCTAAACCTGTTGTCTATTTTCCAAGGATCTGTATCCCTCTGCTCCCTGCCCATTCATGAATCTATCTAGATACATCTTAAATGACACTATCGTGACCAACTCTACCACCTCCGCTGGCAACGTGTTCCATGCACCTACCACCCTTGTGTAATGAACTTTCCATGCATATTTCCCTTAAATGTTTCCCCTCTCACCTTGAACTCATGAGCCCAAGTAATTGAGTCCTCCATTCTGGGAAAAAGTTTCTTGCTATTCATCCTGTTGATTCCTGTCATGATTTTGTAGACCTGAATCAGGTCCCCCCCTCAAGCTCCATCTTTCTAATGAAAATAATCCAATCTACTCAAACTCTCCTCATAGCTAGCTCTCTCCATACCAGGAAACATCCTAGTGAACCTCCTCTGCACCTTCTCCAAAGCATCCACATCCTTCTGGTAATGTGGCAACCAGAACTATATGTAGAATTCTAAACACGGCCGAACCAAAGTCCTATGCAACTGTAACATGACCTGCCAACTCTTGTACTCAATACCCTGTCTGATGGAGGAAAACATGCCGTATGCCTTCCTGATCACTCTACCTGCATTGCCACCTTCCGGGTACAATGGCCTTGAACACCCTGACCTCTCTGTACATCAATTTTCCCCAGGGCTTTTCCATTTCCTGTATAGTTCGCTCTTGAATTGGATCTTCCAAAATTCATCACCTCACATTTGCCTGGATTGAACTCTATCTGCCATTTCTCCGCCCAACTCTCCAATCTGTTTACATTCTGCTATGTTCTCTGACAGTCCCTTTCAATATCTGCTACTTCAACAATATTAGTGTCATCTGCAAATTTGCTAATCAGAGCACCTATGCCTTCCTCCAGATCATTTATGTATATTGCAAACAACAGTGATTCCAACACAGATCCCAGTGGAACACCACTGGTCACATTTCTCCATTTTGAGAAATTTTCTTCCACTACTACTAGACAGAGAGCAATCAGTTCTCTATCCATCTAGCTAGCACCCTGGACCCCAACCGACTTCACTTTCTCCATCAGCCTACCATGGGGAACCTTATCAAATGCCTTCTGAAGTCCATGTATATGACATCAACAGCCCTTCCCTCATCAATCAACTTTGTCATGTCGCAAAGAATTCAATTAAGTTGGTAAGATATGACATTCCCTGCACAAAACTATGCAGCCTATTACTGAAAAGCTTATTTTCTTCCAAATATGAATACGTCCTATTCCTCAGTATCTTCTACAGCAGCTTCCCTATCACTGATGTCAGCCTCACCAATCTTTCATCTCCTGGATTATCCTTTCTACCCTTCTTAAGCAAGGGCACAATATTAGCAATTCTCCAGTCTGCCAGAACCTCATCTGCTCAAAGGTAGAAGATAGAGGGTGGTGGTGGAGGGTTGTTTTTCAGACTAGAGGCCTGTGACCAGTGGAATGCCACAAGGATCGGTGCTGGGTCCTCTATTTTTTATCATTTACACAAATGATTTGGATGCGAGTATAAGAGGTGCAGTCAGTAAGTTTGCAGATGACACCAACTTTGGAGGTGTAAGTGGACAGCGAAGAGGGCTACCTCAGATTACAACAGGATCTTGACCAGATGGGCCATTGGGCTGGGGAGTGGCAGATGGAGTTTAATTCAGATAAATGTGAGGTGCTGCATTTTGGGAAAGCAACTCTTAGCAGGACTTATACACTTAATGGTAAGGTCCTAGAGAGTGTTGCTGAACAAAGAGACCTTGGAGTGCAAGTTCATAGCTCCTTGAAAGTGGAGTCACAGGTAGATAGGATAGTGAAGAAGGCATTTGTTATGGTTTCTTTTATTGGTCAGAGTATTGAGTACAGGAGTTGGGAGGTCATGTTGCAGCTGTACAGGCCACTGTTGGAATATTGTGTGCAATTCTGGTCTCCTTCCAATCAGAAAGATGTTGAGAAACTTGAAAGGGTTCAGAAAAGTTCTACAAGGATGTTGCCAGGGTTGGAGGATTTGAGCTGTATGGAGAGGCTGAACAGGCTGGGGCTGTTTTCCCTGGAGACTGAGGGGTGACCTTATAGAGGTTTACAAAATTATGAGGGGCATGGATAGGGTAAATAGGCAAAGTCTTTTCCCTTGGGTCGGGGAGTCCAGAACTAGAGGGCATAGATTTAGGGTAAGAGGGGAAAGATATAAAAGAGGCCTAACAGGCAAGTTATTCACACAGTGGGTGGTACGTGTATGGAATGAGCTGCCAGGGGAAGTGGTGGAGGCTGGTACAATTTTAACATTTAAGAGGCATTTGGATGGGTATATTAATAGGAAGGGTTTGGAGGGATATGGGCTGGGTGCTGGTAGGTGGGACTAGATTGGGTTGGGATATCTGGTCAGCATGGATGGGTTGGACCAAAGGCTCTGTTTCCATGCTCTACATCTCTATGGCTCTATGACTACGTTCAAGGATGCTGCAAAATATCTGTTAAGGACCCAGCTATCTCCTCTCTTGCTTCCCTCAGTAACCTGTGATTGATCCCATTCGGACCTTGGACTTGTCTACCTTAATACATTTTAGAATACCCAACACTTCCTCCCTCCTTATGTCAAGTTGATCTTGAGTAATCAAACATCTATCTCTAACTTCAACATCTACCATGTCCATGTCCTCGGTGAATACCGACATAAAGTACTCAGTAAGAATCTGACCCATTTTCTCTGATTCCACCATGACTTTCCTTGAATGGACCAACTCTTTCTCTAGTTACCCTCTTGCTCCTTATATATGAACAAAAGGCTTTAGGATTTTCCTTCACCCTGTTTTCTAAAGATATTTCATGACTCCTTTTACCCTCTTAATTGTTCATTTCAGACTGGTCCTAATTTCCCAATATTCTTCCAAAGGTTCATCTATTTTCAATCACCTAGACCTTATGTATGCTTCCTTTTTCCTCTTAGCTAGTCTCACAATTTCACCTGTCATCCATGGTTCCTTAATCCTGCCATTTCTATCCCTTATATTCACAGGGACAAATCTGTCCTGTACTCACATCAACCACTCTTTGAATGCCTCTCCCATATCAAATGTGGATTTACCCTCAAACAGCTGCTCCCAATCCACATTGCCCAGCTCCTGCTGAAGTTTGGTATAATTGGCCTTCCCAAAATTTAGCGCTCTTCCTTTAGGACCACTCTCATCTTTGTTCATGAGTATTATAAAACTTATGGAATTGTGATCACTATTCCCAAAGTAATCACCTTCTGTAACCACCTGGCCAGGTACATTCCCCAACACACCAGGTCCAGTATGGCCCCATCCCGAGTTAAGTATTTACATACTGCTCTCGGAAACCCTCCTGGATGCTACTTACAAATTCTGTCCATCTAGACCTCTTAAATTCTGAATCCCAGTCAATGTTGGTGAAATTAAAATCTCTCATCACCACCACCCTGTTGTTCTTACATCTTTTCATAATCTGTCGACATATTTGTACCTCTACCTCATGCTTGCTGTTGGGAGGCCTGACGTACAGCCCCTACATTGTTACTGCACCCTCCCTATTTCTGAGCTCTGCCCATATTACCTCACTGCTTGACTTCTCCATATAATCCTCCTTCAGCACAACTATGATATCCTCTATGACCAATAATGCAACTCCTACACCCCTTTTATTTCCCTCTCTATCCTGCCTGAAGCATCTATATCCTAGGATATTTAGTTGCCAATCTTGCCCTTCCCTCAACCAATTCTCAGTAACAGAGATAATATCATACTCCCAGGTGCTAATCCAAGCCCAGAGTTCATCTGTCTTACCTACTACACTGCTCGCATTGAAACAAATGCACTTCACTCTACATGTCCCTTTGCGATTCTCATCTGCTCCCTGCCAACTTTTTCCCTTAGTCACACTAACTTAATTATCTAGTTCCTTCCAGGCTTTAATTACTATCTCCTTACTGTCCACTAGCCTCCTCATTTGGTTCCCATCCCCCTGCCACATTAGTTAAACACTCCCCAAAAGCATTCGCGAAAGAACCCCCAGGACATTGGTTCCAGTTCTGCCCAGGTATAGACTATCTGACTATCCCACCTCCCCTAGAACTGATCCCAATGTCCCAAAAATCTGAACCCTCTCTCCTGCACCATCCATAAAGCACTCATTCATCCTGCCTATTCTTTTATTTCTACTCTGATTAGCATGTGGCACTGGTAGCAATCCTGAGATTACTACCTCTGAGATTCTACTTTTTAGCTTGGCTCCTAAATCCTTAAATTCTGCTTATAGGACCTTATCCCAATTTTTACCTATATCATTGGTGCCTACATGCACCATGACAACTGACTGTTCACCCTCCCCCTTCAGAATGTTCTGCAGCCAATCTGAGACATCCCTGATCCGTGCACCTTGGAGACAACATACCATTCGGGAGTCTCATTTTTGACCACAGAACTGCCTATCAACTCCCCTTGCAATTGAATCCCCTATGACTATAGCCCTTCCACACTTTTTCCCACCCTTCTGTATAGCAGAGCCAGGCACAGTGCCATGAACCTGGCTACTACTGCCTGGTGAGCCATCTCTCTAAACAGTATCCAAAATGGTGGACCTGTTTTGGAGGGAGATGACCACAGGGGACACCTGCATTGCTTTCCTGCTCTTTCTGCCTTTTTGTCATTCATTCCCTTTCTCCCTCAGCAATCCTAATCTGCAACATGACCAATTCACTAAACATGCTATCCACGGCCTCTTCAGCATCGCGTACACTCCAAAGTGAGTCCATCCGCAGCGCCATAGCCATCATGCAGTCTAACAAGAGCTGCAGCTGGACAAACCTCCTGCACATGAAGGAATCAGAGACGTCAACCACATCCCTGAGCTCCCACATTGAGAAAGAGGTGCATAACACGGATCTGGGATCTCCTGCCATTTTTACTCTTAAGCTTAACTTACTCCAACAGGAATATCAAGTAATAGATAAATGCAATAATTTTTTTTAAGCAATCACTCTACTTACCAGCACACTATAAAAGAGAAAATGAAAATTCTTACCTTATCAGCACACAACAGAGTCTTCTTTTTGGTTAGAGGAGGAAGGCGGGTAGGAGACACTGCACGTGTAGTGTTGCAGGGTTTAGCACTGCCCAAATATGTTGGTTCACTCACCTTCCCAGAGCACAATTCGACTGCTCCCACTCAACTCCTCACTCTCACCGCTCCTGCCACCTCTGCAAAATGGAGGCAGCTGATTCCGTGAGGTAAGTATTTAAATGGGAAATTTACCTTCCTAGCAGCTCCCTGGCCCTCGCTGTCACCACTCTTGCTGCTGCTGCAAAATGAAGCTCCAACCCCAGCAACATCCTTGTAAATCTTTTCTCTGGGGAGAAAGTGAGGACTAGAGTCTTTTCTGCACTCTTTCAAAGCTAACGACATCTTTTCAATAGCAGGGAGACCAGAATTGAATGTACTCAAAAATTGGTCTACCCAATGTGCTGTCCAGCCTAAGTACATATTTGGCCTGGATATGTCCTGCCCCACCAGCAGAATAGACCAAACAGAGGTGATGACATGGTGGTAGACAGTTGGAAAGGAGTTGCCCTTGGGAGTCATCAACATTGACTCCAGACCGGATGAAGTCTCATAGCTTCAGGTTAAACATGGGAAAGGAAAACTCCTGCAAGGTTACCAAACATCATCCTCCCTTGGTTGATCAATCAGTACTGTAAGTTGAACAACACTTGGAGGAAGCACTGAGTATGGAGAGAGTGCAAAATGTATGCTGGGTAGAGATTGCAAAATCCACCATTAAATGGCTTGGCAGCAGTGCTACTGATTGAGCTGGTTGAGTTCTAAAATACTTAGCTACTAGACTGGATCTGCAACAGGTGCTGAGGGGACCAACAAGAGGGCAAAACATTCTTGACCTCATTCTTACCAATCTGCCAGCTGCAGATACGTCTGTCCATGACAGTATCAGTAAGAGAGACGATAGCGCAGTCTTTGTGGAGATAAAGTCCAGCCTTCACATTGAGAGTACTCTCTGTCATTGTGTGGCAATATCACTATGCTAAATGAGGTCAAAAATCAAACAACACTAGGTTGCGGCCCAATAGGTTTATTTGAAATTGCAAGCTTTTGGAGCTCAGCTCCTTCCTCAGGCATGGTATGAGGTCTAAGACACAGTATTTAGAAACAAGAAGTTAACAACTTTAAAAGTAGCTCCCCTTGTTGAATCCTTCAATCAGTTAGGAGGTAGATTGCTGATCAGCAGTTAAACAAAATTCAATGAAGGCAGCTAGTTTTAAAGTTGTTAATTTGTTGCTTATAAATACGGCGTGTTATACCTTTCCATCATACCATGCCTGAGGAAAGAGCAGAGCTCTGAAAGTTTGCAATTTCAAATAAACCTGTTGGACTATAACTTGGTGTCATTTGTTTTTTGACCATGCTTACCCCAGTCCAACGCCAGCATTTCCACATTGTGCTAATGAGACAGGCTTTGAACAGGCATAGCAACTCAAAACTTGGCATTCCTCAGACATTGAGGACCATCAACAGGAGCAGAATTCTACTCCAGCGCAATCTGCAACCTCATGCTCCAGTCAATCCCCATTTAGCCATTACCATCAAGCCAGGGGATCAACCCTGGTTCAATGGAAAGTGGAGGAAGGCTTATTAGGAGCAATACCAAGTATACCTAAAAATGAAGTATCAACCTGGTGAAACCACCAAATAGGACTACTTGCAAACAGCAGAAGCAGCAAGTGCTAGACAGACCTAGGTGACCCCATAACCAGCAGACCAGATCTAAGCCCTGCATGTCATGAATGGTAGTGTACTATTATTGGAGGAGAGGAATTTACAAATATTGCCATCCTCAGTGATGGAAGACCCCAAAATTTCAGTGCAAAAGCTAAAAGTGAAGCCTTTGCTCTCGTCAACCAGAAGTGGCGAGTAGATGATCCAACTCAGTCTCCCCCAGTGGTCGCCAGCATCACATCAATTCAATTCACTCCACGTGATATCAAGAAAGAGTTGGATACTGCAAAAACAACAGACCCTGACAACCTTCTAGTAATAGTACCTGTGAGGAGAAAGTGAGGACTGCAGATGCTGGAGATCAGAGCTGAAAATGTGTTGCTGGAAAAGCGCAGCAGGTCAGGCAGCATCCAAGGAACAGGAGAATCGACGTTTCGGGCTTCATTCCTGAAGAAGGGCTGATGCCCGAAACGTCGATTCTCCTGTTCCTTGGATGCTGCCTGATCTGCTGCGCTTTTCCAGCAACACATTTTCAGCTCTAATCGTACCTTGCTCCAGAATCTGCCATTCCCTCGCCAAGCTCTTTCAATATAGTTGCAACACTGGCATCTTTCTGACAATGTGGAGAATTCTTCAGATACCTCCTGTTCACAAAAAATAGGACAAATCCAACCCAGACAGATACCACCCATCAGTCTATTCTCAATCATCAGTAAAGTGATGAAAGGTGTCATCAACACTGCCATTAAGCAATAACCTGCTTAGTGATGCCCACTTTGTGATCTGCTAGGGCCATTCAGCTCCTGACCTCATTACAGCCTTGGTTCAAACATGGACAAAGCAGCTGAATTCCAGAGGTGAAATGAGAGTGACAGCCCTTGATGTCAAGGCCGCATCAAGGCCTTGATATCAAGGCGCCCTAGCAAAACTGGAATCAATGGGAATTGGGAGGCAAAATATCTGGTGGTTGGATTCAACCTGACACATAGGAAGATGGCCGTGGTTGTTGGAGGTCAGTTTTCTCAGCTTCAGGACATCTCTGCAGGAGTTCCTCAGGGTAGTGTCCTCAGTCCAACCATCTTTAGCTGTTTCATTAATGACCTTCCCTCCATCATAAGGTTGGAAGTGGGGATGTTGGCCAATGATTTCACAATATTCAGCATTATTCATGACTCTTCAAATACTGATGCTGTTCATTTTCAATTGCAACAAGATCTGGACAATGCCCAGGCTTGGATTAACAAGTGGCAAGTCATGACCATTTCCAGTAAGAGACAATTTACCCAACACCCCTTGACATTAAATGGTGTTACCATCACAGAATCACCCACTATCAAAATCCTGGGTGTTATTATTGATCAGAAACTCAACTGGACTCACCACATAAATGTAGTGGCTACGAGAGCAGGTCAGACACGAGGAATACTGCTGCAAGTAACTCACCTCCTGACTCCTCATAGTCTGTCCACCATCTACAAGACACAAATCAGGAGTGTGATGGAATACTCCCGACTTGACTGGATGAGTGCAACCCAACAACATTCAAGAAACTTGACACTATCCAGGCCAAAGCAGCCTGCTTGATTGGCACTATATCCACAAGGATTCTCTTCCTCCATCCCCGAAGCTCAGTAGCAGCAGTGTGTAGTATTGACAAGATGTTCTGCAGACATTCACAAAGATTCTTAGACACCACCATCCAAACCCATGACCACTTCCATACAGGAGCTAAAGGATAGCAGATGGAAAACCATCACATGCAAGTTCCCCTCCAGATCAATCACTATCCAGACTTGAAACCATATCACTTTTACTTCACTGTTGCTGGATCAAAATCCTGAAATTCCTTCCCTAACGGCATTCTGGGTCTCATCCCACAGAACGTGCACTGCAGTGGTTCAAGAAGGCACAACCACATTCTCAAGGGCAAGTAGGGGTGGTCATTAAATACTGGTCAGCCAGCCAAGCCCACATTCCACAAATGAATTTTTTAAAAAGCTATAGATATGGCTCTTCATTTCTATGGTTACATTCAGCCATAGACCTTTGTGCTTGAAAAGCAAATCAACATACTAAAATTAAGGCATCAATTGATTTTATTTATCTTTGGTCTTACCTACATCAATCCTCCCACTACCTCCAAACCAAAGGGGTAGCATGGGCACCCGTATGGGCCCCAGCTATGCCTGTCTCTTTGTTGGCTACATAGAACAGTCCATCTTCCGTAATTACACCGGCACCTCTCCCCACCTCTTCCTCCGCTACATTGATGACTGCATTGGCGCGACCTCGTGCTCCCGCGAGGAGATTGAGCAATTCATCAACTTCACCAACACATTCCACCCTGACCTTAAATTTACCTGGACCATCTCTGACACATCCCTCCCCTTCCTGGACCTCTCCATCTCGATTAATGACGACCGACTTGACACTGACATTTTTTACAAACCCACCGACTCCCACAGCTACCTGGATTACACCTCTTCCCACTGCACCTCCTGCAAAATTGCCATCCTGTATTCCCAATTCCTCCGCCTCCGCCGTATCTGCTCCCAGGAGGACCAGTTCCACCACAGAACACACCAGATGGCCTCCTTCTTTAGAGACTGCAATTTCCCTTCCCACGTGGTTAAAGGTGCCCTCCAACGCATCTCGTCCACATCCCGCACCTCCGCCCTCAGACCCCACCCCTCCAGCCGTAACAAGGAGAGAACGCCCCTGGCACCAACCTTCGCATAAATCAAATCATCTGCCGACATTTCTGCCACCTCCAAACAGATTCCACCACCCTCCCCACCCCTTTCCGCCTTCTGCAAAGACCATTCCCTCCGTGACTACCTGGTCAGGTTCACGCCTCCCAACAACCCACCCTCACATCCTGGCACCTTCCCCTGCCACCACAGAAATTGCAAAACCTGCGCTCACACCTCCTCCCTAACCTCCCTCCAAGGCCCCAAAGGAGCCTTCCACATCCATCAAAGTTTTATTTGTACATCCACCAATATCATTTATTGTATCCATTACTCCCAGTGCGGTCTCCTCTACATTGGGGAGACTGGACGCCGCCGAGCAGAGCGCTTTAGGGAACATCTCTGGGACACCCGCACAAATCAACCACACCACCCTGTAGCCCAACATTTCAACTCTCCCTCCCACTCAGCCGAGGACATGGAGGTCCTGGGCCTACGTCACCGCCGCTCCCACACCACCCAATGCCTTGAGGAAGAACGCCTCATCTTCCGCCTCAGAACACTTCAACCCTAGGGCATCAATGTGGATTTCACCAGTTTTCTCATTTCCTCTTCCCCCACTTCACCGCAGTTCCAAACTTCCAGCTCAGCCCTGTCCCCATGACTTGTCTTACCTGCCTATCTTCCTTTCCACCTATCCACTCCACCCTCCTCCCTGACCTATCACCTTCATCTCCTCCTCCACTCACCCATTGTACTCTTTGCTACCTTCCCCCACCCTCCTCCCTGACCTATCACCTCCATCCCTACCCCCATTCACCTATTGTACTCTATGTTACTTTCTCCCCACCCCCACCCTCCTCTCATTTATCTTCCCCACCCTGCAGACACTCTGCCTCTCTTCCTGATGAAGGGCTTTTGCCCGAAATGTCAATTCTCCTGCTCCTCGGATGCTGCCTGATTTGCTGTGCTTTTCCAGCACCACTCTAATCTAGAATCTGACCGACATCAAGCCATTTGGTTCTCATTGGAGTCTCCATCCACACATGATGCCTGGTGGCTTTCTTCTTTTCCAGCTTTCTTTTTAAAAACATGTAAGTTTTAAAATATAGCATGCAATATTCATACTGAACCTTGTCTGATTAGTGTGAAACTGGATGTATGTTAGATGATGTGTGTCGGGACCATGCTATAGTACATCACCATTCCTTTGCTTTTGCTGGATTAGAATACAAGAGCTTACTCCTTAACAACACTATGGGTGCACCCACACCATGTGGACTATAGCAGTTCAAGAAGGCAGCTCACCATCAACGTTTTAAGGGCAATTGGGGATGGGAAAGGTTCAAAAAATTAAAACCTGCCTAACTCCTGGGTATCTATTAAACTGACTCCCTCAAATCACTCACACAAAACCTCTGCTGTGGAAACCTAAGCCTACTCCCCAAAGACCAAACCAGAACACCAACACCTGCACATGCATCCCTTCTTCATTACTTGCTCAGGACCCAAGACTCAAACCAGATATGATTTGTTCCACAATACTCCCTCTGCTCCAAACCGCAGCTCCCAACCATTCCAAGACAACCCTATGACTGGACAAATCTGATCTACCCTAAACACTGAGTGCGTTTACGTCAAACTACTCCATTGCTGGTTACATGGATTCTCTGCCCTGACTAGATCGTTTCAACTGGGAATGTTCTTTGCCCATTTGTTGATACAGAGAGCTCCTACAAAGGCTACTGTGTATTTATGTTTTGTCCAGTCAGTTTCAAAAAGGGCTTCTGTCCTGTTTCGCAAGGTCTGGGCTAATATCTTTTCCCTGATAGTATCTGTGACACCAGACTCCCATTCTGTGCATTCAAAGGAAAATGCATACAGGGGCTAAACTATTTTGATGGGCATGGGCTTCAAACTAGTAGACCACATTGTAGCACAGTTTAAAATGATCAATGGCACTGAAGAAACATCACAATATTCTTCTTTATTTACTGGAATTGGGAAGATTGAAGTGTACTGTCATGATCCTTATGTTGACACATCAATACAAGATCTGGGATATTTGTCATTTGTAATCTGCTCAAACAACTTGAAGCAACCAATATCATTGAGTGAAACAACCCATCACCATACCAAAAGAATCTCGGCAAAATGTTATACAAAAACTGCAAAAGTGAATTACGTGCCAACATATGGTCCCCGGAGGCTCCCTGTCTCATTCCTGATGAAGGCCTTTTGCCCGAAACATCGATTTTGCTACTCCTCGGATGCTGCCTAACCTGCTGTGCTTTTCCAGCACCACTCTAATCTAGACTCTGATCTCCAGCATCTACAGCCCTCACTTTCGCTTACCTGAGCTAGTTGAGCACCTAGTACTTTCTAGAAAATTGTGTCTTCAGTTTTGTCAGACTTTGAAGAGACACCTAGCCTACTTGAAGACATTTTTGTCTATGGAAGGAACAAAGTTGAACACAATCACCTCTTGTCAACTGTGACCACCTAACTCTCACAACACTGTTTGACATTCAACAAGGACAAATGCATATTTATAACATCCAAGATTAGCTTTGACAGTGATTGACAGTGGCCAAAGCAAAGCCTACAAACCACAACACTATAGCCATAGATGTATTTCTGACCTGGTGTAATGTCAAAGGGATATTATCCCATTTCTCATTCCAACATTATTCCTAAGAGCACAGAGATCATAGTGCCTCATAGTTATTATGCAATGATGCATCCTGGAATTGGTGATTTGCACAATAAACAGCGTTTGACACTTTAAAGAACAAAGATCACGTATTCACCAGTTCTTGCATATGCAATCCTAGATATGGAAATATATGCCACAACAAATGAATCAGAAAATGCAATTGCAGCTGTATTCTCACAATGCATGGAACCATGCAAACGACCAATCAGTTATGTATCATGTTTGTTGTCAGAATTTAAACACAAATAAAAATCCACTGGACAGGAGGAAATATTAACCTGCATCAATATTTTGAATATTGACACATATATCTCAAGGTAAAAAGTTCAATCTTAGCACCATCCTTCACGAACCTTATGACATTGTTAAGTATATTAGGATCAGGTTATCAAAATCTTTGAATCTATAAACGATCAGAACATTTTCATCAGTATAACGTCAAGGTCAAATACCTCATAGGTTCATGCAACTGAGTAGCTTTGTCTTAATACCATTAAAAAAGGTGCTCGCGATTGTGAAGTGGCTTGTTTTATTGAAGACAATGTGATCATAGAGGTTTTGCCCATAATGACAAAATTTGTGAAACAAACAGATTTGACGGCAGGATCGGTGACAGGCTGTATAGTACAGAAAGAAAATGGGTATCTCAAAGCTGAGAAGTCCCACAATATTGAGGAAGAACAGTTTCTGTACTACAGAGTACGCAATGAATTCACATTGTTTGATGACAACTGTATTGCATGTGGAACCCAAATGATTATCCCAAAAATGCTACAGCAATGTGTATCGCATCTTGCCAATGAAGGACATCTGGGTGTTGTTAAGATGAAACAATGATCCCCTGAAGCATCTGGAGGCCAGCAATAGATCACATAAAGTTCATTAGAAACTGTGTAACTCATACACTCAGGAAAATATCTGGTAAACTGTGTCCCTCACCTCTACAACTGATCCTTTGTCCAGCAAAACTATGGCAACAGCTATGAGAAGATATTTTTAGAGAAGTATAAGCAGCCCCTGGGAATCAATGTTTTTTTGCTTGTTGTTTATGATCTTCATAACATATGGTCAGGAATAGTTTTAACAATTCCAATCACCACCATTTCAGTCATTGACATTCTCAAAACGTTGTTTGCCAAATGGGGTTTGCCAAAGACTCTCACTATAAACAATGGACCACAGTCTGGTCCTGTCAATTCAGGAGTTCCTGATGAGCTATAAAATTCACTACCATCTAACATCACAGTGATGCTATAACCCATTCTATAACTGAATAGTTGGATTGAACAATTCAGCAAAGTTATAAAAGATAGACTGAAAGATAATATGTCAGAGGGGAAAATACTTGAACACTATATTCATATCTTACTTTGCACAAATCAATGCAGCCTGAAATAACTCCACAGAGGCCAGTATCTGTCACCAAGTCACCCTCTATTTACATATGAACAATCCTTAACTTTTGTACTGCCCCATTCAGTGTCAGCTACCAGAGTCTCAGCATCTCTGACAAACCCTATTTTACTTTTTAGCCAGGGCTCCTTGATTGGACTAGATTAACAGGCCCAATCAGGGAACTCATATTCTAGAAGGTCCAACTGGCTGACCTTCTTCCAATCATTATACACGCCATAGTCAAGTATCAAAAAAATCTGTTGAACAATACAAATTTGAATTTAAGACATTTGATAGCAAACAAACCGGGATATTTTGAGGGAAATGACTATGAGGATGCACTTCCTGTTCTAATTAGTGTCTGAGTATCCATGAGTTCTTCACACAGCATCACAACCTCTGTTTCATATATTGCAGGGTTGTCATTAACAAAAGGAAAACAAGAGTCTTTATTTTGGTGTTTTCTTTCCACTGACTCATATTTCTGTATTTGGAGAAAACAGAAGAGTTGAATCAAACAAAGGTCATGATGTTGGATAAAATGTTGGCGAGGATCCTTCTGGAGTACTGTGTGCAGTTCTGACCACCCTGTCATAGGAAGGATATTATGAAACTGGAGAAAGTTCAGGAAAGATTTACCGGGATGTTGCCAGGGATAGAGGGTTTGAGCTATTGGGAGAGGCTGGATAGGCTGGGAATTTCTTTCATTGGAGCATAGGAGGTTATAAAATTATAGGGGAAGTTTATAAAATCATGAGGGGTATAGATAAGGTGAATAGTACGTGTCTTTTCCCGAGGGTGGGGATTTCAAGAGTAGGGGGCATATCTTTAAGGTGAGAGAAGAAAGATATTAAAAAGACGTGAGGGGCATTTATTTTACACAGAGAGTACAGAACATTACAGCGCAGTACAGGCCCTTCGGCCATCGATGTTGCGCCAACTAGTCATACCAATCTGAAGCCCATCTAACCTACACTATTCCATGTACATCCAAAAGTAGTTTGAGGGTAGAATGAACTTCCAGATGAAGTGGAGGATGTGAGTACATTTACAATGTTGAAAAGACATTTATATCAGTGCATGAATAAAAAATATTTAGAGAGAAATGAACCAAGAGCAGGCAGGCGGGAAGACTTTAATATGGGATTATGGTCAACATGGACTGTTTGGACTGAAGGGTCTGTTTCCGTACTGCATGACTCTATGACTTTATGCACCCGTGTTTGTTTTTAAGATGGTTTACCTTAAAATGAGATCTTCAGTTTTTCAGTTTTAGCATGTGTTTGATTATGAATGCCCACTGTCAATTGGCTGATCACTGTGCGTAATTAATGAAGCCTGGATGTTGTGATGAAGAAATGAAACACATCCTGGCTTCATACAGTTGGAATGATAAGAGTAGACATTTTAAATTATTGCTTAGAACTCCTGTTTAGACAAACAACAGGAGTATGTCACCTCCATATATCACCAAGTCATAAAACACAACAATACCCACACCCTGTGAATTAGTTTTTAAAAGATGTTTGTAATTTTCAATTTCCAATAGATCACATTATTCTCCTCACACCTTCTCAGTTCTTTGCCATTTTAAAAAAATCTATTCTATCTTCTTGTACATTTTCTGCCTTTTTAAAAAATTCATGTGCATATAAGAATTGCTTAAGATTTATATTAGAATTTATTATTTCTGCTCAGCTTATGCTCCTCTCAATCACATTGTCTGCTTTTCATTTCTGCACTGTTTCTTGTCTCTTATTTTTATATATTCCTCAGACATTGTTTTTTTGGTTTTCCTGCTGACATATCTAACTGTATCACTCCATTGCTTCGATGTGGTGAGATCAAGAGTCTGGCATCGAATCATGGATCAGTCTTAACTTCTTTTCAGTGAACATCAGATTGAAGCCATTGTTCTAGGCCTTCTGGTTCCTTGTCATTAACTCCCCGTTCGCAGTCATTTGTTGAAACTGAATGAGATAGTGTGAAGCATTGGCATCCTCATCAAATAGAGTTAAACAGCAACCTTCATATGCTGACATCACCAAAACTATTTATTTCTACATCCGGGCTTCACCATTACCTACTCTAGCTCCTGAAACTCTCTGTAATATTTTGGTCATTCAAAATTCAACTATTTCAAAACAGTGTTTTCTCACTATTCATTTTCGAGTAGTTTTAAGCCTGACCCGTACATAGTGTGCCATGCATACTCATTCCATCAGACCATATGAACTGCATCAACTCTGTCCCTCAAAATCAATCTCTCTGGAAATTGCATCTGTATACTTAGAACATAGAACAAATAGAACACTACAGTACAGTACAGGACCTTTGGCCCTCGATGTTGCACCGACCTATGAAACCAATCTGAAGCCCATCTAACCTACACTATTCCATTCTCATCCATATGTTTACCCAATGACCCATTTAAATGCCTCCAAGTTGGCAAGCCTACTACTGTTGCAGACAGTGCATTCCACGTCCCTACTACTCTCTGAGTAAAGAAACTACCTCTGACATCTGTCCTATATCTGTCACCCCTCAATTTAAAATGATGTCCCCTCATGCTAGCCATCACCATCCAAGGAAAAAGGCCCTCACTGTCCACCCTATCTAACCCTCTGATCATCTTATATGTCTCAATTCTCAGACATATAACTTACTTCTTTGAAAACAACCACAAGTCCCTCAGCCTTTCCTCATAAGACCTTCCCTCCATACCAGGCAACATCCTAGTCAATCTCCTATGTACCTTTTCTAATGCTTCCACATCTTTCCCATAGTACAGTGACCAGAACTATATGTGATACTCCAAATGTGGCTGAACCAGGGTTTTGTACAGCTGCAACATGACCTCATGGCTCCAATACTCAATCCCTCTACCAATAAAAGCTAACACACCATACACCGTCTTAGCAACCCTATCGATCTGGGTGGCAACTTTCAGGGATCTATACTCATGAACACCGAGATCTCTCTGTGCATCTACACTACCAAGAATCATATCATTAGCCCAGTACTCTATATTCTTGTTGCTCCTTCCAAATGAATCACCTCACACTTTTCTGCATTAAACTCCATTTGCCACCTCTCAGACCAGCTCTGCAGCTTATCTATGTCTCTCTGTAACCTGCAACATCCTTTGGCACTATCCACAACTCCATTGACCTTGGTGCCATGTGCAAATGTACTAACCCATCCTCCTATGCCCTCATCCAGGTCATTTATATAAACGACAAACGGCAGTGCCCCCAAAATAGATCCTTGCGGTACACCATTTGTAACTGAACTCTAGGATGAACATTGCCAATCAACCAGCACCCTCTGTCTTCTATCAGCCAATTTCTGATCCAAACTGCTACTCCACTCTCAATCCCATGCCTCTGTATTTTCAGCCTTACTGAAATCCACATCAACTGTTTTATCCTCATCACCTTCACGAAGAACTCAATAAGGTTTGTGAGGCACGACCTATCCTTCACAAAACCATGTTGACTATACCTAGTCAAATTATTCCTTTTCTTATAACACTTTACCCTCTTTTCACTCCATCTTTAAAAATGCATTACAAATCCAAAGTTTTAGAACATAGAACATAGAACATAGAAAAATACAGCGCAGTACAGGCCCTTTGGCCCTCAATGTTGCGCCGGTCCAAGCCCACCTAACCTACACTAGCCCACTATCCTCCATATGCCTATCCAATGCCCGTTTAAATGCCCATAAAGAGGGAGAGTCCACCACTGCTACTGGCAGGGCATTCCATGAACTCACGACTCACTGAGTAAAGAATCTACTCCTAACATCTGTCCTATACCTACCACCCCTTAATTTAAAGCTATGCCCCCTCGTAATAGCTGACTCCATACATGGAAAAAGGTTCTTATGGTCAACCTTATCTAAACCCCTAATCATCTTGTACACCTCTATCAAGTCACCCCTAAACCTTCTTTTCTCCAATGAAAACAGCCCCAAGTGCCTCAGCCTTTCCTCATACGATCTTCCTACCATACCAGGCAACATCCTGGTAAACCTCTTCTGCACCTGTTCCAGTGCCTCCACATCCTTCCTATAGTATGGCGACCAAAACTACACACAATACTCTACTGCCCGCACCAGAGTCTTATACAACTGCAACATGACCTCAGGACTCCGGAACTCAATTCCTCTACCCGTAAAAGCCAGTACACCATATGCCTTCTTCACCGCACTATTTACCTGGGTGGCAACTTTCAGAGATCTGTGTACATGGACACCAAGATCCCTCTGCGCATCCACACTACCAAGTATCCGACCATTAGCCCAATACCCCATCTTTTTGTTACTCATACCAAAGTGAATCACGTCACACTTACCACATTGAACTCCATTTGCCACCTTTCTGCCCAGCTCTGCAGCTTATCTATATCCCGCTGTAACCTGCCACATCTTTCCTCACTGTCAACAACTCCACTGACTTTCGTATCATCCGCAAACTTGCTCACCCGACCTTCTAGCCCCTCCTCCAGGTCATTTATAAAAATGACAAACAGCAATGGTCCCAAAACAGATCCTTGCGGAACACCGCTAGTAACTGTACTCCAAGATGAACCTTCACCATCTCTTTTACTGAACTGTTTGATTATTCTTTAATCATTATTTGCAATGCAGTGCTTATATTAAAAATGTGGGGAAATCCAAAGTTTTAGACTAATAAAGATAAAATGTGAGTTCAAATCTGTTCATGGTAATTTGAGAATTTTCTTCACTTTGAAGGAAAACTAGCGACAGTAAAAGTGAGCATGAAATCATTGGATTGTTGTCAAGACCCAACTGGTTCACTCATGTGTTTTTGTGAAAGAAGTCTGCCATTGTTGCTCCTCTGTCCTTAGTGTAACTACAGATCCACCCTAATGTTGTTGACCTGCAATTGATTTTTAAAATTACAAAGGAATACATTCAGTGTCAAATCGCTTTACTAGGATTACCCATTCTCTTATTCTTAAGGCAGCTAGAGAAATGTATTAAATGTCAACCTTGCCAGTGATGCTCAAATCTGAGAATTTATGGTGAAACTACATTCCCCTATTGATTTTCATTATGAATTATATTGAATTTGTTTCAACAAACAATAGCATTATATAAATGAAACATTTTCTCTTAGTGTTTTATTTCACTTCATTTACTATTTTTTAATATTTTCTCTTTTTTGTATCTCTTGATCTTCTCAGGGTTTTAAAAAATTTTTCACTGCTTTTCAGAATTTATTTCTATTGCATTCTGATCTTTCCCCTCCAGTCTTTACTTTTTTTGGCATTCAAAATCTCTAAATCCTGAGATAAACAAATTGGTTCCACTCCCCAATCATTTCCCCATAGCCTTGTACATTTTTGTCCCTGCATGTATTCATCCAATTCCCCTTTGAAAGTTATTATTGAATATGCTTCCACCATTCTTTCAGGCAATGTATTCCACATCATAACAATGCACTTTGTGCAAAAAGAATTTTCCTTATCTCACCGCTGGGTTCTTTTGCCAATTATTTTATTTCTATGTCCTTCGGACACTACCACTTCTGTCATTGGAAACAGTTGCTCCTTATTTAGTCTATCAAAATCTTTCATGATTTTCAAGAACCTCAAGTAATTCTTCCTTTTCTGTACTTGAAAGAACCTCAGCTTTTTGAGATTCTTAATGCATTCTGTAAATCTGCATCCTTGATACTTCCTCTGCAGTCTCGCTACAGCCTTGACAGGTTTCCTGAATTCTGGTGCCTAAGGATGACCATCCAGTGATTATTCTTCTTGGATGGCATAGAGGTTGGTTATTTGAGATTGAAGAGGTTGTACAATATTATACCTGGTGATGGAAGTTCATCACAAGGCATCAGGTCCTGGTGCATTTTGCAATCCAATGACTGGGTCAGACTGGTTCAGAGCAGTATTGTTCATGATTGAGTAGTTAGCCTCCAAAGTTCTGAAGTTAAGTACCTCGACTGAGATCATTCCTACTGAGCTTCAACTGATGCTAAAAGCCAATGGGCAAACCAATATGGCAGTGTTGAATAAATAAGCAATTACATGTCCAGAGTTTTGGACATGTAATTCTAATTAAAACTCCACTACTATCTCTGCACATATTTGAGATTCCCTAAGGTCTGATGTTACCATCCATCCTTAGCTGCTTTGCAAAAGTCCTTCCTTCCATTATTAGGTCAGTACAATCTTCAAAGCCATTCACATCTCCTCAGATATTGAAGCAGCCCAAGGCCAAAAGCAGGAAGACCTGGGCTATATGCAGGTTTGGGTTAAAATGTGACAAGTAACATTTATGTCACACAAGTCCAGACATCGGCCACATCGAACAGAGAAAATCACAGTGTCATCTCTTAAGATGTAATCCTATTATGACACTAAACTAGACCAGCCATATAAATACAATGGCTACAAGAGCAGGTCAGAGGCTAAGAATGCAGCTGAGAGTGACTCATCTTGTGACTACCCAAAGTCTGTCTATCATCTACACTCACAAAATAAGAGTGTGATGGTGTGCTGCTGTATGAGTGCATTTCTAACAACACTCAAGAAACTTGACCCAATTCAAGACAAAGCAACCAGTTTTATTGGCATCACACCCAAGAGCATTCATGATCTCAACACGATGCTCAGAAGCAGCAGAATACAAGATAGACTGTTGAAATTACTAAGGCTGCTTAGACAGAACTTTCTAAACTCATGAGCATTACCATCTGGAAGGACAAGGGCAGCAGTTACATGGGAACACCACCACCTGCAAGTTCCCCTCCAAGTCACTCACTATCCTGACTTGGAAAGAATCTCTATTCCTTGTGAGTGTCAGTGGGTCAAAATTATGGAACTCCCTCCCTAATCACATTGTGGGTCTATGTATACAAAATTGATTGCAATTGCTAAAAGAAAAGGGAGCTTGCCAACAAATGTTACGGTCTATAAATCAGTGTAAAAGCAACAGGAGTACAACAATGTGATAGTAAAATGCTTTTAAGTTTATTATTGTTGTTTTGGACAAATCTGAAAACAATATCAAAATAGTATGAGAGAAACACTATGCAATGAATTTATGTCTGTATTACATTGCATTTAATTGGAGAAATATAAATAAATTGTCCAAGGCATTTAGGGATGGACAACTACATCTACATCATATGAATGAATCTTAAAAATCAGCAGGGATTTAGGATTTTTATCAGTTTTGCCGTGCATGAGCAGGAAGGTAATAGCCTTCAAGGAATTCGGACTCATGGTACTGCCAGCTACCATTGTGAGTCCGTGCTCTATATTTCTTGCAATATTCCCCTTATAATATGAACATGCAAGGTAAATAGATCGCAACTGGTATTTATAGTTGGGACCAGTGCTGTGCAGGTTCTAAGCAAGTTCACAGACAAACCAAAGGCAACTGCTCTCCCTCATGCAGAATACATCTAGTGCATTGAGAACTCCACTGTCCTTCATTGGGAGCCCTCAGTAGAGCTATATCAGAACATCTGCTTGGCACTCCACATCTCATCTGAAAAATGCAAACTAGATCAAGGTCTCAAGATTGCAATGTCTTAAATACACAGGAATAGGCTGCCAGCTAGAAAGCAAAATGCAGAATGGAACCTGTAAAGTGAAGATTCCTCAGTGGCTTTGGCTGGAGAACCTTAACCATGGTGAGATATTTCAACATGTGGTCAATGCTCAGTTGCCTGAGTTATGAAAACAAAATTCCACAGTTTATCAATGTTTAAAATACACCAGGAAATTTGTATGCTACTCCAATATAAATATTTTATTAGATTCTTTAAATTGTCACTTACAAACCTATAGCAATAATATCTCTGAATTTCATACTGTGAATTCTATATACAACAAAATCCAGTTCAAAGTTATACATTCTGTGAGCTGTGGACCCTTTTACATGCAGCCTGAACTTAAGACATCAACTCCATACAAAAGAACAGGGAGACTTTTTATCTGATTAAAAATTAATGAATGAAATATTATCTAAGTTTGATCCATTTCCTGTTTTAACTTTGAACAAATAATGAAAAGGTGAAAGGAACGTTTCATCTCATCAAAGAATGTTTGTGTTTTTAAAGTAAGGATGTTTAAAGCATACTCAATCTATGGATTATTTATTACTGGTTGACATAAGGACCTATATCATCATAAATTCTTCTAATGATTTCCTGGCAAAGGTTAGGAACTTTTCAAGCTAAACTGTATTCCTACAGCATCTTAACTCTTGGCACTTTTCAGTGTTTTCTTTCAAGCATGTTCTCCAAATCCTACGGGCAGACACTGGGTAATACAAAAATGAGAAAATGCAATTAAAAATACTTTTCACATAATTTAGCATAAAACAAAATCTAATTCACCTTTTTTAACTGGGGCTTTCTTGATGCTTTTAAAATCAGTAATAACCATTTAATGCCATTTCAATTTTCTGGTATATGAGTTACACTGGTATCAGATAAACAGCAGACAAACATGAATAAGGCGTACATGTTTGAGACAGATTTCCTCAGTTATGCTGCAGTATGGTTTAAAATTACATAATCACCAACTTTTGATAACACTTTGTTTATCATTTTTAAGTCAAATTTCTTAGAATATGTTCTACACCTAAAATGAACATTGCCCTAACTTCTGTTTGTTTTTGGTTGTTCGAACAGCAAACTCTCACAAAAAGCAATATGATGACAGATCATCCGTTTCCTGTGATGGTCACTGAGCGACAACTTTTTGACAATGACATTAAGATTGGTTCTCCAGCTGTTTGAAATATTGTCAGGTAATTTCTTGCTGACCTCCCAAATGGACAGATGGGGCCTCAGTTCAACATCTCATGCAAAAGGAAGCACTCCTGGCAATGCAGCACTCCCTCAAGTACCACATGGGATTATCAACCTAATTCTTTGTGTTTAAGGAACTTAAATGCATAATATTCTGGTTCAGAAGAAAGAGTGTTACCCATTGTACCAGCCACCATCAGCTTTTTCTTAAGTAATAACATTGAACATTTTATTGGAGTAATTTTCTTATTGTGTGATAGGTAAGGATGATGTAGATTGAGAGATAGGGACAAATGAGGGTTAATTCACACTATTCTTGATCTTTTGTGTATATTGAGTATAATTACAAAGTATAATCTGTATGAATTAAAATACAAGAGCACAGTTTGGTTTTCAGCTTAATGTAGCTTCAATTTGGTCAGAACTGAGCTGTGTTGGATTCATGAATATATAAATTGTGACTCAATTCTGATCACTGAGAATCAGATACAAGATTATAAGATTACTAAACGTGAAGACTTAATTGGAAACTAAGAGGAAGGTTTACTGACTAACAGGAAATAAATTACTAAAAAGTATGTGTTCTTTATTGAGTGACAATGTATTTATATTTCTAAAATGAAATGCAACCTAATATACACACAATTCATCAAATAATGTTATCTCTCATATGATTTTGTGAGATGTTTTCAAATTTGTCTAAAACAACAATAATAAACTTAAAAGCATGTCACTAGCCACACTGTTGTACCCCTGCTGCTCTTACACTGACTTATAGATTGTAACATTTGTCACAGAATAATGGCAACACAGTACCAACGGTTATATGTACTATTTGTAGTCTATCATCAGTTTAGGACCAGGGCACCAGGTCGAAATCTGACAATTAATTGGCAATTCTTATCAACATAGTCATTTGAACTAACATAATTGATGGCAAGTAAAGAATAGCTCTCATCATTTTTGTTCGGATAAACTTTGTCCACATATTTTTGCATCATAATGGCTATGTTGTGACACAGTGGTTCAGTGGTTAGCACTGCTTCCTCACAGTGTCAGGAACCTGGATTCGAGTCCACCCTTGGATGACTGTCTGTGTAGAGTTTACACATCCTCCCTGTGTCTGCCTGGGTTTCCTCCTACAGTCTTAAGATGTGCAGGTTAGCAGATTGACTGTGCTAAGTTGCCCATAGTGTACAGGCTAGTCTTAGGAAATGTGGAGTTACAGGGATCAGGTGGGATGCTCTTTGGAGGGTTGGTGTTGACTTGATTGGCTGAATGATCTGCTTTCACACTGTAGGGATTCTATGTTGTTGAACTCTGCATCAAGTTAAAGCTTTTTCAATTTAGCAAAGTGCTTAACTATATCCTACAAAAGCAGTTGCTTAAAAGAAGAAGAAACTTAATACTGAGTGCAAAGCTAACATTGATATCAGTAACGATGTAGTATAAGTTTGTTCAAACATTTTGGTTAATTCACTCATGTGATGTGGGCATCATTGGCTGAACAAGCATTTATTGCCCATCCCCAATGCCCATGAGAAAGTGGTTGTGAGCTCCCATCCTGAATTGCTGCAATCCATGTACTATAAATTGCTGCAATCCATGTACTATAAATAGATTCATAAAGCCATTCCAATATTTGGACTCCACAACACTGAAGGAACTGCAAGATATTGCTAAGTCAGGATGGTGATTGGCTTGGATGGGAACTTGCAGGTGATGGTGTTCTAATGCATCTGCTGTCCATAGCCTTTGAGAGGGAAGTGGTTGTTTAGATTACTTACAGCATGGAAACAGGCCCTTCGGCCCAACAAGTCCACACCGACCCGCCGAAGTGCAACCCACCCATACCTCTACATTTACCCCTTACCTAACACTACGGGCAATTTAGCATGGCCAATTCACCTGACCTGCACTTCTTTGGACTGTGAGAGGAAACCAGAGCACCCGGAGGAAACCCACGCAGACACGGGGAGAACGTGCAAACTCCACACAGTCAGTCGCCTGAGGTGGGAATTGAACCCGGGTCTCTGACGCTGTGAGGCAACAGTGCTAACCACTGTGCCACCGTGCCGCCAACAATATTTGAAGGCTGCTGGCTAAGGAGCCTTGGTGAATTTCTGCGGCACATCTTATCCAATATTATACACTACTGCTACTTCTGGCTGAAGATTGATGTAAATCTTCAGTTTCATCTTTTATGAAGTATTGCAGTCAATAATTTGTAGGAAATTCAATTGCATTTGTCCAGCTGGTTTCAAATTCACATTCCACAGGTAAACATATAGGACTGAACATGACAGGGAGTCAGGATTTGAGATAAGGAGACAAGGATCAGAATATTGCGTCTTACTTGTAACAAGTCCTGACCCTAAGAACTGCTAATTAGCTGGCAGCTTTACATGAAATTAGTAGTGGGTGCTGCCAGAACTTCAGGGAGATGCATGGAGAACATTAATGTTGTCCACTCCAAGGTGGACAACACTAGCCTTTTTGTCTGGGAGGTTTTGGGAAGCCAAGAGGCAAGCAAAGGGAATGGGAGGATGAGTTGTTTTGGCTAAGCAGGAAGTGACAAAGTGAAGGTAACATCTTGAGAAGGGGTACTTTCAATATGAGCAGAGTGCTCCCTGACGTATGGACTCTCCCCTTTCCGTTCCTCCTTCTACCAGATTGGTTAAAGAAAATAGCATCCAGCTCCCATCCACCTGCTCATGCCAACTGTACTGTGGCATGGGTGGTGAAATACATAAATCAATTTGCTTGTCATTAAGTTTAATTGCGTGCTATCTTCTTTTTAAAATTGACAAGTGATCTTCTGATTTCAGTGCCCACATGCTTAGTATTTTATGGGAAAGGGGTTCAGAATGTGCAGGAAGGTGGTGAGCTAGCCCCCCCAACATATTTTATGACCTGACTTTGCCACCAACCACCAAAGGCATGTCCATTAAGGGACTGTAAAACCAAACCATTGTATAGCCAGGACAACAGATATTTAATATCTGTTAGGCAAATGTGAACATCAGGTAGTTTGACATTTTTGACAAGGGAGGTATAACAGTGGAAAATGCTTTTCAAGTGAAAAACCAAGTTGGAAATAGACGTAATGTTACATCCGGCAGAAGCAGCATTTTATGCAACCATTGCTGTCCCACTTCAACACAGGCATAGTATCTCATTTGATCCTTCAGTTCACAATGAGGAGAGCTACCCATTGTGGCAATTCAGTTGATCCCCATTAGCACGGATGTGACGAGTTGCCTGCAGCAAGATAACTCCCTGCTTGTATACCAGATGACCTGATCATTACTTAGGCAAGTCAATGAGGAGCACATTCAGGAGAGAATTTCATGAATGACAGGGAACTAAACTTTTTTTTGTGCGGATTCACATGGACTCTGTTCTTGTCTACAGAGCAACACACTCACTCTTCACCCAACCACTTGACAGCGCCCATCCACAGATGCTCAAGACCTCAGAATACTTCTAACATTGAAAAAAAATCAAACTAGTTTATGGCAATTATCACACAAACAAACAATGTTCTTACATTCAGCAGTATTACAGATGATTTTATCATTCACTGGACATATAGTATTCAAGAGATAGTAAATTTCTGAAGGTATGTCCAAAATTGGTCAAAATATGGTTTATAGCATTTGTTTTAAATATCAAAGGATGGGATCAATTTAATTTGTTCATCTCTGTTCCAAATAATGTGATCAAAGATGTTTTCTATTCACCAGAGGTAAACATTTACTGTTGAGTTAAGCCCACAACAAAGTGTGTCACTTCAAAGTGTGCTTTCATGTCATGACTGATATTTCTAACCTGGCACTGTTAACATGATTATTCACTGTCAGAAAGTAGGCCTCTGTGTTCTTTCTTCATAAGAACCTGTAATATTCTGACAAGACTAGATCTTTTTGTTTAGTATATTTGAGTAACGATCAATGTTAATATTTTACGTGATTACTATAATGTTAAGGCTTCTTTAATGTGCTATCTGAATAACTTTTTAATTCTTCAGGGAAAGAGCTTAAAAGCTTTCAAAAGCTTCAAATGAATCTTTATAGATGAGTATACTACAAACCTAATTGATGTGACAACAAGGGAAGCAGGTATGAGGTGAATAGATTTTCCATTCCAATCATCTAAATGTTTGGTTCTTCTTGTTTCATTCATTGCAATCCACTGAAAGATCATGTTTCAATAGTTCTTCTAAGAAGTGTAGTACATATGAATGGCACTAGTATTTTATGCCCCCTGTAAGTAAAATGTTGCTTGAGTACCTGGGTCCTGAACAATAACAGAACTGATATCAATTACAAATAGGTTTGTTAATCTGTTTATAATAAGAAACTGCCTGCTAGTGCTAAAGTTTTGTTTGATCTTGAATTGGGAACAGTTTTCTTTATTGGAGCTACAGTAAGAAGTTTTTATTTAGGCAACATGAAGTCTGGTTGAATTGTATACTGGTAATAACGAGTGATAAGTTATTATATGTTAATAAGCGGACACACTTGGTTATCCTCTTTTCTTCCCACTTTTTGTTTCAATTTATTGTGAATTAGTTGACTTCTCGAGGGTTACTAGGGATGGGCAATAAATGCTATGTTAAAAGCAACTATTAATCATCATAATTCTCAATTGTAAAATATTTCTGAAAATAACTGCATATGTAGTGTTGCTGTGAATTGCTGTGGAATCATTTCATCGATGAGAAAATATTTCAAACTTTGAAAGCTTCACTTTGTGAGTTTTGGAATCACTGAGTATCCCTTTCAATGGATGGGTTTTTTGGACGTTGTGCAGACTGGGACCCAATCTGAAAATAAACAGCTCTGAGTTTTGTGGCTGTATATTTCATTGCTACAATTCCTATGAAGAAAAAAAGATTACTTTCACTTTTAATCCTGATTAGTTCACATGTGAAAAATTTCATTCTCCTTTTGGATTTTTATAAAATATCTTCAACATCAGTTGCTTAGTCTGGTTCCATGAATTTCTACCATCAGTGTATATTTTTAGCAATGCATTGATTGGTTGAATTTGAAAGCGAGGTTAATGACGCTTTTGGTAAGTTGCCCTTTTGGAGAGCATGGAAGGAATGCACAGCTTGATTTGTTGTCCGATTTATACTGTATTTCACCCTCCTCCTTTAAACTGGCAAAGGACTTTACCTCAACTCGTTCCATCTCCAATATGGCCTGGCAGAAATTGCAGAAAATAGATGAGGAATCACAGCTGCGAATTCATTTTTTATTACTGTATGGGGTAATGTATTTGTACATAAACAAACTTGATCACATAGTCCACTGGAGTGAGCCCTTGGCAAAATAACAGCATTCCTGTTTCTGAATCAGAAGATGCAGGTCCTGAACCCTGTTTCAGACAGTCCTGGTGAGTGGAAATTTGGTTAAACTTCAAACTGGATGTCAATCAATTAAAATATTCCAAAATTCATTTTTTTCCCAAGTCAACCAAAAACATAACCAGCAGCAGCTTCCATCCTATTCCACTTGACTGAATTATGTATTTTTAAAACAGTAGCAGGCATATAATTAGATTGCATCACCACTTGGCTATCCAAAAATTAAAGTCTTATAGCCATTTTAAAGCAACCCGTTGACAAAATTGATGCAGTATAAACAACTGAAAAAAATACTTCAGCAGAAACAATATAGTGACAGTAATAAGAAAGCTAAAATTAACAAAACGTTACAGATGAAAGTGCTGCGTATGACTGAGCTGAAGGATAGGAAGGGAGGGATCACAATATTTAATGTATTGAACTGAGAAACAAATACACTGTAGTGAGAAAGGAAATGGAGGGAGAATTTTTTCAGCTTGTGTTTGGAATAGATTAAAAATCTCATCATAATATTGAGGAGTTTCATTGACTGCAAATAAATTGGCAGAACAAGGGAAAGGGCATCCCTGGCTAAAATATGTCAGAAACCCAAATATAAAAGAAGGAAGTATTGGAGAAATGTGTTCACGTTAGAGAATGATTTAGGATAATGATTAATAGGTATAGTTAGTTCAAAGCACAAAGTATAAATTAGAATGAAGCTCAGGAAGGTCAATGGGAAAAATATAGAGATAATGAATCAAAAATAGAGTAATATTTAAAGTGACTAATTTAATTCTGGAGCAATATATTCTACTAAAAATCAGTATTAACTTCATCCTTAATTAGTTTTATTTTGATTTTTAGAGGAATTATTGTTTCTAAATTGAATTGATGCCTTTAAATATTTAGTAAATCAGTAAAGAAGTAAGAATCAATCTGAATTTGAAGAAAAACAAAAGTACAAAGTGTACAAGGAATAAAAGATAGGAAGCCGAAGAAGACTATGTTAAGTTGAAGAAAGTTGTTAACAAAATAATTAGGATATTAACGATGAAATGTAATATTAAAATATCCACATTATAAAGATTGTCATGTACAATAAAATGAACAAATTTGCAAACTCTAAGGAGAACTACAGCCTGCATCTTTGTGGATTATACTTACAGGTCAGTATGGTGGCTCAGTGAAGGGGGGCATGGTGGCTCAGTGGTTAGCACTGCTGCTTCACAACAACAGAGACTCGGGTTTGATTCCACACTTGGGTCATTGTGTGGAATTTGTACATTCTCGCTGTGTCTGCGTGAGATTCTTCTGGGTGCTCCAGTTTCCTCCCACAGTCCAAGGATGTGTAGGTCTGGTGGATTGGCCATGCTAAATCATCTGTAGTATCAAGGGATATGCAGGCTAGGTAGATTAGCCATGGTAAATGTTGGGATATGGTGGGATGTTGTTTAGAGGGTTGCTGCAGACTTGATGGGCTGAATATCCTCTTTCAGTCACTGTCGAGATTCTATGACTCAGAGGTGTTTAAAAGAAACTCAGGAGGAAATAGCAGAGGTACAAATAACCATATGTAGCAATCTTACTGAGGAATATATAATATGAGCCAGAGAACTGTCAAACAGTAAATATAATGCTTATGTCCAAAAATATATGTAGACTACTCTAGGGATCTAGAGACCAGTCACCTTAACACCAGGCTTGGAAGCTTTGCTAAAAGATTTGATAACAAATAATCAGGAGATGATGTGTATAAGCGAATCAACATTGATTTCTAAATAGCGATCATATTTAATCAACCACAATGTATTCATGTAATAGGTAATGTTAATGAGATTGGTGGAATACATACATAACCAGAAAGTTACAGATAAGGTGCCACATAAGAGGTGCATGAAGGGACCAGAGAGGGAAATGGATTTTAGCAGAGTGAGAAAACAGAAAACAGGGGTTGGGATTTACAGGAAGTTTTCTCAGCGCAAAGTGGAAAATGGAAGCTGAAAGTGCGAGATAAACTCAACTGCATTGGTACAGAGAGAAACAGAGTTAAAGGTTTGAGTCCAGTATGACTCTTCTTCAAAATGCTGTATAACATGCATGCATCCAAATTATCCAAATTAAAATAGGTGCGACAATTTTAATCTTGTCCTTCACGCACTGATGAGGAGAAAGTGAGGACTGCAGATGCTGGAGATCAGAGTTTAAAAATGTGTTACTGGAAAAGCACAGCAGGTCAGGCAACATCAAAGGAGCAGGAGAATCGATGTTTCGGGCATAAACCCTGAAGAAGGGCTTATGCTCGAAACGTCGATTCTCCTGCTCCTTTGATGCTGCCTGACCTGCTGCGCTTTTCCAGCAACACATTTTTAAGCTTCATGCACTGATGTCAAAAGTTTAGTCAGCATCAATCTATTCAAAGTATTTTTCAAAAAAAGGGACATTTTATTGCCTGTGAAATCCATCATCTAAGATTTAGCATTTGACACAGCATTTATGAAAATATTGAATGGTAGTGTTAATGGTCACAATGTGTGTGGTGACAGGAAAGCCATACAGGATCACAACCAAATAACAGAACATAGAACATTACAGCGCAGTATAGGCCCTTCAGCCCTCGATGTTGCACCGACCTGTGAAATTAATCTGATGCCCACCTAACCTACACTCCTCCAGTATTATCCATATGTATGTCCAATGCCCGTTTAAATGCCCTTAATGTCGGTGAGTCTACTACTGTTGCAGGCCGGCTGTTCCACTCCCTACTACTCTCTGAGTAAAGAAACTACCCCTTATATCTGTCCTAAATAATCACCCCTCAATTTAAAGCTATGTCCCTTTGTGTTCTCCTTCACCATCCAAGGAAAAAGGCTCTCACTGTCCACCTTATCTAACTCTCTGATTATTTTATACGTCTCGATTAAGTCATCTCTCAATCTTCTTCATTCCAATGAAAACAGCCTCAGTTCCCTCAGCCTTTCATCGTAAGACCTTCCTTCCATACCAGGCAACATCCTAGTAAATCTCCTCTGAACACTTTCCAAAGCTTTCACATCCTTCTTATAATGTGGTAACCAAAACTGCACGCAATACTCTAGGTACAGCCTCACCAGTGTCTTATACAGCTGAAGCATGACCTTGTGGCTCTGAAACTCAATCTCCCTACCAATAAACGCCATATGCCTTATTAACAACCCTGGATGGCAAATTTCAGAGATTTATGCACCTGGACACCGAGATCTCTCTGTTCATCTACACTGCCAAGAATGTTACCATTAGCCCAGTACTTCTTAGCACTCTTTTTAGATCTTTTCTGGCTAACTTATAACTCTTAAGCACCCTAACTGAGCCTTCATGCCTCATCCTCACATAAGCCTTCTTCTTCCTCTTGACAAGAGCTTCAACTTCTTCAGTAAACCTTGGCTCCCTCTCTTGACAACTACCTCCCTGCCTAATAGGTACATACTTATCAAGGGCCCACAGTAGCTACTCCTTGCATAAGCTCCATCTTTCAAGAGTGTCCATCCCTTGTGTTTCCTTCCCATTCTATGCATCCTAAATCTTGCCTAATTGCATTGTAATTGCCTTTTCCCCCAGTTACACCTCTTTCCCTGTGGTATACACTTATCCTGCCCATTGCTATTGTAAACATAACCAAATTATGGTCACTATTGCCAAAATTTTCACCTACCTCCAAATCTAATACCTGGCCAGGTTCATTCCCCAGTACCAAATCCAATATGGCATCACCCCTTCTTGGCCTATCTACATACTGTGTCAGAAAATCCTGACATTGAACAAAAACTGATCCATTTAAACTACTTGAACTATGCCCGAAACATCGATTCTCCTGCTCCTCTGATGCTGCCTGACCTGCTGCGCTTTTCCAGCAACACATTTTTCAGCTCTGATCTCCAGCATCTGCAGTCCTCACTTTCTCCTATAATATTCCCAGTTAATGTTGGGGAAGTTAAAGTCCCCCATAACAACTACACTGTTATTCTCGCTCCTATGAAGAATCACCTTTCCTATCCTTTCTTCAACATCCCTGGAACAATTCTGAGGCCTATAGAAAACTCCCAACAAGGCGATCTCTCCTTTCCTGTTTCTAACCTCAGCCCAAGCTATCCTAGTGGATGAGTCCTCAAATGTTCTCTCAGCTGCTGTAATACTATGTTTGATTAACAATACCACACCCCCACTTCTTTTACCATCTTCTCTGTTAATGCTGAAACATCTAAATCCTCGAATCTATCCCTCCTCTAGCCATGTCTCTGAAATGGCCACAACATCGTAATCCCAGGTACCAACTCATGCTGCAAATTCACCCACCTTATCCCAGATGCACCTGGCATTGAAGTACATACATTTCAAACCAACATCCTGGTTGCTGGTCCCCTCTTGTAACCTTGTAAACCTATCCCTGACCTTACTACCCTCAACCCCATGTACACTGGAACTACAATTCAGGTTTCCATCTCCCTGCTGCATTAGTTTAGACCTCCCCCAAAGAACATTAGTAATTACTCCCGCCCCTGCCCAGGATATTAGTTCCCCTCTGGTTCAGGTGAAGACCATCCTGTGTGTAGAGGTCCCACCTTCCCCAGAAAGAGCTCCAATTATCCAAGAATCCAAAACCCTCCCTCTTGCACCACCACTGCAGCCACATGTTCAGCTCTGTTCTCTCCCCTGTTCCTCGCTTCACTACCACATGACACGGGCGACAAACCAGAGATAACAACTCTGTTTTTTTCTAGCTTTAAGCTTCCACACTAGCTCCCTGAATTTCTGCCTTAGATTTACACCTTTCTTCCTACCTATGTCGTTGGTGCCTATGTGGACTATGACTTGGGGCTGCTCCCCTTCCCCTCAAGGATCCCAAAAACACAATCAGAGCCATCACAAGCTTTGGCACCCACCACTCTCTGGTGAAGAAGTTTCTCCTCATCTCTGTCCTAAATGGCCTACCCCTTATTTTTAAGCTGCGTCCTCTGGTTCGGGACTCACCCATCAGCGGAAACATGTTTCCTGCCTCCAGAGTGTCCAATCCTTTAATAAGCCCTTCATCAGGAATGTGGAGGGTGAAAAGTAGTGGATTGTCGTAGGTGGATGCAGGTAGGGGGTAATTATGATAGGTCAGTGGGGAGGGTGGAGAGGATAGGTTGGAAGGAAGATGGACAGATAAGACAGGTCAAGAGAGCGGTGCCAAGTTGGAAGGTTGAATCTGGGATGAGGTGGGGGGAGGGGAGATTGGAAACTGGTGAAATCAATGTTGATGTCATGTGGTTGTAGGGTCTCCAGGCAGAAGATGAGACATTCTTCCTCCTGTTCAAGGGTGGCTTTTATTTGGTGGTGGAGGAGGCCCAGGATTTACATACAGGCAATACACCAACAGTGAACCTCTCTCTTTCCCAGAGAACCTCCTATCTGTCCCCCTGACTATGGAGTCCCCAATGACTAAAGCTCCTCTCCTCTTCCCTCTTCCCATCTGAGCAGCAGGGATAGACTCTGCACCAGAGATCTGTGCCACATTACTTACCCCTGGTAAATCGTCTCCTCCAACAGTATCCAAAATTATAGACTTGTTGTTTTTAAGGGAACAACCAAAGGAGATCCCTGCACTGCCTGCTGGTCCTCTTTCCTACCCCTGATGGTAACCCCCACTACCTTCTTCCCGTGGTTGTGGAGTAACTACCTCCTTGTAACTCCTCTCAATCACCCCCTCCACTTCCTGAATGATCCGATGTTCTTTCAGCTCCAGCTCCAGTTCTCTAACAGGAGCTGGAGTTCCCGAGGAACTGGAGTTGGGTGCACTTCCCACAAATGAATCCGCAAGGTAAGTTGTTTTGTGTAAGTTATAAGTTTTTTTTTGTAAGTTGTTTTGAAAGTCAAGAATTTTCTTCAATCTAAGAGTTTATTGCAGGTATCACTTCATTTGGTAACAATTGATTTTGTCATTTTATCTGAACAAGTTAATACTGTGTGGAATTTGTTGATTATTTTTAATTTCATCAAATTAGTTAAACTTCATTTTCAGTCCAACTTCTTGTTACAGTGCCCTTAGGTGCTATGATGTACATGGTTAAGTGGCAGTGGAATGCAAATCAATGTTTGATAACTGGCATTTAATTCACTGGAAAGAAAATAACATATTGGCTTATTATTATTTCATCTTTGCTATTTGTTTCGTGCTTTTGATCCTTCATAGTCTGTGCACTTGCACTTCCAATTTACACCTCACACATTCAACTGTATCCAGTTAAAAATCACACAACACAAGGTTATAGTCCAACAGGTCTACTTGGAAGCACTAGCTTTCGGTGTGCTGTGCCTTTATCATCAACGCTCCAAAAGCTAGTGCTTCCAAATAAACCTGTTGGACTATAACCTGGCGTTGTCTTATTTTTTAACTTTGTACACCCCAGTCCAATACCAGCATCTCCAAATCATCTGCATCCATCATGTGTGCTTCTGTTGTTCGAACATGGGAATCTAGAATCTAGCCACTCACCATTCTGAAATATTTCTTTGTTCCTTCATTGTTGCTGGCTCAACATCCTGGGATTCACTCTCGAAAGCTGGTGTATCTACTGACACCAAATGGATTGCAGCAGTTCAAGAAAACAGCTCACCACTCTCTTCTCCAGGGCAGATACAATGGGCAATAAATGCTGGCCTAGCCAGTGTTGCTCATATTCTCTGAGTGAATACATTAAATAAATAAGTAAAAAATTTGAAAAGCCTCTTGACCCATTAGCAACCTGTGCTAAGAAAAAAAAGGAAGACCTTTAAAAAAAAAGGTCGATTGAATAAAAATGAAAACAAGGAGACATGAGCAAGGGAAACAGCGGAACAGTATCTGAGCCCTTCTCTGACAGTTGATAAAATTAAGTAGTGCTATCTGAATTGCTGGCAAGATACAATAGTCTCAGTGCCACGTCATGACACCACTTCATTAGTGCTCATTGCCAAGATGTCTACAAGAAGCTGAAGCCAAATTTCAGGCCACAGCTGACCATTACTGTTAGTAACTATGCAAAACATATGCTGTCCTTGCAGCAGATGGCATACTGGAACTGGGAAGAGTCGGAAAAGATGGTTCTTCACAGTCATTGTTTAATAGGTTGCCAAGGCCTGCAGAGAATAGTTGATGAAATCTTGGCAGCTGAATCAAGTCAGAAAACACTACCTTTAATCACCTTGGCATGCTTTGTTTTATGCGGTGTCACTATATAGTGATTGGTGTGCTTTGGAGTTACATACCAGATGGCCTCCTTCTTTAGAGAACGCAATTTCCCTTCCCACATGGTTAAAGATGCCCTCCAATGCATCTTGTCCACATCCCGGACCTCTGCCCTCAGACCCCACCCCTCCAACCGTAACAAGGACAGAACGCCCCTGGTCCTCACCTTCCACCCTACCAACCTTTGCATAAACCAAATCATCCGCCAACATTTCTGCCACCTCCAAACAGACCCCACCACCTCCCCTCCCCACCCCTTTCCGCCATCCGCAAAGACCGTTCCCTCCGTGACTATCTGGTCAGGTCCACGCCCCCCCTTCAACCCACCCTCCCATCCTGGCACCTTTCCCTGCCACCGCAGGAATTTCAAAACCTGTGCCCACACCTCCTTCCTCACCTCCATTCAAGGCCCTAAAGGAGCCTTCCACATCCATCAAAGTTTTACCTGCACATCCACCAATATCATTTATTGTATCCGTTGCTCCCGATGCGGTCTCCTCTACATTGGGGAGACTGGGCGCCTCCTAGCAGAGCGCTTTAGGGAACATCTCTGGGACACCCGCACCAATCAACCACACCGCCCTGTGGCCCAACATTTTAACTCTCCCTCCCACTCTGCTGAGGACATGGAGGTCCTGGGCCTCTTTCACCACCACTTCCTCACCACCAGACGCCTGGAGGAAGAACACCTCATCTTCCGCCTCGGAACACTTCAACCCCAGGGCATCAATGTGAACTTCAATAGTTTCCTCATTTCCCCTTCCCCCACCTCACTGCAGTTCCCAACTTACAGCTCAGCACTGTCCCCATGACTTGTCCTACCTGCCTATCTTTTTTTCCATCTATTCACTCCACCCTCCCCCCCGACCTATCACCTTCATCCCCTCCCACACTCACCCATTGTACTCTATGCTACTTTCTCCCCAACCCCACCTTCCTCTCACTTATCTCTCCACGCTTCAGGCTCTCTGCCTGTATTCCTGATGAAGGGCTTTTGCCCGAAACGTTGATTTTATTGCTCCTCGGATGCTGCCTGAACTGCTGTGCTCTTCCAGCACCACTAATCCAGAATCTGGTTTCCAGCATCTGCAGTCATTGTTTTTACTTTTGGAGTTACATACCTTAGCCATAAATGTTGGAGCTATTTTCTCTGTTTCCTTTGGATGGAGAAGGCTCAAGTGACATTATTTATCCATTAAACAAAAGTGTGTTCGTTTCCAAAGATGTGGATGTGTGGTATTAGCACACAGGCACACAACTTAGCATGATCTGTGCTACCCTCTTTCGGCTGTCTGCTCAAACAAACACATCAAGAAGAAGTGTTCCATTGGGAAAACAAATGGTGTTGAGGGCACTGATAGTCACAATGATGGGGAGAGAAGATTATCATGACCCAACAATCAAAAAAGTGCAATTATGTGCATGTCACTTTGCTTTAAAACCACAGTCCTGATCATGTGACTTCAAATCCCTCTACAATCACTTGAGAAATTATCATGAAATTTTTAAAAGTTTTAAAATAGAAAAAAAAATCAGGCATCAGTAAAAGTGACTATGGAACTGATTTCTTGTTGTAAAAACCCAAATAATAGGCTCCTTCAGGGAAGCCACTTGGTTGTTCCAATCTGGTGAGACTGAGTTATGTATCAGTCTCACACAACTCTTACTTACTCATAGAGGTGTTCCAGCAAAGTACTTTTGGACAAAATTCAAAAGACACTTGAGTACTCAGTTGTCAGCTCCATCCCATGAACTGCAATGCTTCTTAAAGAAGATCCAATAGCTTCTCAAGGTGATTAGTGATGACCAATTACTGTTAACCTGCCACATCAAATGACATAAAAATTTAAACAGAGAACCATTATGGAAATACAACTCATTGTACAAACACAAGTTGGACACACATCCAATAAGCCCAAGACAAGACTGAAGTAAATTGCCACTTTTGATAGTTGAGATGATTATTATTGATCCCCTAGCATAATTTGAACAAATATGTCTGACCTTTCATTATCTAGCTGAGGCATTGATATTTCCTGCTCTTTTAATTTTGGAAATATTGTATAGCTAATTGGACTAGATTTTGTGAATACATAGATCCTAAACCAAAACTTCGCATAGCAGGAGCAGATATAAGATGATCAGTACATTCTGCACACCTTAACTCAAATAGAACCAAAAAACTGCACACTCTTGAGATTTGAATCAAACAAATCCAGAAATTGCTCGAGAAATACAAAAGGTCTGGCAGCACCTGCAAGGAGAAAACAGAGTTAAATTTCATGTTCACAATTTTCAAAGATCTGAAGGAGGGTCACTGGACATTAACTGGACCCAAAGATTTGTAAGGCAATGGCATTATTACCAGACTGTTAATCCAAAGATCCAAATAATGTTTTGGGGACCTGGGATCGAGACCCCCATGACAGGTGATAGCATTTGAATTCACTTTTTTAAAAAAGCTTGAATTAAGAGTCCAATGATGACTAAAAATACATTCCCAATTGTCAGAAAAACCCATCTAGTTCACAAATATTCTTTAGGGATGGAAATTGCCGTCCTTACCTGGACTGGTCTACATGTGATTCCAGACCCAACCCACAGTCGACTCTCAACTGCAATTAGGGATGGGGTAATAAATGATGGGTGAGCCAGTGATGCCTTCATTCTAAAAATTAATTTTAAAAAACCCTCTGCTTTCACATTACAAATGCTGCCAGACCTGCTTAATTTCTTCAGCAATTTCTGTTGTGTTTCAAAATCCATTCCTGTATTTAGGATCCTAATGGAAATTTGGCATTCAAATGGTTAAATATTATGTGATCATTGATATCTCAATATTTAAAAAAAGCTTCAGCTTAACTTTGGCAGGATATGGTGCTTGTCATATTCACTTCGATAAACACATTTCTTGTCACAATGTTCAAAGTTAGGAAAATAAAATCTGAAAGGGCAACTATGTAAATTGTCCGACACCAAAAGGCTACTTTTAAACAAGAAATAAAGTTAGTTTTGCAGGAATAACCTTCTCAGCTGCTTTTCCCTGCTGCTATAAGCTTTTCTCCTCTGCTAACCCTTTGATTGCTGGATCTTCCAATGCTCATTCACACTGTGACATGCCGTGAAATGCAAAAACGTGGTCGAAAAGCTACAGCCTGTCACTTTTCAAATCAAATATTTCTGATCCCAATTTCAGTAACACTTTGCATTAAAAATATAGACTGGAAAATATGGGACTGTGCTCCTGACATTGCTCTTGACATTCCAATTGGATGCCATAACTTCAACAGAAGATTGGCAGGAGCCCCGGATACCTGCATAAATCAGGTATTTGCTGCCTTTTGCCTGTTTGTTTCCTACTCCTACACCACAAGTTTTTGTTCTTTATGGGTTGGTCCCAGCACAACCAATCCATTTTCAACTATTCACATTTTCCATTCAGTATTTATCTCCCTCCTGGCTTATCATCAGCCATCCCTTTGTTAGCTTCTCCTTTCTCTCTCTCTCTCTGGGCGTCATTTCTATCTATTTGCCTTACTGTTTTCTCAATTTTACACATCCAGAGATTGATCTTCCTTAGCCCTCTAGGGTAGAGAACTCTGAAGATTCATAAATTACTGAGTAAAAATAGTTTTCCTGATCACAGTCTTAAATGGCATACTCTTATTTTTTAGTTGTATGACAAGCCCTTCATCCCTGGGGTCATTCTTGCAAAACTTCTCTGGATCCATTCCAAAGCCAACACATCCTTTCTTAGATATGGGCCCAGGTGGGATCTGATTGAAATGTACACAATGCTGAGAGGCCTGGATTGAGTGGATACAGAGAAGATCCACTAGTTGGAGAAACTAGGCCTCAAGGGCGCAGCCTCAGAGTGAAGGGACAGCCCTTAAGGTATGAGAGGAGGATGAATTTCTTCAGCCATAGTAGTTAATCATTGCTGCAGAGGTTTGAGGAAGCTGAGTCATTGAGTGTATTTGAGGCAAAAATAGATAGGTTCATGATTGGTAAGGGGATCAAGGATTATGGACAGAAAACAGGAGAATGGGGTTGAGAAATGTATCAGCTGTAATCAAACAACAGAGCAGACTCAATGGGTGAAATAGTCTAACTCTGGTCCTATATGTTATGGTCTTAGCATGTAATCCCTACAGTGTGGAATCTACACTGACCCTCCAAAGAGCATCCCACCCATCCTCCTACTCTCTCCTCAAATCCTGCAATTCCCAAGGCTAATCTACCTAACCTACAGATCCCTGCACACTATAGGCAATTTAGCATGGCCAATCCATCTAACCTGCACATCTTTGGACTATGGGAGAAAACCGATGCAAACCTGGGGAAGATGTGCAAACTCCAAATAGACAGTTGCCTGAGAGTGAAATTGAACTCAGATCCCTGGTGTAAGGAGGCAGTAGTGCTAACCACGGAGCCACGGTGCCACCCATGATTACCTATACACACCCTATCTATCCCTTTTAGTATTTTGTAGGTTTTAATAAGATTGCTGCTCAATCTTTGAAACTCTGGAAAATATAGGACTAATTTTCCCAAGCTCTCTTCACAAGGCAATCCTGCTACCCCAGGAACAAGTCTGGTGAACCTTTATTGCACTCCCTTTCTGATAATAATATCCTTCCTGAGATAAGGAACCACAATTGCACTGTTCTCCACGTGCATTGTAACCAAGCTTCTTTGGTTAGGCGATGAAAAGGGAATTGGAGTGCATCAAATTATTTTGCAATCCCAGCAAGTTTTCAACATTTATTTGTTATCCAAGAAGTAAATTTATTTTTTTTGAGGTGCTTTGCATTTGCACTTAGATTATCAAAGTTCAACATCATGATTAAGACAAATTCTCATTCCTCCTTATAAATGTGAATGTGCTTTTAATAGCAGGTCAATTCTTAACATTTGGATTTGACTAGCGAGATGTGGATCTGAACCCAAGCTAACTACTTTCAAGAAATTCACTGTTCTGGAGGAATATACAATTAAACAATATGCTTAGGTATCTTAGGTATGTTATAAGCAAGGTTTGAATGAATGTGCTGTTTTTAAAAGACCTCATCTTTAATACAAACCAGACATTTAATTTTGTACAAAACCACAGTAAATTGTTGTGTCAAACTATGAATTAGCCTCCAGGTAATTAGTATTTAACTTTCAAAATTAAAATAGAATCTACCTTCACAGTGTGATATTGAGGAATATGCTACAACTACTCAATCACAATCTACATTAGAGTAGGAAAACTTGACTCATCGATTAAAAGCCAGAAGCCAATATGCAGTTAGTTTGTATGCCTCTGTATTTGTGTCAATATTCTGTCTGCAATGCTTCATCATTGGTTATGAAATTGTTTCTGTTAGATAAAATTCCAGTGCTCAAGAAGAAAATGTACATGACCCAATTTGATTAAACCTTATTTTTGTGTAGAATTATCTGTAATTAGTTTTAGCACAGAATAAATTTGGCAAGGATTTTGGTCCAGAGTTCTCCTCCCAATCATGGTGTTGTGGTGAGGTTGGAGTCTGCATTTTCCTCTTTTATATGATATAAGTAAAATGTAAAATAGGAACGGGAGTTGGTCTTTCAGCCTCTTCAGCTTGCTCCTCCATTTCATAAAATCACTGTTGATTCCGTTATGATTTTAGTTCCATCTTTCTACCGAACTCTTCACTCTTTGACCCCCTTGTCAATTAAGAATCTGTCTGACTAAAAACATTCAATGACTTTGCCTGGAATAAGAATTCCATAGGTCAACTGCCCTCTGAGAGAAAAAAAATCTTCTAATCTCTATCTTAACTGTGAGATCCTTTATGTTTTTTAATTAGCGCTACTGATTTCAGTCTCTCCCATAAGGGGAACAGCAGCATCCCACCTACAAATCTCCTTGGGATCTTACATGCTTCAATAAGATCATCTCTCATTTTTCTAAACTCCAATGGAGACAAGTGTATTAAATGTCTCACATTGTGGGTACCTGCAATCTGTCTTCAATGCCAATATTAGCACACAGTAGGCAGAGAAGAAGTGGTGGTAAGTCTCACAAACTGAATTTTCCATTATTTTCTGGTGAAATCCTGGCAGATCAGACTCAGCATCCTTAAGCCTTCTGAGGCCAGAATACCACCATGAAGAAATTAACTGTCGTTTGTTCAATTTGTTGCTTTTGGTCTCTTTCTATGCATAATTTAGATGCACTAAAATGCTTCATGAAAATAGTGAAGATAATTAATTTGGCATGGAACATAAAGGACATGATAAGGTACTATGTATATACAGACACTGCCTTTGGGAAAACAATATGCATTCTACAGCAAGGTTAAACAATACAATGCTTCAAAAAGCAAAGGTCTCTTAACAAGGTTAGATCTCACAGAATACAGGGAGAACTAGCCATTTGGATCCTAACTGGCTCAAAGGTAGAAGACAGAGGATGGTGGTGGAGGGTTGTTTTTCAGACTGGAGACCTGTGACCAGTGGACCAGTGACCTGTGAACAGTGCTGGGTCCTCTACTTTTTATCATTTTCAAAAATGATTTGGATGTGAGCATAAGAGGTACAGTTAGTAAGTTTGCAGATGACACTAAAATTGGAGGTGTATTGGACAGTGAAGAGGGTTACCTCAGATTACAACAGGATCTTGACCAGATGGGCCAATGGGTTGAGAAGTGGCAGATGGAGTTTAATTCAGATAAATGCGAGTTGCTGCATTTTGGGAAAGCAAATCTTAGCAGGACATATACACTTAATTGTAAGGTCCTCAGGAGTGTTGCTAAACAAGGAGACCTTGGAGTGCAGGTTCATAGCTCTTTGAAAGTGGAGTCACAGATAGATAGGATAGTGAAGAAGGTGTTTGGTATGCTTACCTTTATTGGTCAGAGTATTGAGTACAGGAATTGGGAGGTCATGTTGCGGCTGTACAGGACATTCGTTAGGCCACTGTTGGAATATTGCATGCAATTCTGGTCTCCTTCCTATCAGAAAGTTGTGAAACTTGAAAGGGTTCAGAAAAGATTTACAAGGATGTTGCCAGGGTTGAAGGATCTGAGCTACAGGGAAAGGCTGAACAGGCTGGAGCTGTTTTCCCTGGAGCATCGGAGGCTGAGGGGTGACCTTATAGAGGTTTACAAAATTATGAGGGGCATGGATAGGGGAAACAAGTAAAGTCTTTTCCCTGGGGTCGGGGAGTCCAGAACTAGAGGGCATAGGTTTAGGTGAGGGGGAAAGATATAAAAGAGACCTAAGGGACAACATTTTCATTCAGAGGTTGGTAAGTGTATGGAATGAACTGCCAGAGAAAGTGGTGGAGGCTGGTACAATTGCAACATTTGAGAGGCTTTTGGATGGGTATATGAATAGGAAGAGTTTGGAGGGATATGGGCCGGGTGCTGGCAGCTGGGAGTAATTTGGGTTGGGATATCTGTTCGGCATGGACGGGTTGGACAGAAGGGTCTCTATGTACATCTCTATAACTCGATAACAGTACAGCAAGACATCTATGGCTGTAACTTATATGATCTCCATCTGCCAAACAGTATTTTGTAGGACAATATTAGTCTGGGGAATCCATAGATGGAAGTGAAAAGAAATAGGAAAAAAAACTTAACACAAATAGTTTGTAAACATAGATTTATGATCTCAATCATTTGAAGTGGCTCATTGATTAATCTCATTGTTATATTGTTTAGTAGTTTAAATGAAAAGCAAGTCTCTAAACATTATAACAATTATATGGTGTTTAGTGTACTGATCAATGATACATTGATGTAAGCTGATTCAATGATGAGAACTAATCTTTGCGTTAATTTATTAATGCTCATAACTATTAAATATTGATTCATTGCATTCTAACACTGTTTTATGCACTAGAATTGTAGACTCCCGGTCATACAGAAAGAGGCCATTCAGGCAATCAAGCTTGCACCAACCCTCCAAAGAACATCGCACCAAGAGCCATCCTCATATCTCTATAATTCCACATTTTACAGAGCCCTATGGGGCTAATCCACCTAGCCTGCACATCCCTGGACACTATGGGTAACTTAGCATGACCAATCCACCTAATCTACACATTTTTTCTCTGTTAAAGGAAAACAGAGCACCCGGAGGAAACCCACAGACATGAGGAGAATGTGCAAACTCCATATTGACAGACACCCAGGCTGGAATCAAACCTGGGTTCCTAGCACTGTCAGACAGCAGTGCTAACCACTGAGCCACCATGCCACCTTTCATGTCATTCTAACTCTATTTCACGCACTACAGCTGCTAGAATAGATCATGTGTTTATCAGAATTGTAACTGCATTTCTTGTGATACAATATTATTAGATAGAATAAGCTCAGAAATGTCATGGGATTGTAGATTCTGAGGCAGTACAAAAAAACATTCATAGAAATTAAGTCTTTTTAAAAACAAATTGCATCCTTATTTCAACACCAACAACTACTTTCACTACTGCAACACCATTGATGTAGTGGAATGTCCCGGGGATTACACAGGAATATAATCAAACAAAATTGACACCAAACGCATAAGAAGTTATTAGGTCAGATTATCAAAAGTTTGGCCAAATAGTTATATTTTAAAGGACATCTGAAAGTAAGAAAAAGAGGTAGAGGGGCAGAGAGATTTAGGGAGCAAATTCTAAAGCATGGAACATTGGTAGCCGCACTGGTGCAGTACCACAAATCAGAGATTCACAAGGTGCCAGAGCTGAAACGGCAAGATCATATCTGGAAAAGACTAATGGATGATAGAATATGAGTGAGAGAAAGTTATAAAGCAGGAATTCTCTTGAGGGGCTGCAAAAACTGTGAAACATTTGATTGGTTTCTGAATATTGAGATTGGAGGGTGGTACGAATCCAACCTAGCCAGAGAAAAAGGATATGTCGTTGCTTGAAATGATGTCTTTAGCTTCTTATATCTTAGCTCGCAGCTATTAACGTTTTAATTTATCTGTTTCTGGCTTTGTGTTAGACATTCATAAGAAATGCAAGTGTTGTCCAAATATATTATTCCTGTTTGCATGGCATTTTATCTCAAAATTGAGGATCTATCAATCATCTCTTCAATACCTCTGTACTTGCTGCTGATGCATCCTTTGTATTACCTCTGCACTGTATGGTGTCTGTGAAAAGTCTTTTTTTCCCTGTGGAGAGTTGTATCAGTTCCACAGCTAACCTATATCATACTCTTTCACATTTGTATTGCCTTTGCCCTTCGCTTTAAGGAGGAATTGAAGTGAGTGAGATGCTGGTACTTACTAATGTTCTTTTATGCATTAGATCCTTGCATAGAGTACCTTTGGCCATGGAGTGAGTCCAAAATAGACTGAGTGTCTAACAACCTTCAACTCACTCAGCTTAGGAATGGTTGTTTTTTGCATTTTGCCCAAGCTAATGGCGTAAACAGCTTCAACATAGTTCATGTATTGGAAGATATCATTAACACAACAGGACCAGTGGTTACAATGTTCCTAAGGTAGCTCTGTCAAGAAAGTAGGCATCATTTTTGAAGCACAGATGCTCAGAAGTGAGCTTTGCCTACCACTACCATATGTTGAAACTCTGAACCAGCATGCCCAAGTATGATAACCATTGGTGGCATTGAGAATGATTGAGAAATAAAATTCTGCATTGATGGCACCTACTTGGGGAAATTTAGGTCGTTGTTGAATGCTGTGAAATTTTATTCTCACTATATCTTATATTATTTTGTTTCACACATGTTACAGTCAAAGATGATAATGAAAGGAAGTGAAATTATACTTAATGGTCGGCAGTAACACCCAGAATTAATTATTGGCAGCAATGCTGATGTTCAATTATTCACTTACATATGTTTAAGATTCTGTTGGAGTCTCACTGAATTTTATTAATCTCCTAAATTTTATATATAAGAGAGAAAAATAGTCTTGTTGTTAACTCCCAAACAGGAGCAGTTTCAGTGGCAATTGGCAAATTAGCCAGACCCAAAATTTTGTGTAAATTGGCTCCTGTACTTTCCACAACACTAACTGTCCTTGAAAAATATTTCATTGGTTGTAAGGCATTTTGTGATGTCCAGCAGTTGCGAAAGACACTGAATAACTATAACTTTTATTTTTCATCCTCCTAGAATTTATACAGATTTCAAACACAAGCTAGAATGGTAGTTAATTATAATTTATTGATGTAGTATATCTTCTTCCCTGTTCTTCTCAACATTGATAGTATCCTGCACTGTGGGTTTTGCCTTTTCACCTCACCTTCTCACTAATGAAATACTGTTGGATAAAATATTTCATTTTAGTTCAAGCTAAACTCTCTGCATTCCCCGCATCCATCAGTATTTTACTGAAGTTTTGAATATATTGGAATATTCTCCCATTTTACATATGCAGTACTTGACACAAATCTTCCAATATCATTGCTTGTTTCCTAAACTTTCTGTTGCTGTCTAAAGAGAAACTTAGAAAGGTAAGATCCACATTCTGATGTACCTAATTCTTCAAGGATCTTCAGGAGAAAAAAAAATCATCATCAATGTTTGTTACTAAATGGAAGCAGAAGTTATCGAAGAAGCTTGGCATCTGTGGAGACAGAAACAGAGTCAAGTGCAATGACCTACAGTATTGGGATGCATTGTCATATAAAGTCTTTTCCCCTTATATTGTGTAAGAATATCAAAATTGGAGCAGGAGTAGACCATATGGGTCTTCAAGCCAGCTCTTTCATTCAATCACTGAGATACTATCGCAACTCCATTTTCCCATCAGATTCCCTTATTCCCTGAGTGATCAATCATTTGACTATCCTAGCAGGAGAGCTTTTACAATCCTGTCCAAAGATTTACAACTATTTAAGTGAAAATCTTCTGTATATCTCTGACCCAGTAATCAATTCTCCAAAGTTAAGGCTGTGTCCCCATTTTCTAGATTCCTCAGCATTGGAAACAAACTCTCAGCATCTATTTATCAAGCCTCTTCATACTCTTGAATGATTTTGCAATCAGTGACCATGCTTATTTCTTGTCTACATGCTATGTCTTGGCAACATTATATAAAGTCACAGCATAAGTTTTTACAAGTACACTGCAATACTTAGCTCTACCCACCATCACCTCTCTCAACTCTTCACAGCTCATCAAACAGCTCATCCGACATGGATGAGAAAAGGTTTCCTCCAATTAAATGTCAGGAAGACCGAATCTACTGTTTTCTGTTTTGCTTTAAACTCCATTCCTTAATTACTAACTGCATTCCTTGCCCTAGTGGCATCAAGTCTGACATTAAATAAATGTGTTTGGAAGACATTTGGTTCTGAGATGAGCTTCTAACTGCATTTACACTGTAATCATCAATTTCCAACAATACATAATATTGTTTGACTTCACATTGTCCTTGCTTCACCTACTGCTGAAGTCTTTGTTCTCACCTTCATTGCCTCTTAGTCTTGACTATTTCAATGCATTCCTGGCTAGGTCCCTCATTTTACCCTGCAAAGGCTTAAAGTTCTGCCTATATTTTAACTTGCTGCATGTATGATTTCAAGAGCCTTCTTTTAAATACTATCCTTAATTTCCCTTTAAGGAAATGTATTTTTTTGTTGAACATTTTTAACTTTTTGTTTAAATATTCTCCATTGTTTATTTATCAACATAGATGTTTAGTCTGTTTACCAAATCAGCTCCTCAGCCAGAGTACATTCTGAGGGGTTTCACTGATGGTACTGCTGAAGATGTCCATTAAGGTGAGTTTTAGATTATTTTTGCAGACATGTGCCTTCTCACGATACTTTGGACCAAAAAATGATAACCTGTGCTACTGCTATTCTGAACAGCTCATAAGTTCCTCCACGTGTGCTTCTGTCATTATGTAGGTGCTATGGTGGGGTGACTTATAAAACATTTCACTGTATTTTTCATGTAAAAGTACACCTGACAATAAATTTCTATTCTATTCTATTCTATTCTATTCACGGTGACACCCATCTCAACCTCATTCTTGGCCAGACAGCCTATAGATTGCTGGTCCAAATGCACCAAGATGTATGAGTCCCACTTTTCAAATATTTCTATTTAATTCAACTCCAAACTGAGGAATGGTTCTGGTCACTTCACTGCTACATCCTTCATGGTTGGTAGAGATTGTCCTGAGTCTCTAGAAATGACGTGTTGACCTCCTATAAACAGCCAGGGCAATTTCAGAAGAAGTATCATAGACAGGTTTAACAGGAAGGTTCTTTCAGGGAGATTTCCCACACTGCATAGATGTTTAGTCTGTTTACCAAATCAACTCCTCAGCCAGAATACATTCTGAGGGGTTTCACTGATGGTACCGCTGAAGATGTCCACACTGCTTAATAAGGTAGCTACGCTGGGATCTCCAACTGACAGGTTTGTTTTACCCTGCATTAGGCATAAGACGCTATCATGGTAAACTGATGATAAATACCTGGAACAGCTCATTAGGAGGTGATTGTCAAGTAGAACCTATGCCAATACGTATTTGAAACATTGCATAGCTTATTTTTTGATGGGTTTGCTCTCCTGGCCTCTCCTAAAAGAAATCTGCAGCTTGGGCATTAACATCATGTTGAAGTGGACTTCAGTTGCTACTTAAAGAGTTACACACCACTTCATGTTCATTTTCCTCTATAACTGTGAGGAGGACCTGTGAATCACATGAAGAGATTTTCTATAACACTTTTCCAGGATTTCAACACACAATCATCACTTATTGCAAACATTTTAGAGTGACTTACCTAATAAGAGTTAGTGTAATGCTATGTTACTCTACCTTATTAGGCATCGTTTAGGATTTATGAGGAGAATGGGTAGTGTTTGATCATGAGTATCTCCCCTTAGGCCGAACCAAGGATAGAAGAGCAGGCATCCAGGGAGAGCAGCATCAGCTCTGCTCCAGAAGAGAGATGGAAAAGGTTGAGGTGATATACTTTCCTGCTGTGAGTACTTGGTATTCTTTACCCTCTGGATCTGCAGAACCTGTGTACTCTCACCCTCAGTCCATGGCTGTTTTGCAATATACTGCTGTCTGAATGTGCCCATCAGCTCACTGTACACCTTCAATCAAAGTGGGTGGGTAATGCCCATATACAAAAACTGAGTTTGACCAGGACTCAAATACTAAACCTGAAAAGTCTTATTAACAATGGACGGATTTAGCATATGCTTTCACTTTCAGGCCAGAAATCTCCCTTTGATTTATTAATGATAAGAACATAGGAGGAAGTGAAGAAAATAATTGCCTGAGTGGAACAGTTACAGGAGAGGGTCTTGTGGCAAAACCTCCGTGAATGTCTGCAGCCAGTATTCGTAATCTTACAAGTCATTCAACTCATCCTCTTGCATCAATAGGTGTGAAAGAGGATTATATCAAGTAAATTATTTCATATGGAGCTTGATTGCAGTATTCCCATATTTTTTTTCTTATTGTAAGTCCACCATTTAAATGGAAGACTTGACAAGTGCAAGTGCAAATCCTGTCTTTTTTTCACATACTAACATTTAGGATACTGAAACCAGTGAGAGTGAGAGCCAAGTAACTGACTTCTGTCTTCCAAATGATTGACCGTTTATGATTTCCTATTCAGGTTTTGCCATTATTTGACTCCCACTTATTAATATCGATCAGATCTTCCCCAGATTATAGAAGGATGGATACAATTGAAAGTTGGTTGATGGTTTGCCTGTAGTCACTCTGAAACATATGTGAGTTTTAGATTCTCACAGTAAATATCTGAGCTGCAAACTAAACTGTCACAAGAGGAGCAGCAGGTTTGAATCCCTACACTGTAGAAACAGGCCATTTGGCCCATCCAGTCTGCTGTATCCTTCAGAAGAGCATCCAACCTAGATCCAGCCCTTACTCAATACCTGCATTTACCATTGCTAACCCACCTGAGCTGGATAGCACAGGGCAATTTAGCACAGCCAGTCCACATAACCTGCACATCATTGGACTGTAGGAGGAAACTGGAGCATCCAGTGCAAACTCCACACAGACAGTACCCAGGGTTGGAATTGAACCCTGGTCCCTGGTACCATAAGGCAGTAGTACTAACCACTGAGCCATCCATATAGCATGGCACTTCTTTTTGTCCTATTTGTTTTTCTACACTGCAATATCAAACCACAGAGTTCAATATCTATATCATTATCCATTTATATTATTTATTTATTTCTTATTTTATTCTAAAAATATTTTCACATAATTATAGAACCAATTAAATGAACATTAGATCCTGTTACGTACAACTACCTGAGGAATTCCTTTTAAACACATTCACATAAACTTCTGGCATGAAATATAGAGAAAGTGTAGTGGATCACCTTTCTGATACCTACACATGTAAAACAGATGGATAGGATTAGAATCATCCTAATGGTTAATACAATTAAGCATCATGACTGCCAAAGATCATCCTCACCAGCAGTCACAATATCTATTTTAGAAACATTGAGGGGGGATGTTTTTTAAAAAAAATTTTAGACAATGCACAACAAAATTCAACTCAAGCTGCAAGAGATTACAATGGCCTGATAGCAACTCACAATCCCACCTAATTTCTGTGTGCAGTGACATTAGTCACAGTGAGGAACTTCATGTTACATTCTTTATATCATTAGAATTAAAATTATGTTTTATTGTCAAATACAGGAGTACAGTGAAAAATGTACAAAGTTGCCATTCACTGGTGCCATCTTAGATATAAAACCCCAAATTTAAAAAATAAATCCCTTAGAAACGAAAACCAATACAACCATCTAAGATACAAAAACTAGATTTTTTTTTAAAAAAGCTAAAATACAAAAACAAACAAGAAGAAAAGGGAAATGATAATGATAAAATGAATGCTTCCTGTATAAAATTAGTTTGACACTAAAAAGGTTCCGAGGTTGACTTGTCTTTCCCTGAATTAATGCTAAAATGCGGAACATTTTTTTTAGGTGTGAAAGAGGATTATATCAAATAAATTATTTCATATGGAGCTTGATTGCAGTATTCCCATATTTTTTTTCTTATTGTAAGTCCACCATTTAAATGGAAGACTTGACAAGTGCAAGTGCAAATCCTGTCTTTTTTTCACATACTAACATTTAGGATACTGAAACCAGTGAGAGTGAGAGCCAAGTAACTGACTTCTGTCTTCCAAATGATTGACCGTTTATGATTTCCTATTCAGGTTTTGCCATTATTTGACTCCCACTTATTAATATCGATCAGATCTTCCCCAGATTATAGAAGGATGGATACAATTGAAAGTTGGTTGATGGTTTGCCTGTAGTCACTCTGAAACATATGTGAGTGTTAGATTCTCACAGTAAATATCTGAGCTGCAAACTAAACTGTCACAAGAGGAGCAGCAGGTTGTTCACATCATCAGATTGTTTCTTTATTCTCATTTCTTCCTTCCCCCTCCTCTCATGGCTTGAATTGTTTTCATATCTCAGGAGCCAATTTGCACTTGCATCTGTGAGAGGCCACTGAGAGCCTGGTAACAAGGATGCGGTGCATGTGAAACAAATAGCATGTGACACATGAAATAAGTAGCAATGCACATGGGAAGTGACATGCTGCTTATTGTCTCCATGCAAAGTTTGCCTGAGTCAGCATAACTGGGTCATAATCCAGTCCCCGTGCTCCTCATTTAATATAAATTTACTGATACTGATAATCAACTTTTATAATAAACATCACATTCATAAGCAAAGTGGCACTCAATTAATATATTTACTCAATTATCAATGGATGACCTTTGAGGCTGCTATTCTAAAAGATGTACAGCTTGTTCAACTTCAATACCCATTTATGCACAAAATTCTGTGGCTTTACATCCAGATAATTGTTTGACAGTTAATAACAGTTTCAAATGGAATGAGCATTTTCAGTTGCAAATCCAGTCCTTAACTCAAGAATATTCTGAGTTCAGAAATGAGCCTGATTATAAATGTGCAGGAGGATGAGATACCTAGTTTAGCTAAGGACTCCTTTGCTTTGCTTTATATTAAGTCTATCTAATTATACAAGGAAGGGGTCAACAATGCCTTTGGCTCATAGTTTCGATTTTTATTGTTTCTCGTTTTGAGGAAGTTTGCCTCATTCAAGAGCATTATTCTTCCTTTGAAAGAGTAGGCAGTTTTTGTCAATCTGAATAAAATGTAAATAAATACCTCCGAATAGATTTGGAGTGAAATATGTGTACTGATGGCAGGAATTCAAAAATTTTAGAAATGGAGTAGATATAAATGAGGTCTTTTATCATTTCTACCTTTAGCTACATTGTTGCTCAAATGTATACATGTAATGGATATCTATCCAAATTGAAGGAACTTAACAATGATCTTTGATCTTACATAGAGTTACTTATGCTTTAAGTCACAGAAACAGCTCATTCAACATAACCTGTATTTGCTGGCGCTAATGCTCCACACAGGTCTTATCCCACCTTACTTCATCTAGCCTTATCTTTGCCTGCTTCGAAAGATATTGGTGTTTTCTCAGAAGAGTTACAGTTTTGCTTGTTAGTAAATTAAACCCAGTGTCAAAGCTTAATATTATTTTTAAAACTTTGCCTCTCTTCCTGCAGGAAGAACAAACTGGCATTATATGCTGGCAGTCAGGAATCCTAAGGGGAAACAAGAAATGGCCTTGCCCCTGCAGACCTGGAAGGTATCACCAATCAAATTCAATTGGAGGTCCTCACTCTGAAGGTTTTATTATTCACTGCGGAGCTTAGACTATCACAGGATGCTAACTTTCTTTCAGTCTTTATGGTCTTATTGCCAATTTTATTCAGGCTAAACTGCTAATGATAACATGCTTTTAATTACTTTTTAAATGAGTGCTTTATTGGCCCGTTTTAGAAAGTAAATTAGTAAGAAAAAACTATGCTGTTAATCAAAAATGTGTTACTCATCAAAATAAATTTTCATTTTAAAAGAGGTTTAAAATAAACCTGGCTCATTGACTCTGACAACCTACAAGGACACTTGGGCCTCCTGAGGATCGCTCCTCCAATGCTCTCCTGGATACGCCTTACTGCACGGAAGTTATAAGTAGAAACATATTAAGCTGTTGCAGTCATTCATCAGCTAACTTTTACTATCTGTACTCAGGGAAATGAGCCTCTTAGGAACTTTTCAAAGGATCTATTCTTTCATTAGCTAAGTAATATTGAGAGAGATGTTTCTGTCACTGTAGTAGAACTGGAAAGATTTATTGCAGCTGATTTTACTTAAAGCTGCATCGTCCACATTTTATCTGGTATTCATTTTCCTTCGTTAGAATTGAGGACCATACCTATGACATTGCAGTTACTTATAAACTTTGCAAATTCCATTTAAGACTGAAGGTTTGCTGGTTTAAAAAAAATCACATTTACAATGTTCTGACAAAGAATGGGTTCCATTCATATTTTCAAGTGAAATGTCAATTCTGTACAACAGGGAACAAAATGGATCTTTTAAGGTGGAATTAGTTGTATGATAATTTGCCTGGTGCTTGTTGGGTGGGGAGAAGGAAAGAATTACATGTTAATGGTTCTTTAATTGTCCTGTGTGACCCATTAAAAAGAGATACAGCAGGTTTATAACCTGGTTTTGTACTAAACCATGCTTACAGCCAAGATTACACACACAAAGTTCTGCACCATTTCCTGTACATCTGTTCCCTGTATTTCAATATTTGATTTTTATACCAAAATCCAATTCAGTGGAACCCTTGTATAATGAACTCGTGTTTGCAATAATGACATTTCATTAAAAAATGATTTTTATTGTATTGGGAGACCACAGTTACATAGAAATTTCAATAAGAAATCTTACACCGTTAAAGGAGTTTCATATTAGCTATGCTTTATGTAAGGTTTTACTCTGCAATAATGATAATTTCTTCAGAAACCCATGTTGTTGCTCTCTCTTTTTGAGCACTTCTGCTTTTATTTTAATCTTCTGCAACATGAGCTGGCTGCAATATGACCAGGGTGGGTTTTATAGATCCAAGCAAGCCGATTTTAACTTTGTACAAGTGGGTGAGTTGTGTATGAGTTAAAATTATATCCATCGTCTGTTGTAAAGTTACTGTAAACAGACTGGTGAACAATACTGGTATACACTCACCTGATTAGAAACAAGATATTTTCTTTTCACCACCTAGCAAAATATTCAGTGGATGTGGTGGAAACTGGCAATTCATGGCCAAAATCCTGGTTGAAACTTAGACTTTGGTCACAGTTCTGAGGGTAAATGGATTGGCATGACACCATGTAATCAGTATTAAAATAATAAAATATAACTTTTCTGAACTGCTGTTAAACTAGTGATTACTAACTTAAAGTGTGCATTTGCATTGCTCTGAACTTCCGGCAACAAAAAGAAAAGATGCCTCTTTAGAGGCAATTTGCTGTCCTTGGGGAGGGGAAAAAGTATCTGAACTCACTTGGAGTGAGAAGATGTTGGTTGGGTGGAGAATGGGGTGGCCGGGGACAAGGTGGGAATGGGGGGGTAACTATATATATGTGCCATAAAAAAGGTGCTACACAATTTAATCAGTGCTAAGTCCTGTTGAGAATAAATTTCTGGCAAACATGCAGATCCTCCTAGCAAATCGGTTAAATGCTTAAAAAAGACACTGATTGTATTAGAGAGCGGGTTCAATTGACTGCCGTTTACATAGTGCATATTCTGCCCTCTTCAGTCCATTTGATAAGAGTGCACCCCAGTGCAAACTATTACAAGTCACTCCCGCTCCTCTTCTCCTTTGCCCTGTGGAAATTGCCCATTAATAGCAATTTTTGGCCGGTGCGCTTGACAGGAAACAGAACAGGAAATGATATAATGTTTCCAGAATTGTGCATTTCTCCCATGCCCATCTGCTCCATGTATGACCTTACAATTTACAGGGAAACGATGAGGTGGCATGAACCTTAAAAGATTTATACATTTGAACTTTTATTTTAAAGAACAGTTCCTGTACAGTAAAAAAACAAACTGGGAAAGTTGATTTCAAAGCCACCAAGTAAACATGGAATTCTTAATAGGACCATTAAGATTATACATAGAGAAATGAAATGATTATATTTTGAACTAACATTTTTAAAAGCATAAACCTGCTTGAGAAAGACAAAGTACAAAATAAAGGGGGAAAAAAAATCAAGAATATGTTATGAAAAACTGGTATGAGTCTGAAGCAGCTTGATGTCACAGCATCTTTTTAACAGCTCCTTTCAAGCAGGGAAGTCATTAAATATTTTTAAGATTTTTACAAGAATTTGCACAGTGCACTTTTTCCTGCTTCACTCCCTCCCCATTTGAATGATATCGTACATTGAGAGATGTCGGGTTGCATGTGTGTCATTTTCTGTCAACCCTCCCTGCTTATTGTCAAGAAACACAGATTTGGACGGTTATCCTCGAGAAATGTTTTCTGTACTTGTTAAGAAAATGTCGACAATGTTGAACAATTCCCCAATGAAATCCTACCAAACAAATGCTTCTTCAGAACATTCTCCAGGAATTCTATCTGTATGCAGCTAAGCAGCATTTGACAAAAAAAATCCCGAGTCTTTTCAGTCCAATACAACACTGTACATGCATGGATTCTACAAGGGGTTATAAAAACTGAGTAGTAATTTGAGTCCTGCTAAATTACAAGGAGACAGGATAATATCATGGGACCTGAAGTATTTGAAGCAGAGGAACTGCACCAGATAAGATTAGTAACATTAACTGCACAGTCATTTAAGAAGACCTTTGAAACTACAGCTCTGTTCTTCACATCCCTGCCCACACTAGAGTTCTTTTTAGTATTGACAGGGTTAAAATGAATAAGCAAAGAACGAATTAGCAGATGAGGGGCTCTTGTGACACAATGACACTTGCACTGTGCTCTACAGAAGAGTGTAATGATAAAAACACCACAAAGGGAATGAGCATGAATTTTATTAATGACTAGAAGACAGTATGCAAAAACATCAAAGGTCCAAGGGAAGATTAATGACCCTGCGCGAGACTGTTTAATTACCTAGAGCTAATTAGATTCTTGACCAAATTTTTAATATCTGCATTTCTTGTAAAGCTTAATTGAGATTCCCTAATATTTATCAATCTTTCAAAAATCCCTTAGCGAGCTGTTTTTCTCCTCTATACTTTATGACTCAGTTTACAGTCAATTATTAAATAAATAGCACAAACACTCACCGAAAACAGTATGTGCAGAGCACTTTATGCCTGTTTATTTTGACTAAAGAACCATCATTGGGATCTTTTTGTATATAATGAAGCACTCCAGATAATAAACTCACTAACTCTACTGTAAACAGAGCAGGAGCTATTATGTTATCTGGATTATGCTGAGGAACTTCTCATTTGGTTTCTGTAAATTATCCAATGCATTGGGCAGTTAATCCATGTTCTGTTTACCCTGGTAAATCCCAGGCTGACTAGAATGTCATCATACTGTTTCTGCAGCAGCCATTTCCATCCGGCATCCTTAACCCATTCTTAACTACTCCTGAGGTTGGCAGCAGCATCTTTACAAAACAAAATACCTTTCCCAGGTTTACTGGGACAAAGAAAGTGCCCTGTACCTGGCAAAGGGCAACACTAGTTATTCCCTTTCATTGGTCAGTGAGGAATCTGCAGAGACTGTTGTTGTATTGTGACTTTCTGCTGCTGTTTGGCTATCTCTGACTGCTGTTGTGTTTCTATTCATTACTATGGTAATAACGATCATTGCGGCATGTTTTATGCTAGAATAAGGAAAAAAAGATGCCATCTAAGCATGAAATAAAGCACTTTAATCAGCTCAAGCTGTTCTATAAAAATGCTGGAACATTCATTACTACCATCACACAGAATGGTCATTTGAGGACTGTGGGCTTCTATCATTCATTAATGTCCCTCTGCCTCAACCAATCATTTGGCTCCTTTTGTTTAGTCTATCAACTGATGAGAATTATTTTATCACTTTGTTAAAATTCCTTTTCAGTTGCAGCTGTTTTATACACATTTCCTTAGCAGAACGACATGGAGATCTGGCAATTTATTGACTGCATAAAAAAGGAGAATTAAAGAAAAAACAGTGCGAAGTGAAACACGGTACTGCTGACAAAGGTGTCATTTGTTCAGAGCTGTGTGTAAACATGTGTGAAAGGTCAAAAGGCAATTTAAAAGTTAGCTTTAACGTACTGTTTAATTGATCGTTTTTAACAATTTAGTTGGAACATTACATTTATATGCTCATGGAAATACGCTCTGCATTCACAGAATGGCATACAGATGTCTGATGTGCTGTTTCAAGCAAAAGTTAGAATATGGTATTGAAAACTAATATGTACGTTTAAAGCATCTTAAGCTCTGTTTACACTCCAGCTGTAAATTTTGATTTGTTCCAGAATTTACAGCTGTTTTGAATTTAAGCACACAGCATAAACAGACCAAGTTAAAGTTAATTTACTCCATTGCTGGCTAGCCTTCTGATGCCACTTTAACCCTCTCTCACCTAAAATGTTTAAAATCAACAAACGCTCAATGCCACAGATTACGTTCATTTGCAATGCTAGAGATTTTATTTCTTGCATTGTAAAATCAATTACACTGCAATTTTTCAAATTGCAAATTACAGATTTAAATTTAATATAAATAGACATTTATTCTGGGTTTTGTTTTACTTAAGGTTGGCAGGGATATGGAGCTGCATTCAGCTGACTGTTATATTCAGAGTTACAAAAAAATCATAGTTCATCCTTAGAAAATGGTTTAAACTGGCTTCAAAGCTAATGGATTTCAATTAAGCTTGAACTTAATTTGATTTTGAATCAGAGATAGTCTCCTTTTCTACCTGATACTCAAGTGCTTTTGTCGAGCAGATAATTTCTCACTCTTCTATTCGAAAAGGGATGTTGATTTGAACGAGAGAATGTGGGCTTCACATCAATGCAGGGACAAACTGGGATTTTGTTTTTTAATTATGCTGTCCAGCTAAATTTGAAATCTATTAAAAACAAACAAACATAAACACGATATCTTTATCAGACCCCCAGACTTCTAGTACACTTCAAGAGGGTTTAATCTTCTGTAGTCATGCATTCATTAATCTGTTTGCGTAAAATTATGCTGTGTGCTGAGAAACAAGTTAATGCGTGCTTTGAAACAGCACAAAAAGAAATGTCAACCCATTAACCAGTGCTCTACCAGAGGATAATAAACCCCATGAGCTAGTGTGTATCAATTCATTGTTATCTTCATTTGCAAACAAATCTGGAAGGGTCTCAACTTTTGTATCATCATCAGTCAGATATTTGCTAGACGTAATTTTTGTTTATTTTCATTGTCTTTTTGTAGAATGTGACAGTTTTTTAGAAGGTTGTATAACTAAATAACATAACAACATAGTGCTCTGAAGCAAAGTCATGAGATGTGATCTAATGTAACCATCTTATAATGTGATATAAAACATTCTATTAGAATGGTAGGGACTCAAGTTGGTACAGAGGTGATGACACTATAATCAAGAGCTTTACAATGGAGTAGCAGTAAATATTAGCCAGCTGTTAAAAATATCTACTATTAAATGGCAGTACAATGTACTATCATGACTGCTCAATGCTGCTGAGCAATACTCACATCTCATGAAAAAATAAAGAAAGGAAATCAACAAATTCTTAGCCAGGTGCTCATTTGCTTAAAGTTGTTAGCACGTTCAGAACTCGGCCAGTAAAGTAACAAGCTATTACTGCCAAAGAAGAATCATATTGCTCTACATAAGCTACTAGATCTACTGGGTTTCTCCTGTGTTTTCTTTTCTTTCAGAGTTCAGACATCCATCTAATTTTGCTTTCATTTCTTTAAAGTGATAACTACTTTAGGTAAATGAACATCTAAATAGAATTTGTTGGATTCTTTTATTCATTTTCTCATGAAATTTGGATGTTGCTGGAATGGACAGCGTTTGTTGCCCAACTCATATTGCCCTTCAACTAAGTAGTCATCTAAGGTTGTCCTAGGGCAGTTAAGAGTCATTCACATTTCGGGTCACATTCAGGTCGGGACAGGGAGCTTCCCTTTTTTGAAGACCATTAGTGAACCAGATCAGATTCTACAGGAAAATAATAATTCCACACTCAACATTACTGAGACTGACTTTGTATTACAAATTTATTAAGTGAACACAAATTCCACCAATTGCCAAGATAGGACTTGTTTTCTCTCAGATTTGAAGAAGTTGGTAAGGGGCCATTGGAGACCAAGTAGAGTTATAGAGTCATAGAGTCATAGAGATGCACGGAAACAGCCCCTTCCGGTCCAACCCGTCCATGCTGACCAGATATCCCAACCCAATCTAGTCCCACCTGCCAACACCAAGGTCATATCCCTCCAAACACTTCCTATTCATATACCCATCCAAATGCCTTTTAAATGTTGCAATTGTGCCAGCTTCTACCACTTCCTCTGGTAACTCATTCCATACCCGTACCACCCTCTGTGTGAAAACGTTGCCCATGAGGTCTCTTTTATATCTTTCCCCTCTCACCCTAAACCTGTACCCTCTAGTTCTGGACTCTCCCACCCCAGGGAAAAGACTGTCTATTTATCTTTGCCCCTTATAATTTTGTAAACCTCTATAAGGTCACCCCACAGCCTCCGCTGGTCCAGGGAAAACAGCCCCAGCCTGTTCAGCCTCTCCCCATAGCTCAAATCCTCCAATCCTGGCAACATCCTTGTAAAGTTTTTCTGAACCCTTTCAAGTTTCACAACATCTTTCTGATAGGAAGGAGACCAGAATTGCACACAATATTCCAACAGTGGTCTAACCAATGTCCTGTACAGTCACAGCATGACCTCCCAATTCCTGTACTCAGTACTCTGACTGATAAAGGAAAGCATACCAAACACCTTCTTCACTATCCCATCTACCTGCGACTCCACTTTCAAGGAGTTATGAACCTGCACTCTGAGTTACCTGATTGCATTCTGTAAAACCACTACTGAAACAATTTCTCAATAATTCCTCTTTCATTAGCATGCTTAACTTTGTAACATGTAATTTCTACTTCTTCATAGTGTTAACATATATTTCTTTCAGTGCAAATAGTCTTGTATTCTTTTGAGAAGTATCTACAAGAACCTTTCAAGTTGAATACATTATCCTTTACACAGAAGCATTTGAAAGGGTGGAAGCACACTTAGAGGGCTGTGTCTGAGTATCGCTAAGAGGGAATATACTTGTCTTAGAGAGAATCTAATCAAAAGAGGTTAGAACATAGAAAATAGAACATTACACAACTGTATAGGCCCTTCAGACATTGATGTTGCGCAGACCTGTGGAATCAATCTGAAGCCTATCTATTCTACGCTATTCCATTTTCATCCCTATGTTTATCCAATGACCTTTTAAATGCCCTTAAATTTGATGAGTCTACTACTGTTGCAGGCAGTATGTTTCATGCCTCTACGACTCCTCAGATTCCCAAGAAAAAAAATGATAGTCTTATGAGGAGAAAATGAATAAACCCAGCCTATATTCCCTCGAGTTTGGAAGACTCAGAGATGATCTCATTAAAATGTATGAAAAGGACCTGGCAGAATAAATGCTGCAAGAATGCATTTCTTGGCTGGGCTGTCTAGAACTCTAGGATTCAGTCTTAGATTAAGGTTTAGCCTTTTATGTTTGCGTTGAGGAGAAATTTCTTCAGCAAGGTTGAGACTTTTGGAGTTCTCCACTGCAGAGAGTTCAGCTTTTAAACATATTCAAGCCAGAGTTCAACAGATCTTCTAATTTAAAAAATAAAATTAAGGGATATGAGGATAGGACAGATAAGTAGAGTTGAGGTTGAAGTTCAACCATAATCTTATTGAATGGTGGAGTAGGTTTGAGGAGCCAAATAGCCTACACAATACACTGTTTATAACTTTTCTTTATGAGAACCCCGTATGGTAAAACATTCAATAAAACAAGCTGATTTGCCTAAAGCCTTATAGAGTGAAGGCAAGTGCTGCAATATAATTTAATTAATTGATAATTAAAAGAATTCCATTTGAGAGGGAGACCAAAGCTCAGAGCATAAACTTAAGATAGTCTTTAATAAATTCAACAGAGACTTCAGGAGAATCATTCGTACTGATAAAACAGTCGTAATATGGAGGTCAGCACAACCAGGAGTAGTTTAAATAAATATTACAGATACACTTAAGGGAAATCTAAATAAAAAAAATAAGAAAAGAGGAACATAATGCTGTACTGACAAGGTTAGTTAGAATCTGGATTAGTGGTGCTGGAAGAGCACAGCAGTTCAGGCAGCATCCAAGGAGTTTCGAAATGGACATTTCGGGCAAAAGCCCTTCATCAGGAATAAAGGCAGTGAGCCTGAAGCGTGGAGAGATAAGATAGAGGAGGGTGGGGGTGGGGAGAAAGTAGCATAGAGTACAATGGGTGAGTGGGGGAGGAGATGAAGGTGATAGGTCAGGGAGGAGAGGGTGGAGTGGATAGGTGGTAAAGGAGATAGGCAGGTCGGACAAGTCCGGACAAGTCATGGGGACAGTGCTGAGCTGGAAGTTTAGAACTAAGGTGAGGTGGGGGAAGGGGAAATGAGGAAACTGTTGAAGTCCACATTGATGCTCTGGGGTTGAAGTGTTCCGAGGCGGAAGATGAGGCGTTCTTCCTCCAGGCGTCTGGTGGTGAGGGAGCAGCGGTGAAGGAGGCCCAGGACGTCCATGTCCTCGGCAGAGTGGGAGGGGGAGTTGAAATGTTGGGCCACAGGGTGGTGTGGTGATTGGTGCGGATGTCCCGGAGATGTTCCCTAAAGCGCTCTGCTAGGAGGCGCCCAGTCTCCCCAATGTAGAGGAGACCGCATCGGGAGCAACGAATACAATAAATGATATTGGTGGATATGCAGGTAAAACTTTGATGGATGTGGAAGGCTCCTTTAGGGCCTTGGAGGGAGGTGAGGGAGGAGGTGTGGGCGCAGGTTTTACAGTTCTTGAGGTGGCAGGGGAAAGTGCCAGGATGAGAGGGTGAGTTGTAGGGGGGCGTGGACCTGACCAGGTAGTGTCGGACGGAACGGTCTTTGCGGAAGGCGGAAAGGGGTGGGGAGGGAAATATAACCCTGGTGGTGGGGTCTGTTTGGAGGTGGCGGATGATTTGGTTTATGCGTAGGTTGGTAGGGTGGAAGGTGAGCACCAGGGGCGTTCTGTCCTTGTTACGGTTGGGGGGGTGGGGTCTGAGGGCGGAGGTGTGGAATGTAGACGAGATGCGTTGGAGGACATCTTTAACCACGTGGGAAGGGAAATTGTGGTCTCTAAAGAAGGAGGCCATCTGGTGTGTTCTGTGGTGGAACTGGTCCTCCTGGGAGCAGATCCGGCGGAGGCGGAGGAATTGGGAATACAGGATGGCATTTTTGCAAGAGGTAGGGTGGGAGGAGGTGTAATCCAGATAGCTGTGGGTTTGTAAAAAATGTCAGTGTCAAGTCGGTCATCATTAATGGAGATGGAGAGGTCCAGGAAGGGGAGGGAGGTGTCAGAGATGGTTCAGGTAAATTTAAGCTCAGGGTGGAATGTGTTGCTGAAGTTGATGAATTGCTCAACCTCCTTGTGGGAGCACGAGGTAGCGCCAATGCAGTCATCAATGTAGCGGAGGAAGAGGTGGGGAGTGGTGCCGGTGTAATTACGGAAGATCAACTGCTGTACAGCCAACAAAGAGACAGGCATAGCTGGGGCCCATCCGTGTGCCCATGGCTACCCCTTTGGTCTGGAGGAAGTGGGAGGATTCAAAGGAGAAATTGTTAAGGGTGAGGACCAGTTCGGCCAAACAAATGAGAGTGTCGGTGGAAGGGTACTGTTGGGGACATCTGGAGAGGAAAAAACGGAGGGCTTGGAGGCCCTGGTCATGGCGGATGGAGGTGTAGAGGGATTGGATGTCCATGGTGATGATGAGGCGTTGGGGGCCGGAGAAACGGAAGTCTTGGAGGAGGTGGAGGGCGTGGGTGGTGTCTGGAATGTATGTGGGTAGTTCCTGGACTAGGGGGAATAGGACAGTGTTGAGGTAGGTAGAGGTAAGTTCAGTGGAGCAGGAGCATGGTGAGACAATGGGTCGGCCAGGGTTGTCAGGCTTGTGGATCTTGGGAAGAAGGTAGAACCGGGCAGTGCGGGGTTCCCAGACTATGAGGTTGGAAGCTGTGGGTGGGAGATCTCCTGAGCTGATGAGGTTCTGTATGGTCTGGGCGATGATGGTTTGGTGATGGGGGGGTGGGGTCATGGTCGAGGGGACAGTAGGAAGTTTGGCTTCAGCGGTGTAGAGGTCAGTGCGCCAGACTACCACTGCGCCCCCTTTATCCACTGGCTTGATGGTGAGGTTGGGATTGGAGCAGAGGGATTGGAGGGCTGTGCGTTGTGAGGGTGAGAGGTTGGAGTGGGGGAGGGAGGTAGACAGGTTGAGGCGGTTAATGTCCCGGCGGCAGTTGGAAATGAAGAGGTCGAGGGCAGGTAATAGGCCAGCGCGGGGTATCCAGGTGGATGCAGTGTGTTGGAGGTGGGCGAAGGGGTCCTCGGAAAGTGGGCGGGAGTCCTGATTGTGAAAGTAAACTAGGAGGCGGAGGCGATGAAAGAATTGTTCGACGTCATGGCGTGAAGATTTGGAATTCTCCAACCCAGTTGGCAATGGAAGATTCAAACATGCTCAGGATAGAAATTAACCACTTTCTGGAGACTAGTAACATCAATGGATATTAAGATCGTGCAAGGAAAGCAGCAGTGAAATAGATGATGGACACAATCTAACTGAATGGTGGAGTAGGGTCAATGGGCTGAATGGCCTACACCTATTTCCATGTCCCTATGTTTATAGATTCTACTTTATTCTCATTTACCTATTATGAGGACTGCACCACTTTGTTTATTTCGATTTTTACTGAACTTTCGCATAAAATCTGATGCATTAAACTCAAGGAAATGTATTGATAAATTTGAATTTCAACAGTTAAGACTATGGTGTACTGACTAAAACCAGGTTAGTGCTTCTGGCAACTCATTGTGGTTTGAAAGTGGTTCAACCAATTGGAAATGTCTGAGTATTGGATGATTATAAACCCTTTTTACATAGTTCAGTTTTCTTAGAAATCATTTCACTGCCAAGGTGCACAAATATCATTAATCTCTGTCCCAGCATGACATTCACTGGATGCTAATACGGGTGAGATTTCAAGAGATAAATAAGACAAGCAAACTTTTTAAATTTGTTTTGATTTATTAACAGCCTACCATTTTTTAATTGTAAAACACAGCCTGAAACTTTGCCGTGATTTCTATTTGGAGTCAACATGATATTTATTACTGTTAGAGATAACATGTGAATGATGGTGTAGAAAAACACCACGGACAAAATTTTACAGTTGCTCGTTGGTGTGTTTGTAGGCTGTGGGCGGGGGCACGAGGGGGAGGGGTTGCATGGGGAGCTGTGAAATTGCCTGGGTGGCCTTCGTATCTGCCACCCCCAACTTGTCCATAGTAGTGAGAGGGTGAAACGCCACCCAATGACTGGCCAATTGCCCCTCACTCAACCTTGATTCTGAGACTGATGGGTAGTGTTCAGGGATGTAGGGGGAGGGAAGATCAGCAGGTCAGCCTGCTTGGGCCTCAAATGCCCCTTTCTATATTTGGTGAAGTCCTTCCCACCCCCACATTCCCTTTCTGCTGTAGCTGCTTCATCAAAGTCCCAACAGACCCCATCCATATCCTCCCCTCTGTGTTCCAGTGAAGACCCCTTGAATTACCTGGCCCTGGACTCTGGACCTTAGAATCTGGGGAGTTTTCGGTCCCAGTCTCGGCACTGTTGGCTGCTGGTATAGTTAGGACTGGAAAGCTGCCTGCCAAACAGATTAACTAGCAACCCTCTGCAGTGTGATGTCCACCCAATGAGGAGTGGAAGTTTCATCTCCAGCTAATGAATGCTTCTCAGAGCATTCTGTGCTGGCTTATCAGGCAGTGGGGCCAGAAACAACACTGTATGAAAAATCCTGCCAAAAGCAAGCAAAGGTATATAGAAGTAATGTAATGTGTCAGTGATAACAAAGAATGAAAGGCTTACATTTATGTTACTTGTCTTATCTCCACATGATGTCCTACACTTTATGCCTAATGAAGTACTATACGTATTGTCATAACGTATGCAACACAGCAACCAATGCGGATAATTATTGGCAGTAAGAATTTCCCTACTTTTCTTCAAACTAGTGCCACAGATCTTTTATATTTAACTTGGAAAGCTGACATAGGCCTCAGATGGCCATCTCGTGTCAAAAATGGTGCCCAGCTTCAACAGTACAGCACTTCACCAATACTACAGTGGAGCACCAACCATGTTTGTTTTTCCACTCAGATCTTTCAATGAGTGAGTATTGAATTCATTACTTCCTAACTCAGGGGCAAGACTACTGCCAATTGAGCTACAGCTGACACAATGTATAAGGGGTAAAACAATTATCTTCTGAATTATATTTCAGTCAAAATAATAGCAAATGAGCAGGCACTGAGGATTTGAGTGGAATTTTAATAGTTTTCATGGACTTGATTTTTAAACTATGAACTGAGGAACTTTAAGTATATGGTCTGAAAAAGCGAAATGCTAACATACTTCAATCGGTCAAGTCATTCAGGTAGCTAAACAATTTGCCTGAAATCCAAATCCCATCTCATATTTCCTGCAGTAGTGAATGGCGTATGATAATGTATTGCCTCAGATAATGAAGGAGTTAATAAACATGCCAGGAATGCAAATGCATCTCATCAAAAGAGGAAAGATAATGACTTTTTAAGTTTTATAGTCTATCTCTGGTTCAGTTTCAAAAGCAATGTTTGGTTTTGTAGCAGACTAAACACATCTTGTTCTGTGAGACACACCTGGTCCTTATCAGACCAACAGCTAAAGCCCTGCATGAGAACAAAATAAATCCCGAGGATCATTTCCTGTTGAGCAAGTGGATTTGGTCATAGGTTTATTTTTCAAAAAAACCCACTGACCGCATGTAATTATATCATAGCAAAGTGTTCAGCTTTGTTCGTGGAGATAACACAAATTGTTTATTGTCCTTGCAGTCAGTAAGTTGAAACACTTTTTGCATGAAGTAAAATTGAATAATGACCCAAACTCATGTTTATTGATGGGTGGAATTCTCCAGCAGCTCTGTTTGTGGGAAAAGAAATGTATGAAAAATAAGCTTATTCTCAGCTCTCTGAGGTAAACTAGTAATGATGGATTCCAGAGTGTCTGGCTACTGTTTACACAGAGGAGTCTCTCGCTTTTTGCACTTTGAACTGATTCCATGGTGACAAATTACAAGTTTTCATCAGTTTGATACTGATTGCTTCCTTATAAAGAAAGGTTATGCCTATGTTTAGAAGTCAGTTTAAATGGACACAACACAATCTCGAAATCCAGGCAGTTGTTTCAAATGCTCAAGCACCTTTTCAATGTGATGGGAGACTGACTCCACCCTGACAGTCAGACTGACTTTATCAGCATTTGCAATCACATGTCAGAAAGAAGACATCAATCATATTTTAAAATAATTCAAAAAGAAAGAAGAGCACTCGGGCATGTGGTTTCATTTTACAGTGTGCAGAGGTGACAAAAATGGAAGAATCATTGGACATGAAATGTTAACCTTGTTTCCATCTCCTCTGCTGCCAGACCTGTTACTTTTCTCCAGCACTTTTTGTTTATATTTCAGATCTCCAGCAGCTGCAGTATTTTGCATTTACTTTATGTGACAAAAGTGATGTTAAATTTGTGCCTGTGTCCTCAATTATTAATGTCTAAAATAACACAGTCAGTCAGTTGGTATCTTACAGAGACAAAGGTGTTTTGTACATTATGAATGTACAAAAACTTACAAAATGTACAGAAACTTACAAAATGCCCATCAGCCATGATTGAATGGTGGAGTGGAATCGATGGGCCGAATGGCCTTACTTCCACTCCTATGTCTTATGGTCTTATGGTCTAATGTTCAAAGGTTTGACTTTTTGTTTTCTTTATTGGTTTTGATGTCCGCACTTGCGATTTTGCAGGTCAAAAATTCAGGCTCTGCCTTATACTGTCATCTTAAAAAGTGTGTACTATCCTCAATACATATTACACATGAGGGATTGGATCTGCAGGCAAAGCCAATCATTGTTTGAGTTACTGCCACAGTCAAAGACAAGTGGAATGGCAAGGTGAACACATCTATTCTTCACTATAAATTTAGCTTTTTAGTATTACATAATTATGTTTGATTTTTCGAAGCACATGTGACTACAAGACAATACTAATCTTCACTAGTGAAAAAAGAGGTCGACTTTGGATTAGATGACCAGCAGAATAAAAACCTACTCTGTAAAAGTATAATATCTTATAAATACTCTATGTCGAGACGTGATACGGAAGCCAGTCTGCTTTCTTGTTTTATGCCACTGGTAATCGCAAGGCATTAGATATCTGGAGACAGATATAAACTTGTTCATCCATGCCACTGTACAATTGATGCAAGGAATTTGACAAACATGTTCAGTGATCCTCACTTGGAGAGCAAATGCCAAAGACTCACATTGTCAAAAGTGTTTGTCATGTCGATGAACAACATAGAACAATTTTAAGTTGGTCTCTGAACTTTTGTTATAGTTATCAGGATGCCTGAACCATATCTGCTGTCCCACAATTATCTCTAAAATCATATTCTGATTCTGGAATGGCATCACCTATGAGGCTACTTTGTTGAATGGGACTCTTGTAAGGATCTTTACTGTGATTGATAAAAGACTTATTCCTCAATAGCTACAATAAACAATTATGAATTCTTTCTACTTCCAGATGATGACTGTGTTGACACCATTATGGAGCTTGTTTCTGATCCCAGATACACTAGAAGGTTTGATGTTTGTTACTCTTGAAGTGTGCAAACAAATTCTGTACTATTAGACTTGCAATGCTGGAAAGCTGTCTCAGACAGATGCTGTGGTTTCCTTTTCAATGGAAGGACAAGAGCTTAATGAAGTGCTTATTGCCATCTTTCCATTTATAGCTGCTTTATCAATGATTAAAAGTCTTCCATCATCTTTTGTGTAGGAACAAATGTTATGGTATCATGCCTCTCAAGTAGACATTGCAGCTTTTATATTCGATCAGTTATTTTGCATTTCTCTTAAATTTAACCAGAGCTTGTTTTTACCAAAATTGTGGCTTGATGCTTGATTGTACTTACATTTTGCCTTGAAGTTATTTCATGCTGGAATTCATGTTTGCAAACATTTGTGTGGATATATTGTGTCATTAGTATTTGTTAGCATTATTGCTAATTATACCTCACATTTGAAAGGCAAGATCTCTGCAAGGCAACTCACCTGATCTCCATTGCCCTTGTATGCATTAGATTTTATCTGTCAGATATCTGCCCATTCCACTAACCTCTTGATGGATCCTCTTGGTGTCTATCACATCCCTCTTCACAGTATACAATACCGTGTTTTGTGCCATCTGCACGTTTGGAAATCATATCTGCATTCCCAAATCTAGGTCACTAACACATTAAAGCATTGGCCTGAGTTGCGACTCCTGGGGCCACTATGTAACATACTGAAGTCTGAATAACAGTGTTTCCCACTACCATTTGTTTCCTATCACTCAGCCAGCTTCATCTCTCTGCTGCTATTGTCCCTTTTACTCCATGCATTTTAGCATATCTAATAAGTCTGTAATATGACCCATTAAAAAACACCTTTTTGAAATCCATATAACCACACTATAGATACCAGTTCACAAAGAAACCATAATTCAATTGAAACTGAAACAGTAAAATCCTGGTTTGGTCAGGTTTAACCAACAAAGTCTGAGGAGGTTGTACTTTTTCATTCCAGCTGATACCTGGTTTCCATACTATTTCAAACACCAATACCAATTCCAATACCAATGCCAAGAACAATACCAATGTATGATGTGGAGGTGCAGGTGTCAGACTGGGGTGGACAAAGAGGGTAAAAATAATGACTGCAGATGCTGGAACCAGATTCTGGATTAGTGGTGCTGGAAGAGCACAGCAGTTCAGGCAGCATCCAAGGAGCAATAACATCGATGTTTCGGGCAAAAGCCCTTCATCAGGACAAAGAGGGGAATAGTCACGAGGCTAGAATTGGTGGAGGTAACAGTGATAGGGAGGGTTGTAAGGGCTGAAGGAGGTTACAGAGGTAGGGAGGGGAGTGTGCCATGATTTGTAAACACAATAAGAATTGAATATCACAGGGGTTGATTCAGCCAGAGGCTGTGAGAATCAGTGAGCACGTGGATAGTGGGTGAGCAGGATACTGTGGGAAGAGCTACCTGATGAAGGAACAGCGCTCCAAAAGCTTGTACTTCATAATACTAATGTAATATTTTATCTTTTTTCTTGTTAACCTTAAAATGTTGCTCTGTTAATATCCACACTGATATTTCACAGCACCATCAATACAAATTGTTTATAAGTGTGAAAATATCACTTTCAGACCCTATTACACTTTTGATTCTTAAAGAACTTCCAACGATTTTATGTACTGGCACCTTGCACTCGCAAATTATTCTAAATCTCCTTGTGGCTTCTACGGAATTTTCCTCATTTCAAAATATCATGAAAACTTCTCTATAACCAAGACAAGAAATCACTACCCGTCGAGTAAAAACATTTCTCTATGTCTCAGTCGAAAGTGGCATACACATTGCTTTTAAATTGTGCCCCTGGTTCTAAACTATCAACCAGGAGCAAATGGCATCTATCCTGATTATTCCTTTAAGAGTTTTGTAGGTTGCAATCAGATTATATTCCTTGCCAGATTGTTCAGCTGTTTTTCACAGGATAGTGACACTATTTTGGGTACATATCTAGTAAACCTTCATCATACTCCCTCAATGGCAATAGCATCTTTCCTAATGTAAGAAGATCAAAACTGAGTGCTTCAGGTACTGGCCAACCAAGCTTCGATACATTTGAAGAAAGACTTCACTACTCCAGTATTCAAATTTTCTTTGGATAAAGGCGAACAAACTATTAGCCTTCTGAAGTAGATTGCTGCACCTGCATGTCAGCATTCAGTGTCTTTTTGACCTAGATCTCTTTTCTTCATATCTATACTATCCAATTTCTTATCACTTAAGAGAAAAATCTGCATATCTGTTTTTCCTACCAAATTGAATAACCTCTCGTTTTTTCACATTATATTGCATCTGCCACATTCTTGCCCAGTCACTAAGTCTGTACAAATCTTTCTGTCCCTGTTTTACATCTTCCTTACAGCATGCATTTCCTTTAGCTCTGTATCATCTGCAAATTTGGAAATGTTACTTTTGGTCCTCATCTTGAAATCATTGATAGGTATACTGCCAATAGCTGGGACTCAACCACTAAACCTTATTATCCCCCATTAGTCACAGCCTTTCAAAGTGAGAAAAACCTGTTGTATTCCTACTCTCTGTTTTTTGCCTGTTGGCCAATCTTTAATCTATGCTAGGTATACTACTACCCACTCTACGTGCTTTAATTTTGCCAACTAATTTCCTTTGGGGGATTTCTTCAAACAGCTTTGGAAGTTCCAAGTATACCATGTGCTTTAGCTTCCCTTTATCAGTTTTGTTAATAACACCCTCAAAAGACTCCAACAAGTTTGTCGAACATGATTTCTAATGAATAGAGTATTGCAGTGCTAGTGATGGTGAAATTTGCTTCAATTTTGTATCTAAGGAATCCAAGGAAAAGTCTTAACAGTGTCTAACATAACAGAGGAAGAAAGAATTACATTCATACCATTCCTGTCATAACAACAAGCTGTCCCAAAATTACTTTTAAGGCATTGTCACTGTTATAATGTGGGAGGAGCATGGAGAATAAAACTTTTCACAAACTCCCTATCGAAGAGACATCACTATTTAAAACACACACGTTTACTTTCACTCTGGAACATATTGCACTTGGCCAAAATTTCCTGTTTTATTATGAGTTATTGCAATTAGTGATAATACTTTCATGAATTATTGTCCAGGAACACCAGACTGATAGGGAATATTTGAAAATCAGGCAGGTTGGCACCATCTGCTACTGCCTTACCTGGAATAAAAGTTAGGAAGGTTCTTTTTGTCACCTATGTCCAAGATGGCCATGGTGAGGTCAGCAGCGTTTGTTTCCTGAGCATAGCACATAGCTGTTCATGTCTCATGCAACATGTTCCACCACATCCATGCAGCTTCATCATTGTCATTCCAGCTCAGTAATGTTTTTTTTTGGTTGCCCTGGGGCTTCCTCCTGATGTCTTCCTGTGGGAGGCCAAGGCCCCATGTATCTCTATCCCCCTTCATCTTGGGTGGCAGCATTGGAAGATGAGCCAGAACCCCCTCAGTTGACTTGGAGGCAGGACCCACCTATCGATGTCCAGTGCCGGAAGAGGTACGGGGCCCCGTATAATGTGACCATGTCCAGCTCGGAGGCGGCAGATGCAGAAATAATGGTGCCTGTGGTGGCAGAAGAGCGCACATTTCCAGCATCCCATGGATGATGTCAAACGCGGGTGACTGGAGAAGCAGAGACGGTCAAGTCCAAGGAGAAGGAAAGATGAACGTCTGAAGGTTTTTCAGATTTAGTAATATCAATTTAATATTAATTTATTCAGTACTTTACATTTATACAACTTATCCAATAGTTTATTCTCTAATCCAAGGTGGTGCCAGAAGACCATAAAACATAGGAGAAGAAATTAGGCCATTCAGCCCATCGAGTCTGCTCCATCATTCGTTCATGGCTGATATGTTTCTCAACACCATTGTCTTTCTCCCTGTAACCCTTGATCCCCTTGATACTCAAGAACCTATTTATCTCAGTCTTAAATATGGTGACATGCAGCGACATTATCCACTTTTCACTGTACCTAGGTACAAGTGACAATATATTAAATAAACCTATTACTGTCTGGGCTCCGTAACATTCTGATATTCTATGACAGACAAATACCCGAGAAAATCTCCCACTTTTCATTTCTTTAATATCGAAGTTTTGCTTGTTTTATAGTTATTTCAGTTGCTTTATCCTGCCCATACATAAAAAAAAAGCCAGCAATATGAAGCACAAAAAGCATGGGCATATAATGCATTCTGTGACCCTTAATAAAACATAATTTCAAATGGCTTTGGCTCAAACACAAAAACCTGCCTTGTTTCTTCCTATGCATTAATAATTCGAGGCTCATTTGATCACTGTCTTAGTAATAGGGCAATGACATAGATGCAAAGTACTGATTTTAAAAAGCCATAAAAGTCGGGAAAGCTAAAAGTGATACAACTAATAGAGAAGCAGGAGATGGCTCTGCAGCACAGGAAGCAATGATGTTAGCATTGGTTGTGTAATTATTTCCAAAACATGAGTAATACAGCTATAATAACAAATGAACTGTGGATCTGCACACATCTTATATCACAACTCTGCTGCTGTTGGATCTTTTCTCCAGATTATCATTGTAAGGCTGGTTAAATTATTCAACAAAATGTACTCATCAACCTATGTACATTGAAGTGGATTAAAAAGCCACCCTTCTCCAAACAACAGGAAATTAAATAATCCCAATAAAAAGTAGGTTTGACATTGATAGAACAAAGTTGGCCAGCTGTTGAGCTGATATCATTGCCAGGTATATGCATCTCAACAGAAAGTATCTTATTAACAACATAAGTAAAACCATACGGTATCAATTATTTTTACTTATTAATACTTTCAGTTAACTAATACAAATTGTATTTGATGATTTTATGACTTTTTAATGCATGATTTTATTCTCCTCTGGCCTTTTACTTTAATTTTATGAACATGAAATATTTGACCAATTGCAGAATTTGACCTAGAATTTTTAAAAAAGAAGTCTTCTCACATTACACAGCATCATATCCAGATACAGTTCTGAAGAAAAGATATGACCATGGACACATCAAGTAATACCTAATGCATAGACGCAGCAAGTATGTTTGATGCAATAATTATTATACTATGGCCATTTGTTAACAATAAATATTTAACATCTTAATATGATTTCAATGTTGAAAAGACATTTCTCTACATTTTGCTACCATCTAAGTGAATGATTGTTCATTTTCAAAGCATAATAGTGTGTAGTGGCATGGAAGAAATGTATATTATTATTGCATACAATTTTCAAAATGAATTAAAATGTATTTTATGTGTTCTGGTCTGTTGTTCAGTTTCAACTTCAAAAATCATATCTAAAAGCTAAAAAAAATCTTTTTACTCGATTCCGACATTTTGTTTTATGTGAGTCTTCTAAATTAGATAGAGACAGAGGCAGGCAAGAGGCAGTTCAAGTTCAGAATGGTGCAACAATTGACAGCCATTGAGGAACATGAGAGAAATGAATGGCACCCTCTTGAGATGGCTTCTTGCACACATTGGCAGCTTGTGTGCTTTACTATTTCACTGCTTTTCCTTCAGTGATCACTGGAGACCTCTCTGCTAGCTTGGGGTCACTGGGGTTGTGTCCTCTTTCACACAAATTCAGCTTTAGTCAGGGCTTTTCTGATGACAGAATGTGAATTTCTTAATGCACTAGTGAGCTATGTTACTAGTGTGGGACTGTCACTTTAATCTAACTGTTTCAAAAAGGCTGTGTGCAGCATCAATAAATGTCTGCAATTTCTTTTGGGGGAGGGAGACTTTTTTTTGACCAACATCTTCTTTCTGAGCCAGAAAAAAATCAGCTATTACCACAGTTAATATGAAAAATTGATGGGAAACAGGTGTTCTGAACTGGCTTCTTCTTTTAAAAAAAATCCTAAATAATACATTTGGTTGGATTAGTGCAATTATTCAATGAATTGATGTTCCTTGCCAGTAAAAGAAAAAGAAAATGCTGAAAATTGGGAATTGCATTATGAAAAGATAAAAATAAAGTCCAGATTCCAGTCATTTACATTAAAAAGAAATCAGACTCTTTTTCTCCAAAATGAAATTTGATAGTAACCATTTTGCATACAGGAAATCATTTCCACCTTCTCCATCTATCCTATGGTGCGTAACAGCTGTAAAAATCGCAACGTGCAATTTTCAAATGCTGAATATTCTACCATAGAATTAGATACACATTCAGAATCATAGAGACAATGTCAATGTCTTGTTTTAGTATGACATGCTGGGGAAAATATCTCATGATTTCTGCTTTGGGGGGTGCATGAGGAAGCACAACAGCAACTGCAAATGCTTAAAAAAAGATATTTTAATAATGTTATAGCTACATTAATGCAAATAGTCTCTTTAATTTGTGAATATTGTCTATTCCCATTGCTATATTGCATTACAAAAGCAGTAAGACTGCATGGGGCTTATGGACTCTGGAAAAGATTGATGACAGAAGTCAGGACTATAGCCTTATCTGTTGCCTTTATGATTTAAGACATATCAGTTAGTTCAACACAAGATTATTTCCTTTTACGACAGATATTTTGACAAAGTAAGTTTTAACTATTAGGTGACTGACTGACAGACCATGCTCAGCAAAGAGAGGTCAGGGGTCATTTCAAGGCCCTGAACTTGCTGTCCAAGGAAAGATGTTAATGTAGCTAAACTGATCCGTGTCAAAGAATTATAGTTAGGCCCAGCAAATATCCAGCTGGCATCAAGGTAAATCCTGGGGTCATGGGGGAGGTGGGAGGTGGCAGTCACATTTTGGGAATGGGATATGCTACTGGGTGTGTGACAATTCAGTGGGAGTGGAGAAAATCCCATTTTTGTTCCACAAAGTTAAAAAATACTTTGGGGCTGTTGTTCAACCACACCACCAGTAAAGCTCACTAAGCTCGTAGGCTTTTGTTCCCCACAGAACAAAAATCCAGCCAAAACATGAAATGCATTACCATCTGAAAGGGGTGGTTTATTTGACTGCTTAGTAGTAAAGGCCTTTTAAAATTTCTTGCATTTGGAGAGTCAGGTATTAATGGAATGGCCAGCCTATTGGTCTCATTTTGAGGCCATTATCACCTCTTAAATGGCAACTAGATTAATTTAGAAATTGGACCAAGGGTTTATCAGGTGTTTTGAGCAACAAATTATTTTGCATTAGATTTCAGCAATTTTCTGCAGTATTCTGTTCTTCAAATTTAAAAAGAAAGATTCTAGATCAATGCCATTGTGAGGAAGCAATACAGATCAACTTAAATTTTAAAAAGCTGCAGATGCTGGAAATCTGGAACAAAAACAGAAATTGATTTAGAAATTCATCAGGTCTGCCAGCATCTGTGGAGAGAAAGCAGAGTTAAGATTTCAGATCGGGTGACCCTTCTTTAGAACTTAAATTTCAACTTCTTTCAATTGCAATGGAGAATATTCTGATATCCACTTAACACATTTTATTTCACCAATTTGCTGTCCAGGATAACCCTAAAAGCTCATGGTCTGGAGTGTAAATGATTTAGTACAACCCATGATTTTGCAAAACATTGTAATCTCATCTCTATTCCTTTACGATACAATATGTAGGTGTGGTTGTTTTATGACCAGAAAACTCATGGCAAGTGAGACTTATGCATAGCAGTAATGTGCAATATCCTCAGGGGTAGCACTTGTGGTGCAGTGGTAGTGTCACTAACTCTGAATCAGGATGTTTGGGTTCAAATCCCACTGACTCCAGAAGCATGTAATAAGATCACAGAGCAGGTTTATAATGTGAAACAGCCTCAGAGTGAATGATATTCTGTTTTACTTTATCACTGACTTTTATAATTATACAAGTATAATGATTTTTCAATATTGAATTGCATATCAATTGCCTCATTTGGTTAAAGAAAACAAGTTTATGAGTGGGGTGTGGACATTTTTGTTGACAATCTCTAATTGCCCTTATGAAGGTAATCTGGTTAAAGAGGAGGTTCTGTTATTTTGACGCAATGACAATGAAGGATTGGCAATATGATCTAAGGCTGGATGCACTGTAGCTTGTAGACAAACTTGCAGTTGTTCTCATTCATCTTTTGCTCTTATCTTTTTAAATGGTAGAGGCTATGGGTTTGAAAGATGCTGTTGAAGTAGTTGCTAGCACTCTATGTGTCAGTGATGTAGAAAGTGGAAGTTGAAGATGATGGAAGAAATGTCAATAGTAACCTCTACAGTGTTGACAGAAGGGATTCAGCAATTGTAATATCATTGAATCTCAAGGGATGATGGTTAGATTCTGGAGATGGTTATTGCTTAGCAAATATTATTTGTTACTTGTCACTCCATGAATGTTATTCAATTCTTGATGTATATGGACATGAACTACTTCAGTATCTGCAGAGTTGAGAGGGGCAATCATCAGTGAACATCTCAATCACTCAGATGAGGAAAAACCATTGATGTAGCAACTGAAGATGGTTGGTCTTCAGTCAGAGGAGCTGTTGCAGTTAGTTTTAGATTAGATTACCTACAGTGTGGAAACAGGCCCTTCGGCCCAACAAGTCCACACCGACCCTCCAAAGGGCAACCCACCCAGACCCATTCCCCTATATTTACCCCTGCACCTAACACCATGTTAAATTTAGCATGGCTAATTCACCTGACCTGCATATCTTTGGACTGTGGGAGGAAACCGGAGCACCTGGAGGAAACGCATGCATTCACGGGGAGAATGTACAAACTCCACACAGACAGTTGCCCGAGGTGGGAATTGAACCCGGGTCCCTGGCGCTATGAGGTGGCAGTGCTAACCACTGAGCCACCGTGCCGCCCCATGAATTGAGATGTTTTACCTGTAACATTATGCTGGGTATTACTCCAAACATAAAATCATAGAATCCCTACAGTGTGGAAGCAAGCCATTCAGCCCATCGAGTCCACACTGACCCTCCGAAGAGCATCCCACCCAGATCTTCCCCTCCCCCACTCCAACCTATCCCTGTAACACTGCATTCCCCAAGGTTAATCTAACTAACCTACACATCCTTATGGGCAATTTAGCATAGCCAATCCACTTAACCTGCACATCGTTGGACATTAGAGAGGTTTCTCCTGATTCCTATTGACTTCAGTGTTTGAGATGCTCCTTGATGCTGTACTTGGTTGAAAGCTACCTTGATGCTAACGGCACTCACTCTTACCTCACATCTGAAGTTCAGTTCTTTTGCCCATGTTTGCACCAAAGCTATAACTAAATCAGGAGCTCCATTGGCTGACGAAATATTAACTGAATATGAGGGAGCAGATCATTACAGTATTATTGCTATTTGATAGCACTGTGGATAACACTTTCCAACATTTTGGTGGAAACCCATGCAGACACAGGGACAATGTGCAAACTCCACACAGACAGTCACCAAAGGGTGGAATCAAATGCCTGTTCTTGGCGCTGTGAGGCAGCAGTGTTAAACGTTGTGTTACTGTACCACTGTCAAGACTTTAAATTTAAATAATATTCTTAGGTGTCTACTGATGAACTTTTTATTTGGAAAGAAAATACTAATGGGTAAAAACATATTCCATATATTCAAGTTCCTTTAATCTCTTAGAAAAACATACATTTGAATTTTTAATCCCACTTAAGAGTTTATATGCATTTGAATCAGTCAATCAAACTGCAAACTAAGAAATATTACATTATGATAATGAAGGGACACAAAATCAGTCATGCAGCAGTAATTCTTGATTGAGAATATTCAGCCTTATGTCAACAGACAGTGATATAGTAAGAATGTTTTTTAACACCACAGAGATTTTTTTCAAATATTTAAAGTGAAGGAGTCTGAAATGCCCCCTCAACCTGACAATTCGATTTTTACGTTTATCCCCAGGGAGACTCCTCAATTTACATAAGTTCCCAGGTGAGGAGAAGTAAACCTTTTCACTTCTTTATTCACATGGCCCTTGTTTGATCATAACAAGGTTAATAAAAATGAATCTCTGTCTCTATGGATATATTTTTCCCAGAAATTAGGTTTTAATTTCTTCTTCTTGAGCTAACAAAGAGTATATTATTCGTTACTAAGTGCTAGAAAAAAATAATAACATAAAAGGTAGACATACAGGATAGAAATGAAAAATAAATGAGAAATGATAACGTTAGAATATATACAGATAATCTCTGGATCATTTGTGAAGGGTGGACTGTGGAACATTAATAATTGAGTAGTAGATTTTGAGATTCTTGGTTTTGCAGATTAACTGTAATTCTTTAGTCCTGTTTCCTTTTGGACGAGATTGCTGGCTAGGCTACAGCATTTTGAACAAGAAAATCCTTTAGCTGCAATGTAGGAGGGACCTATGAGTGATTCCTAGACTGTGATTTCCACAGTGCATTAGTGATCAAGATTTGGCTGCACACAAGTACCACAGACTGTCGAGGGCTGAAACTTACTTTTAACCTGTATCCCTGTTTATTTGTGAAAGGGGAAAATGCAAATATGTATCTCACCCAGACAATTCTTCTGGCATGAGCACAGTCTGAGGTAATTGCAGGAAATTACAGTTCAATTAATTGTGCATTTTTCCCTTTGAATCAAGCCTGGCACCTTCAGATGTGTTATTCCACGATTTCTCCCCAAACGGCCAATAATATTACATCCACAGACATATTTTGACTATATATTTTTCTTAAAAAATACAAATACAGGTTGCAATTAAAAGTTCAATATGTTATAAGGTAATCTAGGGTTATGATGTGTGACCATGAGACTTATGACAACGTCTTTTGACAGTAGCATTTTACAGTTCCTGTTGACAGCTCTTTTTAATAGTTCCCAAGAGTCTATACATTTTTATGCACAATTATGTGTCCTTTAACAAGTCCAAAGGGCATCTTACCTTTCACAAAAGGCACCTGGCCTCCCAAAAGATGTCCCAGGACCTTTCTCAAAAGTGTACTTTTCCCCTTCAGAGGTTTCTCAACCTACAACTTTAGATACTGTAGGATTCCTGATGAAGGGCTTTTGCTCGAAACGTCGATTTTACCTTTAGAGAATCCTCGACTAGCACTCCCAGATCCCTCTGTACTTTGGCTTTATGAATTTCTCACCGTTTAGAAAGTAGTCCATGCTTGTATTCTTTTTTCCAAAGTGCATATTCATGTTTTGAATATCCTACTTCTAAATCACAGGTCAGCCAAAAATATTTGAACATTAACATGTGCTCTTGCTTCTCTGAGCTACAAATGTGCAAGCTAGAACTCACCACCATTGACACTTTGCAAAAATGGAAGAGCCAAATCTGGGAGCAAGACATTGGATTCAGGCTACCACCACCATTTTCACTGAAACAGAGCCCTTCAATCTGTGTTAATATTCTCATCTTCATATTAATGAAATAGCACAAATGTATGACTTTTTATAGAGTTATTGAGTCATACAGCATGGAAAACTCTTCAGGCCAACTTGTTCATGCTGACCAGGTTTCCTAAGCTGAACTAGTCCTGTTTGCCTGCATTTGGCCTATTTCCTTCTAAACGTTTCTTATCCATGTACTTGTCCAAATGTCTTTTAAATTTTGTAATGGTACCTGTCTCTACTTCTCTGGCAGTTTATTCCATAGATGCACCATCTTCTGTGTGAAAATATTGACCCTCAGGTCTCTTTTAAATCTTTCCTCTCTCATCTTAAATATATGGCCTCTGGTTTTGGATTCCTCTACTATATGGAAAAAAACTCAGCTATTCACCTTATCTACACTCCTCATGATTTAATAAACCTCAAAAAGGTCACCTTATCCTCCATTGCTCCAGGGGGTAAAAGGTCCCAGCCCATTGCAACCTTTCTTTAGAACTCAAAGCTTCCAGTCTCTGTAACATCCTTATAAATCTTTTTTGTACTCTTTTCAGTTTAGTAGCATCATTCCTATGGCAGGATGACCAGAACTGTACATAGTACTCCAAATGTGGCCTTACCAACGTCTTGTACAGCTTTTATTCAGAGCCTCCTTCCAAACCCGATTAACAGAACTATAGAGTTTTTTTTTCAGAAATTCTAATACATGAATAATGTTATCTTTGATATCTGCTTATAAACATAATGCAGCTGCCAAACCAATTTAGAATGCATTACAAAATATCAAGCTCAATTGTACATTACCCAATTATTCAGCATTCTCATCATTTGTACCTATGTTCACCTTTGTTTTTACAATACTAACTGGTTGTCATTGCAGGAGATCAGCAAATGTTTCTTACACTTTTATTTCATCTTAAATTGAAGAATTTATTCTTAATTTGTTCAATGGTCTAAAGGAAAAATCAGACTCCAGTTACTTTACAAGGAACAACACAGATGCTAATGGTTTTCTTTGGCATTTCCATTCTTTGTTAAGCTTCAGTTGGAGAGGAATGGTGTACTCACAGCAAGTGCTGTGAAATATCATAAAGTAAACTCGAAACACTTTAGACACTGATGCATGCTAATGGCTATGGCTTATGCGTCCTGCTTTACTTCTCCAGCTGACAGAGATGCATCTTCAAACTTGCATGAACTCAATGTTCAAGTTTTTGTGCATTCACAAGTTTCCAAACAGAATAGATTTCTCAAAAATGACATGTTACTGCTTAAGAATATTTAGTTACATTTATACACATGTTGTAATATGTTTTATGCCTTAATCATGTCACAAGTTGACACAGCCTATGACCCAACTTGTCTAAATCTCCAGTGTTGTCACCCTTGTCCTTTATCACTCTCCACTGGCTATCCATGAGAATCAATTTTAATGTACTGCTTATCATTTCAAATCTTTCCATGCGCCATCATCTTTGCTTGAACTCAATCTGATCTGCTTCTTGTCTTGCTTCTTCCCCATCCTCTAGAAGTAGTTACCTTCAAATGTCTGCCTTGATATCAATTCTCTTTAATTTAAAATGTTCCAAGTTCCTCTTTCTTGTCTTTCCTTTCACTCTCATTTGACTTGCTTCATCAGCTGTCCCTCAATTTAATGACAATGTCTATTCAGTGTTTTACTTTTCTGTCATTGGGGTCTTTACGGGGCTGAACAGACCTATTCCCAACTCAGAGATCTTTGGGCCCACAGAGAAGCATGGCAAACAAGGGGGTGGGATACAAAGAGTAGGATTTGCTTCCTGCTCTTTCTTTTCCTGATCTGCCTCAGCATTAAGGCATTTGGAGTGAAGGCATAATGGAGTTTGATGAATAAGTTGTCATATTTTGGACAATTGGTAGCAAGATCCTGGCAGGCACAAGTGCCAATGCTGTTGCACTTCAAGGAAAAATTCAGAGGAAATTTGAAGCATTTTCCTTTTCCTGGAACACGGTCATTTGAGGGTCGAGAAAACAATACATTAGAGTTCAGTGACATTGACAGTGCAGGAGTTTGTCAGAATGCTCGTGAAGGATGCCATGAGTGCTTGCTCAATAGTGCTCCAATTTGACCCACAGGAAGTGGTGAAAACGTTGCTGATGAAATTTTTCTCTTCCATCCCGATGTGTCACTGATGGGTTCAGGTTTCACTGCACTGCAGAAGTGTGCTTACACATAATGACTTTAATTGACTTGTGGAAGTCTGTTGTAAAACATTTGATGCTATTGTAGAAGGCTGAGCTAGCATAGCTGAGCCAGTATTGGTTCTCTTCATCAATGGTGGACATTTGTTGTAACTTGCTTTCAAGGTATAATAAGAGTACAGTGTATTCCAGAAACTGTCATTCAATGTATATGGAAGGTGGAATATTTAGCTGACCAAAAGGTTGGGGAAAATATACACTTTGTTTTGGCAGCATTCAAGCACAGGAAAAGTTGAATGTCTGCAGGAAATTAGCTTGTAAATCTGGAGTAGGTGAGCACTGCAGTCATTACCAAACGTGATAGTCAGTTACGTTTTGGCATGGATGTGAATAAGATTAAAGAATCTTCCATTCCGGTAATAGTTAATACTGACACCAAAAGACAGTTGATCATTGATGAGGTGAATAACCACTTTAACAATGAACAGAACATCCTCATCCTCTGGGTGAAATGGACAATGTCGAGACAGTTGGAGAAAAAAATGGAGGAAATGAAAGAAAATGAGATTCTCAACTTTGAAAATAAGAAGTCTGATTTTCTTTTTGATGTTCAATGGCTAGATAAAATTCTTGCTAGTGAATAATGAGTGATCTATTTCTATGCATTATTGTCTCATTATTACTTAGTCTAACCTCATTTATATGCAGTTTGCTATTTTCCCAATTACCAGTGATAAGTTGATAGTGCCAACACCTGACCTAAAAATCAACACTGTAACCTGGTGACAGCAGCTCGCTGGAAAACTCTCCCCATATTTATCTTGGTTCTCTAATATCTCAGGATATGCTCCATGGGCAGCAACCACATGCACCCTGCAAATTCAGAGGTTGGCATCAGCAAAGCACCAATCTCACATATTATCATGGCACATTTCAGAATAACTAACAATGCATTTCAACCCTTCAATATTGCGCTTTGGAGCTCACCAAGAAATTGCATTGTAAATCTCCCGAAAAATTTGTTTCTCAATTTCCCACTGACTATCAGGAGGTCTATAATACAATCTCAATAAGGTGATCATGCCTTTCTTATTTCTCAGTTCCACCCAAATAACATCCCGGGATGTATTTCCAGGAATAGCCTTCCTCAGTACAGCTGTAACGCTATCCTTTATCAAAAATGCCACTCCCCCTCCTCTCTTGCCTCCCTTTCTATCCTTCCTGCAGCATTTGTATCCTTGAACATTAAGCTGCCCATCCCTGAGCCATGTTTCTGTAATTGCTATGATATCCAAGTCCCATGTTCCTAACCATGTCCTGACTTCATCTGCCTTCCCTGTTAGACTTCTTGCATTGAAATAAATGCAGTTTATGCAGCCCTACCTGCTCTGACTGTTTGAATCAATTATTTTCAGATTGATCTCTTTTCCTCACTTTCTCCCTGGGTCCCACCTTACTAGTTTAAATCCTCCTGAGCAGCTCTAGCAAATCACCCTGCCAATCTGTTAGTCCCCTTCCAATTCAGGTGCAATCCATCTTTCTTGTACAGGTCACGTCTATCCCAAAAGAGATTCCAATGATCCAAAAATGTGAATCCTTCTCCCATATACCAGCTCCTCAGCCACGCATTCATCTGCTCTATCCTCCAATTCCTACCCTCACTAGCTCTTAGCACCAGGAGTAATCCTGCCTAATTTTCTTTATTCTTCCTTTAGAATCTCATCCTTCCCCCTTCCTATGTCATTGGTTCCAATGTGTACAATAACCTCCTGCTGGTCCCTCTCCCCTTTGAGAACATTCTGCACCCTCTCTGAGACATCCTTGATCCTGGCACCAGGGAGGCAACACACCATTCTGTTTTTTCGCTGCTGGCCACAGAAACATCTGTCTGTGCCTCTGACTAGGAAGTCCCTTAACACAATTGATCACTTGGAACCCAACGTACCCCTCATTACATTAAAGCCTGTCTTGATATCAGAAACTTGGCAGTTCGTGCTACGTTCCCCTGAGAGTCCATCACCCCTTACATTTTCCAAAAAAGCAGACATATTTGAAATGGGGATAGCCACAGAAGACTCCTATGCCCCCTGTCTCCCCTCCTACCTTTCCTGGAGATAACCCATCTGTGTGACTGTATCTGTGACTTTTCTCCCTTCCTATAACTGCCATCCAACACACCCCCTGCCCTTGTAAATTCCTGATTGCCTCTAACTGTCACTCCAAATGATTCATTCGATCTGATAAGATTCGCAACCAATGACATTTATTGCAGATCACATATTCCAAATGGTTTTCATCAAATCAGTCTGGTGACAATGATTTTCAAACTCAATGGTCTAAGCACAGGAGTCATGGATGACTGACTTTATTTGATCCCACTGTTCTAGAGCAGAGCAGCTATTCATTCTCCGAGGTTGACCGTTATCCACTCCTCTGCCTGTCCAACTGTTTTTCTCTCTCTTTGGGCTCCATTTCCACCTGTTATTTACTTCTTATCCCCTCCCCCACCTTACCCTCTGCATTAAAACCAACATTTTTCTAGCTACCATTAGTTCTAAAGAATGGGCCACTCAACCTGAAACATTAACTCTGATTTCTCTCCACAGATGCTGTTGGACCTGCTGAGTTTTCGTTTCTGATTTCCAGTGTCCACAATTCTTTTGGTTTTACTACAAACTTATTCAAACTATATTCTGAAGTGTATAACCTTTTAACTTATGCTTGTATTCTTAAACACATATGTCATAGTAACAGAGGTGCTCCCTGGGTAGTTGTTAAAAATTCCTGAAAAATATCATTCCGTCTAATAGATAAATAACTGTTCCAGAGTGCAATATTAATTCACAATTTATGTAAACACATTGCTCAAATTTAGTGTTATAAACACCATACTGAGTCTTTGATGAGATCCCCAATGTAATAAACCTGTACTCCTTCATAATTGATTTTGTTAAAATCTCTGTCAGACATGATTAACCAAAACTGCCATTTTATCTTTTTTTAAAAATTCTATAGTTCTTTATGCTGTTATTATATGACAATTGTAGACCAATATACAGAGATTTTGAGCATGCATACACCAAAAGAATAAATAAAGAAAATATGCATTTACGTTTATGTATTGTTTATGTCTGGAAGATATCAAAAAGCACTTTACAGCCAATTAACGATATTTGAAATGTATAAGATACAATGCGATACAACAGCCAATTCACAGAGAGAAACTCCCACAAACAGCAATTGTGATAATGACCTGATTGAATAATCATAACTGGTTTTCTTATTATCGTGACAAGGGGTAAAACAATTGACTTCTCATCATTCAGTAGTGCCAGGGCACACTTTCAATTCACTTTAGAGAGAAAAAGGGTACTTGATCTTATCTTCACCAAATAACAAGTTAAAATATTAAGCTGGTTCCTGAACACAAAGAACAGCACAGGAACAGGCCCTTCAGCCCTCCAAGCCTGTGCCAACACATTTTGCCCTTCCATACTAAAACTCACCTCACTTACAGATCCATATCCCTCTCTTCCTTCTCTTTTCATGTATTTGTCCAGTTGCTTCTTGAATGCTGATGTCGTGTCTACGTCCACCACCTCTTCTGGCAATGCATTCCAGGCATTCACCAATCTTTGTATGAAACTCACCTCATGTATCTCTTTTAAACATCTCCCCCCCCCAACCCCCCCACCTTGACCTGTGGCCCTAGTAACTCCACCCTGGGTTAGTTCCTCATACTTTCCACTTAATACATACCATTTACAATCTTATATACTTCTATCAGGTCACCCCTCAACCTCCTGTATTCCAGTGAAAACAAACGCAGTCCATCCAAACTTTCTTCATAGCTAAAATCCCCCATAGCAGGCAACATCCTGGTAAGCCTTATCTGTTCCCTTTCCAAAGCATCCACATCATTCTGGTAGAGTAGTGACAAGACTGTATGCAATATTCAAAGTGTGGCCTAACTAAACTTCTGTAAAGCTGCAGCATAACATGCTTATACTCAATGCCCCTTCCAATGAAGCCAAGCATGCCATCAGGAATTTTAACCACTTTATCTACCTGCGTTGCCACCATCAGTAATCTGTGGTCCTGGACACCAAGATCTCTCCACATATCAATACACCTAAGGTTTTTGCCATTCACTGTATAATTGCCACCCCTACTTGACCTTTCAAAATGTATCATCTCACAGTTATCAGGATTAATCACCATCTGCCACTTTTCTGTCCATGCCTCCAACTGATCTATATTCTGCTGTATCTTCTAACAATTTTCTCACTATCCATAACTCCACCAAACTTTGTATCATTGCAAAGATACATATTAGACCAGCCACATTTTCTTCCAAACCATTTATGTAGATCACAAACAGTAGAGGTCACCGCACTGATCCCTGTAGAATACCACAAGTCAGAGTCCTCCATTCTGAAAAGCATCCTTCCACTAATACCCTCTGTTTCTCATGACTAGACCAGATCTGTATCCATCTTGCCAGCTCAATCCTGATACCATGTAAATTCATCTTTTGTACCAGTCTGCCATGAAGGACCCTGTCAAAGGCTTTACTGAAGTCCATGTAGACAGTATCACCCACTTTTCCCTCATCAATCATCTTCGTCACCTCTTCAAAAAACTTAATCAAGTTATTGAGGCATGACCTTCCCCGTACAAAATCAGGCTGTCTATTACTGTTAAGTCCTATTCCTTTTAAATGCATATAAAGTTTGTACCTGAGAATCTTTTCCAATAATTTCCCTATCGCCGACATGAGGCTCACAGGCCTGTAATTTCCAGGATTATCCTTGTGACTCAGCTTAAACAATGGGACAATATTGGCTATCCTCTAGTCCTCTGGGACCTCACCTATGGCCAAAGATGATACAAAGATGTCTGTCAATGCTCCAGCAATTTGTTCTCCTGCCTCCCTCAATATGCTGGGATTGAAGCCATTAGGACCCAAAGACTTATCTACCTTAATACTCTTTTTAAGAAAACATCTCTTCCTTTTTAGTAGCAATATGTCTTAGAAACTCAAGACGCCCTTCCCTGAGATCATCCTCCACCTGTTCCTGCTCTTCAGTGAAGACCGACAGAAAGTATTCGTTTAGGACTCACCCAAGGTGTAGTGATGTGGGGGTGCCAGTGTTGGATTGGGGAGGACAAGGTTAGAAGTCACATGACACCAGATGATAATCCAACTGGTTTACTTGAAATCACAAGCTTTCAGAGCACTGCTCCTTCATCAAGTGGAAAGTGTACAAGGTGTACAAATAGATGAGCAAACCCAAAATCATGAATGCGATGTGGGAATATAGTGGGTTAAAAACACATGGTTAAAACAGTAAATCAGATGGACCTGGAAATATTTGAGATTTCATCATCGTGACATTGGAAAATGGGTGGTTATAAATCAGATACATATTATATATACTTGCCTGATTTTCCTCTTCATTAACTTAATGGTTTTCACTCAAAATGACAAATTGTTCTGAAGGTCTTCACGTATATTTCCAAGAGTCCTTGAATAAACAGAAATTCACTGTACTTCATTGAAGAATGTGTTTTAAAAAGTAGCAGGGCTGGTGGATTTGCTGTCCTTGTTGGAATATCTGTGAATTTCATTTGCTTCGCTTTCAGCAAACTCAATCCCAGAATTTACCCAGTGACTAAGGATTCCCTAGCATTTCCAAACCAGATTCAGAGACCTGGATCACCTGAAAATGTTCTTTTATTGTTATGTTTCTGCTGTCCTCGAGTTGTTCTGAGAATATAAAGTTTCAGTGATGTCCCAGTAGCATTACCAGCAAGCTATCATACAAAATCACAACAAATTATCTGTAAGAATAATAGGGTGGTTACAGGAGGGGATTTTAACTTTCCAAACATAGACTGGGACTGCCATAGTGTGAAGGGTTTAGATGGATGAATTTGTTAAGTGTGTACAAGAAAATTTTCCGATTCAGTACGTGGATGTACCTACAAGAGAAGGTGCAAAACTTTACTTACTCTTGGGAAATAAGGCAGGGCAGGTGACTGAGGTGTCAGTGGGGGAGCACTTTGGGGCCAGCAAACATAATTCTAATAGATTTTAAATAGTGATAGACAAGGATAGACCAGATCTAAAAGTTGAAGTTCTAAATTGGAGAAAGGCCAATTTTGACGGTATTAGGAGAGAACTTTTGAAAGCTCATTGGGAGCAGATATTCGCAGGTAAAGGGACGGCTGGAAAATGGGAAGCCTTCAGAAATGAGGTAACAAGAATCCAGAGAAAGCATATTCCTGTCAGGGTGAAAGGGAAGGCTGCTAGGTATAGGGAATGCTGGATGTCTAAAGAAATTGAAGGTTTGGTTAAGAAAAAGAAGGAAGCATATGTAAGGCATAGACAAGATAGATCGAGTGAATCCTTAGAAGAGTATAAAGGAAGTAGGAATATACTTAAGAGGGAAATCAGGAGGGCAAAAAGGGGACATGAGATAGCTTTGACAAATAGATTTAAGAAGAATCCAAAGAGTTTTTACAAATACATTAAGGACAAAAGGGTAACTAGGGAGAGAAGAGGGCCCCTCAAAGATCAGCAAGGCGGCATTGGTGTGGAGCCGCAGAAACTGGAAGAGATACTAAATGAGTATTTTGCAACAGTATTTACTGTGGAAAAGGATATGGAAGATATAGACTGTAGGGAAATAGATGGTGACATCTTGCAAAACATCCAAATTACAGAGTAGAAAGTGCTGGATGTCTTGAAATGGGTAAAGGTGGATAAATCCCCAGGACCTGATCAGATGTACCCGAGAACTCTGTGGGAAGCTAGAGAAGTGATTGTTGGGCCTCTTGCTGAGATTTTGTATCGTCGATAGTCACAAGTGAGGTGCCGGAAGATTGGAGGTTGGCTAACGTGGTGCCACTGTTTAAGAAGGATGGTAATAACAAACCAGGGAACTATAGACCAGTGAGCCTGACGTCGGTCATGGGCAAGTTGTTGGAGAGAATCCTGAGGGACAGGATGTACATGTATTTGGAAAGGCAAGGACTGATTAGGGATAGTCAACATGGTTTTATGCGTGAGAAATCATGTCTCATAAACTTGACTGAGTTTTTTGAGGAAGTAACAAAGAGAATTAATGAGGGCAGTGTGATGGACATGATCTATATGGACTCCAGTAAGGCGTTCAACAAGGTTCCCCATGGGAGACCGATTAGCAAGGTTAGATCTCATGGAGTACAGGGAGAACTAGCCATTTGGATACAGAACTGGCTCAAAGATAGAAGACAGAGGGTGCTGGTGGAGGGTTGTTTTTCAGACTGGAGGCCTGTGACCAGTGGAGTGCCACAAGGATTGGTGCTGGGTCCTCTACTTTTTGTCATTTACAGAAATGATTTGGGTGCGAGCAAAAGAGGTACAGTTAGTAAGTTTGCAGATGACACCAAAATTGGAGGTGTAGTGGACAGCAAAGAGGGTTATCTCAGATTACAACAGGATCTTGACCAGATGGGCCAATGGGCTGAGAAGTGGCAGATGGAGTTTAATTCAGATAAATGCAAGGTGCTGCATTTTGGGAAAGCAAATCTTAGCAAGACTTACATACATAATGGTAAGGTCCTAGGGAGTGTTGCTGAACAAAGATACTTTGGAGTGCAGGTTCATAGCTATTTGAAAGTGAAATCACAGTTAGATAGGATAGTGAAGAAAGCGTTTGGTATGCTTTCCTTTATTGGTCAGAGTATTGAGTACAGGAGTTGGGAGGTCATGTTGCAGCTGTACAGGACATTGGTTCGGCCACTGTTGGAATATTGCATGCAATTCTGGTCTCCTTCCTATTGGAAAGATGTTGTGAAACTTGAAATGGTTCAGAAAAGATGTACAAGGATGTTGCCAGGGTTGGAGGGTTTGATCTATAGGGAGAGGCTGAACAGGCTGGGGCTATTTTCCCTTGAGTGTTGGAGGCTGAGTGGCGACCTTAGAGATGTTTACAAAATTATGAGGGGCATGGATAGGGTAAATAGGCACAGTCTTTTCTCTGGGGTTGGATAGTCCAGAACTAGAGGGCGTAGGTTTAGGGTGAGAGGGAAAAGATATAAAAGAGACCTAAGGAGCAATTTTTTCACACAGAGGGTGGTACGTGTATGGAATGAGCTGCCAGAGGAAGTGATAGAGGCTGGTACAATTGCAACATTTAAGAGGCATTTGAATGGGTATATGAATAGGAAGGGTTTGGAGGGATATGGGCCGGGTGCTGGCAGGTAGGACTCAATTGGGTTGGGATATCTGGTCCCTATGGATGGGTTAGACCGATGGGTCTGTTCCCATGCTGTACATCTCTATGACTCTATGACTCTACGCCTCATCAGGTACCAAGCTGGAGAAGCTTTGGGACCAAGCAGAAATATTTTTAAGGAAATGGCCCTGCCTATCTTTGGGTATTCTCTCAGGTTGAGAAGCTGAATTTGATACATACATCATGTGCAGCAGTTTGGAAGATTCCCGTAGGTAGGGGACCAAAACGTCTCACATTACTCCAGATGAGGTCTCACCTTGTTCAGTTACAGTAAGCTTTCCCTACTCTTGTACTCTAAGCCTTTGAAATAAGGCCAATATTTTATTAACCTTCCCAATGTGTGCTAATTTTCTTTGCTTTGGGCACAAGTACCCCCTACTCCCTTCACGTTGCAGATTTCTGCAGTTTTTGTTAATTTAAATAATATTCCATTCTTTTGTTTCCTTTCCAAAATGAACACCTTTGCACTTTCCAACATTGGCAACTTTTGTCCACTTACTTAAACTATCAACTTCTCTTTGTAAACTGTTTGCATTCCTCTCAGAGCCTGCCTTTTTACCTGTTTTTGTTTTCTCCACAAATTTGGCCACAGTTTCTTCACTTCCTTCCTCCAAGTCATTAATATATATTATAAAAGTTGCAGACCCAGCACTGATCCCGGTATACCCCAATTTTCACAGGTAGCCAACCTGAAAAAGATCCCATTATCCCCACTCCTGTTTCCTGTCTATGAACCCATTCTCTATCTATGCTACTGTATTACCTTCAACATTGTGTGTTTTAATTTTATGACCATTTGTACAGTACCTTGTCGATGCCTTCTGAAACTCCAAATACAACATATGTACTGATTCCTCTCTAACTACTCTGGTTAAGACTTCCTTGAAAAACTCTAAAAAATCAATCAAATACAATTTCCCTTTCATGCTGATTCTGTTTGATTAGATTATGATTTTTCACATGTTCTGCTACTACTTCCTTAATAACTGATCTCATTTTTTTCCAACAATAAATGTTAGGCTAATTGGCCCAAAAGTACTCTTTTTTTGCCTCCCTCCTGTTTTGAATACGTGTGTCGCATGAGCAATTTTCCAATCCTCTGGCATTTTGCCAGAATCCAATGATTTTTTTTTCGGAAAATTACAACCAATGTTGCCATTATCTCTAGCTACCTCTTTTAGGATCTTTGAATGCAAACCATCAGGACCACGGGACTTTACTGCCTTTAGCCCTGTTACTTTGTCTAAGACTACTTCTTTCGCGATTGTACTTAATTCTTCTCCCATATTCTTTCTTATGAATGAAATGTTCAAAGTATGTTCCACCATGAAAACTGATGCAATATGTGTGTTTAACTCCTCTGCCACATTTCATTCATCCCCAAAACCATTTCCATTTCCTCAGATTAATTTTCTAAGGAGGGTATGTTCACTTTGATCTCTTTCTCCCTTTTTATAAGAGCTTAAAGAAGCTCTTATTGTCAATTTTTTATATTCCTCACTAGTTTGCACACAAAGTTTATTTTCTCTACCTTTATTATCTTTCCAGTCTTCCTTTGCTGCATTCTAAATTTATCTCGGTCTTCGGGACGATAATTAACTCTGGCTTCCTTATATGCTTTCTCTTTCAACCTAATACTCTACTTAACGTGGAGTTAGCCCTGCTTGGTTTATTCCTCCTTTCTGGGATGTATTTTTGCTGACAGTCTTGCATTTCTGTGTCTCCTCAGTTTTCGAATGACACAACAGATGCGATACAATTCCACCCGAGTGGAACACCATACTTTGAAAGTGAGCAGCATGTCCCTTCTAAAACTTCACAAGCTTATTTTTCAATATTTTTAACATTATGAAAGGCATACATTGACCACTGAAAACTAACAACTAGAAATCAAACATTGTCTCCTGAGCAAGCAGTTTGGACCGGAGCCTTTTTTGCACATGATATGTGACTCAGGTCTGCCTTACGCAGGTTTGCACCAGATAATGCTAGCTTGGGACTAGTAATAAAATCATATCCTTATTAGTTAGCAAGCAGAGATCAAATTTATATGTACCTAGTACTTAATTGCCAGCCATTTATCTGCATTAGAAAACATTTTCATTATAATTTACAGACTGCTGTTTGAGCAGTACAGAACTAAAAGCAAATGTGGGCACTGTTAAATTTGGTTGAGCAATACTGAGTACGGTCTTAAAAATGAAATGGATTGGAATTGTCATTTTACAACACCTACCCATATGTATTTCTGCAAAGAAGAGTATAACAGGATCTGCGTTCAAATGACTTTTTGCTTTGCTATAAGCAACTTAACTTGCATACAAGCTTTAAAATCAGCCAATAACTGAGAAAAAAATGCATCAGGAAATTCTTTGAGATTTACTTGAATTTTCAAAGCAGCCACAAGCTCTTTTCCACCACCTTTCTCTATTGCCTGAGGTCTATTGCTGCATGAAGGGTTAGTTCCAAACTGGCAGGTAGCAGCATCAGCCCATTGACATGCAACAGCAGGTTTTGCCTTTCCAGTACTTGATAAATCACCAGTGTGTATTTGCATAAATAATTTATTCTGTTTTTGCATAACATGTGTTTGATGTAATTTGATGCAATAGTTAGATATATATCTCTTCCACATCAATCAGAGAATTAGATGATGCTTGCACAGTGCTTTCTCGTACCATTATTCAATTTTCTTTCAAATAGTGAATCCAATATATCAATATTGTGACTCACCTTGAGTTGTTAAAGAGGAACATGAAGGAGTGTCATTTTTATTGGACTCTTGGTACTACTGATGCATTATGCACAATCATTTTCATATTTCATTGAGCTGTAAGCTTCAGTTTAATTATGATAATAAGATGATCCACTTTGCAAATTTTGAACAGAATTCATAGCAACTGTTCCTCATTATCTGTTCCATATTATCTGAATACTGCTCCAAAATATTAACAGTGCTACAATAAATACAAGTATGTTCCCCATAAAAGAAGTTAGATATCCTTTAAATAAAACCCACAGTCAACAGGAATTGTCAACTATATAACAGATTGTGGTAACTTATTGTTTGACCTTGGCATTAAGGAATGTTTTTGAGTGGTTCAAGAGAAATGACCTTCTCCCACTGCTGATCTGGTGACACTTTCAAGACCTACAGTATATGGGTCACAGACATTTTAGGTCACTGGTATTGCAGCAGAAATGTAATAAATAAACGCACAGAGGTGTGACAGCTGAATTTGATTTGTAGCCTCATGTCTACTGTGGACTAGTCAACAATTTTATTTGTTACTCCTAACAGCTAGCACTGTTTGATGACAATTCCTTGCCTCTTTGTGAACTTCTGGTGCCTGAGTAAAGACAATTTTAAAATCCTCCTTTAATTTGGATCAATGTTCAAGGTAGAGTTTCAAAAACTTCTAATATGTCAGCAAGAATTTGGATGCAGTCACTTCAGATTCACAGTAAAGTTTTTTTTTAAAAGAATTATTTCACGTGTTGACTCCAGCACAAAAATGCTGTTTCAGGCAGAACAAAGCAAAATGCTCAGGGCAGATTATGTCTCACCATTTCTCACTAAATCTATCTGTCATTATGAAAAAAAAATTGAAAACAGAAGCAGACTGGAAACAGTTAGTCTAATCCTTTCAATTTCTGCAGTTTAAATAGCCCCCGTTAGGTCATTGTTTAACTCCCGTGTGATTAGTTCTCCAAAGGAGATGCGAGCATTTAATAAATGTGTTTGCAAAATGTCAGTCTATTTTAAGGGTGATGTCATAATAGGTCATTCTCTGTTGTTAAGATGATAATGTTATAATAGTCATTCTCCTCTGCTGATCAAGCATCTAATAATGTCAGTGTACCATTGCTGAATTATAAATCAATAACAAGAAAGTCTAAAAAATTAATTTTGATCATTTCTATGACATCCTCTTCAATATTAACCCAACTCTAAATTTCTATTGATCATAGACTTCATTAGATTGTATCCATATAGTTGAAATATTACATTTATCATTTGTATTAATTAGTTTTAATCAATCTTGACCAAACACTGTTTGAAACCATTCTTTTTAACCATTAAGCCTTTCAATTTGTCTCCTGACCTCCATTATCAATTTGATTTTGAATGGTGTCTTGACTGTCATTCATTAGTCACTTGTTAATGACATGGTATGCTAGAGACAAGTTAAATAAACAAGAGGGATTTTACAGATAAGATCAGAGTATCAACAAAATAAATAAACTTTACAGGGTGGATCATATTAATTTATGTTCTGGATGGAGAGCGTTGCACAAATTTTTTTCTGGTGAATAATATGACTGGTGCGCACACATTTTAAAAATATACCCTTCTATGTTTCCTGTCTTGGTATAGCCAAACAAATTGGCATTGTTCATCAATGTCATTACTGAACTGGATGATTTAATTTCTTCCTTCATTCAAAGCACACATGTACCAAAGAATTCACGTCAATTCCAAGTTTTTGTTAGCTTTGGTCATTTACAAAAATAGTTTTCCTCATAATCTTCAGCTAAAATTAAGGATTGTTTTTCTAGAGCTCAACAATAAATGAAATTTGCAGAAGTCTCTTCCTAAAAGCAGCATTCATGTATTTGGTACCTGCCTACATCAATCCACACCAGCACTCTCCCCAATCCACATTCTGCCCACCATGGGTTCAAGAAGGTAAGGGTTCAAGAAGGTAACTCACCATCAATTTCTTATAAGTAATAAGAGATAGGCAATTAATGCTACCTAGCTAGTGCAAGCTTCATCCCATGAATGAATAAACAAAAATGCTGAATCATCCTAAAATCTAGCTCTCCATTCTTGTCATAAGGAGTGAGGTTTCAGATAGACTCAGAAGGAATGACCTTTACATTTGTATGATTCAGTTATTAAGACCCAGTTATTTTTTTCTTGTATGTCTTGTGAGCAGTCCACAGGTAAGGTTCCCAATAATTTACACTTCCTGATGGGACACCCCCAAATTGTTAAGCTCCCAGGTATGGAAGAATAAACTAGTTCACTTTCTTTATTCATCCATCCTCTCAGTCAGGGCATGGTTGATTTAAACAGGATCCTTTCTCCTGTAGGTATCTTTCTCTTAAACCAAGGAACTTAACTTTTTAAAGGACGATTGTTGAATCAAGCTTTCTTGAGTTAACAAAAGAGTAGAGCTTTTGTTAGATAGTAAATGGGAGAGGAAATTATAAATCAAAATACATACAGGCAAATTAAATGCAAGAAGCGATTCCAAAACAAAAGGTTTAAAACAATATGGATCAATCTCTGAGTGATTTGTGAAAAGTAAATTGCAGATTATGGCCAATGCAATAGTTGTTACCAGTAGTGTTAATGTAGGTACTTGAGTGATTAATTTCAAGACTCTAGGCATTGCAGGCCTGGTTCCTTCTGATGGTGGTTTGCTGGCAGCACTCAGAGTGTGGGAGTCTTTGTTTTTTCCCTTGACCTGCAGCTCTGGGGTGTTTAATGGCTGTCCGCTAAGATGTGACTATCACAGCACACTAGTTACACATAAGGGTGCCAGACCACTAACACAGACTAGAGTTGAAGTTCACATTTAAAACACTTTTTTGTTATACATTCTGAGAAACTTAAAACACATATATATGAACTTCCTGCTGAGAATAGTTTCAGTACTCAGTTTTTCAAAATTTCTTCTCTTTTAGTCATTCTGTTTGGTATTTCCCCAGCTTTGTACAGGTGTGGTACCTCAGAATTTTGTTCCAGACAGACATTGAATTTACATCCACACTTATCTTTGGCTATATCAGACCTCTTTTAAAAAACACACATGGGAGTTAAATGTCAATACATTCAAAGCTTATCCTAAGGTTATGATCTGATGTCTTTAATTGTGCCAATTAATTTATGATTAGTTTCCAAATTTCAGTTCCATTTCTTATCCACAAGCGCAACTCTGCACACAAAGATACAGATGATTTTTTTTCTCTTACAGAAAGCACAGTGTGCATTTTATGTGTTAAGTACAAATCTCTTTGGTTTGGATTAGTGACAAGACCAGTAATCTCCATCCACAAAACCACAAAATTTGGCCTAATTTTGCTCTACAATCAACAATGATCCTGAGGTAAACTACATGCAGCATCCAATTCTTTCTTAAATGTTTACAGAACTTGAACTGTTCCACTCCAAAATCTATTCCACAAATTGAATTTCTTCACACCAGACCCAAATTTATATTTTACTGACTTTGAATATATGTCTGCTTTATCCTATCATCTAATGTAAAGCAATATTCTAGATTTACCATTTCCATAGCATCTTTTTCATCTTTTTCTCATCTCATCTTTTTCTAAAACTTCATCTTTCAGATGTCTTCTTGACAAGTTGAAAAGTGTTAGTTCCTTATTACTTCCTTATACATATAGCTGTTCCTTTTGTACTCTATTATTAATTGCCTTTGTTGATCATTTCAAGTATTGGCTCAACTAAGACTGATAGATCTCCTTTACTTTCAGATTTGGTGATTTCAGAGTGAGTTAGAAGTTGGGCTGGTTAGCTCAATGCCTGGCATATGGTTCAGACAGGTTTGATTCACTTTGTAAGTGAGGTACACTGGTGGATCTGTCTTCTCACCCTGCCAGTGAGTGTAAACTGCATTGGCAAAACATTATTGACAAAAAGTGAAAATAAAATTGCTTAAGACCAGCAGACAATGAGCCAAAGAGCTGCTTTTGGACGCAGCACATATTCCATATCAAAACACATTAGGCTGCATATATAGTGCATATTTTATTTTTTCTAATGTGTAGTATCTCATGCATTTTCCTGAATTATATTTCATCTATCAATGTTTTGCCCACTGTGAGTTTTGTCTGGCTTATTCTATAATTATGAAATGAATCCTTGGGTTAGGTCATATGGGAGAAGGGAGGCAGGAAAGGAGTACATGGTCCATGCAATGTATCCGTCCGTATATTGCATCAAGTGTCAGCTGGTCACTTAGTCGTGGGAATGAAAAATGGTGTTGGGAATTACAGAAAGACTCTTAGTATTGGCTTCACACCCAACCAGGAGTCCAGGAATAGCTGGTGGGAGAAGGAATAGGCAGTGAGCTGGTAGCTGGTTCTGATCACCAATTTAAAGGTTGCCATCCCACTCATTCCTTAATTATTATGTCAGCCTTTTGTAAAAAAAATCATTCACAGGATGTGAGTGTTTCAAAGTACCAACTACAGGTATAAGGAGATTTACAGCTTGTCAAAAGGACATTTTAGCATTTATTGCCCATCCCTAACCCAGAGGGTGGTTAAGAGTCAACCATAGTGTTGTGGGTCTGGTAAATTACCAGACCAGATAAGGATTGCAGTTTTCTTACCTAAATGGAATTATTGAACCAGTTGGCGTTTACCTGACAATCGTCAAAAGATTCATTGTCGCCATTAGTCTCTTAATTCCAGATTTATAAATTGAATTCAAATCCTACCTTCTACCACGATGAGATTCAAACCCAGCTCCCTGGAACATTACCTGTGTCTCTGGATTAATAGTCTAATAGGTGAACAAATAAATTTGCCTGACAGACAAACACGACCAACTTCAGCAGCAGACTCTGCTCCTACATAACATCTACTATCCCTTATTCAGGCTACTTCATTTGCTCATAGTGCTACCCCCTGATGCTTGTAGTAAATCACTCCCAATGTTTTCTCCAGTATAACTTATAATCAAATAATATATTAATTATATCAAATTAATCCCAATGTTTTCTGAAAGCCCCAAAACTGGTGCATTAATGATGAAAATAAGCTGGCATAGACTGTCATTTGTACTAATAATTATCTCATTTGAGCAACGTTGTGTTTAAAGAGAGACAAAGTAAACTGCTGCACCTCCATCCAAGGTAGCATGAACCAAAACTTACTCATATTTGCCGCGGGTGGGGCAATGAATTGATTTATAAATCTAACTAACATTTCTGCTTTATTTCTGTGTTTTTTGTCAAGCTATAATAAAAGTGATGATGAAACACAATCATTAGTTGCAAATGCTGAAATTACAGTTTTTACATTTCAGAATTTTTTTTTTAATTTGTGTTTTACACCCTGTGGCACCACCATCTCCATCACTCCATGTGTTACCCGTTTTCTAAACTTTACCCCTGCTGTTTGAAAAATATTCCTCATTTTCATCTATCGGAGTACAAAAAACCCTAAAGGCAAAACATTAGTGATCTTTCTGCAAAGTAAAAGGCTTTACTCAAACAGTTATTACCATCACCACTAGCTCTCCCCCTTGCTTCATTACTTTTTGGTAAAGTATGCTAATGAAGACGATATGTTCAGAATATTTCTCTGCAACTGTTTGAGTTCACCAAGATATCTAAAATGGGCAGGCTAGCAGAAGTACTTGATCTGTCAGCAAGATTTATGCATCAGCAATAAAACATAAGGATGACATCCAGTTTGACATTACTTTTCATTTTTCAAAGATGTTTTACCCTGAGTTAACCATCTACTTACTGGGAATAGAAGGGTGCACTGCAAAATGCTTAGTCTGGTTGTGGATCTCTCTGTTTTGATTTAAAGAGGTGCGATTCCTTTTTCGCTAAAGCTGAATTTCAAAATCCACTGAAAATAAATCTATGTAATGTTTCATTTAAAAATTACCGAAACCTCCACAAATTATTTAAGCAACAAAATCCAAATTATAGCGTAACATCATTGCACTCAGTGGCCAATAAATCACATAATAAAATGAAATCAATACAATGCATTCTTCAGGTAGTAATTAAAGGTCATTCTGTTCTCGTTAGCATTTTCAAGTTAAAATCTGAACAACACTAACTATGAAAATTGCATTGCCATCACATAAATTCTGTGATAAAGTATAATGATTTAATTTAAAACATACAGTTAGTAAAGTCAGTCAGTGTGCAAATAAAAACGTTAGGAAATAGTTTACTCAGTCATCTGGGTTGCTTATGAACTAAAGATAGAAAATTGAGCAAATAACCACTGTACTATCTTTAACCTGCCCACTTCCAATTTAAACAGAGATTGGTTGGGATTGGCAACTAGCCTGTTGTCAAGTCTTGGCTCATCAGGCAGATATCATGTTGCATGTATCCATTTTAATGTTACTTTTATTTTTTAATACTTGCACACCAAATTTCCTGGCCTTGGGAAACCCAAATGCTACAGGGCAGCTGGATGGAACAGGTTAGTTTCTGTACATCCGTAATTGGGGGTCAGGAGGAGGAGGGGCTTAATGGCCCAAACATTAAACTTGCATCGCAAATATTTCTACCCTCCAGAAAGACCTCAACACCATGGTAATTAATTTAATCTTGGGCTGTGGTCAGATGTTTGGTTGGGGTCTTGTGTCCAGCACAATCTTTTAAACTATAGGACAAGATGACAGAAATGTGATTTGGGCTTTGGATTTGGAAATTTGATGCTGGACATCATTTATTCATCAACCTTTTGGACCAACTGGGTCTATTTTGGGTTAATTGCACTCATAAAATCAAAACAGATAGAAATAACTTAGACCATATTAGCAAACATGACACAGAATTGGATAAAAGATTGCTCAGCAGTCCAAAACTACTAATGGTGTTGTCAATAGTGGCTGGATAGCTTCCTGAAGATGTCAACACCTTATTTCCAGAGAATTGTCCATCAGAATCTTTCATTTCCCAGGAAAATGCCATAATGTCAGTTGCATCTGGAATTCTGCAGGGTCCTGACATTGAACACCACCCTGCTATTTTCCAATCATTCAAGTGTTCCATTTGAATACCTGGACCATAGCATCCAAACATAAGGCCCAGTCAACAAATCTTTTCTCACTACCAAGATGTAATCTAACTAATCATGGAATATTCAAGAAAATTCAAGGCCAAAGGAATAAGCTATTCAGACCCTCGAGTCTGTTTCCACTATTTAGTTACATCATGGTTGATCTGTGACCAAATTCCATAAACTTGCCTTCAACCCTTAATAGTTTTGCTGAACAAAAAATAATCTATTGCTGATTTAAAATTAACAATTGATCCAGTACCTACTGCTGTTTGTGAAAGAGAGTTCCAAATGTCTACCACCCTTTAAGTAAAGAAGTGTTTCTGAACATCCCTCCTGAATGATCTGGGCCTAATTCTTAGACTATGTCCCATGGTCCTGGAATCTTTAACCAATGGGAATAATTTATTTACCCTCTCTTTTCCTATTAATATGTTGAAGATTTCAATCAGATCACTCCTTAACCTGCTCAATTCTAGAGAAAACAGGCTTAATTTGTATCACCTCTTCTCATAACTTAACCCCTGATGTCCAGGTATCATTTTTGAAAATCCATGTTGCACTCCCTCCAAAGCCAATATATCCTTTCCAAGTTATGGTGCTTGGATCTGTTCCAAGTGGGGCGTACTCAGGGTTTGTGTAGCTGCAGTAAAACATCTAAATGCTTGTACTCCAGTCTTCTAGATATAATGGCCAGCTTCTTAGCTTTCTTGAAAAATTTCTGTAGCTGCTTGTCACATTTCAAAGGCATGTGCCCCTGAATTCCTAAGTAATTTTGGGCATCAGCCATGTTTAATTTCTTTCTATTGAGAAAGCACCTTGATCTGTCTGGTTTTGGTACAACATGGGTAACCTCACATTGAACACTAGGTGAATGGGAAAAAATGTGGCAGATGGAGTTTATCAATATCCCTTTATAATTTTATGCTATCATCTGCACTGTCTTTAATGACACCTAATTTGTTTCATCAGCAAGTTTGAATAAATGATTTCCTTTGCCATTATCCATGTCATTAATAAATATGTGAATAATTGAGGCTGTAACACAGCTCCTTGTAGCCCACCACTTGTCACATCCTGCTCATTGTCCCTATTTTCTGTCACCTGCCACTCAACTCATTTCCCAGCCAGGTCAATAATCTTCCATCAGTTCTTTGGCTTCTACCACAGTTAATCATCTCTTATATGTGACTTTATTAAATCCCTCTAGAGGCCCATATAAACAACATAAATAGATATTTCCTGTCCACCACCTTCGTCCCTTCTTCAAAAAAAGTATGTGAGGTTTGTCAGGCATAACCTTCCTGTCACAAATCCATGCTGTCTCTCCCTGATGAAAGGAATATTTTCAAGATGTTCCATTACCCCGTCTTTGATTATCGATCCTATCAATTTCCCCACCACAAATGTTAGGCTAACTGGTCTTTTTCTCTTGATTTACTTGCAGTTGTGCCTAGAACAACTATTCCTGGAGACTCTGCTTTCTTCCCACAGATGCCGCTCTCCCTGCCAAGTTTCTCCCAGAATTTCTATTTTTGTTTCAGATTTCTAGCATTCACAGGACTTTGTTTTATCATTCCTTCTGGATCCAGGTTTCAAGTAGGTTCTTCTCATACTGTCATGGTCTTCTGATTTCCCTCCCTGCCATTGTCCTGATCCTCAACCTCAGCTAATTCCACTTGATCCCCCATTTGCCCTGCAGTCAGGACATACCACCTTTGTCATCTCCGTGGTGAGGGGTACAGTGTGCCATGATGATGCGGCATATCCTTTCTGGGCTCTATTGTAAGTGAAGTCCAGGAACTGAAAACCTCATCTTACAGAGGTGAACTGACTGTTCCACAAAGATTCTGGTAGAAATATGCTGGCACTGTATTTCTGTTCTGTCCCTGGTTGCGGATTTTGTAAAAATATCATAAGCTATGTTCGGAGGTCATAATCCTTATCGCCTAGCAATCATCCCTGTATGACCCAAGGACCTTGGCAGGAGGCAGGAAACTGTGAGATCTGTAGCATATATGAGTCATGCCAGATCCCAGATGATTTGGTATGCACCTCCAAAGCTTAGTCTGATGGACTCATATAATGATAACAAGCTATTGCTGTTGATAAACTCATTGGTCAGCGATGGGGCAATTACAAAGTATTGTGGGTGCTGCATATAGTGGCTGCATGTGGGGAAAGCCAGCCATGGTACAGAGCTGAGTTGAGAGTGTGGTGCTAGAAAAGCACAGCAGGTCAGGCAGCAACTGAGGAGCAGGAGAATCGATGTTTCAGCTAACAAGCCTTATTCCTGATGAAGGGCTTATGCCCGAAACGTCAATTCTCCTGCTCCTCGGATGCTGCCTGGCCTGCTGTGCTTTTCCAGCTCCACATTCTCAACTTTGATCTCCAGCATCTGCAGTCCTCACTTTCTCTGGTGCAGAGCTGCTTGACTGTTCTCATCCTCAGGGAAGGATATGCTCTGGGAACACATGTGACTTCAGAGTTCTAAAGAAAAGTCATCTCAAACTCCAAACATTAATTTATTTCTCTCTCTTTAGCTGCTGCAAGACTTGCTGAGATTCTCTGGCACTCTTTGCTTTTGTTTTAATTTCAGATTTCCCATCATCTGCAGTATTTTACCTTTATTTTAGTCAGTCAGACTTAAGATCCGCAGTCCTGCCACATCCAAACGTGAATGGTGGTGCACATGAAGCAAAATGGCTGAAAGTATTCCCCATCCTCAATGGTAGAAGCAGCCCAGCGCACCAGAACAAGCCATAAAGTGCTGAGTAGATGATCCATCTCAGCCTCTTTCAGAGGTCCCCAGCATCACAGATGCCAGCCTTCAGCAAATTTCATTCACGCTAAAAGATACCAAAAATATCTGAAGATACTGATACTGTAAAGAATGTGGGCATTTACAACATTCTGATGATAACACTGTAGACTTGAGCTTCAGAAATTTTCTGCCTCACAGTTAAGCAGTTCCAGTACATCGATCTGATAATGTGGAAGATGGCTGAGGCATATCTTATGCACAAAAAGGCAGAACAAATCCACACAGACAATTATCAACCCATCAATCTCCTCTCAATCCATCACTAAGTGAAGGGTGATCAACAGTGCTGCCAATCAGCACTCGCATTGCAGTAACATGTTAATGGATCCTCCATTTAGCCTTTGCCAAGTCCACTCAGCTCCTAACCTCGTGACAGCTTTGATAGAAGCAGGACGTGAAGGAAGAGTCATATTGGACTCAAAACATCAATTTTGTCTTTTTATCTCCACAGATACCGCCAGACCTGCTCAGTTACAAAGGGAGACACTTGTGGCTATTGGAAGTCAGCTCCAGGACAGCTGTACAGGAGTTCATCAGGAAAGATATTTTCTAATCCACCTGTACAGAATTGTTATTACATATCTCTGGAGCAAGTGGGACCTGAACTGAGGTCTCCTGGCTCAGAGCTAGGGACACTGTCACCACCAAACCCCGGATAATGCCACAGGCTAATTACCAAGATGTAACATCTTCTGCTTATTCATCAATGCCTTTCTTTCCATCATAAAGTTAGAAGTGTGGATGTTTGCTGATGATATAAAATGCTCAGCACCGTTCTGACAATATCTAGGCTTGGGCTGACAAGTGGCAAGAATACTTATGCCAAGCAACTGCCAGGCAATGACCATTTCTAAGAAGGAGAGAATGTGACCATCAACCTTTGATGTTCAATGGCAAAACAAACACTGAAGCCCCTGCTAACAAAATTGACCAGAAACTGAACTGGGCCAATCACATTAAGGTAGTGGCTTAAATAGCAAATCAGAAGCTAGGAATCCTTTGGTAAGAAAGTCACCTCTTGTCTTCCCAAAGTCCATCATTTACAAGATACAAGTTAGGATTCTGATGAAATACTCTGCAGTTATCTGGACACTGAAGAAGCTTGACACCATCCGGGACAAAGTAGTTCACTTGGTTAGAACCATGTCCATAAATATTCATTCTTTCCACCATTGACTCAGAGTAGCAGCAGTGTGTACCACCAAAGGATGTACTGAAGGAATTCACCTCACGTTCTTAGAAAGCATCTTCCAAAAGCATGAACACTGCCACCTAGACCAGGGCAGCAGATACATAGGAAACTTTCCACTCCACCCACTCTCCATCCTGACTTTAAAATATATCACCATTGCGGCAATGTTGCCACCACCATCTCAAGGGAAATTTGAGAAAGGTCAACACAATGCACATTCAAAGAATAAAAATAATAGCCAGTTTTGAGAAGATTTGTAGCTCAGGTTGAGGTCTGGATGCACTGCTGATGATTTCTGTTTTCTACTTAAATATTTGGTTTTCTTTGGGTTGGTGAAGTCATTTCCTGTCACATATAAATAGAAAGCAGAAATCATCACCAGTGCTTCGCCTGGAGGCCCACTGAAGTAGGGTGATGAAACATCTGGAAATGAATATTCCAGCTTAGTGAGCAAATCTACATCCAGAATAAAAACAATTTGGCCTTCGTATTTTCCTCAGGCTTTCATGGACTGCCTGCTGATAAGCCTCCAACTGCTAATACCTAGACCCCTAAAACTGACCGTGACCCATCCCCTGGAATGATGTGGGAGGACAGCTACTGGATAGCTATTGAAGAGTGTAGTGCTAGAAAAGCACAGCTGGTCAGGCAGCATCCAAGGAGCAGGAGAACTGATGTTTCAGGCATAAGATCTTCCCGAAACATCGAGGCTCCAGCTCCTGGAATGCTGCCTGACAAGCTGTGTTCTTTCAGCACCATACTCTTTGACTGTGATCTACAGAACCTGCAGTCCTCACCTTCTCCCAGTCACTGGATAGATGTCTATACTACAGCCTGACTGAACTATATGTGATTTATGAATTGGTTGAACATCACATGTAGAACTCACAGTTTCACAATCCATGGGAGAACCAAGAATCCTACTGACCATGGCCAATCCTCTGGACTGAAATCAGATGAGCCATTTGACTGACTGCAGGAACAACCTTTCAGTGATAATAATATCCCTCACTCTGCTGAGACCTTGTTCTCATTGACTTTCAGACATGGCCATTTAGTTGGAGCACATACAGTCATACAACACAAAAACAGACCCTTTAGTCCAACTCATCCATGTCAACCAGAATCTCAAACAGACAGTCACCCAAGGCTGGAATCAAACCAAGATCCCTGGGACTGAGTTAGCAGTACTAAACACTAAGCCACCATGCCACAATGATGGAGTTGGATAAAGGCTTTGAGAAACATCAATGAGCTGTGCTACCAGGTAACCACTCTGACTTTCTTGTTTGAGAATTATCACCATCTAGTTTCTTGAAGAAGGTGGGGAGAATTTGGAACTGCTTAAACACAAAACAAAGTTAGTTAATAATGAACTGCAACCATATGGAAATAATTCACTGCTCATTTGTGAGATTCACAACTCACCATTTAAACCCTAAGAGGCAAATTGGAATTCTATTCTCCGCATCACGATTCTAACGTTTTCATTCTTGATGTCTTTTCTTACATCCTTGCCATTGTTCATGTCACTCAAAACAATGGAATATGCCACTACATATGAATCTCTGGAGTTATTAAAGTATAATCATAATTATAAGTTATTATAATAATCGGTGAAACCTATTTCTAGGCAGATCAAAAGATCCTTCTTTGCACGGAGATTAGAATGTGCTTTGATTGAGAACAAAACCATTGTTTTTTTCAAACAGTTTGGGTTATTTTGATAAAATGTCTTCTTGTTGTAGAAGCCCCAAGAATGGAAAAGGTGAAATGGAGATGTGATGGTATTTTTTTCAAAATCAGGAGAAAGGGTCATTTATCAGAAGGCAAGACTTATAATGATAATCTAAGAAATTGCAGGAAACTCAAGAATTGATTTTGGCTTAAGGCTGTTATGATCTGGAGTCCATTGTCTGAAAGGACAGAGAAAGTAGATTCAGTAGCAAATTTGGAAATTGAATTGGATAAGAACATGAAGCTTTTGCAGGTCTGTGTTCTTTCAAAGGGTTGTCACAGACACAATGGAGTGTATGGCCTTTCCTTGTGCCATATTGTTGCCTGGTTGCTTGGGTGGCACAGTGGCTTAGTGTTTAACACTGCTGCCTCACCACACCAGAGACATGAGTTCAATTCCACCCTTGGTTGACTGTTTGTGGGGAGTTTACATGTTCTCCCTCTGTTTTTGTGAGTTTCCTCCAGGTGCTCCGGTTTCCTCCCACAGTCCAAAGATGTACAGATTAGGTGGATTGGTCATACTAAATTACCCGTAGTGTCCAGAGATGTGCTAGTTAGGTGGTCTAGTTATGAGAATTGTGAGGTTACAGGGATAGGGTGGGTCTGAGTGGGATGCTCTTCAAAGTGTTGGTGCGAACTTAAAGAACTGAATGGCCTACTTCCACACTATAAGGATACTATGCGTGTTTGGATTTGACTAAATGATAAATAGTCATATAAATGATTTGGATGCAAGCATAAGAGGTACAGTTAGTAAGTTTGCAGATAACACCAAAATTGGAGGTGTAGTGGACAGTGAAGACATTTACCTGAGATTACAACAGGATCTGGACCAAACGGGCCAATGGGCTGAGAAGTAGCAGATGGAGTTTAATTCAGATAAATGCGAGGTGCTGCATTTTGGGAAAGCAAATCTTAACAGGTCTTACACACTTAATGGTAAGGTCCTAGGGAGTGTTGCTGAACAAAGAGACCTTGGAATGCAGGTTCACAGCTCCTTGAAAGTGAAATCGCAGGTAAATAGGATAGTGAAGAAGGTATACTTTCTTTTATTGGTCAGAGTATTGCGTACAGGAGTTAGGAGGTCATGTTGCGTCTGTACAGGACATTGGTTAGGCCACTGTCGGAATATTGTGTGCAATTTTGGTCTCCTTCCTATCGGAAAAATGTTGTGAAACTTAAAGGGGTTCAGAAAAGATTTACAAGGATGTTGCCAGGGTTGGAGGATTTGAGCTATAGGGAGAGGCTGAACAGGCTGGGGCTGTTTTTTCCTGGAGTGTCGGAGGCTGAGGGGTGACCTTATAGAGGTTTACAAAATTATGAGGGGTATGGATAGGGTAAATAGGCAAAGTCTTTTCCCTGGAATCGGGGAGTCCAGAACTAGAGGGCATAGGTTTAGGGAAAGATATAAAAGAGACCCAAGGGGCAATTTTTTCACACAGAGGGTGTAATGTGTATGGAATGAGCTGCCAGAGGAAATGGGGGAGGCTGGTGCAATTGCAACATTTAAAAGGCATTTGGATGGGTATATGAATAGAAAGGGTTTGTGGGGATATGGGCCGGGTGCTGGCAGGTGGGACTCGATTGGGTTGGGATATCTGGTTGGCATGGACGGGTTGGACCGAAGGGTCTGTTTCCGTGCTGTACATCTCTATGACTCTATGAGTCAGAACTGGTGCATTGATCTAACACAACTGATGAAAATGTTCCTCTGAATAGCTAAAAGTTGGTTCGTTCACTGTTAACATTATTCAAGTTATCAAAACAGCGAAGGTGATTCTGAGCAACAGAGAACTCTGCATTTCAGTGAATAATGATTTGTTTATCATGCGTTTCCATTTTAACAGTAAGAACTTTCATTTATATAGTGCTTTCAAATGTAAAATATCCCAAGGCAGTTTGCAGGAGGATTATCAAACAGAGTGTAGCACCAAAGGCACTTGGTAAAAGAGACCTTAAAGGAGGATTAAGGGGTAGAGAGACAGAAACATTTAAGGAGACAAGTCTAGACATAATTGCCAATGATGAAGCATAAAATTACAGATGCACACATGGCCAGAATTAAAACAGTATAGATATCTCAGATTGAATGAGATTATTGAGATCGGTATTAGCAAGGAATGATGGGATATGAAAAGATGGGTGAGAATTTTAAATTCCAGGCATTGCTCACTTGTAGGTCAGTGGGCACAAACATCTAATGGGTGAACAGGACTTGAAAGTTTGGATATGAGAAGCAGAGTTTTGGATGGCATCAAATTTGGGAGGATAGCAGATGGTTGGCCTGCCTGGACAGCATTAATTCAGTCGAGAGACTTTGGCACCAGATGAGCTAAAGGAATTGTGAGACTGGGTGATTTTTTTCAAGAAGGCCTGTAGTCAGTCACTCATTTCAGGGTCAAGTACAACAAGTCATATAAACAGTCTGATTCATTCTTAGTTGCCAGGGACAGGTAAGTGTTCGGGAATAGAGTGTATGTCGAGCATCATATCTTGGGCTATTTTGGGTTTTCTCAGTGCAGAAAAAGAGAAAAAGATGGCTTCAGGCAACAATGTTGATATAGCACAGTTGACCGAGGTTGCTTGACTTTGTCATTTCTGCACTGATAGTGATTTAGATTTATATTGTAAACTTTACATTGCATCTATTGCATATATGCACTTCATTAATTGCACGGATGCCATAAAAATAAGCTTGTGGCACTACAAGATTGAAATATAACTTTGCCTGCTACAGGAGATGTTTTATTTAACATAGAACAAATACCTTGGAGTGCTACAAGCAAATTAAAATATTCAGTTTTGTTAATATGTGCCTCTTTCCTAATTTACTTTATGAATTATATTAACATTGGCTACATATCACTTGCTGAATGTATATCATTTAAGTTCACAAAGAATTGCACATCAGTGGAAAAGAATAATTTCTTTGAAGGAGATAATTGTTTCCACCTATTTTGTTTTTTTTATCTTGAAACAAAACCTTTCCCCAGCGAAATAAAGATTAAAGCTTGCACGTACCAACAAATGACAAATCTTGCCTAACCCCATGCATCAGTTAAAACGCTTCCGTCAAATATTACTGTTAAAACATTGTTAAGCACAACTTCAGCAGATTTACTTCCTGCAAAGTGCTATTTTACAAACCTAGGCAGGATACCAGTGAGTAGAATGAATTACAGGTTGCCACTGCATTTCCTGCGACAGGAGTGACAGGGGATCATTTTGTCATGGGACCACCTCCGGCGTGTTGTGACAACCGGTCATTACACCTCTGAACACAAAGCTCAGCTGCAGGTTTTATACAAGATGCAAATGGTCTCAAATGGACTCATTTGTTTGTTTGACAAAATTGGAAAGGCTGATAATGTATTTTCTCCTCACAAATTTCAGAGTGTAAAAGCAACCTATGACACAAGGATGATTCAATAAAGGATGTCTCCACTAATAATATGCTTTTTTTTAGTTATCTAAAATCTTCTCTGTAAAAGGATCACACTGAAGGAAGTCAGCGCGCTTTGATTTCATTCCCACAGTCAATGTAATATTGTTATTGTTTCTATGGTGCCTACACTTATTTCTGAGGTCAAAATTTATTTGATGTTCAGTCTCAGAGCACTAAACACATTTATCTGCAGAATGCAGGAAAATGTTACATTCTCTGATAAATAGAAACAGCAGGATACTACTGAAAGTGTTTATCTAGACTTAGCATATATTTGACAAAAATGACAGATAAAAACTTTTTCCATATATCTGCTTATAGACCCTGCACAAAGGAATGGATTTTTTTTTATCAATTTAGCCAGTACTCATAGGAAAAGCAGCTGCATAAATTGTAGCTGGAGAAAGAATAACCTATAATCCTCTTTATCAGACCACCAAAAGAGGCCTCTAATACAAGATCATTAGGAGGAACCTTTAATTTTCCCTTTCCTCAGCATTGTTTGCAGTAATTCCCATTCCCCATGGGACTTTAAAGTTCAAACTGCTTCCTTGTAAATCTGAAGATATGCCCCCTGGGAATTCTTTCAAGAAAATTACAAATCATGACACGAGTGACAATCAATCAGCATTGACTTTCAGCAACCCTTTCGTATTTTTACTGAAAGTAGTCAAAGTTTGACCACTTGAAAAGATAATCCTCTCGCACATGTTATTTTAATTCTATTTCTGCCTGGTCGAATTCACATCGCACTCAGGTTCACTAATATAGTCCTAAAGTACATATGTACACATTAACCCTTTACTCACTCTGACCCATTGCTGAAAGTTAATCAGTTCTGACTGGAGTAAATATTTGGTGTCCTTTTTCTATGCGACCAGGCTTTAGGTTTTAAGAATAAAGTGTAGTGTTCCAAAATTTCAAAGGCTATATAACATTCAGCCTGAAATTGTACATTTAAAATTGAATAAATAGTAATACATACATACTGCAGATTTAAGTCTTTTTAATCCTTAATTTTGCTGAGTAATTTAGCTTTAGAACTGAATGTGTGTATAAGTCTTGACTAGGTTAACATTTCAAATGATGATCGTTCACACCTAAAACATTTTCTTTCAAATGCTCTGCAGTCATTCTGTATTGTACTCTTCACGTTATTTATATCTGTCTACAAATGCCCATACAGCTTATTTAGTTTCTGCTGCCTGTAAGCCCTGTTAAAATACACAGCAGAACAATATTCTTAAAAGTCTCAATATTGTGCAAAAAATAAATGTAAGAACTTTTCCATGTCAGAATAATATAAAATTACTCAGCTTTTAAATGGTTCTGGTTTCTCGTGGCTTTTAATTTTCTCACTCATCCTATGCTCTTTTGCAAATGGCCAGTTGATTACGTAACAAGCCTCTGCCAACTTTACATTTGGCAATTCAAATAGAAATGCATGGGGACATCCTGGAACAATAACAAAATGAAATTCTGTATATAGAAGAATGAAGAAAATGCTCAATAAGTACCAGATTTAAATTTATATTTATATTTCTAAAGAGAAAGCTTAGCACCTAGGGCTAAGTGCTGACTGATATGACTGTTTTACAGTGTCTGGATATTAAATAGAACTACTGAGAAAAGTAGGCATCCCACAAGACTCTAAAACTGGCAATTCATGAGAGTGCCTAGTTCCTCAGAAAATTACATCAATGCAACATGAATTGGTTATATCACGATGGGCCAAATGTAAGAATGATTAAACTGTTTGTTCTTCTGAAACTATTGGGTCTCTCTTATTCATTTGTATCCCTAATGATTTACTTCTACGTTTATTCATTGTTTCTCTACTATTCGCACATTTTGAAAAAGGTATTCTCTTCCCTCTTTTGTGAAGTCATTAATTCCTTACTGGAATATGGTTATGAGGTTCTAATGTTGTCAGGCAAGTTCTGGTATTTTGCCAAAATGTTGAGTCTTCATACATTGGTACTGACTGATAATGCCAACAGACTACGAGATGATGAAGAAAGGTTGTATAGGCGAGGCTTGTATCCACTAAAGTTTAGGACAGCAAGAGGTGACTTGATTGAAAAATCTAAGATCTTTAGGGATTGTGACAGGATACTTGATAAGAGGATGTTTCTTTTTATGGGAAAATCTAAAACCAGGACTTCACTGCTTAATAATCAAGGATTACCCATATGAAGCAGAAATTAGGCCAAATCTTTTGCTTAGATGGTTATGAGTCTTTGGAAATCTTCATAGAAATGTGGCTGAAGCAGAGTTTCTGAAAATTTTTAAGGCAGCGCTAGTTAGAGTTTTGTTAAGCAAGGAGGTGGAAGGGTAATAGGGTAGTCATGAATATAGTCAGCTCCACCATAATGCTATTGATGATGGAGCATACTTAAGGAATGGATTGGCCTATCCTACTCCTAACTTATATGTTTATATTCTCTTTGATGTCACCACTCACTTGAAATCAATACATTCACACTTCTATCTGGGAAACTGTTTAAGGATCAGAAATGGGAACCTAGGCCAATTCTGGCCTCTGAAATTCAGAGGGAAGTACAGAACCCATATCGCTGTAGAAAATGTTTTGAACTTATTCAGCATCAATGGAACCTTGAACTTGTGGCCTTTTGTGGCTAAGATATTCAGTAGATGTGTGAGGCCTTGGTTTTTTACTTCGTATTCATGCTAATAATGCATTAAGAAGTAAATAAAATACAGCAAGGGTGTTTTAGAGCAGATTATTATATCATGAAAAATTAGTCATATTCTACAAAGTTGAAACACAAGATATATTGTAATTTAGTTATTTTTAAATCCTAGTGATAGTGTTAACTGATATTACATGTGGTTGGAAACAATTAGTGGAAATGCACATTTAGCAAAGGAAAGCTCATTTGCTTGTTCAACATCATGCATTTGTGCTTTGGCACCATTTAGTACTTTCAGCACTTTGATTTAATGCCATTTTGTAAATTTTTCCCTGAATGAGCTTTAATCACAGAATGAGGCTGTCAAATGGTATCCATTACAGTACAGCAGGAAAATGAAGCTGCAAAGTAAAAATTCAGCCTTCTGCCATCCAGGAGAAATCTTGTTCAAACCTAAAGCATAAGCCACACTAGAGAAATAATTAAAATTACCATTCTGTTATATTTAATACATTATGGTGTTTATAATCCTTTCTAAGAGCAGCAATTTACAATTGTTTTATGCAAAGATCTAGCACAGAGAAGTAATAATGCAATGCAATTACTGCAAAAACAATTTCTATAATGCAGCGAGGCTCGAGTTACCTTTCTTCTGAAGTGTCATCTGAAGTAGATTATCCCTATAAGGCATAATATGTTGCTGAGCAGTACAACAAAGTCTGCAGAGGACATTACTGAGAACTGATGACTCGTATTCTTTAAGATAATAGATATAAAACATGACATCATTGATGGTTGGTCATTAACAAGTTCTCATCCCTGAAAATAAACTTCATTATTGTTACCAAATATGTCCATCTTTGAATGATCTGTTTTGACAGTAGCTATATCTTGTATAAACAAAGCAAACTGCACTGTCTATGCCAACACTCTGAAATTGTTCCCTACAGTGCACTACAAACTATGTTTCTAATGGTAATTAGAAGTGTTTTATGAGCTACCAGATGAAGCATCTGTAGGGGAAATCATAGATCACAAATGTGAAATTGCTGCAGGTTTGCACCTGGATATAGAGAGTATATACATTCAGACAAACCACTGTGTTGTAATCCCAAGACCATTATTATTAATTGAAACAAATCTGATGGTCGTCATCTCATGCCTGCTCATGATTGATTTATCTCATTCCATGGGTGGTTACCACTCATCCTTTCTGTGATATAACATTGTCTCTATGGGATTTATCATTTTCTTGGTGGTGGGGAGCATTGCCATTTGCATGAAAGAGAAAGCTATTGCAGTCTAACATTTTCTGATAATACTTTTCTGCTACTGGGGAGAGCAGAGAACTATCACCTACATCATGATGTTTCAGAAGACATTTTTGTAAATGTTGTTATGTGAATAGTGAGACATCTATTTGCAGCCATAGCAAGAGGCAGTGGGACAAGGTACATTAACCTCTTTAGGCATCCAGTGAATTTTAGGAGGGTCGTCGCTCCTCTATCCCACCCTCTGCTACCCAGCATAGATCTTGGTGAAGGACATGGTAGCCTGAACATTGGAATAATGAGGCAGTAAGGTGAGCATATTAGCCTCAGAGATGCTTTGGCATTTATAGCAAATAAAAAAAGACCATTCAGTCCATTATATTGACAACACTTATCCCACTTTCCAGCTTTTGGCCCATAGCCCTGAAGGCAATGGCAAAGCAAACGAATACCTAAATATTGCTGAAATGTTATAAGAGTTTCTGACTCAACCACTGTTTCAGAAGGTGAGTTCCAGAAACCCACTACCTATGGGTGAAAAAAAGGCTCCTTAAATCTCCACTTAGTCTCCTATCTCTTGCTTTAAATCTCCCATCAATATTGACCCCTCTCGTAATGAACAAAGTGTTTTCCTATATGCCCGATCTACACTCTTCATAACATTTCATATCCCTATCAAGACCACTGTCAACCTTTCCTGCTGCAAGGAAAATAACCCCCAGCCGAGCCAATCTTTTTCCTCAGACAGCTCAGACACAAGCAGCATTCTGGTAAAGCTCCGCTGCATCTTCGCGGGTGTAATCATACCTGTCCTATTAGGTAGTATTCCACTTGTGACCCAAGCCGCATTTTATATAGTTCCAGTAAAATATCCTTGCTCTTGTATAGAAACAGAGTTGTACAGCACGGAAACAGACCCTTCAGTCCAGCCCATCCACGCCAACCAGATATCCCAGCCCAATCTACTCCCACCTGCCAGCACCTGGCCCATATCCCTCCAAATCCTTCCTATTCATATACCCATCCAAATGCCTTTTAAATGTTGCAATTGCACCAGCCTCCACCACTTCCTCTGGCAGCTCATTCCATATACATACCAACTTCTGGGTGAAAACGTTGCCCCTTAGGTCTCTTTTATATCTTTCCCCTCTCACCCTAAACCTATGCCCTCTAGTTCAGGACTCATCGATCCCAGGGAAAAGACTTTGTCTATTTATCCTATCCATGTCCTCATAATCATGTCAACCTCTATAAGGTTACCCCCAACCTCCGACGTTCCAAGGAAAACAGCCCCAGCCTGTTCAGCCTCTCCCTGTAGCTCAAATCCTCCAACACTGGCAGCATCCTTGTAAATCTTTTCTGAACCCTTTCAAGTTTCGCAACATCTTTCTGATAAGAAGGAGACCAGAATTGCACACAATATTCCAACAGTGACCTAACCAATGTCCTGTACAGTCACAACATGACCTCCCAACTCCTGTACCCAATACTCTGACCAATAAAAGAAAGCATACCAAACACCTTCTTCATTATCCTACCTACCTACGACTCCACTTTCAAGGAGCTATGAACCTGCACTCCAAGGTCCCTTTGTTCAGCAACACTTCCTAGGACCTGACCATTAAGTGCATAAGTCCTGCTAAGACTTGCTTTCCCAAAATGCAGCACCTTGCATTTATCTGAATTAAACCCCATCTGCCTCTTCTCAGCCAATTGGCCCATCTGATCAAGATCCTGTTGTAATCTGAAATAACCTTCTTCCTATTCTGTGCCACATTTAATAAAGATACCTATCCCATGTGCCTTACAGTAATTTTATCGATTTATCATGTTACAGCAACTTGTGGATTCTCACACCATGGACCCAGTGATCTTCAGTACTTTGAAGGATCCTATCATTCACAATGTAATCCCCCGCTTTGTTATCCCTCCCCAAATGCGTTACCTCGCACATTTCTGACTTGAATTCCATGCTTCATTGCTCTGCCTGTCTGATCAATCCATTTATCATCTCCTGCATTTTACTTTCTTAACCGATTTGCCATTTATCAAAACCTTCTTAAAGTACTCATAGTCAAAATCAAGTGGATTACCCTCATCCACACACCTGGTTACCTCCTCAAAAAAATTGATCAAATTTGTCAAACACAATTTTCCCTGAACAAATCCATGCTGATTCTCTCTAAGTAATCAGTGTTTCTCCAAGTGCAGATATATTTTGTCCCTCAAAAGTCTTTCCATAACTTCCTCAGCACCAAGCTTTGACGTCGTCTGTAATTTCCAGATCTATCCCTTCTTACTTTTTTAAATAATAGAACAACATGAGCAGTGCACCAGTCCACTGGCAACTCACCTATTACAGAATTAATGTAATGAATTAAAATTACTTTCAGGGCCTTTGGTGTCCCTCCCTTTCTCTTTCAACATCTTCAGATACATATCATTTATCTCAAGTGGATTTACCCTTTTAAAGACTGTTAAACCCATTAGTACCCTCTCACACTTTATGCTAATTTCTCCTAATATTTTACAGTCTGAACATTTCATTTGCAGTGACCCTTCTATCAACAAAACTTTATCCACTCTAACAGCTGAATCATGCCTTTTGCTGGCGAAGATCAAGTTGCATTGAGGATTTTTAAGGCATTCTTGCCGAGGCCCCCAGTGAAATTTCTCACTACACCTTACCAAAATGTGACTCATTAACTACCTACTTTGTCCTGATGACATCCCTAACATCCAGTTCTAACCTGTCTTACCATATTCCATTCCAGGATCAATTCGCTGGTTTCTGATTATCAATCGATAAACCAGCTTCCTTTGCACTTGCACTATCTTTAAAAGCTGTTTTGCATCCAGGTAAGCACTATGAGTCCAGCTGTGCCCTGCATGGTTTCTGAAATAGGAACATAAGAATAGTGGTGGGCTATTCAAACCATCAAGCCAGCCCAGCCATTTAATACAATCATGGCTGACTAAACAATTCAATGCCTTTTACTCAGCCCATCTCCACAATTCTGAGCACTACAACTGTTAATCGCAAATCTAACAATCTCTACTTCAAATGTATTCACAAACTGAATTTCTAAAGTCCTTTGTGGTAGAGAATATCAAACGCTCATAATCCTCAAGTAAGAACATTTTTCTTCATCATGGACTAGAGTGGCATTGCATTTATATTTAAATTGGTTCTAGATTCTGCTGCCAGGGGAAACATCTTACCTGCATCTACCCTGTCTATCCCTTTATCCGTCAAACCATTTTGCAAGTTTCAATCAGATCATCTCTCATTCCTCAGACCTGAGAGAACACACACAGTTAACCCAAGTTTTCTCCAGAGGACACTTTCCCAAGAACAAATTTGGTAAACGTTTGATGTATTCTTTCAAGGTCACCTAGGTCCCTTTATACATCAATACTTTTCAGACTCTAACCATTTTTAAAACATCTGCACATCTGTTTTCTTACCAAAGTGGATAAGCTCACATTTTTCTACACTGTACTCTATCTGCCATGTTCTTGCCAATTCACTAAGCCCTCCACACAACAGGCGTTCCCAATTAACTTTCTGTCATTGGCAAATTCTAACATATTACCTGTGGTGCTTAATTGTAAATCATTAATATACAAAGGAACTAGCTGGAGCCCAAATATTGTGGTACTTATCAATGAGAGAATGACCCATTAATTTCAACACTCTGATTTTGTCTTTAGCCAATTATGAATCCATGTCAATACATCACAAGTGCTTTAATTTTTCTAACCAGCTTCCTGTCAAATACTTCATCAAAAGTCTTCTGAAAATCTAATCTGGTGATTTTGTTAGCAACAAATTCAGAAAGATTTGGCAACCATGACTTTTCTCTCATCTTCCCATCTCCTGAGCATCTTTTCAACCCTGTTATCAACTTTTCTTCCTTCCACTTTGGCTAACTGATCACATTTTCTTCCCCAGCAATTGAATGGACTTTCTCCAGCCTGCCAGCATAAGTGTCACTACCCTGTTTCTGATACCTCACACTCCCTCTATTGGTGCTACTGCACCCACCTCCCAGCATCTGTCATGTTCGACCATTCTCACTATTGCCTGCAACATCTTCCCTACCTACTTTTATCACCATAACCCCTGACACCACTCTCCCTGCATGCCCTCTTAAGTACTTACTTATTCACTTGGGCCACCTCTACACCTTGACGAAAACTAACAGCTGTGCCACCAGTTTTCATCTTCCTTAATAGCGGCCATGCTCTCATTCCAGGAGGATGACAGGCCCCAATAAGGCAGAAAGATTCAAGACAGGTGGTGGGCTTCCCAACATTTAGCTCCTCACCTCTAATGAGAAGAGTGCCTTTACTCTGACTATTTCAAACAGCTAACTGACTATGTTCAAGCCTTGGAATTGGTATTGGAGACTGCCCTTGGTATGTGCTGGAATCTCCTGACTGAAGGTTATCTCCCATGTCTTGACTGAGGACCATGATACATTTCCTGGTTTTGTCCTGACATCAAGCAGTCCAGTCCAATGAGGGGCTGGTGTTCATTTCCCTGAGCAACAGTATCCTTGTTACAGCATTGTAATAAGTGACTAGTTCTGCTTCAGCTTGAGGTGCAGCATTTAAGTCTAAAGATATATTGCAAGTGGATCAGCGATGAATTATGATAATATTTAGAGGCGCATGTCAGATTGCTAATGACTGTGGACATGGGGAGTGTGTGCACCTTGAAGCATGCCCTGAGCTGTTGGTGCTTGGTTTCCAACATGGTGATCCTTTGGAGAAGGCAATAAGCTGGAGTCGCCAGGCAGCTGCTCTAAGTTACATGTCAAGAAATCTCTATGTTGAGCTTATTCAGTGTGCTTGGTAAAACAGGAAGCTAACTATTCATGAAGTGAGTTGCAGCTTTAATGCGATATGTAACAAGCTATAATTCCCATTATTTGCCAGTTGCCCACTGCTTAGCGGGTTACTCAACAACTTTCTAGACAAAAACATAAAAGATACAGCAAGGTGCTCTGATGTCAAGAAAAGCCTCATCGGTTTCTGCCACAAGTCTTGGCCCAGCTCATATCACTCTGGCCCCTGTGAGAGTCCACATAATGTACCTATTGATAAGGTAAATGATTCCTTTCCATCAACAGCACATTGTAAACACCAAAGGCTTTCAATCTTAAGATACTAGCATATGTAAATAGGAAATCTGAATGAATGTTTAGTTGGATGTCATTCCTCTCTGAAACCTTGCATTTTTCTCAGTGCTTGACATCCATACTTGAAAATGATTAGAATTTAGATTCTTCCCCTGGTTTTTGGAATGATTACATATAGCTGAATCCAAACTCTGTTAAAGATAAAATGCCAAATTACCGGTGGGGTGTAGCTTCTTTCGATTGCCAACAAATTCAAAATATTATCAGATTTTTCCAAACCATGAGATGCATAGTCTCAGGGATGTGATACAGTTCTTTTGAGACCAATGGCCCTCACTCCAAAAACCAAAGCTTTTTGTTCCTTCTATCACATTTCTTCCCAGCAGCATTTAGTGTAGCCTGTTTCATCTAACAATAAATGTTCAATGGTAAGTTAGTTTTTTGAAAGATATTTTAAAAGTTTCCTTGAGCGATTATATGCAGGAAAATATGAATATGAGGGCGCAAAAATGTTGCCTGAATCTGCCACTAAACTGTGCAGTCTTATACTTTTGATTGGATTTAATCCGATTTATTTGTTTGTCTCAATTCAGTCTTTGATGTTCTCTCTGTCCAGAAGCAGTACTGTTGAAATAATTTACATCACATGTTTCCATCAAAATATAGCCCAGAAGAGATCTAAAAACTGTGGAATGAATCATTGTGTTGTTTTAAGCTTTCTTCCATTTAGTGTAAACTTTGAAGCAAATTTATATGAAAAGTAATTAGTGATAGTTTGTGCTAAAATCTAAAGGGCTAATGATTTGATCAGAACAGATACCAGGTGCAGGGATCACAATGGGTGGTAACAGTTGGATAGGAAATGTGAGTTTAAATCACAACCAGATCAACTATGATCTTAACAAATAGCAGATAAGTTTTAAGGGCCTGCATAACCTACATGATTTGTATTGTCTTGAGCCACTGTATCTTATATAGTTTTCATGTTTGTCATGTGCGATTTCTTTTTACTATTCATTCACAGGATTTTGGCAAATGTGAGTATTTATTACCCATCCCTAACTACCCAGAGAGCACTTAAGAGTCAACCACATTGGAATCACATTTTGGCCAGACCAGGTAAGAATAGCAGTGTCCTTTTTTTTAGATTAGATGATTAAATTACCTGCAGTGTGGAAACAGGCCCTTTGGCCCAACACATCCACACCGACCCTCTGAAGAGTAACCCACCCAGAACCATTTCCCTCTGACTAATGCATCTAACACTATGGGCAATTTAGCATGGCCAATTCACCTGACCTGCACATCTTTTCGATTGTGGGAGGAAACCGGAGCACCCGGAGAAAACACACGCAGACATGGGGAGAACGTGCAAACTCCACACGGACAGTTGCCAAGGCTAGAATTGAACCCGGGACCCTGGTGCTGTGAGGCAGCAGTGCTAACCACTGAGCCACCGTGCCGTCCTCAAGCACATAAGTGAACCAGATGTTTTTATCTTCTCCCAACAATCAATATCATTTTAATTATTACCCATAGGCTCTTAATTCCAGATTTTGTTTTTAACTCAAAGTACATTGTAAGACTTGAATCTGCATCCCCAAATCATTACTGCCGTCTTTGGATTAATACTGTAGTGATGATACCACTAGGCTATTATCTATCCCAAGTAACCCATGGCCATTGTAAATAAAGTTAAAAATCACACAACACTAGGCAATAGCCCAACAGGTTTATTTGGAAGTACAAGCTTTCGGAGCACTGCTCCTTTGTCAGGTAGCTAGTGGGGCAGGATCATAGGACACAGAATTTATAGTAAAAGTTCAAAGTGCCATACAACTGATGTGATGTATTGAACAAACCTAGATTGTTGTTAAGTCTTAATCATTTAGAATGGGTCACAGGTTTTGATTCATTAATATGTAATGCCCCAGAACTTCTTTCAAGTCACATTCCTGAGATAACTTAAGTTTTATAAAAGAAGGTGGCATCTCAGCTCAGACAAGGCATTAAAGGTGTGAGGTTAAAATCTGTCTGTATTCCAGCCTTGGAAGTAAGACAGATTGCACACAGACACTGTACTGCCAGCTCATTTTCATAACTTGTATACAGCCCAGGACTAAATGACCTAAAAGGATTCTTCTTGAAGGAGTTAGTTCTGAACTTCTACAATCCAGAAACAGTAATATTATTTTAGCAGATGCATCACAACCTTCTGTCCACTGACAAACCCAACAAGTATTTAGAAATGTAAATCACGTATTTCAGATGTTGTACACCAAGTTTGCTTGCCCATAGTAGAAGCCAAAGCCATCAATATTACAATGATGCTTAGCTCATGATGTTCTGTACATTCATATCAAATGAGTGGGAAATATGTCCAACGTCTTGTGGTTTGTAATGCTGGTGGGAAAAGTTCCCATTTCCACCCCTATAGCACAAAATAAAAAATATTCCTCACATGTCATGCTCTGTCCAGGAATAAATCTATTGTCGATATCAAAGCAAATTGCTCATCTTGTTTAAAGTACTTGACATACCAATAAGTGGAGCTGTGTATAATCTCTGTATAACTGTGACATATAGAATCTATTGGATGGGCAATTATAATATTCTTTACAGCCCTAGAGGCTTTATAGATGCAAAAGGAGACAGGGACAAACAGTAAAACTAGGCCACCAGAATCCTGCTGCTATTATTTCTTACACCACAGTCAGAAATGTTACTTTGTGCCTGATGACCATCGAACAATCCTTCATGTCTACTTTGATTATGTTGAGCATTATCATCCCAATCCATATCAATATTATCAACTTCAACATCATGAGCTAAGGTACTGGAATACATAGATTCGACAGGTGTCACATTAATGTGCTTATCCCTAAACTTGTTTCCTGCTGTCTCTTATATGACACTTAAAGTCAACAGACTACTTTTAGTTTATTATTGAGATTTATAGTAAGATGATTTTACATGACAAATGATGTTTGAAAGTCGAGTCAATCCTGAGAGTTTTATTCCCTGAAAAGGATAACATGCTGGTGTTTTGAACCTTACTGTCAGTGGCAGTTGTTGCTTTATGTGGCAGTGCTTAGGGGCCTTGGTAACAATGGTTGAAATAGTGGAAGCTGGAGTGGAAATGACAGCAGCAGTGACAATTGTCTTTCTAAAATATTGAGTATGAGTGGTTTTCATGACTCAAATGGGACTGCATTAGAAGTAGCCTTAGGAAAGACAGCAGATGAGACACTGGAGAGCTGGGATAATTATTAACCTCAAAAGAGGCAGGAATAGCTGCAGGAGGATGTAGCAATTAAACTTTCTTTGCATCTGAGTGATAGGATATCATATCTTATTGAGGGTTGAGAAGATACACGTGAAGACATAGTAAAAGTGACTGAAGGAAAACAGTCAGTAATAACAAATGATTATTTTAGTGTTGCTGTTTTAACTAAAGTTGGTATACAGAACCAAGTCAAATCAATGGAGTTAAGGTCCACATCAGCCATGGTCAGGCCTTGAAATCTTATTTGATTCTGAGATGGGTTCTGTACCTAGTTTCACTCATCACTTCCATCCACCTCCATTAAACTGCCCAGATGCACTATTGCTTCAGCCTACAGAGTCATAGAGTCATAAAGATTTACAGCATGAAAACAGACCCTTCTGTCAAATCATCCATGACCAGAAAGTGTAACCTAATCTAGTCCCATTTGCCAGCACTTTGCCAATATCCATCTGAACCCTTCCTATTCGTCTACCCATCCAGATATCTTTTAAATGTTGTAATTGTACGAGCCTCCACCACTTCCTATGATAGTTCATTCCATACACAGACCACCCTTTGTGTGAAAATGTTGCTCCTTAGGTTCCTTTTAAAGTTTTCCCCTCTCACCCTAAACCTATGCCCTCTTGTTCTGTACTCCCACACCCCAGGGCAAAAGAACTTGTCTATTCATGCTATCCATGCCCCTCATGATTTTACAAATCTCTATAAGGTCACCACACAGCCTCCAATGCTCCTGAGAAAGTAGCCTCAACCTATTAAGCCTCGCTCTATAGCTCAAACCCTCCAATCCTGGCAATATCCTTGTAAATCTTTTCTGAACTCTTCCAAGTTTCAATCTGCTACTTATTCATGTTATTGCTGCCTCTGAACTCGATTATTCCAGTGATCTCCTAGTTGGTTCTTACATTACAGCTGCTGAAAATGAGCTCACCCAAAATTCAGCTGTTTCTTAACTCACACCAAAGTCTATCCACACGATCGCTGTGTTCATTGGCCTACATTGGTTCCCAATAAAAGCAAGCCATAATTTAAAAATCCCTATCTTTATTTTCCAAATCCAGCCTCGGATTAACCCAACCACAACTCCCTATTTCTATAACTCCTTTAACTCTTAGCCCTTACATATTCATGCTTCTCCAATTCTGACATCCTGCACAATTTGGCAGCTATGCTTTCAGCTGCCTCTGTTCTAAGCCATGTACTTCTCTCTAACCCTCTTTGCATTGTTATCTCTCTTTATTCTTTTAAATACTCTGTAAATCTATTTTTTTGACCAAGCTTGTCATAATATCTCCTTAAGCAGCTCGATGTCAATTTCTACCTTTTTCTTTGTTCATTGATGGGATGTGGCCATCTTTAGCTCGGCCAGCATTTATTGCCCAAGATCAGTTAAGAATCAACAAATCACCATTAGGCCGGCTTTTTAAACTCTAGATTTTTACTAAATTTAAAATTTCAACACATGCCACAGTGGAATTTGAACTCATGGCGTCACAGAATGTTCACCTGTTTCCACAAGACTATTCAGCCAGTGAAAATACCACTGTGCCATTACCTCCCCTGTTTATTGCACCAATGTTAAAGGCATTATATAGAGCAAGGCACAATTGCGATTTTCCAGGGTTGAGGAGTTGAATAGTTGACTTGTTTTCCTCTTAGAGAAAATATTTCAAAATTCTCATTAATATTTGCATGATTTGGAAATGGTATTTTCAGGACAGTGGTACATTAAATTTAGAGCTGTGACTATTATAAAAAGTAAAAGATAAAGTCATCATTGTTCTACTGGACTAGACCTCGTCTCATTAGCTCTCTCATTAGACAGAGACAAATGGTGGTAGTTTTAAACTGAGGGTTACCACACCTCAAATGAGGTTAAGAATGAGAGTGCATCATGGTAAGTTCAGCTGGTACAGGAATTGAACCCATGCTGTTGGTATCACTTTGCATCACAAACCAATCTACCACCTCTGACCATAATATGGCATTACAAATCAAATTATCTGAATACTGCTGTTGGGGAGGGTTTAAACTAATGTGGCAGGGTGCTGGGAACCAGAAGAAAGACGAGTAGACAGTGAGGTGGAAACTCAAGACTGTAAGGGACAGGATCATGAAGTTAACATTACCGAGGGGAAGAGTAGGCAGAGAGCAGATGAACACAAAGGAACTGGTGATTTGAAGTGCATCTGCTTTAATGCAAGGAAAATAGTGGGTAAGGCAGACAAACTTAGGGTTTGGATTGGTGCTTGGGAGTATGACGTTATTGTAATCACAGAGACTTGGTTGAAGGAAGGGTATGTTTGACAACTAAATATTCCAGGATATAGATGCTTCAGACAGGACAGGGAGGGAAGTAAAAGAGGGGGAGGAGTTGCATTGATGGTCAAGGATGATATCACGCTGTGCTAAAGGAGGACACTATGGAGGGCTTGAGCAGTGAGGCATTATGGGTAGGACTGAGAAATAGGAAGGGTGCAGTTACATTGTTGGGACTGTTCTACAAGTCTCCCAGCAGTGAGTGTGAAGTAGAACAAATAAGTCAACAAATCATGGAAAGAAGGAGAAGCAACAGGGTGGTGGTGATGGGAGATTTTAATTTACCCAACATTGACTGGGATACTCTTAGTGTCAGAGTTCTGGATGGGGCAGAATTTGTAAGGAGCACCCAGGAAAATTTTCTAGAGCAGTATGTCAATAGTCCAACTAGGGAAGGGGCCATACTGGACCATGTGTTGGGGAATGAGCCAAGTCAGGTGGTAGAAGTTGTGTGGGCGATTTGTTTGGGAATAATGACCACAATTCTGTAAGTTTTAGAATACTTGTAGACAAAGATGAGAGTGGTCCTCAAGGAAGAGTACTAAACTGGGCCAAGGTCAATTATATCAAAATTTGACAGGAGCTGGGAAATGTGGACTGGAGGCAACTATTTGAAGGGAAATCCACATTTGATATGTGGGAGGCTTTTGAAGATCAGTTGAAGATAGTGCAAGATAGGCATCTCCCTTTGAAAACAAGGGATAGGAAAGGCAAGATTCATGAACCATGGATGACAGGAGAAATTGTGCGACTAGCCAAGAGGAAAAGGGAAGTGAACAAAAGGTCTAGGCAGCTAAGAACATTGGGAGGGTAGGGCCAATCTTAAACGAGGAATCAAGCGGACTAAAAGGGACATGAAATAACTTTAGCAAGCAGAATGGAGGAGAATCCCAAGGCCTTTTATTCATATATAAGAAGCAAGAGGGTGACTAGAGAAGGAGTTGATCCACTAAAGGATAAGGAAGGAAAGTTGTGTGTCAACCCTGAGGAAATGGGTAGGATTCTCAATGATTACTTTGCATTAGTGTTCACTGAGGAGAGGAATGTGATGAATGTTGAGATTAGAGATAGAAATTTGTTTTCTCTGGATCATGTTGACATAAGGAGGGAGGATGTGTTGGGTAGGCTGAAGGATGTTAAGGTGGACAAACCTTCAGCACCGGATGGGATATCCGGGGTTGCTGAGGGAGGTGAGAGAGGAAATAGCTGAGCCCCTGACAGATATCTTTGTAGCATCCTTAAACATTGGTGACTGGAGAGCTGCTAATGTTGTCCCCCTGCTCAAGAAGGGTAGTAGGGATATTCCAAGTAACTACAGACAAGTGAGGCTGACGTCAGTTGCGGGAAAGTTGCTGGAGAAGGTACTGAGGGATAGGATCTATTTATATTTGGAAGAGAATGGGTTCATCAGTGATAGGCAACATGGTTTTGTGCGGGGGAGATCGTGCCTTACCAACTTAATAGAGTTCTTTGAGGAAGTGACCAAGTTGATCAATGAAGGAAAGGCTGTAGATGTCTATACATGGACTTTAGTAAGGCACTTGATAAGGTTCCTGATGAAAATGTGTTGCTGGAAAAGCGCAGCATGTCAGGCAGCATCCAAGGAGCAGGAAAATTGACGTTTCAGGCATAAGCAAGGTTCCCCATGGTAAACTAATGGAGAAAGTAAAGACACGTGGGATTTGCAGGGTGTTCTAGCTCAGTGGATAAAGAACTGGTTGAACAACAGGAGAGAGAGAGTAGTAGTTGAAGGGAGTTCCTTGAAATGGAGAAAGGTGAACAGTGGTGTTCCACAGGGGTCAGTGTTGGCGCCACAGTTGTTTGCGATATACATAAATGATCTGGAAGAGGGCATTGGTGGTCTGATCAGTAAGTTTGCAGATGACACGAAGATTGGTGGAGTAGCAGAATGCATAGGGGACTGTCAAAGAATACAGGAGAATATAGACAGACTGGAGAGTTGGGTGGAGAAGTGGCAGATGGAGTTTAATCCAGGCAAATCTGAGGTAATGCATTTCGGAAGGTCTAATTCAAGAGCGAACTATATTGTAAATGGAAGAGCCTTGGGAAAAGTTGATGAGCAGAGATCTGGGAATTCAGGTCCATTGCACCCTGAAGATAGCTACACAGGTGGATAGAGTTGTCAAGAAGGCATATGGTATGTTTGCCTTCATCGGATGGGGTATTGAGTATAAGAGCTGGCAAGTCATGTTAAAATTGTACAAGACTTTGGCTCAGCCACATATAGATTACGGTGTACAGTTCTGGTCTCCACATTACCAAAAGGGTGTGGACGTTTTGGAGAGGGTGCAGAGAAGGTTTACGAGGATGTTGCCTGATATGGAAGGTGTTAGCTATGAAGAGAGGTTGAGTAGGTTAGGGTTGTTTTCATTTGAAAAAAGGAGATTGAGAGGGGACCTGATTGAAGCCTACAAAATCATGAAGGAGATAGACAAAATCGATAGATATAAGCTTTTTCTGAGGGTGAGGGATTCAACAAAGAGAGTTCATGCTTTCAAGGTGAGAAGAGAAAAGTTTAAGGGGAATACATGTGGAAAGTACTTTACACACAGGGTGTTAGGTGCCTGGAACGCGTTTTCAGCAGAGGTAGTACAGGCAGGCATGGTAGATTCGTTTAAGGTACGTCGGGATCTTAAGTAGGTGAGGACCAGAGGGATACAGATCCTTTGGAATTGGGTGATAGGATTAGACAATGGATTTGGATCGGCACAGGCTTGGAGGGCTGGAGGGCCTGTCCTGGGCTGTAAATTTTCTTTGTTCTTTGAAAAGCACAATCAATGATAACTCTGAACAGAAAGTTGTGTAAATATCTGAAAACAGAAAATCCAGGACTATGAGGAAAAGGAGGTAAGTTTTTCCAGCGGATAACTCTTTGGATGAGCTGATATAAGATACTACCAATTTTTAAAAAGTATGATGGACGCTGATGAATTGTTAAGATATCTGTCAACATTAAAAATTGCACAACACCAAGTTATAGTCCAACAGATTTATTTGGAAGTACAAGTTTTCGGAGTGCTGCTCCTTTGTCAGGTAGCTAGTGTACCTGACAAAGGAGCAGTGCTCCAAAAACTTGTACTTCCAAATAAACATGTTCGACTATAACCTGGTGTTGTGTGATTTTTAACTTTGTTCACCCTAGTCCAACATTGACACCTCCTCAACAAAGAAATCTGTCAAGAGACGATCAGATGACTTTTGCAATTCAACATAGATCCATCAATCATCCCAGAAGTTCTGTATTGAATTTTAACAAATGAAAATATTCCAGTCACCAATCCCCATCCTACCCCATCTCTCACCACCAATCTCTTCACACCTCCCTCTAACTTTCATTCCCCCCCTTGAATGGATATGCTTAAACAGCACTCTTCTGTGGAATTTCACACCCGTCTTATTGTTTATGTTTATCTCAAAACGCAAAGACAATGAACTCCTAGATTAACAATCCATGCTTAAAAAATGAGAAAGATCATTATTTGTCTCATATTGATTATCAATGGCCTTTGATTACATCACTGAAACTGCTTATCTGATATTAAAAGGTTACCATCCATGATAGAAACCATTTAAGAAACATTTCTACAGTATTGACATTCTTTATATCAAAACTCACAGGAGACTTGGAGACCTAAGTTAGGTTCCTGGACCTACTTCCAGTCATCACCAACATCACATTCTTCCACTTCTATGAAATTGCCCAGATATGCTATTGTTTCAGCACATCTGCTGCTGACATCCCTATTCAAGTCTCTGCTGCCTTTAAGCTCCATAATTCTAATAGTCTCATTCAACATAAGGAAACTTATCAAAAGTTTAGCTGTATACGACCTCACACCAAGGTCCATTGACTCATCCCTATTGTGCACATTGATCATCAAGGTTTCAGCTTATCTCTTCTCTCAGTCTGTAACAATAGGCGCAATGAGTCAAATGTACTCTTTGTGTTGTGTTCTTTTATACTTTGATTCAATGATTTTATGGTAAGATCAATGTAAACTTCTACAATCCACACCAAATACAATATCAATGAGTACTCAACTCATATCTGGACATTGGTTTTCACTTTGATTTTCAAATGTTTCAGCTGGTGTTGTCTTGTAGTGTGATGTGAGGAAGAGTTTGTATAGAGATTGGGGATTCTACAAAATTGATGAAGTGATAAGAGCGAGAGACCAATCCAAAGGAAACAAAGAAAAGCTGATTCTGTGTTTGCAATGAGCATGAGGCTTGGTCTGGTGGAACTTTGTGCTGATTCCTGAAGGAACCATTGGGCAAATTGATGGGTGGTGCTGTGAGTGAAGATGTTGGACTTTTGCTTTGTGTACTGGAATGAGCAGTGAATAAAGAGAAAGACTTACCGATACTGCTTGAGTGAATTTACCAAAGGGCTTCCTGCATAAATGCAGATCCTGAAACCTTTCACTATGTTTGGTGAGCAGCATATTAGGCAGGGCCTCTGGCCTCCTGGGAAGAAAACTTTCACCTTAATTCTTCCAGAGGCATCTCCGAGCATGTGTTTCAGAATCTTTATCTTTACTTCTCCTCCTTTAGAAAGGAGAATTTTTTTTTACCACCACCTTAACACACACCGAGTCACAAGGGACTGGCACCCTTTAAGAGTAGCAATGCCCTTTTAAATAAGCCTAAAGCTGACTGACTAACTGTGGCTAAGTTCCCTGTTGGGTCAGCCAATTCAGTGGGAAAACTGCCAGTGGGAATCTAATGCAGCCCATGAGGTAAAATATTCAGGCTTTCCTAGGTTTGCTTTTGAATTGAAGCCAGAGCTCCTGCCGGGAAATAGACCTGGAATTAAAGTCTGACCTAATATTCAAGCACCGCATAAACCGAGTTAAGCTTTTTCTTTCTGTGGCACAATTTAAATGTTCTAAGATAAATTTATTTGAACAGCCTTAGTCAAATTCCCAGTCAACATGAGTCAACAACACAAACAAGCTATACTTTAATTGGTACTAATTGGGCCAGTTTCACTCAGTGGTAGTTGGAATAGTTGCTGTGGGAAACAGAAATTTGCTTACACAGTCGGGATTTCCCCAGTGAGCATAAGAATAAAGCCCGTTATTGGAGTCAGTATAGTGATAACTTTAAGGTATATCAAGTTATATCTAATACATGTTAACTCCATCCAGAAAATGCTTCCCGCTTTAATAGCAGCACGGTGGCTCAGTGGTGAGCACTGCTGCCTCACAGCGCCAGGGACCCAGGTTCAATTCCCACCTTGGGTGACTGTCTGTGTGGAGTTTGCACATCCTCCCCGTGTCTGTGTGGGTTTCATCCCACAATCCAAAGATCTGCAGGCCAGGTAAATTGGCGATGTTAAATTGCCCATAGTCTCAGGTGCATTAGTCAGAGGGAAATGGGTCTGGGTGGGTTACTCTGCAGAGTGTCGGTGTGGACTTGTTGGGCCGAAGGGCCTGTTTCCACACTGTAGGGAATCTAATCTATATAGGAATCAAATCTGCGATCCAGTCTGTCATTGTTATGGTTTTATGGATATAGAAAGTATGCTTAGCCATTTCTGTTCTCATCACCTCAATCCCAGCTCCCAAGAACGAGAGATTACCAGTAAATATAAGAGTGTATCCTGCTCTTCTTGTGTGCTTCAAGTACAAAAGTACAAAACAATATAATTCTCAAGTACATGTCATTTGTATACACTAACACCTTGACAGTACCACAAATGAATCAACAGTCCAATCTAAGCCACATCCTATTATAGTTTTTAATCAAAAGGAGAGGAATATCTAGTGGGCAGTAAAACAGGCTACTGATGTGTTGTTGCCAGTTGTGTGTTGACATCAAGGATCCATTTCCCATTAATATACCTATGCTCATTACTCATCTTTTTCTGCAATAACCTTGTGAAACTACATGGATGATTGAAGTTACCTATGTAAAATTGTCACACTGCAATGACATTCTCATGTTAATGTTTTGGCACTTTATCTTCCAACTACTCAACTTCCAACTACTGCAAAGAAGTGCTCAGATTCCAAATAGCTCTGCTTCCCCAAGTCACTGTAAATTTTAACAATTCACTGTACATAACAGCTTAACATCAATTTATGATGAAATAAGCGGAGAATGTTAAAAATGGAAGAGGACTGAGGACTGGGTATGAATCCTGTTATGCAACTGCATGAGCATTCAACATATGCAAAGCAAGTTTAATAAATATATGAAGGAAAAACAAGTTGCTTCCCACAGTTTTCTCGTTACACTAATTGAAATTCAGGTAAATCAGGATTGTCAATCTACGACAGACTGACAGTCCACTCAGCTAGATTATTGCCCAGGCAGTGAAGATTAACATTGGCTCAAGTCACTCTTCAACAATTTAAGACAATACTGAAAGTCTTTGCTGCAGTTTTACTACTCATTGCTTGAAATTGGTACCAGACAGGAACTTGAGACTGGGGCCTAAATCTTGCTGGAAAAATAATGGTCAGTTCATGACACCCAATGAACGAACAAATGGTTCACATCACTAGTGCATCAAATTGAAACTGGAGGACTGTACCATTCCACAGTATAGGGTTATAATGCTGGCTGCAAGTTGAGTTGTGTGGTGAATTTCGTGGAGTTTTGTGCATGTCCACATTGGCATCAAAATAGTAATTAAATAGCATTAGTCCAGAGCCAACAGGACAGCTGGGGTTTTGTTAACACTAAAAAGTTTAAAAATACATTTTACAAAGTAACTGCAGTCATCAAAATGTTTAAAGTTCACTTCGCAACAGCTGAAGTTCATCAGAGTTCATGGCACCCTCAGATTGGTGCCTTCATTCTCTGCATATACTGCAGCTTTCTTTTACTTTACTCTAGCTTACAAAACTGCAATGCAGTCGGTCCATCTTCATTAAGGTGAATACAAGTACACAGGATACGACTCTGCTGGTGTTGTCCCATCAACCCAATACAGGCCCATATTCCTGTCCCTACTTTCTATAGCTCTATGTGCATTCAGAAAATAACACTGGTTCATCTTCATGCTTTCAGCCACCCACCCCCTCCCATTTATTTCTCCACCCCCGAGGCTTCCAGCCTCATTCCTGATGAAGGGCTCCTGCCCGAAATGTCGATTTTCCTGCTCCTCGGATGCTGTCTGACCTGCTGTGCTTTTCCAACACCATTCTAATCTTGACTCTAACCTCCAGCATGTGCAGTCCTCACTTTCGCCTATATTGTCACATTTTTCTCTTTCTGAGTGGAGCTCAATTCCACCCTAATGGAGACCAGCATACTTAATTTCAATGAAGCCTCTAACATTATATCACTTTCTTGTGGGCCTAGAAAGCATAAATGCTTTGAAATTACAGTAACAGACTGGCAGAAGAAGCAACAACTAGCATTTATTTAGCATATTTAATGCAGCAAAACATCCCAGGATACTTATAAGGGACAAATTGATACTCAATTCATTAATTAGGTGTAACTAAATCTTGATCAAAGAGAAAGCCTTTGGAGAATGGTATGAAGGAGTATAAGATAAAAATTTGAATCCAATGTTATCTGGAGATGCTGCTATCTAGCACTAAGGAAATAACTTGGTTTTATATGTGCCTTTTACAATCATGAGACATCTTAAAGTGTTTTATGGTCAATTACGTATGTTTTGAAGTGTAGCTATTGTTGTAATTTAAGTGCAGTGAATTTTACGCATATTGGTCACAATTGGAACTCAGCTATGAGATTTGAAAGAAGAGATTCAAACTTTGCCAGCTCATGTGAACTTTCCCCACATTTGGAGTTGTATTTTGCCTGGTACTTGAGGAGCACAGTGTTTGAAATGCAATGAATTGAAAAGGCAACACAGTGCAAGAAACTGGAGGGTGGCATGTTAGCCTTCTGTTATCAAAGCAAAAAAATGCCTACGGTTTGTTTTCTGAGAGCACTAAACATGAACGTGTAGCAACTTAAGAAGAGGGTGGTTCTTTTCAGTGATTGACCAAATCAGTTTGGAAGGACATCTCAATCAATGTAAGCAAAATAATAACACAGTTGAAGAAACCGACATGGGAATCTAAGTATTCTCATTTCCTTCTACCCTCACAAATGAGTGAATAAAAGAATTTGGATATTAACTCCACCAGTCATTGTTCATCTCAGTCCTCCATTATCAAATCAAAGCATTGCATTTTAAACTGGTAGAAATCTGTTTTCCATTTGAAAGCAATGCTGATTAGCTGCTCTCTGGTGATTTGAGGGTTGGCACATAAACCTGTTGGCAAAAACACAGTTCAAACTGTTGTGCAAGCACTGATCCTCCAGTGAGTACTTTAAACCAAGGAAGGTGGTCCCTAGATGTTATACACATTTTCTTTTTGGAGACACAGGGAGTCTTTCTGTTTGTTTAAGATATTACCTGTAACCTTAACATCTGTTTGGAATCATTAAAGGCAAAAGCAAAATGAAATCAGTACTGCCATTTGGGTAAAACACCCATTTGTTGAACCACTGATGACACGAATTGTAATTGGTGAGTTTTCTGTTAATGTCAGATTGACAAATGCTTTATGCAAACTTATTTTATTTTGTAACCCATAGAGGTTTCTTTTAACATGTACTGACGGCTCCATATCAGTGTGGAGCCAGCTCTGTCATTTTTTCCGTATGGAGGTGGTCTTAACTTTAGGGATAAGTGCAAATCCAGGCCAGAAATTTGAGCTAATCCAGATTGGATCAGACTGAGTTGAGACACAGAAAAGCTTGGGTTTTTTTAATCATGGAATTTCTGCTTTTTCAGCTGGAATGTAGCTTTCCCATGCAAAAAATGCTCATGTCAATATAGAAGATTGCCTGGGACTTGGTCAACGTGTAGACTATATGCAGCTTTATGTGACAGTGAGATTTTATTTATTTACCTGAGAACATTACACATTAGACTCTGATTAAAAAAAAAATTCAGGCTGACAGGCTTCAGCCTTTCCCTTAGCTCTTTTATCAGAATAGTGCTCTGACAAAATTGATGCATGTGATTCAGAGTTAAGAGGAGTGTAGGGCGCTGCAATTTTGAAAAGTAAGCAACATGAACTTGAGACAATGATATGAAATATAATCATAAAAATGTTTGAAGTTTTCACTTGGTAACTTAAAAGGAACATTAGACTATGTAATATGAAATAACTAGAAAAGTGGATCAAAGTAACCGGAATGAAAATCTGACGTGCATATTATTCCACAGGTACTGTATTGCAACTGTCTAGCGTAAGGGGACAGTGCTAAGTTATATCATCTACCTGTGCTATTTATTTATTTATAGAGGAACAGAGTGCTGCACTGTGTATTTTAATGTATGCTCAAGTATCCCTTTTCAATAGTGGAAAGGAACTGAAGCTGATGATCAAGGAAGCTGTCAAGACCCTTCAGAGAGGGTCCACCAATAACTCCATACATTTGCAATTCTCCTTTGATAAGTGTTGGTGAAGATTCCTCCTTAGTGTCTTGGAATCAAGAAGTCAATTTTAGTGCCTATCAACTGATGTGAGCAGGATGATGATGGCCACAAATGGAGTCAACTGTCTCATGAGCACTGACAATAAGGCAGCTGGTATCACTTATAAGGGAGCCTACAGGTGGTTTGTTTTTTTCTTTAATATACAAATTATGGTCCATTAAAGAACAGGGTAAGATGTAATATAGGATTTTGATTTGCTGTTGTGTATTTTGTGTTCCTTTTCAAGACCATTTTTAACCCTGTCCTGTTTTCAGAAATCTTCATTTTAACCTTAAAGGTGACAGCGGTTTAGTTCATTATAAACAGGCTTTCACCTCAATTGCTAATGTTAATTAATTGGATCTATTTTTAATTTTTTCATCATGTATCGCAGTCTGGAGATCTCCTTGATTACTTCTGTTCCAGCCAAATAATTCTCAATGACTTAAAACACTCATCCACTCTTCATGACTTATTTGCTTGCCTATTCTCATTCAATGTCAACACTCAAAGAGTTATCGAGTCATAGACATGTACAGCATGGAAACAGACCCTTCGGTCCAACTTGTCCACACCGACCAGATATCCCAACCCAATTTAGTCCCAGCTGCCAGCACCCAGCCCATATCCCTCCAAACCCTTCCAATTCATATACCCATCCAAATGCCTCTTAAATGTTGTAATTGTACCAGCCTCCACCAGCTCATTTCATACACCTACCACCCTCTGCGTGAAAACGTTGCCCCTTAGGTCTCTTTTTTATCTTTCCCCTCTCACCTTAAACCTATACACTCTAGTTCTGGACACCCCGATCCCAGGGAAAAGACTTTGTCTATTTATCCAATCCAGGCCTCTCATAATTTTGTAAACCTCTATAAGGTCACCCCTCACCCTCCGACGCTCCAGTGAAAACAGCCCCAGCCTGTTCAGCCTCTCCTTATAGCTCAAATCCTTCAACCCTGGCAACATCCTTGTAAGTCTTTTCTGAACCCTTTCAAGTTTCACAACATCTTTCTGTTGGAAGGAGACCAAAACTGCACGCAATATTTCAACAGTGGCCTACCCAATGTCCTGTACAGCCGCAACATGACCTCCCAACTCCTGTACTCAATACTCTGACCAATAAAGGAAAGCATACCAAACGTCTTCTTCACTATCCTATCTACCTGCGCCTCCACTTTCAAGGAGCTATGAACCTGCATTCCAAGGTCTCTTTGTTCAGCAACACTCCCAGGACCTGACCATTAAGTGTATAAGTCCTGCTAAGATTTGCTTTCCAAAAATGCAGCACCTCGCATTTATCTGAATTAAATTCCATCTGCCACTTCTCAGCCCATTGGCCCGTCTGGTCCAGATCTTGTTGTAATTTGAGGTAACCCTCTTCGCTGTCCACTATGCCTCCAATTTTGGTGTCATCTGTAAACTTACTAACTGTACCTCTTATGCTCGAATCCAAATCATTTATGTAAATGACAAATGTAGTGGACCCAGCACCGATCCTTGTGGCACTCCACTGGACACAGGCCTCCAGTCTGAAAAACAACCCTCAACCTCGCATAAGCTCTCTTCCGATATCATCACTACCACTTCAACTTTGTCATTCAGGTAACCTTTCCATTTCAAGATTACCATTTCTTTGTTTCTTTTGCCTTTCCTCAGTATCCCGACAAATCACCTGTGAAACAAGCTTCCCATTAAACCACAAAACTTTTCCAGCCTTCTGTCTGTACCTACACATCCTTTCATTTTGACTTTTATTCCATGGGATGTGGAGTTACTGGCAGGGTTGTTATCACCCATACTTGTTTCTAATTAAGAGGCCATTTTGGAGGGAGTTAACCACATTGTGATGAGTCTGGAGTCACATGTAGACCAGACTGGGTAAGAGTTACAGCTTCCCTCTCCAAAGGCACACTAGTGAACTAGAGGAGTTTTTATGACAGTCAATGATTGTTGTCATGACCACCATTATAGAGATTATCATTATAATCCAGAGTTTATTCATTGGATTTAATCACCAGCAGTCATGATAGGATTTGAATTTCTATTCCCAAACTGTATGTAAGAGACTCTGGATTGCTTGTGACATTATCATCACACTACTGCCTCCCAATCCTTAATTCTTATCGCAAAGACAATGAACAGAAAATGTTAAGGAATTCAATTTCTTCGAAGAGTTGAGTTAAAAGTCTGCTACCACTCTGGTATGCTCCTGCCATGAAAGCGTTGCATATTTGGCTTCAAGCCTTCACTACCAGTTTCCAGAGTTCCTTGTTAGAGTCAATTCATTTCCAAGTTCCAAACATCTTTCTCTACTTTCAATGGAACAGTAGCATTCGGAGTTTCCTTAATCTTGGACAGTGCTCTGCTATAACAAGTGAATGCAACACCATTGAAATTCAGTCTTGCACAACATTGGCCCACCTAGATCTTGGTTCAGACATATTTGTGTTTTCAGGGGTGACAGATATAAAAGTGATAGCTTTCCTGGAGAACCCACGATCATCCCATTCTAGGATTCCCAATATTCCGGTTTGGAAGGAATCAAAGATCAACGTTGCTGGTGCAGACATCTTCAATTGACATTATAATGAGGTAAGCGTTTCCTTCTCCCAAATATTTCATCAGATCAATCCAGTTTAAATCAATCCAGTCAAATCCCACACTAATGTTGGGATCAAATGTTTTCAGATTTTCGTGGAAATCTGGGTCATTTTTCTGCCACCATTTCTTTTCACATGTCATAGAGTCATAGAGATGTACAGCATGGAAACAGACACTTCGGTCCAACTTGTCCATGCCGACCAGATATCTCAACCTAATCTAGTCCCACCTGCCAGCACCCAGCCCATATTCGTCCAAACCCTTCCTGCTCATATACCAATCCAGATGCCTTTTAAATATTGCAATTGTACCAGCTTCCATCTCTTCCTCTGGCAGCTCATTCCGTACACGTACACTCTGCATGAAAAAGTTGCCCCTTAGGTCTCCTTTATATTATCTTTCCCATCTCACCCTAAATCTGTACTCCCCCAACCCAGGGAAAAGGCTTTGTCTATTAATCCTATCCATGCCCCTCATGATTATATAAACTTCTATAAGGTCACCCCTCATCCTGCTCCTCGGATGCTGCCTGATCTGCTGTGCTTTTTCAGCACCACTCTAATCCAGAATCTGGTTTCCAGCATCTGCAGTCGTTGTTTTTATCTCAGGGAAAACGCCCTAGCCTATTCAACCTCTCCCTGTAGCTCAAATCCTCCATCTCTGGCAACATCCGTGTAAATCTTTTCTGAACCCTTTCAAGTTTCACAACATCTTTCCGATAGGAAGGAAACCAGAACCGCATGCAATATTCCAACAGTGGCCTAACCAATGTCCTATACAGCCGCAACATGACCTCCCAACTCCTGTACTCAATACTCTGACCAATAAATGAAAGCATACCAAATGCCTTCTTCACTATCCTATCTACCTGCGACTCCACTTTCAAGGAGCTATGAACCTGCACTCCAAGGTCTCTTTGTTCAGCAACACTCCCAGGACCTGACCATTAAGTGTGTAAGTCCTGCTAAGATTTGCTTTCCCAAAATGCAGCACCTCACATTTATCTAAATTAAATTCCATCGGCCACTTCTCAGCCCATTGACCCATCTGATCAAGATCCTTTTGTAATCTGACGTAACCGTCTTCGTCTGTCCGTCTCTCTAATCATGTCCCAGTTTCTGTTCCCTCTTCTTCTCAGCTTTCATCAATGGAATGTTTTACTCCAAGCTCCTTCCATTGATACCTTGGGCCACCTCCTCTTCCATTCCAACAATTCTGAACTCAAGGTTGGATTGAAAATGGTGCAACCTTGAATTTAGTCTGGCGTGTGCATTAGTTCTTGTTAACAGTCCATGATTACTCAAGGCGAAAATTTACAGTCCCAATGGCATTGTAAGATCTGATTTGCATATATTTATTAGCCACCAGGCTGTATCCAGTGGGAATCTTTTTGACACATTACAGTGCAACAGTTAAAATGAAAACCAGCTTGTTCTCAGCAGGAACCAGAAAGTAAACTTAAGTTTCATGAATTTAATCACTTACCAGTCCCATTCCCATCAGGCAGTTAGGGCTAATGCCAGGAATCTACCCTGAAAGAAAAGGAACATTTAATCCTACTTTCTTGTTCCTGTTTTAATAATATAAAGAACATTATAAATGGGACAAAGTCTTTGCAAGGGTGTGCATGATGATATTTGACAGTCTGCAAAATCTTTTCCTGCCCTGAACTTGCCTGTGTTCCTAGGAGTAAGGTTGATTGTGAGATTTCTTTGGTTTTCAACATGTCTCTGATTTGTGATGAAACCTGTGCCATTAGAGCAGTGTTACTTATAATCTTGCAAAAAAAACAATTCACTTCAGTAGGAAATAGGTCTCTTGTCCTTTGATGTATTGCTGCTGCAGGCTATCAGTAATCTCACAAGCTGCTCGCTCTATGCATTTTCCCGGAGAGTGCAATACAATACCAAATAATGGTCCAGTAGCCACAGTCAGTCATAAATGTATTTTTTAACCACTTCACTGGCAAATCTGTGTTTACTGACAAGCTCTGTTATAGCATAAGTTCTCACTGTGACAATCCATGTTAGTTCATTTCAGCAATAACTTACATTTGCCCATGAAGTGTACAAGACAATAAATGGCTCCCATGATGATTAAATATTGAGGCCATTGCTTTCCTGTAGGACAAATTTTTCAAACGTTACATTTGAAGAGCTTTACTGTGTGTTTTGGGAGTGTGGTGCAGGGGGTGGTGTGGGTTTTACTTATTCACTGTTCTGCCTTATGTTATGGACAAATATTTATTTTATATCTGATAACTTAGATGTCCATACAGCTATACATGGATTTCAATGGATGTTTGTTGAACTGGGTATGTATAACCTCAAATTACATAAATTCTATCCCAAGCTTGTGTTGGTCAGCAATTATATTATGTACACAAAGCATCAAAGTAAGCTGCCAAATCATTCATTTGGATCTGTCGTATGTAAATCATTCACAAAATCTAATACTTGCAAAAGATGCAATCTCATTTTATATCCCTTTTTGTGGAACTCAGGATTTGGGCATCAGCAGTAAAGTCAGTATTTATTTCCCATCCTTAGCTGCTGTTAAGAAGATGACGGTGAGTTGCCTTCTTGAACTGCAGTGGATTATATTGTGAAGAATCAATGCAATGCTTTTAAGTAGGGAGTTCTAGGATTTTGTACCAATGATATTGAAGTATTTCCAAATTGGAAGTATATGTGATCCAGTCGAGAATTTGAAATATGATAGCACCCCGCCCACCACCTCCCCCGCCATACCCACGGGGAATACAGTCTAAGACCTACAGCGGAAGCCCAAAACCGCAGATAGGTGCAAACCCAATCATTTCAATGGGAAAGTTACCTTCCCAGCAGCCCCCTGATCCTTGGTTCCGGAAGATTCCCTGTAATATGTTCACACTGCGGTAAACTGTGGAACTGAAATCATGGAGAATTATTTCACGCATGTGGCAGTCGATCTGTAACAATACTCTCATGCATCTTCTGTCTTCAGCCTATTAAGTGGTCAAGATGGTGGGTTTGGATGGTGATGTTGAAGGAGGCTTGATGAGGGGCAGTAGTGCCTCTTGTAACTACTATTAACAGGCATCTGCAGTTTGGCAGTCATGAAGGGAGTGGGTATCCATTGAGGTTGGCAGCCTGCTGATTAAGAGACCAGAGTTTAGATCAGAGTGGTGCTGGAAAAGCACAGCAGGTCAGGCAGCATCTGTGGAGCAGGAAAATTGATGTTTCAGGCGAAAGCCCTTCATCAGGAATAGAGGCAGGAAACCTCCAGGGTGGAGAGTTGATTTAGAGACCACTCTTTCCCGGATACTGGTAAGTTTCTCAACTGTTATTGCAATGTTTTTACCTCATGTTATTGCAATGATACCTAGCCAGAAAATGGGATTGCTCCATCATATTCCTAACTTGAGTCTGTGGGCCTTTCTGGAAGGTCTTCTGGAATCAGAAAGTCAGACACTCCCCTATGACACTAACTAACTCCAGTAGCCATGATGTGGAGGTGCATGTTGGACTAACTCTTGTAGAATTAGATTTTATTGTCATGCATGCTTACGTACTGGGACATGGATACTGTGAAAAGTGTACAAAGGTTGATTGATTGACTGATTTCTTGCTGTCTCACATGTAGTGAGATACAGGGAAAGGTATTTGTTTTGTTTTGTGTATATATAAGCAGACCGTACTATATAAAGTGCATCAGGGTAGCAGAGCAGAGTGCAGAATACAGTGTAACACTTTGCAGAGAGTGAGAGAATCAGAATTAACATTTGAGATGTCTGTTCAAAAGTGTGATAATAATGGAGAAAAAGCTGTTCTTGAATCTATTTGTATGTGTATTCAAACTTTTATATCTTCTGCCTGACGGAAGAGTGTGAAAGAGAGTATAACTGGAATAGGAGGGGTCTTTTAGTATATTGAATCCTTTCTAGAGGACGTAATGGAGTAAATGGATGTATTCAGTTAAGACGCTTTCTATGGCACAACTATCCAAATTGGTCAGAATCCTTGCGGACATGCCGAGTCTCCTTAGCTGCCTGAGGAAGAGGTGTTGTGCTTTCTTCACTGTTGTGTTGAGGTGGGTGGTCCAAGCCAGATTATTGGTTATCATCACTCCCAGGAACCTGATACTTTTGAATATGTCCACCTCAGGCCCATTGATGTATACAGGCACATGTTTTCCACTCTCTTCCTGAAGTCAATGATGAGCTCTTTCATTTTGCTGACATTGATGGAGAGCTTGTTGCCTTTACACCATGCTGCTAAATACTCAATTTCTTTCCTGTATTCACTCTCATTGTTGTTGGAGATCTGACCATCAACAATGATATCATTGGTGATCTCATCAGCAAATGTGTAAGTGGAGTTGGGTGGAATTTAATTACACAGTTATGAGTGAATAAGGAATACAATAAGGGGCTGAGTACATAGCCATGAGGACACTGGTGTTGAGGATTATCATGGAGGAGGTGTTGTCACCTATTTTTACTGTTTGTGATCTATGGAACAGGAAGTTGAGGATCCTGTTACAGAGGGCAGAGTCGAGACCTAGGTCGAGTTTAGATATTGATTTGTTTGGGATTATCATGTTGAAGATGGAACTGTCGTCAATAAGTAGGAACCTGAAGTAGGTATCCTTGTTATTCAGATATTCCAGGGATGAACATAGGGCCGGAGAGGTGGTGTCTGCTGTGGACCTGTTGCCTGCATTGGCGAATTATAAAGGATGGAAGCAATTTGTTAGGTTGGAGTTGGTGTGAACTATGACTAACATTTTGAAGCACTTTACAGTTATGGAGGTCATTGTAGTCATTGTAGCCATTGAGTTATGTAGTCATTGAGGGAGGCTGCATAATTTTTATTTGGCACCGGGATGATGGTGGTCTTGAAGCAGGGGACTTCAGAATGTTGTGAGGAGACGTTAAACATGTCTACAAATTCTTGCCAGCTGGTCCACACAGGATCTGAGTACATGACTGGGGATTCTATCCAGGCCAGTTGGGTTCACTTTCAAGAAGACCGATCTAATATCTGTGGCGGTGACCATAGGTAAAGGTGTATCGGAGGCTGTTGGGGCAAGGGTGAAATTGTTTCACTGACCTTCTATCGAAAGCGAGTGTAGAAATGCATTGAACTCAGCAGGTAGGGATGTACCATTGCCCGCAATACTTTTTGACTTTGTTTTGTAGCCTGTTTTGTCATGTAAGCCTTGCCACAAACGACAGGTGTCAGTGTGGTTGGTCTGAGTCTCAAGCTTAGATTGGTATCACCTCATTGAGTCTCTGAAGAGTTTACAAAGATCATTCCTGGATTTCCTGTACAGGTCAGGGTTGCCTGACTTGTACACTTCAGACCTGGATTTCAGTAGAGAGCGAATCTCCTGGTTCATCCATGGTTTCTGGTTGGGCAACATTCAGATTAACTTCTTCAGTGCACAGTTTTCTACATACGCACTCATGAAGTCTGTCACAGTAGTTTAAGGTTGGCTGCTGAGTTCTTGAATATGGACCACTACTTTCTGTTCTGGTCCTCATGCATCAACTTCCACTTGTAAGCCACGAGGAAGATCACAGTGTTGTGATCTCATTTTCCAAAATACAGACCGGGGCTGGAGGGGTCGGCACCTTTGATGGTTGTATAACGATCGTCAAGGATGTTCGGACCTCTGATTGGACAGGAGACATATTGATGGTATTTTAGTCGTGTGTTCTTGAGGTTGGCCTGGTTGAAGTCACTGGCTATGATGATCAAGGCCTCAGGCTATTCCATCTCAAGACATTGTATACTTTGTCAAGTGCACTCTTCACTTCTGCATGAGATGAGATGTAGATCACTGTCAGGATAGTGGAGGTGAAGTCGAGTGGCAGGTAGTAGGGGTGGTAATTCACTGTAAGATATTCTTGATCCGGGAAGCAGTAACTCCCCAAGGTTGCCACATCGGAGCACCAGGAGCTGTTGATTAGGAAGCAAACCCACCGCCATGTCTGAAGGCACTATGTAGCCTATTCAATGAACTGAGAAACTGTCAGGTTGTAAGGCACACTCAGGTGTAGCAGGAGTGATCTACATTAGCAAGTTTTGTGAAGATTTGTAGATTGAAGTTCTGGATATAGGTTTGCTCGCTGAGCTGGAAGGTTTATTTTCAAAGGTTTCGTCACGATATTAGGTAACATCATCATTGAGCCTCCAGCTGAAGGGTGATATGGCCCGCTTTCTATTTATGTGTTTAGGTTTCCTTGGGTTGGTGATGTCATTTCCTGTTCTTTTTCTCAGGGGGTGGTAAATGGAATCCAAGTCAATGTGTTTGTTGGTAGAGTTCTGGTTGGAATGCCATACTTCTAGGAATTCTCACGCATGTCTCTGTCTGGCTTGTCCTCTGATGGATGTATTGTCCCAAAGTGGTGTCCTTCCTCATCTACATGTAAGGATACTAGTGAGAGTGGGTCATATCTTATTGTGGCTAATTGGTGTTCATGTATCCTTGTGGCTAGTTTTCTGCCTGTTTGTTCAATGTAGTGTTTGTTACAGTTCTTGCAAGGTATTTTGTAAATGGTAATAGTTTTGCTTGTTGTCTGTATAGGATCTGTATAGATCATAGTGATTTATGTCTTTGTAAACCAGAGCACACAGCAGTCTCTCAATTTTCTTTGGAAGGAGTGTTTAACTTGAAGTTCATCTGTTTTGTTCTCAGTGGCTTGGACATTTGCCAGTAGTATGCTGGGGAGGGGGGACTTGAAACCCCAAAGTTTCAGTCTCACCTGAAATCCAGCCTGTCTCCAACATTTCCTGGATAGATGACTGCTCCTAGTTGATCCTGGGCATCAGTGAGGGAAGGCTGCTGCTCCGGAAGGTAATTGTTTACTCCTGATAGGGTCCAGGGCATTAGTCATAGCCTTGCGTATTCTGTTGGGTCTTGTGGCTGGTTCAGTTGGGCCTTCTTGATGTCAGGACACCATGGGGGTCAGGTCTTGTTCCAACACTGGTCAGGCCTTGATTACGGGTTTCCACAAGGCCAAGGAAGTTGTGCCTGTGAGAGGTCGAAAGGCCTCTGGGCTTGTGGTTCCAGTATTGGGAAGGTAAATAGGTGTGTCCGATGGAGTCCTGGGCATTCATCTTATTCACAAGCCTCCTTGATGTTGGGTCACCATGGGGTGAAGCCTTGTTCCCACACTGGTCAGGCCTCAGTTCCAGGTCAGGCGTGTGGGAAGCCAGTAGGCCCTTCGATCTCCTGAGCCTGTCAATCCAGCATTGGTAGTCGTACCTCATCGGTCATAGAATCTTTAAACCTGAAAGTAGATTTAAGAGAACATTGTTAGCAATTCTGATGGACTTGGATTTGAAGTTTAGAAGATCAGAACAATTATAAGATATGTAAGGATAAAATCTGCTGCAGGTAACTGGCAACAAGTCGCCATTCTCCAACTCCATACAAAGATACCTACAAACAAAATCTTAGGTGTAAAGTAGGAAAATGAAAATAAAGTTAAATGTTCAACATTACAGCCCTTCTTCATTGTGTAGCCATGGGTCTGAATCTGTGCTCTTCTATCCCCTCGCTGACACCATCACTGGCATGAAGCAGTCAGCCAACAGAACCATGTCGGCCATTCTTCAGTGACATCTTCTCTCGACCAATAATGCCACTGCCCAGAGTTTGCACTGGGCCGATCTCAGAAATGCAGCCACCGCTGAAGCTGCCGCGTGTCACACCAGACACTGAGCCCAAACTCACCTCCCTCCACTACCGTCGGGAACACAATCTCACCTCCGTCTGCTGCTGCTACTGCCTGGAACAAACCTTGTCTCCAACTCACTGACACTATCTGAGCTCTCCACGAAAAATAAATAAGCTTAAAAGTTATTAAAAAGCAGAGATAGGAAAGTAAAAGTGGATGGGCTCCAGGCTTAGGTGACTAACATGGGCCACAGCAAGATATGAGGCAGAATCAGACAACACGTACAATTTTTCCCACTTTTACAATCTTTTATAGTTTTCATGTGATGGGATTCTCGCTCGGCAACAAACCGCTCATCTTGATCCTTTCTGTCCCATTGTGAGCTGTTTTCCTTCTAGGCTGAGAGAGAGGCAAGTTATACAGGAGTTAAATGTGGGTGGCCCAGCTATTACTGTTGATGTAGCTGGGGCGGTTTCCCACGCAAGCGAGTAGGTAGCACAGAGTGAATGCAAGGTCCAATGGTCTAGAGGCTGGGGAGTGTCAACGGAAAATGGGGAACATTTTGCACGCAATAGTGAGAGTGGTAAAACATGAGTCTTGGTGGGAAATGGGTACGATAACAGTGTTAGACTGAATGTGAAGTATCGGAGAGAGGATGATGACGCTTATTTTGGCAGAGTGGAGAAGGATGTTAACCTTCTTTTTATAGCGTTGGGCACTCTTCCAATTGGATGAGAGTGCTCTAACTTGATTGGCAACCTTGGATCAGTAGGTAGGCAATGTCTCGTGATATGGCCTCCACTGCTAGTCCTTGTAGAGGAGGTAATCCTGCACCTGCACCACCCTGTCCAGCAAGACCTCCAGAGCCCGTAGGAGGGCATAGATAAGGTAAATAGCAAAGGCCTTTTCCTGAGGGTGGGGGAATTCAAAACTAGGGGCATACCTTTAAGGTGAGAGGAGCAAGATGTAAAGGGGGCCTGAGAGGCAACCTTTTCACACAGATGGTGGTTCATATGTGGAATGAACTGTCAGAGGATGTGGTAGATGCAGGTAAAGTTACAACATTTAAAAGGAATTTGGATGGGTATATGAATAGGAAAGACTTGATCAGCACAGACTAGTTGGACTGAAGGGTCTGTTTCCATGCTGTAGGACTTCAAGACTCTATGATCTTGCTCACAAAGCAGGCCACTGCTTTTCCCCAGTCTTGCTTACATGTTAACAACCATTCATGGTGGCTCTGGATTAACAGTGCTTGTCCAAGTAGACTACAGACTTTTAAAGATGATGTAGTCACAAGGGATGTCAGTGAATTGCGGGGTATCCACTGAGTAGCGAGTGGGTCAGGGAATAGCGTGTGATAAGATGGGGTGGAATTTGAACATGAGGAACATTGTAGAGCTGTAGTAGGTAATTAATGAAGTGATTTTGGTAAAATATGAAGAGAGAACTTATTCGGCCTCATAGTGACAAACTCTCCATAGAAAGATGTACAAAACTTGGAGTCAGCCAAAATAGAAAGAAAATTCATCGCAGTATTAATAATGCTGGTTTCAGGTCAGTGGCAAGCCTCCTGAGAAAATGTTAATGACCAGCTTTAATGGCATTGAATATCCAGGGGTGGGGATACATAATGGAATAACAGCACCATATATGAAAGCATTTGGGAGCTAAAGTACACTCACATATATAAATACTGTAAGGTAAGTCGTGACAGGTTTTCCAAACATAGGTTGCAGCTTTCAATAGTGAGATGGTGTATACAGCTGGTTATGTAACTTACCTGATATTGGACCTTTATGATGTCTTTAAAATATTAGAAATTGTAGATATACAACATGGGCAACCAGGGATGGATAACATATGTTGGGCCAGCCAGCAAAGTACACATCCCAGTTAAAAAAACAAACAAATATTAGCTTAACTATGAGCAAATAAAGCAATGTGACTTTATTTATCAACATATGCATATAAAGCAAAGTTATATCAAAATATGATAATCAAGCAATTCTCATTTTTTTAGATCAATAATGATATTTTTGCTGAGTTTCATTTTAATATGTGAATAATTAAAAGTCAGGTCAGATTCTAATTTACCACCACTGAATTTTACATTATATTCTTAATCTGATTAAAAATTTTTTACCCTGTCAGCGGAAATTCAATTTTGGCAATTATGTTCCAATCAATTTCAACTGATAAGTTAGATTTCTACACACTTTTAATAGACTAAATTGTTAGATTAAAAGCTTGAAGATCTGGCTTAGAATTGACCGAAATGACATTGGGAACTTGGATTTTTTAAAAAATGTTTACGGGCAAGATTTAAACTTTATCTAAGGACTTTGAACTGGCTGTGGAAATAGATTCACTCCATTGCAATGAAGAGACATTATGCATTTTATAATGTCACAAAGTCTTTGATACTTGAAGAGCTGAATATCATAAATATTTTGGAAAGTTACAACTAGCACTAGAGAAGACAAATAATAAAGGTTGTAAAATAAAGTCAGACTTTGCATCCTCTGCTTGCTTCTTCCATACTTTATGTTCTGTGATTGGAAATCTTTTATTTTGTATTACAGGTTATTCTGTTATAATGCTCATTTCATCAATGTGAATTTGCTGTAATGCCATTGACAAATTGGGAACACTGTTTCTAGTGCGCAAACTTTTAAAACATTTGTCGACTGTAACGTGATTAAAGCACCAACACTAAGTGCTGTTACTAAAGTATGATTTTTCTATAATGCGGGGTTGCACAAGAATGACCTGACTGTATTACCATTTTGTCTCCCTTGTCCATGATGAAAGGAATTGAGGATAGAAAAGATTTTTAAAAATAGGAGTTAAAGCTCCAATGCACATTCAACCTTTCCTGAAGGCCTTCAAACCTTTATTTAAACCTATGAAAGGGTTAACCCAGTTCATCTGTTCACTGAAATAAATGACTTCTTCAGCACATTCCAAAGCAGGGACTTGCTCCTGGGACCAGCAGGGCCACTTTTTTCTGTCACAAACACGATTTGTAAAGCACTTCAATAAATTATACAGAGACCTTTTTGTTCCTTTGCATGAAACAATGATGCTTAAATAATAATAAACTCCTTTGTCCCTTTTCTATAAGCGACTACGGCATAGCGAATGTGTTCTAGGTTAGTTGCCTCATTTTACAAGTGGAATTTGTAGCTGGAAATGGTTTAAACATAATGCTACAATACTAATGCAGCTTTTAAATCACGTCAGTAGCAATCAGTATGTTATAATTAACAATTTATTGAACAAGCAATAAAATGACTGTCAGATTACTTCTTAAAGCAGCAGAATAAAACGGGTAATAAATAGCATTGGCTCGACAAATTGCATGGTAATAGAAATGTTCTTAAGATTTATAGAGTGCAAAAAGATAGATGTGCTATTAGTTAAGAAGCATAAACCTAACTAAGTTCTGTTTATTGAAGCAATATTGCCACATGGGTCAAAGTTTGCTGAGCATAGTACTAAATTCTAATTTCATCCCATTTGCTCCATTTTGGGTGGTCACTGCATTAATGATAGAAAGTTCCAAAGCAGTTCAATGACTTCCTTAACTCTACCAATGCCCCTGTAATCATAAACAGTACAGTAAAACCCTAATAAATGACACTGAAATTTTACAAGGAAAAAGTTGTTTTTACAAGCAGATTTATCTTGTCAGGGACTCCCTTTCTTCACCATTAGTACTTGGAGTATATTAGGTAATATCCCACTTGAGAACATGTATTTTTTTCTGGATCAATTATTGAATCAACAACCAGGACCAAAAATCCAAAAAGATCTCAAAAGCAGCAAAGGCAGAAGAACAATTAAAAATTGGTTCCATTGTCAAATTACAAAGCTAGGTTACTCAATAATAAATACTCCGATATGTGACTGGAGTGGGTAGATTTTGGCGAAAATGATTGCATTAGTTGAGAAAAGTTCTTAAGACTTCAGTCATTATGTGAGAGTATTTATCATGCTGGACATGAAAATATACTCAAATATTAATGTATGAGAACTTATAATCAATCAAATGCAGCCACTTTTTTCTCCTTTGCATTTAAAACAGAAAGAGAAAAACATCAGTGCTATAATCTAGATGTAGATTTTAACATTTATTTGAAGAGTAATCATTTTTAGAAGTATAACTCATGATGTGTTGCAATGATGACAGTTTATGACCTATAAAATCATTATAAGGGCTATATCTTCCAGAAGTTTTTTCTTGTAACAACCACTTTCCAAAAGTTCTATTTTCAGAGCATTTAATTTTTGTTCACTTGCAAAAGCTGCTGTGTTCAATTATTACTTGGTATTACGGTGATGTGATTTGCAAGTGATGCCTTACCAGGAAATGCCGTGTCGCCCTGAGAGAACACTAAATGCTACCTCTAGTCGTGATTGACTTCATTTGCCAATATTTCAAAGGAAAAATACATTTCAGCAGGAGCTTGAAAAGCATTGATGGCGTATAACATAATTTTGAAGGATCTATTACAATTTAAACCTTATTGATCCATTCACTTGCTAAAATAATACACTTTAAAAAAAGACATTAGCAATGCACAGTCTATTTAGTACTTGATTAGGGCTTGCAAATAACAAAGTACCTCAAAAATAAGTGTTTTCACTTAGTCTGAAGTGAACGGTAGTAATCATTTTGCATGTGACATTATATTGCATAGCATTCAGTCTGAATTCAAGAAACAATTTACATTCACATAGCATATATATTCCAACGGTACTGTACAAAATGCTTTAATGCTCTTTCCTTACAAGTACAATGAAGTCTAGTCACTATTGCAATTTAGAGAAAACAGAAGTCAATTTGTGCATAGCAATATTCTGTAGGCAATGATGATGTAATGGCCAAGTAATAGCCAGGAGTGACAGTGTAGCTCAGTGGTTAAGTACAGCTGCCTCACAGCAGCAGGGAGCTGGGTTTGTTTCCAGCCTCAGCTGACTGGCTGGAGCTTACACATTCTCCCTGTGTCTGTGCGAATTCCCTATGGGTGCTCTGGTTTTCTCTAACAGTGCAAAGATGGGTAGTTTGGCTGTGCTAACTGCCCATAGTGTCCAGGTATGTGTGGATTAGCCATGACAACTGCAGGGTTATGGGGATCGAGTAGCAGGGTGAGTCTGGATGGACTCTTTGGAGGGTTGGTGTAGACTTTCCACACTGTTGGGATTCGATGTGGATTATCTGCTTTAATGCTATTGTTTACACATTGACGAGTGGCCAGGTTGTTGGGGGATCTTTGCTGTTATTTTTTTGAAAGACTGTCATGCTTGGCCAAATTTTTGTCTCCTGATGGAAGCGGGAATTGAGCTGATAGATCGGAAACTGGGACTCTTCCATAGTTTCATAATCAAATTTCCTGTACCTTACATAACCCAATGTGTTTTGATTCACAGATTGGGAAGTCCTTGGTTAAAAAAACAAACACTCTACTCACGTGGGAAAACCATTGTGAGAGCCAGAGGAAATTTGAATTCCTTCCCCATGCTGTTTCCATGCGCTGGCGTAGGGCTTTTGAAGTCTCAAAACTCCTTGAAGAGTTCATGATCACTGGGGGAAGACTGCACAAGAGTCAAGGATAAGGATAAAAGATTTTGACATTTTTTTTCAAAATGTCACTTTTGGATGCTGTACTGTAATGTTTGTCTTTATAATTAGGAAAGTAAGTTATTAAGGGGAGGTAGCCAGTCCCCAAAGTGATACAGACAGGTTAAGCCTTCTGGTACAAAATTGGCAGGTTGTGTACAACATGAGAAAATGTGGACTTGCCAGCTTTAGCAGGAAGAATAGAAAAGCAATTATCGATTTAAATGGAGATAAATTGCAAGACTCAGTAGTTCAGAGGAATCTGAGCATCCTGGTACATGAACCACAGCAAGTTAATCTGGAGATACAGCAAGTGATTAGGAATACAAATGAAATGTTGGTGTTTATTATGGTATTCTGAAGATTCATTCAACTTAGACCCAGGATGGTGGAACTATGAGGAGATATTGGGCACACTGGGCCCATATTCTCTGCAATTTCATTGAAACCTATCAAATACTTAACAAAATACAGTGGGTAGATACAGGCAAGGTGTTTCCCTTTGTAGGGGCGTACAGAACCAGGGGCATCATTGAAAAGGAAGGATCCATTTAGGAACGAAATGAGGCGAAATTTTTAAAATCAGTAGGTGATGATTCTTTGCCATTCTCTACGCTAAGTTGTGAAAACTTAGTCTTTGAGTATATTTGAAATAGAGGTTGATTTTTGATATTTGATTATCAATAGTGTAAATGGGTTGTGTGGATAGTGTGGGTAAAAAGCATTGAACTATTCAATCAGCCTTGATTTTATTGAATGCTAGAGCATGTTTGAAGTTGAAATAGTCTATTCCTGTTGCAATAATCCTACTGCAAGGGGAGTGGAGTGCAAAAATAAGGCAACTGTTCAGGTTGACCTTGAGGCCACATCTGCAGTCCTATCTACCATTTTGGTCTCACTTGAAAATGATATAATTGTTTTAGAAACACTTGAGAATAGATTCATTTGATTCATTACTGAGATGAAGGGCTTATTTTATGAGATGTTCTGGAAGACCCGCATCCAACGGGACTTAGAAGAATGAAATTAAATCTTGTTGATGTGTGTGATCTTGATGAGATTGAATAGGGTTGATATAAGGTGGAATTATCCTCTTGGGGGACAGTATAAAATTGGGGGACATAACTTAAGAAGAAATGTCTTCCTTTTAAGACAATGATGAAGAGGAGAATTAGAATGTAGAATTCCTTTCCCCAGAAGGTACTGGAGGCAGGGTCTGTATATTTATTCAAGATTGAGCTAGATAAATTATTGATTGACAAGCAAATCAAAGACAATGGAAGTGGTGTTGAGGATAATTAGAGTTGGGACCAGCGGCAGGGATGAAAACCATGGGTTCAAGTTCTGCTCCTGGCCAGGGTCCTGGCCTCTGGCTCCATGGTCCATGATCCAAACACAGCGACAACATTCCCTGTTCCCCATGCCCCCCAACCCCATGCTCTGAGATAACCTCTTGACCCAGGCCCTGTTAGGAACATAACTCGAGCAGCCATGATCTTATGGAATGTGTAGCAGTCTTGAATAATAATAGTCAATTTGGAGGTTAAAATGTTGGGGGAACCTCACAATTATATTCAAGCAGTAAAGGATACGAAGAAGATTACTAGGTCTAAAAGCTGACAAGTCTCCAAATCATCATCTTAAGGTCTTAATATTGTGCTGAAATAATCCATGCATTGGTTTTAATTTTCCAAAGTTTCTTAGTATCAGTATCGGATCTTCAACTATTCTCAATTTATGTTTGTAACTCACAAATGTATTATTTCAAAATTAATAAATGACTCAAAGATGATTGGGAATAAAGATGTTAGGAGAACATAAGAAATCTGCAAAGGAATATAATGAATGAGAAAAAATATTGGTAATGAAGTATAGAGTAGAAAATGTGAATTTGTGCATGTTGGATAAAATAATAACCATCAAGTACTGTATATTTTTTAAATGGAGAGTGATTGCAGAACTCTGGAGTATAGATGGATCTGACAATCCTGCTACATGAATCACATTAAGTTATGATGTAAATTATTGCTTATTGTAAAATAAGTTTTTCCTGTTACCTGAGTTTGGCTATCCAAAACTCGAGATTAAGCAATGGCACTATTATTTCATTTCTGTTAATACGATCGTCAAACAGTTCAATAATGTTCAGATTAGACAATGTCCACAATGTGCTTAAGTTGCTTAATTTCCCAATGAAATAGAAAGGTTCAGATGGTTCATCCATCTTTGTCTGTCCTCCTTTCAGGCAGCCAACCATGTATATCCCCTTCCTTGTCTGGCAGTGGCAATGACTTTAGATTCAATAAGCAGAGTGCTTAAATACATGTCTGCTTCATGTCTTGCCCATATATTTCTATTTGTCCCATTTCCCTGATAGTGGCCATCTTTGACTGACCCATTGCACTAGCAACAACAGTTAATGGTTGAACTATTTTAAATCCCATACCTGCCAAACAACTCTGCCCAGAGCAGAAAGTGACAGCATCCAGCCAACCTCCTGCTTGAAAAGCTTACCTTCAAAGAAAATGAATTCAGTTCTGATGTACTTGGAGGGTCACATCCTCTTCTCAACAAAGTCTGTGTGATAGGAGGAGCCCATTCTCCCTATATGTCCCTGGTTTCAATGAAAAACTATTGCGCTGGAGTAATTACAAAATTTGTACTTAACCTTCTGCACATCGGGTTAGATTTTGAACAGCACAACACTAAATCGCATGAAGAAAACCACAATTGTCGCTTGGCCTTTGTCACAGTTATATAACTTTGGCACAACACCTGGACATAGTGTCAACATTCATTATTAACATACATGCAAAGGTGACTCTATTTTGTGACAAATATTTACAATCCAGAACAATGATTCGCCCTAAACTCATTGTTCTCAGCTCAGCACACAATACAAAAAAGGCTTCCTCAATGTAATGACCCTTTTCAATCATATCCAAAATGCAGCAGCTACCCACAATAAGGAAAATTAACAATGAACATTTTGCTGCACTTATATAAACATTGGTGGGGTCACAGCTGAAATACAGTGTACGGTTCTGGAAATAATGTAAACGTATTCTAGACAGTACAGAGAAGGTTCCTTCCATATCCGCCACAAATTCACCTGCACCTCCACACACATCATTTACTGCATCCGCTGCACCCTATGTGGCCTCCTCTATATTGGGGAGACAGGCCGCCTACTTGCAGAACATTTCAGAGAACATCTCTGGGACACTGGACCAACCAACCCAACCACCCCATGGCTCAACACTTCAACTCCCCCTCCCACTCCGCCAAGGACATGCAGGTCCTTGGACTCCTCCATCGCTAGACCATAGCAACACGACGGCTGGAGGAAGAGCGCCTCATCTTCCGCCTAGGAACCCTCCAACCACAAGGGAAGAACTCAGATTTTTCCAGTTTCCTCATTTCCCCTCCCCCCACCTTGTCTCAGTCCCAACCCTCGAACTCAGCACCACCTTCCTAACCTGCAATCTTCTTCCTGACCTCTCCGCCCCCACCCCTACTCTGGCCTATCACCCTCACCTTATCACCTTCACCTTAACCTCCTTCCACCTATCGCATTTCTAACGACCCTCCCCCAAGTCCCTCCTCCCTACCTTTTATCTTAGCCCGCTTGGCACACCTTCCTCATTCCTGAAGAAGGGCTTATGCCCGAAACGTCGATTCTCCTGGTCCTTGGATGCTGCCTGATCTGCTGCGCTTTTCCAGCAACACATTTTCAGTACCATGAAGATTCACTTGACTGATACCAGGAAAGATTAGATTATCTAATGAGGAAAGTTTGGAGAATCTGGGCTTGTGTCCATTGTAAAAATAAGAAGTGATTTCATTGTTACATATAAAATCCTGAGAGGACTTGACAAGGCGGATGCTAAAATAATGCTTCCCCTTTTGGGATAAACTGGGATTAGAAGAAACAGTTTTAAAAATTATTTCTCTGAGGATTATGAATCTTTGAAACTCTTTCCCTAAGTGCAGTTACACAGAATTTTTTAAAGCAGGGGAGAAAGATTCACGGGAGGTAAATATTATGCAAGAGTGTGGATTTGTGGCCAACAATCAAATCAGCCATGATCTTATTCAATGGCAGAGCATGTTCAAGGGGTTGGATTCATATGTCTTTCTAATAACACATTTGAAGGGCCAAATGGTCTATATCTGTTCCTATATTCCTTTTATCCCAGGTTTGATTCCAACCTCGGGCAAGTGTCTATGTGGATTTTGTACAGTCTCCAACTCCTCCTCAGTCATTTCACAAGCTGACCTACTGCTCTGGTTGCCACTCCCTGCTATTCTTGTATAAACCTTCCCAACTGACACTGGTAAACCTCCCTGCCAGGCTATTGGTGCCTCTCAAGCTTAGGTGCAACCCATCCTTCTCACGCATGTCCCACCTGCCCTGGAAGACATAGCAACTATCCATATATCTGAAGCCTCCCTCCTACACCAACTTTTTCACCATGTTTTTAACTGTGATAGCTTCCTATTCCTAGTCTCAGTGAAATGTGGCACAGGAAATAATCCTGAGATTACAAGTTTTTCACCTTATTACCTAACTCCTTTTGCAGGACCTCGTTACTCTTCTTGCCAACATCGGTAGTACCAATATGTACCACGACTTGTGGTAAAACTATGATCTGAAATTCCCAGCCCTTTGAATTGACAGATTGGGAAGGTGAATGATTATAGTAATGAGGTCTTCCATATGCTCAAGCAATCTACAGATAAATCTTTCTTGTTGAGCTTTGTGCCTGAATAGAATGTTGACAATTTTGAATTGTTTCTTTACATGTTTTCCAATGCTGATTGACTGCTGTACATTTTAGTCGATTTACTCCATCAAACTTTACTCCATCTTCTCAAATTTATGTAATTGGCTTTGCTTAAGTTGAAATTCTTGTTTGGAATTAGAGTATGTTCCTTTCAAACCTAACATAGAATTCACTGGTATTCTGATCACTATTTACCAATGTTTAATTTACTATGACATTACTAAATAACCTTGTTTCATTACACAATACAAGATTTAAGATGGGTTTGCCCCAATCAATTTCACAATGTACTGCTCCAAGAAACTATTACAAGAACATCCTAAAACCTTATTTTTGAGGCCACCTAAGCCAATTTGATCAGCCCAGTCTATATGATTATTAAGGTCCAAACAAATATTGCATTGTCTTTGTAACACGTTTCAATACATTCTTGTTTCATATTTGGTCTAAAGTATACTTACTCTTAGAAGGTGTATAAATTGCTAATACCAATGTTTTCTTGACATCTGCTGTTATAATTTCCAGCCATATTGATTCCATTTCTTGATCTTTTGTAACCAGATCCTTTCACACCAATGTCCCTACGTTACCCGTTACAATCAAAACCGCTCTTCTTCCTTTGTCATTCTGTCTGTCCTTCCAAAATATTGTCTACTTTGGAATATTTATTTCCCAACTTTGATCACCTTGTCTCTGTAATCGTGATTAGATTTAAATCATTTATCTACGTTTGTGCCACTAGATCTTTTTTTAAAATTCATTTGTGGATGTGGGCATCATAGACTGGTGGATATTTATTACCCGTCCCTATGCGACCTTGAGAAGGTGGTGATAGGCTCCCTTCTGGACTGCTGCAATCCATGTGCTGTAGGCAGACCCACAATGGCATTAGCCAGAGAGTTCCAGGATTTTGCCACAGAGACAATGAAAGAATGGCAACATATGACACTACTGCTCCTTTAACAAGGTTATGTTGTCCTTGTTTGTCGAAAAAGCACAGATTCCAGAAAGTATGGGGTTGAAGGGTTTTACGGCCAGTTTGATTATAGCTAACAGATATTGCCTCAGGAAAAAGGCTTTCAAGTTTAAAATAAACTTTGTACAATGAAAGGTGAGTGGCCAGTTCTCAGCTCAGCTTTTCTCTGTGTTGGTTTGGTTAGCAAGCAATAACGTTGTGAAGCTGCTGGACCCAAAGAAGCAAATCTGTGCTGATCCTCTCTCTGTGACATCTCTCCTGTAAGACTCTGTGTTTGATTTTACTTTTTGTGCCAAGGGGGTTATGGAGATTGTTGCAGGAATTTGGTATGGCATCCTTAAATAGGGATTTGCTGTTGGTTTTTTTTTGGAGAGGTTAAGTAATTCTATATTTTGTTTTTTTTTGCATTTCATTCGGTAATTGAGTAAACAAATTCCATTTTGTTCACAACTAAGTGGTTTGACCAGCTGCATCTCTCCTGGAATATCTGCCTTATTCCTGCTTAAAACAATGAAGAAAGTTAGAGTCTGGGCAACTTTCTTGAAATGTTTTGAGTGGGTCTGGCCTGGTCCATATCAGATTGGGGGCCCTTTGCAGGATTTGTTCTATAGCTCCGATTTTGGATTAGGTTTGTTGGACTCAAAGGTAGCGAGTGGTAGGTGGTGGTGTCTTTTGTTCTGGATGTTGAATTCAGTTGGTTTAAATAGTGCTTGGGAAAGTGATGGCTCTTCCAGTCACCAAGAGTTTTCTGGGGGTGGAAGAAATGACTTTGGACGCTTTGCAAAAAGTGATTAAGACCAAGCTGCTGGAATTAACAGACAAGCTGGAGTTGGAGCTGTCTCCTTCCATGAGGAAAGGAGAGATAATTACAGCAATAGCTCAGCATTTATTTTTGTTGGAAACACCATCAGAATCTTTAGAGACGGCCAAAGTTCAATTGAAAATGAAGCAGCTTGAGTTAGAGGCAAAAGACAAAGGAAGGGCGACAGAAATGAAACGGTATAATTACGATTAAAAGCAAATGAAAGAGAAAAAGAACAAATTGTTTTGGCAGAAAAAGAAAAAAAAGAGACAGTTAGAGAAGTGAGAGAAAGAGAGAGAGGAGAGAAAAGGTGAGAGTGGAAAGGAAGAATGAGGGGGAGTTTAAACTTCTGAAATTTGCACTTAGACAGGAAAATCAGCTTAAAAGAATGGAGATAAAGGCAGAATGTAAGCTTAGTGAGGAAGAGAGTGAGGATGAGCAAACCCATAGTAGCCAAAGGCCTGGTGAGAAACTGTTTAAATATATTCAAGCATTGCCTCAGTTTGTTGAGAAGGATGCAGAAGCCTTTTTCATCTCATTTGAAAAGGTGGCTAAACAAATGCAGTGGCCAGTGATCATGTGGGTTTTGTTGATCCAAACAAAATTTGTAGGTAGAGCTAATGAGGTATTCGTATCATTATCAGAGGAAGTATCTGGGTCATATGAGGAAATGAAGAAAGTCATCTTTAGTGCATATAAGCTTGTGTCAGAAGACGGACAAGATTTCAGGGATCTAAGGAGAGCCCCTAATCAAACCTACAAGTGAGTTTGAAATGATCAAATAAAGTAATTTTGATAGGTGGGTAAGGGCATTAAAAATAGAACAAACCTATGATGTTCTTAGAGAGACAATAATTTTGGAGGAGTTCAAAAATTCACTTCTTGAAATAGTGTGGAACAGCAGAGAGTTAAAACAGCAAGATTAGCAGCTGAAATGCCTGATGATGATAAGTTGACCCATAAATCAAAGTTTGACTTTCAAAATCAATTTCAATCTGTCAGGGATAGAAATTGGGGAAAAGAGAAATTCTTGCATAGAAAGTGAAAGTAGATCTCGGTGAAGATCATAAGGATAACTTACCACAAGGTAAAATGGAAACCCCTTGAGGGGGAAAGAGAAGTTAAAAAGCTCCAGTGTTTTCACTGCAATAAAGCAGGCCACATGAAATCACAGTGTTGGTGTGTTAAGAAAGGCACTGGGAAGGCAGATGGAGGAAAACAGGATAAACCAGTGAATTTTGTTGGTGTGGTAACAGACAGCACAGTGTCGGCTAAAAGGCTGCACCAGAACGTACAACCTGGTCAGAGGTTGGTTAAGGAGGAAGAGCCAGATCTTCTTGAACCATATACCTGCAAAGGTAAACTTTACTCACAACGGCCAGGAGCAGCAGGTAAAGAGGTTACAATATTAAGAGATACAGGATCCTGTCAATGTGTGATGTTGAAAATTGAGGAGATACATACTTCTGAAGGACTACTGCCAGAAGAAGTGCGAGTAAAGGAAATTCACAGTGAGACAAGAAGCACTCAATTATGTAGAGTAAGGTTAGAGTATCCAGTGAAGAATGGAAAAGTCGCGGTAGGACTACTGGACAAACTCTCAGCTACAGGAATATAATTTGTTCTTGCTAATGATATAGCTGGTTGAAAAGCCAGTGGAAACTCAGGCAACTGAACTATTCGAGGACACATATCCTGGGATTTTTCCTGACTGTGTGGTAACAAGGTCACAAAGTCACCAGTTGAGACAGGAGAGATCAAAGAGTATAGATATAAAGTGGAATTAGCAGAGACCCTGTTTGATCAGATGGTTGAGACAAACCAGGCACAGATGGAATACACAATAGATATCACTAGCTCAGATAAATTAACTGAGTTACAGCAGAAAGATGAAAATCGAAATGACCTGAAAGAGTTATTACTATCACATGGGGAGATATGTGGAAATAGGCTGAGAAGTACTAACTTAATTATGCATAGGAGATGCTGTTCCGATTAAGCAACATCCTTATAGGCATCACCCTCTAAAGTTGGCACAGGTTCAAAAGGAGATTGAACACATGCTCCAAGATGACATAATCAAAGTGAGTTACAGTGACTGGAGCTCACCCATAGTAACGGTGTCAAAACCAGATGGTACCCAACGGTTATGTATGGGCTATCACAAAGTCAATGCAGTTACAAAGACTGATGTATATCCAATTCCAAATTTGGAAGACTGTGTTGAGAAGATGGGACAAGCAACTTATATTTCGAAATTGGATTTGCTCAGAAAATACTGGAAGGTACTTTTGTCAGAAAGAGTGAAGGCAATTTCAGCTTTCATAATGCCAAATGCACTATATCAGTTTAAAGTCATGCCATTTGGTATGAAAAATGCACGAGCCACATTTCAGAGACTAAGCAATGAGCACTAAGCCAAATTACCCAATTGAGTAGTATGTCTAGATGACCTGATGATTTTTAGTCAAACCTGGAAGGAACATTTGCAACATTTATCAGACTTGTTCGATTGACTTTGGAAGGCAGTTTTGGTTATAAACATGCCTAAAAGCGAATTTGCCAAAGCCCAAGTCACCTTCTTGGGTCATGCTATTGGACAGAGACAAATGGCCCCAGAGGATGCAAAAATAAAGGTAATTGGGGATTTTCCAATACCATCAACAAAAAGAGCAATACTATGGTTCCTGGGACTGAACGTATTTTACCGAAATTCGTCCCAAATTTTAGCAGTGTGATTGCGCCACTCAGTGAATTGCTAAAGAAAAGCAAGAGGTTGCAGTGGACAGCAGGCTGTCAGAAGGCATTTGACAGCTTGAAAGTTGTGTTTACCATTGCCCCAGTATTAACCACACCTAATTATGCAAAACCATTCAAGGTGGCTATTGATGCGAATGGTGTGGGTATTGGTGTTTTGCTCTTATGGGAAGCCGACGAGAGGATAAAAGGGCCTATCAGGTATTCCTCCAGGAAATTGAACATTAATCAGCAGAAATATTCGACAGTTGAGAAGGAAATTGTGAGCTTGGTGTTGGCGTTACAACATTTCAATGTTTATGTTTCCAGTAACATATTTGAGACAATCATATACACTGACCATAACCCATTGAAGTTTGTGGAGGGATTTAAGGACAAAAATGCCAGACTGTTTCAATGGAGTTTTTTGTTACAGCCATTCAATTTGAAAATTGTGCATGTGGCAGGATGAGAAGATGTGATTGCCGATGCATTGTCGAGACTTGGATGAGAAATGGAAGCATTCGGTGGCAGGTGTAAAACAGACTGAAACAAAACGTAATAATACATATTTGCATGTTTATTATCAATGTAATGTAACTGTGTGGTGTAGAGTACTAACAGTTTAAGATTAAGGAGTTTTAAAATGAAGCGATCTTTAGATATTGATTTTTTTTAAGGGGAAAGGCGTGATAATGCTGCTCCTTTAACAAGGCTATGTTGTCCTTGTTTTTTTTTCTGAGTGGTCGTAAAAGCACAGGTCCTGAAAAGTCTGGGGTTGAAGGGTTTTATGGCCAGTTTCATTATAGCTAATAGATACTGCCTCAGGCAAAAGGCTTTCAAATTAAAAAGAAATTGTACAATGAATGGGGAGCGGTCAGTTTTCCCAGCTCAGCTTTTCCCTGGTTTGTATTGGTTTTTAGCAGTGGTGTTTGGAAGCTGCTGGACCCAAAGAAACAGGTCCATGCTGATCTTCTCTCTGTGACATCTCTCCTGTAAGACTCTGTGTTTGATTTTAGCTTTTGTGCCAAGGGGTGTTTATGGGGATTGTTGCAGGAATTTGAAATGGCATCATTAAGTTGGGATATTCTGTTGGTTTTTGGATAGCTTACATTATTCGGTATTCTGTTCTCTTTTCTTTGTGTTTCATTTGGTAATTTTGCAAATAATTTCTGGTTTGTTCAAAACTAAGTGGTTTGACCAGCTGCATCACTCCTGGAGTATCTGTGTTACACCTGCTTCAAACAACGAGCAAAGTTAGGATCTGGGCTACTTTTGTGAAATGTTTTGAGGGGGTCAGGCCTGGCCAATAACAAATATATTTCCAAATTATTCACATTGCTGCTACTGAGCATCAACGGTGGAGGGAGTGGATGTTTGTGGATGTGGTGTCAATCAAGCAGGCTGCTTTGTCCTGGATGCTGTCAAGCTACTTAAGTGTTATTGGAGCTGCACCCATCCAGGGAAGTGAGGTAAATATGCCTTGTAGATAGTGGGCAGGCTTTGGAGAATTAGAAGGTGCGTTACTTGTCTCAGTGTTCCTAGCCTCTCACTTACTCTTGTAGCGAGGTTGTTGATAATAGAGGACTCAGCGATGTAACACCAATGAATGTCAAGGGGCAGTGGTTAGATTGTCTCTTGGAGGTGGTCATTGCCTGGTATTTGTGGGATGTGAATATTCCTTGTGACTTGTCAGCCCAAGCCTGCATATTCTCCTGATCTTGTTGTATTTGGACTATTTCAGTATCTGAGAAGTTGGGAATGGTGCTAAACATTGTGCTACCATCAGCTAATTGAATTGAATTGAATTTACTATCACATGTACCGAGGCACAGTAAAAAGCTTTGCCTTGTGAGCAATACAGGCAGGTTACATATTAAGTAGCATAGACAAGTAAATAATAGATAAACAGCTGCAAAAACAAAAACACAGGTGCAGGCGAATGTTAAGAGTTTGTGCGTCCATTCAGTATTCTAACAAGAGTAGGGTAGAAACTGTTTCGAAACCGACTGGTGTGTGCGTGTTCAGGCTTCTGTACCTTCTGCCCAATGGTAGAGGGTGGGATGGATCTTTGAGAATGCTGGCAGCCTTTCCTTGACAGCGGGCCTGGCAGGTGGATTCTATAGATGGGAAGTTGGCGCTTGTGTGTCCGGGCCGAGTTCACCACTCTCTGTAACCATCTCTGATCTTGAATGCTATAGTTACCATACCAAGTCATGATACATCCTGACAGAATGGTCTCGATGGCGCACCTAAAAAAGTTGGCAAGGGTATTCGTCGTCGTGCCAAATTTCCTCAGCTGCTTGAGGAAGAAGAGATGTTGTTGGGCCTTTGTAACCAGTGCGTCCACATGAAGAGTCCAAGAAAGCTTGTTGCGGATGACCACTCCCAGGAGTTTGACATTTTCGACTCGTTCCACCTCGTGCAATTAATGTGTAAGGAGGGGGTGGTGGCATGAGTAACATCCTGATGAAAATCAATAATGACCTTATGATGGAGGGAAGGTTTTTGATACAACAGCTGAAGATAGTTGGACCAAGGACAGTACCCTGGGGAACTCCCGCAAAAATATAATGGAGCTGAGATGACTGATTCCAACAACCATAACCAGCTCCCTATGTGCCAGGTATAACTCCAACCAGCGGAGAGTTTGCCCTGATTCCCATTGATTGCAATTTTACTTGGGCTCCATCATGTCACACTTAGTTAAATGTGACCTTATTGTCAAGGGCTGTCCCTTTCACCTCACCTCTGGAATGTAGCTCTTTTGCCCATGTCTGTACCAAGGTTGAGATGAATGACTTGTATTATAAGGAGATGTTGGGCCACTTAGGCCCAACATATTTTCCTTTTGGGGCAAGCTTTTGGCTAAACAATGGCAAATTAACAACAGAGATGAAGAATTACTTTTGTCAGTGAGTCATGAATCTGAGGAATTCATTACATTAGATTGTGGTGATTGCCAGCTCACTGAATAAATCCGAGGGGATAGTCAGATTTTTAATGAGTAACAGGGTAAAGGGCCAAATTGAGATCAGCCATGATCATATTAAGTGGTGGAGCAGGCTTGAGGGGCTGAATTACTTCTCCTATTATTAGTTCTTATGAATAGCACTTGTTTCTTTATTCCCCTTTATTCTTTCTTGGGATGTGGGCATTTCTGTCAAGGCCTGCATTTATTGCTCTTCCTTTTTGTCCTTGAACTGAGTAGCTTGTGAGGCCAACATAGAGAGAAATTAAGAGTCAAACATATTTCTGTGGGTTCATCGTCACATGTCAGCTAGACTATTAAAGATTAGACACAAAAGAACAGCAGATGCTGGAATCCAAAGTAGTCAGGCAGGAGTTGGAAAAACACAACAAACCAGTCAGCATCAGGAGGGTGAGAAGCCAACACTTTGGGTATAAGTCTTCCTCAGGACTGGGAGTGAGCACAAGGGGAGCTGCAGATAAAGGAGGTGGTGAGGACAGGGTGGTGATATGGGGATAGGTGAAGACAGGTACAGGGTACAGCCTGGTTGGTCAGTGGGAGGAATGAATCTGGTTGGTGGCGGGGCAGAGTAGAAGGGAGGGGGAGGGGCTGGAAAGGGAGTCAGGGGATGGGAAGGGAGGCCAATTGAAATTGAAGAACTCAATGTTGAGTCCTTCAGGCTATAGGCTGCCCAGGCGGAAGATGAGGTGTTGTCCTCCAATTTTCAGTGTGATTCATTGTGGTAATGGCGGAGGCAAAGGATGGTCATGTCGGAAAGGGAGTGGGAAGAGGAATTAAAATGGGTGGTGACTGGGAGGTCCTGTCGGCCCCTGCGGGCCTGCCTGTGATGTTCGGCAAACCGTTCCCTAAGTTTACATTTGGTCTCCTTGATGTAGAGAAGACCATATAGGGAGCACCTGATGCAGTAAACTGGGTTGGAGTAGAGGCAGGTGAATCTCTGTCTCACCTGGAAGGACTGTTTGGTGCCCTGGATAGAAGTAAGGGGGATAGTGTACCAGCAGGTTTTACATCTTTTCTGGTTGTTGGGGAAGGTATCTGGGGGTTTGGGTAGATTGGTGGAGAGCGTGAGGCAAACCAAGACCGTCGAATGGAATGATCTGTGTGGAAGGCAGAGAGGGGTGGGGAGGAAGATGTTCTTGATGGTAGGGTCCAGTTGGAGTTGGCGAAAGTGTTTCAGGATGATGTGTTGGATGTGGAAACTGGTGTGGTGATAAATGAGGACAGGGGGACTCTGTCTTTATTGCGTTTGGGGGGGCATTAGAGCAGTGGAATGGGGAATGGAGGTGGTGTGGTGGAGGGCTGTCTGGATAACAGAGGGAGGAAAAGCACATTGTTCAAAATAGATGGACATCTGGGATGCTCGCAAGTAGAATGTCACCTCCTCAGAGCTGATGAGGTGGAGGTGGATGAATTGGGAGAATGGGATGGAGTTCTTGCAGGACACTGAGTGGGGGTCCAGATAGTTATGGGAGTATATAGGTTTGTAGTAAACGTCGTCTGGAGACTGTCACCAGAGATGGAAATGGTGAGATCAAGAAAGGGGAGGCAGGTATCTGAGATGGATCAAGTGAATTTGAGGGGGGAGCGGGGGTTGAAATTGTGGCAGTGGATGAACTGCTCCAGCTAGACCTCGGTGCAGAATGCTGCACCAATGCAGTCATCGATGTAACGGCAGAAGAGTTGGAGCACAGTTCATTGACTCCACAACTTCCACCTAGTCCTCAAATTCACTTGGGGTTGAAGTGTTCCGGGACATTAACCGCCTCAACCTGTCGTCCCCCCTCCCCCACTCCAACCTCTCACCCTCACAACGCGCAGCCCTCCAATCCCTCTGCTCCAATCCCAACCTCACCATCAAGCCAGCGGATAAAGGGGGCGCAGTGGTAGTCTGGCGCACTGACCTCTACACCGCTGAAGCCAAACGCCAACTCGAGGACACCTCTTCCTACTGCTCCCTCGACCATGACCCCACCCCCCATCACCAAACCATCATCTCCCAGACCATACAGAACCTCATCACCTCAAGAGATCTCCCACCCACAGCTTCCAACCTCATAGTCCGGGAACCCCGCACTGCCCGGTTCTACCTCCTTCCCAAGATCCACAAGCCTGACCACCCTGGCCGACCCATTGTCTCAGCATGCTCCTGCCCCACTGAACTCATCTCTACCTACCTTGACACTGTCCTATCCCCCCTAGTCCAGGAACTCCCCACATACGTTCGAGACACCACCCACGCCCTCCACCTCCTCCAAGACTTCCGTTTCCCCGGCCCCCAACGCCTTATCTAATCCCTCTACACCTCCATTCCCCACGACCAGGGACTCCAAGCCCTCCGTTTTTTCCTCTCCAAACGTCCCCAACAGTACCCTTCCACTGACACTCTCATTCGTTTGGCCGAACTGGTCCTCACCCTTAACAATTTCTCCTTTGAATCCTCCCACTTCCTCCAGACCAAAGGCGTAGCCATGGGCACACGTATGGGCCCCAGCTATGCCTGTCTCTTTGTTGGCTATGTAGAACAGTTGATCTTCCGTAATTACACCGGCACCACTCCCCACCTCTTCCTCCGCTACATTGATGACTGCATTGGCGCCACCTCGTGCTCCCGCGAGGAGGTTGAGCAATTCATCAACTTCACCAACACATTCCACCCTGACCTTAAATTTACCTGGACTATCTCTGACACCTCGCTCCCCTTCCTGGACCTCTCCATCTCCATTAGTGACGACCGACTTGACACTGACATTTTTTACAAACCCACTGACTCCCATAGCTACCTGGATTACTCCTCTTCCCACCCTATCTCTTGCAAAAATGCCATCCCGTATTCCCAATTTCTCCGCCTCCGCCGTATCTGCTCCCAGGAGGACCAGTTCCACCATAGGACACACCAGATGGCCTCCTTCTTTAGAGACCGCAATTTCCCTTCCCATGTGGTTAAAGATGCCCTCCAACGCATCTCGTCCACATCCCGCACCTCCGCCCTCAGACCCCACCCCTCCAACCGTAACAAGGACAGAACGCCCCTAGTGCTCACCTTCCACCCTACAAACCTTCGCATCAACCAAATCATCCACCGACATTTCCGCCACCTCCAAAAAGACCCCACCACCAGGGATATATTTCCCTCCCCACCCCTTTCCGCCTTCCGCAAAGACCGTTCCCTCCGTGACTACCTGGTCAGGTCCACACCCCCCTACGACCCACCCTCCCATTCTGGCACTTTCCCCTGCCACCGCAGGAACTGTAAAACCTGTGCCCACACCTCCTCCCTCACCTCTATCCAAGGCCCTAAAGGAGCCTTCCACATCCATCAAAGTTTCACCTGCACATCCACCAATATCATTTATTGTATCCGTTGCTCCCGATGTGGTCTCCTCTATATTGGGGAGACTGGGCGCCTCCTAGCAGAGCGCTTTAGGGAACATCTCCGAGACACCCGCACCAATCAACCAAACCGCCCCGTGGCCCAACATTTCAACTCCCCCTCCCACTCTGCCGAGGACATGGAGGTCCTGGGCCTCCTTCACCGCCGCTCCCTCACCACCAGACGCCTGGAGGAAGAACGCCTCATCTTCCGCCTCGGAACACTTCAACCCCAGGGCATCAATGTGGACTTCAACAGCTTCCTCATTTCCCCTTCCCCCACCTCATCCTAGTTTCAAACTTCCAGCTCAGTTACTGACTCCTTGACTTGTCCGACCTGCCTATCCTCTTTTCCACCTATCCACTCCACCCTCTCCTCCTTAACCTATCACCTTCATCTCCTCCCCCACTCACCCATTGTACTCTATGCTACTCTCTCCCCACCCCCACCCTCCTCTAGCTTATCTCTCCATGCTGCAGGCTCACTGCCTTTATTCCTGATGAAGGGCTTTTGCCCGAAATGTTGATTTCGCTGCTCGTTGGATGCTGCCTGAACTGCTGTGCTCTTCCAGCACCACTAATCCAGTATTTGATTTTCAGCATCTGCAGTCATTGTTTTTACCTCAAATTCACTTGGTCTATCTCAAACACCTGCCTCCCCTTACACTTCTTTCTGCTGAGGTAATTTGATTTTGCTTTAGCTCGGCTTTCTTAAATTTCAGAATTTCATTCTTCTCATTGCAATGGACTCTCAACTTCATTGTCTTCTTGGGATGAGTACTCTTCAGTTATATTACCTCGGTTTTACCTTCACGCACTTCATTTTTGGATGACCATCTTGAGCCACTTATGACAGGTCTGAGAAGCTCAAGATGTTGCACAAAACATTGGTTTCTATCTCACAATGCTTAATAGTCTCCTTCTGCAGTCATCATTTTAACAGTCACAAACCATTTATCACCTTTTGACCTAACAATGCCAATTTGCTTTGTGGTGTAGAGTGATTTGTTAGAATCATTGACTGACATCTCTCTAGTTGCTGTTTCTATTGGCTTGATTTGCTTCTTTGTAGATAAACACATATATGCAAAGTGATTCAGCTCCTTTTGGTTAAGGCATTGATTTCTCCATGACAAGCATGTTTTATTTTCTTTTGTGAGGTGTCCTTTACTTACATCGTAAAAAACTATGGCACTGGAAAAGCACAGCAGGTCAGGCAGCATTCGAGGAGCAGGAGAGATGATTCATGATGAAGGGCTTATTCTCGAAATGTTGACTCTCCTGCACCTTGGATGCTGCCTCACCTGCTGTGCTTTTCCAGCCCTTACTTTGTGACTGTGATCTCCAGCATCTGTAGTCCCTACTTTGTCCTGGTCGTTTAAAACTTACATTGTATCTTCTGACCTTGATGTTTGAGCTGGCCTTCCGCAAATTTTTCTTCCTTCTTTCAAATAATATGCTTATTGTTTAGCCTGGAATGTCTCTCAGCATAATGTAAATTCATTTGTTCTACCAGTCATACTTTCCAACTGAGGACTGACAAATATAGAGCCTCTGTGCATATTAACAACATTCTTGAGAGTAATATTCCTCTCTCTCAAAAGATGTGCGTGCATAGCAGGACCTTTTATCCCGAAGGTAATCCTATTTCTGATGAGATCATTTGGGGCGGCACGGTGACTCAGTGGTTAGCACTGCTGCCTCACAGCACCAGGGTCCCAGGTTTGATTCCAGCCTCGGGCAACTATCTGTATGGAGTCTGCACATTCTCCCCGTGTCTGCGTGGGTTTCCTCCCACAGTCCAAAGATGTGCAGGTCAGGTGAATTGACTGTTGTAAATTGCCCATAGTGTTAGGTGCATTAGTCAGAGGGAAATGGGTCTGGGTGGGTTACTCTGCGGAGGGTCAGTGTCGACTGGTGGAGCTGAAGGGCCTGTTTCCGCACTGTAGGTTATCTAATGTAATCTTTCAGTTGTCCCACCTCAAAAGATTCAACTAGATCAGATCATATTATCACATACTGATCAATTGTCTCCTTCTCTCCTGAATTCTGATGCTAAATCCATAAGTATTGATAAGTTCATAGGAAACATTAATTGAGAGTTTAAGGAATGTCTTTAAAGCTGTTCAAAATTTAGCCAGTCTTGTTCTGGTCCTCAATGAGGTTTAAGATACAATACAACTTTTAGGGCTTTTTCCACAGCACTAATAACAAGATTTTTACTGCTATTTAGTCAGCCTTTTCACTTAATTCTGTCACTAATTCATAATTTTCCAGAGAGACCAAACCAAATTCCATTCTGCCTCATGAGTCCTTTAACTTCCACAGTAATACAGTAGAAAATTCACAGCCATTCAAACTCACCCAACACTGCAAAATTGCAGACTGTAGTTTTAATTCTTCCTCTCAGGGGTTTTCTTTTAAGAAAGATTACTTATAGCTCTGAAAGTTCACTCAATCCCTGCCACACACTTCTGACGTTGTGTTTCATGTAATGTGTTTAACTGCTGCAACAAATTAAAGTGAAAACACATTTAGCAGACTTAGAGATCACATAATTATTGCACTGTACTTTATGTGCCGATTCATTTTTACAAACAATGACAATGAAACTACACCGACAACCTTTTGGTCATTTGTCAGGTGCTCTAACAGTCTCTTTGTATTTCTACTCTTTTGTGTTCTTTATTCAAAGCAGTAGCCACTTCACAGTTATGGACTCCCTAAACCTACACTTCTTACTCCATCCCTTCAGTCAGGATCCAGTAATGTGCTGATGACCAATAAACTGATGGGTATAACTTTCCTCAGACTGTAATAGCAAGCTAAGAGATATGCAGTTTGGGAAAATAGAGTTGAATTGTGTTAGTGGGCACCCAATTTTGATATTTAAGGCGACAATTAGGACAGTTTTGTGCCCTTCAATGGGATTTTGATGTTGGCAGAGGTTCCCTGCCACATGTAAAAATCAACAGCTCAATTCCAGAATCACAGAAGTGGTACTTTGTGGCCTATTGTTTTTGCACTGGCTCTCAGTAAGCAATATGACTTAATTTCATTCTCTTGCCTTTCCCCCATTACCTTATGCATGTTTCTATTTAAATCATCCCCTAATGGTCTGTTGAATGCCTCAACTGAACCTACCTCCACCACAATTCCAGGTACTGCATTCCAGACCCAAACCATTCAATCTGTGAAGCAGTTTTTCCTCACATCTCATTTGCTTAATTTGTAAAGCATATTAAATTGATTGATCTGTCATCCTGGATCCTTTTACAAGTTTCTCCCTATCTATTCTATCCAGTGTACTATTGATTTTGCATAGGTCAATCAACGTTCCTCTTAGTCTTCTTCTCTCTAAGAAGAACAGTCATATCCTTTACAATCATTCTCAAAACTGAAGTTACTCATTCCTGAAGTCATTCCTGTAAATCTCTTCTGCACTTCCTCCAATACGTTTACATTCTTGCTATAGTGTGGCATCCAGGACCTTATTTAATTGTCCAGCTGAGGTCTAACAAGTACCTTTTACGAGTCCAGCATCATTTCCTTGCTCTATATCGGATTAATAAAGCCTAGGCTACTGTATGCTTTATTAACTGCTCTCCTCCCCAAGCTATCAACTTCAACTATCTGTGCACATTTACAAGATTATTGTGCTTCTGCAGCCCCTTTAGCATCACATCACTTATTTTAGATTGTCTGTCCACATTCTTCCTGACAAAATACATCACTTCACATTTCACACTGCATTGAACTTCATCTGCCACCTATCTGACCACTCCATTAACTAATCAATGTCCTTTTGAAATTCTACACCGTTTTCCTCAGTTTATTATACTGCTGAACTTCATGTCATCTGCAAAATTGTACCCAGCACACCAAGATCAAGATAATGAATGTATATCATTAAAAGCAAATGTCCTATTCTCAATCTGAATGCTCCTATAAACCTTCCTCCACCTGTAACATATCCATTGATCATTACTCTTTGTTTCTCGTCACTCAACCAATTTTGTATCCAGGCTGCTACTTTTCTTTTAGTCCATGAGTTATAACTTTCTGTCCAAGTATGGCACTGTATCAAAAGCCTCTAGAAATTCATGCACATCACCTAACCAGCTCAACGTCTTCTCAACCTCTTCTGTTACCTCTTGAGAAAAAAACTCCAGTAAGTTAGTCCCTTTAGAACTCCATGCTGGCTCTTTCTAATCAACCCACATTTTACTATGTGATTACTAACTCTATCCTGAAAAATTGCTCCTAAAAACTTGCCCACCACTAACATTAAACTGATTTGTCTGTAAGGAAGGATGTTGTGAAACTTGAAAGGGTTCAGAAAAGATTTACAAGGAAGTTACCAGGATTGGAGGGTTTGAGCTACAGGGAGAGGCTGAATACGCAAGGGCTATTTTCCCATGAGCATCGGAGGCTGAGGGGTGACCTTATAGAGGTTTATAAAATCATGAGGGGCACCGTTAGGGTAAATAAACAAGGTATTTTACCTGGGGTGGGGTAATCCAGAACTAGAGGGAATAGGTTTGAGGTGAGAGGGGAAAGCTTTAAAAGTGACCTAAGGGGCAACGTTTTCATGCAGAAGGTGGTGCCTGTATGGAATGAAGTGCCAGAGGAAATGGTGGAGGCTGGTACCATTACAACATTTAAAAAGCATCTAGAGATGGGTGTAGAAATGGGAAAGATTTAGAGGGATATAGGCCAAGTGCTAGCAAATGGAACTAGATTAGCTTAGGATGTCTGGTCAGCATAGCCAATTTAGTCTGAAGGGTCTGTTTCCATGCTGTACATCTCTGTGACTCTATGACTCTACTGGGTTTATGTTTACCATTTTTTTCATGTAAGACCATTGGTTTGCAACTCCCTAGTCTTCTGGTACCTCACCTGAGGGTATTCAGTGGAGGTGTTCACCCTGCAGCAAGCTGGGGGACTAACAAAACTAGGATATAAATGCCACATGGATGGCATTGCAAGCAGGAAAAGGCAAGCCCATAGTACAATGGGCGGCATGGTGGCACAGTGGTTAGCACTGCTGCCTAACAGCGCCAGAGACCCGGGTTTAATTCCCGCCTCAGGCGACTCTCTGTGTGGAGTTTGCACATTCTCCCCATGTCCGCATGGGTTTCCTCCGGGTGCTCCGGTTTCCTCCCATAGTCAAAAAATGTGCAGGTTAGGTGAATTGGGCATGCTAAATTGCCCGTAGTATTAGGGGCAGGGGTAAATGTAGGGGAATGGGTCTGGGTTGGTTGCGCCTCGGTGGGTCGGTGTGGACTTGTTGGGCTGAAAGGCCTGTTTCCACACTGTAAGTAATTTAATCTAAAATAAATGCTTCGTTAATACAGTTAACCCCATATCTGAGGCCGTACTGACTCCAACCCTCAGAATTTTTAAATGAGTCGACAACACCAAGGCTGCTTTCATTTATAGAAGCCCTCATAAATCCTAAAGTGCCTCAGCTGTGTCCACAATTCCAGATGGGGTCACATTAAAAGGACATCAAGCTTGGATGTTGTCACTTTGGAGTTTACTATTTCGAAGGTTACCCCCTGGAGGAGTTTGAGGCAAATCATGTTGCTAGGTATGCACTTGGGATCCTCTTTTTGACTCAACATCAGAATCCTGAATCACACAAGAAACTTTAGCTTAATGAGTGGAGGTGTATCAATCCCCACTGAGGATTATGTGGGTCAACCCATGCCAGTGAAGCATATTTTTAAGACTAATGACACGGATACTAAAACTATCAATGCATTAATGTAATTTCCTTCTTGAAATGAAGTTTGTTAAAAAAAGCCATTTTATGCTTGCTATTGGTGCAATATTGTAAATAGATTAAACTAATTATAAATTTATACTATTATTTTAATATGTGAACACTTATCAGATTCAACTTAGATATTTAATTCCAAGATTTCAGTTTCTACACTTATGTTTTAATTACATTAAACCCTCAATATGTAACAAATTGACATTTGAATGACTGGCACCCTGTTACTAATCAGAACTGATGATCACACTTCCTCCTTTGCAAAGATCTGGGTAATGGTGCTCTGGTGCTGCATGTACCCAGTTTAACATAAATAAAATAACTTGAAAATTTACATTTTATTTTGCTCAAAAACTGCATAAATCCTCGCAAAATTCTGTAACCCCCACTTTCGAAATAGAATCAATCTGACCTAGCATTGGGACACGGACAGACTTTAACTTCACGCCTTCAATGCATTATCTGAGCTGAGATGGCACCTATTGTTAAATGCTATCTTGAAAATGTAACTTTAACAATGTTCTGGGATTTACATATGAAGGAACGACACTAATGTGGTCATTCTACTAGATGAAAAATTTAAGCTAAATTTTTTAAATATTACATTCCATGACACTGCGATCCTGTTACTATAAAGTCTGTGTCTTATGATTCTGCTCCACAACCACCTGATGTAGAAATAGTGCTTTGAATGTTAGTGATTCCAAATAAAGCTGTTGGAATAACCTGGTGGTGTGTGATTTCTAACTTTGTCCACCCCAGACCAACACGGCTCCTCCAAAGCATATCTTTTAACCACTTTCTCAACCTGCCTTGCCACCTTCAATGTATTGTGCATACATATCTTGAAGTAATGCTATTCGTGCTTTAAGATTGTTCCCATTCATTTATATTTATTCTCCTCATTCTCACTACCATTGTGAAATACTTCCCACTGCTCTTCATTTTCGTCTGTCAAATGTCTACCCATTCTGACTTTCTATCTCCTTTTAAGTCCATCACTATTGCCCTCATTGTTTATAGTTGTTATAACAAGACCTCGAATGAAATGGTTCCCAATTTGTTGCTGTTCCAGACAGAATATTCCTAACTTTTAAGCTCCCGGGTGAGCGATGGATAGTGAAAGGCCCCATTATCATTTCTGCAAACATTTGGTATCTCATTGTAATTTTATTGCAAATTTGCATCTTCATATTTTTCCCACTGCTGGCAGCCTATGGAATACTCCTGGCAGTGTAGTGCTACCTTTATTATTTCTTAGCCACAAGTCTGGTCCCTTCACAATGTTCTCTCCTAGCATTGTAATACTGTCCTTAATCAATTTAGTCTCCCTCTGCCTTTATTTGCATCTTTAGTTTTCATGGAATCCAATCTTTAAAAAGCATAAATCTATTGTATAAAACTGTCACTATGTCTGACATCCAACTGATATCTGGACACTATTAAAGAAGAGTTTATTTTAAATTTCAACTATATAATCATAAAACTGGATGGGATATCACATGAATGTACCATTACAAACAGGAAGACAGCACTCAGTCACCAGGAAGAGTTGTGGAATGCATTTGTTACTTTAGCTCTTATGAACAAAGTTACCCCTTTTTATTTCTATTCAGAAATTTCACCATAACACCTTTTAATTTGCATGAATGCAGAAGATAGTTTGACAAATAATTTATTTTACACAAACTTATTTTAACTTACTTCTTACTGATTAACCATGTGATATTGATGCCTGTGGCAGTGATTTTGAAACTTTGTACATCTTCAATTGCCTGGCTTCCTGCAGCCATTCATATATGTTTATTGGTATCTATTTTTGGCTTCGTCTGTGACATGGGATGTTTGCATGATAGCTTACTAATATAGTGTTGATTCAACATCTCTACCACACTAATACAGTTTCTCAGCTTTGACAGAATTATTTGTTTGACAGCAACTAAACTAAAAGGACCCATATAGAAAACAGTATTGAGTGAAATAAAAGCAATTGGAATTTTTCACATAGAATCCCTACGTTTTGGAAGCAGACCATTAGACCCATCAAGTCTACACTGACCCTCTGAACAGCACTCCATCCAGACTCAACCCTATCCCTGTAACCCGGCATTTCCCAAAGCTAATCCCCCTAGCCTGCACATCTACGAACAACTTAGCATTGCCAATCCATTTAACCTGTACATTTTTGGACTGCAGGAAGAAACCAGAGCACCAGAAGGAAATCCACATAGACACAGAGAGAACATGTAAACTCGACACAGACAGTTGGCCAAGGGTGGAATTGGACCTGGATCCATGGGGTTGTGAGGCAGCACTGCTAACCACTGAGCCAACATGCCATGTTCATAGTATTGGCAAAATCTTGACTGTGTTAATGAATAAGCAGATTATCCACACCATCATGACTTTTTATAACCATTGGAACAAAATATGAAAGATATATTTAGAAAACATGATGATGTTTTTCAATAGTTTCTTGTGAATCTTCCAAATATAGACAAATTCTAAAGCTTGCATTCATATTGCTATGTTTTACAATTAAGTTAGACAAATTGAACACAGCAGCCTTTTAAAACAAATTGCAATTAATCGTAAAAATACCAAAGATATGTTAAAATATACTAGTGACTGAAGCTGCATCCATTAATACTTTATTTCCTTATATTTTAAAAATCTGAATTAAGGTGAATTTATTTACATTCACAGCAACAAATGTTTCATCTAATTTTTGAGGTGCCAATATTCAATGTTCAGTTAGCTGTAGTAAAATTATATTTTTAAACCAACTCTCTAATTTATTTTCTAAGCAGCTTGTGACTTTTTAAACCTATTTATTAAATAAATGTAATCCTGTACACTTAAATAAAAAGTTACTTTACAGAAAAAAAGAATACTGGCTGTAAAATAAGTAGCTGCTGGACCAAAAACAAAAACTGTTGGAAAATCTCAGCAGGTCTGGCAACATCTGTGGACAGAAACCAGACTTAACGTTTTGGGCCTCATGACCCTTACTTAGTACTGGACAGTAGCTGCTGGACCTGCATTGAGTCATTTTCCTCAAGTAGACAAGCATGAGGAAGGTGAGTCAGTCATGTCTTCTGTGACAATAGTTTTAAAAATGTTTAAATAATTTATTTTGAATAGGTTCTCACAAAGTTACAATCAAGGACTGAAAGCTATTGAAAAACAAGTATTATGTTCATAGAGTCTAAGTTTAAAAGACCAGTATACTTCAAAAAATCAAAACACAGAAAGATTAGGGCCGTCAGACTTTAGCATGAAACTGTGAAATAAAAACTGCTCAGAAGCAAAGTGGATTAGAGTACATTTAGTTTTAAAGCTGCAGAGCCATCTACTGACTTTTTATACAACAATTTTACTGTGTGCTACAAAATGTACAATGAAGTGATTTGAGATGCAATGGATGTGTTAAGTACACAGATCTTTTGACAACGTTGGCTAAGGTTTAAAATACCAAGGGCCAGAGCTCCATAATATACTTTTAAAATGTTTTTATAGCAGTTCTGTACATTCTTAAATATGCCACTACCATCTCCTTAATGTCTTTTGCAAAGTATGTGAAAGGGTTTTATCCTATTCTGGCAGTATTACTGCGTGACTGTGCTCATAAATGCATAAATATGTTTTAAATTCTTTGTGTGTGTGGATTAAAAAGTCTATTGTATAAATGAGAATCGGAATGCATTTAAATTTGGCCTATATAAATCAACAAAAGGGAATGACATCTCATTGGAACAAAAAGAGCAATGATCATAGTTTTGGTCTAAGCAGAGTAATGCCAAATATGAAAGTTCTGATTTAAACAATCCTCTCAATTCGTTCCATTTTTGCGTAACATTTAAGCTGAATTAAAGAACTCTTGAAGTAAGAATGCACAAGGCTTGATGGAATCTGTATGGGTCTGAGCAATATAAATACACATCACTTGATAGGAATTTCAGAAGAAATGCTGATGTTTTTGCAGGGTTAGCAGCTGAAATAATGCATTACATTCTCATGGTTTTTTAAAAAAATGAACAACTTTGACAGGAAACATGAAGACAGGGACAGAGACAGAAAAGTGGTCTTTAAACAAGGAAGACATTTCACCAAAGTAGTCTGATTAATCATTTCTCAATCGCAGTTTTCTGGTTTTAAATATAAATTTCATACAGTTGTCAGGAACTGTGGAGAAAAGCAAACTGTTCAGATCAGTTGATGGTGCAATTACACAGTGCCCTCTAGTGTAAAACATTTAAATAAAGCAACAGTACTTTTATTACAAAATTACTTCCCAACAAAGCAACATCGAGAAAGCAATTAAATACATTTTACCTGACAGCAGAAGCAGAAATACCAGTTTTGTGGCCTTTAATCTTTATGACAGTCCGGCCTTTTGGTGACTGCTGCTCTCTGGACTGGCTGTAATAATCTGTTTTATTATTCAAACATTTGCTGTTGAACCCAAAGCATGAACCTTTGATGGGGGTCTTCAGATGTCAACAATAGTTATTATAAACTGGTTAAATAAGCGAGCTTTATGTTTATCAGAAGTCTCCACCTAAAAGAAAAACATTGAACATAAGTTGACATTAAAATATTCACTATATATCTTTGAAAATTCTCTAAAAGTTTGTCAAAGATTTTGTGTAATGTAAACATAATACCAGCTTTATTTTCAATCTGCATAGTTCATTAAATGTTATAAGCAGTGCTTTTTATAATTGACTACATATAAATTTGGCTTTGAGTGTGATCAAACGTGGAACATGGGCAAAAAAAAATCCATCACCTTAACAAGAATTTAGAGGCAAAATTATTCAGTTTCTCTTTACACATAGAACTTTTCAGTACTACCATAAACGATTCACCAAGTTATACAGGACAATCAAAAATTATGTTCTGGTTAACCATATCAATAATTATATAAGCAACATGTTTTATCAATAAGGTTTTCATCTGCATATGAGCTTGATTCTCTTCTTCACACTTACTAATCTTTTTCAATTTTCTTTCCTTCTCTTGAACCCATTGATTCATCAAGGGATAAAGTTTTGCCGAGCACCTCCCCAGTGTCTTGTTAATGGTAATTGTCTAATAATCAGTCACTCATTAGGGATTGATTAACTCATACCTTGTAGTGTATTTTACTGTTCTAAATGAGCTAACTCATGAGTTAGTTCATTTAAAACAGTAAAATACAGCACAAGGTATGAATCAGTTATTATAGCAAACTATTTAATTTCTGTGTGTGTGCAGCTCACAGAGCTGCAGTAGCTCCACAATTCCTTCATGGAGTTCAGACTTTTCTGGCAAGGCCTGCATTTATTGTTCATTCCTAGCTGCCCTTAGAACGGTGGAAATAAGTTGTATTCTTGAGTCATGTAGTCTGTTTGGTGTCAGTAGACACAGAATGTCATTTGGAGGGTAGTTTTAGGGTACTGGCCACACTAAAGATGGCAATATATCTCCAAGACAGGACGGTGAGTCGCTTTGAAGAGAACTTGCAAGTGGTGGTGTTGCTATGCATCTGCTCCTGTAAGTGTTATGTTCACATTCTTTGCGTTGTATTCATCATCAGATTCCAGGTGGCCAATTCTTCTTTCATGGGTATGACACTAGTAGGATATCAGATAGTTTTTATTTTAGCTTGAAAATATTCTTTGTGTGTGGTTTGTTTTGCTCTTTGTATCTACATCAACCATTGCATAGTGCACCATCTCTAGCAATGTTCTTTGCCACCACTGACCTTGTAAAATTGATTGCATGCTGGGCCCTTCTTTGATGCATGTATATGTTTCGCAATGTTTGTGTATTCTGAGTGGTTGTGCCAATCATTACGTTTGCATGAGGATCTATAAGTTTCACCAGCCTTGAGGATTATTTCAATTTTTGGTCCATCCTTGAGTAACTCTTCAACAGTATTGGTCTTTGGCTTATCTAATAAATCTTTCTGAAAAGCTTCCGTGAGGGCAGAATCCAAAAAAACGAAAATGCTGGAAAATCTCAGCAAGTCTTGCAGCATCTGTAAGGAGAGAAAAGAGCTGATGTTTCAAGTCTAATTGACCCTTTGTCCAGCTTTGACAAAGGGTCAGTTAGACTTGAAATGTCAGTTCTTTTCTTTCCTTACAGATGCTACAAGACTTGCTGAGATTTTCCAGCATTTTCTCTTTTTGGTTTCAGATTCCAGCATCCGCAGTAATTTGCTTTTATTCCATGAGGGTAGATTTGCTTACCAAATCAACAATTCTGTTGGCTAGCTCCACATTTGAAAAATAACATAATGAATCAATTTCTCTGCATCTGTTCACAAAGTAGTCTTTGGATAATGTAGATTTCTGTCTAAATGACAGGAAAGTTAGTCAATGAATGCAACAGTTCAAGTTGAATCAGAATTGTTTTTCCAATTGGTCTGTATCTTTTGGGGGTCTTTTACCTCTTCAGCTATTAATCTTGATGTAATATGTATGTTTAGAGCTTCACTGGAAATTATTAAGCAAATCGTAATGGTTTGCATCAGACACACCCAAATCGAGAAACCATCCCTCAGAGCACTGCTGAAGAATTTTAAATTATATCAGGAAGTTTGCCGTGTCCACATTTTAAACTGGAAAATTTTGATATAATGCCTTCAACTGTCCCCTGGTTGCTATCAGTCCAGCACATAATCAGATCATTTGGTCTTCTCAAGTGAATTAAACTGGCCTCTCAATAGAACTTTTTCTGGTTACTAGCAAGTTGTGTTTTCAACACTCTACACTGCTGTACTGAACAAAAACTTCAAGGGTAATCTCATGCACTTCAATATCATTTAAGACGGTTAACCATGTTTTCTCCCTGCAGCTTTCTGGCTGCAGCAGCATGATTGGCATGGTGTTTTCAAATGCTGTTCACCATGTCATGTTAACTATAATGAGCTAATAACCAATCACTCATCAGTGATTGATTAACTCTGAGGGTTAGCTTATTTAAAATTATGAAATATGTTACAAACAATGAAGAAAAGCAACTGACTCATGGGAGACGAACTGCCAGGTGGACTCATAAAATTAAACACACAAAGCACATGAAGTCTTTAAATATAAACTCTTCTAAAAGTAAGATGCGTGTACAACAACCATCAATGTTATTCATGTTTGAATCTGTAGACATCTTAATCCCAGCTAATGCTGACGTCAGTCACCATGCATTCATTTAATTTTTTGTTTAGCTTGTTGGAGGTGGGAGGGGAGGATTAAAGAATATCTCTGAGGAGGCAAACTTGGCTGGGTTTTTTTCCATAACCCACTGGCTGTTTTCCCTCCAAGCCACTCATCATTCCACCTTAGAACTGTACAGGCTTTCTTCAATGACATTGGGCCAAAATGGTGGAACTTTCATCCAAACACCATCATAGGTGTACCCATACCACATGGACTACATTAGCTCATGACTACCTTTTCAAGGGCATTTAGGAGTCAGAATTAAATATTGGCCTAACCAATGATACTCACAAATTTTGAAATAATTTTTAGTTTCCATTGGAGCAATGTTTTACTCCCTTTGAGTTATATCAATGATGATCAAACCTCTGTGTCTTTGTACCACACTCTGCAGTGCATTTATTAAGCCACCATATAGTTGTATTACTGCCAATTTTATTCCTGTGTTTGTTTGTCAATGGTTGCAAAGGAGATAAACATATTTCACCACAGTAGTGGTGCACGTCAATTGACATGGTCCTTACAGTAAGAGATACTCTTCATGATGGTTCACAGGATGAAACAGCGGAAACGTTACCTCAGCTATCTAGCTAAGCCAATGAGAAAGACCAGCTCAGGGAATTTTAAAACAAAAGGAAAATACTTTGTATGCTGGCAATCTAAAATAAAAGCAGAAATTGTTGGAAATACTCAGCAGTTCAGGCAGTAAATTTGGACAGAAAAGCAGAGAAAATGTTTCAGGTCTGATAATATTTCAGGTCTAGGTGGCACAGTGGTTAGCAATGCTGCCTCACAGTGCCAGAGATCCAGATTTGATTCCAACCTTGGGCAACTGTCTGTGTGGAGTTTGCACATTCTCCCTGTGTCTGCGTGGGTTTCCTACAGGAGCTCCGGTTTCTTTCCACAGTCCAAAGATGTGCAGGTCAGGTGAATTGGTCATGCTAAACTGCCCATAGTGTTAGGTGCATTAGTCAGAGGGAAATAGATCTGGGCGGGTTACTCTTCAGATGGTCGGTGTGGACTTGTTGGGCCAATTGGCCTGTTGCCTCACTGTAGGGAATCTAATTGAATATGTTATCAACCCATGATGTTTGGCTGAATATTACAAGCTTGCATGAGACAGGTTAGGAACAATGATGAAGGGCTGTTGTCCAAAACGTCGATTTTCCTGCTCCTCAGATGCTGCCTGACCTGCTGTGCTTTTCCAGCACCACTATAATCTTGACTCTAATCTCCAGCATCTGCAGTACTCACTTCTGCCTAGGTTAGGAACAATACTGGGCTAGTAAAACTGCATGAAGCCAAAACGGTTTGGATTCCAAGAGGGGTCTTGCCAACTGGGCTTTGTCACTGATGTCAGGATAAAAAATACACAAGCTGTCTGCCCTGAGGAGGTAGACAGGCAATTTACTCATGTAGAAGCCCTGTAAAGGACCTTTTCATTCTGGAATAACCTCCTGCTGTTTGGAGAAGCAGTTATCGAAATGGGATGATCTCCCAGCAAAAGATTTGGGGGTACATTGAGATCAGTAATGTGTCACAGGCCAATGAAGGTGCCATAGGCAGGCAAGACAGCACTGTGGCCCAACTTTCATCCCTGGAAGTGTTTCCCCTCTGACACAGTGAGGTTTTCATTAAAACTTCTAACTAACCTGCCAGAGATCCTGAGACCTCCTGCATTCCTCAGTAATGGCCATCTCTTCTGGTGATGCTGCTCAGGGTTTAGAAAAGCCATGCCTGCCATCATTCACAGGACCCACTTGTGATAAAATTGTCGTCCAAATGTGGTCCATTGCTGACAAGTATGGTGCAAACTGAACTGATAACTTTTACTATAACACCATAAGATGTAAGAACAGAAGTAGCCCATTCAAACAATCCAATCTATTCCATCACTCAGTGAAATCATGGCTGATTTGAAATTCTCAACTCCACTTCCTGCATTGTCCCCATAGCCATGGAGTCCCCCATTGATTAAAAATCTGTCTGTCTCATCCTTGAATATATTTAATGACCCAACTTTTACAGCCCTCTGCAATAAAGAATTTCAGAGATTCACTACCCTCTGGGAGAAACAAGACCTCATCATTTCTGTCTTAAATGAGTGACCCCTTATTCTGAGATTATGCCCTCTGGTCCTAGGCTGTCACACAAGGCAAGAAAATCTCTCCACATCTGCCCTGTCAAGCTGACCAAGAACATTTTATATTTCAGTAAGGTCTCCTCACTTTCTTCTGGCCTGTAACAAGTACACATCCAACTTACTCAATCCCTATTCATACAAGAATTCTTTCATACTTGGAAGCTTGCAAACTTTTTATGGATAGCCTCCAATGCCTACATTTCCTTCCTTCGATATAAGACTTAGGTGAAAGTGAGGACTGCAGATGCTGAAGATCAGAGTCAAGATTAGAGTGGTGCTGGAAAAGCACAGCAGGTCAGGCAGCATCCGAGGAATATAGTCTTAACAAGACCTCCCTGTTTTTATATTCCATTCGCATTGTAATAGAGTCTAACATTGCATTTGACTTCTCTATTACATGTGGAAATTGGATGCTAGCTTTTCTATTTATGCATTAGGATCGCCAAATCCTGCTGTTTTTCAGTTTTCTGCCTTTCTGTTTTAAATCATTTTCAGCTTGTGTATTCTTCTGGCCAAAGTGGCCTCACATTGTCTTACATCTACCAACATTTTGCCCATTCATTTAATCTGCCTATATCCCTCTGTAGACTTCTCATGTTATTCTCATTACTTGCCTTCCCATCTACTTGTGTGGCAAGACAAAACCCTTTGCTTCTTTCTTCATAGCTACAACCTGTCCTGTTGTGTATTTGCAGCATTTTCTGTTTACATTTATTGGAATTTCTAATTATTTCCTCTCAATCAATTGTTAAAAAAAATTACCTTGATGGCAAATCGCAAAACATGAGACTGTTTGTTCAAATTGAAGCTTATTTACCTCCCACCGCTTTTAATGTGAGCCATTATTTATTAAGATTTTTAATTTAATGACTTTCTCATCAGAAAGCCAAACATTAGAGCTCAATCCTTGATCCCATTGGGGTTGGACTTGGTGTTTACTCAGCTAAAAAACTGCAATGATGCATTTTAACAAAAACACCAAGTCCGACATCTTTTCCTAAAATCAATTGAAAGTACTAACTGCCACAGCTGGGAGAGGTGTGCTGCAGCAGGTTGAGGTGAGCTGAGAGTTTACATTTTATTATAGATAAGTTTGCAGTGAGGCACTGTGCCCTGGAAACAGCTTATGATGCATTTGAAGGATTAGCTGAGAAATTAAGGTAGGCGTCCATGCAAATCTACCTGAAACATGATTACAATCAAGATTTTAAATCCTTTTGATCATAGTTATGAGGGATACAATCTTTTAAACATTGGAGCTGTGCAAACATGTACGTGATATAACTGCATGTAATGTATAAGGTATTCCCAAATGTATGTTGATATTTGCACATAAATTATTAATCTGCATTTTGTTTCATTAACTATGAAGTGTACAATCACTTGCTATTGGGTGATTTTGCCTGCAACAAAACTGTATTCAGACTGAAAAGACAGGTTCAATGGACTGGATCAATTTGTCCACATTTCATGCCTTTTATATTAGGAGTTGTCTCCCCTCTCTTCTGCACTTTTCCAGGATGCCTTTATTCAATTTTACAACTGAGCATATTTTTTAAAAACTTGCATTAGCCATTTATTATTTTAGACTTGCATAAAATTACATCTGAATATCTATGATTACAGCAATCCTTAATAGCTAAAAGAAATTTGTTAATTTGTAAAACGTATAAATTTAATGGCAGCTAATGCAACAATATAAGCTTCATTTTCCACTCTACTTAAAAAAGAGATCAATAGGCTACTCATGTTTTTACTGCTTATGGAATTATACTAAACGTAAAACTTCCCATTTTCCTAAAGAGCATCAATGACTATTTCCCTCTTCTGCTGATCCCTTTCTTCCTTTTGAAAAATATGGCTATTGAGTGCAGAGCCAGAAAAGCTCAGTTGTAAAAGAATACCTCAGAACATTCAAGTGAGATTTGATAAGGTGTTGTAACAATGCAAATACCTTCTTTTTCTCAATTGTTTGATAGGCATATTCTACTATTATTCCTTAAATAAAGTTTTTTAGTATGGATTATAGAGAGTCCACATGGAAGCAGAAAATGTCCATTGAAATGGCTGATTTCAATAGGTTGAATGGCATTTCTTTCATTGTATACTTTATCTTGTATCATGCAATAACCATTGACCTAAATGCAGTTTTTCATGGAGTGTCTTCTTTTATTCAATCCCAATTGTAACCTTCTAAATAGGCACTTTAAAAGGGTGATCCTTTGATACTAAAAGGTTCTCCAAAACTAAAACAATGTAGGAAGATACGCAATTAATCACTTGATTGATATGGTCAAAAGATACTTATAATGGATGGCATGCGCAAAAATCATGAATTATGGTCAGTAAGGGTGAAGATAAATATACTTTATTAAATAATCAATTGTGTTAAACAGTACATTTTGTTATTTATCAGGTTTGTATGACACATTAAGCAGATTTGTCTTCTGTTTTTGATAATTGGATGATACAAAGAACTGGCTTTTAAATTTGTGATTAATGTTGTTTGTAATTTATCTCTGTACTCGTTTTGCTGGAGTATCTTAGATTGAAAATTATTTGTCTATTGTCCCTCATCTTAACAAATTTAGAACGAGACCAGCAAATGAAGCTGCAGATTGACTTTGGTAGCTGAGGCAACACTTTCTGAAATATTTCTTCTGGTATCTTTATGAAAGAAATTCCTTTCAAATACTCTACTGGAATGTCCAAAGAAACTAGGTTCACTGATTGTCAGTGCAGGTCACTAGAGTAAAACTTTGATGTAATCCTTCTGATTGCTTTTCTAAAATATGGAGCACATATACTACTGTAGACATAGGCCTCTTATTTGTTGATTAAGAGAAATTGAGGGAAATTCTCTATTTTTATATAATGATCTGGGATGCAGTACCTGAAAGGATGGTGGGAGACTATTCAATAATAATATTCCAATAAAAACTAGAAAAACATATTAAAAGAGAAATGTGCAGAACTATGTGGAAAAGGGAGGTGTGAGACTAATGGGTCAGCTTTTCAAAGAGTTGGAATAATTCAATGACCCAAATGATCTTCTATAAATGTGTGTGTGCTAATCATGTGAGCATATGCATCTTCTTCAATACCTACTTATTCAAATCAGAAAGAAATAATCTTCAATCTTCTCCATCATTGTGTTATCATTCTGATTCCTTCTGATACCCTGAAATACATTTTTGAAAATGGCTGAGCTCAGGTAGTGGTAACTTGTCAATGTTTAGGTAACTTTTCTTCAAACTAAAACTTGATGTTAATGAAGATGAGTGGCAAAGCTGGTTGGAAAATAGTTGGAGAAAAGAATGAATGGCACAGTCTAAAACAAACAATGAAAATATTTGAAAGGCACATAACTGTCATCTATCACAGATGGAACCACAGCACAAAATAACAAAAGAAGATTAGGGCAGCAAGCTGAAACCATCATTTACTTGTCAGTCATGCTTGTATTCTGATGCTGTCACTCACGTATCAGTATTATTGTTTTCCACTGAGTTTTTCTCAATCAGCCCAAGCATCAAAACTGAATTCAGAGTTCATATCTAATCAGATAAGATGAGTTATTGCAGAAACAAGAAGAGAAATTGCTGGAAAAAATTCAGCAGGTCTGGAAGCATTTGAAGAGAGAAATAAAAATTAAAGTTAGGGTTATGTGACCCTTCTAGGAAAAGGTTGGCACATATGCTGAAGATAAGTTTGGGGGTAAAAGGAGTAAATAGTAGGTGGAGATGAAGCCCAGAGAGAGAGAAATCAACAGCTGGACAAATAAAGGAATTGGTAAAGGTCAGCCTGGGGGAATCGATAGCTGTTAATTGGACTAATAGGAGCTGACAATGGATTGTTTGTGGTAGCAACCCAATGTCATGACAAGGTCTGGTGTGTGGGAATTGGGATAAGGACATGTGAGAAGGTGCTTAGGCCCTAAAATTATTGAATGCGATATTGAGTCCTGAGAGCTGCAGTGTCCCCAAGTAGAAAATGAGATGTTGCTCTTCCAGTTTGTGCTGAGATTCAATGGAGCAAGTGGCACTTTAAATGTTCCCAAATGTTTCCTGACCAACGTCTCGGTCTCAGGCTTGTTCCAAAGAAGCACTTCACTCCACAGAAGCTGCCAGAGCTGCTGATTTTTCCTAGCAATTTCTGTTTTTGTTTCTGATCTCCAGCATTTCGCAGTTCTTTGTTTTTTTTTCTTCAGTTACATCAGGTTCTCTTCTATGCTTCCTAGGATGAGATGCTTTGCTTCTGCTAATTGCTTCATTTAGTTGACAATATTCATGTATTTGAAGAGAATCGGTTTTAGTACCAGTTGAGTCTGAGATAGAACAAGTTATCCTCATGAATTCAAGCCAGTATCCTGAATGTATCAGCGTATTTCATTCATGTTATTATGGGGAATAGAATGGGAAAAACGCTGAGGGAAGTTCATTGGAAAATTGAGCGTAAACATTACTGTATAAGAAAGGATGGAGAGCAACTCTGATAAAGAGTCATCTGGACTTGAAATATTAGCTTGTTCTCTTTCCATGAATGCTGCCTGACCCATTGTGATTTCCAGTATATTTTGTTTTCAGTACGGATTCTAATAACTGCAGACTGTTTCTCCTACATGGAGAAAGGTGGCGATTCCCAGTCGGGGATTAAACTAGTCCTGATGAAGGGTCAGGTCCAAAATGTCAATTCTCCTGCGTCTCTGATGCCGCTTAACCTGTTGAACTTTTTCCAGTTCCACATTGTATCGACTTTGACTTTCCAACATCTGCTATCCTCACTATATCCTGGTGATTATCCCTACCAAGCAAATCGATTTGTATTTTCACAATCATTTTAATAACAGCTCTGGAGGGTTTCAAAAATTATATGAATAGGTTACTCATTCTCAACTTTCAATGCAATTTCTCTTCAGTGAGTGAGAAGTAGGCCATGCAGTTCAGAGAACCTGCTCAACCATTTAATGAGATCACAGCTGATCTGATCATTCTTAACTCCATTTTCCTGCCTTTTTGCCATAATTCTTGATTCTCTGATTGATTCAAAATCTTTGTATCTCAGTCTTGAACGTAGTTGAACATTTTCTGCAGTAAATAATCCCAAAGATCCACTACCATATGAGAGAAAACACAGCTTGGTCAAAGAATAAATTCCAAACAGCCAGAACGAGAGGGCATAGGTTTAGGGTGAGAGGGGAAAGATATAAAAGAGACCTAAAGGGCAACTTTTTCACGCAGAGGGTGGTACGTGTATGGAATGAGCTACCAGAGGATGTGGTGGAGGCTGGTACAATTGCAACATTTAAGAGGCATTTAGATGGGTATATGAATAGGAAGGGATTGAAGGGATATGGGCCGGGTGCTGGGAGGTGGGACTAGATGGGGTTGGGATATGTGGTCGGCATGGACCATAGGGTCTGTTTCCATGCTGTACATCTCTATGACTCTATGACTCTAAATAAATACTGAAATAAATAAGGGTAAATAGTTAGGGTTAAGGGGGATGAGCAGGAATATAGAAACTAAATAAATAGCTCTTATATAGTCTGACAGGTATGATGAGCTGAAAGACCTTCCATATTATACATAGAGTCATTGAGATGTAAACATGGAAACAGACCCTTCGGTCCTACCTGTCCACGCCAAACAGATATCCCAACACAATCCACTCCCAATTGCCAGCACCCGGCCCATATCCCTCCAAACCCTTCCTATTCAGATACCCATCCAAATGCATCTCAAATGTTGCAATTGTACCAGCCTCCACCACTTCCTCTGGCAGCTCATTCCATACACGTACACCCTCTGGGTGAAAACGTTGCCCCTTAGCTCTCTTTTATATTTTCCCCTCTCACCCTAAACCTATGCCCTCTAGTTCTGGACTCCCCAGCCCCAGGGAAAAGATGTTGCCTATTTACCTTATCCATGCCCCTCATAATTTTGTAAACCTCTATAAGGTCACCCCTCAGCCTCTGATGCTCCAGGGAAAACAACCCCAGCCTGTTCAGCCTCTCCTTATAGGTCAAATCCTCCTACCCTGGCAACATCCTTGTAAATTTTTTCTGAACCCTTTCAAGTTTCACAACATCTTTCCAATAGGAAGGAGACCAGAATTGCACACAATATTCCAGCATTGGCCTAACCAATGTCCTGTACAGCCACAACATGACCTCCCCAACTCCTATACTCAATACTCTAACCAATAAAGGAAAGCATACCAAACACCTCCTTCACTATCCTATCTACCTGCGACTCCACTTTCAAGGAGCTATGAACCTGCACTCCAAGGTCTCTTTGTTCAGCAACACTCCCGAGGACCTTACCATTAAGTTTATATGTCCTGCTAAGATTTGCTTTCCCAAAATGCAGCACCTTGTATTTATCTGAATTAAATTCCATCGGCCACTTCTCAGCCCATTGGCCCATCTGGTCAAGATCCTGTTGTAATTTGAGGTAACCCTCTTCGCTGTCCATTACGCCTCCAATTTTGGTGTCATCTGCAAACTTACTAAATTTTCCTCTTATGCTTGCATCCAAATCATTTATATAAATGACAAAAAGTAGAGGGCCCAGCACCAATCCTTGTGGCATTCCACTGGTCACAGGCCTCCAATCTGAAAAACAACCCTCCATCACCACCCTCCGTCTTCCACCTTTGAGCCAGTTCTGTATCCAAATGGCTAGTTCTCCCTGTATTCCATGAGATCTAACCTTGCTAATCAGTCTCCCATGGGCAACCTTCTCGAACACCTTACTGAAGTCCATATAGATCACATCTATCGCTCTGCCCTCTTTGTTACTTTTTCAAAAAACTCAATCATTTTTGTGAGACATGTTTTCCCATGCACAAAGCCATGTTGACTATCACTAATCAGTCCTTGCCTTTCCAAATACATGCACATCCAGTCCCTCAGGATTCCCTCCAACAACTTGCCCACCACAGAGGTCAGGCTCACTGGTCTATAGTTCCCTGGCTTGTCTTTACCGGCCTTCTTAAAGAGTGGCACCACGTTAGCCAACCTCCAGTCTTCCAGCACCTCACCTGTGACTATCGATGATACAAATATCTCAGCAAGAGGCCCAGCAATCACTTCTCTAGCTTCCCACAGTTCTGTGATTCTTGAAAATTAGGTCAGATGCTGTGATCCAGGAAGCAATATCACTTTTTTTGAGATCAGAAAAATCCAAGGTTAGATCAGTTAGTATTTTTGAAGCAGGGTTGGGGGGATTACATAGATCAGGTAAGGCTCATCAATGTTATGCAAAGAGAGAAACTTTGAACAGGAAAGAGCAGAGACAGTGATGTTTTGAGGCATTTCCAAATAATTTTTACATGTGAGGATGAAATCAGTTTAAAGGTTAATGATAATAGTTAGATTTAAAGAAAAATAAGCAACTGTAGCATGTTTTGTTCGATATGAAATCAGGCTAGTACGTGTTTTGCAGTTTTTATGGCCTGTTCAGAAATATCACAGTCTCAGTCCAATCATATGGGCATGGGAAGATTCTGAGCTTTTAATAAATAGAAGGTATTGAACTCGTGGGTTCATAAGATGTTCTTCTATAGTTTTATATTTTCAACATTATTTGAACAATTCTGCATTACGAAAAACCAAAATAAATTACTATACTTGAGATGACAGTTCAAATGGGTCTGATTTCCAAGTGCTAATTCATAATTGAGGATCATTCGTTTGCCACGAGATATGAGATCATTTCTATTCAAGTAGAGAAAAAGAAACTCTGGCAAGTACTCTGAGAAAATCATGCAAGTTACATCTTTTGAGCATTTAGCTTAATGATATTGTAATAAGATGCCCAGCTGTAGATTTCAAATGCACAATATAATTATGTGCATTAGTTTTTAGCATTTATAAGATCACAAATCCATCAGTTTTCACTACTCATATAAAAATCCATGTATCACTGTCAGAGCCAGTTTGGTCATTTGGAATGTGTTCATTTGTGAGTCCGTTTTTAAAGAGGTAGCATAGATCCACACCATACAGAATCCAAATGAATTGTAAACCAGCTCTGACAGAGCCATTATAGAATTGTTACCAAACCTTTAAACAATGTCAGTTTTAAGGCTTTGTTTCTACAGGGTGGAAATAAACACAAAACTCATCGACACAGCATTGCAAGGTATATGGTAATGGAGTTTGTGAGGTCTCAATGCTGGGTGAAACCACATAATCTCTTCAGTTTTACACAACTACAAAATGTTTGGAGGCAGAATTTATTGGAGTAAATTTTTTTTAAAAACACAACTTTGTAATTCATGCAACATTTAAGTGATTATTTAAATATTAAAAGGCAACCATTTTATTTCACACTGAGCACCTTTTCTATAAATGCTGTGTTCTGATATTTAATGAATACTGTTGATCTGGTAACATAAAATGGTGGTGTCAGCCTATAGCAACAATATATTCACTGGAAATCACATTTCAACATAAATTATTTCACATGTTGTTAAATGGAACAAAAATCAGCTCAGAAAATACTAATTCAAACATTTATAATTTGAATTGGGTCACCTTAGGCTCAGTGTTCTGATTATTTCAAGACCAAGCTTCAAATTGAGCATAGAGAAATTGAATATACTGTTCTTTTTAAGAATCTGGAATTAAAACAAATGTGACAATTTTCATCTTCTTAAAAATAGATTTAACAATTTTCATATGCTTTGGAAAAGACTTGAATTCACATTGATGCCTAAATTTCATAATTATTGTCTTTTTCTGTCAGATATGTACATTCATAAATCTATGCATAGTTTCCATATTTGTGAATGTGGTGATTTTTCATTGCAATATCCTTCGATGGAATCCAAATTATCCTTGTTGATGTACAATATGTCGGATAGAGATAAAAGCTATTTCTTAACTACTGACCCACATCAAGACATTGTCTTTATATTATACATTTATTAGCTTTGTTTTCAAATATATATTATTTTCTCTTCCAAAAAGCAAAATATATTCTTGCAACAATGATATTGTATAAAGATACAGTTATCATAAACCAAAAGGACTGTTCTCTCATTGGAGAGAAAGAGATATGACTGATGATGGTTTAATCAAAGGGTCACCAGGCCTCAGCCAAATGGTCAGGTTGAGAAGGAAAGTCCTACGTGTTAACCTGAGCCTGTGCAGGAACTGAACCCACACTGCTGGCATCACACTGAATGTTAAAACAGCTATCTAGCTAACTAGCCCCCTATGTAGAGCATGTTTATGATAGAACAAAGTCTAAGTACTCTGCTGAAAAGGAGAGGATTGACCATCAATTGTTTGTGAGGATTTGAGTAATCAGAATTCTCCTGATGAGATGGTAGTTGCCAACTGTCTCACTACCTGCAGGAACTCAACTATTGTTGCACTCAGTAGAATAGTCTCATTAGATGCAGCTTATAGAATTCCTATCATGTGTAAGTAGGCCATTCGGCCAATCTAGCCTACACTAACCCTCCAGAGAGCATATCATCCAGACCTACCCTATCCCTGTAACCTTGCATTTCCCATAACTAATTCATCTACCTAGGCACCCTACGACATTAACAGCAATTTAACCTGCATTTTATTGGACTGTGGGAGGAAGCCAGTGCATGCAGAGGAAACCTATGCAAACACAGAGAGAATGTGCAGCCTTTGGATAGATAGTCACACAAGGGTGGAATTGAACCTGGGTCCCTAGTGCTGTGAGGTAACAGTTCTAACCACTGAGCCATGGTGCCACCCCATTACTGGGGGGTGATGATTATCATCATTGCTATTCATTATTGATAATAATATGCCAGATTTGATTTTCTCTGAGATTTTTGGCAGCTTTGAAAAATGCCCACTCAAGATCCCTGATGCATAAATGCAAGACTTAAGAAAATAATCTGTATCATCCTCCCTTGCAGTCCACATATCCTCTTGCAGAAATTACCATGCTTACAGAGATCATGCGGTTTTATTTCTAAGGTGATCTCTGGCTTTGTCAAATGAAAATATGCTGGAAGTTAAACTACTTTGTATGCAAATGAACTTAACCAGGGCATCGTCAAACATACAAATTGGGAATAGATTTATCTCACTTGACACTTGCGTCTGTTCAGCCATTCAACAACATGATGGTTGATCTGTTGGCTCCTTATTTCCGACTCTTGTTGATAACCTTTCGTTCTTGCTTATCGGAAATCGATCTACTTCTGCTTTAAAAATATTAAAAGATGCTGCTTCCACTGCCTTTGAAATAAGAGAGTTCTAAAGACTCATGACACTGTGAGAACAACATCTTGCCTGTCTTAAGGGCAGCGGCTTATTTTAAATTGTGACAATACTACCAAAGTTTACCACACGTGGAAACATCATTTCCATATCCACTCTGTCATGTATACTCAGCATTTCAATTGTTTCAATAAAATCACCCAAACTCCAGCGATACACATCTAGCCTGACCAACCTCTCCTCAAAACACCAACACCTATACAAAATATCAGTTTAGTAAACCTTTTCTGAACAATTTCCAACACATTTAAATCCTTCTTTACATGAGACCGATAGTGTACACAATGCTCCAGATGTGGTTTCACCAGTAGCTGATGTAAGTGAGGCATAACCTCCCCAATTTCATATTTAGTTCCTGTCACAATCAACAATAATATTCCATAAGTTTTTGTTATTACTTATTGTATCTGTAAACTGACCTTTTGCAATGTATGCACTAGAACACCCAGATCCCTTGCATTTGAAGAGTTTGCAATTTTGCATTTTTAGGTACTATGCTTCTTATTTATACTTCCCGCCAAAATAGAAAATTTCATATTTTCCTACATTACAGTCCATTTGCTAAAGCTTTGCCCACTCAGTTGACTTGTCTACATCCTTCTGTAACATGGTCCTGTCTCCTTTCCTACTTACTGTTCTACCTAACTTTTTTATCAGTAGCAGAGGTTTGCAACATTTCTTTGGTCTATTCATGAAAACCATTTGTATAAATCGCAAAGTACTGAGGTTTCAGCACTGAATCCTGTAGCATCCTATACATTGCATCCTGCCAACCAGAAAAAAACCCATTTATGGATACCCTGGAGTTGCTGTTAGCTAGCCAATCTCCTATCCATGCTGAAAATGTGTTGCTGGAAAAGCGCAACAGGTCAGGCAGCATCAAAGGAGCAGGAGAAGAAATAATAAGACTACTAACTTAACATTTGACATAGGGTAAATGCACCTGCATGCTTGATTTCAATGACAAGTGTACAAGGACACTCAGATCCTTTAAACGTTTCGAAATGAACCATCATAACTTGTTCATGATATGTTCTAATATTTACCCTATGTCAAATGTTAAGTTAGTGGTCTTATTATTTCTTCCTTCATCCCTCTGGGACTTTTAAAATCAGGAATTAAATATGCTAATTTACAATTTAATAGCACCCTCTATAGATGTAAGGAATTTTAGAAAATCAAAACTACAAGATCAACTATCTCACCAATCATTTAAGGCTCTTGGGTGAAATCCATCAGGACCTGGGGACTTGTGGGCCCAAATCCTGAACAATTTGCTCAGAATCACTTCCCTGATGGTTGTAATGTTCTTGAATTCCTTGCTCCATTTCACTATCTGATTTATAGCAATTTCTGGGATATTACTTGTCTTCCCTAGAGTGGAAATAGATGAAAAATAAATGTTCAATTCATCTTCCATACCCTTAGTGTCCATTATTAATCCCCAGTCTCACAATCTATAGGACCAATACTCACTTTCACTCTTTTTCAAATATCAATAGAGACTCTTAATATCAGTTTTGATATTTATAACTTGCTTTCTCCCTCTACGTATTAATCTTTTAGTCATTCTTTCCTGTTTTTTATATTCTGTTTAATCATCTGACTTGTTACCAATCTTTGCCCAGTTAAATATATTCTCTTTAAGTTTTTCAGTATCTTTAAACTTATTAATCACAAATGATGGGTCCACCCCTGAGAATTTTTCTTTATGTTTGAATGTATCAATGGTATTTTCTGAAATATCTCCTTAAATGTCTGCCACTGATAAATGTCTATCAATATATCCTTTAAGCATATTTGCCAGTTCAGTTCAGCTAGCTGTGCTTTCATGCCCTCATAATGAGCCTTATTTAATTTTAAATGCATGTCCTGGATCCATTTTTCTGGGTTTGAATCACATCACAGAAGATGGTGGAATTTGAATTCAATGAAAATCTGGATTTAATGGTCTAAAGATGACAATGGAACCATGGTTGTTCTAAAAGCCCATCTAACTCGCTAATGTCCTTTATAAATCTATTATCCTGACCTGATCTAGCTTACATGTTACTCCAGACCCCCAGCAATATTGTTTACTCTTAACTACCCTCTCAGCACTCAGGGAAGGGTAATAAATGTTGACCAAGCCACTAACACTGACATCAGATTAGTAAATACACAAAAATCTCAAATCTATTGGCACCTCCACTATGGGAGTGTTAAGTATCCTATCTCTTTACACAATAACAGGTCAAGTCATCTCCAAATGTGCTTTTCTAAGAAACAATAGCAAAAATATTCCATTAACACATTTTCTGAGCTACATTTGCCCATCTGCTGTTTTCAGTACGTATGTCAATGAAAATTCCACACCCCCTCAACTCTCAATTATCACGATAACCTTCGGGCAGGCTGCTAGTATTTTGTCCTTTGGTTTCTATCCTACCATGTGTTGACTGTCAGGGGGTCTGTACACATCTCTGAAAATTTTTGCCTTCATTTTCCACCTCCAACCAAACTGCATCTATCTCCTGGTTTCATGAATTTAGGTCATCCCTTTCTATTGGCCTAAAGCCATCAGTTATTAGTACCCTTCCACCTTTTCCTAGCTGCTTAAATTGATTTAAAAGTCACACGGAAAAAAGTTGGTTTGAAAATTTCAAAGAGCCAGCATGGGTTTGTACAGGGAAAATTGGATTGAACTAACTTGCTGGAGTTTTTTTGAAAAGGTAACAGTAAAGTTTGATGAAGGCAAGGTGGTTGTGTTAGTGGACATGGACTTTGAAAACATGTTTGATACCGTACCACATCATAGACTGGAAGAAAGTGAGAAGCCACAGAATAAAATGAACAGTTCCAATGTGGGTGCTTGACAAGAAACAAAGGGTAATGGTTAATAGGTATTTTTTAGGCTGTAAAGTTTGTGGTGGAGTTTGCTATGACTAGACCCATGTAAGGTTCTCCAATTTGCTATGGTTCCAGATAAGACACCACAAACCTTTAAGATCCTGGTGGAAGGAGGGATGAGCTGTCTCACTTTCCTTACTCGCGAAGTAAAGAACCATTCTTGGTTGCAACAAGAATAATTTGAAAGGATCTCTTCCCTTGTGGAAACTTTTCTCACAGCCAAAAATAAAATTACATTTTAAAAAGAAAGAATTTAACCAGGTAATCAGATTTTGTTTAATTAAGAAACAAAATGTGAATTTATTAATTACTGATAAGTAACAAAATATGACACACATACACAGAGATTAAAAATAAGAATTGGATTCCAAAAAGTAAAGGTTTGAAAAAAAAAATCAGTTTGAGTTGTTCATGAAGAACAGTTAGCTGAATGTTGTAACCAGTACCATGAAGATTACCAGCAGCCTGGCTTTCACGAAGGAAACGGTCAATTGTTGAGATTCTTGGCTTTGTATTGAAGTTCCTTTGGCCTGATTCTTTTTTAAAACTGATTGTGGCACTCAGAGTGGGAGAATCTTTTCATTTTCTCTGGCTGCTAGCTAACTGACATTTAGCAGTCATAATGAGAGAAGGTTTTTAACTGCAACACAGGAGGAACTAGGAATAGAGGAACAGTAATCTTCATAGCATGCTGATGCTCAAACCCAGGTCGATACAATTGTAGTATGTTGTTCCACTATTACACTCCAGTTTAGTTGAAGCTTGCATTCTTGAATGGAAAATAATGCAAAATGTTCGTGTAATTTTGGACATAGAGTGTAGTTTGTTGCTGAACAAGAGGTCATCAATTCTTTCGCAGTCACAAGAAATGACATTCCAGTCTTTTACACCCATTTCTTCAGCCTCTTTCTCCAAATAGCCACTTGATTTATATCCACAATAATTTTTGACTGTAACAGTTTTCTTCTAACAAACAAGTTTTGGAATTATAAATTAAGAATATCCATAATACTTTAGAATTCTGACCAGTGGATAAGAAAGATTTGTCAGAGGATCCTTGCTATTCCTGACATCTGATCTAGATCTTGGTATTCAGGAGACAATATCAAAGGTTGCAAATGACATAAAACTTGAAAGAATTATAAACTGTGAAGAGGAAGATGTAGAACTATAAAAAGACATTGACAAATTGGAGTGAGCAAGTAGATTGTGACGATCTTCAGTGTTGAGAACTATAAGTTGATATATAATTTATAGTAGAAAAACATGGAGACACAATATGCAGTAAGGGATTATAAGGTATTCTATAGCATATAGACAAAGTTAAAAATCACAGAACACAAGCTTATAGTCCAACAGGCTTCTTGGAAGTATCAGTTTTTGAAACGCTGCTCATTCGTCAGGTAGCTAGTGGGTCAGGATCATAGGACACAGAATTTATAGTAAAAGATCAAAGTGTCATACAACTGATGTGATGTATTGAACAAATCTAGATTACTGTTAAGTCTTGAAACTGGAGTTGCAAGTAGCAAGGATAATGAAGAAGGCATTTGGTATACTTTCCTTTATTGGTCAAAGTATTGAATACAGGAGTTCGGAGGTCATGTGCTAGCTGTACAGGACATTGGTTAGGCCACTCTTGGAATATTGCATGCAATTCTGGTCTCCCTCCTATCAGAAAGATGTTTTGAAAAACTTGAAAGGGTTCAGAAAAGATTTACAAGGATGTTGCCAGGGTTGGAGGATTTGAGCTATAGGGAGAGGCTGAACAGGCTAGGGCTGTGTTCCTGGAGCGTTGGAGGCTGTGGGAGGACCTTATAGAGGTTTACAAAATCATGAGGGGCATGGATAGGGTAAATAGACAAAGTCTCTTCCCTGGGATCGGCGAGTCCAGAACTAGAGGGCATAGGCTTAGGGGAAGATATAAAATACACCTAAGGGGCAACTTTTTCACACAGAGGGTGGTACATGTATGGAATGAGCTACCAGATGAAGTGGTGGAGGCTGGTACAATTGCAACATTTAAAAGACATCTGGGTGGGTATATGAATAGGAAGGGTTTGGAGCCATTTGGGCTGGGTGCTGGCAGGTGGGACTAGATTAGGTTGGGATATCTGATCGGCATGGACAAGTTGGACCGAAGGGTCTGTTTCTGTGCTGTACATCTCTGACTCTATGACTCAAAGTCTTAATCATTTAGAATGGGTTACAGGTTTTGATTCATTAATACGTAAATTCCAAGTCACAATCCTGAGATGAGTTCAGGTTGTATAAAAAAAGGTGACACCTCAGCTCAGACAATGTATTAAAGGTATCCCAACATGAAGTCAGGCTGGTTCTATTTCCAAAGTAGGAATTTATAAAATGTCACATGAATTGACTGCCTACAGATTGTGTGCTTTTTGAACAAATAGAATGTATATGCAAATATCAATCTGCAAGTGCAAATTCACCCCATAGACTTATGTGTATGTGTGTGTGAGAGAGTGTAAAGTATAATGGGGTCACCTGTAGTGTGGCATGAACCCAAAGTCCGAGTTGAGGCCATCCTCATGGTGACCAAACTTGGCTATCAGCCTCTGCTCGGCGACCCTGCATTATTTCATTTCCCAAAGTTCACCTGGGAGGACTCTTACCTGAAGATCTGAGGCTGAATATCCTTGACAGCTGAAGTGTTCCCCAACTGGGAGAGAACATCCTTGCTTGTGCGGTCTCCATTCATCCATTGTCATAGAGTCTTCTTGGTCTCACCAATGTGCCATGTCTCAGAGCATTCTTGCCATCAACATATGAGATAGACAATTCTGGCAGAGTCACATGAGTATCTGCAGCGCGTGTGGTGCTTGATGTCCCCACGCATTGTGGTGGTACCCAAGTCAGCACTCTGACATGTCTTGCAGTGGTTGCAATGACAGGGTTGTACAGCGTTGTGGTTAATGTTGTCCTGAAGGCTGGGCAGTTTTCTGCGAACAATGGTCTGTTTAAGGTTCATAGATTTATCGAATCCCAACAATGTGGAAACAGGCCATTTGGCACAACAAGTCTGCACGGACCCTGGGAAGAGTACCCCACCCAGACCCATTCTCCTACTCTATTACTTTACATTTTCCCTGACTAATGCACCTAACCTACACATCCCTGAACACTATGGGCAATTTAGCATGGCCAATTCACCTAACCTGCACATTTTTGGATTATGGGAGGAAACCGGAACACCTGGAAGAAACCCACACAGACATGTGGAGAATGTGCAAACTCCACACAGATAGTCGCTCAACATTGGAATCAAACCCAAGTCCTGGCACTGAGGCAGCAGTGCTAAACACTGAGCAAGAAGTGGAGACATCAGAAAGATCTTGGTGAGGTGCTCACCCTCATTGATAATGTGTTGCAGTCTGAAAAGAACATGGCATAGTTTCTCCCCTCCTGGGAAGTACTGGCTAATGGGGCGGCGCAGTGGCTCAGTGGTTAGCACTGCTGCCTCACAGCACCAGGGTCCCAGGTTCGATTCCAGCCTCTGGTGACTGTCTGTGTGGAGTTTGCACATTCTCCCCGTGTCTGCATGGGTGCTCTGGTTTCCTCCCATAGTCAAAAGATGTGCAGGCCAGGTGAATTGTCCAAGCTAAATTGTCCATCATGCTAGGTGCATTAGTCAGAGGGAAATGGGTCTGGGTGAGTTGCTCTTCGGAGGGTCAGTGTGGACTGGTTGGGCCAAAGGGTCTGTTTCTACACTGTAGGGAATCTAATCTAATCAAAAATGAAGGGCACCCTATCGGTTGTATCCGGTGTCTGTCTCCCAAGGAGGTCATTACAGTTTCTCACGACATTCTGGATTAGTGGTGCTGGAAGAGCACAGCAGTTCAGGCAGCATCTAAGTAGCTTTGAAATCGATGTTTCGGGCAAAAGCCCTTCATCAGGAATAAAGGCAGTGAGCCTGAAGCGTGTCGATTTCGAAGCTACTTGGATGTTGCCTGAACTGCTGTGCTCTTCCAGCACCACTGATCCAGAATCTGGTTTTCAGCATCTGCAGTCATTGTTTTTACCTAGTTTCTCACTACAGCATATCGAAACTAGCTATCGATGAGATGAGCATCGTATTCTGTACTAATGAGGACATCCTTCAGCCTCTTAAAGTATCTGTCATGTTCCTCCTCATCTGAACAGATTCTGAGGGCTGGTCCACAGGGAATGGCTATTTTAATATGTTAAAGATGGAAGTTTAAGAAGTACAGTATTGTGAGATTATCTGTGGCCTTGCGGTAGAGTAAGGTATTGTGGTGCCCCTCTTTGATGAAGACATGTGTGTCCAAGAATGACATAAGAGTAGTCCATAGCAAGTCTGGGAGTTAGATGAAACTTGTTGCTATCACTGTTTAGTTGTTTCAGTGACTCCTCGTCATGGGTCCAGAAGAGGAAAATGTCATCAATGTATCTGATGTATAGTGCTGGTTGGAGGTCCAATGCAGCAATGAAGTCTTGTTTGAACTTGTGCATGAAAATGTTGGCATATTGGGATACTAATTTGGTCCCCATGGCTGTTCCGTGTGTCTGGATGAAGAATGGTTGCCAAAGGTAAAAACGTTGTGGTCTTGGATGAAGCATGCGAGTTGTAGGATGGTGCCTGGAGATGTCATTGTCACGGGAGATACTGGTGTAGAATGCCAAAATGCCCATTGTGACAAGGAATGTACCTGGTTTGACTGGTCTGTGGGTGCTGAGTTTCTGGAAGAAATCTGAAGCTGGGGATCTACTATACAATGGGCTTCAAGATGCTCTTGACAAAGTCAGAGATGTTCTTACACAGGTTCTCATTGCCTGATATGGTGCGACCAGGTATGGTGGCTTTGTGGATTCTAAAGGTTGTGCAAGAACTGAGAGAACTGTGTGCATAAGTCACTAAAGTTGGCAGGTTAAGTGTAGAAAGCTGTTAAAAGACATACAATATGTACAGTACAATACAGTACAGGAACAAGGCCTTGTGCCAATTCCTAATCTTTACTGAGATTTGTTACTTATTGCCAATCCATGATATCTATCACTCTCTTTGCCTCACATTCATATGCCTATCAAGATACACCTTAAACATTGTTAACATGCCTGCTTCCACCACCTCCACTGACAGTGTGTTTCAAGCATTTACCACCCTCTGTGTGAAAGATATTCCGCACACTTATCCCCTAAACTTTCCTCCCTCTCACCTTGAACCTATGTCCTCCTGTAATTGACCTTTCCATCCTGGGAAAAAGCCTCTAACTAACCATCCTATCTATGCCTCTCTTAATTTTGTAGACTCTCTACCAACACATGCTGCAACCGACAGGGTACCCTTCGTTGTTCAGTATTTCCCGGGAGCTGAAAAATTACGTCATGTCCTTCGTGACCTGCAACACATTATCAATGAGGATGAGCACCTCACCAAGACCTTCCCCACACCTCCAGTACTTGCCTTTAAACAATTTCCAAACCTCAAACAGATCATTGTTCGTAGCCGGGTCTCAGGACAACTCCATTCAACCCTGTCACGGTAGACGCTGCAAGACGTGTCAGAGTGTGGACATAGATACCACCATTACGCGTGGGGACACCTCCCACCTTGTACATGGCAGGTACTCGTGTGACTCAGCCAATGTTGTCTATCTTATACGTTGCAGGCAAGGATGCCCTGAGCATGGTACATTGGGGAAACCAAGCAAAGGCTACGGCAACGGATGAATGGGCACCGCACAACAATCAACAGACAGGAGGGTTCCCTCCCAGTTGGGGAACACTTCAGCGGTCCAGGATATTCAGCCTCGGACCTTCGGGTGACCATCCTCTAAGGTGGACTTCGGGACAGGCAGCAGAGAAAAGTGGCCGAGCAGAGGCTGATAGCTAAGTTCGGTACCCTTGGGAGGGCCTCAACCAGGACCTTTGGTTCATGTCACATTACAGGTGACCACAATTGCACTATACACACACACCAGTACTCCTACACACACGCACTCTCACACACACACACAGGCACCCCTATACACACATACACACGGACAGACATACACACAGACGCGCACACAGACACCCACTCACACCCAAACATACACACACACTCCCACACTCACACATGCACCCCCTCACAGACTTAAGACACTTCTGCACTCACTACACACACACACATACACTTTCTCACACTCACAACTCCCAACCCAGACAGACACACCGACAAAGACCCACATGCACACATATATTTTGTGGGGTGAATTTGTACTTGCAGGGTTACATTGTACTTTGCTCAAAAGCTGCATGAATTTATGTAAAACTCCGTTATCTCACTTTTTAGATTAGAATCAATCTAAACATCATGGCATAGACAGAGAACACAGGGGGCCAACACCTTCAACATATTGTCTAGCTATCACTATTGTTAACAGCTAACCAGAGAATGCAACTTTAAAAAAAAAGGTTTAGTGATTTGCACATGAAAGAAGTGAAACTATCACTGTATTCTAACAGATGAAAGGCTTAACAGACAATCAATTTTTCAATGTATAATTTCAGTTACATCACACTGTAAATTTTTGCTATAAATTCTGTGTTAGGATTGAGCCCTCCACTGTCACCTGATGAAGGAGCGTCGCTCCGAAAGCTCGTGTGCTTCCAATAAAGCCTGTTGGACTATAACCTGGTGTTGTGTGATTTTTAACTTTGTACACCCCAGTCGAACACCGGCATTTCCAAATCAAGTCTGCTGTATGCCTTCTTGACCACCTTATTCGCCTGAGTTGTCACTTTCAGGCATCAGTGGACCTATATGCCCAGATCCCCCTGTACAGCAAAGCTCCTGAGCATTCTGCCACTGATTGTATAATTCATACTTGAATTTGATCTTTGTAAATGCATTAGCTCACATTTGTCCAGATTAAACTCCATTTGCCATTTCTCTGCCAAAACCTGCAATCTATCTACATCTTGCTGTATCCTTTGACAATCCTCCTCATTACATGCAACTCGTCCAGTATTTGTGCCATCCTCAAACTTATTAATCAGACCACAAACATTTTCCTTCAGATCATCTTTGTATATATTATAAACAAAGGTCCGAGCACTGATCCCTGCAGAACACCACTAGTTACTGATCTCCATTCTGAAAAGCGCCCTTCCATCTCTATTGTCTGTCTTCTCTGACCAAGCTGGTTTTGTATCCATATAGACAGCTCAACCCGGATCCTGTGAGACCTTTCATTCTGTACCAGCCTGCATATAGTATCCTCATTTAGAGCAATAGACAGTATAAGAGCAGGGAGGTTATGTTGAAACGATATCGAATACTAGATAGACCTTAGTTAAAGTACAGTGCACAATTCTTTAGGAAAAATATGAACACATTCAAGAGAATGCAGAAAGGTTTATAAGAATAGTTCCAGGGGTCTCTAATCAGGTAGATTAGAGAAATTGGGACTACACAGATACCAAGAAACTGTTCCCACTTGTAAAAGGATCAAGGACAAGAGGACACAATTTTACAGTATTCTGCAAAAGAAGCAAATATGAGGTGAAAAAAATAATTTTCACATAGTGAGTGGTCAATTTTTGGAATGCATTGCCTGGTGGTATGGTTCTATCAGAAACAATAAAATAAATGATCTCCTTCTGCTCTGCAACAATCTAATTCTGTGATTACACAAGGATTGTGATCAGGTCACTGTGATTTGATTGACTATACTTACCAGGATACTGGCAGCCACAATTACTCCCAATACTAAAGCAAATGCTGAAAATCTGAAATAAAAGTAGAAAATGGGAGAAATCCTCAACAGGTCAGGCATCAATAGATTTCCCTGAATGATAAATTCTTCTGTTGAATCTTGGCCTTGCAAAATTTTCATTTACTCTAGGGTTAAAGCAGTTGTCAGAGACTTTCAGACCATCTTCAAAAGTATCTATTACTTCTTTTACACTTTGGTGAGCTATAACATCATCAATTATACTCACACAATTGGAGAAATGTTACAGTGCTGAAAGAAGCCACTTAATCCATCATGTCTGCACCAGTTCTCTGATGAATATTATTACTTAAAGGCATTCACCCAGCTTTCCCCATAAACTTATATAGTGATACTGTTCAAATGATAATCTAATGCCTCCTTGAATGCCTCAGTGACTCTAAACACTTCCAGGTAGTGCATTCCTGATCTGTATTATTCAGTGTGTGAAGCAGTTTTTTTCTCTCTCTCGCATCACACTTACAAATCATTTCAAATCTGAGTAATCTCAATCTTGATGCTTTTATGAGTGGGATTTCTCCTTACCTACTTTTTCCAGGTCTCACATGATTTTGAAAACTTCTATCCAAATTGTAGACAGTAATATATTAACATTTATCAGCTATTGATTTAGTATGTGATTAGGAAGCAATTCTGCATCTTAAGAATTGTTTTCTCTAAGTTGTCCATCTCTGGTGCCTTTGGTTATTAAACCTTTCTGGCACTATTACTTCTGCTGCCATGTTTACCTAATGTAATTAATTATTTTTCTTGCTTCAAAGGCTTTTAATTCTTTAATATAGCAATGTTACCACTGCTGTACTAAAAGTTTACCCTGGGCTCTTGAGGTCAAAATAGAGGTTTCACATTTATATGAGTCAAATTGAGATTATCTGTCTTCCATTACTAAAATGGATCATTCCCTGTTTGCAGGTAAAAGGATGATTTACATTTTTTTGTGATTTCTCCAGACAAATCTCAGTACTCATGGCCTTAATAAATGCTTTCTCATTCCTTAATAGTTTTGCTGAATAAATCTTGATGCTTACAATTTTAATAATGATTTCTCTTTCCTCAATGACTTTACTGAATGAATCCCTCTTTCTGAGTCCATAACATGAATCCCATTCCTTTAACTGATTTTCCAAGATAATTCCTGCTGTCTGTGTTCTCTATCCTGAATTTTTCTGGGCTGAATACTGCGAGCTGTGGTTTAAATAAATATTTCTGTCTTTATTGCACCTGCAGTAATGGAGCTCTTGCCTTTTCTGCACAATAGCCTTCCAACATTCTCTGTTGTAGGAGAGACCGCTTAGGCTTCTAAATTGCCTCTCTTTTACACTTTAACTCTTGTGATGTTCTTGGGTCTACAAAACCTTTTGAGTTGCTTCTGTGGCCCTTGATTTCCCTCGCTGTCACTGAGCTCAATCTGAACTTCAAATATGTGGCTCACTTCTCAACTTTTCCACTATTAACGGCATTGTTTTTGTAATGTGTTCCCTTGTCCATCAGGGATTGCAACATTATTCACAGAACCTCTCGTGTCCTTTCATTCTCTGTCAGAACCTTCACTCTGGACCGCTCCTCCAGATCATTGGCACCTGATGCAATCTGTAGCTGCCTTAGTGTAATTAGTTCTCCAGCTCCATGGAGTTCCTAGCTCATTCTTGCTGGTCTCATTTTTTTACCATCAAATGTAGATTCTGTCCTATTGAATCTTGCCATGAGTTTGTTTTCTGTTGCGTTCTCAAATGTTCAGTTCTTCCAGTTGCTGACTGTCTGCACAAACAATCTGCTCAAAGCTGTGTTTAAAGAGATCTTCAGACCTCCACTGCCTCCAGCACATAAGAGAAAGCTAAACAGCGTGTGCAATTCTTGCTCCCCATGTTAGATGGAACTATCTGCTAGATATGCTGCCATTATCTTTTTTTCTTCGAAAGGATCCATAGGATCTGTATGGTGTATGTAATGGAGAAATAAATTAATGAAAAGAGGCTGTCTAAAACACAATATAGTTTATTGCATGAGAGCAGCTATGTACAATAATATGAGTATAGTATGATTAATATGGACCTTCAATAACATTAATACGATAGACATTGTTAGAGAAACCAAGAAAGACCCAGACAGCAGATCTCCTTTGAAATCCTAAGCTGTTCTCTCACCATCTCCACTTGACCTCATCACAGTGGCCAGTGCTTAAGACATTCCTCAGCTTAAACCCCTTCAGATCTTTACTCTCTAATACAATGGCCTGCGGACCCTGAACTAAACAAATTTCTGTTCCTTCATTTCTTTGTCCGTCATTCTATTGTCATTTCTCCCTTCAGGCATAACGCAGACAGCCAGTGACAGAGATGTCTTTTGAATTTTTCCAAAAAGGTAATGTGCTCAGCTCTGTCTTTTTCCTATTACAAGTCTGCTTCCTTTAAGTGTTACCCTAGATGCAATTTTGTTTTGCTTCTGCCAGTCACATCCTCCCTGCCCAAATCCACTAGCATCAGTAAATAATTATTACATCTGTTCGCAGAGATTGAGTACAATTAGTACAATGACATTCTGGTTCTTTTTTGCCATCTTAGCCATTTGGAATTCACTTAAGACCTATATATAAGAATTGGCCCCAATTACGTAGAAATGATGCCACAACAAAGTGACATTCTCAAAGTGTTAGCTGTGACTCATGTTTTGAACAAGGAGAATATTATCAAACCTGCCAGGGGCTCTGGACACATCGGCTGGAAGAATGTCACTGATTTACTCATTGCTGGGAGGCAGCATCTCCTTATGTCTGATGCTCATTCTGCGTTCATCCACCCCCCTCCCCCCCTCAAGGGTTACCACCACAGGGGTGCAATAATAGGCCTAACAATACCAAGTGGCAGGGATGTCACAACCATTACAGTGACTTTAATGGTTTGCAGAACATTTAAAGCTATCCTGAAAGACAATTTTCAACAAAAACATGAGATTCACAGAATAAATGTATTTTGTTTTAATCTATTGTATAAATAGATTTAAGGGGAATCTACATAATAAATGAGTAGAATGAAAAAGAAGGAGAATTTGATGTTGGAATGAAGTCCATTCGGAGCAGGTTCATAAATACTCATCTATCTTTGTTGCATCTAATAACATCTTTCTGTGTTGTACCATTCAATGTAGTTTTATGTTATTTCAGGTGCTTAATTTAAATTCCCCAATCTTGTAGTTTCTGCAGTGGTGCTCTTTCCAGACTGATTCAGTTGAGAATCATTTCCATCTAATAAAACTGAAGACAATAGTGGCAGTGGGAATTTGGTGACTGTGCCTGTTTCATAAAGCATACCTGAAAAGGTGATAAAAACACCGTGTGGGGAAACATGACACAATGTTTCTTTGCAAAAGTGAGGACTGAAGATGCTGGAAATCAGAGTCTAGATTAGAGTGGTGGTGGAAAAACACAGCCGGTCAGGCAGCATCCGAGGAGCAGGAAAATCAACGTTTTGGCCAAAAGCCCTTCATCAGGAAGAGAGGCAGGGAGCCTCCGGGGTGGAGAAATAGATTTGCCCGAAATGTCGATTTTCCTGCTCCTCGGATGCTGCCTGACCTGCTGTGCTTTTCCAGCACCACTCTAATCTAGACAATGTTTCTTTGCACCTCATGTTCTAAACTCTAGGATCATCTCAGATCACTATCACTAACAAATCTAAATCAATGTTTTTCCAGGTTAAAATATGCCTGAACACTGGCAAGTTAACTACAAAGATAAAGAATCAGAGAAAATAAGAGCAGGAGTGGTCAGTCACCTCTTTGGGTCTGTTCTGTCAATGTAGCCTTACTACTAACTCTTTTAGTGATTGCCCTGTGAAGATGCCACAGTATATAATTTAAACAAGATCATGTATTTGTTTGTACAAAATTGAAACAACAAAGTGTTACTTATTAATACTGTACTAACTCAAACTAAAATTAAAAGTCAAGAAAGCATCCACACCATTCAGAGTGATTCATTAAAAATATTGATCTCCAATAACAACAAAAAAAATAGAAACATACATATATGTAGTGCTTCAAATGTCAGTAATAGGTTTTAAGAAGCATTTTAAATGAGGAAGAAATGGGTAAGTACGAAAGAGAGTTTGAGGTTGAATTCCTAAGCCTTGAGACTCAGGCCCAGCTGAGACCTTAGCCTCTAATGGTGGAGCAATTAAAATGACGGATGTGCAAGAAGTCAAAATTGGAAAACTGCAAAGATCTCCCATATTCGTGGACTGAGGGATGTCACAGAGGGAAAAAGAGGCAAGGCCCTGGAAGGATCTGAAACCATGTGAACCATCCTTATTCTCAAAAATGTGAGATGTGAAATTTGATTTTGCAGATGTGATTTATTTATGAGCTATGAAAAACTTCAATACAGTCCAGCTGCAGAGCTAACACCAAATACTGTTAACCATTCAAATACAAGCTTGGTCACGGAGATGAGTGTGCACATGCTATTCACTAAATCCTTCATGCAAATTACACGCATTGCAAAGAATTGCAAAAGTAACAAGCTTCTGTTATCCACCTGTAAACAGTATGATTGCTAGACAGCATTTATTCTGGATCAGTTTTCTATCTCATGGTTTATATTTCTAATGGGGCACAAACACAAAGATGGGAAATGTTTCTTCCTGTCCTTCTCTCAAAGTGTATTTGGTTTCACGGTGATATTTCAGAATCAGCTGGACATTGAAGACACCAGGACGTGTAAGTTAATTCATTACAGACTTTCATGAGGTCAACCGTAGCGTCAAGAGCAATGAACTAACCAAGAAATCTGAACGTTTGCTTGGTTGCCGAAAAGCTCTACATTGCATTCATTGTCTGAAAATGTTTTGTGAACCACATGTGCAATGATATTGAAAATGGTGCCATGCATAAATGTATGTGTTACAGATACAATACTGTAGAGCTCATTTTAACCCAGTTTGTTTAATAGAAACAGGACACTGGCAAGAGACAGGAATTCTTAATGTTGTTGTTGTTGTGTGCTAATAAGCAAAGATGCTTACTATTGCCACCGTATAACATCTGTTGTGGTTCGTGACAATAAACTGCTTTACAAGTCATGACAGGTCTTCTAATCTATCAGGAGTTTCATACCACCTACAAGAAGACATGGAAAGATACCTACTATATCTTGTATTTGGGGCTAATGCATTCCTTTCTGATATTTATTTTGGATTTCATCCATTGAAAAAACACTTCATTAAAGGGATCTTACATTGCCACATTGAGAGTTTGGAAGCAATTCTCATTGTTTTTTGATACTGATTTATAGAAGAGTTGGGATAAATACATGGAGCAATGCTAATCCTCATTAATAGACATAGCTGCGACGTGACTCATTAACATTTAGTCCACAGTTTATTGCTTCATTAAGAAGTTCCTCTTTCACCAACAAAAAAGTACGAAACATATGTAGGATATCATCCACATCCTAACATAACAACAGCTCAGAAATAACTTGCTGATGTAATGCATTTCATGTCAAAACTCAGCTGAAGTTATAGTGAAGGTGAAGTTACATTGTGGGCGGCACGGTGGCACAGTGGTTGTGGGCGGCATGGTGGCACAGTGGTTAGCACTGCTGCCTCACAGCGCCAGAGACCCGGGTTCAATTCCCGCCTCAGGCGACTCTCTGTGTGGAGTTTGCACATTCTCCCCGTTCTGCGTGGGTTTCCTCCGGGTGCTCCTGTTTCCTCCCACAATCCAAAAATGTGTAGGTTAGGTGAATTGACCATGCTAAATTGCCCGTAGTGTTAGGTGAAGGGGTAAATGTAGGAGAATGGGTCTGGGTGGGTTACGCTTCGGCGGGTCGGTGTGGACTTGTTGGGCCGAAGGGCCTGTTTCCACACTGTAAGTAATCTAATCTACATTACGTAGAAACTCAGGTTAAGATTTGGCAGGCTCCCAGTCCTTGGTTCTTGGCAGTTTCGAGAGGCCTCTAGTTCTCAGCAATTGAACTGGCCCTGGTCCTCAGCAGTGGCTGGTTTGTAAAACTAAGAGGCTGTGGAAATTTTAAAAATGTTATTTGCCTTAACTTTGTCTCTTTAAAGTCCAGGTAGCTAAGAACAGAATGGGCCCTGAAGGAATATTGGAAGAGTAGGACAAGTCTTAATTGAGGAATCAAGCAGGCTAAAGGGGTCATGAAATAGCTTTAGCAAGCAGAATTAAGGAGAATCCCAAAGCCGTTATTCTTATATAAGAAGCAAGCGGGTAACTAGAGAAAGGATTGGTCCACTAAAGGATAAGGAAGGAAGGCTGTGTGTCGAACCTGAGAGAATGGGTGAGATTCTGAATGATTACTTTGCATCAGTGTTCACTGAGGAGAGGGACAACATGAACATAGAACATAGAACAATACAGCACAGAACAGGCCCTTCGGCCCACGATGTTGTGCCGAACTTCTAACCTAGATTAAGCACCCATCCATGTACCTATCCAAATGTACAGGGACTACTTGCGGACACAGACTGACAGGGACTACTTGCGGACACAGACTGACAGGGACTACTTGCGGACACAGAGATGGGCTCAAGTGTGTATACTTCAATGCAAGGAGTATCAGAAATAAGGTGGGTGAACTTAAGGCGTGGATCGGTACCTGGGACTATGATGTTGTGGCCATCACGGAAACATGGATAGATGAGGGACAGGAATGGCTATTGGAGGTTCCTGGTTACAGATGTTTCAGTAAGATTAGGGAGGGTGGTAAAAAAGGAGGGGGGTGGCATTGCTAATTAGAAATGGTATAACGGCTGCAGAAAGGAAGTTTGATGGGGAATCTGCCTCTGCAGGTAGTATGGGCTGAAGTCAGAAATAGGAAAGGTGCAGTCACCTTGTTGGGTGTTTATTATAGGCCCCCCAATAGCAGCAGAGATGTGGAGAAACAGATTGGGAAACAGATTTTGGAAAGGTGCAGAAGCCACAGGGTCGTAGTCATGGGCGACTTCAACTTCCCAAATATTGATTGGAAGGTCTTTAGATCAAGTAGATTGGATGGGGCGGTGTTTGTGCAGTGTGTCCAGGAAGCTTTTCTAACGCAGTATGTAGGGTGTCCAACCAGAGGGGAGGCCATATTGGATTTGGTACTCGGTAATGAACCGGGACAAGTGGTGGGCTTGTTAGTGGGTGAACATTTTGGTGATGGTGACCACAATTCTGTGACTTTCACCTTGGTTATGGAGAGAGATAGGTGCGCACAACAAGGAAGATTTTACAATTGGGGAAAGGGAAATTACGATGCTGTAAGACAGGATTTGAGGAGCATACGTTGGGAGCATAGGCTGTCAGGGAAGGATGTGGTGGAAATGTGGAACTTTTTCAAGGAACAGATACGACGTGTCCTTGATATGTATGTACCGATCAGGCAGGAAAGAAATGGTCGTGTACATAGATCTTTGAAGGTTGCCACTCAGGTGGATAGAGTTTGTAAGAAGGCCTATGGAGTATTATTGTTCATTAGCAGAGGGATTGAATTCAAGTTTGTAAGAAGGCCTATGGAGTATTATCGTTCATTAGCAGAGGGATTGAATTCAAGAGTCGTGAAGTGATGTTGCAGCTGTACAGGACTTTGGTTAGGCCACAGTTGGAGTACTGTGTGCAGTTCTGGTCGCCTCACTTTAGGAAAGATGTGGAAGCTTTGGAGAGGGTGCAGAGAAGATTTACCAGGATGTTGCCTGGAATGGAGAGTAGGTCGTACAAAGATAGGTTGAGAGTTCTCGGCCTTTTCTCGTTGGAACGGCGAAGGATGAGGGGTGACTTAATAGAGGTTTATAAGATGATCAGAGGAATAGATAGAGTAGACAGTCAGAAACTTTTTCCCCGGGTACAATAGAGTGTTACAAGGGGACATAAATTTAAGGTGAAGGGTGGAAGGTATAGGGGAGATGTCAGGGGTGGGTTCTTTACCCAGAGAGTGGTGGGGGCATGGAATGCGCTGCCCGTGGGAGTGGTAGAGATTTGGGATAGACTTTTCAATGTTGAGATTAGAGATAGACTTTTGATAACTCTGGATCACATTGACATAACTAGGGAAAATGTTTTGGGTAGGCTAAAAGTTATTAATGTGGACAAATCCCCAGGACTGGATGGGATTTATCCCAGGTTACTGAGGGAGGCTAGAGAGGAAAGATCTGGGGCCCTGACAGATATCTTTGTAGCATCCTTAAATTCAGGTGAGGTGCCGAAGGACTGGAAGTTTGCTCATGTTGTCCCCCTGTACAAGAAAGATAGTAGGGATATTCCGAGTAACTACAGACCAGTGAGCCTGATGTCAGCCATAGGAAAGTTGCTGGAAAAGGTACTGAGGGATAAAATCTATTTATATTTAGAAAAGAATGGATTTATCAGTGATAGGCAACATGTTTTTTTGCAGGGGAGATCATGCCTTACCAACTTAATAGAGTTCTTTGAGGAAGTGACCAAGTTGATAGATGCAGGAAGGGCTGTAGGTATCATATACATGGACATGGTAAACTAATGGATAAAAAGCTGGTTGAGTAACAGGAGACAGAGAGTAATAGTTGAAGGGAGTTTCTCGAAATGGAGAAAGGTGACCAGTGGTGTTCCACAGGAATCAGTATTGGGGCCACTGTTGTTTGTGATAAACATAAATGATTTGGAAGAGGGCACTGTTGGTATGATCAGCAAGTTTACAGAAGACACAAAGATTGGTGGAGTAGCAGAAAGCATAGGGGACTGTCAAAGAATACAGGAGAATAAAGATAGACTGGAGAGTTGGGCGGAGAAATGGCAGATGGAGTTCAATCCAGGCAAATGTGAGGTGATACATTTTGGGAAGTCTAATTTTAGAGCAAATTATGCAGTAAACGGAAGAGCCTTGGGAAAAGTTGATGAGCAGAGACATCTGGGAGTTCAGGTCCATTGTACCCTGAAGGTAGATACAGTGATCAAGAAGGCATATGGTATGCTTGCCTTCATTGGAAGATGTATTGTGTATAAGAGCTGGCAGGTCATGTTAAAATTGCACACAACGTTGGTTCGGCCGCATTTAGAATACTGTGTACAGTTCTGGTTGCCACATTACCAAAAGGAGGTGGACGCTTTGGAGAGGGTGCAGAGAAGGTTTACGAGGATGTTGCCTGATATGGAAGGTGCTACCCATGAAGAGAGATTGAGAAGCTTAGGTTTGTTTTCATTAGAAAAAAGGAGATTGAGGGGGGACCTGATTGAGGTTTACAAAATCATGAAGGTTATAGACAGGGTAGATAGAGACAAACCTTTTCCCAGGGCGATGGATTCAATAATGAGAGGTCACGCTTTCACGGTGAGAGATGAAAAGTTTAAGGGGGATACACACGGCAAGTACTTTACACAGAAGGTGGTAGGTGCCTGGAATGCGTTGCCAGCAGAGGTAGTAGAGGCAGGCACGGTAGATTCATGTAAGATGTGTCTGGACAGATGCATGAGTAGATGGGGAGCAGAGGGATACAGATGCTTGGGAATTGGGTGACAGGTTTAGACAGTAGATTTGGATTGGCACAGGCTTGGAGGGCCAAAGGGCCTGTCCTACACTGTAAACTTTCTTGTTCTATGTATTTCCACAAATACAAATACAATTTATCTACATTGAGAGAAAACCTTTTTAAATAGAAATTCAGCATTACACCCTCTCCTGACAGTAAATGGTACAGGCAATAGATAACTGTCAAATAAATGTTATTTTTTATTCATTCACAGGAATGTTACGGCAGCATTTGTTGTCCATCCCAGTGGGCTCTTCAGAGTTAGCCACGTGAATTCTTTCCCCTGACAATTAACAATGGCTTCGTGGTCATCACTAGATTCCAAATTTCAATTTTTTATTGAATTCAAATTCTGCATCTGATGTGGCAGGATTTGAACCTAGGTTCTGTAGGATTGAGCAAAAGTCCTCAATATTGAAAGTACTGGACAAAACTTTAGACTTTTCCAGTATTTGAAATATTGGACAAAACCCTGCACTTTACAAAACCTTTAGAAAGAAAATGGATAGCTGAACTGAGTCTGTGGGGAATACACAACACAGCCCTGTCTGGGACTATTATTTAGCCAGGAATCCCAATTTATATCTCAAAGAACAATCAACCAAAACCAAAAGGCGACTAACCTGAGACAGTTTTTACACCTTGAGCCACACAGCACAGACAGTATGGGGCCTACAAAGGTATTGGATTTCAACCTTGATCAAAACCCATTCACACTTACTCTAACCATTGGAAAGCCAATTAACTTCAGAAGAAAACATCCAAGATATAACTGTCAGCCCCGATCTCACCTGAGGGCAGCTTTTCTCAGAAAGACCACTCAATTACTAGGGGTCACGAGCTCAAAGTGAGAGGGGAAAAGTTTTGGGGAGATATGTGTGGAAAGCTCTTCACGCGAGGGCAGTGGGAGCCTGGAATGCGTTGCCAGTGGAGGAGCAGGGGTGGGGGGAACGATAGTGTCATTTAAGGTGCCTCTGGACAGATAAATGAATGGGCAGGGAGCAAAGGGATACAGATCCTTAGAAAATAGGCAACAGATTTAGATAGAGGAAATGGATCGGAGCAGGGTTGGAGGGCCGAAGGGCCTGTTCCTGTGTTGTAATATTCCTTGTTCTAATAAGCTTCTGCACGAAAGCTTCCCAACAGACTTCCACCCACTTCGAACTGCTTAAAAAAATCAGAAAATAAATGATAGCAAACCAGAACCCTACAGTCCTTAGAACATTACCTGGGTATCTGCATTAACAGTCCAGCAGTAATGCCACTAGGTAAAACTAGAAAGACATGTTCAAGGTAAAGGTGGAATTTGACTAACACTGGCAATGCAAAATTTTTAATGAATAAGATCCATAGTCCACAAGCCCGGCAGTAACATTGGGATCATTCTCATGTGTGGTGAACTCTGGGTCAGTGGAATTCAAATTCGCCCCTCTGCTGTGATGGGATTCTCACCTAGATTGCCAGATCATTACCTGGGTCCCAGTAGACCCCAGCAAGAATGCCACGACATGATGACCTTTGATTTGCATGCAGGAAGATGGGCTTTCATCAAGTCTGAAGTCTCAGGGAAAAAAAATCATAACAGAATGTAATTTAGGAGATTTTATGTACAAAAGAAAGAGCCATAGGGAATGAAAATACCTAGGTGAGGTAATAATTTGTGATGGTGAGACATTATTTATCAAACATGACAATCAAACTATTTACATTAATTTCTCAAAATTAATCATGTCTAATTGCAAAATCTCAGACTCAAAGCAGATGCTTGAAATAAAAGAGATGGACTTCCAATGTTTCTGTTTTGTGATGGACATCTTAAGTAATAAAGTAAAATGTATCAGGAACTGGATAGTGGTAACATAAATGGTCATGCCACACAGGCAGATCAACTGCCCAAAATGATTACTGTGGTGACATATTTTCCAGCGGGTTTAGCTGAATGGAAGAATGTAACAATTGAGGGAAAAGCTACTGGATGATGGCCAAGAAAATATGTTCACCAAAACCAAAAGGACTGCGGATGCTAGAAATCAGAAGCAAAAACCGAAATTGCTGGAAAGGCTCAGCAGGTCAGGCAGCATCGGCGGAGAGAAATCAGAGATAATGTTTTAGGTCCAGTGACTCTTCCTCAGAAATCAGAAAGTGTCCATAGTCTGGCAGAATTAGGTGCACGAGTACAAAAGCACATTGCATTTTTGAATTGCAGTTCTGCAGTTGACTCTCTCATACAAAATGATGATATTTCTAAAAATGCCTCAACTACTGCAAAAGGGAGATTTCACAACAGTGCTTTGACAGTGCAAGCAGGGGCCATGTTTAAAAGAGAGGATGCCATGATCTGAAGGATGCAGAGGTAGAAACTTTCAGGACCATGACTGAATAAACTCCACAGAGACCAATATCCTGTCACCAATTCAACCTTTATTTACATGTGGAGTATGCTTGCCACTGATCCAACTCCCTCAGAGCCAAGTCTCAGAGTGAACAGGATGTCTGACACTCCTGTTCTCATCTCTCAACCCGGGTTCCTTTATTGCACCAGATTAACAACCCCAATCAAGGAACTCACATTCTATGAAGTCTACATCTCTCCCACTTTGGTGTCCAAGATTATAATCAGGGTAGGAGGAGTCTTTGATGTTGACTGCCTTTCCAAGGCAGCAAGAAGTGTAGATGGAGTCAATGGATGGAACGTTGGCTTGTGTTCACAACTCTCTGGGCAGAGCAGTTGCCCTATAAGCCATGATGCATCAGGACAGACATGCCAGTACTTTTATTTTGATAGCTCCTCTTACAGGAACTTCATGAAAAGCTTCTAAGCATTTAATTAGGACTTCACCCAGGCAGCCATTTTCTAACTGAAAAATGTTGAGCGATCAAAATGAATGTTTCTCAACCAATTTTGTCCCATTAAAGTTTGGGCCCGAGCCTTTTATGACAATCAGTGGTAACTGAACCAGCTGCTTTTCGTAAGATTCTTTGATTTGGTTTATTATTATCACACGTACAAAGATACAGTGAAAAGTTTTGTTTTGCATGCAATACTGGCAGATCATACCATACAAAGTGCATAAGGGCAACAGAACAGAGCAAGGAATATGATGTTATGGCTGCAGAGAAGGTGCACCAAGAGGGAGATCAGCATTAAATTTAAAATCTGAGGGGTCCATTCAGAAATCTAATAACCACAGAGAAGAAGCTGTTGGTATGTGTGTTTAAGCTTTAGTATCTTCTGGTCAACAGAAAAGGTTGGAAGAGATTATAATCAGGGTAGGAGGAATCTTTGATGTTGACTGCCTTTCCAAGGCAGCAAGAAGTGTAGATGGAGTCAATGGATGGAATGTTGGCTTGTGTTCACAATTCTCTGGGCAGAGCAGTTGCCATATAAGCCATGATGCATCAGGATAGAATGCCTTATATAGCGCATTTATAAAAATTGGTAAGAGTCTTTACAGACATGCCAAATTTCCTTAGCCTCATGAAAAAGAGGCATTGTTGTGATTTCTTGACTGTCGCATCAACATGTATGGTCCAGGAAAGAGTATTGGTGATCATCACTCCCAGGAACTTGATGCTTATTGCCATCTCCACCTCAGTTCCTTTAGTGTAGACAGGGGTGTGCCCTCCTCCTTGCTTCCTGAAGTTGATAATCACCTCTTTAGTTTTGCTGACATTGAGGGAGAGCTTTTTTACATTATGCCACCAAGTACTCTCTTTTTCCTGGACTCTGTGTTGTTATTATTTGTGAGCTGGCTTACAAAGATAGTGTCGTTGGCAACCTTGTAGATGGAGTTAGGATGAAATTTATCCACACAGTCAAAAGTGCACAGGGAGTACAATATGGGGCTGAATACATATCCTTGCGGGGTGCTGGTATTGGAGGAGGAGATGCTGTTGCCTTTTCTCACTGATTGCGGTCTCTAGGTCAGGAAGTTGCAGATCCAGTTGCAGAGGGTGGAGCAGAGACTTAGGTCTCGGAATTCGGAGACCAGTCTGGAGAGCTTTATGGTGTTGAGCTGTAATCAATAAGCAGAAGCCCGATGTAGATATCCTTTTTATCCAGTTGTTCCAGGGAGGAGTGTAGGGCCAGGGAGGTGGTATCTGCTGTGGATCTGTTTCAATGGTAGGTGAATTGCAAGGGATCAATGCTAGAAGGCCTCGGTGAGCCATGATCTATCTCTTGAAGCACTGGAGGTCAGAGCCACCATGGGAAGCGTTGAGGCACACCGCACGGATTTTCTTTGCTATTGGTAAGATGGCGGTCTTCTTGAAGCAGGTGGAGACTTCATATCGTAGTAATGAGAGGCTAATGATGTCAGCAAATACTCCTCCCAGCTGGTACATGCAGGATCTGAGTCCCTGGCCAGGGACTCCATCTGAGCCAGTCGCTTTTCGTGGGTTCACTCTAAGAAAGGTTATGAATCTGATATCCCCAGCGATGACTGAGGGAACAATTGGCACAGGTGACACCATTTCATTGACCTTCTGTTCAAAATGAGCATAGAATGCATTGAGTGCATCAGAGGAGGGATGTATTTGAGACTGGAACTGTAGTAATACCCTTAATTTGTAAACGTTCCCCAGTATAGGTTCTCAGTCTAGCCAAGGTCTTGTGCAAACTCAAGGGTTATAGTCTAGAGTGAATTTTGTTAAAGACTGGTTCTGCAACTACGAAAACAGATGTATCGTATCGACCTGCATGAAAATGGGATGACCCTTTAACCAAGTATTTATTTTGATTAATTCTTCTTTGGACGTTGCTCAGCAATTCAACTAATCCAAACCAGATGTAAGTGCACTGTCCAGAGTGTGCACTCTCCTGGCTATCAGCCTATGAGTTCTCTTACTCCATTTAGGCCTCGTGGGATTCTTTTGTTATCAGAGGCATGGTTTATCCACACAGAACTAGGCCCATTCACAGGAACACAGTACATTATGAAAGTGTAGTTAACTCACAGGGATTTGGTCTACTCCCAAAGGCAGCGTCCACTCCCAAAATCCAGGATGCAGCAAATGCCCACCTCCCAACACACACATGGATGTTAGTCTTTACAGAGGCCTAGTTACCCACAAAGGGCCAGGCCTACCGTCAGGAACAGCTTATCTGGAAAGATGTATTTTCTCACAAGGGCTCAGTCCAAACACCAAAGAAGTGAAAACACATGCAAAAAAAACAAAGAAAACCAGAGTGCAAGGGCTCAGCCCTGCCACAAAATCAACATTGACCTTTTCTCAAAGTAAAAGAGAAAAGAGTAACACACAGGTTGTAACCAGCCAGTGAAATAACAGTTCCCTAATGAGAACTGAGTTACACCGATAACACGTTGACTGAGGAGATCAGGCAGTTTAAAAATCAGTCCTCAATAAAAAGGAATACCAATCAACAAACTGGCTATACAATTCATCCAGTTCAGGAATCGTGTTCCCAAAAAAGCAGAAACCAACAGCAGCAGGACTGGATGTGGGCAGCTGGCTCAAAGTCAGTCCTCTAACACTAATGGAGAGTCATGGACATCGATCCAGCTCCCTCAGAACTAGCTCTCAGAGTGAGCTGAACCTCTGACACTCCTGTTTATAATGTCAGTCAGGGCTCCTGGTTTGGACCAGAATAATAGCCCCAATCAGGAGACTCATACTCTATGAGGTAACCTGGCTGACCTTGTTACCATCATTGAAGTGACATTTTAGTGACTGACAATAAACTTGAGGATAAACTGTGAAAAGAGGCAAAACAAAGCTAATTAAATAATCAGAAAGAATTCAGAATGAATTCTAAAGTAAGGTGCAATTACCCTTATCATACAGGTAGCTTTGTGCTCAACAAGGTCTTGTAGGTGGAATTTATAGAGTTAAAAGAGGGTTAGTTGCAAGGTCTTTGCGAAGGAATTGGAGAGTATAGATGTTAGGTAAAAACAATGACTGCAGATGCTGGAAACCAGAGTCTAGATTAGAGTGGTGCTGGAAAAGCACAGCAGTTCAGATGTTAGAATGGACTCACTCATCTTAAATCTTTTAAATTATTTTCATCACATATTCATGGGGTTCAGGGGTCAATTGACCAAAAAAACCCACATTTTTGCAGGGCAATGCTTTTCAGACAGAAGTGTGCCTGAAACCAGTGAAAGAGACATGAATTGCATACATAAAACTAAACAAATGCATCTGTTTTATGCATAGTCCTTCCAGGACATAATTTTTTGTTTGGTCAGAATGTTCTGTATTAAAAATAGGTTGTGTTCAAGTAAAGTACATCCCACAATATTTTATTGTCTATTATAGCGAAACTATCAGACATCTTCCTGGTAAATGCCATTGATTTCTTACGTGGAATTTGAAAAAAAAAATGTTATTCAGAACATTAGAGCAGAATTTAAACTAGGTTTCAGGTTTTTAAATACATTGACTTAGATACTAAGCAGAATAAGTTGGAAATAACTTTAAAATGTTCAATCCTATGGAGAGACTTGATTCCCATCCGAGTTAAACATGCCAGGTCATAGCAGGTAGAAGATGTTATATGAAATAAATGACAAAGCTGCTGCACAGGGCATACTGAAGTTAGTATATTCATTGAATATTATTTAGATAATCATTCATTGTGGAATAGTACACACTCCACAAAAGCTGGGAGGGAGAAAACAGTGACCTTAGTGGCTTGAATGTAATGCTGAAGAGAATGTCTACAATTAAGTTGGTGGAGATTTATCAAAAGACATATTCGAAAGAAGAAATTGTAAGGGTTGCCTTAGGTATGGCGTCTAAAAGAGTTGTGCATTAGACAGAACATGGAAACATTTTTGCCTTTGTTTTGAAATTATGGTTGTGCATCACCACTATCTTTTCTTTATCAGCTAGAGATGAGCAATAAATACTGGCCCAGCCAACAAAACCTACATTCTGTGAAGGAATAAAACAAATTTCAAGGAAAAAAATAAGTTACTATGTTTACTGAATATTAATTGTGCCATTACACAATTACTGTGTTTGTTGTATATAGAGGATGAGCATGAATTCCATTTTACCTTGTACGAAGGGACAATTATTGGCAGTGTTAAGTCAAGAGGCAAATACATGAAATGTTTTGCTCTGAAAATAAATGTATGATAGCCTCCAGTACAATCTTATACTACTGGCTTTCCAGATTTGAACATATCATGAGTATAAACTGCTTTAAATGGCCTTGTTTTCTTGAAAATGCCCTTCATTGTCAGCAAATTTAAATGCTTTGACATATCATTGAGACAGTGCTGATTTGAACAATACCAGGTATATTTTATTTGATCTTCTTATATATATATTAATGGGTTAGATAAGAATATTTCATTTAATGTATTCAAGTTAGTGAAGGATAGGCTGAGACGTTTTCCTCTGCAGTGTAGGAGACTGAGGCGTGGCCTTCCAGAAGTTTATAAAATATGCGGGACATAGATAAGGTGAATTGGCAAGGTCTTTTCGCCAGGTTGGCATAATCCAAAACTAGTGGGCATAGGTTTAAGGTGAGAGGGGAAATATTTAAAAGGGACCTATGGGACAACTGTTTAACACAGACGGTGGTGCTTATATGGAGCGAGCTGCCAGAAGAAGTTGTAGAGGTGGTGCAATTATAAAATTTAAAAGTCATTTGGACAGTTACATGAAGGGAAATATTGTACAACCAGGTTTTTTCATTAGTGGTTTTACCAATATTCATTCAGATATTTCCTGGCTCTTAGCTCTTCGAGCTAGATTTTAAAATGACAACAACCCCACAGAAACTAGCCAAAATGTTTCAGTTTGTCTCCATTTCTTAAGAAATAAATTATTAAATGTTTCTTGATCCAGTGAAACCATTATGGTCAACAGATGATGGAGCTACTACAAAGACTTTCTTTGGCAAAGGTCCACAAAGATCCACAAATATGCATATCCTCCAGACCTCATTAGCAAAAAGGTAAGAGAAATATTCTGGCTCATGGCCTGATTATTACTTTCCTCAAACATATCATTCGAACAAGACAAAATAAGGACTTGCACAATAGACTTTTGTTTTTAATTATACAGATTGACTTGGAAGGAACCTTTGGCCAAATTTCTGAACGTAGAATGACCTCAGCTGAGAAAATTTGGATGCGAATTTCAAGGCAGGATTTCCTACTTAAGGCAAGGATAGAGGCAGGGTTGATTCCCTCCCACACCTCTCACCTTCTCATAGCCCAAACCTATTTTCATGGGTCACTTGTCACTTATCAAGAAGACACAATTTGTGCCATCACAATGGACCTTTTCAAGTCAGTTATTGTGTCCCTTTTCCTGAAGCATCAGAAAAGATAGCAAGAAATCTCAATGAGGCAGGAAAGCCTTGAAGATACACACATTTTGTGATCCTTATAAGCAGAAGCTACAATTTGAATTGTTATACAAAGAATGATTGTGAATTGATTGACCATGCCTTTCATTTTTGCTTCATGTTGGCAATTTGTATGATTTATTAGCTTTTTCATTTGGGTTAGTAGATTGGGAGGGTTACTATCTACGTTCAGTTTTTCAAATATGTGGTATGTGAATCATTATATTGAGATAATTTATTTCCTTATTAAAATTTAATTTTAATGCTTGGAAATAGTCAGAATCGGCAGAGGTAACGATTTCTGTAGGATCTGTTCTGAAGACAACATATGCTGTATTTTTTTTTCTACCAACTCTGATAATAAGCTTTGACTCATTTCTCGACTGGCCAAAAATACAGTTCCCTGAAGCAACGGCAGGCAGCTTCCAGCACAAACCCATAATTTTATTTTCCAATTTTTAAGCCAATTATATTACATAGTAATTCCAACTTTATGAGATTGTAAAGTATATCTTTATTCTTGGTTATCATAATTAGGCATTTGGGGAGTTTTTATTTACTTGCTGTTGGCAGGGATATGGGACTTTAGTGAGTTTAATGGATATTCTGTGAACCACTGAAACCATGTTAAAAATCACTGAGTGGGTGGGAATTAATTGAACATAGATTGGATCCATTGTATCTTTTGAAATGCCGTAATCCATTTTATTTAGCTATGTATACATGATGAGTGTCTATTCTATTCAAATCACTTATTCGTTTTAAGCCAAAATTCCTGGTCTACCCTATGTTTCTACGCAAAATATTGCTCTCCAATTTATAATCACACTTAAACACATATAAACACGATCTGAATCCACCTGCTTAAAATATATCAATAGTTCTTTAAATAGATGAGTCAAATAATAATATCCTGAAATCCATTTTGTTTTATGTTTCTAAATGCAGAGTCTGGAATTAGGCTTAATAATGATAAATTTATAGTCAAAGGTACTATCCATTTGAATATCAATGTATGCATCCAGCATTAATTGAAGTCTAAATCCAAAGTATATTTACATTCTGAAGTTAGGGATTATTAATAGATTTGGGTTAAATGAGCTGGATTCTAAACAAAAACCTTCAGATTTATCCTGGTCTTCATAACATAGCATTTTCTAGAAGCAAGAACATAGCCAAAATAAATGGATTGCATTTCATGGTGCTCATGGTGCCGTACCATCTGCACAGATGCAATGAGCATTTGAGCTTGGGTGCCAAATGACAATTTGTTTCATCTGCTGAAAAAAATCAGATCTTGTCTTTGATGAAAAGCTTGGATCGATGTGTTTCCTTGATCTAATTTATGGCTTTGATGTTTTGAATGAATGGAACTGGCTTAATGTGTGGGGAAGATGGACATGTTTGGTGCAGATGTGCAAGGTGTTAACGTTTTCCCAACTATGTATCAGTGTATTTGCAGCATCTTGGCACTGAAATGCCATTGGGCTTCTCCTGATCACCCATTGTAGCTTGGCAGATTGGTGCAGCAACACAAAAATTGGCAGAAGCCAGGTGTAATATAAAATTTCATTATCTTGTTTTCTATTGTTAATTTGTTATGCATATGGAACATGGTTATGTTTGACTGGGAACTGTTATATGACAGAACTACCTGAAGCTCTGTCTTTGAGATCTAACGGGTTGCTGAATTGAATGATTACTTTTGTCACCACTAAATTTAAATTAATGGAGAATTGAAACTGGTTAAATTCACTGTACTGTAATGACAGATTTGCAATCAATTGGAAACCAGCCTGAAGACATTAATTCCAGATTAATGCAGTATAAATATTATAATTTTATAAAATTACCAATTATTACTTTTCATATTACTATTTATAAATAAATACATCAGTCGCTTTAGTTTGTTAACCATTCATCTGTCCAGCCAGTCTTAAAAAGGACTTTGAATTACTTCAAGATTCTATATCAAATGCAGCAAGTTACTGTTAGAAGTTTGAGGACCTATTATTGCAACACAGAAGATGGAAAATATACAACTATTAGATCAAAAGGACAAAAGTCACGAATAAAAAAATATTGTTTTTACAATAACCAAGATTGTGATTTGAAAATCCCCAAATCTTTAAGATTTTTGAAATTTGTTTATGAAGTATGGTTGTCACTATGAGGCCAGAGTTCATTGCCTATCCTAATGTGAAGGTAGCAGTGAGCTATTTCCTTGAACTGATACTGTCCATGTTGAGTAAGTGAACCCATACTGCTGTTAGGGCAAGAGTTCCGGGATTTTGACCGAGCAACCGAGAAGGAATGGGGATATAGTTCCAGGTCATGAGAGTTTATGACTTGGAAGGAAATTGCAAGTAATGGTATTCTCATGAATCTTCTATCCTTGTCCATCTAAGTTGTTGAGGTGATTAATTTGGAAGGTGCTATTGAAGAGGCCTAGTGAGTCACTGCATTGCATTTCGTAGACAGTGCTCAATTCCGCTACTGAGTATTCATAGTGGAAGGCATGAGGGAGCATTGAAGATGGTGGAAGGGGTGTTGATCAAGCATGCTATTTTGTCCTTGATTGTGTCAAAATTCTTCAGTACTGGTGAGATTGCACCTAGGCAAGTATAGAGTGTTGTAGGAGAAAGTGAGGACTGCAGATGCTGGAGATCAGAGCTGAAAATGTGTTGCTGGAAAAGTGCAGCAGGTCGGGCAGCATCCAAGGAGCAGGAGAATCGATGTTTCGGGCATGAGCCCTTCTTCAGGAAGAAGGGCTCATGCCCGAAACATTGATTCTCCTGCTCCTTGGATGCTGCCTGACCTGCTGCGCTTTTCCAGCAACACATTTTCAGCAAGTGTAGAGTGTTCCATCACACTCCCGACTTGGGTCTTGAAGATAATGAACAGCGTATGGGGGATTAGAAGTTCAGTGGCTAATCTCTGACCTGCTTTTGTGACCACAATATTTATATGGTTTTTCAGTTCAGTTTCTGGTCATTGGTAACCCAAACGATGATATTTTTGTTTTAGTGTTGGTAATATGATTTTTTCATGTTTGGTTATTGCCTGGCACTTGTGTGGCACAACTGTTACTGGCCACCTGCCAGGCCAAACCTTCATATTCGCCAGATCTTGCTGTATTTGGTCATAGACTACTTCAATGTTTGACTAGTCATGAATGGTGCTGCAATCAATCCATCCCCACTTCTAACCTTATCATGCAGGGAAGGTATTGATGAAGCAGCTGACAATGGCTGGTCCTAAGACATGACCCTGAGGAATTCCTGCAGAGATATTCTGAAGCTGAGATGATAGACCTTAAGCAACCAGAACTATTTCCTGTGTGCTAGCTATAAGTCCAACCAGTGGAGAGTTTTCTCTCTAATTCCCATTGACTTCAATTTTTCTTAAGCTCCTCAATGTTATCCTCAGTAAAAAAAATCTATCTTGATGTTTAGGCCAGTCTTTCTCACCTCACTCATTACCCAATTCTTTCAGATCATTTGCATGATACTTATTCAAATTATTATTTGCTGCAAAGGGGGTTACCATCTTGCAAAACCACTCTTCAGCATGTTACTTACAGGAAATATTTTGTTTGTACTAATCTCTACAGTAGACCACACCACATCCTGAAAACCCAAATGGTACAGGTTGTCAATCGGTCCTGAAGGGTAGTCAATCCCTGGAAAATAGCATTAGGCTCATTGGTAAGTCATCATAGAAGGCTAAAATCTGTTTCATCAACAGTCTAAAAAGCCTGAAGGATAGCACCATTAAATTGGAAATGGGTGTGCCAACTGCACAGGATTGTCAATGGTTATTTAGACAATTCAGAACAATGGCATTTCCTCTCTGGATCCTCTAATACAATCTGCAAATCATAGGCAAGTGTTGTTGTAACAATTTAATCATCATGTTAACATATCTGTTAGGAAGGAAGATGTGTTGGACATTTTGAACAACTTGAGGATAGACAAGTCCCCCGGGCCTGACGGGATATATCCTAGGATTATGTGGGAAGCAAGAGAGGAAATTGCAGTACCGTTGGCAATGATCTTCTCGTCTTCACTGGCAACGGGGGTGGTACCAGGGGACTGGAGAGTAGCGAATGTTGTGCCCCTGTTCAAAAAAGGGAATAGGGATAACCCCGGGAATTACAGGCCAGTTAGTCTTACTTCTGTGGTAGGCAAAGTAATGGAAAGGGTACTGAGGGATAGGATTTACGAGTATCTGGAACGGCACTGCTTGATTAGGGACAGCCAGCACGGATTTGTGAAGGGTAGGTCTTGCCTTACAAGTCTTATTGAATTCTTCGAGGAGGTGACCAAGCATGTGGATGAGGGTAGAGCAGTGGATGTAGTGTACATGGATTTTAGTAAGGCATTTGATAAGGTTCCCCATGGTAGGCTTATGCGGAAAGTCAGGAGGCATGGGATAGAGGGAAATTTGGCCAATTGGATAGAAAACTGGCTAACCGGTCGAAGTCAGAGAGTGGTAGTAGATGGTAAATATTCAGCATGGAGTCCAGTTACAAGTGGAGTTCCGCAGGGATCAGTTCTGGGTCCTCTGCTGTTTGTAATTTTTATTAATGACTTAGATGAGGGAGTCGAAGGGTGGGTCAGTAAATTTGCAGATGATACAAAGATAGGTGGAGTTGTGGACAGTGAGGAGGGCTGTTGTCGGCTGCAGAGGGACTTAGATAGGATGCAGAGCTGGGCTGAGGAGTGGCAGATGGAGTTCAACCCTGCCAAGTGTGAAGTTGTCCATTTTGGAAGAACAAATAAGAATGCGGAATACAGGGTTAATGGTAGGGTTCTTGGTCAGGTGGAGGAACAGAGGGATCTTGGGGTCTATGTACATAGATCTTTGAAGGTTGCCACTCAGGTGGATAGAGTTTGTAAGAAGGCCTATGGAGTATTATCGTTCATTAGCAGAGGGATTGAATTCAAGAGTCGTGAGGTGATGTTGCAGCTGTACAGGACTTTGGTTAGGCCACATTTGGAGTACTGTGTGCAGTTCTGGTCGCCTCACTTTAGGAAAGATGTGGAAGCTTTGGAGAGGGTGCAGAGAAGATTTACCAGGATGTTGCCTGGAATGGAGAGTAGGTCGTACGAGGATAGGTTGAGAGTTCTCGGCCTTTTCTCGTTGGAACGGCGAAGGATGAGGGGTGACTTGATAGAGGTTTATAAGATGATCAGAGGAATAGATAGAGTAGACAGTCAGAAACTTTTTCCCCGGGTACAACAGAGTGTTACAAGGGGACATAAATTTAAGGTGAAGGGTGGAAGGTATAGGGGAGATGTCAGGGGTGGGTTCTTCACCCAGAGAGTGGTGGGGGCATGGAATGCGCTGCCCGTGGGAGTGGTAGAGTCAGATTCATTGGCGACCTTTAAGCGGCATTTGGATAGGTACATGGATGGGTGCTTAATCTAGGATAGAAGTTCGGCACAACATCGTGGGCCGAAGGGCCTGTTCTGTGCTGTATTGTTCTATGTTCTATGTTCTATATCTTATCTCAAATGTGCCATCAGCATTTTTGAAGAAGTGCTCTGAGTCAGTCCCCATTTTCATTATTGGAATCTAAATCCAGAAATCAGCTCTCCCATTAGACTAAAATGTTTGCGCATCCAACCTCATTCCTGTGGTATTTATGGGTGAAAAGATGCTATCACCATTCCCATTAGAACAAAGAACAAAGAAAATTTACAGCTCAGGAACATGCCCTTCAGCCCTCCAAGCCTGAGCCGATCCAAACGTACTGTCTAAACCTGTTGGTCAATTCCTAAGCATCTGTCTCCCTCTGCTCCACACCCACTCATGCTTCTGTCCAGACACACCTGACTGCCTCGATCACCTCTGTGGCAACGCGTTCCAGATGCCAACCACCCTCTGTGTGAAGTACCTGCCATGTGTAACCCCCTTACATTTTCCACCTCTCACCTTGAAAGCGTGACCTCTCGTTATTGAATCCTTCACCCTGGGAAAAAGCTTGTCTCTATCCACCCGTCTATAGCCTTCATGATTTTGTAAACCTCAATCAGGTCCCCCCTCAATCTCTGTCTTTCTAATGAAAATAAACCTAACCTACTCAACCTCTCTGCATAGCTGGCACCTTCCATACCAGGCAACATCCTCATAAACCTTCTCTGCACCCTCTCCATTATGTCCACATCCTTTTGGTAACGTGGTGACCAGAACTGTACACGGTATTCCAAATGCAGCCGAACCAATGTCCTGTACAACTTTAACATGATGGTAAACATACTATATGCCTTCTTGACCACTCTATCCACCTGTGCAGCAACCTTCAGGGTACAGTGGACCTGAACTCCCAGATCTCTCTGCCCAGCAATTTTTCCCAAGGCTCCTCTGTTCATTGTATAATTCGCTCAAGAATTAATCTTGCCTAAATGCATCACTTCACATTTGTATGGATTGAAATATATCTGCCATTTTTCCGCCCAACTCTCCAGTCTATCTATATCCTCCTGTATTCTTTGAATGTCCCTTATGCTTTCTGCTACTCCACCAATCTTCGTCTCATCTGTAAACTTGCTGATCATATCAACAGTGCCCTCTTCTCGATCATTTATGTAAATTACAAACAACAATGGCCCCAACACTGACCCCTACGGAAGACCACTGGTCACCTTTCTCCATTTCAAGAAACTCCCTTCAACTACTACTTTCTGCCTTCTGTTGCTCAACCAGTTCTTTATGCACCTAGATAGAACACCCTGCACACCATGTGACTTCACTTTCTTCATTAGTCTACCATGGGAAACCTTATCAAACCCCTTACTAAAGTCCATGTATATGACATCAACAGCCCTTCCTTCATCTATCAACTTGGTCACTTCCTTGAAGAGATCTATTAAATCATATAGTCATAGAGATGTACAGCATGGAAACAGATCCTTCGGTCCAACCAGTGCATGCTGAACAGATATCCCAACCCAATCTAGTCCCACCTGCCAGCACCCAGCCCATATCCCTCCAAACCCTTCCTATTCATGTACCCATCCAAATACCCCTTAAATGTTGCAATTGTACCAGCCTCCACCACTTCCTCTGGCAGCTCATTCAATGCACGTATCACTCTCTGTGTGATAATGAAGGAAGGCTGTGTGCCGAACCTGAGAGAATCTCACCCATTCTCTCAGGTTCTGCACACAGCCTTCCTTCTTTATCCTTTAGTGGACCAATCCTTTCTCTAGTTACCCGCTTGCTTCTTATATAAGAATAAAATGCTTTGGGATTCTCCTTAACTCTGCTTGCTAAAGTTATTTCATGACCCCTTTTAGCCCTCTTGATTCCTCGTTTAAGACTAGTCCTATTCTTCCGATATTCCTCCAGAGCCCTGTTCTGTGCTTAGCTGCCTAGACCTTATGTAGTCTTCCCTTTTCCTCGTGGCTAGTTATACAATTTCTCCTGTCATCCATGGTTCACTAATCTTGCCCTTCCTATCTTTTGCCTTCAACAGGACATGCCAATCCTGCACTATCTTTGACCTATCTTTGAAAGACTCCCACATCTCAAATGTGGACTTCCCTTCAAATATCTGTGTCCAATCCACATTTCCGAGTTCCTGCCTAATTTTGACATAATTGGCCTTGGCCCACTTTAGTACTCTTCCCTTAGGCCTACTCTCATCCTTGTCTACGAGTATTCTAAAACTTACAGAATTGTGGTCACTGTTCCCAAAGAAATCTCCCAACGCAACTTCTACCACTTGTCCTGGCTCGCACCCCAGTACCAGGTCCAATATGGCCCCTTCCCTCATCGGACTATTGACATACTGCTCTAGAAAACTCTCTTGGATGCTTCTTACAAATTCTCCCTCATCAAGACCTCCGATGCTAAGTGTATCCCAGCCAATGTTGGGAAAATTAAAATCTCCCATCACCACTACCCTATTGCCTCTACATCTTTCCATAATCTGCTTACCTACATGTTTTTCTACCTCATGCTCACTGTTGGGAGGCCTGTAATACAGCCCCAACAATGTAACTGCACCCTTCGTATTCCTCAGCTCCACCCATACTGCCTCACTACCCACGACCTCCATAGTGTCCTCCTTTAGCACAGCCATGATATCGTCCTTTACCAGCAATGCAACTCCATCCCCCCCTTTTACTTCCCTCCCTGTCCTATCTGGAGCATCTATATCCTGGAATATTTAGTTGCCAATCATCATGCCCTTCCTTCACCAAATCTCTGTGATGGGAATAATGTCATACTCCCAGGCACCAATCCAAGCCCTAAGTTCATCTGCCTTACACACAATACTCCTTGCATTAAAGTAAATGCATTTCAGGCCATCAGTTCTTTTGCGCTTATCTGCCTACTCTTCCCTTTATTAATGATATCTTCATGATTCTTACAGTCTCCCGTCTCCACCTCACTGCCTACTTGTTTTCTCTTCTGGTCCCCAGTCCCATGCCACATTAGTTTAAAACCTCCCCAACAGCAGTAGCAAAATCTCCCCCAAGGACATTGGGTCCAGTCTGGTTCAGATGTAGACCGTCCATTTTGTAATAGTCCCACTGTCCCCAGAACTGGTCCCAATGTCCAACAAATCTGAACCATCTCTCAAGCCACGTGTTCATCCTGCCTATTTTTTCATCTCTGCGCTGACTAGCACGTGACACTGGTAATAATCCCGAGATCACTACCTTTGAGGTCCTCCTCTTTAACTTCTTTCCTAGCTCCCTGAATTCTTCTTTCAGGACCTCATTTCATTTTCTACTTGTATCGTTGGTGCCTATATGCACCAAGACAACTGGCTGTTCACCCTCCCCTGTTAGAATGCTCTGCAGCTGATTAGTGACATCCCTGACCCGAGCACCTGGGAGGCAATGTACCATCCGGGAGTCCTGTGTTTGGCCACAGAACCGCCTATCTACTCCCCTTCAATAGACTCTCCTATGACTATGGCCCTACGAATCTTTTCCCTGCCCTTCTGAACAGCAGTGCCTGCCACGGTTCCATGATCTTGACAACTGCTGCCGTCCCCTGGTGAGTCATCAGCCCCAACAGTATCCAAAACGGTATACCTGGTTTGGAGGGAGATGACCGCCTAGGTAACCTGCCTTCCGACTCTTTTTCTGTTTTTTGGTCACCCATTCACTGTCTCCCTCAGCAATTCTAACCTGCGGTGTGACCAGATCACTGAACATGCTATCCACGACCTCCTCAGCATCGCGGATTCTCTGCAGTGAGCCCATCTGCAGTTCCATCATGCAGTCAAACAAGAGCTTCTTGCAAGTTTAAGAGTCAGAAACATCAGACACATTCCTTAGTTTCCACATCAAGCAAGAGGTACATGCCTTGGGTCTGAGGTCCCCTGCCGTTGTAAGCTTAGCTTTAGATGAACTAAATTACTTAACTGGGTCAAAGTAGAAAAGAGGCTTTTCTTTGTTACCAATTAGATACAAGTTACGTCAACTAGTTAGGCATTGTCATGAAGAATATTTAGAAAAATTAGATTACACACCTATCCTTTTTGAGAATCAGATATATCCTTGTGATTTCCCTGATCTAAGACCCATCACATCACCAGATTGAATGCAATTTATTGGAGCCTTCAACATTAAGGGTGGCATGGTGGTTTAATGGTCAGTCATCCTGCCCTACAGTGCCAGAGGTCCAGGTTTGATTCCACCTTTGGGTAACTCTTTGCCTGCAGTTTGCACATTCACCCTGTGTTTGTGTGGGTTTCCTCTGGGTGCTCCAGTTTACTCCCACAGTCCAAGGATGTGTAGGTTAGGTAAATTGGCCTTGCTAAGTTGCCCATAGTGTCCAGAGATGTGCAGGCTAGGTGAATTAGCCATGGGAAATGCAGGATAACAGGGATAAAGGGAGAGAGATTGGATGGGATGCTCTTTGGACAGTTGGTGTGAACTTGATGGGCCAAATAGCCTTCTTTTGCACTGTAGGAATTCTATCATTGTATGATCTCTTTCATAAAACATACAACAGTACAGCACAGTACAGGCCCTTTGTCTTTCGATGTTGTGTCATCTTTTTATCCTACTCTAAGATCAAACTAACTTACATACCCTTCATTTTACCATCCATATGCCTATACAAGAATCACTTAAATGTCCCTAATGTATCTAACTCTACTACCACCGCTGGCAGTGCATTCCACGCACCCACCATTCTGTGTAAAGCACCTACCTCCGACATCGCCCGTAAACCTTCTCCAATCATCTTAAAATTATGTTCCCCTGTGACAGCCATTTGTCCCGTGGGAATTAGTGTCTGACTATTTACTCTGTGAGCCTTACTTCTGTTGTTGGTAAGTGAGCCTGTTGTTGATAAAGTGTTGGAAAAGGTTGTAAGAAATAGGATTTATAATCATCGAGAAAAGAATAATTTGATTAGGGATAGTCAGCAGTTTTGTGAAGGGTAAGTCGTGCCTCACAAACCTTATTGAGTTCTTTGAGAAGGTGACCAACCAGGTAAATGAGAGTAAACCAGTCGATGTGGTGTATATGGATTTCAGTATGGCATTCGATAAGGTTCCCGACAGTCGGCTATTGTACAAAATGCGGAGGAATGGGATTGTGGAAGATATAGCAGTTTGGATCAGTAATTAGCTTGCTGAAAGAAGACAGAGGGTGGTAGTTGATGGGAAATGTTCATCCTGGAGTCCAGTTACTAGTGGTGTACCGCAAGGGTCGGTGTTGGGTCATTTTTATAAACGACCTGGATGAGGGCGTAGAAGGGTGGGTTAGTAAATTTGCAGATGGCACTACAGGCGGTGGAGTCGTGGATAGTGACAAAGGATATTGTAGGTTACAGAGAGACATAAGCTGCAGAGCTGGGCTGGGAAGTGGCAAATGGAGTTTAATGCAGACAAGTGTGAGGTGATTCACTTTGGTTGGAGTAACCGGAATGCAAAGTACTTGGCTAATGGTAAGATTCGTGGTAGTGTAGATGAGCAGAGAGATCTCGGTGTCCATGTACACAGATCCTTGAAAGTTGCCACCCAGGTTGACAGGGTTGTTAAGAAGGCATACAGTGTTTTAGCTTTTATTAATAGAGGGATTGAGTTCCGGAACCATAAGGTTATGCTACAGCTGTACAAAACTCTGATGTGACCGTACTTGGAGTATTGTGTACAGTTCTGGTCACCGCATTATAAGAAGGATGTGGAAGCTTTGGAAAGGGTGCAGAGGAGATTTACTAGGATGTTACCTGGTATGGAGGGAAGGTCTTACGATGAAAGGCTGAGAGACTTGAGGCTGTTTTCATTGGAGAGAAGAAAGTTGAGAGGTGACTTTAAAGAGACATATAAGATAATCAAAGGGTTAGATAGGGTGGACAGGGAGAGCCTTTTTCCAAGTATAGTACGGCGAGCACAAGGGGGCATAGCTTTAAATTGAGGGGTGATAGATATAGGACAGATGTCAGAGGTAGTTTCTTTACTCAGAGAGTAGTAAGGGTATGGAATGCTATGCCTGCAATGGTAGTAGATTCGCCAACTTTAAGTACATTTAAGTCGTCATTGGACAAGCATATGGGCGTACATGGAATAGTGTAGGTTAAATGGGCTTCAGATTGGTATGACAGGTCAGTGCAACATCAAGGGCCGAAGGGCCTGTACTGTGCTGTAATGTTCTATGTTCTATCTATGCCTCATCATCTTTTTTACCTCTATCAAGTCACCTCTCATTCTTCTTCACGCCAATGAGAAAAGCCCTAGCTCCCTCAATGTTTCTTAAAAAGACATGTCCTCTTGTCCAGGAGGTATCCTGATAAATCCCCTCTACACCTTCTCAAGGGCTTCCACATCCTTCCTACAATGAGGTGACCAGAATTGAACACAATATTCCAAATTTGGTCTAACCAGGGCTCTAAAGAGCTGCAGCATAACCTCGCAGCTCTTAAACACAATCCCCCTACTAATGAAAGCCAACACACCTTATGCCTTTTTAACAATGGGACCAACATTGATACAACAATTTTCTGCTTTCTTATTCTGTTCAGAAAGGATTTGATGATTATACAGACATTAATAGAACAAGGGAAAAGAAGTTACATTCGGGGTCAACATGGAATAATCATACATTTACTCTGAACAATCCAGTTTTGATAGGAAACAAATGGCTTTCTCGTCACTTTTTTGGCTCCTTTTAATCTTAAATTTTGATATGTTTTGTACTGAGGTTTTAATGTTGAAATACACAACATCCCAGAGTGCTTAAGGAAGTGGCCCTAGAAATAATGTATGCATTGGTGATCATTTTCCAGCATTCTATAGACTCTGGAAACATTCCAATGGACTGGAGGGTAGCTAATGTAACCCCATCATTTAAAAAGAAGGGAAAGAGAAATGGGGAATTATGGGCCAGTTAGCCTGATGTCTGTGGTGGGGAAATGTTGCAGTCAATTATTAAGGAATGAATAACTGAATATTTGGAAAGTGGTGACAGAATCTGTCCTACTCAGCATGAATTCACTACTGGGAAATCATGCTTGACAAATGTTCTAGAATTTTTTTGAGGATGTGACCAGTAGAGTGGTCAAAGGTCAATCAATAGATGTTGTATATCTGGACTTTCAAAACGCTTGTGCAAGGTTCCACACAAGACGTTATTAAGGAAAATTGAAGCTCGTGGTATTGGAGGTAACATATTGACATGGATGGAGAATCGGCTGTCAAACAGGAAGTAGGGAGTTGAAATAAATGGGTCCTTTGCAAAGCAGCAGGCAGTGACAAATGGGGTACCACAGGGTTCAGTGCTGGGACCCCAACTGTTCACGATCTACATTAATGATTTGAATGAAGGAATTGAATGTAACATCTTCAAACTTGCAGGTAACACTAAGCTGGGTGGCAGTGTGCGGTATGTAGAGGATGCTAAGAGGCTGCGTGGTGACTTGGATAGACTGACTGATTGGGTAAATACATGGCAAATGCAATAAAATGTGAATAAATGTGAGGTTACCAGCTTTGGTTGCAAAAGCAGGAAGACAGATGATATTCTGAATGGTGGCAGTTTAGGAAAAGGGGAGATACAACAAGACCTGGGTGACAAAGTGGAACAGTCACTGAAGGTTTGCATGCAGGTGCAGCAGTCAGTGAGGAAGGCCAATGGCATGCTGGCCTTCATAGTGAGAGGATTTGAGTATCAGAGTAAGGATGTCTTGCTGCAATTATACAGGGCCTTGGTACGGCCATACCTTGAGTATCGTGTGCAGTTTTGGTCTCCTAGTTTGAGTAAGGACATTCTGCTATTGAGGGAATCCAGCGCAGGTTCACCAGACTGATTCCCAAGACAGCAGGACTGACATATGAGTAAAGATTGGATTAACTGGGCTTGTACCTGCTGGAATTTAGAAGGATTAGAGAGATCTCATTGATCTCACCGTGGGTGGCATGGTGGCACAGTGGTTAGCACTTCTTCCTCACAGCGCCAGAGACCCGGGTTCAATTCCCGACTCAGGCGACTGAATGTGTGGAGTTTGCGTGGGTTTCCTCCCACAGTCCAAAGATGTGCAAGTCAGGTGAATTGGCCATGCTTAATTGCCCGTAGTGTTAGGTAAAAAGGGGTAAATGTAGGGGAATGGGTGGGTTGCGCTTCATCAGGTCAGTGTGGACTTGTTGGGCCAAAGGCCCTGTTTCCCCGCTGTAAGTAATCTAATCTAAAACAGATAAATTCCTGATGGGACTAGATAGGCTAGATGTGGGAAGAATGTTCCCAATGTTGGAAGTCCAGAATTGGGAATCACAGCCTAAGAATAAGGGATAAGCCATTCAGGACTGAGATGAAGAAGAACTTCTTCGCTCAGAGTTGTGAACCTGTGGACTTCTCTGCCACAGGAAGCTACTGGGGCCAGTTCATTAGATATATTCAAGAAGAAGCTGGAAGCTGTAATCCCTTACAGTTGAAGGGATTAAGAGTATGGAGAGAAAGCAGGAATGAGTTACTGAATATGCTTGATCAGCCATGATCATACTGAAATTGGTACTGACTCAAAGGGCCAAATGGCCTACTTTTGTACCTATGTTTCTATGTTTCACCTTTATGTAAACTCATTGACATTAATTCTTTTATTTTTGCTTGTACTTTACTCCTGATCCCAAATTTAAACCAGAAATGCCCTGTCAGTACTTTCAAATTTAACAAATGCATGTAACTGGAAATTAATAACTCTGCAAAGTAAATAAATAAGCTCAGCTGGATTAAAAGTTCTGAGACCATAAGAAGAGTTGGTTTTGAAAGGCACATTGAGAAGTGCTGACATTGTGACAGTAATTCAAGGATAAAATCTTCCATCAAGATACAGAGGTAGCCTTGTTGATGCATCCCTGCTTTCTAGATATTAGGACTAAGCCTAGGAAATGAGGTGTGATAAAATGAAAGCTACACTACAATACAATGGGCTGACAATCATGAATCCAGCACAATTTCATGTTACCATGTGGTATAATTGCTTAACAATGATAATGAGAATCATAACTCAATCAGGGAATTCCATTTGACTCTGGCAGAGGACTGAACACTATAATTTACAGGTATAATTGATATCTTCACTATTCTGAGCAAGTTTAAATGTTCCTGATGCAATTGTCAATAAATAGTATGAAATGTACCGATTCATGTTCCACTTTTTTTCAAAATGATTGTTTTATAAAATCACCACTTTAAACTCCTGTCCCAGGAAACTGGCAAGATCATCAAAACCAGGGGTTGAAAGAAGGAGGGTGAGTAATAGAAGCCAGACCCTCCACCACGAGCAGCCCCACTCTCTGCAACTGGATCGTCAGGTTCCTGACCCACAGGATCAGTGAAGATTGGGGACAATATTTCATCCTCACTTCCGCTCAACACTGGAACCCTCCAGGGGTGCATACTCAGACACCTACTGTACTCACTGTATACCCATGACTGCATTACCAAATACCAAATTAATGCCATTTACAAGTTCGCTGATGACACCACCATATTTAGTCAAATCCCAGATGGTGACAAAACAGACTACAGATGGGAGGTGGAAGACCTGGAAAAATGGTGCGCTGAGAACAACCGAGCTCTCAATGCCGGCAAAATCAAGGAGCTCATTATTGACTTTCGGCGGGATAGTACTCATGCCCCCCTGCAAATTAACAGCACAGATATGGAATGAGTAGAGACTGTCAAATTCCTGGGAGTCTCCACTCCTAAACTCAACACTGACATTTTTTTACAAACCCACCAACTCCCACAGCTACATGGATTACACCTCTTCCCACCCTACCTCCTGCAAAAATGCTATCCCATATTCCCAATTTCTCCACCTCCGTCGTATCTGCTCCCAGGAGGATCAGTTACACCACAGAAAACACCAGATGGCCTCTTTCATTAACGACCATAATTTCCCATTCCATGTGGTTGAAGATGCCCTCCAATGCATCTCATCCATGTCCTGCACCTCAGCTCTCAAACCCTACCCCTCCAACTACAACTAGGACAGAACGCCCCTGTTCTTCACCTTTCACCTCACCAACCTCCGCATAAACCATATCATTCACCGACATTTCCGCCACCTACAAACAGACCCCACCACCAGGGTTTTATTTGCCTCCCCACCCATTTCCGCTTTCTGCAAAGATTGTTCCGTCTGTGACTACCTGGTCTGGTCCACACCTCCCAACAACCCACCCTCCCCTCCTAGCACCTTCCCCTGCCACTGCAGGAATTGCAAAACACTGCGCCCACACGTTCTCCCTCACCAGTGTCCAAGGCCCCAAAGTAGCCTTCCACATCCATCAAAGTTTAACCTGCACATCCACCAATGTCATTTATTGTATCCGTTGCTCCCGATGCAGTCTCCTTTACACTGGGGACACTGGACACCTTCTCACATAGCGCTTTAGGGAACATCTCCGGGACACCCGCACCAATCAACCCCTCAGCCCTGTGGCCCAACATTTCAACTCCCCCTCCCACTTTGCCAAGGACATGCAGTTCCTGGGCCTCCTCCACTGCCACTCCCTCACCACCTGAAGCCGGGAGGAAGAACACCTCATCTTCCACCTTGGAACACTTCAACCCCAGGGCATCAATGTGGACTTCACCAGTTTCCTCATTTCCCCTCCTCCCACCTTACACCAGTTCCAACTTGCCAGCTCAGCACCAACCTCATGACCTGTCCTACCTGCCAATCTGTCTGCTCCACCCTCCACCCCGGAGGTTCCCTGCCTCATTCCTGATGAAGGGCATTTGCCCAAAACATTGATCTTTCTGCTCCTTGGATGATGCCTGACCTGCTGTGTTTTTCCAGCACCACTCTAATCTTGACTCTAAACTCCAGCATCTGCAGTCCTCACTTTCGCCTAGACTCCTGGGAGTGGTCATCCACAACAAGCTTTCTTGGACTCTTTATGTGAACATAGCTGAGGAAATTTGGCATGATGGCGAATACCCTTGCCAACTTTTATAAGTGTGCCATCGAGAGCATTCTGTTGGATGTATCATGATCTGATATAGCAAATATACCATTCAAGATCGGAGACAGTTACAGAGAGTGGTGAATTCAGCCCAGACAATCACAAAGGCCAATCTCCTATCCATAGAATCCATCTACCAGGCTGGCTGTCAAGGAAAGTCAGCCAACATTCTACCCTGGCAATGTTTTTCTACAACCTCTACCATCGGGCAGAAGGTACAGAAGCCTGAACACACGCACCAGCCAGTTTCAAAACAGTTTCTACCCCAGTGTTGTTAGAATACCATCTACAAGATGCACTGCAGAAATTCCCCAAAGTTCCTTAAACAGTATCTTCGAAACCCACAACCACTACCATCTGGAAGGACAAGGACAGGAAGTACATGGGAGACGATTCACAAAACCAAATGGTCTTATCACTGGACTAGTAATTCAGAGCCTCAGAGAAAGTGAGGGCTGCAGATGCTGGACAGTCAGAGTCGAAAAGTGTGACACTGGAAAAGCATGGAGTCTCTGCTGCTCCTCGAATGCTTTCTGACCTACTATGCTTTTCCAGTACCACTTAGCAAATCCGGTATTCCAGAGATTCAACTAATGTTCATGGGGCATGGGTTCAAATCTCACCATGACAGTTGACGGAATTTGAATTTAACAAAAAATAAATCTGGAATTTAATGTTTAATGGTGTCAATGAAGAGATTGTTGACCATAAGACCATCAGAAATAGGAATAAAAGTAAGCCATTCAGCCCGTCAGGCCTGCTCCGCCATTTAACAGGAACATGGGTGATCTGACATTCCTCATGTCCAATTTCTTGCCTTTTCCCCATCACCCTTGATTTCCCTACTGATCAAGAATCTATCTCAGCCTTAAATACACACAAGGACTGTACTCCCACAAATCTCTGTCTCATTTGAAAATATATTTTTCCTTTAACAGGGTGACCACAACTTCTCACAGTACTCCAGACGTGGTCTCTCCAGCACTTTGTACAGTTGCAATAGGACTTCTCTACTTTTATACACCAATCCCCTCAACATAAGTACCATCACTCTATTCTTCTTCCTGATTATCTGCTGCATCTATGCAATAAGTCTCTGTGTTTCATGATTAAGTATCCCAAGTCCCATTGTGTTTCAACTTTCAGCAGCTTTCTTCAGTTTGAATAATACTCTTCTTTTGTTCTCCCCTCCAAATGAACACTTCACATTTTCCCATATTATACTCCATTTGCCAACTTTTTCCCACTTACTTGAACCTATCAATCTTTCTCTGTAAAATGTTTGCATCTCTTTCACAGCTTGCCTTTCCATCTATTTTTGTGTTATCTGCAAACTTGGCTACAATATATTCACTTCCTTCTTCCACATCATTAGTATATATTTATAAACAATCAGCGTCTCAGCACTGATTCCTGTGGAACCTCACTGGTTATGGGTCACCAGTATGAAAAAGAACCCCTTTTCCCCAGTCACTGTTTCCTGCTCATTAGCCAATTTATTATCCATGCCAATGTACTACCTCCACCATTTTGGGAAGCCATGCTGACTCTGTTTGATTAGATTATGATATTCCCAAGGTTCTGCTATTACCTCCTTAATAATTAATTACAACACTTTGACAAAATTAGGTGTTAGGCTAAATGGTCTATGGTCACCCACCTTTCCCTTGCTCCCCTTCTGAATAGCGATACCACATTTAATGTTTCCAACCCTCTGGTGCAACAATCTTTGGAAAATTTTAACCAATACATCCATGATCTCTGTAACTAACTCTTGCATTAGATGCAAGCCAGTGGGGCCTTAGTTTGTCTAACATTTCTTCTTTAGTGACGGTGATGGTACTTAATTTCACACATATTCTTTATTATAAATGGAATGTTCGAAGTATTTCCAATTGTATAGATAAATGCAAAATATCTATTTAACTCCACTGCCATTTCTGTGTTCCCCAGATATATTGTCTATGTTCAGTTTGACTTCTCTCTTTTTACATGTTTGAAGCTCTTATTGTCAAGTTTTACATTCCTCACTAGTTTGCACTCATGGTTTATTTTCTCTATCTTCATTGTCTTTTTAGTCGTCCTTTGCTGAATTCTGAATATATCCCAGTTTTTGAGTCTATCACTGACTCTGGTGTCATTATATGCTTTTTTTCTTTCAAGCTAATACTCTCCCTAACTTCCTTGGTTAGCTGTGTTGATTCATCCCTCTCTTAGAATCTTTCCACTTTACTGGGATGTTTTGTTGCTGAAAGTCATGAATTTCTTCCTCAAATGTCTGCCACTGCCTGTTGACTTTCATCTCTGATAATCTATCGACACAACTCACTTTAGCTAACTCTCATTTCATTGGAATTCCCTCTATTTAAGTTAAGCACAGTTCTCTGGCCTAGGTTTCTCATATTTCAACTATCATGTTAGTATCACTACTTCTGAGGGAATCTTTTATTCTGAGCCCATTTATTAAACCTGCCTCTGTTACCAGATCAAAGATAGCTTACTCCATGGTTGGTTCCATGACATCCTTAATGAAGGGCTTGTACCCAAAATGTTGATTCTCCTGCTCCTTGGATGCTGCCTGGCCTGCTGTGCTTTTCCAGTGCCATTTTCTCAACTCCTTCTGTGACATATGCACTAATGCACTCTATCAATTTGTTGTTGTAGCTATCTTGTCCAATTTAATTATCCGAATTGACATAAAGTTTAAAGTCCTTCATAATTTTTACATGCTCCTATTATATGTTGATTTTCCAGCCTTTCCCATAGAAGGGAGGAAAATACACTTTGGCAGTCTGTACACCACTCCACCCAATGTCTTCTTTTACTTGTTTGTTTTTTACCTCCACCCAAATGGACTCTGCATTATCCAAACTTACAATCCATCTCACAACTGTCCTTATTTCAAATAGTCATTCAGCATGGAAACAGACCCTTCGGTCCAACCAGTCCACTACTGCTGCTACTCTACCACCTTTTTCCAAGTTGTCATCAACAGTGCTATCAACACAGCTCCCGATTAGCAATAATCTGCTCAGTGATATCCAGTTTGAGTTCTGCCAGGGTCACTCAGCTCCTGACCTCATTATAGCCTTGGTTTAAGCATGAACAAAGGACCTGAATTCCAGTGGTGAGATGAGAGTGGCAGCCCTTGACTTCAAAGTCACATTCGCCCGAGAGTGGCATCAAAGGAGCCCTAGCAAAACTGGAATCAATGTGTATCAGAGGGAAAACTCTCCACCAGTGAGAGCTATATGTGGCACATAGGAAAATGGTTGTGGTTATTGGGTGTTGGTCAACACAGTACCAGGACAGCTTTGCAAGAGTTCCTCAGAATAGTGTCCAACCATCTTCAGTTGCTTCATCATTCTTCCCTCCATCATCATCACCAAAAAGAGGCAATCTAACCACCACTACCTGACAAACAATACTTTTACCATCGCTGAATCCATCACTATCAACATCCTTTGAGCTACTATTGACTAAAAACAGAACTAGACTCACCACATAAACCCAGTGACTACAAAAACAGGTAAGAGGCTGGGAATATTGAGGCGAATAACTCACCTTCTGACTCCTTACAACCTATTCACCATCTACAAGGCACAAATCAAGAATGTAATTAAATAGTCCGCACTTACCTGGATCGATGCAGCTCCAACAACATTCAAGAAGCTTGATACCATCCAGGAAAAAGCAGCCTGCTTAATTGATACCACATCCACATGAATCTACTCCCTTCACCAGCAACGCTCAGTAGCAGCAGTATGTGCTATCCACAAGATGGACTGCAAAATTTCACAAAGGTCCTCAGACAGATTCCAAACACATAACCACTTCCATCTAGCAGGAAAAGGGGAACCGATACATGGGAACACTACCATTTGCAAGTTTCACTTTAAATTGTTCACCATCCTGACTTGGAAATATATTACTGTTCCTTTTCTATCACTGGATCAAAATCCTGGAATTCCCTTCCTAACAACATTGTGGGTCAACCCACAGTAAATGGAATGCAGTGGTTCAACTTCTCAAGGGCAACCAGACATGGGCATTAAATGCTGGTCAGCCAGCGATGCCCAAATGGCATGGTGGCACAGTGGTTAGCACTGCTGCCTCACAGCGCCAGAGACCTGGGTTCAATTCCCACCTCAGGCGACTGACTGTGTGGAGTTTGCACATTCTCCCCGTGTCTGTGTGGGTTTCCTCCGGGTGCTCCGGTTTCCTCCCACAGTCCAAAGATGTGCAGGTCAGGTGAATTGGCCATGCTAAATTGCCCATAGTGTTAGGTAAGGGGTAGATGTAGATGTAGGGGTATGGGTGGGTTACGCTTCGGCGGGGCGGTGTGGACTTGTTGGGCCGAAGGGCCTGTTTCCACACTGTAAGGAATCTAATCTAATCTATCTAATCTAATCTAAATGAAGTGACATGTCCACCTTTCAAGCAGTTTTGCAAAGCCTGTGGCAGAAATAACCATTGTCAAAGGCAGTACACTAGAGAAAGGTCTGATGCTGCTGCAATGAGCTTTTAACTGTCCCAAATTGATAGTTCAGAAGGACTAATATCCAACCACATTAAAATCCATCTGCTATCCCATGGAGGCATACAACCATAAGATGTAGGAGCAGAAATAGAGCATTCAGCCCATCGAGTCTGTTCTTCTATTCAATGAGATCATGTTTGATTTGATAATCCTCAAACCCCCTTTTCTGCCTTTTTTCCAAAACCAGTGAATCCCTTACTGATTAAAAATCTGTTTATCTCGGCCTTGAATTTATTTAATAAACCAGCTTCAACAGTCCTCTGCAACAAAGAATTCCACAGATTCACTACCCTCTGAGAGAAGAGATTTCTTCTCATCTTTTTTCTTAAATGTGCAACTCCTTACTCTGAAATTCTGGAAGAACAAGAATAAAGAACACAGAACAATGCATCACAGGAATAGACCATTTGGCCCTCCAACACTGCACCATCATATTTTTACATTCCATTCTAAAACTGTCTTCACATAAAGGATCCATTATCCTCTATTCTCTTCCTATTCATGTGTTCATCAAGACCCTTCTTGAATGCTGCTATTGTGTTTACTTCTACCACCTCTTCTGGCAGCACTTTCCAGGCATTCACCACCCTTCGTGTGAAAGATTTGTCTCGTAAAACTCTTTTAAACTGCATCACCCTATTCCATCCACCCCCACCCCCATCTGCCAGCACATCTGTGTCCCATAATAATTGACCCTTCCATCCTGGGGAAAAAGTCCCATACTTTCCACTCCAGCCATGCCATTAATCATTTCATGATTTGGAGATGCTGGCATTGGACCTGGGGTGTACAAAGTTAAAAATCACACAACACCAGGTTATAGTCCAGCAGATTTATTTGAAAGCACTAGCTTTCGGAGCACTACTCCTTCATCAGGTGATTGTGGAGAATAAGATTACAATCTTATTCTCCACAATCACATGATGAAGCTAAGTGCTCCAAAAGCTAATGTTTCCAACTAAATCTGTTGGACTATAACCTGGTGTTGCGTGATTTTTAACAATCTTATGGACTTCTATCAGATCACACCTCAACCTCCTGCATTCCAGTGAAAACAAAGCCTGTCTATTTAACCTTTCTTCATAGCTAAAATCCCCCATGCTAGGCAACATCCTCATAAACCTTTTCTGTACCCTGTCTAAAGCATCCACATTCTTCTGATAGTGTGGTGACCAGAACTGCATGCAATACTCCATTTGTGGCCTAACTAAAGTTCTGTAAAACTACAGCGAAACTTGTCTATCCTTATACTCCATGCCCCTTCCAAAGAAGGCAAGCATGCCAAAGGCCTTTTTACTGGCTTATCTACCTGTGCAGCTACCTTCAGTCATCTGTGGACCTACACACCCAGAGCTCTCTGCATATCAATTCTCCTAAAGGTTCTGCCTTTCACTGTATAACTTGCACTTGTATTTGACCTTCCAAAATGTATCACCTCACATTTGTCTGTATTAAACTCCATGCCACCAACTGATCTATATCCTGTTGTATCCACTGACAATCCTCCTGACTATCTGCAGCTCAACCAATCTTTATATCATTGCAAAATAAGGCTAATCACATTTACCTCCAAATCATTTATGTTGGCTATAAACAGCAGAGGTCTCTGTGGAACACCACTAGTTACAACCCTCCATTCTGAAAAGCATCCTTCCACTGCTACCCTCTGTCTCCTCGGATTAAGCTCATCCTATGTCCATCTTGCCAGCTTACCACTGATACCATGGGTGGTGTGGTGGCTCAGTGGTTAGCACTGCTGCCTCACAGCACCAGTGTCCCAGGTTCAATTCCAGCCTTGGGCGACAGTCTGCGTGGAGCTTACCCATTCTCCCCAGTTGTGCAACACATACATAGATGTGCAAGTCATTCATGAAACAATCCTTTCAGAAATGAACACCAGCAATGCTGTAGCAAAAGAACTCATGCCATAAAACAATGGAAGTGATTGTGGCTTTAAGCAAAACAAAAAGGAAGATAGAAAGTTTTTCAAAAGTAGGAATGGCTAAATCATGATCAGAACAGATGATGAAGAAGAAAATATGCTTGAAGCTAAATTTTGACTGAATTAAAAAATTCCAGGATGCAAAACCAGAAGTCTCAAAGTAAGTTGGAAGTTCTTAACGAACAAAAAGTAAATGCTAACAAGATCAGTTAATGGCTGGTCTGGAACAAAATGTGGCCATAATGCATCAGAATAATGAAATTCTGGAACAAATATTTGTGACGCCAGAAATCTGAAACAAGCATTGAAAATTCTGGAGAAACTCAGTCGGACTGGCAAAAGCTGTGGAGAGAAATTCAGAGTTAATGTTTTGCGTTTGGTGTCCCTCTCCTTCAGAACTGTTTAGAACTGTGGAAATCAATTAAATTTCCAGACAAAGCCAGGAGATCTGGACGTATCAGTTAGTTACATATAAAGACTCATGGGCTCACTTGTTATTGTGTACAGCTAAACTTGCTAATGGAAAGAAGGAGGATGATGTACACATACCTTGCCTTTAGAAGTTTTCACATCTGTGTGTTCTATGTGTACGATCCTTGACAGTTAGTCTGCTGTGGGTCTGCAAGCTGCACGTGCAGAAATCAGTTGGTATAATTGTGATGTCTGCTTCCTAACTTCTCATCTGCTTTACTGTTTTGAATGAACTAAGCCATGGAGTTAATCAATCCTTGGCAACTAATTTATTGGATGGTTATTATTAACATGACATACTCTTGTGTAGTAAAATGCGTCTGTTTTAAACTATAGCATTTTCTGGCTTTATTCTTTGAGTAAATAATCAATATTTTGTACTTATTTGATTTTAAAATTCTAAAATTTTAAAATCAGAACAACCCTTTGACAATAAATATTATCATTTTATGAGAGCCATGGTATCATTACACTTGAATGTGATCTTGTCCACACCCAATGACTGTCTCAAACATACTTGCAACATAAATCATCAGACAGAGTTTAAGAGTAATAAGCATGAATAATATTTTTGCTAACCTGAATCATGCACTGAATTTTAAAACTGCGATGGCTTGGGTCAGGGACAACAAGATGTTGGTGGATTGATAATGAGTATTCCTTAGAGGCTTAAAGTCTCCTGATGAAGAGCTTATGCTTGACATATCTCCTTAACTGTTGATTTAACATTGCTGTAAAGATAACAAAATACTTTGGAAGTGCTAAGGGTGGGAACCTATTGTCTGAAAAATTTTTGGACCAATGAGTTTCTACATAAGGGATATTTTAGTTATAATTATAATCTATTATATTCTCTTCAGGTCTATTCGGATCCATTTGGGCCCTTTGGAAAATAAAATTTTGCTTTTAGGTCTGTTTGGGTCAAGTGACTTTTTTTTCTAAAGTACTTGGACTCAGTGGATCTACAGATCTAGGCGGAGGTGTACTGCAGATGCTGGAGATTAGACTCAGGATTAGAGTGGTGCTGGAAAAGTACAGCAGGTCAGGCAGCATCCGAGGAGCAGGGAAACCGATGTTTCGGGCAAAAGGGCTGATGAAGGGCTTTTGCCCGAAATATTGATTTTCCTGCTCCTTGGATGTTGCCTGACTGCTGTGTTTTTCCAGCACCACTCTAATCTTGGGTCTACATATCTGTTCAGGTCCACTTCTGAAAAGATCTTTGGTTTTTAGATGTTTTCGGTTTTCTGATGTACCGATAAGGCACGCCTAACCTGTATCAAAAGTACTGCACTGGACGAGTATTAACACTAATAGTAAAACAGCCGAAAACTTTCCACAGAAGAAAACTAATGTGAAAGAGCTTAAACATTAAAACTGACTCAAGAAATGTTATCGTGTTGAGAACCAAATGCAGAATTCATACATTTGTTTAAAAAACATAAATCCAAGATTGGTGGCTCAAGCCTCAAGTCATTTGCACAATGACATAATATACAGTGCATTGATATGTGCTAAGAAAAAATTATTAGCACATAAGCTTATAATCAGACTCAACTTAATGCCAGAAGTTAATCTTAAATAGCTGGCAACAAGAAGGCATTTTATTCCAGATTCATCACAATCAAAAGATTAGTGATGTTTGGAACAAACAGTTCCTGATGACTTGCAGATCTCCTCACAGGAAATGAATAGTTCATAAGTGCTCATATTGCCTTATTTTCAATGCTTAACTTTTCCTTTGGAAATCTTCTGCAAATGTCTCTAAAATGGAGCCAGACAGAGAGCAAAACATTTGCAAACTGAAGAAGAAACTGAATTACATGATGTGTTCAGACAGTGCACAACTTTAACATTTGCTGTTGATACAACACTTGAAAAAATAATATACAATGGGAGGACAGTAGTAGACTTGATGAAGACATTAAAAGACTAATGAAACAGGAACAGCATGAAATGAAACAGAGTAGACTAATCCATTTTGAGGACTGAATATTTTTTGAGTTATGCACATTTGTTGACTACTGAATAGGACTTTTTTTTCTTGGCAGATGAAAATTAATATAGAGAAGCAAGATATGATCAATTTTGGGGAAAGAAAAATAAGGAGAGGCAATATGGACAAATGGCACAATTTTCAAATGTGCACAGGAACAAAAAAACCTATGAGCATGTGACCAGAAATTTATGAATGTGGCAGGCAAAGTTGATAAAATTGTTAAAATGTAATATATGGCAGCTATAGTTTTAATCATGGTGGCATAGATTACAAATGCAAGGAATTTGTTAAATCTTTGAATGACGTAGCTCTAATTTTAAGGTTATGGCTTCTCATTCTGGATGCTCTCTCAGAGTGAGCTGAATATCATGACGTAACAATCAGAAGAAGAAATAAGACCCTGAATATTTCTCCTCATCATTGTCATTTATTTACTGTGCAGTATCTTATAGGGGTCTGAATGACCTGGCAATGAAAGGATTTGAAGCAGAATCGCACAAGAAATATCTGGACATCTGGAGAGTTCTATTTGGGCATGAGGAACAACTCACTGTGTCTTCTATTCATTTGTGGAGCAGTAAGGCAAGTTTCTTTCAAGTTGCCAATCAAGGCCAATTATTGCTTGTTAAATGCTTTTCAATGTCAAGAGTGTGGTGCTGGAAAAGCACAGCAGGTCAGGCAACATCCGAGGAGCAGGAGAATCGACGTTTCGGGCATAAGCCCTTCATCAGGAGCTTTTCAATGTCACAAGTAGGCTCATTAATATTCAGCTTCCTATTTTACCAAACCAGCTAGGTTGTGCAGAGCAGCTCCAGACTGATCGTGCTTGTCATGGTGCACAATGGGCTTTGAAAGATGGTACATGGGCCAGGGATGCTGATCCATTCTGACATATCCCAGTAGCCGTGAGTAGAATTGAGAGTGGCACATGGGGATAACATTCGATGGGAATGTTGCCACAGGAGCTTGAATGTATTAAATGAGGCAAGTTTGGTGAGATACAGCAATAAAACCTGCTCTGCCAGCCAGCAAAAACCTATGCAAAAGCCTCAACACTGACATTTCGCCAAGAGAGGAGCAAGGTTCAGCCAACTGTCCTTTAGCTCTGCTATGTATAACTACAGTTGTGAAATATAATCTACTGCCCTGAAGATTCTGTCAGTCTTTACAAGAAATTGCTGCTTCAATGTAAGTCACAGAAGTGATGATGAAGATGAATGTACTAAGATTGCAACATTAAATATGATTAATCTGTCATAAAAATCTAATAATCTTTTATCCGTTTGCTTTTCAAACTGCATTTACTTTGCACAAGGTCAGGTGTGAAATGTCAGAATTTGAAAAAAAGCAGCTATGAGGTGACAGCCAGTTTTATACAATAACTCACTTATTTTTAAACATTCTCTAAGATCGCCTTTTTCAATGTAAAGCAGATTTCAAACAGCAGACAATATAAAGGTTTTATATATCTTTTGTTTTACTTAACAATAATTTTTAAAAATCCTTTATGCTTTAAGTCAATTGTTAGCACTTGATGAGAGAGTGGAAGTGAGGTAGTTGGGGGTTGGGAAAATGGAGTTGGGGAGATGGAGTTGGGCAAGGAAGACGGAGTGGGGAGTTTTCGGAAAGAAATGGGTTTGGGGTGGGGTGAGGTGAAGGAGATTGGATGGAGGTTTGGGGGTATGGATTGGGGTTGGGAGATGAGGTGGAAGATTGGGGAGATGGGATACAGTTAGGGGATGGAATGGGATGAGGGAAATGGGTTTGGGTTGGGGGATGAGGTGGGGGATTAGAGAGATGGGGATGGGGTGTGGTTGGGGAGATGGGATATAAGATTGGGGAGACCGGGTGATGGATTGGGGAGATGGGGTGGAAGATTGGGGAGATGGGATACAGTTGGGGGATGGAATGGGATGAGAGAAATGGGTTTGGGTTTGGGTTGGAAGATGAGGTGGGGGATTAGAGAGATGGGGGATGGGGTGGGGTTGGGGAGATGGGATGTGGGATTGGGGAGACAGGGTGATGGATTGGGGAGATGGGTGCAATTTGGGAGTTGGGGTGGGGGAATTGGGGAGCTGTAGTGATGTGAGGGGGTCACGAGATACTGACTGAAAGTGGGTGAAAGGCAGAGGCAGTGGACTAACACGCCTGGAGGAATGAACTCAGAGGAAGTCTTCAGTGCGTGTGTCAGCTCTTTGATAGCGATATCTAATTAATCATCTATACTAATCTTTCCCAATTACCGTATCCTTTATCTTTTCAAGTATTTGGCCAGTCTCCTTTTGAAAGTTATTAATGAATCTGCTCTGATTACTTGTTCAGGCATCACTTGTTAATGAATATGAATATCCATCTAGGTGATTCTATATCACAACTCACTGTGTAAAAAGTAATATTCCCACATGTTGCTGCTCTTTTTGCCTGAATGTATCAGCTCAAAGGATAGAACCATTCATAAATTGATGTCTGTGGACATAATTCCCTTCTCTGTGGAAGAGGCAAGCAGGCTGATGAGAAAGACAAGCAATTGGGCAAGTCGACTGTGAAAAGCTACTCACTCTATTCTCACCAACTTAACAGTTAAAGTTCTGGGTGAGAACACCCACAGGGGACTTCTTATCCAGCCAGCACTTAACACCCTTAACAAGTCAATTTGAGTTAGTTAAGGGCCTCAGCTTGTACCAGCTTCCCCAGCCTTCAGAGAAAATGAGCTTGTTTCCTAACTCAAAATCTAAGTAACCTGCTTGTTGGGTTTGAAGGAGGGCTTATAATTTTCTCCAACGTGCAGTCAATCAGAGCAGAAATGGAGAAACACAGGGGTGGGTGCTGAAAGTCATTCCCTATTGCTATTGACCACCTTGAACACTGCCCCATGAAAACCAAAAGAAAAAGGACTTACCTTCTTGACATTGGATTCCAGATGACTAGGCCTTGTCCAATGGCCTCGTGGATCAAACTGCTGGCCTTGGACTGGCTGATTTGTGATTGACCATTGGCTTCTGGCGAGGGAGATTTCAATATCGAGTCCTGTGATTTGTTGAGACTGGACAGGATGGTTGGAGCTTAGCCCAAATGAATTTTGTCTTCTCGTTGGGGTGGAGAGTCAGTAATCACCAAAAACACCCACCACCATACATAAACATTACCGAACTGAAAATCATGGCCAATCATTTTTCTTTCTTTCAGCAGATGTTTCTGTCCCTCCCATCCAGTTCTCAATAATCATCAGTGAACTGCTGGATAATACTTGGAACAAACAAAATCAGTATTATCACAACATTCAGTACTGGCCTTCTTTCAATTCCCATTTAAACAGTGCTCATAAATCAGTCTAAAGACCAATCTAGATGATTTTATGTTGTTCATAACAGAGTATTTGTCACTTTACTGATCTTGGCTTCCTACATTTTGTTTTGGATGTAGAGAACTAAAAGAAAATGATGTCAACTTATCATGAATTAGCAACCTATTACCTTAAATTAGAAAGCCAAAATACACCAAAGCTTGTCATTTCTCTTCCTTGCAATTCAAAGATGCATCATTAACTTTTTTTATATTGATTCACTTCCGGGGCCTGGATATCACTGACTGGGCAATGTTTACTGCCCGTTTCGTGTTACTCTTGAGAAGGTGATGGCAAGCTGCCTTCTTGAACTGCTGCAGTCCATTTGGCGTAGATTGACACAAATGCAGCTTTGAAGCTAGTTCCAAGATTTTGACCAGTGACACTGAAGGAATAGTAATTTACTTCAAGGTCAGGATGGTGAGTGATTTATATACATATACCTGCTGCCCTTGTCCTCCTTTGTGAGTTTGGAAGGTGCTGTCTAAAAATCTTCAATGAATTTCTGCAGTGCATCCCTGTAGCTAGTATACACTACTGCTACTGAGCATTGATGGCGGAGAAAGTGAATGTTCATTGATGTGGTGCTATTCAAGCAAACTGCTTTGCCCTGGATATTGTCAGGTTTCCTAGTTTTTTTGGAGCTGCAAGTAGGGAGAATTTACTTTTCAATTCAATTACAAATTCAATACATAAGAAGAGTCATGTCAGACTCAGATGCTTAAAAGACATCACTAGACACATTGTGTACATCTGTCCACTAGCAAGAAAATACAAACTGATCAAGCCCCATGCCTTATCCACAATAGCCCATTCGAACTTTTGCCTCCCCACCCATCCCCAACATCTTACAAAGGGCATGGCAGATTATGCCCCGATAACCATCGTATGGTCCCACATACCTTTAAGGTCACTCATTTTCCTTTACTCACACTCATACAGTCTATGAGGCATAGAGAAGTACAGCACGGAAACAAACCCTTCGGTCTAACCCGTCCATGCCGACCAGATATCCCAACCCAATCTCGTTCCATCTGCCAGCACCCAGCCCATAACCTTCCAAACCCTTCCTATTCATATACCCATCCAAATGCCTCTTAAATGTTGCAATTGTACCAGCGTCCACCACATCCTCTGGCAGCTCATTCCATACACATACCACCCTCTGTGTGAAAAAGTTGCCCCTTAGGTCCCTTTTATATCTTTCCCCTCTCACCCTAAACCTATGACCTCTAGTTCTAGACTCCCCGGCCCCAGGGAAAAGACTTTGTCTATTTACCCTATCCGTGCCCCTCATAACTTTGTAAACCTCTATAAGGTCACCCCTCAGCCTCCAACGCTCCAGGGAAGAAAGCCCCAGCGTGTTCAGCCTCTCCCTGTAGCTCAAATCCTCCAACCCCGGAAACATTTTTGTAAATCTTTTCTGAACCCTTTCAAGTTTTACAATATATTTCTGATAGAAAGGAGACCAGAATTGCACACAATATTCCAACAAGTGGCCTAACCAATATCCTGTACAGCCACAACATGACCTCCCAACTCCTGTACTCAATACTCTGACCAATAAAAGAAAACATACCAAACTCCTTCTTCACTATCCTATCTACCTGCGACTCCACTTTCAAGGAGCTATGAACCTGCACTCCAAGGTCTCTTTGTTCAGCAACACTCCTAGGACCTTACCATTAAGTGTATAAATCCTGCTAAGATTTGCTTTCATAAAATGCAGCACCTGCATTTATCTGAATTAAACTCCATCTGCCACTTCTCAGCCCATTGGCCCATCTGGTCAAGATCCTGTTGTAATCTGAGATAACCCTCTTCGCTGTCCACTACACCTCCAATTTTGGTGTCACCTGCAAACTTACTAACTGTACCTCTTATGCTCGCATCCAAATCATTTATGTAAACGACAAAAGGTAGAGGACGTAGATCCTTGTGGCATTCCACTGGTCACAGGCCTCCACTCTGAAAAACTACCCTCTACCACCACCCTCTGTCTTCTACCTTTGAGCCAGTTCTGTATCCAAATGGCTAGTTCTCCCTGTATTCTGTAAGATCTAACCTTGCTCACCAGTCTCCCATGTGTAACTTTGTCGAATGCCTTTCTGAAGTCCATATAGATCTAATCTACACTCTGCCCTCATCAATCCTCTTTGTTAATTCTTCAAAAAACTCAATCAAGTTTGTGAGACATGATTCCCCACGCACAAAGCCATGTTGACTATCCTTAATCAGTCCTTGCCTTTCCAAATACATGTACATCCTGTCCCTCAGGATTCCTTCCAACAACTTGCCCACCACTGAGGTCAGGCTCACTGGTCTATAGTTCCCTGGCTTGTCCTTACTGCCCTTCTTAAACAGTGACACCACATTAGCCAACCTCTAGTCTTCCTGCACCTCACCTGTGACTATCGATGATACAAATATCTCAGCAAGAGGGCCAGCAATCACTTCTCTAGCTTCATACAGAGTTCTCGGGTACACCTGATCAGGTCCTGGGATTTTATCCACCTTTAACCGTTTCAAGACATCCAGCACATCCTCCTCCGTAATATGGACATTTTGCGAGATGACACCATCTATTTCCCTACAGTCCATATTTTCCATATCCTTTTCCACAGTAAATACTGACGCGAAATATTAATTTAGTATCTCCCCCATTTTCTGTGGCTCCACACAAAGGCCGCCTTGCTGATCTTTGAGGGGCTCTATTCTCTCCCTAGTTACCTTTTTGTCCTTAATATATTTGTAAAAACCCTTTGGATTCTCCTTAATTCTATTTGCCAAAGCTATCTTATGTCCCTGTTTTGCCCTCCTGATTTCCCTCTTAAGTATACTCCTACTTCCTTTATAGTCTTCTAAGGATTCACTCAATCTATCCTGTCAAAACCTGACCTATGATTCCTTCTTTTTCTTAACCAAACCCTCAATTTCTTAAATCATCCAGCATTCCCTGTACCTACCAGCCTTTGCCCCTCTACCCATTCACCTTATCCCTTATAGCTCATTTGCCAACTTAGTGTCATCACATTCTAATCATATTGCGATCCCTTTGCCCTTGCAGCTCGTAAGCCAACTGACCTCGTACTCAATATGAAGCAACCACATGATAAGAGTTTAAAAAATACAAAGTCAATAGTGAAGAATTCACTTTTTCTTCAAAATAAAACTGTCATTGATACAAATGCATTAATTTTTTAAAAAATCACGACAATTAACTTCCTTTAAGGTGATATAAAAATAAGCATTGGAATTTGTAGTCATGTTTTAAAAGTCTCTAATTATTTGGATGTTTCATTTAAAAAACAATGGCAAGCAGCCCACTGCGATAATCTAAAGCTGTGAAATTAATTATGCACTCATAATCCAGTGATGATTACCCTCAGTCTTGCATCACCAAACAGTGTGAAATAGCAAGCAATGACTTTAAAAACAAGAGACTTTTTTTCACAAATATTTAAGTAAAGAGTTTCATATACCTTGACACTTGGTTAAAAAAAAAGAACTTGACAATTGCTTTGGCAATTGTTTTTTGACAGTTCTACTGAATTAGACAGTTCCAATAAGTTTATATACTTATAATGCATATTTGTGTCTGCTGTTAACAATCCCATAGGACAGGATACTCTTCCCAGAGGATAACTGACCACCCCAAAATGTCTCCTAGGGGCTATAACTGAGGGCTAACTTACTGCTCAGAAAAGATACCATATCTAGCCAAACAACTCTGCAATTTTAGAATGTTTTCAACAGGCACCAGGTGTTATGCCATGTTGGTGTGTATGAGATTCCTTCCTTCTTGACCAACGGAGTGAGTGACCCATGGGAAAACCTGTCCTCTGCACAAACTCCTGTTCCTCTACATCTCTGAGACCTTCCTGAAGACTAAATCCCACTTCAGCAATATTACATGTGTGAAAATCAAATTCTACTATATCCACTCACAAATAAAAGGAAATTACTATTTTAAAGCCTTGCAAAAGCTGAGCAAATACAAATGTGGTAGAGTTAGTAAGTGAATGGAGATTTAACATGCTCGTAAAGGTCTTATGTTTACAGTAAAGTGAGATCAGGCCAAGTGTGGCTACATGAAAAATGGTTTTAGAACAACATCAGTAGCACACATAAAAGAAGTGGTATGACATGACAGTGCATGATTCCCAGATCTGGGTGACTTACTTCTGCTGCCATTCCTCGGGGTGACATTGAGCAATTTGTTGTGAGCAATGCTTAATGGAGATGCTCCGACATCAAGCACTTTTTCCCCATTTTTGCAAACTTCAAAGCTCGCATTAGTGAATGCAAGACCAGGCGAGGGTTTCAGAATGCACAGAACAAAAAAATATAAATTGTGGAATGTGATCCAAAAGCACCACTAAAATACCAAATCAAAGTGATAAAAAAAAATTAACATGGTGTGAAATCTTGAAGCAGTAGCTTTGGTCAGAGACCTTTAGCAGGGAAATGTTTCAGTTGTGCTTTCTTTTAGAATTCTTCAACTCTTTGGGGCCAAGTTGACATTTTTTTTAAACGTTTCATCAATTTTTCCTAGTTTTAGATTTCTGTTTGTCGGTTGGATGGAAGGAGTGAGAGAATGCTGTAGAAATATGTTAATGAATGTTGTAATCTTCAATTACTCTGCACTGCACCTAACTGAGAAATAATTTATGCTGACATCCAGTGCAAAAATAAGCAAACAGAAGGTTACCTAGGAACATAAATCACCTTCATCAGCAAAATAGAACATCTTTAAGGTGGGATGCATCTGGTATTGGTATAGTAATTAACAAGCATTAATGAAAGAAGTAAGAAATAAAGGCATGGTTTTACGGAAAGCAATATTTCAAACAATACTAATGCAACACATCACATTTCAATTATACTGGAGCCAACCAAAGTTTATTTTTATTATTTGTTCATGGGATTATTTGTTCGCTGGCTAGGCAGTATTTATTGCCCATACCTAATTGCTCAGAGGACAGTTAAGAATCGGCCATATTGCAGTGGTTCTGGAGTTACATATTGGCCAGCTCAGGTTAAGGATGGATGTTTCCCTTCCTAAAGGACATTAATATAGCTAACAGCCTGCCCTCCTGTCATAACTAGTTGTTGTAACAAACTTGATCCATGCTGCGAGTTTTTGTTTACCCTGATCAGATCATTTTCAGTTGTATGTTGAGAAAAGACATGGAAGACCCTAAAGCAGAGGCTTTTGATTCTGAAAAGTGCCCAGACAATTGCATCCTACTTTGTGAACAGGAGCCTCAATGTTCTGGTGGAGGGAACATTATAGAGGAAGGGTTTTCGCCTCCAATGGACCAGCAGGTGAGGCCACAGCACCAAGAAGATGACAACTTAGTCCAAGGTTGCTATTGGCTTGGTGGAATCATTGCTATCCAGACAAATGTGCAGCAATATTGGAGAAAGGTCAATGATTTCCTCGACTCTGCCAGCATGACTGTCATCACCTTCTCTTTGATAACTCACACTCACTCCATCTCTGCTACTGAACTCACCTCCTACCAAGACTAATGCTCTGCCACTCTCACTGTTGTCTGCAACATTTTCCCTCACTTGAACAAATGCAGCCCAACCCTTGGCATCACTAACCCATTTATGCCCTTTGAAATACCCACTTACTTGGGACATTTCCTACATGCACCAAAGGTGACAGCTGTGCCATCCACCTTTGTCTCCCTCAATATCTGTCTCTTTTGCATTCTTGGCATAAAACAGCTCAAAATAGAGCAGAAAAAGTCAAGAGGACATATGGTAGGCTGTCCAACATTCATCTCCACACCACTCACAAGGAGGCACCCTGACTCTGACTGCCCCAAAGTAGCTGACTTCCATGCACCCGGACTGGTTTCAGGGAATGTCTTTGACTTACTGTGCCAGCGCCCCTTGATCCCTTGACTTGACTGAGGACTGTTGATAATCATGACAAGTTTGCTGGCTTTATGCCTATGTTAAACAGCATGGTAATACAGCTGTAATGTGAGGAAACACATTCTGGCTATTGAGGGAGTGCAGCGTAGGTTCACGAGGTCAATTCCTGGAATGGCGGGACTACCTTATGCTGAAAGACTGGAGCAACTGGGCTTGTATACCCTTGAGTTTAGAAGACTGAGAGGGGATCTGATTGAGACATATAAGATTATTAAAGGATTGGACACTCTGGAGGCAGGAAACATGTTTCCGCTGATGGGTGAGTGCCGAACTAGAGGACACAGCTTAAAAATATGAGGTAGACCATTTAGGACAGAGATGAGGAGAAACTTCTTCACCCAGAAAGTGGTGGCTGTGTGGAATGCTCTGCCCCAGAGGGCAGTGGAGGGCCAGTCTCTGGATTCATTTAAGAAAGAGTTGGATAGAGCTCTCAAGGATAGTGGAATCGAGGGTTGTGGAGATAAGGCAGGAACAGGATACTGATTAAGGATGATCAGCCATGATCATATTTAATGGTGGTGCAGGCTCAAAGGGCAGAATGGCCTACTCCTGCACCTATTGTCTATTGTCATTGTGGGGTAGCACAGTGGCTCAGTGGTTAGCACTGCTGCCTCACAGTGCAAGGGACCTGGGTTCAATTCCCACCTCGGGCAACTGTCTGTGTGGAGTTTGCACATTTTCCCTGTGTCTGCCCGGGTTTTCTCCGGGTGCTCTGGTTTCCTCCCACAGTCCAAAGATGTGCAGATCAGGTGAATTGCTAAATTGCCTGTAGTGTTAGATGGGTTAGTCAGGGGTGAATGTAGGGGAATGGATCAGGGTGGGTTGTTCTTCGGGGGGTCGGTGTGGAATTTTTGGGCCAAAGGGCCTGTTTCCACACTGTAGGGAATCTAATCTAATCTAGTATATCTGCTTGAAGGTCTAAGCGCAAAAAAGCAAGGCAAAGGATGTGTGCATCCGGGTACACTGAAAATGAATGAATGCAAAGCAAACAATTGAACAGCCTTGCGATGCAGCTTGATCCATTCCATGAGCTGAGGAATGTCACTGTAAGCAGTGTCCTTTGCAACAATGTGACAACGTAGTTGACATAGTATCCCAAGGTACAGCATCGAAGTCTAGAAGTGTACTGTAAGTAGATCAGCAACGTGCCAGGAGTACTTTTAGAAGCATTTGTTGGATATCAATGACAGTGCATGTGGTTGGTATCCATAGAGGATGCCCTGAGATTTTGATGCCTGGTTTCCAACATCATAGAATCACTACAGTGTGGAAGCAGGCCATTCATATCTAGCTTTCTCAGGCAGATCGTACAATAGAAAGTTGTACAATGCTGAGGAAAAATCTATTGTTAATAAGGTAGTTAACAAACAATAATCCTCTTAATATGCAATTGCTGCTTTTGAGTGAGAATCTCACCTCAACATCTGGAACTTAGCTGAACAATGACATGACTTGTTCCCAATGGTGACTAGGCCTTGCTGTTGCTTCTCACATGATTCTGTCATATTTCATGCTGAAGCCCACGTCATTTAGCCCCCTTTTAAAATTATACCCAATATTTCTTTTTCAGTATTAATCATGTCCCAAACTTGTCTGAACTGAAAACTGCTCAGCCATCAATAATAGTCATTGCAACAAGTTTGATAAGCAAGATGCAAACCTTAATGTAACTCTAGTTGATCTGATTTAAATGAATATGTTTACTGTTCTGCCACTGGGTACAGTTAACAGAGAGGAAATGAGAATGATGGCCTCTCAGTTATAGATCAGCATGAAGCTATGATTAAGAAATGCACATATTTAACATTTTGAAGTATGTGCCTAACCTGAAAAAGCAAGCAACAAAGCTGAAAAACCTATGACAACGATAAGGATTTGCATGATCACTTTTCAATCACTCCAATTAGTTGCCATGATTCTACAAATGCTATTATCTTCTTCTTTCAGATGATTTGTTGAAGAATGGCACTATATATATATTTTAAGGCTTAGATTTTTCTTGTAACAAATTGCAACATAATCATTTGGCTTTTTTGTGTAATATTACTGATGAAAAACTTGAATTCAACAATTATGTGAGGCTATTGACACAGTACATAAACTCAGATGCTATTAATTAATTAATTAATTTTCTGGGGAGGGGTAAAAAAAGCTTAGTATTTCCACATCTTGTGTCTAAATGTATAATGGAAAATCTGTTTGTTTGAAACCAACAAAAATGTGCCTTGGTTTTCAGGTAGCATTTGCTTGAATCTGGCGTAAAGTCCCCTGCAAACTTGAGATCAATTGGAATCATGGAAGCATAGGATTTTACAGTACAGAAGGAGGCCATTTGACCCAACCTATCTGTACCAGCTTCTGAAAGAGCTGTGCAGCTCATATCATTATTTGGCCCTATCTCAATAGCCCTCTAACTTCAACATTTTCAAATATATTTATCAGCTCTCTTTTGAAAACTCCCATAGAATCCAACTCCAACACTCTCCAAGGCAGTGCATTCCAAATCCTAACAACTCTCTGGGTAAAGAAGTTTCTCTTCATCTCACTCCTAGCTCTCCTGCTGACAATGTTGAATTGTGACACCCTAGTTACTAATATTCCTACTAATGGCCTTCTTTATCCTGTAAAATTGTTCATAATTTTGAATATCTCAATAAGGTCACCTTTTAATCTTCTCTGTTACAAAGACAATAAGCTCAATCTGTTTTTCCTTGTATCTAAAATCCTTCATTTTTGGTATCATTCTGGTAATTCATAGCGGAAACTTTCTACTGATTAAAGTCAACCGAGCACAAAGCATAATGGGTGTGGTGGACATTGTTGGGGTTTCTCAGGGACCACCTTGAGCAACTGTAGCAATGATCTTCCCTGCATCATAAGGTCTGAGATGGGGATATTGGTTGATGATTCTACAGTGTTCAAAACCATTTGCAACTTCACTATTTTTGAAATGGCTTGTGTCGAAATGTCGACCTTGACAGTGTTCAGGCTTGGACTGATAAGTGGTAAGTAATAGTGCTGCCACACAAGTACCAGGTAATGACCATCTCCAACAAAGGAGAATTGAAGCATCTCTCAAAATTCAATGGCATTATCATTGCTGAATCCTCCACTGTCAATACCCTGAGATTTACAATTGACTAGAAATTAAATGGATCAAGCCTAACCATATTGTGGATACAAAAACACATTAGGGAGGTTGAGAATTCTGCGGTGAATGATTCACCAACCAAGCTCCCAAAAGCTATCCACCATATTAGAGGAGGCACATTAGGGGGGGCGATAGTCTCGTGGTATTGTCACTACATGTGACTTCAGACCCGTAGCAATGTGGTTGACTCTTAACTGTTCTCTGGGATGGACATAAATGCTGGCCTAGCCAGCAATGCACTCATCCCATGAATGAATGAAAAACATTTTTACAATGTTCAAGTCAGGAGTGAAATTGAAGACCCTTCACTCAAACAATACGTAGAAAAATCAACACTGTCCAGTGCCAAGCAGCTCACTTGGTCAGCACCACATTCACCATCTTAAATATTGACCCTCTCCACAACTGATGCACTGTACACAAGGTGTACACCAGCAATTTGCCACACCTCCCTCAAAAGCAATGCTCTACCACCACAAAGGATAACTGATGCATGGGAACAGCATTACCTGCAAGTTCCCCTCCAAGCCACATATCATCCTGACTTGGAAATATATTGTCATTGTTTCAATCTCCTTGGATGTACTTGCACCAGATGGACTGTAATAGTTCAAAGTTCTCAAAGTCAATTAGGGCTTGCCAACAAAATTTCCAATAATGCCTGCCTCTACTCCCTCATCCCATGAAATATTTAAAAGCATTAAATTTTATTTTCCATTCCTGGAATGAACAGATTCACCATGAGCAGGGCACAGCAAGCATCAACATTGCATTAGAATCCAATGCTCTGATGTTTAGCAGTGCTGGCATTCCATTGGGGAAAAAAAGTTATATTTTGTAAATTCATGAATTAAAAATCACAGGAAACCAAATTCTTAGGGAAGGTGAAATCTGAGTGGTATTATTGCTCCAGAGAACCAAATAATGTCCAAGGTTTGAATCCAGCTATGGCAGTTGGTGAAATTTGAATTTGATAAAAATTTAGAATTAAGAGTCTGATGATGACCATGAAACCATTGACAATTGTCAGAAAAATCCATTTGGCTCGCTACTGTTCTTTAGGGAAGGAAAGTGCTATCCTTACCTAGTCTGGCCTACATGTAACTCCAGATCCTTAACTTTTGACTCTTAACTGCCCACTGGGATGGGCAAAAAAATGCTAGCCTAGTCAACGACACTCTCAGCACAGGAATGCATTAGAAAAATAAACTTGAAAGTTTTCAAAATGGTTTTCGTACTCTTGGGTAATTGCACCACGAAGTGTATTGAAATTAATGACATGCACTTGTATTGGACATTTTATATCATCAGAGCATCCCCAAATTATTCATAACCATCATTGCTAAAATTTAGTCACTGTTTTATTGACAATAAATTCATACATAATCTGTTGGTCAAGAAAGCATCCTTCCAGTCATTCAATGGGAGCTGTCACTTTTTCATATTTGCCCTGAATGGGAAGAGAGTGCCCTGTTTTAACAATTCATCTAACCAACAAATAAGAACAAATCTTCAACTTAAAGATCAGATCTCAGTTAGAAATGTGTCTTGAATAGATAATATTTTGCATTTTTGTTTTATTTAATGAGGTAGTCTTTCACTGAAACACCAAAATGCAACACTGCAGGTTTAGCTTTAGAAGAAAACATTTGTTTTATTATAGAAAAGAAAAGTAAAATAGAATAATTCAGTCTATTTACATTTAATAGAATTTGAAAGGTCTCAAGCTCATGGTAAAAGTACAATCCCACCTATCCCAACACCAGAGGGTTCACATCTCTATCACATCACTCAACAATTTTATTTTGAATTCCTGGTCTTGAAACTTTGATAGCCTCTTCCTTAATTAGCCGTACAACTGAACATAGACTTTCTCACCTTCAAATGTCCCCTTCAGTGTTCTTGATGTTGCACAGGAATTCTATTAGTTACAATGGACAGTGAACTGCTCAAGAGACACCAATTTTTGATACGTTAGTCCAAACAAAAGCCATTGAGAAATCAACTGGACCAGGAACAAGCAATTCTTGAATAACTAGTCAGGACATAACCAGAGAAGATTTTATTGGACTTCCTAGTCTCGTGGTGGGACTCAAAAAGAATAACAAATCTATTCTGATTACTATTGATGGTGCAAGAAATACGTTTCACATAGCTAAGAAGAACCAATAGTCAGCAAGCAAATTTGATAAAACTTAACGAGAATGTGCTGCAATTTTTGTGTGAGAAGGTAGCTTCTCCAGAGGTTTAGTGAGTTGGCTGTGAAGACATACTTTTGAGCACCAACAACATTTAGCAATCATAGATGAATTATTGATGTATGGCAGAAGATGAGTTACTCAGGAAGATATACTGGAAAAAAAATACATTGGGGATACTTTTGGATTACTAGGTGAACAGTCAAGCCTCAGTCAATGGTGTAGCAGCCAGAGATCTCGAGAGAGAGAGAGATTGCAGACCTCAGAACTCATTGTGAACTCTGCAGTATGCACAGGATTGGCAGGGCTGGAAAGTACACTTATTGTCAATGAAGGAAATTCAGATGATAGAAATAGATAAAGTTTGCATGGAGTTGAAGAGAAACAGAAAGAGCTGTACAACCCCTTTGAGATCATTGATACCCTTTAATTCAAAATCAATTGTTTAAGCACCAGACAAAGAAATGACACAAGTTCATGAGGAATATTTCAGTTCCATGTCTCCCAAGGAAGAATTATCAGTACTGAGGGCACAGCTAAGTCAGCAGCAATCCTCAAGTAACATATTGTGGATATGAATATGTTCAACACTCACAGAGGGTAAACAATTTTACAGCAAACTTTGGCAGAGAGTCAAAAATTGTGGGGAAGCGGAGGCAGGCTGCAGTCAGATCAACCACAATCTTACTAAAGGTGCAAAACAAACTCCAATTGTTCATGATCTCTGACAAAGCAACACTTCCTCAGTACTCCACTGAGGGACTTCAGCTGAGATTATGTACTCATGTTTTGCCTGAAGCTTGAACACACAGCCTTCTGACTTGGTCATATGACTGTACTTAAGTGGTAGCAATGAAAATTCCTGTAAAACAGGAAGGAAAAACTGAAAAGTTAGACTCTGATGTAAAAACTGAAAACTCTTGTAATATTTAGCAGTAATAGGAACATTGGAACATAAAATCTAGAGTAGGCCATTCAGCCCCTTAAGCCTGCTTCACCATTAAATGAGATCATGGATGATCTATAGCCTAACTCCATATACCTGCCTTGGGCCCATATCCCTTAATAGCCTTGCTTAATAAATATTAGTCTTTGTTGTATTTAAATTTAGCAATGAATTAGCGTTGACCACCATTTAAGGAAGAAAGTTCCAAACTTCCACTACACTTTGCTTTCTCACATCTTTCCTGAATGGACTGGTGGTCGTTCTTAGACTATGTTCCCTGGTCCAAGAATCTTCAAACAGTGGAAATAATTTATCCTTACTTGCCCTTCATTTCTATGTTAATGTCCTGAAGACCTCAATTAGATCTCCCTTTAAGCTTCTAAATTCTAGAGAGAAAAAGCCAAATTTGTCTAATCTCTCGTCACAACATAACTCCTGAAATCTAGGAATCATCCTTCTAAGCCTGCATTGAATAAGAAATGGCAGATATTTTGGGTGTGCACCTCACAAGCGACACGATATTCCAGCTTTGACCGTAAATGTGTGCTGAGTAAATTGCTTTAACAAATGTAGCAATTGTACACCTAACGTTGAATTTACTGCCTTTGTATCAGGATTCCTGCTTCTATTCACCGACTGAGTGACCTTTTGCTGGAAAGCACACACATAAAGATCATTTTCCAGAACAAAGAATTGCAGACACTGGTGATTTGAAAAAAAGGTAGGAAGTATTAGAGAAACTCAGCTGGTCTGGCAGGGTCTGTGGAGAGAAAAGCAGAGTTAATACTCCAAACCAGTGACCCATAGGAACATTAACTCTGTTCTTTTCTCCACAGGTACTGCCAGACACGATGAGTTTCCTGTTTTTACATATCTGGTGCCTTGCAAAGTTTTCCAAGGTGCTGTTTATTCTTTTACATACTAATTTAAATAATTGACATTTTTTTTGTGGCAAAATACTATTAATAATGTATTTTTGCTCTTTTTGTCTTCTGTGTTCAAAGGCTCAACAGAACGTCTTTTAAAAAATGTAATTAAAGTTTCAATGTGGTGCACAATTACATTGTGGAAGTTTTACTAATGAAGCTTTTAGAACTTGTATATCCATTAAATATCTACCTTTATTGTTACATAATTGCTTGTAAATAGCTCTGACTTTGGTTTATCATTTAGACACCAAAATCATTTACTGGTTAATTTAACAAACGGGTCCACTCCATGAGGCTGAAAACAGATTTTCTATTTAAATTTTGGTGACAAAGAACACATTTTGTCAAAGCGTTATTGTGTTGCACGTATCGGAACATTCAGAAGAATAGCAAAGAGAAAGGGAACAACATGTTATACTGGATAGGAAGAGAGTGCTATTTTCAATTTAAGGCAAATAATTTTAAGGGAAATGGGTTTTTATTTAAATAATCTCAACCGTACTGCCAGAACTGCACTTTGAGACACCGTTTATAAACATGTTGGAAAATGAATATTGTGGTTAAATTAAACTCACTATGTTTTCATAGTTCTGTAAAACTTGACCTGAAAAGAAAATGAACATTAAACATAAATAATTTATTCAAAAGTGATTTCTTTAGTTTGCTCAGCAATGTCATCAAAATGCAAGAAATTTGTGATCAACGTACATAATGTACAAGAACATCACTGATGATGGAACTCGACAATTAAATCTTGGATATAAATATTTTCCAACATCAGCAAAATATCAATTTGAAATGCATGAATGATTTAGCATAAATTAACAAGCTCTAATATTATTGTACTGGGCAAACAGCAATCGATGCTTGATCAATTATTAATTTTAAATCCAGATACTAATAGAATCATAGATTTATGGAGCTGTACAGCATGGAAACAGCCCCTTTGGTCCAACTTGTCCATGCCAACCAGATATCCTTAAATTAATCTAGTCTCATTTGCCAGCATTTTGCCTGTGTCCCTAATAGATTATTGTGAACTAAAGAAATGAAAGAATACAGGGAAAAGACAGATTTATGGGATTTCATATCATTCCTGATCTCGTTGAATGATATAAAAAATATATAGGAGGGTAGTGGTAAACAGCCTACGTCCCTCTGATAAGCTCGGTGGACCCTGCATGTATGTTCCCATAATTTAATTATCCAAAAGAAAAACTGGTTTATGAATATATTTTCATGGATTACCTAATTTGCAGAAACACTGACTTAATTATAGCCTCATTTGTACTGAAGCCAGAATAAGATTTTGTCAAAAATGAAATATTTTGTGACTTGTGTAACACAGAAGTAACTTAGTAAAATTTTGTTAATTTTTCAGACACCAATATATTTAACAAAGAAATGCAATGTTAAAAAATAATTTAAAAATCACTTTTACATTAGCTAACAGATATTAGCTATGTTATTTATCACCAATATCGCTTCTTTTAATTAAATTCAGACTGAAATTTGAATGGTGCCCAATGAAACACGGACAGATAAAGTCATCTTTGAAACCAGCTATGCTATAAATCAATGGGAACATGAGTAAAAATGATTAAATAAACCAAATATTTGAATATACACTCAATTATATAATCCACTGCCGCACCCTCCCGACCCCCAACACCCACTGCCTCCTTATTTCTATTGCTGAAACTTTTGACACAATAATATACCTGCTTACCAAATGAAATTTTAAAAAAAACAGTTGTAACAGATTTTTTTATACATTCAAGAATTAAAAATAGAAGGAAAATTAAAAGGAAACTATGTCAGAAAGGTTCCCAGCACGATAACACTAAACACAACATGAAGTATGCAACAAAAACCAAAAGGCTGACCATTTTTGTTATTCCTTTTAACTTCTTTTCCAAAAGCAAAGCATTACAATTGCTTTCTTCATTAAGGCAATCATATTGCTCTTCGCCATTTGTACAGAGGAAATATCAATTTTAATGATCTGCTTGGGTTGGTTTGAATTGAATTGAATTGAACCAAATTTCAGCAGCAAGGTCACTCATTCCCAGTAACTGTATTCACGCTGTAAGGATTTATAGGAGCTGGTCTCAGAAGGCTGAAAATATCTGTGAGCATGAACTAACATTGTTACAAGCTTATAAAAAGTCAGCTTGCTCTTTACTGTTTGGAAAAAGGTAGAAAGGATCAAGGTGCAGGAGAAGGCAATTCAGCCACTAAAGCCTGCTCCACCTTTCAATAATATTGTGGCTGATCTCATTTCAGCCTCAACTACTCTCTCCTGCTGTGTGCCTGCATACTAGTTTTTATTGTGATTTATGCACAAGGACACCCAGATTCTTCTGCCCTGAAGCTCAGAAGTTGTTGCCCATTTAAATAATCAGTTGCCTTTCTATTCTTCCAATGAAAATGGATAGAATCATAGAATCCCTACAATGTGGAAACAGGCCCATTTAACCCAACAAGTCTACACTGACCCTCCAAAGAGTAACCCACCAAGACCCATTCCTCTAACCTATACTGTACATTTCCCCCTGACTAATGCACCTAATCTGCACACCTAACCTGAACACTAAGGGCAATTTAGTATGGCCAATTCACCTAACCTGCACACCTTTGGATTATGCAAGGAAACCTGATCACCCAGAGCAAACCCATGCAGACACGGTGAGATTGTGCAAAATCTACACAGACAGTTGTCCAAGGCTGGAACCTGGATCCCTGGCGCTGTGAGACAGTGCTAACCACTGAGCAATTGTGCCATCTCTCATACTTATCCACATTGAATTCCATCAGCTAAATTCATAGAAATGTAGCAGTTACAAGTTTACCTTTGCTGAGATCTTGATCAAAGAAAACAGCTAGATATATGTATGAATTTGTGACTTAGAAAGGAACAAATCTTGCTTCATCTAAACTTGTGCCCGCAATTTAAATTTAATCCTGAGTATAGCATCAGTGTCAGGAGTATCATTCCACTAAGCCACCTTATAATAATCTAGCCAGAAGACATTTAGCATTTTACAATCCTTTGTTCCCACAACCCACCACTCAACCACCACATTCTCCAACCGCTGTTATATTTTGTACTCAGCAGTTATTTGCATTTTCAGTACATTTAAACTTGTAAAGACTACTTTTCATTTTTGGACTTTTGACAAGAAAATATGGAAAAGTTATTGCTTTAAACCAAGGACATTATGTAAGAAAGTGTTTTTACAGCTTTAAAAAAAAGAAAAAAAGTACTGGAAGACATTGTTGTACAAAAAAAATTGTCTTATTCAAGGCAGTTCTCCTCAGAAACAATATCTTTCTTGACCTTTCAGTCAACCAGTTGTGTACAGTTCTGAGAGCTCAGCATAGTAACAACTTGTTGATTGATTCCTGGGCTGCTGGCTACAGCCTAGTGTTTGGACAACACTGGAGAAGATGCTAGCCTTCAAAAAGCAAAATCTCTTTCTCATTCTCTCTTGTGTGAATAAGCAACAAAATCTCCAGGTAGCTGTGCAAAATGCATAAGTTATGGTTTGGAGACAACGGTGTTGGACTGGGGTGTTCAAAGTTAAAAATCACACAACACCAGGTTATAGACCAACAGGTTTATTTGGATGAAGGAGCAGTGCTCCAAAAGCCAGTGCTTCCAGTTAAACCTGTTGAACAGCCTCGTGTTGTGTGATTTTTTTACAAAGTGCATAAGGTCATCAATGTGTAGAAGTGGAATAGAATGCACTTTTGCGATCATCACCATTGTTCAACAGGTTGATTATAAAGAGGTGCACTTGCATTAAAGGCCATATTGTCCAAATATTAACAGGTCTTACAGACATCAAAAAGATAAATTGTGGCACAGATATAAAAAAATGAAACATTTAGGAGTTATTTTGATGCTGCAGGTGGAATGTTACTAATAAGATAAAAGTAAGCAGGGAGAGCAGCTTGAGATGTAATGAAGAAATGGAGAAAAGAGACCAGATATTAGAAGCTAAATGAAAAACTGAAAGAACTGTGATGCTGGAAATCAAAAACAAAATAGAAATTACTAGAAAAAACTCAGTAGGTCTGGCAGCAACTGTGGACAGAAATCAGAGTTAACATTTCAAGTCCAGTGACCTTCCTTCAGAACTAATTTTAGCTTGAAAAAATGGTCTTTTGTATTCAGAAGACAAGGTTGGAGTGAGGGGAGGGAATAAGGAGTAAGCATGGTGGAGATAGAGCCCAAAGAGAGAAGAATACAGTTGGACAGGTAAAGGAGCAGGTAATGGTCAACCCAGGAGAATGAGGAGGTGCTAATGGGCACTGTTGGTGGTTAGCAAGGAGTAGTGTGTAAGAGCAGACCATGTGATAACATGATCTGGTGTATGGGGGTTGGGGTAAGGGCACGGGAGAAGCTGTGTCGAGTTCTAAAATAGTTGAACTCGATTTTGTGTCCAGAAGGCTGCAGACTTCCCAAGCAGAAAATGAGCTGCTGTTCTTCCAGCTTGCACTGAGCTTTGCTGGAGCACTGCAGGTCTCAGGTCAAAGGGGTGGCCGTGGGTACCTGTGGGCCTCAGTTATGCCAATTTCTTTGTGGAGTACATGGCATATTGCTTGTTCCATGCTTATTTCAGCCCCCACCTACACAGCGCATTCACTAGTATTTGGATGATGTCATCAGTGTAGTTGCTCTCTCTTGTCTGGTATTGGAATAGTTTATCAATTTTACTTCCAAATTCCATCCCGCTTTCAGCTTCATCTCATCCATCTCTGACTCATCTGTGCCCTTCCTCAACAACTCTGTTTCTATTTCAGGGGAATAGGCTGAGCATCAGTATCCATTACAAATTAACTGACTCCAACAGTTACCTTGACTATACATCCTCAAACCCTGCTTCCTGTGAAGACTCCATTGCATTCTCCCATTTCCTTCATTTCCATCACATCTGTTGTGCTGATGTCAACTTTAACATGCAGGCCTCCAAAATGTTCACCTTCTCTCCTCAACCGAAGATTCCCCTGCGCCATGGTTAAGAGGACCTTCAGCAGGGTCTGACGCATCTCCTGCACTTTGGTTGAAAGCCTCTCTCTTCCCTCCCACAACAGCGATAGGGTCCACCTTATCCTCACTGACTATCCCACAAGCATCCACATCCAGAAGATTATTAGCTGCCATTTCCCCCCTCAGTGGGGTATCACCACCAGATATATATTCCCCTCCCCTCCCTTGTCAGCCTTCTGCAAGGACCATTCCCCTCAGGACATATTGGTCCACTCCCTCTTCACTCCTAACACCCACCATGCCTCCATAGTACCTTCCCTGCAACCACAGCAGATGCAACCTTTGTCTGTTTATTGTCTCCCTCCTCAGTATTCAAGAGCCCAAATACACCTTCCAGATGAAGCGGCACTTTACCTGCACACCACTCAATTCAGTCTACTACATTTGCTGTTGACAATGTGGGCTCCTCTACAATGGGGAAACAAAGTGTAGACTGGGTGACCACTTCACAGAATATCTACGTTCTGCCCACAAAAATGACCCTGAGCTTCCAGTTGCCTGCCACATTAACACACCACCCAGGTCCCTGGCCAACATCTTTGTTGGACACTGCAGGCTTGCTGCAGTGTTCCAGCCAAAGCTCAGCACAAGCTGGAAGAACAGCACCTCATTTTCGGCATGGAAATTCGACAGCCTTCTGGGCTCAAAATCGAGTTCAATGATGTTAGAGCTGACGATACCTTCTCCCATGTCCTTATACCAACCTCCCCACACCAGGTTTAGTTGGCTATTCCAACTACCAATTCTTAACCACTAACAGTCCCCATTAGCATCCATTCTTAGATTGAGGTTATCTGCACTTTTGTGTGTCCAACTGGTCTTCTCTTTCTTGGGCTCTATCTCCATCCGTTTTTCACCCACTATCCCCAACACCCACCCTATTTTCTGCATAAAAACACCTTTCTCCTAGCTACCATTGGTTTCAAAGAAGGGTCACTGGACTCAAAACGTTAATTCTGATTTCTCTCCACAGATGCTAACAGACCTGTTCAACCTTTGTCAATTTCTACTTTTGTCTCTGATTTACAGCATCCACAGTTCTTTCAGTTTTTACATGGAAATAAAATATTGCTGCAATCATGGAGATATGGTTAAAGGATGGGCAGGACTGGCACTTCAAAATGCCAGGATATAGAGTGTTTAGGCATTATGGGGGCCAGGAATGTAAGAGAGGTGAGGCATTGTATTATTGATAATGGAAACTATGATTATAGTTGCGAGGGTTTTCAATTTTGTTAACGTTAACTGGGATCACCTTCATTGAGTCTTTCACATTGAGTCAGAGAATCATAGAGTTATACCGCACAGAAACAGACCCTTCATTTCAACTCGGCCATGCTGACCAGATATCTTAAACTGATCTAGTCCCATTTTCCAACATTTGCCTCATATCCCTCTAAAACCTCCTTAATTATGTACTCATCAAGATGCTTTTTAAACGTCATAATTGTACCCACCTCCACCACTTCCTCTGGCAGCTTGTTCCATACACACACCACCCTTTGCGTGAAAATTGTATCTTTCTCCTCTCATCTTAACCCCATGCCCTCTAGTTTTGAACTCTGCTTCCCTCAGAAAAAGACCTTGGCTACTCACCCTAACCATGCCTTTCATGATTTTGTAAACCTCTATAAGATTCTCCTCTTAGCCTCCAGCCCGAGATTTCAAAATCTCCAATCTTGCCAGAATCCTTTTAACCCTTTATTGAACCCTTTCAAGTTTAACAGTATCCTTTCTATAGCAGGGAGACCAGAATTGAATGTGGTATTCTAAAAGTGCCTTCGCCAGTGTCTTGTACAGATGCAATGGAATTTTTAAAGAGCACCCAGGATAACTTTCTGTGCCAATATGTAAACAGTACTATCTAAGAAGGAATAGTGCTGGATCTAATCCTAGTGAATGAAGCCAGTCAAGTCATTGAAGTGTCAAGGTACAGACATTTTAGAGACAGTAACAATAGGGTAGCATGGTGCCTCAGTGGTTAGCACTGCTGCCTCACAGCACCAGGGACCTGGATTTGATTCCACCCTTGGGCAACTGTCTGTGTGGAGCTTACACATTCTCCATGCGTCTGCATGGGTTTCCTCTGAGTGCTCTGGTTTCCTCCCAAAGTCCAAAGATGTGCAGCGTAGGTGGATCGGCCGTGCTAAATTGCCCAAACTGTCTGGGAATGTGCTGGTTAGGTGGGTTAGCCATGAGAAATGCAGGGTTACAGGGATGGGGTGGGTCTGGGTGGGATGTTCTCAGAGGATTGGTTTGAACTGAATGGGCTGAATGGCTTGCTTTTACACTGTAAGGGTTCTGTGATCTGTAACACTGTGAGTTTCAAAGTCATTATGGAAATGGATAAGGATATGTCAGTAGTTAAATGTCTAAATTGGGGGAAGGCCCATTTCAATATCATTAAACAAGATCTGGCACACATAGACTAGGAGCAGTGACTTGTAGGTAAGTCTACATTTGAAAAGTGGGAGTCTTTTAAAAGTAGGTAAAAACAAGGACTGCAGATGCTGGAAACCAGAGTCCAGATTAGAGTGGTACTGGAAAAGCACAGCAGGTCAGGCAGCATCCAAGGAGAAGGAAAATCGACGTTTCAGGCAAAAGCACTTCATCAGGAATAGAGGCAGGGTGCCTGCAGAGTGGGGAGATAAATAAGAGGGGGGTGGGAGTGGGGAAAAAGTAGCATAGAGTACAATAGGTGAATGGGGCTGGGGATGGAGGAGGGTGGAGTGGATAGGTGGAAAGGAAGATAGGCAGGTAGGACAGGTCATGGGGGCGGTGCTGAGCTGGAAGGTTGGAGCTGGGGTGAGGTGGGGGAAGGGGAAATGAGGAAACTGGTGAAATCCACATTGATGTCCTGGGGTTGAAGTGCTCCGAGGTGGAAGATGAGGTGTCTTTTAAAAGTAGTATCGTGAGAGTTCAGGGCCAGGTTGTTCTTTTCATAGTAAAGAGCATGAGCAACAAATCAAAAGAACCTCAGATGTCAAGAGATGTTGAAAATTTAATAAGGTAAAAGAAGGAAGCATATGTCAAATAGAGCACATTAAAAACAGGGAAGGCCCTTTAAAAGTTTTGAAAGTGGCGGAGGATGTTTAAAAATTAAATTCGGTGGGCAAAGAATAGCCACAAAGTATCTTTAGCATATGGGATTACGGAAAACTCCAAGGAATTCCATAAGTATATTAAGACCTAGAGGATTATTAAGGGAAGAATGGGGCCGATGACAGACCAAATGGACAACCTGTGCATGGATCCAGTGGATGCAGTTGCTATCTTAAATTATTATTTTTCATCTGTGTTCACAAAATGGAAAGATATTTTAACCCAGGATTTCATTTGAGATGTGAGGCTCTGCAGCATGTTAACATTAATGAGGAAGAGGTATTAGATGTTTTAACGGGCATAAAGGTGCATAGGGTTCCAGGGCCTGATGAGATGTATTCCAGACTGCTATGGGAGGTAAGGGAAGAGATTCTTGTGACCCTGACAGAGAAAACCTAATGTGGTTCCTTTGTTCTAGAAGGCACAAGGGATAGACCAGGAAATTACTGACCAGTTAGTCTGATGTCAGTAGTAGGGAAATTATTGGAAATTGGAATTATTCTGAGGGACAAGATTAATCAACACATGGAAAAGGCAGAGATTGTTCAGGGATAAAAGGATTTGCTCAGTATGTCAGACTGAGATGACGTTACTGATCCATGTTCCTCCTTCATTCTGGATTAGTGGTGATGGAAGAGCACAGCAGTTCAGGCAGCATCCGAGGAGCAGATGAAGGGCTTTTGCCCGAAACATTGATTTTACTGCTCTTCAGATGCTGCCTAAACTGCTGTGCTCTTCCAGCACAACTAATCCAGAATCTGGTTTCCAGCATCTGCAGTCATTGTTTTTACCTTGTTCAGGGATAGTCAGCACAGATTTTTTGGGGGAGATTCTGTCTGACTAACTGAGTGATTTGAAAAGATGACGAAATATACTGATGAGGATAATGCAGTTGATGTGGTTTACTTTGACTTCAGTGAGATCTTTGACAAGGACCACATGGAAGGGTGATCTAGAAGCTAGCTGCCATCAGATCCAAGGCAAATTAGCAAACTGGATCTAAAACTGGCTTACAAGTAACAGGTACTGAGCGATAGTGAAAAGCTGTTTTTACCATAGGAAGCCAGGGACTAGCAATGCACCTCAGGGATCGGTGCAGTGGCCTTTTCTGTTTGCTGTAAACATTAATGAATTGGTTGTGAATGTCAAGACATAATTTGTAAATTTGCAGATGACAGAAAAATTGGTGGTGTTGTTGACAGTGAGGAAAATGTTCTCAGGCTACTTGCTGATATTAATCAAATTGAGCAGGGCAAAGTCAGATAGAATTTAGTCCTGATAAGTGTGAGGTGATGCATTTTGAGAGATCAAAGGGAAGGATATACACAAGTTGTACTAAAGAATAAAGGGACCTTGGTGGATAGCTTCATAGATACCTGAAGGTTGATAGGGTGGTGAAGAAGCTATATGGGATGCTTGTGTTCATTAGCCATGCCATAGAACATTAGAAAATATAACCCCCAAATGCAACTTAGGGGCTATATGAAGTGGTCTCCACTCAATAGTCCTAACCCTGACTCCATCCCTCCCCTTCCAGTGTCCTCACAAAGAGGGGTGGATCTGATGATTCAATAACTAAAGGCTATCTAAGAAACTTGTCATTATTTATCATCTTATTGGCATATTTTATGCCTCTAAGTACTCAACAGCTCTTCTTCGGTGCACGGGACCCCATGCACTGCTTCTAAAGTTGGTGCAGAGGCAGGGGCAGGTGAGTAGTTGAAAGGAGCAGAACTTATTGCATTTTACAAGGCCAGTTCTTCCCTCTGAAGTTGTGAAATCAATCTAAAGATTTCATGTTGGTTAGTTTTCACATAATTCCTTTAAAGCTGTTTGCTTCCCTGCATTGTAACGATAAATATTCATGCAAATTCTAGAGCTGAAGACTTTGGTACAGGAGTAGGTCAATTGGCCCTTTGACCCTGTTGTGCTATTTGAATAGATTATGGTTGATCCAATTCTGGTCTTCCAATTGTGATCATCCTGTCTAGCCCCCACCATGTGCAGAACACTGATGGTTATGAAAATATTTTTGTAGGAATGAAATTGTTGGAGAATTTTTGTTCTCGGCAAGATTCAATAGAAGGTTAAAAAGTGTTAAGTATTTTAAAAAATGTCATCCAACCTCCCCCCCCCAGTATTAGTTTACACTTCTTGCAACAACAAATCAAACTTCTGTAAGATGAACATTTTAGATTAGATTACTTACAGTGTGGAAACAGGCCCTTCGGCCCAACAAGTCCACACCGACCTGCCACCCACCTACACTCAACACTATGAGCAAATTAGCATGGACAATCCACCTAACCTGCACATTTTTGGATTGTGGCAGGAAACCGGAGCACCCAGAGGAAACCCATACAGTCACAGTGAGGATGTGCAAACTCCACACAGAGAGTCGCTTGAGGCAGGAATTGAACACAGGTTGCTGTGAGGCAACAGTGCTAACCGCTGTGCCACCATGCTGCCCAAAGTTGACTTAGTTGACTTTCATTTCACTTCATTGACTGCACATCTATCCTGCAACTTTAGCGTCCGTGTAAAAAGGAAAATATTTCTAACAATTTTAAACATGGAACAAAAATGCACCCCAAAATTCTGAAATTAGCTACAACTGCAAAAGTATCACCTAGTCTGGATAATACTGCAAGTCAGACTGTTCCATAAGTTGTTTAACACAAACAAATTGATATAAACTGATTATGGTAGTCTTGCTTGAAAGCACTTTTTCACTTTACTCACATTAACAGCTTCCTTGTTGAGGAAGTAGGGAGGCTGTGGAAGGACTTGGACACGCTCCAAGTGTCCAATGGACAAAGAAATGGCAGATGGAATACAATGTGAGAAAATGCACTTTGGTGGGAAGAGTAGAGACAGAGACTATTTACTAAGTGGAGAAAACTATGGGATTTAGTAGAACTAATTCAATATTCTCTCAAGGTTTACATACGGGTTCATTTGGCAGTTAGGAAGGCAAATGCAATGTTAGCATTAATTTCAAGAAGGCTAGAATATAAGAGCAGTAATGTACTGCTGAGGCTGTGCAAGGATTTGGTCAGAATGCATTTGGAATATTGCAAGCAGTGCTGGACCCCGTGTCTAAGGAAGGACGTAGTGTCATTGGAGGGAAAACAGAGGAGATTCAGAAGAATGATTCAATGAATAAAAAGCTTGTCATGTGAGGAACAGTTGAGGACTCTTGAGTGTGCACATGATGGAGTTTGGAAGGATGAAGGGTGATCTTATTGAAATTTACAGAATACTGAGAGATGTGGATAGAGTGGATGTGTAGAAAATGTTTACACTTGTAGGAGAGACAAGGACCCAAGGGCACAGTCTCAAAGTGAAGGGATGACTGTCAACAACTGAGATGAGAAGGTATTTCATCAGCCAGTGGATAGTTAATCTGTGGAACCCATTGCCACAGAGACCTGTAGAGGCCAAGTCAATGAGTGTCTTCAAGACAGAGATGCATAGTTTCTTGGTGAATAAGGGATTAAGGGTTACGGGGAGAAGGCAGGAGAATGGGGTTGAGAAACATATCAGGGCGAAAGTGAGGACTGCAGATGCTGGAGATCAGAGCTGAAAATGTGTTGCTGGAAAAGCGCAGCAGGTCAGGCAGCATCCAAGGAGCAGGAGAATCGACGTTTCGGGCATGAGCCCTTCCTCAGCATTTTCAGCAGTTGAGAAACATATCAGCCATGATTGAATGGTAAAGCAGACTCAATGGGCCAAATGGCCTAATTCGGCTCCTATATCTTCTGAGGGGTTATGGTCTTTATTTGAATTTGCGACTGCTGTTAAAGTTTTAAAGGTAAGAGCAGTTTTCTGTGAATGGATTGTTTTTCAGTATTTCACACCCCATAAAATCAGTTTTCACTTTACACAGACTATCCCCTTAGGCAAGTAAATGTAATCTAACCATATCTTTGAAATATCAGTAGGCTTTCTAATCAGAAAATTAATTTTAATGTGAGTTTTTAAAAAATTCTTACTTCTTTTTAAAAAAAAGGTGATGATTATTTTGAGTTCATAGTTCAGAACAATACATGATATGTGTAGAATTTATGAAAAATGCTTTTTCAAATGAAAAATATGTTATAGACAAATAAAAATTGCTGAAATATCATAATCCAATTATCCCCCTCTTATTATGTCATCTGAGTTGATTATAACTAGACGCTTAAGCTTGTCCTTTTAATTACCAGAAGGGAAGTAGTGTAACTCCATAATAATGTGTTGCCAGGATTAATTATTAAACACAAAACCAATTTAATCTGTCAACACACAATCTCACCACACAAACACATAATATTGATGGATTTTTTTATGAATTGGATATGTATAATAAAAATATCATATGCACTAGTGCTCCCATACAAATCAATAATTCAAATTTCTGAATACAGCAACTTGAAAGCTTCGCTAAACATGTTCTTGGCATATTGTAACTCACAATGTCGACACACTAAACAAGAGCCTTTTAGCAAGGATGTGCTATTCGATGATTACAGTCTGAAGAAATAAACAAGAAACCACCTTTAAATTCTAAATACCACATCTGACCGAAGATAATTACTGCAAGTTGTGAAATATTCTATAATAGTGAATCAAAGTTCCTTTCTAATTTAATAGACAACTCCGTGAATGTTGTATTCTAAGTTGCATTATATCAATATCAAATCTAGTTAACAATGCAAAAGTGAGAATTCATTGCATAAAAAGAAGAAAATGGAATTTTAAATGTTCACAATATTTTGGCTCTTTTGCCAATAAAGCTTTCATTAAAACATCCTTTTATAAATTTTTATAGCCAAGTATTAATTGATTAGATTATGTATCATTCTATTGAGCCCTAGCATAAAGCAATTCACACTCAGTTTTAATGGAAACATAGGACAGAACTTTGTGATTTTCTGGCTGTATGAACCATATTGAATTTGGTGGTGATTCTTGCCATGAAGCTGAGTGAGATATCTCATCACATTGTGCTAAATTGACTGTAATAATTGCCATTGCAACCCCAATAGCATGAATCATATTCAATTACCACTTCATCTTACCATGTGCAGTTCCTGAAATAAATTTCCACTCATTGGGCATCCATCTTAAGACCAGCATCCTTGCATCTTTGACAGCCCGATGAATCAGACAGTAGCCCTGCTCATTATTGGGGACTGAGAAGAGATAGATGAGGAGGGGAAGTTGGCACAATGAATCTAACATAGGGACCTGGATGCCTGGTGAACAGGGTGGTCTACAGGAGGGAAATCCTCTTCCGAAAGGATGTTAGTGGAGGTCACATTACCACACCATGCTAGCCTGGTCAGAGATTACAAACTGGGGCAATGATATCTTGAGGGCATGGAGAACAGGGCAGCAGTGCTAAAAGGTCAGTGATCCTTGTTTCACCAGGGTAAATGCCATACATTTTTCTCCACTACCTCACAATCACTTGACCTCTAGCACCATGCTAACTTCCAACTGAGGTTCATGATCAAAACCCAGTCTATTGGATATTACACTTTCCCTCACTCACTCTTATTGCCCCGTATCCTTCCACATCACTGAGCGTGCATACCCGCTATACTGTCTCCTCATCTCGTGGAATGTCTTTCCTCCACATGCACCAGTACTAACAGTCGTGCCAACCACTTAAATCTTACTCATTCGTTTAATCTTCTCTCCTCACCTTTATGTCATTAGAAGAGAAAATTGCCTCTAGCAGACTGGACATGTGGTGGTTACTCTATATTCCATGTCTTTATAAGTGAAGGATCCATCACTTCACAGAAGAAGACTGTGATAGCTCCTGCAGAGATGCAGAGGTACCCAGGTCACAGCAACAGAATAAGTACTACATCATTCCACTGAAATGCTAACATTAACAAGTGGTCAGTGAGTTTGGGGTAGATTTTAGCTCAGGTTGAGGTTCTGGATGTTGGTTTACTCGCTGAGTGAAAGTGGTCAGTATCATGCAGCAAGTACCACTCAACCTGTGCCTCTTAAGGTGCCGCCAGAATCCTATGTACATCTACAGAGAACTGTCTAGGGCATAGAGAGAGCATCAACAAGTCTGCCTCCTAGATCCCTCACTAGTTCCAATATGGAAGTGTCATTTAGGATGCTGGGTGAATGGTGTATGGGATCAGAGGTTGCTGAGGACCTCACCCTGAGTCTTGCACAGATGGGCGAAAGGAATACCACATAGAGACAGGCTCAAGATCTTCAGGAGATGCTAAACAGTTGTGAAGACCTGCAGTCTTTTGCCCTGAAGACTGGTCCTCAAGACAGAGTGCAGAGCAAGAGTGGAGCAGAGAGCCTTCACTCCAGTCCAGGTACCCCATACTCCCAAGGTGACTGTGTTGTACCAGGTTTGCAACTAGTTAGAGGAGGACCCACACACAGTGGAGACTGAGGAGATAGTTGAGCCCTCCTCCTCCTCCTCCTGCTAATGTAATAGTCCAGTCATATTATCATTAGACGTTCGATCACACTCATGTGAAGGTCTGAGGATGCAGATTTGAATGCTGCCAAAGCAGATGGTGGACTCTGCATTCAACAAAAATCTGGTATTAAGAGTTCAATAATGACCATGGAACCATTGTCAATTTTCAGGGAAAACCCATCTGGTTCACTAATGTCATTCAGGAAATGTAACTGCCATCCTTACCTGGTCTGACCTACCTATGACTCCAGACCTACAACAATGCAGTTGACTCTTAAGTGCCCATTGAGCAATTACGGCTGGGCAATAAATGCTGACCTGCCAGTGACACTCACATCCCGTGAATGATTTAAAACAACTGTACTTACACCCCACTCCAACCTTTGGAACTTTAAGCATGTCTGGCCTATCCAGGCCCAAATGCTCCCCAAGGTCATCCAACCAAACCACGAGGCACAATGGATGGGGTCTATGAGTTTTCCATGGAATTCATTATGAGTTATTTCCTAAGATTTTCAGACATGTCCCATTGCTTGTTGCAGATGCAGTGTTTGGCTGTCATGCGGTACAGGTGCTAGATTGATGCGGCACACTGATCTACTACGTCCTTGACTGAGGACTGATGCACAAAATGGTTGCCTGCCTGGTTGTCTGACTGCACCTGCTACTGCAAGGCATGTCATGGATGGCAAGGCAAGGTAAGAAATGGATGCTATGGACATGCCAGTAGACACCAGGTGAATGTGCAATGAGATCAAGGAAGCAGCCCCGGTAGGCAGCCTGACCCATACTGTTGACCGGGTGCCTGTCCCTGTGTGAAAGCTATACCTGATGCAGTTGGACACTGCTGGTTGCCAGTGTGCCCTGCTAGATGTGTCTGGGCTTGCAGGGTCCACTGTCAATACATTGGAATGATGCCCAGGTTGTGGCAATGGCTCCCTGAAATCCATGTGCCAGTATCCATGGTGGGCATGTGTGCACAGCTGGTACCTGTGGATCATGCCCTGCTCTGCAGCTTGGCCATGGGCATGACAGAGGTCATTTGCAGGAACCAGGAGATGAAGCTGCCAAACACCCATTCTGGGTTTCATGTCAATTTTTCCTGATGGCTAGTTTGGTTCCGATCCAGAGAGATGTCACATTGGACTCAAAACTCCTCAGATGCTGCCAGGCCTGCTGAGCTTCCTGTTTGTTTTTACTTCAGATCTCCAAGAATCACAATGCTATGCTTTCATGTGCACTTTATCTAATCTTGCACATACTGAACTAGAAAGGTCTAGAGTGAGAGCTGAGTGTTTCCTGACTTTGCCTTTGCCAAAGGTGTACTTATGGTATGTTACTATATTGAAACAGTTCATGGGTAGTTTATTATTTTGTTAAGCTTTCAATTAGAGTTACAGATAACCAATTATTTTATTTTTATTTTGTCTGTATTTTAACTAGTGTATTAGTACCTGCACTTGCCTTTAAAATAAGATTTTTAAAAAATTTTGAATATACTTTATTCATAAAAAATCTCTGTATATATGCATTGTCACAACAGCAGTTTAGTTCTGTAAAGTTGCATATCAAGTAAATAAGCAAAACATTAGACTTTGACTCTACCCTAAAAACCAAAGTCCTTTCTTACACATACAATACTAATATTTACATAAGAAACATTTAGGATCTGGGCTATCTCCTTGTCATGTTTTGAGGTGGGCTTGGTTTGGTCCAGAGCAATGACCATTAGTGACCTTTACCTGAGGATCACTATGACTAGGTGAGGGTTGACTTTGAGAAGGCAGAGCCTTCATAGTGTCCTCATCCAGTAAAGGAATTGAACCCATGCTTGTATGTGGAATGCTGCTTCATAAACCAGCCATCCAGACAACTGAACTAAACAATGCCTTGTAATGTAAGAAGTAAAGCTGAAAACAATGCAAAAAAGAAGTAAGCGGAGGTAAAATGGAGATCAGAGGGTGATGATGAGAAATGACTCCAGGGGATCTGGGTGAAGTTGGCTTGCTCATCACAATGGGAAGGGAATTGTGGAGGTCCTTGTGCTCAACAGGAGGAAGACCATCCAATAGAGGGCGATAGTGAGAAGAATAGCACCTTTGTCAAGGTGGAACTAACTGAGGATCATTAAAAAGTTGAGCTGTGGAACAATATATGGAGTGGAAAGGAAAATCATGTGGAATACATGATGCATCTCTACTTCCTCCGGAAGCTAAGGAAATTCAACATATTCATAAGATACACCATAGAAAGCACTCTATCAGGATGCATCACAGTGTGGTTTGGCAACTGTTCTTCCCAAGATCACAAGAAACTACAGAGAGTTGTGACCACAGCATAGTCCATCCCACAAACCAATCTTCCATCCATTAACTCCATCTATGCTTCGTGCTGCTCTGGAAAAGTTACCAAAATATTCAAGGACCCTCTCACCCTCGTTCAGCGAGCAGAAGGCACAGAAGTTTGTATGCCCATACAAATAGATTCAAGAACAGCTTTGTCCCTGTTGCTATTAGATTTCTGAATGGGCTTCTCAAATTTTATGTTTAATGTTGATCTCCCTCTCTGTGCACCTTCTCTGCTGCTCTAACATTGTTTTCTTCTCTCTGTACAATTACTCTAACACACTTTGGATAGTATGACCTGCTGTGTGCACACAAAATAAAATTTTTCATTGTACAATATAACAAAAATATATCAAATCAAAATAAAAGATCAATCTGATCATCTTTACTCATTCTATATAATACTCAAAGTTGAAACTCTCAGTACTTCACCACACATTTTTACTCAAACCCAACTTAAACAATGATGTTCTGAGACCTCCTGAGCCAAATGCAGTAAAATTATTATCATGGACTAATCAAATACTCAATGAAAATGTTGCACGCTGGTCATACGTTTTCACATACAGATTAATAGTTAGCTATAGCAATCAGCCTTTACTTAATACCAACCTAAACCAGAAATTTAAGAATTCACTTCAACAATTTGAGCACATAATCTAAGGTCACATTTTAATGTAACACTGAGGAAAAGCTGCATGATATTACATTTTTTCCAATAAGACCAAGGTTCAATGTAACAATCCTGTGAGGTTCCTACATCAGATTTTCTTACTACTTAACAGAAGCGAGCTTCAGAATTATGTTGCAGCCAGTTGAGGCGATGACAGGATGGCTTCCTTCTTCTTCCACTCCACATTTGATCACAGCGGTTTTTTAAAAAATGAGGATATGTTGATCAATTCAGTGAGTACTCAAGAGTTTTGGTGCTGTGACTGTGAATGATCCACAGAGATAGCTTTCCACAAAAGAAGGAAATTGTATCTCTTGTACTTAACCAATTTTAAGTAAACTAATCAAATTTGGTCAAACTTTCACATGCACACACACTTGAGGTTTGTGCATGTATGAGTAGATTACAGAATGGGAAGATAGATTAAAGTCCAGTAAAGTAAAAGGGGGTGTATGGACCTTGATGACTGTTGACTTCACTGGTGTTAAGCTGGTCTCAGTTATTGTTCTGGGTTTGGCATCATGGCAGTGACAATGTTGACAGTTGATTTGTCTTTGTTTCAATTAATTGAAATGTGACTTCAGCCTTTTAAAAAATTTAGTTCATGGTTTCTAGCCTGCATTTCCATCTGCTTGAGAGCACTTTCTTCTCTTTCATTCTTAATAAACTTTCTCTTGATGGATCTATAGTTCACACATGTAGTAAGATTTTTTTGCACTTGTATCAATTTTGAGGATAATTCATTTGCATTTGTCTAATACATCAAATGTGCATGTCAAAGCCAAGGTGCAAAATCTGACATTTACCGGGTAGACTCAGTATCAATTATAACTGGCCCAGACTCAACGGACCTGGGAAATCATAGAAGCCCTACAGTGTGGAAGCAAGCCATTTGACTCTCAAGTCCACATCGGCTCTCTAAATAGCAGTCTACCCAGACCCACCCTCTACCTTATCCCTATAAATCCTGTATTTCCCATGGCTAACCCACCTAGCCGGTACATCCCGAGACTCTGTGGGTTAATTTAGCATGGCCAATCCAACTAACTGACGCATCTTTGGACTGTGGAAGGAACTGGAACCCCTGCAGACACAGGAAGAACATACAAGCTCCACACATACTGCTGACCAAGGGTGGTCTTAAACCCGGGTGCCTGGCACTGTGAGGCAGCAGTGCTAACCACTGAGCCACCATGCTGCCAAAAAGCCTTTTTCTAAACCTCTATGACTCTGTGATTGACTAATTGTAAATCAGAGGTTTCATTAGTGATGATTCATTATTGCTTCCAAAACATTTATATTTTTCCTTAAATAAGACAACTAATACTGTGCACCATCTTCCAGATATAGTTTTTGCCATTGCCAAATATATTTGAAGTATAACCTCCTAACTTCTGTGTTCAAATCCCCCTTACTGATAACGTTCCATTAGTTTTACTAATCACTTACTGTACTAGCTTTGTAAGCTTTTGTGATTATCCACTAGCACATTCAGATCCCTCTATATCTCAGAGCTCTGCAGTCTCTTGCTACTTATCTAATATTTGTTTCATTTTTCCTGCCAAAATAGACAATTTCACATTTTTCCATACATTTGTGGGATCATTATCCATTCACTTAACTCATCTGTATCCCTTACAGCTGCCTTCTGTCATCTTCACAACTTACTTTCATGCATCATAGAGGTGGAAGGGAGGAACTTAATGAAATTACAGTCACCAGGGAATCCATAATAAACAAACTAATAGATCTATGGGCTGATAAGTTTCAGGTCCAAATGCACTACATCCTAGGTTCCTAAAAGAGCTTGTTAATAAGTTAGTAGATGCATTAACATTAACATTATATAATTCCCTGAATCCTGGAAAGGTTTAATCAGACTCAAGAATAGCAGATAGAATACCTTCATTTTTAGATTTCCTTTCTACAGGCCCAATGGTCACTTTGTTCACACTTGTTTTTGTTTAGTGTTACGAACATTCCCTGAGTAAGGTTCACCAATGTTTTAACAGTTCAAGTTGGGATACCTCAAATTGTTATGTTCCAGGGTTAGGTGGGAATGAATGGGCTGCTCTTCTTATCATTTGCCCCATTGGTTGGTCACAACAAGGTTGATTAAAATTGATCCCTTTCCTTGTAGATATCTCTACCCCAGACTGTATAAACTTTCATTTTAAAAGAATTTAACCAGGTTTTGAGTTTAAGAAAGATGAAATTTATTACTTAATAAATGCAAGAAAATGTATTAATACAATGTACATAGAGAGAGTGAGAAATGATAAGTGAGATAAAAAAAAATAAAATATAGTTTATCAGTCATTCAAGAACAGTAGATAGTGGAACATTGCAGCTGTTAAGATGAGACAAAACGTGTTGTGTTGGCAGTTGATTTTGAAATGTTTGGCTTTGCAAGTTAGCTAAAATTGTTTTGTTCTATGACTGACTTCCAGTGCTCATCGCAAACTGTGCCTTTTCTTTTTACCTGCAGCACTGGTAAAAGCTATCCTCAAGCTGTGACTGTTATAACATTACTCCATACTAGAACATCAGCTCACTAATACACACAGAACAAGGGTGACAGTTGCTTTTGAACTTCTTTTTTGTGTATTCCTGGAAGGGTAAAACACAAAGATATGTTTCAATTCATATCCACAATCTGGTATATAACCCACAGGAAATGCTTTCCTGTTGTGAGAGAGTAATTAAATTGTATTAGGAATTTGCTTTTTGAAGTATCTCTCTTTGAAGTTCCCTTTGCACCATACATGTTGCAACATACCAGGGGTTCACAGAGACAATCTTTCAGTATTCAGAGAATTCTATTCTTAAAAGTTGGATGATCAACAAGGCTTGGCTCATAGATTTGTTCATAAAAAAAGACACATGTCCTATCCAAAAGATCAATAAGCTAGTAAGTAGTTTTGGGTTCTGATCCATTGTCATGATGCTGAAAACTTTTAGTAGCCAGGTTTCTCTTGTACCCTTTTTCTCTCTCATTAATCTTTTAGGCATTTATTTTTGTTTTTTAAAAAGTATTCTATCTAACCTGCTGACCTGTCTGTCATCTTTGCGCAATGATATGCTTTCCCTTTACTTTTGTTGTTATATTTGTCATTAACCATGAGCAATGAGACCTTCATTTGCAATTGTTCTCTCATTCTAATGAATCTTATGTATCCTGAAATATCCCCTTAAATGCATCTCTATTAATCTACCCTCAACCAAATTCACCAGTCCTTTTCAGCGAGCTTAATTTTACACCCTCATATTTGCTCTTATTAGGTAGTTAAAATATTAATCTGAGACCTGCTCTTCTTTCATTCAAACGGAATGCTAAATTGAATCATGTTATGATAACCACAACCTACTGGCACTGTCACTCAGAGGTCAGTAATTAAATCTGCAGTATTGCATAATGTAAAGTCTATCATGGGCTGTTCTTTCAGTTGGCTCTAGATCTGCTGCTCTAAAGCACGACCTGAAAAACATTAAATGAACTCCTTTTCTAGCCTACTTGTGATTGTGTATATTTTTCTAGTCCATATGTAAATTAAAGACCCCTGTGATTATTGCCATATCTTTCTGACAATTTCTAATTATTTCTTCCTTTATACTCCATTCTACGATGTGGTTACTGCAATGGGTACTGTCAGGTATCATGTGGTTACTATTATTGTCAGGCATAGTAAATTGGAACCCTGATCTGTTTGCAATCCCAAAAATACATTGTTTTCCCAAGGTATCAACAGAAGGAAAACCTAAATGTTACTTTCAGACCTTCAAAGGTACTTGCTATCAAATCTGGTGCATCCCTCCCAAGTGAGCTGTTTTGAAAACAAGTTTCTTCAGCAACTCACATATATAAATGTGTGTATATATAAAAGAAACAGAATGAGCTTTACTTGTTTGTCAGTATCCTAAAGTAGGTGCAAGTGTAAATGAAGAATGGAACTTCTCAGGTTTATAATATTTCAAAAATGGTAATATCCCTTATGTGCAGTGAAAACCAACCTTGTAATATTGCTGTAATATAATTTATGTTGTCCCTGCCATTTTCAGTGAATCTGGTGCTTTTTCTCACAGTCTCTTAGGACTACAGTCTTTTGATCTGTGGTGGTAGCACAATTGGAGATATGGAACGTTGTAATTCCTGTCCTCACTGGTGAGCTTACAGCTCAGAATTGCCCATAAAAACATCATAAATAATAATGTTTTTTGAAGTATTGTGCAATCATTGCACTATAAGACCACTGTTCTCAAAAGCACTTGTGCATATCAGCTGTATGTCTTTTGTGTCTGTGCCTATATCGAAATATCTATGGCACAAGCATTAAACAGTAATAAAATAATCATGCTACAGTTGACAGATGATTATTGAAATGCTTTTTTTATGACATGCTGGTGTTTTGGGCCTGATTAGTGACAATTCTGTTGTCCGTTTTGCATGTCAGCACTTATGTCTGAATTCACTCAATGTGGAACTTCATTGGGATCTTCCTTTCTTTACAGAACCATTTACAGTGGTATACCTGATATAATCAGCAAATCTGTCTTTACTGCCCATGGAACAAAGGATTCTTTACATCATAGAGTCAAAGAGTCATACAACACAGAAACAGATCCATCGGTCCAACCAGTCCATGCTGACCATAATCCCAGACTTAAGTAGTCTCACCTGCCTGCGATTGGCCCATATTCTTCCAAACATTTTTTATTCATGTACTTATCCAAATGTCTTTTAAACATTATAACTGAACCCAACATTCAACACTTTCGCAGGATATTCATTCTACACATGAAACTCTCTCTGGGTAAAACATGATCCCCCTCATGTCTTTTTAAGATCTTTCTCCTCTCACCTTAAAAATATTCCCCCTAGTCTTGGAATCCCTGACTCTAGGGAAAATACACCTGCCATTCACCTTATCTGTACCCCTCATGGTTTTACAATCCTCTATGAGGTTCCCCATCAACCTCCGACGCTCCAGTAAAAGAAAATCCTAGTCTGTAAGGTCTTTTCTTATAACTCAAACCCTGCATTCCCAGTAACATCCTGGTAAATCTCTTCTGAGTTCTCTCCAGCTTAATAATATCCTTCCTCTAACAAGGCAAGCAGAACCAAACACAGAACTCCAGAAGAGGCCTCATCAAGCCTCTTCTGTGCAAGCTCAATTTGAGGTCTGAGTCAAAAAGTGTGGTGCTAGACAAGCAAAGCAGGTCAGGCAGCATCCGAGGAGCAGGAGAGTTGACATTTCAGGCATAAGCCCTTCATCAAGAATGTGAAGTTGGTCTGGTCTGGTCTGGTGAGGGAGAGAGGTGTGTCAGGCTCTGCAGCAGGAGAGGGGGGAACATCACGTCAAGGTCTAGGGTGTGTAAAGAATCTGTGAGAGGTCTTTAATTGCATAACATTTGCGTGGTAACTAATAACAACTGCAATGAAACCCTCTAAGTTGTCTGATTTGAAGGTCTAGGTGAATTGTCCAACAGAATCTTTAATTTGCTGGGTGATTTGCTCAGATTTTGCTCTATCGGAGTTTCCACAGGATCATGACACTTAATTTCCATCTACTCAACAGAAATGATTATCTGAATATTGGAAAATCCAGTCCATTGTCTTTAAAATGTTCATATGGAATTGGAATATTTAGATTCTCAGAAAGGGAAAATGGTTCAGGATGATAAGACAGGAAGAGATTGGGGAGTGTTATTGAAGGGTGTCATAGGTTCAGTTAAACTATAATTAATGACTTTAGTTTATCTCATCAAATAGAGCTTGATTTTGACATCAAATCTGCTTTGCCAACCACATATCCTAATCTGTGTTGTGGAGAGCCCAGAAGCTTAAAATTCTGTTTAAAATCTTGTTACATTGAGCAGTTTATACTGGTCATATCTCCATGTTAATCAGGTTACACTTGAAGGGAAAGAGACAGACTGGAGATTTACATGGTGAAAAAAATAAATTGCTATTGTATTTTGTGAGTACTTGCACAAATCTTGGAAAAAAAGACAGAAAAATTGTTTGAAATAATGGTGAACTACAGTTGTGTTAAGAAGACTTAAGTTATGTGGAGCAAGTGTTCTGATTCACCAGGGCCTGCATTGCAGATTCAAAGGATGATGACTATTTCACAGTGTGGCTCTATGTTATCAATTGTTTATTTTTAGTATAGTGCAGTATCAAGTTGTTATAAGATATGTATAAGTGATTACTTCTGACTACTACATTGACAAATCAGACCTTTTTTTAAAGGTCAACTTGCATTTCTGCCATCTTTCACACTCCTTCCTTATGGTGCATGGGTTTTACGGAGACTAATCACAATGGCTAGCTAATACACTTGGACTTGCTGCTATTTTGTCAGGATTTGAGCCCAAACTCATGTTAGTGACAATGTTGCAAAATCACAAGCATGTGAATGAACACGAATAGCTGATGAACAAGCAAATTATATCATGCACAACCTATCAACAAAAAACAAAAATTGCAAACTCATATTGGGAAAGCAAATCTTAGGAGGACTTATACACTTAATGGTAAGGTCCTAGGGAGTGTTGCTGAACAAGGAGACCTTGGAGTGCAGGTTCATAGCTCCTTGAAAGTAGAGTCGCAGGTAGATAGGATAATGAAGAAGGTGTTTGGTATGCTTTCCTTTATTGGTCAGAATATTGAGTACAGGAGTTGGGAGGTCATATTGCGGCTGTACAGGACATTGGTAAGGCCACTGATGGAATATTGCATGCAGTTCTAGTCTCCTTCCTATTGGAAAGATGTTGTGAAACTTGAAAGGGTTCAGAAAAGATTTACAAGGATGTTGCCAGGGTTGGAGGATTTGAGCTATAGGAAGAGGCTGAACAGGCTGGGGCTGTTTTCCCTGGAGCATCGGAGACTGAGGGGTGACTTTATAGAGTATTACGAAATCATGAGGGGCATGGATAGGATAAATAGACAAAGTATTTTCTCTGGGGTGGGGGAGTCCAGAACTAGAGGACATAGGTTTCAGGTGAGAGGGGAAAGATATAAATGAGACCTAAGGGGCAACCTTTTCACACAGAGGGTGGTACATGTATGGAACGGTATGAAGTGGTGGAGGCTGGTACAATTGCAACATTTAAGAGGCATTTGGATGGGTATATGAATAGGAAGGGTTTGGAGGGATATGGGCCGGGTGCTGGCAGGTGGGAGTGGATTGGGTTGGGATATCTGGTCGGCATGGACGGGTTGGACCAAAGGGTCTGGTTCCATGCTGTACATCTCTATGACTCTATGACTCTAAATAGAGGCAACATGGTTTTGTTAAAGAAAAGTAATGTTTAACCAATTTATTGGAGTTCTTTGAAGAAATAACTTATGTGTGGATAAAGGGAACTGGTGATTCTACTGTACTTAAATTTTCAAAAACACACTTGATAAAATTCCACAAGAAAGATTATTATGAAGTAAATGCCTAGAGGGTTTAGAGCGTAACATATTGGTGTAGATAGAAGATTGGCTCACTTACAGGAAACAGAGTGTAGGCATAAAAGTATATTTTATGGGTGGCACAGTGGTTCAGTGGTTAGCACTGCTGCCTCACAGCACCAGGGTCCCAGGTTCCAGCCTTGGATAACTGTCTGTGTGTAGGTCAGGTGAATTGACTGTGCTAAATTGCCTAGCTCCTCGGATGCTGCCTGAACTGCTGTGCTCTTCCAGCACCACTAATCCAGCATCTGCAGTCATTGTTTTTACAGTGTTAGGTACATCAGTCAGAGGGAAATGTGTCTTGGTGGGTTACATTTTGGAGGGTTGGTGCAGACATATTGGGCCGAAGGTCCTGCTTCCACACTGTAGGGGATCTAATCTTACAGATTGTCAAGGTGTAATATATGGTGCCCACAAGGATCAGTGCTGTGGCCTCAACTGTTTACAACTTACTATGCATTTTATATAAATGATGTGGATTAATGTACCAAAGATATAGTTGACAAGTCACTGATGGTACAGGATAAACAGAACCTAAGTAGAAAAGCGCACACAAGAACACTACAGAGGGACATCAATAGATTAAGTGAATGGGTAAAGATCTGGCAAATGCAGAATAATGTGCATAAATTTGAGATTATTCCTTTTAACAGAAAGAATAAGAAAGAAGCATATTATCTAACCAGAGTGAGACACTGAGTCCGAGACGCAGAGGTATCTGAGTATCTGAGTGCATAATTCACAGAAGCTTAGCATAAAGATACAGCAGTAATAAGAAAGCTAAATGAAAGTTATCATTTCTGCAAAGGAAACTGAATAGAAAATAAGGGAAATCGTATTTCAGTAGTCAAGGGTATGAGTGAGACTGCCTCTGGAATATTGTGTACAGTATTGATCTCCTTATTTCAGAAAGGCATAATGATACATCAAATCAGTTTAGAATATTCATTAGACTAATATCTGGAATGGGCTGGTTTTCTTTATCGGGAAAGGCCAAACAAGCTAAACTTGTATATGCTGGAGTTTTGAAGAGGAAGAGCTTGGATGAAACATACAAGAGTTTGAGGTGGCCTTACATGTGGGAAGCATGTTTTCTCTTGCAGGAGAATCTTAAACTAGTAGTCATTTTTAAAAAAAATAAGACAGTAAAAGAGGGGTATTGAGGAATAATATTTTCTCATAGAGGATTATGTATCTTTGGAATCGTCTTCTTCAAAAATTGCTGCAAATAAGGATTGAATATTTTGAAAGTAGAGATGTTTAATGCACCAACATCCACATATTAAATTAGTCAGAAGAAAGATCTCCAGAAAGTTTACAAGGGTTCTACTGTGAATAATAAATGTCAGTTTCACTTTTCCCTTCTGGACTCAGTCCATGTGCAGTAGGGAACTCCCCACTCAGTATAACCAAGTTGTTAAATGCAAAGCGGATGAGAATCATGCTAGAGCATGATGCAGCACCGCACATTTATCTGAATTAAACTCCATCTGCCACACCAACTCACAGTATTTACTGTGGAAAAGGATGTGGAAGATGTAGACTGTAGGGAAATAGATGGTGACATCTTGCAAAATGTCCAGATTATAGAGGAGGAAGTGCTGGATATCTTGAAATGGGTAAAGGTGGATAAATCCCCAGGACCTGATCAGGCATACCTGAGAACTCTGTGGGAAGCTAGAGAAGTGATTGCTGAGCCTCTTGCTGAGATATTTTGTATCATTAATAGTCACAAGTGAGGTGCCAGAAGACTAGAGGTTGGCAAACATGGTGCCACTGTTTAAGAAGGGTGGTAAGGACAAGCCAGGGAACTATAGGCCAGTGAGCCTGACCTCGGTGGTGGGCGAGTTGTTGGAGGGAATCCTCAGAGGATTTACATGTATTTAGAAAGTCAAGGACTGATTAGGGATAGTCAATATGGCTTTGTGCATGGGAAATCATGTCTCACAAACTTGATTACGTTTTTTGAAGAAGTAACAAAGAGGATTGATGAGGGCAGAATGGTAGATGTGATCTCTGTTTGATTAAGTTGAACTTCTCTATGTACTCTGTCATGATATCTTTAATATTGAGATGCCAGTGTTGGACAAAGTTGAAAATCATATGATGTTAGGTTATAGCCCAACAGGTTTATTTGAAAATATAAACTTTTGGAGTGCTGCTTCTTTATCAAGAATGTTATCTTTAACCATACCTTCTAACATTTTCCCTGTGAGTGATGTTAAACTACCTGGTGAGTAGGTTCTTGCTTTAAGTCTCCCTCTTTTTTTGAATAAAGGAGTTGCATTCACTATCTTTTATGACTAACACAGCATAAAACCCATTAGCCAACTCTTTCAAGGCTCCAGGATGAAGTCCATCAGGATCTGAAGGCCAGTTAAGGCCTGTAATGTTTTCAAGTGATACTGTAATGTTTGAAAGGAAATTGTTCACATTGTTTAATTCCTAGAGCATAACTTCTATAAACCTCTGCAGCTCTTTAATATCACTACAAGATATTTCAAAGGTATTTTAATTGTACAATGTAAAAGAAACATCCAGTAGTGACAATCCAAAGAACACAATTCCAAAGAAAATGGATAGCTTTGGCAGTTGAACTTTTAACAGAGGACTTCACTACATAAATAACTGAAGCTGTAGAGCTGTAAGTTACATTACATTGGCAGGAAAGTTTGTACATTTGTTTTAACCAATTCATGTCTGTCAGCAAGTACTTACAATCCGTTAACTTCAGTATGATTCATGATGGACCGGTAGAAGGCTAATTGTTAAAATTAATTTGTGTAAATGACTAAGCAAGAGATAACAAAATTACATCTGCACTTGTTTGGCAAGAATTCAGTGGCAGTGGCCTGGAATGGCAGCTGCTTCGAAACAACACTCACCAGAAATTAAATGCTGCAAACATTAATTAATACATTTTTGGACTGTTAATTTGCACTGAAAGGTTCCTGGGTGTAAAACTGCTGTGAAGATGAACCGTGATAATTAGAATTAATGAGATAGCTGCATCTTCTCTGCAGTTGAAGTATGAAAACATGAATGGAAATGGGGTCTTGATTTTGACATTCTCATAAATCTGGATGATAATGCAGCCATTAGTATGAGGGGGATTAAGTGCTGAGGCCCATGTGTTATCCATCAGATGACAGAATATATCCAATATGTCATTGTCGGAGTTTAGACAGGGGATGCTGTCCTTGAAGTGGTTTGAAGGGAAGCTTTCAGAATTAAAGAGATAGTATAGTAGGTGTCATAGGACTGGAAAATAAATAACTTACTTTGCTGATTACCAAATAGGAATAATGACCGGCAGTTTATAATTGCCAACTAACTAATGTCCTATAGTGATTGTGCAGGGTTTGTTTGGGCTACCAATTTATGGCAGTGTATCATAAGCCCTTGGTTCAGTTTAAACCCAGTATAGATTTCTCTTTTAGTGCCCTCATTATGGTTTCTCATACAAACTAGAACTTGAAGACCTCTGAATGTTAGGTCCTTGTACTGCATCTCAATTTTATTGCAAGTTTTGATTTTGTATGAAAGAGGGTAAAGTTATCGCCATTTGTTTTATTATCTCAGGGCATTAGTCTCTTAATTAGTCATTGTATAGCACTATAACACATTTTTAATGTGATGTCTGAGTAAGCATGACTTAATCTAGACAACCATACTCACTGCAAATTTTTATTTTTGAAAACTTGTTTTGAACACAAGTGAAATTTTAAAATGATTAACTTAGAGATGTTAACAAATATATGCTGATGCAATACACTGACTTCAGTCATTGTCTCATACCTCTGATGAGGTATTCGAACAAAGCTAAAGGAAAACAATGGATATTTTTGTTATATTCTTATCAATGCAAGGAATGTAAGGTCATATAACACACAATATGGGTAAAGGAAGCTATCTCATGTTCTGTAAATTATATACCTTCCTCTCTCAGGAGTTATCATTTTATCAATTTAGTTGTTCAACGGCCTCTTCATATCTGTCCAGGCTGTCTCAAATTGTGATGATCAGAACGATCCCGTTATAGTTTTTATTCACTGGTGTTGCTGGCTGGCCTGCATTTTTATTGCCTGTTCCTAGTTACCCTTGAGAAAGTAGTTATGAGTTGCCTCTTGAACCACTGCAGTCCACATGCAGTAGGTTGATCCACAATGCCCTGAAGGAGGGAATTCCAAGATTTTGACCCTGCGACCATGAAGAAATAGTGACATACTTCCAAGTCAGGATGGTGAGTGACTTGGAGCAGAACTTGCATGTGGTGATGTTCCCACATATCTGCTGCCCTTATTCATCTAGATGTCATGGATTTGGAAGGTGTTGTCTAACGATCTTTGGTGGATAACTACAATGTATCTTGTAGATAGTACATTCTGCTGCTGCTGAGTTTGGGTGGTGGGGGCAATGGATGCTTGTGAATGTAATGCCAATCAAGCAGGTTGCTTTGTCCTAGATGGTACCAAGCTTCTTGAGTGGTGTTGTAGCTGCACACATCCAGGCAGGTGAGACATATTCTATCAAATTCCTCACTTGTGCCTTGTAGATAGTGAACAGGCCTTGAGGAATCAGGAAGTGAGTATTCCTAGCCTCTGACCTACTTTTGTGGCCACAGTGTTAATGTGTGAGTACAGTTGAGTTTCTGGTTAATGATAACCCAACAAAGTTGACAGTGGGGGATTCAATAATGGTAACAACCTTGAATGTCATGGGGCAGTAGTTAGATTCTCTCTTATTGGAGGTGGTCATTGCCTGTCAGCTGCGTGGCAGAAATGTTAATTGCCACTTGTCAGTCTAAGCCTGGATATTGTCCCAATCTTGATGCATTTGAACACGGACTGTTTCAGTGTCTGAAGAGTCGTGAATGATGCTGAACATTGTGCAGTCATCAGTTAACTTCCTCTTGTGACCTTATGATGAAGGGAGAGTCATTGATGAAGCAGCTGAAGATGGTTAGGCCTAGGATAATACCTCAGGGAACTCCTGCAAAGATGTCCTGAAGTTGAGATGACTGACCTCCAACAACCATACCATCTTCTTCTGTGCCATGTATATCATCAACAAGCAGAGAGTTTGCTCTCTGATACCCATTGATTTCAGTTTTGCTTGGCCGCATTGATGCTACGCTCAGTCAAATGTGGCCTTGATGCTAAGGAGAGTCTTTCTCTCTCACCTCACCTCTGGAATTCAGCTCTTTTGTCCATGTTTGAACCAAGGCTGTAATGAGGTCAGGAGCTGAGTGGCCCCTTCAGAACCCAAACTGGGTGTCAATGAGCAGATAATCGCTGAGTAGGAGCTACTTGATAGTACTGTTCATGACCTTTTTTTTAAATGGAACCTCTACAGTATGGAATCAGGCCCTTCAGCCCAACAAGCCCAAACCAACCCTCCAAAAAGTAATCCACCCAAACCCATTCCCCTACCACTCTACATTTTATCCCTGACTAAAACAATTAATCTACATATCCTTGGATTTTCCATCACTTTACAGGTGATTAAGAGTAGATTGATGGGATTGTATTTGGCCAGATTGGATTTGTCCTGCTTTTTGCATAAATGACAGAGCTGGGCAATTTTCCATTGTTGCTCAGTTGCCAGTCTCGTAGCTGTACTGGAAGAGCTTGGCGAGGAGAATGGTACATTTTGGAGCACATGTCTTCTGTACTATTGCTGGAATGTTGTTAGGACCCATTGCTTTTGTGGGATTCAGTGCCTTCAAACATTTCTTGATATCAAATTGATTGAATCAAATTACCTGAAGACTGGTATCTGTAATGCTGGGGACCACTGAATCAGGCTGGACTGGATCATCCACTCGACACTTCTTGCTGAAGATTACTACAAATGTTTCGGCCTCAGCTTTTCACTAATGTATTGGGCTTTTTCCTCTTTGAGGATGGAAGTATTTGTGGAGTCTCCTCCTCCGGTGAGTTGTTTAAATGTCCACCATTCACAAGTGGATGTGTAGGACTGCAGTGTTTAAATCTGATTTATTGGTCATGGGATGGCTTAGCTCTGTTTATCATTTAATACTTATGCTATTTAGATTCTAGAAATATCAACACCAAGCAAATCTTGGCCTTCAGTTTCTTTAATAAATGCAGTGAATTCTTGTTGTAGTTTTTCCAGAATTCTTCTGAATGTTGCTTCCAGTACTACCCTCTTTCAATTTCAACTGGAAAATTAGGTTAAGGGATAGGTCAGTAAAATGTAGTAATAGACATTTAAGGGAATATTTCAGAATAAGTAGGAAAGATTTTTGGCAATGAAGAAGAGAGATCCACTATCACTCATTAACTACAGAAATGTGTAGCTCAAAAATGGTCTAAGGAGAGCCGGGAGGGGGCACGAGAAAGGCTTGGCAGAACGGATTAGGGAGAACACAAAGGCATTTTACACTTATGTGAGGAATAAGAGAATGGCCAAATAAAGTGTAGGGCCGATCAGGGATAGCATAGGGAATTTGTGTGTGGAGTCTGAGGAGGTAGGGGAAGCGCTAAATGAGTTTTTTGTTTCTGTCTTTATGAAAGAAACAAACTTTGTAGTGAATGAAACCTTTGAAGAGCAGGTGTGTATGCTGGAATGGATAGAGAGAGAGGAAGCTGATGTGCTGAAAATTTTGTCAAACATTAAGATTGACAAGTCGCCAGGCCTGGACCAGATTTGTCCTCAGCTGCTTTGGGAAACGAGAAATGCAATTGCTTCGCCACTTGCGAAGATCTTTGCATCCTCACTCTCCACTGGAGTCGGACCTGAGGACTGGAGAGAGGCAAATGAAGTTCCTCTCTTCAAGAAAGGAAATAGAGAAATCCCCAGCAATTACAGACCAGTAAGTCTCACGTCTGTTGTCTGCAAGGTGTTAAAAAGGATTTTGAGGAATACGACTAATGCCCATCTGGAAGAGCTGAAAATGTGTTGCTGGAAAAGTACAGCAGGTCAGGCAGCATCCAAGGAGCAGGAGATTCGAGGTTTCATGCTTATGCCCAAAACATCGATTCTCCTGCTCCTTGGATGCTGCCTGACCTGTTGCGCTTTCCCAACAACACATTTTCAGCTCTGATCTCTAGCATCTGCAGTCCTCACTTTCTCCTAGACCATCTGGAAGAGCATGGCTTGATTAAATGCAGTCAACACGCTTTGTGAGGGGTAGGTCATGCCTCACAAACCTTATCGGGTTCTTTGAGGATGTGACTAGTAAAGTTGATGAGGGTCGAGTTGTGGATGTAGTGTATATGGACTTCAGCAAGGCATTTGATAAGGTTCCTCATGGTAGGCTCATTCAGAAAGTCAGGAGGAATGGGATACAGGGGAACTTAGCTGTCTGGATACAGAATTGGCTGGCCAACAGAAGACAGCGAGTGGTAGTAGAAGGAAAATATTCTGCCTGGAAGTCAGTGGTGAGTGGTGTTCCACAGGGTTCTGTCCTTGGGCATCTACAGTTTGTAATTTTTATTAATGACTTTGATGAGGGGATTGAAGGATGGGTCAGCAAGTTTGCAGATGACACAAAGGTTGGAGGTGTCGTTGACAGTATAGAGGGCTGTTGTAGGCTGCAGCGGGACATTGACAGGATGCAGAGATAGGCTGAGAGGTGGCAGATGGAGTTCAACCTGGATAAATGCAAGGTGATGCATTTTGGAAAGTCGAATTTGAAAGCTGAGTACAGGATTAAGGATAGGATTCTTGGCTGTGTGGAGGAACAGAGGGATCTTGGTGTGCAGGTACATAGATCCCTCAAAATGACCAGCCAAGTGGACAGGGTTGTTAAGAAAGCATATGGTGTTTTGGCTTTCATTAACAGGGGGATTGAGTTTAAGAGTCATGAGATCTTGTTGCAGCTCTATAAAACATTGGTTAGACCGCACTTGGAATACTGCGTCCAGTTCTGGTCGCCCTATTATAGGAAAGATGTAGATGCTTTGGAGAGGGTTCAGAGGAGGTTTACCAGGATGCTGCCTGGACTGGAGGGCTTCTCTTATGAAGAGAGTTCGACTGAGCTCGGACTTTTTTCATTGGAGAAAAGGTGGGGAAGAGGGGACCTAATTGAGGTATACAAGATAATGAGAGGCATAGAGTCGATAACCAGAGACTATTTCCCAGGGCAGAAATGACTAACATGAGGGGTCATAGTTTTAAGCTGGTTGGAGGAAAGTGTAGAGGTGATGTCAGAGGCAGGTTCTTTACACAGAGAGTTGTGAGAGCATGGAATGCGTTGCCAGCAGCAGTTGTGGAAGCAAGGTCATTGGGGACATTTAAGAGACTACTGGACATGCATGTGGTCACAGAAATTTGAGGGTGTAAACATGAGGATCAGTGGTCGGCACAACATCGTGGGCTGAAGGGCCTGTTCTGTGCTGTACTGTTCTATGTTCTATGTGTCAAACTTAAAGAGAAAGCATATAATTGTGTAAAGTTGGGTTACTTACCCGAAGGCTGGACAGAATAGAAAAAGTAACTTTTTTTAAAAATGATGAAGAAAGATTACTGGAGAATGAAGTCAGTAATGGTCATATCAGAATTGAGTCTGGGAAAATAACAAGAAGGTAGAAGAATTGAACAGCTATTTTGTATTGATTTGCATTAAAGAGGATACAATAAAATCTGAGAAGTTGCGGTAAAACAGGAACTGGAAGGGAGGAGCACTGTTACACTCGTAGGGAAAGTGGTAATAAGCCAATTGTTTGTGTTGCAGCCTGACACCCTCCAAATGGACTACATGCTTGGGCCTTAAAAACAATGGTCAGTGAGGTCGTTGATACATTGGTTGTAATTTTTCAATATTTTCTCGATTATGGAGAAGTCCCATTAGAATGGAAGGAAATCTGTCACAGGCAAAAATGTTAGAAGTTCTTAAATAAGTCATTATGTCAGAGTTCATAGCGAAGTTTTGGATAATCAGGTAGAGTAATTGGAAATGTGAATGGAAATAATTTGCAAATGGACAATCATGTTTCACTATTTTGTTGGAGTTATTTGAAATAATAACATGCTATGGGTAAAGAGAAACTGGCAAGTGTACTATACTGAGATTTACAGCAGTTTTTTAATCTGCTGTCACCTCAAATGTTATCGTGGAAAATAATTTCTCATGACATAGAAGATAACATATTAGCATGGGTAAAAGATTGGCTAGCTCACAGGAAACAGAATAGGCATAAATGGGTATTTTTCTGTTTAGCAAATGAAGTGTAATGTGTCGTGCCCACAAAGGTCAGTATTATGGCCACAATTGTTCATAGTTTAAATGAATGAATTAAATGAAGGTACCAAAGATATAGTTATTAAATATGTTTATGATATAAAGATAAATAAGATAATAATTTGTTAAGAGAACAGAAGGAAAAGGAAATATTTCATATTTCAGTTATCCGGGCATTGGAGAGATCATATCTGGAAAACTACATACAGTACTGGCCTCCTTATTTAAGGAAGGATGTAAATACATTGGACTGGTTTGGAGAAGGTTTACAAGACTATATTTGGAAAGGGCAGGTTGTCATGTGAAGGGAGATTGGACTGGCTGAGCCTGTACCTGTTAAAATATTGAAGAGAAAGAGTTGACTTGATTGAAACATATAAGATTCTCAGATTTTGAACTGGAGTAAACATTTAAAAGTGTGGTGTTGTTCATTTAAAAGAGAGATGAGACAGAATGCTTCCTCAAAGAGGGCGATATGTCTTTGGGAATCCTCTTCCCAAAAAAGTGGGTACAGTGTTTGAAGATTTTAGAGGTGAAGGATTTTGACAGACCAATATCCATATGTTGAATGAGACAGAAAGATACTTCCAGAGATTTTCAACTGTTTTATTATAAATAACAAATGTCAGTTTCTGCACTTTCCTTTGGACACTATACATGTGCAGAAACCACTTCCCTACTTGGATCGAACCTTACACTTAAATACAAAGTCAGCGCACATCATCTTCTTTCAACCAAATGTTGAGTTGTTCTCTTTAACCCTGAAAGGGGCTTGCACAGGCAACTTTGAAATATCACCTTTCTTTTTAAGAGAAAACTAAACAATTGCACTTTCTTAAGATTTTTATTTTAAAAAACTCAGTTTCAGATTCCCAACAAAACCTAGCCTTAATCCTAATGCTAGAGCCTTCAACAATTTTTCTGGGGAATCTTTCCCCTGAGTAAATCAATCTGATAGATGATAAACTATTAGCTTCTCACTTAAATTTAGAGGTTTATTTCCTCTGTAGCATCCACTTAAAACTGACTTTATCTGTCCTAACATTTTTCTCACTTGCCCCTTTTGTTGAATTTATACCATGCCACAAAAACCAGTCACGCATGTAACATTCTTTTGGTCTTGTTTTCCGGTTCCTTTTACATAAGGCATCTCTTTCAAGATTTTAGCCAAATCGAATTCCATGTCAATTGCATCATCAAGATCCAGAGTTTCACCAGCTAATATTCTCTTCATCAGTCTTTTTATTATTTTTGCTTACTATGCCAAGGGACAACTTATCCATTCTATCCCACAAGCAGTATCACACTGGAAAATCCATCATTAAAATTTGCATATGAGGAATCACTAAAAGCGATTAATGTCATACTACTGGTGACAGACAAAGCTGAGAACTTCAGCATGTACATCTCTATTTTTGATGTTATTAAACTCGAATTCACTTTCAGGCATCCTCCGTCTTTTGAGTTGTCGTTGCCAGAGAAGATTTCAGCATATCAATACTTACATCTGGTCTCGTTTGTGTGTCTGACAAGTTGAGCTGTCTGACAAGGCTCCTTCGCTGTCTCACCCTATCCTTCATAACAGCCTTATTGTTCTGTCCAGATCTTCTACAACTAATTGCAAATGGTTCAACAATTCCCAAGTAAAACATTTGATGTGGAATTGCATTTAATTCACATAGCTAAATTTCCATACTTCCATACTTGGAAGTTGCAAAAGGTCAACTGCTGATTTTGAATTCCTTCTGAATTTTATTATTAGCTTTTCCTCAAACTCATTCATACACACTAACAAAAATCATTGACATACATCATAAAGATGCCTGACAGTTTTTTCATTATAATGCCAGCCTGGCCTTCAGGTATGAACACCCCTAACATTAACAGAACTGTCCTTTTTTTAAAAAAAATTCTTTTCTGAAGCATTATTAAGATTTTAAATGCATTTCTGCAATTCCCAGAGCGTCCCTCTATTCCTGGCCTTCCTTCAGATCCTGTAACAAAACTTCTCTTTTGAGTAGGCTACACTGAAGGAGTGCCTCATTGATATCTATGGAGTTACACTTCCAAGAAAAGGTTGCTATAAAAACTAAAAATACATTTTCAAAATTATCTGCCCAGCTATGTGACAGTCTAACCTAAAATGTGTTTAGCCCAAATATTTCTCAAAGCTTCTAGCTACAAATCTCTCCTTGGTCACACATATTTTGTCTCTTCAAATCTATGGCTAGTCCATATTTAAAATATTGGGTTAAAGGAGACTTATTCCCAGCTATGGTGGTATGCCAGGCATATCACATTGTGGTGTGATAATTTCTACAAGGGAATTATATTCTTTATCCACCTCTGGCACCCTTAAAAGTACTTCAAGTTTTTGTGAGGAGGGATCAGTAAATTGCTAATGCAATTTCCAAACAATTGTTTTCTTATCAGCCAAACTCCTACCTGCAGAGGTCAGTCTGCACTTCTTGGAAGTTTTTGCTTTCATCAATAGAATACATTAATGTCTACATTCCATTACAAATTTATTGCATTATAAAATGCAAATGCTTTATCATTTCCCATGTCCAACACATTTTCACTTTTTTCATCAAAGGCTTCCTCAATGTTAACATCAGGGCACTCTTGATGCTATCAGAAATTACACAGCCCTATTATTTCACAGAGGAGAAGTGCTCTTTTTCAAGATACTAATGAAATTCCATCCTCAAATGAGAAGTGTTTTTTTTCTTTGATCACATTCTTGTCTTTCTTCTTTCCCAACAAGAGTTCAGCCAATTAAAATGACATGCTGTTGAGATACATCCAGTACCTGGTAAAAGTTGGAATTGCCTGAGTTCTATTGGAACAAGAAGATTCTCTTATTAGACAAAGACAAATAATGGTGGCTTAACCTTCACCACGCCTCAAGTGAGGGTAGAGGTTGTGATGGAGTGTCCTTTAGGGTAACCTCAGCCACTATAGGAATTGAATCCATACTGTTAGCATTCGTCTGCACTGAAAACCAGCTGTCCAGCCAACCAAACTGACCCCCCCCCCAACACCGCCCACTGAATGAATCAGCAATGTAGTCACGCATGGTCTGAATTAGGGTTTTGGCCACTAATACTGTATTTTCCTGCTGCTCATCCACATCACAATCACTCTCACAACTTTCTGTTTCACGAGTTGCCTAACATAAATCACTTGATAGATGATTTATGATAATGGCTTGACTTCCGGAAGACATCTGCTGAGACTGTTTGAACAATGGTTGGTTTGTAGAGGTTTTTGGGTTATATCTGATCTCCATTTTGGGAACAAAATGCCTGTGAGAAAAAAAAACTGCCCGGCTGATCTCTTCCACTCTTGAAAAGGAAACCTTAATGTTGAGTTCAGGGCGAAATCTATTTGTTCTGCTGAAAGAGTGATCGGAAGAAATTCGTAATATTTTATTTCCTGAGGAATTGCATGATTCATAGAGTCATAGAGCCATTGAGAGATATAATTCGGACATAGACCCTTCGGTCCAATTCATCCATGCCGACCAAATATCGCAACCTAATCTAGTCCTATTTGCCAGCACTTGGTCCATATCCCTCTAAACCCTTCCTATTCATATACCCATCCAAATGCCTTTTAAATGTTTTAATTGTACCAGCTTCCACCACTTCCTCTGGCAGCTCATTCCATGCACACACCACACTCTGTGTGAAAAAGTTGCCCCTTAGGTTCCTTTTATATCTTTCCCCTCTCACCATAAACCTATGCTCTCTAGTTCTGGACTCCCCGACCCCAGAGAAAAGACTTTGTCTGTTTATCTTATCCATGCCCCTCATGATTTTGTAAACCTCTATAAGGTCATGCCTCAGCATCCGATGCTCCAGGGAAAACACCCCCAGCCTGTTCAGCCTCTCCCTGTAGCTCCCTGCCAACATCCTTGTAAATTTTTTCTGAACCCTTTCAAGCTTCACAGCATCCTTCTGACAGGAAAGAGATCAGAATTGCACGCAATATTCCAACAGTGGCCTAGCCAATGTCCTGTACAGCCGCAACATGACCTCCCAAGTCCTGTACTCAGTACTCTGACCAATAAAGGAAGGCATACCAAACACCTTCTTCACTATCATATCTACCTGTGACTCCACTTTCAAGGAACTATGGACCTGCACTCCAAGGTCTCTTTGTTTAGAAACACTCCTCAGGACCTCACTATTAAGTGTATAAGTCCTGCTAAGATTTGCTTTCCCAAAATGCAGCACCTCGCATTTATATAAATTAAACTCCATCTGCCACTCCTCAGTCCATTGACCCATCTGATCACGATCCCATTTTACTCTGAGGTAACCTTCTTCGCTGTCCACTACACCTCCAAATTTAGTATCATCTGCAAACTTACTAACTATACCTCCTATGGTTCACATCCAAATCATTTATATAAATGATGAAAAGTAGTGGACCTAGCACCGATCCTTGTGGCATTCCACTGGTTACAGGCATCCAGTCTGAAAAATAACCCCCACCACCCTTCATGATTAGTGATTTGACAAGATGCACTAGAACATCACATGGACAAACAAAGGAAGGACCCAGAGATACATTCTGATCCGATCCATGAACTGGGTGTTCTGAGTGTACACTGTCCTTGCTGCAGCATTAAATAATTGCCACGATAGGCCAAGGTGAAGCAAGAAAATGTAGGAGTGTCCTATAAGTGGATTGGAGATGTGCTGTTAGAGTTCATAAAAGTTGGCACATGTTGAATGACAATGTCCATGAAGATGGGGGTCATGAAGTTACTGCCTATGAATTGTCCTGAGATACTGGAGGCCAGTATCAAACATGGATATCTTTTGGAGAGAGCAGCAAATTGCATACACCAAGAAACCACTCCAGTTCCATGTTGAATTTTCAGATGGTTAGCTTTGAAAGTGAGTTTGATAAGATGAGAAGTTGGACTGTGGATAAGTAACTTAACAAGCAATAAAGGGCATCCATTAGGAATTGGCCACTCCCTGACAAGAATTTTGTCGTGCTGCTTCAGCAAATTGGAGAAGTTGTGGCAAGAGAGTCTTGACATCAAGATGACCATCGCTTCATAGCGCACATCACTCAGAATCTTGTCAAATTCTGCCCATAATCTCCTTTTGCTTTTCAGCCTTCCTGCAATTGATCAAAATTTCCCCAACTCTGGCCCCATTTGGGTCTGCTAGAGTGAGTGAAGCCAGCATCACAGGTGTGTGTTTCTATGATTTGCAGTGCTGCTCAACTCTCGATAAAATGGATGGAGATTAATAAGAAATGCAGAAGAAACCATGACATTTGTCCCAAGTGGTCAACCTTTTAAAGAAAACTACAGGCAATGTTTGGCAATATTTTCAAATCTGAAGATCTTGGATTTAAGTCCACTCTGTGGATTTGTGTGTAACGTTGAATCTAACACTTTTAGTGCAGTACCAAGAAGTATTCCAGCATTGGAGGCCACTTGCTGATGCTGTTTGAACCCTGACCTGCTGGGAGAGTTTTTGGGTTCTATCTGCTCTCCATTTCAGGTACAAGATATCTGTGGAAAAAAAACTGCCCAATTGACTTTTCCCACTTTTGAAAATAAATCCTGAATGTTATGTTCAGGGTTTTACTTAAGATGCTAAATTAAGGGCTTTCCCTTAACAGGGGATATAAAAAATCCCATGGTGCCAACTGAAAAAGAGCAGGTGAGACCTTCTGTGCACTTGCTCAACATTCATTGCTCAATCAACAAGTGATCCAATTTATTATCTATTTTATCCTATCATCCAATTAATACCATTCAACTCATCATGTTCATGTGGATTTTAGTTAAGGTTTTGACAAAGTCCCACATAGAAGACTGATTTAAGAAGGTTAAAGCACATGGAACTGAAGGAAACTTGGCGAGATGGATCAGAAACTGACTTACTATTAGGACTGGAGCATGGATCAGTACTGGGACACTTATTGTTTATTCTATACAGACATGATATAAATGAAAAGGTGGGGGAATATTAAGCAAATTTGCAGTTCGCACCAATATTAGTAGAGTAGTTAATAACAAAGAAAATGGTTGTAAGTTACAGGATGATATCGATGGATGTGTGTTTTATTTCGAGAAGAGAAGACTGAGTGAATACGTGATTGAGGCATATAAGATTATTCGGGGTATGGATGTGGTGAATAGAGAGCAACTGAAACCCTGGTTTGACGGTCAGTTTCGAGGGGGCTTAGTTTTAGGGTAAGGAACAGAAGATTCAGAGGGGATTTGGGGAAAAAAAACCTTTTTCACCCAGGAGGTGGTGGGAATCTGGAATGCACTGGCTGGGAATGTAGTGGAGGCCAGAAACCTTGCAACCTATTAAAAAAAATGGATGAGCACTTCAATTATCATAACATTCAAGGATTTGGGACACATACAGGAAATTGTGATTAGCACACTCGGAGCTATGTCAGTACAGGCTAGATGGACAAAGAACCTTTTCTGCATGGTATAAATCTATGAATCGATGAATACTAATCAACAAGGACCTGATTTCATGAACCCTGCTTTCTATCTAGTGGCCAATAACTTTGGAGGTGATGGCATCACATTGAATATTTAATGCTGTTTAAATGTTACAAGAGATTCTGACTCAAATATCCTATCAAGCACAGAGTTCCAGACTCTGACCTCCCTCCAGGTGAAAAAACATCTCCTCAACTCTCCTCTTAACCTTCTATCTCTTACTTTAAATTTATGTGCTGAGTTATTGATCCCTTTACTAACAGAAAATTTGCCTTCCTATCCATCGGATCTACGCTGCTCATAATCTTATTCACTTCTATCAGGTCCCCTTTCAACTTTCGCTGCTCCAAGGAAAACCACACAACTCTATCAATCCTACCAGATAGCTCAAATCTTCCTCCAAGTATCCTGCTAAATAATTCTTGCACACTCTGCAGTCCTTCCGAGAATGTGGTAGACCAAACAGGACATAGTGCTCCAGTTGTGACCTAACCAGTGTTTAATATAATTCAAGCATAATTTTGTTGCTGATGTATTCAATGGCACAGCTAACGAAGGGAAGTATTAGTGAGTTTTGAGAAAATTTGTAGCTCAGGTTGAGGTTTTGGATGTAGGTTTGCTCGCTGAGCTTTAAGATTCATTTCTTGATGTTTCGTTACCCTACTAGGTAACAGCTTCAGTGGGCCTCAGGTGAAGCAATGCTGAAAATTCCTGCTTTCCATTTATATGTTTGGATTTCTTTGGGTTAGTGATATCATTTCCTGTGGTGATGTTATTTCCTGTGGTGAAGTCACTTCCTGTTCCTTTTCTCAGGGGGTGGTAGATAGGGTCTAACTCGATGTGTTTGTTGATAGAGTTCCTGTTGGAATGCTTTGCTTCGAGGAATGCTTGTGCTTGTCTTTGTTTGACTTGTCCTAGGATGGATGTGTTGTCCCAGTCGAAGTGGTATCCTTCCTCCTCCATATGAGAGGATATTGATGAGAGAGGGTCATGTCTTTTTGTGGCTAGTTGGTGTTCATGTATCCTGGAGGCTATTTTTCTGCCTGTATGTCCAATGTAGTATTTGTTACAGCCCTTGCACGGTATTTTGTAAATGACGTCAGTTTTGCTCATTGTCTGTATAGGGTCTTTCAAGTTCATTAACTGCTGTTTTAGTGTGTTGGTGGGTTTGTGGGCTATCATGATGCCAAGGGGTTTGAGTAGTCTGGCAGTCATTTCCAAGATGTCTTTGATGTAGGGGAGAGTGGCTAGGATTTCTGGACATGTTTTGTCTGCTTGTTGGGTTTTGTTGCTCAGAAGTCTGCAGACTGTGTTCCTTCTTTTTGAATACATGGTATGGGTGATTTTCCTCTGCTCTGCGTAGTTCATCTGTGCTGCGGTGTGTGTTGGCTCATTGAAATAATGTTCTAATGCAGCTTCATTTGTGGGTGTTGGGATGATTGCTTCTGTAGTTCAATATTTGATCTGTATGTGTTGTTTTTCTGTAGACGCTGGTTTGAATCTCCCCATTGGCTCTTCGCTCTACTGCAACATCTAGGAATGGCAATTTGTTGTTGTTTTCCTCCTCTTTAGTGAATTTTATGCCAGTAAGGGTCTCATTGATGGCCTTGGGGTTAATGGTGTTTAGTGTACATATCAGGGTTCTTAGCAGAGTCAGTAATGCAGAAACTTGAACAAACAGCTCTGCCAACCATCCAACCCAAATTCTGGGTCTGCCATGTGGATGACACTTTTGTTATAACTAAACGAAACAAGTTAGAGGAAACTTTCACGATCATCAATAATACCCTTTCGGTCCAACTCATCCATGCCAACCATTTATTCTAAATTAATCTTGTACCATTTGCCAGCATTAGGCCCATATCCATCTAAACCCTTTCTATTCATATACCAATCCAATTGCCTTTAAAAGCTATTATTGTACCAGCCTTCACCACTTCCTCTGGCAGCTCATTCCATACACACACCACCCTCTGCGTGAAAACGTTGCCCCTTAGGTCTCTTTTAAACCTTTCTCCCCTCATCTTTAACCTATGCCCTTAAGTTCTGGACTCCCCCCCCCCCCCCCCCCCCCCCGCCCCCGGGAAAAGACGTGGTCTATTTACCCTATCCATGTCCCTCATGGTTTTATAAACCTCCATTGGAGTCCAAATCATTAACACAGGGCAGCAAGGTTGCTCAGTGGTGAGTGTTGCTGTCTCACAGCACCAGGGACTAGGGTTTGATTCCACCCTTGGAAGACTGTGTGGAATTTGCACATTCTCACCATATCTATGTGGGGGTTCCACCTAACTGGGTGCTCCAGTTTCCTCCAAAAGTCCAAAGATGTGCAGGTTAGTGGATTGGCCATGTTAAATTGCTCATAGTGTCCACAGATTGGAGGCTAGGTGGATTAGCCAGCGGTAATGCAGAGATAAGGGAGAGGGATATGTCAGGGTGGAATAGTCTTTGGAGAGTCAGTGTGGACTCAATGGGTCAAATGGCCTGCTTCCACACTGTAGGGATTCTATGCAACATACACCACAAACTGTAAGAGCCTATCACTGACCTTCGTTATGTGTAAATTGGCTCTGTGTTTGCTGACATTATGATATTGTTTGCACTTCAGAGTGCTCCAGGGATTGAGCACAAAAATCAAAACAGTGGTTAGCACTGCTGCCTCACAGTGCCCAAGACCCGGGTTCAATTTCCGCTTCGGGAAACTGTCTGAGTGGAGTTTACATATTCTCCCTGTGTCTTCGTGGGTTTCCTCCGGGTGTTCCGGTTTCCTCCCACAGTCCAAAGATGTGCAGGTCAGGTGAATTGGCAATGCTAAATTGCTCGTAGTGTTAGGTGAAGGGGTAAATGTAGGGGAATGGTTCTGGGTGGGTTGCTGTTCAGAGGGTTGGTGTGGACTTGTTGGGCCGAAGGGCCTATTTCCACACTGTAAGTATTCTAATCTAAAAAAAACCAGCGCAGTACTGAGGGAATACTGCATGTCAGAGGTACCACCTTTTGTAGAGAATATTAAAACTAAATCCCATATGTCTGTTCTAGTTGATGTGAAAGATCCCATTGTATTATTGTGAGCAAGAGTAGAGGAGCTCTGGACAACATTTATCCTGCAGTCAACACCAGGAAAGCAAATTATCTGGTCATTATCACATTGCTGCTTGTGAGATTTTGCAGTGTGCATATTGCCTGCCACATTTCTTACATTAAAAGTGACTGCACTTCAAAAGCATTTCATTGGCTGCAAAGCCCTTTGACTCATCTGTTAGTAGTGAAATGCGTTAGGAAATATAAATCTTCTTTCTCTTCGTATTAACTGTGTAGAATCTTGGAATACTACAGGAACATGAAAGGTGTCATAAAAATGTAAATTATTTCTTTTATATTGTCTGGCAAAACTGACACAAACAACAATTTTCAGAATGTTAAAGAATTTGGACAAGCCATTAAGTCATTATTTTTCAGTTAATATTGAAATTTATTTCACTTACAGTGCATTCACGTTTACATTTCATTTAGCCCTGAATATTGTAATTTTAACATTTCAAAACAATCTATTGTCTCTAATTTCTAAATTTATGGATTGTTTTTCTTGACTAGACTGTCCAAATTTGAATTCGTGTCAGCAGCCTCCAGGAGGATGTCTCAGACTGCATTGCTTTAATGCACTCAATTGTCGCTTGAGATCGGCAATAATTTTTACATTAATGTGAAACTGTTAGTATAACTGTGGCCTCAGATAGAAAAATCTAACTTGAAAACTTCAGTGTTTCTGCATTAATGCAGTGCAATTTTAGATTATAATTGGAATGGGCATTTGGCATTAAAAGCGTTATTTTTGAATTTCGAGTTTGAGGGGCTGGCTCTGACTCTAACGTGACAAAAATCAAACCACTTAACAGCAGCCGATTCACTTAGCCATAGAGCTCACCTCCAACCATATTCATCTTAGAATCGAGAGCATGGAATGAATCATATTTCTAACTGAACTCGACCAAGAGTTCGACTTAACCTGGCAAACAGTCACAAATAAAGCTTAATAAAGAAGACATTTGGAAAAGATAAATATGTATGGTCTTGATCACACTTGTACATGATTAGAATCAACGTTCCATTAGCCTCATTTCAATGAAGTGAATAGCTTTGTGGTGATAAATAATCTTTGTACCTATTTATTTGTTAAAAGGTACTCCACTCAAAGTAAGCTAATTCTCAATAAATAATAATTTTTGATTGATACAAATATCATACAAAAGTAGGTTTGATAAATAAAAATATCACTGTTGATGACTTAATCTCAAATGGAATTGTTTTTGAGATTATTCATACTGTACGTTTATTTCATTTGTAATTGACCTTATGCCACATCTCCTTTATGTTTATGTCACATCCTGTGTGAGAGCTGTGTTGCATATTTTTAGATTTTTTTTAATCAAAGGTTAACACTAAGATAATTCCAATTATATATAACTTTCTAAAGGAGGGATAAACAATGCAGAATAATGAAAGGTATTTTGTGAATGACAATAGTCTCAGAGCTCATGAATAGCTTGGCATCATTCCAACAAGTTTCAAAGATGAAAAATGACCAAATCATCAAAAACCTGGTGTGCTTGGTGCCTGTCAAAAAGTCCTCCCACAAGCAGTAAACAAGGGAGAAATGGGAATCGTCCTTTTATTGTGGCAACCTCCCTGCTTATTAAGTTGATAAATACACTGCCCAGTGTATTACTGAGTTATACAGATCTGATTTCAAATGGCAAGCTGTGTTGAACTAACTGATTCTAACTCGGGACCATAGGGTGTTACAACTGGCCTCAACACCTTGGCATTTGACAGGGAAATTTTTTGATTTCAAAGAGACTAGATGTCAGCAAGTAATAAATAAGCGTAAGCTTGTGTCCAGCTCCAAAGTAAAATAAACTGATGCAATTCATTAGTCCAAATTTGAACTCATGGGTACAATCAAAGATTGGCGTGAGGTGGATGACACATCCTAATAACTTCTTAGATTGTCTTAGCTTCAGGGTCTTATTAGAATTCGTAGGTTGGTTAACATCCCAATTGCTTGCAGAATCAGGAAACCTGCCCTCATAGCACACACATTCTCAGCACATTTGTCAGCTATACTTATATCAGAGACACTCCTCTTAAAAGTAAACTTTACATCTGCTAACTCCGTATTTTACCAAACAACATGGGAAGGCTTATTGGTTGTAGCCTGTCAAAGAAGAAGCCCTTACAAATTTGAGACCCTGGCATCACTTAAATCCATCTGAAAGATATTGCATTAACCTCTACCAAACTGGTGATGGTAATGCCACATGGGTGGGGGCAGAACAGTTCTGTACGAGTTCCTGAAGGGAGCACACATATTCTGCCTAGCTCTTGGCAGTCCTTAGTAATTATTCCTCGCAGGTTAATGTAAACTCTACCCATTGATATGATTGCAATAAATTGCATTGCTTGCAAAGACAAGTGACTCTTCTGTTTCGAATGACTAGTAGTCTACCTTCTGTCATTGATAATTAGACAGGCTCTAGAATCAGCAAAAAAGAAGAAGGACAATTGGGGGCAGCAAGCTACCCAAACTAGCATATGGCATGGAGACAGCAGTGTTGTCTGAAAATACAATAGCAATGGGTAGAGACTATTAACAGCGAACAGTGTTTTGTGACAAGAGTGTCAGGGTTATTACATCTCAAACAACATCAGAGCAGTCAATTTTGTGGATCTTAGTGGAGTAGCATTCAGTGGAAATCATTTGGCATTTTCCCTTAGAGAATCTTTGGTTCCACCTGAAATGACAAATATGTTACAACTGTCAATTACAGCACAGGACTCAATGTCCTTATTGAAATGGGAGGATCACCTGGAATAGGCAGGTGCCTTGGAAACCCAGCAGAATGTTCTCTTCAGCAGGGAAGTAGCCTGACCACCGTGTTATTTGGGCATTTAAACTTCAGACCCTTTCCTTGGGACCATTCTCATAATATTAATGTAAGGTGAAAGCAGTGAAAATTGACTCCTGTAATCCTTGAGAAAGCACATATGTATCCTGCATACCTATATTAACAAGAGGTCCAACAAGAAGAGTGCATAATACACAAAATTGCAGTCGAAATTGTATAAGCCTTTCTTTTACAGAGACTTTAGAATGAGAGAGTTATTAATGATTGTAGTATAGCATATAAAATTCTCAGGAACAAATCTGAATGGAGTCCAGGACAGGGTAGAGATATTAAAATGATTAGTTCATATCAATCTGTAATCTGTAAGATGATACTCAGCAGGAAGATGCACTGTTAATTGTAAAAGTACAAATGATAAAATAGATGAGAGGATAATCTTTTCAGAATACGGAAGCTTAATGTTGATTGTGCTGCCAGCCCAACTGGGCTTTTTATAAGAGACACATACAATACAAGCCACTTACCCATTTCATTAACAGATAATTAGAGCCAGCTTTTCCCTCAGACAAGAAAGGTATTTTAAGTTAACATTGCCAAAAAGAGATAAAAAGCAGCTTTGGGCAGTTTGAGGCCTATTAGTTTGACTCATTATAGGTAAAGGGAACATTAAAGGATCTTACATGTGAGCCTGACTTCTTATACCATCTATTGTATATAGTTTTGTTCAATAACACCAGTTGTTGTTCTCTCATAAGAGTATCAAACTTACAATACCATATGGTAACTACAGAACCAGAGGTAGGTGAGAAGTGACTAAAGTGATGTCCAGTGAAGGTTAACCCTGTGATCGAAAGTCCAAAATGGGAAAAAAATTGAAAATGAATAGTGGTAGAGAACACTGGGATTTGGACTTCAAGGCTCATTTGGACACTGAACTGCAGAAGCCATGCAGAAGCCAGAAATTATGAAAGAAAGCTCATGGCAGAGAAGGCACTAGGGAGAAATAAATTGGCCAGAATGAGTGAAGTACTACAGCAATTGAAAGTAACATATAGGAATGGGGATGAAAATCAAACATTAAAGAAATAAACTAATAGCAAGCTTTGAAAAAACAGAGTATGAACAAAATCATGGAGGAACTTCACCAGCAGGAAGCCAACATGGCCAGTGTTAGAGAAGGTCAAAGAGAATACCTAAGGGACAGCTACAGCAGCAATATAGCACAATAAATGTAGAACAACAGTGTGAAACTGCTCCAGTGATGGGATAGAACCAGAGAACAAATCCGGAAATGCTGAAATTAAGTGGGAAAACTAGTTTTAAACAGTTACCAGGGAAAGGATCTATCTACCCTATCAGATGGTATGCCATGGCTGAGGCCAGGAAACCATTCACTGATGGGCTTGGGAAACACTAGGATCAAAATGAGGTGACAGATACATGCTACGTTTCTTTAGAAAAGCAGGAAGATTAGAGAAATCTTCGATATAATTCCTAAGCATTACAGTTATGTATCAAGCAGAGCAGTTTGTATTGTTTTAAATATCATTTGGTCAGCACACAAGGGAAATTCTCCAGCCCTAGTTTTGCAAGAGGGTGAGCAGATCTTTCTATCCCCAAAAAGAGGATGGAAATGATGTGTGAATAAAGAATCAATGTAAGAAGCGTTCTGAGCACTGTTGTTCTTTTAGCTTGTAGTTGATAGAGAAGGGAACCATTACTCAATTTACTGGAATTTCAAACTTCAGACCTTTGAATTCTGGTGACACCATTCCTGAACATTCAGTTGTCTCTTTTACAGAAAGTCAATCCTTTCTTGAAGAGAATAATAAGAAATAATATTGTCTAAGCAGTACACAGAGATGCAGTAATGGCAACTGCAGCCACAATAAGACAAAGAAGTTGCTCCAGAGAAAAAACATCTGGAAGACTGCTGGGAAATAAGAAGGAAACTTTGCAATGGTTCATTTAGACATGAGCTTTACAAATTTAGAGAAAATATTTCAATCCTCAGAAAAGGCCCAGCAGGTAAAAGTATAGCTCCAATTAACTGATAAAAAGCTTTCCTAAGACAAAGAGCTCCTTAAGTCCAAATCATGCTGACAAACAATGTACAGGAATAAATGATCTGCATAAATGGCAACTGGAGACTGTCAGAAAAACCTCTCAGCAAACTGTGAAAACACAAAAGCGCTTTTTTTCTCAGCCTAAAAACTCAGCCATTGTTATGAAGTGCTAATGCAGTCTACCAATCTATTAGCCCCTCAAGGGAATGATAGAAATGCCCGCACTTTTATCTCACATATCAGCTAAGTGAACAGGGAATGCTTTTGGTGATGAGTCCTTCAAGCAAGAGACATGTTGAGTTACGCAGAAGTGGACTAAAAGAGTACAGCATTCATGCTCAACTATTATTGGTCAAAAGCACAGTGTGGAGAGATGTCATGTGCCTTGTTGCTTCCCTGCTCTCAGAGCCCTTACATCTACCCCTGCTCTAACTTCCAACCCTTGACAGATTCTGTTGAAAGCCTTCTCACTGCACTTTAATTCTAGCATTGGATAGAATCATTCAGCTTTCAACTATGACATGAGGTTGTCACATGTAACGATGCCTTCTACATTTAAGTTGACCATTGGAGATTTTGGACTCACACAGAAGCATTTCAAACAATAATTTATCAATTCTCAAATCAACATTAGACTTAAAATACAACATATTGGAAAAACTTTCATTTTCTAGGAACCACAAAATTAAATTGACACAATAGAACAAGCTTGTGATAGCAGAAAAGATTGTGTTCAAAGTATTACTTCTACTCAAAAAACAAAGCCATCACCATAAATAAATGTACATTCACAGACTGGTGAGGTTATGGCTAATGAGTTTCTATCATACATGCATGAAGCTAGAACACTTTAACTACTCAATTACTCCCCCAGTCATTGCATTTCAGGTCTCAATTCCAGATTTAAATATTACAACTGACACAGCATTTATTACAGTAACATCATTTTTACCTGTGGAATAGTTTTGAATGCAGTTCTAAACTAAAGGTTCCACATTACTTTTCAAGGAATTCATTCTTCAGTGATTTCAAGTTTTCCTGGCTCCCAGTTAGTTAAGTGTTCCTTTGTTGACCAGTGTATAATTGATTTTCCACCTTTGTAGCTCCCTTCCCTCCCACTCCTTGCAACTTCCTCTTTTCCTTCTGCCACCTTGCAGTGTTCTCCTTCCCTGCCTACCTCCGTCACCATGGTAGCATCTGGACCTGGCTTACAGCAACCTCTTAGGTCTGGACACAACTTAATGCAACCTCCAAGGCTGGGACCTAGATCAATAAACCCCCTGAGGCCTGGCACAATTCACTTCACTAAACCCCAGACCCCGACTCATCTCAAAGCACCCAAACCTACAGACTCAGATTCACACCCGGCTCACAGCAATCCCAGCAAAATGCTCATGGCAATCACTTACCTTTCCATGTGCTTCTCCACTCACAGGCTGACTCTCTCCTGTCTTTGTTGCTAGTAGGATCACTAATGAACATGTCAGTAACAAACATTGGTAAGAAACAGCCAGTGACCTACAGATTCTGTCTCTCTTAGGTATGGCTGCAGCTTTATTCATCTTGGGTGGCAGATGGGCAGCTCTGCCTAGTCCAGGCATGGCCCCTGTTATTAGCACCATGTGCACTCAATCCTCCTCAGTCCTGGTCCAAAGGGGGATTTCAGGGTAAAATAACTTGGGGGTAGATGTAAAATAAAGGGAGTTTGAGCATGTGCAAAATAAACTGTGCCATTGTGATTTCAGATGATATTGAACTGTAGTCGAGGTGCCTTGGGATCCAGCTAAGATGTTCTTCCTGACATCTTCTGCAAATTGTTAGATTCAATAAAACTGGTTCTTGTTCACTCATAAGAGCGTAGATCTCAAATTTCTGCAGATTGATCTGTAGCTGAGGCAGGGATTGCACCATGTGGTGGTTATCAAATAATATGAATCGAGGTCAGTTTGATCACATACAGGGATTGAGAAGAACTTCCAGATCATTTGTTTTTCATTCATTGGCATTGTTGAATTTTTGATATGATTCATACAACATAGCATAGGTTTAAATGGACCAGCAAGACTTTCCTTCGATGTCATCAGAAGTCTATATAAAGTCCTGACTGAGTTCTTGTTTGAGTTGTATCAGTGCTGCTCTTGCATAGTGAGATTGAATATGAATACTATCAGAAAACTATGGAAAAGCGCAGCAGGCCAGGCAGCATCCAAGGAGCAGGAGAATCGACGTTTCGGGCCTGAGCCCTTCTTCAGGAATGAGGAAAGTGTGTCCAGCAGGCTAAGATAAAAGGTAGGGAGGAGGGACTTGGGGGAGGGGCGTTGGAAATGCGATAGGTGGAAGGAGGTCAAGGTGAGAGTGATAGGCCAGAGTGGGGGTGGGGTCGGAGAGGTCAGGAAGAAGATTGCATGTTAGGAAAGCGATGCTGAGTTCGAGGGATTTGATTGAGACAAGGTGGGGGGAGGGGAAATGAGAAAACTGGAGAAATCCGAGTTCATCCCTTGTGGTTGGAGGGTTCCTAGGCGGAAGATGAGGCGCTCTTCCTCTAACCGCCGTGTTGCTATGGTCTGGCGATGGAGGAGTCCAAGGGCCTGCATGCCCTTGGTGGAGTGGGAGGGGGAGTTGAAGTGTTGAGCCACGGGGCGGTTGGGTTGGTTGGTCCGGGTGTCCCACAGGTGTTCTCTGAAACGTTCCGCAAGTAGGCGGCCTGTCTCCCCAATATAGAGGAGGCCACATCGGGTGCAGCGGATGCAGTAAATGATGTGTGTGGAGGTGCAAGTGAATTTGTGGTGGATATGGAAGGATCCCTTGGGGCCTTGGAGGGAAGTAAGGGGGGAGGTGTGGGCGCAAGTTTTGCATTCCTTGCGGTTGCAGGGGAAGGTGCCGGGAGTGGAGGTTGGGTTGGTGGGGGGTGTGGACCTGATGAGAGAGTCACGGAGGGAGTGGTCTTTCCGGAACACTGATAGGGGTGGAGAGGGAAATATATCCCTGGTGGTGGGTCCATTTGGAGGTGGCGGAAATGACGACGGATGATACGATGTATATGGAGGTTTGTCAGGTGGTAGGTGAGGACCAGTGGGGTTCTGTCCTGGTGGTGATTGGAGGGGCGGAGCTAAAGGGCGGAGGAGCGGGAAGTGGAGGAGATTCGGTGGAGGGCATCGTCAATCACATCTGAGGAGAAATTGCGGTCTTTGAAGAAGGAGGCCATCTGGGTTGTACGGTATTGGAACTGGTCCTCCTGGGAGCAGATGCGGCAGAGACGCAGGAATTGGGAATATGGGATGGCGTTTTTACAGGGGACAGGGTGGGAGGAGGTGTAGTCTAGGTAGCTGTGGGAGTCGGTCAATTTATAGTAAATGTCCGTGTTGATTCGGTCATCCGAGATAGAAATGGAAGGTCTAGGAAGGGGAGGGAGGAGTCTGAGACAGTCCAGGTGAATTTGAGGTCTGGGTGGAATGTGTTAGTAAAGTGGATGAACTGTTCAACCTCCTCGTGGGAGCATGAGGCAGTGCCGATACAGTCATCGATGTAGCAGAGGAAAAGGTGGGGGGGTGGTGCCAGAATAATATCCAGGGAATATCCATTGTCCCCCAAGTAACTATCCTGTTACGTTCTCCGGGGAAAATGTCAAGGGGACTGTAGAACTTCATTGTTGCTTAGTCATAACAACTAAAGAAAGTTGAGTTGAATATCCTCATGACCTGTCTTGTCAGCGCTATCCAATTTAGGACTGCCTTGATGCTCTTAACCAAAGATTTTTTCAATAACAATAAAAGATGATTTTTACTGTAATGCAGTCAAATAAGATAAACTTCCAGATTTCAGTGAAAAGTATTAATATTGGATTACTTACTTCAGCATAAAGTCCTATGTAAAAGAAATATTAATAATAGATTGTAAGTGAGAAGAAAGTTGACAGAAATATTATGTGTGGCTTTAAATGGCTTAACTGCTGGTACATGATTTATTCAATGGTCAACAAGTTAAAACAAATGACTTCATATTCCCTGCTTGTGTATAGTTAGTTTGAAAATATTTTCAATCTTTGAAAGCCCACTACATACTACTCTGTTAATAGTCCTAACATGTAAATAGAACTTTGTTATAGCCATTCAGTTTATTTTTCAATTATAACCTCAAGAACTATTGTACATTATGAGACTTGTTTTGTAACCAAGTGTGAGTTGTTGATAATTTGTTTAAAATATTTGCAGCTACCTTGTCCACAATCAAGTTAAATATTGAATTGATTTCATTTTCTGTTCAACTCGACAGTTACTGGAAAATAAGAAGTCTCAGATTACAGTATTTCAAATGTCCTTCTGTATTGGGTCTTGCCTGCAATGTTTCAGTACAGATTGACTGCAGCATAAAGTCTTCAATTCATTTTCCTGCCACCAAGAAGACAGCTTTAATAATCAAAGTGACAAATAAAACTAGAAATCATCACAGGCCTTTTCACTTAACTGACAACTAGAACATAGTCATAATGAGCTGCAGATTTTATGCTTTCTCTTAGACCATAATAGGTTCATTTAAGACTGTCTGCCCCTGACACTTCATCATTTGTCTGCATTATTTTTCATCTTCATCGCAATAAATTACAGAATACTAGTCTGAATCCCGGAAAATAAACTGTCTCGTTAGCAGTAAACTGCAAAATAAATAGTTCAGCATTGCTTTTCTTTGTTCATCTAGGTGGCAAAGATTAATACATTTCCCTTTTCCTTATTAACACTGCTAAACTTCTCCAAGCTCACTTGCATTCTTAGCTGGAAATGGAAACTGCCTGAATATTTATCATGTGAAGTGATGAGATGGGGAATGCTGCAAGTGCACTTGTCAAATCACACCACTGTTATTAATTTGAGCACAAGTAAAATTGTTCGTTTTATCTGTAATCATGTAATTCATCAGAACACTACTAGAGCATATCACTGTGTAAGCAATTATACAGCTAGAATACCGTATACAATCTATTAAATGCTCAAGAGCTGCAAGATGTGTTGCGATGATTCTTTTTGTTCAAGAATTACGCTGTGCAGTAAGAGATTGTGAAAAATAATAGCCTTTTTTAAAATGAAATTCAAAAAGAAAGAGTTACAGTAATAATTAAATGGCTGGAAAAAAAGGAGCTCCATGATCAATAATATTGCCTCAGATGAGGTGATCAGGCATAAAACATTACATTTTTAAACCTGTAAGCCCAAGGTGAAGTGTTATAATTCATACATTAGAAAACAATTGTATAGAAAAGGGTGAGAAAAAGACCAACTAAATCAAAAAGGAGGTGATTGTGTGACAGGGTTTGTGTTGCACAGAAGGGAAGGAGGGAAAGGAGGAGAGTGTTAGTCATTTGGGACTCAATAGTTAGAGGCTCAGATAGAAGGTTTGTTGGGAACAAATAAGACTCATGGTTAGTGTGGTGCCTCCCAGGTGCCAGAGTCCATGATGTCTAAAAATCATGTCTTTGGGTTCCTGAAGGGACCAGCCCCAGCTCGTGGTCCACGTAGGTACCAACAACATAGTTAGAAAGAAGGATAGGGAAGTAAGGCAGGATCTCAGGGAACTAAGGTGGAAGCTGAGAGCTAAAACACACAGAGTTGTTACCTTCTGTTTATTACCCGTGCCACATGATAGCGAGGCAAGGAATAGGGAAGGAACATGTGGCTGCAAAGATGATGCAGGAAGGAGGGTTTCAGGTACATGGATAAGTGGGGCTCATTCTGGGGAAGGTGGGACCTCTACAAACAGGATGGCCTTCACTTGAACCAGAGAGGTACTAATATCCTGGGTAGGAAATTTGCTGATGCTATCTGGGTGGGTTTAAACTAGCTCAGCAGGGTGATAGCAACCTGAGGTGTATTTGCAGTGCACAGGAGGATGAGAGTAGGGAGGGTATGGACAGGATTTCATGGTCACAAGAATGTGCTGGCAGATAGCAAGCTGGTTTGAAGTGTGTCTACTTCAACTCCAGAAGTATCCGAAATAAGGTAGGTGAGCTTGCAGCATGGATAGGTACCTGGGACTTGGATGTTGTGGTCATTTCGGAGACATGGATAGAGCAGGGTCAGAAATGGATGTTGCAATTTAAGAACAGGGAAGGCAGTAAAAGAGATGGAGGTGTGGCCTTGTTAGTCAAGGACAGTATAATGGTGGCTGAGGACTTGTCTATTGAGGTAGTATGGGCTGAGGTTAGAAACAGGAGACGAGAGGTCACACTGCTGGGAGTTTTTTAATAGGCCTCCACAGAATTCCAGGGATGTGGAGGAGAGGATTGGCAAAATGATTCTGGGTAAGAGTGAAAGGAACAGGGGGGTCATTATGAGGGACTTTAACTTCCCCAACATTGATTGGAAATGCAGTAACTCTAGTGTGACGGATGGATCAGTTTTTGTCCAATGTGTGCAGGAGGGTTTCCTGACACAGTATGTCGAAGGGCCAACAAGAGGGGAGGCCACACTGGATCTGGTGCTTGGTAATGAACCAGACCAGGTGTTTGATTTAGTGGTAAGTGAGCACTTTGGACAGAGTGACCATAATTCAGTTACACTTAGTTTAGCAATGGAAAGGGATAGGTACATTCTACAGGGCAAGTGTTATCGAGTTATCAGGGCAAAGGCAATTATAATGCAAGACTTAGGATGCATAGAATTGGGTAGCAAAATGCAGGGGATGGGTACAATCGAAATGTGGAGCTGGTTAAAGTAACAGATATTGCGTGTCCTTGTCCAGGGAGGAAGTGATAAGGTAAGAAAACCGTGATTTACTACAGAAATTGCATCTCTTGTTAAGCGGAAAAAGGACGCTTATGTGACGATGACACGAGATGGTTCAGATGATGCAAAGGAGAGTTATAGATTAGCTAGGAAGGATTTAAAGAGAGATTTAAGATGAGCAAAGAGAGGACATGAGCAGTCTTTATCAGGTAGAATAAAGGAGAACCCAACAGCTTTCTACAGGTATGTGAGGAAGAAAAGGATGACTCGTGTAGGAATAGGGCCAATCAAAGACAGAAGTGGGAAGTTGCGTGTGGACCCTGTGGAGATTGGAGAAAAGGAAAAGGAGAACATTGCAGAGGAGAAGAATGAGATACAAGATATTAGACTAGAAAGGATCGAGGTTGGTAAGGAAGAGGTGTTAAGAATTCTAGAAGGAGTGAAAGTAGATAATTCCCCTGGGCTGGATGAGATTTGTCCGAGGATTCCCTAGGAAGCTAGGGAGGTGGTGTTGGAGCCTTTGCCTTTGATCTTTGAGTCATCTTTGTCTACAGGTTTAGTACTAGAGGATTGCAAATGTTGTGCCCTAGTTCAAGAAGGATAGTAGAGATGACCCAGGTAATTATAGACCAGTGAGCCTTACATCTGTTGTAGGAAAAATTTTGGAAAGGATTATAAGAGATAAAAATTTATAATCATCTAGCAAGCAACAATTTGATTGCAGATAGTCAACATGGTTTTGTCAAGGGTAGCTTGTGTCGCACAAGCCTCATTGAGTTTGTTGAGAAGGTGACCAAACGTGGATGAGGGTAGGGCAGTTGACATGGTGTACATGGACTTCAGTAAAGCCTTTGATAAGGTTCCACATAATAGGCTGTTGGAGAAATGCAGAGGCATGGGATTGAGAGTGATTTAGCAGGTTGGATTAGAAACTGGCTTTCTGTAAGAAGGCAGTGAGTGGTGGTTGATGGAAAATATTCAGCCTGGAGTACAGTTACTAGTGGTGTGCCACAAGGATCTATTTTGAGACCACTGCTGTTTGTCATTTTTATCAATAACTTAGACACAGGCATAGGTGGATGGGTTAGTAAGTTTGCAGATGACACTAAAGTCGGTGGAGTAGTGGACTGTGTGGAAGAATATTTCAGGTTGCAGGGGGACTTGGATAAACTGCAGATTTGAGCTGAGAGGTGGCAAATGGAGTTCAAAGGTGGCAAATGTGAGGTGATTCACTTTGGGAAGAATAACAGGAAGGCAGAGTACTGGGTCAATGGAAGGATTCTTAGTTGTGTTGATGTGCAGAGGGATCTTAGAGTCCATGTACACAGATCTCTGAAAGTTGCCACCCAGGTTAATAGTGCTGTTAAGAAGGCATACAGTGTGTTAGGTTTTATTGGTAGAGGGATTGAGTTCCAGAGCCATGATGTCATGCTGCAACTATACAAAACGCTTAAGCGGCCACACTTGGAATATTGTGTACTGTTCTAGTCGTCACATTACTGGAAGGATGTGGAAGCATTGGAAAAGTTGCAGAGGAGATTTACCAATATGTTGCCTGGTCTGGAGGGAAGGTGTTATGAGGAAAGACTGAGAGACTTGGGTCTGTTCTCATTGGAAAGAAGAAGGCTAAGAGGGGATTTGATAGACACATACAAGATGATCAGAGGATTAGCTAGGGTGGACAGTAAAGTCTTTTTCCTAGGATGATGATGTCAGCTTATACGAGGGGACATAGCTACAAATTCAGGGGTGATAGATTTAAGACAGATGTCAGAGGCAAGTTCTTTACTCAGAGAGTGGTAAGGGCGTGGAATGCCTTACCTGCCAATGTAGTTAACTCAGCCACATTAGGGAGATTTAAACAATCCTTATATAAGCACATGGATAGTGGCAGGGAATGTGCTTAGATTAGTTCACAGGTCAGCGCAACATCGAGGGCCGAAGGGCCTGTTCTGCATTGTATTGTTCTATGTTCTATGTTTTACTGAGATCTTTGGGACATCACCATCAGTCTCGAATGGGGGTTAGGGGATGATATTATGTGACAGACAGTAACACATCTGTGATTTTCTCTGAATTTTCCAATTGGAGGCCATACCAGTTTGAAGCTTGGCTGAAGTTCAGGATTTCAGGTGAGCTCTCAATGATGGAGCGTTATAGGAGACTCTCCAGCTTGGAAACAACAGCAGGATGTCATTGGAAGTGAGTCAGAGAGGAGGAGGTGCCCTTTCCACAACTATTCTAAATTTAAATTAAAAAGTAAAATATCTTGTTGACCACTGTGGGTGGAAGAGGCTGGGGAGCCTTCAGGTTTAGCGCGGAACCAGCCCTTGGGCTACTGCTCAGAGTTCACCCCCAGGCAAAGCAAGATTCCCCATCACTTTCCAACAACAGGCTTTAACAGACCTTTCAATCAGATTAATTAGGTGTGTGCTATATGCAGACATTCAGCTTTGCTGCACACACTTCCATCCTTGCTGTTCTGAATTGTAAAATACTGTAAGGTTAGCCCAGCATGAAATCCAGAATGATTTGTTTAAACTTTTTCCATTGTTGTTATTGATTTTTATGAACAGTTCATCCATTTGTTTAGTCCTTTGAAAATCCTGATAAATGTATGATTTTTCTTCCGCCTTCAAAGGTGCAATTGAATTTTGTACTGTACTGTTGAGTTTCTTAACACCTCTCCAGGGGAATGTGAGCTTAATGGTTCAGATGTCTTCCAAAATGTTAATGCATTTAATCATACAAAGTTCGTTCACACAACAAAATTTGGAAAATTGAGTTTGTGTATTTTAGATTAGATTAGATTACTTACAGTGTGGAAATAGCCTTTCGGCCCAACAAGTCCACACCGACCCTCCGAAGAGCAACCCACCCAGACCCATTCCCCTACATTTACCCCTTCACAGGCAATTTAGTATGGCCAATTCACCTAACCTTTGATAGGTTTATGAACTTCTGAAGAGGACTAAATTGCTTGTTTAGGTGTACATTGTTTATTTTAATTGATTTATGAGTTTTCAATGACGTCCAAATTTTATTATGGGATTTTGCACGCGGTGTCCACCGATACCCTGGAGTTGTTTAGGGAGAGGTGGGTGCCGCAGGGAGTGGAATGCATTATCTCCCCCTCCAACTCTATTTTGACTTAATCCCTGCCCTCCCCTTCACTGTTTGATCACACAGCATTGCCGTTTGATGTGAAGGGCAGTGCTTGTCACTGGCCTGGTGGTGGAAATTTGAATAAAGATTCATGCACCTTGTGTTATTCACTGTGTCTCTCACCTGCAATAATAAAAAGAAAAAAAATTATGGGATTTTTGAGTTATGTTTATAAAGTAGACACTATCTGAGTACATTCGTCAGGTATGGGGTAGAAGGGTTTAAATAGTGTAAGTTAGTAAAGGGGCTAGGAGATGAGGGGAATGGTAGGGAGGGAAGATTTATACTTATCTGAAGAATTGGGTCAATGTCTGTGGAACTGGAGGTGGGCTTTTAAAACTAGAACCAGCAACACCATCTGTCAGGAGAAGCCTGATTCTAGGCAGTGTCATCCTCCAGAATGGAAATCCCATTTTGCCAGTACTACCTGAGACCCAACTGTCAGCTTCCATGTCAATGCTGAAAGTCCAAATGGAGAAGTGTGCTTTATAGAATATTCATATCTGCTGTAGAGAAAAAAAAAAATCACCTCATAAGAGTGCAAGATGTTTTTACATCAAAATTACACAGAAAATAAGAGAAGATCATCTGGTGAAGAACGTCTGCAGATGAAGATAGACTAAGGATGTAACATTTCTAGAAGTGGCTTCTTTAGGATGAAGAGCACACACCATCCCTGTTAATGACAGGCAGGCAATTGGTTCATTTAATGACCAAACTGAAAGCAGGCTGAAGACGTTTCAAGCTTATCTCAACTGAGGCACGGTCCGATGACTTCTTGGAGAGCTCTTACTGTGGTGGATATACTATCCACACTGATGGACTTATAAGCTCTGTGGCCTCTATATTTTAACATGTTACCATCACTTCTGAGGCTACCTCCATTTTGAGACCCTCAGCTTTCTGCTACCTGCTTCAGCATCAACCTCTGCCAACGGTGATACAACATTAGCCCACTGCTATAGGCTTTATTATTGAGCCTACGACCTTGAGAGATCATTCACCATTCTCAGCTAGACAACTCCTGAATTGGTCACCGCTCAGAAGCCAACAATTGTTGGCAGACCTATGTCCCTTGTGAGGTCAGGAAATGGTCCCAATATTGAAGTTGCAGCAATATCTGAAAATTCACTCCGGGGGTCACTGAGGTATTGAAAAAGCATGATTTTCACTGTCCTGTTGAAAGGATTGGAGGTGGTGATGAAGCATCATTCAATCCTAATCATACTCCAGAAGGCCTATGATTTGTTAGCATTGAGTAGATCAAAGCTGAGGGAGATCCATGAATGTAAAATTGAATGATCAGAATCATTGAATTCAAAGTAGAAAAACAGCAAAAGGCTGGAAACAGCTGAGATGTTACTTGAGGAAGTAATTGATATGAAAGGCAGGGGAAAAGTTCCTATTTAATGGAAATCAAATTGAAAGATAAGCCAGCAAATGAATCAGAGTGATACCTGAGGAAACTAAGTGCCCATGAATATTGTTTTAAAATGAATGCTGCCAGGTATTGTCAAAAGATTTAAAGATGTCCAAGACAAACAATATTCAATGGAGTTAGAAATGTAAACCTAAAGACTATCTATTTGTAGAGATGTTTTCTCTGACTAAGAATTCTGCAATAAGTATTTTGTGCTGAATAACTTGGTATCTGCAATGCACTGCAAGAAGCATTTTTATCTCCATATGTCAGCCATAACTTAGTTTTTTTTGTTCACTTATGGGATAGGGTGTTGATGGCGTCATGAACACTTTAGGGAACATCTCTGGGACACCCGCACCAATCAACCCCACCACCCTGTGGCCCAACATTTCAACTCCCCCTCCCACTCTGCTGAGGACATGCAGGTCCTGGGCCTCCTCCACCCCTGCTCCCTCACCACTCGATGCCTGGAGGAAGAATGCCTCATCTTCTGCCTCGAAACACTTCAACCCCAGGGCATCAATGTAGACTTCAACAGTTTCCTCATTTCCCCTTCCCCCACCTCACCCCAGCTCCAACCTTCCAGCTCAGCACTGCCCCCATGACCTGCCTACCTTCTTTTCCACCTATCCACTCCACCCTCCTCTCTGAACTATCACGTTCATTCCCACCCCCATTCACCCATTGTACACTTTGCTACCTTCTCCCATCCTCCTCTCTGACCTATCACCTTCATCCCCACCCCCATTCACCTATTGTACTCTATGCTACTTTCACCCCACCACCCCTCCCCCTCTCATTTATCTCCCCACCCTGCTTCTATTCCTGATGATGGGTTTTTGCCCGAAACGTCAATGTTCCTGCTCCTCGGATGCTGCCTGACCTGCTGTGCTTTTCCAGCACCACTCTAATCTAGACTCTGGTTTCCAGCATCTGCAGTCCTTGTTTTTACCTCGTTGATTTTAACCCGACTGCAAATCCTCTTGCAAGGATGCCTGCCTTGATGAAGTTTTCCTCCTCTCTCTACAAGAATCTCATTCTCACTGCAACCCCCAGGTCATCTCCTCTGCCCTGAAGCTCTTCAACCATGTTGTGAAACAAACTCGGTACCACAGCCACATTTGCTTCCTCAGTGCATGCCTCCGTAACCAACTCATCCCACATGGACTCCAGACTACTTTTAAACCAGCAGAGTTCGGACCCGAACAGGACAAACAGTACAGACTACAGATTCAAAAACACCAGCAACAGTTCTCCTTCAAGATCCTTCGCTCCGCACTCGCAGCAATGTGCCGGCACCTAACCTCTCTACAGTCTGCCCTGACTCAGCTGAGGACCACACTCTGTCAGAATTGCAAAGGACCCCTTCTGTACTACATCCTCAGGAGAATTCATATTCTCAACAAACAGTATTTCAACACCATCTCAAACATCAAAAACTGTAAGTACAACAAACTTTTATCTAACCTCCATAACCAGCGCTCCTCAAACATTCCAGAAAATTCCCCCAGCCTCTGGAACTGCTTGGACACCATTAGCCATGTGGCTGCTGCAGCCACCAACCCAACGGTGATCGATGCTGTCACTTCCGCCCCCACCATGGCCGCTTCCACAGCCACTTCCGCCCCTCACAATTCCTCATGCACCATATGTGACATCACTTCCGCCCCTCACATCATCACTGATGTCACACGCTCAGTGATTTCTGCCCCCCACTGCCATGTTTGCCACCAATTCTGCATCCACCAACGCCACTCACCTGCATTCTGCTGACATGCTTCTCACTGTCACCATCCCCGCCCTCAGAACCCTGAGGGGAACATTACCCCTGCTCATGACTCCACCCCATTCCCCTTAACACCACGCCCACTCCAGTTACACACTCCACCCCCACTCCCAGCTCCACACCTACAACAGGCCCTAGCTCCCAGCCCTGGCAAGTTTTCACCATCCCTCCAGACCTTCCCCTCACTGAGGACGAATGATCAGTCCTCAGCAAAGGCCTTACCTTTCTCGCCCTCCATCCACGCATCAATGAATTTAATACACGCTGTGACATCAAACACTTCTTTCGCCGCCTCTGCCTCCGAGTTTACTTTTACAATCAGGACTCCCGCCCACCTTCCGACGACCCCTTCACCCACCTCCAAAACACTCCATCCCACTGGACACCCCGTGCTGGCTTGTCACCTGCCTTCGATCTCTTCGTTTCCAACTGCCGCTGAGACATTAACTTGTCTACCCCCTCCTCCACTCCAACCTCTCACCCTCACAACGCTCAGCCCTCTACTCCCTCTGCTTCAATCACAACCTTACAATCAAATCAGCAGATAAAAGGGATGCAGTGGTAGTTTGGTGCACTGACCTCTACACAGCTGAAGCCAGATGCCAACTCGAAGACACCTCCTCCTACCACCCCCTCGACCATGATCCCACCCCCCATCACCAAACCATCATCTCCCAGACCATACAGAACCTCATCACCTCAGGAGATCTCCCACCCACAGCTTCCAACCTCATAGTCCGGGAACCCTGCACTGCCCGATTCTACCTCCTTCCCAAGATCCACAAGCCTGACAACCCTGGCCGACCCATTGTCTCACCATGCTCCTGCCCCACTGAACTTACCTCTACCTACCTCGACACTGTCCTACACCCGCTAGCCCAAGAACTCCCCACATACATTTGAGACACCACCCACACCCTCCACCTCCTCCAAGACTTCTGTTTCCCTGGCCCCCAATGCCTCATCTTCACCATGGATATCCAATCCCTCTACACCTCCATCCGCTATGACCAGGGCCTCCAAGCTTTCCATTTCTTCCTCTCCTGATGTCCCCAACAATTGATGTAGTGGACAGCAAAGAGGGTTACCTCAGATTACACCAGGATCTGGACCAGATGGGCCAATGGGCTGAGAAGTGGTAGATGGAGTTTATTAATTCAGATAAATGCGAGGTGCTGCCTTTTGGGAAAGCATATCTTAGCAGGACTTATACACCTTAATGATAAGGTCTTAGGGAGTGTTGCTGAACAAAGAGACCTTGGAGTGCAGGTTTATAGCTCCTTGAAAGTGGAACCGCAGGTAGATAGGATAGTGAAGAAGGCGTTTGGTATGCTTTCCTTTATTGGTCAGAGTATTGAGTACAGGAGTGGGGAGGTCATGTTGCAGCTGTACAGGACATTGGTTAGGCCACTGTTGGAATATTGCATGCAATTCTGGTATCCTTCCTATCGGAAAGATGTTGTGAAAGTTGAAAGGGCTCAGAAAAGATTTACAAGGATGTTGCCAGGGTTGGAGGATCTGAGCTACAGGGAGAGGCTGAATGGGCTGGGGCTGTTTTCCCTGGAGCGTCGGAGGCTGAGGGGTGATCTTATAGAGGTTTACAAAATTATGAGGGGCATGGATAGGATAAATAGACAAAGACTTTTCCCTGGGGCTGGGGAGGCCAGAACTAGAGGGCATAGGTTTAAGGTGAGAGGGGAAAGATATAAAAGAGACCTAAGGGGCAACCTTTTCACACAGAGGGTGGTATCTGTATGGAATGAGCTGCCAGAGGATGTGGTGCAGGCTGATACAATTGCAACATTTAAGAGTCATTGGATGGGTACATGAATAGGAAGGGCTTGGAGGGATATGGGCCAGGTGCTGGCAGGTGGGACTAGATTGGGTTGGGATATCTTGTCGGCATGGACGGGTTGGACCGAAGGGTCTGTTTCCATGCTGTACATCTCTATGACTCTATGATTCTACCCTTCCACCGACACTCTCATTCGTTTGGCTGAACTGGTCCTCACCCTTAACAATTTCTCCCTTGAATCCTCCCACTTCCTCCAGACCAAAGGGGTGGCCATGGGCACCCGTATGGGCACCAGCTTTTCCTGTCTTTTTGTTGGCTGCATAGAACAGTCCCTCTTCCATAGTTACACCTGCACCACTCCCCACCTCTTCCTCCGCTACATTGATGACTGCATTGGCGCCACCTCATGCTCCCGCGAGGAGGTTGAGCAATTCATCAACTTCACCAACACATTCCACCCTGAACTTAAATTTACCTGGACCATCTCTGACACCTCCTTCCCCTTCCTGGACCTGTCCATCTCCATTAATGACGACCGACTTGACACCGACATTTTATACAAACACACCGACTCCCACAGCTACCTGGATTACACCTCTTCCCACCCTACCTCCTGTAAAACTGCCATCCCGTATTCCCAATTCCTCCACCTCCACCGTATCTGCTCCCAGAAGGACCAGTTCCACCACAGAACACACCAGATGGCCTCCTTCATTAGAGACTGCAATTTCCCTTCCCATGTGGTTAAAGATGCCCTCCAATGCATCTCGTCTACATCCCGCACCTCCGTCCTCAAATCCCACCTCTCCAACAGTAACAGGGACAGAACTCCCCCGGTGCTCACCTTCCACCCTACCAACTTTCGCATAAACCACATCATCCAACGGCATTTCCGTTACTTCCAAATGGATCCCACCACCGGGGATATAATTCCCTCCCCACCCATTTCCACTTACCGCAAAGACTGCTGCCTCTGTGACTACCTGGTCAGGTCCACGGCCCCCAACAAACCACTCTCCCATCCTGGCACCCTCCCCTGCCACCACAGGAATTGCAAAACCTGTGCCCACACCTCCTCCCTCACCTCCATCCAAGGCCCTGAAGGAGCCTTCCACATCCATCAAAGTTTTACCTGCACATCCACCAATATCATTTATTGTATCTGTTGCTCATGATGCGGTCTCCTCTGCATTGGGGAGACTGGACGCCCCCTAGCAGAGCGCTTTAGGGAACATCTCCGGGACACCCGCACCAATCAACCCCACCGCCCCGTGGCCCAACATTTCAACTCCCCTTCCCACTCTACCGAGGACAAGCGGGTCCTGGGCCTCCTCCACTGCTGCTCCCTCACCACCCAACGCCTGGGGGAAAGAACGCCTCATTTTCTGCCTCGGAACACTTCAACCCCAGGGCATCAATGTAGATTTCACCAATTTCCCCATTTCCCCTTCCCCCAGCTCAGCATCGCCCCCATGGCCTGTCCTACCTGCCTATCTTCCTTTCCATTTATCCACTCCACGCTCCTCTTTGACCTATCACCTTCACCCCCACCCCCATTCACCTATTGTACTCTATGCTACTTTCTCCCCACCCCCACCCCCTCTCATTTGTCTCTCCACTCTGCAGGCACCCTATCTCTATTCCTGATGAAGGGCTTTTGCCTGAAACGTCGATTTTCCTGCTCCTCGGATGCTGCCTGACCTGCTGTGCTTTTCCAGCAGCACTCTCATCCAGACTCTGGTTTCCAGCATCTGCAGTCCTTGTTTTTACCATTTATTACTCATCCTAACTGCCCTTGAGAAGGTTGTGTGGAGCTGCTTTCTTGAACCACTGCAGTTTGTGTGCTATAGGTGGACCTGCATTACCCTTGGGGAAGCAATTCCACGACTTTGACCCAGCAACATTGAAGGAACAGTGATATGTTTCCGAGCAAAGATGGTGAGTGGTTTAGAGGGAAACTTGCATGTGGTAGTAGTAGTGTTCCTATGTATCTGCTGCCCTTGTCCTTCTAGATGCAAATGGTTGTGGGTTTGGAAGATGATGTCTAAGGATCTTTGTTGAACTTCTGCAGTATATTATGTAGCTAATACACACTGGTGCTACTGAGCATCGGTGGTGGAGGGAATGAATACTTGTGAATGTGGTGTCAATCAAGCAGGCTTCTTTGGTCGAGATGGTATCAAGCTTCTTGAGTGTTTCTTGAATGGTAGCATGTTTGTCCTGAAGCCATGTGGTACTCGGTCCCACTTCAGAGAAATGTGTACAAAGTCAAAGCTATAACTACTTAGGGAGTGTTAAATCTATCAGAGATGCTGTCTGTCACTTGAGGTGATAAACTTAGATTCTGTCCTCACTCTCAGATTGATGTAAAAGTCTCTTTGGCGCTATTCCCAAGATTTCCTGGCCAATATGTATCCTTCAACTACATCAGGATAACAGCTTATTTGTTTCTTCATAGAATCCCTACAGCGTGAAAACAGGCCATTTGGCCCAACAAGTCCATATCGACCCTCCAGGGAGTATCCCATCCAGACCCATTCCCCTAACTAATGCACCAAGCGTACGCATCCTTGAACATTATGGGCCATTTAGCTAACCTGCCCATCTTTGGGCTGTGGGAGGAAACCAGAGCACCTGGACGAAGCCCATGCAGACACTGGGAAATAGATGCAAACTCTGCACAGACAGTCGTCTGAGGCTGGAATCAAACCTGGTTCTCTTGGTGCTGTGAGGCAGCAGTGCTAACCACTGAGCCACCATGCCATTCACATCACACTGGTGTTGTTAGAGGCTACGTCCTCATTATCTGCTGCATTTCATTTATCACAACAGTGAAGACATTTCACAAATATTTCTTTGACCCTTTATAAATGGAAGTTTATTTTCTTTTTTGATTGTCAATCATATTCAGGAAAACATCACAAAAAGGTAGTAAGAGAATGAAAAACCATATTACATTTCTTCAATGAGTCACATGAGCTAAGTACACACAATGCTGTTGACAAACAGCACATTAAATTTGGCTATCAAAAATATTAAATTAAAACAGTGTGCATTAAAATAAGAGAAATTTCAGAGATCGAGTAAAAATTTATAATTTGCGGTCTGGGTTTAAATGATAGGCAAGCTTCTGTCTCATGGTTTATTATTTCAGCTGAACTCTTCATTCAAGCTATAGTCTTGCAATTCATTCCCAAGAAAACACTATTTGAAATAAAGAATGACAATAATTGTACCGTTCAATTCATGTATGACAGTCATATACTGCAAACGGGTGAGTTACCTCACTCCTATAGCAGAGGGCGAGGGAGATACTTAAGAAATGTACTAGCTGTGTTGATGATAGTGCAGTAAACATTTGTTAGATAGAGTAAATACACTTCTGTATCTACCACACATCCTACACCTTCTGAACAAACAAGCATTTAGCTTTCATTTTGAAGTACCTCTAGCATGCATAGAATATGCCTTTTCTGAATAGTGTATGTTTTACATCACTACTCTAGAGGATGTAGCAGAAACAAGGTATTGCAAAAAAAGACATTAATATCTCTGTGCATGTGATAAACCAGGTATTTTGACATAATGCAGTATTAGATCTCCCAGAATAGCTGCTTACTGCTTTGTGATAAAAACAAGTAATTCCATTAAAGATGACACACTGAATTTAAGTGCTTTCTGAAAACTTTTTACCCATTACTTCCATAAATGCCAATGATTCTCATTTTTCATTATTCTTTTAGCTAATCTGATAGAGGCATTCGTTTCCTTTGCTGTTCTCAGTACCTAACTTTTTTCAGTTGAATATTAGATGACATTAATTTAGATAAAAAGGACTGTGGTTGCAGTAAACATAATGTACAGAATGCAATATAACAAGTCACCAAGATTACTTCAATAACAACCTTCTCCTGCCATTTCTACCACCAACTCAAATGAAAGCATTTGGACTAAATGATAGTTTATATTGTCACATGTTTCATCAAATTCAATGCAATGCTTGGGAACATTATCACCTCCATGTCCCCTATCAAAGTACAAACTGTACTGATCTGAATATATACATTATGCTTTCAGCACTGTTGGCTCAGAATTCTGAAATGACTGCCCTAGTTTTTTTATTAATGAGCATCCCAGGCAGGTGCCTTCCTTGAGTCCAGAGATAGCTAATTTGGCTGATTCAGTGTCTGCTTAATCTCCACACTACACACTTTACCTGTCCAGATCTACAGCCTGTCTGAATACTGAAGTCAGTGCTACTATGTCCCCAGTTTCCACTGTATGCCCACAGCTTGTCCTTGTCTGGTGGGGCAACATCACACTCAGACCAGTTGTTGGGCAGTTTCAAATCTGAGCTTTTATTTCTAGAAAGCAAAAGGGGGCACAAACAAAACAAATAGAGGCTGAGGTTTGTCCTCACAATGTGGGTCCAACGCTAGCATGATGATCAGTGGACAGTCAAGAACAGTTTGCTGCATTCAGCTGCTTATCTGCTGGAAGTAGATGTTAGTAAGGTTCTGTCTGGCTCGAAGTGCCCAATGGACCTGAGCTCTGATGTGGACAAGGGCAACTTTCTCATCCACAGTGTCCTCATTGCCTCTTTTGAAGATGGTTCCTATTCCTCTATTTCCTCAGCATCCAGCACATCACCTTATTGCCTGCTCCAGTTGTGCAGAGCACAGCATGCCAGGATGATGCAGCACGTTCTATCCAGATCCTAATGGAGGACTCCTCCAGACTATCCAGGCAGCAGAACTGCATCTTCACCAGCCCTCTCGGCTGCTCCAGCTTGGCCCTATTTGAAGCATGTGTAGCACTACATCTCCACTCTGCATCAGTCAAAGAGTGCCATGAGCCTTGGGTAGCCAATGATTCCTGTACCCATCTTTGTAAGCCAGCTAGACCCTCAATTGTACCAGGTACACGCGGATGCTCCAGGATGTAAGAGTTATATCAACCACCAGGTAATGAACACACACCACCAGAAAGTAGTAATAGTGATCAGAGATCACTTGTACATTAACAAAATAATCAAATGAAGCCCTTTCATATTGATGACCTCCACAGCATTGTGATCCAGTCCTCTCAGTACCACATTTGTACAGTCGATGTCACCTTCCATCCAGCTGTGTTCCTGAATCCCATTGTAGGGATGCGGCACTGACCTGGTCATCAGGAAACAAAATAAGCCAGTGTGATCTTGAACAGAAGGCATTGGTCACTGCCCCAGATGTGACAGATCCCACACGGTTCACCCATCACCCCCGGTTGGATAATTTCAAAGCAGCTGTCACCTTCACAGTCTTCAGGGGAGGATGGACTCCGACTGCCACAGCCCTCACATTCTGCCCCTGCATCTGGCATGGTTTCACCACAGCTTTCTGGGACATACAGAGCCTTCCTGACATGTCCACCTCGCTCATTCCCAGGAAATGGAGTTACAACCGAAACATTCTGGTCCTCCTGTGAACTCCACATTACGTGAGGGACCCTGGGCAGCAAACTCTCCCTGAGCTTGGTGCCCTTTGTCACTCAAACCAGACCAAAGCACTGTTACCACTGGGCTCTGCCTGGCCACTAGGACACCTCAAAGCCTCCACACCCCCTATTAGTTTGCACTATTAGCTTACACCCACCAAACAACTCAGTGTGGAGATGCTCTGCATTGAAATTTGTCTCCCTGCCTCCTGAACCTCAACATTACACCTTAATTGTGCACACCTTCCACCTCAATGCTTCCCTTGTGGTGACTATAATGGTGGTGATTGTCACTAACCTCCTCTCTCATATGTATCATGCCCCCGATGCTGTCCCATGTAACCTTCACCACTTCCTTCACTGTCCTTATCTCCACCTCTACAAATATCTCTGCTTTTTCATCTTTCCGTTCTTGACTGCCTAGTCAGTTTTAATAGTAATGCCCCTACTACTTCTACAACCCCTTTCATCCTCCTGAAATTTCAACAAATGAACTCTAAGAATGTATACATCCCAAATCAGTGACTGACTTCAATGATCAGTTTCTATACAGGACTGACTATTGCGCTGACCAATATGTTCACAGCTCCCTGACTGATGATGCACAAAACCTCTGACTGCTGGCTCTGGCTCTATAAGACTGACCATTGCACATTCCCCAGCCTGTGGTTGCACATATCCCCCAATCAAAAGCAGCTTGATCAGATGAATCAGCCTGGCCATGTATCTAGTCTAAGTGCAGTCTAAGCCCCTGACTGGCCGTACTGAGACCCACTGACCAACAGTGGCCTACCCCTTGACTGGACTGACAACTAGACCCCAGAACGTTTTGACATGGCTGTTTGGTTGATGGTAGGCTGGTGGTATAAATGCTGTAGGTGTTAGATTGAGTGTCTCAGCATATAGTACACTCTTTCCCTCTGTCCAAGCCACATCCTATTGACAAACAGTCAGGGCACTTTGACATAGCAGTACTGAGAGACTGAAGTGCTAATGTGCTAACAGGAATGGAAGGCAAGGTGAGGCATAGACACTGTGAGTTTACAAGTAGGCCCAAGTCTACAAACTCTGGATTAGTGGTGCTGGAAGAGCACAGCAGTTCAGGCAACATCCAAGTAGCTTCGAAATCGACGTTTCGGGCAAAAGTCATTTTTACCAAGTCTACAAACACTGAGAGAGCAAGTGAACAACCCTGAGATGCAGCTTGGACCAATCTGTGATCTGGGTGTCTGTACCTGTGCGAAAAGCATCTCCACTGCAGCCTCCCAACACAATTTGCTCACAATCCCCACATTTCTTCACCCTCCCTTGTGGTCTGGTACTAACCTCTCCTCTAAAGTAAGGGTTCTGTGTTCCAAATTTATTTTTGAGGAGTTCCACAAGGGGAAACGATCTTTTTAGTGAGACTTCAGAACTGTTATGATTCCAGCATAGATTTATGACTTGCACACCGTCATTTAAGGCATTTATAGCAGTGAAAATTGTGACTGTTTAAACTCTCCGCTAATTTTAAATGACCAACCAGATTAACGTGACACACGTGTGTGAATCACGTCACACCCTTTCCCCTACAGGTGAAAATGGTTTCACCTGGAAATGAGGGCAAGACTTCTGTATTAGAGTCTTATCCAGCATCGAGTCCTGATCAGCGTTTTTAACAGGTGACTCTTAAAATCCAATCACTCAATTTCAGGAAAAATTATTTTTAGGCTGTCTCTATGTCCTCAGTACCTTTAATATTATAGGTACTTAAAGTGTTATATTAATAGCATTTATTTTATTTTACAAAACTGTTGCTTCATGTATGTGCTATTGTATGGTATCTGCAGGTAGGTTGGATTGCCTTCAAAGCAGATGTCTGAGATTTCCTAATGTGACCAATGCATTTTAATTGTACAATGACTTTGTGCTTTTATCATCCACGCCAGCAACAGATAGGGCTAATGTGATTCTAGAGAACATTAATGAAACACTATCTGAAACTACAGGACAGGCTGCAGAAGAGGTTGTTGCTACCTGTGTGATTACAGCTGAATTTAATACCATCTGTCAGTGGTACACAGTGCCATCTGTCTGTGGTTTTTGTGATTCCATCTGTTACTCTAACAGCTGTTGTTCAGCACCCCTTGGTAGCATCAATGAGATGGGGCAAGTGTCACTCTGGAGTGAATTATATTTACCGGCCACATTACTTAGATTTCCATGCTGCACCCTTTGGAAAAAACAGATACAGTACTGATATAGCTTTGTTAATCAGAGACAAGCTCTGCTGATAGATATGACCAGCAGTGGATATTGGATCAGCAAGAGTTTTGTTTTTATATACACTTTTAATGAATAAACAATGAACTGTGATAGCCAAGCCTCAGTAAATTATTAACAATATAATTTCACTGACACCATTACTTAATAGCATGTACTAGAATAGTGCTGACAGCTAATTGCAGATTTGTCTTCAGAAAAGATGACCATAAACACCAATCAATCTGTTGCTCAATAACTTTACTTGTATATCCATCAGTCCATTTCATAATGTGCTTTCCACCCATTTAGAAGTTTTAAATATATGATGGAAATCAATTCTAGAAGTGTGTTTTTGTGTAAATCATAATGTTTTCAAGAAGGTGTTTGATATAGTTCTTAGGTCTAAAGGAACAAGGTACTGAGTTGGATGATCAGCCATGATCATATTGAATGGTGGAGAAAACCTGATGGGCTGAATGGCCCAATCCTGATCCTATTTTCTATGTTTCTATATTTTCTATGTTTCTATAATAGTTATTGTCTTTAAGTTAAGAGTCCACAAACTGCTGCAGAAATCAAGTAATACATTTCTCTGCAGTCTGTCATGGAATTAATGCTCGATTACATTTATTTACAATGGCATTTACTTTTCAACACTCACAATCCTGACAGCTGCTCTGAGGTAATTTCTTTATCTGCTGAAGAAGAATTATATTAGACTCAAACGACTAACTCTTTTTCTGTCTCCACACATGCTGCCAGACCCTGCTGAGCTTCTCCAAAAATTTCTGATTTTATTTACATAAGAAATTTAGTGCAGAGCCACTGTTTAACCAGGATACCATGAAGGTCAATGAGCACGTGATGATTGAATGTGATTTGGTGTGGTCAAGACACAGGCTCCAGTGTTTTGGTTGGCCTGGACTTTATGGCGGTCCACGGTGTGTCTTGGAATGGTACAACCTTGAGATGACAAATACATGGAAGGGTTTTCCAACAGCAGATGACCTGAAGCAGGAGCAAAGTTGGGTAATGTTACAGAGGTAAAAGTGAGGACTGCAGATGCTGGAGATCAGAGCTGAAAAATGTGTTGCTGGAAAAGCGCAGCAGGTCAGGCAGCATCCAAGGAGCAGGAGAATCGACAGCCCTAATGTTACAGAGGTGAAAATAACCAAGGGTGGTGGAGGTACATAACAGACGCTCATCTGTTATCTTGTTTGATTTTTTTTTGTGGAACTTGAGATTACATCAACCACTTGAAAAAAAACTATCACAAGCTTGAGACAATAAAATGGTAATGAACTTTTCAAAAAGTGAGATTAGGTAACTCGGAGTGACAAGATGCCTGCTCAGATTAAAAAGAACTTAATGTTTTGTTGGTCTGTGTAAATTAGGGGGACTTCTGCATATTTAATCATGGGATGTGGTCATTGCTAGACCAGTCTTATTGCCCTTAGTGACCACTAAAAAAGGCAGCTCATTGTTCATTGCATTTCCGTGGGTGCAGAGTCACATGTGGTAAAAACAATGACTGCAGATGCTGGAAAGCAAATACTGGATTAGTGGTGCTGGAAGAGCACAGCAGTTCAGGCAGCATCCAACGAGCAGTGAACTCAGTCAGTCACATGTGCCAGGTGAGGAGGCCAGTTACCTTTCCTAAAGAACTCTAGAGAACCAAATGATTCTCTACCACAATCAACAGTGGTTACATGATCATTGCTGGCCTTTCAATTTCAGTTTTTTTTTACTGAATTCAAATTCCACCATCTACCAAAGTGGGATTTGAGATCCAGTCCCGAGAATATTGCCTGGGTCACTTAAATAAATGGTGCTGAATTTGGTTGGCCAAATGACCATCATATTCTGTTCGGTGGGATATGCCTAATCTTTGTTTAGCCCATGAAAGGTGAAGTGTTGAGCAAACAGATCAGGAGACACATTAGTAGCATTCCTACCTCTTACCCTGAAGCTCCAACTTCAGTCCCACTACAGGACTTGATGGTGTGCCAAATCACGTCCAAACAGATAGATTTTCAGTCTATATTTGATTTGCCTATGGGTGCAAGACTGATCACGCTTCCTGATGAGCCAAAGACATGTAGTGACTGCAGTTCAATAGTCTCCCTATACTAGAAGATTCCAAGTGCATATTCTTACCATGAGCAAAATCCATCCTTGCTCTCAAGGACTACTGCAGTTGGGATGAAATATTGGCCATAGCAACAGGCTGGAGGAGTCTATGGCTCTGGATAGGGCCTTCCAGCTGCATCTTCAACACCATGGTTGAGCACTTCATAAACTAGCTAAAAGAAAATGATTTGAAATGATCAAAAACCTGTGTTTCTGCTAAATTTCATTCTAAAGTATTGGCCTATGTGTACTGCATACATCAGCCCCGATCAGTCCCTGATGGAAAGCCCTGAGAATTGTTGATCTAAGTCAGGTAGTGTGGGAGCAGACAGGTTTCCAATGTCATTACTGAAAAAAAACCTCTTGGATCTTTTTTTCTTCACCCTTGCAAAACTGGATTGCCTACGCATAGGGGCACAATCTTATTTCCGACAGAGAAATATTCCTGCATTGTTTTTGTCATGGTGTCATCATGCGTAACCAAACAAACAATGGTTTCTTTCTGATCCAATAATGTATTTCTACATAATTTAACTCATAATGTCATAGTGCTTGAGAAACAAAGAAAAATGTTTGTCAATTTTCTTTTGGGGGTGAGGTAGGGAAGACTCTTGTAAAGCATATTTTCATTGTTGGTGACTAATAACCTATTCAAAGAACATCAAAACTTTGACCCAGCATCTCGGGAGAGAAAAGAAGTCAGTAAACAGTTTGTGTTTGCAGAATTCAGAATGTGAAATGACAAACAAGACAACTCCCTTATGTATTGGTGTCCTTTGAGGCTACACAATGTATAGCCTTTTATGTCTTCAGCAGGCTGTAACTACAACTGTTTTATACTGTATTAAATACACATACATTGTAAACACAATGTAAGCATAGTTTGTCATTGTACATTTACCAGTGCTGCTATCAAAGGCTTGCTTTTGTCTAAAGCTAAGATTTATAGTGTTTCATAATGCAAAGGATCTGCTGTTGGCAAGAATGATGGAATAGATTTATCATTCTTGACAAATTATGCTGCAAGATGTCTTCCCATGACTGCCCACAATAAAAGAAAGTCAAAACGTTCAACAGAATGGTGTCACCTGTGGTTTCCAGTTTATAACCTTTCAACATCCTGATCAAAATTGAATTTTTAATGCAGGCAGCTTGCACATTGGGAATTAATGTAACTAATAGTTAGGGAGTGAAGAAACCCTGTGACTGTTAAATCAAAACAAGTGGTGTTTTATATAAAGGCCTTGGTAAATCAATCTAAATGTAATGTTAATAATACCCTAATCAGGTATTAAAAAGAATAATAGGTTGACATGCATGAAGGAAAATAGACAATCATAGAATGTTTTCTTTAATTAGCCATGATAAAGTAGAGTTAGCTAGGGACAAAAGAAAATGTTAAAAAGTAGATTGAACACTATATATGCGAAATGTAGTATAATAGATCTTTGGGATACTTACTGAGGTGATGGCCGACAGTGTTTCAGAATTGAAGTTTCTTTCAATGTGACAGTAAAAGCAATTTGACTGCTGTTATGTCAATCAGCAGCAATGTCACCAAACTTTGCTTAGAATTATGAAAGGGAATATTCAATTTTCTACAAATGCTGTGGAATTATATTTATACATACTCCTTAGGCTGTGTATATTCACTGTAGGACCACCTTCCTCGCAGCTTTTCCACTAGATATTGCTACCATATACTGATAAACTGGCAAGTCATGTTTTCAGTTATGATCATGAATCTTCTCCTCCTTGATGCATTAGAAGGTCATAGCAGATTATTTGTCAATGTGTTTGACTACATAATGAAAGCTCCTTCTGTAGCTAACAACTTGTTGCTTTGTTTCTTATTGATGGGATGTGGGCATTGCTGGCCGGCCAGTATTTATTCCAGGCCATAGTTGCCCTTGAGAAGGTGATGGTGAGCTGCTTTCTTGAACTGCTGCAGTCCATCTGCTGAGGATTGACTCACAATGCCACTAGGGAGGGAATTCCAGGACTTTGACCCAGTGACAGTAAAGGAACAGCAATATATTTCCAAGTCAGGATGGTGAGTGGCTTGGAGGGAACTTGAAGATGGTGGTGTTCCCGTTTATTTGTTGCCCTTATCCTTCTAGATTAAACTGGTTGTGGTTTGGAAGGTGCTATCTGAGGATCTTTGGTGACTTTCTGCAGTGTATGTTGTAGATAGCATACACTGCTGCTTCCAAGCATCGGTGGTGGTGGAGGGAATAGATGCTTATTGATGCAGTGCCAATCAAACAGTCTGCTTTGTCCAGGATGGTGTCAAGCTTCTTGAATATTGTTGGGCTGCATCATCCAGGTACATGGGGAGTATTTCTGCATACTCCTGACTTGTGCCTTGTAGATGGTGGATAGGCTTTGAGGAATCAGGAGGTGAGTTACTTGTTGCAGTATCCCTAGCCTCTGACCTGTTCTTGTAGCCATTACATTCATGTAGAGTAGAGTAACTTTATTTTTCATTTCTACCATACACAGCTGGTACAATAAAAACAAGACAGCATTCCTCCAGGACCAAGGTGCTATATAAACTCACAGACTACACGAGAGTACACTCATATGCAGGGCAGCATATGTGGTGAGTCCAGTTGAGTTTCTGATCAATGAAAACTCCCAGGATGTTGATCGTGGGGGATTCAGTGCTAGTAACACCATTGAATGCTGAGAAGCTGTGGTCAGAATGCCTTATTCATGATGGTCATAAACTGGCATTTGTGTGGTGCAAATATTACTTGCCACTTGTCAACAAAAGCCTGGATATCATCCAGATCTTGTTGCCTTTGGACACGGTCAACTTCAGTGTCTGAGGAGTCACAAATGGTGTTGAACATTGTGCAATCATTGGTGAACATCTCTACTTCTGAGCGTATCAGGGAGGGAAGATTATTAATAAAGCAGCTGAAGATGGTTTGGCCTAGGACACTACCCTGAGGAACTCCTGCAGAGATGTCCTGGAGTTGAGGTGACTGACCTCCAACAACCAGCAACCATCTTCCTATATGTCAGGTATGATTCCAACCACAGCAGAGTTTGCCCTGATACCCCAGCTTTGTTAGGGCTCCTTGATGTCACAGTCAGTTGAATGCAGCCTTGATGTCAAGAGCTGTCACACTCATTGCACCTCTAGAATTCAGCTCTTTTGTCCATGTCTGAATCAAGGCTGTCACGTGGTCAGGAGCTGAGTGACCCTGGCGGAACACAAACTGGGCATCACTGAGCAGGTTATTGCTGAACAGGTGCTTTGTGATCTCACTGTTGATGACACCTTCCATCACTTTACTGATGATCAGAAGTAGACTGGTGGGGGCGGTAATTGGCCGGGTTGAATTTGTTCTGCTTTTTACGAACAGGATATACCTGGGCAATTTTCCATATTGTCATGTAGAAACCAGTATTGTAACTGTACAGGAACAGCTTGTCTAGAGGCGTAGCAATTTCTTGAGCACATATTCAGTACTATTGCTGGTAAGTTGTCAGAGCCTGTAGCCTTTACACTATCCCATGCCTCCAACTGTTTCTTGATATCTCATGGAGTGAATCGAATTGGCTGAAGAGTGGTATCTGCAAGGCTAGGGACCACTGGAGGAGGTCGAGATGGTTCATCTACTGCGCACTTCAAGCTGAAGATTGCTGCGAATGCTTCAGCATTATCTTTTGCACTGATGTGTTGGGCTCATCCAGCAGTGAGGATGGCAATATTTGTAGAGTCGCTTCCTCCAGTGAGTTGTTTAATTATCCATCACCATTCAAAACTGGATGTGGCAGGACTGATCCATGGTTGTGGGATCACTGAGTTCTCTTTATCTCATGCTGCAATTATTGTTTGGCATGCAAGTAGTTCTGTTTGGTGGCTTCACCAGGTTGACACCTCATCTTCAGGTATGCCTGGCGTTGCTCCTGGCATGCCCTCCTGCACTCTCCATTGAACCAGTGTTGATTCTTTGGCTTGATGGTAATGGTTGAGTGGGGGATATGCTGGGCGATGAGATTACAGGTTGTGCTAGAGTACAATTCTGCTGGTAACCTGAAGTTACAAGCTCTGAGGTAGGATGACTACACACTGTACCATGAGTACTGATTACATATTGTTGACAAGAGTGAAAAATAAATAAGTTGCAGGGAACTGTCACAATGAGGTAAAATATGGACAATTAATCTTTAAGTCTCATTGATTAACATCAAATCTCTGGACTTTGGTTTGAGAGAAAACATTTGAAAATGAGTTCTCACAATGAATAGCCAATAAAACTTGTATATCGGTTCAACTAGCATTGCATATTTTAAAGACTAATGACAATAGATAATAGACAATAGACAATAGGTGCAGGAGTAGGCCATTCAGCCCTTCGAGCCTGCACCGCCATTCAATATGATCATGGCTGATCATTCCTAATCAGTAGCCTCTTCCTGCCTTATCTCCATAACCCTTGATGCATTCATTTCTAAGAATCATTGTGTGTTTACTGGTTTTCTTTCTGGGGTGGGTCACTTTAAAATGGCTTCCAAAGTCTCCTGACCTGAAAGCAGTGAAGCTCAACAGGAATTTTCAAAGGAAAATTGAAGTAAGATGGCTGAAATTGTCAACCATATCTTACAAAGGCTTTCCAAGGACAATAATCTGGACATTACAATCCATCATTTGGAATGTAGCATTTCCAATGAAACCGCTGGTGTTTCTGGGGATGAGACTTCACAACTGCAGGCATTGCTGGGATAAAGACAAACTCATTAAGTGAAGGATTGAATAACTTCCTCTGCCCCTGCTCAATCACGAAGTTTTCAGCAAAGAATAACTGGGAACTCTGACAAATTGCCATCAAACCCAATTGTCAAAAACATATTGCCCCATTAAAGGCCATTACCAGCCAATATACACACATCAAATTCCCCTCCCCACACAACCATGTGAGAAGCCATGATGATAAGTTTGTGGTTTTTGCAATAGAAAAATCCATTAACATGCAGAAGAATGAGGAATTTTACAGAATCTAACACTGTCTTTCTTCACCTGGGATCCCAACTAAGTTGGAACACATTACAGAGATAGAGAATTTAAAAGTAATAAATTTCCACAGCACCCACCCTAGAAAATGATTGCAGCTTTAAAGACTGTCTCCAGAAGTAAAACCAGTCACAACTCCCACTGTAAGTTCAAGTTCATCTTCCAAATATGTAATTCCTTCACCTAAGAACTGTAGGTTTTAATTTCAATTTAACTCCCTATCATCCTGAACATTGCTCTGTTTTCTTGCAGACAAGTGTATGTGTGTATTTGTGTGTGTGTGCATGTACATGCTGTGTGATCTGAGACAGGTTTTGCATTTTGTAATAACTTTGACAGTTTACTTCAAGGAGTTTGCAATAACTGAACTGCTTAATTTTGATTAACTTAACGAGATTTATCTAGCTTGTTTGTAGTTTCATAGTTCAAGAAATACTCAGTAGATCAGTAGCATCCATCAGAAAGAGAAATAGGGTTAACATTTTCGATCAATTATGTTTTGTCAGAACTTAGAAAAGATAAGCAATGTGGCAGCCATAGAATATAAGTATACTTAGTTCTAATGAAGTCATCAACTTAAACACTAACTCTGTTTTTCTCTCCTTAGAAGCTGCTGAGTATTTCCAGTATTTTCTGTTTTGCTTGCTGCTATGATTACTGATACATGGTGAGTTCTTGATCCAATTGTGCTTAATGAAAGTAACAACATAAGCCAGACAAGTCACTGGATAAACTGTGATACAATAAGTTGCAAATCCATTCTGGCAGAGGCTGGGTTTATATTCTTATTAGTCACATGATAATTTGTGGGTTTTTTTTAAAATGCAGGTAGAAAAGAAATTAAAGTGGAAAGATCCTGCATGGAGTTTGATGTAAATAAAGAAATAGTACAGAGTGAAAAATAGCTGTCATTTGTTTTGTGTTTGGCCTTCCTTTTTATGGAAATGCCGTAAGACTGGGAAAAAACTTAATTTAAAAATTGGCTTGGATTGGATTCATGTTCCTTTGGAATCAAACAAAACACTCTACTCCTCCATCTTTTCTCCTTTGTTTCCCCATTTGATATTTTTTCATCCTTCTTTTTATTATTAAACCCATTCATTCCAGCCTTGAAGAGACTAGCTACTATTTCAACCATTTGTAATCTGAGAAAAATCTAGAGAACATCACCCTATCCTTGACCTAAAATGGCTAAACAAATTGGTCCAGAAAGATTGGTTCAGGGTGATGTGTTTCATTACTGTAAGCCGGTATCCCTTCTGACTGGTTAGCATCAATAAATTTGATGGAAATGTTTAAACACATAGTCACCCGCTTTTAAAGAATTGTCATATGTAATGTACTGTTTCAACTCATAAGAGTGCTTCCGTTTAGTCCAAGGACCTTTCCAAGGATATTTTCAACATTCCTATCATCTGGAGTGGTTATTCACTTAGAGTATGCACTTACACATATATGTATCAATATTACAATTAAACTGATCCTTTTCATTCAACATTTTCTACTTACAAATTTACAGATTTTCAACATTCTTAATTTTAAATTCGTCTGATGTGCACATCCATAATTCTGAAAACTTCAGTTTCGTTAACATGTTTAGAATTTGCATTTAATTCAGGAGCAAAACTGCAGACCTAGTATTTTCTGTTATTATTGATTATGCAGACTCTACAAAGGATGATATTCGTGTGATCATATAGCACAGTGTAGATATTTTCGTCCATCAGGATTTCTGAAAGAGTTACCAATGAATTCAACTTTATTGCCATTTTCCCTTACCTCTGCAAATTTTCCCTTTTCAGTATTGTTATCAGTCAATATTGCACCCTATGGTCTTTAAAGAAACATCGTAGCAAACAAATAATACAATATACTTGAAAGAGAGTGTCGTTATTAACAGAATGCCAGCAATTTCAACAGAAAATGTCAGGTTATTTTTCTGCTGTCATATGAGGAAAGAAAAAAAAAATTGTTTCATAGAAGCAGATTGTATACCTCAGCCTGCCATACACTTCAAACAGAGAAAGACTGGGAGTGTATGCGCTGGTGGGGTCTGTTTGATTTAATGGTTCATCAAGCTTGAGTAGGCAAGTGACTGCTAACTCTGCTTCACTAATCATGAAAAGCAGGCCCACAAATCACCTGTCGACAACCTTGTTCTACCTTGTTTCAGGTGATTTCCTTTCTGTCTATTATTTCTGCTAAGAGACCCGAGGAAATTAAATACAGACCTTGTCAGTGGCTGGACAACCTAGCACTTTATCAGAACAGCAGAGGAATAGCAATAAATCATTTCAGGTTTAATCTATTGTTATTGATGAATGTACAATTATTTGTCATCTAATATGTTGTAAATGATGACCAAAGAAATAGATCAACTTTTCTCTTTCAAGGACAGCAATGATGGATTGCTTCCTTAAGCTGTTATTACACATATAATGGACTGCACTCCGATGATGGCACAGTGAGCTTTTTTAATCATTACATTGTAATCGACTTAGGCCAAAATAGACGTATAGAGTACAAATCATAATTCAAATCCTTCTTTAGAACTTTGTCAGGAAAGACAGTTGAAAATCTTTTTTTGCACACACAAGAAAGCACTGCATTTTATCAATTACGATTGCGGTCCTTCGAGATTTCATTGCTGAAAAATAGAGCAGGGCATGTTTTTCTGTAGTAAACACTATTGATTACGTACAGGCACCTACTGGATTGAATTGTAATTGATATTCTTTCTCCTTTTCCTAAATCCAACATGTGATAATGATGTTGTGATGCTCCATTGCCTTTTCGTCGTGGGGAAGTTACTTAACTCATCCCAGATTTTAACTGTAAATGGCACCTAGCTTTCAGTGAGCTGATGAATCACTTTATTCAATTCCAATTTGATGAGCAAATTTCTAATTATATTTTTTGAGGTCTTACCTTGAAAATGTGGGCCCTGTTATAGCTAGAGACTAGTGCACTGGTCTGTCGTGAGGAAGTCAGTAAAAATGGGCTTCCCTCAGGCCTAGCCAAATACAAGGACCTTGTCCAAAGCTCTGGAATTCCCTTTCTAAACATTTCCACCTTTGAACTTCTCTCTGCTCTTCGAAAGTCATTCGATGTAGTCTTATCTGTCTAAATATTTTATTATGAGGTTTAGTTTCAAAGTTTGTCTGATACAACTCCTTCAGTCATTCTTACTACTAAAGGATGGGGTAGCATGGTGGCACAGTGGTTAGCATTGCTGCTTCACAGCGCCAAGAACCCAGAATCGATTTCATCATTGAATGATTATCTGTGTGGAGTTTTCATAGTTTTCCCCATGTCTGTGTGGGTTCCCCTGATGCTCCAGTTTCTTTCTACAGTCCAAAGATATGCAGGTTAGGTGAACTGGCCATGTTAAATTGCCCATTGTATCCACAGATATTATAAGACCATAAGACGATAACACATAGGAGTGGAAGTAAGGCCATTTGGCCCATCGAGTCCACTCCACCATTCAATCATGGCTGATGGGCACTTCAACTCCACTTACCCACATTCTCCCCGTAGCCCTTAATTCCCCGAGACAACAAGAATCTATCAATCTCTGGCTTGAAGACATTTAGCGTCCCGGCCTCCACTGCACTCTGCGGCAATGAATTCCACAGGCCTACCACTCTCTGGCTGAAGAAATGTCTCCACATTTCTGTTCTGAATTTACCCCCTCTAATTCTAAGGCTGTGTCCACGGGTCCTAGTCTCCTCACCTAACGGAAACAATTTCCTAGCATCCACCCTTTCCAAGCCAAGTATTATCTTGTACGTCTCTATTAAGTCTCCCCTTAATCTTTAAACTCCAATGAATACAATCCCAGCATCCTCAGCCGTTCCTCATATGTTAGACCTACCATTCCAGGGATCATCCGTGTGAATCTCCGCTGGACACGTTCCAGTGCCAGTATGTCCTTCCTGAGGTGTGGGGACCAAAACTGGACACAGTACTCCAAATGGGGCCTAACCAGAACTTTATACAGTCTCAGTAGCACAATGGTGCTTTTATAAGCCAACCCTCTTGAGATAAGTGACAACATTGCATTTGCTTTCTTAATCACAGACTCAACCTGCATGTTGACCTTTAGAGAATCCTCGACTAGTACTCCCAGATCCCTTTGTACTTTGGCTTTACGAATTTTCTCACCGCTTAGAAAGTAGTCTGTGCTTTTATTCTTTTTGCCAAAGTGCAAGACCTCGCATTTGTTCACGTTGAATTCCATCAGCCATTTCCTGGACCACTCTCCCAAACTGTCTAGATCCGTCTGCAGCCTCCCCACTTCCTCAATACTACCTGCCTGTCCACCTAACTTCGTATCATCTGCAAACTTCGCTAGAATGCCCCCAGTCCCTTCATCCAGATCATTAATATATAATGCAAACAGCTGTGGCCCCAACACTGAACCCTGCGGGACACCGCTCGTCACCGGCTGCCATTCTGAAAAAGAACCTTTAATCCCAACTCTCTGCCTTCTGTCAGACAGCCAATCCTCAATCCATCCCAGTAGCTCACCTCGAACACCATGGGCCCTCACCTTGCTCAGCAGCCTCCCGTGTGGCACCTTATCAAAGGCCTTTTGGAAGTCTAGATAGACCACATCCACTGGGTTTCCCTGGTCTAACCTACTTGTCACCTCTTCAAAGAATACCAACAGGTTTGTCAGGCATGATCTCCCCTTACTAAATCCATGTTGACTTGTTCTAATCAGACTCTGCTCTTCTAAGAATTTAGAAACCTCATCCTTAATGATGGATTCTAGAATTTTACCAACAACTGAGGTTAGGCTAATTGGCCTATAATTTTCCATCTTTTGTCTTGATCCTTTCTTGAACAATGGGGTTACAACCACGATCTTCCAATCATCCGGGACTTTCGGTGACTCCTGTGACTCTTGAAAGATCTCAACCAATGCCTCCGCTATTTCCTCAGCCACCTCTCTCAGAACTCTATTCAGGCTAGGTGGATTAGCCATGGCGAATGCAGGGTTACAAGAATAGGGTGAGAGGTTAGATCGAGTGAGATGCTCTTTGGGGGGTCAGTGTGGACTTGATGGGCTGAATAAGGTAAAAACAATGCAGATGCTGGAAACCAGATTCTGGATTAGTGGTGCTGGAAAAGCACAGCAGTTCAGGCAGCATCCAAGGAGCTTTGAAATCAACGTTTCGGGCAAAAGCCCTTCATCAGGAATAAAGGCAGTGAGCCTGAAGCGTGGAGAGATGAGCTAGAGGAGGGTGGGGGTGGGGAGAAAGTAGCATAGAGTACAATGGGTGAGTGGGGGAGGGGATGAAGGTGATAGGTCAAGGAGGAGAGGGTGGAGTGGATAGGTGGCAAAGGAGATAGTCAGGTAGGACAAGTCCGGACAAGTCATGGGGACAGTGCTGAGCTGGAAGTTTAGAACTAGGGTGAGGTGGGGGAAGGGGAAATGAGAAAACTGTTGAAGTCCACATTGATGCCCTGGGGTTGACATGTTCCAAGGCGGAAGATGAGGCGTTCTTCCTCCAGGCGTCTGGTGGTGAGGGAGCGGCAGTGAAGGAGGCCCAGGACCTCCATGTCCTCAGCAGAGTGGGAGGGGGAGATGGGCTGAATAGCCTGCTTCTGTACTGTTGGGATTTTATTCTAGGATATTATGTGATTTCAGGTTGTTATTGTAAAGCACTTCGGGATGTTTTGTGGGCAGGAAAGATACTGTATAAGTGTGAGATCTTTCTTTAACAATATATTCAAGAGATGTCAAAATTATCCATGGAAAATGTAAACAACATCAGCTTTTCTTAATGTCCCCTTTGCCCCCTTTTTGTGAGTCCTCTTGTGTCGTACCTATAGAACAATGTTGGTAGATGCCCTCTTTCCAGATCCCTGGATGATCAGCAATGATCATGTTGAATGTTGCAGCAGACTTGAAGGGCTGAATGGCCAATCCCTGCTCCTATTTTCCATGTCTCTATGTGTCTATGTGCGAATAAGTAAGCAAAAGGCTATCAAAGCTCTCGAGATCTGAAATTGACAAAAGTTAAGTCAAAACTATAGATGCAAATGAAAAGGAACTTTCTCTGGTACTTGAATACTGTAACAAGATGATGTTGGTAATAGATAGGACTTTTCTTTGCCATGCTTTTAAATCTTTCAAACTGTGTTTTATGTCATTACCTTGGGTTGTTCTATTTTAATCTTCATTTACTTTTGTCTAACACACTTCAGTTTTATTGTCAAACTCAATAAAATGAAAGATAGAATCAAAATGAAAGAAAAAGCATATTATTATGTAAAGATGTGTGGTAGGACAAAAGATTAAAAAGAACATCAATTTTTTAAAAAAAGCAAAGGATGACTGAAAGATTAATATGGAGGGAAAGATTAGAGCATGAGAGAAAGCTTGATATCTTACAAATGTCGAGGGCTGTTGCAGACTACAACATGACATTGACAGGATCCTGTCAATGTCATGTTGTAGTCTGCAACAGCTTTCGACACTATTTACAACACCACCAACCTTTCTGTCATTGTCAAACATACTAACTCGTCCTTTCCACTTCTTCATCCATGTCATTTATAAAAACTACAAAGAGCAGAGGCCCGAGAACAGATCCTTGCGTGATATCACTGGTCACCGACAGAATACTTTCCATCCACTACGACTTGCTGTCTTCTTTCAGCCAGCCAATTCTGTATCCAGACAGCCAAATCTCCTTGTATCCCATACCTCCTAACTTTCTGAATGAGCTACCATGGGGAGCCTTATCAAATGCCTTACTAAAATCCATATATGCCACATTGAGTGCTCAACCTTTGTCATCTTGTCTCATCACATCCTCAAAGAGCTCAATAAGGCTTGTGACCTGCACCTCACAAAGCCATGTAGACTATCTTTAATCAAACTATTTTTTTTTTGCAAATACTCATAAATTCTATCTCTCAGAATTCTTTACAGCACCTTGCTTAACACAGATATAAGACTGACTGGTCTGTAATTCCCAGGGATTTCCCTATTCCCTCTCTTGAACAGAGGAACAACATTTGCCTCCCTTCAGTCAGCCTGTGCTACTCCTGTGGAGAGTGAGGGCAAAAAGATCATCACCAGAGGCTCAGCAATCTCATTCCTTGATTCCCGAAGTAACCTTGGATATATTGGTCCGGCCCTGGGGACTTCTCTATCTTGATGCTTCCCAGAATTTCCAACACATCCACTTCCTTAATATTAATCTCTTCAAGTCTATTAACCTGGTCCATTGTGTTCTCACTACCAACAAGGTCCCTCTTTCTAGTTAATACTGAAGCAATAAACTAATTTCAGCCCTCCTATACCTCCTCAGACTCCAGGCACATGTTATCTCCACTATCCCTGATCGGCCCTACCCTCTTTCTGATCATTCTCTGCTCCTCATGTTCATGCACGCGCACACACACACACACACACACACACACACACACAGGGTTGGGGGTGGGGTGAGGTTTTGGACAGGGTTGGGGGTCAGGGTTGCAGGGGGAGGTGTTGAATGGGGTTGGGGCAGGGTCTCGTGTGCTGTGTGCTGCTGCAGTCTCCCGGAACAGGGAGCAGACTTAAAAAAATTCCCAGCCCCAGAGGAAAGACATCTAATAATCAATTACCAAATAATCAATTATCCAAATGAAATAGTGCCTGCACATCTTGTTCGGATCATCGAGGTTCCCCTGTGTACCGCTTTTGATACTCTTGTGATGGGACAACATACTGGGGCATTCAATGGGGTACAGGTCTCTGGCACCGAGTCTGTCCCTGTTGCTCAGAAGGGATGGGGAAGAGGAACAGAGCATTAGTCATTGGGGACTCTGTAGTTAGGGGGACAGGTAGAAGGTTTTGTGGGAATGAGAGAGAATCACGGTTGGTGTGTTGCCTCTCAGGTACCAGGGTTCATGATGTCTCTGACCATATTTTCGGAATCCTCGAGGGGTAGGGGGAGCAGCATCAAGTCGTGGTCCACATAGGCATCAATAACATAGGTAGGAAGAGAGATGGGGATTTAAGGCAGAAATTCAGAGAGCTAGGATGGAAGCTAAGAGCTCGGACAAACAAAGTTGTTATCTCCGGTTTGTTACCCACATTTGCCACATGCTAGTGAGGCAAGGAACAGGGAGAGAGGAGTTGAACATGTGACTAGAGGGATGGTGCAACAGGGAGGGTTTTGGATTCCTGGATGACTGGGGCTTTGTCTGGGGTAGGTGGGATCTCTACAATCAGGATGGTCTTCACCTGAACTAGAGGGGTACCAATATCCTAGGGGGGATTTTTGCTAATGCTCTTTGGGTTGGGGTTTACACTAATCCAGCAGGGGGATAGAACCTAAATTGTAGTTCGGGTATAGAGGAGGTTGAGAGTAGGGAGGCAGGAAATAAGGTTTCAGGGTTGCAAGAGGGCAGCAGCTAGCAAAAAAGGCTGGTTTGAAGTGTGCCTATTTCAACGCCAGGAGCATCCGGAATAAGATGGGTGAACGTACAGCATGGTTCGGTCCCTGGGACTTCGATGTTGTGGCCATTTCGGAGACACAGATAGAGCAGGGACAGGAATGATTGTTGCAGGTTCCGGGATTTAGATGTTTCAGTAAGAACAGAGAAGATGGTAAAAGAGGTGGTGCTGTGGTCATCTTGTTGGGAGTTTTCTCTAGGCCTCCAAATAGTTCCTGAAATGTAGAGAAAAGGATAGCAAAGATAATTCTTGATAGGAGTGAGAGTGACAGGATAGTTGTTAAGTTGTTAACTTTCCAAATATTGACTGGGAATGCCATAGTTCAAGTACTTTAGATAGGTCAGTTTTTGTTCAATATGTGCAGGAGTGTTTTCTGACACAGTATGTAGACAGGCCAACAATGCCATATTAGATTTGGTACTGGGTAATGAATCTGGCCAGGCGTTAGATTTGGAGGTAGATGAGCACTTTATTGATAGCGATCACCAATTTGGTTATGTTTACTTTAGCGATGGAAACGGATAGGTATGTAGCACAGAGCATGAGCTACAGCTGGGGCAAAGGCAATTCCGATGCGACTAGACAAGATTTAGGATGCATAATATCGGGAAGGAAACTATAGGACATGGGCACAATAGAAATGTGGAATTTATTCAATGAACAGCTACTGCAAGTCCTTGATATGTATGTACCTGGCTGACATGAAGGGTGTTCTCAAGCGCAGGAGCTGTGGTTTACTAAGAAAGTTGAATCTCTTGTCAAGAGGAAGAAGAAGGCGTACATTAGGATGAAGTGTGAAGGCTCAGCTAGGGTGATTGAGAGTTACACGATAACCAGGAAAGACATAAAGAGAGAGCTAAGATGAGCGAGGAAGGGACATGAGAAGTTGTTGGTGGATAGGATCAGGGAAAACCCTAAAGCCTTCTACAGGTATATAAGGGATAAAAGAATGAGTAGAGTAAGATTCGGGCCAATCAAGGACAGTCTTGGGAAGTTGTGCGTGGAGTCAGAAGAGATAAGGGAAGCACTAAATGAATATTTTTTGTCAGTACTCATACTGGAAAAAGACAATGTTGTCGAGAATACCGAGAAACAGGCTAGCAGACCAGATGGGATTGAGGTTCACAGGAGGAGGTGTTAGAAATTCTGCAAAGTGTGAAAATAGATAAATTCCATGGGCTGGGTGAACTTTATCCTAGGATTCTCTGGGAAGCCAGGGAGGAGATTGCTGAGCCTTTGGCTTTGGCTCTTTATGTTGTCATTGTCTACAGGAATAGTACCAGAAGACTAGAGGATAGCAAATGTTGTTCCCTTGTTCAATAAGGGGAGTAGAGACTACCCTGGTAATTATAGACCAGTGAGTCTTACTTTGATTATGGATAAAGTGTTGGGAAAGATTATAAGAGATAAGATTTATAATCATCTGGATAGGAGTAAGTTGATTCGGGATAGTCAACTCGGTTTTGTGAAGCGTATGTTGTGCCTCACAAACCTTATTGAATTCTTTGAGAAGGTGGCAAAACAGGTGGATGAGGGTAAAGCCATTGATGTGGTGCATATGGATTTCAGTAAGGCATTTGATAAGGTTCCCCATTGTAGGCTACTGCACGAAATACAGAGGCATGGGATTGAGGGTGATTTAGTGGTTTGGATCAGAAATTGGCTAGCTGAAAAAAGACAGGATGGTGGGAAATGTTCATCCTTGAGTTCAGTTACTAGTGGTGTACTGCAGGGATCTGTTTTGGGTCCACTACTGTTGGTCATTTTTTTAAACGACCTGGATGAGGGCGTAAAGGATAGGTTAGTAAATTTGCAGGCGACACTAAGCTTGGTACAGTTGTGGATAGTGCCGAAGGATGTTGTAGGTTACAGAGGGACGTAGATAAACTGCAGAGCTGGGCGGAGAGGTGGAAAATGGAGTTTAATGTGGAACAGTGTGAGGTGATTCACTTTGGAAGGAGTAACAGGAATGCAGAGTACTGGGAGAATTGTAAGATTCTTGAGAGTGTAGATAGGCAGGGAGATCTTGGTGTCCATGTACATTGATCCCTCAAAGTTGTCACCCAGCTGACAGGGATGTTAAGAGGGCATACAGTGTGTTAGCTTTTAGTAGTAGAAGGATCAAGTTTCAGAACCATGACGTCATGCTGCAGCTGTACAAATCTCTGGTGCAGGCATGTTTGGAGAATTGCATACATTCTGGTCACCGCATTATAGGAAGGATGTGGAAGCTTTGGAAAGGGTTCAGAGAAGATTTACTAGGACGTTACCTGGTATGGAGGGAAGGCCTTACGAGGAAAGGTTGAGGGAATTGAGGTTCTTTTCATTAGAGAGAAGAAGGTTGAGAGGTGACTTACTTGAGACATAAAAGATAATCAGAGGATTAGATCGGATGGACAGTGAGAGCATTTCTCAAGGATGGTGATGGCTAGCATGAGGGGCATAGCTCCAAATTGAGGGATGATAGATTAAGGATAGATGTCAGAGGTAGTTTCTTTGCTCATAGAGTAGGAAGGGCATGGAACATACTGCCTGCAACAGTTGTAGACTGATCAACATTTCAGGCATTTCAATGGTCATTGGATAGGCATACGGACAAGAATAGAATAGTGTAGGTGAGATGGGCTTCAGATTAGTTTCACAGGGCGGCGCAACATCGAGGGCCGAAGGGCCTGGACTGCACTGTAATGTTCTATGTTCTATGTTCTAAACTCTAAGTTGAAGTCGCTCAGAACCACACCTCTGTTACATCTGTGCCTTTCCAAGATCTGCTGTTCGATCTGTTCTCCATCTCCCTGCTGCTATTGGGGGGTCTATAAAAAACATCCAATAAACTGACTGCTCCTTTCCTGTTACTGACTTCCATCCATACTGACTCAGAAGAGAAACCCTCCTCAACAACAACCTCCTTTTCTGTAGGTGTGCTGCACTCTCAATTCACAATACTACTCCCCTCCTCTTTTACACCCCCACCCACCTTGTTCTTTATAAAAGATCTAAACCCTGGAACATCCAACAACATTCCTGCCCCTGTGAAATCCATGTCTCTGTTATGGCTACAACATCATTGTTCCAAGTATGACCCATGCTCTAAGTTCATTACTCTTATTCCTGATACTCCTTTCATTGAAACAGACACACTTTAACAAATCCCTTTGCTCTATCAACTGCGTATCCATCCTGACAGACTCTCCACATTCTATTTCTACCCATTTAACAATTCGCTATCCTCTGATATGTAGCTCAGATTCCCATCCTGCTGCCAAACTAGTTTAAACCCTCCCCAAGTGCTCGAGCAAATCTCCTGCCCAGGACATTGGTGCACCTCCAGTATAAGTATAACCTGTCCTTCATGTACAGGTCCCACCTTCCCCAGATGTTACCCCATCCTTAACATCCCTGTCAGATCTACGTGTCTGAAGCCCTCCCTCCTGCACCAGCCCTGTAGCCACGTGTTTAGTTGCACTCACTCCCTGTTCCTCACTTCATTACCACGTGGCACCGGTAATAATCCTGAGATTATTACTCTGCTTGTCCTGCTTTTTAGCTTCCGATCTAACTCCCTGAAATCATTTTTAAGATCGTCATTCCTTTTCCTGACTATGTCTTTGATGCTAATGTACACCATGACTTCTGGCTACTCACACTTCCCCTTCAGAATCTCATAGACTCATCAGAGACAACCCAGACCCTGGCACCTGGGAGTCAACATACCTTCCAGGAGTCCCGTTCACGACCATAGAATCTCCTGTCTGATCCTCTAACTATTGAGGTACCTACCATAGCATTTTTCTATTCTTCCCCCTTTCCCTTCTGAGCCACAGAGCCAGGCTCAGTGCCAGAGACCTGGCCACTATGGCTTTCCCCTGGCAGGTCATTCCCCCCCCACCCCCTCAACAGTATCCAAACAGTATACTGTACTTATGAGCAGCGGATGTGATGGACTTCAGTAAGGCATTCGACAAGGTTCCCCATGAGAGACGGGGTTTGGCAAGTTTAGATCTCATGGAATACAGGGAGAAATCGTCATTTGGATACAGAACTGGCTCAAAGGTAGAAGACAGAGGGTGGTGGTGGAGGTTTGTTTTTCAGCCTGGAGGCCTGTGACCAGTGTGTGCCACAAGGATTGTTCCACTGCTTTTCGCCATTGACATAAATGATGTGGATGTGAGTAAAAGAGGTACAGCTAGTAAGTTTGCAGTTCATACCAAAATTGGAGGTGTAGTGGACAGCAAAGAAGGTTACCTCAGATTACAATGGAATCTTGATCAGATGGACCAATGGGCTGAGAAGTGGCAGATAGAGTTAAATTCAGATAAGTGTGAGATGCTGTATTTTGGGAAAGCAAATCTTAGCAGGACTTATACACTTAATAGTCAGGTCTGGGGAGTGTTGCTGAACAAAGAGACCTTGGAGTGCAGGTTCATAGCTCCTTGAAAGCAGAGTCGCAATTAGATAGGGTAGTGAAGAAGGCATTTGGTATGCTTTCCTTTATTGGTCAGAGTATTGAGTACAAGAATTGGAAGGTCATGTTGCAGCTGTACAGGACATTGGTTAGGCCACTGTTGGAATCTTGCATGCACTTCTGGTCTCCTTCCTATTGGAAAGACATTATGAAACTTGAAAGGGTGTTACCAGGGTTGGAGGATTTGAGCTGTAGGAAGAGATTGAACAGGCTGGGGCTGTTTTCCCTGAAGTGTCGGAAGCGGAGTGGTGAGCTTATAGAGGTTATAAAATCATGAGGGGCATGGATAGGATAAATAGACAAAGTCTTTTCCCTGGGGTGGGGGAGTCCAGAACTAGAGGGCACAGGTTTAGGTTGAGAGGGCAAAGATATAAAAGAGACCGAAGGGCCAACTTTTTCACACAGAGAGTGGTGTGTGTATGGAATGAGCTGTCAGAGGAAGGTGTGGACGCTGGTACAATTGCAACATTTAAGAGGCATCTGGATGGGTATATGAGTAGGATGGGTTTTGAGGCGATATGGGCCGGGTGCTGGCAAGTGGGACTAGATTGTATTGGGATATCTGGTCAGCATGGATGGGTTGGACTGAAGGGTCTGTTTCCATGCTGTACATCTCTATGACTCTATTGAGGGGAACGACCATAAGGGTTCCCTGCACTGTCTGCCTGTTCACTTTCTGTACACTGACTGTAACCAATCTACCTTTTTCCAATACTTGAGGTGAGACTACCTCCCTGTAATTCCTCTCTATTACCCCCTCCGCCTTACTAATGACCTGAAGTGCATTCAGCTCCAGCTTCAATTTAGAGCGATATAAGCCAAGTGATGGCAAAGGGGACGAGATTAATTTAGGATATCTGGGTGGCATTGGCGAGTTGGACTGAAGGGTCTGTTTCCGTGCTGTACATCTCTATGACTCTGTAGATAATCAATCCTTGTGAGTGTTGAGGTTCCATCGGTAGATAGGGAAAACCTTCGGTAGGGAATGTTTGTTCCTTCTTTGCATGTGGCCCCATCATGGGTGCCTGGAAACCCTCACTTTGATGAATCCCATCCCACTGGAAGAACATCCCCTCCCCCCTCCATTAAGCCAGGGACTTCTATATTTGATGGTGAGGCCATTCTGTTGGTGTCAAAATTCCATTGAGGTCACAAAATCCTTGCTAATTGTAACTGTAACCAACTGGCAACTCATAAACGTGAGTAGCTGCAGATCTTACTCCCAACTCATCCCTAGGAAAGGCTCCAACACAACTCCCTTCTATTTTCCCAGCATCAACCTTTCTCAATTCCTGACATCTTGCAGCTGGGAAAATTCAGCCTTTGAATTCTGGATGATGGCTAGTTTCCCACATTCTCCAGTGCTTTGTCTGTGAGGAACATATCATGCACATTGTTTCTGGTGTGAAGCCCCTGGGTGTCCCTGATGTGGCACACAGCAAATCCGGAGAGGCCATTAATTTCTTTTGCTGCAGTCAGAGTAAAGCTTAAGGGTCATAATGATCTTGAAAACCACAGACAATGGTGTTATGGCCCTGCTGCAGGAACAAGCAAAGCTCAGTGATGGCCTTCTTAGTGAAGAGCAAATGCTTCATCGTATATTGTTCCTCAGCGAAGCAAGGGAGGAGAGATGCTATGTGAAGATCTGCTATGAGCACAGCATCCCACAGAGATCCACACTGATTCCTCCATTTCCCGCCTCTCAGCTCTTCCTCATGTGCTACTGTCCTTCCCCCACTAGCCCAAAGATGGTCGTACCAGAGACACATAAGTTGTTGAAGCAATCTGTGGAGCTTGAATAAAAGTCCAGAGAATAATTTGTGGCTTTAGGACAAACCAAGAACCAATCATGTGGTGGAACAAGTTCTACAGTTCTACAGGATTGATGATGGTTGTCAGTGCAGTGCTGGGTGAGATTCTCATTAGGCAAGATTGGCACTAGGGAAGCCAACTTTCTAAAATGTATTCTATAGGCTTAGAACACTTATGTGCATTTCCTGAATTGTTCCAGCATCCATTCTGGATACATATAGAAGATTCGGACCCACAGGATGGTCTGCACAGAATGGGAGTGCATTTGTTGCCCATTACATTGGACTCTTGAATACCTGTTTCTTGTCTGAAAAGTAGATATGCTGAAATCAAATCTCTTCACCACTGACAACCAAGTTAGGACTCACCTAAATAGCAATGATCCCAAGGAAAAGTTAGATAATTTAACAAAGAATGCATTCTAGGTCTACACAGTATCACAATGAGTTGTGGCAATAATAAGTATTCAGAAATCTCAGTTTTATTTCATTTCTTTTCTTGTTTGTCATGAACTGCAGATCATGTCTGACTCACCAGCACCCTCTTTCTGTGAATCAGTTTTTTACTTTCAACATCATAACTTTCCCTCCAAAGATTAGTTTTTAACCTACGTTCTTTAGCAAGGCAAATACAGCACACCGTTGTATTGTGAAATTTACTGTTAAAGTCAATAATTAACTTAATGTGGAGTATTTCAAAGTAAACCAGCTAATCAGCAGGCCCACTCCCTGCAGGAGTCCGGTTTGTGCTGGGGTATTTGGAGTGTTCTCACTCAGATCAGAAATCCCAATTTCCTTTGTCTGAGGGAGCAGGTCATCAAAGCCTGAACAGATCAGAACAAATATGGAAATAATAAAACCTTGTATGGCTTTCATCAAGTTTTTATGCAATACATTTTTATTTGCTGAAGTATTTGATAATTTAGTGGCAACTTGTGCTGACTTATGCACATCTGTGAGCTGTAGACCATGGCAACAATTACTTTTAGAAGGTTTAAATTTCATACAGGATGCAGACAACTAGGCGGGGAAGAGAGATGAAAACAAAAAAAAATTGCTGGAATTACTTCGCAGGTCAGGCAGCACCGATGGAACAAAAGAGACTTATTATTCCTAGTTGATGCCCTTAAATTTGAACAGGGAAAATCAAAATGAAAGGGGAAAAAATGGGTAAAGAACAATAAGGCCAGGTTTGTATTAACATAAAGGGCATAAGAGATTATTTGGCAAAAGGATTTATGGAGCTATGGTAGGAAGAATATATAAGCAGAGTATATAGATAGAGTGGTTAAAAAAAGTGTCTAGCATGCTTGCCTACATTGCTCAGGCAAAAGTGAGGACTGCAGATGCTGGAAACCAGAGTTTAGATCAGAGTGGTGCTGGAAAAGCACAGCAGGTCAGGCAGCATCTGAGGAGCAGGAAAATCGACGTTTCGGGCAAAAGCCCTTCATCATAAATAGAGTATTGCTCAGTCCTTTAAGTATAGGAGTTTGCAAATCATCTTGAGATTGTATAAAACATTGGTGAGCCCTCTTCTAGAACACTGTGCCAGTTCTGATCATCCAGTTATAGGAAGGATATTATTAACCTGGAGAGGGTTCGGAAGAAATTTACCATGATATTTCTGGTTATGAAAGGTTTGAGTTATAAAGAAAGGCTGGTGAGACTGGGCCTTTTTGCACTGGAGCATAAGAGGATGAAAGGTGACCTTAAGACCATAAAACGTAGGAGCAGAAGTTAGGCCATTCAGCCCATCAAGTCTGTTCCACCATTCAATCATGGCTGAAAGGTTTCTCAACCCCACTCTCCCACTTTCTCCCCATAACCCTCGATCTCTTTGACAATCAAGAACCTAACTATTTCAATCTTAAATATATTCAATGACCTGGCCTCCACAGCCTTCTGTGGCAAGGAGTTCCATAGATTCGCCACCCTCTCGCTGAAGTAGATTTTCCATATCTCCATTCTAAAAGGTTTTCCCTTTACTCTAAGACTTTGTCCTGGGGTCTCTCCTACCAATGGAAGCATCTTCAACATCCACCCTGTCCAGGCCATTCAATATTCTGTAAGTTTAAATTAGACTTCCCCCTCATCCTTCTATAGAGAAGTTTATAAAATAATGAAGGGTATGCAGCTAATAGAAGTTGTCTTTTCTCTAGGATGGGGGATTTCAAGACTAGGGGACTCTTTAAAGGTTAAGAGGAGAGGGATTTTAAAAAGACATGAGGGGAAAATGTTTGCACAGAATGTGGTTCACATGTGGAATGAATTTCCTGAGGAAGTTGTGGATGTGGGTAAATGTTGTCTACATGGACTTCAGTAAAGCCATTGACAAGGGCCCTCATGACTGACTGGTACAAAAGGTGAAGTCACATGATATCACGGGTGAGCTGGAAAGATGGATACAGAACTGGCTTAGTCATAGGAGACAGAGGGTAGCGGTGGAAGAATGCTGTTTGGAGTGGAGGACTGTGAATAATGGTGTTCCACAGGGATCAGTGCTGAGACTTCTGCTTTTCATGATCTACATAAATGATTTGGAGGAAACTGTAGCTTGTCTACCTAGTAAGTTTGCAGATGTTACAAAGATTGGTGGAGTGGCTGTTAGTGAGGAGATTGTCAGAAGATACAGCAGGGTATAAATCAGTTGAAGACATGGGCAGAAAAATAGCAGATGGAGTTTAATCTGTATGAAAGTGAGATGATACAGATTGGACAGTCAAGAACAGGTGAAAATTACACAGTGAATGACAGAGCCCTTCGGAGTATAGATATGCAGAGAGATCTGGATGCGTAGGTCCACAGATAACTGAAGATGACAGCACAGGTAGATAAGGTAGTTAAAAAAGGTGTATGTCATGCTTGGAAAGAACATTGAGTATGAGGGTAGAAAAGTTATGCTGCAGCTTTGTAGAATGTTATAGAATTTTAGTTAGGCCACAATTGGAATATTGTGTACAGTTCTGGTCACCACATGACCAGAAGGATGTGGATGCTTTGGAAAGGGTACAGAAAAGGTTTACCAGGATATTGCCTGGTATGGGGCTTTTAGCTATGAAGAAAGTTTTGGTAGACTGAGTTTATTTTCATTGGAATGCAGGAGGTTGAGGGGTGAACTAATAGAAGTTGATAAAATTGTGAATGACATGGATAGAGTGGAAAGTATGAGGCTTTTTCCCAAGTTGGAGGGGTTAATTGTTAGGGGACACAGATTCAAGGTGCTGGGGGGCGGGTAGGGTGGGGGGGGGGATTTTAAAACAAGTGTATGAGGCAGGTCTTTCACACGACGAGTCGTAAGTGCCTAGAATGCGCTGCCTGAGGAGGTGGTGGAAACAGACACAATAGCAGCATTGAAGGAGCACCTGGATGAATACAGGAATAGGAAGGGAATAGAGGGATATGGAGCCTCTAAATAAAAACAGTTTTAATATGGAAGGCAAAATGTGTTGGTGCAGGCTTGGAGGGCCAAAGGGCCTACTCCTGTGCTATATTGTTCTTTGTTCATTATTCTAATTACAACATTTAAAGACATTTAGATAAGTACGTGAATAGGAAAAGTTTGGAGGGATATGGGCTAGTAGCAGGCAGGTAGGATTAGTTTAGTTTGGGATTATGTTCAGCATAAACTGGTTGGTCTGGTTGATTCCATGCTGTATGACTCCATGACTCTACCCAAATGGAGAATGACTCAGAATTCTGAGATGTGGTGGGTTCTAGGTTTCTAGCATGAGTCACAAGATGTTAGTATATAAAGACAGCAAGTAATTAAGAAGGTCACAGGAATGTTATCCATTATTAAGAGAGGAAATGAGCATAAAAATAAGGATGTTATACAAGATTATTCAAAACACTGATGAGGCTACATCACAAAACTTTATTGTGATTTGGTCTCCTTAGTTAAAGAAGGAAATAAATGTATTGAAGTCCATTCAAAAGAGGTTTACTAGATTGATACCTGGATATAGTGTCTTATACGGGGAGTTAAACACATTGTGTTTGTTTCCACTGGAATCTAGAAAAGTGAAGGGTAACGTTTCTTTCATTTACTGGATATAGGCATCACTGGCTGAGCCACTAATAATTGCCTATCCCGTGCTTTCCTTCAGAAGGTGATGTTGAGCTTCCTGATTAGATTAGATTCCCTTAAAGGTTGACAACAGGCCCTTTGGCCCAACCAGTCCACACCGATCCTCCAAAGAGTAACCCACCCACACCCATTTCCTCTGACTAATGCATCTAACACTATGGATAATTTAGCATGGCCATTCACCTGACCTGCACATCTTTAGACTGTGCGAGGAAACCGAAGCACTTGGAGGAAACCCACGCAGACACAAGGAGAATGTGCAAACTCCACACAGACAGTCGCCAGAGGCTGGAATCAAACCTGGGACACTGGTGCTGTGAGGCAGCAGTGCTATCCACTGAGCCCCCGTGCCTCCCTCTTGTACTGCTGTGATATGTAATCTCACTTTGCAGTCAGGGAGGGAGGCTAAAGACTTTGACCCAGTGGCACTGAAAGAACAGTGATATATTTCGAAGCCAGGATGTTGAGTGGCTCAGAGGGGATCTTTCCACAGGTGTCTGCTGCTCGAGTCTGTCTAGATGGTAAAGTCATGCATTTGGAAAGTGTTTGTCTAAGGCACTTTTGTGAATGTCTGCAGCAGCGTTTGCAGATGGTACACACTGTTTCTACTGAGCTTTGATGGTGGAGAGCATGTGTGTTGGTGGATGTAGCACCAAACAAGTGGGCTTTTTTGTCCCAGATGATGTTAAGCTTTTTGCGTGTTGTTGGAGCTGCACCCATCCAGATAATAGATAGTGGATTGGATTTGGGAATTGAAGTGTGAATTATGTTTTGGTCTGTTTCCATATTATTTATATAGTGAATCCAGTTCAGTTTCTTGTCAATAATAAATCCTCAGGATGTTTCTAGTGGGGGATTCAGTGAAAGTATTGCCATTGAATGAGCCATGGTTAGATCCTCTCCTGTTGAAGATGGCCATTGCCTAGCACTTGAACAGTGTGTATGGAGTTGAAAAATGTGGTGCTGGAAGAACGCAGCAGGCCAGGCAGCATCTGAGGAGCAGGAAAATCAACATTTCGGGTAAAAGCCCTTCATCTGGAATGGAGGCAGGGAGCCTCCAGGGTGGAGAGATAAGTTGGGGGGGATGTTGGGGCGAAGGTAGCAAAGAATGGGGGTGGGGATGGAGGTGATAGGTCAGAGGGGTAGGTAGAGCAGATAGGTGGAAAGGGAGATTGGCAGGTAGGACAGGTCATGAGGACAGTGTTGAGCTGGAAGGTTGGAACTGGGGTAAGTTGGGGGGGAGGGGAAATGAGGAAATTGGTGAAGTCCACATTGAGGTTGCTGTCTGACTTGCTGTGCTTTTCCAGCACCACTCTAATCTAGATTCTGGTTTCCAGCATCTGCAGTCCTCACTTTTGCCCATAAACAATTCTGAATGTTCTTGATGAAGCTAATGTGGAAAAGATATTTCTTTTATGGGTGAATCCAAAACTAGGAATTACTCCTTAATCATTCGGATTTGCGCGTTTTTTGTACTGAATGAGGAGACTTTGTTTTTCTGTAAGAACATTATCCAGTTTTGGAATTCTCTGCTCCAGGAGATAATAGTGGCTGGACCATTGAATATTTTAAAGGTGGCGATGGATAGCTTCTTGTTAAGCAAGGGAATCAAAGGTGATTGGGAATAAATGCAATTGTAGCACTGAAACACAAAATGCAACCATGATCTTGTTAAAGTGAAGGGGAAGGAAAGATGAAAACAGAACCAAAAGTGAAGGCTTGTGTTCTGATCTCAGAATCTATTATTAATGGACAAGTCAGATCCAAGACTGAGACCCTGGCTACATAGATCATATTTTGTTTTACTTTGAATTTAACGGAGTGGTTTCTTGCTGAAACACAAACATGCAATCCTCCAGATTTTGTTTTCACATTAAAACAGAAGTTTATTAACAAAAAACTAAGATAGACTAGAATAAATTAAACTTTTAAGACAAATTTTAAAAACTTTAAGGTCAAAGTAAATGTATAGTGTCATTAATCAGAAAACATTCCTTTATAATTTGAAAATAATAAAAATCCTTTTGTATAATATCCAAAACACACCTTGTCATGTACCAAAAACACTACTCACACAATATTCACACTAGAGTCACTGTAACTGAAAGCTTGATAAGTTTAAGTCACTTAAGTAGGCTAGAACTGCAGATAGGCAAAAACAAGGACTGCAGATGCTGGAAACCAGAGTCTGGATTAGAGTGGTGCTGGAAAAGCAAAGCAGGTCAGGCAGCATCCAAGGAGCAGGAAAATTAATGTTTCAGGCAAAAGCCCTTCGTCAGGAATAGAGGCAGGGAGCCTGCAGAGTGGAGAGATAAATGAGAGGAGGGTAGGGGTGGGGAGAAGGTAGATAATGGATAGTCTCTCCCTGAAGCAGTTATTCACAAGCTTAAACCTACTCAGCTTTAAGTAACCATTTCATTGCTTCATCCAAACACTTCTAGTCTGTGATTAACACTAACTCTTTACTCCAAGGTAATCTAATTGCAATTTAGCCTTCCCTTCTGTGGAACACTGCTCTAGACAATTATCTTTATTCAAGCACTTGCAAGACAGCTCACAACTCAATGTAAAACAAAGAAGAAAAACATCTTTCTCTCCTTCTCTCTCTAAGCTATGGGTGTTTCGCTAAAGCTTTAAAAAGCATTGCAGAAAGCCCTAACAAATGTTGAGGAATTATTATTTACTTGGCTGTGTTGCAAAATAATCTAAGGTAGGGAAAAATCCTTAATTGGTGTACAAACATCATTAATTCTCAAGCTTGGCTTCAAAATCAGTTTTTAAAAGAAAAAGCTACAGAAACAATTACAAAGTAACAATTAACTGCAGGTATGTAGAAATGCCTCATGTTACTAATTCAAAATCTAAAAACCCAAATCTGCAATAAATGACATTAATTAATTTTATTATTATTCATTTGCAGGATGTAGATGGCACTGGCTGGGCAAACAGTTATTGTCCATCCTGCAAGCCCCATAGGAAGATGGTGTTGAGTTGCCTTCCTGAACCACTGTAGTCCATCAATCATATAGTCCACATCCCAGTTTATAATAAAATGGAAGGCAAGAGATAGTAAATAGTGAAAGGGTGGTAGGGCTTTGACAAGGAGGATAAAAAGGTAGAATGTTACCAAAATGGAGAACAAAAGCAGAATTCTGAGGTGCCTTGGGCAGAAGGGCGCAGCTTCCACAACACTCAAGAAACTCAATACCATCTAGGACAAAACAGTTCATGTGATTGAAACTTTAGTCGAACACCGTCAACAATCATTTCTCCTACCCTTAGTTCACAGAGGTAGCAGTGAGAACCAAACTACTGTAACAACTTAACAATGCTCCTCATAACTACACCCTCTAAACCCACAAGATCTAACACCTGGAAGGTGAAGAACAGGAGATAGATGTAAATGCCACTATGTCCTTGGAGCAAAATCCATAACATCACTGTTAGTACACTTTGTTGATTTTCACCAGGGAAGTGCTTTCATGATCACGGATGTCAAATACAGGCAGTCAACAATCTGTAACAATTTTTCAATAATTTATTGAATTTGTGAAGAAGCAATGGTTTAGAAATGATAAATTGGTTAATTATATACAGAAAAGTACACAACCAAGACAACTGGAGATTGTCCACTGATGCCAGCGGATGAACAGGCTGTTGGCATAGATTGTGTGGATTTCATTAAAATTGTGAAAGCAGCATTGCCAGTTGAAGTGTTAAAGAACTTTTCCCTGGGTTTTCCTCCTTCTCTTTGATTCATTTCCATCTGGAAAAGACAGTCCACTGAGGACCACCTGATAAGGGCAGGCTAATGAGAATGGCCTGATGACAACTGTTCAATAAAGACAGCCTCGTAGTCAATTATATTCTATTTCCAAGGGATTATAAGTTTGGTTATGTCAATTAATGATCAAAATGCTTTTGAGCAATGAACGTGGGACTATTATAACGTTGGATGATCATTATCTCTTTGCCCACCTCCAACTGAAGGATCATTCTCATTCCTTCAAAGAATAACAACTTCTTATTTTTGGAAGCACTGCACTTATAAAAGTGTAGTATTGTACCTGACAAATCTTTTGTTGACATATGTGGAACATTACTTTCTATCATTACACAGTTAAATGAGGTTTCATGCTATATAGAGAATACTAAATATGGAATACTAAAAGCATACGGGTTTAAAAGATACCCTAACTTCCAGCATTGCAAAGGAAGTAACCTTAGTGGCGTCCAACAACTAATTCTTAAACTATTTATATCTAAGGTACATGTTCGGTTCCCTAATTTGTTGATTACATATTTCAATTAATGTAGTAAAGCTATTAAAACTATTAATAGCAAACTTTGAGTAATGACTAAGCATAATGCCAGTAACCTTAACCATGGGATGTGAATGACATTATATCACAGGATATAACAGACACGCTGTCTCAACTTTTGAATTTCTTCTTCTCTGTTGGCTGAACAATTTTAACCAAATGTTTTTCTGAGATATTGATGTTATCTGATGTTTAGAGACAAAAGGAGTCTCAATCAAGTGACCAAATTGAGAGATAGCCTTAATTGCTTCATTCTGCTTAACGATGTGATGTTGTTTGTGGATATGAGGACCAAGAAGTAACTTGTTATCATAGTTGCCTCAGTGGGTTAGAAGCAGAAGGTAGGATACCAACTGAGGCAAATACCTCAAACAGAATAAAGAACTGCAGATGCTGAAGATCCAAAACAAAAACAGAAATGGCTGGTGAAGCTTGGAGTCTGGCAGCACCTGTGGGAAGAAAGCAGAGTTAACAATTCAAGAAAATGGTAAAACAAACAATAATGCATGGTTCTAAGCATTACCAAATTCTGCTTGGTTATTCTTTCTTACAAAATTAAAAATCACACAACACCCGGTAATAGTCCAACGGGTTTATTTGGAGGCACTATCTTTCAGATTGCTGTTTCTTTATCAGGTGGTTGTGACTACTGTCGTCTTCTTGAACAGAAACAAGGAATGAAATAATTTTTAAAAATTGAAACTGGAATTAAATTATTAAATAAAATCATCCCAATGCCCTCCTGACGAGATCTTTGTTCTGAATTAACCATTAAAAGGTGAACAAAAAATATATATCTTATATATGAACAGATTAAAAAATGCTGCCAGTGTCTATGGAACATATGACATGTTCCAATCGCTGCAGAGTATGATAATTTTACTAAATCAATTCAAACATCTAGTTATTAGTTGTAAGAATGTCCCATATCCTTCCTATCTTGAGGCATCACGTTGAGTGACTGTCCTCAAGCGTTTTCCTCACTTTTTAAAGTGTTTCTTAAATCCACTAACAGCCGTAAAGCTTGTTCCAATGATTCTTCTTTCATCGGTCATGTCAGAGTAAATCTCTTACATAAATGATTTGGAGGAAGGTGTATGTTGCCTCTTTCACAAATTTGCAGATGACACCAAGATTGGTGGAGTAGCAGATAGTGAAGAGGACTGTCAGAGAATGCAGCAAAATATAGATAGATTGGAAGAGTTGGGCAGAGAAATGGCAGATGGAGTTCAATCCAGACAAATGCAAGGGGGTGCATTTTGGAAGATGCAATTCAAGAGTGAACTATAAAGTAAATGGAAAAATCCTGGGGAAAATTGATGTACAGAGATATCTGTCTGCTCAGGTCCATTGTTCCCTGAAGGCAGCAACGCAGGTCAGTAGAGTGGTCAAGAAGGCATATGGCTTGTTTTCCTTCATCGGACAAGGTATTGAGTACAAGGTCTGGTCGCCATATTACCAAAAGGATGTGGATGCTTTGGGGAGGGTGCAGAGGACATTCACCAGGATGTTGCCTGGTATGGAGGGTGCTAGCTATAAGGCGAAATTGAGTAGGTTAGGACTATGAGCGGTGAGGAAAGGAGTGGTGAAGTGACGGCTGCCGGGAAGGGTGAGTTTTCCAGCATTCAAAGGGACTTACCTCGGAAGTCGGGCCTCCACTTGCCGAGAGGTGCGAGGGAGGAGCAAAGGATTTCTGGGAAGTCATATATTTGTGTGGTTGCGTTACCTGAAACACTACTCAGGTAGTGTTTCCCACCCATCTTCCTCCTCTAACCTAAAAAAAGGGTTCTGTGCACCAGATTGGTAAGGTAACGAGTTTATGTTTTATTCCTTATTTTTTCAACAGTCTCTTTGGGAATTTAGAATTGTGGGAATGGAGGTGAGGGCAGTTGAATGTTCCTCTTGCAAAATGCGGGAGGTAAGGGCCACCACTAGTGTCCCTGCTGACTACACCTGCGGGAAGTGCACCCAACTCCAGCTCCTCAAAAACTGCGTGAGGGAACTGGAGTTGGAGCTGGATGAACTGCGGATCATTTGGGAGGCAGATGGAGTTATTGAGAGGAGTTACAGGGAGGTACAAGAAAAAGGCAAATGGGTTACAGTCAGGGGACGGAAAGGGAACCGACAGGCAGTGCAGGGATCCCCTGTGGCCATTCCCCTCAAAAATAAGTATACTGTTTTGGATACTGTTGGGGGGACGACTTACCAGGGGAAAGTAGTGGGGTACAGGGCTCTGGCACAGAGTCTGTCCCTGCTGTTCAGAAGGGAAGGAGAAGAGGGGCAGAGCAGTGGTCATTGGAGACTCCATAGTTAGGAGGACAGATAGGACGTTCTGTGGGGACGAGAGAGACTCACAGTTGGTGTGTTGCCTCCCAGGTCCCAGGGTTCATGATGTTTCAGATTGTTGTTTTTGGGATCCTTAAGGGGGAGGGGGAGCAGCCCCAAGTCGTGGTCCACATAGGCACCAACGACATAAGTAGGAAGAGAGATGGGGATTTAAGGCAGAAATTCAGGCAGCTAGGATGGAAGCTTAGAGCTAGGACGAACAGAGTTGTTGTCTCTGGTTTGTTGCCCATGCCACATGCTAGTGAGGCAAGGAATAGGAAGAGAGAGGAGTTGAACACGTGGCTACACGGATGGTGCAGGAGGGAGGGTTTTGGATTCTTGGATAATTGGAGCTCTTTGTGGGGTAGGTGGGACCTCTACAAGCAGGATGGTCTTCATCTGAACCAGAGGGTTACCAATATCCTGGGGGGGGATTTCACTAAGGTTACTGGGGTGGGTTTAAACTAATCCAGCAGAGGAATAGGAACCAAAATTGTAGTTCAAGTGTAGAAAAGGTTGAGAGTAGGGAGGTCTGAAATCAAGTTTCAGGGACGCAAGATGGCACCGGTAAGCAAGAAGTTGGTTTGAAGTGTGTCTACTTCAACGCCAGGAGCATCCGGAATAAGGTGGGTGTACTTGCAGCTTGGGTTGGTACCTGGGACTTCGATGTTGAGGCCACTTCAGAGACATGGATAGAGCAGGGACAGGAATGGTTGTTGCAGGTTCCAGGATTTAGATGCTTCAGTAAGAACAGAGAAGATGGTAAAAGAGGGGGAGGTGTGGCATTGTTGGTCAAGGACAGTATTACAGTGGCAGAAAGGATGTTTGGGGACCTGTCAACTGAGGTAGTATTGGCTGAGGTTAGAAACAGGAAAGGAGAGGTCACCCTGTTGGGGGTTTTCTATAGGCCTCTGAATAGTTCCAGAGATGTAGAGGAAAGGATAGCAAAGATGATTCTCGATAGGAGTGAGAGAGACAGGGTAGTGTCATGGGGGACTTCAACTTTCCAAATCTTGACTGTGAACACTATAGTACGAGTACTATAGATGGATCAGTTTTTGTCCAGTGTGTGCAGGAGGGCTTCCTGATACAGTATGTAGACAGGCCAACAAGGGGCGAGGCCACATTAGATTTGGTACTGGGTAATGAGCCCGGCCAGGTGTTAGACTTGGAAGTAGGTGAGCACTTTGGTGATAGCGATCACAATTCTATTATGTTTACTTTAGTGATAGAAAAGGATAGGTGTATACCACTGGGCAAGAGTTACAGCTGGGGGAAAGGCAATTACGATGCAATTAGGCAAGATTTAGGAAGCATAGGATGGGGAAGGAAACTGCAGGGGATGGGCACATTAGAAATGTGGAGCTTATTCAAGGAAAAGCTCCTGTGTGTCCTAGGTAAGTATGTACCTGTCAGGCAGGAAGGAAGCTGTAGAGCGCGGAAGCTGTGGTTTATGAAGGAAGTGGAATCTCTGGTCAAGAGGAAGAAGGAGGCTTATGTTAGGATGAGATGTGAAGGCTCATTTAGGGCGCTTGAGGGTTACAAGGTAGCCAGGAAAAACCTAAAGAGAGAGTTCAGAAGAGCCAGGCGGAGACATGGGAAGTTGTTGGTGGATAGGATCAGGGTAAACCCTAAGGCTTTCTATAGGTATTTAAGGAATAAAAGAATGACGAGAGTAAGATTAGAGCCAATCAAGGATAGTAGTGGGAAGTTGTGTGTGGAATCAGAGGAGATAGGGGAAGCACTTAATGAATACTTTTCGACAGTATTTACTCTAGAAAATGACAATGTTGTCGAGGTGATTACTGAGATACAGGCTACTAGACTAAGTGGGATTGAGGTTCACAAGGAAGAGGTATTAGAAATCCTGCAGAGTGTGAAAATAGATAAGTCCCCTGGGCCGGATGGGATTTATCCTAGGATCCTCTGGGAAGCCAGGGAGGAGATTGCGGAGCCTTTGGCATTGATCTTTAAATCATCATTGTCTACAGGAATAGTGCCAGAAGACTGGAGGATAGCAAATGTGGTTCCCCTGTTCAAGAAGGGAGTAGAGACACCCCAGGTAATTATAGACCAGTGAGCCTTACTTCAGTTATTAGTAAAGTGCTGGAAAAGATTACAAGATATAGGATTTATCATCATCTAGAAAAGAATAATTTGATTAGGGATAGTCAGCATGGTTTTGTGAAGGGTAGGTCGTGCCTCACAAACCTTATTGAGTTCTTTGAGAAGGTGACCAAACAGGTAGATGAGAGTAAACTGGTTGATGTGGTGTTTCAGCAAGGCGTTCGATAAGGTTCCCCATAGTAGGCTATTGTACAAAATGCGGAAGAATGGGATTGTGGGAGATATAGCAGTTTGGATCAGTAATTGGCTTGCTGAAAGAAGACAGAAGGTGGAGTTGTGGATAGTGACAAAGGATGTTGTAGGTTACAGAGAGACATAGATAAGCTGCAGAGCTGGGCTGAGAGGTGGCAAACGGAGTTTAATGTGGACAAGCGTGAGGTGATTCACTTTGGTCAGAGTAACCGGAGTGCAAAGTACTGGGCTAATGGTAAGATTCTTGGTAGTGTAGATGAGCAGAGAGATCTCAGTGTCCATGTACACAGATCCTTGAAAGTTGCCACTCAGGTTGACAGGGTTGTTAAGAAGGCATACAGTGTTTTAGCTTTTATTAATAGAGCGATCGAGTTCCGGAACCATAGGTTATGCTGCAGCTGTACAAAACTCTAGTGTGTCCGCATTTGGAGTATTGTGTACAGTTTTGGTCACCGCATTATAAGAAGGATGTGGAAGCTTTGGAAAGGGTACAGAGGAGATTTACTAGGACGTTGCCTGGTATGGAGGGAAGGTCTTACGAGGAAAGGCTGAGGGACTTGAGGCTGTTTTCATTAGAGAGAAGAAGGTTGAGAGGTGACTTAATAGAGACATATCAGATAATCAGATGGTTAGATAGGGTGGACAGGGAGAGCCTTTTTCCAAGTATGGTGATGGCTAGCACGAGGGGACATAGCTTTAAATTGAGAGGTGATAGATATAGGACAGATGTCAGAGGTAGTTTCTTTACTCAGAGAGTAGTAAGGGTATGGAATGCTTTGCCTTCAATGGTAGTAGATTCGCCAACTTTAAGTACATTTAAGTCGTCATTGGGCAAGCATATGGATATACATGGAATAGTGTAGGTTAGATGGGCTTTAGATTGGTATGACAGGTCAGCGCAACATCGAGGGCTGAAGGGCCTGTACAGCGCTGTAATGTTCTATATTCTATGTTCTATTTTCAATGGAAAGAAAGTGGTTGAGTGGGAACATTGAGGAAGTTAAAATGTCACAGGGGGATCATTTCCATGCTTTACTTCTCTTCCAGGGCACATTAGGGTTAAAAATCCCACTACCAAAAAAAAACTTACTGCAACAGCAACTGAAAGCCTGCACTCTTTCAATCCACACATGTGGCTGTCGCCCAAGGAAGCCTAGACAAGATCTTTGTCCTTTCCAGACAAGACTAATAGCCCTGGCCCCAACCAAGTCAACTGCCTCCCTCTCCCATTGTCTCTCTTCCCCTCCATATTAATATAGGTATGTGAATCCCCCCGTTACCTCATCTCCATTAGCATAGGTATCTGAGTTCCCCATTTGTTGCAGGCAAAACCTTTCTGCCTTAATTCCTTTCCATTAACACATAATCATGGAAGATACAATAATCGGTTTCTGTTGACCATTCTCACATTATTTCAGGACATCCACATTCATCAGGTTTTGTAAAATCATAATTGTGTACGTTGAGTTATGTGATGTCAATCATCCATGTGACTGATAAGTCTTTGTTCAATTCCTATAAAATATACTGTCTCTGAGTGTAAGGCAGAGATTCATGAAGAAGAGTCGCTACAAGTAGGCACTCAGCTACTTTAGTGATGCTTTGAATCTCTCGTGGCTGTCCGATAATAAAGCTACTGTTGTTGAACCGAAAAGTTGTGTCGTCCGGATTTGTGGAAAAAAGCAGAAATCAGCAACATAATTGAGGCCTACAAAATTGTGAGAGGTGTAGACAGGGTGGATATCAAGAAACTTTTTTTCCCAGACTGGAAGACTCAATTACTAGGGGTCACGAGTTCAAAGTGAGAGAGGGAAAGTTTAGGGAAGATATATGTGGTAAGTTCTTTATGCAGAGGGTCTTGGGTGCCTGGAGTGCATTGCCAGTGGAGGTGATAGAGATGGGAATGATAGCATCATTTGAGATACAGACCTTTAGAAAATAGACAGTGGATTTAGTTGAGGATATGGATCATCGCAGCTATGAGGGCCAAGGAGCCTGTTCCATCGCTGTAATCTTCTTTATTCTTTGTTCTTTGTTCTCTTGGACCTATTTTTTCAAGAGGGCAGAGGATACCTCTCTTCTGTCACAAGTGATCATCTACCTTCCTCATACAGCTATGGTACCTCACAAAGTCAGGCAGTTTTTTTTCTCTCTGCTGATCAAACAGAACTTCTGCTTACAATTCATTCATTGGCATATGGTCGCTGAGTGGTATTATTGCTGGACTGCTATTACAGAGACCCAGGGTAATGTTCCTGGGACTGGGGATCAAATCCCACCATGGCAGATGGTGAAATTTGAATTCAATTTAAAACAAGGAATTAAGAGTCTAATGGTGACTGTGAAACCATTGCCGATTGTCAGAAAAACCCCATCTGGTTCATTAATGCCCTTCGAGGAAAGAAACTGCCATCCTTACCTGGTCTGGCCTACATTGTGACTTCAGACCCACACTAAAGTGGCTCACTCTTAACTGCCCTCTGACAGCTGTACACTCTGGTTCTGTACACTCTCAGAACCTGCTCTAAGTTAGCTGGGTCAGTGTTATGTACCATACACGTGTAAATAAAGGGCGAATTGGTGATGGGATATTGGCCTTCATGGACTTATTTCAAAACCAACTCAGCTTATGGCGCAAGGCAGAACAGGATATATGGCCTGCTTCATTTACACCAAATTTAAAGACACAACCCAAAAACATAATTACCTTTCAAACCTCAGAATGTAACCAACATTGATCTTTTCACATGTAAGATATTAAATCTATTTGACATTTTTGAAAAAAAAACAAGTGTATATTCGTTTTCAAATATCTACTGGTAGAATTTCTGTGGCGTGTGCCAGATTCAGCAATTAGTTATGGTTGGCTAAGCAAGCAAATTTATCAAGTCTCCGGCTACATGGAACAGTGCTACAGCCACTTCAAATTGATTAGCAAATTACAACACAGACACTTCTATTTAATAGTATTGGAATGCTGTGTGATAAAACAAAATAGCACAAATTCCTTTGAAAGAGTTTCTAATGAAAGCTCCCTGACCTGAAGTGTAAAGTCTGTTTCCCATGCTTGTTGAAAATTTCCAGAATATCCCATTTTTATTTCACATTTCTCCAATGGCCAAAGTGGCTGAAAAAGATACATTGCTGTTGTTCCATAACATATCTGCTAAAAATCTTAGCAATCTGGAGCAGAGAATTCAATAAAAGTGAGCATAGGGTAAGATTGCAACAAAATATGAATGAACTATCACACTGTTTCACATTGTTGACCAAGACCAATTTCACTCTTCCCCTCAAATCTTGCAATTATGTTGGGATCAGTCCTGGCAATGCTGTTCAGTATGAACTGTAGCAACCTTGTTATATGTGGCTTTCTGTTTACATGATGTTCAAAACAAAAGCTATTGTTCTCATTCAAGGAACTTGGGAAGTTAGCATTCAGATAATGCAAGCAGTTAGGAAGGCAAATTATGTGGGTAAGGCAATTGTAATACAGGAATATCTAGGTCGACAATTTTACAGGTTTTTAGTGAGGCTGCCTTTGGACTATACTGTGTAGTTTTGCCCAGTATTTAAGGAAAGATATTTAAGTATTGGAAGTGGAATAGCAAAGCTGCAGTAAATTCTTGCATGGGACAGAAGAGTTATCCTATGATGAGATGCTCAGTACGTCACACCTATTTTCTTTAGAGTTTAGAAGTGTGAAAACTGGTTTCATTAAAACAAACACAACTTTGAAATGGGCTTAACAGGGGCATTCAAACATTGATGTCATGTTTGAGGAACCTAAAGAAAGGTGGTACAATCTCAAAATAATGGGCCAATCACGGAGGACTAAGATGAGAAGAAATTTCTTTAACTGTGGCAAACCTTTTGAAAATTATATCCTGCGGATGAAAACATTCTGTCATTAAATACATTTGAAACTGGACTGGAGCAGACAGGAAATTGGAATTGAAGCCACAGATGACAGGGCAGTCCCGATGGGGCCTCGGGTTGAATCCTGTTCCCATTTCCTGTGTTTTTGTGAAACATTTCTGGAAAGCTTACTGAACTTTATCTTCCTTACTTACATGACAAGCACTTTAAATTGAGTGGTTTGATTGACTGGCTGAATCAGGACTCTGTAGCAGACCTAATATTAGATGAATTGTTCCAGCTTAGCCTTTCACAAGTTATTAGAAATGTCAACAAAGACCTCTGCAAGTCAAGTTATCATAGAATCCCTACAGTGTGGAAGCAGGCCATTCAGCCCATCAAGTCCACACCGACATTGCATACAGCATCCAATCAAGATTCAGCCTACCCCCCTTTCTATCCCCACAACTCTGCATTTCCCATGGCCAGTCCGCCTAATTTGCACATCTTTGGACTGTGAGAGGAAAGCCATGCAGACACAGGGAGAATGTGATAACTCCACATAGAAATTCACCCAAGGATGGAATCAAACCCAGGTCCTTGGCACTGTGAGGCAGAAGCGCTAATCACTGAACCTTTGTGCCACCACTGGACCATGTATCAGCAACTCATGGGAGTGCTAGAGAACTCCATCAACAATGGCTCCACTGCACTCTCTAAATTCAATGAAAAATATTTAAGTAAATACTAACGTCCTCCTTCAAGTCGGCTCACAAGTGTTTAGCCAAAACTCCTGCAACCTCAAATTTAATGGACTGTCTAATGTCTGAAGACTACCTTCCCAAACAGGACCTGCTGTCTCAATTTTCAAATGACCAATGTTCTGGCCAAGAAAATGTGATAGACATTTGCTACACCTGCAACAAGAGGAATATGCTGGTTATCAACTTATAGTACTCCACAATTGCACGTTTACCAATGATTTCATTCAATCTCAAAAGTAACTAATTCGTCTACTTCCATACCAGAGGGAAAAAAAGACTTTCACAGGCTTCTTCAATGAACTTGAGATAATCCAACTGTTAAAAATGTGTTGCTGGAAAAGCGCAGCAGGTCAGGCAGCATCCAAGGAACAGGAGAATTGATGTTTCGGGCATAAGCCCTTCTTCCAGCAACACATTTTCAGCTCTGATCTCCAGCATCTGCAGTCCTCACTTTCTCCTCGATGATAATCCAATTGTTATAAAGCAAAATTCACACTTTAAATGAAGTTGAAATATGACAAGCCTTCTTCCCAGGGATTATTCTAATGGTCAACTTCTCAGAGGTTATGAGGTAGTCGAAAATATTGATATTTTTAAACTTATTGAGGTTCCAAAAATATCTTTTGAGAGATAGAGAGATATTTGTCACTTATGAGGATTTCTCCCTTAAATGGAAAAAAATGTCAAACCTAGAAAGGTTTGCTAGGTAATCATTAGCAAAGAGGCCCCAATTCTTTTCAAAGCCAATTTTTTCAACAATTACATATATTAAATTCCATATCATATCTCCCTAAAAGCTTTGCTCATCTTTTGTCCAAAATCATTTACTTTTTCTAAGTAGCAGACAAAGGACAATCCAATAAAATCTTGAACTTATTTCCATGAAACCACATGCTAAAAATTCTTTTCCATCCAGATAATATCCTAACAGTTTGATATCATCCAGTTTTTAATATCATCCAAAAGTATAAGTATGTATTTCCAACTGAAGAATTGGCTGAGTAGCAAGGCACAGATGGTGATCATTGAGGGGTGTTTTTATAACTAGAAACCACAAGGAACACTTGCTATTTAAACGTGAACGTAGGATGTTTGAAGCTTGTGGATAAGATGATAAATTAGTGGGATAGTAAATAGTGAGGATAGCCTTAGATTACAGAAGGGTGTAGATGAGTTGATCAGTGGCAAATGGAATTCTATCCAGATAAGTGTGAGGTGATGCACTTGAGCAGTACAAACAAAGCAAGGGAATACAATAGGATTCTGGAAAGCATCAAGGATCAGAGGGATCTTGGTATGCATAGGAGAATGTGCAGACTGCAGATGCTGGAGATCAGAGCTGAGAGTGTGGTGCTGGAAAAGCACCACGTATGGCAGCATCTGAGGAGCAGTAGAATCAACATCAATTCTCCTGCTCCTCAGATGCTGCCTGACCTGCTGTGCTTCTCCAGCACCACACTCTCAACTGTTGGCATGCATGTCCCCGAGTCTTTTAATGTACCAGAACAGATAGATAAAGTGGTTTAGAAGGCATATGGAATACTCCATTTCATTAGCTGAGGTAGCGAGTTTAAGAGCAAGGAAGTCATGCTGGAAATGCATAAAACTTAGGTTGAGACACCACTGTGTGCAGTTCAGAAAGCCATGTTATAGGAGGGAAATGATTGTACTCAAGAGGGTGCAGAGGAGATTTACCCGGATGTTGCCTGGGCTGGAGAGTTTTAGTTATGAAGAGAAACTGGATAAGATTGTTTTCCTGAGATCAGAGGAGACTGAGGGATCATTATTGTGATGTATAAAGTTAGGATAAGCAAAGAAGAAAATGTCACTTTGGTGGAGGGATCAATCATTAAGAACATAGCATTGAGGTAAGCTGTAAGAGGTTTAGAGGGAATGTGAGGGAATACTTTTTCACCCAGAAGGTGATGGAAATCTGGAACACACTGCCTGTGGTAGAGACAGAAACACCAATATTATTTAAGCTGCTTTTAGATGTACCCTTGTGAGGCAAGAAACATAAGGTTATGGGTCAAGTACTAGAAAAGTACTTAATAAAGGATTGGACACTCTGGAGGCAGGAAGCATGTTTTCACTGATGGGTGAGTCCTGAACCAGAGGACACAGTTTAAAAATAAGGGGTAGGCCACTTAGAACAGAATTGAGGAGAAACTTCTTCACCCAGAGTGTGGTGGGTGTGTGGAATGCTCTGCCCCAGAAGGCTGTGGAGGCCAAGTCTCTGGATACTTTCAAGAAAGAGTTGGATAGAGCTCCTAAGGATAGTGGAATCAAGGGTTATGGGGATAAGGTAGGAACAGAATACTGATTGAGGATGATCAGCCATGATCATAATGAATGGTGGTGCTGGCTCGAAGGGCAGAATGGCCTACTCCTGCACCTATTGTCTATAAAATAGGATTAGAATGGTTAGGTGTTGCTTTTGACCAGCGTAGAATGATGGGTTGAAGGGATTTTTGCTGAGCTGTAGATCTATGACTCCATAACTCACTGTGAAGTTCTCATTGAAATGAGTCAGCATTGACATTAATGACTGATGGGTTCTTGCTACCAATCATTCAGAATGGCAACAGCTTGTCCATGAGCCACATCATATTGGAATGCCAATACCTTAATAATGTGGCAGAGAAAGAAAGGAAAGGAAACAAAGACTTTGCTTCAGGTCTGAGTAAATCAACTGACATCTATGCACCCTAAGGTCTGTGCATTGAACATACACCTGTTCAATCACATGAAGATTCATCATGCTCATGACACATGTCAACTTCAAATTAATGCACAGCCAATGACAACAACACAGTCCCACCCTAAGGCTGGCAGAAAACATAGGCACATGTTTCCCATTGATCAACTATATGGTTACATTTGCGTCTTTCATTTTACAAGACCCGATCTTATATCTCCCACCCATCTGCCTAACTTACAAGTCTGCAAAGACACAGATTGGAGTATATACTGTTTCACCCATGACAAAACAATTATGAATGAGAAACAGGCTAGTAGACCCATGCCAAGGTAGTGAAAGATCAAATATTAAATTTGATTGGAAGTGCTAATCATATTAAACTCATTCCTTCAGGAATGTAAATCAAGTCTTAATGAGATATGATGAATAAAAGTTGGGATCAAGGGCAAACCATGAATATTTCAGTTCAGATACAAAGTTAATGTGTTTCACATTATCATGATATGGAGATGCCAGTGTTGAACAGGGGTGGACAAAGTTAAAAATCACACAACGTCAGGTTATAGTCCAAAAGGTTTATTTGGAAATACTAGCTTTCAGAGTGCTGCACCTTCATCAAGTAGTTGTGGATCAGGATCGTAAGACACAGAATTTATAGCAAAAGATCACAGTTATCTTTTGCTATAAATTCTGTGTCTTATGATCCTGTTCCACTGCTACCTGATGAAGAAGCAGCACTCTGAAAGCTAGTATTTCCAAATAAACCTGTTGGACCATAATCTAGTGTGTGATTTTTAACATTACCATGAGGAAGATGACGATGGAAAGTATTGTTGAGATCAGGTTATCTGCTTCCCTACAAATGCATGTACATCTCAACTAGACAGCTGAACTTCTGCATGGTCAATAGACAGAAAAGGCCACTTCACTTTGTGATATATCACAGCTGAATGGGGAAGGGAGATGATCTCGAGTTCAAAAGACGTATTCTGTGATTGCCTAAAAAAATTCCAGGTGGCTTACTCTGACATGACTGGGGAAAGAAGAATCATTGGAACAGCCTTGACTGCTGTTGGTAGACTTAAGAAATGTACTGAAAGCTGAGGAAAGCACCTCAGGATGATTACTTGAAGTGAAGACTCAACAAAGCAAGGTTATGGGTTATGCTCACAGTTAATGACTAGATGTTTGCATCTCTTTTGGAAAATGTTCAGTCTCTGCAGAGATTGGAATATGTCATATAATTCCATATACACTGACAATGATTTTAAGTCTGCCCACAGAGAGTAAGATACATATTTACAATCAATTTTCAATGGTGAATTCAGAATAAGGGTCTCTTTTGGGAGGAGTTTAATTAATAGTTTCTTACCAGTCACAATAATTTTAAACAAGAAAGCTTGATTCTTTGTTTCTATTCAAGAAGGACTACATACAACTTATCTATATTGCCCTGATCCTGCTTCCTTAAGAGCATAAGACTATAAGAAATAGGAACAGATCATTTAGCCTCTCAAGTCTGCTCCACCATTCAATAGGATCATGGCAGATTTAACATTACTCATGTACACTTTCCTGCCTTTTCTCCATAACCTTTGATTCTCCTATTGATCAAGATTCTATCTATCACAGCCTTAAGTGTACAGAAAGACTCTGCCCCAACAGCTCTCTGTAGCAAGGAGTTCCAAAGGCTCACAACACTCAGTGAGAAAAACTTCCTCCTTTTCTCAATCTTAAGTTGGTGTCCATTGATTCAGAGACTACACCCTCTGGTCTTAGACTCTCTCATGAGGGGAAACATCCTCTCAGCATTCACAACTGTGAAGTTCCTTAAGAAGCATATGTTTGAAAGAGATCACCTCTAATTCTTCCAGATTCTAATGAGCAGACCCTTTGCTCATAAGACAATCCCTCTTAGGGATCATTCTAGTAATCTCTGAACTGATATCCTTCCTTAAATAAGAGGACCAAAACTGCTCACAGTTCTCCAGACCTGGTCTCACCAGCATCTTGTGCAATTTCAGTAAGATATCTCTAGTCGTATACTCCAACCCATTTGAAATAAGGGCCAACGTTCCATTAGCTTTCCTGATTGCCTGCTGCATCTATAGCCATAGTGTCATACAGTATAGAAACATGCCCACCAACTCACCATGTCTATGTCTACCAACAAACACCAAATTAAACTAATCCTGTTTAACTGCCCTTGATCTATAGTTTACTATGCCCTGGCATTTTAAGTACTCATCCAGATGCTTTTTAAATATAGTGAGCATATCTCTACTAAGCTCTCACACAGTACATTCTATATTTCTACCAACCCCTGGGTGAAAATTTTCTTCACAGATCTCTAATCCATTTGGTCCTCACCTTAAACTTATGCCCTCTGTCATGGGGAAGAGATTCTCACAATCTACTCTGCCAATACCTCTCATAATTTTGTATACCACAATCAGATCTCTCTTCAGTCTTCTATGTTCCAAGGAAAACAAACCCACCATATCTGATCTTTCCTCATAACAGAGACTTCTCATCCCAGGCAACATTCTGTGGGCGAACTTTCTGAGTTTTGTGCACATGCACACCCAAATCCCTTTGTGTTGTAGTTTTCTGCAGTTTTACTCCATTTAAATAATATTCTATTATCTTCTTCTCCCGTGAATAGCTTCACATTTTCCCACATTGTACTCCATTTACCAACTTTTTGCCCACTTAGTAAACATATCAATATCTCTCTGTAAACTCATTTTTCAACAGCTGGCATTGTTAAGCAGGCAGGGCAATATCACAACCAGATGCTCACCATCTAGGGCAATCCTAACATTTCCAATAGCTGAAGTATTAAAAAGGGATCAAGGGATTAAGGCCAAGGTCAACCTCACTGTCTCTTTACCATTCTTTCTGACTTTAAAATGCTCCTTAAAACCTCTCTTTCTGGTCATGTTGCAGTTGTACAGCACATTGGTTAGGTCACTGCTGGAATATTGCTTGCAATTCTGCTCTCCTTCTTATCGGAAACATGTTGTGAAACCTGAAAGGGTTCAGAAAAGATTTACAAGGATGTTGCCCAGGGTTAGAGGATTTGAGCCACAGGGAGAGGTTGAATAGGCTGGGGCTGTTTTCCCTGGAGCATTGAGAGCGGAGGGGTGACCTGATTCGAGATTTATAAAATCATGAAGGGCATGGATAGGATAAATAGATAGAGTCTCTTCCCTCGGGTGGGGGAGACCAGAACTAGAGGGCATAGGTTTTGGGTGTGAGGGGAAAGGTATAAAAGAGACCTAAGGGACAACTTTTTCACGCAGAGGATGGTACGTGTATGGAGTGAGCTGCCAGAGGAAGTGGTAGAGACGAGTACAATTGCAACATTTTAAAGGCTTTTGGATGGGTATATGAATAGGAAGGGTTTGGAGGGATATGGGCTGGGTCCTGGCATGTGGGACTAGATTGGGTTGGGATATCTGGTCGGCATGGACAGGTTGGACTGAAGGGTCTGTTTCCGTGGTGTACATCTCTATGACTTTATGACCTAGCTTTCAGTTATTTTCTCCAGTATCACCTTTCATGATTTGGTTTCAAGTTTTGTTTAAATATGCTTCTGTGAAGCAGCTTGGGGTGGTTTACCACATTATTGTGTTTTATAACTGCAAATTGTTGTTGTACTATAACAATTAGCCAAAATTCTAGGACACTAATGTAAGTATGATCTTGACATTTATTTAAGGTACAGTATGAATATTTGTTCAGAAGTACTAGATCATTAAACCACTGTATAAAATAACTTTGCTTCCCCAAGCTTCGTAAAGTTTCCTTCTGACAAGGAAAAAGTAATTCATACCCTTGGAAGTGATGTCTCTTGTAATTTCAGCAATTGTGATCTTTCAACAAACCAAACACTTCTTATGCGTTCAGCAGCTATGCTGTTCTCTTAGACTAACGTGTAGCAATCAGAGCAGGCGGATTGGCCATGGTAAATTATCCATAGTGTTCAGGGATGTGCAGGCTACGTGGAATACAATGGGAAATGCGGGGTTACAGGGATAGAGTAGGGGGGTGTGTTTGGATGGAATGCTCCTCAGAAGGTTGGTGCAGACCCTGATGGGCTGAATGGCCTGCTCCCACGCTGTAGGGATTCTATGATTGTATGAATCACATGCAAGCATTTGTAAACAATAATGTGGGCTCTTTATTTGAAAGTAGTACTGTGTGCTTTGATATATCACTCATAAATTCAGAGGTACAGTAATTGAAACTAGGTAGATCTCAGTGACTACAAGATCCTTGATTGCAATTGTTAACCAGGGTCAATCAAAAGCCCTGGCTGACCAACATAATCAGGGGATTTAGCTGTTCAGGGAGAGGTGGGCACTGCAGGGAGTGGAGTGTATTATTTCCCCCTCCAACTCTAGTTTGATTTAGTCCCTGTCCTCCCCTTCACTGTTTGATCACACAGTATTGCCCTTTTTTGTGAAGGGCACTGCTTGTCACTGGCCACTCGGGTGTTTCCTTTCTTCCTGGTGGTGGAAACTGAATAAAGATTTGTACACCTTGTGTCTTTCACTGTGTCTCACACCTGCACACACACACAACATGGGTGCGGGGGGGAAAAATAAGCACTACTGCAGTTAGGTTGTCATGTGGAAAAAAAAACAAAAAAAAGAAAAAGCAGGAGTGTCAGAGGTTCTGCTCACTCTAACAAAAAGAAAAACAAATAGGAGAATAAGAAAAAAGAAGAAAAATAAAAGAACAGAATCAGGGGATTTAGCTGTTCAGGGAGAGGTGGGTGCTGCAGGGAATGAAGTGCATTATTTTCCCCCTCCAATTCTTTTTTTTAGATTAGATTATTTACAGTGTGGAAACAGGCCCTTCGGCCCAATGAGTCCACACCGACCCACCCAAGTGCAACGCACCCAGACCCATTCCGCTACATTCACCCCTGCCCCTAACACTATGGGCAATTTAGCATAGTCAATTCACCTAACCTGCACATTTTTGGACTGTGGGAGGAAACCAGAGCACCTGGAGGAAACCCACGCAGACTCAGGGAGAATGTGCAAACTCCACACGGTCGCCTGAGGTGGGAAATCAAACCTGGGTCTCTGGCACTGTGAGGCAGCAGTGCTAACCACTGTGCCACCGTGCCACCCACAAATTTAATCTCTGCCTTCCCCTTCACTGTTTGATCACGCAACATTGCCCTTTGATGTGAAGGGCACTGCTGGTCACTGGCCACTTGGGTGTTTCCTTTCTTCCCGATGGTGGAAATTGAATAAAGATTTGTGCGCCTTGTGTCTTTCACTATGTCTCACACCTGCACAGAACATGGGTTCCCCAGAACATGGGTTCTGGGGAAAAATAAGCATTAACACAGTTAGGCGGTAGTGTGGGGGTAATAGCAATAAAAGAAAAAAAATGAAAAAAAAACCAAACAGGAGTGTTGGAGGTTCTTTTAAGAAAAAACAGGGGATTTAGAATCTCTTCAGTTCAGGGGATTGGCTCCACCTGGCTGGCCACAGCCAATGCACTGTGCACAAGTGAATAAAAGGTGACTTCAATCAGTAATTTCAATCAGCCACCATGACAGTAGGACATAAAAATGACACTAAACACACACACACACACACACACACACACACACACACACACACACACACACACACACACACAAATGGCTTCCAGTCAGTGACAAGCCATTCGAGTACTGGTGGAGATTTCATTGCTCTTCCTACACTTATTATGGAACCCATAAAGAAGAAAGAACCTTTGATGGCATAAATTTTTTTTTGATGGCCAAGAAGAAAAAAAATACTTAGAGCCAAAAGAGGCAAATTTAACAGGAATAAAAAGGTAACTGATAACATGCTACCATTCACCAACGTTGTGATGAAGAATGGCCAGACCAAAAGCCCAATGTTTTGGCTGAAAACATGTACTTTGAATTCTAACAACATTACACAATCATAGGGGATGCAATGGCATCATGGTAATGTCACTGGGCTAGGAATCCAGAACCTTAGGTTAATTCTCTCAGGTCATGGGTTCAAATTATGGCAGATGGCAAAATTTAAATTCATTTAAAAATCTGGAATTAAATCAGGCCAAATTGGCAATTATTTTTTAAAACCATTTGGTTCCTGTGGAAGGAAATCTGCTATCCTTACCTGGTCTGGTCAACATGGGACTCCAGAACCAGAGTAATATGGTGACTCTTAACTTCTCCCAGAAATGACCTTAACAAGCCATTCATATCAAGAGAAATTAAATGCTGGCCCAGCCAATGGCGTCTATATTCTGTGAATTAATTTTTATAAATGTACTATTTATTTTTTAAACACCTTTCCATGTTTCAAGTACAGAGCGCTTTGTTTTAAGAACAATTCCAAGCACTGCTTGGCATGAGGTACTTATTTGCTTTCTAATGTTATCCAATTAGATTGCAAGTAAATCTTTAGATGTTGGAATTAAGTTAGTTTGAGAGTTGTAACTCTTGTGATTAATCAGAATCATAGGAATCACAACTCATAAACTAGCTTAATGATTAATCAGAATCCAGGATATCTCTGCTTCTCAAGTTGAGACTGGATGTATTACAAGAAAATCACATGACAGATTATACAAAGCAATGTCCTGAACTAACTCTTGAGAGATGAATGTTGTAACTTATAGTCAAATGTGATAAATTTCCTATCAAATGTTCTTATTAACAAATATAATTACATTTTATTCATTGGCGTAATTTTGGAGCTGGAGTAGATTAAAAGCTTTAAGGCCAATATAGATCAAGTGCATAAATTTAGAAGCCACCAACCAATGACCTCTTTTTACTGTCACTTAATTTGCAAGTGCAACAATCGAGAGATTACAGTTTAAGGACAGGACTATGGAAGCAATTTTTCAGCAGTTTTAAGTACATGACAGTATTACCTTCTCAGGTCATTCGAAGGATATTATCAATTCCAAAAGGGATTGTTCGCTGTTCTGATGCTTTCCTTTGCTCTCATGTTCAACAGTAACTGATGTACGATATATGCTTCAATATTTTCTCTCAACTCACCAATGATATGATAGATCATGATTGATGATGATCATAGTTATTTTCTATTTAATAAAATAGTCATTGAAGATAAATTAGTCGCACCATTTTACTTTAAGGGTAAAAGAGAAGCCTTCCTTACTTGCACCATGATGGGTATTTTGTCCTTATCCTGTCACTTGGTTCCACCCTTTCCCAATTACTTCCTTGAAAAATGGAGATTGGCCAATCCAAATTTGTTCAGAAGAAGAGTCTTTGAAGTTGAAATGTTGACTTTGTTTTCCTGTCCACAGATGCTGCCCCAACTTCCTGAGTGTCTCCAATATTGTCTGTTGTTATTGCAGATTTCTGGCATTCATAGTATTTTGGATTAGTTCTGTAGTAGTGTCCTGGTATTATTTTCTGAGGACCGCAAGCATAGCTTAAAAATATCTCGACATTATCTTCAAAAGTAGATTACAGCAACCCCAGGAAAACAAACAAAACAGTAATTTATATTTGCCTTATGAGACATGAAGACAAGGAGTTAGATTGAAAGTGTAGTAGGACACACGCTTCAGCTGCTGGTACGCCTCACATTCTGTCATTTTGTTGCTGGAGAGAAATTAAAATTAGAATGCAAAAATGTGCAGTCAGCAGTAGCACTGATTTTATGAATTACTGAATGGGGATTAACCACTTAAAGGCAAATGATGAATTTCTTAACAGAATCTGGAACAATGTTCATTCTCTGGAAATATTTTAATTTTTGATGCTTTATTTCATGCAACTTTAAACATTATGGAGTCTACTGTAACTGTAGTTTTTGAGCAAAAAATATTTCCTCCTGGAGAGTTACAGCTATTTCAAATATTGCAGGAACATCTAAGACAAGGTTGAAATTCTTTTCATTGAAAATTTAATTTCAAATACGTCATTCTAATTTATAAATTAAAACAGTGGACATTACAAAGATGCAGTAATACAGATGCAAGTATATTTTACATTCACAAGATCTAATTGACTTAATAGTGCATCTGTACCTCTTGCAGTAATAGTGAGAGAATTGAGGCTATATTAATTTATCTTAAAAAGAACCTCCTCCTCCACTGTTAGTTGAGGAAGAGAGTTCCGAAACTCATACTACATGAGAGTAAAAAAATCTTCCTAATCTCTGTCTTAAATAGAGGACCCCTTAATTTTAAATTGTGTCCCTTAGCTTTGGTCTCTCCAACAAGGAGAAACATCCTTTCATTAGCCATACAATGAACAATTGAGGAACAGAAAACATAAAAGACAAATTTGACAAGAAGTAAGAAAACCTACCAATTGCTTTGTTTGGTAGTGGACAAGGTAGTATTTGGGCTCAGATGCTACTTTACCAAAACTGGAGGTTTGTGTAACTGATCTCAACTTTGGAGATCTGATCTTTCAGATCTCACTAGTCTGCTGCATAAAATGTTTTATCTTGGAAAACAGATAACAAGGTTATCAATAAGAGCACAACAGCTTTACAGAAAAGTGGGATTCAGATGAATGATGAATGGTAGGTTGAATGCTGAAGGGATGTTACCACTTGTGTGGTAGATGGGAACTAAAACACCAACTAAAGAACCTAAAATTAGTTGGTATTGTCATAATGTAAAGGATTTGGAGGGAAATTTTTATACTAAAATGTAAATGGACCAATAAGAGATCATGCAGTTCTGGACCTAATTCTGGAGTATGAAGAGAGACAAGTGTTCAAGGTGGCAATGTTAGTGATATCAGCCCAGCACTGTCCGTTTTATGTTTGTTATGACAAAGGAAAAGGATTGTCTGCAAAAAAGGGTTTTGGATTGGAAGAATTTCAGATTTTATTAAACTGAGGAAAATTGGTAATGGTCAACGGGGGACAGCTACTTGTGGGTAAATCTACAGCAGGAGAGTGGGGGGTGGCAGACATTTATAATGGAAATGTTGAGAGTACAGGCCTATGTCCTTTTCAGTGTGAAATGTCTAGGAATTTTCAGGACTGGGTCAGAAGGAAAAGAAAGGCTTTTAATAAGTACAAAAGGAATAAATCAACATTGGCTCTAGTGGAGTATACAAAGTACAAGAAAACAAAAAGAAGGCATGACAAAACATTGCATCTAAGATTAGGGAGAACCCTAAGATATTCTAAATATTAATTAAGAGGGAGGGAATAACCAGGGAAAGAGTAGGGCCCATTACAAACCAAAGGGTAATCTATGCATGAAGGGTGTCATATCTGTCCTCACTCAGGAGAAGGAAGATGTAAGTACAGAATTCGAGGAGAGGGACTGTGAGGTTCTTGAGCAATTTGTCATAGGGAGTGTGGAGGTACTAGAGGGGCTTAAAGGTAGATAAATCCCATGTCCGGATGAGTTGTATCCCAGGTTACTCTAAGGCACAATAGAGGAATCTAGCCCCAAATTTTTAATTCTTGTCCGGCCACAGGGGAGGTCATAGTCATAGAGTCATAGAATTATATAGGACAAAAACAGATCCTTTGGTCCAACTCATTTGCACTGACGACATATCCTAAACTGATCTAGTCCAATTAGTCAGCATTTGGCCCACATTCCTCCAAACCCTTCCTATTCATATACTCATCCTGATGCCTTTTAAGTATTGTTATTGTACCCATCTTCGCCACTTCCTCTGGCAGCATGTTCCATACATGCACCAAAAAGTTGCCCCTCAAATAATTTTATAGATCTTTCCCCTCTCACTTAAACCTATGGCCTCTAGTTTTGAACTCCCCCGTCCTGGGAAAAAGTCTTTAACTATTTATCCTATCCATAATCCCTCATGATTTTATAAACCTCTAAAAGGTCACCCCTCAGCCTCTGACATTCCAGGAAAGAAATTGCCTATTGAGCCTCTCCCTCTATCTCAAACTATCCAATCCCAGCAGCATCCTTGGAAATCTTTTCTGAAATCTTTCAAATTTAACATCACCTTTCTTACAGCATGTTTTGTTTTCACTGGAATTTCAAAGAGTGAAGGGTGACTTCACTGAAAGCAAATAAGATCCTGAATGTTCATGACAAGGACACATGGAAACATTGTTCTCCCCATGTGGATGAGTCAAGAATTTGGTTTAAAATTAGGGGTTGTCTTTTTAGAATAGAAATGAAGAGTTTTTTTGGAGACTTGCATGATTTTGGATCTCTCTGTTTCAGAAGGTGGGGTTATTGAATATTTTTAATTCTTGTTACCAAAGGCATCAAAGGATATCAGGAGTAAATACAAATGGGGATTTCAAAATCGAACAAATCAACCAGGATTTTATTGAATGGTGGAGCAAGCTCAAGGTGTTTAATGTTGACTTCTGCTCCTAAATTGCATATTCATCCCAATCACAGTAATACTTCTGCAGTCTCATTAAACTACAAGCTATACCAAATGTGCCCACTAAGTTATGAAACCTCCAGGATCCACAAAAGACTGGAAAGTACCACACAGGTGCAGAAACTAAGCAAAGGAAAACTGGACAATACATTTATAGCTTGTCTTTTGTTCTTCCTTGAAAAAGTTTCATTTTTCACTCTCTGATCATTTCATGCAATTCTCATTTCCAAAGACTTTAGTGGAAATTATTTGATTTGATCTATTGTCGGTCACGTGTACCTAAGTACAGAGAAAAGCTTTGTTTGCGAACAGTACAGGCAGATCATAGTAAGCAAGGCCATATAGACCATAGGGTGCTTAGACAGAGTGAAGCATACAGGTTACACTGCATAGGAGGTGCACAGAGCAAGATCAACATTAACAGGATCAACATTTTTTTGAAGATAACGAGCCCATTCATCAGCCTAGTAATGGCAGAGAAGAAGCTGTTTTTAAACCTGTCAGTACATGTGTTTAAACTTCTCTATCTTCTGCCTGACAGAAGAGGTTGTAGGAGAGCATTACCAGGTTGGGAAGGGTTTTTGATGATGTTGGTAGCCTTTCCCCGGGAGCAAGAAGTGTAAATAGAGTCCATGGATGGAAGGCTGGCTTCCGTGATGGTGACTGCTTTACCATGGCCTCCCCCAACTTGAATAGAAAGTGTTTGTTGTGGAATGTAGACAATTCATGCACCAAGCTCAACTGTGATAGGTCTCCTTCCTCCACTATTCAATAGTTTATAAATAGTTCATGTTGTAGGATCAAATAAAAATCCCCAATAGCAAAACCCTGGACTGAGACTGCAGAAAACACGCATCAGAGCCAGGAGATTGGAGATTTCTGTCTGGGACGATAGTTCAACCTGGAATTCCCATTCACGCCTTCTCTCTAAAAGTACAATCAACCAAAACTAATAGAATCTACCCTAAGTCAGCTTCTACACATTGGGCTATACAGCACAGACAGCCTGAGGCTGACAGAGAAACTGGACATTCAACTTCAAAATCCATTCACACATACTCTTAACAATCAGGAAACCAACAGACTTCAGAAGGAAGCACCAGAAACACAATGTGAGTTTTGAGAAGATTTGTAGCTCAGGTTAAGGTTCTGGATGTAGGTTTGTTCGCTGAGCTGGAAGGTTCATTTTCAGACATTTCATCACTATACTAGGTAATATCATCTGTGAACCTCCAGATGAAGCACTGGTGGCATGGCCACTTTCTATTTATGTGTTTAGGTTTCCTTGGGTTGGTGATGTCATTTCCGACAATGACGTCATTTCTGATGGTGATGTCATGTCCTGTTCTTTTTCTCGAGGGGTGGTAAATGGGATCCAAGTCAATGTGTTTGTTGATAAAGTACCGGTTGAATGCCATGCTTCTCAGGATTCTTGTGCATGTCTCTGTTTGGCTTGTCCAAGGATGGATGCGCTGTCCTAGTCAAAGTGGTGTCCTTCCTCATCTGTATGTAAGGATACCAGTGAGAGTGAGTCAACACAATGGCCAACACAGATTTGAGGGGAGATACTGGGCCACACAGCAAATATAACTGTCAGCCCTGATCCCACGTGAAAAACAGCCTTTTTCAATAACAAGCTTTCTGCACAACTTTCACCCCCAACAAGCAGCTTCAGAACCAAGAATGACAAAGGCGCAATAGAGAACCAAGAACAGGGCAAGAACCTCAGCAACCACGTGCACTTTAAAACTGTGTTTCTCAGTTGGGAACATATACTCCCGAGACCCCAAAATTCCAACCTAGCTAGGACGAAGGGGAAGGCAGGTAGTGACAGTGCATTGAGACCCAGGGTAGTTCTTCTGATTAAAGAAACTGTAATTTAAACTGTTCTGAGGAAAGGTCACTGGACCCGAAACGTTAACTCTGATTTCTCTTCATGAATGCTGCCAGACCTGCTGAGCTTTTCCAGCAACTTCTGTGTTTGTTTCTGTAATTAAAACCATTGTTTTCTGCGTGTGTCAGTAGGTTAAGGTTCTATCATGTTAATCTAGCTAATAGTGTGTTCAATAGTATACCTATTCTCTGTATAAATTGATTGTGTTAATTTCCCTGATTTATTGTATTACCTATTTATCTTGAATTATACTTACCTTCTGTGTTGTAAACAAATGCTGAGATTCTTTTGTCCTGAAACACCTGTCTTCTGCCTCTTTCATTTCACATTCCTTAAATTAGTCCAGTGCCCAAAACCAGGGATCTGGGGATGATTCAAAAAACTTAAAAATCATAAAATAACTGATTGCAAAACAGAATCCTACAATGTCGAGATTTGGGATTGACAAATATTTTGGCTGGAGGGCAAAAGCAAGCTTTAGCGAGTTGTTAAGGGCTGCACACAAATTGAATTTTGTTAACATCTGCTAGTAAAATGCTTTGTGGTATTTATCGGAGAATTTGCCATGTCATTTCCATACTTCAGAGAGATGACACTTATTAACTTGCCATTGGTATAACTAAGCCATTATTAAAACTGTAAAACTGGCTACTTAATAACTGCTATAAAACTTCATAAACTAAAAAAAACTTTACACAGCAATAAACATTCAAAGATATCATTAACAATTATAGAAGAAAAATAAATCACATACTAACACCTAGTATAAAATACTTTAACACATCATAAATATTGTTGCCAGATCATTGAAAATATTTCATAAGCACAGTAATTGGTAAATAATTTACCTATGCTTTTGTATTTTGCACTACTTCAGTTTAATCTGTTTTCAGGGTTAATCACAAAGTCAGAGGGAATCAGGGGACAGAGCAATTCTTGTGAAATAATTTTTTGTGTTAATCTCAGTGCTCATCTTTGTATCCAACCCTCAACTCACAAGGCAGCTATGTTCCTTTTCTAGTTCACAAAAAGACCTCTTCTGGTCACTGCTTGAAGGCTACTTCCTGTGGGCATTCATCAAAGACATGCTACAGAGAAAAGAAGATAATCTGTTTTTTTATCATCTCAAAGTCTTTGATTCTCAGTGTTTGAACCTAAGAAGTTATGATAATGTAATGGAGCTTCATGGCCAGAAAAGTGGCTCCCTTGGCCTGGATATGGCCTGCAGAGTGTCGTTTACCTACTGCTGTTTGAGATTCGTGCATGAAGAATAGCTGGGTTTTTTTGTGGTTGAGGGAGAGTTTGTGACAATGTGGAAACTTACCTCAGTTAATTATAGTGCTATCAAGGGAAAATACTGTAAAGAAAATGTAATTTAGTGGAAGAAAAATTGTGTTCTTGTCATTTCTTGTATTCTCAGTTGATCAAAGGTACGTGGGAGTATAATGCTTTCTATACTGAGTGTATTCTACATATTATGAGTGTACAACACAGCAATATATTCAACACAAGAGCCCTTTTTGTAAATATTCATTCTTGGGAAGTGGACATTGGTTGCTGCACCACCATTTGGAGCCTATCCTTAACTGAACGAATCATATCACTGAGAAATGATAAGAAATGAGTGCAAAGTTGACTGAATGGAATGGGACACTGGTTGATATTTAACACTAGTAGTTCCTGATAAAGCTACTCAGGCTGCAGTTGGTTGATTAGCTAAGCACATACTTCAATATCTTAAAATGTTTTTTTATAAATATTTGAATAACATGATAGAACATTGCAACATATATTTTATTGCCTATCTCAAATTGCAACTGTTAGTTTTCTGATAATATTGGTACATATCTAACAACTTTAAAATAATAAAATGTGTCCACGATGCCTAATAAATCTATAACCGGACAAGTATAGACCCTAAAACACTAAGGGGTTGAACAAAGGACTAGTCGAAGAGGTAGAGCAGGCAAGCTGAACTCAGTAGACCTGTTTGAATGTCTGAGATTGGCACAAACAGTTTTCAGTCAGAACAAAGCTGGCAGAGTTCATGGCGGAATTCTGAGGAAGGATCACTTGCCCTGAAATGTTAACTCTGATTTCTCTCCACTGATGCTGACAGACTCACTGATGTTTTCCAGCAATTTCTGCTTTTGTTTCTGATTTCCAGCATCCGCAGTTCTTTCTGTTTTTATGGCAGAGTTCACCATTGGGAAGAACAAATGCTATATTGGGGAGCAGCAATGAAGTTAGAATTGTTCAGTAAAAATTCCACGGGAAAATGAAACAGGAAGAATATAAGAATTCAGGCATTTACTTCAGCTGTGATCTGTAAAAAAGAATTTTGAACTTTCTTATGAAGATCCTGAAGGTAGATTGCATTTGAAATGAGGTTATTTGTAAGAAGCCTGCTACATCAGTGAAAACATTAGTAAGTAAACTAAAGCATTCACTCTTGTAGCCAAGATTTTTTTCACATTTCATTGAGTAATATTATTATAATTATTTGAAACTATCAGGTGGAGTGTGAATCTCTAAAATTTTGGAAAAGAAGAATAGAGAATCCGGACTAACTATATTTGAAAAATACACATAAGTCTGACAACTGTGGTAGTGTAACAGGGTCGGAGTTTGCAACTGACATTAAGATTCCAGTCTTGGCTGCCCCAGGTGCCCCTTGTGAAGAAAGGGAAATTGGTAAGTGAATCACCCCCAATGATTAGCATGTATCCTGACAGCTTATTGCTGAAAGACATTGGCAGTGAGTTAGAACATAAACTACTTACATGTGGTATAGGAGAGAAAAGCACATTAAAAATGTTAGCACTGTTTTCTCTAAGTGAAGGCAAATAAATATTCAATGACTTTTAATGTTTGTCATTCTTTAAAATATAGTCTCATGTTTGTGTATTTTTAATCAACAAACCACTTATTCTCAGCAGAACACAAAACTGTGCCTGCTCAATGACATTTAATGCAGCATAGGTTCCAAACACCTGCTACACATATTAATCTGTCATCGAGAGCACCAATGTGCCAGCAGTATGCATCTGGCAGACCGAAATAATCAGTCCTCCCTGGTAACAAATGTGTGCCAGTACTCCCTTCTCACTTAAGCTTTGTTTACATGGAGGAAGTTGATTCCCACCACAAGGCTCCATTTACCTTCCCTTCAGGAACAAGCTCTGCTTCATTTACATTGTCACAGAGTCACAGATCTAGCCTGGAAGTGCACCACTGTTGCGACATCACATTGCAGTTCTGGCATTTATTGCACCATGCATTAATTCTGCAATGTTTTGTTTTTTAAAAGCTGCTTGCTTTCCTTTATGCTTTATCCAATGTTCAGATTGAAGTGCAATTGTGTACAAAGGTCTGTTCTACTCTGCTGTAGGCATGTGACCTCTATCATGCATGTTACATCCAATTGGCAGACATTTTAAGCTTCACTTCATTAATATCCTTGTGTCGAGCACACCTCTGTATTGAACGCTCAAATCATAGTATCGAAAGGCACACTGAGATGAGTGTTCAGAGCTGAAATAAAAAACACAGACGCAGAGCTATGAGCTAACACTGAAGAAGAACAAGGATCACAGTGAAAATATAACTTGAATGAAAATGGTTGCAACTTTTTACTAGCAGCAAATTACTGGGGATATGAGGAAAAACTGAGAATTATTCCATGTGCAATAGCTATGGATTTGTTGTGCAAACCACCACTACACTTTTATCACTATTGGGAAGGGACTTCCAAAATGCATTCTAACTTAAATCTCTCTGAAGAGGAAGAAGAAACACAGGATAGACATTTTAAAAACTTTGGAGCTACAATTTGAGCTTCAAGTTAATGTTACATATCAATGGTACATATTCAACACAAGGGGACAAAGTGAAAAAAGAGGCTATCAATCAATGGGTAACTCCATTAATTCAGCTTACTGAAGCCAGTGAGTTTGTTAGAGCAAATTAGAGACAGGGTTGTTTTAGGAATCTGTGATCCACAAGTGAAAACATGTCTAAGAGAAGACAAGCTTGCACTTGGAAAAGCAACTGACTTGTGGAAATGCCAAAGTTGTGAATTGACACTTGGAGCATATTCATGGCAAAGCAAACCAGGTATTGAATTGTGCCAACAGATTCACAGGGCAGAACAATCACAGTCAAAGGGCAGGATGAAAAAACAGTGGGAAAAAACATATAAAACAAACAGGAGAACATCCAGCATGGAGAAATCAGTGTTCGCATTGCAAGAAACTAGATCACTTTGCACCCAAGTGTATGGCTAAACAAAAGCACAGCCAGCATCTGAAGACAACCACGGAAAAGATATTAGCTGAATATCCTGCTGAATCACCCTATATTATATAATAGATTGCTTCAGTTAATTTGATAGCAGTCATATTTTGTTGGAATGGGGAGTGCAGAAGAAGAGCACCATGTGCCAGATAAACACTGGTATGTATTGCAACATTATGATCTTTACGAACTCGGGCAAGCAAATGTCATTCATCTTTGCTGCAGCAAGTCTACATCTTGGACTGGTAACTCTCAATGTGGCAAAAGAGATTTCACAGCACACTAAATCATTGACTGTGGAACAATTTCCAGGTGAGCACAAAGATATGTTTGCAGGGTTATGGTCTCTTCCACGGGAATGCTGTCATGAAATAAATGAAAATGCAAGACCAATTAAATATCAGCCAAGGAACTTTGCAGCTACCCTTAAGGTCAGCCTGAAAGACAAGACACAAAAACAGTGCAATAGCTATGGATTTGTTGTGCAAACCACCACTACACTTTTATCACTATTGGGAAGGGACTTCCAAAATGCATTCTAAATTAAATCTCTCTGAAGAGGAAGAAGAAACACAGGATAGACATTTTAAAAACTTTGGAGCTACAATTTGAGCTTCAAGTTAATGTTACATATCAATAGTACATATTCAACACGAGGGAACAAAGTGAAAAAAGAGGCAATCAATCAATGGGTAACTCCATTAATTCAGCTTACTGAAGCCAGTGAGTTTGTGCAATTAAAGGATGAGCAAATTAGAGACAGGGTTGTTTTAGGAATCTGTGATCCACAAGTGAAAACATGCCTAAGTTGGAAGTGAAGGAAATAATTCAAATTTAGCTACTAGGGGGATCTGTAGTACTATGGTAATGTCCCTTCCTCTGGGTCAGAATGGCCAGGTTCAAGTCCCACCTTCTTCAGAGGCATGCCCAAAAAATGTGATTAAAAATATCTATCATCTAATGTTGGTGGAGAGTTTGGACATCTGCCAGGTGATTCTTTTCCAAAGAGAGCAGGCTTAGCAAGGTGGTAAGATAATCAACCCCATTTGGAGGATGTTACTACCTTATTCACACCCAGTGAAGACAATGGAAAATGAACTATTCTAAAACGAATTGGAGTCTGATTGAATTAATTCTTGTTTTTCAATTGTTTTGTTTTGAGTGATCTGTCAATATCAAGCCTACAGAATGCATTTAGCAACCACCAGTTATGTTTCATTATCATGGGCTTATTTAAAAGCAGAGGGTTCTGAAATTAATTAACGAGATAAATGCACTTTCTATGCTTTATGACCTGCTGAAATTACACTCGTGGAGTAAAACAAAGTTGTAATAACCATGGTGTGAGCCTTCGTCCTTTTCTATGGCTAGATGAAGATGGTCAGAGCAAACATATCTGCAGTTGTGATACTAATTGATATGATTTTAATTAATTAGTGACTATACTAGAAGAAACAATATAAAAGAAGAAGAAATGGCTCTGGTGTTAAATTATGTAATTATTTTCTTGATGAAGGCAGCAACTACTATATTGAATACAGTAGTCACACAATTAAATCACACACACACACACACACAGACACACACACACACACACACACAGTAGGAGCCATACACTGAGTGAAGTTAGGCAAATTAACAATGATAAGCATTTATTTTATGTTTTAATTCAGAAGAATACTTCAGAGATTTATTGCTACAAACTAGCAGTGACAAACAAATCTTGCATCGTAATTTCCTGTTGGAAATTTAATTAAACATTACAGCTGCTTATCAGTAACTCAATTATAAATGCATATGTAAATTACATTAATTAAGATCATGATACTTGTGTAAATGTCAACCAGTTTAATGTTCTGTTATTAACTTCTAACCATTGATTTGACAGCAAAATGCCTATGATGAATTATGTTGTGAACAGTTGGTTTGTGAGTTCTGAATGCATATGCATGCTTTCACCCTCTACAAACAGAGTGAGACTGCTGCCAATGACACTTCAGATTAAAACAGATGAATGCTTCCAGCACTTCTGAATTCAGCTTTTCTTAATCCTTATTTACCTTCGCTCTGATATTTCTGTAGAGGAGATGCTCAGTGTAATTGACAGCCTACTGTTTCTTAATGCCATGTGTCTTACTTTATACTGCATTCTGACCTTCTACTTAATGTGAACTTCAATTAGTCTTCACTGTGAGATTTTCCATGTGTGCCTCTTTAGTATGGCATAAGAGTTGTCAATCGACTCACTTACACTTGATAATTAATAAATCGGCTATGAAACCTTACAGGAACATGTCATGGTAGTACAGTGGTTAGCACTGCTGCCTCACAGCACCAGAGACCCAGGTTCAATTCCCACCTCAGGCGACTGTCTGTGTGGAGTTTGCACATTCTCTCTGTGTCTGCGTGGGTTTCCTCCCACAGTCCAAAGATGTGCAGGTCAGGTGAATTGGCCATGCTAAATTGCCTGTAGTGTTAGGTGTAGGGGTATGGGTGGATTGCGGGTCAGTGTGGACTTGTTGGGCCAGAGGGCCTGTTTCCACACTGTAATTAATCTATTACAGGATTTTCATGTTTTATTACTGAATGCAGGTCTCAAATTTCACATAACATTTTCAGGGTTAAAATAAGTAATTTTGACTTTACAATGTAACATTATACATTGCTCCAGTTATGGAAATGGGCCAAATAGGACTAGATTAATCTAGGATATCTGGTCAACATGGATGAGTTGATCTGAAGGGTCTGTCTCTGTGCTGTACAGCTTGATGACTCTAAGACTCAACCAAGGAGTGGCAATCACAATTGGATCACCACTTCGCTTCTATGTTTTTCCAACTGAACCAAGTTCCACATTTCCAGCCAGGAATTCTGATTCCAGCTCCATCACAAGTGTAGAGTTACTCAAAATGAAGCATTTCCTTTACACTGCAGAATAATCAAGAGGATCTCAAACCACACTGCCTTTTACAGCAATCAAAGTGTGGACTGTTTCTAAGATTTAATTGTCCAACAGCTCAGCCAGATACTTTGTCAGCTCCTGCACAAATGTGAGTATGTAAGGTAAGTGTGGTTAGGGTAGCAGTTGGTTCAGGGGTTAGGTTGCCAGGAAGCCAAAAGGGTAGAGCACAAGTTGGGCATCATACCAGGGCATAGGTGGCCGGAGTGAAAGGTTGATATTGTGCCAGTAAAGTAATGGAGTACTTTAGCTAAGTCAAGGTCAGTGTGTGTGAAGGAGAACAGGTTTGTTGATGGGGCATAGCAGATGCTGTGCCTGGCAGGGAAGGAGCAGCATGGACAGGAGGGTGTCCAGTCTGGTCGATTTGGAGTGAAGATGACTGTTTCTCTGGGTGCTAGGCCAGTGGGGAGAAGGGACATTAGGCCTGAAGATTAGGCTGGGTCAGTGGTTCTGATCAGGTGGAGTGTTTGTCAGGGGTCTCAGGGGTGTAAGAGGCCTGGGCATGTGTAGTTGGGGAGTGGTGTGGGATGGTCAGCTTAAATGGTTATTCATGAGTTAGACACAGAGTGGAATCTTCTGAGGTCCTGAACAACAAAGACCATCGTGAGAAATTTGAGAGGATTTGTGAGAGGTGCAGCAAGGCCTTTCTCATCATCAAAAGTACCACGTCACACTTTCCAACTAAGTTCCAGACATGGAATGAGGATTCTCACTTGCAAGCATGAAGAAGTCGATTAACGGGGATTGTCATTCATTACCATCTTCTTACTGTCAATCTCATCTCGTTAATAGACATTTTCTTAGATGCCAAGAATTCTGGATGTAAATGTCAGAGTGGGTAGCTGGCACCTCCCGCTCACCACTTGCTCCTCTAGGCCTCCAGCATCTGGCAGCAATATTTCATGGAATGGTCCAAAGGCAGTGACCACTCATACCCCACATCAATGAATCCTCTCTATACCATCATAGTTCATCTCCAATCCACTTATAATGTGCTTCTGCACTTTAATCCTATACTTTGGAGAGTACACCAAAACCTTTCGTGGCACAGCAACTTCAAGGACTCTCTGCCCGCAGGGACAGGCACTCAGCTCATAGATTGGAGCAGACTGCATCTCAAAATTGCTTGTTTCCTTTCATAGCCCTCAGTCACTTAGCAACTACCTGGGTGCTCATTGCATCCCTGCCTTGCTTTTTATTGATTTACTCTTCAGTTGTTTTTAATAAGTTCACAATATTTTTGACTTGCCTTGCCGATTAATGCATACACAAATCCAGTTCACTTGTCAGGCTTGTTAGCAGTCATCAGTCAAGGGGGTGGACATGACGTGTGGCACTGTGTTATTACAATCTCACACCTACAGCATGTTCCAACTTCATCCACATCAAATACGTTGCATGTACATCAACCAAATGGTCATGTCTCAATGTTGATGTGGAGGTAGTCATTATTTGTGTTAATGGATGGCTACTGTCAGTCAGGGGTGCCTACTTACCAAACCAAATAAAACCCAAGGGCTTGAATATGGTCAGTTGTCTGCTTTGGATAGTCAGTCTCAGATGTTCCATCTTGCTACTGTTTAGGGAGTAGGCCATTGTCAGTCCTGTTGTTCAAGTGCAAACATTCAAGAGATTCTCAGATTGTCAGTTAGAGATCTTCATGGAGAACATGAAGCCTCCACCCTCTGCTCCACCCTCCTCTCTGACTTATCACTTACATCACTACTCCATCCACCTACTGTACTCTTAGCTATCTTCTCCCCAGCCCTATCTGTCCCATTTATCTCTCCACCCCCGAGTCTCCCTTCCTCATTCCTGATGAATGGCTTTTGCATGAAACATCAATTTTCCTGCTCATCAGATGCTGGATGAGAAAGTGAGGACTGCAGATGCTGCAGATCCGAGCTGAAAATGTGTTGCTGGAAAAGCGCAGCAGGTCAGGCTCTTGCCCGAAACATCGATTCTCCTGCTCCTTGGATGCTGCCTGATCTGCTGCGCTTTTCCAGCAACACATTTTCAGCTCATCAGATGCTGCCTGACCTGCTGTGCTTTTTGAGCACCACTCTAAATCTTGACTTTGGTCTGGTTAGTCAGTCAGGGCTATCCATCTAAGCCATTCAATGCTGGGGGCCAGTGAATAGAATGGTTGAGCATTTCTGGAAACTGTTGCTGTAGGGAAGTAGGAGGACTCAGTACTAGGGATTAGAGGCAGCAATCTGGAATGCGAGGGCTGAAGGACAGGAAAGGGGAAATTCAGTGAAAAGGTTGGGGGGTCGGAGGGCTGGACTCAGGGAAGGACATGGAATGCTGTAGGAGGTGTTTCAGCAGGGGACTGTGGAGTGTGATGGTGGGCAGGACCAAGCTGTAACGATGGGGCTTAGGGTGTGAGGAAGAAAGTAAGAGTCTCATCTTGAGGTGTTGTGTGGGAGCACATGGAATAAAAGCAAAAATACTGCAGATACTGGGAAGATGAACCCTGAAAATGCTGGAGAAACTTAGCAAGTCTGGCAGCATCTGTGGAGAGAAATACAGCAAACACTTCGTGTCCAGTATAACTCTTCTTCAGAACACTTCTAGTGGGGTTCAGTGGAGGTAGACTGTCCAGGCAATGCTGGGTATAAAGGGACAGGGAGAATCAGTGGGGACAGCAGATTATCCAAGCTGAGCCTGGCATTCATGGTGTCCGGTGTGATTTGCAGTGTCTCCCGATCACTATAAATGGAAATTGGCTGCGAGCATGCCCAAGTGGGTGGAGTCAATAGTCTACTTGATGGCCAAAAATGTGAGCTTCATCTGTGTGCAATAATAGACTCTTTGAGAAACATTTGCATCAACCAGATACCTGTAGAATGCAGACTGAAATTATTTGGAATCATATCATTGTACATGAGGAATGAATGTCATGTACAGGTAGGTGGAATGCAAATGCTAGTCAAAAGTAATACAGCCATGTTATTGGCCCTTGCAAATTACAGAAACCCAATTCCGTGCAGGAAATGTAATCACAGGCCACATTCAAAGAGGCATCAATAGGCCACAACATAAAGAAATAATGTATGATCTCAGGCTGCACATGGATCTGCAACAGATTCCTTCTCCACCTGAACTGTAAGCATGATACAAGGCTCTTTTCTATGCAGTGATGTCTTTTATGAAAATCTGGTATTAGGAGGAGAAGGACATGCAGCACTATATTACCATCTCTTCATAGTCCTGTGTTCCCATTCGGGGCATGGATAGGGGAAGTAGACAAGGTCTTTCCCTGGGGTGTGGGAGTCCAGAACTAGAGGCATAGGTGTAGTGTGAGAGTGGAAAGATTTAAAAGGGATCTAAGGGTCAAGTTTTTCACGCAGAAGGTGGTGCGTGTATGGAATGAGCTGCTAGAGGAAGTGGTAGAGGTTGATACAATTACAACATTTAAAAGACATTTGGATGGGTATAAGAATAGGAATGGGTTAAAGGGATATGGGCCAAATGCTGGCAAAAGGGACTAGATTAATTTATGATTTGGAGGAGCCGGTATTGGACTGGGGTGGACAAAGTGAAAAATCACACAACACCAGGTTATACTCCAACAGGTTTATTTGGAAGCACTAGCTTTCGAAGCTAGTACCTCCAAATAAACCTGTTAGACTATAACCTGGTGTTGTGTGATTTTTAACTAGATTAATTTTGAATATCTGGTTGGCATGGACGAGTTGGACTGAAAGGTCTGTTTCTGTGCTGTACATCTTTATGAGTCTATGACTCTATGAGAGATTTTTACATCTGGATAATAAGGATACCTAAATCAGGCTCCTAAGTATTGACTACAGCACTGCCTTCAACACTACAATCCCAATCAAATTAATCTCAAAACTCTGAAACTTAGGTTCAGCTCCGTCTTCCAACTAGGTCCATAGCTTCCTGAGCCACAGACCGCAATCAGTGAGGATGGACAACTACATCTCCTCCACCATAATCCTCAACACTGGCACCCCAGAGGAATGTGTTCTCAGCCCCCTATTGCACTCCCTGTAGACCCATGACTGTGTAGCCAAACTCTGTATGAATGCCATCTACGAGTTTGCTGATGACACCAGTGTTATAGGTCAGATATCAAACAATGATGAGTCAGAATACAGGAAGGAGATAGAGTGCTTAGTGTTGTAGTGTAATGATCAATTTCTCTCTTTCTCATTGTCAGCAAAGCAAAAGAACTGATCATTGACTTCAGGAAGAAAGGAGGAGGACATGCCCCTAACTACATCAATGGAGCTGAGGTGGAGAGAGTTGAGAGCGTCAAGCTCCTCAGAGTGACGATAACCAACCATATGTCCTGGATTTCCCACGTTGATTCAATGGCCAAGAAAGTATAACAACACTTTGTCTTCCTCAGGAGGCTTATAAAATTCAATGTGTCCACAAGGACCCTCACCAACTTTTATAGCTGCACCATAGAAGGCATTCTATCCAGGTGCATAATGGCTTGGTACGGCAACTGCTCTGACCAGGACCATAAGAAGCTACAGAAGGTTGAATGCATAGCCCAGACCATCACGGAAGCCAACCTCCCATCCATGGACTCCATCTAAACTTCTTGTTGCCATAGAAAGGCTGCCAACATAATCAAAGATCCATCCCACTCCATTAATACTCTCTTCCAACTTTGTCTGTTGAGCAGAAGGTACAGAAGCTTGAACACACATCAGCAGGTTCAGGAACAGCTTCTTCCTTGCTGTTAATAGACTGCTGAATGGACCCAGGTCTCCTGGCCCAGAGGAAAGGACACAGATACTAAGCCACAAGAAATCTATTCTGTGTGCTTTTTAATCAATGATCTCAAACTAAACTCAGCTGAGAAATATTGTAGGGTAAAACATCCTGACTGCAGTTTGAGAGGAAATCAGAACTGCAAATCAGTGCACTAAGCTGCATGAATGTGGTATTGTCTGAGTGACCAGCAAATGGTGTTTCAACCCTAGGGATTCCTAAAGCTTGGCAGCTCCAGACATTCAACATTAAATCACAACACAACACAAAGGGTGCTGTTTGGCCCATTGCGCCTATGTTGGCTCTTTGAAAGAGTTCCCTCATATTTGGGTACCATTTCAGTAAAACTCTTCTGCAAACTCTCCAAGGCCTTGACTTCTTTCCTGAAGTGTGTGGTGCTCAGAATTGAATTCATAAAAGCATTTGCAAATATTAAACATGTACACATTGTAATTTTATTTTCAATATTATGAAATATTCTCTACCTTTCTATCCCTGGATGAACAATTTTAACTTCTGAAGACTTCTGCTGTATTTATAATGTAATTTCTACTCAACACTTATCAGTTGGGGGAAGGAATAATCTAACAAACAACTTGGGTTGAATTTCCAGCTTTCCAGTGGGGACTGAGTAATTTTTTAAACTTGGCATACCTACTTCAGAAGAAACTGCCCATAAAGATGAAATTTTATTGAAGGTGGTTTGGGAGCTAATAGGGGTTAGACACACCATAGCCATAAAGAGTTTGAAGACAGCTATATGGGATATCAAGGTAAGACCATAAGATCTAGAAACAGAAGTAGGCCATTCAGCCCATTGAGTCTGCTCTGTCATTGAATAACATCATTGCTGATCTGACAATTCTCGACTTCACTTTCTTGCCTTTTCTCTGTATGGTTGATTTCCTTATTGATTAGAAACCTGTTTATCTCAGACTTGAATGTACTTAACAATCCAGCCTCAACATTCCTCTCAGTTAAAGAATTCCACAGCTCCATGACCATCTAAGAGAAAAAAAATTCCTCCTCGTCTCCATCTTAATGGGCTATCCCTTTATTCTAATCCCTGCAAACTTAGAATATCCCAGAAAGGAAAACAACTGTTCCACATCTACCCTATCAAGTTACCTAAGAATTTATTATTTCAATAAGGTCACATCTCATTCTTTTGTATTTCAATGAGTACAGGTTCAATCTATTCAACTTCTCATAATAAACCAGTCCCTCCATTCCTGGGGTCAGCCTTCTGAGTGAACATTCGCTGGCCTGTCTCGATACCAGTATGTCTTTCCTTCGATGAAAGAGTCTAAAACTGTACACCGTTCTCTGTTGTGGTGTGACTAGTGTTTTGTATTGTTTTAGCAAGATTTCCCTATTTTCACACTCCATTCTGTTTGAAATCAAGACCCACATTCCATTTGCTTTCCCTTTTATCTGTTGAACTCTTAACGTTAGCTTTTTGTGATTTGTGCATGAGGACTCCCAAATCCTCCTATCCTATAGCTTTCTACAATCTTTTCCCAATTAAATAATATTCAGCTACTCAACTCTTCTTGTAAAAGTGCATAACCTGACATATTCCATTTTTATATTCTATCTGACAAGTTTTTGCCCCTTCACTTTAACTTTTCTATATCCCTTTACAGACTCATGGAGTTCTCCTCAATAGTTGAGGCCTTCTCATCTTTCTTTGTATCATCTGCAAACGTGGCTATTGTACTGATAACTCACTGTCCACATGCAAGTCAAGTATATATTGTAAATAATTATGGCTCCAACACTCCACTAGTTATAGGTTGACATCCTGATAATTTTCCCTCTTTATCCCAACACTCAATCTTCTAACAGTTATACCAATCCTATATCCATGCTAATATGGCTACTTTCAAATGGTCTTATCTCATTAAGAAACCTAATATGCTGAACCTTATCACATATCTTCTAAAAATCCAAATATCTTACATCCACTACTTCCCCTTCATCTATCCTGCTTGTTCCCTCCTCAAGAAATTCTAATAAATTTGTTGGCATGGATTCCTCTTTGTGAAGCCATGCTGCTGTTCAGCTGTTTAAGTAGGCTGTATAAAAAGGCCTGACTCAGTGCTCTGGAACATCATCCCAGTTATAGTAAAAATGGTATGGACATCTAGCTGGAGGACAAAGTGAGGACTGAAGATGCTGGAGATCAGAGCTGAAAATGTGTTGCTGGAAAAGCGCAGCAGGTCAGGCAGCATCCAAAGAACAGGAGAATCGAGGTTTCGGGCATAAGCCCTTCTTCAGGAATCTAGGTGTCAACTCTCATATTTTCTAAATTTACACAGACTGTCCTTTACTTTTCATCCATGCCCATGGCATCATTACTCTATGTGAAGGGCGAAAGTGGGAACTGCAGATGCTGGAAATTAGAATCAAGATTAAAGTGGTGCTGGAAAAGCACAGCAGGTCAGGCAGCATTCGAGGAGCAGGAAAATCGACGTTTCGGGCCGAAACCCTTCATCAGGAATGGGCTTTGGCCTGAAACATTGATTTTCCTACTCCTCGAATGCTGCCTGACCTGCTGTGCTTTTCCAGCACTACTTTAATCTTGACTCATTACGCGATGTGCTGAGCTATGGCATTCACATATGCATTTAACTATTATACACGTTGTACTTAATGACTTAAAACCTTTAAAAATCCAGTGATTCAGTCATAGGCCAAAAATATCAATAATCCCACCATTTTAAAGTATCAAAAGCAGAAACTGCATGTATTTGAAACCTCTATCCCATTTCAGTGAGCATTGTGGAATTGACAGAACAGAACAATGGAATAAATGGTCTTCTTACGAGGCATAAATTTCATTTGTTTTCATGTAATTAAACGTATATCTGTATGTCAAAATATTAGTAAAAACAGCAGAAACAAATACAGCGTAAAATTCTGAGACTTGGGGAAAAGTTGCTCTGAGAATTTGTTGAGAAGTTCAAAACACAACAGCATGGTGTTTATAAATAAGATGCTTCTGAGACCACTTAAGAATGAATATAAATACAGGTTTTCACCTGTCAACAAATGATTGTGGACATTAAAAAAGTCCAAAATAATTCAAAACATAAGGATTAATTATACTGTGCAGGGGAATTCAGGTGATGATACTGGTGCTTTGCACAAGCTAAGTCACCGACTGAGTGATTTCTTTTAACTGTTATCTATCACAAATGGAGCAAAAAAACTTAGACTAGAAAATCTCTGGATTATAATAAATATAGTCTATATATTAATGGAATTGCATTTTAGATGTTTTTAACATGAAATATTTTGGATTTCACTTGAATGAAAGCCTGACTTGTCAATTATCACTCAACTGTGTTAATCAGAAGGCATAGAAACTGCTTCTTTTCAGATAAAAGAGACAGCGCATTTCCAATCAATTCAAAATTTATTTCTTCAATTTGTGTACGGGGCAGACTTCCCAAACAGGGCACAATATTCTTCATGCTTTCAGCAGAGTGGATTACAGCTTTAGAGCACATAAACCAATAAACTTTCCTCGGCAATTATTGATCATCCAGTTTATAGATCAAATTAAAAAACTATTAAATTGTTCATTGAGATGACTTTATGGTTTCTGCAAGTTTCATTTTTCTTGCTTTTTCCAGATCCAGTCTTTTTTTCTTTTAGAGATATTAAATAAATTCATATTATGGGTCATAGCACAGTTAAAACAAATGACTAGGTGAGAACAGTAAGAGAGAAATTTCATTGAAGTGTGAATATGCCTATGTTGTCTTTCCTTTCATGTCCAAAAGGATCAATCAATTCAATCCAGCAAAAGTCAATCACCCTTCAAGAGAAATCTACTAATCTCCCTTTGATGAATCCAAATCAGCAATGTTTTGTGAGAATTTGTTCTACATGTCCACTTCATTTTTACTCTAAGCTTCAATCTTCCTGGAAAATATGTTGTGTGATTCTGGCAAAATCACAGGATCAATATTCATGAGGAGTATTCTTTCTGAACAGGTGAGCAATGATCCCTTGGAAACATATCACAGTACCTTCAGTGTCATTGGGCCAAAATCCTAGAATTCCCTCCCTATATAGCATTGTGGATGTATCTACACCAAATGGATAGCAGTGTTTCGAGAAAGCAGCTCACCACACATTCTTAAAGGCAACTCGGGATGAGCAATAAATTCTGAATTTTAAAAAAAGTATTGAAGAAGTACTTGATAAGACTCATTCAATTTGTCCAGACAGAAATGAAATACATATATCACAGCAAGTCTTTATCAAGGGAAAATCAGTCCCAGTACCAAAGGCATTGTGCCAAGCTACCATGTCCATGTAGCACCAGAAACATGTAGGTTTTGAACACACATCAAGCACTTAAATCTGTGTACTGGACAGGAATGAATCAGGATGTGTAAAAATACATGAAAGCAAATGATTCATGCCTAAAGTATCAACCCGGGGTGGAGGGACGGTCTATATCTACATGATGTTTATTCCACTCCTTAGATTAAAGTAACAACAGACCTATTTACTCTACACAGCTAAGATTACAACCACATGATGGATTACTTCTCTGTCTTTCCCATTATGAAGTGACTTAGTAACATAACAGGTATGACCACAGTATGTGCTATTTTCCATTTATTCAGTGTTCCAGAACAGATAATGACTGACAACTGACCACAATGGTGTGGCAAGGCATTTCAAGACCCGTGTACAAAGTGGGGAATAAACCATACCACATTGTCACCCACTAACCATGTTCAAAAGGTCTAGCACAGCATATAATATCCATTATGAAATCAATAATCATTACATATTGAGCAATAAGTCAATATTTTTACATTGCGCTATTGCATTTCCATGTAACACCAATGGAGAATGGATTATAGTTCTCCCATTCAACTCAGAAGACAAGTATGGACAACATCACCCAGCAACCAATTGCCTAACCATTCTGATACACCGGACATTTTTCTCCAAAGAACTTACCTCCTGACTTTACAAAGCTCTTCCATTATCTACAAGACACATATCAGGAGTGTGATGGAATAATCCCCACTTGCCTGGATGAGTGCAACTCCAACAATACTCAAGAATCTTGACACCAGCCAGCACAAAATAGCCCTTTTGATTGGCACACATCCACAAGCAATGACTCCCTCCACCACCAATGCTCACTAGCAGCACTGTATCCTATTTACAAAATGCACTGCAGAAAATTATCAAAGATCCTTAGACAATACTTTCCAAATGCATGATCATTTCCATTTAGAAAGATAAGGACAGCAGATACATTGGAACACCATCACCTGCAAGTTCTCCTCCAAGCCACGCATCGTCCTGACTTGGAGATATAACACCATTCCTTCACCGCCACTGAGTCAAAACCCTGGAATTACCTCCCTTAAGGGCATTGTGGATCTACCTACATCATAGGGACTGCAGCGGTTCAATAAAGCAGCTCATCATCACCTTCTCAAGAGCAGTTCGGGATGGGCTATAAATGCTGGCCAGCCAGATATGCCTATATCCATGAGTCAATTAAAGAAAGATAGATAAGAGGGAGAGATATTTGATGAGTGAGAGGTAAGCGTAACCAAGCATTGGACATTTAGAAATACAAATACTTAGATGTCAGCAAAGGTTTTAACAATATGCAACCAGCCCAGATCATTACTAATCATCATCTTGTGTCACGAAGGGACAGAAACCAACTCAAATCAACATACAACATACCAATCACAAACAAAGACAGTAAGGATGAACATTCTAATAGTAATGATTGTTCAGTGATGTTAAGTGACAGCAATTGGCAGAAAAACAATCAAGTTGACATCCTGAGAACAATGCACAACTCCAGATGGATATATAATTACTGGATCGAGAAAGTTCATAAACCTCCGAGGTATTATATTGATATTTGAAATGCCAATCTTGTAAAGTCTGCTTTAACCATTACCTATATAGCAATATACACTTAAATATGTAAGTAAAATATCAAGTATACATCAATTTGTATAATTTGTCACGTCTGGGAAAAATGACGATATATTATGTCTTACAGTCGGTATAGAAATATACTATGACATAGTATGTCTTTGTGGATCCTATATAATCTCTGTATCTTAGCATGTGATCTAAGGGGTTAAAGATTACTTACTCCATCTTAACTTGAAACATGTTATATGAATGGAAGGATATGGGACAATAAAGCAGTTTTATAACCTTAATTAGGCCACAGTTCTGCGCATCGCGCTACCAGAGGGATATGAATGCTTTGGAGACGGTACAGAAACCAGGATGTTGCTTGATATGGGGAATATAAGCTATGAAGAAAGGTTGAATAAATTGGGTTTGTTTTCATTGAAATGGCATGGATAGAGTGGAAAGTATGCAGTTTTTGCTGGGAGAAGGGATCAATTACTAGGGGGCACAGGTTCAGGGTGCAAGGAGGATGTTTAAAAGAGATGTGTGAGGCACTTTATTTCATACAAAGAGTGGTGAGTGCCTGGAAGGCGAGGTAGTAGAAGCAGACATAATGGCAACATTCAAGTTGGACCTGAACAAATACTTGTAGAGGAAAGGAATGTAGAACATAGAACAGTACAGCACAGGAACAGGTCCTTCAGGCCTTCAATCCTGTGCTTTCCATAATAAAACTGTCTCAGAATCCCAAAAATGTGGACACATGCCCTTTGGCTCCACAAGTCCACACTGACCTCTGAAGAGAATCCCACTCAAACCCATTCCCCATTACTCTGCATTTCTCCCTGATTAATACAGCTAGCCTACCCATCCCTGAACACTATGGGCAATTTAGCATGGCCAATTCACCTGACCTGCACATCTTTGGACTGTGGGAGGAAACTGGAGCACCCGAAGAAAACCCACGCAGACACAGGGAGAATGTGCAAACTCCACACAGACAGTTATCCAAGGCTGGAATCGAACCCGGGGATATGGATTCTGTAAATGGGGCCGCACAGTGGCTCAGTGGTTAGCATCGCTGCCTCACGGTGCCAGGGACCTGGATTCGATTCCAGCCTTAGGCAACTGTCTGTGTGGAGTTCACACATTAGAACTTTAGAAGAAGGAACAAGATGCAGGAATACTTAATGAATGGCAAGACATTAGGAATCTCAGAGGAACAGAGGGATCATGGGGTGCTTGCCTGCAGATCCCTGAAGATGGCAGGACTGATTAATAGAGTAGTTAATAAGGCATAACAGGAAACTTGCCTTTATCAGTCATGGCATTGATTATAAGAGCAGGGAGGTCATGTTGAATCTGCATAGAACTTTGGTTAGGCTACAACTGGTGTACAGTGTGTATTTCTGGTCACCACATTAAAGGAAGAATATGGTTGCAGAGGTACAGAGGAGATTCACAAGGATGTTACCTAACATGGAGCACTTCAACTATGAAAAGAAGTTGGATGAGCTCAGGCTATCTTCTTCAGATCAGCGAAGGTTGACGGGGAAATTAGTAGGTGTATAAAATTATGAGGGACATGGGCAGGGTAAATAGGAAGTAACTGTTCCCCTTAGTCAAAGAGTCAAAAATAAGGAGCATAATTTTAAAGTGAAAGGCAGGAGGTTTAGAGGGGATTGGAGGAAGACTGGTTTCACCCAGAAGGTGGTAGGGGTCTGGAATGCATTGCCAGGGAGGGTCATTAAAGCAGGAAACCACACAAACTTGGAAAAGTATTTGAATGAGCACATGAAGTGTCGTAACATTCAAGGCTGTGGACCTAATGGGGGAAAATGGGGCTGGTATATGGTATATATTTGTGGTGGAGAGACTTGAGTCAAAGTCCTCTCCTGTACTGTATGACTTTATGGTCTTGTGATACTAGTTGCAATTGAGACCTTAATATACCTTTGAATGTGATCTTTACAAATATTAATAAGTTAGGAGAAAAGTGTGTTAGTTTCTTCATTGCTTCAATGCTAATTGCTTATGTTATAAGTGATGACATAAACCTGCTGCATCAGGTAAGATATCCTGCTGGAGGCAAAACATATTTTGATAGTAAGCTGCTGTCTCAAACAACTAATTTCCACAGGGGACTAGGTAAACCAACAGTGCTGTTAGGAAAGGAGCTTCAGGATTTTAAACCAAGAGACAGTGAAGGAATGTCAATATAGTTCTAAACTGAGCTAGAGTGTGGATTGGAGGAGAACTTGCAGGTGGTGGTGTTTCCATGCATCTGTCACCCCTATCCTTCTGCATTGCCTTTCCTGGAAGGTGCTGTGGATGAAAACCTTGCTGAGTTGTTGCAGAGCATCTTGTAAACAATGCACTCTGCTGCCTCTGTGCATTGGTGGTGGAGGAATAAATGCTTAACTATAATGGATCAAATGGTGAGGTTTGCTTTGGAGAGAGTAATCTTTAAAGTTTGACCAATATTTTGAAGAGGTAACAGAGATCTAACCTGTCAGCTGGACAGTCTTAGCTCTGTAAGGAAGACTCACCACATTAAGTGCCACTTAGATAATTAGCTGGACAATCGCAACCGTTTCTTGTGCAGAGGAACCCAAACAGGCAGTGTTTACTTACTCATACCAGAGACCTAGTATTATTACTGGATCTCAGATGCAGGGCGGGCTGCTGAAGTTGCAAGATGTAGGAGCAGTAGTGTCCATAGCACAGGCTGAATGTGACTCTCAATGACATTTGATCAGACATGAAGTGCTTTTCAGTGAGGGACACTACTTGCAAGCAACCTCATAGTGCATTTCTTGTCATGTTTCTCCTAATGCAATCCCCCTGCCCACCATTAGGTTAAATCATACAGTGACTGAATGAGACTCTTCAGGTGCTTCATTTGCCAGCAGGATAGGAAAGCCATCCACAAACCTTCCCACCATTGACTTAAAACATGTTGCGACTGAAAGGTGATTGGTGCACACCCACCACCTGATAAAATGCCCCTCACCACCAAACTCACCATGAGGAAGGCAGCAAATTCCACCCTTTGTGTAATTTTGTCTCCATTCTTGTCTGTTTAAAATTGGGTTTCCAAGCAATTTTATCATGGTGTTATTAGGAAATCTACCCCTTGTTGCAAACAGGCATTTCGCTCACAAATTTTCGTTGTAATTTGCTAAACATCTTAAAAGCTTTGTTTTCCAATACCGTTCTGAAACGTTCTGCTGAAAAATTGCAAACATACATCATCACTCTGAAGGAATTCATGATAAATGAACGAGAAAATTGATGCTTTTGGTTAGATCTACATTTTCTAGCATTACAGGGCATGATAATAGTGGATGTTCTCCACTATCCATTGATTCTTTACATTTTGTAACCCTGAATTCATTTTGCTGCCTCAAAATTTCTAGATAAAATTGGTAAGTGAATGAATGACTCGTGTTATCAGGATACCTTTCCATCAATTATTCTTTAGATAACCATTAATTAAATCTTTACCTTTTCATTTACGTAATTGTATTGTTGAGATTTATATTCAATACACCCAAGCAAAAGCACTTAATAATTCTGAAAATGTAATAATCACATAGAAATATTGTTAAGGTTAGTATTGTTATACTAAAATTTAAAGGAATTCACTAACATCTCTAGTGTAGTACCTCAGCTCCATGAACTCTGGGGCACTGACTCCTACATAGCTATAAGCTGCTGTATGCAATATAATTTAGACTATGAATGGCCATGCATAATCCTTTAAAGATATTGGAAGGACAATGTAGCACAGAAATTAATAGCTACTGTCATCTTCAAAGCTACTAGTAATACAAGTGAAATTACAAATTGAGATTTTAATTCACATCAAGCTCTTCTTGGATTAAGCAAAATTTATCTGCTATGGATAGATCTTTGCTTTTCTGTCAGACCCAGAGATAATTCAGTTCCAAGTGGTAATTCTGTATGGAAGTTAGTAAATTATTTCTCTGTGATTTTCCATTGATCTTTAAGAATTTCTATCTAATCATACAATATTGCAAGGTAGAAAGAGGTTATTCTATTCTTCAGCACTATGTCAATATTAATCCTTGATTCTCTTAATCCGACACCACTCTTCTTCTCACTCCCTAATCTTTAAGATTCCAATTTTGTTTAATACAATTAAAAAATTCTCAAGCAGGAAGGTTAGTGAAGACTGTTTCAATGACAGGTTGTAGCAGAGAATTCTTGCAACTGTTAAAATCATTTTTGCAAAAAAGCAAATGCTCTGTCTTTGGACACCTTTATCATGCTGTGCCAATATTGAACTCAACTCAATATCAATAGGAAGTATCATTGGTTCGAGAATTTTGAACTGAAGTCTCAGATGCCCACTACTCCCTAATTATGAGCATCGTTGTCTCACAGGCATTTTGCTATTAAACAAATCTGCCATGATCCATATACAATAAAAACTCCAGACCTGCAACCTGTAATTCATATTTGCATGCACACAAATCTCCAAAAATAGAATTTGTGCAAATATTTAACCAGAATAAAGGGGCTACAGCTGCCTTTGAATTTAGACATGTATTTCATTTGCAACAGTGGGCTGAAAAAACATGGCCGAAATAATGGTAATGTTTCACCAGGACAAAGTAGTCTTAGTAGTAAATCTGCATTCTAGTCTCCAGTTTTCTGAATAATACCATGATGCAACACTCAACAATAACAGTGATAGAAGGAACTTAATCCAGTCAGCTAATAACATCACTACAAAACATTGCCAGTTTGTTTTATACCTTGAAATATTACTTGACCTTCAGTCTGGTAATCCATATAAAACTGCTACATAATAAAACCACACCAGCAGGATCTGTAATAATTTTATGAAGTATTGTCATGCGCAACAGAGGAATGTCTTATTACAAACTTTCAGTCAATATTTTGAAAAATTGCAAGCAAATAAGCTATTAAGGTGACTGCCACAAATCATGTCATTATTGACATTTGGACTACAGTATCAAGTCTCTGGTGAATATTTAATTAAATGTGGACATAGGCGAGACTGCCTTGCAGCTATCAATGGAATTTAGACATCATTGTTTTAGAATGAGCAAAACAAAAAAAAACTATGGAGTTTCCAGACTCTTATCTCCATGTTGAATACTGGGAAACAGGGAAAATTGAAATCCAGTGGCCACTATCAACATCATGTTGGAGACAGTGTGTGCCATCTAAAATAATCAGGGTGGGCCTTAGAATTATTTATGGTCATGTGATTGAAATTGATTTCAGGGACTGCACCCTCATTATTCCAGGACCCAGTAGATCTAAAGAATTTTCTAATTTGTAAGCTAATGAAACTTGCTGCTTAACTATTTAATTGGAATACACACTCCAAGAATGTGAAGAGGAATACCTCTTTCCATTGCAAAGTTTATACTATTTTATTTCTCAGTAGTTTTGATTGTGGACTGAAATGGAAAAAGAAAACTATTTTACAAATGAAGAATTGTTGAAGGTTTGCTGCAGATTTTAAAGGCAAGTAACCTAACCCTCATTGTGTGTATTGTTTACACAGTTGCAAGCAGTCATGGAAACCTAGTTTGCAGACTTGGTGAAGATTAGCACTGTATCTGAATGGATCTTTCGCTGGCGACAAGTAGCTGATTGTTCTGTGGACTCGTGACCACTTATCAATGACAAGGGCCTTTTGCCTGGCAACAATTATGTGTTTGGCTCCCAGGTAGCTGAACAACTAAGGATATGAATGATTTGGCAGAAACTATTGGACCTCTGGATGAGAAAGAACAGTTTTCTGTCTGCAGTGAAAAGCAACTTGAGCCTGATGATAGCCAGTTTTATTTTTCGATCAGCAGTTGCTGTAAGCTGTGACTCTTAAGCAATAAGCATTACTGGTAACATAACTTAAAAGTCTGAACCAGCCACCTTGTACCTTCAATAAGCAAGTGACAGTATCTGGAGGAGGAGAGTCAAGAGCAGCACATCCTATCGAGTGAACAAGACAAACACAGCAGACTCTGTGGTAAAAACAATGACTGCAGATGCTGGAAAGCAGATTCTGGATTACTGGTGCTGGAAGAGCATAGCAGTTCAGGCAGCATCCAAGTAGCTTCGAAATCGACGTTTCGGGCAAAAGCCCTTTCTGTGAATGGTGACAAATTGAGTAGTTTTATTAGACTTTCCCTCCAGAAATCTCCAGGAATAGTGTGGCTTGATTTCCAGTACACTACCCGATGACTATATTTTTAACATTCGTTAAACATGCCTCATAAAAGCAAAATACTGTGGATGTCCAAAATCTGAAAACAAAACGGGGCAAACTCATAGGTCTGGCAGCATCTATGGAGAGACAAACAGAAGTAATATTTCAAGTCCAATGTGATTCTTCTTCAGACCTGAAACGGATTGGAAACTGATGGCTTTTCTGGTACAGACAGAGGAGGAGGAGGAGTGAGTAGACTGAGCTGCAAGAGTCCCAGCTAGGCTTGTCTCTGTGGGATGTGTGGAATATTCCTTGTTCCAGTCCTAATCACAACTCCCTTGTCGATAAATTAACGGTATCATTAGTGCTGCTGCCTGCTCTTGTCCGAAATTGGAAAATGTTTACTGGTTCAGACTCCAATTTCTCTCACCTTCATCTGGTCCACCTCTGATTCTTCCCTTCCCTTCCCTTCCCTTCCTTGACTTTACTGCTTCCATTTCTGAGTATAGACTGTTCACAGATACCCATTATAAACCCACTGACTCTCACAGTTACTTCGACCACAACTCCTCATGCCCTGTTTCCTGAAAGGAATCCATATCATTGTCTCAGTTATTCAGTGTCCATCACATCTGTTCTGAAGGGTGCCTGTAACATGTCCTCCTATTCCTGAGAAAACTGAGGTGTTTACCCCATCCTGATTGACAGGGCCCTCTACTGTGTAAGACAGATTTCCCACACTTCGGCCCTTAACAATTGTTCTACTTCCAAGAATAATGATAGGGTTCTACTTATCCTCACCTTCTGGCCCACCAATCTCCTAATCTAAAGAGTTATCCTTTGCTTTCCCATCATCTTCAGAATGGTACCACCACCAAACACATTTTCCTTCCATTGTGAGCATTCTGTATGGACAGTTCCTTCTATGACATCCTTGTCCACTCCTCCGTCATTCCTAACACTTCCTCACTCTCTCATGACACCTTCCCATCCAATTACAAAATATATAACTCTTGTCAATTCACTCCACTCTGCTCACTGTCCTAAGTCCCAATAATACCCTTCCAGTGAAGCAACATTTTCTTTCAATCTAATCTACTGTATTTGCTGTTCAACATGTGGTCTCAACAGTGATAGACTAAAGTCAAACTGGACAACTGCTTTGTGGAAAATCTGCATTCTGTCTGATGGAAGGATCCAGACATTCCAGTTGCTTGCAATTTCAATATTTCTGTCTTTGGAGCATTACAATGTTCCAACAACACTCAACATAAGCTGGACAAACAACAGCTCATTCTCTGCTTTGGCACATATAGCCTCCAGATCTCAATCTTGAGATGCACGTAGAGCATGACCACTGGCATTCATTTATCTTACGTCACCCCCATCCTGGCCATGTTTTGTTGACTTTGTTCTCAGCAGACTGGATCACAAGAACATAAAAGCATATGAAATAGGAGCAGGGGTAGGCAATCTGGCACACCAAACCCGTTCCACCATTCAATAAGATCATGGCTGATCATCTCATGGATTCTGCTCCACTTCCCGGCTGCTCACTATAACCCTTAATTCCTTTATTGTTCAAATATCTATCTTTGCCATCAAAACATTTAATGAGTTTGCATCAACTGTTTTACTGGGCAGGGAATTCCACAGATTCACAACATGGTGGCTCAGTGGTTAGTACTGCTGCGTCACAGCACCAGGGTCCCAGGTTTGATTCCAGCCTCAGGCGATTGTCTGTGTGGAGTTTGCACATTCTCCCCGTGTCTGCGTGGGTTTCCTCCGGGTGCTCCGGTTTCCTCCCACACTCCAAATATGTGCAGGTTAGGTGAATTGGCCATGCTTAACTGCCCACCGTGCTAGATGCATTAGTCAGAGGGAAATGGGTCTGGGTGGGTTACTCTTCGGCGGGTCGGTGTGGACTGGTTGGGCCAAAGGGCCTGTTTCCACACTGTAGGGAATCTAATCTAATCTAAAACAAAATTTGGGCGAAGAATTTTCTCAACTCAGTCCTAAATCAGCTCCCCCTTACTTTGAGGCTAGGCCAAAACAAGGACTGCAGATGCCGGAAACCAGACTCCGGTGATGGAAAAGCACAGCAGTTTAGACAGCATCTAAGAAGCAGGAAAACTGACGTTTCGGGCAAAAGTCCTTCATCAGGAATCATTCGGGCCAGATGATTTGCCCAAAACGTCGATTTTCCTGCTCCTTTGGTGTTGTCTGAACTGCTGTGCTTTTCCAGCACTGCTCTGGTCTGGGGTTTGAACTAGGCCCATTGTTCTACATTCACTCATCTGTGGAAACAACTTCCCTGTTTCTATCTTACCTATTTTCTTTATTACTTAATATGTTTCCATAAAATCCCCCTCATTCTTCTGAATTCCAATGAGCATAGTCCCAGTCTATTCAATCTCTTCTCATAAGCCAACCCTTTCAACCCCAGAACAAACCTATTGAGTCTCCTCTGCATCCCCTCCAGTGCCAGTACATCCAAGTAAGGAGACCAAAACTGTCCTCAGTACTCCAGGTGTGGACTCACCAGCACCCTGTAAGTTGCAGCATAAGCTCTTTATTTTTAAACTCCATCCCCCTAACAATGAAGGACAATATTCCATTTGCTTTCTTAATTATCTGCTGCACCTGGAAACCAACATTTTGTGTTTCGTGCACAAGGATACCTCTGCATGCTGCAATTGTCTTACCATTTAAATAATAGTCTATTTTGCTGTTATTCCTATTAAAATGAATGACCTCACATCTACCAACATTATACTCCATATGCCAGACCCTTCCTCACTCACTTAACCTATCTATAAACCCTCTGCACACTTTCAGTATCCTCTACACATTTTGGTCTACCATCCATCTTATGTCATCTGCAAAATCTGACAAACTACGCTATGTAAGAAAGCATTCTGTCACTCCGAGTGCTGCCAATCAGCCATGGTGAAAAGGGAACAGAGCAAAAGATTTAAACTAGTCTGCAAAAACAAGAATCCAAAATCCGACTGTTCAACTGTGAACATTCCATTACCTTCTCTTTATAAACAGCCCAGAGAAACTCACTCAAATATATTTTAACTTTTACCTCTTTTGGACTCATTTCTCAATTCTAATCTGTGCATATGTTGTTGTGTTAACATTTCTTCTTGTGTTTCATAACATTAACTCACTCTTCAGTGAACCCAAGATAACTTGGCTTAAGTGGCTCATTTAAAAACATAAATTCATTTGGTCTGGGTGGAAGGCATTCACAAAGGAGGGGATCCTTTATAAATTAACCATGTTGCAAGAAACTGAGAGGCAAGGTGAATAAACAAAGCGAGTCAGTTTAGCTCACCATTCCAAGAATTTGACAATTTGAGATATCCTATGTTGGGCTGTAATGACTTCAGGAATCCTGCCTAAGATACAACACAGCTACTACACCAACATCTGCCAAACATAAAGGAGGACTATTAAATCCAGCAAATTACTATCCCCAAGTCCACTCTCAACCATCAGCAAACTGATAGAATGGGTCATTGACTGTGTTATCAAGTTGTACTACTTAGCAGTAACCTGCTCATGGACACTCAGCATGGCTGCCTCAGTACCTGACCTCATTAAAGCCTTGGGTAAGCATGGATAAAAGACTTAAACTCAAGAGGTGCATTGATAGTGTTGTCCCTTGACTTCAAGGTAGCATTTGACCTCGCAAAACTGAATCACAAGGAATCACAGGGAAATCTATCCACTAGGTGGAATCGTACTAAGTACAAAGGGAGATGATTGCGTTTGTTGGAAAAAATGTACATGCTAGTTTTAAGTTAATGACATGGTTGTAGATGTACCAATCCCTATATTCTATTCTGCTTTCTTCATCCTGAATGAGAAATACAAGGTTGTATTAGTCTTTAAAAATGCTGTGTTTTTATGTCAGCACTCCAAGAATATTAATGAAATGCAAAATAAATCATAAGTCTTAATTCCACATACATTTTAGAAACTTATCAGCTCATAGTTGCACAAAATACACATTAATGCATGCATTTTCCTTTCCAGCTGTACACTATAACAGAATAATGCACTCATTTCTGGACTGGCAGAGAAGATCAAAAAATGGTGTTTGCCAATAACCAGAAATCAGATACATTGTTGCCGATGGATGGTCCATGCTGACAGGAAAGACGTGTCAGGACAAGGATTCCTGGACACTTTGGAAACCAAGCAAGAGGCTGCTAGTCATCATACCATGGTCTTTCTATTTTCCATACGAAGAAAATCACATCCTAGTGATACCCAAAGTATATTAGAACTGGTGTCATTTGTGTTGCAATTAAATATGATAGATTATACATTTCAAATAATCCACACAAATAGGACTCTAATGAAAGGTCATTGTTTGAAACAAAAGTCTGTTTCCCTCCAAAGATGCTTCCTAATCTACTGAGTATTTCCAGCATTTTGTGTTTTTATTTTAGATTTCTGGTATGGGCAAAATTTTGCTTCTGTATTTTGGCAACAGATGGGACAAATCTGAGCAGAAATTACCAGGTTGGAAAGAATTATCAACTGAAATTTCCTGAATAAATGCTGATCTGAAGAGTCAGAAAAAAGCTCCATTTAACAACAAAGGAATAAATTACTGCAGATACTAAAATCTGTACTGAAAACAGCAAATCCTGGAGATCCCAGTGAGTCAGACAACATCCATAGACGCTGTCTGACCTGCTGTGATCTCCAGCATTTGTTTTTTTTCATTTAGCAATGAACCATGGAGTGATTACAGCACAAAAAGTGACCATTTGGTTAATCATGAGTCTGTGTCAGCTCTCTATGAGCTTTCTCAACAGCATATTTTGTCTCTTCGGGTAATAGATTGGATTTCACGTGCTTCCGCTAGATACTGGAAACACAAAATAGGTAAGTCGGCTGGCCCACTGCCTTTCCACAGACCTAACCCCTGTACTGGAAGTAATAATTAAGTCAGAGACGCTTGTAAGCAAGCCTATTTGCCTGAACAATGTGCTGCCTATGCCAAAATACAATTGGCATAGTGTATTGTGTAGGAGTGGATAGATTACTCCCAATGGCTTATATGGGATTAGGCAGAAAGAAAGCAGCGTGGATCAATGGGGCCCATCCTGAAAATGCCACCTCCCTCTTTTTTCACTACTGTTTGCCTGACAGGATCCAGACCCTACTCCACTCTCCTCTCCTGCCTTGTGGTGCTGTCAAGTCCCTCTCCAGCCTGAAACCCTGGAACTTACATCTCTTACACTGCGTATGTCTTCATCTTCTCAGAGTGATCAGCCTAGGAATTGGCAAGCAGCAAGCACTTGATAGAGAGAACAATAGCATCAACAAAACTAACTTGTCTTCATAAGGCAATTTCAATATAATAAATGTCCCACAGCACTCAACTGAAACATTAAAAAACAACTTTTGATGGAAAGCCAGGGTAAAGAAATGTTAGAGCAGATGTTCAAATGTTTGATGAAAGATGTAGATTTAAATTAGTGTCTGGAAGAGGAGAAGGTGGTGCAGAATAGTGACTAATTTGGAAAGTAATTTTGGGGCTTTAGCCTTGGCAGCTGAAGGGAAGGCCGTTAGTTGTGGACTGCTTTAAGTTGGAGAAGCACAAGAGACCAGAACTAGTTGAGCGCAGATATCTCAGAATCGTAGAATCATAGAATCCCTACAGTGTGGAAGCAGGCCATATGGCCCATTGAATCCACACTAATCCTCCAACAGCATCCCACCTAGACTCACTCCCCTACCCTATCCCTGTAACCCTGCATTTCCATTGGCTAACCCACCTAGCCTGCGCATCACTGGACATTATGGGCAACTTAGCATGGGCAATTCACCCAAAAGTGTAATGCTGGAAGACATTACAAATACAGGGAGAGATGAAGAAATGGACTGATTTGAAAATAAAGATACGAATTTTAAAACTAAGTTGTTGCTTAACCAAAGGCCAGTTACTGGTAAGTGGCACTCTGGGAACTCTTGATTGGAGTAATAAGTTCATGGGAAGGAGGTGAAGATGATTGTCTGGGAATGTTCAGTTGAAAAAGAAAGGGAGAATTCAGTTGTGTGGAGAAGGTAGGCCAAGCAAGGATTGGTAATGATCTTCAGCATTGAAGTACAATGATGTCTAGTGGATGGTTCTTCATATTTGACATTCGCAGCGCATTCATGCTTGACTCCAGACTAGTACATGAATATTAGGAGAAAGTGAGAACAGTAAGTGCTGGAGAGTCAGAGCTGAAGTGTGCAACACTGGAAAAGCAAGAAAGTCAATGATTCAGGCATAAGTCCCTTTCATGAAGAAGAGCTTATGTTCGAAATGTTGACTCTCCTGCTCCTCAGATGCTGCCTGACCTGCTGTGCTTTTTCCAGCATCACATTTTTCGACTCTAGTACATGAGTACCTCAGCTTACAAGCATAATTTGTTCTACTCAAGTATACAGATCAAGGTTGATTAGTCTTGCATCTGGTTGTCGCATTTTTACATTGTCATACTGTTAGATGTTTGTACTTGATATAATCTTAGCTCTTGCAGTATAAAGGGTTAATAGCTGTGACACTAATTGGTAGCATCAAAACAATAGCAGATGCCATTAGAGAAATAACACCACAGAAGCTAATATCCTGTCACCCTTTATATACATGTGCATAGAACTTGATACTGATCTGGTTTCAACAGAGCCAACTCTCAGAATGAGCAGAACCTCTGGCACTCCTGTTTATATGTATCAACAAGGGCTCCCTGATTGGACCAAGTTAATAGCCTTAACCAGGGAATTTATATTATATGAAGTTCACCTGGCTGACCTTGTTACAATCACTACAGTTGGATCACACGTGGCTGAAAACTGAGAGGAGAAATTTCTACTGGAGTCCTACAAATGTCAGTCTCTCCATATACTCAATCAATGTTCACTAGTTTGCACCAGCTTGGTCTTTCTTGTATGAAGGGCTCTCAGAGACTGGTCATGATTATATTGCAGTTTGGGACGTATTCCGCTACTTTTAGTGGACCCACATGTCATCAGTTGGGTACTATGCTCAAACTTTCAATCCAGAGTTCAGGATGGGGGATTTATTATTTGCGCATTAATCATGAGCAACCTCCCTCTTTCCCTGCACCATGTATTGATGGAAGAATGAACAATTGACAACTGGGGAAGGCTCTTCACACTTGTCAACTGAATAACAATTCCACGTTCCTTCTGCAGCATGAAGTTTGCAAATTCAGAATTGGTATACTCAGTTCAAGCAGTGTTTTGCAGCATTTTGGTTGATTATCTACATTGCAGAGTCTAGTCATATTCATCCAGCATAAAAATGTGACAAAACATCAAAAGAGCTGCAGATGCTGGAAATCAGCATCAAAAACAGAAATTGCAGAGAAAAGTCAACTTGTCTGGCAGCATCTGTGGAGAGAAATCAGAATTAACATATCGGGTCCAGAGACCTATCCCCTGAACTTATAGTAGCTAGGAAAAAGTTATCCTTTTATGCAGAATATAGGGTGCAGGGAGTGTCAAAAGGAACAAGTGATAGATGGAGATCGAGCCCGAAGAGAGAGACGAGCATTTGGACAGATAAAGGAGTGGATAACTGTTAGACTGGGAAAATGAATGACCTCTATTGGGTACTATTAGTGGCTAATAATGGGTTGTATGTAATAGCAGATCATGTGATAACAAGGCCTGTTGTATGGAGGTTGGAGTAAGGACATGGGAGAAAGTGCCTTAAGCCCTTCCTTCAATGTGTAAATCTTTGCTGCTTGACACTTAATGATTGTTAACTTGAATGAACGTACGCCACGTCCTGTGAGACCATTGAGTATTAATAGTGGTGTGATGTGACATGGATCAATTCCTGTTTTGTTATTAACAACTGTCCCTCAGAATCAAGTTGACATCTGTCAGGGTACATCAGTCTCAAACGACTGAGGAGCTCAGCGTTGGCTCCACAAGTTTGTTTCACAGTGAGGGCATGTCGCTTCATGGAGAAATGAAATTTACAGCTCCAGGTTGCCTTTTTCCTTTCTTTGCCATCACCATTGTACCTCGGTGAGTTGCTGAGCCTCGAAGCGAGTTGTGCCTCGATGGATCAGGAGCTGTGTTGGCCTCCCAGTCAGTCGTGTAAATGCTTCTGTGCTTTCAGGGAACCTTGGGCATATCCTGAAATTTTCTTTTTCCTTTGATTGCCCTTTTCGGCTTTGGGTAAAAGAGCCGAGAGAAGACAAACTACCAAGACTAGATTAGACTAGATTCCTTACAGTGTGGAAGCAGGCCCTTCAGCCCAACAAGGCCAACTCACCCTCTGAACAGTAACCTACCCAGACCCATTTCCCTCTGACTAATGCACCGAACACTATGGGCGATTTAGCATGGCCAATTCACCTGACCTGCGGGAGGAAAACAGAGCACCTGGAGGAAACCCACACAGATAAAAGGAGAATGTGCAAACTCCACACAGACAGTCACTCAAGGCGGGAATCAAACCCAGGTCACTGGTGCTATGAGGCAACAGTGCTAACCACTGAGCCACTGTGCTGCCCTATCAGGGCAGAATTCATTAGAGTCGCTTTATTAGGAGCAGGACTTTGAAGCAGATAGACACAATTTCATGGGAGACACTCACACTGGTCCAGTGGCCCTCACTTTGTTCATCATGATCTGGTGTACACACTGGGGGTAGAAGCTCCCAAGGATTTTAAAATGATGTCTATAGATGGTTCAGATTTCAATGCAGTAGCAAAGGTTGGTCCACACAAAAGCCTTATGAATCAGGATCTTTCACGTTCTGTTGTCAAAGAAGCAATTGGGCATTGGCACAGTTGACTCAGAGATAGTAGTTTTCACTTATAGTTGCACCCTGCAGTATATATGCCTTGAAATAGCTTTGCAGAGTCTCAAGTGGGCAGCATGGTGGCTCAGTGGTTAGAACTGCTGCCTCACAGTGTCAAGGTCTCGGGTTTGATTCCAGCCTTGGGCGACTGTCTGTGCGGAGTTTGCACATTCTCCCTGAAGCTGTGTGTGTTTCCTCCAGGTGCTCCAGTTTCTCCTATAGTCCAAAGATGTGCAGGTTAGGTGAATTGGCCATATTAAATTGGTTAGGTGAATTAATCATGGGAAATGTACAGTAATGGGTCTGGGTGGGATATTCTTCAGAGGGGCAATGTGGACTTGTTGGGCCGAAGGGCCTGTTTTCATACTGTAGGAATTCAAATTCGACTTATACCTCTACTGCTAAGTTTCCGAACAATGGGATATTTAGTGAAAGAATACATATTCTTCCCCTTGCACTGTGAATAGGCCTGTTGCTGCTTTTGTCCATGACTGGGTTTGATATGTTTATCATTGCCTCACACACATTGATGAATCATTAAATATCCTGATTCATCCCCGGCCAGTACACAGATTCACATGCTAGCCGCGTTATGCACATAATGCATGTGTGGCCTTGGAGTAACATGAATATGTATTTATCTTAACGTAATGCTTTTGGTAATTGGAGATTTCTTGCCTTTGAGAATCGCTTTTCATGGTTTACCAAGCTTGTAGAAAGTGAGGACTGCAGATGCTGGAGATCAGAGTTGAGAGTGTGGTGCTGGAAAAGCACAGCAGGTCAGGCAGCATCCGAGGAGCAGGAGAATCAAAATTTCGGGCATAAACCCTTTATCAGCCCTTCATCACGTTTACTAAGCTTGTGGCCAAAATGAATAAATCTTCTCAGGTGCTTCTTCAAGACCATCCCTGAACATAGATCTTGCACATCCCTCAGAATTGGTGATCTTCAATTGCAGCTGCTCACACTGGCTCTGACCAAAGTGTAACAGTTCAACCTTGAGAACGTTGGCTTCGACTAGATCACCAAGATGTCAATCAAGAGGACTATCATAATATCGTGGACTTTATGTGAGTTCAGTCATCTGGCTGAAACATCTGTAAAACACAATCATCCTGATAGCTGGCTTGCATTCACTTCAAAGTCATATCCTTGCACTTTAACAAATAGAAGCAGCAAATGTGGCAGAACTTTCTTCAGCAGTTTTAGCATCTTATTTCTAATGGTTTCTAATGTATTTCAATGTTAACTTTCTTGCCAAACAAGTCTGCGTGAAACTTTATGGTGCTGAAGTCCAGAGTTACTGCCTTGCATTCTATCCTGGAATAGTTAATTAGCGCAGATGACAGGGTTTTTGAACAAAATGCAATTGGTTTGTATCATAAAAAAGACATACACCTAGGCTTTTTTTGCAATACGTACACTTTGAACATGATCTCCCAAATGCCTGCTTCACTATCCTATCTATCTCCGACTCCACTTTCAAGGAACCATGAACCGTCACTCCAAGGTCTCTTTGTTCATCAACATTCCTCAGGATCTTAATATTAAGTGCAATAGTCCTGCCCTGATTTGCCTTTCCAAAATACAACATCACACATTTATCTAAATTAAGCTCCATCGGCCATTCCTTGGCTCATTGGCCCACCTGATCAAAGTCCTGTTCTTTTCTGAGAAAACATTCTTGGCTGTCCACTGTATCACCAATTTTGGTGTCATCTGCAACCTTACTTACCATACCTCCTAACATCACATCTGGATCATTTCTAGAAACTCTATGGTGCTGAAGTCCAGAGTTACTGCCTTGCATTCTATCCTGGAATAGTTAGTTAGCGCAGATGACAGGGTTTTTGAACAAAAGGCAATTGGTTGGTATCACACAAAAGACATACACCTAGGCTTTTTTTGCAATACATACATGTTGAACAATTTATTTTCTATGTGGTAGTGTTGCAGACAGCATGATTACACTGACAGATCTTACTTGAGAAAATTAAAGATGCATTTGTGGCCAAATTGACACATAGGTGAAATCCTTCTTGAGCAAATCGCTCAGCAGAAATACCTGGTCCATAAAATTTAAATATATAGCGTTATGGATCAGACCAGACCCCCTCAAAATATGGTGAAAGTGGGTACTGCAGATGCTGGAGATTAGAGTCATGATTAGAGCGGTGCTGGAAAAGCACAGCATGAGCATTTCTGATGAAGGGCTTTTGTCCGAAACATCCATTTTCCTGCTCCTTGGATGCTGCCTGACCTGCTGTGCTCTTCCAGCACCACTCTAATCTTGACTCTCTCCCCTCAAATTATATTAAGAAGGTACCCTGGAACCTAACTTTCTCTTATTTTGCTTGTTTTCGTTGTAGAGAGAACCATATCCCTGGTCCTGACTCCATTTTTAAAAAGGTGTAGTGCACGTGATCAGACACTGCTAGTCCAGAGCTGCACTGTATGGTTAATTAAAATCAGATCGGGGAAAATCAACAGGACCTGACAGGATGTCCGAACACCAAGACCTAGGTCTCTGTTCTGTCGTCTCCAACTAGATCCTCAACTTGCTGACCAACAGACTGCAATCAGTGAGGATATGCAACAATGCCTCCTCCATGACAATCCTCAACACCAGTGCTCCACAAGACTACATACGTAGGCTGCTTATTATACTTCCTGTACACTCATGATTGTGTGGCCAAATTTCAACCTAACTCCATCTACAAATTCACTGACGACACCACCATTGTAGGCTGGATCTCAAACAATGAAAAGACAGAATACAGGAAAGAGACAGAGTGCTTGGTGACAGGGTGTAACGATGACAATTTCTCCCTCAATGTCAGCAAAAGGAAAGAGCTGATCAGCAACAATCTGTCCCGGACCACACATGTTGATGTGACGGTCGAGAAAGCACAATGCCTCTACTTTCTCAGAAAGCTAAGGAAATTCAGCATGTCTGTAAAGACTCTCACCAATGTTTATAGATGCACCACAGAAAGTATTCTATCCGGATGAATCTCAGCTTGGTACGGCAACTACTCTGCCCAGAACCATAAGAAATTACAGCAAGTTGTGAACACAGCCCAGACCATCACGCAAGCCAACCTTCCATCCATTGACTCCATCTGCAGTTGCTGATGCCTCGGAAAGGCAGCCAACATTATCAAAGACCCCTCCCACCCCAGTTATAATTACTTCCAACATCTTCCTTTGTACAGAAGATCCAAAAGCTTAGACATACATCGAATATAGAACAACACAACTCAGGAATGGGCCCTTCGGACAATGCTATTGTGCCAAACATGATGCCAGATTAAACTAATCCCTTCTGCCTGCCTTTGGTTCATATCGCTCCATTCCTTGTATATTCATTCTAAAAGTCCCTTAAATGCCCTTATGGTATCTGCCTTATCCACCACCGTTGGTAGTGTGTTCAAGATTCCTGTCACTCTCTGTGTAAAAAAACTTGCCCCTCACATCTTCTTTGAACTTCCCTCCCCTCGCCTTAAATGCATCGACCCTAGTATTAGACATTTCAACTCTGGGAAAAGAGATTCTGACTGTCAACTTTATCCAAGAATCTTATAATTTTATAGACTGCTATCACTCTCCCCTCAGCCCCTGCCACTCCAGAGAAAACAACCCGCATTTTCCTAGCCTCTCCTTATAGCTCATTCCCTTTAATCCAGGCAGCATTTTGGTAAAGCCTTTCTGAAGGCAGCACGGTGGCTCAGTGGTTAGCACTGTTGCCTCATAGCACCAGGGACTCGAGTTTGATTCCAGCCTTGAGTGACTGCCTGTGTGGAGTTTGCACGTTCTCCCCGTGTCTGTGTGGGTTTCCTCCGGGTGCTCCAGTTTCCTCCCACATTCCAAAAGATGTGCTGGTCAGGTGAATTGGCCATGGTAAATTACCCATAGTGTAAGGAAATGAGCCTGGCTGGGTTACTCTTTGGAGGGTTGGTGTGAATTTGTTGGGCTGAAGGCCCTGCTTCCACACTGTAGGGAATCTAATCTTGCACTGTCTCCAAAGCCTCCCTATCCTTCCTGTAAGATGGTGACTAGAAATGAATGCAATACTCCAAGTGTGGCCTAACCAAAGTCTTAAAAGACTGCAACATGACATCCTGACTCCTGTACTCAGTTCCCTGACCAAGAAAGGCAAGCATGCTATATGCCTTCTTTATCACCCTATCGATTTGCATGGCCACTTGCAGGGAACTATGGACTTGAACCCCAAGATTCCTCTGTACATCAATGCTGTTCAGAGTCCAACCATTAGCTGTATACCTTTCTTTAACATTTTATCTCACAAAGCGCAGCATCTCACACTTACTTGGATTAAATTCCATCTGCTATTTCTCTGCCCATACCTCCAACTTGTCTATATCCCACACTATCCTTTGATAACCTTCCACACTATCCACAACTCCACAGGTCTGCAAACTTACTAACCCACTCATTTACATTTTCATCTAAGTCATTTATATACCTCACAAAACAACAGAGGTCCCAGGATGGATCCCTGCTGAGCACCACTATTCACGGACCTCCAGCCTGGAAAACATCTTTTGTCTTCGATGGGTAAGCCAATTTTGAATTCACGCAGCCAAGTCATCATGGATTCCATGCATCTTAACCTTCTGAATGATCCTACCATGAGGGACCTTGTTGAAAGCCTTACTGAAATCCATGTAAACAACATCCACAGCACTACCCTCATCGATCACCTTCCTCACCTCCTCAAAAAATTCAGTCAAGTTAGTGAAAACATGACCTGCCCTTCACAAAGCCATGCTGACTGTCCCTAACTAGCATGTGCTTTTACAAAGGTGCATAAATTGTATCCCTAAGAATTTCCTCCAGTAGCTTCCCAACCACTGATGTGAGATTCATCAGTCTATTGTTTTCTGCATTTATCCCTATTTCCCTTCTAGAACAGAGGAACAACATTAGCCACTTGCCAATCCCCCAGGACCTCTCCAATGGCTAACGAGGATACAAAGACCTTGGTCAAGGGCCTAGCAATCTCCTCTCTCACCTCTCTCAGTAACCTGGAGAAGACACCTTCCGATCCTGAGGACTTATGCACCTTAATACTCTTCAAGAGACCCAACACTACTTCTTTCTTGATCTCAAAATACCTTTGCATATTAGCATGCTCCACACTAACCTCACTATTTCCCATATCTTTCACCTGCGTGAATATCAATGTAAAGTACTCATTTAGGATCTCATCCATATCCTTTGCCTCCGAGCACAGGTTCCCTCCTTTATTCTTGAGTGGTCCCAGCTTCTCACTAATTATCCTGTTTTTCTTTAATGCATCCATAGAATGCCTTGGGATTCTTTTTAACCCTACTTGCCTAGGTCATTTCAGATCTCTTTCTTGCTCTTCTAATTCCCTGCTTTAGTACTTTCCTGCTTTCCTTGTATTCCTCATGGGCCCTGTCTGATTTTAGTTTCCCAAGCCTTATATATGCTTCCTTTTTCCTTTTGACTAAATTCACAACCTCCCTTGTTAGCTTGCCATCCTTGTCTTTTCTCCTTACCGGAACAGATCGGTCCTGAACTCTCATCAGCAGGTCTTTGAACAATTCCCGTATGTCAAATGTGGACCTGCCTGAAACCAGCTCCTCCCAATTAGCACACCCTAACTCCTGCCTAATATTGACATAATTTTCCCTCCCCCAATTTAGTACATTCCTGCAAGCTCCTGACTATCCTTATTCCTAGCTTTCTTAAAACTTGAGAAGTTGTGATCACTGTTTCCAAAATGCTCTCTCACTGATAGGTCAGTCACCTAGAAGCAATAGAAGGTCCAGTATGGTCCCTCCTCTAGTTGGACTATCCACATACTGTTTCAAGAAACCCTTTTGGATACACTTAACAAATTCTGCCCTGTCTAAGCCTTTTGATCTAGGGAGTCTCAGTCAGTATTGGGTAAGTTAAAGTCACCTGCTATGACAACTCTGTTCTTATTGCATATTTCCATAATCTGCTAACATATCTACTTCTTGATGTCTCATTGACTATTGGGGGGGGGGGGGGGGGTCTATAGTAAAATCCTATCAGACTGATTGCACCCATCTTATTTTTTAACTTTACCCATATTGCCTCAGTGGATGAACCTTCTGTTATGTCCTTCTGAGTACAAAAGTAACATTCTCTGATCTCCAGCATCTGCAGTCCTCACTTTCCCCTTCTCCCAGATTAGTAATGCAACTCCTCCACTTCTTTTACTTTCCTCTCTATCTCATCTAAAACAATGAAATCCTGGAAAGTTGAACAGTCAATCCTGCCTCTCTCTCGACCAAGTCGCTGTAATGGTCACAACATCATAGTCCCATGTACTGATCCAGGCTCCAAGCTCATCTGCTTTCACTATAATATTCCTTTGCATTGAAATAAACACACTCCAGCCCATTAGTACCATCATTTTATGTCTTTGCTGTCCTTTCTTTCTGGTTTATTGGTTCTAACATCTATGTTCTCCTCAATCCCTCGACTTGTTGACCCACAGCTCTGGTTCCTAGCCCTGTACCACTCTAGTTTAAACCCTCATGAGTAGCACTAGCACTCTCTCTCTGTCTCCCTCTGTCTCAGGAATAGAGTACAGAGTTGAATGATTGGCCATGATCAGAGCAGACCAGGCTTGAAGGACCGAATTGCCTACTCCTACCCATTGCCTATTTTCTATGTTACTATCATCATGAAATAGTGCCTTGCACATGTGCTTAAGTAGCTATTATGAGATTTTTGGTACAGTTACATCATGACACACTCATCAACCTAAAGTATATCTGACACCTTGAAATGCCATCAGGGACTTAACATAAAATTAAAACATTCAGGGGGATGAGGATTCAATGGGAAACCCCTCCCAGGGGCATCACTGAGGTCAAAAGGGCTTCCTTTCTGGAATTCACCCTTGACCTCCAACCTCTGGCCCATGATTATTCCGAATGTGGATCATGGGTACATTTCAGAATATCTTTTTCAAATTCTTTCATGGGATTTAAGTATAGTTGGCAAGGTCAGCATTTGAGTCCATTCCTAATTGACTTTGACAAGGTTGTGGTGATCTCCCTTCTTGAAGTATTCAATTTGTTTTATAATGGTTTGATGCAACTGAATGGCTTCCTGGCCATTTTTGCAGCTGTAAGTATCAACCACATTGATATGGGTTTGGAGTCACATCCAGACCAGAACAAGTAAAGTTGACAGATTGTCCTTCCAAAAGGACATTAGTGAGCCAAGGTTTTTATTTATAACTGGCTTCATGCTCACCATTACAAAGATTAGCTTTTAATTCCTTAATTATTCATTAGATAAATTTAAATTGCATCAACTGATTCAGTAGTACTTGCATCTGTGTTTCCACAGTGTTAGGCTGGCCTTTTATTAAGCTGGTGGATTCCCTATAGCTGGTTCACAAAATGCTGATGGCTTAATGAACCAAAATTGGGACCTTCATTCTAAAAACTGCTCACTCTTGTTCCAAGCTTCCCCACAATGAAAGCGGTCCCACTGCCATTTTACCATCCCCTTGCCTAAATTCCCACCACCCAGGACTGAGAAAAGTTGGCACATTAAAGCACATGCTCAAGTATTTACTTCATATTGGTGCTTGTTGAAAGAACTAATGAATTCAGTGGTAGGCATTGTCTAAATGGACTTCAGCAAAGCATTCAACAAGGTTCCACATGGTACACTGGTTGGTAAGGTGAGATCTCATAGGTACAGGGGGAGCTAGCCAATCGGATAAAAAATTTACTTGAAGGAAGGAGACAGACGATGGTGGTAAAGGGCTGTTTTTTGAACTGGAAGCCTGTAACCAGTGGTGTACCACAAGGATTGGTGCTGGGTCTACTGGTTCACAACATTTATATAATTGATTTGGATATGAGTATTGGCGGTATGGTTCATAAATTTGCAGATGACATCTAAATAGGTGGTGTAATGGGCAGTGAAGATTATCTCAGAGAACAACATGAGCAGTGATTAGCACCACTGCCTCACAGCGCCAGGCACCCGGGTTTGATTCCAGCCTTAGGCAACTGTCTGTGTGGAATTTACACATTTTCCCTTTATCTGCATGGGTTTCCTCCGGGTGGTCTGGTTTCCTCCCACAGGGCAAAGATATGCAGGTTAGGTGAATTGGCCATGCTAAATTGCCAATAGTGTTCAGGGGAAATGTAGAATAATAGGGTTGGGGAATGGGTCTGGATGGGTACCCTTTGAATGGTCGGTGTGGACTTGTTGGGCCAAATAATCTGCTTCTCCACTGCAGGGATTCTATGTATGACCTTGATCAGATGGGCCAATGGGTCAAGGAGAGTCAGATGGAGTTTAATTTAGAGAAATGTGAGGTGTTGCATTTTCGTAAGGCAAACTAGAGCAAGACTTAGATGGTTAATGGTAGGACCCTGGGGAGGTATTACTGAAAAAAGACTGTAGGGTTCAGGTGCATTTGAAAGTGTAGTCACAGATACACAGGATGGTGAAAAAGGTGTTTCTTGGTCAGGACACTGAGTATAGGAGTTGGGAGATAATGTTGTAGTTGGACAAGAAACTGGTGAGGCCACTTTTGGAATATTGCATTCAATTTTGGTTGCTCTTCTACAAAAAGGATGCTGTTAAACTTGAGTGGGTTCAGAAAAGATTTACAAATATATTGCTGGGGTTGGAGGTTTTAAGCTTTAGGAAGAGGATGAACAGCCTGGAGCTTTTTTCTCCCTAGAGCTTTGGAGACTGAGGGGTGACATTATCAAGGTTTATAAAGTCATGAGGGACATGGTAGGGTGAACAGCCAAGGTGCTTTTTTTCTCAGGTGGAGGAGTCCAAAGCTAGAGGGCATAGGTTTACAATTAGAGGGGAGAGATTTAAAAGGGTCCGGAGGTGTAATTCTTTCATGCAGAGGGTGATGCATGTATCGAACAAACTGCCAGAGAAAGTGGTGGAGGCAGGTCATAATGACAACACATAAAATACATCTGGATGGATAAATAGATAGGAAAGGTTTGGAGAGATAACGGACCAAATACTGGCAAATGAGTAGGTCGAGAAGGAGAATCGACGTTTCAGGCATAAGCCCTTCTTCAGGAATGAGGAGGTTGTGCCAAGCAGGCTAAGATAAAAGGTAGGGAGGAGGGACTTGGGGGAGGGGCATTGGGAATGCAATAGGTGGAAGGAGGTTAAGGTGAGGGTGATAAGCCAGAGAGGGGGGTGGTAGCGGAGAGGTCGGGAAGAAGATTGCAGGTCAAGAAGGCGGTGTTCAATCCGAGGGCTGGGACTGAGAAAAGGTGGGGGGAGGGGAAATGAGGAAGCTGGAGAAATCCGCATTCATCCCCTGTGGTTGGAGGGTTCCTAGGCAGAAGATGAGTCGTTCTTCCTCCAGGCATCGTGTTGCTATGGTCTGGCGATGGAGGAGGCCAAGGACCTGCATGTCCTTGGCAGAGTGGGAGGGGGAGTTAAAGTGTTCAGCCACTGGGTGGTTGGGTTGGTTGGTGCAGGTATCCCAGAGGTGTTCTCTGAAACGTTCCGCAAGTAGGCAGCCTGTCTCCCCAATGTATAGGAGGCCACATCGGGTGCAGCGGATGCAGTAAATGATGTGTGTGGAGGTGCAGGTGAATTTGTGATGGATATTGAAGGATCCCTTGGGGCCTTGGAGGCAAGTGAGGGGGGAGGTGTGGATGTAAGTTTTGCATTTCTTGCGGTTGCAGGGGAAGGTGCCGGGAGTGGAGGTTGGGTTGGTGGGGGATGTGGACCTGACGAGGGAGTCATGGAGGGAGTGGTCTTTCCGGAACGCTGATAGGGGTGGGGAGGGAAATATATCCCTGGTGGTGGGGTCCGTTTGGAGGTGGCGGAAATGACGAAGAATGATCCGATGTATCTGGAGGTTGGTGGGATGGTAGGCGAGGACTAGTGGGGTTCTGTCCTGGTAGCCCCACCACCGAGGATATATTTCCCTCCCCACCCTTTCTCAGTCCCAGCCTTCAGACTCAGCACCGCCTTCTTGACCTGCAATCTTCTTCCCGACCTCTCCGCTACCACCCCCTCTCCGGCCTATCACCCTCACCTTAACCTCCTTCCACCGATCGCATTCCCAGCGCCCCTTCCCCAAATCCCTCCTCCCTACCTTTTATCTTAGCCTGCTTGGCACACCCTCCTCATTCTTGAAGAAGGCCTTAAGCCCGAAATGTCGATTCTCCTGCTCCTTGGATGCTGCCTGACCTGCTGCGCTTTTCCAGCAACACATTTTTCAGCTCTGATCTCCAGCATCTGCAGTCCTCACTTTCTCCTAAATGAATAGGTCGAGTTGAGATATGTGGTCGACAGGGATGAGTTGGATCGAAGGATCTGTTTCTGCGTTGCATGACTCTATGACTTGATAACAACTGATTAATTTCTTTATCTGACAGTTACCTGACATTTACAGAAAGCAAGCCAATAAGTAAATGAATAGTTTTACAATAGAAAGGTCAATGTTAATTCCCATCCAAGCAGCCTAACACTGAGACATGGAAATGTCTTCCCATTTCTTTAATGCTGCTAAGTCAAAATTTCTACCTCTACTTCTCACAGGACTGTGGATGTACTGACACCATTGCAGCAGTTCAAGAAGCAGCTCTCAAGGGAGTTATGTTGAGTGATTTTTTAACTCTCAAGGGAATTTAGGATTAGGCGATACTTGGGTGACATCTCTACCTCATGATTAAAAAAAACACAATGTGTCTTGGAGATTTTCAATTTACAAGTTTATCACAAAGTCACATGAGGAAATTGTACAATATCAATGTATAAAATTGATGTAATGGTCTAAACTTTACAATCCAGTATTACAATACATCTGTCGATAGATTTATACATTCTTGTAACATGTAAAAAGTCCATTCTCCCCATTATGCCAATGTTAGCACTTGAAGAGAACTAACCAGTTAGTCCTATTGTCCTGCTCTGTGCCCATTGATCGTGACCAGGGTACAGCAGGTAATTAAGAAGGCAAATGGATTATTTCCCTTCATTGCCAGAGAAAATATAGAGAATCACCAGGAGACGCAGAGAGTTCCTCAAGAAGTAGGCCTTTTATTTGCAAACAAAAAACCTTAACACTGAGAAAGCAGATTCTCAAATGCCCATGAACTTCAGGGTCTGTGGATTTTTATATTTTTTTTAATCATGTTTCTGTTAGCTTTTCAGCACGTCCAACTATATTAATCAAAGTACCTCACTCTAGCTACACAATAAACCAGTGATGTTAGTTCCCATTATCTCTTTAGTTTTACATTCTACTTAATGTTATTCTAATGTCACAGTTAGATATTTATTGATAACTCTGCTACAATGATCTTCCATTCCAGACTAACCTGTCATTCCTGATGAAGGGCTTTTGCCCAAAACGTTGATTTCGAAGCTACTTGGATGCTGCCTGAACTGCTGTGCTCTTCGAGCACCAGTAATCCAAAATCTGGTTTCCAGCATCTGCAGTCATTGTTTTTACGCCATGATAGATATTTAGCTATTCCATCTATTACAATAGTGTCCTGTCTCAAGCTGACTCTACTAACTATTAATTAGATATTTTAATGTCATGTGCCAAATATTTATGGCCCCAATCCTGTCCCAATAACACTTAACAGAGAAACATTTTTTATTACTTGTGTTATCTTATCTCGCCATAGTGACCTTTCAGCCTTAACCTTACTCTGCTAATTGGTGTAAGAGCATTCCACTATTCTTATCCTATCCTGCCTTCCACAGACCACAGATTGCCAGTGGTCTTCATGCTTTAACCCTTACCATGCTTTCATGTTCTTTATTTTCCATACGTGATGGAGTTTAAAAATAGAGAAGTTTTGCTTCAGCTATGTAGGGTGCTGGTGAGGCCACACCTGGAGTACTGTGTGCATTTTTGGTCTCCTTACTTGAGAAAGGATGTACAGGCACTGGAGGGGCTGCAGAGGAGGTTCACTAGGTTGATTCCGGAGTTGAGAAGGTTGGCTTATGAGGAGAGATGAGTAGACTATGACGGTACTCATTGGAATTTAGAGGAATGAGGGGGGATCTTAGAGAAACATATAAAATTGTGAAGGGAATAGATAAGATAGAGGCAGGGAGTTTGTTTCCACTGGTGGGTGAGACTGGAACCAGGGGGTATAGCCTCAAAATAAGGGGGAAGCAGATTTAGCACTGAGCTGAGGAGGAACCTCTTCACCCAAATGGTTGTGAGTTTGTGGAATTCCCAGCCCAATGGAGTAGTTGAGGCTACCTTGTTGAATGTACTTATGGCAAAGAAAGATAGATATTTGAACAGTAAAAGAATTCAGGGTTATGGTGAGAGAGCGGGTTAGTGGAGCTGAGTCCACAAAAAGATCAGCCGCGATCTTATTGAATGACAGAGCAGGTTTGATGGGCCTGATGGCCTACTCCTGCTCCTAGTTATTATTTTCTTATGTTTTTATGAGTATTTTCATTTTGAAGTATATAGCCAATCCCTCTGGAAACCTATAAGTGATTTACTGTGAAACACAACAAAACACCACTTATTTTTTCTCTCAGTTCACCTTCATCTTGTTATACAAAGAGTTAACTGGCTCATATTAACTTCATCCTTCCTTTACTTGAATTGATGGAGAGTTTTCTTTTTAAAAAAATTGAATTGAGCTTCCGTTAATTTGCAGAGAAGTGAATTCGACTACTTTACGAATTTGCAGAATAATATTATTTGTTGTTTTTCCCAGGCTCCACTACTTTCCAATATATAATTTGCAATAATAATCTAAATAAATTTAAATAAACAGAGATATGTAACTAACTAATTGGATTACACTATAAAACAGCTGATGCAGTCTCAATGGGCTAAATGATTGTGCTTTATTGTTTAGTAGTGACACACAGCCAGGCATGTAATATTGCAAATTGTTTCTGCTTATTTTAAATATATTTTGACCACAGAATTAGCAGTTTCAGGAAGTTGATTTATGGTACAATAATTCAAGCAACTTTAAAATAAATGCTTGGACTGTCTATTGCCTATTGACCATTAGAGGGCACTGCAATACCATTAAATAGCTTCACTAGTACTAACAACACTCTTGCAACCCTTCTCACAGTTCAAGGCCCCAAACTGTTCTTCCACTTGTATCAGGAGTTTTCTCATAATACTTTCAACTTATTAGAAGTGTGCATTGCTCAAAATGAGGTCAGCTGTAAATTCGGGACACCAATCTGCTCCTCTATTCAGTTCACGAGCATAATGTCAGTGTTTCCAATCTTCTGTTATTTTATTTCCCCACTTCTCTGTCTTTGGCCAATTAAGTTCAGGGCAGCTCCTCACCTTTTGATTAGGCTGCATTGTTCGTACTTATTTTCTAATCAATCTTTGCAGAGACGTTTTTTCTTTTATTTAAAACATTCAGGGACAGTATTGCACTCAGCTGGGACTTGAACCCAGGCCTCCCAGTCCAGGGGCACAGACACTACCACTGCGTCACAAGAAAGCCCCTTCAAAGCTTGTAACCTTGAACCTCATTTCCTCATTTGTGTTTATCTTTCTTATTGGCAGCAGCTGTTTTAATGAATTTATTTCATTAAAACCTCTTTTCGACAGATAAACAGAAAATGCCGAGGTCACTCAATAGCTGAAATCATATTTATTGAGGAAAAAGGAAAAGTTAATATTTCTAGTCATCGTCAGAACTTTTCAATTGCTAGATCTCAACATTTCATTCCATGACTTGTCTTGTCATTTTGTCCTCATCACAGTCAGTTAAGCTTACCTGTCTATTGTCCTGTTGCACCTTGTATTTATTTGTTCCTATCCCTTCCTATTTTCTCTGGCTGTCAACTTGCCTTGTACCCATTTGGTCTCGAACCTTTTCCAGTGCTGATGGAAGGTAATGACCTTGAGATGTTGCCTAGTTTAGAAATAGGAAAATAGGACAGATGAGCGTGTGTCTCAAGCGTTGGTGTAAGAGGGAGGGTTATAGATCCCTGCATCACTGGGACTGTCTTTGGGAAAGCTGAGACATGTACAAATGGGATGATCTGTACCTGAACCACATCAGGATCAACATTGTTGCAGACAGGTGGAAGTGCGTATTGCAGATGCTGGAGATTAGAGTCAAGAGTGTGGTGCTGGAAAAGCACAACAGGTCAGGCAGCATCCAATGAGTAGGATCTTCCGAGCAGTTTTTCTGATGAAGGGCTTTTGCCCAAAATGTTGATTTTCCTGTTCCTTGGATGCTGCCTGACCTGCTGTGATTTTCCAGCACCACACTCTTGATCCTTGTTTGCTAGTGCTGTTGGGAGGTATTTAAACTAGTCTAGCAGGGGCAGGGGACACAGAATATCAATGAAACAAAGATGCTTCATGCTGCAGCAAAGGAAGTATGTCAGAGTGAATTCAGCTGTGTTGAGTGTCAAGAGATTAAAGCAAGGCTGGATGGTCTTTAATGCTAGGAATGTAATAGGTAAGACTGATAAGTGAAAGATGTGAATGAACACATAGAAATATGATATTGATATTGTTGCCATCACAGAAACATGGTAAAAACAATGACTGCAGATGCTGAAAACCAAATACTGGATTAGTGGTGCTGGAAGAGCACAGCAGTTCAGGCAGCATCCAACGAGCAGCAAAATCGACGTTTCGGGCAAAAGCCCTTCATCTGATGAAGGGCTTTTGCCCGAAACGTCGATTTTGCTGCTCGTTGGATGCTGCCTGAACTGCTGTGCTCTTCCAGCACCACTAATCCAGTATCACAGAAACATGGTTCAGGGAAGCGCTGGACTGGTAACTCAACATTCCAGGGTTTAAGGAACTTTAGGTGAGACAGAGGAGGGTGTGACAAGGGTGGTGGAGTAGCATTATTAATTAAGAAGTTAATTACTGCAATAAGGAGAGCTGATATCTTGAAAGGGTCCTTAAGTCAAGCTTTGTGGGTAGAACTTAGTAATGTTAAGGGGACAGCTACTTTTACTGGAAGTATATTATAGGCTTCTAAAGATTCAGCAGAAAATAGAGGAGCAAACATGTAGACAGTTCACAGAGGTGTGTGAGAAAAATCATTGGTAATTATACAAGGGGATTTCAACTTTCCCACCATAAATTGGGATAATCGTAGTGTTAAAGATTTAGAGGGGGTTGTTTTTTTTTTAAATATGTCCAGGACATTTGTATATCAATGCATAAAGGATCTTGATGGTGCACTGCTGGAACTGGTTCTGGGGAAAGAAGTCAGATAATCCTGCGATGCGGCTGTGGGGGACCACTTAGGCGATAGCGACCAGTACAGTTCGAATTTGTTCTGACAAGGAAAAAGATGACCTGAAAAAGACTGCATTGGATTTGAGGAAGACAGATATTATTAAAATAAAGCAGGATCCAGCCAAAGTAGACTGAGAACAGTTTCTTTCAGGTACGTGTACAATGGAGCAATGGGGGCGCATTCAAATGGGAGCTAGGGAGAATTCAGAACCAATATGTACCCCTCAGAGGGAAATGTAAGAGTATTAAGTTTAGAGAACAGGGGATGTCTGGGACAATTCAAGACTGGATAGAGAACAAGAATTGGGCTTTGAGCATGTCAAAAAGGGAGCATTTCAGCTGTGGGCCTAGAGGAATATGGAAAGTGCAGGAGGGAATTTAAGTAAACAATTAGAAGAGCAAAAATGGACAGTGAAAAAGGACTTGCAAACAGGATTAGGGAGAATCCTAAGATATTTTATAAATGCATTAAAGTGAAGAGGCTGATAAGGGAAAAAGCAGAACCCATAATTGACTAAGGGGACAATCTGTGTGCGAAACCGCGGGATATTGGAAGGATGGCGAATGAATACTTCGGCCTTCACTCTGGAAAAGGAGAATGTAAGTACAGAATTCAGGAAAAGGGACTGCGAGGGACTTGCACAATTTGACATAAGAAATTGAGAGGTATTGGAAGCTCTGTCAGGCTTAAAAACAGACAAATGCCCTGGCCTAGATGACTTGCAGCTCATGGTGCAGTGGGAGGCTGCAATGGAATTTACAGAAGTTCGGACACAATTTTTTTATTCCTTTTTAGCCACAGAGGATGTGCCAGAGGACTAGAGGATGGCTAACCTGATTCCACTTTTTAAAGAGGTGGGAGAGATGAACCAGGAATTTGCAGACCACTGAGTCTCACATCAGTAGCAGGTAAACTCTTGGAGAGATTTCTGAAGGAGAGAATAATGTCCACTTAGTTAGGGATAGACAGCATGGCTTTGTCAGAGGGAAGTCATGTCTCTCAAATTTGTTAGAATATTCTGAAAATATGATTGCGTGTATGAATGAGGGAAGTTCAGATGATTTAATTTTTATGGATTTTCGCAAAGATTCCCTATGGGAGACTGACTGAGAAGGTTAAAGCACATAGAATCGAGGGAAAACAATGAATGTTGGAGATCACAGAGGGTCAGACAGCATTCATGCAGAGGGGGAAAGCTAATGTTTCAAGTCAAAATTACTCTTCATCAGAGCTGAAGTGAAGTGTGGAGGGGACAGCATTTATGCCACAGTTTGACGGGGTTCAGGATACTGAGTGTGTGGTGTTGGTGGAAAAGAGCTGTTGATAATTCAGATTAAATGACCAGAAAGTGAGAATAGCAGAATAATGTGTCTCCTGACAACCTTAAAAAGACAGGAACTGGTATGGATGGAGGGAACAACATGACAACAAACTAAAAGAAAGGGAAGAAATAGTCTGAAGATAAAATGTTGTTCCTCCAATTGCACTGTGATTCACTGGAACACTGCAGCATGCCGAGGGAAGACAAGTGGCCATGCGAGCAGGTCGCCACAATAAGATGACTGACTACGGGAAGGTCGAGGTCCTGCATGCGCACAGCTAGGAGGTGTTCTGAAAAGCGGTCACCCAGTCTCTGTTTGGTTTCTCCAATATAGAGTAGGCCATATTGGGTGCAGTGAATACAATCCATCAGATTGGAGGAGATACAGTTGAAATGCTGCTTCACCTGGAAAGACTGTTAAGGCCCTTGAAGGTGAAAGGGCAGGTTACATAGGACGGTGCCATGGAAAGGGGAGGGGATCGGTGTTGGTGGTTTTGGAATCAACTAGGGTGCCAGAGGGTACGATCCCTGTAAACTGCAGACAGGGGGCATGAGGGGAAGATGTACTTGGTGTTGCATTCTGCTGGAGTTATCTGAAATGGCAGAGAATAATCCTTTGAATGTGGATGCTGGTGGGATGGAAAGTGAGGATAAGGGGGACCCAATCACATTGTTGTGAGTGTTGGGAAAGGACAAGGGCAGAAGCATGCGTGATAGGTCGGATACATAGGTTAAAGTGAGGACTGCAGATGTTGGAAACCAGAGTTTAAATTAGGGCGTTGCTGGAAAAGCACAGCATGAGCATTCCTGATGAAGGGCTTTCGCTCAAAACGTCAATTTTCTTTCTCCTCGGATGCTGCCTGACCTGCTGTGCTTTTCCAGTATCACTCTGATCCAAAAATGATAGGCCGGATATAGTTGAGGTCCCTGTCGACCACAGTGGGTAGGAAACCACAGGCCTGTAAAAAGCAAGCCATGTGAGCAGCCCTGTTTTACAAGTGGCGTCATTCGAACAGATCTCAGGTAGATGAAGGAAAATGGTGTAGAGTCCTCGCAGGTTATGAGGTGTGAATAGCTGTAGTGAAGGTAGCTATGGGAATCAGTGGCTTTGTAGAGGATGGCAGTGGGCAGTTTATTCCCTGAAACGTAGATAGAGAGGTCAAGGAAAGGAAGGGTAGTGTCAGAAATGGACGATGTGAAAGTTATAGAGGGGTGGAAATTGGAGGCAAAATTAATGAAGCTTTCAAGGTCCTGGCAGGACATTGAAAAATCGATGGACCGAGAAAAGAGTTGTGGAAGAGGACCAGTGAAGGACTGGAACCAGGATCGTTCCACACACCTGTGTGTTCAGTGGTCTTCATTTTTTCAGTGGCAGTTGGAGGGGGAGGAGTGACAGCGAAGACCAGAAACCCGACTGGAAGATAAATTTAAAGTATATAAACTTACCTTGTGTATAGGCAGAGTGTATGCTGAGCAGGAGTGGACTCGGGACTGCTGGTTAAGTAGGGCTTTATAGTTGGGCAGTAACTTTACCCAAAACACTACTCGGGTAGTGTCTCCCACTCAACCCCCTCTCCTCTAACCAATAAAAAGGTTCTCTGCGCCAGATTGGTAAGTGGACCAGTTATTTTTTAGTTTTAAGTTGGTTCGTTGGGAATTTAGAGTAGTGGGAATGGTGGTTAGGGCAGTTGAATGCTCCTCCTGCAGAATGTGGGAGGTAAGGGTCACCACGAGTGTCCCTGCTGACTGCACCCAACTCCAGTTTCTCAAAAACCGCATTAGGGAACTGGAGCTGGAGCCGAATAATCTTTGGATCATTCGGGAAGTGGAGGGGGTTATTGAGAGGAGTTACAGGGAGGTAGTCACACCTCAGGAACAAGAGGAAGGTAGATGGGTGACCTGATGAAGGGCCTTTGCCCGAAAAGTCGATTTTCCTGCTCCTCGGATGCTGCCTGACCTGCTGTGCTTTTCCAGCACCACTTTGATCTAAACTCTAGATGGGTTACCGTCAGGGGATGGAAAGGGAACTGGTAGGCAGTGCAGGGATTGAACATCCTGTGGCTGTTTCCCTCAACAACAAGTATATTGTTTTGGATACTCTTATGGGGGATGACTTACCAGGGGTAAGCAATGGGGCACAGGTCTCTGGGACAGAGTGTGTTCCTATTGCTCAGAAGGGAAGGTGGAAGAGGAGCAGAACATTAGTCACTGGGGACTCTATAGTTAGTGGGACAGATAGGAGGTTCTGTGGGAGTGAGAGAAACTCATGGTTGGTGTGTTGCCTCCCAGGTGCCAAGGTTCGTGATGTCTCTGATTGTGTTTTTGGGATCCTTGAGGGGGAAGGGAAGCAGCCCCAAGTTGTGGTCCACATAAGCACCAACAACATAAGTAGGAAGAGAGGTGGGGATTTAAAGCAGAAATTCAGGGAGCTAGGGTAGAAGTTTAGGGCTAGATCAAAAGAGTGTTGTCTCTGGTTTGTCGCCTTTGTCACATGCTAGTGAGGCAAGGAATAGGAAGAGAGAGGAGCTGAACATGTGACTACAGGGATGGTGCAGGAGGAAGGGTTTTGGATTCCTGAATAATTGGAGCTCCTTCTGGGATAGGTGGGACCTCCACAAACAGAATGGTCTTCATCTGAACCAGAGGGGAACCAATATCCTGGGGGGGAAATTTGCTAATGTTCTTCAGGTGGATTTAAACTAATTCAGCAGGAGAATGGGAACCCAAATTGTAGTCCAAGTATACAGGAGGTTGAGAGTTGTGCTGTCTGAAATAAGGTTTCAAGGGCTCAAGAGGGCACCAGCAAGCAAGACGTTGATTTGAAGTATGTCTACTTCAACACCAGGAGCATCCAGAATAAAGTGGGTGAACTTGCAGCATGGGTTGGAAGCTGGGATTTCGATGTTGTGGTCATTTCAGAGACACGGACAGAGCAGGGACAGGAATGGTTGTTGCAGGTTCTGGGACTTAGATGCTTCAGTAAGAACAGAGAAGATGGTAAAAGAGGTGGAGGTGTGGCATTGTTAGTCAAAGGACGTTTGAGGATTCCCCTGAGGTAATATGGGCTGAGTTTAGAAACAGGAAAGGAGAGGTCACCCTGTTGGGACTTTTCTATAGGCCTCCAAATAGTTCCAGAGAGGAAGAGGAAAGGATAACAAAGATGATTCTAAGGTAGGAGCGAGAGTAACAGGGTAATTGCTATGGGGGACTTGAACTTTCCAAATGTTGACTGGGAATATATAGTTCAAGTACTTTAGATGGGTCAGTTTTTGTCCAATGTGTGCAGGATGGTTTACTGGCACAGTATGTTGACAGGGGTGAGGCCACATTAGATTTGGTACTGGGTAATGAACCTGGCCAGGATTTGGAGGTAGGTGAGCACTTTGGTGACAGTGTCCACAATTTGTTGATGTTTACTTTGGCAAGGGAGAGGTATATACCACAGTGCAAGAGTTATTGCTGGGGGAAAGACAATTACAATGCGATTAGGCAAGATTTTGGATGCATAGGATGGGGAAGGAAACTACAGGGGATGGACACACTTGAAATGCGGAGCTTATTCAAGGAACAGCTCCTACAGGTCCTTGATAAATATGTACCGGTCAGACAGGGAGGAAGTTGTCGAGTGCAGGAGCAGTAGTTTACTAAGAAAATTGAATCACTTGATAAGAGGAAGAAGAAAGCTTATGTTAGGATGAGATGTGAAGGCTCAGTTAGGGTGATTGAGAGTTATAAGTTAGCCAGGAAAGACCTAAAGAAAGAGTTAAGAAGAGCCAGGGGGGACATGAAAAGTCGTTGGCGATAGGATCAAGGAAAACCCTAACACTTTCTCTAGGTATATCAGGAATAAAAGAATGACACAGTAAGATTAGAGCCAATCAAGGATAATAGTGGAAAGTTGTGCATGGAGTCGGAGGAGATAGGGGAAGCAAAAATAAATAGTTTTTGTCAGTATTCACACTGGAAAAAGACAATATTGTCAGGGAGAATACTGAGATACAGGCTAGCAGACTACATGAGATTAAGGTTTACAAGGAGGAAGTGTTAGCAATTCTGGAAAGTATCAAAATACATAAGTCCCTGGGTGAATGGGATTTATCCTAGGATTCTCTGGGAAGCCAGGGAGATTGCCGAGCCTTTTGCTTTGATCTTTATGTTGTCATTGTCTACAGGAAAAGTGCCAGAACATTGGAGAACAGCAAATGTTCTTCCCTTGTTCAAGAAGGGGAGTAGAGACAACCCTGGTAAGTATAGACCAGTGAGCCTTACTTCGGTTATGGGTAAAATGTTGGAAAAGATTATAAGAGATCGGATTTATAATTATGTTGAAAGGAATAAGTTGATTAGAGATAGTCAATACAGTTTTGTGAAGGGTAGGCCATGTCTCACAAACCTTATTGAGTTATTTGAGAAGGTGACCAAACAGGTGGATGAGGTATAGTTGTTGATGTGGTGTATATGAATTTCAGTAAGGCGTTTAAGAAGGTTCCCCACAGTAGGCTATTGCACAAAATACGGAGGCATGGGATTGAGGGTGGTTTAGCGGTTTGGATCAGCAATTGGCTAGCTGAAAAAAGACAGAGGGTAGTGGTTGATGGGAAATGTTCACCCTGGAGTTCAGTTACTAGTGGTATACAGCAAGGATATGTTTTGGGGCCACTGCTGTTTGTCATTTTTAGAAATGACCTGAATGAGGGTGTAGAAGAATGGTTTAGTAAATTTGCAATGACACTAAGGTCAGTAGAATTGTGGATAGTGCAGTAGGATGTTATGGGTTACAGAGGGACATAGATAAGCTGCAGAGCTGGGCTGAGAGGTGGCAAATGGAGTTTAATGTGGAAAAGTGGGAGGTGTTTCACTTCAGAAGGAGCAATAGGGATGCAGAGTACTGGGCTAATGGTGAGATTCTTGGTTATGTAGATGAACAGAGAGACCTTGGTGTCCATGTACATTGATCCCTCAAACTTGCCACCCAGGTGATGGGGCTGTTAAGAAGGCACACAGTGTGTTAGCTTTTATTAGTAAAAGAATCAAGTTTCAGAACCATGAGGTCATGCTGCAGCTGTACAAATCTCTGGTGCAGCAGCACTTGGAGTATTGCATACAGTTCTGGTCACCGCATTATAGGAAAGATGTGGAAGCTTTGGGAAATGCTCAGAGGAGGTTTACGAGGATGTTGCCTGGTATGGAGGGAAGGTCATACAAGGAAAGGCTGAGGGACTTCAGGTTGTTTTCGTTGGAGAGAAGAAGGTTGCGAGGGGATTTAAATGTGACATTTAAGATAATCAGAGTGTTAGATAGTGAGAAACCTTTTCCTTTGAGGGTGATGACTAGCATGAGGGGGCATAGTTTCAAATTGAGGGATGATAGATATAGGACAGATGTCAGAGGTAGTTTCTTTAGTCAAAGTAGTAGGGTGAAACGCACTGCCTGCAACAGTAATAGACTTGCCAACTTTAAGGGCATTTAAATGGTCATTGGATAGACATATGGATGAAAATGCAAACGAGTAGGTTAGATGGGTTTCAAATTGGTTCTACAGGTTGATGCAATATCGAGGGCCGACGGGCCTGTACTGTGCTGTAATATTCTCTATGTACCCTATAATGAGGCAGACATAACTGGGACACATGCAAATTCCCATAGCCAGTCCTTTGAGTTGGCAGAAGTGAAATGAAATAAAAGGGAAATTGTTCAGTGAGAGAGCAAGTTCAGCCAGGTGGAAGAGAGTGATGGTGGATAGGATTGCTCAGGCCTCTGGTCTGAGGAAAAAGCCAAGAGCTCTCATTACATCCCTGTGAGGGATGGAGGTAAAGAAGAATTGGACATCCATGGTGAACAGGAGGCAGTTAGGCCAGCGAAATTGTCAATATGGTGGAGATCATTAGAGGAATCGTGGATATTGTAGTTTCCCACCTGCTGTGATTGACAGGACCCTCAACCACATCTGACCTATCACCTATACTTCCACCTTACCCCTATCTATCATTCATAGCAGCATGATCAGGTTCCCCTTATCCTCAATTTTCATTTCACCAGCCCCTATATTCAAAGGATCATTCTCCACCATTTCAGACAACTACAGCAGAATGCCACCACATCTTCTCCTCACTCCCCCCTGTCTGCCATTCATGGGGATCATTCCCTCTCAGATAGCCTAGTCCATCCCAGAATTACCAACACCACACCTCTCTTCACGGCACTTTCCCATGTAACTGCAGCAGGTGTAACTCCTGCTCCTTCATCTCCTCCATGCTCACCATCCAAGGGCTAAACAGTCTTTCCAGATGAAACAATTCTTCACTTGTACCTCCTCCAATTTTGTATATTGTATTCGCTGCACCCAATGTTGCCTACTCTACATTGGAACACAGACTGGGTAACCGCTTTGTAGAGCTCCTCCAGTTTGTGTGCATGGAGGAATCCAATGTCACCGTAGCCGGTCATTTTAACACAGTGTCCTGCTCATTTGCCCACTTGTCTGCCCTCAGCATGCTGCAGTGTTCCAGTGAATCACAGCACAAACTCCCCACCCATCCCAGTTACTATCCTTTCCAGTCTGACAGGCGACATACCATTGTTCTGTCATTCTCACATTCTGATCACTTAATCTGAATTATCAACATGTCTTTTCCACCCGCAATCTACACCCAGTACCCTCACTACATCCTACCCCAAACTATAGCATAAATCCTGACCTTCCACACTTCACTTCAGCTCTGATGAAGAGTCATCTGGACTCAAAATATTAGCTTGCTGTCTCTCCATGGATGATGCCTGACCTGCTATGATCTCCAGCGTTTGTTATTTACAGTAGATTCCAGCATCTGCAGTAATTTGTTCCTTGAATCAGAATCTGGCTCAGTAATACAGTTGTAGAATCTTTAAGGGATTGGAGACCGGTGTCCAGCGATGTACCAGAAGGATCAGTACTGGGATGCTTATTGGTTGTTATGTACATGAATGATAGATGAAAATACTGGGGTCATGTCAAGCAAATTTGCAGATGGCACCACGATTGGTATAGTGGTTAATAGTGAAGAAGATAGTAGTAAGTTACAGGAAGATATTAGATGGGTTGGTCAGATGGGCAGACCAATGGCAGATGGTATTTCAGCCTGATAAGTGCGAGATGATGCACTTTGGAAGAAGAAACAAGGTGAGGGAATATTTAATGAATAGAAAGACTCTGGGTAGCTAGAGGAACAGTGGGATCTTGGGTAATTATTCACAGATCTCCAAAGGAGACAGCTCACGTGAATAGAGTAGTTAAGAGGGCATAAGGGACACTTGCTTTCATCAATCATGATATAGAGTATAAGAACAAGGAAGTCATGTTGGAGTTCCACAGACTGTTGGTCAGGCTTGAACTGGAGAACTGTGTGCAGTTCTGGTCATCTCACTACTGGAAAGATGTGATAGCACTAGAGGTGGCATGGAGGGCATTCACCAGAATGTTGCCTGGAATGGAGAAATTGAGCTATCGGGTAAGACTAGATAGGCTTGAATTATTTTCTTCAGAGCAGGGTAGCCTGGGTGTGCACATGATTGAGTTATATAAGATTATCAGGGGCATGAACAGAGTGATTAGAGAGTAGCTGTCCCCCTTGATTGAGGGGTCAATCATGAAGTGCATTGGTACAATGCACTTTTGGGGAGGGAGATTCAGAGAGGATTTGGGGAGAAAAACCATTTTCACTGAGCTGGTGTTGGGAATCTAGAATACCTTGGAAGGTTGTCAAAGCAGGAAACCTTACAATCTTTAAAAAATATTTAGATGAGTACTTCAAATATCATAAAATTCAAGGATATGGGACAAATGCAGCAAATTGAGATGAGCACACTCTTAGTGGTAGTTATGTCAGTGTAGAATTGATGAGCCAAATGGGCCTTTGCTATGCTGTATGAAACAACAAATCTATACTAACTTCATTTCTCCAACCGCCCCCCGCCCCCCCCCCCCCCCCCCCCCACAGGTTGAGTACTCCCAGCAATTTATACTTTTTGCAATCTACAGAGGATTCGAATTAATCCTGTATAAAAACAAAAACATCATCATCATTGCTGTCCTCAACTACAGTCAGAATATTTTAATTTGTTTTTTGATGAGATGCTTAAGACAGGAGCATTTATGTCAATTAATCAATTAAAATCCAATATGGAATCTGTCATTTTAACTAAATAAATTAAACAGAATCTATTTCTAAGTCTAGTGCTTGTCTTGTTCATAAACTGAAAATTACTTACTGCAAATTTAGTTGTAAACATTTATATTTATTTAAGTCTCACACTCAACAAAACAATTATATGTATATAACAACGTAACGGTTGCCAAATGTGAAAAGACCCAAGACAAGAAAAGGATGGTAATACCATGTTGAGGACAATGGCCCTGCGCATCCCAGTCACAAGTCGAAACAAGAGACCAAGCTGCCTCTGCTTTCCCCTCTATGGCCACAAGAGGAGAACTGCATGGAAGTAGCCAAGAGTGGAGGCCAGCACTCTAATGCTGCACTGAGTGGATCACTGAGCTCAGCTACACGTGTCAATGTACACTTTTTTGTCCTTTGTGGCAAATTATAAATATTGACATCTGAAACCAAGGGAAAGCAGTGGTGTAATGTTAATATCACTGGACTGGCAACCAAAACTCCCAGGTAATATTCTGAAGATATGGGTTTGAATCCCACCATGGTGAATCAAAGAACTATTATGGCAAAGTAGGAGGTCATTCAGCCCATTGATTGTATATCCTAGTGCCAAGCTCCTGCCTTTTCCCCATATCCCTGTACACCATTTCTCTCCAAATAATCATTCAAAGCTGTCTTGAATGCCTCAGTTGAACCACATTTCCAGGCAGCATGTACCATATTGTACTCGTTTGTGAAAAACATTCTTCTTTCATCACCCTTACTTTAATGGTGGAATTTGAATCCAATTAAAATCTGGAATAAAGTTAGCCCAATGGCAGCCATGTTAATAATTACCAATTGTCGTTAAAAACACACGTGGTTCATTAACTTTCTTCTGGGAAGGAAATCTGCAGCTTTTATGGCATCTGGCTTACATGTGACTCCAGACCTGTTGTGGTATGTTTAGTAGCAGAGTCTATATTAGAGTGGTGCTGGAAAAAGCACAGCAGGTCAGGCAGCATCTAAGGTTTAGCAGCAGGCAAGTGCTTTAATAAAAACTCAATACAATCTTCAGTACCACATGACTAATGCCCTGTTGTTGTGTGATGGGAGCTGACATAAATATCAGAGTGTGACAGTGGCAGATTGTAAGTATATCTCATCACTTCATGTCATACTGGTGCTTTACATCCAGACCTGCAGTAATGTGATTGATGACATTAAACTGCCCTCTGAGCCATTATGGACAGGTAATAAATATTGGGTTAGCCAGTGATGTGCAAAATCTATGAATGAATTGAAAATGTGTTAACCTCCTTTTATTTACAGCGGTACAGTAGAAGATGGATGAAATGGTGAAAAAGGGGAGCAAAGATTCATGAACATTGACATTTCTGAGCACATGTGAACCCTTCACCGCAGAAGAGTTGAACTGTTTCAGGCTTTGTCTTCAATGGAAATTTTCTCACATGCAGCTCAAAGTGAGTTCTAGTTCATGCTGTTACTCTCATGTCAGAGGGGCTCAACTGAGTTTTGACATTGAGGGCTCTCTGATGACAGCTTCAAGCTTAGCGCTAGCCCCTATCATTTTCTCATATACTGAGTTCTGCATTCTGCTCCTCCTCCTTTACTCTTCCTCTTCTTCCTCGAATGAGTTATGTTCATTCTGGATTGTCCCTCTTCCATATCCATATTTCTCCAGAGGCCCATGTTACAGAGAGTGCAGCCAACAGCCACAATGCATAACCACCTTGCAGGAGAATTCTGCAGAGTGCCACACAGTTGAACTAAGCACAGAACACTATCTTCATTCACCCAATCGCCTGCTTGATACTTGTCCTAGCGAGCAGGCAGTATTAGATGCAGTGCTATGTGCCTCTATCCTAGGTTTTCATACAGAGATAAGTATCCAACTCTTTTCTCAATAATCTATCCGTAAGGTTTTGGAGGTGGATTGGAGAGCTACAGCACTCTGAACTGGAAAAGGATGAAGGAGTCAGTAGCAGTTCCATGGAGGAAGCTCTTTCTGTGGTCACAGACCAGTTGAACATTCAGGAACGTAAACTCATCGTATTGATGAATTTGGTTGTTCATTTACTGGGATCTTGATGGACACATAGGTGTGATCAGTGATCCCCTGTAGCTGGGGTAATCCCGTTATTGAAAACTAAATCCACTGCCCTCTTTACCTGTGAGACTGAATCTGTCCGGGTTTGATTGATCGCTCAAGCTCTCAAAAAGGACATCAGTGATCGACTAGATGCCCCTGTGAGCAATCTTGGTGAATTGCCATTAAAGTCCATAACTAATTCTGGGAAAAAGACAGACATAAAGAGTTTCAAGCTCCATTAACTGTTGGTTATTGACAGGGCAAGGCAAACAGTGTGAAGAGATATGAGGTTTTTCACACTGAGGTTACAGGTCTCAGTCACCACCCGCTGTCTGACTCTGTAGGTCTGAGGGTCATGTTAATGTTTCAGCTGCTACTTTGTGCTCAATTGACCATCTGGTTGCATTTGACAGTCTTGCTCCCTGTTCTTGCAGCCTTGTGATACTAACAATATACCAATTTCTTTTGCAGTTTGAATATTTACAATGTAGTGTTGAATACTGTGACCCCATCAGTAAAGTTTACCCTTCAATGGGGTTCCCTGAGGTGCTCCTCATCATTTCCCTTTTGTGTGCCCACCTCCACTCAGTTGCTTTGCTGCCAAAAGAAAACATACTGTGCACCCCAGACAAATTTTGAACCTGCTTTTTAAATACATGCATGCAACCAATCTTAATTGTCATGGTGAATAGACCAGGAGAATCTTGCGGTTATATTCCCCTCGCACTGTTAAAAGTTTACCAAGAAACATACTAGGAAATCAGTGCACCAGCCAATTACCAGTCCTTTATCCCCTCTCTCTCTCTCTCTGTCCCCACCTTCCCCCATCTCAACCCTCTGTTTTTCTTGCATCAAGCTGCTCAGTACCTTCCCATCTGCAAGTCAAAGATTAAGTTATACATATGAATTTAAACGTGTCCCAAATTCCATGAAATCAAAAAAATACATTGTGAACCGTTTCAAATTAGCAATTATATTTACTTAACTTGAGGGTCACTTTTTATCACATGCATCTTTATCTCCTTCTGGAGAGGTTGTCTGGTCTCAAGTCACCTTCAGCCAAACTCCTCCATTTTATAACTCTGAGACATTTCAATCAATAAAATCTGTCTTGCTTTAATATCGGAAATCAATTTCATGTGGGTTTTTAAGGATTTTCTGTGGATGAGAAGCTATCCATTAAGTCACTGTTTGTATATATTTACAGAAATCCAATCTTATTAAAACTTCAAAGGCAAGATTCCATGATTGAAAATGAGTGGAGAACATATCTTCTAATGATTAGGATCTTTATTGGTTCCTTCCTTGCCTTTGTTTTAGTAAAAGCCAAAAGAACTGCAGATGTTGGAAATCAGAAACATACACAGAAATTGCTGGAAAAGCTCAGCAGATTTGACAGCATCTGTGAAGAGAAATCAGACTAAATGTTTCAGATCCAGTGACCCTACTTTAGAGGTTGTTTTGTACGCTTGTTTCCAAGGAATAGTAATTTTTTGTTTTCATGATTCATTTGTTAAGGTACGAATTTTCCATTTTGCTTTCAATTATACGCAGTAATGTAATCTTTACGAAGGCAAAAGCTTAGTCATGTTGCAGAGACACAGAAGCATGGCTATTATTTATGGTTAAAATCTTGAAGACTAATGCTTGCAATTAGTCACATTATAGTACAACAAGCAATAAAGTAATAGGATATTTTAAAACGTTCAAATAGGAATTGCAGCCTTTAATCTGTTTGATCACTCTGATCCTTTATCACTTAAATTTAAATATTTAAGGGGTTAGTGTAGGGGTGAAAACATTTTTTGCAGAATCCAGAAGGACATTTGTGGAGATCCTGTTTAACCCGATGTCAAAGCCTCAGTAATATTAACATGATATGTTACATTTCAGATTGGAAGCTCTTTTATAATTGGTCACGTCTACATTATTGATCACTACCAAAGGTTTTGGAAGTGCACATTTAAGTTAAAAACAATGACTGCAGATGCTGGAAACCAGATTCTGGATTAGTGGTGCTGGAAGAGCACAGCAGTTCAGGCAGTATCCGAGGAGCAGTAAAATCGATGTTTCGAGCAAAAGCCCTTCATCAAGAATACAGGCAGAGAGCCTTAAGGGTGGAGAGATAAGCTAGAGGAGGTTGGGGGTGGGGAGAAAGTAGCATAGAGTACAATAGGTGAGTGGGGGAGGGGATGAAGATGATAGGTCAGGGAGGAAGGTGGAGTGGATAGGTGGAAAAGAAGATAGGCAGGTAGGACAAGTCATGGGGACAGTGCATAAACCAAATTATCCGCCGACATTTCCGCCACCTCCAAACGGACCCCACCACCAGGGATATATTTCCCTCCCCACCCCTTTCCACCTTCCGCAAAGACCATTCCCTCCGTGACTATCTGGTCAGGTCCACGCCCCCCTACAACCCACCCTCCAATCCTGTCACCTTCCCCTGCCACCGCAGGAATTGCAAAACCTGCGCCCACACCTCCTCCCTCACCTCCATCGAAGTCCCTAAAGGAGTCTTCCACATCCATCAAAGTTTTACCTGCACATCCACCTGTATCATTTATTGTATCCCTTGCTCCCAATGCGGTCTCCTTTACTTTGGGGAGACAAGATGCCTCCTAGCAGAGCGCTTTAGGGAACATCTCTGGGACACCCGCACCAATCAACCACACCGCACTGTGGCCCAACATTTCAACTCCCCCCCCCCCCACTCAGCGAAGGACATGGAGGTCCTGGGCCTCCTTCACCGCCGCTCCCACCCACCCGATGCCTGGAGGAAGAACGCCTCATCTTCCACCTTGGAACACTTCAACCCCAGGGCATCAATGTGGACTTCAACAGTTTCCTGCTTCCCCTTTCCCCACCTCACCCCAGTTCCAAACTTCCAGCTCAGCCCTGTCCCCATGACTTGTCCTACCTGCCTATCTTCTTTTCCACCTATCCACTCCACCCTCCTCCCTGACCTATCACCTTCATCCCCTCCCCCACTCACCTATTGTACGCTCTGCTACTTTCTCCCCACCCCCACCCTCCTCTCATTTATCTCTCCACCCTTCAGGCACTCTGCCTGTATTCCCGATGAATGGCTTTTGCCCGAAACATTGATTTTCCTGCTCCTCAGATGCTGTCTGACCTGCTGTGTTTTTCCAGCACCACTAATCCAAGTGCACATTTAAGGACAAAGTGAGAAAATAACTATCGCAAATATTTACTTTTATATCTTTCCTCTTTACATCATCAAAACACTTAAAATTACTTCACATTATGAGTTACTTTTTGTAAACCAAAAAACTAGATTTTGGAAATCTGAAATTAAAAAAAACACAAAAACTGTTGCAGAAATATTCAGAAAGTCTGGAAGCATCTATGGAGAGAGAAACAGATAACATTTCAAACTGAGTATGCCCTCTTTTGAACTGAAGTTAATTTTTGTGACCAGTGTGTGATAAATGCAGGAAACGACCTTCACCTTCTATGGCCCAATATAAAGCAACAGTAACCATGTGAAATTCATCTGTCTCACATGACTTTTGACTGGTTTTGAAGACCTGCAGAAACTGAGAACACAGGCACAGAAAACACCTCCACCAATCTGTGCGGCAGTTCCCTAACTCCATCGTACTTTTCCCAAGTCATTACCCAGAGGCAGGAAGAGTTATCCTGGTACATGAAATCCAACTTCTGAAAGGCCACTTGAAGCTAATTGAAGGGATCTCCCAGTCTGCCTCATGGCTCTCAGGGGAATTAAGGGTGTTTTCAGTTTCCTGGACATAGGCTTCTGACAGCAGAGCAGAAACGCCACCAAGTTTAGAGGGTCCCACAGTTCCCAACTTCCCCCCACTGTGCTTGCCTGCTGCAGAGGTCAATGTTTTATTTAAGTCTGAAGTGTTGCAGTCTGCGAAAGTGAAAGATGAAAGATACCTCACTGCAAGTGGCAATAACACACAGATCTGTCACACAGAAACTCATTCCAAGTGTAAAAGAGCAAGCAGACTGTAACAATTTCTGACATTAAATTTTAAAGTAGTTTTAAGCTCCATGAAAAGAACAGCAACAGTTTGTACATTTCATTGCAAGCGGCACTTCTGATGATTGTTAAATACATAGCAGACAAGTGCAATGCAATGGTGCCTGAAAATCAAACTTCTTTTCATTTAAACTCAGGGCTCTCCTACTAAAGAAATTAACAGATTGATTATAACTGTTGTTGTATTTTTCAAGACCTTACAACTGGCCATGACCCGATATGGCTAAAGAAGACATTGCGGGAGCCCTGGCTGATATTTTTGTGTCATCGTTAGCCATGGGTGAGGTCCCAGATGACTGGAGGGCAGTGGATTTTATGCCCTTATTCAAGAAGGGCTGCAAAGAAAAGCCTGGGAAATATCACAAGCCTCACATTTGTGGTAGGTAAGTTACTTTAGAAGATTCTGAGGGATAAGATATACATGCATTTGGAAAGATAGGGTTTTATTAGGAGTAGGAGAAAGTGAGGACTGCAGATGCTGGAGATCAGAGCTGAAAAATGTGTTGCTGGAAAAGCGCAGCAGGTCAGGCAGCATCAAAGGAGAAGGAGAATAGACGTTTCGGGCATAAGCCCTTCTTCAGGAATGAGGAAGGTGTGCCAAGCAGGCTAAGATAAAAAGTAGGGAGGAGGGACTTGGGGGAAGGGGCGTTGGAAATGCGATAAGTGGAAGGAGGTTAAGTTGAGGGTGATAGGCCGGAGTGGGGGTGGGGGCGGAGAGGTCAGGAAGAAGATTGCAGGTCAAGAAGGCAATGCTGAGTCCGAGGGTTGGGACTGAGATAAGGCGGGGGGAGGGGGGATGAGGAAGCTGGAGAAATTTGCATTCATCCCTTGTGGTTGGAGGGTTCCTAGGCGGAAGATGAGGCGCTCTTCCTCCAGGCGTCATGTTGCCATGGTCTGGCGATGGAGGAGGCCAAGGACCTGCATGTCCTTGGTGGAGTGGGAGGGGGAGTTGAAGTGTTCAGCCACAGGGCGGTCGGGTTGGTTGGTGTGGGTGTCCCAGAGGTGTTCTCTGAAACGTTCCACAAGTAGGCAGCCTGTGTCACCAATGTAGAGGAGGCCACATTGGGTGCAGCAGATGCAGTAAATGATGTGTGTGGAGGTGCAGATGAATTTGTGATGGATGTGGAAGGATCCCTTGGGCCCTTGGAAGGAAGTGAGGGGGGAGGTGTGGGCGCAAGTTTTGCATTTCTCGCGGTTGCAGGGGAAGGTGCCGGGAGTGGAGGTTGAGTTGGTGGGGGGTGTGGACCTGACGAGGGAGTCACTGAGGGAGTGGTCTTTCCGGAATGCTGATAGGGGAGGGGAGGGAAATATATCCTTGGTGGTGGGGTCTGTTTGGAGGTGGCAGAAATGACGAAGGATGATACACTTTATCTGGAGGTTGGAGGTGTGGTAGGTGAGGACCAGTGGGGTTCTGTCATGGTAGTGATTGGAGGGGCGGGGTTCAAGGGTGGAGGAGCAGGAAGTGGAGGAGATGTGGTGGAGGGCATCGTCAACCACGTCTGAGGGGAAATTGCGGTCTTTGAAGAAGGAGGCCATCTAGGTTGTTGGGTATTGGAATTGGTCCTCCTGGGAGCAGATGTGGCGGAGGCGAAGGAATTGGGAATATGGGATGGCATTTTTACAGGGGGCAGGGTGGGAGGAGGTGATTAGGAGTAGTCAGCATGGCTTTGTGAGTGGGAGATCGTGCCTCAAAAATTCGTTAGAATTCTTTGATGAAATGACCAGGAAGGGCAGTTGACATGGTGTGCATGGATTTCAAAAGGCCTTTGGTAAGGTTCCACATGGTAGGCTGCTCTGAAAGGTTAAATTGCATGGAATCCAGGGGGAACTGGTAAATTGGATACACAATTGGCTTAAACATAGAACATAGAACATAGAACAATACAGCACAAAACAGGCCATTCCGCCCACGATGTTGTGCCAAACATTTGTCCTAGCTTAAGCACCCATCCATGTACCTATCCAATTGCCACTTAAAGGTCACCAATGATTCTGACTCTGCCACTCCCACAGGCAGCGCATTCCATGCTCCCACCACTCTCTGGGTAAAGAACCTACCCCTGACATCCCCCCTATACCTTCCACCCTTCACCTTAAATTTATGTCCCCTTGTAACACTCTGTTGTACCCGGGGAAAAAGTTTCTGACTGTCTACTCTATCTATTCCTCTGATCATCTTATAAACTTCTATCACGTCACCCCTCATCCTTCACCGTTCCAATGAGAAAAGACTTAGCACTCTCAACCTATCCTCATACGACCTATTCTCCATTCCAGGCAACATTCTGGTAAATCTCCTCTGCACCCTCTCCAAAGTTTTCACATCTTTCCTAAAATGAGGCGACCAGAACTGCACACAGTACTCCAAATGTGGCCTTACCATGGTCCTGTACAGCTGCAACATCACCTCACGACTCTTGAATTCAATCCCTCTGCTAATGACCGCTAATACACCATAGGCCTTCTTCCAAGCTCTATCCACCTGAGTGGCAACTTTGAAAGAGCTATGAACATAGACCCCAAGATTCCTCTGCACCTCCACCTTACTAAGAACCCTACCATTAACCCTGTATTCCACATTCTTATTTGTCCTTCCAAAATGGACAACCTCACACTTGACAGAGTTGAACTCCATCTGCCACTCCTCAGCCCAGCTCTGCATCATATCTAAGTCCCTTTGCAGCTGACAACAGCCCTCCTCACTATCCACAACTCCACCAATCTTCGTATCATCTGCAAATTTACTGACCCACCCTTCGACTCCCTCTTCCAAAGTCATTAATAAAAATTACAAACAGCAGAGGACCCAGAACTGACCCCTGCGGGACTCCACTTGTAACTGGGCTCCAGGCTGAATATTTACCATCTACCACCACTCTCTGACTTCGACCGGTTAGCCAGTTCTCTATCCAACTGGCCAAATTTCCCACTATCCCATGCCTCCTGACTTTCTGCATAAGCCTACCATGGGGAACCTTATCAAATGCCTAACTAAAATCCATGTACACTACATCCACTGCCCTACCCTCATCCACATGCTTGGTCACCTCTTCAAAGAATTCAATAAGACTTGTAAGGCAAGACCTACCCCTCACAAATCCGTGCTGGATGTCCCTAATCAAGCAATGTCTTTCCAGATACTCATAAATCCTATCCCTCAGTACCCTTTCCATTACTTTGCCTCCCACCGAAGAAAGACTAACTGGCCTGTAATTCTCGGGGTTATCCCTATTTCCTTTTTTGAACAGGGACACAACATTCGCCACTCTCCAGTCCCCTTGTACCACCCCCGTTGACAGTGAAGACGAAAAGATCATTGCCAACGGCTCTGCAATTTCCTCTCTTGCTTCCCACATAATCCTAGGATATATCCCGTCAGGCCCGGGGGACGTGTCTATTCTCAATGCCCAACACATCTTCTTTCCTAACAAGGATCTCCTCTAGCTTACCAGTCTGTTTCATACTCTCCTCTGCCCAGGTCGCTATGGAAAAATGGATGCCAATTTCCCTTTTTTTGGATTAGTGGTGCTGGAAGAGCACAGCAGTTCAGGCAGCATCCAAAGAGCAGCAAAATCAACGTTTCGGGCAAAAGCCCTTCATCAGGAATAAAACTCATCCAGAATCTGGTTTCCAGCATCTGCAGTCATTGTTTTTACCTAGCCAATTTCCCTTTGCCTGGCAATTAACAGGTAACTTAAGGGCAACTGCAGATTGACAATGTTTGACCAGGTGTGCTGATGGACTCTGCAATCAGTCCCAGCATTGGCCAGTATGTCAGCCTATGGTGACTGGGAAAATGTGAAGAGCCATGCGAGAGAAAACCTGTTGGACCTCGCTGAGAGAAAGCCTCCTTGCAACTAATCAAAATTGACCCTTGGCCAACTCCTGTTAAAATTCAGCCCTCTGGTCTCAAACACTGAAGAGATTGGAGAGAATTCTCCACACCTACTATAGCATCATGTTTTGCAGCTAACAAATCACAAATTTATTCCTCCAGCGTTGAGAGTCTGCGTATTGGAAAATAAGACTGCCCACTCACCCTTAAAAAATTTGCTGCTCCAGAGAAAAATCAATGCATGACTGTTTTCTGCATAGCGTGAACTTCCAAACACCATGTGATGCCAATCACAGAAGTCAAAGTCCTGCAGGAATGGTCTATCTCTTTATGTCTTCAAAACTTGCATTATTGAGTATTTCTTCATTGAAACAGCTACCTTACCAGGTTATATAAAATACTGAAGTTTACCATGAAACTCTTTTTACCACTAGGTGGCATCATATTTCCCCTGATGTGTTTCCCAGTGGCAGATGAGGAGGAAATCATTGAGAGAATAAGTTCTTGGCACTGGAGAAGTCAGCTTCTGTACGCAAAATGCAAAGAGATCACAACAGGCTGTGGTGTTACAGAAATTGGGAACTTGCAGCCCCTAAGTAGGAAACTTCATTGAATAACAAGGCAAAAAGGTGGAATCTAGAACTTTGTCAAGTCAAAACGCTGCTATGAAAAATGCAAATCGCCCACTTCCTTGAATAAGAAAGGAAAATTGATTTTTCTTTCAACAGTCGCAATGTGAAGGATGTACATCAACAGTTCTGCATAAAATTGTCCACTTAATATGAAGCTGGTTGAGTTGTGTTCATATTGTGACATGACTAACAACCATAAAAGCAAATCCCCTTGACACTACATTTTCCTTGTGTAAGGGATAGTATATAAAATGCTCATGAGCTCATGGAGTATGGGGTGATTTGCCAACAGAGATCACTGATCCTGCAGATGCCACACATCACCCGGTTTGTTCAAGGTTCCTGTCAGTTGTAAGCTTCAGCAACAAGTAACTGTCCCAGTAGCAAATCCAGTGACAATACATCCACCATATCTAAAACAAGAATTCAGCAATGTAACTTTTTCAAATTTCATCTATGGGATGGGGCATTTTTGGCTCAGCCAGCATTTATTGCCCATCCCCAAATGCCCAGAGGGCAGTTAAGAATCCAGAGTTACATGTAAGCTAGCCTAGGTGAGGATCGTAACTTTCTTTCTGAAAGTACAGGAGTAAATTAGATGGGTTCTTTTCTCAAAGAATCAGCAAGAGTATCATAATCAGATTTTTAAATTGAATTCAAATTCTCCCGTTTACTATGGTAGGATTTAAACTCAGGTTCCCCAGAACATTGCAGGTCATTCTGCTATAATGCATGTTTCATTAATGCAAATTCATTGTAATGCGATTGACAAATTGGAGTCACTGTTTATGAAACGCAGACCTTTACAGCGTAACTCGGATTATAACATGACTCCAAACCCATTAGTTTCAATGGTGCTGCTATTACGTTATCTTCTTACATCAGGGGTTTGCACAAGAACAGAACTACCGTATTGTAGCAGAATAACTGTATCTGGGTTTCTGGATTCATAGTCCAATGCCAATTCTATGATTCTATGGATACACTAGATCATCAGCTCCTCTGATTCATAATGTTAAATTAAGCAGTCTGTTCTGAAATTGTGCTTTGTAAAGCTTACAAAGTTTATGAACCGTAATAATTGTGAGGCAGGAAGAGGAGTTGCAGGTTGGCAAAAGGGATATTTAACACCTGGAAAATGTATGACATGGTGAGGAGAGCATGGAGATAGTTGATTAAGTTGGGAGGTGAGTCAAAAAAGTGGACGTAGGAGATTGACTGACAAATAAAAGTTTGCAGGGGATGTAGGCCAGTCAAGATGTTCAGATCTCAAGGTAGTTCAGAGGCTAACTTGGCATCCTGCTTGGCAGTTAAGGCAGGGAAAGCACGCCTTATTACTTATCTGTTTCTGAGTCTGTCCACGGTGGTCTAACATCACCCACACCTCCCAACTCATCGCCACCTCCACCAATTTTCTCTTAAAGGATCACGTAAAATTAGAATTACTGGTTACACAATAAGCAGCTGAATGATTTTGTGGATCAGTGAAAACTCTGGAGATTTGGTCAGTGGTCAGGGTTTAAGCTGCATAAGTAGTAAACTATTAATTGGGGAGAGGTTAGAATGGCAAACGGCATATATTCAAAAGTTGACATCATGAAACTGGAAAGCTCTCATTTAATCATTACCAATTCCACAAGTGAATTTTTTGCAAAGTTTAATAATTTAAAGCAATATCTAAGTTACTCCTGAAAAGGGTCATAACCCGGTTTCGGCAAGCTGCACTAATGATAATGTGGGGCACTGAGTGAGGTAGGGGAGAACAATTGTAAGCATTAACCATTCACGAGTTCCTTCCTGTATGGTTTGTTTCTGAATAAGCACAGACCAAAACAAAAATTAGTAGGGCAACGTAAGCATCATATTAAAAAACATTTTCACCCTGAACATGGCGCTAGCCCAAATGCTGCTGCTGGAACAAATGTCTGATATTCTCATCCATCAAGATCATCCTTCAAATGCAGATACCAGAAGTTTTAGAACTCTGCCAATGCAAAATTTAAATATTACATAATATTAGGTTCTTTCAGGACATGTTTATGAAAAATTTGGTCAGACGAAATCTATACTGAACACTAACTGCAAATTACCAGCACGTACCCCGCCTACATTCTTCTGTCCATGTTTAAATATACTCTAGTTAGTGAGCTGCCATTAACAAATTTCCAAATGATGTGAACAGACCTTCCCCTGTGAAAACACTCTGGCCTTTAACAAAGGAGAGGAAGGTATCAGACAACTGACAAGATGTGACAATATTTTGATAGCTTCACTTTTCTCCAAGTACTAACTGACGATATATATTGGATTCTGTTTTCCCTTTGTATTTAACGACAATCTATTCTGCAGCTTTAAACAAAATACTTTCTGTAGAACAAATGCATTGTTTCTGAACGTTTAGGTAATCAGAGCACAGGCAATGAGGATGCCAAAGAAATGTACTTTATCGCAGGCTCAGCTGATAGATTTGTTCTCATTTACTGAATATAGTGGGCAAGGAATTGAGAGCACTGATGTCCTTTTTTGGGGATTCACTTCAAGCTCCCAAACAATATGCAAGCTTTTGGCCAAGCTGTACCTGATGCTGTTTTATTGAGGGATTTAATGAATGCTCATAGTGAATGCTGGTTAGAGGCGTTGAAGAAAATTAAATCAAGGCATCAATCAGTCAGTCATCAGCCAATTTTGAACCAATTGCTGCAGCAAATAACATGCATTCAGTAACTGGAAAGGGATCTTCAGTACCTCCCACCCTGTGCTCTTTAAAAGAACAACTTTGATTCCCTTAGTATTGCGGGCTCACAACAGTTTTTAGGAGTTGTTGAAATCTTTATTAAAATTAATTCCCCGAAGTCTTCAGAATTGAGATAATGAGAATGAAGAGAAAGTACGTTCCTACTATGGTGAAAGGAAAGGCTGGTAGGTGTAGGGAATGCTGGATGGCTGAAGACATAGAGGGTTTGGGTAAGAAAAAGAAGGAAACTTATGTCAGGTATAGACAAGATAGATCGAATGAATTCTTAGAAGAGTATAAAGGCAGTAGGAGTATACTTAAGAGAGAAATCAGGTGGGCAAAAAGGGGACATGAGATAGCTTTGGCAAATAGAGTTAAAGAGAATCCAAAGGGTTTTTACAAATACATTAAGGACAAAAAGGTAACTAGGGAGAGAATAGAGCCCCTCAAAGATCAGCAAGGTGGCCTTTGTGTGGAGAGCCGCATGAGATGGGGCAGATACGAAACAAGTATTTTGCATCAGTGTTCACTGTGGAAAAGGACACAGAAGATATAGAATAGTGACATCTTGTAAAATGTCCATATTACAGAAGAGGAAGTGCTGCATGTTTTGAAACACATAAAAATCGATAACTCCCCAGGACCTGATCAGGTGTACCCTAGAACTCTGTGGGAAGCTAGGGAAGTGATTGCGGAGATATTTGTATCATTGATAGTCACAGGTGAGGTGCTGGAAGACTGGAGGTTGGTTAACGTGGTGCCACTCTTGAAGAAAGGTGGTAAAGACAAGCCAGGGAACTATAGACCAGTGAGCCTGACCTCAGTGGTGGGTATGTTGTGGAGAGAATTCTAAAGGACAGGATGTACATGTATTTGGAAAAGCAAGGACTGATTAGGGATAGTCAACATGGCTTTGTGCGCAGGAAATCATGTCTCACAAACTTGATTGAGGATTTTTGAAGAAGTAGTGAAGAGGATTGATGAGGGCAGAGTGGTGGACATGATCTATATGGATTCAGTAAGGCGTTCAACAAGGTTTCCCGTGGGAAATTGGTTAGCAAGGTTGGATCTCATTAAGTCCAGGGAGAACTAGCTATTTGGATACAGAACTAGTTCAAAGGTAGAAGACAGAGGGTGGTGGTGGAGGGTTGTCTTTCAGACTGGAGGCCTGTGACCAGTGGAGTGCCACAAGGATTGGTGCTGGGTCCACTACTTTTCATCATTTATTTAAATGAGTTGGATGTGAGCATAAGAGGTATAGTTAGTAAGTTTACAGATGACACCTAAGTTGGAGGTGTAGTGGACAGTGAAGAAGGTTACCTCAGATTACAACGGGATCTTGATCAGATGGGCCAATGGGCTCTGAAGTGGCAAATTAAGTTTAATTTAGATAAATGTGAGGTGCTGCATTTTGGGAAAGCAAATCTTAGTAGGACTTATACAATTAATGGTAATGTGCAAGGGAATGTTGTTGAACAAAGAGACCTTGGAGTGCAGGTTCATAGCTCTTTGAAAGTAGAGTCGCAGGTAGACAGGATAGTGAAGAAGGCATTTGGTATGCTTTCCTTTATTGGTCAGAGTATTGAGTACAGGAGTTGGGAGGTCATGTTGTGGCTGTACAGGACATTGGTTAGGCCACTGTTGGAATATTGCATGCAACTCTGATCTCCTCCCTATCAGAAGGATGTTGTGAAACCTGAAAGAGTTCAGAAAAGATTTCCAAGGATGTTGTCAGGGTTGGAGGATTTGAGCTAAAAGAAGAGGTTGAATAGGCTGGGGCTGTTTTCCCTGGAGCATCAGAGGCTGAGGGGTGACCTTATAGAGGTTTATAAAATCATGAGGGGCATGGATAGGAGAAATAGACGAAGTCTCTTTCCTGGGGTCGGGGAGTCCAGAACTAGAGGGCATAGGTTTAGGTTGAGAGAAGAAAGATGTAAAAGAGACTTAAGGGGCAACCTTTTCATGCAGAGAATGGTACATGGATGGAAAGAGCTGCCAGAGGAAGTGGTGGAGGCTAGTACAATTGCAACATTTAAGAGGCATTTGGATGGGCATATGAATAGGAAGGGTTTGGAGGGATATGGGCCGGGTGCTGGCAGGTGGGACTAGATTGGGTTGGGATATCTAGTCGGCAGGGGCGAGTTGGACTGAAGGATCTGTTTCTGTGCTGTACATCTCTATGACTCTCTGACTTTATGACACAGAATGAGATCATCGCTAGGTAGGCCAACATTTTTGGACTGTTTCTAATAGCCCAGAAAGCAGTTAAGAATCAATTACATTGCTGTGCGTTTGGAGTCACATGTAGGCCAAACTAGGTAACAAGGACAGTTTCCACCTCTAAAGGACATTAGAACCAGATGGGGTTTACCTGATAATCAACAATGGATTCATGGTCATCATGAGACTTTTATTTCCTGATTTTCATTGAATTCAAGTTCCACCATCTGCCACGGTGGATTTGCACTCAGGATCCCAGTATGTTTCCTGCGTTTCTGTATTAATTATCCAGTGATAATACCATTAGGCTGTCACCGTCCTGAAGACTATAGAATGTGATGTGATTGGTACTGCGGGATATTTTGCAAACAACAAGTTTCCTGCTCAAGTGAGTTTCTCCCAGATATGGGTGCACTGAGCAGGAATTCCTTTTGGAATAAAGTATGATTCAGGTAGTATTAATTGTCAGTTGTTTGGATTTGAAATGCACTGTCTGGAAGAATGGTGGGGGAAATCGCATTACACACATATATATATATATATTTGAAAGTGATTAATTTAACAGGGTAATGGAAAAAGGGATTAGCTCTTTCAGAAGCCGATACAGACATGATGGGTCAAATGGCCTCCTTCTGTACTGTAAATTATATGATTCTATGATTTAGTTGACTCTGTCAATTTTTAATTCACTTCTTACTTCATCACCTTGCCACTTAAACTATCTCTAAGCCTGTCCACGGTGGTCTAACATCCCCCGCACCCCCCACCTCTTTGCCAACCCCACCAATTTTCTCTTAATGACCATGTGAAATTAGAATTAATGGTTACACAATAAGCAGCTGAGTGATTTTGTGGATCAGTGAAAAGCTTTGAAAGTTTGGTCAGCGGTCAACTATTAACAGGAGAGTGGTTCGAATGGCAAATGGCATGTATTTATAAGCTGACATCATGAAACTGGAAAGCTCTCATTACCAATTCCACAACTGAAAATTTTGCAAAGTATAATACTTTAAAAGAATATCTAAGTTAACCTTGGCAGCTATTTAGCTAGTAACCCAGTTTCAGCAAGAGTGGCTGCACTAATGATAAAATGGAACACTGTGCAAGGGAGAGGAGAACAGTTGTAAGCATTAACCATTCACGAGTTCCTTCCTGTATGGTTTGTTTCTGAATAAGCACAGGCCAAAACAAAAATTAGCAGGGCAATGTAAACTTCGTATTAAAAACATTTTCACCCTGAACATGGCGCTAGCCCAAACGTTGCTGCTGGAACAAATGACTGTTATTCTCATCCGTCAACATTATCCTTCAAATTCAGATACCAGAAGTTTTAGAACTCTGCCAATGCAAAATTTAAATATTACATAACAATAGGTTCTTTCAGGACTTGTTTATGAAAAATTTGGTCAGATGAAATCTGTACTGAACACTAACTGTAAATTCCAGCACGTACCCCGCCTACATTCCTCTGTCCATGTTTAAATATACTCTCATTAGTGAGCTGGCTTTAACAAATTTCCGAATGATGTGAACAGACCTTCGCCTTTGAAAACACTCTGGCCTTTAACAAAGGAGAGGAAGATACCAGACAACTGACAAGATTGATAGCTTCACTTTTGATAGCTTCACTTTTCTCCAAGTACTGACTGATGATATTTATGGGATTCTACTTTCCCTTTGTACTTCATGTCAATCAACCTATTCTGCAGCTTTAAACAAAATACTTTCAGTAAAACAAATGCATTGAAGTTTCTGAACATTTAAGTAATCAGAGCACAGGCAATGAGGATGCTAAAGTAATGTACTTTATCGGGGGCTCAGCTGATAGATTTGATCTCATTTACTGAATATTGTGGGCAAGGAATTGAAATCATTGATGTCCCTTTTTGTGGATTCTCTTCAAGCTCCCAAAGAACATGCAAATGTTTGGCCAAATTGTGCCTGATGTTGTTTTATTGAGGGATTTAATGAATGCTCATAGTGAATGCTGGTTAGAGGCTTTGAAGGAAATTAGATCATGGCATCACTCAGTCTGTCATCAGCCATTTTTGAACAATTGCTGCAGCAAATAACATGTATCAGTAACTGGAAAGGGATCTGCAGCTGGAAGCAGTGGGAACAAAACTAACTAAATTCCAATTGACAGAGTACAGCAGTGCTTCACAGGAAACTCCACTGAACTGAGGTTATCAGCTAAGAAGGGGACAAAATGTCTGCAAACCAAATTCACAGCTTGATAAACTTATCCACCACAGCTGCAACAACCAGCAGGATAACACGGCTTTGGTAAGATCACTTCACTGAAATTTGTCTCTTATTGTGCCATAAAGACACACTCAGAATAGCACAAAGTCAAGAGTGCCAAAAGGAAATGAAGGAAACCATGGCAAACCTTCATGTAACTGGCTTCTTCCAGTCCCGAGCTGGATACATTTACAACCTCTCACAGATTGCCATATCCATGGTGGTTAAGGGATTTGCTGAGGTTAAAAATGAGAAAGTGAGGTGTGCAGATGCGGGAGATCAGAGTCGAGAGTGTGTTGCTGGAAAAGCACAGCCGGTCAGGCAGCATCCGAGGAGCAGGAGAATTGACATTTCAGGCCAGAGCCCTTCATCAGGAATGAGGCTGGGAGCCTCGGGTGGAGAGATAAATAGGAGGGGGGTGGGGCTGGGGAGAAGGTAGCTAAGAGTGCAATAGGTGGATGGAGGTGGGAGTAAAGGTGATAGGTCAGAGAGGAGGGTGGAATGGATAGATGGGAAGGAAGATTAACAGGTGGGACAGGTCATGAGAACAGTGCTGAGCTGGAAGGTTGGAACTGGGGTAAGTTGGGGGAGGGAGGGGAAATGAGGAAACTGGTGAAGTTCACATTGATGCCCGAGGTGGAAGATAAGGCATTCTTCTTCCAGACGTTGGGTGGTGAGGGAGGGCAATGGAGGGTGTTCACTCAATAACTAACTACATTGTGTTTATTCTCACCAGCAAGGTGGTTTGAACACAGGGAAACATTAGGACAGCAGACTTTGCCTGAATACAAAATACCTCTGACTGCACCCATGTAACTTCATCAGCTCAGAAGTGCAATCCAGAACTAAAAAAATTAATTATTCAACTCCTGCAAGGTTCAGCTGGGATGTGCCTCTCTGCAGTGAATCTTGAAGTTCCTGCCTAGTCTCTGACAGCAATCATGATGATGCCTTCATTCAATTTCAGCTGGTTTTCTTGCCTACAGGATATTATTGAACCAGTCCTGAGTCTGTCCTTATTTTGAAGATTTAATTAATTAAAATGTGTACATGCAGACAATGAAAATCACACTATCCTTGAAAAAGTGATAGTATAGATCTTTGCCATGGAATGCTTCCATTGCCTGGACTGTTCTTGAGGAGCCTTGCAGCTCACAGAAAACTGAGTCAAGAATCACTGTAGCCTTTACACGATTTGCAGCATCTGATTCCACAAGAGATATAGTGAGCAGGAATATGAAGACGATCACACAGAAGAGATAGGGAGGGCATAACCGAGAGAGCTCCATTATGCCCAAGTTGTCTCTCATTCAAGTGTAACCATCAACCCAATTTCTAATTTATCAGCTGTCTTAAAATCTACATTCATTCTTATATTGACCTTCAACACATCCAAGGTCCGAACATAAAAAGAAAAATCATCACAAGATGCATATTCCAAACTAGATTTATAGATGAAACTATACAATATTAGGTGCCTAAGTCAATAATTAACCTTGTGTACTCCCTCAGTTGCTGCCCTAATTTTCCAATGCTGTGCTCCCACAGTGACTGTCCTAATGTTCCAATGCTGTGCTCCCACAGTGACTGTCCTAATGTTCCAATGCTGTGCTCCAGCAGTGACTGTCCTAATGTTCCAATGCTGTGCTCCGTCAGTGACTGTCCAAATGTCCCAATGCAGTGCTCCCACAGTGACTATCCTAATGTCCGAATGCAGTGCTCCCACAGTGACTATCCTAATGTCCGAATGCAGTGCTCCCACAGTGACTGACCTAATATCCCAATGCTGTGCCCCCTTTGTACCTGTCCTAATGTTCCAAGGCTATGCTCCCTCAGTGACTATCCTAATGTTCCAATGCTGTGCTCCTTCAGTGACTGTCCCAATGTTTCAATGCTGTGTTCCCACATTGGCTGTTCTATTGTTCCATTGCTGTGCTCCGACAGTGACTGTCCTAATGTTCTAATGCTGTGCCCTGTCAGTGTCTGACCTAATGTTCCAATGCTGTTCTCCCACAGAGACTGTCATAATGTTCCAGTGCTGTGCTCCCACAGTGACTGCCCTAATGTTCCAATGCTGGGCCACTTCAGTGACTGTCCTGATGTTTCAATAATGTGCTCTCACGGTGAATGTCCTAATGTCCCAATGCTGTGCTCCCTCAGTGACTGTCCTAATATTCCAAGGCTATGCTAAGTCAGTGACTGTCCAAATGTTCCATTGCTGCGCTTCCACAGTGACTGCCCTACTGTTCCATTGCTGTGCTCCCACTGTCACTGGCCTAATGATCCAATGCTGTGCTCCCACAGTGACTGTCCCAATGTTCCAATATTGTGCTCCCACAGTGACTGCCCCAATGTCCTATTGCTGTGCTCACACAGTGACTGTCCTAATGTTCCAATGCCTTGCCCTTCAGTGACTGTCCTGATGTTCCAATGCTGTGCTCCCATAGTGACTGTCCTGATGTTCCAATGCTGTGCTCCCACAGTGACTGTCCTAATGTTCCAATGCTGTACTCCCACAGTGGTTATCCTGATGTTCCAATGCTGTGCTGCCACAGTGGTTATCCTGATGTTCCAATGCTGTGCTCCCACAGTGGTTATCCTGATGTTCCAATGCTGTACTCCCACAGTGACTGCCCTAACATTCCAATGCCTTGACCATCAGTGATTGTCCTCATGTTCCAATGCTGTGCTCCCACAGTGACTGTCCTAATGTTCAAATGCTGTGCTCTCACATTGACTGTCCTAATGTCCCAATGCTGTGCTCCCATAGTGACTGATCCAAATGTGCCAATGCTGTGCTCCCACAGTGACTGATCCGAATGTGCCAATGCTGTGCTCCCACAGTGGCTGTCTTAATGTTCCAATGCTCAGCTCCTTCAATAACTGTCCCAATGTTCCAATGCTGTGCTCCCACAGTGGCTATCCTAATGTTCCATTGCTGTGCTCCCACAGTGACTGTCCTAATGTTCCAATGCTGTGCTCCCACAGTGGTTATCCTGATGTTCCAATGCTGTACTCCCACAGTGGTTATCCTGATGTTCCAATGCTGTGCTCCCACAGTGACTGCCCTAACATTCCAATGCCTTGACCTTCACTGATTGTCCTCATGTTCCAATGCTGTGCTCCCATAGTGACTGTCCTCATGTTCCAATGCTGGGCTCCCACAGTGACTGTCCTGATGTTCCAATGCTGTGCCCCCACAGTGACTGTCCTAATGTTCCAATGCTGTACTCCCACAGTGGTTATCCTGATGTTCCAATGCTGTACTCCCACAGTGGTTATCCTGATGTTCCAATGCTGTACTCCCACAGTGACTGCCCTAACATTCCAATGCCTTGACCATCAGTGATTGTCCTCATGTTCCAATGCTGTGCTCCCACAGTGGCTGTCCTAATGTTCAAATGCTGTGCTCTCACATTGACTGTCCTAATGTCCCAATGCTGTGCTCCAACAGTGACTTTCCTAATGTCCCAATGCTGTGCTCCCATAGTGACTCAACCGAATGTGCCAATGCTGTGCTCCCACAGCGGCTGATCCGATTGTGCCAATGCTGTGCTCCCACAGTGGCTGTCTTAATGTTCCAATGCTCAGCTCCTTCAATAACTGTCCCAATGTTCCAATGCTGTGCTCCCACAGTGGCTGTCCTAATGTTCCATTGCTGTGCTCCCACAGTGACTGTCCTAATGTTCCAATGCTGTGCTCCCACAGTGGTTATCCTGATGTTCCAATGCTGTACTCCCACAGTGGCTATCCTGATGTTCCAATGCTGTGCTCCCACAGTGACTGCCCTAACATTCCAATGCCTTGACCTTCAGTGATTGTCCTCATGTTCCAATGCTGTGCTCCCATAGTGACTGTCATGATGTTCCAATGCTGGGCTCCCACAGTGACTGTCCTGATGTTCCAATGCTGTGCCCCCACAATGACTGTCCTAATGTTCCAATGCTGTACTCCCACAGTGGTTATCCTGATGTTCCAATGCTGTACTCCCACAGTGACTGCCCTAACATTCCAATGCCTTGACCTTCAGTGATTGTCCTCATGTTCCAATGCTGTGCTCCCATAGTGACTGTCCTGATGTTCCAATGCTGGGCTCCCACAGTGACTGTCCTGATGTTCCAATGCTGTGCCCCCACAGTGACTGCCCCAATGTTCCAATGCTCTACTCCCACAGTGGTTATCCTGATGTTCCAATGCTGTACTCCCACAGTGGCTATCCTGATGTTCCAATGCTGGGCTCCCACAGTGACTGTCCTGATGTTCCAATGCTGTGCCCCCACAGTGACTGCCCCAATGTTCCAATGCTGTACTCCCACAGTGGTTATCCTGATGTTCCAATGCTGTACTCCCACAGTGGTTATCCTCATGTTCCAATGCTGTGCTCCCATTGTGACTGTCTTAATGTTCCAATGCTGTGCTCCCACAGTGACTGTCCTGATGTTCAAATGCTGTGCTCTCACATTGACTGTCCTAATGTCCCAATGCTGTGCTCCAACAGTGACTGTCCTAATGTCCCAATGCTGTGCTCCCACAGTGACTGTCCTGATGTTCAAATGCTGTGCTCTCACATTGACTGTCCTAATGTCCCAATGCTGTGCTCCAACAGTGACTGTCCTAATGTCCCAATGCTGTGCTCCCATAGTGACTCAACCGAATGTGCCAATGCTGTGCTCCCACAGCGGCTGTCTTAATGTTCCAATGCTCAGCTCCTTCAATAACTGTCCCAATGTTCCAATGCTGTGCTCCCACAGTGGCTGTCCTAATGTTCCATTGCTGTGCTTCCACAGTGACTGTCCTAATGTTCCAATGCTGTGCTCCCACAGTGGCTGTCCTAATGTTCCATTGCTATGCTTCCACAGTGACTGTCCTAATGTTCCAATGCTGTGGTCTCACAGTAACTGTCCTAATGTTCCATTGCTGTGCTCCCACAGTGGCTGTCCGAATGTCCCAATGCTGTGCTCCCATAGTGATTGATCCAAATGTGCCAATGCTGTGCTCCCACAGTGGCTGTCTTAATATTCCAATGCTCAGCTCCTTCAGTGACTGTCCCAATTTTCCAAAACTGTGCTCCCACAGTGGCTGTCCTAATATTCGGATTTTGTGCTCCATCAGTGACTGTCCTAATGTTCCAATGCTGTGCTCCACAGTGGCTGTCCTAATGTTCCAATTTTCTGCTCCCGCAGTGACTGTCCTAATGTTCCAATGCTGTGCTCCACAGTGGCTGTCCTAATGTTCCAATTTTCTGCTCCCGCAGTGACTGTCCTAATGTTCCAATGCTGTGTCCCTACAGTGACTGTCCTAATGTTCCAATGCTGTGCTCTTACAGTGACTGTCCTAATGTTCCAATGCTGTGCTCTCACAGTGACTGTCCTAATGTTCCAATTCTGTGCTCCCATAGTGACTATCCTAATGTTCCAATGCTGTGCTCCCACAGTGACTGTCCTAATGTTCCAATGCTGGGCTCCCACAGTGACTGTCCTAATGTTCCAATTCTGTGCTCCCACAGTGACTATCCTAATGTTCCAATGCTGGGCTCCCACAGTGACTATCCTAATGTTCCAATGCTGTGCTCCCACAGTGACTGTCCTAATGTTCCAATGCTGTGCTCCCACAGTGACTGTCCTAATGTTCCAATGCTGTGCTCCCATAGTGACTGTCCTAATGTTCCAATATTGTGCTCCCACAGTGGCTGTCCTCATGTTCCAATATTGTGCTCCCACAGTGACTGTCCTAATGTTCCAATGTTGTGCTCCCCACAGTGACTATCCTAATGTTCCAATGCTGTGCTCCCACAGTGACTGTCCTAATGTTCCAATATTGTGCTCCCACAGTGGCTGTCCTCATGTTCCAATGTTGTGCTCCCACAGTGACTGTCCTAATGTTCCAATATTGTGCTCCCACAGTGACTGTCCTCATGTTCCCACAGTGACTGTTCTTAGGTTCCAATGCTGTGCTCCCACAGTGACTGTCCTAATGTTCCAATGCTGTGCTCTCACAGTGACTGTCCTCATGTTCCAATGTTGTTGTCCCATAGTGACTGTCCTGATATAATAATGCTGTGCTTCCCACAGTGACTGTCCTAATGTTCCATTGTTGTGCTCCCACAGTGACTGTCCTAATGTTCCAATGCTGTGCTCCCACAGTGACTGTCCTAATGTTCCAATGCTGTGCTCCCACAGTGACTGTCCTAATGTTCCAATGCTGTGCTCCCACAGTGACTGTCCTAATGTTCCAATGCTGTGCTCCCATAGTGACTGTCCTAATGTTCCAATATTGTGCTCCCACAGTGGCTGTCCTCATGTTCCAATGCTGTGCTCCCACACTGACTTTCCTAAAGTTCCAATGCTGTGCTCCCACAGTGACTTTCCTAATGTTCCAATGCTGTGCTCCCACAGTGACTGTCCTAATGTTCCAATGCTGTGCTCCCACACTGACTTTCCTAAAGTTCCATTGCTGTGCTCCCACAGTGACTTTCCTAATGTTCCAATGCTGTGCTCCCACACTGACTTTCCTAAAGTTCCAATGCTGTGCTCCCACAGTGACTTTCCTAATGTTCCAATGCTGTGCTCCCACAGTGACTTTCCTAATGTTCCATTGTTGTGCTCCCACAGTGACTGTCCTAATGTTCCAATGCTGTGCTCCCACACTGACTGTCCTAATGTTCCAATGCTGTGCTCCCACAGTGACTGTCCTAATGTTCCAATGCTGTGCTCCCACGGTGACTGTCCTAATGTTCCAATGCTGTGCTCCCACACTGACTTTCCTAAAGTTCCAATGCTGTGCTCCCACAGTGACTTTCCTAATGTTCCAATGCTGTGCTCCCACAGTGACTGTCCTAATGTTCCAATGCTGTGCTCCCACACTGACTTTCCTAAAGTTCCATTGCTGTGCTCCCACAGTGACTTTCCTAATGTTCCAATGCTGTGCTCCCACACTGACTTTCCTAAAGTTCCAATGCTGTGCTCCCACAGTGACTTTCCTAATGTTCCAATGCTGTGCTCCCACAGTGACTTTCCTAATGTTCCATTGCTGTGCTCCCACACTGACTGTCCTAATGTTCCAATGCTGTGCCCCCACAGTGACTCTCCTAATGTTCCAATGCTGTGCTCCCACAGTGGCTGTATGGGTCACAATCAAGTGGGTTGCTTTATGATGAATGGTATTGAGCTTCTTGAGAGTCATAATTGAACATGAGACAGGAACCATTGGATGCTTCATGGCTTTGTTCACGTCTATTCAAATGTTTATGACCTCCACACTGGATAGGATGTGCTCCAAATTCTGAGATAAGTCCTGTACCAGGTTGGTTCTGGAAACTTCCAAGTTCCTTGACATTGATTCAGGGCATTCTGACAAGGCTACCAATGCCTCAAAGTTTGTGATCATTTTTCTTTTAATGTCTTCCAAGCAACATATCTGCCTGTGTTTTCTGCAGTAGTACCCAAGTGCCACTTGGCCTCATTGTTCGTCTCTTGTGCCCAATATCTCCCCACATGGGGATCCCACCTCTATTCCATCTGTTAATACTGAGGCTGCCGAAAGCACAGCCACCAATAGTCAAGTGATTCAAATCAGAGATATTCAAGAGGATGCGAAATGCCTTGGTTATGAATGAACAACTGAAATCTGCATGCAATGTATTCCTTACTCGGCTTGCATCATGTTACTTTGAATTCATACTGACATATACATGCAAAATATATTAGTGCATTCACAGCTGGGATAGAAGATTAATAATGCAATGTTGTTGGAGATCCCTCAAGATTTGAGTTTTAAATCAGCTTTGCATGTTTGCAGTTCTGCTTAGGGAGTGTACAGTTCAAATGCTCTTGTTTCATCAACACAGCAGCCGAGCATGTCAGTTTCATTCATTAGTATCCATTATTACTATTGCTAGCACATGAATAATCCCAGTGGGTTAAACATAAAGAATAGCCAGGAGCTTCTATTTATAACACCAATTGTGGAAATTGTCACTTTTGAATTCAGAAGTACCTATGCCAAAGCTATTATTCATGGTGCTACTATTAAACAACTTCGGGCATTTCAGAATGGCAAAGTATGATATAAATATGATTTGTTGTTTAGCCACCACCAATTATCACCACACTATTACCAGACCATAATATGTTACACCTATGGCTTGAATTTTTTAAACAGCACCTTTAACATCTTTAAAGTATATTTGCTCACTTGATCGCAGCATCATAAGGAAATGCACCAACTGCTCCTTAAGACTGACAGTTTTGATAGAAAGGTCTTGTGTTGGTCCTCATTTGAATTTGTAAAGAATAAATGTCCAACCAATTGTAAAGTCAGCCATCTCTGCTTCTTCAGCCTTTCAGATTCACCATCACAAATAAACTTCCAAACCTACCAAAGTTGTGAAAAAAGCAAAGACGTAGTAATGTGAACCTATGAAGAATTTTGGAACCATGTTTTCTCCTGCGGTGAAAATGATATCAGTTTCAGTGTACCTATTTCTTTTAATCTACAAAATGCATTGATCTATTTTAAAAACAACTGCTTTTGACATGGTTTAAAATACATTGGTACACGGTGAACTCAATTCTGTCATCCCTTCAAACGCTTCGTGACCACATGAAATAAAGTGGGTGAAAGTAAAAGGTATATAATGATCCAAATCCTAAGAACAATTCAAAAGAGTGGTTGAAGAAGTGAAATTCCTTGTCACTACGAATATATAATACTCAACATTAGCTCAATTCTATGTGATTCAAAGCAAGGCATTCCTTTAAATTCAAATAGCTAAATAATCTAATTCAAATCAAACAAAAGCTGAATTGAAAGCTTGTTTGTAAGTACATACATAAGTGCACACTGTATGAAAATTTTAAACATTTGTAATCTCATTAATGTTCCCTAAAAGCTACACTAATTGTTCTGCCACTAATTGAAATTTCTGTAGCAGAGATTTTGCATTGTCTGGCAAAAGGCCTAAATTCTCTTTTAATTCAAGTACATTAATAATTCATGCAACATTTCCTGCTCTCACCAAGGAAGTATTCATTCTGAAGGACCTCCTCAAGACTAAGTCTTTTTGACAAAGCAAGTACTGTAACTATGGAGCCTTAACAGGTTTCTGGTGTTTCTAACATTAAGCTACCAAACCTCTTGTCATCTTGTGAGTCTCACAAGATACTGGTTTCATCAGCTATTATATCCAATCAGTGGCCTTTCTCCCAGATCACAGAAGGCTTGCATATTTGTCATGTAAGGTAACTTCTGTCAGGTACAAGACAATTTTTAGCATGTAGCTGCAGTTTCTTTTCGACATCTGCTCCCTTTGTTTTGTCTCAATGCCAAACAGAAAAACAACAGACATGGGAAAATCAAGGTTATTGAAAAGCTATTTTCCTCTTAGGTTTTAAGAGCGTCTAATGATTGAACTTTTGAGAAAGACCACATACATTATCACTAATGTTCAGCTGAAAAGCCACTTGACACACCTGGGAGAATGAAGTGAAGCTCTCTCAGACAACAACACAGCCTTTAATCAGTACGAGTCACGCACAAGGTAGCAGTCTAGTTGCATGAAATGTAACATTTTAGGTGGAAATGAAAATTACTCCAGTGAAGACCTTTGCAAGTTATCATTGACAGTATTGAGTCTGACCGATATTTCTCTTTGGCAAAACTTCTCAATATAGAAGGTACGGCTGATGGGAGAGGCAATTTAAGGATGGCAAACATGGTGGCTCCTGTCAGTCTCACCTGAAGAAGTCAATATTGAGTAAAGAGAAACACACATGAATAATCTGACTACTATGTTTGAGTAATGGAAGACAATTTGGATGAAAAACCTGAGTTTTCCTTATACAATCCACTTTTTACGCAGCATTGGGACGGGCTGGTAGATAAAATAAGATCACTTGCCAAAATATGGTCATCACAGTTTTTCTCCTCTGCCTATTATTGAAGTGCTGCTGAGACTTCCTTTACATTCCTATCCAGGAGTTGATCTGAATTTTATCTTGTCCCATCTAAAGGGTATTAGTCAATCAGCTGGGCCTTTAAGTAACAATCATTACATGTCCAACATTAGACTAGCTTACTTTTTTGTTAAATTCCAGATTTTTAAATTGAATTCAGATTTCACCATAAGAGTAGTTGAACCCAGAACATTAACCAGAGATTGTGGATTAATAGGTTACTGACATGACCACTACACCATTGCAATTCATGAACAAGGCCACACAAGTTCCTCTATTACTCAGAGTATTGCAGCTTTTGCCAATTAAGTAATATGCAACTTTCATATTCTTCCTATTAAAATAAACAAATTCATGTTTCTGTCATTAAACTCAAGTTGGCAATTTTTTTGCCAACTCACTTAACATATCTTTGGCAAATTCTTATCTTCTCTTCATAACGTACTTTCCTATTATTTTTGGATCATCAACTTTAGCAACCATATATTCAGACTCTTAATCTGAATAATTAATGTAAATCATACATGATTTTGGCCTCAGCATGATCCCTGTGGCACACCATTTACCACATCTCACCTCACTCAAGCCAGTGGAGATATTCTGACTCATTCCTGATTTGCACCTTGTAGATCAAGGACAGGCTTTGGTGACAGGAGGTGAATTACTCATCACAGAATTCCAAGTCTCTGTCTTGCTCTTGTTACCATGGTACTTATATGGTTGGTCAAATTCAGCTTCTGGTCAATGTAACATTCGGGATTCGGTGATAGTTACAACACTGAATGTCTACGGACGATGCTTAGATTCTTTCTTCTTGGAAATATTCATCGCCTGGTGTTTATGTGATGTGAATGTTACCTGCTACTTATCATCTCAAACTTATGCAGGTCTTGCTGCATATGGACACAGGATCTTTCAGTATCTGAAGAGTTCTAAATTGTGCTGAACATTGTGCAATCATCAGCAAACATTCCCAATATTGACCTGATGATGGAGAGAAGCTGGAGCAGCTGAAGATAAGTATGCTTAGGACATTATTCTCATAGAGACTCATAGAGTCACAACATTTCTATAGGATAGAAAGAAACCCTTTGGGCATTCATTTCCGTGTTGGTCATCAAATATCCAACTATTCTAATCCATCTTCCAGCAACTGGCCCATAGCCTTCAATGCTATGGCATTTCAAGTGTACACCTAAATAGTTCCTAAATAACTCTGAGTCTATACTTGATGGAGTTTAGAGGGATGAGGGGGATCTCATTGAAACTTATGGAATACTGAAATACTCACATAGAATGAACTTGGAGAAGATATTTCCACCAGTAGGAGAGATGATGATCTGAGAGCATTGCCTCAGAGTGAAGGAATAGCCCTTTAGAACTGAGATGAGGAGAAATATTCTCTGTCAGAAGGTGGTCAATCTGTGGAAATCATTGCCACAGAAGTCTGTGCATGTCAAGTCATTGAGTGTATTTAAGATGGAGGTAGATGGTAGGGGATCAAAAGTTACCGAGAACAGCCAGGAGAATGGGATTCAAAAACATATCAGCCATGAGTAAATGGTGGAGCAGAGTCGATGGGCAGAGTGTGCTGATTCTACATCTGTATCTTACGGTCTTACAGAAATATTGGATGGCATCTTTCAAAGGTAGAATGTGATCATTTCAGATTATAAATTGTAATGAAGATTTGACCAGGTATCCTGTGTTTTCCTCAAAAGATGCTTGCTGCAAGTTGTTAACCTCTTTGTGCAAGTAGACAACAATAGTTCTGTGGTTCAAAGGTTTTTGTTTGGCATTTCAACATTGTCTGGAAATGTCCCATTTTCATAGAAAAATGGCATTGACACAATACAGCTAAACATTGTTTTTGTTTGTGCCATTTATTTTTAACTCCACATCTGAAACAATTAATTTTAGCACAAAAGGATTTAATGTTGTTTGTATTAGCCTATCCTAAGTTGTTTCGTCGTTTATATGCATTAGTAAGTTGACAAAGACAGATAATCTTCTTAAGACAGGTTAACTTTCAGTTTCCATCATTCTGTTTTGCTGTTCTTTTTGAATTTTAGCTTCTTTCTCTATCTGGACAGGTCTTTCCATTATGAAGTCCTCTTTTGATTGTTACAGATCTGAAAGGAATGGATCAGAAATTCTGAAAACAACTTTGTCTCAAATTAATTCTGACAGCAAATCTTCATAAACATAAAATTCTGACAATGTACAGAAAGTATGATTGAAATTGATGACATTTTCCTCTGAAAGACTTAACCTTACTCTTTCATCAATGTAAATTGTCAACTGTTCCTACAGTATAGTCATATGGTTTCTGTGTCTTTTCTTACATTCTGTCATTTTAAAAGATGATCTTCTATTGGACCTGTAGAATAAAGAAATGTATTCACTTGGTCTTCTCTTGGCTTCTTTAATCTGAAGCAGTTCTACATGTCACAAATTGTCTTTTCCATGCCATTCAGCTTAATTTCCTGTTTGAAGTATTTGTAGTTTTAAATATGCTAGGAAGTATATTATCTTTCTTCAGTTTCACTGTGTTTAGCTACTGTTTCTTTTTAATTGACTCAACTGTTGCAGGATTTTTCAGTGCTTTGTAAGTGGTTTTGTTGCTCAGAGTGTATGTTGGATAATGACTTAAATTGCATAAAAAATTGTGTTCTTCTGCAAGTTGTTTCAATTTTTGTAATTGTTCCACTTTAATGACTGGATAATGATGATAAATTGCCAGTGAAGATGTATTATTACAATGCTTTGTTAGTTTAATGAAGATTCTTTTTACTTCTAATTTCTTATTTCCACCCTCAGAATGTTTAAAAATTCCTTCTAATTAAAATTAGAAAACATAAAAATTTCAAAATTATACAACAATTTGTGCTGAAAGAAATATTACCATGCATTTAATAATTGCTGAAATTCTGTAATTTTAAGCAAAGTCATTTTTCCCTTTCTTAGAGATTTACATCCCCATTTATGGATGATTCACACCCTTTCTGCCACTTCATGATATAAAATTGTGCAACTTTAAATTTCAAAAAATGATATCACACCACTATTACATCTTTAAGAATATTTCAGGTGCATAATAAAACCTCATGTTTTCCTCAAAGCACTGATTCTTTTTTCCAAAGCAAGAACCTCTTATATCTTTTTTTTCACTCTCCTTTCTCAAATTGTACTGATCTAATAATTTTCCAAACAAATGCATCTTTATCAAAAACAGAAATTGCTGGAGAAACTCAGCAAGCCTGGCAGCATCTCTGGAGTGAGAGCAGGCTCAACATTTCAGGTTCAGTGATCCTTCATCAGAGCTAATAGCAGCTGGGAAGAGATAACATATATGCAGAGGAAGGGGTAGCAAGATGTTGGCAAAGAATTTCCAGCATCCATAATATAATGGATTAGCTTCTCAGTCCAGAATTTTCTTCATTAAATGAAAAAAATTTATTTTACTTACAGTGTTCAATATCAATTGTTGTATCCTCGGTTTATGATTCAGATGTTTCCCGTTGTAGCTTTGGTGTTCAGTTTTGCAGCCTTTCAAGTTGATGGCTGTGCTGCTTTCACAGAAACTGGCAGACTCCATGTGCTTTTCAGCTGCTGAATATTTAAAGATACTACCTTACATTTCTGATTGAATTGTTTTTATTTATTTCTCCTCAGATTACTTTTGAGGAGGAAAGCAATTCTTCAAGCTAGTGCGATCTGGTTGGCATCCACACTGCTGGCTACCATGCTATGCATTGTGCTCATATACGCTGCTACCATCTGGGATGCTTTGAGTAGGTTCACTGTCACAAATCTTTCTTACTGATATTAGTCTAATACACTGATATTAAATAGGGAAGGGTGTCCAAATGCTTTGAAGTATTAGAAAAGTATATCCACCACTAAATGTGATTCAATTATTGGAAACCATTTTTAAAATAAACCACATTGTGCTAGGAGTTACACCAGAAATGGATTTCAGACCATCAGCTGAGCCCACAAAATGATACAACTCTGCAGGCTACAAGCTATGTACATCAATACCCAGAACTTTGTTTTGTAGACAAAAGGAATTTGCCAACCACCCAACTATAGAATCCATCTACCAGGCCCGCTGTCAAGGAAAGGCTGTCAGTATTCTCAAAGATCCATCCCACCTTGGCAATGTTTTTCTACAACCTCTACCACCAGGGAGAAGGTACAGAAGCCTGCACAAACGCACCAGCCAGTTTCTAAACAGACTCTGCCTTACTGTTGTTAGAATACTGAATGGACTCACAAACTTTTTAACATTCACCTGTACCTGTGTTTTTGCTGATGTTTACCCATTATTTACTTATCTATGCTACTTAACTCTGTGATCTGCCTGTGTTGCTCGCAGGACAAAGCTTTTCACTGTGTCTCAGTACATGTTACAATGAATTCAATTCAGTTCAATTCAATTCAATTCACTTTGCATATTCATTGCAACTTTTCAAAAACAAAGGATCATGAGTACAGGCACAACTGCTACAGCTCATGATAACATCCCAGCCAATCAGAATCTACTCGCCTGCTGCTAGGATTAAGATTCACAGTTAACTGTTCTGGAAGCATCACCATGCCGATGATGATCCAAACATATCAGCACTTTCTCTCACGTTGTATAAAACAGTGTCTCTTTTTTCTCTCAAGTTTGCTTCTTGCATCCTACTTCTGATGAATGCAAGATGAAAAGCTTCAACTTGCAATCACCTTCTAGCTGATGAATAAATATAGTTTAACATTCTGGTGCACGACTTACAAGTTAGTTCTTCCCAGAAATAGTCCTTTGCATTCTATTGGGCAAGGGTTATCTTATTATGTCAGTTAGCTCTTCAGGTATGAACTGCCTTACACTACAGACAATAGCTCCTGTTGAGAAGTAGATTCGAGTATTAAGTATTACATAATGTGCAGTTTCTTCTATGAAGTAGCAAACCTTCAGACTGATCGTGAGCATCATGACAGGAAATCTAATTTTCTTTCAAAATGGCTTTGATTGGAAACTGGCAACCATCAGCCACTATTTCTCAACCTAAATATCACAGCAATCATTATATAATCTAGTTGATAGGGTAGAAATGATCTGAAGCAGGCTTCAAATAAAATGTACTTTTATTCTTGTCAAAGACCCATTACTGGTAAGCTTGTCAGAATTGTACAAGAGGTCTCTTAAGCAAAAAAACTGATCATTCGCTCAAGAAATATTTGGACAGTATATTCACATATGCTCTGTAGATACACAGAACAGTTTACATTCATTTTGCCGGGTCTAGCACTAGAATGCAATTGACTTAGTGCTCCTATTCATTTTTCATCCAGTGCCTCAGTTCATCTTAAATCGCTGCTGCAAGGTTGTTACTTCCTAAATTGACGATAGGAGAAATGTTTGTGTCACTTATCCCAAGTTCTAGCAATGCAGGATGTGAGATCACTAGTCCTTGCATACTTTCAGCTTTTTTCATAATCCAGGTCATTTGACACTACACATTGTCTCCATGAGCAGTCTGACATTGTCCTTGATCGAAGAGGGCACTATTCCCTGAGCTTGCAGCTTATTTGTGACTACTGGAACACATAATGCAGATTTATGTCCAGTTTCATTGCAGCATCCTGGATGCCATCTAATGGTTCCAGTTCATCTCCAGCTCTGCTCTGTTATGTCTCATGGTCAGTATGTGGTATACATTTAAGAGTCATGCTCACGCTATCACCACTGCATAATAACATATAACCTGAAGATGTAAAGGTTTCATATGCATCCTGTCCATGGATCTCTTGAAGCATGGCACACTAATCGAAGTGTCTGCTTCTGTCATAACCTAAAGTTTAATATTAGCCCAGTCACTGATGTGCCTGCAGAATGTAATGATTGTATATAATCATCATCTCTAAAAGATGTCTGCTAAATTCTTTAATACTATAATCTCTATACTTGGTTTCTTGTCTTACAGTAACTAACGTAAGTATTGCTGATCATATAACACAAAATTCACAATGGTATTAGCAGTAACTCTCTATAAAAACTCCAACAAAAAGAGGAAGTGTTGGAGAAAGTCAGCAGGAATGGTAGCAGCTGTAGAGAGAAAACAAAGTTAACTTTTTGAGTACAGGACCCATTGTCAAGAAGGAGAAGGTACTACAGATTATATAAGGATGGGAGACTATGTGGTAGGATGTTGTGAGGGGATGGGGGAAGATCCTGAGATGAGACGAAGCTAGTTTGAATAATGGAAACAATAGCTTGATGTTCAATGGTGATATCATAGTGTGGGGAAGATAGGAGCCAGCATCCAACAACTGGTGCTCAGCCTCCGTGAAGCATGTCAGATGACAGCAGCACCACCCTTGTCAGCAGGTTAGATTACAAGTCAGAGTTGGAGATGAGAGCAAATAGTGCAGTCTGTTTGAAGGAAGATAGATTAGAATGGGCGAAGGGAGCAGACAAATTAAGACAACAATATCACATCAGCAGTTCCCAATGAACACATCGAATGCAGGTCGAACACCAGGGTGAATGGTCCAGGTGGAGGCAGAGTGTTGGAAGTGAGTGAAGGATTCTGCAGGATGGGAAAAAGGACTCTGTTCAAAGAAATTTGCCTCACAAAGTGGTAAAGGTGATGGAAGAAAGATTTGACATCAGGACTTGTCTAAAATTCATGGAGATGAGGGCATTAAAGGATAAAGCAACATTATTTGCTGAATACAGACTGTTCCATATTAAAAACCAGAAAGTTATGATAAATACCCAAAGTGAGGTGGGGTTAGGAGGAAAGATGAAGTCAAAGGGAAGATGAGGGGAGGAACGTTCCAGAGGGGCATGGGTACACCTGCTTTGTTACAGCTTGCTTTCCTTAATACCTGAAAGGAAGAAAACCTGTTTCTTGTGAAAATGTTGAATCAGCTGAGAAGTGATGGAGAACTGGCAGAATGGACAGCTTTAAGATAACGTGAGGTGGTATTGAGAGCATGAGAGAGGTTGAGTGTGCGCATGTGACAGTGCATCGCACTGAGTGGATCTCAGGATGCAGTTGAGAACAGCTGACAAAGGGCTTCTGGACTTGAAAAGGTAACTCTCCAGACATGCTGCCAGACCTGCTGAGTTTCTCCACTATTTTGTGTTTTTGGTTCAAATCTCAAAAATTCATAGTTCTTTATTTTATTTAGTTAAATAAAGAATCTAATATTTTTGTGACAGATATTTTATAAGCTAAATGAAGAACAACTAAATAACTGTTTTGGACATTAGAGGATTCGAACAATCAGCAACAACAATTCAAATGAGTATAGATAACATTACACATACATAGTGCATTGACCACCAAGAAGATTTAAGTTTATTCAAGAGAAAATAAATTTCTAACATAACCTTAGTTAAAAGAAAGAAAAAGCAATTTAAAAAGCTGCAACACAAAGCCAGTGAACTGAATTATACTGGGGATTCATACAGGGAGACTTGATTTATGAATGCTTGACTTACGAATGCTCATACTCACAAAAGGAGCATAATTTTATAGACCTGACCAATGAAAAATTTCCTGTGCCTACAGACAGCTGCTTTACATTGTTCTGCATTGTGTTCTGACTTTTCCACAAATTCCAGGACAGATCTTGGAATTTCCTTAGCAATAGTTTCACAACAACACATGTAATGTTTGTGTTATTAAGGGACCAGTAGTCTTAAAGGGACTAGGACCAGTGGATTGGCAGTTATAAATTACACTGATATGAAGTCAGGGACACACAGCTTAAGATGGGCAGGTGGAATCATGGATAGCAGAAACATCCTTTTAGATTCAGCATCCAGTGGCAGCTTTACTGAAGTACAACTCTTCAAGTAGCTGATGCACTTTGTTGACAAATCAAAGAATGGATTAATCCAAGAAGACAACTCTAAAAAATATGCTTCCATTGGCAAGGAGGTATTTCACAGAAGTAATACATATGGTTTTCTGTCCAAGATCAGAAAAGATTTGGAATTTACTCAAAGATCAGCTCAAGGGAAGGCCTAACTTCAGTGTCAATAGGCACCAACTCATATCATGTAGACAGCAACCTCATGAGTCTGTCAACCACTTTGATGGAAGATGTTACAGCAAAGGACATGAGTGTGCGTTTTCCAAAGATTGATTTAGTTATCACCTCTACATCAATTCAAGGCTTTAGGAAAGATCTTTTGTAAAGAACAGTAGCTATATGATTGCATTACTGGAGGATAGGGGCAAGTATGAAGCCAAAGTGGTAGGACCCAACAACAATTAACTGCTTTAGGTGTAGCCAACACTATTGCTATGATCAACAAAGTGCACTAAATTAACAAATGATTTGGAGATGCCGGTGTTGGACTAGGGTGTACAAAGTTAAAAATCACACAATGCCAGGTTATAGTCCAACAGGTTTAATTGGAAGCACACTAGCTTTCGGAGCGATGCTCCTTCATCAGGTGATTGTGGAGGGCTCAATCCTAACACACAGAATTTATAGCAAAAATTTATAGTGTGATGTAACTGAAATTATACATTGAAAAATTGATTGTTAAGTCTTTCATCTGTTAGAATACAGTGATAGTTTCACTTCTCTCACTTCTTGTGTAAATCACAAAATCTTTTTTTGTCTTGACATTTATAAAGCATGTAACACCAAGGAACATTGGATATGCATGTGTGCAAAAAATCTGGTTCCAAAGGCTAAGCCAAACATTAGTACAAAATCCAAGTGACCAACAAGATGGCACAACATCTTGAGACTGGCAGCAAGGGAACTGGTAAGGAGGTTCAAAAATGTAAATACGTGGATGAGGATCAGAGTGAATCAAGTGAAAGGGAAACTTCAGAAAATGACCAGGCTTTCCACATTGTTACCTGCATGTATCATGTCAATAACACAAGGCAATCAGAATCAATGTTCTTTCTAAGCTGGGCAGCCATACAATTACACAGAGGGTCCATGCGCATTGATGGGTGTGTGGCTACATTAACGTCCAGTTCCAGAAGTCTCTGCCACTGCACAAACTTTGGAGATCTGGTTAATTTTTTTAAAATATATTTGTTCATGGGCTGTGGGTGTCACTGGCTAGGCCAGCATTTATTGCCCATCTCTAAATGTTCAGAGGGCAGTTAAGAGTCAGCTACATTTCCGTGGGTTTTTAGTCACATGTAGGCCAGACCAGGTAAGGATGGCAGTTTCCTTCTCGAAATGATATGAGTGAAGCAGATAGCCTTTTCCTGATAAGTGACAATTGTTTCATGGGCAACATTAGACTTTTAATTCCATAGTTTTATTGAATTCAAATTTGACCATCTGCTATGGTAGATTCAAACCCAGGTCCTCAGAACATGACTTGGGTCTCTGGATTAATGGTTTAGTGATAATCCTACTACACCTCCTGGAAAGGTGAAACAACACATCCTAAAAACTAAAATTGACAGAGAAATTTGTGCACCATATCCTGCAAGACATGAACCTAAGCAAGTGGTGCTCCATGGTACAACCTATTTCACAGTTTATAATGGATCACCAATCGCATACAGGGGTTGAATCATATTGCAGTGCCAATATTCAAGCACATCTTAAATTCCTGAAATCTTCAACTTCAAGATACTAATTATTCTGCTGTGGCATGACTACAGATCTCAGTATAGACACAACTCATGAGAGTCAGATCATGCCACAGTGGTTGAACAGACCCTAAAGGTCAAATCAGTCAATGATCTCCAAGGGGATGACTTTGAAATCAAGTACAAACCAGGTACCAGGCTGGTTACGTCTGACACATTGAGCATGTTATCCAACCTACACAAAGACCAAAATACAGAGGAACCTTGATTATTCGGCATTCAATTATCCAGATGTTGGATTATCAGGCATGTTTGCAAGGTCCAAATACTCAGCCAGACTATGTTAACTGGCAATCAATTATCCAGCATTCAATTAACTGAACGAAATACCGCCTACCCGTGTCCTTCGGGTAATTGAGGTTCCTCTGTATTCCTCTTCATCGATGCATTGCTATTGCAAACTATGAAATTGCAGACATTCTCCATATTGATCTCGCACCTTGGCTAAAGCCAATGTGCCCAAGTGCAATAATTGAGAAGATTCATTTGTTTTGTCTAGAGAGAAAGGAACTTGGCATTTGATGACAAGTAATATTTAAGGCTGATAGGTTCTAATGCCAGCCGCATTATGCCAGGATCCCATATCCATGTTACACCAGGAACACATGAGAGTCTAGCATTTGAATCTGTGTATTAGCCATGGGTGAATCAGGCCATATAATCATGAATACATGTGATGCATGACAAATGTAAAAAAAACCCGTTAGCAGACAGAGTCTCTAGATCCACGCAATGTTCCAATCAGATCTATTTACAGTGAATGTTGAAGATTATATCCTTCAAATTTCCCATTGTTCAATGACTTAGCGACAAAACAAGTATGAATTTCACAGACATCCAAGTGCTATTCTTAGTTAAACCAGAATCCCAGAAAAGATAGAGTCTAACAACAGACATCAATAAAGTCAGGCACAGTAAGTGGATAGTGACCGCTACCACATCATCACTCCACTATCCATGCTCAATTAGTCTACCAGAATGAATGGTATGTGTCATTGAACCAATGATCATTATGTGTCCAACAGTAAAACAAGATTTCTGTATTGCATTGGTACACTTTGATGCAACATTAATGGAGAAGGAATTAACATCTCCAGTGGAAATTAATCTCAGAAGACAAATATAAATGACCTTCCTCAATAATTAATTATCTCATAATTGCACATCGCAGACTGGTCCTCTTCAAAAGGGAGGCAAATGGCCTAGTGGTATTATACCTAGAATCTTAATCCAGAGGCCCAGGCGATTTCCTGAGGAAAGGGTGCAAGTCCCATTATACCAGATATTGGAATTTGAATTCAATAAAACTCTGGAATGAAGAGTCTAATGATAATCATGAAACCATTGTTGATTGTGGTAAAAATCCATGTGGCTCACTAATGTCCTTTAAGGATGGAAAATTATGTGCTTACCTGGTCTAAAGCAACAAAAAAAAGCCTGCAGGTACTGGAATCCAAAATAGACAGGCAGGAGGCTGAAAGAGCATAGCAAGCCAGGCAGCAGCAGGAGGTGGCGAAGTTGACATGTTTGTGTGTAACCCTTTTTAAGTCTGGGGCTGGGTGTGGGGGGAGCTGCAGATAAAGTGGATGGCGGGGACAGGGTGGTGAAGTGGAGATAGGTGAAGACAGGCAGAGAGAGCGACCTGGTTGGTCAATGGAGAAATGAATCCATTTGGTGGCAGGGAGCAGTGGAAGGGAGGTTATTTGAAATTGGAGAACTCAATGTTCAGGCTGTAGGTTGCCCAGGTGGAAGCTGAGGTGATGTTCCTCCTTTTTGAGATTTGGTTCATTGTTGCAATGGAGGAGGCCAAGGATGGTCATGTCAGAAAGGGAGTGAGAAGGTGAATTCAAAAGGGCGGTGACTGGGAGGTCCGGTCGGCACCTGTGATGCTCAGCGAACCATTCCTCAAGTTTACATTTGGTCTCCCTGATGTATAGAAGACCTTACCTGGTCTGGCCTATATATGATTCCAGAACCATAACATTATGGGTGACTCTTACCTGCTGTCTGGAGAATAAGTGCTAGCCGAGCCAGGGATTCCCATATCCTGTCAATGAATAAAAGAAAGTTAAGAATGAAAAATGAACAAGCAGGTAAAGAATGACCAAAACTGTACACTGGGCAGAGCATGAGTTACAAACACAAGTACAAGAGCTTAGATAACATAAAACATTTTTATAAATATACAACAATCCCAGGACATAACAAGTCAGCATGGTTCTACATTGCAGAGGAAGAGAAACCCGCTCAGACCAATGTACAATATAATGATCATGCAGAAGGGATTGAGGAAGCACACTCCAATAATTGTGCGATGATAACTAAAAAATAGAATGGAGAACATGGCATAATCTTCTGGACAGGTCACCAGTTAATAAGACTGTAATGCATAGGAGTAGATTTGGCCATTCAGACAATTATATCTACTCCACCATTTGATCATGGCTAATGATGCTTGTCAACCCAATAACCTTTCCCCATAACCTCTGATCTCCTTACCACCGAGAGTCTAGTTACCTCTGTTTTACAGACACTCAACCTGGCCTCCACAGTCTTCCATGGCAATGATTCACTTTGAAGTTCAGGACAAGTTCTCCAATGTCCAAAGTGTTACACTGAGCTTTGAAATGTTAGTTGTGTAAGCCTATTTTACCTGTTAGGTATATGTAGTCAATTTGATAATTGTGTTGTGTACAACCAAGTATATCTGATGGGATAAGTTTTATCATTGGTCATAAAAGAACAATCTTGTCTTATGTCCCACAGTCAGTCAATCAGTATACCTATGAGATATCCCACAGTCAGTATGTCAGTACATGTAAGAGATACGCAGATGCGACTGTATCATAACCTGTGACCTGAGGCTCTAAAAGTGCCATATGCTACCCTACCATGACAGATTTCTAACTATATGTTCTTCTATTGTTAGCTAATAGCTTAATGTTAACATAGACACAAATTGCTTGAAGAATGTAATGTCTGTACATAAATTATAGGTCTAATAAGTGATTAGATTCCCTACAGCGTGGAAACAGACCCTTTGACCCAACCAGTCCACACCAACCCTCCAAAGAGTAACCCACCCAAACCCATTCCCCTACACCTAACGCTATGGGCAATTTAGCATGACCAATTTACCTGACCTGCACATCCTTGGACTGTGGGAGGAAACCCACACAGACACAGGGAGAATGTGCAAGCTCCACACAGGCAGTCACCTGAGGCTGGAATTGAACCTGGGAACCTGGTGCTGTGAGGCAGCAGTGCTAACCACTGAGCCACCGTGCCACACCTTTGTTTCTAATAGAAATAATGCTCCACATGGCTTTGAGTTCACTATTGTCTTAATATCTCCATTGATGATTAGATTATCTACAGTATGGAAACAGGCTCTTCAACCCAACTAGTCCACACCGACTCTCCAAAGACTCATTTCCCGCTTAAAGATCACCAATGATTCTGACTCTGCCACTCGCACAGGCAGCGCAATCCATGCCCCCACCACTCTCTGGGTAAAGAATCTACCCCTGACATCCCCCCTATACCTTCCATCCTTCACCTTAAATTTATGTCCCTTTGTAACTCTCTGTTATTCCTGGGGAAAAAGTCTCTGACTGTCTACTCTATCTATTCCCCTGATCATCTTATAAACCTCTATCCCACCCCTCATCCTTTACTGTTCCAATGAGAAAAGGGCTAGCACTCTCAACCTATCATCGTACGACCTATTCTCCATTCCAGGCAACATCCTGGTAAATCTCCTCTGCACCCTCTCCAAAGCCTCCACATCTTTCCTAAAATGAGGCGACCAGAACTGCACACAGTACTCCAAGTGTGGCCTTACCAAGGTCCTATACAGCTGCAACATCACCTCACGACTCTTGAATTCAATCCCTCTGCTAATGAACGCTAATACACCATAAACCTTCTTACAAGCTATATCCACATGAGTGGCAACTTTCAAAGATCTATGAACATAGACCCCAAGATCCCTCTGCTTCTCCACCTTACTAAGAATCCTACCTTTAACCCTGTATTCCGCATTCTTATTTGTCCTTCCAAAATGGACAACCTCACACTTGACAGGGTTGAACTCCATCTGCCAGTCCTCAGCCCAGTTCTGTATCATATCTAAGTCCCTTTGCAGCCAACAACAGCCCTCCTCCCTATCCACAACTCCACCAATCTTCGTATCGTCTGCAAATTTACTGACCCACCCTTCGACTCCCTCTTCCAAGTCATTAATAAAAATTACAAACAGCGGAGGACCCAGAACTGATCCCTGCGGAACTCCACTTGTAACTGGGCTCCAGGCTGAATATTTACCATCTATCACCACTCTCTGACTTCGACCGGTTAGCCAGTTCTCTATCCAACTGGCCAAACTTCCCACTATCCCATGCCTCCTGACTTTCCGCATAAGCTTACCATGGGGAACCTTATCAAATGCCTTACTAAAATCCATGTACACTACATCCACTGCTCTACCCTCATCCACATACTTGGTCACCTCCTCAAAGAATTCAATAAGACTTGTAAGGCAAGACCTATCCCTCACAAATCCATGCTGGCTATCCCTAATCAAGCAATGTCTTTCCAGATACTCATAAATCCTATCCCTCAGTACCCTTTCCATTACTTTGCCTACCACTGAAGTAAGACTAACTGGCCTGTATTTCCCGGGGTTATCCTTATTCCCTTTTTTGAACAGGGGCACAACATTCGCCACTCTCCAGTCCCCTGGCACCATCCCCATTGACAGTGAAGACGAAAAGATCATTGCCAATGGTTCTGCAATTTCCTCTCTTGCTTCCCACATAATCCTAGGATATATCCTGTCAGGCCCGGGGGACTTGTCTATCCTCAAGTTTTTCAAAATGCCCAACACATTTTTCTTCCTAACAAGTATCTCCTCTAGCTTACCAGTCCGTTTCATACTCTCCTCTTCAACAATATGGTCCCTCTCATTACTATCCTGAGGAACTCCTGCAGAGGTATCCAAGAGATGACCAATCTCGAACAACAAATTTTCATTTGATTCATGTCCTTTGTGCCAGGTTTGACTCTAAACAGAGAGAGTTTTCTCCTTGTTTCCTAATGACTGCATTTTATGCTAGAGAGCTTTGATGCCATGCTCTGCCAAAGGTGTGGCAGTTATGATATCAAGGGCTGTCACTCTCATCTCACCTCTGGAGTTCATCTCTTTTGTCCATGTTTGAACCAAGGCTGTAATGAGATCAGGAGTTGGTGGAACTCAAACTGGGCATCAGTGAGCTGGTTATTGCTGAGCAGGTGTTGATTGAGAGCACTGTGGATGACAGTTTACTGATGATCAAAAGTAGACTGGTGGGGTGATATATGGGCTGTGTTGGATTTGTCCTGCTATTTGTGTATGGATGTAACTGGGAAATTTTCCACATTGGAATTGATATGATAGTGTCATAGCTATATAGGAGTAATTTTGTGATGAGTGTAGCAAGTTCTGGAGCTCAGATCTTTAGTACTATCATAATGTTGTATGTACCCTCAACTTTAGCAGTATCTAGTGCCTACAGCTATTATTTGATGTCAAGTGGAGTGAATCAAATTAGCTGAAGATTAGCCACTGGATGAGCCCAAGATGGGCCATCCAGTCAGCACTTCTGGCTGAATATTGTCACCAATGCTTTAGCCTTAATATTTTGGACTGATGTGTTGGGCTCTCCCATCATTAAGGAAAGGATATTTATCGAGTGTTTTTTTCCAGTGAATTGTTTAATTGCACACCATTACTAATGTGGCATGATTGCAGTGCTTAGAGCTGACCTATTGGTTGTGGGATTGCTTAACTCTATCTATCACCTGTTGCTTATGCTGCTTGGCATGCAAGTAGTCCTGTTTGCAATTTCACCACTTTGACACATGATTTTTTTGTTATTCCTAGTGCTTCTCCTGAGATGCCCTCCTGCCATCTTTGTTGAGCCAGTGTTGATCCCTGGCTTAATAGGTTATAGGTAATACCAGATTAGAAGAATGTATTGGAGTATGATTCTGCTACCACTGAAGGCCCACCGTCCTTCTTGAGCTGTTGAGCTGTTCCATTCCATTTATCATAGTGCCAATGCCACACACATGTTATCAGTATCTTCAAAGGGAAGATTTGTCTTTGTCCCTGCATAGGTCTGTCTGACAGTCACTCTCATTAGTACAGTCATGGACAGATTCATCTAGGGTAGGTGGATGACTGAAAATGAGATCTAGTATGCATTGTTGGTTCCCTCACTGTCTAAGACAGACCCAATCTCACAGCTACGTCTTTTAGAATTCAATCAGCTTGTTCCATGATTGAGCTTCTCTTGGTGGTGGACATTGAAGTCATCCACCCAGAGTACATTTTGTACCCTTGACACTCTCAGTGCTTCCTACAACTGTTGCTCAATGTAAGATAAGTAATAATTCATCAACCGTATGATGTACAGTATGCATCAATCAACATTAGACTTTCTTTCTCAAGTTTGACCTAATGCCATGAGACTTCATAGCATCCAGAATCAGTATTGAGGATATCTGGAGCAAGTCTGTCCTGACTGTATACTTCTGTGACACTACCTCTGCTGGTGGAACAGGACATACCCAGGAATGGTGATTATATTTTCTGAGACACTATCTATAAGATATGATTGTATGAGTATAATTATGTCAGGCTCTTATTTGATTCACCTATGAGACTGCTGTCCCAATTTTGGTACTAGTTCCTAGGTGTTGGTAAAGAGGACCTTGCAAGTTCACCATTGTCATTTCTGGGACTTTGGTCAATACTGGTGGTCCATTCAGTTCCATCCTTTTTTTAGGCTTTCTAGTGGTTGATACAACTGTGAAACTTGGTATTTCAGATGACAGTTTAAGAATCACTGGTTTCTGGATATCCACCAGGTAAGAACAGCAATCTTTGTGAAACAGACTTTTCATTATTAATGTTTTATTCCATGGTGGGTTTGAAATTGAGAATTCCAGGGCATTACCTGGGTTTCTGATTATTAATCCAGTGACAATACCATCATCATTACCATTACCTTCCTCTCTTCCATGAGCTAATATAAGCTTCACTGCACCAGATAAACACCTTAATAGAAGCAAAACTCACTGCAACTTCTACTCAATTTGGACCATCAGACAACAGGCATCAAAAGGTATTCCATCCAGATGTCACCTGTTGATGTGACTCTGGTGATAGACATAAGCTTCAAATAGAATCTTATGTCATCATAAACATAATTGAGATTCCTCAAACATTGTGTCCACTTCCTGGTCCATCCTTGCAAAACTGTGCAGTATTTTTCTGCTAATTTCATCAAGCACATTGTTGTTCTCTGCATGATACTCAACCATTACCTGGTTTGGTTCTCTGGAGAAAATGAGGAGAACAGCATCACAAACAAAAACATCATAAACAGCTTTACCCATCAACTCCCCTCAGTATCAGGCCCCTCAGAACAATTTATCCCACTATTGGCATTCATTGTTCAGCCATCTCTTCCTATCCCTTGCATACAGTTTTCTGGAGATCTTTCCACACATGGTACATAAGGTTGGTACATAAGTTGGCAGGATTGTAATCTTCATAAAAATAATCTTCAAAATTAGCACCTTACTCTCTTATTTCTTACCAACTGCAGCCACAATGCATCTCCCCTTGAAGAGCTGAAAGTTGCCTCTAAGTAGAGTCAATGACACCTGCTTTCTTTGTAACCCTAACAGTGTCCCAGCCAATAGATTTTGCTGCTGCTTCTCCATTTCAGTACCATGAAAAGCAAGTGGTGTGCATGTGATCACTGCCAATGTGTGTGTACAGTGCACTCAGCAACTCCCATGTACCCACTTTTCAGAACAAAATTAAATTTCTTGGCCAAGGGCTTTAAAGTAGATCATCAACTTGCTACTAAGTAATTTCAATGAACAGAGAAACTTCTGCTCGCTCCAGTGTTAATTTATCCGGTCAAAGAAGCAGCTTGACCCTGATTGTTATGCCATAATCCTTTTCCAGCTATTTCAAAAGATCCTATCGTTCTCAGGATTTTATTTCAATACAAAGTCTTGTCCCTGGGGTGGGGGAGTCCAGAAATAGAGGACATAGCTTCAGAGTGAGAGGGCAACTTTATCATGCAGATGGTGGTGCATGTATGGAATGAGCTGCCATAGGAAGTGATGGAGGCTGGTACAATTGCAATATTTAAAAGGCACCAGGATGGATATATGAATAGGAAGGGTTTGGAGGAATATGGGTCGGGTGCTGGCAAATGGAGCTAGATTAGATTGGGATATCTGATCAGCATGGTCAAGTTGGACTGAAGGGTCTGTTACCGTGTTGTATATCTCTATGACTCTATGACTCTATTAAAGTCTTTCCAGTTCATTTTTTCAAATTTTCATTATTTTTTTCTCAGCTTAGATCTTATTTTACAAACATTCTAGAAACATTCATCTAGGTTTGCCTGTCACAAAATGAAGGGATTACTTGACACAAAATTATTTTATAGGCACAGATGTGGCAAATTCAAATTGGATACCACTTTACAGCAGATTTTTTTCCACAACAATCTGCTTTGAAATTAAAATTAATTAGCCTTATCATACAGTATTCTTGATTTTTTTTACTAACAAAATACTGGAGGTATCATTTACTTTGTTATTAAAAATGTAGTCCAAGGGTTAACTTAGATAAAATTCTAGTTGACCAACAACCTGATAATAATTCCACATTTGAAGGTAGTTTCCATTACAGCACAAATCACTACAATGTTCATTTGATGCTTAATTTAGTTGCTTCATTCTAAAATATGTTCTTTAATGGTGAATAAAGAACCTTGTTTTTAATTGACAAATTTTATTTCAAAAAATGAAATACGTTGATCAATATTATTATATTTGGGCCTTTGGCAAGATTCATTTTCATTATCTTTCAAATAAGATCAATTTATAGCATAACGGCATGGTTATGCCAACAAAGCACAGTTTCATTTGCACGTAATCAGGTTTCAATTCAAAATAATAGCCAAGCTATGAAGAGCAGTGACCCAGCATAAGTCCTCCAACTCTATGTCTTTTCAATGTGCACATTGAACAAACACAAATAGCAACAGTTTGTTTAACACATCATTACCAATCAAAGCAAATTTGAAGAGACAGGTTTATTTCTCAAGATTTTTGTTCCCACTGTTCACCAATTTCTTTCTCTGTTTCATTCTAATGACAGCACTATTTCTAAAACTGATCACAAGAAGAATGACTCACAGCTGTGCCTTGTTTTTCTTAATCAATAGCAATAAATTAATGTCTGTAAAATAGAGGCATAGAATCATAGAGATCTGAAGCACAGATGATTTATATATGCTCTTATAAAAAATCAAAACATTATATCATTCATACGCTATACACTAAAGCAAAAAACAATTAAAGAAGATTTTCTAATATGTTAAACTAAAAGAATAATTAGCAGTACACATGTTTGGTTTGATGTAGCAGTTTAAGTCCCTTTCAAGTCTTTCCCCTTTCACCTTAGATCAATGCCCTCTCGTTCTGTACTCCTCAACTGTGGGGAAAAGACTTTGTCTATTCACCCTATGGTAAAAACAATGACTGCAGATGCTGGAAACCAGATTCTGGATAAGTGGTGCTGGAAAAGCACAGCAGTTCAGGCAGCATCCGATCCATGGCCCTCAGATTTTATAAACTTCTGTAAGATCACTCCTCAGCCTCTGACGTTCCAGGGAAAATAGCCTCAGTCTATTCAGAATCTGCCGATAGCTCAAACCCTCCAAACCTGGCAATATCCTTGTCAATCTTTTCTGAGCCGTTTCAAGTTTCACAAGATCCTTCCAATAGCAGGGAGACCAGAATTGCACACAATTATTGTAATAGTGACCTAGTGGCAAATAAAAACCAAAAAATCTGGGGACGTTGTAAATCAAGAACAAAAACAGAAATTGCTGGACAAGCTCAGTATATCTGGCAGCATCTGTGAAGAGAAACCAGAGTAAACAATTTGGGTCCAGTGAGGAAGGATCACCAGATCTGAAATGTTAACTCTGATTTCTCTGCATGGATGCTGCCAGAGGAGCTGAGCTTTTCAAGCAATTTCTGGTTTAGTTCCATTAAATGGTGTTGGTTCAAGCTTGTCCTTGACTTGAAAATATATTCTGGATTAGTGGTGCTGGAAGAGCACAGCAGTTCAGGCAGCATCCAAGTAGCTTCGAAATCGACATTTTGGGCAAAAGCGCTTCATCAGGAATAAAGGCAGTGAGCCTGAAGCGTGGAGAGATAAGCTAGAGGAGGGTGGGGGTGGGGAGAAAGTAGCATGGAGTACAATGGGTGAGTGGGGGAGGGGATGAAGGTGATAGGTCAGGGAGGAGAGGGTGGAGTGGATAGGTGGAAAAGGAGATAGGCAGGTAGGGCAAGTCCTGACAAGGATCTGGATTAGTGGTGCTGGAAGAGCACAGCAGTTCAGGCAGCATTCAAGTAGCTTCGAAATCGACGTTTCGGGCAAAAGCCTTTCATCAGGAACCTGATGAAGGGCTTTTGCCCGAAACGTCAATTTCGAAGCTCCTTGGATGCTGCCTGAACTGCTGTGCTCTTCCAGCACCACTAATTCAGAATCTGGTTTCCAGCATCTGCAGTCATTGTTTTTACCAAGTCCGGACAAGTCATGGGGACGGTGCTGAGCTGGAAGTTTAGAACTGGGGTGAGTTGGGGGAAGGGGAAATGAGGAAACTATTGAAGTCCACATTGATGCCCTGGGGTTGAAGTGTTCCGAGACGGAAGATGAAGCGTTCTTCCTCCAGGCGTCTGGTGGTGAGGGAGCGGCGGTGAAGGAGGCCCAGGACCTCCATGTCCTCGGCAGAGTGGGAGGGGGAGTTGAAATGTTGGGCCACGGGGCGGTGTGGTTGATTGGTGCGGGTATCCCGGAGATGTTCCCTAAAGCGCTCTGCTAGGAGGCGCCCAGTCTCCCCAATGTAGAGGAGACTGCATCGGGAGCAACGGATACAATAAATGATATTAGTGGATGTACAAGTAAAACTTTGGTGGATGTGGAAGGCTCCTTTAGGGCCTTGGAGGTGTGGGCACAGGTTTTGCAATTCCTGCGATGGCAGGGGAAAGTGCCAGGATTGGAGGGTGGGTTGTAGGGGGCGTGGACCTGTACAGGTAGTTACAGAGGAAACGGTCTTTGCGGAAGGCGGAAAGGGGTGGGGAGGGAAATATATTCCTGGTAGTGGGGTCTGTTTGGAGGTGGTGGAAATGTCGGTGGATGATTTGGTTTATGCAAAGGTTGGTAGGGTGGAAATGAGCACCAGGGGAGTTCTGTCCTAGTTACGGTTGGAGGGGTGGGGTCTGAGGGCGGAGGTGCGGGATGTAGACGAGATGCATTGGAGGGCATCTTTAACCACGTGGGAAGGGAAATTGCGGTCTCGAAAGAAGGAGGCCATTTGGTGTGTTCTGTAGTGGAACTGGTCCTCCTGGGAGCAGATCCGGCAGAGGTGGAGGAATTGGGAATACGGGATGGCATTTTTGCAAGAGCTCGGGTGGGAAGAGGTGTAATCCAGATAGCTGTGGGAGTCGGTGGGTTTGTAAAAAATGTCAGTGTCAAGTCGGTCGTCATTAATGGAGCTGGAGAGGTCCAGGAAGGGGATGGAGGTGTCAGAGATGGTCCAGGTAAATTTAAGGTCAGGGTGGAATGTGTTGGTGAAGTTGATGAATTGCTCAACCTCCTCGCGGGAGCACGAGGTGGCGCCAATGCAGTCATCAATGTAGCGGAAGAAGAGGTGGGGAGTGGTGCCGGTGTAATTACGGAAGATCAACTGCTCTACGTAGCCAACAAAGAGACAGGCATAGCTAGGGCCCATACATGTGCCCATGGCTACCCCTTTGGTCTGGAGGAAGTGGGAGGATTCAAAGGAGAAATTGTTAAGGGTGAGGACCAGTTCGGCCAAACGAATGAGAGTGTCAGTGGAAGGGTACTGTTGGGGACGTCTGGAGAGGAAAAAATGGAGGGCTTGGAGGCCCTGGTCATGGCGGATGGAGGTGTAGAGGGATTGGATATCCATGGTGAAGATGAGGCGTTGGGGGCCGGGGAAACGGAGGTCTTGGAGGAGGTGGAGGGCGTGGGTGGTGTCTCGAACATATGTGGGGAGTTCCTGGACTAGGGGGGATAGGACAGTGTCAAGATAGGTAGAGATGAGTTCAGTGGGGCAGGAGCATGCTGAGACAATGGGTCGGCCAGGGTGGTCAGGCTTGTGGATCTTGGGAAGGAGGTAGAACCGGGCAGTGCGTGGTTCCCGGACTATGAGGTTGGAAGCTGTGGGTGGGAGATCTCCTGAGGTGATGAGGTTGTGTATGGTCTGGGAGATGATGGTTTGGTGATGGGGGGTGGGGTCATAGTTGAGGGGGCAGTAGGAAGAGGTGTCCTCGAGTTGACGTTTGGCTTCAGCGGTGTAGAGGTCAGTGCGCCAGACCACCACTACACCCCCTTTATCCGCTGGCTTGATGGTGAGGTTGGGATTGGAGCAGAGGGATTGGAGGGCTGCGCGTTGTGAGGGTGAGAGGTTGGAGTGGGGGAGGGGGGACGACAGGTTGAGACGGTTAATGTCCCGGCGGCAGTTGGAAATGAAGAGGTCGAGGGCAGGTAATAGGCCAGCGTGGGGTGTCCAGGTGGATGCAGTGTGTTGGAGGTGGGCGAAGGGGTCCTCGGAAGGTGGGCGGGAGTCCTGATTGTGAAAGTAAGCTCGGAGGCGGAGACGACGGAAGAATTGTTCGACGTCACGGCATATATTAAATTCATTGATGCGTGGACGGAGGGAATGAAGGTGAGTCATTTGCTGAGGACTGATCGTTCGTCCTCTGTGAGGGGAGGTCTGGGGGGATGGTGAAAACTCGGCAGGGCTGGGAGCTGGGATCTGGTGTGGGTGTAGAGCTGGGAATGGGGGCGGAACCTGTAACTGGAGTGGGTGTGATTGTGGGGGGAATGGGGGTGGAGTCATGAGCAGGGGTAGTGTTCCCTTTGGGGTTCTGGGGGGTGGGGATAGTGACAGTGGGGTCTGTGGGGGGCATGTCAGCAGAATGCAGGTGAGTGGCGCTGGTGGGGGCGGAAATGGTGGTGACCACGGCAGTAGGGGTGGTGGAAGTCACTGAGCATGTGGCATCAGTGATGATGTGAGGGCCGGAAGTGATGTCAGGTGTGATGCATGAGGAATTGTGAGGGGTGGAAGTGGTTGTGGGAGTGGCCATGATGGGGGCGGAAGTGGCATCATCAATCAGTGTGGGGGTGTTAGCTGCATCAGCCGCATGGCGAATGGTGGAATAGGTTCTGAGGCCAGGGGAATCTTCTGGAATGTTTGAGGAGCGCTGGTTATGGAGGTGGGTGGATAAAAGTTTGTTGTACTTACAGTTTTTGATGTTTGAGATGGAATTGAAATACTGTTTTTTGAGAGTATGAATTCTCCTGAGGAAATATATTGCTATTTCTTCACTGATGCTAGGTCAAACACCTGGAATTCCTTCCCTGAGGGCATTGTGAATCAGCACACAGTAAGTGGATTGTAATAGATCAAGAAGGAAGCTCCTCACCAAGGAAAATGCAATCAATGTTGGCCAGCCAGTGATGCGAACATCCCACGAGTTAATAAATGTTTAAAATTTGAATTCATGTACCCAAAACATTTGCCTGGGACACGAGAGTTCTCACCTTGTAATGTTGCTAAACTAATTTTGCAGTTGTGCAGTTGAGTTTCTAAAGGATTAATTGTGAAACTTAGCAATTGCTTTCATACCCTGTTTCTATTTCTCCTTTTCAAAATTTCCTGATCTGCCTCAATATCGAATATGGTCTTTTGTGTGTTAGTTCGCAAAAATATTATGTTTTGAAGTCATATCTGGAAGTTCCATCATTTAAGCTGTCAAAAAGATGCTACCCACTCATCAGTGTGAAATAATGATTTGCAAAATGTTGAATCATTTGCCATGCTTAGTGAAAGCATGCCTCTTTCATAACTTTAAATATGGATGCTGTATTCATACAGATATTCCTGGAATGGCCTTTTAATTGAAATGGTCATTGATGAACTGCTAAGATGGCTGTGAAAAGTCAGATAACCTTTGTTTATTCGGACCATATTATCTGAAGCTTTTGGAATATTCTAATTGAATCCCCCTGAATGGGATCTTCTCCTGAATTGGACAGGCAAAGACAAATGCCATCTGTAAGATTTATATACACTATTGTTAATGATTCGCCTAAAAACTTAAAGCAGAAAAAAAACTCTCCAATTGCTCATCTCCAAAACCAATGCTTTCACAAAAGAGTGCTGAATAGACTAGTTATCTACAAAATGCATGTGAAAGACCACAATGTATAACCTATCGTGTATGAATTGTCATTTATCTTTAAGACATCCTGGCGGGACAATGGTTATTGATCACGTGATTGAAATTGGCTCCTAATGCAGAAATTCTTAATTATCCCAAAAACAAGGAAAAGGAACAACTACACAAGAAACCTGAAAATTCAATAGATTCTACAGAATAGAGTGTTGTATTTGTCTTTTAAGAACTGAGAGACTGTAAGATCTTTGAATATCTGCCAGCCTAATTCCAAAACTTGAAGTCCATCTGTAACAAAATTTGCCTGCCTGTTGCAATCGCTTAACTTGCTGACCTGCTGAATATTCTTCTTGCTGAAGCTATTCAGCAAATATCTAACATCTGACTTTAGCCGTTTTAGTTAATTTATAATTGACCTGTAATGCCACATCTCTGGAGCAGATGGGTCTTAAAGCTGGGCCTCCTAATTCAGATGCACGTACTCTACCACTGTATCACAAAAGCTCTTAAAAGAACTGTAATTCAGGATTGGGCAAGAACCTGCTATGTCAAACCAAACATGTGAACTGCTAATTACTCTTTTAGTTTAACACATGAGAAAATCTTCTGTAATTGTTTTTTGCTTTAGTGTATGGTGTATGAATGATATAATGTTTTGATTTTTTATAAGAGCATGTATAAATCATCTTCATTTTTAAACCATCAAAGTGGGGTTGCTGTTTCTTCAAATTGACAACACACTAAAGGGACCTTAGGAAAACACATATCTACCTTTCCCCTCCAAAAAAAATCTCATGGACCGTGAATAGTAGGTAAAGAAATTGGGGTTTTCGGTTTATTTTTCCTCCACTTTCCATAATATAGAGCAGCATTTTGGATTGCTTACAATTATCTTACATTGAAACAGAAACAATCATTAATAGTCTCTTTCATTGTCCAGTCAACAAATATAAACAGTAAACAATAAAGAGCCTAGCATGCAGCAATGAGATTGAACAAAAATGTGCTGCATGTGATTTCCAGTTCAGCATATTTAATATAGTCAAACATTGGGCAGAACTCCATAATTATTTAGAGCTATTCATTCTTATGTCCCATATTTCTAAACCCTGATTATAGAAAGAATAACTTATAAGTTATCACATTGCAGTAGTTTCAGTTGTGGCATAGTTGTAGCCCACTCACTCTGAGTCAGAAAATTATGGGTTAAAGTCACATTCCAGAGGGTTAAGCACAAACCTTCAGGCTGACAGCCCAATGCAGTAGTGAAGAAGTGGTTCACTGTCAGAGGTGATGGCTTTCTATCTTCTACTTTTACAAGCCGTGGAGTCAAAGGTTCTAGGGGACAGACAGGAAAGAGTTAAAACAAAAACCAGATCAGCTGTGATCTTATTGAAAGCTTGAAATGCCAAATGACCTATTCCTGTTCCTCAGTCCTGTGTTCTCATTACACCTTCTGTCAGATATATAAGCTACATGTAAAAACCCTATGACACAATTTCAAAGAAGAACAAGAAAGTTATCCCGAATGTCTTGACCAAGTTCTACTCCTCAATCAAAATGACAAGTGCTTGGTTACCTTGTCGTAATCACGTTGTTTTTATATGAGTTGACTGTCGTAAATTACCTACACCATAACTGCAAATACACACCACGAAGAAAGTACTTCAATAGCTGCAAACCACTTTTTGACCAATGAGGCCACTTAATCTGCTGTGTAATGTTGCTCAATCAATCCTCTCGTTCCTGGGGCATCATTGTTGGCATTCCTCAGGGTATTGCCCTGAGCCCAACCATCATCAGCTGCCAAATTCATGACCTTGCCTCCAATGTAAGGACAGAACGAGGGATGTTTGCTCATATGCAGCCAGACAACACTTGGGATTGGGCTGATAACTAGCAAGTTCACGCCATGCAAGCTTACGGCGATGACCATTTCAAACAAGAAAGAATCCAAAAATCCCCCTTGACATTCAATGGCATTACCACTTCTGATTCCCCCGCCCCCGCCCCCAACAACATTCTATCAGTTTCCACTGATCAGAAATTGAACTAGGAATGTCCCATAAATACAGTGTCTATATGAAAAGCTCATAGGCTGGGAGAATAATTCAACCCCGACACCTGTTTAAAAGACACAACTCAGGGATGTCATGGAATATTTCCCATGTGCCCAGATGAATGCATCTCTGCAAAGAAGTTTAATGCTATCTAAGACAAAACACCCTTGCTTAATTTGCATCTTATCCACCATCCTTAACATTCATTGTTTCTACAATCAATGATCGGGCAGCACTCTATATCATTATAATTTACACTGCAGCAACTCACCACAGTTCCTCCGACACCAAATTCGAAACCTGTGCCTTCTACCACCGAGATGAACAGGGGCAGTAGGTGAATGGCTGCATCACCACATCTAAGATCCTCACAAAATTACTCACCATGCTGACTTGCAACTATATTGTGTCTGCTTTACTGGAGCTGGGTCAAATTCCTGGATTGTCCTTCTTAACAGGATTTTGGGTGCCTCCTATACACTATGGACTGCAACCGTTCAAGAAGACAGCTCAGCATCAGCTTCTCAAGGACAATTATGGATTGGCCTAGCCCACAACACCAACATCCTCTGAACAAATAAATAACTGCAAGTCATTATTTTGCATACATGCCTCTGCTCCATCATCTGTGTAAAGTCATAAGCAAGTTCAGATATTCAAAAAATGCATTTAAAATTGATAGAATTGCTCATGAATAATCCACCTATTGAACTGTAAACAGTGTGACAGCTCTTCATGAATAAAAATCAATCTCTTCTTCCTAGCTGTTGACATACAAATGACAACACTGTGTTCAGAAGATTAAAAAGCTAAACCTTTACAATTTATTTGCCTGCTGAGCCTGAAATGATTGGCATCATGAGTAATGTTTAATTACATTTTAAAAGTGCAATTGTTATGTATGCATTGATTCTGATATTTTACACTCAATTAAGACTTGCAACTTTTAGAAAACAGTAACATAAGGCTGAATAGCCTGGGGCTTTTTTCCCTGAAATATCAGAAGCTGAGGTTTATAAAACCACGATGAGCCTGGATAGGGTGATCAAACGAGGTCTTTTTCCTCGGGTGGGAGAGTTCAAAACTGGAGGCCATAGGGTTAAGGTGAGAGGTGAAAGATTTAGAAAGGACCTGAAGGAGTAACTTTTTCATGCAGAGAGTGGTGCATGTAAGGAACAAGCTACCAAAGGAGACAGGTATAATTACAACATTTAAAAGGCATATATGTGGGTATGTGACTAGGAAGGGTTTTGAGACATCTGGGCCAAATGCTGGCAAATGGAGCTAGTTCAGATTGGAATGAATCTATGTCTGGTTGGTGCGGACAAGTTGACCAAAGGATCTGTTTCCATGTTGTATGAGTCCATGACTCTATGCCTCTGAAAGGATTCATAACATAAATAAATACTAACTACAGTTCATATGAACCATAGTACTGGTTACTGAAAATAAAATCAATCATTAAAGCAATTGGAATGATTTCTAATGAAAGCTTCGATGCAGCTTTTGTATTGAATTGAACTGAATTTATTGTCACGTGTACCGAGGCACAGAGAATAGCTTTGTCTTGCGAGCAATACAGACAGATCACAGAGCTAAGTAGCGTAGATAAGTAAATAATAGGTAAACAGCGACAAAAACAAAAAAACTAAGTACAGGTGAATGTTAAGTGTTTGTCAGTCCATTCAGTATTCTAACAAGAGTTGGGTAGAAACTATTTAGAAACCGGCGGTGCATGTGTTCAGGCTTCTGTACCTTCTTCCTGATGGTAGAGGTTGCTAGAAAAACATTGCCAGGTGAGATGGATCTTTAAGAATGGTGATGGCCTTTCCTTGGGCCTGGTAGATGGATTCTACAGATGGGAGGTTGGCCTTTGTGGTTGTCATAGAGTCATAGAGACCGGGCCGAGTTCATCACTCTCTGTAACCGTCTCCGATCTTGAATGGTTCAGAATTGTATGCTGTGGTTCTGTTCGTCGAGCTGGGAATTTGTGTTGCAGATGTTTCATCCCCTGTCTAGGTGACATCCTCAGTGCTTGGGAGCCTCCTGTGAAGTGCTTCTGTGTTGTTTCCTCCGGCATTTATTCCTCCGGCCACTGCAGCGGACAGCTGGAACTGACAACTGGAAGCGGCAGAGACAAACCACTATAAATGCAGGAGGAAACAACACAGAAGCGTTTCACAGGAGGCTCCCAAGCACTGAGGATGTCACCTAGACAGGGGATGAAACGTCTGCAAAACAAATTCCCAGCTCGGCAAACAGAACCACAACAACGAGCACCCGAGCTACAAATCTTCTCACAAACTTTGAACAGAATTGTATATCTTAGAGGGCAAATTATTGTACAATATGGTTTCTGGTGTTCTGGACACCATTGTTCCTTCAAATAGAGATACAAAGATATGATCTAATTATCATTAGAAACTTGGCTGTACAGTGGGACTGGGAACTGAATATTTAAGGATATTTAATTTGCAGGAAGGACAGACATGAAGGAAATGAAAGTGGAGTTGCACAGAAACTAAAGGATGGGATCAGTACATTAGTAACAGAGAATCTCAGATTGAAAGAGCAATGTGTTGATTCTATTTGGGTGGAACTACGAAATAGTAAAGGGCAGCACACATTAGTTGGAGTCATTTATAGGCCACTGAATAGTAATGTACTGTGGGGATGCTCTTAATCAGGAGATAAGAGTTGCATAAAGCATGGGTACCACAGTTATCATAGGTAACTTTAATCTGAATATAGACTAGGTAAACCAACTGAGTACTAAAGCTCTGGAAGATGTTTCCTGGTGTGTAATAGGGATGGTTTTTAAAGCAGCATGTTGAGGACCCACACAGGGAATATGTTATTTTAGATCATGTATTATGTACTTAGGAAGGCCTAATGACCAAACTTGTTGTAAAAGAATGTGTAGTGATGAGTGATCACAATATGATAGAATGTTATATTACAATAGAATGTGAGATCGTTCATTCTGAAGCTAGGGTATTAAATTTACATAGGGGAGTTTAAAAAGTCAAGAGTCACAAATTGGCCTGGTGACTGTACTAGAGTGGAAACATTATGTGAAAGAAGACCCAGGAGACCTTGGTTGTGACACAGAAGATTAGATTCCCTAAAGTGTGGAAACAGGTCCTTCAGAGCTGAAAATGTGTTGCTGGAAAAGCGCAGCAGGTCAGGCAGCATCCAAGGAACAGGAGAATCGACGTTTCGGGCATCAACCCTTCTTCTGGAATGAGGAAAGTGTGTCCAGCAGGCTAAGATAAAAGGTAGGGAGGAGGGACTTGGGGGAGGGGCGTTGGAAATGCGATAGGTGGAAGGAGGTCAAGGTGAGGGTGATAGGCTGGAGTGGGGGTGGGGGCGGAGAGGTCAGAAAGAAGATTGCAGATTAGGAAGGCGGTGCTGAGTTTGAGGGATTTGACTGAGACAAGGTGGGGGGAGGGGAAATGAGGAAATTGGAGAAATCTGAGTTCATCCCTTGTGGTTGGAGAGTTCCCAGGCGGAAGATGAGGCGCTCTTCCTCCAACCGTCGTGTTGCCATGGTCTGGCGATGGAGGAGTCCAAGGACCTGCATGTCCTTGGCGGAGTGGGAGGGGGAGTTGAAGTGTTCAGCCACGGGGCGGTTGGGTTGGTTGGTCCGGGTCCCAGAGGTGTTCTCTGAAACGTTCCGCAAGTAGGTCCTTCAGCCCAACCAATCCACATCGATCCTCCGAAGAGTAACACACCCAGACCCATTTCCCTCTGACTAATACACCTAACACTATGGGCAATTTAGCATGACCAATTCACCTTATCTGCACGATTTTGGATTAGTGGGAGGAAACCAGAGCACCTGGAGGAAACCCGCGCAGACACTGGGAGAATGTGCAAGCTCCACGCAATCGCCCAAGGCTGAAATCAAACCTGGGACCCTGATGCTGTGAGGCAGCAGTGCTAACCACTGAACCAGCATGCCATGAAAGAGCTATGAAGAGAACTTGTAAGATGTAACATTATATCACTGATGGCTTCTTCCACAGTTCAGACATGAGAATTTTGCAAAAAAAAACAGAGGCAACATTAAAAACTCAAATTCAGCAATAATATCTTTCATAGATTTGAAAAATAATATATCTCTTGCAATCATTGAAGGGAGCAGGGTAGATTGACGCAACATTTAAGGAACCATAAGGCATCCTCAAATTTATTAATGGGAGTTTATAGTACAAAAGCAAGAAAGTTATGATGAATCTGTAAAAAGTACTCATTGGTTCAGCCTTAACTAGACCATTACATCCAGACCTGGTCATTGCACTTTAACTTGTAAACATATTAGAGAGCTATCAGAGATTAAAAAAAAACAATAGTTATGGATTGGAGAAGCTGAATCAGTCCTTATAGAAGAGAAGGTTGAGAAGAGACTTGACAAAGACGCAGACAGACAAAGAGAAACATTTCCATTTATGGGTCAAGAACCAAAGTATCAGCCACTTAAGGTTGTTGGCAAAGGAAACAATGATAACATGAGGAATCACATTTTCATTGAATAAGTGGTTAGAATCTGAAATGCGCTGCCTCAAGTGTGGTGAAGATAAATCCAATTATGGCCTTCAAAATTGAATTGAATAACTGTTTGCAGAAGACACATTTTAAGAGCCATCTGGAAAAGGCAGGGGAGTGTCAATAGGTGATCTGCTCTTAAGAGAGCAAGCATGCACACACTAAGCCAAACAACCTCCTTCTGTCCTATTATAAGCCTGTGATTCCATGCACCTATTACCAATACTCATGTTACAATACATCCATTAAAATTTATCTGTGGGTCAGGAGTACTTGTCATGAATTCTTACATATGAGTGCATGGTCAATTGAACATTTTAGCAGCTAACCAAACTGCTTCAGCATCATAATACCTTCTGGACTGATCAATATATATATCTTCCTTTCCAAGGTCAGAAGGTCTTTGATTGTTTATGTCATATTGTCCTTTTAAAATCCACCTTAAGCTCCAATTAGATGTTTAAGTCTTTGGTCAAACCACAATATGAGAGATTTCCTTAACAAATTCCATGTTTACTTTTCTATCCATCACAGCTGTTGCACATGCTTTCAAGATCTTTAGCAGTCCTCCTTGTCATATGCACACAGACTCACTCGCATACCCATACACATATTTCATCATTGTGCAGTAATTAAGCAATTCAAGCCTCTTAAAATTACTGAAATTTTACTGACTATTGTCTGCTAGTTATTTTGTATTTCAAAAGGAGAATCCATTAATCAACATCATGTCTCTCATTTTGCAAATCTCTTAAGATCAATTTGACCAAGTGAGTCAACATTCATAAAAATACATACATGCTTTTATATAATACAAAAATACATTAAAATAATTGCACAGAGGTCAGTATCCAGTCACCAAGCCACCCTTTATTTATATGTGCTCAGTACATGGACTATGACCAGCCAGCTCAGAGCCAGTCCCTAGAATGAGGAGACTCTCTGAATCTCCTGGTTTTTTTACTTCTTTTTTTCAAAGTGGTGAGTCTTTCATGCACACTAATGCAGCTCACTCAGTGCCAGCTCTCAGAGTGAACAGAACATTAAGCCATTATTTCCCCACCTGCCCCACACTACCACCTAACTGCAGTTATCTGTCAGTCAGGGCTCCCTGATTGGCCCAGGTTAACAACCCCAATCTAGTTGTAGGGAAAGGTTGGGCAAGCGAGGACTTTTATTCTTTAGAGCATAGGAGACTGAAGGAGGATTTTATAGTAATGTATAAGATCATGAGAGACATGAGTAAGGTGAATGCACTCATCTTTTTTCCCAGGATTGCGGAATTGAGGACTAGAGGGCATCCATTTAAGATTAAAGTGGAAAGAATAAAAGGGAATCTGAGAGGCAACTTTTTTACAGAGTATGGTACACATGTGGTACACATGTGGAATGAACTGCCAGTGGAAGTTGTTGAGGCAGGAATATTAACAACATTTAAAAGGCTTTTGGACAAATACATAGATAGGAAAGGTTTAGAAGGATATAGGCCAAGTGCAAGGAAAATGGGATTAGGGTGAATAAACACTTTAGTCGGCATGGATCAGTTTGGCAAAAGTGAGGACTGCAGAAGCTGGAAACCAGAGTTTAGATCAGAGTGGTGCTGGAAAAGTACAGCAAGTCAGGCAGCATCCAAGGAGCAGGAAATTAGATGTTTCGCGCAAAAGACCTTCATCATGCCTGGCTTTTGCCCGAAACATCGATTTTCCTGCTCCTCGAATGCTGTCTGACCTGCTGTGCTTTTCCAGCACCACATGGACCAGTTTGGGCCAAAGGAACTGTCTTTGTGCCGTAGGACTTTATGACTATTACTCTAGCTCTCTGACTAAATGTATATATCAGATAATCACATTTTCTGTTGAGTGGTACCAATGGTAAACAGATGTTTCAGGTTGAATTTTGTACTTAATATCCCAGAATGTTAGTCTCTGTCCCAGAAATTATCACTCCTCATCTATCGAACACATACATGTTAAACCTGCGTGAAATGAAAGATCTAATTTAGTGTAGTGATTATGTAGTTAATGTTTAATTGACTTTGGAAATGTTCTTCCTTTTTTGCAGAAGAGAAGATAGCCTGACCATATGTTTCCAATGCTAGAGAACTTTCCAGTAATAAGTAAACACAGTAAGTAACACCATAACTACGTCTGCCACCACCACACCTGAGGCAGTGTATTTCAGATTCTGACCACTTGCTGACTGAAAATGTTATCCATCACTTTCTTTGTCAAATTCAGACAATTATTTTTGAAAAATTCAAGTATCACAATATGAGCATTCTTCCTACATGGAGAATGGGTTTGGAAGGAATGTGTGCTTCCCTTTGGAATGGTAAAGAAGCCTCAGCACTGGTGTCTCTTTAAGGAAAAAACAAATTATCAGAAATAATTTGCATTGAGTTTTTCCCATCTGTGCCTGGAGCTCTGTTAAATATATTTTTCTGCATTATTGGGGTCGGTTTGGAAGAGAGTGGCCTTTGACTTTATGTCAAAGTACAAAACCAGATGGTAGTAAGTTAGGAATCTGGTGTGTATCTACCTCCACTTTTATATCCCATGTATTCCATCCAAATAATAGTTTGCTACACTGTAAAATATGATGTTAGTCCACTGACAACCATTTGGCATCGTCTCACAATATTAAATTCAGGTTAAGCTGTAACTGAACTGTCAAAATTGTATTTACTGTGTAAGCAGATGTCTAATCAGCTCCATATTCAGTTTCCAACTTAAAAAATTCAGAACATTTTACTTACAGAATCATCGACCTATGCAGCACTCAAGAAGGATATTCATCCTATCATACCTGCTCTGGATCTGAATCCAAAAAAACGGCCTGCTAATTTGATTACCCTATCTGTTGTCATGCTCTGATAAACAAAAGCATTTAAAAATTTTGTAAAGAGAGAAAGGGTTGAAGGGTCTTAATATCTGATTATTAAATAAGACAGCGGTGCTGAGAATTCCTCTTAAGTACTTCAGGAATAATATTTCTAATAGAGTCCTTCAGAGAAAAACATCCCGTCTCTTCCTAAGAGTCAACCTTGGGTATATTTGCATGTTACAAACAGATCGATGACTAAACCATTACAGTGTCAATGGGGTGAATGCTTCAGCATAAGCGGGGGAAGGGATTTAGCTGCACAATGTGACTGCAATATAAGTGTTCCCACAAGAGAACAAAATCTACTATAAATCATTTATTGTTGCTACTGTCACTAAGGCTAGTTTACCAAAAAACAATTGATTGTTCTGTGGCTCAGGGTCAGTGAACATTCATAGCTGCCTGATGAGATGAAACTTGTTGACCACCATAGGCTTCCTAGGTAACCTTTCATTAGTTTGTTTCTTACACAGCAAAAATGCAATCTATATATACAAGGCTAGTTTGATTTCCATCTAACACTATACAATGACAAGTTCACTGAACCACTGAGACTATTGATGAGTCTGCACCTTGTAGATGATGGATACATGATTCTGTGTGTTCTTACTGTAAAATACACATGACAATAAAATCATTCATTTAGTTCTGCAATTTGGAATTTTCTTCTGTTTAGAAGTTTTCCTCAACCTGACAAATAAAAATATATGGTAATAGAAGCAAAATTACTCTAACAAAACTAAACACTTTTATTATTAGTCAGCTCCAATGCAAAGTTTCCTTGGAAATGCTCTCTCTTTCTGATCATTTCCTCCATTCTCACTTTTAGATTGTTCTTTCACTAATATTGCTGAAAAGAGGCATGTTACTAAAGCTTTTCAACTTGTACTCTTCAGCACAAATTCAAGAATTTTAAACTTTTAACAATTACAAATTTACATTCATTCAGGAGTTTGAGTCCTTCTGACTGGTCTAGTATTCACTGTCCTAATTGCTCTTGATGAGGTGATGGTAAGCTGTATTCTAGAACTGCTGCTGTCTATTTGGTGTGGGCACAATAACAATGCTATTAGGGATAGAGTTCTATGAATTTGATCTGTAACTCTGGAGGAACGGAATGACATGTTTGCGAGTCAGTAAGATGAGTGGTATGGAGGGGAACCTGTAGATACAGGTTTTTCAATTATCAGCGGTCTTAATAGTAGTGGTCAGGGATATAGAAGTGCTGTCTAAAAAGTTTTCATGAATCCCTATAGTACATTGTGTAGGTGATGTAGTCTGCTGGTACTATGCATCAGTGCAGACAAAACAAATGCTTTTGATGCAGTGTGAATCAAGGGGCTGCTTTTTTCCTGGTTGATGCCAAGCATCTTGAATGTTTTTGGAATTGCTCTCATCCAGGCAAGTGGATAGTATTCCATCATACTCCTGACGTCTGCCTGGTAGATAGTGGAAAGGCTATGGGTAGTCAGGACATGAGTTACTCGCTGTGGGATTTCTAGCCTCTCACCTGCCATTGTAGCCACCATGTATGTGTAACTCATCCAGTTCACCTTCTGCTCAATGGTAGCCCCATTATGTTAAGTAGGGGATTCAGTGATAGCAGTACCATTTGAATGTCAGAAGGTTCTGACTTGTTGGAGATGATCATTATCTGACACTTTTGTGGCATGAATGTTACTTGCTATTCCTGATGAAGAGCTTTTGCCCGAAACGTCAATTCTCCTGCTCTCTGGATGCTGCCTGACCTGCTGTGCTTTTCCAGCACCAAACTCTCGACTCTAATCTCCAGTATCTGCAGTCCTCACTGTCACCCTGTTACTTGCCATTTGTCAGGCCAAGTCTGGATATCTTCTGAGTTATGCTGCATGTGGACATGGACTGCCTCAGTATCTAAAAACTTATGACCGGTGCAATCACCAATGGAAATTCTTACTTCTGACCTTATCATGGAGGGAATTATGAATTATCATTGATGAAATGGCTGAAGATGATTGGCCCTGGGCACTACCCTGAGGAACCCCTGTACTGACATCCTGGCATTGAAGTGCCTGACCTCTAACAACCACAACAATTTTCCTTTGGTTGATACATCATATTTATGTATGTCAGGTACTGCTCCTTGCCTACCCTTCTGCACTCATCATCAAGGCACTCTTCATTGATCTCTTGGCTTAATGCTAACGGCAGAATATAGGATATGCCAGGTCATGAGGGTTTGGACTATGGCTCATTCAGAATAGAACAGATTACTGCAAGGAAGTGTACCGACAACTGAACAACCAGGAACACTACAGGCAACTACCAGCTGATCCGACCAAAGAACACGCCCGTGAATTAAACACACTGATCAGAACTTTGGATCCAGTCCTTCAGAGTCCCCTACGCGCCCTCATCCCACGTACTTGTCGTGTAGGCGACTTCTACTGCCTTCCAAAGGTACACAAAGCCAACACACTGGGACATCCCATCGTGTCGGGCAATGGGACCCTATGTGAGAATCTCTCCAGCTATGTGGATGGCATCTTGAAACCTATTGTACAGGGGATCTCCAACTTCTGTCGCGACACTACGGATTTCTTACAGAAACTCTGCACCCACGGACCAGTCGAACCGGGAACATTCCTCGTCACAATGGACATTTCCGCACTCTACACCAGCATCCCCCACAAGGATGGCATCGTGGCAACAGCCTCAGGACTCAACACCAACAACTGCCAGTCTCCAAACACCATCCTACAACTCTTCCACTTTATCTTCGATCATAACGTCTTCACCTTTGACAACCAATTCTTCATCCAGACACACGGAACAGCCATGGGAACCACATTTGCACCCCAATATGCCAACATTTTTATGCACAGGTTCGAATAAGATTTCTTCTCTATGCAGGATCTCCAACCGACATTATACACCAGGTACATTGATGACATTTTCTTCCTCTGGACCCATGGCGAGGAGTCACTGATAAAACTACACAGTGACATCAACAAGTTTCATCCCACCATCAACTCACTATGGACTACTCATGACTGTCTGTCTTATTCTTGGACACATGCATCTCCATCAAGGACGGACACCTCAGCACCACACTCTACCGCAAACCCACAGACAAACTCACAATGCTACACTTCTCCAGCTTCCACCCAAAACATATTAAAACAGCCATTCCCTATGGACAAGCCCTACGCATACACCGGATCTGCTCAGATGAGGAGGAACGTGACGGACACCTGGAAGTATATTACGTGTGACAACACCTCCCACCTTGTACATGGCAGGTACTCATGTGACTCAGCCAACATTGTCTATCTTAAACGTTGTAGGCAAGGATGCCCGGAGGCATGGTACATTGGGGAAACCAAGCAAAGGCTACGACAACGGATGAATGGGCACCGCACAACAATCAGCAGACAGGAGGGTTCCCTCCCAGTTGGGGAACACTTCAGTGGTCCAGGACATTCAGCCTCGGACCTTCAGGTGACCATCCTCCAAGGTGGACTTCAGGATAGGCAGCAGAGGAAAGTGGTCGAGCAGAGGCTGATAGCTAAGTTCAGTACGCCTCAACCGGGACCTTGGGTTCATGTCACATTACAGGTGATCACCATTGCACTACACACACACACACAGATATTCCTACACACACACGGACACAGGTACACACAGACACGCACACAGACACCCACACACACCCTTATAAACACACATACTCCCACACATGCACCCCCTCACAGACTTAAGACACTCTGCACTCACTACACACACACACACACACACACACTTTCTCACACTCACAACAGACAGTCAAAGACCCACATGCACACATATATTTTGTGTGGTGAATTTTTTTGTACTTGCAGATTTACATTGCACTTTGCTCAAAAACTATATACATTCATGTAGAGCTCTGAGCTCAAAAACTGCATGAATTTATGTAAAACTCTGTTATCTCACTTTTTAGATTGTAATCAATCTAAACATCAGGTCATAGACAGAGAACACAGGGGGCTAACACCTTCAACATATTGTCTAGCTATCACCATTGTTAACAGCTAACCCGAGAATGCAACTTTAAAAAAAAGGGTTTAGTGATTTACACTTGAAAGAAGTGAAACGATCACTGTATTCTAACAGATGAAAGGCTTAACAGATGATCAATTCTTCAATGTATAATTTCAGTTACATCACACTGCAAATTTTTGCTATAAATTCTGTGTTACGATCGAGCCCTCCACAATCACCTGATGAAGGAGCATCGCTCCGAAAGCTAGTGTACTTCCAATTAAACCTGTTGGACTATAACCTGGTGTTGTGTGATTTTTAACTTTGTACACCCCAGTCCAACACTGGCATCTCCAAATCAAAAAAAGAATCAGTCATCTATGATAGCTACATCCACATTTTCCTCCATTAATATAAATTCCAATAACTTCCATGACCTGACCTGACTTAACTCTCACTGGCAGTCACCATCAGACTTAACTGCCCTTCATTCCTATTGGCAAGAAACATATCTAAAGACATCACATTAGATTGACAAGTCTGTTTATTTGTTTAAATTTATCAACAACATAAATCTGATATTGCAACCAAAATCATGGAATGGTGTATAATAGTTAGTTTTTTTTAATAAATTGAAAGAGAAATATTTTCTCACATGATAGAATTATGGGACTATAAATGAATTGTTAACCAAAGCTGAACATATGATAGATATTTCCAAGATTGTTATGTGACAAAATTTCTTTTTTTTAATACTAGCTTGATAGCTATTGTTCTGTCCTCTGTTTTTAAATTGGGTTTTCATTCAGATTTAATGAAGCTACTTTACTTATTGAAGCATAACCACGTATATTTTATGAAGCTGCCATACATATATATTCACATACTTTATAAGTATTCTATGATTATAGGCATATTCATATGGAGAATTTATGAAGCTCTTGGATGTGTGGATGTACAGTTTCTACATATTTTATGAGGATACATTCTCATGCATTATTTAGTAATTCTCAGCTTATCCTGAATGGCTGAAAGAGAAATGTATCACCACATCATGCTGCTTTGAGTGGGAGCAGTACTGATCGTACAAAATTGACTTAGGAGGTGTGTTAAGGTTGGGGACAATAAGAAGATTCATCTTCACTGGTACTCCTTTGGGATAACCTCGTTTCTCTTGAGATCAGTAAGTAATTACTGTACTGAGTAGGGAGGTAAGTTCATCGATATACATAAGCTTACTACGATGATAGATTTAGACTCACCGTTGGAAGTTTCCTATTTCTGTTGTATTGGCTCAGGAGACTAGAGTAAGTCTCCTAAAAACATGATCATATCTCCTTTGTCAAGTGGTCAAAGATTCCAGGGGAAAGAAATGTCTCCCTGGGGGATGAGGTTATCTTGTTTAGAAGGTTATTTACTTGAATGGATCTTCTAAAGAGAAAATTGTTTAGTCTTAAATTTGAAATCTGTACATGAGCGAGCTAATAAGAGTTCACACTGGGATTTTGTCATACTAACTAACATGTGCAATAGGCAGGTCTTTGATTTTATTTTCTTGCTTCTATGTTTCTGATTTGTTTTCCCTTTATCTTCCACTCTTCCTTTTACCCCCCTCAATGGCACCATTCATACCTTACACTGGTTAGAATCACAGGAAATCATCATTTAGTCCGTTAAATCCACACCAACTCTTTTGAAAAGCAATTCAATTAGCTAAACTTTTCCATCAATGCCATTGCAATTTTACTTATGTAAATATTATGCAATTCATTTTGAAAGTTACTGTTGAATCTTTATAAATAGGTCTTTCCCAGAAGGTAAAAACAGTAAAACTGACAAATTAGTCCAAATTATCTTGGATACTTCAAAATGGAGGTCCAGTACAACCAATCCATTCATTTCAAATTATTATCTTTCATTTTGTCTTCAGGGATGGTGTTTTGCCAATTACCTTAAATGTAGCCCTAACTTTTTATTACAGATATTTCAACTATTGAAAATGTTTTCTCATTGTTTACTGTTTCTAAATATTTCCTCTTAACCTCTCTATTTTAAGGAAGATCAACATTCTTCATTCTTAGTGACTTCACTTCCTGTTGTCATCCAGATGGTATGAAGTTAAATATAGTGGCTGTTCAAAGAGACTTGAGAGTTCAGGTGCATAGATCTTTACAATGCCACAAACAGGTGCAGAAAATATTCAAAAAGCTAATGCAGTGCTGGCCTTTATATCTAGTGGACTGGATACATAGGTTATTTTATAGTAATACAAAACCCTGATTAGACCCCACTTGGAGACCTATGAGCTCTGAACTTGGAGATCTGAATTTCCACGCATTAGGGAGAATATTTTGGTCTTGAAGGAAGTACAACAGAGGTTTGCAAGAATGATATCTGGGTTTCAAAGGTTACATTATCAGCAAAAATCATACACATTAGACCAGCTTTTTTTCTGGAATTTCGATGGTTTGGTGTGATCTGATTGAACATTTTCAAGGTATTAACAGGAAAAGACAGTGTCAATAAAGATGGACAATTTCCAGCGGGTATGAATTCTCAGAAATAATCTGAGAATTAGGGCCAGACAATTCAGGAGAGATATCAGGAAGCACTTCTACACATGAAGGGTGGTAGAGATTTGATACTGTCTCCCACAAATGGCAGTGATGATAAATCAGTTGTTAATTTTAAATCTGTCAAATAACAAAAAAGTCTATCTCAAAGTTATTAAGGGACATGGGAAAGACTCATTTCTAGTCAAGATGGTGGCGGACTACAATGCTCCAACTCTAGCTCCTCTGCTCTTTCTGTTTATTTCCCATTTCCTTCTCTTTTCTTCCCCTTTTACCTTTTTGGTGATATAAGAACAGTCAGTGGGCTGGAGGCCCAAGTGATGCAGGGACAGCCAGAGAGTTAGAGTCCTGAGTGGACTGGGGTGGTTATTGGACTGGGGACTGGTACAGTTGGTCAGCAGCTTGTAAGCCAGGTCAGATGATGTGTGAGGCCTCTTGCACTGATCTACTGTAGGCCCTTTATGGAAAAGCTGTAATGTTTATCTTTTTAACTTTGTTTCTCACTTTTTCTAACTTATACTAAGAATAACTGTAAGTAATGGAACTTTTTTCCTTTCTTTTCCCTTAATTTCTCTCTTTTGTATCCAAGACCTGAGCCTAGGTACTTTGTACCTAAGATGGCACCATTTGGAGCAACATTGTAAACTTTTCACTGTACTCTTGTACTTCTATACTTGAGTAAATATGACAATAAAGGATAGTCTGATTCTTCCAAAGATAGTTGTACAAAGTTAGGCCATAGATCAGCCATGATCTCAGAGAGTGGAGGAATAGACTTGAGAGGTTGAATGGCCTACTCCTGTTCTTATCTCCCTATGTTCCTATCTATTCTTTCCTGTTTTCTCTGACAAGATCTTCTTTTTAAAGAAAAACCTTAACTTTACTGAGTTTTCCTGCTCTATTATCGTTTCTCCTTAACACCACTTGCTTTTGTTTAAATAAGTTATTTTTATTCACCAACTCTTCAGTTAGCAAGCAAAACTGTAGCCTACGCATGATTCCGCCCTAAAGGCAAATCAGGAACCTGACACATGCATCATTTCCAGGTCCTAGCCTTCCACTATGTCTGTGTTGTGGTACCTCTTAAAATGGGTTGCAAGTCACAGACTCTGGGCAGATTATCTGTCAGGCAGAGTCTCAACATTGTATACAAAAGACTGTATACAATCAACATATGGAATTGAACTCTCTTAAAGGCAAGGTACATGTACAACACCCCTTGACAGGTATACAATAAAGTGTGTCAGTGCTTTCACTGTTCAGTCTTATCATTACCATTCCATGCCACCAATAAGTCCTAAGGAAGTTTATCAGCCTGCTAACACAAGGCGAGAGGGATCCTAGCAGCACCGACAAACCCCTTCCCTTCCCACTCCTCCTCGACCCAAGGCAACACACCATCTCCCCTCACTTTGAACATTACAGAATGACAGCATTATTTTCAAAGTGACATCACTCTCACATGCATTTGAAAATTCAGCTCAACTCATCTGAATTTTAATTATGGCTTTTAAATACACCAAAGCAAATATAATTGCTCTTTCAAGCTAAAGGAGAGAACACGCCATCTCTTCACTGACATACATTTCAGCAGAAAAATCAAAATGAACTGATGATAATCAACTATTTATAAATGGTGATATCAGCAAAGGGAAGCTTGGGAGCCAGGCTGAATGATGAGCTTGAATCAAGTTTCGACATCAGTGAGTCTAGCACAGGAAATAAATGTAACAAAATGAAATATCCTCACTTATTAGATGACAAGGGCATAGAAAAAGGTATCAGGAACATCAATAAAAAATCCATGGCAGCACATCAGTTCTAAACAATGGGGACCCCTTTGGACAAGTCATCTAAACCACCTTTTGAACATATTGCTCCTTCCAACGAATATATATGCATCATATTTCTACTTACATGTTATTTGTCGATAAAAATGTTTCCATGCAACTGGGTAAGCTCTTCTCCTGAAAATACTACTATTTGTCACCAAGAATGTGGATCTCAAAACAAACATCCTTTTGAAATGTAAAAATTAAACCTGTCTAAAAAATATGAAAGCAAGTTATTCCAAAGGCATGTTGTCATGAGGTCAGTAGGCTGGCTATAGTCAGCACTTTTAAGCTGGCAATAAATCTGTGCTTGCTTGAAAATTTGAAGGATTGCAAGATTTATGCTTGACACATGTGGGAGCCTCCCCAACTATCAGCACACGAGCACATTTATTTCATAAACAATCACAAAAGGAGTTTTATTCTGCCCTTATATCGCATACTGCTTGACTGATTTTGAGCAGGGAGAGATAGCAGGGTGATCTGCGATGACTCTTTAATTGAATGAAGCAAAGTTTTTTTGCAGACATGACACCCTGCAATTATATAGCTTGCTTCATAAAGTAAAATCTTTCACACTTTAAGTGCATGTGTAGAGATATACTCAGGGCTAATATTCAGTCAGTCATTATATGCAATGATGTTCTTTATTAATATTACGGCCCTAACAACCACAGAAGTGTGATGGAAGGAGAAGTGGATACCAACAGAAGTTTGGGAAATCAGAAAAGCAGACTAAATGTTACTTTAGGATCTCATTTCAATATCTTAACCCCCTACATTTCCCAGCCAGCAGCTTTCTGAATGGACAGGTCAGCTGGCTGTCTGACATATGGGATGTCCTGTGCTAGAAAAATACAGCTAGAGTCTGGAAAGGAGAGATAGAATGATTAGGGAAAGAGAGAACGGTCTTGGAGATATTGTACAGATGGGGTGGGCAGAGAAAGATTACAGAAAGGAAGATAGCAGGTCATTCTGCAGATCAGAGTTGTGGAATAAATGGAACAGGCCCATCTTGAAGTTATCTAAGTTCTTCAGCTACTGGAAATCTCATCCAGCAGCTGTTAAATCTAAAATGTTTCTAAAATCTGATGCACTCAGGTCGTTAGTTGCTTGGATTTTACAGTTGTAATGACAGCTAAACGATCAACATTTACCATCATTATTCTGAACAAATAGCAAATGCAAGATCGAGAGCCCTTGTTGAGGTCTACATCACAGAAAAAGGCCCTTTGGCCCATCGAGTCTGGGCCAGTCAAAAACAAGTACCTTATTACTCTAACTTAAAATAAAACTCTGGATGCCGGAAATCTGAAACAGAAACAGAAATTGCTGGAAAATCTCAAGAGGACTGACAGAATCTGTGGAGCCAAAGCAGAGTTAACACCTCGAGTCCACTTCTAAAGAAGGGTCATTGGACTCAAAATGTTAACTGCTTTCCCTTCACAGATGCTGCTCAATCACAAAAATATCCCTCAGACACCATCCTGTATTTCCTGCCACTGTGCTGTTAAATGTGGAAATCTGAAATTGCTGTGTTTCTGCTATTGTTGTAACTATTCTAATGCCATTTTTCCAGTACTTGGTCCATAGCCTTATAAGCTGTAGCATCACAAGTGCATTTCTTAAATGTTTTGAGTATGTCTGCCTCTTTCACTCTTACAGGCAGTGAGTTCTAGATTCCCAGAAACCTTCTGGGTAAAAAACAATGCCTTTCTTCATTCTCTAGCCAAGGCAATATCCTGATAGATCTCCTCTTCAGACCGTTGCTCCCTCTTCAGTGCGATCACATTCCCCCTACAACGTGAATTCCAGAACTGTGCATAATGCTGTCGCTGTTGCCCAACCAACCTTTTATACAATTCCACTATAGCCTCTTTGTTCTTAAACTCTATGCTTTGACTAAAAAAGGCAAGTAACCCATATGTCTTCTTAGCCATTTTAACTATCCAAGAAACCGGTGGACATGTGCACAAAGATCCCTTTGATCCACGGTGCTTCTCATGCTCCTACCCTTCACGTATTCCCTTGCCTTGTTTGTCCTGCCCCAAGCACCCTCACCTTTATCCAGATTAAATTCCATTAACCACTGATCAGCTCATTGGACCAGCCCATCTGTATCCTGCAGTAATCTAAGGCTATCCTCCTCACTACTTACCACTCCACCAATTTTTGACTCATCCCTGAATTTATTGATTAACCCTGCTACATCCAATCTCAATCATTTATATATTCCACAAGCAGTAAGAGCTCCAACACTGATTCTGAATGAACCCCAGTGGACACAAGCTTCCAGTTACAAAAACATCCCTCAGACACCTTCCTGTAGTTCCTGCCACAGTGCTGTTAAATGTGCAAATTCTGAAATTGCTGTCAGCTGCTTTGTAGTTCTTTAGGGTACACTGTTGAGGTTCTCTCAGCCAGCAATGAATGGAAGATCATTAAATTGACATCAAACTTCACTCAAATCCTCTTCGATACTGTAAAGGCTCTTGAAAATGTTTTTTGAATTATGTTTAATTGATTTTTAATGGCGTGCCAACTTCGTAATAGCTGCGAAACACCCCAAATATCCTTAAATTTATAAATGTCCTTATATTTATGTAATGTTAAATATCTCTACAATGATAAGAAATACAAAAATTCACAGCCAAAGTATTGCAGAAATACCAGTACATTACAACAAGTGATCTTGTTACTCTTTAAGACTTAACAGTTTTTGCTGAGTAGCCACTTGTTTCTCGGAAGATAATTGTATGAAGGCCAATTGGGCCTAAAGGCCTATTTTGTGCTGTTCATTCCACATAATTCAATGTAAGTTGGACTGGAGATGTGTAATACATTTCAGCAAGAAGAGGGTGAACCAGTGTTCATAACATAATGACTGCATAGGTGCAAAATCCATTTCTCACATGACCCATCCACCTCAGTAGTTAAAGACATGATTAATCTTTGAAATTAATAATACAGTCTTTCAGGATGGAGGAATACATGATAAATGATCCTGAGCTAGTTTCAAATTGAAACTGACTAACCCATACATTTTGTACACATTTTGGGACATTCGTCTCTAAATTAAATTCATTTTTTTGGTGTAAGTGTACTAAGTGATAACATCTAGCAAGTATTCCGGGGATAAATTATGTTGAATGCCCAAGTAATAAAAGAAATATGACAAAAGGTTATTAATATTAAACACATTTCAGATATACCTGTTCTTCATCTGTATTATGTCAACCTACCTTAACAATGGATTGTAGTGAAGTTCTTTGCTCACTAAGCTAATTCTGTTAGCTGAGAGATTCAAAGTGGAGGATGAAAGAGGAGTAAAATTCAAACATGTCACAAACATTTTCTAGGAAGCAAATGGGACAACGGTAGGTGTGCAGAATCCTCATCACTGTCTGAAAAACAGGCTTGGTTTCTATATTATATTCCTCCTCTTCCAGCCTTTTGCTGATGCCATCAGCCTGTACCCCACTGGAAATTGTGTCACACGGACAGACACTGAGTGTGATTTATTCACAGCCATACTGATGCTTCATTAAAATCTATCTGTATCAAATTCTGAAGCATAATGCAACCAAGCATTAAGGCTACTTCTGCTCTTATCTCCCCTTTGTATAATTCCACTGGAATTCCTCTGAATCGGGCTTTAATAAGTCTTTATCGCTCGTACCAAGTAATTGTTTTCTCTTATGAATATCATGGGCATAATTTAAGATGAAATCAAGACTCAGAGCAGTAATAAAACAACAACAAAAAAAACTGTTTGTGACTGATCTCAGTCATACGGTGAGCATTAGAATTAGAAATTGGCCATTCGACCTCACAATAGTAACTTATGCACAAAAAGGTTTGCATTTCCTGGTCTTGATGCAATTTGATGCAGGGCCAACCAAAGGGTGCACCAAAAGTTGTTTTTTAAGAATATGTATTTGCTTAAATGAAGAATGACAAGAAGTCAACTGCTGATCAGGACGGTGGACTTAAATCAAAAACTACATGAGAGGTGACCTTCGTCTAAAGATGTGATAAGCATCAGCAACTTCTCTGAATAATTATACTGAGACCCTAGGGCTAATTTTCAATGCTACTGCTGACCTTACGGCAAAGATCAGCGGAAAACGGCAATGCGATTTTCTGAGGAAGGGTGACTCGACCCGAAAAGTTAATTCTGATTTCTCTCCACAGGTGTTGCTAGACCTGCTGAGCTTCTCCAGCAATTTCTGTTTTTGTCTCTAATACAATGTTCTCTTTTTTTATTACTGCACTGAGTCTTGCCTTAAATTAAAACTAAAATGACACTAAGGGCTAAATAAACAGTTGCTTGGTGTGTATGACAAAGATGTGTTAAAATTCTCTCTTGAGGACCAGCGGTGCTTTTATACAGGTGGAGTCAGCAGCAAAAGCTGGGCTCCAAATTTTTGAATCCATTTTTCTTTATAATTTTGAGAATAAATGGATTTAATGGGATATTAACATGAGTGAGAATGAAGTGCACTCAAAGACCATGCACAAACACATTTTTCAGAGTGGTACAGAATGCTGGCATGTGAGAGAGAAGGAGGGCAACAGAACAATGCCAGGCATGTCAAATTTCAACAAAGGGCAGCACGGTGGCACAGAGGGTAGCACTGCTGCCTCAGAGTCAGGGACCTAGGTTCGATTCCAGCCTTGGGTGACTGTCTGTGTGGAGTTTGCACATTGTCCCCTTGTCTGTGTGGGTTTCCTCTGGGTGCTCCGATTTCCTCTCACAGTCCAAAAATGTGCAGGTCAGGTGAATTGGCCATGCTAAATTGCTCGTAGAGTTAGGCTCATTCGTCAGAGGGAAATGGGTCTGGGTGGGTTACTCTTCAGAGGGTCAGTGTGGACTAGTTGGGCCGAAGGGCCTGTTTCCACATTAGAGAGAATCTAATCTAATCTAAAAAAAGGAAGAAAGGAAGGAATCATCAAATGGTACGTAAAACCTAAAAGATTGAAACCCACCGTTCAGGACATTTGGTTTGTGTGAATGTTTCCACAGACTGTTAGAATGGAGTTAAGGAGAAACGTCTTCAGCCAGAGAGTGGGAAATCGATAGAATTCACTGGCACAGAAGGCTGTGGAGGCCAGGTCATTGAGTTTATTTAAGACGAAGATGGATAGATTCCTGATTAACGAGGGGATCAAGTGTTATGGGGACAAAGTGGGAGATTGTGGTTAAGAAACTTATCAGCCACGATTAAATGGTAGAGCAGACTCGATGGGCTGAGTGGCCAAATTTCTGCTCCTCAGTCTTATGGTCTTATGTCAGTCTGTTGTCATGTCTTTTATTGACATTATCCAGTTTATTGCAGACAAGTCAACCCACATATTTGTATTTCCTTTGTTTATATTTTGGATCCTAGTTTTGGATTGGAGTACTTCACTTTCTATCCCAATGAAGTAGTTTATCATGTTATGGAATGTTTACCAGAAAGTATCTCTCATCACAGGATTATAAATGAACCCTTTCTCATTGCACAAAACTAAACATGGAAAATCTTTCCAAATTGATCCTTCAACATTCAGGTCCAAAAATTGACCTTATACATACCGAGGAATTCATTTGTCACAGGATTAATATAAATATGGTTTGACCAGTTAATAATATATGCAGATTAAAGTTATTCATGATTAATGCAGCATTCTTACTACATACATGTCTAATTTCCTGTTTAAGCCCCTCCTACTACACCACTACTGTTTGGAATCATAGAATTGTTAAAGTGTGGAAGCAGGCTATTTGACCCATTGAGTTCACACTGCCCCTTCGAACAGCATCCCACCCAGACCTTCTCCCTCCTACCCTTTCCCTGTGACCCTGCATTTCACACGACTAATCCACCTTGTCTGAATATCCCTGGATGCAACGGGCAATTTAGCATAGTCAATCCACCAAACTTACACATTTTTGGACTGTGGAAGGAAACCCACACAAACACTGGGAGAATGTGCAGGCTCCACATAGACTGAGGATTGAATTGAACTCAGGTCGCTGATGCTGCAAGTTAGCAGTCCTAACTACTGCGCTACCATGTACTGGAAGACTGTAGATAACCATCGGAAGACTATAGATAGCTACTGAAAGACTATAGATAGTTCCCACTTATGTTTTCTGACCCTTGTTGTTTCTTAGCTCAGACTGACTCCACACATAGATTTCTGGTTCCACTAACATTTGCCACTATTGGACTGATTCCATCTTTCATTAAGAATGCCATACCACCTCCTTTTTAGTTTTACCTATCCTTCCTAAAGAGTGATTATGCTTGGATGTTTAATTACAGAGTCATAGAGTCATAGAGATGTACAGCATGGAAACAGACCCTTCAATCCATCCTGTCCATGCCAACCAGATATGCCAACCCAATCTAGTCCCACCTGCCAGCACCTGGCCCATATCCCTCCAAACCCTTCCTATTCATAGACCCATCCAGATGCCTTTTAAATATTGCAATGTACTAGCCTCCACCACTTCCTCTGGCAGCTTGTTCTTTACACGTACCACCCTCTGAGTGAAAAGGTTGCCTCTTAGGTCTTTTATATATCTTACCCCTCTCATCCTAAACCTATGCCCTCTAGTTCTGGACTCCCCGACCCCAGGGAAAAGACTTTGCCTATTTATCCTATCCATGCCCCTCATATTTTTGTAAACCTCTATAAGGTCACTCCTCAGCCTCCGATGCTCCAGGGAAAACAGCCCCAGCCTGTTCAGCCTCTCCCTGTAGCTCAGATCCTCCAACCCTGGCAACAACCTTGTAAATCTTTTCTGAACCCTTTCAAGTTTCACAACATCTTTCCAGAGGGAGACCAGAATTGCATGCAATATTCCAACAGTGGCCTAACCAATGTCCTGTACAGCTGCAACATGACCTCCCAACTCCTGTACTCAATACTCTGACCAATAAAGGAAAGCATACCAAACGCCTTCTTCACTATCCTATCTACCTGCAACTCCACTTTCAAGGAGCTATGAACCTGCACTCCAAGGTCTTTTTGTTCAGCAACACTCCCTAGGACCTTACCTTATAAATGCTAAGATTTGCTTTCCCAAAAAAGCAGCACCTCGCATTTATCTAACTCCATCTGCCACTTCTCAGCCCATTGGCCCATCTATCAAGATCCTATTGTAATCTGAGGTAACCTTCTTCGCTGTCCACTACACCTCCAATTTTGGTGTCATCTGCAAACTTACTAACTGTACCTCTTATGCTCGTATCCAAATCATTTATGTAAATGACATTTATGTAAATTGCTCTGTATTCTCATTGTCCTTTGATTCCTAGATGTATAAATTGACCACATTGAGAGATTTTCTACGACAACTGCCCTGTTTACCTCTGCTAGGAAACTGTCTTATTCTGTTACACATAATTGCTAATTCTGCAATGTAACTGGGCATTGCGTGGGGCTGTTTTCCCTGGAGCGTCGGAGGCTGAGGGGTGACCTTATAGAGATTTACAAAATTATGAGGGACATGGATAGGATAAATAGACAAAGTCTTTTTCCTGGTGTCAGGGAGTCCAGAACTAGAGGGCGTAGGTTTAGGGTGGGAGGGGAAAAATATAAAAGAGACCTAAGGGGCAACTTTTTCACACAGAGGGTGGTACGTGTATGGAACGAGCTGCCGGAGGAAGTGGTGGAGGCTGGTACAATTGCAACATTTAAGAGGCATTTGGATGGGTATATGAATAGGAAGGGTTTGGAGGGTTATGGGCCGGGTGCTGGCAGGTGGGACTAGATTGGGTTGGGATATCTGGTCGGCATGGACGGGTTGGACTGAAGGATCTGTTTCCATGCTGTACATCTCTATGACTCTATGAACACTTACATACCGAATAGCTTCCTGGCCAAACCCTTTACATAAAAGACAACGATATGTATCAGGAAAGAGGAGTTTTGAGAACAGATGTTAAAATGGTTAGCTCTTGTGTGGAAGGAAAGGATGGAGTGGCTCTTATTAAAGATAAACAAACTATCAATAAATGCTGGGGGTACACTTCAGAAACCTTCTCAACCCATATCACACATCATGAGCTCAGCAACATCCCAGCCCTGCACAAAATAGAGAAGCCCATCCACCAGCTTAAGAACAACAAGGCTGCTACAGCAAATGGTATCCCCGCTGAGACATTGAAGTGGGGAGGCAAAGAACTCCTGCTGCAGCAACACACCTTTGTCTGCCTTATCGGGAAGGAGGAGAGCATCCTGGAGAGCTCCGAGATGCCACAGTCGTGAGTACTGTCAAAAAACGGAGCAAGTCTGACTGTGGTAACTACAGGGAAATCTCTCTGCTGTTGACTGTTGGAAAAGTCATTGCCTAGGTCCTCCTCAATGATTTCCTTCCTGCGGCTGAGGGAGCCCTCCCAGAGTCACAGTGTGGCTTACAGCCATGGAGGGACACAACAGACATGATTTGCACTGCACAACAGCTGCAGGAGAAATATAGAGAAAATAACCTGTATATGTCAATCCTACAAAGGCCTTTGTTAATTGGGAAGCATTATGGAACATCCTTCGCCACTTGGGCTGCGCCTTGACGTTTATCACCATCCTTCACCTGCTCCACGATGAGATAGAAGTCATGGTGATAACAAATAGCATGACTACTAACCCATTCCTCATTTGGACCAATGTCAAGCAGGGCTGTGTCATCTCCCCCAACACCATTCCCAATGTACCTCGTAACAATGCTGCATCTCATTGCTGACAAGCTCCCTGCTAGAGTGGGGCAAACATATAGAACCTGTGTGAAATTATTCAAGCCCAAACTCAAAGTCACCCCAATTAGTGACATTGAGCTGCAGTACGCAGATGATGCTTGAGCATGTGCAATCTCAGAGGATGTACTCCAGACCAACATCAGCATCATTACAGAAACTTATGAGAGCATGCGTCTCACCTTAAACATCTGCAAGACAAACATCCTCCATCAACCTGGTCTGGCATTGAGGAACAAACCTCAGCCTTAAAGAATGCTGACCACTTCCAATACCTCGGGAGTGTCCAAAGCAACTATTAATGATGAGGTCCAACATCACCTCCAGTGCGCTAGTGCAGCCTTTTGCCACCTAAGTAAAATGATATTTGAGGATAGCAGCATCAGATCTGACACTAAGATTATGGTTTAAAGAGTCATGGTAGCTCCCACTCTCCTCTCTGGTTCCAAGATGTGGACTTCCTGCAACAAACGCCTCAAGGTTCTGGAGCAGTACAACCAATGCAACCTGTGCAAGATCCTGCCAACTTTCTGAGAAGAAAGATGCATCAATACCAATATCCTCAACCAGGCCACCATTCCCAGTATTGAGGCACTGACCACCCTTGATCGGCTATGACAGACTGGGCACGTCATGCCCATGACCACCAAGAGGCTGCCCCAGCAGGTGCTCTAATCCCTGCTCCGAAATGGCAGCAAGCCCCAGGTGGACCGATGAAGCACTTCACTGCCACCATCAAGGCCTCACTGGTGAAGTGCTGCATTCCCACAGATACCTGGGAATCACTGACTCAAGACCATCCAAATTGGAGGAGGGAAGACAAGCACGTTGAGACTTTTCATGACAACAAAATGGAAGCCAGACAAAAGCAGTGAAAGGAGCATGCTGCCACACCGCCCCTTCCCATGGCCAGCACCTCCCCCAAGTGTAACAGAGCCTGTAGTAGCCTCATTGGTCTGTGCAGCTATCTACAGACTGACCCTGAGAGTGAAGAGAGTCATCCTCATCTGCAAGGGACAGCCAATAAGGACTGGGCCAGTTTCCATAATGTTTTTATTTATTTCTTTATTAGTGTTATTTTTATCCATTCACAAGATGCATGTACAAGTTGGATGAAGGGTCTCTTTCTGTGTTATATGACTGTATGGCTCTGTTGGCATTGCTGGTAAAGCTTGGATTTATTGCCAATCCCTTGTTGGCCATGAGAAGGCTGGAGTGAAGTTTCTTGCAGAGCTGCTGCAATCTGTGCAATGAAAGTACAGTTACAATGCTTTCCAAGGAGGGAGTTTCGCAATTTTGTCTGAATGGCAATAGGTGATCTGTGATATATTTCCAATGCAAAATAAATCAATACCTTCCTGCTAAATATGAACAGTTGCACCCCAACATCATATATGAGCTGAAACCATTAGTTTGGTCAGTAAAAATAAGTGAAAAGAAATCAACAATACTTGAATCATTAAGGTCTAATTTGGAAAAAAAAGTGAAATGATATTTTTAGTGTTTCCAATTACTAACTCAATAACATATTATGTGATATATTACCACTAATTAATTAAACTCAGTTTGACACTAATATTAAGAACATGGAATTAAAGCATATGCAATAAGGAATTCAGAGTCTTTTGTTTAATTGCACAATTTTATTCTGTACCACTTGCACACTCAGAATCAAATTGGTAAAGTAATTAGATGAGGTGAGATAGTCAAAAAATAAATTCACCATAGTGGAGATCCTATTGCTTAGGGCAATTAAACTGATTTGGATGGAATTCAATTTATTACTCAAAGCTGGAATATTCTTTTCCTATTCTTGGCCTATTCTTTTCATGAAAGATATCCAATTTCAATTGATTAAGATTTAACAAATCCAAGTGAGTCAAATAATTTTACATTTGATTCCATAAAGTTTTACATAAAAGCTCAATCTTCTTGAATCTCTGACAGTATTAAAATCATTGTATGATTTTTGAGCTGACTTATCCTTTTCTGTTCTTTAATTTATTGTTCACATCTCTGTCTTTCAAGCCACATTTTATTCTCAGAAGAAATGCTGGTTAGATTTCTTGCTACGAGCATGCAAATGATATGGCTGTTTGTCCAAATGACAGGGTATACAAAGAGATGACTATATAAGCTGACGGTCTAATCAAGTTGCATCTCCTTGTGGCTTTTTAAAAATTCATTTGTGGGTTTTTGACATTGCTGGATATCCAGCATTTACTGCCCATCCCTAGTTGCTTGAGAAGGTGGTGGTGAGCTGCCTTTTTGAACCGTTGCAGTCTATCCTCTGTAGGTTGACCCACAATGCCATTAGGGAGGGAATTCCAGGATTTGGACCCAGTGACAGTGAAGGAACAGTGATATATTTCCAGATCAGGATGGTGAGTGGCTTAGATGGGAACTTGAAGGTGGTGGTGTTCCCATGTATCTTTTGCCCTTGTTCTTCTGGATGGAAGTGGCCATGGTTTTGGAAGCTGCTGTCTGAGCGTCTTTGGTGAATTTCTGCAATACATCTTGTAGATAGTACACGCTGCTGCTACTAAGTGGTGGTGGAGGGAGTGGATTCTTGTGGATGCAATGCCAATCATGTGAGCAGCTTTGTCCTGGATGGTGTCAAGCTTCTTGACTACTGTTGGAACTGCACTCATCCAGGCAGGTCGGGACTATTCCATCACACTCCTGACTTGTGCCTTGCGCATGGTGGTCAGGTTTTTGGGAGCCAAGAGGTGAGTTACTCGCTGCAGTATTCCTAGCCTCTGACCTGTTCTTGTCACCACTGTGTATGTGTGGCAAGTCCAGAGGAGTTTCTGATCAATGATAATCCCCAGGATGTTGACAGTGGGGGATTCAGTGTTGGGAACACCATTGAATGTCATGGTGGTTAGACTGTCTCTTATTGGTGATGGACAGAGCCTTGCATTTGTGTGGTGTGAATGTTACTTGTCACTTGTCAGCATAAGGCAACAGTGAGGATTGCAGATGCTGAAGATCAGAGTCCAAATTAGATTGGTGCTGGAAAAGCACAGCAGGTCAGGCAGCATCCAAGGAGCAGGAAAATCGATGGTCCGGGCAAAAGCCCTTCATCAGAAATGGGCATTCCTGATGAAGGGCTTTTGCCCGAAACGTCGATTTTCCTGCTCCTCAAATGTTGCCTGACCTGCTGTGCTTTTCCAGTACCACTCTAATCTTGACTCTGATCTCCAGCATCTACAGTCCTCACTGTTGCCTAGTTGATTTTAATCTTACTGCGAATCCTCTTGCAAGGCTGCCTACCTTGAAGAAGTTCGACTCCTCTCGCTACAGGAATCTCAGTGAGTCTCTCTCTCTCTCTGCAACCCCCAGGTCATCTCAACTTGTCAGCATAAGCTTGGATATTATCCAGATCTTGTTGCATTTGAACAGTATATGATGAATGGTGTTGAACATTGTGCATCAGCAAACATTCCCACCTTTGACCTTATAACAGATGGAAGGTCATTGATGAAGCAGCTGAGCATGTTTGGGCTAGGACACTACCCTGAGGAGCTCCTGCAGAGATGTCCTGCAGCTGAGATGACTGACCTCCAATAACGACAACTATCTTCTTGTGTGCCAGCATGACTCCAACTGACAGTGAGTGTGCCCCCGATACCCATTGATTCTAGTTTTGCTTGGGCTCCTTGATGCAACTCTTGGTTGAATGCAGCCTTGATTTCAAGGACTGTCACTCTTGCCTCAACTCATTAAAAGATCTCACTCTTGTAGAGTTATATCAATGTTTCCTTTTGACTGTGCTAAAATGCTAGCCATGCACTCCTCGGGTATTTGGTTGGGTGGTGTCAGCAGGAGTAGAATGGTGGGGACAAAGGCCACTCCCTTGGGGCTGTGCTTCATCATTTCCACTGATTCACAGCAGAAACAGATTTCAGAAGATGCAAACCCTATCATAAACCAATACCAATTCAATTTTTCCATTCTCTCTTTAGTGGATTCAGTGTCTATGGGAACAATGTGGAATGATACCACTAATACCAAATGCCTACTCTTTCACTCGCTCTATCCAATAAAGCATGCAGCATTTTAACAATGAGGGCCACATATAGAGTCCTCATGGTATTTTGGGATAGCCACCTATCTGGTAAAGGTGTTGCACTGGGTGAGTGAGCAATATAGAACAGATTCTGTACCCTGTCCTATCCCATTCCCACATCAACTATAAAAGTTATCATTGCATCGTAGGAGCACCTATCACTATACTGTCCATGCAGACAGGGAGGGAACCAGTCCATACCCCACAGTGCCCTTGGAAGTCTGACAAGTACTGTGCTGGTTGAGGCCATAATCTGAAGGTCCTGAGAAAAGGTGGCTCAGTGGTTAGCACTGCTGACTCACAGTGCTGGGGACCCGGGTTCGATTCTGGCCTTGGGCAACTGTCTGTGTGGAGTTTGCATATTCTCCCCATGTCTGCGTGGATTTCCTCCCACAATCCAAAGATGTGCAGGTTAGGTGAATTGGCCATGCTAAATTGCCCATAGTGTTAGGTGCATTAGTCATGGATAAATATAGGGTAGGGGTCTGGGTGGGTAACCCCTCAGAGGGTTGGTGTGGATATGTTGGGCCAAAGGGCCTGTTTCCATACTTAGGGAATCAAATCTAATTAGGACAGTGTCTGCCTCTTCTCAAGTTGGTGGCAATAATGTCTGCATCATTGAGATCTCTATGTACAGTTTGTAAAGACCAATGACCTGGTAGACATTTGTCTGTGACTAGGAGAAAGTGAGGTCTGCAGATGTTGGAGATCAGAGTCTAGAGTTTGTTGCTGGAAAATCACAGCAGTTCAGGCAGCATCCAAGGAGCAGGAGAATCGATGTTTCGGGCCAGAGCCCTTCATCAGGAATGGTCTGTAACCAACACTTTCAGACAGCATGAAGCTCAATGATGTGATAGCAAATGAAGCATAGCAGCATTTTGTAAGTTTAATGTCTTTGCCTCCTCAGTTACTTCATATCTAGAGGAAGGGAGCCCGTGCTTTGTCCTATCAAATAGGACTGACTCCAGCCACCCTGGTTGTTGTCCCACACAGTTTCTTAATGCAGGCTATTCTGAAAAATGGCACGTGATGGCAGGGAACACCAGCCCAAGATCAACATCTTCAGCACCAGGTAGATCTGGTCACCAGCTTACCTCCAGAGTCTCCACATACACTTTTACCTTGCACTTCCTGGACAGCTCAGTTTTCATTGACCCCCCACATGTAGAAACCTACAACATAGCATACCAGCTCCAAATTTCCGCTTAGCACCGCCCTCCCAACCCAAACCCTGATATTACATTTTAGCACTGCCCACCATGACCCTCCATGTAGCCCACAATGGTGAGGATGGTGAATAACCACCTCCCATTACCTTCCATGCTCTACCATTCTGTGTCACCAATGTTCCTCATATCTTGACATGGTCCTTGTTGCCACCTCAACATGTTTCTCTCTCAGCTTAGAATCTGCCCATCCCAAACACCATAGATCACCCTTTTGCCCTTTCCCCCCCTGAATCTCTCCCACATTCTCCAGTGCTCAGCATATGGATCCCCAAGATTGATTGCTCTCCAGCCCGAAGGCTGGCTTTGATGAACAGCCAGGAAATGACTGATCAGACACCGACCCATTATCTATGAAGCTTCCTGACTAATACAACTTCCCTGATTGCTTGCAATGACCCTACAGGACTGACTGTAGCCCATTCCCCAGACTGTACTCAAGCAAATGATTGACTGTGGCCCAGCCTCTGCAATATGAATGGACTGATGGTACAGGGATGCACTGAGTGACAGCAGCCTCCTTTGTGGTGATTACCATTTTTGAGGCATGGTCATTTGGATGAAGAATCGTGCATATGTTTGTCAAGCAGGCAGCCCGCACATGGTGTAGGTGTGCGATTGACATCTCACTGTGGTGTAGGAGAAATGGCTAACCTCAGACTGATCACTACTGACAAGCAGTCTGTCTGTGATTTCATTCAACAGCAAGCCAATACATCAGTTAGTACTGTAAGCCATGGCAAAGTAATGAAGCTCTGAGCATGCGAGTAGTCACCAAAAGAGTGAGGCAGCAGCCTTGAGACACCGGGCGAAAGTGAGGACTGCAGATGCTGGAGATCAGAGTCAGGATTAGAGTGGTGTTGGAAAAGCACAGCAGGTCAGGCAGCATCAGAGAAGCAGGAAAATCAGAAATGATGAAGGGCTTTTGCTCAAAACATCAATTTTCCTGCTCCTCAGATGTTGCCTGACCAGCTGTGCTTTTTCAGCACCACGCTAATCTTGAGCATTGAGACACAGCCTTGTCTAATTCATGTACTGGGCATCTGTCCCTGCAGGCACAGTGTCCGTGCAGCAGCATTTCAATGCCAGAAAACAGTGCAGTCTGAAATGCAGGAGATTCCTGCAAGTGATTCGGACATTTACCATTAGGGTTCTGAGAGGCTGGGACATTGAATACCAACATATGTAGGTGTAAGATCCTGAGCCAGGTGCCCTGCGCTGAGATGTTGCTGGATGTCCAAGATGGTGTTCAGAGGAGCAAGTGGTGAGCTTGAAGTCACCAGGTGCCCATTCTGACTCTCATGTTGGGGATTGTCAACTTCTTGTTTCTCACAGAGGTGTGTACAGAAAGCTGCATAACAATTCAGTTGTGATTCATTGTTAATAAGGCTGCAAACAAGCAATAAAAGCTCCAATGTACATCTCACCGCTCCCTACTGAGAATCACACCTTGACACCCTGAACCCTGTTTGAAAATGGAGCGAATTACTCTTAACATTGAGAAAGGCCTGGCCTGACTTCTTGTATGATTCTCCCTTATTTCTCATATTTCTTTCCCACAAAGCCCATGTTGTTCAAGACTCCTTAAGTTTCTACCCTTGAGTACAAAATTCTCTGAGTGAAATGAAACAGCGTGGTGATCAATGGGTTTTTTCAGACAGGGGCACGTGCTGTTGTGAATTTCAACAACAGTCAGTGTTGTGACCCTGACTTCTCAAAATATTTAGTATTGATTTGAACATTGGAGTATGGGGAAAAAAATCATTCACTTGCCTGTGAACTGGCCAGGTAATAACCAGGGCCAGCAGGTGTGCTCACTGCCCAATTCAGGAAATACTATGAGAAGCTGCAGGCCAATTGGTGACCTTCAGGCTTGAAGAAGGAGTAGGGCTGCCTCCTCACAGAGATTAAAGTGCCCAGTCCCCGATATCTTTAAACATAACGATAAAAATACCCTCAGCAGCTGAGCCACAATTAAAGAGGCGGAATCATAGGGATTTGTTGCTGCAGCTTCACTCAGGCATGCTCCCTGGAACTCTCTGGTTCCCAATCTGCCATCAGGAGGTTGCTTCCATGCAGCTGTACTGTTCTACCATACTTCCAATTTTCTATCGGCTTCGGTCAATGGTTCTTATTCAGACTCAAACAAATTGCATTGACTACTCATTACTTTAAGTTGGGTATCCCTTTTGTGTCACCTCTGGGAAAAAGGCCTGGAAATATGATGGAGTCAATAACCGCAAAACCACTGGCTGTAAGAATTTAGCTATATTCACTGAAACAGTTAAAAACTATTTGTTTTTTCCAAAGTGAATCTAATTTCCAAAATATTATGGATACAGTAACTGGTTGTTACATTAATACTAACTTACCCACATGTGAGTCAGCAACTTACAAATACTTTCTCTTATAGGTACACAGTATTCCCTGATGATGACGGACACTGCTCCATACTGAGAAGATCTAACTTAAGATCTGACTACCAGTTTCTGGACACCTCTATTCTCTTTGCAAATGAGATCCAGAGCTGTGGGAATATTTCAATCGATAAACTGACAAGAATATTTGTCAAGAGTGAATCCTCAACTCTTGAACTCCTGTTGTGGAATCCATTTGGAATTTATTCCCCAGTCTACATCCAAGACATATTTGAACTTAACCTCAACTGAGCCAAGGTCAAACTTGGCTTTAAGAACTGTCCTATATCAATTAGTTGGCCTTATATTAACAGTTATTCCTGCAATTTTCTATCAGGAGGCACACGAACTACAGAATGAAAGAAGAGTTTTGACGAGGAGAAGCTGTTTCCATGGGCAGCAGGGTCAGTAGCCGGAATTCACAGATTTCAGTTCATTGATGAAAGGAGTGGTGGGGCACGAGATGAATTTTTAAAAATTAAATGTGTCAAGTTATAATGACCTGCAAGGGTGGTTGAAGTCGATTTGATTATAACTTCCAACAGAGAATAGGATCTATATATATATTTGAAAATGAAAAACTTATAAGTCTTCGGGAAGAAGACAGGCTAGTGGTACTAAGTTGGTAGCTCCTTCATAACCAAAATGGGTCAATCCATGCTGAATAATTCTAACAAGGTAGGCACCAAAACTGACAATTGTTTATCAACTTTGGGATCATAAGTGACAGCAGTGAAACAAATACACTGAGGCAGACATTTCTTTTGGCTTGATTCCGGGCTTGAAATGGCTGTTGTATGAAAATTTGGCTTTGGACCAATTTATGTTACTGGCTTGAGTTACCAACATTCATAAGACCTCTGCAGGCAACTCATATGCATTAAGAAAAACAAGTTGGAACTACTTCTTTGATTAGATTACATTACAGTGTGGAAACAGGCCCTTCGGCCCAACAAGTCCACACTGACCCACCAAAGCGCAACCCACCCATACCTCTCCATTTACCCCTTACCTAACACTACGGGCAATTTAGCATGGCCAATTCACCTGACCTGCTCATCTTTGGACTGTGGGAGGAAACCAGAGCAACCGGAGGAAACCCACGCAGACACGGGGAGAACGTGCAAACTCCACACAGTCAGTCGCCTGAGGCGGGAATTGAACCCGGGTCTCTGGCACTGTGAGGCAGCAGTGCTAATCACTGTGCCACCGTGTCACCTGGTTTTGTCTCAGGGAGCTAGTATTCCAAAAAGTAATATGAACTATCTATATCTAGTTGGCATCAGTGAACAATCAAACATACTAGTTACAACAATTGGTTAGGGTGGCACAGTGGCTGAATGGTTAGCACTGCTGCCTCACAGTGTCATGAACCTGGGTTTAATTCCAGCCTTGGGTGATTGCCTGTGTGGAGCTTGCATGTTCTTCCTGAGTCTGTGTAAATCCCAGAGTCTGAAGATGTGCAGTTTAAGTGGATTGGCCTTGCTATGGGCGGCACGGTGGCACAGTGGTTAGCACTGCTGCCTCACAGCACCAGAGACCCGGGTTCAATTCCCGCCTCAGGCGACTGACTGTGTGGAGTTTGCACATTCTCCCCATGTCTGCGTGGGTTTCCTCTGGGTGCTCCGGTTTCCTCCCACAGTCACAAAGATGTGCAGGTCAGGTGAATTGGCCATGCTAAATTGCCCGTAGTGTTAGGTAAGGGGTAGATGTAGGGGTATGGGTGGGTTGCGCTTCGGCGGGGCGGTGTGGACTTGTTGGGCCGAAGGGCCTGTTTCCACACTGTAAGTAATCTAATCTAAATTACCCAGCAGTGTCCCAAATTTGCAAGCTAGGTGGGTTAACCACATGGTTGTGGAGAGAGAGTGGGGGAACTATGTCTGGATGGGATGCTTATTAGAGAATTGACGTAGACTTGATGGGCCGAGTGGTCTCTTTCCACACTGTAGACATTCTATGATAACCCTTCTATGAGGGATTCATTCTTCTGATCATACAAAGGCATCTTTCTAAAGTACAAGACATTTAAGAAACTATTAAGAGTATCAGAACACAACACCAAAGGTAGCAGATGAAATTTAATTTCTGATTTTTAGGCACCAGTGGGGGCAATTGTACAGGAGGACAAGTGAAAAAGTTCAAACTGTGTGTTGGCATGCTGGTTTCTCAACTGTGTGTGTGTGTGTGTGTGTGTGTGTGTGTGTCAGGAATATCAGATGCATGTGCCGGTAGCCAATTAAGGAGTTTAAAGGCCACTTAAGATATCCTGTCACAAGCTGATAAGATTTTTTGATTTGGTTTCCAGGCTGCACTTACACTCTTCGGGACCAGATTAATTGCCTTAAGATGGTCCCCTGGTTATAGACAAAGGAGCCAGCATCCCAGACAGGCTCAGAGGCCTTTCCCATCTGCCTGGCCACAGCTACAACCTGGCTTATGAAGGCTTTCTTGATTCTAACGATTTAAATGGTTAGACATTAAAATTAGTCTCTCCTCATTCTAAAACAGTCCACAATTCTCTTGCCCAGTCTAAATGGCATGAAATATAATTTAATATTTTAGAGTTGGTGACTCTACTCACAACCTTATAGATATTCCTATGGGTTTCAGATTGGTGAATCAATGGTACTCAGACCTGACAGATCATTTCTGTATTCCGCAGATTTGCAGATCATTACTAATCAAAGCAATTACAAACTGATTCAAATAATGTTTATATCCATTTTCTATCCCTGCACAAAATTGATTGAACCATTACTTTTCTCTTGAATTTGCGATAAAACTAATGCAAGTCTACACTGTGTACAGACAGATAATGTTTTATGTTGAAGTGGCAGATGGGTTCCCTAGTTACATCAGGTCACAAAACCATGATTTCCATATCAATATGGAAAGGTAGGAGAGGAATGCTGTGAGCATCAAATTGAGTACAAACTGAGTGTGCAGTAAGAGAGCAAATGAGGATCTGGTCGAATCAAGGAAATGGCTGCTGTGCCTGTGTATAAAAGTGGCCTATCAGCAGGATTACAGTGAAAAATTCTGGTCCACTCCGATGGGCAGCACTCAAGTTGTTATGATACCAGATGATGTTATTACTGGATAAATCAAATTTCAGTTTGAAATCTGGTTTGACAGTTTTTGTTTTGGTTTAAATGAAGGGTTCTTTCACTAAAACACAAGCAGACAATGCTGAAGATCTGGTTTTAACAAAAATAACATTTTATTATGCAAAGGAAATGGAAAAAAGAATAAGCCAAACTATTTCCGTTTCATATACGTTTCAAGATTCCGAATCACATTATATAATACAATTCTATTAATCCCAACAGCACTCCTTTACAGTACTCATACCAGGGAGAAATCTCTTCTCCATCACTTTAATAAGGCTTAATTTTAACAATGTCTTCAATTCCCTGTCACAAGAATCATCATGCAAATGAGCTTCAAATAATACATTCAGTGTTTTAAGTAACCATGTTTAACTAACCAGTGTTTTAACTTACATTGCAGTAACCTATTTTCAAGCAGTTCTAAACACTTCTTCAGTAACAACTGTTTTACACATACATCTTCAGCCAGACCTTTGCAAACTAAAATCCAAAAGGGCTATGGGTATTTCTTCTAAGCCAAAAAATACTTCAGTACATCTGAAACCTGATGCAGAATTGTTTACTCTGTTCACTTGTATTATCCTCCCTCTGAAAATGAAATCTGATTCCTGTCCAGGAATCATAATGTGATATTTAAAATATCACTAAGTCTACAGAAAGGCTTGCAAGTTAATCATTTAACACCTTTGTAGGCACAGACCAAATGCACATGGGGCTAACTCAAAATTTAAATCAATTAAATTAGATTTATAGATATAATATATAAATCACACACGCGTTACCTGTCTGATGACAATACCTGTCATCAGGAGATAGGTGTGATTAGTGCCCATGGAGCATGCTCTGAAGCATTGGTGCCAGGTGTCCAAAACAGACGTCTGAAGGAGCAGGTGGTATGTTGAATTGAATTAGCTTTATTGTCACATGCACTCAAATGAGCTTACAAGTCATCACTTACAGTGCCATCTCTTCGATACAGGGCACCTTGGTACAGATTCTTCAGTACAAGTTCTTCCGGGAAAAAAAAGAAAAATAAAGAAATAAAAAGTCCAGCATTACAGATTGTAGGAATAAATGAGAAAATAGAGAAATAACAGGTGCAGAGCAACAATTCTTCCAATCCAGTCCATGCTGTCAACTAACCTCCAGTCCGCACCGGACTTTGACTCCACACTGTGCTTGGCTTCACCCTGAGGTCTCGAGGCTAGGTGAATGCTCTAAAATCGCCTCGAGGCCAGAAGTCCATGCTGAGGCCACATTGGGCTGAAAGACCACCGCATGCTGCATGCCACTGAGACAGTGCCACGCCAGGCTGAGCAACTGCCAGGCCAGATTGACAGACAACCACACCAGGCCAGGAGACCACCAAATAGGGCCAAGAGACCCTATGGCAGTCCAATAGCCATTCAGAGACCACCATGCTGGACCGAGAGACCATCGTGCCAGATTGAGAGGCCACCATGCCAAGCTGAGAGACCACCACACCAAGCTGAGAGACCACCACACCAGGCCAAGAGACCACTACATCATGTCTAGAGACAACCACGCCAAGCCAAGATACTGCCACATCAGGCCAAGAGACTACCACACCAGGCCTAAGAGACTACCATGCTGGCCGAGACTACCATGCTAGGCCAAGAAAAAAACACACCATGCCAAAACACTGCCAAGCCAGGCTTAGAGACCAACACACAAGCTGAGACCATGATGCAAGGCTAAGAGATTGCCATGCCAGGCTGAGAGACCTCCAGGCGGGGCCGAGAGACTTCCAAGACAGGCCAAGAGACCGCCAGGCCAGTCTGAGAGACCACCATGCCAAGCCGAGAGACCACCACACCAGGCCACGAGATGACTATGCCAGGCCAAGAGGCCGCCATTCCAGGCTGAGAGACCTCCACACCAGGCCAAGAGACCACCATGTCAGGCTAAGACACCGCCATGCCAGGCCAAGAGACCACCATACCAGGTCAAAAGACCACCATGCTGGGCTGAGAGACCTCCATGCTGGGCTGAGAGACCTCCATGCTGGGCTGAGAAACCTTGAAGCCAGGCCAAGAGACCGCCAGACCAGGCTGAGAGACTACCATGCCAGGCCGATTGACTGCTAAAGGCCACTGAGAGGCCACCATGCCAGGCTCAAAAACTAGGAGACTGCTGAGCAAAGTCCGTGCTGAGGCTGGGCATTCTGGATGAAGAAAGAAGCAAAAGAAAACAAAACACAGAAGAGAGAAAAAAGAACAAGAAATAGACGGGGACGTTGGGCTTACCAGGTACCTGGTCTAACTTTCATTCTAGGAACTGAACCATCTAGCTTTTATCTTGTGGGTCTAAGATTAGGAAAGTTCATAGTAATGAGGTGAGATTAATAAATGCTGAGAAATGAATGTATACTTATGTATGCAAATAGGCCCCTTGCTGCTTACTAGTGAGAATCCCATCTCACTATCCAATGCCTGGTGAGAAAATAAAGTTTTGCAGTTGATATCAACTGTCTATCTCATGCAATTTTCCCACATTTCTCATCAATGTCCATGTCATTCAGTGCCTGGGAAGATTATTTTAGTACCTGGGAAGACGGTGTCTTTGTTTCAGATTTTCAGCATATCCTGTTTGCTACTTTCTACTGTAGAAATAACTGCTCCAGCTACAGCCCGTATGCTACAGTATAAACCAAAAAAGTCAAGAATTATTTATGGTAACTGCACAATAAAATTAGATTCACAAGAGCAGTTTTCTAATTTTAACTCACAAAGCACATAAAATGTAATAGCTTCCAGGTTGGCAGAGTTGAAAGCTGTGATACTTCAGAGCATGTACTATATTACTTATGTCCAACTTGTCTCCCTTGTGAGATACATCTGCTGTAGTTTATCCTCATTGCAACAATTTTACTACCAAATGTCAAGATATTTTATCACATTGTATGAAATAAAGCTATCAAGGGCAATAGAGTTGTCAAACTGCTTTGTTGTCCTTCAGATTAATTTTTTCATCATTTCTGATAAATATTTGCATAGCTTGCAAGCAACAAAATCTGAGGACCAAAATCAAAGCCTGTCAAGTGAAGGTGCATTATTCTATCACTGTATAAGACCCCAGTGTTAGAATCATTGTAGATTGTCCAATTTATTTAATTGGGTATTAAGGAATGGAACTATATCCTAATGCAATGAAGTGAATTTCAATTTCCAAATAAATATAAAAGTGCTGCTAATGGATTTAATTGGATCAAATTGGTACATTTCATCACACTGTTAAAGGCTTGTCTTCTTTTAAATATTTTTATGAGACATGGGCATTACTGGCATGTTGCCCAGGCCTAATTGCCCTTGACCTGAGTACCGTTCTACGCCATCTCAGAGGGTAGTTGAGTCAACCAAAATTTGCCATGGATCTGGTGTCTTAAGTAAGTTAGACTACACAAGAATAGTGGATCTCTCTCCATAAGGAGGCATAATGAACCAGCAAGATTTTTATAGCATCTTACAGTACTTATCTTGTTCATCATTACTGAACTTAGCTTATATTATGGATTTATTATTTAAATATGCACGGATAGAGTGAATAGCCAAGGCCTTTTTTGCAGATTTAGGCCGATAGCCATAAAAGAAGGCATAAAAGGGGCAATGGAGGTAAAAAAAAGCATGAATGATAGTATTATTTTAAATTAACAAGGTGACCCTGAGAGACTTTCACACAAGGTTACAGACTGGAAGGGTAAAGCCTCATTTAGTGGAAGAGACACAGAGGAGTGAGGCAGAAGTTGAACATCCAGCCAGTGGCAGTAATGTTTCTAGATTTTTAGCCTAAAATAAGGAAAACCATATTCTTAATATAAGGAAAATGGAAAGGGAACATTCCCGTCACCAGACACCAGTGGAGACTGTAATATTTTCCCCAATGACCAGTCCTAATATCTTGTAGCAGTATGTGGTACTGGCATTATGTTGTTTGGAGACAGTTTGCTGTCACCAATTCTTCTTTTGCTTTGTTTTATCTTGAGCTTAGCAAGCGATTCTTAGTATGGCATAAACTACTGTGAAGTATCTACAGAAGATGCATGATTTTAGATAACATGAATTGCATATTAGTGATAACTACATTTCATTAGACCTTAGGAAGCTCATACAGATGCATCTGCTCCCTCCAAGAGTTAGGGTGACATGTCTTGTTTCTACTCACAATCTGTGTCTAAGATCAGTACAAGGAATGGAACATGATCATTCATCTCTTCAGAAGCAATATTCAGCTGTTCAACACCTGTCCCCAATCTTTTGTCCTCTTAGTTAACCCATTGTACAATCATGTAAATAACAATATTAAATTTACAAATGACACCTCTCCCTCCAAGTATCTGATGATGACTCATACATTCTGGAAAAGCATTCACTTTGTTCTTGGAACAATGGTAGATCCCTTGCCTGAGGAGTTTTGGCCCAGGTTCTAACGTGTGGATCATTTCTCCACGAGAAGTTTCTTTTACGTCTCTGATAGTCTTTCAGGAGGATGTCTTTGTGGACATTGTTGTGGGTCTAATACTCTATCTTAAGTACCTTAATTCCCTGAATTTCTTTCTCATCCTTTGAAGACAGGTGCTCTGTTGAAATAAGCACTTTCTTCTTTGTCGTAATCTGTATTTCTGGATCAATCACTTTCAAATTAGAAAAAATACTTTCTGTTTTGAAGTATCCTCAGTGCTTATATCAGGCAATTTCTTCTTCCTGCCCGTGTCTTGCCTCTGTGGATATTGGTCTGGCTCCAGTGGAGCGATAAGTAAGTTATCTCCACAGAGTGTTTAGCCTTATCATCTATTTGGCATCTATTGTGGGTGTTTGACTAGCTCTCTTATACTAACATTATTAATCTTATTTGATTTTTTTCTTCTCTTTGCGTTCTGCCATGAGTTTGGGAAGTTCAATAAATTCTGTCTCCTGACTAGTTGTTCAATGATAGTCTGTTCCTGAGCCACTTGTTCTTGGATGGTATCGATCCCCTCAAACTCTGTTGATGAAGTTGAGTCGAAACCTACATGCAAGCTCAAATCTGAAATTGGTTCCTTGTGAACACTATAACCGTTTTCAACTCTATTATGTGTGGGGCTATAGTATAAGTTGCAGTGTGTATATACTCTGACAGTTATACCATCGTGTCATGTAGTTAAATGTCTAATTCTAATATTTGCTTCTTCACTAATGGTAACTGACCTGAAACCACCTGGTCAAGGTTTACTGACTGTATGACCTAATGTAAAGATGGGATCTTTTGGATCTCAGGATCAGTGGTTTCAGCTGCTGGTTTGATTCCCATATTAATGGCATTGCTAACTAGAAAAGAATCTCAATAAACAGAACACTTCCAGATGTGCCAACTGAGCCACTAACTGGTGAGAAGGCTGAATTCATTCTTGGATAGTTTGTCAATGAATTTCAGGCAAGCAACAACAGTTTTTACTAAGTTAGTGGCTTATGAATGCAAATTTTCAAATTCCTAGAATCAAGAATTTGATTTTTTTTCTGTTTGTTTTCTACTTCATACTAACTTGCAATGAAGTGTGTGATCAAAGCTCAAGGTATCTCAAGCAATTAACATAAGATCTTGTTCCTTTTATGAAATCGGTGACTAATGTTTAAAAATTCATTTGTGGGATGTAGGCGTCACTGGCTGGCTACCATTTATTCAGGCCTCATTCCTGATGAAGGGCTTTTGCCTGAAACGCCGATTTTCCTGCTCCTTAAATGCTGCCTGACCCGCTGTGCTTTTCCAACACCACTCTAATCTTGACTCTGATCTGCAGCATCTGCAGTCCTTACTTTCACCTACCATTTATTGCCCATTCCTGGTCGCTCTTGAGAAGTTGGTGGTGAGCGGCCTCCTTGAATCAGTGCAGTTCACCTGCTATGGATTGACCCACAATGCCATGAGGGAGGGAATTTCAGGTTATTGACCCAGTAACAGTGGAAGAATGACGATAGGTCTCGAGGGCTTTCCAGCATTCCTTAATCTGCTTTCTCTGAGCCCAGAAGCTGCTAACCGAACTGTAATGAATCTGCTATTAATTTAGCATTTTTAAAAATTTTATATGACTGCTGTCATTGATGTCAGTGCCATGGTGGGGCGGCTTATAAAACTTTTCATTGTATTTTTCATGTACAGGGAACAATAAATTTCTATTCTATTCTATTCGAGTAATACTTACTCCAAATCAAGCACAAAATCAACAGAATATCCATTGATGTAGACAAGTTCTGTGTCATTTGGTTTCTTCTCTCTCTCTCTCTCTCTTGCACTATTAAATGTGATCTAACATCTCAGTCATAACCTGCTTACGGATGCTCAAAGTGGTTTCTGCCAGGGCTACTCAGTTCCTGACCTCCTTACAATTTTTGTGCAAATAAACACAAAACAGCTGAACTCCAGAGGTAAGGATGAGAATGACTGCTTTGACCTCAAGGCAAAATATGACTGAATGTGACATTGAAGAATCCGAGCAAAATTGAAATCAATGGTAATCAAAGAGAAAACTCTTCACTAGTTGAAGTTATACCCAACACAAAAGAATGTGATTGTCGTTGTTGAAGGTTAATCAAACTTGTCAGTGACAGGAGAAACCATGCGTGAGTCCCTCAGGGTAATGTCCTAGACCCCAACCATCTTCATTTGCATCATAAATTACATTGCCCCCATCATAAGGTCAGAAGAAGGATGTTTTCTGATGATTGTACAATGTTCAGTACTATTTGTGATACCTCAGACATTGCAGCCCTCCAGGTCCATATTCTACAAGAATAGGTAATATTTAGTCTTGGGCTGATAAATAGCAAATAACATTCAGGTCACATAAAGGCCAGATAATGATTATCTCCAATAGGGGGATGTCTCTTGTCAATCAATGTATTCAATGGCATTGATTTGGAGGAGCCAATGTTGGACTGGGGTGGACAAAGTTAAAAATCACACAACACCAGATTATAGTCGAACAGGTTTATTTGGAAGCTAGTGTTATTGGACAATAACCTGGAGTGTGCTTGAAAGCTAAGGTAGCTGACATGAAGTTGTGCATAAGGCTATGGTACAGGTCAATAAAGACATACGGCAGACATTTAAGAGAATATTTCAAGTATGAAAAGTATCTTCTTTCTTTAAGAAAAAAATCTAAAGGAATGACCCATCTTCTGTGGTTAATCAAAAGCATCAAAAAAGCATTGAATTGAGCAAAATTGAGTGGAAGGATAGATGGTTGGTCAAAGTTCAAAGAATGGTTGAGAGTGATTAAAAGGTTAATTAGGAGGAAAAAAAATTAGGCCATGAATTCGAAGCTAAGTTGAAATGTAAAAATGGTAACAAGAAGTGATTCAGGTATTTAAAGAGAAAATGAAGTGTTGGGCCTCCAGAAAATGAGAATGGGAAGTGAAAGAAATGTGGATGCTGTAAATCAGAAACAAAAACAGAAGTTGCTGGAAAAGATCAGCAGGTCTGGCAAGATCTGTGCAGAGAAATCAAAGTTAAGGTTTTGCATCCAGTTCTGAGGAAGGGCCCGAAAGTTAACAGTGAGAATGGGGAGTTGATCATAGATATTATGGACTTGGTGGATGAAGTTAACATATCTTTTCTTTTGTCTATCCTACAGAAAATGCAAAAACAATTCTAGAAATAACTGTCAATGAGGAAGTAGAGGAGAGAGAGAAAACACAGAAAATGTGCAGTCAAGGAGAAGTAATTCAAAGCAAACAGATGGGTCTGCAGACTCACAAGACTTGAAGTCTAGATGGACTTCATCCTAGACTTTAAAACTGGTTCCTACATTCAAGAAAAATTCCATCAGCCTGAGAACATAGAACATAGAACATAGAACATTACAGCACAGAACAGGCCCTTCGGCCCACGATGTTGTGCCGAACTTCTAACCTAGATTAAGCACCCATCCATGTACCTATCCAAATGCCGCTTAAAGGTCGCCAATGATTCTGACTCTACCACTCCCACGGGCAGCGCATTCCATGCCCCCACCACTCTCTGGGTAAAGAACCCACCCCTGACATCTCCCCTATACCTTCCACCCTTCACCTTAAATTTATGTCCCCTTGTAACACTCTGTTGTACCCAGGGAAAAAGTTTCTGACTGTCTACTCTATCTATTCCTCTGATCATCTTATAAACCTCTATCAAGTCACCCCTCATCCTTCGGCGTTCCAACGAGAAAACGCCGAGAACTCTCAACCTATCCTTGTACGACCTACTCTCCATTCCAGGCAACATCCTGGTAAATCTTCTCTGCACCCTCTCCAAAGCTTCCACATCTTTCCTAAAGTGAGGCGACCAGAACTGCACACAGTACTCCAACTGTGGCCTAACCAAAGTCCAAAGTCCTTGAACCATATATTTTCCCTGCACCACTAATGAACAGTGTCAATAGTATGTATGATCTTTGAGATGCACTACAGAAATTCACCATTGGTTTACCACTGACCAGAAACTGAACTGGATTAACCATATAATTACTGTACTATGAGAACAGGTCGGAGGGGAAGAATCCTATAACAATTAGCTAACTTCCTGACTCCCTAAAGCTTGTCCATTATCAAAAGTATAAGTCAAAAGCATGATGGAATACTTGCCAGTTGCAGCTCTATCATCGCTCAAGAAACCTAACACCATTCAGCTTAATTGGCAACACATCTCAAATATTTTTTCACTCCACCACTAATGCACAGTGTCGATAGTATGTGTGATCTTTCAGATGCATTACAGAAATTCACCAAAGGACCTTTGATGCACATTCCAAACGAACAACTGCTAGTACCTAGAAGGACAAAAATGGCAGATATATGGGAACCACCATTTGCAAGTTCACCTCCAAGCTAGTTACCAGCCTGACTTGGAAATATATCACAATTCCTTAAGGGATAGTAGGGCAAAATCATGGAGTTCAATCCTGAACACCTTTGTGCCTACATCTGACAAATAGTCTGCAATGGCTCATGAAGATAGCTCACCACCATTTTTCTCAAGATCACTTTAGAACAGGCAATGTATGCTGACACAGTCAATGAGGCCCACATCCCATGAGTGAATAGAAGAGATTATTGGAAAGTAACAAATGTAACTCCTCCATTCAAGAAGGCAGAGACACGGCAAACATTAAGCTATAAGCTTATGGCTGTGGTAGGAAAACTTTGGAATTTATCATTAAAGGGGTTGTAGCTGAGCAATTAGAAAAACTCAAGGTAATTGAGAAGAGCCAGCATGCTCTTGACAAAGGGAAAATATATTTAACCAATTCAATAGACTTTGTGAAGAAATAACGTAATGTGAATAGAGGGGAGTCTATAGTCACACTGAACCTAAATCTCCAGAAGGCATTTGATAAGGTCTCATTTCAAAGTTTATTATGGAAACACACAAGATTACCAATAGTGACAACGCCATTTTTTTTGTTAACCTGGGGACGAAGGATATGGATGGCATCTCTAACTTTGCTGAAATCAGCTAAATTAATAGAGTTATCAGTTGAGCTTGAAACCTTTTAGGTCTGAATGAGTAATTTACTCCTTGCTCTCAGCAGCTGAACAAACCATCTAATACTTATCAATTACGATCCATGAATTTGGAAAATAGTAGTTTGCTTTAATAGGCTTCCATACTTTGAATGGGCACGTACAATATATGGGGCATAGTTGCTGAGCTAATTTTGCAAGCTGTTTGTATTTATCCCATTATCTTTCGCCATTTTACATGAAATTGGCATTGCTAATTGTTTGTAGTTTATTGGAGAGAGTGATCTTAATGGGGCAGGTGGTGTTTAATCATGCATTACATTTTTTTCAAGTTCCCGTGTCTTAAATTAGCAACTGCAGTTAATGGCTGTCTTGTCAATGATCTAAAATATGCAATCACATAAAAATGTACGTGTGACAATAGATGCAATCCTGTTTGCATATTTTGTACTGTAAGTTTGTTCTTGGGTATCTGTAACATTTTCATGCAAATACAATGGAGCAACTTCTCTCATTCGCTTTCTTTCTCATCAGCTCTATGACTAATTGACTCATTTACTTAATTAGTGTGCACAGCATATTTTTTCAGTACTCCATTCAATTACGAAAATGTTCACTGTGTTATCACCGGAGTCAGCTAATCTAATTTCTAATTCATATAATTACCATCTAATGCTAATCACATCACCCACTTAAAGATAATTCCATCCATAAAATTTGTCTTGTACTCCTATTACTTGATTATAATAGCTGTAAAAGCATAAATTATGACTTGCATCATGGATCAGACACTTTCAGATCACACTCAGTTGGTGCTTGAAATAACTCCACAGAGGCTGGCATCCTGTTACCAAGTCACCTTTTATTTACACGTGCACGGTACTTGACACTGATCTGACTTCTTCAGAGCCAGCTGTCAGGGTGAACTGAACCTTCAACACTCCTGTTTTTTTTTCCTTTTCTTTATGAACAGGATGTCTGACACTCCTGTTTATTTCTTTTTTTTTTCCCCTTTTTACCCCCCACACTATCGCCTAACTGCGGTAGTGCTTATTTTTTTCCCCAGCGCCCATGTTGTGTGTGTGCAGGTGTGAGACACAGTGAAAGGTACAAGGTGAATGAATCTTTATTCAAATTTCCATCACCAGGAAGAAAAGAAACACCCGAGTGGCCTGTGACAGGCAGTGCCCTTCACATCAAAGGGCAATGCAACACTCCTGTTTACATCTGTGAGCCAAGGCTGCCTCATTGGACCAGGTTAATAGCCCCAATCAGGGAACTCATATAAGGTCTACTTTGCTGACCTTCTAACAATCACCATGTTGCTTATATTGTATTAATTTCATTTTGTGAGGCGTTATTTGCTGTGATATTATATGTCTATCCTTGCACACACAAGTTACCATCTAATGCTAATCACATCGCCCACCTAAAGTGAGGTACTGTCGTGTAATGGTAATGTCCTCACCTTTAAGCTAGAAATGCTGGGTTCAAATCCCACCTACTCCTAACCAAGTTAATAGAAGGTGTCTATCTGAAAGATAAGGAGTGTCTTTTTTTATATGTAAGTGGACAGACACACTGGTCTTACTTTCTTTTTGCTGTTGGAAACCTGGTTTTGAATTAAAAGGAACTGTCAAGTGCTGGTTAAAAATGGACAATTAATTTTTGACTTCCTTCATTTGAATTTTAATACCTGGGACTTTTCCTGGACTATTTTTAAAGGGAAAAACTCAGATATAAGATAATCACAGGGATCACCTGCCTCACTGAACAAGGTTGATAACTGTCGGAGCTGGAAAAGTACACCATCGACATTTCAAGCCTAAGCCCTTCAGTCTCTTCTCAAGGTTGATAATTGACCAGGTTGAACAGAAGTATCATCAAGATGACTGAGATCAGTCACTCAGATATGTATCTCCCATTTGATTTATACCTTTCTGGATGTTTCATAAATTAGGATGAATTTTACCGGCAGACTTTCCACGTTGCATTATATTGTAAAATCAATGAAACTAGACATGGGTATGCACAAAGAAATTATATTTCTGGCAACTACTGTGAGCAGTTGGGAAAGTGAATGATGGATTCATAACAGCAGAATACAAAGACTTTCCCTCTTTCCTGCTTTTTCTCTCAGTCATGTGGAAGAAAAGGCCAATGAAAAACCTTAGTTCAGGCATCGGGGCCTCCATTTGCCAAGAGATGCGAGGGAGTAGCGAAAGACTTCTGGGGAGTTTTTAAGTGGGTGTGATCAGGAATGGGACTCCTGGAAGGTATGCTGCCTCCCTGGTGCCAGGGTCCGAGATGTCGTCGATCGGGTTTACAAGATTCTGAAGGGGGAGGGTGAGCAGCCAGGAATAGTGGTACATATTGGCACCGATGATATAGCCAGGAAAGGGATTAAGGATCTGGAAAGTGACTACAGAGAGTTAGGTTGGAAGCTGAAGAGCAGGATGAGTAGAGTAGTGATCTCAGGTTTGCTACTGGTGCCACGAGATAGTGAGATGAGGAACAGTCAGCAAATGCAGCTTAACACGTGGCTGCGAGGCTGGTGCAGGAGGGAGGTCTTCAAATACCTAGACCATTGGGATACCTTCTGGGGAAGGTGGGACCTATACATGAAGGATGGGTTGCACCTGAACTGGAGGGTCACAAATGTCCTGGTGGGAGATCTGCTTGTGCGATTCGGAAGGGTTTAAACTAGTTTGGCAGGGGGGTGGGAATTGGATCCACATGTCTGAGAGGGGGTCAGTTGCAGACAGGACAGTGACAGGATATATTAAATCTATCAGGAAGGTTTCTCATGCGATGAAACAAAGGGATCAGTTAAAGTGTGTCTGCTTTAATGCAAGGAGTGTCCCAGAATAAAAGTGATGAACTTAAACCATGGATCAGTACTTGGGGCTACGATGTTGTGGCCATAAGTAAGGAGACATGGGTTTCACAGGGGCAGGGATAGTTGCTTGATGTTCCAGGGTTTAAAACGCTTAAAAAGAATAGGGAGGGTGGAAAAAGAGGAGGGGGTGTAGCATTGCTAATCAGAGAGTGCATCACAGCTACAGAAAGAAAGGTTGTTGAGGAAGGTTTGTCTACTGAGCCAATATGGGTGGAAGTTAGTAACAACACGGGAACAGCCACCGCATTGGGGGTTTTCTACAGGGGGTTTTCTATAGCAGTAGAGAGATTGAAGATCTCATAGGCAGGCAGATTCTGGAAAAATGCAAAAGTAGCAGGGTTGTTTAAACCCTCCCGAATCGCACAAGCAGATCTCCCACCAGGACATTTGTGACCCTCCAGTTCAGGTGCAACCCATCCTTCATGTATAGGTCCCACCTATACATGGGTGATTTCAACTTTCCCAATATCGACTGGAACCTCCTAAGTGCAGATGGTTTGGATGGAGCCATTTTTGTCAGGTGTGTTCAGGAGGGTTTCCTTACTCAGTATGTAGACAGACCAACAAGGAGAGAAGCCATTTTGGATTTGGTGCTCAGCAACGAGCCAGAACAGGTGTCAGATCTCGCGGTGGGAGAGCACTTTGGTGGCAGTGATCACAACTGCCTTACATTTAGCATAGCCTTGGAGAGTGAAAGGTGCAGTTACCAAGGGAAGATATTTAATTGGGGAAAAGGAAATTATGACACTATCAGACAGGAGTTGGGAAGTACAGACTGGGAGCAATTGTTCCTCAGAAAGGGCACAGCAGACATGTGGAGACTATTTAAGGAGCAGTTGTTGCGAGTGATGCACAAATTTGTTCCTCTGAGACAGGTAAGAAGGGGTAAGATTAAGGAACCTTGGATGACGAGAACAGAGGAGCTTCTCGTCTAAAGGAAGAACGCAGCTTATGAAGGTGGAGGAAGCAAGGATCCAGCACAGCTTTAGAGGATTACAGGCTTGCTAGAAAGGAGCTCAGAAATGGACTAAGGAGAGCCAGGAGGGGGCACGAAAAAGGCTTGGCAAGACGGATTAGGGACAACCCAAAGGCATTTTACTCATACATGAGGAATAAGAGAATGATCAGGGAGAAGGTAGGGCTGATTAGGGATAGCGGAGTGAACTTGTGCGTGGAGTCTGAGCAGATAGGGGAAGCCCTAAATGAGTTTTTTGCTTCAGTTTTCACCAAGGAAAGGGAACTTGTTGTAAATGAAAACTTAGAGGAGCTGGGATACAGGCTTGATCAGATCAAGATTGATGAAGATGATGTGCTAGAAATATTGGAAAACAATCATATAGATAAGTCCCCAGGACAGACCAGATTTATCCTAGGCTGCTCTGGGAAGTGAAAAAGGAGATTGCTAAGCCGCTGGCGAGGATATTTGCCTCCTCACTCTCCACGGGTGTCGTACCAGAGGATTGGAAGGAGGTGAATGTTGTTCCACTTTTCATGAAGGGTAATAGGGAAATCCCTGGCAATTACAGACCAGTGAGTCTTACGTCTGTGGTCAATAAAGTTGTGAAAAAAATTCTGAGGGATAGGATTTATGACCATTTGGCAAAGCATAGCATGATTAAAGGTAGTCAGCATGGCTTTGTGAGGGGTAAGTCATGCCTTACAAATCTTATTGAGTTCTTTGAGGAGGTGTCAAGACAGGTCAATGATGGTCGTGCAGTGGATGTGGTGTGTATGGATTTCAGCAAGGCATTTGATAGGGTTCCCCTTAGTAGGCTCATTCATAAAGTCAGGAAGTATGGGATACAGGGAGATTTGGCTATCTGGATTCAGAATTGGCTGGTTGACAGAAGGCAGAGAGTGGTTGTAGATGGAAAATATTCTGCCTGGAGACAGTGTTGAGGCTCTGTTCTTGGGCCTCTGCTCTTTGTAGTTCCTATAAATGACTTGGATGAGGAGGTTGAGGGGTGGGTTAGTAAATTTGCAGATGACACAAAGGTTAGAGGTGTCGTCGATAGTATAGAGGGCTACTGCAGGCTGTAGCACAACATAGACAGGATGCAGAGCTAGACTGAGAAATGGCAGATGGAGTTCAACTTGGATAAATGCGAAGTGATGCATTTTGGAAGGTCGAACTTGAATGCTGAATATAGGATTAAGGACAGGATTCTTGGCAGCGTGGAGGAACAGAAGGATCTGGGTGTGCAAGTACATAGATTCCTCAAAGTTGCCACCCGAGTGGATCGGGTTGTTAAGAAAGCATACGGTGTTTTGGCTTTCATGAACAGGGGGATCGAGTTTAAGACCCGTGAGGTTTTGCTGCAGCTCTACATGTCCCTGGTGAGACCACACCTGGAATATTGTGTCCAGTTCTGGTCACCCTACTATAGGCTTTGGAGAGGGTGCAAAGAAGGTTTACCAGGATGCTGCCTGGACTGGAGGGCTTGCTGTATGAAGAAAGGCTGGATAAGCTCGGACCTTTCTCTCTGGAGAGAAGGAGGAAGAGAGGAGACCTGATCGAGGTGTACAAAATAATGAGAGGAATAGATAGAGTCAATAGCCAGAGACTTTTCCCAGGGCAGGATTGACTGGTACGAGATGTCATAGTTTGAAGATATTAGGAGGAAGGTATAAAGGAGACATCAGAGGTAGGTTCTTTATGCAGAGAGTTGTGAATGCATGGAACGCGTTGCCAGCTGTGGTGGTGGAAGCAGAGTCATTGGGGACATTTAAGTGACTGCTGGACATGCACATGGATAGCAGTGAGTTGATGGGTTAAGTTATTATATTTTACATTATGATTAAGTCTCAGCATAACATCATGGGCCAAAGGGCATGTTCTGTGCTATACTTTTCTATGTTCTATGTTCTAAAAGCAAATCAGTGTAATATCCATTCACCAAGATCTCAAACATATCTACAAAGTTTGCTGCTGCTGAGGATATTTCATTAGTTTTTTTTAATTCAATAATGGGATAGGGGCATCGCAGGCTAGGCCAGCATTTATTGCCCATTCCTAATTGGCCAGAGGGAAGTTAAGAGTCAAACAAATTGCTGTTAGTCTGGAGTCACATGTAGGCCAGACCAAGTAAGGATGGCAGCTTCCTTCCCTGAAGACCATTCACCAACCAGATGGGTTTTACCCTAAAATCGAGTCATAGTCATCATTAGGCCCTAAATTCCAGACTTTTGTTGAATGTCAAACTTCACCATTTGCTTTGGCAGGATTCAAACCCAGGTCCCTAGAACATAACCTGAGTCTCTGGATTAACAATAAAGTGATAATACCACTAGGCCATCGCCTCCCTTAAGCAAGTGTGGTCTTAAGAAAAAGCTAACACCTCAATGACCTCAAGAGCTCGTTAAATTTCATATTCTTAAATGTCCTTTTTATCAATGCTCTCCTCTTTTTAAACTTTATACCTGGATTTGTATGTGTGTGTGTGCTTTATGTCACATGTTATGATTTTTCTCAATGTTAAAAAGCAATAAAGGTCCTATTTCTTTTACTCAAGGAAACCTTGAAATTGACAGCTTCATTCTTGAACTGGTGAACTGAGTTTGCAGTGAACTAGTTAGTGTTGAGTAGAGACACGATATAGAGTCATAGAGATGTACAGCATGGAAACAGACCCTTTGTAAGTTGGCAATGCTAAATTTTCCATAATGTTTAGGGGTGCGTAAGTCAGGGATAAATGTAGAGTGATAGGGTAGGAGAAAGGTTTTGAGTTTTGACTATTTGGAGGGTTGGTGTGAACTTATTGGGCCAAAGGGCCTGTTTCTACTCTGTAGGAATTCCATTATTTTATTTGGAGGGATATGGACCAAGCACAGGCCAGTGGGTCCAGTTACTTTGGAAACATGGTTACCATGGACTGGTTTGAATGAAGGGTCTCTTTCCATGATACATGATTGTTGACTGTATGATTAGATTTATTGTTGTCACATGTACAGTGAATAATGCACCTCTGTGCTAAAAATAGATTAAGAGCTTTGTTGTAGCCTACCAACGGTTTAGAAAAAGGGAGCTGACTCCCTCCTTCTGACTTGGTTATAACAGAACAGAAGAATGTAAGGAAAATGACTAGAAATAGGTCTTTCTCCACGTTGAATATGCTCCATCATTTAGTAAGATCACGACTGATCTCATTTTGACCTGAAGTCTATTTTCCTCTTTGCCTTTACTCACTTCTGGATCAAAAATCTGTCTAATGCATTTTTGAATATTTTCAAATCCAGTCTCCACTGTTTTGAAAAGTAATTCAGAATGACCCAGCCACTGAGCTTAACAGATCCCAGGAGTGACTAATAGTTCAAACAAGCAGCCAAATAGGCTGTTTCTCTCATAATGAGGAAAGAAAGATATTAAATACCTTCTTATATACAATAGGGACAGCCATAACATTCTGATTAAACATTCCATATTTCTTTTCATAATGGGAGAATGTGAATTTTAAATCTGACATTGCACCGATTGAAACACTTTGGCCAAACCAAAGTAAATCATTTGATTTTATCAATTTGATTTTTCTTCATTAATTTAGTTTAAAAACAACAGCAGGATTGGGGTCTCTTACTTCTTGATTTACTGGTGATAGCGGTTGTGTTAATGCATCCATCCCCGAAAGGCAGTGTACCGTTAAGAAACTAAGATAGCTTCACAACACATGATATCAGTGTAAAAGCCCATGTCTTATCATTGGTTCCTTCTCAATACAGTAAAGGGTAGTCAATGCAGTCAACTATGTGTAGTTTTACACTGTAGTTGCAGCATCAGTAATCATAGAATGTAGGCTATGCGTAAGTCTGAAGAATTTATAATACTATAAATTATTAATATTGTTTATAAACTTCAAGACATTTGTGTCAACAAGAATCCAACCTTAATAGCATGTGCTTGATGGGTTAACAGATAAGACCATATCATGCTGGCAGCAGTATTTGACCCAAGAAAGCACATCACAGTGGTAGTAATTGGGTACTAAAATCTCATGGCTACTAGTTGGGACTGAAAGCTAAAAATGTGATAGCAGCAGTGACAGTTGTAAAGAGATTTTTTTTTTGTTCTGTCAGTTATCATTTACCTAAGTTCCGAACTAACATTTGCAAGCAATAAGTAAGACCACAGTCCTGCAAACTATACTGAAAAACCAAAACCTCCGCAGAGAAGGAAAATTTGTGAGTGCATTCTGCCTTTCATTTACAAAAAATAAAAGGAGGCCACAAAGTGTTTTATTCAACAAACAGCAGCTTTGCAAGAGGCCCAGGATAGCCATCACAGCAATCCTGGGAAGATGTATAGCCTAAAATACAGGAAAACATCCTTCTATGTTTCACTGAGGCCTTACCTGTGTCTATACCATTTACTTTTGAAAACAGCAGGAAAGCAGCAGATATGGTGCCCATGATACCACTCTAATATGACCTTTGGTGTGAATAGCACCAAATCTGTTATCCTCATCTGGTCTGACTGGCATGTGACTCCAGACCCACAGCAATGTGTTTGACTTTCCACTGCTCTCCGAAATGGCCTTGAAAGCCACTCGTACTAATCACTACAAAGCCTCAACAAAGAAATGAAACTGAGCAGATCACGTGACATTGACCAAGGCACAAAAGAAGACAATGGCAGAAAAAGTCCTGTCAACCCTTAAAGTCCTCCTTATGAGCATCTGGGAGCTAATGCTAAAACTAGGAGAGCTGTCTCACAGGCTAGTCAAGCATCAGTCTGACACAGTCATACTCAAGGAATCATACCTTACAGACAATGTCCCAGGTCCTTTTTAAATCTTTCAATACTTCCATGACTTGATCAGTTGGTTCATATCCTTATTGATACCAGGCTAACAGCTGGCTTCTCCTGCCAAGCTCTTGTATTTTTCTGTGCCATGTCACTGATATGTACATTTGCATATCTTAATCCTATCCAGACTAGCTTAATTTGCCAAAAGGGTTTGAAATTCCATGAATGAATTTTAAAAAAATTGTGGCCCAAGAGACACCAAGTGCCACAAGTGATTAAAAAAAAACTTAACCAGGTCATTGAGGAGCAGTGCTCCAAAAGCTAGTGCCTCCAAATAAATCTGTGGGACTATAACCTGGTGTTGTGTGAATTTTAACTTTGTACACCCCAGTCCAACATCGGTGTCTCCAAATCACAACAAGAACTCAGTCTTTGTGATATGTGTTACATATAGGGATAGACTCAGAACATATCATAATGGCAGTAATTATGAAACCACATTGCATACTTCTGATTGTAAAGCAAAATCTTACTCTAAGATTTTGTTTGGTGGGTCTCTGTGTGGTGAATGGTTTATTTAATATAATAATCTAAAAACTCATTGACATATGAAGTGTCCAAAAAAAATATTTTAAATTGAGTGCCTTCTGATATTTTCATCTTTGTAAGTCACAAATCTAAAGTCTAAAAAAGCAAAAATGTAATTTTATTTCAAAAGATCTAATTATTTGACAGCAGGAGTGGTTTTTGGATACATTTTATGAGAAGATGATTCTCTATTCTATTCCAAAGATAGTTTAATTTATTGTTCACTTACAAATAAAACTGAGTCCAAAGGTTTCACAAAATGAAGACTTTTTAATGCAGTTATGAAATTGGATTGTAATGGCCGTGGAAGGGAAAATGAAAAAAAAATTGTGATAGTTTGAAGAAAGTAAAGAGTGTTTTAGTAGTTTAATTATGTCTTCTATTAAAGGAATTGCGTATCTGAAGTAGAAGTTGGAACTCAGTATGTCATTGGTATAGCATCAATGAAGGTCAAATAGGTTAATTTTGGTGACAATGTCCTGAAATCAAAAATTGACTTGGAAACATCTGATTTGACATTATGTCATGGCATTTATGTTATCTGGAATAACCTCATGAGACAGGCATTAGGTCCTTGCATTCAATAATGAGTGTCTGCTCTAGGAACCCTTTGGGAAGTTGAACTAACCTACAAAGGACCTGTTTCATTCCAGTTTTATTGACAAGATATGACCTCAGAAGCAATCTCCGCCAAAAAGATTAATAAAAAAAAGTGAAAAATAATGTTGATAAATGCCATTTTAATGGCCATTAATAGCCAAGATTCCTGTCGTATCCTATTATTTTACTCTCCCCTAATGCTATTAACTGAGGCTATTACTGATGAAGTAGGTAGATCAACATTCATTTCTGTAGAAAGGTAATTGCCGGTATAGGCATGATACAATGCCATCAGTTCCTCCATGTTGTTTAGTTAACCCTTTCAGTTCCAGGTCCATTGAAACCAAGTCTCTGCCTTTTCGATCCTATACAGTGATTTTATATTGTCTTCTTATCGTAATAAATTAATGGACAAGGGATTAGATTGCTATCTTAATTATTCAAAGTAGAAAATTCAGTATCCAGCAAGGGTATAATATGCTGTAAACTTTTCAAAATATTAAGATTGATTTCTTATTCATGTCTATTAATATAAAATATCAGAAAGTGCCCTGTCTTTTGATTTTATAAATATTTATGGATGAAACATGATGAATACAGTGCAGGATCAGATATTGGAGCATTTCTGTTAGCTTGCATGGAGTTGTTCAGCACAGTTCGCCTCCAAATGGCCAAACCGGTGAAAAATAACATTGCAAGTTGCACCCAGAGCAAAACAAATTTCCACAATCTTTTACATTCCTATGAAATCTATTCATTAAGAAGTCAGCCTTACCCATAAGACTGGTCCTATCCACAGATAGAATTGATCACCATGGGAATTTCATTTGAGAGCATGGTTTTGCAGACCTTTGAGCAGAAACTTAAAATTAAGCTTTATTTTCAATGCATCGACAAAAATAGGCGCCCATCAAAAGCTTTTAAATACTTGTTCTAATTTACAAAGGAATTGACACTGTGCAATAATGCACATAAAATTTGCTCTATCATTGTATTAATACCATTTTCAGTTAGTTCAGATCAGTATGATAACAGGTAGTGGATTGGACAAACTGGATGTAATAAGCAGAATCAGAATCAAGGAATTGTTATGGTGCAGAAACAGTCAGTTTAGCCCATCATGCCTACATGAGCTCTTCAAACCAGCATCATTACCTAGTGCTAACCTGCTTTTTCGTTATGTCCTTGCACACTATTTCTACCAAAATAATCATTCAATGCTCTTTTGAATGCCTCTACTGAACCGACCTGCACCGCATTTTCAGGCAGTGATCTACTCACTGTTAGATCAAAGTTTTTTTTCTCATGTCACCCTTGCTTCTTTTGCACATAACCTTAAATCTATGCCCTCTTGTTTTTGTTCCATCTCCGAGCTGGAACAGCTTCTCCCCATCTACATTATCAGATAAATTAATAGAAATATTTATATATATAAATATCTAAGAGATAAGTAGAATAGTGATTATGGGCAAGAATTTTCAATTTACATCAGAACGGATTCAGCTGATGGTAATCTGCTTTAGAATTACACAGTTAGCTGCTGACAATGTTTCCAGTCAAATTTCCAAGGGCAAATGTAGCGCTACTATTTTAAAAAGGAGGGAGCGAGTAAATAGGGAATTAAAGACTGGTTTGTCTAATATCAGTTGTAGATAAAATGCTGGAATCCATTCTAAAGGATGTGATGATATGTCACTTTGATAACATCAACGGGACTAGAGAAATTCATGAAAGGGAAGTCATGTCTGATCAGCCTACTCAAGTTTTTTGAGGACGTCACTGATAGAATAAATTCAATTCAATTCAATTCAGTTCAAATGAGGGAAAACCAGTGGATGTTCAGAACATTTGATATTTGATATTTGTATTTGTTTGGATATTCAGAAAGCTTTTGATAAAGTCCTACATAAGAAATGAGTGTGCAAGATTAAAGCACATGGCATTAAGATAATTCATTGACATTTTGCAGACAGGAAATAAACATTAGGAATAAATGAGTGCTCTTCAAAGTGCAAGGTGGAGACTAGCACATGCAACATTTTGCTTCTATTTGATGTTCCACCTGGCTGGGCCATGAGTCCAGAACAAAAGGGCCCAATCTCGGGATGCCTCAGGCATCTGTGTTTGGGCCCAGGCCATTCAAAATATGTATCAGCAGTTTGGATGAGTGAGTTTATAACAAAATTTCAAAGTTTGCTTACAAAACAGAACTAAAAAGACTTTTGAGTGGTAAGGAATGGTGAATAGGCTTCACAGTGATCCAGACTGAGATGAATGAATGGTTAAGACATGGCAGATGCAGTATAATTTGGATAAATGTGAAGTTTCCCATTTCAATAGGAAAAACAGAATTATTGCTATGAATATTTTTAAATGATATTAGATTGCAAACTTTTGGTGTGCCAAGAGACCTGGATCAGAATGTATAATGTCACTGAAGCAAACATGCAGTTCTACTAAGCAGTCAGGAAGACAAATTCTATGTTGCCTTTCATCGCAAGGAAATTTCAGCACAGGAGCAAGGATATCCTGCCTCAGCCGTACAAGGCCTTGGTGAAACCACGCCTAAGGTAATATGTGCTGTTCTGGTCACCTCACCGAAGAAAAGATAAATGTGGTAAAACTGTTGTTTGAAGAGACATGAGGGTAGTTAGGCCTATATCCACTAGAGTTTAGATGAATAAGAAAGGAACTTAATGAAACACAGAATTCCGAAATGGGTAGACAGAATAGACCCCCTTGAGACGCAAACAGAAAATGTTGGAGAACCTCAGTGGATCTGGCAATAATTGTGAAGAAAGAAACAGAGTTAATGCTTCAAGTCCAATAGGACTCAAAGTTTTGACAGCATTTTCTGCTTTTATTTCAAATTTCTGGCATCTGCAGTATTTGTTTCTTGTTCTACTTATGTGGATATGTGAGTATGTGGGTGTGGGGAGGGAGTGTTCCAGAATAAGGGGTCATGGGTGTGCCATTTAAGACTGAAATGAGGAGAATTTCTCCACTCAGCTGGTGGGGGACCTGTCAAATTTTCTACCACATCAGGCCATGAAAGCCAAGTCACTGAATGTATTTAACAAAGAAGCAGATAGATTTCTAGAGACTAAAGTTAATGAAGGATTTGGAGAAACAAAGCAGGTGTGGAGGATTGAGATGAATGATCCATGAAGATCATGTTGGATGGCAGACAGGCTTGACGGGCTAAATGGCCTCTTGTTCCTATTTTCTATCTTTGTCTGTTCAAAAAAAAGATCCAGTCTCGAGAGTGTGGTGTTGGAAAAGCACAACAAATCAGGCAGCATCCCAAGGAGCAGGAGATTGGACATTTCGGGCATAAACTCTTCATCAGGAATGAGGCTTGTGGGCCAGAGGACTCAGAGATAAATGGGAGGAGTGGGGCTAGAGGGAAGGTAGGAGATGACTTGAGGAGTGCAGAAAGAGAAGGACTCACTAAGATTCTTGTAGAGAGATGAGGAGAACTTCTTCATTCTTGGAAGAGTGAGGTTAAAATCAACTAGGAGAAAGTGAGGACTGCAGATGCTGGAGATCAGAGTCGAGAGTGTGGTGCTGGAAAAGCACAGCAGGCAGGCAGCATCCGAGGGACAGGAGAATCAATGTTTTGGGCATAAGTCCTTCTTCAGGAATGAAGCTTGTGGCCCAGGGGGCTGAGCAGCCAATTACTTACCTTTTTATATTTAAGAATGTTTCTATGACCTAAGAAAAGTTATCGTATTAAATTACACATGGTTGAAGTTGCAACGTGTTGAGAAACTTACATTTCCTATGTAAGAGACCCTAGCACAGATTCTGCAGTTAGGCCAACATTGTATCGTTAGCATACATGCATAATGGAACTTCTGCAGAAGCATGCACCAGCAATGTTTTAGAGATTCCAACTTGGCTATTTATGACACCTGATTGCCTGCAGATATTTAAAGGGCTGCTAATTAAAAGAACAACATATTGTTTGGCTTGATCCCGCCAGGATACTGCAGTGATTGGAATGTATACCCATGACTGCGTCACCAAATACCAGACCAATGCCATTTACACGTTCACTGATGACAGCACCATCGTCGGTCGAATTTCAGATGGTGACGAAACAGACTATAGATGGGAGGTGGAAGATCTGGAAAAATCGCTCACTGAAAACAACCTAGCTCTCAATGCCGGCAAAACCAAGGAGCCCATTATTGACTTTTGGTGGGATGTTACTCATGCCCCCCCTACACATTAACAGCACACAGGTGGAACGAGTGGAGACTGTCATGCTCCCGAGCATGGTCATTCACAACAAGCTTTCTTGGACTTTCAAAGGGTCTATGTTCATAGCTCTTTGAAAGTTGCCACTCAGGTGGATAGAGCTTGTAAGAAGGCCTATGGTATATTAGCGTTCATTAGCAGAGGGATTGAATTCAAGAGTCATGAGGTGATGTTGCAGCTGTACAGGACCTTGGTAAGGCCACATTTGGAGTACTGTGTGCAGTTCTGGTCGCCTCATTTTAGGAAAGATGTGGAGGCTTTGGAGAGGGTGCAGAGGAGATTTACCAGGATGTTGCCTGGAATGGAGAATAGGTTGTACGAGGATAGGTTGAGAGTGCTAGGCCTTTTCTCATTGGAAGGATGAGGGGTGACTTGAGAGAGGTTTATAAGATGATCAGGGGAATAGATAGAGTGGGCAGACAGAGACTTTTTCCCCAGGAACAACGCAGTGTTACAAGGGGACATAAATTTAAGGTGAAGGGGGGATGTCAGGGGTAGATTCTTTACCCAGATGTTGTGGGGGCATGGAATATGCTGCCTGTGGGAGTGGCAGAGTCAGAATCATTGGTGATCTTTAAGCGGCAATTGGATAGGTACATGAATAGGTGCTTAAGCTCGGACAAATGTTCGGCACAACATCGTGGGCCAAAGGGCCTGTTCTCTGCTGTATTGTTCTATGTTCTATGTGGATGCACTGGTTACAAAGGCCCAGCAATATCTCTTCTTCCTCAGGCAGCTGAGGAAATTTGGCATGATGGCAAATACCCTTGCCAACGTATTTAGGTGCGCCATCGAGAGTGTTCTGTCTACATGTATCACTACCTTTTATAGCAACTGCACCATTTAAGATCGGAGATGGTTACAGAGAGTGGTGAACAAAGGACACCCGGACAATCACAAAGGCCAACCTCCCATCTGCAGAATCCATCTACAGGCCCGCTGTCAAGGAAAGGCCGCCAGCATTCTCAAAGGTCCATCCCACTCTGGCAATGTTTTTCTACAAACTTGACCATCAGAGAGAAGGTACAGAAGCCTGAACACACGCACCAGCCAATTTCAAAACAGTTCCTGCCCTACTGTTATTAGAATACTGAATGGACTCACAATTCTCAATATTCACCCATAACCGTGTTTTTGTTTTTGTCATTGTTTACCTATTATTTACATATCTATGCTACTTAACTATGTGATCTGCCTGTATTGCTCACCAGACAAAGCTTTTTTTTTATTTTTTCTACACACTCACACACTGATCCAACTCTCAAAAGGGAAAACACCCGAGTGGCCAGTGACAAGCAGTGGACATTCCTATTTTTTTTTTGCGTGTGTGTAGGTGTGAGACACAGTGAGAGACACAAGGTGTACGAGCCTTTATTCAATTTCCACCACCAGGAAGATAGGAAAACACCCGAGTGGCCAGTGACAAGCAGTGCCCTTCACAGCAAAGGGCAGTGCTGTGTGATCAAAACAGTGAAGGGGAGGGTAGGGACTAAATCAAAATAGAGTTGGAGCGGGAAATAATGCACTCCACTCCCTGCGGCGCCCACCTCTCCCTGAACAACTCCAGGGTGTTGGTGGACACCGCGTGCTCCTTCTCCAAGGACACCCGGGCCCTAACGTAACCATGGAAGAGGGGCAGGCAGTCAGCCCTAACGACCCCCTCCACGGCCCGCTGCCTGGACCTGCTGATGGCCAGTTTGGCCAGGCCCAGGAGCAGACCCACGAGGAGGTCTTCGGACCTGCCCTCCCTCCGCCGTACCGGGTGCCCGAAGATCAGGAGCGTGGGACTGGAGTGCAGCCAAAAGCAGAGGAGAAGGTTTCTAAGAAAATCAAAAAGGGAGTGCAAACGCCCACACCCAATATATACATGGTCCACGGACTCCACAGCGCCACAGAACAAGCAGTTGGGCTGGGAGTCCGTGAACCATCGCAATCTGCGGTTACAGGGGACTGCTGCGTGCAGCACCCTCCACCCCAGATCCCCAAGAGAAAGGGGGAGGACTCCCGCGTAGAGAGCCCTCCACTGGGGATCTCCACCGCCCGGTGGCAAATGGGCACGCCAAGGCATGTCCGGACGGTGGATGAGGGAGAAGAGGTGGACGGTGTGCAGCAGCAGTCTATACAGGGCTTTCCTTTTAATATTCTTGAAAGAAACATAATCAAAATTCCGGAGGCGGCTCAGGTTGTGGGGCACAGGCTCCCGCGGGAAGTACAGGACCTTGGGGCCAATGTGAAATTCCATCCGCGCTGGAGTGAGCGCGGACGAGATCCCACCGCACACCTGAGCGTCCTAGACAAAGCTTTTCTCTGTGCTCCAGTACATTGTGACAATAAATTCAATTCAATTCATGAAGGGCAAATAGATTTCATTGACTATCAGATCCTTGATGGTGGTTGTTCACCTTGGCCAATCAGGAAGTTCATAGTTAATGAGATCCACCTGACCCTTGTTCCAATCACTGCTGATATGAATGCAAGTGGATCACCTTGTTTGAATCTTCCCAAATGTAGTCAAAGAGGAGCTTGGAAAGTCATAGTTCTAAAGGGTGTATTTTGAAAAGAAGTTAATAAAAAGTTAAAAGTTGTTTAAATGGTCTGAAATATTCAGTTGCATGCATCAAAAGAGAAAATGTCTTTCTGCTTTCAAAGGTTTTCCACTCTTTCAGAGATTTTTTTAGCCTTTGCAAGGCAGAATGGTTCATGTGAATTTGTAATACATTATTCTTAATAGGCTGTTGCATATGCAGCTTGACAAAATACAAATTTCAGAGATTTGCAAATTACTCTCAAGCATTTAGTAAATATGCTGCTGATTTACTGAGATGGAGCTTTAGTCTAATATTATGTTTCACTTTGAATAGGTAATTATTGTTATGAAGGTGTAGAGGTGTTCTGTACCTTTAAGAGAGAGGGGAAGCTGGCAAGGACAGACTGAATGTACAGAGTATCCTGAACAAGGTAAAAATGTAATATTTGGTCAAAACAAATAGCTGGAGTTGTGTTGCCATGGAACAAAAACAAATTCAAATTTAGCCAATCAGTTTAAATTATGACACAGATACCAAAATCTAATTGAATTTGAATTTTACTGTTCGGGAGGACATCAAACCAATGAAATAATCTGATGTTTTGGGGTATAAAATGGGACATTTTGAACAGTTAGAGGGAGAACTTCCATAGCATCCTGAAAATTTGTCTCTCTGGTCATATCTTCAGTAATGCATTTCACTAATTTTTCTGATACTTAATTTGTTTTAAAAGAGCTAAAGTTATGACTATTTGGCTGCCTCAGTGATGCACCGGCTATGTTCTATAAAAATCCACCTCATGGCATAATTGGAACAGTGGGCTGTGCACTCCCAAACTGATGAAACTCCATTTACTTTACCAGAGTTCTATAGCATGTTCTCTATTTTTTGTCCCCACCCCCAATTTCCCACAGAACGCTTGGTTGTATTGAGATCCCTATCTCCGTGAAGTAATAAATGTATTGGAAACACACAGACATTTTCAGGACAAACTTCAGACAGCATATGTAGACAAAATAAAGGCATGCTATCAGTTAAGAATTATTGTTAATAGACAGTCTGCTATATCTGGCATAATTTCTGCAAATAGTGCCGGTCCCAGGATTGTAAACCAATGCCATGAGAAATAGTGTAATTTAACTTAATCTACCAAGGTAAAATCTTACATGCATTAAGAAAAACATCAATTGAACAAAATAAAAAGTTTGTGGGATGAATTTATACTTGCAGAATTACATTTTGTTTTCCTCAAAAACTGCACTTGAGAATGTAAGTTTTTTAAAAGTTCTGTGAATTACATACGAAAGAACTGAAACCAGCGTGTTCATTCTAAAAGATGAAAGACTGAAAAAAAAATCTGTGTTTTTCAATATATAATTCCATTTACATCACACTAAACTTTTGTGATAAATTCTGTGTCTTACGACCTTAGACTCCACAACCACTGATGAAGGAGCAGTGCTCTGAAAGCTAGTGCTTCCAAATAAACTTGTTGGACTATAACCTGGTGTTGTGTGATTTTTAACTTTGTGCGCCCCAGCCCAACACTGGCACCTCCAAATCATGCATTTCTGTACGTTTTATATTAGCAGGAAGGCTGTTTCTGGATTCTTCCATGACCATAATTTCCCTGACATTCTCAAATGTTATCTCCAGATTGTGATTTAAATGACTGATACAGGAGCATTTATTTCTTCCTTGCAAATTCAACAAATGTCTGATCTGTTTACTTCTTACACTCCATGCTTATGGGCTAGGACTTGAATCATTGGTGTCAACTTCATATTCTGCAGAATGTTCTTCTGATAAACTGGAAACACAGTCTGAGCTGGTGAAACACCCTGTAATATTAGTGTCCAAACTTCATCTTCATCTTCTCACTGACCATCTTCTCAAACTTGCTACCATACCTTTCAACCTTATCATGATTAAATTTAGGCACTAAGAGTAGATTCTTAGTCAAATCAAATCCTTCATTGAAACTAGAATAATCATCCAACCTAGTACTTCTTTTTTTCCCCTTTATTCTAAGCTTTTCTTCAATCAACTCTTGTCTTTAATTTCCCTATCTCTTTGGAGTTCAAGACTTTTTAATTTTGACGTCCCTTTGCTTGTTAATTTCCTAATTTGCTATTTCAAGCTTTCTTAACTCTATTTCCTTCATTTTTCTGTATGCTCTAATACTTTTGTTTTCTCTACTCTTGCTAAATCCAGTTTATTTTTCATTTCTAACTGTACCTTAGCTAATTCCAGTTGTGACATCCCAAAAAAATTGTCTATTTACCCTATCCATGCCCCTCATGATTTTATCAATCTCTATAAGGTCACTCTTGAGCCTTCAATGCTCCAGGGAAAGTAACCCCAGCCTGTTCAGCCTCTCCCATTCAAAACCTCCAACCCCGGCAACATGCTTGTAAATCTTTTCTGAACCCTTTCAAGTTCATCAAGATTTTTCATGTAGCAGGACATTGATCTTTCTTAAATCCAGTGTAATTAAAAATCACAGGAGAACCCCCCCCCCCCCCACACTTATTATGATTCCAGCTGATCTTATCACAGAATAAGTCACATTTCAGGCCTTAGCCCTTCATCAGACTTATTATTCAGCCCTTAATTATTCCTGAGGAAGGGCTTAGGCCCGAAGTATACTCTCCTGCTCCTTGGATGTGCCTGACCTGTTGTGTTTTTCCTGCACCACACTTTTCAACTCTGATCTCCAGCATCTTCAGTCCTTGCCTTCTCCCTTCAGTCCAACGCATCCATGCTGACCAGATATCCTAAATTAATCTAGTCCCTGACCTGTTGTGCTTTTCCAGTGCCACACTTTTCAGCGTTGGACTGAAGGGTCTGTTTCCCTGTTGTATAATTTTATGACTCTATCTGATGCCATTTTAATTTCAATGCCTTCTACAAATTATCATTGAAATCACGAGAATCAATTTAACATTGAATACAGAAGCTTAAAATAACCTGTGTTCTCACCATTTGCCAGCTTACAACAATTGCAACATGGGGTCTCTCGGCAGCTGATGAATATCATAGAATCACAGAGGTATTTGAATTATAGAACCCCAATAGTTCAGAAGATGGATCTTTTGGCCCAACAAGTCTACAAATTACAGAGGAGGAAGTGCTGGATGTCTTGAAATGGTTAAAGGTGGATAAATCCCCAGGATATGATCAAGTGTACCCGAGAACTCTGTGGGAAGCCAGAGAAGTGATTGCTGGGCCTCTTGCTGAGATATTTGTATCATCGATAGTCACAGGTGAGGTGCCAGAAGACTGGAGGTTGGCTAACGTGGTGCCACTGTTTAAGAAGGGCAGTAAAGACAAGCCAGAGGACTATAGACTGGTGAGCCTAACCTCAGTGGTGGGTAAGTTGCTGGAGGGTATCCTGAGGGACAGGATGTATATGTATTTTGAAAGGCAAGGACTGATTAGGGCTAGTCAACATGGCTTTGTGCGTGGGAAATCATGTCTTACAAACTTGGTTGAGTTTTTTGAAGAAGTAACAAAGAAGATTGATGAGGGCAGAGCAGTAGATGTGATCTATATGGACTTCAGTAAGGCGTTTGACAAGGTTCCCCATGGGAGACTGATTAGCAAGGTTAAATCTCATAGAATAAAGGGAGAACTAGCCATTTGGATACAGAACTGGCTCAAAGGTAGAAGACAGAGGATGGTGGTGGAGGGTTGTTTTTCAGACTGGAGGCCTGTGACCAGTGGAGTGCCACAAGGATCGGTGCTGGGTCCTCTACTTTTTGTCATTTACAGAAATTATTTGGATGCGAGCATAGGAGGTACAGTTAGCAAGTTTGCAGATGACACCAAAATTGGAGGTGTAGTGGACAGCGAAGAGGGTTACCTCAGATTACAACAGGATCTGGACCAGATGGGCCAATAGGCTGAGAAGTGGCAGATGGAGTTTAATTCAGACAAATGCGAGGTGCTGCATTTTGGGAAAGCAAATCTTAGCAAGACTTACATACTTAATGGTAAGGTCCTAGGGAGTGTTGCTGAACAAAGAGACCTTGGAGTGCAGGTTCATAGATCCTTGAAGGTGGAGTCACTGGTAGATAGGATAGGGAAGAAGGCGTTTGGTATGCTTTCTTTTATTGGTCAGAGTATTGAGTACAGGAGTTGGGAGGTCATGTTGCAGCTGTACAGGACATTGGATAGGCCACTGTTGAAATATTGCGTGCAATTCTCGTCTCCTTCCTATCGGAAAGATGTTGTGAAACTTGAAAGGGTTCAGAAAAGATTTACAAGGACGTTGCCAGGGCTGGAGGATCTGAGCTACAGGGAGAGGCTGAACAGGCTGGGGCTGTTTTCCCTGGAGCGTCGGAGGCTGAGGGGTGACCTTAAAGAGGTTTACAAAATTATGAGGGGCAAGGATAGGATAAATAGACAAAGCCTTTTCCCTGGGATTGAGGAGTCCAGAGCTAGAATGCTTGGTTTAGGGTGAGAGGGGAAAGATATAAAAGAGACCTAAGGGGCAACATTTTCACGCAGAGGGTGGTATGTGTATGGAATGAGCTGCCAGAGGAAGTGGTGGAGGCTGGTACAATTGCAAAATTTAAGAGGCATTTGGATGGGTATATGAATAGGAAGGGTTTAGAGGGATATGGGCCGGGTGCTGGCAGGTGGGACTAGATTGGATTGGGATATCTGGTCGGAGTGGACAGGTTGGACCGATGGGTCTGTTTCCATGCTGTACATCTCTATGACTCTAAGTCTGTATCAACCCTCCAAAGAGCATTCCATCCAGATGTACTCTCACCCTGCAACCCAGCATGAGGTTTTAACCATGCTAATCCATGTATTTTTGGATTATTGGAGGAAACCATGGGGCTTAGAGGGAACCCATGCAGACACAGGGACAACATGTCTACATGGATACACAGACACACAGACCATCACCCAAGACTGGAATTGAATCAGGATCTGTGTTGCTGTGAGCCAGCATGCTAAACATCATGCCACCTTACTGCCATTGTGTTATGGTGATACAGAAGGAGACAATTCAGCCTATTGGGCTAACAATGTTAAATGCCAGGCTTGTTAAACAGCCATCATGACCCTGTTGCCAATCTCCCGCTTTGTCCCCATGCCTTGCACTTTAGTTTTGATGCCCAGGATGGTAGAGGAGGGAAAGCTTTCGAATCTTGGAACATGGGGACTGATTCTGGGGATAATGGCACCCTAAGAGCTGAGGTCAAAACAATGACTGCAGATGCTGGAAACCAGATTTTGGATTAGTGGTGCTGGAAGAGCACAGCAGTTCAGGCAGCATCCAAGGAGCAGCAAAATCAACATTTCGGGCAAAAGAGCTGAGACTGCAATGTGTTTTGCTAGTGGCATTTGGAAGGCAGGTATTTGGGGACCAAGGGAGAAGTGTCAAGGAAAAGATCGGGATTCACAAAATAGAGATGCAACAGGCGTGAGCACACAATAGCAGGTCAGTAGGTGAATTCACAGAAAGGAAGAGAAAGAAATGAAAAGGGGGATGGTGCACAGAGTAGATGTAGAGTCGAGAGCAAAGTCCAATCAGATATAGAAGGAATGCTAGTAGTTGCCAGTAGATGGACAGGATAAGGCACAGTCATGAGGAGAGACTAGATAGGCTGGGTCTGTTTTCCTTGCAGCAGAGAAGGCCGAAGGAGGTTCTGATTGAGGTGTACAAAATTATGAAAGGCATAGACAGGGTAGATGGTGAGAATCTTTTCCTCATTGCAAGTGTGTCTAAGACCAGAGGCATAAGTTTAAGGTGAGGAGTAAATGGTTCAGAGGAGATCTGAGAATTTTTTTGGTGGAAGAAATATGGAATGTGCTGTCTGAGAGGGTGGTGGACACAAGTACTGTTGCAACATTTACGAAGCATCTGGATGAGCAATTAAAATGCCAAGGCATACCAGGCCAGGGACCAAGTGTCGGTAAATGGGATTAGTATGTTTTAGTGACTGTTGATCAGCATAAAAATGATGAACCAAAAGGCCTATTTTCATGCTGTATGACTCTGTGACTTTCTGATTATAAGTTGGGGCTGTTGGCCTGGGAGAGAAAAAGGCTGTAAGAGATTTTCAAAACCATTCAAAAGCACAGTAGCTATGGCAAACCTTTTCTGGCTGAAAAGAAGAAACAACAAGTGGACATAAATTTAAAGCAATCTGCAAAAGACAAAAGGGAAAAGTGAAAAAACATACTCTTCACTCAATGAGTTATTAAGGTATTGAATGTACTGCCTGGAAGTGTAATGGAAGCAAGATCAATTAAGGCATTCAAGAGGGTGTTGGTTATTACAGACAAAGAATTCCCCTGAGCAGTTTGCCTTTGTTAATGCTACTTATTCTTCTTTTCTCAGTTTTTCCTATTTGATTTGAGATTGCAACAATGTCAGTTGATTGTCCTTCTCCATCTCTTGCTGTCATTTATCTTCTAATCTTGCTCTGTTTAAGCCTTTTTTTTATCACATATTTCTGTATGATCTTCAACCTCCCCTTTCTTTTTCCAGATGGTTCTAGCTCCATCACCCACTTCACCACATTTCCTGTCTCCCTCCACAACAGATCGCCATACCATTTTAGCCTTTTATTGGGCTTCTTTGTTCTTTGCCTTCACACTGACCTCCTAATGCCCAGATTTCTGATATTGTCCTTTCTTCTTACTCCACACATTCACACCATTCATCCACGTCACATTAAAATCCAATTATTATTCATCTCTTCTTAATGTTGCCCAAATTTCTACTGAATAGCAAGGCCAATCCCACTTGTACATTCTTCTGTTATCTCCAGGGATATGTGCCTGCAATCTAAATTTCAATAATAATAAACAGATAAAAATTTGTAGAAGCACTTGTTTAAATGCTTGTAATAATACAAACAATCATATTTACAACCTAATTTGAACCAGTAGCATTGGAAATAAATTGACAGGAAAAAGTGACTAGAATGATAATTTGTACATCTGGACACCAAGAAATTCAAAGCATATTTTATTGTTGATTCATCCAAGTGATTAATGTATCTTTCATATGTGCTTTTACAAAATGCATAACTTGGTGTGCCCAACAGACAGCCTGCAATACTTAATTATATCTTCCTCGTTTTATGACAGGCTGAATAAATCCATTTAGCTGAAGCTTTAGCAGCTTCAATCCTTTTAGCATGCTTGAATGTGAAGCTGAAGAGCCCAGCCAGTTCTCAAAGAGTTAAATCTCCTCTAGCTATACTATGACAAGTGACTCTACCTGAAGGACAGGCGAAGCATTAAGTGAATTTATGCATGAGCTACTCTGGAGAACCATTATTCTCTTGTGGCAGATGGAGCCCTTGGGTCATGCAAGGATTATTTAAAGCTCGCATCAATGTTATGTCAGCTGCTGAAAGGTAACTTTTAAGTTAGTTCAGCAACAACTGACACTTTGTTCACTGTCATTTTCTAATTGTTAAACATTATGGTGAAGTGAAAACAATTACATGATAAATACTACAGTTGGGTTTTATTAGTCACTTAAAATTTTACATTTGTTTTATATGTTAATAATGTTACACATCATATTATTTTGAGAAAAAGGATTGACTTTCAAATGCATTCAATTGCAGTTCTTACTCCAGTTTTTTAGCAGTGGCGTGTTCCACAATATAAAACACCGTCCAGTTACGTTCATGGATCAAACTGCTTGCTAACAGGAAATATCCAAGTAATGTATTCTAATCTGAATACTAACTTGATTGCATCAGTGGTGGAGGATGATCAGTTTTTACGGGCTTCCATTTTCAACACTGAATTCCAGAATTTAATAGCTATTTCAACTCCCGCTAAGGCCTCATTTTGCTTCCTGTTTTTGTTTCTTCTGTATTTGGATAGCTTTTGTTTGTACTGTTTCTGCTATTTACCCTCAAAAACCAAACATGCTGTCAATTAGAAACATAGGGACAAAAGCAGGCCATTCAATCTATTCAATTTTATTCTAGACCAGACCAAACCTCTTCAAAATATATTAAGATAGTCTAGACCCTAACATTTTCTTATTTTAAAGGTAAGTATAAGGCATTGTGTTCCTAATGCAATTCAATTAGTAAAGCTATCAGGCTTGAAACAAAGGATATTTTATTCCTATACTATAATTAAAATACAGACCGAATAAAAATGGAAGAATTGGCTTAACTGCAATTCTATTGAAATGCCTAACAAAATAATACACATTTAACTACTACTAATTAACTGTTCTAATATAATAATATCCCATAAACACACCCTTGGCAAAGGCAAAGTCAGGAAAATAGATTGTGTCATACACAGTTCTAGCAGCAGGAACAGAACCCCAGCTTTTACCTTTAGCAGAGAAGAGAATAATAGCTTCCACATCTGGCCTCAAGACCTCAGCAACTTCTGAAAGGCAAAACTAAAAATCCTGATTCTGTGGGAGTTTGAACCCCCCCCCCCCCCCCCCCCAATTCAGGCTGCATCTGTTGTTCCAACTTTAAAAGAAAGACCCAGAGCCTCACAATTTGTTTACTTCATTGACTTTGAAGCAGACTGCTTGTTACCTCTGCCTCAACTTGTCTTCATCAAAAAAAGGACAAAATATGCCTCTTAATGCCATAGTATCGTCACAGTCTGTTCTACCATTTAACATGATCATAGCTGATTCAACACTTCAATACCTATTATTCACACTATCCCCATAACTCTGTACATATTTGGGAATTAGCAATCTACTGTGATGATGCTGCTCCTTTAACTAGGTTATATTGTCCTCTTTTTTTTTCAAAAAAGGGTCATAAAGGCAGAGGTTCAGATATATCTAGAAATATCTATTGGAGAAGGTTTTAGTCTTTCTTTTAAAACATTTGTACAAAGAAATGGGCGTGGCCAGTTCTCCCAGTTCAGTGTTTTGATTTGATTTGGTTTTAGCAAGCAATTTTGAGGCTGCTGGTCAAAGAAACAGCTCCATGCTGATCCGCCCCTTCTCTGACATCTCTCCTCTAAGAACTTGTGTTTGATTTTATCTTTTTTGCCAAGGGGATGTTTATGGGGATGGTGCAAGCATTTGGAACAGCATCATTAAGTTGCTATGGAGTCAACTGGGTTTTCAGATAGGTTAAGTTATTCTAAATTTGTTTTTTTTTGTTCGTTTTTCATGCAGTAGTCTATTAATAAACTCTGTTTTGTTTAAAACGGAGCGGGTGGACCAGCTACATCACTCCTGGAATATCCACTTTAAACCTGCTTAAAACAATGAGAAAAGTTAGGATCTGGGCTACCTTCTTGAAATGTTTTGAAGGGTCTGGCCTAATCCATAACACTACCAGCCTTAACTTCAAATACATTTGAAAACTAAATTTCCACAGCTTCTGGAGTAGAAAATTTCAAAGATTCACAACCCTCTGAGTTAAAAAAAACTTACCATCTCAATCCTAGATAACATCCCACTTAATTTAAACTTTAATTAACCTTAATCACATTGGCTCAGCCAGCAATGTCCATATCCCATGGGTGAGTTAAAAAAATCAATGCACTGCATCTACTCTGCCTATCCTCATAAGAATTTTGTTGGTTTCTATGATTTGATCAATCATTCTTCAAAACACTAAAAACAACAGGCCCAGCCTATCTTCATAAGATTGTTCTGCCATCCCGGGAACAAGTCTAGTGAACATTTATTGCACTCCCTCTTTGGCAACAATATCTTTCTTAAGATTCAGGAGACCAAAGATTCATACAATATTCCGGATGCATCGTAATCAAGTTGCTGCACAATAAATAAAACTGATGTCCTCTTGTAATGAAGGCTAATTTATGAAGAGCCCTCTTAAAAGCTTGCCACACCAACTTCAAACTTCAGTGACTTAATGATGAGCTGAGCCAGGTCCCTTTGCATCACACTTTCCAGATTCTCACTACTAAAAAAAACCATATGTTCTTCCCAGCAAAGTGGATAACTTTACATTTTCCCACATCATATTCTAAGTTCTTACCCACTCACAAATCCTGTCTAAATCCTCCTGTAAATAGTACAATGCACATTCCTGATTAACCTTGTATCACCTATAAATTTGGCAATGTTACATTTGATCTGCATGTCCAAATCTTTGATATATACCAAGAACATGTTAATCCTTCTGGTACCCACCAGTCAACAACTGCCAACATAAGAATGACCTATTTATTCCTATTCTTGGGTATTGTCTGTTAGTTGATCCTTAATCCATGTCAGTACGTTACCTCCTATCTCATATGTTCTAATTTTACCAACCAAACTCCTCTGGGGGAATCATATTAGAATACTTCTGAAAATGCAAGTTCACTGTGTTCATCAACTTCCTTTTATCAAATTTATTAGTAATATCATCAAAAGAATCCAACATGTTTGTCAATCATGATTTCGAATTGCAAATCCATACAGACCATTTATTACATCCTTCATTATGCCAGCATTTTACCGATTATTGATGAGAGACTAACAAATCCACAGAATTAGAATTAGAATTAAGTTTATTGTCACATGTACTCAAGTTCAGGGATACAGGAGTACAGTGAAAAGATTACAAAATTGCCATTCTTAGCACCACCTTAGGTAACCTAGGACCAAAAATCTTAGGTACAAATTAGAAAAATAAAGAAATAAGTCAAAGTTAAACATTACAGTCTTTCTTAGTACAATGTAGAAAAAAATGAAGAATTTCAGTCCTCATTTAGCCATGAGCCTGCAGCCACTTCACGCTGGGCTTCCCCACAAGGGCTCACACTCCCCACAAGGGCTTGATCTCTATCTCCCTGTTTCATTCACATTCCGTTCTTAAATAGTGAGTGACATTTGCAAACTTCCAATCTGCAACAAGCTTTTACTATCTCCTGTTTTCTACAATGCCCCTCGCCGTCACTACTATTTGGTGGCCTATGAATAACTCCAGAGTGTGGTGTTGGAAAAGCACAGCAAACCAGGCAGCATCCAAGGAGCAGCAGAATCGACGTTTTGGGCATAGGCCCTTCATCAGGAATGAGCCTTGTAGGCCGGAGCAGGCTGAGAGATATATGGGAGAAGGATGGAGTTGGGGGAAAGGTAGCTGAGAGTGCAATAGGTAGATGAAGATTGGGGAGAAGGTGATAGGTCAGAGAGGAATGTGGAGCGGATAGATGGGAAAGACGAAGGACAGGTCCAGAGGGTGGTAACAAGATGGAGGCTTGGGATTGGGATAATGTGGAGGGAGGGGAAATGAGGAAACTGGTGAAATTCACATTGATCCTGTGTGGTTGCAGGGTCTGAAAGTGGAATATGAGGTATTCTTCTTCCAGGCGTCAGGTGGTAAGGGTTTTGCGATGGAGAAGGCCCAGGACCTGCACGTTCTTGGTGGAGTCGGCTGAAGTGTTCAGCCACAGGATGGTGGTGTTGGTTGGTGCAGGTGTCCCAAAGATGTTCTCCAAAACGATTCGTGAGTAGGCATCCTGTCTACTCGATGTTGAGGCGACCACATCGGGTGCAACGGATACAGCATTATACAGGACCATCTCTGACACCTCCCTCCCCTTTTTGGACCTCTCCATCTCCATCTCCAATGACTGACTAACCATGGATATCTACGACAAGCCCACTGACTCCCACAGTTATCTACACTACACCTCCTTCCACACGACCTCCGGTAAAAAACCATCCCTTATTCCCAATACCTCTGCCTCCACTGCGTCTGTTCCTAAGATGACCAATTCCACCTGAGAAAATTCAAGATGGCCTCCTTCTTCCAAGATTGCAATTTTCCTTCCCATGTGGTTGGCGATGCCCTCCAGTGCATCTCCTCCACTTCCAGCATCTCCGTCATTGAATTCTAGCTCTCCCAAAGCAACAAAGACAGAACACCCCCAGTCCTTACCTTCCACCCCACCAACATCCACATACATCACATCATCCTCCACCACTTCCACCACCTCCAAACAGACCCCACCACCACAGATTTATTTCCCTCTCCACCCCTATCAGCGTTCTGGAGAGACCATTCCCTCCATGGCTCCCTCATCAGATCCACGCCCCGCCACCAGCCCACACTCCACTCGCGACACCTTACCTTGCCACCGCAGGAAGTGCAAAACCTGCGCCAACACCACTCTCCAAATTTCCATCAAAGGCCCCAAAGGATGCTTCCATATCCGACAGAAATTTACATGTCCCTCCAATGTCATCTATTGTATCCCTTGTACCCGATGTGTTCTCCTCTACATCAGGGAGACAAGACGTCTATTTGCGGATCGTTTCGGAGAACATCTTTGGGACACCCGCACCAACCAACCCCACCGTCCTGTGGCTGAGCACTTCAACTTCCCCTTCCACTCTGCCAAAGACAGGCCAGTCGTGAGCTTTCTCTACCGCCAAACCGTTACCACCCGAGGCCTGGAGGAAGAAAACCTCATATTCCGCTTTGGGACCCTGCAAACACATGGGATTAATGTGGATTTCACCAGTTTCCTCATTTCTCCTCTCCCACATTATCCCAGTTCCAAGCTACCAACTCAGCACAGCCCTTCTGACCTGTCCTGACCTGCCTTTTCCACTTATTCACTCCACACTCCTCTCTGACCTATCACCTTCTCTCTCACCTTCATCTACTTATCGCATTCTCAGCTACCTTCCCCCTCAACCCCACCCTCCTCCTATTTATCTCTCATCAACACCACCCCCCTCCCCACCCATTGACCCACAAGCCTCATTCCTGATGAAGGGCTTACGCCTGAAACGTCAATTCTCCTGCTCCTCAGATGCTGCCTGGCCTGCTGTGCTTTTCCAGCACCACACTCTCGATTCATATCCCTACCATCTGCAGTCCTCACTTTCTCCTATAAATAATTCCAACCAAAGTTCTTTGCTCTTTCTTCGTTCTGGCCAAGCAAATTCAACACATTGTTCTGAAATAGTTCCTCACTAATGCTTCTTTATTCAGTTAGTGACCACTTAAGGACCTAGACCCATGTGGATTGCAATTCTTTCAGCTCCAAGCCAGACTAGAAAGAAACAATCTCCCCAATTGGTGCAGACAGACTGTCAGTTGTGGAGTCTGTCCTTAAACCTGCCCTCATCTGCATAATTGGTAGATCACACATAGGTTGAGAAAGTGGTCAGTGAGTACAATCAAATTCTTATTGATTTCTACTGATTCCCAAAGACCTCTTGCCCTAATACACTGACCTTGTGAGACTTCCCTCAAACACACACTTCCTTGATCACTTTTTATCTTGGCTGGTTTTAAGCAAATCTTCCCAACTTTAAATGGTGTTAGCCCTGCATAAAATTGTGCCACATGCTGAGATGTGTGGTCTTCAGTGTGTTTATCACAGGACTGCACAGTGCAACCATTTCAACGAGCAGGAGGTACAATATTTCCATACCAACTGCATTAAAAGTAATGTGTGTTGGTTAATTATGTATTGCAATCCACACACACATTTTCAGTGGCTACTCAATCATATCGCTATTATTTCCTCTAAGTAATTGCAGCTTTCCAATGGGAAAATCTTCAAACACATGATCTATCTCTGATTCTTCTGGTATCTTCCTCTTACAGCTTTTGAGCGAACACTGTTTAGATAATCATAGATGCTATTTTCATGCTAGTTCAGGCAAAATGAATGTCTCAATTACTTTAGCATCAGAAGTAACCACATTGGAGTATTATAGAGAGCAGCAGTTCCCTCAATTTTAACAAAAACTTGTACTTTTTCAAGGTGAATAACAATATCCAGCCTTGATGTCATGAAGAATTGGTGAGAGATACTCTTCTTAGCTGTTGTAGTCCTTGTGGCTACCTGCCAGTATAGGTACAGTTTTATCGGAAGTATAACGGTTTGTGATGAAACTTATATTTATATGTCTTAATATCATTTATTACAGGTTTGGGATCTTGTAGTTCTAAGTTAAAAATAATGGTTTGTCCACATGTTTGGAATTCACAATAAGCTTTTAAAAGCAATAATACCCATTATTTTTGATGCAGTAAAATGTGCTAAGCAGCATTGCTAAGAAAAGGAGTCCCAGAATCATAGAGCCATTGAGGTCTACCACACAGGAAAAGACCCTTTAGCACATCGAATCATCACTGATCAAAAGCAGCCCACCCAACTATTCTAATCCCATTTTCCAGCACTTGGCCCATAGCCTTGTTTGCCTTTGCATCGCAAGTGCACATCTAAATATTTCTGAAATGTTAAGAGGGCTCCTACCTCTACCATCCTTACAGACAGCGAGTTCCAATTCGCAGCACCCTCAGAATGAAAAATATTTTCTTTGCATCCCCTCATTTACTCATGTACTGCATGAGAGATTGATAATGAGGGTAAGAGCATGTGTGATTTTAGGAAATTCGGCTAATTGAATCCAGAATTAGCTGAGTGGCAGAAAGCAGAGGTTGTTTGTCATGGGATGTTTTTGTGACTGGAAGTCTGCATTCAGTGAGATTCCACAGAAATTAGATTCTTTACAGTGCGGAAACAGGCCCTTCGGCCCAACAATTCCACAATGACCCTCCGAAGAGCAACCCACCCGGACCCATTCCCCTAACCCTACGGGCAATTTAGCATGGCCAATTCACCTGGCCTGCACATTTTTGGACTGTGGGAGGAGACCGGAGCACCCAGAGGAAACCCACGCAGACATGGGGAGAATGTGCAAACTCCACACAGACAGTTGCCTGAGGCGGGAATTGAACCTGGGTCTCTGGCGGTGTGAGGTTTTAGTGCTAACCACTGTGCCACCCGATTAGTTTTGTTACCCTTGCTATTTGTAGTATGTATAAATGATTTAGATGTGGAGGTAGAAGACTTGATCTGTAAGTTTGCGAATGATACAAAAATTGATGGGGTGATAAATACTGAGGAGAATCACCTCAGATTACAGAAGAGTATACATAGGCCAGTCAGATGGGCTGATCAATGCAAATGTAATTCAATGTGGATAAGCGTAAGGTGATGCACTTGGTCAGGACAAATATGCAAAAGAATAGGAGGACAACTGTAGGAGTTTATCTTATAATAAAATTATGTTAATAACCACAGACAAGAAAGTTGGCATTCAAGTAGTTGGCAAATAAGTGAAGTTGAGTTTTTGAAGTTTTCAAAAACAGGAAAATGAATTGAAGTTGGGGTGGGGTGGTGCAGCACTGGAGGAAGCTAAATTAGGAGCACAACGATAATAAGTAAAAATGTGTGATCTACAATTCCAGCAGATGGGTTGTAATTTTAAATACTACCAGTCCACCAAAGTATTATAAAAGAGAATAGCCAGTCTCCCTTGGAAATTAGCTAGACTGCGTCTTGCTAGATATACAGCGCTGGATCTTCTTAGAAATGTAATAATATTTGTTAGCTGTACCAGAGTGCACTAGATTTGTTCTTTCTATTCAATCTATAAAGTGGGATTTGGGTTATTTCTACAGTGCGTTTGAAAATTTTGGAATCTGTATTTTAAGGGAATCGAGTGTTCATTTTCTTGTTTATTTTCATTTCAGTTCTTAATGAACTTTTGTATAAAATTATGTTTTGTAAAAGATCACTTCAGTAACAAATCTTCCTTAAACGGCACAGTGGCTCAGTGGTTAGCACTGGTGCCTCATAGCACCAAGGTCCTCGGTTCAATTCCAACCTCGGGTGACTGTCTGTGTGGAGTTTGTACATTCTCCCTGCCTCTGCATGGGTTTCCTCCCACAGTCCAAAGATGTGCAGGTTAGGTGAATTGGCCATGCTTAAATTGTCAATTAGGTGCATTAGTCAGAGGGAAAAGGGGTTTGGGTGGGTTACTCTTCAGAGGACCTGTTGGACCAAAGGGCCTGTTTCCACACTGTAGGGAATCTAATCCAAAAAAAAGATCAATCCAGTCAGGTTCCTATTGGGGGTCTGTCTTGTCTGTGACGAACATCAATTAGCCATTAGCCTATAACAATTGGAGCCACTAGATTAAAATATATTGATCAGATATTTCAAGAAAATATGCTTCTGCCAATAGCCTTCTTTAAATATGCATAGTCAGGTTTTCAAAAGGCTGTTTTTATTCATGTAATTGAAAGGGTTCAGAAAAGATTTACAAAGATATTGCCAGGGTTGGAGGGTTTGAGCTATAAGGAGAGCTTGAATAGGCTAGGGCTGTTTTCCCTGGCGCGTCGGAGGCTGAGGGGTGACCTTAAAGCGGTCTATAAAATAATGAGGGGCATGGATAGGATAAATAAACAAAGTCTCTTCCCTGGGGTGGGAGAGTCCGAACTAGAGGTTGAGGGTGAGAGGGGAAAGACATAAAAGAGACCTAATGAGCAACATTTTCACACAGAGGGTGGTGTGTGTATGGAATGAGCTGCCAGAGGAAATGGTGGAGGCTAGTCCAATTGCAACATTTAAAAGGCATCTGGATGGGTATATGAATAGGAAGGATTTGGAGGGCTATGAGCCGGGTGCTGGCAAGTGGGACTAGCTTGGGTTGGGATATCTGGTCAGCATGGACAGGTTGGACCGAAGGGTCTGCTTCTATACTGTACATCTCTTTGACTCTGTAACTGTTTGGGAGGTAAAAACAATGACTGCAGCTGCTGGAAACCAGATTCTGGATTAGTGGTGCTGGAAGAGCACAGCAGTTCAGGCAGCATCCGAGGAGCAATAAAATCGACGTTTCGGGCAAAAGCCCTTCATCAGGAATACTGGCATCTCCGCTCCAGGCAACTGGTCACTGGTTGCTGGTATTCCTAATTCAGCCACCTAACCTGATTCAGAGGCCAGGAGTCAGAGGCCGGGGTTAGGTGTCCCAGCCAAGAAGTCTGAAAAGACAGAAGGACAGAAGAAAACCAAAGAAGGGAGGGAAAAAAAGGAGAAAAAAGGAAAAGAATGGGTGGAGTGGAAAAGCTCCAGCTGGAGAGTCCTACTCCCCCACTATCTTATTGGAAGTATGCTTTTCACATGCAACGCGATAGTTTCCTCGTGGGCAGCAGTGAGTTGCAAGCTGATGGTGATTAATGCTCATTAATCTCATGGTTGACAACTGTACTCACTTCATTAATATTCTTCTGCCAATCTTGCCCCACAAACTAGACATTGGGAAAACTTGACATAACAGTTATGTGGTGGACTTAGCAAACTATTTCCTCCGAATGATTTCCATCTTTCTCAGATGTTCCATTACCACCATTGCTGTGGTTATGACAGTGTTCCTAACAACATACCATTCGGAACCCAGAGCAGCCCAGATTCATAAATTAAGCCTAGTGAAAATGAAAACTGGGATCTTTTCAAACAACAGGATCTTATTTGTAACTTGTGGACTGAACTTGTTAGTGTGTGTACAATGCACATTCCAAATATTACGAGCTGGCAGTCTGAACAAAAAGAATATTGTCAGCAAGTTCCATTTCCGTTTCCTTCTCAGGGCTCCATAAATCCAGCCCAAACCTTTGCCACTTTAAACTTTCCCATCTATCCCTTCCATACTTTCTGATCATGACTCCCTTACCACATCTCCCCAAGCTGAGCATTGGCTCAAAGACTTGTTATCAGACTTAGTTTGGAGAAGGGTTAGACCCAAAACATCAACTTCTCCATCTTTTCATGCTGCCTGTGCTCTTCCCGCCACCTGCTTGTCTGCTTTGGTTATTCGGCTTCCCAAGATTCAGACAGCTAAAAGCAAAGTGAATGCTCAGACACCTCAGTCTCCAGCTGTAGCTTCCCTTAGTGATATGGGTAAGGCGCATCTCTCAAAATGTACTGAGAATCTTGGCACAATGATCAGGCAGCCTGCCAACGAGGAAAAATAATTTCATTATACAGCTCCCTTCAATTTTTTTTGTTGATATTTTAGGGATTGAAACGTTTTTTTCATTAATTTCCTTTCTCAAACCTTCAAAGATATGAATGTGTCTAATTGATTCCCATTAACCTTCCTTGATCCAATGGAAACCAATGTCTCTTAAACCATTCTTTATTATCAATACCTCTCTATTGATAATATTTTCCTAAATCTCTGATCTTTGCTTTTGAATACATTAGATGACCAATAACAAATGGCACAGAGATGTACAGCATGGAAACAGACCTTTCTGACCAGCTTATCCATTCCAACCAGATACCCTCAACTGATCTCATCCTATTTGCCAGCATTTGGTCCATAGCGCTCTGAACCCTTTCTATTCATGTAACCACTCAGATACCTTTTAAATGTTGTAATTGTATCCACCATCACTACTTCCTTTAGCAGCTTGTCCCTTACACGCACTACCCTCTGCAAGAAAACGTTGCCCTTCAGCTTTCTATGGTGCAGTGATAGTGTGTCTACCTCTGGGTCAGAAGGTCTAGCTTTAAGTCACACCTGCTCCAGAAATATGCAATAACAGCTCTGAACAGGTTCATTAGAAAATATGTGTTTAACCAGATAACCTTTCACAAATATTCCAACAACGGCTGAACCAATGTTTTATGCAAATTCGACGTCATTTCTTCTCCTCGAATGCAGATGTTTCAATGCTTTACAGCCAATTCATTATTTTTGACAAATAGTAGTTGTTGTTTTGCAGACAAACCTAACAGCAAATTTGAACATAGGTAGATCCCGTAAACCCAAGTGAGGAATCATTTCCCTTGCTTTAAGTATTGTTGTTTAGGACCCTAAGATATTGCATTGTTCATCTTTGAACCATGTCATGGAATAATCTAAAAGGACAACTTTAAGCTTTCATGCAAGACGTACACCCCCAATTTTGCATGGCTCCTTCAGCTCTGTACTGCAGTGTCAGCCTAGATTATGGAGTCAAGTCCTGGAATGGAACCAAAAACAAAGAACAAAGAAAGTTTACAGCCCAGGAACAGGCCCTTCGGACCTCCAAGCTTGAGCCGATCCAAATCTACTGTCTAAACCTGTTGCCCAATTCCTGAGCATCTGTACCCCTCTGCTCCCCACCTACTCATGCATCTGTCCAGATGCATCTTAAATGAATCCACAATGCCTAACTCTGCTACCCCTGCTGGCAATGCGTTCCAGACACCCACAATCCTCAGGGTAAAGTACTTGCTATGTGTATCCCCCTTAAACTTTTCATCTCTCACTTTGAAAGTGTGACCTCTCATTATTGAATCCTTCACCCTGGGAAAAAGCTTATTTCTATCTACCCTGTCTATACCCTTCATGATTTTGTAAACCTCAACCAGGTCCCCCCCCCCCCATTTCCTTTTTTCTAATGAAAACAAACCTAACCTACTCAACCTTTCTTCATAGCTAACACCTCTATTCCTGATGAAAGGCTTTTGCCCGAAACGTCGATTTCCCTGCTCCTCGGATGCTGCCTGACCTGCTGTGCTTTTCCAGCACCACTCTGATCTAAACCTTCCATACCAGGTAACTGGCTTGTGAACCCAGTCTGATTTAGAGGCAAGGTTATCAGCACTCAGTCGAAGGCTGACGCAATTGCTCATTAGGATCTTTAACCAGCCCAGACAAAACAATCAACACTATGAATACTTTGCTTCAGTTTTCACTAGTGAGAAGGACCTTGTCATTTGTGAGGACAGAGTGAAACAGGCTGACATGCTTGAACAGGTTGATGTTACGAAGGAGGATGTGCATTAAATATTGAAGATCATGAGGATAAATAAGTCCGTTGGACCAGATAGGATATACTCAAGGTTACTGCAGGAAGTGTGGGAAGAGATTGCTGCACCTTTGGTGATGACCTTTGCGCCCTCACAGTCCACTGGAGTAGTACCAGATGATTGGAGGGTGGAAAATATTATTCCCTTGTTCAAGAAAGAGAATAGCGATCACCTGGGAAGTACAGGCCAGTCAGTCTTACGTCGATGGTGGGTAAATGTTTGGAGAAGATTCTGACAGATAGGATTTATGATTATTCGGAAAAGCATAATTTGATTAGAAATAGCATGGCTTTGTGAAGGGCAGGTCATGCCTCATAAGCCTTATTGAATTTTTTGAGGATGTGACAAAACCCATTCATGAACGTAGAGCAGTGGATCTGGTATACATGGATTTTAGCGAGGTGTTTGATAAGGTTCCCCATGGTAGGCTCATTCAGAAAGTAAGGAGGAATGGCATACAGGGAAATTTGGCTGTCTTTATAGAATTGGCTGACCCATAGGAGGCAGAGGGTAGTAGTAGAACATAGAACATAGAACAAAGAACATTACAGCATAGTACAGGCCCTTTGGCCCTCATTGTTGTGCCGACCAATGAAATTAATCTGACCTACACTGTTCCATTATTGTCCATATGTATATCCAATGCCCATTTAAATGCACTTAACATTGGCCAGTCTACCACTGTTGCAGGCAGGCTGTTCCATGCCCCTACTACTCTGAGTAAACAAGCTACCCCTGATATCTGTCCTAAATCTATCATGCTTCAATTTAAAGTTATGTCCCCTCGTGTTAGCCTTCACCATCCGAGGAAAACGCTTCTCACTGTCCACCTTATCTAACCCTCTGATATCATATGTCTCGATTAATTCACCTCTCAACCTTGTTCTCTCCAACAAAAACAGCCTCAGTTCCCTCAGCCTTTCCTCGTAAGACCTTCCCTCCATACCAGGTAACATCCTAGTAAATCTCCTCTGCACCCTTTCTAACGTTTCCAAATCCTTCCTATAATGCGGTGACCAGAACTGTACACAATACTCCAAGTGTGACCGCACCAGTGACCTCCTGCTCTGAAACTCAATCCCCCTACCAATAAACGCCAACATACCATATGCCTTCTTAACGACCCTGTCAGCCTGGGTGGCAACTTTCAGAGATTTATGCACCTGGACACAAATCTCTGTTTATCTACACTGCTAAGAATTTTACCATTATCCCAGTACTCTGCATTCCTGTTACTTCTTCCAAAGTGAACTACCTCGCATTTTTCTGCATTAAACTCCATTTGCCACTTCTCAGCCCAGCTCTGCATCTTATATAAGTCCCTCTGTCAACCACAACATCCTTCAGCACTATCCACAACTCTGTCTACCTTAGTGTCATCTGCAAATTTACTAACCCATCCTTCTGCTTCCACATCCAGATCATTTATAAAAATGACCAACAACAATGGCCCCAAAACAGATCTTTGCAACACACCACTGGTAGCTGAGCTCCAGGATGAATATTTCCCATCAACTACCACCCTCTGTCTTCTTTCAACTAGCCAATTTCTGATTCAAACTGCTAAATCACTTTCAATCCTGAAACTCCATATTTTGTGCAATTGCCTACCGTGTAGATTGTAAGTATTTAGACTAGAGCTCAGTGACCATTGATGTTCTGCAGGGATCTGTTCTGGGTTCTCTGCTCTTTATGATTTTTATAAATGACATGGATGAGGAAGTGGAAGGATGGATTAGTAAGTTTGCCAATGACACGAAGGTTAGTGGAGTTGTGGATAGTGTGGAGGGCTGTTGTAGGTTGCAACAGGACATTGACAGGATGCAGATGTGGGCTGAGAAGTGGCAGATAGAGTTTAACCCGGAAAAGTGTGAAGTGATTCATTTTGAAAGGTTGAATTTGAATGTAGATTACAGGATTAAAGGCAGAATTCTTGGTCGTGTGGAGGAGCAGAGGGATCTTGGAGTCCATGTCCGTAGATCCCTGAAAGTTACCACCCAAGTTGGTAGGGTTGTTAAGAAGCTGTATGGTGTTTTGGCTTTCATTAGCAGGGGGATTGAGTTTAAGAACCATGAGGTTATGGTAGAGGTCTATAAAACTCTGGTTAGACCACACTTGGAATATTGTACTTAGTTCTGGTCACTTCATTAGAGGAAAGATGCGGAAGCCTTATGGAGGATGCAGAGGAGATTTACCAGGATGCTGCCTGGAAATGAGGGCATGTCTAATGAAGAAAGTTTGAGGGAGCTAGGGTTTTTCTCACTGGAGCAAAGAAGGATGGGAGGTGAATTGATAGAAATGTGCAAGATGATGAGAGGCATAGATGAGTGAATAGCCAGAGACATTTTTCTCCAGGATGGAAATGGCTATCATGATGGGGCACATTTTTAAGGTGATTGGAGGAAGGTTTAGAGGAGTTGTCAGAGGTAGGTTCTATGGTGGGTGCGTGGAATGCGCTGCCAGCAGTGGTAGTAGAATCAGATACTTTAGGGATATTTAAGCGATTCTTGGATAGGCACATGAATGATAATAAATTAAAGATATGTAGGTTGGTTCGATCCCAGAGTAGGATAAAAGGTTGGCACAGCATCGAGGGATGAAGGACCTGTACTGTACTATTCTATGTACTGTGTTCCATGACCCAAGGAGCATGGGCTCCTCTGGTGCAGTTGTGGTGCCTCTACCTTTGAGCCAGTAGACCATGATTCAAGTCCCACCTGGTCCAGAGGTTTATAAAAATATCCCTAAATAGATTGATTAGAAAATATTTGTACTGAGGAGTTCCTGTTAAATGACATCCTGGAGCTGAGATGATTAACTCCAACTAAAAAACAACATTTTTTTTGTTAGGTGTGACAGACCAATGAGGAAGCTTCCCAATGTTTCCCATTGATTTCAATTTTTCTAGGACTCCTTGATACTGCACTTGGTTAAATGTTACCTTGATGTTAAAGGCATTCATTTTTACCTCACCTCCAGAATTCCACTTAGAAGAAGGAGGGGGGGGGGTTATGAGGAGGGGGGGGGGGGTTATGAGGAGGGGGAGTAGCATTGTTAATTAGAGAGTACATCACAGCTGCAGAAAAGGAGGCTGTTGTTGAGGAGGGTTTCTCTTCTGAGTCAGTATGGTTGGAAATCAGTAACAGGAAAGGAGCAGAGAGATGGGATAACAGATTGGACAGCAGATTGGACAGCAGATCTTGGAAAGGTGCAGACGTAACAGAGTTGTTGTTATGGGTGACTTCAACATCTCCAATATTGATTGGAATCTCCTTAGTGCAGACGGTCTGAATGGAGCTGATTTTGTCAGATGTGTCCAGGAAGGATTCCTGACTCAATATGTAGATAGGCCAACTAGCTGAGAGGTCATATTGGATTTGGTGCTCGGCAACGAGCCAGGTCAGGTGTCAGATCTTTTGGTGGGAGAGCATTTTGGTGACAGTGACAACAACTGCCTCACCTTTATTATAGCCATGGAGAGGGATAGGAACATACAGTATGGGAAGATATTGAACTGGAGGAGGGGAAATTATACTGCTATTAGACAGGAGCTGTGGAGAATAAATTGAGAACAATTGTTCTATAGAAAATGCACAACAGAATTGTGAAGGCTATTTAATGAGCATCTGTTGCGAATGTTGGATCACTTTGTCCCACTGAGACAGGCAAGGAATGGTGGGGTGAAGGAGCCTTGGATGACAAGAAGAGGAGCTTCTTGTCAAGAAGTAGAAGGAAACTTACTTAAGGTTGAGGAAGCAAGGATCTGGCACAGCTTTAGAGGATTACAGGGTAGCTAGGAAAGAACTCAAAAATAGAATGAGGCGACCTAGGAAGGGACATTAAAATGTCTTGGTGGGAAGGATTAGGGGAAACCCAAAGGCATTCGACACTTATGTGAGGAATTAGAGAATGATCAGAGAGAGGGTAGGACTGATCAGGGATAGTAGAGGGAACTTGTGTCTGGGGTCTGAAGAGGTATGGGCAGTCCTAAATGAGATTTTTGCTTCAGTATTTACTAGAGCGAGGGACCTTGTTGATGGTGAGAACACAATGTACCAGGTTAATAGGCTTGAACAGATTGATATTAAGAAAGTAGATGTGTTGGAAATTCTGGGAAGCATTGAGATGGGTAAGTCCCCAGAGCCGGACCAGATATATCCAAGTTTCTATGGGAAGCAAGGAATGAGATTGATAGGCCTCTGGCGATGATCTTTCCACAGGAGTAATACCGGATGATTGCAGGGAGGCTAATGTTGTTCCTCTGTTCAAGAAAGGAAATAGAGAAATCCCTGGGAATTACAGAACAGTCAGTCTTACACCTGTGATAAGCAAGGTACTGGAAAGGATTCTGAGAAATAGGATTGATGATTATTTGGAAAAACATAGTTTGATTAAAGATTAGATCAGATTCCCTACAATGTGGAAACAGGCCCTTCAGCCCAAGTCCACAATGACCCTCTGAAAAGTAACCTACCCAGACCCATTTCCCTCTGACTAATGTACCTAACAGTATGGGCAATTTAGCATGGCCAATTCACCTGATCTGCACATCTTTGGACTGTGGGAGGAACCAGAGCACCTGGAGGAAATCCACACAGACACACGGCAAATGTGCAAACTCCACACAGACTGAGATGGGAATCAAACCCAGGTCCCTGGCACTGTAAGGTAGCTATGCTAACCACTGAGCCACCATGCCACCCTCAAGTTAACCAATTATCACAATAGTCAGCATGTCTTTGTGAGGGGCAGGTCATGCCTCACAAGCCTTATTGAGTTCTTTGAGGATGTGATGAGACAAGTTGACAGAGGTCGAGCAGTCGATGTGGTGTATATGGATTTCAGTAAGGCATTTAATAAGGTTCCCCACGGTAGGTTCATTCAGAAAGTTAGGAGGTATGGGATACAGGGAGATTTGGCTGCCTGGATACAGAATTGGCTGGCTGAAAGAAGACAGCAAGTGGTAGTGGATGGAAAGTATTTCGCCTGGAGGTCGGTAACCAGTGGTGTCCCACAGAGTTCTGTTCTTGGGCATCTGTTCTTTGTAATTTTAATAAATGTCTTGGATAAAGAAGTGGAAGGATGGGTTAGTAAATTTGCCGATGACACAAGTTCAGTGCTGTTGTAGATAGTGTCGAGGGTGTTGCAGGCTACTAGAAGACATTGACACAATGCAAGCTGGGCTGAAAAGTGGCATATGGAGTTCAACCTGGATAAATGTGAAGTGATTTATTTTGGAAGGTCAAATTTGAATGCTGAATACAGGGTTAATGACAGGATTCTTGGCAATGTGGAGCAACAACGGCATCTTTTGAGGTCCATGTACATAGATCCCTCAAAGTTACTACCTAAGTTGATCAGGTTGTTAATAAGGTGTATGGTATTTTAGCTTTCATTAATAAGGGGATTGAATTTAGAGCTGCGAGGTTTTGCTGCAGCTCTATAAAACCCTGGTTAGACCAGACTTGGAATATTGTGTCCCATTCTAGTCGCCTCATTTTATAAAGGATGTGGATACTTTAGGGAGGGTGCAGGGGAGGTTTACCAGGATGCTGCCGGGTTGGAGGCTTATCTTATGAAGAGAGGTTGAGTCAGCTAGGGCTTTTCAAATTGGAGAGAAGAAGGAAGAGACGTGACTTGACTGAGGTGTACAAAGTAATGAGAGACATAGATAACATAGATAGTCAGAGATGTTTTCCCAGGATTGAAATAGCTGTCACAAGGGGTCATAAATTTGAGGTGATTGGAGGAAAGTATAGGGGAGATGTCAGGGATAGTTTTATTACACAGAGAGTGGTGGGTGCATGGAATGCACTGCCAGCTGTGATATTGGAATCAAAGACATTTGGGACATTTAAGTGACTGCTGGAAAAGCACATAGATAGCAGTAAATTGTGGGGTGTGTAGGTTAGGTTGATCTTAGATTAAGATAAATGGTCAGCACAACATCGTGGGCCAATGGCCCTGTACTGTTCTAAGTTCTATGTTCTGTTATTGTTCACATTTAGACCAAAGCAGTCATACATTCAGGAGATAAACAACCCTGGAACAAGAAACTCAACATTAGTGATGAGGTGATTACTGTCTAAGTGTCATTTGATAGCAATGTGATCAGTTTGCTGATGATCAAGAAGAGACTGATATGGTGGTAATTGACTGGATTGATTTGTTCTGCCTTTCTTAGTCCGAATGTAGCTAGGCAATTTTCCATATTGACTGTGTTCTTCATTCCTTTGTGGGAGATCAGCATCTCTGACATGCTTTCGTGGCACATTTGTAGTGACCCTATCTTTAAGAAAGAAGGCCTGGGTTCAAGTTCTACCTGTCCAAGAAGTATGGTATGACATATCTGAACAATTTCATTAAAAATATCTAGTCATCTCTGAAAAGGTCAATATTTGTTGCCCATCCCTCTCTGCACTGAGACAATTAATAGTCAATTAAAATATTGTTCAAAGAGTTAACTATAGAAAAGCATTCTTATTTACAACATCTTAAGACAGCAATACTGCACTTCCAAAACTCCTACCAAGACTGATCAAGAGAACACCATCATCTCCAAGTCAGAAATCATTCTGACTGAGACATATGCGTCCTCACCATCAACAATTGCTTTCAATGGCAATTAGCCCAAATCCTAGAATTTCCTGCATAACGGCATTATGGGAAATGTCTCCATGACATAAAAGTTTGTGAAGAACAGATTTTGTTTTAAAGTTGATGCTGGCAGACATTTAAAGGTGCCACTTTTTTTTTCCCACCAACAGAACTGATTATCAACTCTGATCCAGAGTTTCAACATGACAGGCAAATCAGGCCAAATCTCTAATAAACCCAGAAAGTATTTGTTATGCTGGTCAGGTTTCTCCATTGTACAAAAATCAGATGGTAGCAGTTCAAGAAGACAGCCCACTATCAGACTTTAAGGATAATGAGGGCTGGCAACAATTGACAACCTGGGCCAGTAATGCCAATATTGTGAGAATACATGTTTAAATTAAAGCTTAGTAATGCACCCTGAAGTCACTACCATTTGGGATGAAATACCGCAATGTGAAATTATTTCCTGGTATTTAACACAGCATTTATTTATCATCACTTTCTGGACTCTATCTGTTCTGGGTATTAAGTAAATTCTTATTAAGCACATTCTTATTGAAGATTTTCTTAGTCTGTTAATTTGATTACCAAAAGTTAAGCATTTTCTTAACATAGCTTGTTCTCAAAGGAAACTAAATTTGTACTTCCATTGAAAACCAAAAAACTGTGGATGCTCAAAAGCTGGAAAGGAAATGTTGGAGACACTTATCTTCAGTACAATCTCATTAACCTAAAGCATTGCGCTGAATCTGATCAGAAGCGTCAATTTTGGTGATTTTTTTTTATGGACAGTATCGCTCTGCGATATCCCACACTAGTCTCTAAAATGTGCCTCATTAGCTATGCACCAAGTCTCTATGGTTCCTCGCTCATCCTATTTTTTTCTCTTGCTAGAGGTACAACTACCAAGACCTCACAGTAGTCCATGACCTCCAATGCAATAACATCTTCCCCCTCATATGTTGAGATTCCCCTTCACAAATATTGCCTCTTGTCCTTCCCCTAGCTTGCTGCCCCCAATCATCATAATGCCTTTCCAAACTATCCCCTCATAGTAATGCTCCATAATTACCTCCTTGACTTTCATTGAGTCAATACCCAAGAGTGACCATGGCTCAACCCCCGTGAAGAATGTGGATAGACAGTAATGACTAATGTGTGATCAGACTCCTCTGACTATATCTGTGTAGCACCCAAGCTGAGTTTGAGTTTGATTCATTGTTGCCACATGTACTGAGATACAGTGAAAAGTGGTGTTTTGTCTGCTATGCAGGCAGATCATACCATACACAATTCTGTGCCCAGTTTGCACTGTTCCTGTAGGACTGACTGTGGCCCACTCCACAGACTGCAGTGATACAGACCTCCTGACAGCCCCAAGCAACTGACTGATATTAGAAACTGCCCTTGACTGGGCCAGGACTCTCCGAATGAAAGATGTCTCTTTTGCCCAAATAAGGATTACTCCCTTTGGAATTTCAGACATGGCCATTAGGCTGAAGCACATGCAGCATGTCTGCTGCATGTGGAAGCTGCTGGCACATGGTTCAGGTGTGAAACTGATATACACAATGCCATCGAGCAACATATCCAACCCTTTGACTGGTCACTGTTGACATCCATGACTATCTGTCTGGCTTTCTGTCTGCATTGAAATGAAATGCAAGACAGATGTACTGTGAGCCTATAAGCTCTGACTGAGGGGGCAAAACCCACAAAGGCAAGGCAAGGAAAGGCAGAGATTCCATGACCACCATAATATAAAGTGAGTAATCACTAGAAAGTGAATGAGGAGCACCAAGATGCATTCTGGTTGAATCCAGGCGTCGGGTTCTTGTCTTTCTGTGCAAAGGGTCTTGGTCTCAGATTAAAATGAAAGGTGCCAATGCATTTTCAAGTGAAAATTGAGGATTGTAATCATATTGCAAGTAGGTCAGCGATATGCCATGAGGGTGCAGTGAGACTGGTATATATCCAATGCCAACCTCCATGGATGAGGGTTGCGGTGGACACAGCCAATGGAGTATGCCCTGAGATGTTGGTAACTGCTGTCCAAAATGGAGGTTGTGAAAAGCAAGCAAGAGGTTGGAGTCAACAGGTACCCACTTTGACTTTCATGTTGGGAATTGTCATCTAATTTCAATCTGTAGGTGGAAGAATTGGAGACTCTATGTCAATGAGGTAGACTCATAATAATGATATGTTACTGCATGCAAATAAATCTAAATAGGCCTCTTCCCACTCACTAGTGAGATCCTTATCGTCATTCAAAGATTTTCTCAAGAATTCTCGACAATGACAATCTTATTTCTGCTGATCTCACCCTATTTTCTCAACTGGCTCGTCAATGGAAATGTCATTCAGGGGTTGGGAAGATTCTATCCATTGGATCTGTTTCCCTTTCTCTGTGGATGCTGCTGAACCAGCTGAGTGTTTTCAACACAAACACTCCACGATGCACTTAATCATTCAGTGCCAAGCACTCTTCCACTTAAACCTTTGTGTCGGCCATTTTGTTACATCTTCCCAAATCTTGGCAAACATTCAACGTAAATAAGCCAGGTATTATTTTAAAGCCAACCAACAATGTTGATATTTTTGGGGTTGAATAAGTGCTGCGATTCATTTTGATGCCAGTCAGATTTAACAGTTATGTAAAAAGAAAGCAAAGAAATGCAGATGCTGCAAATTAGAAATGAAATCTGAAATTGCTAGAAAAACACAGCAGATCTGGCAGCATCTGTGGAGTGAAAGTAAAGATTTTCTTTCAGGTCCAGTTGTGAAGGAGGGTCAGTGGACCCGAAATTTTAATGCTGACAAACCTCCCCATATCTATGCAGCTTTCATCCAAGTGCTCCAGTTTCTTCAGACAGTCTAAGATGTGCAGGAAGGTGGATTAGCCATGGGAAATGCAGAGTTACAGGGATGGGGTGGGGTTGGGAGGATGTTCTTCAGAGGGTTGGTATGACCGATTGGCCTGCTTCCTCACTGTAAGGATTCTATGATTCGATGACATTTGACAGTGTATGCGGTTAGCCCCAGGGTCTTGGAAGAGTCAAATCTGTGGCACAATTAAGTGTCAGCAATGTTTATCTTTCACTTAGCTTTCCTACGTAAATAGAATATCTGCTTTCAAAAATGTTTCAAAACAATATTTTCCGCTATCCAAATGATTTTTGTTTTAAATGTTGAGAAATAATCAACCTAAAATCCTTAATTAACATTTGGCTCTGATATATCAATGTTCATATAAAATTGAATTAGTGTCTCATACAATTCCTCAAGGAATGCTGAAGCACTTAATAAATCTGTCGGATTCTTTTTTAAGATGAGGATTGATGGTCAGGCTAATATCAAAAAAAAATCCAGATCCACGAGTGACTTGGAATGTAAAACATGAAAGATAAGCATTTGTCTTTGTCAGAGATGACAAGCTAGACATGTCCATGAGCAAGGCTAATCGGGTAACTCATGAGTAACAAATAAGTCACTGTTGGGTCATGACTGAACAAGCTTACAACACATTGTGATTAACTTTGACATATTTTACTTGCAACAAAACTAAATTTTCAACTCAAATACAAATTGATTTAAATTGATGTCTTGTAGCACAAAATATTGATTTGAAAGTGCTTTTACTTGACACTTTGGTGGTGTAATATCATACAGTAACGATGTGATTTTATTTTTTATTAATATGATCTCAAATAAACATAGAGTCATATAGATGTACAGCACTGAAATAGACCCTTCGGTCCAACTCGTCCATGCTGACCAGATATCCCAACCCAAACTAGTCCCATCTGCCAGCACTTGGACCATATCCCACCAAACTCTTCCTATTCATATACCCATCCAGATGCCTTTTAAATGTTGCAATTGTACCAGCCTCCATCACTTCCTCTGGCAGCTCATTCCATACATGCACCACCCTCTGCGTGAGAAAGTTGCCCCTTAGGTCTCTTTTATATCTTTCCCCTCTCACCCTAAAGCTGTCCCCCCGGGTTCTGGACTCCCCCACCCCAGGGAAAAGACCTTGTCTATTTACCCTAACCATGTCCCCCATGATTTTATAAACCTCTATAAAGTCACCCCTCAGCCTCTGACAAGCCTGCTGAGTTTTTCCAGCAATTTCTGATTTCTGTTGGAAAACAACCCCAGCCTATTCAGCCTCTCCCCATAGCTCAAATCCTCCAACCCTGGCAACGTCCTTGTAAATCTTTTCTGAACCCTTTCAAGTTTCACAATGTCCTTCTGATAGGAAGGAGACCAGAATTGCATGCAATATTCCAAAAGTGGCCAAACCAATCTCCTGTACAGCTGCAACATGACCTCCCAACTCCTGTACTCAATACTCTGACCAATAACAGAAAGCATAGCAAACACCTTCTTCACTATCCTATCTACTTGTAACTCTACTTTCAAGGTCTCCTTGTTCAGCAACACTCCCTAAGACTTAAGTGTATAAGTCCTGCTAAGATTTGCTTTCCCAAAATGTAACACCTTGCATTTAACTCCATCTGTCACTCCTCAGCCCATTGGCCCATCTGAGCAAGATCGCATTGGAATCTGAGTAACCTTCTTCGCTGTCCACTACCCCTCCAGTTTTGGTGTCATCTGCAAAGTTGCTAACTATATCTCTTATGCTCACATTCAAATCATTTATATAAATGACAAAACGTAGTGGACCCAGCACCGATCCTTGTGGCACTCCACTTGTCACAGGCCTCCAGTCTGAAAAACAACCCTCCACTACCACCCTCTGTCTTCCTCTTATAGATCCTTAAGAACTGTTCATTGTTTGGCAACTGAAACTTGTTGTGACCTACCCAGAAAGGAACTCAAGCTAAAATTACTGGTATTGTCATATTAAAATATACTTTTGTCTGTGATTTTTATACATGCAATGTGTGGGTTCCAGTCCCAGTTGGGAGGTTTGAGCACAAAATTCAAGGCTGAAACTGCATCACAACATGAAGTGTGCACTGCAATGTCAGAGGCTCTGCCTTTCAGATGAGACTATAAACTAAAATTCTAATTATTGTCCAAGGAGGACATAAAAGATTCCATGGCATTATTCTGATTAAGAACAGGGAAACTATCCAATATTTATTCCCCAATCAACATCATAAAACAGATTAGCTGATTTTTACTATTGTTATTTCTGGGAGTTAAATGTGTGCAGATTAATAACCATACTTCCTTCTTTACAGTATAAAAGGCTTTAGGATGTCCTGAGATCAGCAAATGACCCTTATAAAATGTAAGCTGAAAAATGTGTTGCTGGAAAAGCGCAGTAGGTCAGGCAGCACCCAAGGAGCAGGAGAATCGACGTTTCAGGCATAAGCCCTTCTTCATTCCTGATGAAGGGTTTATGCCTGAAATGTCGATTCTCCTGCTCCTTGGATGCTGCCTGACCTGCTGCGCTTTTCCAGCAACACATTTTTCAGCTCTGATCTCCAGCATCTGCAGTCCTCACTTTCTCCTTATAAAACATAAGTCCTGCTATTATTTTAGAAAGTTTCATAAAACCGGGCACAGATTACTAAAGAAAGTGTTCTTTGATTGAATCATTGATTTTGTGATTTATTTGATTCTATAACCTTTACTGGTTGCAGATTGGGAGAAAACAAAGCCTGTAAAGATACCTTCCCTGATATAATTTGTGTGTTTCTATTTGGGACTCAGGTGCCATGGCTATACTTTACTCTGATGTTCACTGCAGTTAACTAGTTATTAACATACAAGCCTATGAGGAGCTTTATTCATTAATGTTTCAAATTAATGGCTGTAATTGATAGGATGTTGGACTTGGAAGAGATCAGACTAATAAACACTGATGAAATTAAATTCCAAATCTGGTGGATTTAACTGTGCATTTTTGATTGAAATTGGATATAGCTTTACCAGTAGCAGATGTGTGAAACATTACAATAATACAAAACCATTCAATTTATGCATTCAAAGTGGAAATAATGATCATGGGAGTTTTTTTTTTAATTGCATTATATGATTGGGGTTCTGAAAGGATCATTTAAAAGTAATAATCTAATAGCTATCATAGAAGAGAGAAAACAGTGAACTACCATCCAGTTAACATGAAAGCATTCATTGGAGAAAATGTTGAGATCCATTATCAAGGATATAGTCACAGAACACTGAGGAAATCAGTGATTACACAAAAGCAGTATGATTTTATGAATTAGAAATTTTAAAGATAGTGGAGTCAAGGGGTACGGAGATAAGGCTGGAACAGGATACTAATTAGGAATGATCAGCCATGATCATATTGAATGGCGGTGCAGGCTCGAAGGGCAGAATGGCCTACTCCTGCATCTATTGTCTATTGTCTATTGTCTATTGTCTATTGTCAGAAATCATGTTTGACAAAATTTTGCTGATGAAACATAAAAGATAGATAAAGGACAACTAGTGGATATAACATAATAGGAATTTTGTTAATGGTGTAATTAAGTATCACACAAAAGTTTGACGCACAAGCTAAGGGCTGATAGGGGTTGTGGTAGTACTGGTTTTGCTGAAAAAAGACACATTTTGCCAAAACCTTTTATCTTGCACTTTTCAAAACGTTTTGGAAGAATACAGATTTACAGAAAAACAACATTTATGCTGCATAAAAGGAGACTGCTGATTAATGGGCAATTGGAATCTGACTGAAAGAGGTGTTGCCATCCATTAATGCTGATTAGCAGCCAACAGCCAAACTTTGTTAAATTTTCAATTCTGCATGTTGACTCCAATTGGTCAGGCGAAAATGAGTACTGCAGGTGCTGGAAATTAAAGTCAAGATTAGAGTGGTGCTAGAAAAGCCCAGCAGATCAGGCAGCAGCCGAGGAGCAGGAAAGTCAATTTTCCTGCTCCTCAGATGCTGCCTAACCCACTGTGTTTTTCCAGCACCACTCTAATCTTGACTTCGATTGGTCAGGGCAATGCCCAGAGAAATGAACCAGCAAATAAGTTTTACCCGCTTTACTGAGTTAAAAGAGATTCTTTGCAGACAAGACAAGCACAGCATGGGGGCCTGTGTGTTAATATATACAGGAGAAAGTGAAGACTTTTAAAATATACAGCACAACCATAACACTGTTAGCCTGAATGACAATTCTAAATTGGTTGTCAGCATATTTCCTTGCGAGTTCAGAATTATCCTGCAAATGCAGAATCACATCTAATTTTAGACACTGTGTTGTGAATTTTTCAAAAGCGGGCTGACTAGGTATGGTCACCTTGCTGTCAATAGCCAAAGAAACACTGTTTGACATAATGCGTCAACCTTTGGAATGTACAACCTATATACCTCACATCACACAGGCACTGAAACCCATTTGCCACGTTATTCATTTAAGTGATAAATAGAGTGTCTTTTTGGCTTGCATCCTATTCGTGGCAAACACCATTCATGTTGCTGTTGCACAGTGGCAGCAAGAAACAGCTCACTGCATGTGCTGCTTTGAGATATAATCTGACATAGGTTGAGCACTTTTCTGAACCATAGAAGCCTGAGTGCCTTCTATGAGTACGTGCAAATATACAGTGAGAAAAGATCTGATCAGGGTAACCATTATCCTACAGGATATCTTTGATGCACACTATTTCAGCATCGAGTTTTCACAGAAAACACATAGCTTGGTCCCTATTTATATGGTTTCTAATTATAGTACACAGAATTGGAGGGATCCTAACATGTTCACTGACCAGTGAAGTTGGTTTATCAATAGAAATTAATGGAAAACTCCCTGACCAGTTTCTCAAAGAAGAAGGAGCTCACTTGAATGACCCATTTTGAAGGTGAAATAGAGCACAAGATGGAGCCCATTAAGTCATGTAGGGAAATTCTTAATACAGCAATGGATTCAAATATAACAAATCTATCATCAACATACCACAAATATATAAGGAGTAGGATGTTAAGCATTAGTCCATTGATGACACGTTTCTCAAGGAATCCAACAAAAACATTTTGGGACATCGGGTGTCACTGTGTGAGTTACTGATTTCATCAAGTACTGACTAAAGCAATGGTAGAGAGTCTAGATGATCATGATATTATTCTTCAGTAAATGTCCATGAGTAGTACATTGGTGAACAAACTAACAATGTCAAGTGAGCACATGGATACTGTACATTATCGATACGCATGTGATGTATGGTCTTTGCAAATATGAAGGAATCCACCATCGTCTCAGTGCAGAAATTGCTGGTAGCAATTTGCCGAATAAACATATTAACAGAAATGACTTTAACATTAATAAGAGAAGTACTGTACGGCAGAAGTAATTAGACTCTGGAAATGCATGATTATTGCCAATTAAGAGATGGTGCTGCAGAAACCTGGATACATGTGCCAGTCACATCCTCTTAACAGTAATTTATGTTGACTGGATGTCAACTTTGTGCAGTGGTGACTTTGAACTTTTGCATCTTGTCAGCTCATGTTCATGTCAACTACTTCACAAAGACTGTAAGACCATAAGACATAGGAACTAAAGTAAACCATTTGACCCATTGAATCTGCTTTGCCAGTCACTGAAATCATGGCTGATCTAATAATCTTCAACTCCATGTTTGTGCTTTATCCCCAGAATACTCGGTCTCTTTACTGATTTACTGATTAAACATCTGTCTATCTCAGCCTTTAATATGTTTAGTAATCCAGCCTCAACAGGCCACTGCACTAAAAAATCCATAGATTCCCTACCCAATAATAGAAGAAAGTCCCCTTCATCGCTTTCTTAAAAGGGTGTGTCTTTACTTTGAGATTATGTCCTTTGGTCCAATATTCTCCCACAAGAGAAACAACTTCTTCACATATACCCTGTGAAACTCCCTAAGAACTTACCTTTTGCAATTAAGTCTCCTTTCATTCTTCTAAACTCCAAGTGTGATAGAGGAGGCAATGGCCACCTGGTTATTTCTCTGGAATATTAATCCAGAGATGCAGGTAATGTTCTGGGACACTGGGTTTGAATTCTGGACAAATGGAGTAGAATTCGAATTCAATTATTCTTTTTAAAAATCTGAAATTAAGAGTGTAATGTTGACTATGAAACTATTCTTGATTGATGTAAAAACACATCTGCTTGAATAATTTCCATTAGGGAAAGAAATTTACCTTCCTCACCTGGTCTGGTTTACATGTGACTCCAGACCCACAATGTGGTTGACTCTAAACTGTCCTCTGGGCAATTTGGCTTGAGCAATAAATGCTGGCCTAGTCAGCGACAGCCACTTCTCAAGAATGATTTTAAAAATAACGAGGAAAGTTTGAGTTGTTTGCGCTTTTTATCATTACAGGGAAAAAGCCGGAAAGTGGGCTTGACGATTATCAGATCATGTGCCAGTCACATCCTCTTAACAGTAATTTATGTTGACTGGATGTCAACATGATGTCATTGGATGATGAAGCAGACTCAATGGGCTGAATGGCCTATTACTGCTCCTAGGTATTATGGCCTTATTATGGTTATACTGTGGCATCAACTTAGACAAGGGAAATGATAACAGCAAACTCGACCCTGTTGACCATGCAAAGTTACCAACTTCTGGGGATTAACGTCACAAGTGAGAGAACTGTTTCACTGTCTAGTTAAACAACAGCCTGACATAGTCATAAGTTATACACAATGTCCTAGAAAATACCATCACAAGCCTGAGTATGTCCTGTCCCAGGGAAAGGACAATCCCATTAGACATGGCAGCACTGTGGTACACATTTGGGAGAAAGTTGCTCTGGAAGTCCTCATAATTAACTCTCATGCATCAGATCAAACATGGACATGGAAATTTTCTGACATTTACCATGTATTATCCCCTTAGCTGATAAAGCAGTTCTCCACTGTTTTGAACAATATTTGGAGGAAGCACAGAGTGTGGCAAGGGCACAGAATGTACTCTGGGGGAGGGACTTCAATGTTTGCCTTGGCAGCACCATGACTGACTGAGCTGACTGAATCAGAAAGGACATTGCTGCTAGATTGGGTCTGCAGCAGGTGGTGAGGGAAACAAGAGAGGACAACATACTTGACCTCATCCTCATCAATCTGTCTGCCACAGGTGCATCTATCCATGACAGTACTGGTAAAATGACCACAGTCTTTGTGGAGACAAAGTGTTGTCTTCATATTGAGAATACTCTTCAAACAGATCTATCAACTTAAGACTAGGCATCTTCAAGGTGTTTTATGTCATCAGGAGTGGCAGCAAAATTGTACTCCAACATATTCTGCAACCTCATGGCCCAGCATATCTCCCACTCTACCATGACGACTAAACCAGGAGATCAACTCTAATTCTGTGAAAAGTGCAGGAGGGCATTCTAACAGCAGCACCAGGTATAACTAAAACAATGTCTTTCAAATGAAGTTGAAAGAGTGCATGTTCACTTTAAAATCTGAAACAGCGGAATGTTTGGTAATAAACAGTCCAGCTTCCAGCCGTTCTGCTTGGTCAGCTGAGCCTGCACTTTAAATTCACTCCAAAATTCAGAAAACCCTGTCCGTTTTAAAGTGAACATAAATTCTTTCAACTTTGCAACCAGTGTTAACCTGCTGAAGCTACAATGCAAGACTACTTCTGTGCTAACAGCATTAGCAGCAAGTGATAGACTGATCTAAGTAACTCCACAACTGATGGATCAGAGTTAATTTTTTCAGATACAGTAACCCTTCTTCAGAGCAGAGGATAAGACTGACACATTCACTGCAATCTTCAGCTAGAAATGCCGAGTAGATGATCCATCTCAGCCTTCTCCAGAGATCTCCAGAACCACAGATGCCAGTCTTCTGCTAACTCAATTTACTCCACATGATATCAGGCAGAGAATGCCTGCTGACAACGCAAAACCTTATTACATCTGTGCATTCTGTGCCAACAGTGCAGTGATGTCACTCCATCCTATTCAGTTACATTTATTGTGCTTATTTGGATGCCACCATGTTTTTTACTGGCAGACAAAGCACATAATTTTCCACAGGAACAATGAGAACTCTTCAAGATTGTCAGAAGACACAGCCTATCAGAAACCAAACAGCCATAAAAAGCATTCAAAAGGTAAAATCCTTAGAGCCATCACCCAGGAGACATTTCTTTCATTTCATCCTTCAAGATGTAAAATGCAAACCAATCTGACACTTCAAAAGGTTTCTAGAGAGTTTTCCCTGAAGGAATTGAAGTAACATTCTAATCTGTCTTTCAAGGCTCCATCTAATTTGTTCATAAATACATGATTGTTCTTTGGACATAAAATGGTTACAAAATTTCCCAGTAACATACTTGAACATTAAGGCCATATTTGCTCTAAAGAGCTTTTTAGAACAGAATGTTTTTGGATCATTTAAACTTGGCTAAAAAGCCTAGACATGCTTATTTTGTATTAGCTGACCTGTTTACCTGACAGCTCACTGTTCTTTTATTTGAAACAGATCTTTTTTGGTGATGGATTTGATTTTTTTTTTCAATTTCCTTCCATTCTCATGATGGGTAAAAATCAAACTTAAAGAACTTACAGAGATTTGTAATTTGGAGATGAAAGTGTCTTCCTCCACACGCCCATCACAGATTCCCATAATGTAAAAGTTGCTCCTTTTATGATCTCAGCTGTAGCCCAGAAGTATGTTTACACAGAGTTTTCACTGTGCAGGAAACACCTCTGCTAATCCATCAAGTTTGTTTCTGTTGTCCATGGAATCCCTACAACATGGAAACAACCATTCGGCCCAATGAGTCCATACTCATTCACGGAAAGCATCCACCCATGCCCAACACCTACCCTATCTTTGTAACCCTGAATTTCCTATGGCTAACACACCTAACCTACACATCCCTTGAAACTATAGGGTAATTTAGCAGGGCCAATATTGAAAGCAACATACCTGTCCTAAGGAGCAGAAGTGAAGATTTGATGTTTTCATTTTATTGTAGCAATTTCATTATAATTCCATTATTCACCATCAATTCAAATGGGCCTCACATGTATCTTTCTTGTACTAAAAACAGTATTTTAAGGATATGAAATTCTCCAGCTATTGTTATGCAATATATAACTCAGAACACAAGAGATCGTCCATTTTGGCCATTATATGACTGATCACATACTTTTTGAAGATGATATCCCCAAATTTTTAATGATATAGAGAACGTAATCTTTATTTTAAAACCTATAACCAACACTAAATTCATGCTTCTTTTTCTTCTGAGAAAGATGAGAGATTGGATTGAATGGATCTTTTTGCACTAGAATTTGGAAGAATGAGAGGAAATCTCCTGAAAAGGTATAAAATTCTGACAGGTTTGGACACACTGGTTGGTGTTTGCCTGGTCAGGGGGTCTAGACCTGTGGATCATGGTTTCAAGAAACATGGGAGACCATTTCAGACTGACATGAGGAAGACATTTACAAAGAGCATTGTTTGTTTAAACCAGAATCTGTGAGCAACTATGCATGTTTGTGAATGCATCAACACACATGCCCATATTTCCTGCACTGCATCATCACATAGAGTGTACATATGACATCAGGTGCAGGTACAGCACTATGAATGTGCATTTAAATGCACCCTTTTGAAACAGGGTTCAACTGCAGAGAGTCAGGATACAGGAGGGGGGAAGAACTGGGAGAGGAGAAACATGGTGGGGGTGAGGAGGAGGTAATTGAGGGGAAAGAGAGAATTTGGGGGTGAGGAGAGAATCTGGAGCACAAGGGGGAATTGGGTGAAGGAGGGAATTAGAGGTCAAGGAGAGAATTGGTGAGGGAGGAGAGAAACAGGAGGAGGAGAGAACTGGAGGAGGAGAGAATCAGGATGGAGGCAATCATGGGAGATAGAATCAGAGAATCATCAGGGAGCGAGGGAATCAGAAGGAAGGAAGGAAGAATTGGAGGATACGGAGATAATCTAAGAAGGGGGAAATGTTAACCAAATATCCCCATCTCCCAAACAATCCCCTTTTTCCAACACCCACTCCCATCTCCAGGCAACCACCACCAGATCCTGACCACCCCTTTGTCCCAGCTCCGCTCCTCAAACATAGCCCCTCCCCCCGAACTCACCCCTCTCCTGAACACACCCCTCCTCTCTCTCTCAAACCATCCCTCGAATCTCTTGAAAAACACCATGCACCCATTCCCCTCACCGCTCAGGCCCCGACCTCTCCCATCCTGGGTCCCAATTGACCCATCCCCCCTAACCTTTCCTGTGTGCCTATCCACCCACCTCTCTCAGGTCCTGGACCGTGTCTCCCCAAACTGTTAAATACAAATGTGCTATTTAATGTGTCACATAGCACATATGCAGTGGTGTCAGCAAACAAAGCCTTTTCTCAGGCAAAGGCTGGTGAACTTGTGTGATTGTTGATCACATGAATCTGTGGAAGTCCCTGAATATATTTAGAAATGAACTAAACAGATTTCTAGACACTAAAGGCTTCATTAGGACAGGGCGAGAGTTGGACTATCATATTAAGGTTGGGGATTGGGCTCAATAATGTTGAATTGCAAAATCGGCTGCAGTGGACCTAATGGCCTAATCTAGTTGCTATTACCTAGGTTTCTTTTTAATTCATAATTTGCTAGTTTTGGTATTCAACTAAACATGGAACTTGGAGCTAAATCACTATGAAGAACATTTCAGGATTCTTTAACAAGGACAAAAAAAACAACTTAAATCTTTAGCTAAAGTTTCCAGAATCCTCTCCGTTGCACATGTTACTCTTAATTGATGTGTCATTACTGGATTTTCTCTGTTGCCCTAATTAAAATAAAATCTGTGTTATGGAAGTGAACAAAACACATTCAGAAGGTTTAAATTTGATATTGAATCTCAGAGTGATACACACAGAGAATCATTCAGCTCACCAACCCTGGGCCATGTTTCTTGTAGAGCTACCAAATTAATTCTACTCCCCTTCTCTTTCCCCTGTAGCTTGTAATTTTCACCCCTTCAACTGTTTATCCATTCCCTTTTGAAAATCACTTTTATAACCTGCTTTCATCAACCTTTCAATCATTCAGTTAAAAGATGTTTCTCTATTTCGTCTCTGATTCTTTCGCCAATCACTTTAAATATGAATTCCCTGCAATTCAGAGTAGCTCTTCCTTATTTACAAACAATCTCTCATTTGTTGCATCACTGTGTGGCACGGCGGCTCAGTGGTTAGCACTGCTACCTCACAATGCCAGGGTCCCAGGTTCATTTCCAGCCTCACATGACTGTCTGTATGGCGTTTGCACATTCTCCCCGTGTCTGCGTGGGTTTCCTCCGGGTGCTCCTATTTCCTCCAACAGTCTAAAGATATACAGGCCAGATGAATTGGCCATGCTAAATTGCCCATTGTGTTAGGTGCATTAGTCAGACGGAAATGGGTCTGGTGGGTTACTCTTCGGAAGGTTGGTGTGGACTGGTTGGGCTGAAGGACCTGTTTCCACACTGTAGGGAATCTAATCTCTATTAACTCTTCTCTGCTGTGAGAAGAACCACCCATGTAATCTCTCCACATGACTGAAATCCCTCATTCCTGTAGTGATGTGTTGTATTAGATATTGAGTTGTTAATGGGTTAATTCCATTTGAGACTGTTCTTACCCTGTATAGTTTTCTTAGGATTTTATATGTTCCTATGAGAATTCCCCTAACCCTCTTCAAAACTTCAGTGAATATAGCTGTAACTGATTCAGTATCTCTATATAACAGTCCTGCCATCCCAGGAATCAGTCTTATAAAACTCTGTGGCACTCCCTCCATAGCCAGAACATCCTTCCTCAGATAAGGAGACCAAAATTGCACACAATTTTCCATGTGTGGTTTTACCAAAGCCCTGTACAATTGTAACAAGCCACCCCTGCTCCTATATTCAAATCCTCTCGCTATGAAAGCCAATATAGCACTTGCCTTCTTCGCCACCTGCTACACTAAATGATCACCTTCAGTGAATGTTGTGCAGATTGGGAAAGCATAATTGGGGTAGAAACTCAATCAAGATCCATTGACAGACTAGGGAGGCTCAGGGACATTTCTCTTGCTGTTTGTTGTTATTGCTTCAAAATAAGGACAACTTGTTTCATTTGAAAAGCCTTGAAGTCAGCTGAGAGGTGTTGGCGCATTAGCAAATGGATTTGAAGAGAATAGTCAAGTGCAAGGTCAACAATGTGACACCTCAGAGTGAATCCAATTACAGTTGTATAGTCATCCAATTAGATAGCCTCTTCATTTCAGTTTATTTATATATGAAATTATTGACTTACTGCTCTACAGCTGTTCCATACCTTTATGTTTTGTAATTCACTTAGTCTCGATGGAGAAAGTTATGTCAATGCTTTCAGATGGAACAAAACTGTGATATTATAGTTATAACCACATGTCTTACCACAATTAAGGTTAATTAGGGCTTATTTTTAGAGGAACAATTGCCTACGAATGAAATATTGAAAGGATATGTAACAATGCTACTCCTCTCTGTATTTTCAGCCTCTATAAATTGCTGCAATGCTATGCTTAAATGATAAATCACCAGTCTGACTTGTATTTGTAGTGAGATTTTTAATCACACTACCAGTAAATATCCTGTAATGAATGTATCTGTTTTATGTACTATAAATGATTGTACATTTCTGCATTGATTAGTGGCATATTTGAAAAAAAACGTGAGATTAATGCTTTTCATTTTGGCTACACATTCTTCACATATTTTAAAATTCAAAGGTAATGCAAACCAAAGTTAATAATTCATGGACAATTTTAATGCTTTTATGTTGAATGCAGTTGCTATTTATCCTCCCAGAGTTTTTGAAAAGGAAGAAGTAATCAAAACCATGCTGAAGCAGAAAATATGAAAGCCTTATTCACAATACTCTGATTACTGAATGCATATGGATAGCAGGTGAGGTATTTATGGAACTAAAATCTACAATTACTGATAATGAATCAATATTGTAATTTTTTAACTTAATTCTTCTGTTGCATTTCTTTATCTATTACATCCTCTGTTAGCTTCAGTAATTATTAATGGCTGCCATCAATTACAGTGCAACATTGAAGTTGACTGATGTCAGTGTAATAGAGGAGGCATGAGAGAAACATTATGCACAGTTTACCTTTAAACATCTTAGCACTGAAGGAACAATGCAGACTTCATTTGAATAAATGAAGGCATGAAATTTCCATGTAGCTGCTCCTCAAGTAGTGCTCCCACTGCCTTCCTGGCACCATTCTGAGAGCAGAACAGGACCAGCTTAGATGAATGATCCTAGCATCGATTAAACAAAGGTCTGGTAAGATGACAATGTGCACTTCATCAGTCATGACAGTGCTGAGAATGTCAGGTTACAAAGATTACCATTCAGTAAGAATGGGGTCAGTTATAATCAGAGGACTCCATAAAAAAAAGCACCCTTCGTTCTTTCAGTAGAACTTTAGGGGAAGCTTTCCATTTACTGGTAGAATTGTGGAAAAAGATTAAAAGAATTAAACAGAAAGCATGCAGCTTGGAACCTACCATTAGATTTAGCCTTTTAGCTGATCTCAGCACACTACTTCAAAGGCCACATAGCGATTTTAACAGCACTAGTTATGTGCACCTCAAAGATCATGCTGACAGCAGTGCTCCATTTTGTATTCTGCATGGTTGAAATTGAATGGGAGGCTAGGGCAGAAAGAATATCCAACTTGCTTGGGGCTTAACCAGTTTTATCTGGGATTTTGTTCTGCCTAAAGTAACTCCTTACCCTACAGATTGGAGGGGAAATGCAACTCCTTTACTCATCAAGGCAACATTTGACTGAGTTTGGCTTCAAGGAGTTTGGCATCAAGACTCAGAAGGAAAAGATCTTTAATTAAAGCCGTCATACTGAGCATAAGAAAAATCATGGTTGCTCGAAGTCAAACATATTATTACAGGATAGTGCTCCTGTAATAGTGTTGAATTTCTTCATTGTTTTTGAATCTGTTCTTGCAAAACAAGTGATCAGTATTCCTTCACATTCTTAAGCTGTAACCTTTACATAGATGATAGAAAAGCTTTGAGCAGTTAAGAAGTGAGTTACCTTCCAATGAGCATCCAGCCTTTGAACTTATCCACCAGTCACAGGATTTGTGTGGCTAATTCAAATGAGTTTCTGGTCAATTTGAACCCCTAGAATATTGATAGTGGGATATTCAGTGATAGAATTCCCCGTGAATGTCCAGGTGAGATGGTTCGACTCTCTCTTGTTGGAGATGGTCATTATGTTGCACTTTATGTTACTGACCATACTTGAAAAATATCAACCAGGACCTGAATGCTGTCCAGGTCATATACCAAGTGGACATGGCATTGTCCTGTACCTAAGAAATCCCAGATGGGACTGATCACTGCACAATCACTGAGAACCCCCACTTCCGATTGAATAATAGTAGGAAGTTTATTGATGAACCCAACTGAGGATGAAGAACTCTGCCAATAGTCTTCCTTCATATTATAATCATTGGGCTTCAAAATCACAACTGCCTTCCTCGATGACGGACAGTGTATGGGGTTGGAAGCTCAGCTAAAGTTTAATGACACCAAGATTGCAAACAATCTAGTTCTACAATAGTTGGCAAAGAGAGGAAAAACATTGGTGCTTAGGCAACGAAGTTTGTGACAGAGACAGAAGTTCATGACTTTGGTGAGGGATTGAGCAGGGGTTGAGGAAGTGAAATTAATAAAAGTGTGTGTGGAACCTGATGTGTTTTTGAGGGGCACCACACATTGAGTGGGAGTAGGGGAGGCCAATAGTCAATCTCATAGATGCATTGCTGATTCCAACAAAGGAGGCCATTTAAACTAATGTATCAATTCTGGTCAAAAAGATCTTGTACACTAATCTCACTTTCCAGTGTCTTGGCCCACATCAATTTGTTGTGAAATGGAAAGGGAACAGATACTGTGTCTTGTGGACTATGTGAGTGCATAGAAAACATGAGGGCAGTTAGAAGAGAAACTGGAAAATAATGCAAGTTCAGAACTTCAACAAAGGATAGCCCTTGGGGTCCTCAGTTCCAAACAGGAGAGATATTAGTCTCAAAACACTAAGTCTTTGATTGTCCTCATGGATGCTGCCAGACCGGCTGAGTTTCTCTAGCAATTCCCACTTTATATTTCATATTTCCTACCTTTTGCTTTTGATTTAATCTTAGGGGAAGATTAGTTCAATGGGATAGCGGCAAGGAATAAAAACAATAGAGGCAGCTGAAGAAATAATTTTACTCCTTGTTACAAAAGCCTATGAGTTCTTCATATTTATTCATGAAAGTGAGGGTGGATGGTGGGGGCAGTAGGAAAGAAAAGACAGGGGTTATTTTAGGATTACGGGATGATTCAATAATTGTCGACTATTTAGCAGATTAAAGCAGGACCAGATAGTGTTTTACTTGGCCCGGCCAGATGTGAAAATAAATTGTGAAATCAAGTGAATTTTCTGCTATATATGTATGAATCTCCAACCCATCGACTTAGCAGAGTGTTGATAGGGGCTATACCAGGGGAGTTACTATAATGAGAAACAGTAATTGTTCTAACAGAGACAGGGGTACCAAAGGTAGATGTAGAGTGAGATTGATCAGATCGGTAGCTGCAGGAGTGAATAAAGTAAATGAAGTGGACCTTTGGAAATTGGAAACAAATGCAAATCAAATTGTTTCAAGGGAAATGCTACTTTAGTCTACATATTTACTAAACTACTTTAAATTTCTATTTTTTAATTTCCTCATATAATTTTTTTTTGCATGATGAAAGCATGAATACCTTAGTGTCATAGATAACTGGAATACTTTATACAGACATCTCCTGAGCACATGAAGGGAATATCTGAATATCCTCTACAGTAAAGTTGGCTGGTTTACATCAAACAGAATGATTATTTCCACAAATGAGTTACAGCGCCTGTCGTTCAGGCAAACAAAACTGACAAGGATGAAGAATTCTTGCTCCATTCAGGAAGATAACCACGGTAGTGATACCTGTCAGCCATCTCAGTTAGCTGAAAAGGTTGTCAGTTAATAGTGCCATGCTTAGAGAATTGGTAAGGTGATGAGCATTTTGACAGGAACACATCAGAGGTGTAAGGCTGGAGTGTAATGAGCTCTGGTTTTGCATAATCAGGTGAAGGAAATCTGATATGTGCTCCAGAAAATCTATCGTGTGTGAATGTGCAAAACTAGCATGCATTACATTGGATGCCAGATGGAAAATATCCACTAGGCTGATTTAGATTCAGATGTTATTTGATTTAAGAGGCCTTCACAAGTTGAAGTCTTTTGAAAATGAAGGTTGGAAAATATTGCTGTGGGAAAAGAGTTACAACTTTCCGTCTTTTCAAATGAACTACAATTCAACACATGCTAAGCCAATGCCACACTTAAAAGTTGGTTTATTAATAAAAACTAACAGTGTCATAGAAGGGTCAACATCTTAAACATGAAATACATTGAGTTAGACCTCATCTACGACCCCCGAGAAAAAGAACAGGAAATGACATCACCAACCCAAAGAAACCCAAACATATAAATAGAAAGCAGGAGTTATCAACAGTGCTTCGTCCAGAGGCCCACTGAAAATGTTACCTATTAGGGTGATGAGACATCTGGAAATGAACCTTCCAGCTCAGCGAGCAAACCTACATCCAGAACCACAACCTACAAATCTTCTCAAAACTGGCTATGAAGTGCTTTATTTAATTTTCCAGACTGTGATGGACCTACAATATGTTTCTAGCATTCTCATTTTTAATTGCTAAGCCAATCGTTGAGACCTTCCTTTCTTATGAGCAGAATTTTTAAAATCATTATTTTTTACTCTCAGGTTGAAAAAAACCTGCAAAGCCATTTTGATGTGTATCGTCAGCGGCTTTAGGAAGAAGGTAGGAACCGAGGAGAAAATGTGCAGGGTTATTGGGAAAAAGCAGGAAATTGACACTAAGTTAAAATGTTCAGCCAGTCAGTGCAGATATGATGTCTTCCTTCTGCACCAAAATAATTCTGTGATCTGTAATCTAAAAGTGTTTCCCAGCATTCAGTAAGAATATAAGTGATCTGGTGTGGTCACAGCTACACATTCTGACCACGCTTAGACTCTCTTGTTTATCAAAAATCTTTTTAAATTAGTCTTGTATAAATTTAAAGACCCAGACTCTACTACTGACATGTAGAGTGCTTCCAAAAAGTTTGAGCATAATGCATTAGCATGTAAAATAAAAGCACATGGGATATGGGGCCATTGCTTTAACATGGATAGAAAATGGAGTGACAGACAGGAAACAAACAGTTGGAATAAATAGCTGAAAATGTGTTGCTGGAAAAGTGCAGCAGGTCAGGCAGCATCCAAGGAGCAGGAGAATCGACGTTTCGGGCATCAGCCCTTCTTCAAGAATGAGGAAAGTGTGTCCAGCAGTCTAAGACAAAAGGTAGGGGGGACGGACTTGGGGGAGGGGCATTGGAAATGCGATAGATGGAACGAGGTTAAGGTGAGGGAGATAAGGTGAGGGTGATAGGCCGGAGTGGTGGTGGGAGTGGAGAGGTCAGGAAGAAGATTGCAGGTTAGGTAGGTGATGCTGAGTTCGAGGGTTGGGACTGAGACAAGGTGGGGGGAGGGGAAATAAGGAAACTGGAGAAATCTGAGTTCATCCCTTGTGGTTGGAGGGTTCCTAGGCAGAAGATGAGGCGCTCTTCCTCCAGCCGTCGTGTTGCTATGGTCTGGTGATGGAGGAGTCCAAGGACCTGCATGTCCTTGGTGGAGTGGGAGGGGGAGTTGAAGTGTTGAGCTACGGGGTGGTTGGGTTGGTTGGTCCGGGTGTCCCAGAGGTGTTCTCTGAAACGTTCCACAAGTAGGCGGCCTGTCTCCCCAATATAGAGGAGGCCACATTGGGTGCAGCGGATGCAATAGATGATGTGTGTGGAGGTGCAGGAGAATTTGTGGCGGATATGGAAGGATCCCTTGGGGCCTTGGAGTGAAGTAAGGGGGGAGGTGTGGGCGCAAGTTTTGCATTTCTTGCGGTTCCTGCTCACCTTAGCCTTAACCTTAACCTCCCTCCACGTATCGCATTTCTTACGCCCCTCCACCAAATCCCTCCTCCCTACCTTTTATCTTAGCCTGCTTAGCACACTTTCCTCATTCCTGAGGAAGGGCTCATGCCCGAAATGTCAATTCTCCTGCTCCTTGGATGCTGCCTGACCTGCTGCGCTTTTCCAGCAACACATTTTCAGCTCTGATCTCCAGCATCTGCAGTCCTCAGTAGGAATAAATAGGTCATTTTCTGAGTGTCAACCGGTGACTCGTAAGGTACCACAACAGTTAGTGCTCAGATCCCAGCTATTAATATTATATACCACTGATTTAGATCAGGGAACTAAATGTAATATATCTAATTTTGCCCACAACATAAAGTTGGGTGGACAGGTGAACTATGAGGAGGCTTCAGATAGATTTGTGATTTGGACAAGTTGAGAGGGTAAGCAAACACTGGTGGATGAAATATAATGTGGATAGAAGTGAGGTTATCCACATTGGTAACAAAATCAGGAAAGCAGATTTTTATCTGAATGGTAATAGATTGAGAAAGAGCAGGGTGAATGAGATTGGGCTGTTCTTGCACACCAGTTGCTGACAGTAAACATGCAGGTGTAACAGGTGGTGAAAAAAATAAGTGGTATGTTGGCCTTCATAGCAGTATGGAAGCAGGGATATCTTGCTGCAATTGTACAGGGTTTTCGTGAGACCACACCTGGAGTATTATGTGTGGTTTTGGTCTCCTCGTCTGTGAAAGGATATTCTGGCTTCAGAGGAAATGCAAGAAAGGCTTACCAGACTGATTCTTGCGATGAGAGACTTGATGAGTTAGGACAATATCACTGGAGTTTCGAAGAATGAGAGGTGATCTCATAAAGACCAGGCAAGGTAAAAATGGGAAGAATGTTTCTGATGACCAGGGAGTCAAAATCCAAGGGCTCTAAGGATTTAGAGTAGGTCATTTAGAATTGCAATGCGGAGAATTATTTTCACCCAGGCAGAGGTGAATGAGTGGAATTCTTTGCCACAGAAAACAGATGATGCCAAAACATTGAATGTTTTCAAGAATGAGTTAAATACATTTCTTAGGGCTAACGTGACCAAAGGGTATGGGGAGAAAGCAGGAACAGAATACTGAGATGGAGTTCAGCCATGATCATGGGCCAAATGGCCTACTCTTGATCCTATTTTCCATTTTTTTTATTAATTCACAGGATAAGGCCATCATTGGCTAAGCCAGCTTTTATTGCCCATCCCTAATTGCCCAGACAAAAGTTAAGAGTCAACCACATTGTTGTGGGTCTGCAATGTTACCAGATCAGGTGAGGATGGTAATTTCCTTCCCTAAAGGACATTAGTGAACCAGATGGGCTTTTACAACAATTGACAATACATTCATGGTTGCCATTAGACTCATAATTCCAGATTTTTATTGAATTCATATTCAATCATCTGCTGTGATGGGATTCAAACTTGGGTTCCCAGAACATGGCCTGGAATTTCTAGATTAACAGTCCAGCAATAATACCACCATGCCATTGCCTCCCCATATAATACTTTCTACGGAGGAAAATTCCATACTCGAATTACCGCATCAGAAAAAAGTTTACCTCATCTCTGTCTTAAAAGGGAAACCACTATTCATAAAACATGTCCCCTAGCTTTAGACTCCCCAACAGAGTAAACATCGCTCAAACTGGTTCCCTTAAGATCCCATATGTTTCAATAAAAGCAGCTCTTCTTCTTATAAACTCTAATGGATTTAGATCTAACTGTTCAATTTTTCCTCATAAGATGAGTCCAGGTAATGTGTGGAATAGAACTCCAAACTATTTTAAAACAATTAGATCTTGGTATTCAAACAAGAAGATCAATATATTACACAAGATGTTGTCTTAGCAACATCCATACATCTGAAATAAAATTTCACTACTTTTATATTCCCTTTGTAATGAATCGTGGGATGTGAGTGCCACTGGCTGGCTAACATTTATTGCCCATTCCAAGTTGCTCTTGGGAAGATGGTAGTGAGCTGCATCCTTGAACCACTTGCAGTTAATCAATACAACTGACTGTCTTTCTGGGCCATTTTGGAGGGTACGTAAGTCAAAAACAGTGTTGTGGGTCTAACATTACATAAAGGCCAGACCAGGTTATGATGGCACATTTCCTTTCCTAAAGGACATGAGTGAGACCTTGAAATAAATCATTCAAATTGTTTTCCTAATCATTGCTGCAAGTGCATATTGACATTACATGATTTATATGTTAGGAAACTCAGATTCTATGGCTTTCTTGAACCATAGTTATTTTTTAGTAAGTTTCATTATGATTGCCTTCATTATGATTGCCTTTGAAGGCACTTGGGAGGACAGAGTGTGGTTTTAATCGGGAATTACTGACTCCGTTCCAAAGCCATTCCTGATGAAGGGCTTATGCCCAAAACATTGATTCTCCTGCTCCTCAGATGCTGCCTGACCTGCTGTGCTTTTCAGCACCACATTCTTGACTCTAATCTATAGTATCTGCAGTTCTCACTTTCTACTACTTGGGAGGACAGTTAAGAATGAATGACGCTGCTGTGAGAATGGGGCCATATAAAGTCTGCAGACCATGCTCCCTTGAATTGAATTTTTGTTACAACAATCCAATCGCTCCAACATCACTTTTACTGATACCAAGGTCTAGATTTTATTATAAAGCGCCAAATTAAGAGTCAGCAATTTTCCTCTACCTGCAACCCTGCCTGTGCCCCAGCATTGCAGGTAGATGGAATCTTCTTTTCCTGGGATTGGGATGGTGTGAAGTCAGACCTGTTGCCAGAGGTGGGATTTTATGATGTAGCCCAATTAAAAGGCCTTCTTCAGTTTATGTACATGGTTAGAATCTTCAAAATGGCAGGTTGTGTCAAGTGTATTGAAAGGCATGGTGACAGTTCAAAGGTTTAGATGATTACAGGGATGAGCAATGTACACAGTAAACAGTGTATTAGTAAACCACAACTGCACACCAACACTATTCCATTTCTTTAAATATTTCATCTCATGAAGCTAGAACAAACATTATGTATGTTATATATGCAAATTGCTAACTTATTCCAGTTTGACTATTAGATTATATTACATTTAATCATGTGATTTTAAAGCAATATTCTGTGAACATTGAGAATAAACCATGCTATAAATGAGAAAAATGTAGTAATTACTTTGTTTGATTTTATGCAAACTGAAAATATGACAGCACAAAACTCAAAAATACTGCAAATATGCTATGAGTCATCAACATCTGAAAAAAGGAAAATTCAGACTAATGTCCATGGACCTTTTCGCCAATGTTAGAAAACAACAAAATAAACCATGAGGAGGAGCAATGAGTTCCACTTGATCGTACACCCTTCCCATGTGTTTGGTTTACAAGTTTGCCTGCATTACAGTCAATGAATGTGGGGCAATAATGCATCACAATCTCACCACTATTTTTCAGACTTATTGAATGTAAGTTACCCTTCCCCTGCCCCTGCCAACCCAGCAAGACATTTACAAGGTGCTATGTCTTCCTTCCTGGAATAATTTCTGGCAAACCTTCATGTATCTACAAATAAATCCTTATATGTGTAGAAGGAAGTCAGTGCATAGAAAAAATTCAGATGCAATTAAAGCCGATTAAGATCATAATTCATCCCTGGCAGTGAGCTCTATTCTCGGCTGCTGAAGTCAATCTTGCAGTTTTCCAAATTTCAGAACTTTATGTCAAACAATGATGACTAACCTTTATAGCTGTTATGTATATGACTGGAAAAGTTTACAAATGTTCTTGAATTGAAATGTGTGATTGGGCAAAATACATTGGATTCTCTCAGCTTTTCCAGAATGCTTAGCAGCACATATATGTGCAGAATGATTTTTGAGATAGAAAATTAGCACATAAGTTCTTACTTACACATAAGGTATCTTTAGAAAAAGCTATCCATGGGTTTCCTAGCACTCTTTGGACTTTGCATTGGGTGTCTGTGAAATCGCTCCTGGTCTCCTTTATGCATGCCAGAGTTAGAGATTGAAAGTTTATCTGACATACAACTCTTTGATTTAACAGTGCTAACTTGTTCTTTTTTAATTCATTCATGGAATATGGCCATCCCTCAGTAAGGCCATCATTTATTGCCCATCCCTAACTGTTCATCACGAGGTGACCCACTTTCATGAACCAACTTTTTGTTAGTTTTCGATCTGAGGTAGATTTTGTTTTGTTAAGCAAAGGTATTAGGGGATATGGACCAAAGTCAGGTACATGGAATCAGGCTACAGATCAGCCATGATCTCATTAAATGGTGGAACAGGGTCAAGGAGCTGAATGGCCTACTCCTGTTCCTGTGTTCCTAACTGCTACAATCCATATGCTGTCTCCCAAAGGAGCAACATTTCCTGCAATAGGTCTGGATGCCTACCTTCGAATCTTGCTTTTTGGCAGACAGAGCACTCATCACTCTGCAGGATGATGGAGTAAAGGTTAAATGCTGAACAAATACTTTAAAGAGAATGAAATAAGTTCTTATAAAGGAGAGTATTTTAGGGTCAAGTACATATATCAAGGGGTCTGTAAAGGTATAGAAATAAGAATTTAATGAATAAAGAATCAGTTGTATAAATGGTTTTCTTTAAGGACGAGCTGACCTTTAGAGTATACAGGAAAGAAAAACAAATTGTGTGATATCCATGCAGTCCTGAAGGTGAGGACACTGGGACCAGTGCTCGGGTCACCTCTCTCCTGGCAGTGAGACTCACATTCCTGGTGGAATCAATCTCGTGCAGAAAGGCATATCCACATATGTAATGTTATGTTGGTTTCTTCTTGAAGAGCGCCGCTAGATTCAGATAGACACTCAGTGGTAAATATTCTCTACTTTGACAAATAAGAATATTAATAAGATATGCAACAAAGTACTTGAGAGTAATATAAAAGATTCAAACATTGTTTATTTCTATTTTGATTGTTCTCCAGAGTGCTGCCTAGCTAGGAAGTGAAGTTTTTTTTCATCATCATGCAGAATTCTCTATTTCAGCTATTTATACATATTTTGTAGGAATGACTACTGTTGGAGAGTACTGAAAAGATGACACCAGCTACTAAATAAGAAAAGGTCTATTTACAAGTGGTATGAAGTATCTCTGCAATCACAAAATGTCCACACTTATGCTCACAACTCCTAATATTTTCTGTGATATTTATTTCCTATAGTCTGATTCCATACCCAGGCTTAATCAAATAACCAAGTGAGCAGAGATCACCTGGCTCACGTAATCAAGCATCCATCAATTAAACATTGAACATGACAACCACAATGTGGGTTTATGGATGAGTAAAAAAGAAGGGTGTGTAACTCTGTCAATTGTTGCATAGATACAATTTCCCTTTTAAAGAAGCAACAGTAAGCTTTTTTAAAAGTTAGTTCTATCTGCAGGGTGCCTCATGGACAAGAAGTGTATATGAGCATTTTGAAATGATGAATCCTTTTTAAAAATCATTCTATTAATATTTTATTTTGTCATTGTTATTTTAGAATGTTAAATCAGGTTCAAACAAGCTTGATCAATTATAGAATCATAGAGATGTACAGCACAGAAACAGACCCTTCGGTTCAACCCGTCCATGCCGAGCAGATATCCCAGTCCAATCTACTCCCACCTGCCAGCACCCGGCCCATATCCCTCCAAACCCTCCTATTCATATACCCATTCAAATGCCTCTTAAATGTTGCAATTGTACCAGCCTCCACCACTTCCTCTGGCAGCTCATTCCATACATGTACCACCCTCTGCATGAAAAAGTTGCCTCTTAGGTCTTTTTTATATCTTTCCCCTCTCACCCTAAACCAATGCCCTCTAGTTCTGGAGTCCCTCACTCCAGGAAAAAGACTTTGTCTATTTATTATATCCATGCCCCTCATGATTTTATAAACCTCTATAAGGTCACCCCTCAGCCTCCGATGCTCCAGGGAAAACAGCCCTAGTCTGTTCAGCTTCTCCCTATAGCTCAAATCCTCCAACCCTGGCAACATCTTTGTAAATCCTTTCTGAGCCCTTTCAAGTTTCACAACGTCTTTCCAATAGGAAGGAGACTAGAATTGCATGCAATATTCCAACAGTGGCCTAACCTATGTCCTGTACAGCTGCAATATGACCTCCCAACTCCTGTACTCAATACGCTGACCAATAAAGAAGGCATACCAAACACCTCCTTCACTATCCTATCTACCTGTGACTCCACTTTCAAGGAGCTATGGACCTGTATTCCAAGGTCTTTTTGTTCAGCAACACTCCCTAGGACCTTACCATTAAGTGTATAAATCCTGCTAAAATTTGCTTTCCCAAAGTACAGCACCTCACATTTATCTGAATTAAACTCCATCTGCCACTTCTCGGCCCATTGGCCCATCTGGTCAAGATCCTGTTGTAATCTGAGGTAACCCTCTTTGCTGTCCACTACACCTCTGTGAGATCTAACCTTGCTAATCTGTCTCCCATGGGCAACCTTGTCAAGCGCCTTACTGAAGTCCATATAGATCACATCTACCAATCTGCCCTCACCAATCCGCTTTTTTACTTCCTCAAAAAACTCAATCAAGGTTGTGAGACATGATTTCCCACGCACAAAGCCATGTTGACTCCTTAATCAGTCCTTGCCTTTCCAAATACATGTGCATTCCCTCCAACAACTTGCCCACCACCGAGGTCAGGCTCACCTGTCTATATTTCCCTGGCTTGTCCTTACCACCCTTCTTAAACAGTGGCACCACGTTAGCCAACCTCCAGTCTTCTGGCACCTCACCTGTGACTATTGAAGATACAAATATCTCAGCAAGAAGCCCAGAAATCTCTTCTCTAGCTTCCCTCAGAGTTCTAGAGTACACCTGATCAGGTTCTGGGGATTTATCCACTTTTATGAGTTTCAAGACATCCAACACCACCTCCTCTGTAATCTGGACATTTTGCAAGATGTCACCATATTTTTCCCTACAGTCTATATCTTCCATCTTCTTTTCCACAGTAAATACTGATGTAAAATACTCATTTCGTATCTCCCCCATTTTCTATTGTTCCATACAAAGGCCATCTTGCTGATCTTTGAGGGGCCCTATTCTCTTCCTAGTTACCCTTTTGTCGTTATTGTATTTGTAAAAACTCTTTGGATTCTCCTTAATTCTATTTGCCAAAGCTATCTCATGTCCCCTTTAGATTAGATTAGATTACTTACAGTGTGGAAACAGGCCCTTCGGCCCAACAACTCCACACTGCCCCGCCGAAGCGTAACCCACCCCTACCCCTACATCTACATCTACCCCTTACCTAACACTACGGGCAATTTAGCATGGCCAATTCACCTGATCTGCACATCTTTGGACTGTGGGAGGAAACCGGAGCACCCGGAGGAAACCCACGCAGACACGGGGAGAACGTGCAAACTCCACACAGTCAGTCCCCTGAGGCGGGAATTGAACCCGGGTCTCCGGCGCTGTGAGGCAGCAGTGCTAACCACTGTGCCACCGTGCCGCCCACTTTGTGCCGTCCTGATTTCCCACTTAAGTATACTCCTACTTCCTTTATACTCTTCTAAGGATTCACTCGATTTTTCCTGTCAATATCTTACATATGCATTCTTCTTTTTCGTAACCAACCCCTCAATTTCTTTAGTCATCCAGCATTCCCTATACCTACCAGCCTTTCCTTTCACCCTAACAGGAATGTACTTTCTCTGGATTCTCATTATCTCATTTCTGAAGGCTTCCCATTTTCCAGCTGTCCGTTTACCTGCGAACATCTGCCCCAATCAGCTTTTGAAAGTTCTTGCCTAACACCGTCAAAATTGACCTTTCTCCAATTTAGAACTCCAACTTTTAGATCTGGTCTCGTCTTTTCCATCATTTTTAAAAATCTAATCAAATTATGGTCGCTGGCCTCAAAGTGCTCCCCCACTGACACCTCAGTCAATTAATTCACTAAATGTTTTTATGAATAAATTTTGAGTATTAATTAAGCTATAACAGAAGATATAGCATTGAATATCAATCAAAACCTTGTCTTCTATTTTTCATTATCCTTTCTTTCTACATTCACAATGATATTTTGGTATTTCCAGTATCTATTGCCCAACCTTAATGGCCCTTGAGACAATGGTAGTGTGGTCTCTTCTTAATCTGCTGAAGCAGGCAGTGATAGTATTTCCACAGTGCTGTAAGGTAAGCAGTTTTGGGATGTTGGCCAATTGACAATGAAACAATGGTGACATGTTTCCAAGTCAATATGATGTATTTGAAGTTGAAGTTGGAGGTGGCGGTATTCCCACATACCTGCTACCCTCCTAGTTCTATTGGACACTGGTCTGTGAAGTGCAATTGAAAAAAACTCATAAACTGGTTCCGTAAGTGCATTTAGTGGATCGTACACACCACTTCAAGGCAGTACCATTAGTGGAAAGAGTGAGTATTTAAGGTAGTGAAACAAATGCCCATGAAGTGCATTGATTTCATTATGATGTTGTCCACCTTCTTCAGTGTTCTTGGACTTGCACAAATTGAGTGTGATGAAGTGCATTCTATCATATCTTGTAAATGGTGGTTAAGCTTTGGGAAGTCATGAGGTAAGTAACCCATTGCAGAATATCTGACCTTTATACTCCTCTTGTAGTCTCAATATTTATGTGGCTTGTTTGGTTTCTTGTTTCAAAAAAAATGATGACACCAGAAGTTGCTGTATCTTCTACAGCAATTCTATTTAGCAAGGCAGTAGTGTTAGGTTACATGATGAATGATGTCCCCAGTTTGTACATGGGTCTTTGGCTACACAAGTATGTTTAGTGATCACTCTTACTGATAATGTAATGATCAGATAGACCTGCCATGTATAGGTTGATAAGGATGAGATCAAGTACATTTTTACTGCTTATTGTCTCTTGCCACATTCTATACACCTAGTCTGGCAGGTTTGTCCTCTGGGAATCAGCCAGCTTTGTCAAAAATGGTGTCACCAAGTCACTTGTGATGTACCTAACTCACAGTACATTTTGTACCTTTGTTGTCCTCAGTGCTTCTTCAGAGTTGTATTATTGATTCATAGTTGAGGGATGGCATGAGGTGGAAATCAGAAAAAAGGCTTTGTTTCCCACATTTTCCTGACACAATGAGACTTCATGTGTCTCGAATTAATGTTGGACTCACAGGACAACTCCCTGCTGACTATGCACCATTGTGTCACCATCTTTGTCAGTTCTGCTGGTGATACAGGCCATGCCCAGTCAATTAAAACAACAATTTGAGCATACAATCAAATTATTTGACTCTCTGAAGATGTATAAATTTAAACTCCTGTCCAAGCTAATTTACAGTAACACATTCTCCTACTTTATCTCTGTTTCCTCCTTTGACATTGCTTTTTAAGAAATAAATCATACCTTCTAGAAGGTTGTAATCATTTTAACTTTGATCATCATTTATGGCAAAATATTTCACATTCCAATAAATCTTTGCATGAAAATTTCCATTCATCTCCCAGCTGGAAATCTAGAATACAGAGAATCATTGAAAATAAGCACATGAGTCAGCCATTTGCCCTTCAAGCTAGCTCCACCACTCATGATGGTTATGGCTGATCATCCAACTCATTAGCTTGTCCCCACTTTTCCTCCCATCCTTTGCTGTCTTTATCCTCAAGTATTATATCCAACTCCTTTGTGAAATCATACAATGTTTTGGTCTTGACATTGTATGTGCAAAAATATTTCATTTATCTACAAATGTTTATGTCCACTGACATTTCTATCCTTTGGAACAATTCCAGTAAATTTTGTCTTAATCTTTGTATTTCAGAAAATGCAGTTCAGGTTTTTCAATCCTTTCCTTCTAATTCCTACCCCATTTATCATCCTGATAAATGTGCGGTATATTTTCCCCTCCTGTAGTGGGAATGTTCCAGATGTGACCAATAATCTTCACAATGCTTTGCATATCTATACACCAGTCTCAAAATAAAAGTTAGATTACTTACAGTGTGGAAACAGGCCCTTTGGCCCAACAAGTCCACACCGACCCGCCACCCAACCATACCCCTTCACCTAACACTATGGGCAATTTAGCATGGCCAATTCACCTGGCCTACATGAGGAAACTGGAGCACCTGGAGGAAACCCACGCAGACACGGGGAAAATGTGCAAACTCCACACAGTCAGTCGCCTGAGGGGGGAATTGAACCCGGGTCTCTGGCGCTTTGAGGCAGCAGTGCTAACCACTGTGCCACCATTTTGTTAAAGATATCTGAACCTGAACACCTAGTTTTAAAGATTTAATTACTTAGATTTGTTGTTTTTTTCCACTTCATTGAGAATTTATTTGAATTACATTGTTATTTTTAATCAGCCATCATTTCACATGTTGCTGCATTAAACGGAACCTGTCAAATCTCCCAGAAATTTAAGTATCCTGTTGTAATTTTGCAAGGTAATTAAGGCATATAAATGAGCCATTTATACAAGAGTTCCATGCCCATGTCTATCTTCTGACTAAACTTTTCCCAATGTTTCTTCTTCCAAACCCATCAATATATCCTTTAATATCTCATGTGTTTATCCAGCTTTCTCTTAACTGTATCTATGTTAGTTTCCTCCACTACTCTTTGGGGTAATGAGTTCAACATTCCATTCATTCACTGGACAAAGAACTTCGTCCTGAAATTCCTGATAGATTTATTAGTGATTATCTTATAATAATGGTCACTAATTCTGACTCACACAAAAATGGTAACATTGTCTCTATGTTTACCCTTCCAAACCTTTTAATAAGTTAAATTTCGCTATCTAACTGCCACCCAACCTCAATTCTCTCCTTCTCTTTTGCATTCACGTTCTTCAGTTGATATAATCAGAAAATTTTGATAACTGCTCTGTTTTGCCTAAATCCAGACCATGACATTTCTAGACAAAAACATGTCCCGCACTGAAGCAATGGTTCAGTTATTTACGTGGTTTGCAATTGTTTGAGGAAGACAGGCAGATGAAAAATAGGCTTCATGTGGCATGGGACAAGGTCAGCAATCTTACTGAGGCTGAAGTAAATGTCTTTTTAAGGAGATGCCGCTATTGAAAATTCAACATGCAGCCTGATGCTAATAACAACTTTAACACTGTAGTTGCTTATGTGTGAGAGAGCGAGAGAAAAGGGCATCAGATCATCTCAGTTGAGATTCTTTTCCTATCATAAATTAATCTTCCAAGGTCCCAAAAATATTTGGGGCCAACTGGTCTTATAGCATGTAAATGAATGCAAGCAAAGAACTTTAAAATAATGAAAGATAAAACTACCGAGTTTGGCTGCTCTAAACATCTATTACATTAAAGACAATCAATCACTAACAGATTGTACAAAAGAAAATATGATATGGAATAATCTTCTAACTGTAATTCACATCATAAGCAATGAACACAATCACAATAAAGTGAGTATCGCTATCTATAATTAATCAAATTTACGAGGTAACAAATCATTATTAATGCCTTTAAGAGTGTAAGATTAGTCGAGAAATGACTAGGATCAATGTTATCATGTAAAAAGCATTAGTATTCATATTACAATCCTCTCTATTTCAATGTGTGTATAATCCATTAAAAGTAAACAGGTTAAGAACATTAATAAAGTAGCAAAGAATGGAATTTGAAGTAATACCTCAAATATTCATGTGATAATATTATTTGTAATAATTTCCAATCTGTCAAATGGAAAAGGCAATTACATAATTACTCTAAGTGTAAGCTTTAAGTACTGAAAAAGCTATTACCAAATGAATAGCAACAAGCGGACTCCTTTTAATACCAACATTTCATGTCTAATTAAATAGCACAAAAATCATATGTCAAATACTTACATCATAGCATTAAATTGTATCTACTTTGGTGTTCATGAACAGAATTACAGTGCTTTATCAAAATGATCGACTAAATCTTTCTGCATATATTTTGAAGATTCGCATCAATAAAAACAAAATGACCAGATCATGATAATAATCACTTACGTTGTTTTCATTTGAAAACAAATCTGGAGACTGAACATACAGTATTAACATCCTCAAAAACTGGTGGTCTAGTTATTTCACAATTGTGTGACAGCATAAACCCGGAGGCTTCTATTTGTATGCTCAGTGAAGGATGGCATGGGCATGTCATGAACACACGAATTTTGCTTCAATGCTCAGTAAAAGGTCATTTTGTTTTATACTATAATTGTAGTTAAGTATGATACACTACATTGGTCTGCAGTAGCTAGTAATAAATTGTTGCAAGTCATGGATGACAGATGGTGGGAGTTCAAGGCAATGCTAAACAAAATAGATTCACTATATCTGTTAATGACTTTGCAACTGCCAGCAAATCTGTTTGGTGCCCAATCACATAAGAAATCGGCAGGGTGCAGATTTTTTGCATTATGATTTTTTTAAGTTTAATCTTTTTACATAACATTTTTAGCTTTTTTTTATAATGACTATAGTATGAAGCAAATGGTATACTGTCCAGCTGAGAAACACTTCATAAGAGAAATTGTTACGCAAGGAAGAAAGTTAAAAAATACCAGTGAATTCAATATTGCACGTGTAATCTATCTATTTGTTGTGATTCTCCAAATCACAAATGTATAAGCTCCTGTGTTGGAGGGTACAAAATATTTTAGGAGAAGGATTTTGGTTGTTTAAGGGATTCATTCTTTGACAGGCAATCAGTCAATATAACCCATTTCTGAAGGGGGATTGTTCTGAAAGAGTGATAACCTTCCTCTTAGTTCAATGAAAATGAGTTATTTTCGGGAAAGATTCATTCACCACTAAGCAAACTTGTACAGTGGAATACATAAAACTCGGGATTGGCTATGAGCCTACTCTCACTTCTCATACCACTTTCTAGACTGGTCAAAGATTAAGACTTGTAGAGAAAACATTTGTGCGTATATAAAACCTATGCAGGAATCAGTTTCATTCATCAGACTTGGCTAAACTCACCTTCAATTGATTGACAGAGATGTGCCTACTCTCATCAGATGTGATTGGCTGAGAGCATTGAAATAAGGCCCACTGAGGAACCCAAGCCAGGGCAGAGATCTAATTCCCCAAACGATTGGAGAAACTATTTTCTCACGTTTTACATTTACACTATCAGTCCATTGTCAAATGTTCTTGTGACTAATATTTCATTGTCATTGGGTGAAAGTATCTCAGTATTCTTAGAAGTGAGGATGGTAGTGATGCACATTTTAAATTTAAGGTTTTGAGGCAGGGAACACAAAGCAAAAGGCCCGCATGGGACAAATCATCTGCAGTCTGCTCTTGTCTTTATCTTCGACTTTATTCTTGTCTGAGAAAAGATGAGGTTATAAGAATATTAGAGTGAAAGAAATCAGAAAAAAAAGACTGAGAAACCTATTGACCTTGCCCCTCCATCATGGTTGATCTCTGGCCTCACTTTCTGCTCATCCCCAGGTCGTTTGATCCACTGATGGACCAATAATCTGTGCATCCTTGATTGAGAATGTTCAATCATAGAGCCCTCTGGGAGAGAACGTTCCAAAGATTCACAACCTTTGGAGTGAAGAAATTTCTCTTTATCTCATCCTGAGTAAATGTCCCTGTATTCTCAACACCCCAATCAGTGGCAACAACTTCTCTGTGACTACCTTGTCAAGTTCCTGAAGAATCTTATATGTTTAAATCAAATCTCCTCTTCTTCTCAACCTCAGACAATGTTTGTTAATCATCATAGGAAACATTTCAGTGAACCTTTGCTATACCATTTCTAATGAATGTTATATTCCTTCCTTAAATATGAAGACCATAACTGGACAGTGTCTTTTTTTTTACTTATGTCTCTCCCACCCTCAGTCATTTCCTCATACCATTTTATGCATGTTTCACTGGTCACTAGCCTATCTCATTCATGAGCCCTGGATAAACTTTCAAGTCAATATTTCACCTGATCCCTGTCCCTTTTCAGAGAACACTCTGAGTTCACAATTCACCAGGCTGCTGATTCCACCCCAATTTAAATGGAGTTGATCCCAATAGAACGGCTTTATCTTTCCACAATACTCTGTCAGTGTGTCACAAAACAAAACTCATTTCAAAACCATGTTTTGAGCTATGTGTTTCGCTTTTTAGTCTGTGTTACACGACAACAGTTTGTTAATGGCTGATGTAATCTAACTATCATTACCCTTGAGATTCTTACATTACTTCTTTAAGTAATTTTAAGGCAGAGGTAGTAGATCTTTGATGACCCAAGGGATGAATGATTATCAGGAGCATGCTGGAACATAGGTTTGAGGTTAAAATCAGATCAGCCATGCTCTAATTGAATATCAGAGCAGGCTTGATGGGCTGATTGGCCTATTCTTTTTCCTTGTCCTTATGTTCCAACTAATTTAGAACCCAGTTCCTCAAACCTCTTCTGCAGAACCTTACTCTTCATTCAACCTGTTTTGCTGATACCTTCAATGACCATAATAACTGGAACCTTACCCCTCCAACACCCTTTCCACTTTCATTCCCCTTCACATTTTGAGCAAGTAAATTGATTTTTTGGAAATCCCACCTGCAGACGCAATATTTATACTTTGACTATTGCTCCTTATCAATATAATCATTCTTTTACAATCACCTATTTTAATCATGATTTGGAGATGCCGGTGTTGGACTGGAATGTACAAAGTTAAAAATTACACAACACCAGGTTATAGTGCAACAGGTTTAATTGGAAGGAGCGGCGCTCTGAAAGCTGGTACGCTTCCAATTAAACCTGTTGCACTATAACATGGTGTTGTGTAATTTTTAACCTACTTTAATGGGCTTTTGGTGTCATTCCATAGGCGAAAGTGAGGGCTGCAGATGCTGGAGATTAGAGTCTGGAAAAGCACAGCAGGCCAGGCAGCATCCAAGGAGCAGGAGAATTGTCGTTTCAGGCAAAAGCTCAGATTCCAGCTCAACACCTCTGAGCTGAGGTTCTTCATGCTCCAGGTACTTGACACTGATGTGTTTGCCCAAGAGCAATTCTCCTGACAGTTTGGAGCTGTAGGTTTTTTTGGTTATAAGGAGTTTAACATTTTTTGAGGCACCCGATAACTATATCCTCTCACAAGATGCCAGGTTTAGTTCAGGAATATTACAACCCCAGGCTTCCTCTCATTCTGAGATGCTATCATTTTTTACTTGGCAGTTTGAGAATCAGGGGAAACCATGTTAGGATTTTTGATGAGGTTAAGATGACTGGCAGAGATATGAGATTTTGGTTTAACCCTTAATGAGATGTTAAGAGAATGTTTCATATGTGGCATTAAAAACGTACCATGCAAAAGCCCAACTGGATTTCAACAGACACTACTACTGGCTTTGTCATTAGAAATTGGAGTTAGTAGAGCTTATGATTTACAGGGGGCACGGATGGAAGTGGATGCCTTCGCCAGGTCGACTGAGCTTGGGGGATTCCAGTTGAGTGAAGGCAATTTCATAGCCTCACTCGGGATATATCCTGACAGAGGGACTGTAGGTCAGCCCACAGCAAAACCCCAAAACAGTCAATTCTCGGCCAAATGATTAACATTTTCTTCAGGATCCAGGCCAGCCAAGCCATTGTGGTTGCTGCCAGTGTGTGGACCTGAGACAGCAAAAGAGTCCCATTGGGCCTAAATTGAGTAAGAGAACTCAAAGACCTGTATCCAGGAAAGTGTACACCCTGGAAAGCCCACCTACATTGGTTTGGAACAGGTAAATTGCTTAGCAACATTCAAATCAGAGCCGATCAAAATAAATATCTAATTAAATGGTCAACTTATGTTTGCATAAGACCTCAGCTAGACTGAGAACCTACACTGGGGAACCTTTACTGATTAAGGGTACAATTTTGGTTCTTTCTCAAATAAGAAGCAGGTGGATCAGTTAACACTGATTGTAGTACAAGGCTTAGGCCCAAGCCTGGTGGGATGAAATTGGTTGAGAAAGATTCACTTTGATTGGCTTACCATTTTTTGATTTTAAAATGAGTGAATTCCTAATTAAATGCTCAGAAGTTTTCAGTAAGTTCTGAGGACTATTAAAGGAGACAAGGCCAACTTGCATGTTGGCCAGAAAGCAATTCCATGATTCTGCAAGACCCACCCAATGTCATTTACCTTACTGGCAAAACTAGAGGCAGAAATCAGGAGGCTGGAAAGTGAAGAAATCACTAATCTTACCGATTTTGAAGCCTGACGGGTCGGTTCACCTTTGTGGAGATTTTAAACAAACGGTAAGCCTCTTCTCACAGCTGGATAAATATCCAATCACTCACATAGGGGATTTATACAAAAAGCTGGCAGGGGCCTGTCCTTCACAATGCTAGGCATGCGTACTTGCAATTGTGGTTAGATGAGGATTCCCAGAAGTATGCTACAATTAATATCCATAAGGATTTGTACCAATACACAAGACTACTATTTTGGGGCATCATCAGCTTGTGCTATTTTTCAGCAGATGATGGAGAACATTTTACAAGGTTTAACCTGGCCATTTAGCTGGATAATATGCTAATAATAGGGAAGGCCAATAAGGAGCACCCAGAGAACTTAGACATAGTCCTTATATATTTCTCCAAGGCAGGCATACACCTTAGAAGGGACAAATCTGTGTTCCTGGTACTCAAAGTGGCAAACTTGGACTACAGAGTTTGACAAAACCGGGTTACGTCTGTTGGCAGATAAAATGAGAGCGATCAAAGGTATCCCATGTCTGTAGTGGAACTTAGGGCTTTCCTTGGATTGGTGAATTATTCTGGATAGTTCATTCATAATCTGGCCTCCAGCCTGGCAACCTTACATCTGCTATTGAAAAAGGTTCAGTCTTGGAAATGATCTTGTAGCCAAGTCATAGCCTTTAGGGAAGTGAAGAAGCAGATATCCTCATCTAAGGTTTTGGCATGCTATAATTCCGAGTGAGATCAGCTACTGATGTGCAATGTCTCCCGTGTGGTATTGAGGTACTGTTGGCTCACGTATGACCCGATGCTAAGAAATGCCAAATAGCATATGCTTCTGGACTTTGGCTCGTGCAGAGAGTAAATATACCCAGGTAGAGAAGGAAAGTTTAGCTGTCACCTTTGGTATGAGAAAGTTCCACATGTAAATTTGTAATAATAACAGGTCACAAGCCCGTGCTAGGGCAAGTCAAAGAGGATAAGCCTGTCCCACTCATAGTTTCAGGTCAATTTCAGCGATGGGCTTGGATTCTAAGTTAGAACATCTTCAAGTTAGAACACCATCCGGGAAGCCCAGTAGCAAATGCAGATGTCTTCAGCTGCCACCCTCTGGCAGTTACTTCACCAGTGGCACTGACACTGGAAGGCTCCATTCTGGTTTTAAACTTTCTGGACACCATTCCGGTCACCACTGACAATATTCAACTATGGGCACAAAGAGATCCAGTCCTAGCAAAACTGAAACAGCTGATGGTGCTGAAAGAAACAAAAGGGCTATCGTAACCAGAATTGAAACCTTTCTGGACCTGGAGAGATCAAATCACAGTAGAGGACTGTATAATATTATGGGCTCCCTCAGTGATTATCCTGAGCAAACATCGCCACCACATACTGACTGAACTCTGCCAGGGTCATCCGAGGGGTGCCAAGTTGAAGATGTTGGCAAGAGATTATGTCTGGTGGCCAGGGTTCAATGCTGATATAGTCCAGAGTACCCAACAAAGACAAAATTTACCTCCAGCAGATACCTCACATTTGTGGGAATGGCTGGGTAAACCCTGGACTTGGTTACATGTTGAATATGCTGGTCCTTTCATGGACTCAACATACTTAGTCATTGTGGATGGCACTCAGAGTGTTGGATAGGCACAGAATGTCAAACAGGGGGACAATGATAGAAAAGCTCTGAGCATCTTTTGCAATACGTAGCCTCCCGGAAGTGATGGTCACAGACACTGGGCCATCATTTACCAGCAGGAATTTTGAGTACTTCCTAAAGTTGAATGGCATTTGACATATAAGGACAGTTCCATACCATCCACTGTCCAATTGTCTGTTGGTAAAAGCAGTACAAACTTTGAAGGCAGGCTTAAAGAAACAGCCTACAGCATCACTGGATACTAAACTGTTACAGTTTCCATTTGACTATCAGACCACCCTTCTTTCCACTACAGGGATAGCTCCAGCAGAATTGCTAATAGGGAGAAGACTCCACATCAGTTTAAATTTGAGCTTCTTGGACCTGGGAGGGAGAAGGTTAAATGGCATCAGGAATGCCATTGCCGGACACAAAACTCATCTTAAGCAAGAGAGACATTTTACTTCTGGGGATGAAGCTTGGTGCCGAAACCTCGAAAATGGCTCTGCATGGGTAAGAGGCATAGTTAACACGAGATCAGGTCATGTGATGTACAAAGTTCAGATAAGTGAGGCATTCCTGAACAAACATATGGACCTCAAGAAAGCTGCAAACTTACAAATGTTGCAGTAGAAAAACATGTCTGCTGCTCAACAGCATTTCCAACTATGTTGTGGTTCTGTTCGCCGAGCTGGGAATTTAAGTTACAGACGTTTCATCCCCTGTCTAGGTGACATCCTCAGTGCTTGCGAGCCTCTTGTGAAGCACTTCTGTGATGTTGCCTCCGGCATTTATAGTGGTTTGTCTCTGCCGCTTCCGGTTGTCAGTTCCAGCTGTCCACTGCAGTGGTCGGTATATTGGGTCCAGGTCGATGTGTTTGTTGATAGAATCTGTGGATGAGTGTGCCATGCCTCTAGGAATTCCCTGGCTGTTCTCTGTTTGGCTTATCCTATAATAGTAGTGTTGTCCCAGTTGAACTCATGTTGCTTGTCATCTGCATGTATGGCTACTAAGGATAGCTGGTCGTGTCGTTTCATGGCTAGTTTGTGTTCATGGATACGGATCATTAGCTGTCTTCCTGTTTGTCCTATGTCGTGTTTTGTGCAGTCCTTGCATGGGACTTTGTACACTATGTTGGTTTTGATCATGCTGGGTATCAGGTCCTTTGTCCTGGTGAGTTGTTGTCTGAGAGTGACCGTTAGTTTGTGTGCTGTTATGAGTCCTAGTGGTCGTAGTAGTCTGGCTGTCAGTTCAGAAATGTTCTTGATGTATGGTAACATGGCTAGTCCTTTGGGTTGTGGCATGTCCTCATTCCGTTATCTTTCCCTCAGGCATCTGTTGATGAAATTGCGGGGTTATCCATTTTTGGCGAATACATTGTAGAGGTGTTCTTCTTCCTCTTTTTGCAGTTCTGGTGTGCTACAGTGTGTTATGGCCCTTTTGAACAGTGTCTTGATGCAACTTCTTTTGTGTGTGTTGGGGTGGTTGCTTTCGTAGTTCAGGACTTGGTCTGTGTGTGTGGCTTTCCCGTATACCTTTGTGGTGAATTCTCCATTAGGTGTTCTCTGTACCATCACGTCTAGGAATGGGAGTTGGTTGTCCTTTTCTTCCTCTCTAGTGAATCTGACTCCTGTGAGTGTGGCGTTGATGATCCAGTGTGTGTTCTCAATTTCTGTGTTTTTAATGATTACAAAGGTGTCATCTACATATCTGACCCAGAGTTTGGGTTCAGTTTGCGGTAAGACTGTTCTAACCTTTGCATTACAGCTTCTGCTATGAATCCAGAGATGGGTGAGCCCATGGGTGTGCCATTGATTTGGTCATATATTTGGTTGTTGAATGTGAAGTGTGTTGTGAGGCACAGGTCCAGTAGTTTGAGTATGCAGGGTAAAAACAATGACTGCAGATGCTGGAAACCAGATTTTGGATTAGTGGTGCTTGAAGAGCACAGCAGTTCAGGCAGCATCCGAGAAGGCGCAAAATCGAAGTTTCAGGCAAAAGCCCGTCATCAGGAATAAAGTTTGAGTATGCAGTCTTTGTTGATAGGTTCCCCGTCTTGTTGTCTGTTCTGTATGTCCAGCAGTTTGGCTATTGTTTCTCTGGCTAGGGTTTTGTCGATAGAGGTGAACGGACAGATAGCCAGGTTTGACCTACAGAGAATGAAACCTGAAAGCAACACCACCCCCAGATTCCATGGACTACCTAAAGTGCACAAAACAGACATCCCACTCAGATCCATCGTCTCGCTACTAGGGACACCATCACACAAACTGACTAAAGAACTACAACAGAAAGTTAAACACCTGATCCAGATACTCTATACAGTCAACACAGGAATTCTTGGACATCGTCAGAAATATACATATAGACAAGGAAGAAACTCTGGTCTCATTCGATGTAACAGCACTGTTCACCTCTATCGACAAAACCCTAGCCAGACAAACGATAGCCAACCTGCTAGACATACAGAACAGACAACAGGACGTTGAACCTATCAACAAAGACAGCATACTCAAACTACTGGACCTATGCCTCACAACACACTTCACATTCAACAACCAAATATATGAACAAATCAATGGCACACCCATGGGCTCACCCATCTCTGGATTCATAGCAGAAGCGGTAATGCAAAGATTAGAACAAACAGTCTTACCGCAAATTGAACCCAAACTCTGGGTCAAATATGTAGATGACACCTTTGTAATCATTAAAAACACAGAAATAGAAAACACACATTGGATCATCAACGCCACACTCACAGGAATCAGATTCACTAGAGAGGAAGAAGAGGACAACCAACTCCCATTCCTAGATGTGATGGTACAGAGAACACCGAACGGAGAATTCACCACAAAGGTATACGGGAAAGCCACACACACAGACCAAGTCCTGAACTACGAAAGCAACCATCCCAACACACACAAAAGAAGTTGCATCAAGACACTGTTCAAAAGGGCCATAACACACTGTAGCACACCAGAACTGCAAAAAGAGGAAGAAGAACACCTCTACAATGTATCCGCCAAAAACGGATAACCCCGCAATTTCTTCAACTGATGCCTAAGGGGAAGACAATGGAATGAGGACATGCCACAACCCAAAGGACTAGCCATGTTACCGTACATCAAGAACATTTCTGAACTGACAGCCAGACTACTACGACCACTAGGACTCATAACAGCACACAAACCAACAGCCACTCTCAGACAACAACTCACCAGGACAAAGGACCCGATACCCAGCATGAGCAAGACCAATGTAGTGTACAAAATCCCATGTAAGGACTGCACAAAACACTACATAGGACAAACGGGAAGACAGCTAATGATCCGTATCCATGAACACCAACTAGCCACGAAATGACACGACCAGCTATCCTTAGTAGCCACACACACAGATGACAAGCAACATGAGTTCGACTAGGACAACACTACTATTATAGGATAAGCCAAACAGAGAACAGCCAGGGAATTCCTAGAGGCATGGCACTCATCCACAGATTCTACAAACAAACACATCGACCTGGACCCAATATACCGGCCACTGCAGCGGACAGCTGGAACTGACAACCGGAAGCGGCAGAGACAAACCACTATAAATGACGGAGGCAACATCACAGAGGCACTTCACAGGAGGCTCGCAAGCACTGAGGATGTCACCTAGACAGGGGACGAAACCTCTGCAACACAAATTCCCAGCTCGGCGAACAGAACCACAACAACGAGCACCCGAGCTACAAATCTTCTCACAAATTTCCAAATATGCTGGAACCCATGGGTTATCCTGCTCCATCTAGTGTGGAAGAAATTTCAGAGTCTGAGATGCAGCCTCACTGCCTTTCATGCCTGAAGAAGAGGATGAATTTCTTCAGGGATGGTCTGAGCGCAAAAGGCAGGCTACAGTCCGATACTCACCGCCCCCATCTGAGGCTGTGTCAGAGGAATCGGATCCAGTGTGAAAACATCTTGATTGAGTTTTTTGAAGAAGTAACAAAGAAGATTGATGAGGGCAGAGCAGTAGATGTGATCTATATGGACTTCAGTAAGGCGTTCGACAAGGTTCCCCATGGGAGACTGATTAGCAAGGTTAGATCTCATGGAATACAGGGAGAACTAGCCATTTGGATACAGAACTGGCTCAAAGGTAGAAGACAGAGGGTGGTGGTGGTGGGTTGTTTTTCAGACTGGAGGCCTGTGACCAGTGGAGTGCCACAAGGATCGGTGCTGGGCCCTCTACTTTTTGTCATTTACATAAATGATTTGGATGCGAGCATAAGTGGGACAGTTATTAAGTTTGCAGATGACACCAAAATTGGAGGTGTAGTGGACAGCGAAGAGGGTTACCTCAGATTACAACAGGATCTGGACGAGATGGGCCAATGGGCTGAGAAGTGGCAGATGGAGTTTAATTCAGATAAATGCGAGCTGCTGCATTTTGGGAAAACAAATCTTAGCAGGACTTATACACTTAATGGTAAGGTCCTAGGGAGTGTTGCTGAACAAAGAGACCTTGGAGTACAGGTTCATAGCTCCTTGAAAGTGGAGTCGCAGGTAGATAGGATAGCGAAGATGGCATTTGGTATGCTTTCCTCTATTGGTCAGAGTATTGAGTACAGGAGTTGGGAGGTCATATTGCAGCTGTACAGGACATTGGTTAGGCCACTGTTGGAATATTGCGTGCAATTCTGGTCTCTTTCCTATTGGAAAGATGTTGTGAAACTTGAAAGGGTTCAGAAAAGATTTACAAGGATGTTGCCAGGGTTGGAGGATTTGAGCTACAGGGAGAGGCTGAACAGGCTGGGGCTGTTTTCCCTGGAACGTTGGAGGCTGAGGGGTGACCTTATAGAAGTTTACAAAATTATGAGGGGCATGGATAGGATAAATAGACTAAGTTTTTTCCCTGGGATTGGGGAGTCCAGAACTAGAGGACATAGGTTTAGGGTGAGAGGGGAAAGATAAAAGAGACCTAAGGTGCAATTTTTTCATGCAGAGGCTGGTATGTATTTGGAATGATCTGCCAGAGGATGTGGTGGAGGCTGGTACAATTGCAACATTTAAGAGGCATTTGGATGGGTAGATTAATAGGAAGTGTTTGGAGGGATATGGGCCGGGTGCTGGCAGGTGGGACTAGATGGGGTTGGGATATCTGGTCGGCATGGACGGGTTGGGCTGAAGGATCTGTTTCCATGCTGTACATCTCTATGACTCTATGACTCTATCTCAAGAGAGGCTACAGGACAAAGAACAGGCCTATGTCTCCAGATGTAAAGGGGGTGGGATGTAGTGATTGTAACAAGTTCAAAAAGGAGGACCTCATACAATATGAGTTCAATGATTGGGGCTGTCAATCTGGTCCAAACAGGGAGCCCTGGCTGACTGCTCACTCTGAGAGCAGGCTCTGAGAAAGCTGGATCAGTGTCAAGTACTATGCCCGTATAAATAAAGGGTGACTCAGTGACAGGATACCAGCCTCAGTGGAATTATTCCACTAACAACAATTCTTATGTCAAAACACACAATTCATCTAACACACTTTCTTCCATGCCAGAACATAGAAAATACTTGCATGGTCATCTCGCAGCTGATTAATTTACAAGAAATCCAGGATATCTTGCATGTTCAAGGCATTTATCTATATGTTTAAACATTGTGTGTATATTTGGAGATAGACTTTAGGAGGCAGAAATGATTAAAATTGATTGCATGTGGGAAGTACAGTGCTCTGAGTCAAATATTTATAACTTATCAAATGTACTTAAAAGAAATGTTGAGAGTAAATATCACAGAAACACAAAAGGTTTAATGAAACTTATTAAAAGACATCTGGAATGTTTGTTCATCATAATGCAAAAAAAAAGTCTTTTTTTGGTCAGTCTCAGTTCAAAAGATTCACTTCAAACACATTAATGTGTGTTGCAAAACTACTTTCAAAGAATAGAGAAGTTGATTCTTGATTTTTCATCTTTGCACAACTCTCTCATCAGTTGCTACCTATAGAGCTTATTCAGTAATCAGTTCAGTCCAACCACTAGCTATCTCTTCTGGGCAATGAGACTCATTGTCTTCCATATAGTCATTTGCCAACTGCCAGCAAGCTTGGATGGTTCTTTCTTGGCCAGTTGTGGAGCTGTCACTGTGATATGCTTATCAGAGTCTAGTCTGATGCACTCGAAGCATCCGAGTATCAGAATCTGGGCTGATGGGAGGGTGGGGGGGTCACTTTGCTGCTGCTTCCTCTGAGGCCTTGGTACTTTCATTCTTTGAGGCCCAGAGATAATTTCTGGGTGAGCTGGATGTTTTACTGACGAGGTAGTGGAGATGTTGACTGGTATTTAAAGGATTACAAGTGAGAGAAGGCATTGCAGCCAATGGTTGGAAGTAATGTGCAATGCATAGAAACATCAAAAATAGAAACAGGATAAAACCATTTGGACCTTCAAGCCCGCTCTGCCATTCAATATTACCATGACTGATCATCCTGCTCATCACCTTCATTCCTGCTTTAGCCATGTATCTTTTGTGTATCAATATTCCTTCCAGCCTCTAATCACAGCAAAACACAGCCCATAATAATGCTGAACAAAGTCATATGGGTGGAGCAGTGTCTGACATTTGGTTCCTCACCCCAAACGTGAAGAAAATTTCTCTTCAAAGAACAGGATTACGATCATTTGTGAGTAATCGAACATTTATTCACCCTGCTTTTGCCCCATACCTTTTGAATCCTTTAGCCCTAAGAACAATGTCGAGCTTCTTTTTGAAAACATCCAATGTTTTAGCCTCAATCACTTTCTGTGGCAGAGAATCCCACAGGCTCACTACTATTTGGGAGAGGAAATTTATCCTCATCTTAATCCTAACTGGCCTTCACCATGTCTTGAGACAGTGACCCTGGACACTACCGTCATCAGGAACAGCCTTCCTGCATTGACTTGTCCAATCCTGTTAAAATTTTATAGGTTTCCATGAGAATCCCCCATCATTCTTCTTCATGCATGAGATTGACCACAAGATTACTGAGAGTTGCAGTGGAGTGAAGAGCTGTTCTTATTCGGTTGATGGGGCATGAATGTTTCGTTATCCTCACAGGAGACATTCCAGTCTTCTCCAGCAAGGAACAAAATGTTCTTCTGATATGGCGTAAGGGTCCTCCCTCCATCTCTACATTTTGTTGTGCTCCAGGAAGACGATGTCTCTCCTCTGCAATGCCCCCTTGACCAGGACATGTCCCAGTCAGAGAACCAGGTGTTATCTTTTCCTTCTCCAAACATTCTGATTCTGTCTGTCAATGAGCAAGGCAGTTTCGAAATACCACAGCTAGTCCTGGTGCATGGCGGCCTTTCAAAAACACAAGGTGTGTTGGTGCAATGGATGTGCGTCTTTCCATGGATATCTACTGGTTTGCGAATGCCATTTGGTAAGATGGGGCTAGACTTGGATATGAGAGATGACAGAGAGTCATGGTAGGTAATTAAAGTGAAGCATTTGGTGAGACAACTCACTATTCTGCATTGTAAAAACCCCTCTAAAGCATTCTGTATGACTTAGACTTAGACGATAAACTACGATTTAGCATTATGTTGTTGTTCTTTCAGTTTTGCTGGGTCAATATCCCTGCTCTGTTCTAGGAATGATGTGATTGCACAGAGGACATTAATATGAATGTTGCCAGGGACAGGTCCTTTCAGCTGTGAAGAGAGGCTTGATAAGCTGAGGTTGATTTCTTTAGAGTTAGAGAAGGCTTGGGGAGGGGGGGTGGAGTTGGAAGGGGGGTGTCTGATCAAAGTTAACACAATTATGAGCCGCATGATAGAAAACAGTTGTTGCTCTTAGTTGAAAGGTCAGTAACAAGGGAGCATGTTTTAAGTTGAAAGGCCGGAGGTTTAGAGGGGATTTAAGGAAGCATTGTTTCACCCAGGTGATGATGGGAATTTTGAATGCACTGCCTGGAAAGACAGTTGAGGCAGGAAACCTTTAAAAAGTACTTGGATGAGCACTCGAAATGTCATTATATTCACTTGGGCCAAATGAACTTTTTATCGGTGCAGACTTGAATTGCCTCTTGTGTACTGTATGATTTCTGGAATCTACAATACAATGAGCTCTCTTGCCAGCAACACCCGAGGAGAACTTACAGCACGTGCACTGCAGCAGTTCAGAAAGGCTGCTCATCACCATCTTCTCATGCCCAATTAGGGATGGCAAATGAATGTTAGCTGAGGCAGTAACACCCATATCCCATGAATGAATAAACACAAAGTAAATAAGCCACTATAAGTACATCGCTAATAGACTTGAATCTGTTTGACAATGTTCAATAGCAAAGTTACAATGCTGAAACCTAAATCGTATTTTATCTTTTCCCTCAGCCAATTAAATTCCAACCAGAGAAGTGAAGTTTGAATTTCATTCAACGCAATGATCCATTTTTCCAAATTCATTGTTTTGTGCAGTTTTAGACTTAATTCACCAATTCCAAGCTTTTTGTTCCAAATAGATACTTTCTACTCCTGAATTATCACCACCTCCAAGTTTCCATGCAAGTTATGCAGTTTCACAAGTTGAACATTTATTGGTGCTACTTCTTTGACACTGGATCAAATTGCTGAACTCCTAACCAAACAGCATTGTGGCAGTGCCTTCACCACACACTTAACAGTTCATGGAGGTGGTTTCAGTCAGACAAAAATGGGCAGTTAATGTCATCCTTTCTAGTGACATCCACACACATCCTGAGAAGAAATTAGATAAATACAAAAGTTGATGCAGTACAGGAGGGAAAAATCCAAAGGAAAAATGTAAAGGAAAAGGTAGAAAAACTTTAATGTACTGCATTGGTATTGCAGATAATGGGATTAATTTCGTGTGGGTACAGGATAGGGGATATCCAGAATTCTCAGACCTATCCTTTGGTTTCCAGCACAGACTGTAACTCAGCCCTGCCAACCCTGATATCTCTCTTCAGTTCTTGTTTTCATAATTTTATCTCATAAGTTCAGTTAACTGATTTCTCTTCACTGAGCGTGTCACCATTCATATGATCTTTTTTTTTAATTGGCTCTATCATTCCTGCAACTTTCATTTTGATCTTGTTCATCATTAATTCGGTATTATTCAATAGAAAGCACCAGCTGTGGTGCACAGCTTATATATTTTTTCTAATTCCTCTAGCTTTAGACCCCAGTTTAAAAGAAAATGTGATTTACAGCTGATAAAATGCAGTTGTATTTATTTTAATGGTGGCCGAGTAATCTATGCTTTGTTTCATTTAATTTCAAGTTTGCATTGATTCCGAGTCCCTCAGAACATAAAAATACTTATTGCAATAACATTAAGAAAAAAAATGTAATGTAAAACTTTGAAGAAATACACCCATTTTGGCTGTCATTTGGATTATGCAAATAGTAAAGTTGTGTTGTGAAAGTGGGAAAAATGTAGAGGTTCAAATTTGCTGAACATTACATAGCTGAGCCCAGAGCAAAAGACAAAGGGAGTGCTAAAGTGGTAAAGAGATGATAGAGATGTAAAATGGGAGTGAATGGTGTGGGTGATATAGCGGGTCAGTGGTTAGCACTGCTGTCTCACAGCACCAGAGACCTGGGTTCGATTCCCGCCTTGGGCAACTGTCTGTGTGGAGTTTGCACGTCCTCCCCATTATCTTTGAAAGTTGCCACCCAGGTAAATAGTGCTGTGAAGAAGGCATATGGTGTACTGGGCTTTATTCGTAGAGGAATTGAGTTCCAGAGTCCTGAGGTCATGTTGCAGTTGTATAAGACTCTGGTGCAGCCTCATCTGGAGTATTGTGTGCAGTTTTGGTCGCCATACTACAGGAAGGATGTGGAAGCATTGGAACGGGTGCAGAAGAGGTTTACCAGGATGTTGCCTGGTATGGTAGGAAGATCGTATGAGGAAAGGCTGAGGCACTTGGGACTTTTCTCATTGGAGAAAAGAAGGTTTAGGGGAGATTTGATAGAGGTGTACAAGATGATTAGGGGTTTAGATAGGGTTGACAGTGAGAACCTTTTTCCGCGTATGGAGTCAGCTGTTACTAGGGGACACAGCTTTAAATTAAGGGGTGGTAGGTATAGGACAGATTTTAGGGGTAGATTTTTTACTCAGCGGGTTGTGAGTTCATGGAATGCCCTGCCAGTAACAGTGGTGGACTCTCCCTCTTTAGGGTCATTTAAGCGGGCATTGGACAAGCATATGGAGGTTATTGGGCTAGTATAGGTTAGGTAGGCTTCGGTTGGCGCAACATCGAGGGCTGAAGGGCCTGTACTGCGCTGTATTTTTCTATGATCTATGTTCTATGTCTGCATGAATTTCCTCTGGGTGCTCTGGTTTCCTCCCACAGTCCAAAGATGTTCAGGTCAGGTGAATTGGCCATGCTAAACTGCCCATAGTGTTAGGTGAATTAGTCTGGGGTAAATGTACGGGGATGGGTCTGCGTGGGTTGCTCTTCAGAGGGTCGGTATAGACTTGTTGAGCCCAAGGGCCTGTTTCCACAATGTTAGGGAACTTAATCTAATGTAGAAAGAGAAAATAGATCTGCAGTGCTGAGAGCAAAACCACAAGTCACAGCTGTGAGAGGCTGGTGGTGTTAGAAAAATGGAGAAGAGAAGTCATGCTGCTCCCTTTGTCTTCTTCCTTTGGGCTTCCTTCCAATTTGTTCCATGTGGTCTTCCTCCCCTTCTGTCAACAGCACAAAAATCACCATTGTCCATCCCTTTCACTTCTGAAAAAGTCTATCAAATTCAAAATGGTAAGCCTGCCTCTCTCTCTAAAGGTGCTGCCAGGCCTGCAGAGGTCCTTCGTTACTCTCTTTTTTTTATTTCAGATCTCTAACATTTGGAATATTTTTCTTTTATTTGGTTAAGCTGCACTTATTCAGTACTCTTGCGAATGGGGAACAAGAATGTCTTGTAACCTCTTACTGATTCTGCCAATCAAATTATATCAAAAAGAAAGCCATGAGGCAATTTCTATAAATTAATAAACATCTGAAGCATCTTTAATATACTAAGATATTCCAAGGCACTCTGGTATTGTGATCTTCACAGATTTGTTACGGTGGAGAAGAAAGTGATTAAGCCCTTCATATCAGCACCAGTTCTCGGAGTATTTTAACTTGGTGCCCTTTCCCCATAACATTGCTCGTTATTTCTATCTAAATAATCAACCAGTATGCTATTGAATACTTCAATTGAAACTGCTTGCATCACATCGGAAAGGCGCTGCACCTGCTGTTGTGCATAGGTTAAGGTAAAGTCAGTGTAGTCCTACTGTCGCATTAGACTTTTATCACTGACTCAGGTGGTGATTTAACCTTAGGTTCTTGACACCTGAGACAAGGTGAGAGAAGAGAAGATCTTCTTAGTAACTTCAGCTGGTACATGAATTAAGCCCAAACTATTAGTATCACACTGTAGTGCAAACCAAACATCTAGCCAACTGAACTAACCACACCCCTGCAGAATCATGCACCACGCATCACATTATTACCCTATCCTTATGAAACAGCAATATCAGTCACCTTGGCATGAAAAGAGCAACAGATTCACTACGGGATGTTAAAATGTGTATTATAATTTAGTTTCTGTACATTGAACTCAGAGATGTATGGTCCTTTGTTTTGAATCTCTCTCTCTCTGTGATACACAGTTCACAGAACTGTGAGTGATTTGAAAATAATGTTTTTCATAGGCCATCTCCTTCCTTCTTGGCACAATTGCAGCAAGAAATGTTATGTATAAGGTTGGAGATTCTTTATCATAAAAGTTTATGAACATGCGCAATTTTACACGTGTGAATTTCTCGGCGAAATCTCTCTATGTATATCTAAGGTGCGAGCAGATTAATTTGGAGTGCCAAGTTCTAATTCTGTCCAAGTTTCAGGATGCAGTAAAAAAGCCTAAGATAATTGAACAGACATTGAGCAAGTGACAAGCATTGCCTGAGAGTACAACATTTATAGATGACCTTTTTATTATTACCAGAAATGGAAAGATTTATTCCTCTACAGAGCAAAATCTAATTAAATTAAGTTCAATTTAATGTATTATTATTATTATTCCCTGGGTTCTAATATTCTGAGATTAATTACAATCTGTATCCAATACTTTGAAAATAATGTATGGATATAATGAAGACACATGTCTCATACTGCAGCAGCTGAGGACCACTGAAGCTAAATGATAGTTTAATTCTAGGTGAATAATACATCACAGGCAGAAAAAGATGGCCATGGAGGATTCATCACATACATATTAGTGTGAGAAGGATGACAAAAACCCCAACAAAAGTGATGAGCTGTGCATTGATGGTAGGGGTAAGTTAGCTGGACAGCTGGTTTGTGATGGAGAAAGTGAGGACTGCAGATGCTGGAGATCAGAGTTGAAAATGTGTTGCTGGAAAAGCGCAGCAGGTCAGGCAGCATCCAAGGAGCAGGAGAATCGACGTTTCGGGCATAAGCCTTTCTTCAGGAATGAGGAAAGTGTGCCCAGCAGGCTAAGATAAAAGGTAGGGAGGAGGGACTTGGGGGAGGGGCGTTGGAAATGCGATAGGTGAAAGGAGGTCAAGGTGAGTGTGATAGGCCGGAGTGGGGTGGGGGCGGAGAGGTCAGGAAGAAGATTGCAAGTTAGGAAGGCGGTGCTGAGTTCGAGGGATTTGACTGAGACAAGGTGGGGGGAGGGGAAATGAGGAAACTGGAGAAATCTGAGTTCATCCCTTGTGGTTGGAGGGTTCCTAGGCAGAAGATGAGGCGCTCTTCCTCCAACCTGGCGATGGAGGAGTCCAAGGACCTGCATGCCCTTGGTGGAGTGGGAGGGGGAATTAAAGTGTTGAGCTCCGGGGTAGAGGGGTGGGGCTCAAGGGCGGACCGCAATTTCCCCCCAGACGTAGTCAACGATGCCCTCCACCGCATCTCTTCCACTTCCCGCTCCTCCGCCCTTGAGCCCCGCCCCTCCAACCGCCAACAGGACAGAACCCCACTGGTCCTCACCTACCACCCCACCAACCTCCATGTACCGCGTATCATCCGCCGTCATTTCCGCCACCTCCAAACAGACCCCACCACCAGGGATATATTTCCCTTCCCTCCCCTATCAGCGTTCCGAAAAGACCACTCCCTCCGTGACTCCCTCGTCAGGTCCACACCCCCCACCAACCCAACCTCCACTCCCGGCACCTTCCCCTGCAACCGCAAGAAATGCAAAACTTGCGCCCACACCTCCCCCCTTACTTCCCTCCAAGGCCCCAAGGGATCCTTCCATATCCGCCACAAATTCACCTGCACCTCCACACACATTATTTACTGCATCCGCTGCACCCGATGTGGCCTCCTCTATATTGGGGAGACAGGCCGCCTACTTGCAGAACGTTTCAGAGAACACCTCTGGGACACCCGGACCAACCAACCCAACCACCCCGTAGCTCAACACTTCAACTCCCCCTCCCACTCCACCAAGGACATGCAGGTCCTTGGACTCCTCCATCGCCAGACCATAGCAACACGACGGCTGGAGGAAGAGCGCCTCATCTTCCGCCTAGGAACCCTCCAATCACAAGGGATGAACTCAGATTTCTCCAGTTTTCTCATTTCCCCTCCCCCCACCTTGTCTCAGTCAAATCCCTCGAACTCAGCACCGCCTTCCTAACCTGCAATCTTCTTCCTGACCTCTCCGCCCCCACCCCACTCTGGCCTATCACCCTCACCGTGACCTCCTTCCACCTATCGCATTTCCAACGCCCCTCTCCCAAGTCCCTCCTCCCTACCTTTTATCTTAGCCTGCTTGGCACACCCTCCTCATTCCTGAAGAAGGGCTTATACCCGAAACGTCGAGTCTCCTGTTCCTTGGATGCTGCCTGACCTGCTGCACTTTTTCAGCAACACATTTTCAGCTGGTTTGTGATGCACAGTAACACCAATCGAGAGAGTTCAATTCCCTCACTGGCTAAGATGACTGTGAAGATTACCTCCTCCTCCACCTTTCCCTTTGCCTGAGATGTGGTGACTGTCAGGTTGAAACAGCACCAGTCATCTCTCTGTAACGTGATAGCAGCCCTAGCGTCCAGTAGGACGACGGCTATGTTACCTTTATGCGTCAGAGGAGTTCAAATTTTCTCATGTTACTCACATCAAATATAAACTAACACTTCAGTGCTGGAACAGCAGATTGTTGCATTATTGGGTGATGCATTTCCAATGAAGTCTTAGACCAAGGCCCTGTACCCTGTAAGGTCGATACATAAGGCCTTATCATAGAATTCCTGTAATGTGGAAATGAGCCATTCAGTCCATCGAATTTACACCAACCCTCAACAAAGCATCCCACCCAGACGCACCCATGCCCAAGGCTGAGATTTAACCCAGGTCCCTGGTGCTGTAAGGCAATGGTGCTACCACTGAGTCAGCATGCCACCATCACTTTGGTCACTGTGTAGCCAATATTGGGTGGGACTCCCACGCCACACAACTAAAGGCAAATTCATTCTTTAGAAACAATATCACATTTGTCTGCTGATGATAGCATCTCTAAAGAATAGCTCACTGTCCATCTAACAGAATAAGTCTCAATAAATTACTGATGCAAACAGAAGAAGTTTATCCAACAAATGTACAAATGTGGCTGAATCATGTTTCTGCTTGGCTAAGTCGGAGTTGTGTCAAGTATTTTGGAAAGTTTTCCACCTGGAGGCCTAGTGGGTTTTCTCATTGAATCTAACCAAGGCCTACCTCATTAACTATGTACTCCATTCCTATCGCATCTTTCCTGTTCAATTCTAACACCATCTTACAAGACATTCCTGGATGAACTTGGCACTGCCAGGATATCCCAGAATTGACTGGCATCCCTGGTACTAGATGAAAGTGAGTATGAGCACCATCTTTAAAAGACTGCTGTGCACCAGCAGAGCTGGCCCTGCACAGTTCTTGATATTTGCTTTAGACATGGCAGACAAAGAGAATTTGTTGTCTTGCGTTGTGGACAGAGACCTGGAAGTCTTGTTGAAGAGGGTGATATATAGATGGGTCACCCTTTTCCTCCAAGACAAGCATAGATGACCAGGACACCAGATTCATTCCAATCTTGTCCAGGAATACCACTCAAGTCTGTGCAATCTCAGCCATCTGGAGAAATGTACAGTATTTTAGGAAGGAGTTGAATTAGATTAGATTGGATTAGATTCACTACAGTGTAGAAACAGGCCCATCAGTCCAACAAGTCCACACTGCCTCTCCAAAGAGAAACCCATTCCCCTACCCTATATTTACCCCTGATTAATGCACGTAACACTATGGGCAATTTAGCTTGGCCAATTCACCTGACCTGCACATCTTTGGATCACCTTCTCCACTCTGCCATTTTCTTTCTTCCCAATCACTTTATCTCTGTTACTGTACCCACTTCCCACCACGATTCCTGCTTCTCCACTCTCACTATTCCCTGCTGTGCCATCTCTCACTCATTCTCACCTACTCCAACCCCAACACCACTAAACCTGCATGCCTTCTGTGTTGCCTACTCACTCACTAGGGACACCTCTGGACACCTCCTCACTTGCAAGAAAAGTAAAAGCTGTGCTAACTACTTTGACCTCTCATAATACCAACCCTGTTCCTGTTCCATGAGGAAAGAAAACCCTATAACATGGCAAAGTGTGATGACAACTGCCTGACATTCTATTCCCCACTCCTTATATGATGAAGAATCTGAGTCTGACTATTCTGAGCTGCCATTTGATTAAGCTGGTCTAGTCAATGAGTTATGTTTGTCCTGGATCTTGAGGTGAATGGGTTAATGCATTAAAAAAAGAGTAGAAGATAAAATTACTGTTGCCTAGCAACAGGATTCCTGTAAGACAAAACCATCCAAGAGGTCAGGCTGCATGTGCAGATTCAGTCAAAGAGGTAATGTTCAGTTAGCAGTCCCCAAAGAGCCAGAGCTGTGGAAAAAAAAACTTGTTTGGCTGAGAAGAAAATTTCAGAAGCAGAAAGCTGCTGGAAATTGCAGACATGAAAAGCCCATATCTTTGCTCTGAAAGCCATGAAGAGGAAAGCTCAAGCCAACTGAACAATGAACTTTGCAGTGAAGGCAGGAAGATCCTTTACCGAAATTTGACTATCTTTAAGGCAAAGAAGTTGGGGTTTTTATTTCAGATATTTGTCACAGGACCCTTCCAAATATTCTTTTATCATGTAAAATAGTTCACGTTCATCCCTTTTTACGTTAATAAACTTTGTTGTTCTTTTGTTGAAAGAATATCATCAGCCTCTTGGAAATTTGTTCAGAGACTAATCACCATGGTAAACAAATAGGAATAATAAAACTTGTGGTTTCTCCAGCTAGGTTTCACACTGAGATCTAACTTGCCCAGCATTACCATCAGCTGACACTATGATACCATGTTAAGGACTTAAGCTAAAATGAAGCATTTTTATAGCATGAAAGTTAATAGCTAACCACTCATAAAACTGACGTGCCAATCAGATTGCATAGTGCACTAATTCTGAATTGGATAACAATACATAACAATGAAGTTCTGAATTGTTAAGACATGCGGTTAAGTCATAATAAAAAATGCTACTGATTCCAAGGTTGCATTGTTGTGTTACAAGGGATAATAAAGTCAACCAAAAGTCAACTGTCTAGGGAAAACAAATTGGCTTTCTTGAAGACTTTTTAACTGCAGTGGGAGAGACATCACCCCCTCCTCCCCCCACCACCCCCACCCTTTTAATGGTGTGAATGCTTCTGGCCATACTATTCACATCCACAAGCTGCCCAGGATATCATCAATAAGAATAATACTGATGGTCTTGAAGGTTTCCTCTAATTGGTTTTGTTTAGTGATGACAAAGATGTCACTAAACAAATGATCACGAAATAAAACAAATTAGAGGAAACTTCCAAGACCATCTATAATATCTTTACTGACAGAAAATTCACAGAAGAGGAGGAAAGCAATAACAAATTGCCATTCCTAGATGTCCCAGTAGAGCAAAGAGTCAATGGGGAGCTTCAAACCCGCATCTGTAGGAAAACAACAGATACCAACCCAATACTAAATTACATAAGCAATCATCCCAACACCCACAAACAAAGCTGCATTCGAACATTCATTCAACAAGCCACGATGAACTGCAGCACAGAGGAAGTATAAAGAGCAGAGGAAAATCACCTATACAGTGTACTCAAAAGGAAGGGATACCCAATGAACACTGTCCACTGATTTCTCAGCAACAAACCCAAATAAGCAGAAAAAATCACCCAAAAACCCTAGCCACTCTCCCCTGCATAAAAGACATCTCAGAAATGACTGTCAGACTACTCAGACCTCTTGGCATCATGGTAGCCTATAAATCCACCAACACACTAAAACAGCAGCTAATGAACTTGAAGGACCTTATACAGATAACAAGCAAAACAAATGTCATTTACAAAATACATTGCAAGGACTGTAACAAACACTACATTGGAGAAACCAGCAGAAAAATAGCCACCATGCTACATGAACATAAACTAGCCACAAAAAGACATGACCCGCTATCACTAATTTCCTTATATACAGATGAGGAAGGATACCACTTTGACTGGGACAACACATCCATGCTAGGACAAGCCAAACACGAAAATTCCGAGAAGCATGGCATTGCAACCACAACTCTATCAAAATAACACATTGACTTGGACACCATTTATCACCCTCTGAGAAAAAGAACAGGAAATGACATCACCAGCACAGGAAACAGCATCACCAACACAGAAAATGACATTACCAACCCAAGGAAACCTAAACACTTAAATAGAAATCATGACATAGCACCAGTGCTTTACCGGACGCTCATTGATGATGTTACCTAGTATGGTGATGAAATGTCTGAAAATTTAGCTCCTAGCTCAGCAAGCAAACCTACATCCACTACTCAACCTCCCTTCATAGCTAGCTCACTCCATACCATTGAACGTTCTGGTGAACCTCCTCTGCACCATCTCCAAAGCATCCACACCCTTTTGGTAATGTAGCAACCAGAACTGTATGCAGTATTTTAAATGCGGCTGAATCAAACTCTTATACAACTATAACCTAACCTGCCAACTCTTTTACTCAATACCCCATCCAGTGAAGGAAAGCATGCCATATGCCTTTGTTTTATGTTCTTTGTTCATTTGTCCCTTCGATCTGACACTGCTATTCAATGTGATCATGACTGATAACCAACTCAGTATTCTGCTTCTGCTTTACCTCATATCCTTTGATTCCTTTAAATCCTCAAGAACAGCATCTATCTCCTTCTTGAAAACATTCAATATTTTGCTATCAACCACTTTCTGTGGCAGAGATTTCCACAGGCCTACCATCAAGTCATAGAGTCATAGAAAGGTACAGCATGGAAACAGACCATTCAGTCCAACTCGTCCATGCTGACCATCCTAAATTAATCTAGTCCCATTGGCCAGCATTTGATCTATATCCCTCTAAATGCTTTCTATTCATATACCCATCCAGATGCCTTTTAAACATTGTAATTGTACCAACCTCCACCACTTCCTCTGGCAGCTCATTCCATACGTGCACAATTCTCTGTATGAAATAGTCGCTGTTGGGTCTCTTTTAAATCTTTCTCCTCTCACCTTAAAACTATACCCTCTAGTTCAGAACTCCCCCATCTCTGGGTAAAGACATTGTATATTCATCTTATCCATGCCCCTCATGATTTTATAAATTTCTATAATGTCACTCCTCAGCCTCCGATGTTCCAGAGAAAATAGCGCCAGCCTATTCAGCTATAGCTTAAACCCTCCAACTCTGGCAACATGGTTGTAAATCTTTTCTGAACCGTTTCAAGTTTCACAACATCTTTCCTACAGCAGGGAGACCAGAATTGAACACATTATTCAAAAGATGGCTGAACCAATGTCCTGTACAGCTGCAACATAACCTCCCAACTCCTATACTTGATGCACTGACCAATAAAGGCAAACATAAAAAAAGCCTACTTCACTGTCCTGTCTACCTGCAACACCACTTTCAAGGAACTATAAATCTGCACTCTTGTTCAGCAGCACACCCCAGGACCTTACAATTAAGTGTATAACTCCTGCCCTGATCTGCCTTTCCAAAATGCAGCACCTCACATTTATCTAACTTAAGCTCCATTTCCTATTCCTTGGCCCATTGTCCCATCTGATCAAGGTTCTATTGTACTCTGTGGTAACCTTCTTCACTGTCCATTACACCACCAATATTGGTGTCATTTGCAAACTTACTAGCCATACTTCCTACGTTTACATCCAAATCATTTATATAAATGAAGAAAAGCTGTGGATCTGCACCGATCCTTGGAGCACACCCGTGGTCACAGGCCTTAGCCTGAAAACCACTCCTCCAACACCACCCTCTGTTTTCTACATTCAAGCCAGTTCTGTATCCAAATGGCTAGTTCTCACTGCATTCCATGAGATCTAATCTTGCTGACCACTCTAAAATGTAGAATGTCTTCCTGCAGTCCATATAGATCATGTCTACTACTCTACCTTCATCAATCCTCTTCATTACTTCTTCAAAAGACTCATCAAATTAGTGAGACACAATGTCCCATGTGTAAAGCCATATTGACTATACCTAGTCAATCCTTGCCTTTCCAAATACGTGTAAATCCTGACCCTCAGGCTCCCCTCCAACAATATGCCCACCATGGATGTTAGGCTCACCGGTCCACAGTTCCCTGGTATTTCCTTGCAACCTTTCTTAAATACTGGCACCACGTTAGCCAACCTCCAGACTTCCGGCACCTCACCTATGACTATTGATGATACAAAAGTATCTCAGCAAGGGGCCCAGCAATCACTTCCCTAACTACCCACAGAATTCTAGGGTGCAACTGATCAGGTCCTGCAGATTTATTCACCTTTATGCATTTCAAGACATCCAGCACCTCCTCTTCTGTAATATTTTTCAGATTGTAGCTATTTATTTCCCCAAGTTTTCTAGTTTCCACATCATTCACCACAGTAAATAGTGATGCAAAATAGTTGTTTAGTATCTCCCTCATCTCCTGCATTTCCACATATAGACAGCCTTGTTGATCTTTAAGGGGCCCTATTCGCTCCCTTGTTAGTCTTTTGTTCTTAATGAATTTGTGGAATCCCTTTAGATTCTCCTTAACCATACTTGCCAAAGCTATCTCATGTACCCTTTTCGTCCTCCTAATTTCCCTCTTAAGTATACTCCTACTGCTTTATACTTTTCTAGAGATTCACCCGATCCCTGCTGTTTATTCCTGACATATGTTTCCTTCTTTTTCTTGACCAAAATCTTAATTTCTCTTGTAATCCAGTATTCCCTGCACCTACAAGCCTTGCCCTTCACTCCAACAGGAACATACCATCTCTGGACTCCCACTATCTCATTTTTGAAGGCTTCCCATTTTCTAGCTATCCCAAATATCCACCCCAATCAAGTTTTGAAAGTTATTGCCTAATTCAGTAAAAATTGGCCTTCCTTCAATTCAGAACTTTAACTTTTAGATCTGGTCTATCCTTTTCCTTCACTATTTTAAAGCTAATAGAATTATGATCACTGGCCCCAAAGCGCTCAGCCACTGACACCTTAGTATCACATTCTGGGTGAAAATATTTCTCCTTAAATGAGTCCTAACAAGTCTACCCTGTTTCCTTTGACTGTAACCCAAGCTTCTGGACTCCCTAGTCATCAGGAATTCCTTCCTGCATTTACCCTGTTTTGTCCTGTTAGAATTTTGTAGGGTTTTTCTTTTTATCTGAGGTTCATTCTTCTAAGCTCCAAAGAATAATGTCCTAGCTGATCTAATCTTTCTTCATACATCAGTGTCACCATCTCAGGAAAAGTTTAGCAAACCTTTTGTTGCGCTTCCTCTATAGCCAGAACATCCATCCTCAGATAAGGAGAGCAAAACTGCACACAACACTCCAGCGGTCGTCTCATCAGGGTCCGGTCTATTTGCAGGAACACATCTCTGCTCTTTTACTTGAATCCTTGCACTATGAAAGCCAACATACCATTTGCCTTCTTCACTGCAACTGCACCCGTATGCTTAGATTAGATTACTTACAATGTGGAAACAGGCCCTTCGGCCTAACAAGTCCACACCAACCCGCCATCCACCCAGACCCATTCCCCTAATACTACAGGCAATTTAGCATAGCCAATTCACCTAACCTGCACATTTTTGGATTGTGGGAGGAAACCGGAGTAAACCCACACAGACGCAGGGAGAATGTGCAAACTCCACACAGAGAGGCGCCTGAGGCAGGAATTGAATCCAGGTCTCTGGCGCTGTGAGGTAGCAGTGCTAACCACTGTGCTACCGTGCCACCCAATATCTCCAGTTATCTTTCAGTGACTGGTGAACAATGACACCTAAGTCTCACTGCACCTCCCCTTTTCCCAATGTAAGATAAAAATTAGATTATTAGATTCAGATAATAATCTACCTTTCTGTTTTTGCTCTCAACATGGTTAATCTCATTTTTATCTACATTATACTTCATCCAGAATGCATTTGGCCACTCACTCAGCTTGTGAGTGGCCAAATCACACTGAAGCATCTCTGCATCCTCCTCACAACTCACCATCCCACCCAGGTTTGTGTCATCTGAAAACCCAGAGTTATTGCATTTAGTTATCTCATTGGAATCATCAATATATATTATGAAGAACTTGGGTCCAAGCACTGATCCTTGTGCCAAACTCATCTGATTTGTTTCTTGTAGTGGGAGTGGGATCTGGAAACTGCATCAAAAAGTCTAAAGACTTGTTAGTATCATAAGCTGCCACCCTTGGCCAAGGTGTTTTATTTAAAATGTTGCTGCTTCTTGTGCTACTGAGACTAGCAAAGTGGAGGCTTTCTCACGAGATGTATATCCATATCCAATCTCCTTTTCAGTATTGACATTGTCCCTTTGCCCTCCTGACAGCTCCTTGGAGTGAGTCAGGAGCTTCATGTCATGCATACCCTCTCTCATGCTTTGCCTGGCATTGGTTCATACTTATTAGACACATCCTTCTACTGCAGGCACAAAGAAGTATCAAGAGACTGAAGTTCATTCATCTACACATGGATACAGATTGAGATGCCAGCTTTTACTGGCAAAAAGAATGTTGTTTGTGGTATCTGAGAAGTTAAGGGTCCCGACTGAATAATGCTTTGGTTTTATCACAGAGTTCAGGAAGTTGAAAGACAAAGAGAAATATGTCATGTCTGAGAGAGAGAAGGAGATGCCTCTGTGATGTTCTGACTGAAGCTACATTTATGATTGTTCCATGCAATTCTTTGGTGAATAGTTATCAGATTTATAGTTCTCTTCATTGGGATGAAAAGTCAGTGATCTGATTGCGCGTGAACTAGTGCTACAACTACAACACTGTTATAGCCCCTTTTATGTTTTAAATGTGAACCCTAGTGGATATGTGAGATCTAATCCTATTGGGGTTCAAGTAGTGATACATTAATAGCTCTCGTTGAGGCACATTCAATGCAAATGAGGGTACCTGATAACTAATTTTTTTGTGATAGTTGTCTGCAGTGGTAAATGTACAATACTGCATGCTACTATCAGTGGGAGCTCGCACTGAACAGCCAGTCACACTTATGCTGGCAAAGCACTGCAGATCATTCATCCTTTGGTGATATTGGAAAGCAGTTCTCTTGATGTCTCAGCAACCTCAGTCCAAAATGCTTTTGTCGGTCTGAATGGCATTGAGTTGTCATCTTATGGGGACAACCCATCTTTTTCTTTCCCCAAGAGAACATATAAAGAGCTATTGTTGAAATGGAGAGCTTCTTTCTGTCTGCTGTCCGAAATCTCTAGATGTCTCGGAGATATTATAATTTAGTAGGGTCTGCCAGGGCTGCCTGTGACCAAATGAAACTAGAAAACCGGTGAAGATTATGCTAACCAAGACATAATTTGGTAAGAACTTGACTATTTATATAAATGGGGAACAATGGGCCCTTGTGGTAATTTCTGGATTAGTGGTGCTGGAAGAGCACAGCAGTTCAGGCAGCATCCAAGGAGCAGCAAAATCGACGTTTTGGGCAAAAGCCCTTGCTTCGATTTCGAAGCTCCTTGGATGCTGCCTGAACTGCTGTGCTCTTCCAGCACCACTAATTCAGAATCTGGTTTCCAGCATCTGCAGTCGTTGTTTTTACCTTGTGGTAATTTCCCTCCCTCTGGAACAAGAGACCTGGGTGGAAGTCTAGGTTGATTCAGTGGTATATAATAAGATCTCTGAACAGGTTGATTAGAAAATAGAAAATATCAATTAATGAGAGCAGATCGTTTGTGGGGTTGGGCTTTTGTGATCCACAAATTTAAATAAAATTTTGGCTATTGAAAGAAAACGCTTGCACTCTTTCAAACCAACATTTTATCACCGATGTTTAACAGAAAGAAACCAACAAAGTTTGAGTGACTTGCAGACAGTGAAATGCTGTCATGTGCCAAGAGGTTGGAACCCAGGATATCCTGCCTGTCTACCACATTATACATGCGCATGCATAAGCATCAAGCTGAGAAGAAAATTATCGTGTGAGACCACCAGCCTCATTCTCAAGCCCAACATACCTCCTACTTTCTTGCCTGACACCACACTTAGTCTTCAGAAAATAAGATTCAGTCGTGAGTAGTGCTCATCACACTCTTATGGATATTAATCCATTCAAACCCATACAAAACAATTCTTTTTACTTCCACATCATGGATACAGATGCCTATCTGAGAAGCCTCCCTGATTGGGTACATCAGCCATAACCCTTCTCTTCGCCCATAGCCATCTTTGCCTGAGCTTTGCTTTCCCAACAAGAGGCCTCAGCCCTCCGTGATTCTTCACTTCAGATTCACCACCCTCAACCCCCACACGTGCACGCCCCTGCACCACAAGGGATCTGCAGCTCACCTGATCAATCCACACTATCCTCGAACATTGACTATTCCTATCCTCCTTCCCTGGAAAACAGACTGGAACATAGATTCCACGACCCCAGCGTTGCTCTCTGATTGAGCTTTCCCAATGCTGCACCATCCTCCAAAAATGCTCTCCTCCCCCAAGTTGGCTGAAATTTACCTTGTGCTATTGCCTTGACCAATTGATTTCTTTCTCTCTCCTTCTGTCTTTGCAATCTTTCCCCATTTCACTCAGTTAACTTAAAAGGGAAGAGCCATTTGCTAAATTCCTAACTTCAGAACATGAATCTTGAATTCTCAGTAAGAAGAACGACACATTTCAATTGATTATGTCAGTATCTGAATTGAAATTATAACTCGAACTTCTATTTTCTGAACAATACCTTCAAGACTACAATAATATTATTCCAGTAAACCTGGAAAAATAGGCAATTAAAGTTCAACAGTTGAACTAGATATTGTGACACTGACACAATTTTGATGTTGGACAAAATCAATAAGGTTTTGCTGATGCTTTCATCGGAACAAATTTATTGCAATATTGGGCAGGTTGACTTATTTTAACCTCCAATCTTTATTCACATTATATTATTGCAATAAAATGTTATCAAGTTTCTTTTTAAAAGGTTCAATGTGAGAGAGACATACTCCTATTCCTTTTCCAAATCTATTTCATTAATAAGCATTATTGATAATGTGAAGGGACTTGTGACAGTGCAAAGTGTAGAATTACAGGAAAGAATGAACAAAGCTTACAATTGACTTCCAATTAATTCATTTCTTGCTTAAATAAGGCTTATGCTTGAACATGGAACAAGAATATCTGACTGAGATGTGTTAGTAATGCAAAATAACAAGATAATATTGTCCAGATACAACAGCCATATGAATGGTACACTGTTTCTCTACAAAACAAATCATTTAAAAATGTAGGAGAAAATGAGGACTACAGATGCCAAAAAGTGCAGTGCTGGAAAAGCATGGCAGGTCAGGCAGCATTTGAGAAGCAGGAGAATCGACATGCATATTTTATTATTCATTTGTGGGACATGGGTGTCACTAACACAGCCAGCATTTATTGCCCATTCCCAGTTACTTTTGTGAAGGTGTGGTGAGCTGCTTTTCTGAACCACTGCACTCCTTGTGCTGAAAGTAAAACCACAATACTGTTCGGGACAAGATTTCAGGAATTTGATCCGCGACAGTGAAGGAACAATAATATATTTCCAAGTCAGGATGGTGAGTGGCTTGAAGGGAAACTTACAGATGGTGGTGTTCCCATGTATCTGTTGCCCTGTCCTTCTAGATAGAAGTGGTCATGCATTTGGAAGGCATTGTCTAAGGATCTTTGATGAATTTCTGTCGTGCATCTTGTAGATAATACACATTGCAGCTACTGAGCATTGGTGGTGAAGTAACTGATTGTGGATATTTTGCCAATCAAGCAGGCTGCTTTGTCTTGGTTGGTGTCCAGCCTCTTGAGCGTTGTTGGAGCTGTACTCATCTGGGCAATTAGGGAGTTGTCTATCATGCACCTGATTTATTTCTTGTAGATAGTGGACAGGCTTCGAGGAGTCAGCAGGTGACCTACTCATTGCAGTATTTCTAGCCTCTGACTTGCTCTTGAAGTCAATGCACTTAAACAGTCATAGAGATGTACAGCATGGAAACAGACCCTTCAGTCCAACTCATCCGTGCTGACCAGTTTTCCTAAACTGATTTAGTCCCATTTGCCAGCAATTAGCCCATTTCCCTCCAAACCCTTCTTATTCACATACCCATTCAGATGCCTTTTAAATATTGCAATTCTACCAGCCTCCACCACTTTCTCTGGCAATTCATTCCATACACGAGCCACCTTCTGCTTGAAAAAGTACATCTTAAGTCCCTTTTAAATCTTTCCCCTCACACCTTAAACCTATACCCTCTAGTTCTGGACTACCCCACGCTAGGAAAAAGACTTTGGCTACTTACCCTATCCATGCCCCTCATGACTTTATAAACTTCTACAAAAACCCCCTTAGCCTCTGACACTGCAGGGAAAACAGTCCCAGCCTATTCAGCCTCTCCCTGTAGCTCAAACCCTCCAAACGTGGCAACATCCTTGTAAATCTTTTCAGAACTCTTTCATGTTTAACAATGACATTCCTATAACAGGGGAACCAAAACTGAATGTAGCCTTCCAAAAGTGGTCTCACCAATAGTTTCTGTTCAATGGTAATCCAAAGGATGTTGATATTCAGGGTTCAGTGATCGTTCCATTAGAACTAGGAGCAGGAACAGACCATCTGGCCCTTCGAGCCTGCTCTGCCACTCAATAAGATCATGGCTGATCTTTTCATGGCCTCAGCTCCACTTACCTGTCCTCTCACGAAAACCCTTAATTCCTTTACTGTTCGAAAAATTATCTATCCAAGCTTTAAAACCATTTACTGAAGAAGCCTCAACTACTTTACTGGGCAGGGAATTCCATGGACTCACAAACCACTGGGTGAAAAGTTCACTCTTAATTCAGTCCTAAATCTGCTCCCCCTAATTTTGAGGTTGTACCTTCTTGTCCTAGCTTCACCTGCCACTGGAAACATCCTCCCTCCTTCTATCTTATCTAATCCTTTTATAATTTTACGTTTCTTTAAGATCTCCTCTCATTCTTCTAAATTCCAATGAATATAATCCCAGTCTACTCAGTCTCTCCTCATAAGCCAACCCTCTCAACTCTAGAATCAGCCTAGTGAACCTCCTCTGCACCCCTTCCTCTGCCAGTACATCTTTTCTCAAGTAAGGAGATCAAAACTGCACACTGCACTCCAGTTGTGGCCTCACCAGCACCTTGTACAGCTGCAACATAACCTCCCTACTTGTAAACTCAATCCCTTTAGCAATGAAGGACAAATTCCATTTGCCCTCTTAATTCCTGTTGTACATGCAGACCAAACATCCAGGTCTCTCTGCACAGCAGCATGCTGCAATTACTTACCATTCAACTAATAGCTATTTTTATTGTTATTCCTACTGACTTCATATTTATTAACATTGAACTCCATCTGCCAGACCTTTGCCCACTCACTTAAACTATGTCGCACTGCAAAGTTTCATAGTTCTCTGCATGCTTTGCTCTACCACCCATCTTAGTGTCATCCACAAACCCTGACACACTACATGCAGTCCCCAAATCCAAATCATCTCTGTAAATTGTGAACAATTGTGGTCCCAACACTGATTCATGTGGCACACCAGTAGTCACTGACTGCCAACTAGAATAGCACTCATTTATCCCCAATCTTTGCTTCCTGTTGGTTAACCAATGTTCTGTCCACACTAACACATGTCTTGCATCTTTATCTTATGAGGCAGCCTTCTGTGCATCAACTTATTGAATGTCGTTTGGAAATCTAGGTACACCACATCTACTGGGTCCCCATTGTCTACCATGTTTGTAATGTCTTCACCTTTATTCCTGATGAAGGGCTTTTGCCCGAAACATCAATTTTGCTGCTCCTCAGATGCTGCCTGAATTGCTGTGCTCTTCCAGCACCACTAATCCAAAATCTGATTTCCAGCATCTGCAGTCATTGTTTTTACCTATAAAATTCCATAAGATTAGTTAAGCATGGCGTGCCCTTTGTGAACCCATGCTGCATCTGTCCAAGGGACAATTTCTATCCAGATGCTTTGCTATTTCTTCCTTGATAATTGACTCAAGTATTTTCCCTACTACAGAAGTTAAGTTAATTGGTCTATACTTCCCCCTCTTCTGTCTACATCCCTTTTTAAACAGTGGTATCACATTTGTTCTGTTCCAATTCCAATTCCAATTGCTGGAATTGTACCAGAGTCCAGCAAATTTTGAAAAATTACCATAAGTGCACTTGCTATATCCCCCACCATCTCTTTTAGCATCCTAGGATGCATTCCATCAGGGCCAGGAGACTTGTCTGTCCTTACCTTCTTTAGCTTGCCCAACAGTACCTCTTTTTGATAATGATTGTTTCCAGGTCCTTGCCTACCTTCATCTCTTTGTCAATTACTGGCATGTTATTCGCGCCCTCCACTGTGAAGTCCCACACATAATATTTATTTAATGCTTTGGCTATTTCATCATATCTCATGACTAAATGCCCCTTATCATCCTCCAAAGGACCAATGTTTTCTTTAGCCACTCTTTTTCATTTTATATGCTTATAGAAACTTTTGCTATCTTTTGCTGTCTTTATATTCTGAGCTAGTTCTTTTTTCTCATGTTTGATCTTACTTTTCTTTACAGCATTTTTTGTGGCTTTCTGTTGACCTTTAAAGCTTTTCAAATCTTCTAGTTTCCTGCTGATTTTGGCCATTTTGTATGCCTTCTCTTTCAATTTGACAGGCTACCCTGATGTTGGATTTTATCTTCACACTTTCCATCTGTACTCTAAATTCAACCATACTGTGACCAACAGGATCCTTAACATTGACATTATTAATTAGTCTTGTCTCATTACACAGGACCAGATCTAGGATAGCTTGCTCCCTCATCAGTTCCATTGCATACTGCTCAAGAAAACTATCGCAGATACATTCAATGAACTCCGACTCAAGTCTACCCTGACCAACCTCATTCAACCAATCAACATGTAGATTAAAATCCCCCATGATAATTGCTGTACAATTTTTACAGGCATTAGTTACTTCTTTGTATCTTGCCCGCCCCAATGTGATATTATTTTTTGGTTCCGTATAGACTACATCTAACAGTGACTTTTTCTTCCTAGAATTTCTAATTTCCATGCAAATGGATTCAACCCTATTCTTCATAGAACCTATTTCATTCTCTCACCATTGCCCTGACATTGTCTTTAAATATCAGAGCTACACCACCTCTCTTACTTCCATGTCTGTCCTTCCCAAATAGTCTGATACCTCTGGATATTTCACTCCCAGTCATGACCATCCTGCAACCAATGGCTATTAAACTATATTAATTTGTGAGGATTTGTTCTATTAACTCATCTACCTTGTTACAAAAGCTGTGAGCATTCAGGTAAAGTGCCCTTATGCTAGTTTTTGTATACTCTTTATGAATTCCAGCATCTCCAATAATAATATCTCCTGAATTATCCTACTTTTTACATCTTTCATAGTCTGCCAAGTAGTTAAACCCTCTAGCACATATGCTAATCTGCTGCTTTCCTTTTTATTTACCATCATATTTCCTGTCATTTACCCCACCGACTCACTGGTTTAAAGTACTAGTGACCACCCTTTTCGCTAGAACACTAGTTCCAGATCAGTTCAGGTGGAAACCATCCCACCGGTACAGATCCCTCCTGTTCCAAAACTGATGCCAATGACCCATGAAATGGAACCCCCTCTTTCCCACACCACTCCATTAGCCACGTGTTTACTTCCCTAATTTTTCTATCCCGAAGCCAATTTGCACATGGCTTGGGTAGTAATCGGAGATTATAACCCTTGAGGACCTGTTCCGTAATTTCATACCTAGTGCTTGATAATCCCCAAACAGGTCCTCCTTCCTGGCTTTGTCCGTGTTGTTTGACCCAATGTGGACCACAACAACTGGATCCTCTCCCCCGCTCTCCAATATCCCTTCAGGCCAGTCAGAGATGTCCTGTACCCAGGCACTAGGCAAGCAACACACCATGAGGGACTCCTGATCTGGCTAGAATCACCTGTAACTACCACTTGTCTTTTTGCCCGTGCCTCTTGAGTGGCCTCCTGCACTATTGAGACGTGGTAAACTGGCTCACATCCCTGCGATCCTTTTCCTTATCCACAGAGGGAGCAAGTACCTGACACCTATTGGACAAAGTCAAGAGCTGAGTGTCCGCCATACCTGAGCTCAGGATGCCCCTGGCTGCCTCACTTGCAGTCACACCCAGCTGTTTCTGATCTCTGATTGAATTTGAATTTCTTAATCTACCAGATGAGACAACCTCCTGCAACAAATAATCCAGGTAACTCTCCTCCTCCCGGGTGTGCCGCATTATTTGAAGCTCAGATTCCATACCATCAATTTTGAGCCGGAGTTCCTCCAGCAAACAACATTCACTGTCGATATAGTCCCTGCTATTCATAATGGGATCAGCCAACTCCCACATCACTTAGAGCCAAGCAGATCAACTACACAGACATATCTACTTAGTTACTTTTCTAACTTATTTAATTTATGAGTTAATTAATTTTGTAATATTTTTCTGCTACGTTCCTCAAACATAGAGCAGATTTTCAAATATCGAATCAGGTCAAAACTTCTTTGTGATGTCAGTCCAGACATTTTCGCAACAAGAAACTCCATGCTTTATACTCTATCACTGAGCTCAGTGAGTTTTATATTCACTCCCCCAGCTCAGTGAGGTTAATACTCACTCCCAGGGCTCAGTGAGTTTCATATTCACTCCCCGTGCTGAGTAAGTTTTATCCTCATTCCCTGTGCTCAGTGAATATTATACTCACTCCCGTGCACAGTGTATTTTAAACTCACTCACCGAACTCAGTGAGGTTTGTACTCATTCCACGAGCTCAGTAAGTTTTGTGCGCACTCCCCCAAATCAGTGCATTTTATACACACTCCCCGAGCTCAGTGAGTTTTACGCTCACGCCCTGATCTCAGGGAGGTTTATACTCACACCCAAAGCTCAGCCAGTTTTATACTCTCTCCCCAGGCTCAGTGAGTATTATCCTCACTCCCCGAGCACAGTTAGTTATACACTCACTCCCCAAACTCAGTGAGTTTTATACTCAATCCCCAAACTCAGTGAGTTCTATATTCACTCCCCGAGCTCAGTGAGTTTTACGCTCACGCCCTGAGCTCAGGGAGGTTTATACTCACACTCAGAGCTCAGCCAGTTTTATACTCTCTCCCCGAGCCCAGTGAGTTTTATACTCTCTCCCCGATCTCAGTGAATTTTATACTCAATCCCTGAGCTCAGTGAGTTTTATACTCACTCCCCGAGCTCAGTGAGTTTTATACTCACTCCCCGAGCTCAGTGAGTTTTATACTCACTCCCTGAGCTCAGTGGGTTTTATACTCACTCCCTGAGCTCAGTGACTTTTATACTCACTCCCCGAGCTCAGTGAATTTTATACTCAATCCCTGAGCTCAGTGAGTTTTATACTCACTCCCCGAGCTCAGTGAGTTTTATACTCACTCCCCGAGCTCAGTGAGTTTTATACTCACTCCCTGAGCTCAGTGGGTTTTATACTCACTCCCTGAGCTCAGTGACTTTTATACTCACTCCCCGAGCTCAGTGAGTTTTATACTCACTCCCCGAGCTCAGTGAGTTTTATACTCACTCCCCAAACTCAGTGAGTTTTATATTCACTCCCCGAGCTCAGTGAGTTTTACGCTCACGCCCTGAGCTCAGGGAGGTTTATACTCACACTCAGAGCTCAGCCAGTTTTATACTCTCTCCCCGAGCCCAGTGAGTTTTATACTCTCTCCCCGATCTCAGTGAGTTTTATACTCACTCCCCGAGCCCAGTCAGTTGAATACTCACACCCCGAGCTCAGTGAGTTTTATCCTCACTTCCCAGGATCAGTGAGTTTTATTCTCACTCCCCGAGCTCAGTGAGTTTTATATTCACTCCACGAGCTGAGTGTATTTTATACTCACACCCAGAGCTCAGTGAGTTTTATACTCACTCCCCGAGCTCAGTGAGTTTTATATTCACTCCACGAGCTGAGTGTATTTTATACTCACACCCAGAGCTCAGTGAGTTTTATACTCACTCCCCTTGCTCAGTAAGTTTTATACTCACTCCCCAAACTCAGTGAGTTTTATACTCACTCCCCGAGCTCAGTGAGATTTATACTCACTCCCTGAGCTCAGTGACTTTTATACTCACTCCCCGAGCCCAGTCAGTTGAATACTCACACCCCGAGCTCAGTGAGTTTTATACTCACTCCCCGAGCCCAGTCAGTTGAATACTCACTCCCCGAGCTCAGTGAGGTTTATAATCCCTCCCTGTGCTCAGTCAGTTTTATACTCACTCCCTGAACTCAGTCAGTTTTGTAATCACTTCCCGTGCTCTGAGTTTTTTTCTCAGTCTCCGAGCTCAGTGAGCTTCATACTCACTCCCGGGGCTCAGTGAGGTTTATACTCACTCTGTGCCGTTGCTGCTCCATCTTTTGAGCACACAGCCGCAACATGACCTCCCAACTCCTGTATTCAATACTCTGACCAATAAAAGAAAGCATACTAAACGCCTTCTTCACTATCCTATCTACCTGCGATTCCACTTTCAAGGAGCATTGAACCTGCACTCCAAGGTCTCTTTGTTCAGCAACACTCCCTAATTCTTAACTTTAGACTGCTCACAGGTATTGGTTTGATTTATGTTTGCTGAGCTTGTGTTACTGAAGGCAGGCAAGAATCACTCTTGATTTACAGTACATAGATGTTGGAATAGAATAGTTCATGTCACAATTGGAAATGTATAATTAGAAATTATAAAGGTCACTGAAAAGATTTTAAGTAAGTACATTCTTATTGTGCTTTCCTTCAGTAAAATCCATTTTCTGATCTGTTGGTGAAGGATGGTTCTAACTTTTGAGGGAAGATATCACCTGTTGTGATATATTGCTTTTTCACATTTAATTTGTCATACAATCTGTGACTCCTGTAAATATTAGACTGTCTCAAAGTGGAATTCTATTTGCAATAATTTAACAAGCTGGAGTCCTTTTTTACAAGATCAGCAAGTTAAAGATTTCCTTCCCAGGCAGCAATTTTTATCCCCCATCCCTTTTTCATTTATAGCTTCTCTTTCAAAGTGTTTGTTGTTGTAATTCTCCATGAAGCTGCCTCCATTCAAGTCACTGTTAAAACCAAGGTCAGCCTCATCGTTTGATTTGAGCAAAATGAAGATCATCAAATTCAAAGGAGAGACTTATGAATGTTTTGGTGTTTTAACATGTATAGAATGGAGAAAGTTAATAAAATGTTTTTAGTTGTTTGCTGAATAAAATAATGTGTGGCCCACCAGGCAGCACAGTGCATCCTGCAATGTTTGCTGAGGGGAACTTGGATATGCCTAAAATGCTCAATTTTCTCATAAACCTGTTAAACGAAGTGAAGTGGTACAGCAGGGATTCAGGCCATATCTCTATCTTTTCTTTGATATATTGCCCAACAACAGACAGTGACACAGATTTTCTGATTAGGATTGGACACTTTCCAAGCCAGATTAGACATAAAAGATAAATACTAACATTTCGAGGAGCTCGCCCCCAAATTTGCTGGCCAGGAGGCTTCCCAGTTAAAACATTGTTGACCAGTTAGGAATCCAAGAAGACAGGAGCTGAGAGAATCATTGTCGAGACCTCACTCTCTTTTCCAGCAGTAAATGCCAATTTTCAATACTCTGGAGTCATTTTGAATGTGACCAACTGTCTGTGTGGAGTTTGGACATTCTCCCTATGTCTGCATGGGTTTCCTCCCACAGCTGAGAGATGTGCAGACTAGGTGGGTTGGCCATTGTAAGTCCAGGGTTATGGGGATAAGGTGGGGCTACGGGTGGGATGCTCTTCGGATATTTGGTGCAGACCTGATGGGCTGACTGGCCTCTTTCTGCACTGTTAGGGATTCTATGATTGATCTGAAGGTACAGCAGTAAATAGATGTTGGGGGAAGAGAGTGCAAGTTGGTGGCGTGGTAGAGTGGCAAGTGTGGAAGGTGGGTGAAAGGTAAGGATGTAGATGGCAGATGGGTGACCGATGAAGGGGAACGAGTTAGGGGTCTCAGGTGGGTGAGATGGGGATTGGCATGTGGATGAGGGGGCCTATAGGAGTAGGGTGGAAGATGCATGAAAATATAGGTTGCCACATGGTTGAAGTAATATGTTACTAGATGGATATGGCAGAAGATGCAATGTCAAGTCAGTGGACGAGCATTTATGGTAGGTCAAGGGCTTGACTCAGGGCAGTGGGAAGGTGATTTGGGTTATGTCTGGTTGAGGGAGCCTGTGTCGAAATGGTGAGGTGGTTGTTTAGTTCAGGGTGTGAGGGTCTTCAGTGGGAGTGTCCCAGGATGTAGCTGGGAGCTGTAGCAGGCATAAGAGTGTCAGTGCAGGGTAGGTAATATGTTAGAGAGGTGTGGGGGTTGGGGACAAGATATTCCACTGGGGATGGAATGTCTTGTTCAATGGGGTCAGATCATAGAGTATAGAAGTATAGAAGTATAGAAGAGGCCCTTTGACCTATCAAGTCTGTATCATCAGAAACATACTACTATCGACACTGATCCATTTTCCCACTCTCGGCCTTAACTGTGAATGCTATGACACTTTAAGAGTTCACCCAAGTTTTTATAATGGTTGTGAGGTTTCCCACTTCAACAATCCTCCCAGATGGTGTATTTCAGACATTCACCACCCTCTGGGTAAAAAAGGCTTTCCTTAAATTTCCTCGAAATCTCTGCCTGCTACCTTAAAGTTAGACCCTATTATTACTTACCCTTCAGTGAAGGGAAACAACTGCTTTTATTGACCCTGTCTATGTTCGTCATAATCATTTTTCTCTCTATCAGGTCACCCCCTTAAACCTTCTCTCCTTCAAAGAAAACAACACGAGTTTATCCAGTCTCTATTCATAGCTCAAATGTTCTAGCCCAGGCAACATCCTGGTGATTGTCCTTTGCACTCCTTCTAGCACAATTACATTTGGGCGAGGAGGGAGGTAGTGAATTTGGGAAGTATAAGACGTTGGGTCCAACAGTGTCATTGGGAAAGTATGGATTTTGCAGGGAGTTGGAAGGTCAGACCAGGGATGTCAAGGGTCAGGGAGAGGTGTTGTTGCATGGGGGCCAGAAGTGAGTCAGGCATTAAGTTTAATTTTATTTTATTCATTCACAGACATAGGCATCACGAGTCAGCAAAGTATTGGCCATCCCTAACTGCCCAGATAGCAGTTGAGAGTCAACCATATTGCTGTAGTCTAGACTCACACATAGGCCAGACCAGGTAATGACAGGAGATTTCCTTCTTTCAATGACATTAGTGAACAAGACTTTTTTTCCAACAATTGGCAATGATTTTATGGTCATCATTAGACTCTTATTTCAAAGTTTTGGTTGAATATCGTGGCAGGATTTGAATCCAGGTCCCCAGAACATTGTCTCAGTCTCTGCATTAATGGTCTGGTGATTAAACCACTAGACCATCACCTCTCCTATTAATATAATTATTAATTTAACATTAATATTAGTAATTCTATAGTTACATGGGAGTTAGAGCAGGTTTCAATCTTCTGACATTCCCTGGGTCAATATGGTAAATAGGCAGAATGACTGAGGTAAACTTTCCAACAGCAGGTAGAATCCAGATGCCAGTAAAGCCAACTTTATTTATAAAATATTAAAATCTCCCACTTTGTAAAAATAACGAACAAATAATTGAAAAGAAAATGAGGGAACTTGCATTTTCCATATTATTACTGTTAAAAGTACTCTTTGTTCATTACTTATATGCAAGGTAGTTTACCTGGAAAATTTGTATGCAGTTCCCTCAACTGCTGAAGGAGCTAACCTATATTTAAGCAAGAACTATACTTAAAGCCTCTCACTGTGAAGAAATAACCAACAAAGAATTGAAAAGAAAATGAGGGAAATAATATAGTTAAGCAAGAAGTATACTTAAAATCTCCCACTGTGAAGAAGTAACCAACAAATAATTGAAAAGAAAATGAGGAAACTTGTATTTTCCATATTAGTACTGTTATAAGGACTCTTTGTTCATTACTTATATGCAAGGTAGTTTACCTGGAAAATTTGTATGCAGTTCCCTGTTGATCCTTCATCAGGTGGTTGTAATGAAGGAGCAGCACTCCGAAACCTAGTGCTTCCAAAAAACCTGTTGGACTATAACCTGGTGTTGTGGGATTTCTAACATTGAAAGAGAGTGTAAGTAGCTGAAGTCCTAACACTGATCAGAGTGGCAATCCACTAGTTGCAGCTTGCCAACCTGAACATATTTATTGCTACTCTCTTCTTCCCATCGGCTATCCATGCAACGATGTAACTCCTTAGACCATAAGATTATCTTGGGTAGTAATCTTTGATGTGGCAACTTATTAATTGCCTTTTGGAAATCCAAAAATACTGCATTCACAGATTCCTTTTCATTCATGGTGCTTGTGCTTGCTCAAAACATCTAATTAGTTAGTTAGACACAATTTCCCTTTCACAAAACCATGTTGTCTGTTCTGAATCGTATCATGATTTTGTAAGTATCCTTCTAAAGCTCCTTAATACTGCATTCCAACAATTTCCTTTTGACAAATTTTAGGCTAAGTGACCTATTTTTCTTGCTTTCGGTCTCTCTCTTTGCCTGAATAATACTAAACATATATTGTATTATGGCACAGAAGTAAACTTTCCAACTTCATTCTGGTCTGAACTGGGTCAGCCAACGTCAGCCTGTGCTGACCCAGTTATCTTCATATCTCTAGATTGGAGAAAGTAAAGGTTAGTCAGATTTCCACTTGTAATCATTATCCCATATTTCTTGGCTTCACCAGAGGCTCACCTATGACGTTACCAAGCATGGGATGAAACATCTGAAAACAAACATTCCAGCTCAGCGAGCAAATTTACAACCACAGCACGGTGGCTCAGTGGTTAGCAGTGCTCCCTCACAGCACCAGGGACCCAGTTTCGATTTCTGCCTTGGGTAACTGACTGTTTGGAGTTTGCACATTCTCCCCGTGTCTGCGTGGGTTTTCTCCAGTTTCCTCCCACAATCCAAAGAGGTGCAGGTCAGGTGAATTGGTCATGCTAAATTGCCCATAGTCAGGGATGACTATGGGAATGGGTCTGGGTGGGTTACTCTTCAGAGGGTCAGAATGGACTTGTTGGGCCAAAGGGTCTGTTTTCATACTGTAGGTAGTCTAATCACAACCATAATCCTTGTGCTAAGGTATGGCATAGGTGAAGACTGACCTTTATTGATCAAATTTTTTACTTTAATGTTTGTTCGTTTACACATTTAGCCTGAGAAGTTTGTGTGGCAATTACTTACCTTATAGCAGTTCAGTGCTTGATAGCCATGCATGGCTTCCATAGTATTCCCACTTTTTAACTGCAAGTACTTATTTGGACTGACTGCATGCATTTGCTGAGTAAGAAAGTGTCCACCTTTTAAATCACGCAAACCCCATTTAGTCTGATTTAGCTTATAGCTGGCATTAAAGTGAAATCTACACTTTATATTCAATTGTTACAAGCTTTTAACAGGTTTATTTTCAATGGGTATGTTGAAATATCCACATAATCAAGGAACTGGATCCTCATTAACTGGCTCAGAAAGGCCCTTTGTGTTGGTTGCAAACTTAGTGTAGCTCAGCATTTGAGTGGGAATTAAAATAGAGTGCTGGAGTTGAGTATCTCAAGGGGTTTAGTGAAAGCTGTTCATAAGTTCATAAGATATAGGGGCAGAATTAGGCCATTAGGCCCATTAAGTCTGCTCCACCATTCGATCATGGCTGATTATGCCCCTAACCCCAATTTTCCTGCTTTCTCCCCAGAACTCTTCAACACATTACCAATTACAAATCTGTCTAATTCCTCCTTAATTTCACTCACTGTCCCAGCATCCACCACACTTTGGGGTAGCAAATTTCATGGATTCACAACCCTTTGGGAGAAGTAGTTTATCCTCAACTCTTTTAAATTTGCTCCCCCTCATCCTAAGACTATGACCTCTCATCCTAGAATGCCCCACAAGAGGAAGCATCCGCTCCACATCTATTTTATCCATACCTTTTATCATCTTGAATATTTTAATTTTTTCTAAATTCCAGAGAGTATAGGCCTAAACTGTTCAATCTGTCTTCATTCGACAAACTCCTCATCTCTGGGATCAATCTAGTGAATCTTCTCTGAACTGCCTCCAACATCATGACATCTTTCCTCAAATACAGGGACCAAAACTGTGCACAATACTCCAGGCGTGGTCTCACCTTGTATAGTTGCAACACAACTTCCTGATCTTTATATTCTATTCCTTTTGCTATAAAAGCTAACATTCCATTTGCTTTCTTTATTATCTGCCGTATCTGCATGCAAGATTTCTGTAACTCATGAGCAATGACACCCAGATCTCTCTGCACCAGATCACCCCAAAGTCTTTCCCCATTTAGATAATAGATTGATTTTCAATTATTTCAACCAAAATCCATGACCTTACACTGATCCATGTTATACACCATCTGCCACATTTTGGCCCACTCTCCTAAAGAACCTTTATCCTTTTGTAAAGTTTTTATTCCCTCATTGCAATTTACCATCCTACCTATTTTTGTGTCATCCACAAACTTAGCTATAGAGCCTTCTATCCCTGTACCCAAGTCATTGTAAATAGCTAGAGTCCAAGGATCAAACCCTGTGGAACCCCACTGGTTATCTCTTTCCATCCTGTTTAAAAATACCTATTTATCCTTACCCTCTGTCTTCTATCCATCAGCCAGTCATCTATCCACGCTAATAAATTATACCTAATCCCATATAATACAATCTGTGAATTAATCTTTTGCATGGCACCTTATCAAATGCCTTCTGGAAGTCCAGATATATTACATCTACAAGATCCCCATTATCCACTTCGACTGTTGCTACTTCAAAGAACTCTAGCAAATTAGTCAAACATGATTTGCCCCTCATAAAACCATGCTGACTCTGATGGATAGCATTTTGACTTTCCAAATGTCTGAAATTGCTTCCTTGATAAATGATTTTAACACTTACCTCACAACAGATATTCACTAACTGATCTGTAATTTCCCACATTTTGCCTCCCCTCCCATTTTGAATAAAGGCGTTACATTAGCGTTTTTCCAATTCACTGGAATCTTTCCCTTGTCCAGGGAACTGTGGAATATTGCAACTAATGGATCCACTATCTCCACCACCACTTCCTTTCATCCCCTCAGATGTAGGCCATTCAACCTGGGGGACTTGTCTGCCCTTAATCCTAATAGTTTGCTGAGTACCTTTTCCTTATCAATGTTGATTGTTCTAAGTTCAACCATTTCTATAGCCTCTGACTTGTCCATCCAATAGGAAATGTACTATTGTCTTCCATTATGAAAATTGAGATGAATGTTTGATGCTTTTTGCCAAAACAATGCAGCTGACCAGTGAGTATACTTAATCAATACTTCTAGTCTTTAAAACAAAAGTAAGCTTTTCAGTTTGTGATGATATCTCTAAATTTTTAATTCTCTCTTTTCCTTGCAAATAGTTTGTTTGGTGTAAGATGAATATTGTTTTTTTTTTAAGAAAGCTACAATAAAGGGTAAAGAGCAGGGATATAATTAATAATTTCAATACAATTGACAGAATTGCCAGTCAGGTGATATGTTGCTCTTATAGCATGTGGGAGCTGCCAGACGCCAAGGTGCTCTAAGTTGGAACACACTTATGGCAGGCATTTGCAGGTGGAGAAACTGTGAATTTAAGTTCAGCAGATTGAGTCTGAGCTGCAGACACTGCAACACATCAGGTTCGGGGAACATTGCCTCACCACTTTGTTCCAGGAAGCAGTTCACACACCTCCTAGATCAGGTAATTCAAGCTTGGTCTGTGATCAAAGGTAAGGTTCTGATTAAAGATGAGAACGGTATGGCACCCAAGGGACAGCTCTCGAGACGGTCTCACCTCAAAACTTCCTAACAGCTTTAAGGTTCTTACAAGCTGTCTGAGCAAGAACAGGAACTGCATGGTGGATGGAACAGCCACAACACCCTAGTAAAAGGAACCTCTCAAACAGGGAAAGAAATAGGATCATATTAGTAATCAAGAGTTTAATACACAGCAGGTCAGGCAGCATCTGAGGAGTAGAAGAACCAATATTTCGGACATAAGCCCTTCATCAGGAATGAGGTTTGTGGTCCGAGGGGTTGTTGAGAGATAAATAGGAGGGGAGGGGGATTGGGGGAAAGGTAGCTAAGCAAGCAATAGATGAATGAAGGTGAGGAGGAAGGTCATAGGTCAGAGGGGGGAGTGGAACAGATGGATGGGAAAGGTGATGGACAGGTCAGGAGGAGGGTGCCGAGTTGGAGGCATGGGACTGGGATAATGTGGGGGGAGGGGAAATAAGGAAGCTGTTGAAATCCACATTTATCCCGTGTGGTTGCAGGGTCCCAAGGCGGAATATGAGGCGTCTTTCCTCCAGGCATTGGGTGGTAATGGTTTGGTGGTGAAGGAGGCCCAGGATCTGCATGTTCTTCACAGAGTGGGAGGGGCAGTTAAGTGCTCAGGCATGGGCCGGTGGGGTTGGTGGGCACGGATGTCCCAGAGATGTTCTCTGAAATGATTCGCAATAAGGCATCCTGTCTCCCCGATGTAGAGGAGACCACATCGGATGCAACGGATGCACTGGATGACATTGGTAGAGGTACAGGTAAATTTCTGATGGATGTGGAAGGATCCCTGAGAGCTTTAGATGGAGGTGTGGGGAGTGGGGTGGACGCAGGTTTTGAACTCCCTGTGATGGCAGGGAAAGGTGCCAGGAGTGGGGTGTGGCCTGGTGGTGGGAGGTGGTGCGTACCTGACAAGGGAGTCGCAGAGGGAATGGTCTCTCCAGAATGCTGATAAGGATGGGGAGGGAAATAAATCTTTCATGGTGGTGTCCATTTGGAGGTGGCAGAAGTGGCGGAGGGTGATGCGATTTATGCAGAGGTTGGTGGGGTGGAAGGTGAGGATCAGGGGGGGTTCTGTCTTGCTGCATTTGGAGGGATTGGGTTCAAGGGCAGTGCTGTGTGAAGTGGAGGAGATACACTGGAGGGCATTGTCATCCATGTGGGAAGGGATGTTGCGATCTTGGAAGAAGGAAGCCATCTGGGACTTTCTGAGGCGGAATTGGTCATCCTGGGAACAGATGTGGCAGAGGTGGAGGCATTGGGAATAAGGGATGGCATTTTTACAGAAGGTAGGGTGGAAGGAGGTGTAGTCTAGGTAGCTGTGGGAGTTGGTGAGCTCGTAGTAGATGTCTATGGTTAGTCAGTCACCAGAGACAGCTATGGAGAGGTCCAGAAAGGGGAGGGAGGTGTCCAAGATGGTCCAGGTGAATTTGAGGTTGAGGTGGAAGGTGTTAGTAAAGTTAATGAACTGTTCAACCTCCTCGTGGGAGCACGAGGTGGCACTGATACAGTCACCGACATAGCAGAGGAACAGGTGAGAGGTGGTACCAGTGTAACTGCAGAAGATGGACTTTACCACGTACCTGACAATGAGGCAGGAATAGCTGGGGCCCATGCGGGTGCCCATGGCTACCCCTTTGGTTTAGAGGGTGTGGGACGATTGGAAGGAGAAGTTGTTGAGGGTGAGGACCGGTTCAGCTAGGCAGATGAGGATGTCGATGGAAGGGTACTAGCTGGAACAGCATGAGAGGAAGAAACAGAGGGCTTGGAGATCTTCGTCATGGCGGATAAATGTGTACAGGGACTGGATGTCTATGATGAAGATGAGGTGTTGGGGGCCGGGGAAACGAAAATCTTGTATGAGGTGAAGGGTATGGGTGGTGTCCAGAATGTAGGTGGGGAGTTCCTGGACTAAGGGGGACAGGATGGTGTCAAGGTAGGAAGAGATGTGTTCAGTGGAACAGGCACAGGCTATCTTCAGTAGGAGGTAGAACTTGGTGGTGTGGGGTTCACGGACAATGGGGTTAGAGGCTGTGGATGGGAGATCCCTAGAGATGATAAGGTTGTGGATGGTCTGGGAGATGATGGTTTGCTGATGGGAGGTGAGGTCGTGATCAAGGGGGCAGTAAGAGGAAGTGTTTCTGAGTTGGTGCCTGGCTTCAGCGGTTTAGAGGTTGGTGCACCAAACCCCTACTGCGACTTCCCCCCCGCCACCCATGTCTGTGAGTTTGATGGTGAGGTTGGAGTTGAAGCAGAGGGAGCGGAGGGCTGTGCATTGTGAGGGTCGGAGGTTGGAGTAGGTGAGGGGGGGGGTCGGAGGTTGGAGTAGGTGAGGTGCTCGATGTCACAGCAGCAGTTTGAAATGAAGAGGTCAAGGGCGGGTAACAGGCTGGCACAGAATGTCCAGGTGGAAGGGACGTGTTGGAGGTGGGAGAAGGGGTCTTTAGTGGGTGGGCATGTGTCTTGGTTGAAAAAGCGGGCCCAGAGACAGAGGCAGTGGAAAAACGTTCAAGGTCACAGCGTGTGTTGAACTCATTAATCTGGCAGTGTAGAGGGTTGGAGGTGAGGCCATTGTTGAGGTCTAAAGCTAATCCTCAGTGAGGGGGAGGTCTGGGGGAATAGTGAACACATGTCAGGGCTGGGAGCTAGGACCTGGGGTGGGGCTGGAGTTGGTGGTGAAGGCGGAGACAGTCGCTTGAGTGGGTGTGGTTATAGGCCAGGAGTGACATCACCAACAGAAGTGAAGCTCACAAAGGGGGTGAATGTGGGGTTTATAGAGGTGTCCACAGGGGCGGAAGTGATGTCACAAGTGACGCGGGCGATGTTTTGGTTTGGTTCTCGGTGGGTGATGTCACTATTGCCAGAAGTAACGTCAGTGATAGAGTCTTCCATGTCCAGGTGAGTGATGTCTTTAGGGACGCACGTGACTGCCGAAGCAGCAATTGCAGGGGCAGAATTGACGTGCAAGGTAGGTATCGCATCTGTGCTGGGGGCGGTGAACCTAGCAGCGATGTGTGATTGGCAATGGCTGAAGTCCAACACCTTCCATCTCGACCTCAAATTCACCTGGACCATCTCGGACACCTCCCTCCCCTTCCTGGACCTCTCCATGTCCATCACCATCTTCGGCAACTGACTAACCGTGGACATCTACTACAAGCCCAACTCCCACAGCTACCTAGACTACACCTCCTCCCAGCCTACCACCTGTAAAAATGTCACTTCTTATTCCCAATGCCTCTGCCTCCACTGCATCTGTTCCCAGGATGACCAATTCCACCTCAGAAAATCCCGGATAGCCTCCTTCTTCCAAGATCGCAACTTCCCCTCCCACATGGTTGACGATGCCCTCCAGCATATCTCCTCCAATTCACATACCACCACCCTTGAATCCCACCCCTCCCAACCTAACAAGGACAGAAACCCCTGATCCTCACCTTCCGCCCCAACAACCTGCGCATATATTGCATCATCCTCTGCCACTTCCGTCACCTGCAAACGGACCCCACCACAAAAGATTTATTTCCCTCCCACCCCTATCAGCATTCTGGAGAGACCATTCCCTTCGTAAATCCCTCATCAGATCCACACCCCCACCAGCCCATACCCCACTCCTGGCACCTTCCCCTGCCACCGCAGGAAGTGCAAAACCTGCACCCACACCACTCCCCTCATCTCCGTCCAAGGCCCCAAGGGAACCTTCCACATCCATCAGAAATTTACCTGTATCTTTGCTAATACCATCTACTGCATCCGTTGCACCCGATGTGGTCTCCTCTACATCGGGGAGACAGGACGCCTTCTTGCAATTCACTTCAGAGAACATCTCTGGGACACCCGCTCCCACCAACCTCACCACCTCCCCACAGTGGCTGAACACCTCAACTCCATCAAGGAGATGCAGGTTGAGGGCCTCCTCCACCGCAGAACCATTATCACCCGACTGGATTAGTGGTGCTGGAAGAGCACAGCAATTCAGGCAGCATCCAACGAGCAGCGAAATCGATGTTTCGGGCAAAAGCCCTTCATTACCACCCAACATCTGGAGGAAGAATGCCTCATATTCGCCTTGTGACCCTGCAATCATACTGAATAAATGTAGATTTCAACAGCTTCCTTATTTCCCCAACCCCCAACATAATCCCAGTCCCAAGCCTCCACCCTCCTGCCCTGACCACCGCCTTTCCCATCCATCAGCTCCACTTCCCCCTCTGACCAATCACCTTCTCCCTCACCTTCATCCACCTATCACTTTCTCAGCTACCTTCTCCCCAACCTCACCCCTCCTGTTTATCTCTCAGTCCCCAGCCCACAAACCTCATTCCTGATGAAATGCTTTTGCCCAAAATGTAGATTCTCCTGCTCCTCGGATGCTGCCTGACCTGCTGTGCTTTCCCAGCAACACACTCTCAACTCTGATCGCCAACATCTGCCATCCTCACTTTCTCCTGGGTTCGTATTAGGAGATAGCATAACGAGTGGGTCGACACTGCCCTCTGCAATTGGAAACATAAGTCTTGAAGACTGCGTGGAAGTGTTACTTCAACATTTCAACTCCTCCTCCCACTCCAAGTTGGCGCTGGATAATGTTGAGCTCCTGCATGCAGATCTAAGTTTTCTATTTCCTACAATTGTTCTACACTCCTTAAACTTAATAGCATGCTTTTAAAAATGACTAATAACTCTGTTTTATCTAAACTCACGGGTTTGAAGCTCCTCTGACCGTCAAGGCCAGTTTACTGGATGAACGCAGCAGACTATTGGTGCTCAAGACCCATCCGACCACCCCGAAAGAAGGCCAGGCCAGCCGGAGGCATCCTATATGATCCCCCGGCTTGGGGCCTGCCAAAAAATGGAGGGACCCGAGAGACCTGCCCCTGGAAGGAGAACCAACATGAAATGCTCCCAACCCCATAAGACGCCTGCCTGACGTGGAATCTATCACAACTTACCTGGAGAGCAGCCCAAGCACCTCTGGAAAAAAACGTGGCTGGACCTGAAGCAACAAATCGGTGGCAATTGAAACTAACTGGACAAATCGGAACACAAGCAGAAACTTACCTTCTCCACAGGGTCCTAAGGACACTACCTCCATTAAAAAAAACCCATAGTAAATTACCTGCTACACTGGCTCCTAAGCAGACCCTCTGCAAAGATACACCAAACTGCAACCTACCTGCTCCACAGGGTCCTCGGAAGGATCACTTAACTGGAAGCAGTCAGAATCCACTGCACCAGACCACTGGATCACTCAAATGTAAGAAACCCGTGAGGAAGTAGGGTAAGTGTGCCAGCCTGCCAGTAAGACTGAGACTGTGTGGTTTCAAGACCCTGCACTTCCTAGCTTACTCCGAGCAAATGTACAATCTCTGGAGAACAAGATGGATGAACTCGGATCACGGCTCAGCTTCCAGCGTGAACTGCAGGACTGCTGCGCACTCTGCTTTACAGAAACCTGGCTCAACCCATCCGCACTTCAGGCCGATGGTTTTTCTATCCATCGTATGGACTGCACAGCATCCTCGGGTAAGACAAAGGGTGGAGGGGTTTGCTTTTTAATCAACAACTTTTGGTGCATGGACATTGCAACCCTGGGCAGCCATTGCTTCCCAAACCTTGGACTCCTCACCATCAAATGCCACTCCTTCTATCTACCATGGGAATTTACCGCTGCTATACTAACTGCTGTGTACATACCACCAGAAGCAAAGGTTGAGGAAGCTCTGGGAGTGCTGTACTCCACCACTAACACCCTAGAGATCGAACACCCTGAGGCCCTGTTTATTGTGACTGGCGACTTCAATCAAACCAATCTAAGGAAGGTGTTGCCCAAGTACCACCAGAACATTACCTGCCCCACTAGGTAGGGATCCGAACATTTTAGACCACTGCCACCCCACTGTGAAGGATGCCTACTGCTCTATCCCCCGCCCTCATTTCGGGAACTCTGACCATGATGCCGTGTTTCTTCTCTCAACGTAAAGGCAAAAGCTCCATCAGGAGACCCACTCATAGATACAGGTCCAGTGTTGGTCAGAGGAGGCAGAGGATCAACTCTGGTACTGTCTGGAATCGGCTGATTAGGCCATGTTCAAACAGTCCTCAAGTACCTTGGATGAGTATGCCACCACCATCACAGACTTTATCAGCAAGTGTGTGGAGGACTTTATACCAAGGAAGTCAATCCGGGTGTTCCCCAACAAGAAACCGTGGATGAATCAGGACATACAGAAACTGCTAACCAGACACCAGGCCTTCAGATCAGGAGACCCACTCAAATATAAGGAATCCAAGTATGATCTCCAAGGACCAATACCGATCCAAACTAGAGACCCAGACTAACACCCGGCGACTATGACAAGGACTGAATGACATCACAGGTTCTAAAAAGAGACAGTGCAACATAGCAGATGATGACATATTCCCCCCCAGATCGTCTCAATGCCTTCAATGCTCGCTTTGAGCAGAATTTCAGTGGAGAGGTAATACCTATTCTGACAAGTCCTGATGAACGTATCCCAACAGTCACTGCATCAGAGGTCAGATTAGTCTTCATTCATGTGAATCCAAGGAAAGTGATGGGACCAGACAGAGTACCAGGCCATGCACTTGGAGCATGCGCAGATCAACTGGCAGAGGTCTTCTCAGACATCTTCAACCTCTCCCTGCAGCAGGCCACTATCCCTGCCTGTTTCAAGAGGGCTAACATCATCCCTGTGCCTAAGAAGGCCCATGCAGCATGTCTCAATGACTACCACCCAATGGCCCTAACTGCAGTGGTCATGAAGTGTTTTGAAAGGCTGGTCATGGCATTAATCAACTCCAGCCTCCCCACTACTCTTGACCCACTCCAATTTGCCTATTGGACCAACAGATCCACGTCAGATGCCATATCACTTGCCCTTCACTCCTCCTTAGAACATCTTGACACCAAGAACAGCTACATAAGAATCCTACTCATTGACTACAGTTCAGCCTTCAACACTATTATCCCCTCGAGACTGATTACTAAATTTAGTGATCTCAGACTAAGCCCCACTCTCTGCAACTGGATCCTCAGTTTCCTCACCCACAGGCCACAATCAGTGAAGATTGGGGACAATATTTCATCATCACTAACACTCAACACTGGAGCCCCCAGGGGTGCGTACTCAGCCCCCTACTGCACTCTATGTACGCATGACTGTGTCGTCCATTACCAGACTAATGCCATTTACATGTTTGCTGATGACACCATCATAGTTGGTCGAACTCAGATGATGATGAAACAGACTACAGACAGGAGGTAGAAGACCTGGAAATATGGTGCACTGAGAGCAACCTAGCTCTCAATGCCGGCAAAATCAAGAAACTCATTATTGACTTTCGGTGGGATATTACTCATGCCCCACTACATATTCACACCACAGAGGTGGAATGAGTGGAGAGTGTCAAGCTCCTGGGAGTGGTCATCCACAACAAGCTTTCTTGGACTCTTCAGGTGGATGCACTGTTTACAAAGGCCCAACAATGTCTCTTCTTCCTCAGGCAGCTGAGGAAATTTGTCATGACAGCGAATACACTTGCCAACTTTTATAGGTGTGTCAGAGAGAACATTCTGTCTGGATATACCAGCACCTGGCATGGTAACTGCACCATTTAAGTTCGGAGACGGTTACAGAGAGTGGTGAATTCAGGCCAGACAATCACAAAAGCCAACCTCCCATCTATACAATCCATCAACCAGGCCCGCTGTCAAGGAAAGGCAGCCAGCATTCTTAAAGAAGCCTGAACACACACACACCAGTCAGTTTCACAACAGTTTCTACCCTAGTGTTGTTAGAATACTGAATGGACTCACAAACTCTTAATGTTTGCCTGTACCGTGTTTTTGTTTTTGCCACTGTTTACCTATTATTTACTATCTATGCTACTTAACTCTGGGATCTGCCTGTGTTGCTCACAAGACAAAGCTTTTCACTGTGTCTTGGTACACGTGACAATAAATTCAATTCAATTCAATTCCACCTGAGCCTCCTCCACCACCAAATTCTAGCCACCCTACGCCTGGAGGAAGAACACCTCATCTTCTGCCTTGGGACCCTCTAACCACACGGCATCAATGTCAATTTCACCAGTTTCCTCATCTCCCCTCTGCCAACCTTATCCCATTTACAACCCTCCAATTCATCACCGCACTCTTTAACTGTCCTACCTGTCTATCTTCCTTCCTACCTATGCACTCCACCCTCCACTCTGATCCATCATCATCACCTCCAACCTCATCTAGCTATTGCATTCTGAGCTACCTTCCTCCCATACCCACCCCCCTCTCATTTGTCTCTCAGCTGCCTTGGGTACTCCACATTCCTGATGAAGAGTTTATGCTCAAAATGTTAACTCTCTTGCTCCTCGGATGCTGCCTGACCAGCTGTGCTATTCCAGCACCACACTTGTTGACTCTGAGTTTCATTTGAGCCATACCAGCCTGCTGAATCGATTAACTAGGGCTATAGAGAAGGCTTAAAAACAATTGGCCAGGGGAAGGGCTTGACAGCAGGGATACATAAGCTGACAAAGCAAGATGATTGATCTGCATTGCAGAGCAAATATCTTGATTACAATACATGATATTCTGAGTGAGAGTGCAAGGGAGAGAGAGTGCACAGCATTTTTAAAAAGCAGCAAATGGAGATAAATGGTGATTTTAAAAATGGTAAGAGGGAAAAATTAATAGCCCTTTATTTAAAAGCAAGTAGCATTCAGAGCAAAATAAATTAAATCTCTCAGGCCTACTATTGCTCCTCTGCCTTATGATCATATGATCACCTTGCAATGTGGCACAGTGGTTAGCACTGCTACCTTCCAGTGCCAGAGATCCGGGTTCAATTCCCACCTCAGGCGACTGACTGTGTGGGTTTGCACATTCTCCCCGTATCTGCGTGGGTTTCCTCCGGGTGCTCTGGTTTCCTCCCACAGTCCAAAAATGTGCAGGTTAGGTGAATTGGCCATGCTAAATTTCCTGTAGTGTTAGGTGACGGGGTAAATGTAAGTGTCTGGGTGGGTTGTGGACTTGTTGGGCCGAAGGGCCTGTTTCCACACTGTAGGTAATCTAAGTAAAACAGCTGAGATAGTTATCAGTAATACATGCTGATGAAAGCAGATGCTTTATTTCCAGTAGGGGAGAATCATGTGAGGTGCAGTTGGAAAGAAGAAACTTTCCAGTTTGCCATATCAGAAATCTTCAAAATATGAGACACAGACGATGAACAACTAAGTACAATGTATATTGTAGCTGATTTCTGCAAATTGGTTACGTAGGAATCTATCCTTTTTTTCACTTTTTAACAAGCATCTCCATTTACATAACACCTTTAATGTAACAAAACTCCCAAGGCTCTCTACATCATTATTTTAAATCTAGTCATGACACTGAACCACTTTAGGAGATGGTTAGACAGTTGACCAAAAGTTTTATGAAATAAGTAGATTTCTAGGAATGTCTTGAGGCAGTAATGTCAGGTAGGAAAATAGCAAAGTGTAAGAAGTGGATAAAGATCTTAGGCTTTAGACAGCTGAAGGCAAAGCTACTGAATGGGGGAGTAAGTAAAATCAAGTATGCTGAAGAAGTCTAAATTAGCAAAATATAAATATCTTTGAGGTCTATATCATAGGATTGAATTATAAAGATACTGAAGGTGAGATACAGAAGATATAGACAGATTTGAAAGAGTGAGAATTCAAACAGTCTAAAGCTTGAATTTTCATGAAATTGGAGATGTCCTCCCTACATGAAAATATGGTTTGTGTGCAGAAATCCCTCACTTGAACTGAACTCCTGCCATTTACGGGGGAGGGAAATGAGATCTGACTTTGAATTGCACTTGATTTGTTCTTGAACTGAGATATGTATTAGGAGCAGAAATAGACCATTTGGCTCCTTAAGCCTGCTCTACCATGCAATAAGGTCATGATCTTGGCTGATATGTTTGTGTTTCATGTTTCAAATTCAACATTCCTATAAATCTCAATAACCCTTGATTCCCTTGACTATCGAAAACCTGTCCATATCCACCATGACTTCCAAGATGGCAGTGGAAGTGTCAGCAGCAATTGGCTTCTCAGCACAGCTCTTGGCGCTCATGGCTCAAGTGACAGGTTCTGCCACATCCAAATGGCTTCATCATTGTCGTTCCAAGGTCAGCAATGTTTTTTTTGTTTTGGTTGCCTTGGGGGCTCCTCCTGATGTCCTCCATGTATCTCTATTCCCTGCTCCATCTTGGGTGGCAGCATCGGAAGTCAAGCCAGGATTCTGTTGATCGACTCAGAGCCAGGACCCTTCAGTCAATGTCCAGTGTTAGAGGAGGTGCGGGACCCGTGTTCAAAGATGGTGGGCACAGAATCAACTGTCTGTGGAGGCAGAAAAGGCGCACATTGCCAGGGTCCCAAGGACGATGTCGGATGGTGGTGACTGGAGGAGCAGAGAGGGTGATGTCTACAGCGAGGGAAAGGTGTACTTTTGAACATCTTCCAGTTTTATTAGAATCAATTTAAAATTAATTTATTCAATATTTTATCATTTATACAATTTATTCAGTAATTTATTCTGTAATCCAAGATGGCACTGGAACATGGTAATGTTATACTTTTCACTGTACCTAGATACAAGGGACAATAAAGTAAGTAAATCTAATAAATAAATCTAAATCCTGAAAAATATTCGAAGACCAGCCTTCACTATCTTCTTAGGCAGAGTGCTCCAAAGCTGCACAACTCTCTGAGAGAAAAAAAATCATTCTCTTCATTTCAATGCTCAAAGTGGAAGCCTCTAACAAAAAAGGCAGTGCATCTTAGTCTGAAGAGACACGCACTAGGAAAAATCTTTTCCATGCACAATTTAATCTTATTAAACTCACTGCTGCTAGAGATGCCACTAATCTTTACACAGCACCAAGTTTAATATAACCTGCTTCCTGATAGTTTCAACAAGCAGCACATTCTGGAACTAATCTCAGAAACATTCTATAAACCCCACAACCAGACTACTGGATGGATCAGCAGCTCCCTTACTCAAGTAATAGTGATGAGGTGAATGTTAGAAATTCAAACAGTGGTGCTTAGATGTGGTTTGAGCATGTCTGAACTTATTTGCATAGCCCGGGTACCCTTTTGGAGATGTAAGGTAATCCTTGGCCTTTGGGAGATGGCAGGTGTTCTTTGAGAAAGGTAATATAACTTTTGAGAGATGTCAGGTACCCTTGTTATAAGTAGATATAAAACTGTCTAAAAGTTTTTAAAATTGGTGGGACTGCCAAAGTCACAAAGGCTGTCAAAGAACTGTCAAAGCTGTCAAACTACTGTCAATGTTGACAATATATTTAGCTTTATGTATTTTTCAGAAAAAGTAAAGAGTTTAAGAAAGGTCAGTTTGGGTGATATAAGATGGCATGAGTAGACATGGGCATTGTATGGGTATGTCAGAATAAAGGCGACAGAGGTGGAACATGTTTCATTCATATTTTTAAAACTTTGGACACTGTGCCAGAACCCTGAGGTATGCCTCTTATCCTTATAACCTTTATGTATAACAGGCATTCTTAATGTTTCCACACAGAATTATAATCTAGCTTGCCACCTCTGAACTGAAAATTTGTCCAGGAAGATATTTTGAAACGTTGAGGATAGGTAGCCAGGAATTCTCCCATTGCTGTACACCTGGCTGGAAACAAAAATTCAAGGTTATGATTTTAAGTTTGCATAACTCCAAAGTACATAGAGTTACTGGAAGGGTTAATTGTGCCTTTATTAATTCTAAGTAACTTGTTACCCTACTCTACACTTTGTACAGCGAACCACAAAAGGTGGAGATTTGTGGGTTTTTTTTAATATCCATCTCTCCTTCAAGGATTAAAAAAAAGAAAATCAATTATGCTATATTTTAGAAATGTGATACTTAGGTTGGCAAAGGATCACATTTAGATGTGCTGTATCAGTAGCAGATTCTCTCACCAATATACTTTGTCGAGATTATCATATGGATGACAATGTAAAATGCCTTTGACAATGAAACAGTTAGAGATATTGTTGAGGTTTGAAGCCAAAAAGAGTTGGAATTGTCCAACTGCATGCCACTGACTCATGGGAATTGCTTACTCTGATCCATCCAAAGCAGAAAAGAAGCAACTGTCAGGGTAACAACCATCTCTGATAGGCCCAGATGGGGCCAAGCACAAACCATAGAAGGACCATGCAAAATCGTTATCATCCCACTCACCGCTTCTCCAAATACCACCTGCCCAACCCACAGCAGAGTGTATCAATCTAGCCTGAAACATTTAGTTACCTCAGGACCCACAACTCTAGCAATTAAGAAAGTCAACCTCAGTCTCAATGGACTGCCTAAGAAGGAATAAGGAAAACAAAATAAGGAATGAGAAGAATAAAGCAGGGAGAGAGATAGGAAAATGACAGCTGTTAATTCACTAACATTTGGACTGTGTGCTGAATTCAGACTGTCATGGCCTACTTTAAATCTTAATGTTGTTGAAGGGGTGAAAACAGTTGGATGTGTGATAAAATATTTTAGTATCAACAAAGCCTTGCTGTTTTCTGTAACATAACATTATAACATCTTATGTAAATGTAATCATTATCCCCTACTACATCTATATTTTATCCATGTAACATCTGCAAAAGAAATCCATGGGGTAAGTTATGCAGATTAAATTCTGCTGACACGTTCTAATGTCATGAAGATAGATAATACAGTAAGATGGTAGTAACTTCTTCTTTTTTACCATATGCCAGATGTGAAATATTCTAATGTAATTATTAGAAATGAATTGTACAAACACATATTACACTATATGCTAGTAATTGAATGGATCAATATACATCCATTTCAGCCAATTCTTTGAGCAGTAGAACTAATTGAGCAATACACACATACAAACATATGAGTTAGCTGTAGCAGTAGGTTATTCAAGCCCTGGAGGCTGCTCTACCATTCAATAATGGTGGATCTTTTTGTGTTTTAAATATCACATTCCCACCTACCACCAAAAACCCTTAACTGCCTTGCCTAACAGGGTCTGTCTACCTCCGCCTCAAATGTATTCAATTACCTCACTTCCACCACTTTCTGTAGAAGAGCACTCAAAGGTTGTACAACCGTTTGGGGGCAAATGAATTGTTCACATCTCTGTCTAAAAACACCACAACACTTAATTTAAAAACAGTGCCCCCTAGTTCTGGAATCATTCACAGGAGAAATCCTTTCCCCATTTATTGTCATTCCTGCTGAGGATCTTATATACTCATTAAAGTCATAGAGTCATACAGCACAGAAACAGATCCTATGATCTAACCAGTCCATGCCAACCATAATCCCAAACTAAACTATCTCCACTTGCCTGCATTTGGCTGATATTTCTCCAAACATTTCTTATTCATGTACTTATCCAAATTTTTTTTAAAAATTGAAACTGTGCATCCACCACTTCCTCTGGGAGTTGATTCCCCACATGAACCACCCTCTGTGTAAAAAAAATGCCCCCATGTCTTTTTAAAATCGTTCTTTTCTCACCTTAAAAATATGCCTCATTGTCTTGAAATTCCCTACCCTTGGGAAAAGACACCTGCCATTCACCTTATCTATACACCTCATAAATTTTATAAATTTCTATAAGGTCACCCCTCAACATCCTTTACCTTTCTGAATTCCAGTAGAAATAAATCCATTCTGTCTTACCTTTTTTCATAAGACAACCTGTTTATTCCAGATATCAAGTTACCTTTGATTCAAATGTGTCACATTTATATCCCTCCAAAAACAAAGACTCCAAAATGACACATAATGGTTGAGATGTGTTTTAACAAATACTTAGTCTCTTTTGAAATAGTAGGCCCATTTTCAGATGCTGAATCCAACTTAAGCTTTCCAGTTGCTGTTTACCGAACTGAATCAACATAGAACCTGCCGCTGGGCTCCCCGTTTGTTTCAGAAATGTGAGATGACATGACTATTTTGTTAGACGTTTTCTGTTCAACAAGACCATCTCATGGTTCAGAAAAACTTCCCATCGCTTGACTTTTTAAGAATGCACAACAATGGAGAGAGCTGGGAAAGTTTCCTCTATACAGTCCAAGGTCTCTCACTGTTAACTGGAGGTCTGGCTGAGGCGCTGCGCTGAGAGGAATACCCACAAGGACTGTTGAAAAGGAGGAGAAGATCAGTCTCTCCAAACAAGCAATCATGGGTGTAAACGAGCAAGGACTAGTCAGCAGGAGTTTGTTTCTATCAACTTGGAATCCAGAAGCACAAAAGGGCAAAATTGGTCAGTTGTCTAACATTTTCCATTCAAGGGTTTTGAAGTGAAGTAGAGGAGCATATTACAGATACCTTAACTATAATCTTTCAGAGTTCCCTAGTTACAGAAGTCATCCCTGTGAACTGGAAAACTTTACATGTCACTCAACTTTTTAAGAAGGGTGAAAAAGGAAAACCTGGGAATCATAGACAAGTTGGCCTAACATCTGTGGTGGACAAATTGTTAGGAGTCTAAACTCAAGAATGTGCTAACTGAACACCTTGAAAATTTTCATTGCATCAGGGAGAAAAGCATGAAGGTAGGTTACACCTGACAAGCCTCATTCTTCTTTTTTGGAAAGATGACTAAGGTAGTGGTTAGGGGAATATCTATGGATATTGCTTGTATAGACTTGCAGAAGGCATTAGATAAAGTCCACATAAGAGACTGTTAAGTAAGGAAGAAGCTGACAGAATTGAGGGCAAATTAGTGAGATGGCTGAGAAAATAGTTGAGTGGCAGGTGACAGAAAGAGGCATAAAGCATAGTTACACAAACTGGACAGATGTGACCAGCAGTGTCTTGCAAGAATTTGTGTTAGAGCTTCAGTCATTAACGTTATATATTAATGGCATAGAAAGTCATAATTCTAAATGTTCTGATGACACAAATTCAGGTGACTTTGTAGACAGTGTGGATGATAAATTACAAAAGAATATTGATAGACTAAGTGATGAGTAAAACTGTGGCAGGGATGGTACGTGTGTGGAATGAGCTGCCAGAGGAAGTGGTGGAGGCTGGTACAATTACAGCATTTAAAAGGCATCTGAATGGGTATATGAACAGGAAGGATTTAAAGAAATATGGGCCAAGTGCTGGGACTAGGTTAGGTTAGGATATCTGGTATGGATGGGTTGGACCCAAAAGTCTGTTTCTGTGCTGTACATCTCTATGACTGTATGTAGTTCAATGTAAGCAAGTATGAGATTACCCATTTTAGATAGAAGAAGGACAGATGGGTAATTGCTGGATGATTTAAAGTTAAATATAGTGGATATTCAAAGATACTTGGGAGTTCAGGTGCATAGATTTTTAAAATGTCACAAACAGGTGCAGGAAATAATCAAGAAAGTGAATGGAGTGCTGGCCTTTATATCCAGAGGACTGGAGCACAAGGATACAAAATGTATGCTGCGGTTATACTAAATCCTGGTTAGATCACTCTTGCAGAACTTTGAGCAGATCTGGATGCTGAGCATTAGGAAGGATATATTGACCTTGGAGAGAGTGCAACATAGGTTTACAAGAACAATACCTGGACTTCAGGGATTAATTTATGAGGAGAGGCTATGCAGATTAGCTCTGTTTTCTCTAGAATTCAAAAGGTTCAGGGGTGGCCTGATTGAAGTCTTCAACATATCACCATGAAAAGACAAAGTAGATAAATCATTTCCACTGGTTGTGGATCTTAGAATTAGGAGGGATAGTCTTGGAGTTAGGCCAGACCATTGAGGAGGGGTGTTAAGAAACACATCTACACACAAAGGGTTATAGAGTCATAGAATCAAACAGCATGGAAACAGACTCATCGGTCCAAGTTGTCCATTTAAACCAAGCTTCCCAAACTAAACTAGTCCCATTTGTTTGCATTTGGTCCATATCTCTCTCAACATTTCCTATTCATATACCTGATTAAATGTGTTTTAAATTTTGTAACTGCACCTGCATCTACCATTTTCTCTGGCATTTCATTCCACATACAAACCATCCTCTGTGTGAAAGCGTTGCCCCTCAGGTCCTTTTTAAATCCTTTTCCTCTCACTTTAAACCGATGCCCTCTAGTTTTGAACTCCCCTAACCTCGAGAAAAGACCTTTGCTTCACCTTATCTATGCCCTTCATGATTTTATACATCTCAATAACGTCATCCCTTGGCCTCGCTGCTCCAGTGGCAAAACACCCTGGCTTATCCAACCTCTCCATATAACTCAAAACCACTAGTCCTGGAAACATCCTTGTAAATCTTTTCTGCACCCTTTCCAATTTAATAATATCCTTCCTATAGAACTTTCTTCCACAAATGGGCAGTTGATGCTGGATCAGTTGTTCATTTTAAATCAGACATGTTGTAAAAGCTGTTTAAATGCCTGCCTTGGGGGGTTTAATTTCCTGCCACTAGCATCTGAGATAGATACATTTTTGTTAAGCACAGCTATTCAGGGATATGGGCCAAAGACAGGCACATGGAAATAGGCTAAAGACCTGCCATGGTCTCATTGCATGGTGGAACTTGATAGACTGAATGGCCTACTCCTGTTTCTATGTTCCAATGTATTTTCAGCAATGAGGATTCTGATTTGCCCAGAATTCCTCAGTGCAACATTACTCGATGCTCCATTCATTCTTCTTTCTCTAGACACCTCACGTATCTGAAAAGCTAATGCTTCGCCTTCTAACAACTGTGACTCACAGAAGGCCTCCACAAATGATGTGACTGTAGAATGTCTGAATGTAGTCTGGAGTCTACAAATGATGTCTTTCCCTCCTCTGCCCACAAAATCGTTCCAATTATTTACTTCTTTCTGCTTCCACCTGTTGCAGAAGACAATACACAACTTGGTGATAGGCAGACATGAGGGAAGAGGGTATGAGGGAAAAGGGGAAGTGGTCTCTAGTGACAAATACATTTTGGGGTTTTGGTAATACACCTGATCCACAGGGAAGGCAATCTTGATGCAGATATCAACATTGAGCTGCCGTGAAAACCTAAGCTTCAAAATGCTGTTCAGACATGTTGTGAAAGCTAATCCTCTGTTGAATGTCTGTGTTGGGGGTTTCATTTCTTGCCATCAGCATGTGAGTGACCAAGCCACCTGTCCTGGCAGGTCTGGTCTATGGCACAAAAGTAATTGGTTATGTTGAGGGGGCTCTGAGATATAAACTGTTTGTTACAATCTCCAAGTACACCTAATGAATCCATTACTTGAATTTTAACAAAAAAAAACAAGTTCAAGCATTTTAAATTTTCCACTGTGATAGATTCACAAAAATGTGAAAGCGGATAATACTATTAACAACAGAAAGTTCATTTCTTAGGGCGTTTGAAAGTATGTACTTCTGTTTCTAAAACCTTTCAGAATAACACCACGCTTACATTCCAGGTTAATTTATTCTTGAAAGGTTAAAGATTTTTGAAAATGCCTAGCCAAGATAACATTCAACCATTATGTTTGCCAGAATTCACACAATATATCAGCTTTCATACAGGCACAGGCATCCTCATCATTCATGGAAAAAAGATTTGGGATATAACATTTTTGAGAAGAATATCTCAATTTGTTCCCTTCCAGCTCTTGTATTCTGGCTTTTCTTTCTTGCTGTTCCAGCTTCCACATTCCTTTCTCTTTCCTTTCCTTGCCTCCTCTTTCCCAGGTGCTCTTGCTCTGTCATATTCTTACTAGCTTCTCTCTCTGTCTCTTTCTCTCTCTCTCTGCCCAGTTGAACTCTGTAGGGCTGGTGAGGATTGTAATGTAAGAATAAAGCAGCCATCAAAACAGGCCAAATTTTGACAGAAAATAGGGGTGTCAATAAAGCTAGCAAAAGAGAGTGAGTACTGAAGAGCCCTGGGTGATGCCATTTGTTTTGTATCTTTATATAGTAGTCAACATAATGTTATGCACAGGGAGTGACTGAAGACAAGGCTGGTACCTTTAAACTGAAATGCCACATGTTGTGATGTCATGTAGCTCTCTTAAGGTACAAGTCTGTCTTGTCTGGAACAGTCAAGAAAACCATTACAGAAGCAAGGCAGAGAATTCAAGATGGAGTGTGAAAATAGACAAGTCCCCTGGGCCGGATGGGATCTATCCGAGGATCCTCTGGGAAGCAAGGGAAGAAATTGATGAGCCTTTGGCATTGATCTTCAAATCATCATTGTCTACAGGAATAGTGCCTGAGGACTGGAGGATAGCAAATGTGGTTCCCTTGTTCAAAAAGGGTAGTAGAGACAACCCTGGTAATTACAGACCAGTGAGTCTCACTTCAGTTGTTGGTAAAGTGTTGGAAAAGGTTATAAGAGATAGGATTTATAACCATCAAGAAAAGAATAATCTGATCAGGGACAGTCAGCACGGTTTTGTGAAGGGTAGGTCATGCCTAACGAATCTTATTGACTTTTTTGACAAAGAGACCAAACAAGTAGATGAGAGTAAACCGGATGATGTGGTGTATATGGATTTCAGAAAGGCGTTCGATAAGGTTCCCCACAGTAGGCTATTATACAAAATTCTGAATTAGTTGTGCTGGAAACGCACAGCAGTTCAGGCAGCATCCAAGTAGCTTCGAAATCAATGCTTCGGGCAAAAACCCTTCATCAGGAATAAAGGCAGTGAGCCTGAAGCGTGGAGAGATAAGCTAGAGGAGGTTGGGGGTGGGGAGAAAGTAGCATAGAGTACAATGGGTGAGTGGGGGAGGGGATGAAGGTGATAGGTCAAGGAGGAGAGGGTGGAGTGGATAGGTGGAAAAGAAGATAGGCAGGTAGGACAAGTCCGGACAAGTCAAGGGGACAGTTACTGAGCTGGAAGTTCAGAACTAGGGTGAGGTGGGGGAAGGGGAAATGTGGAAACTGTTGAAGTCCACATTGATGTCCTGGAGTTGAAGTGTTCCGAGGCGGAAGATGAGGCGTTCTTCCTCCAGGCGTCTGGTGGTAAGGGAGCAGCGGTGAAGGAGGCCCAGGACCTCCATGTCCTCGGCAGAGTGGGAGGGGGAGTTGAAATGTTGGGCTACGGGGTGGTGTGGTTGATTGGTGCGGGTGTCCCGGAGATGTTCCCTAAAGCGCTCTGCTAGGAGGCGCCCAGTTTCCCCAATGTAGAGGAGACCGCATCGGGAGCAACGGATACAATAAATGATATTAGTGGATGTGCAAGTAAAACTTTGATGGATGTGGAAGGCTCCTTTGGGGCCTTGGATGGAGGTGAGGGAGGAGGTGTGGGCGCAGGCTTTACAGTTCCTGCGGTGGTAGGGGAAAGTGCCAGGATTGGAGGGTGAGTTGTTTGGGGGCGTGGACCTAACCAGGTAGTCGTGGAGGGAACGGTCTTTGCAGAAGGCGGAAAGGGGTGGGGAGGGAAATATATCCCTGGTAGTGGGGTCTGTTTGGAGGTGGCGGAAATGTCGGCGGATGATTTAGTTTATGCGAAGGTTGGTAGGGTGGAAGGTGAGCACCAGGAGCGTTCTGTCCTTATTATGGTTGGAGGGGTGGGGTCTGAGGGCGGAGGTGCGGGATGTAGATGAGATGCGTTGGAGGGCATCTTTAACCACGTGGGAAGGGAAATTGCGGTCTCTAAAGAAGGAGGCTATCTGGTGTGTTCTGTGGTGGAACTGGTCCTCCTGGGAGCAGATCCGGCGGAGGTGGAGGAATTGGGAATACGGGATGGCATTTTTGCAAGAGGTAGGGTGGGAAGAGGTATAATCCAGGTAGCTGTGGGAGTCGGTGGGTTTGTAAAAAATGTCAGTGTCAAGTCGGTCATCATTAATGGAGATGGAGAGGTCCAGGAAGGGGAGCGAGGTGTCAGAGATGGTCCAGGTAAATTTAAGGTCAGGGTGGAATGTGTTGCTGAAGTTGATGAATTGCTCAACCTCCTCGCGGGAGCACGAGGTGGCGCCAATGCAGTCATCAGTGTAGCGGAGGAAGAGGTGGGGAGTGGTTCCGGTGTAATTACGGAAGAACAACTGCGGAGGAATGGGATTGTGGGAGACATAGCAGTTTGGATCAGTAATTGGCTTGCTGAAAGAAAACTGAGGGTTGTAGTTGATGGAACATGTTCATCTTGGTGTCCAGTTACTAGCGGCATACCGCATGGGTTGGTATAAGGTCCACTGCTGTTCGTCATCTTTATAAATGACCTGGATGAGGGCTTAAAAGGGTGGGTTAGTAAAATTTGCGGACGACACTAAGGTCGGTGGAGTTGTGGATAGTGACGAAGGATGTAGTAGGTTGCAGAGAGACATAGATAGGATACAGACCTGGGCTGAGAGGTGGCAAATGGAGTTTAATGTGGGCAAGTGTGAGGTGATTCACCTTAGACAGAGTAATTGGAATGCAAAGTACTGGGCTAATGGTAAGATTCTTGGGAGTACAGATGAGCGGAGAGATCTCGGTGTCTCGGTGTCCATGTACACAGATCCCTGAAAGTTGCCACCCAGATTGACCGGGCTGTTAAGAAGGCATACAGTGTTTTGGCCTTTATTAATAGAAGAATTGAGTTCCGGAACCAGGAGGTTATGCTGCAGCTGTACAAAGCTCTGGTACGGCCACACTTGGAGTATTATGTACAGTTCTAGTCATCGCATTATAAGAAGGATGTGGAAGCTTTGGAAAGGGTGCAGAGGAGATTTACTAGGATATTGCCTGGTATGAGGAATGTCTTACGAGGAAAGGCTGAAGGCCTTGAGGCTATTCTCATTAGAGAGAAGAAGGTTGAGAGATGACTTAATAGAGACATACAAGATAATCAGAAGGTTAGATAGGGTGGACAGGGAGAGCCTTTTTCCAAGTATGGGAATGGCAAACACGAGGGGACACAACTTTAAAGTGAGGGGACATAGGTATAAGATAGATGTCAGAGGTAGTTTCTTTACTCAGAGAGTAGTAAGGGTATGGAATGCTTTGCCTGCAACAGTAGTAGATTCGCCAAGTTTAAGTGCATTTAAGTCGTCATTGGACAGGCATATGGACATACATGGAATAGTGTAGGTGGGATGGGCTTCAGATTAGTATGACAGGGCAGCGCAACATCGAGGGCCGAAGGGCCTGTACTGCGCTGTAATGTTTAATGGAGTCAGCAAACTCCTAGCCGCTGGGTGCACACACATTATTCCAAGCAGCATGCCTTAGAAATGCAACATTTCCCAAGTTAATTTTCAATGAGGTTCTATTCACCAGTTGTGAATGATGGTAGTCAATTAAACAACTCACTGGAGGAGAAGGCTCCACAAATATCCCCAGAGCTCAGCAAATCAGTGCAAAAGATAAGACTGAAGCATTCATAGCAATCTTCAGCAGTAAGTGCCGAGTGGACTATCCATCTCGATCTCCTCCAATGGTCCCCAGCATTACTGATACCAGTGTTCAGCCAATTTGATTCACTCCACGTGATATCAAGATACAGTTGGAGACACTGGATAGTGCAAAGGCTACAGGCCCTGACAACATTCCCACAATAGTACTGAAGACCTCTACATCAGAACTTGCCACTCTCCTAGCCAAGCTGTTCCAGTACAGTTACAACACTGGTATCTACTAGAAAATGTGGAAAATTGCCCAGGTATGTGCTGTACATAAAAAGCAGGACAATTCCAACTCAGCCAGTTACTGCCCCATCAGTTTACTTTCAATCATCAATAAAGTGATGGAAGGTGTCATAAACAGTGCTATCAAGCAGCACTTGCTCAGCAATAACCTGTTCAGTGATGCCCAGTTTGAGTTCTACCAGGGCCACTCAGCTCCTGACCTCATTACTGCTTTTATTCAAACATGGACAAAAGAGCTGAATTCCAGAGGGGAGTTGAGAGTGACAGCCCTTGACACCAAGGCTGCATTCAACTGGATATGACATCAAGGAGGCCATGGAAAACTGGAATCAATGGGCATTGGAGCTAAACTTTCCACTGGTTGGAGTCACACCTGGCACACAGGAAGATGGTTGTGGTTGTTGGAGGTCAGTCAGAACATCTCTGCAGAAGTTCCCCGGAGTAGTGTCCTCGGCCCAACCATCTTCAGCTGCTTCATCAATAACCTACCCTCCATCATAAGGTTAGAAATGGGAACATTTGCCAATGATTGCACAATATCCAACACTATTCCTGACTTGTGAGACACAGAAGTCGTCCATTCTTAAAAGTATCCAGGCTTGTGCTGACAAGTGGCAAGTAATATTTGCACCATACAAATGCCAGGTTATGACCATTACCAATAAGTAACAATCTAACCACCACCCCTTGATATTCAATGGTGTTGCCATCACTCAATCCTCCACTATCTTCATCTTGTGGGTTACCATTGACCAACAACTCAACTGAACTCACGACATAAACACTGGCTATAACAGCTGGTTAAGAAAACTGTGATGTGTAACTCACCTCCTGACTCCCTAATGCCTGTCCATTATCGACCAGACATAAATCAAATCAAGAATACTCCTCTTGTCTGGATGGGTGCAGCTCCAACAATGTTCAGGAAGCTTGATACCATCCAGGGTGCAGGGAAGAGGTTGTGGGCCTGGAGCAGTGTCTGCTGGAGGTCTGGTGTATGGAGTGGGTGTAGGCCCGGAACAGTGTCTACTGGAGGTCTGGTGCATGGAGTGGGTGTAGGCCCGGAACAGTGTCTACAGGAGGTCTGGTGCATGGAGTGGGTGTGGGCCTGGAGCAGTGTCTGCTGGTGGTCCGGTGCATGGAGCGGGTGTGGGCTTGGAGCAGTGTCTGCTGGACATCTGGTGCATGGAGCAGGTGTGGGTCTGGAGCAGTGTCTGCTGGAGGTCTGGTGCATGGAGTGGGTGTGGGCCAGGTGCAGTGTCTGCTGGAGGTTTGGTGCATGGAGCAGTTGTGGGCCTGGAGCAGTGTCTGCTGGAAGCCTGGTGCATGGAGCGGGTGTGGGCCCGGAACAGTGTCTGCTGGAGGTCTGGTGCATAGAGCAGGTGTGGGCCTGGAGCAGTGTCTGCTGGAGGTCCGTTGCATGGAGTGGGTGTGGGCCAGGTGCAGTGTCTGCTGGAGGTCTGGTGCATAGAGCAGGTGTGGGCCTGGAGCAGTGTCTGCTGGAGGTCTGGTGCATGGAGCGGGTGTGGGCCCAGAGCAGTGTCTGCTGGAGGTCTGGTGCATAGAGCAGGTGTGGGTCTGGAGCAGTGTCTGCTGGAGGTCTGGTGCATAGAGCAGGTGTGGGTCTGGAGCAGTGTCTGCTGGAGGTCTGGTGCATGGAGCGGGTGTGGGCCCAGAGCAGTGTCTGCTGGAGGTCTGGTGCATAGAGCAGGTGTGGGTCTGGAGCAGTGTCTGCTGGAGGTCTGGTGCATAGAGCAGGTGTGGGTCTGGAGCAGTGTCTGCTGGAGGTCTGGTGCATGGAGTGGGTGTGGGCCAGGTGCAGTGTCTGCTGGAGGTCTGGTGCATGGAGCGGGTGTGGGCCTGAGCTCAGCATTGTTAGAGTGAGCCGACAGTCTCGATGCAGGAGGTCCTCTGGTATCTACAACATTGAAAGCAGGAAGCCCAAGGTTTCTCAGACAGCAGGCCAAAGCAGAGGAGAACGACCCCTTGCAGGGAGTGCCTTTAAAAAAGCCTGTTGAACTTTTACCTTTATTCCTTTCTTTTCCCACTTAATAGAGGAAGAATTATAATAGAGTCATAGAGATTTACAGCACAGAGACAGACTCTTCAATCCAACCTGTCCATGTCGACCAGATATCCCAAGCCAATCTAGTCCCATCTGCCAGCACCCAGCCCATAGTCCTCCAAACCTTTCCTATTCATATACCTATCCAGATGCCTTTTAAATGTTGCAATTGGACCAGCCTCCACCACTTCGTCTGGCAGCTCATTCCATACACACAACACCCTCTGTATGAAAAAGTTGCCACTTAGGTGTCTTATATCTTTCCCATAGCCTTTTGACTAAATGTTACATTGTTACCTTATTCAGAACACTTACTTTTTAACTTTTAATTTTATTTCTTTATTTTTCTATAAGAACAACACTTTACTTTTAACTTTGTTTCTCTATGTTATTACTTGTACCTAGATTTTGTACTCAAGATGGCGTCATGTGTGGTGACTTCGTACACTTTTCACTGTAATCCTGTACTTCTGTACTTCAGTACACATAACAATAAAGCTTAAATTAAATCTAAATCTACATCCCATGAAAAAATGAAGAAAAAATTTGGACAGCAAACATCTGCCTTTTGTATGACCAAACAACAAACTGTAATAACCAATCTCCTATCCTGAAGCTATGAAGGTCCTTCCAGTTTCGAGGCATCTTCCTCAATTAAATTTGGCAAGCAAGCTGTGATACCAACTCCAAGTGTATTTGGCATGTGTTGCAGCTTACAAGATCAAACCACGATCAGTCACAGGGGAGATTGTGCACTTTGTAGGGGTTTCAGGTTGTCTGTTGTACAAGTTATTTTGTGAGACTAAAAATAGAAAGGACTGGAAATATTCAGCAAACCTCTCAGCAAGAGAAATTGATATAATGGTCAAAATCGTCAACAGCACCTTCCAAACCCACAATCACTACCATTAAAGAATACAGGGAGAGCAGGTACATAGGAAGACCATGACACCAAGTTCCCCTCCTGAACACTTATCATCCCAACTTAGAAATGTGTCATGATTCCTTCACTGTCATTGGGTCAAAATCCTGGAACTCCCACCCTACTTCCCTCCCTCCCTATTGTGGGTCAATCCACAGCACATGGACTATGTGGCCAAATGGACGACCAACAGCATATGGTTCAAGGAGACAGCTAAGTATGACCTCCTTAAGGGTAACGAGGCATGGGCAATCTGATCCAGGCAGTGACACCCATGTTCCGTGAGTGAATGAAAAGAAATCGCTGGTCAACCATGATGCTGAGGGTAAATGACTAAAATTAAAACCTTCCCTTTTTCTGCTGGTCATCTGATCCCAGTTTCAAAGAATACTGGCAAGGCTACCAAGGTCAAGACCCCTTTGAGGGCATCATATTTACCCCTTGATATACAGCAGCTTTCTAATCTACTAGTGAGTGTTTTCTGGCAGCTCTTAATTTTAAAAAATGTTTAATCTTTTCGTGAGTTTTAATTCATTCTATGAATTTTATAAGTTTTACTATGATATTGGTAAATATGGATATATTTGGAATTCAAGAAGGATTTGCAAAGGGAGAAATGGGAAAATGCATTTTACAGCATTGTACATGTCACTTATAAAAGTTAGTTTTTGTGTATTTGCTAGTTTGTTGTATATTTTAAATATTTGATTTATATCAGAGCAAAGCAATCACCAACACCATAGTTTACCATCACCTTTTAGATTTAAATTAGTGTTAAGTCACCATAGTCTTATAAGACCTTAGGGCTGCTATCTCAATAGAGAGAGAAAGAGAGAGAGAAAGAGTGAGAGAGGATTAGTGGTAGTTTAACCTGAGGGACACCACACCTCAGATGAAGGGAGAGTTTGAAATGGAGTGGCTCACTGGTACCTCAGCTGGTGTGGTAATTGAACCCATGCTGTTGGCATCACGCTGCATCACAAACCAGCTGTCCAGTGTTTTAAAATATCATAGCAATCACAGGATTTCTACACACATGTTCGCAGCTCTGGTTTCTGGAAGCTTCTATTTACTTATTTTCACTGACAGAGACTACACTGAGGCTTAACCAGTCAAAAACAGTGAACATAGATCAGTCAACAAATTAAAGGAAATGAACACATCAATTTAACCATTTAACATAATGACTATCATTTAAATTTCTGTAGAAGACAGCAACTCAGAAGATTAATATGAAGAAAAGTTGTCAATCTGCTCTGTGAGATACCATCTCATGATTAGCTACACAATGTCAAGAGTGTCAAGCAAATTCAGTACCACAGCCTGTGGTACTAAGTAAGAGGTGCAAGCAGAATCTGAGATACTCACACCTCAGGGAAAAGAAGAAGGTGGATGAGTTACCATCAGGGGACGGAAAGAGTATTGGTAGGCAGTGCAAGAATCCCTTGTGGCCATTCCCCTCAACAAAAGTATACCATTTTGGATAGGTTAGGGAGGACGACTTACCAGGGGAAAGCAATGGGGCACACGTCTCTTGCACAGAGACTATCTGTGTCTCTCAGAAGCGAAGGGGAAAGAGGAGCAGAGGGGTCACTGGGGATTCCATAGTTAGGAGGAACAGAGAGGAGATATTGTGGGAATAAGAGAGACTCATGGTTGGTGTGTTTCCTCCCAGGCACCAGGGTTCGCGATGTCTCTGATCATATTTTCAGGATCCTTGAAGGGTAGGGCGAGCAGCTCCAAGTCGTTGTCCATATAGGCACCAATGACATAGGTAGGAAGTAAGGTGGAGATTTAAGGCAGAAATTCAGGGAGCTAGGGTGGAAGCTTGGAGCTAGAACAAACAGAATTGTTATTTCTGGTTTGTTGCCTGTGGTGGAGGAGGAGGGAGGGTGCAGGAGGGAGGGCTTTGGATTCCTGAATAATTGGGGCTCTTTTTGGGTACGTGGGACTGCTACAAACAGGACAGTCTTCAGCTGAACCAGAAGGGTATCAATATGCTGGGGGGTATTTGCCAGTGCTGTTCGGGTGCGTTTAAACTAATCCAGCAGGGGGATATGAACCAAAATTGTAATTTGAGTATGCAGGTTGAGAGTAATGAGGTCAGAACTAAGGTTTCAAAGTCGCAAGCAGGCACTAGCAAACAAGATATTAGTTTGAAGTATGTCTACCTCAATGTCAGGAGCATCTGGAATGAGGTGAGTGAACTTGCAGCATAAAATGGTACCTGGGATTTCGATGTTGTGGCCATTTCAGACTCATGGGTAGAGCAGGGACAGGAATGGTTACTGCAGGTTCTGAGATTTAGATGTTTCAGCAAGAACAGAGAAAATGGTAAAAGATGGGGTGGTGTGGCATTGTTAATCAAGGACAGTATTATGGTTGCAGAAAGGACATTTGAGGACTCGTCTACTAAGGTAGTATGGGCTGAGATTAGAAACGGGAAAGGAGAGGTTACCCTGTTGGGAATTTTCTATAGACCTCTGAATAGTTCCAGAGATGTAGAGGAAAGGATAGCAAAGATGATCCTCGATAGGAGCGAGAGTGACAGGGTAGTTGTTATGCGAGACATTAACTTTCCAAATATTGACTGGAAGTCCTATAGTTCAAGTACTTTAGATGGGTCAGTTTTTGTCCAATGTGTGCAGGAGGGTTTCCTGACACAGTACATAGACAGACCAACAAAAGGCAAGGCCACATTACCCCTCTCTGAGGATGAAAGATCAGTCCTCGGCAGAGGCCTCATCTTCATTCCCCTGTGCTCCCACTTTCCTCATTCCTGAAGAAGGGTTCATGCCCGAAACATCGATTGTCCTGCTCCTTGGATGCTGCCTGACCTGCTGTGCTTTTCCAGCAACACATTTCAAGGCCACATTAGATTTGGTACCATGTAATGAACCCGGCCAGTTGTTAGATTTGGAGGTAGTTGAGCACTTTGGTGATAGTGACTACAATTTGGTTATGTTTACTTTAGTGACGGAAAAGGATGGGTATATACTACAGGGCAAGAGTTGTTGCTGGGGGAAAGGCAATTACAATGTGATTAGACAAGATTTAGGATGCAGAGGATGGGTAAGGAAACTACAGGGGATGGGCACAATTGGAATGTGGAGCTTATTCAAGGACCACCTACTGCAGGTCCATGATAAGTATGTACCAGTCAGGCAGGGAGGAAGTTGTTGAGCGCGGGAGCCATGGTTTACTAAGGAAGTTGAATCTCTTGTCAAGAGGAAGAAGAAGGCATATGCTAGGATGAGATGTAATGGGTCAGTTAGGGCGTTTGAGAGTCACAGGTTAGCCAGCAAAGACCTAAGAGAGAGCTAAGAAGAGCCAGGAGGGGACATGAGAAGTCATTGGCAGATAGGATCAAGGAAAACATTAAGGCTTTCTATAGGTTTATCAGGAATCAAAGAATGACTTGAGTAAGATTAGGGTCAATCAAGGATAAGTAAAAACAAGGACTGCAGATGCTGGAAACCAGAGTCTAGATTAGAGTGGTGCTGAAAAAGCACAGCAGGTCAGGCAGCATCGAAGGAGCAGGAAAATCGACGTTTCAGGAAAGCCGTTCATTAGGAATAGGTTGATTTTCCTGCTCATCGGATTCTGCCTGTCCTGCTGTGCTTTTCCAGCACCACTCTAATCTAGACTCAATCAAGGATAATATTGGGAAGTTGTGCGTGGAATCACAGAAGATAGGGGAAGCACTAAACAGTTAATTTTCATCAGTATTTACATGAGAAAAAAATAATGTGGTCGAGGAGAGTGCCGAGATATAGCTACTAGACTAGAAGTGACTGCGGTTCACAAGGAGGAGGTGTTAACAATTTTGTAAAGTGTAAAAATAGATAAGTCCCCTGGCCCACGGAATCTATCCTCGGATTCTCTGGGAAGCCAGAGAGGAGATTATTGAGCCTTTGGCTTTGATCTTTATGTTGTCATTGTCTATAGGAATAGTGCCAGAAGACTGGAGGATAGCAAATGTTGTTCCCTTGTTCAAGAAGACGAGCAGAGTCAACCCTGGAAATCATAGGCCAGTGAGCCTTACTTCTACTGTGGGAAAACTGTTGGAAAGGGTTTTAAGAGATTGGACTTATAATCATCTAGAAATGAATAAATTGATTAGAATGGTCAACATGATATTGTGAAGGGTGGGTCATGCCTCACAAACTGTATCGAGCTCTTTGAGAATGTGACCAAACAGGTGGACAAGGGTGTAGTGGATGATGTGGTGTATATGGATTTCAGTAAGGCATTTGATATGGTTCCCAACAGTATGCTCTTGCACAAAAGACAGAGGCTTGGGATTCAGGGTGATTTAGTGGTTTGGATCAAAAATTGGCTAGTTGTAAGAAGACAGAGGGTGGTAGTTGATGTGAAATATTTATCCTGGAATTCAGTTACTAGTGGTGTACTGCAAGGATCCATTTTGGGTCCACTGTTGTTTGTCATTTTTATAAATGACCTGGATGAGAGCATAGAAGGATGGGTTAGTAAAATTGCCGATGATACTAAAGTCTGTAGAGTTGTGGATCGTGACAAAGGATGTTGTAGATTACAGACAAACATAGATAAGATGCAGAGCTGGGCTGAGAGGTGGCAAATGGAGTTTAATGAGGAAAAGTGTGAGGTGATTCACTTTGGAAGGAGTAACAGGAATGCAGAGCATTGAGCTAATGGTAAGATTCTTGGTAGTGTAGATGAGTAGAGAGATCTCGGTGTCCAGGTACATAGATCCTTGAAAGTTGCCACCCAGGTTGATAGATTTGTTAAGAAGGTAAGACAGTGTGTTAGCTTTTATTGGTAGAGGGATTGAGTTTCTGAGTCACGAGGTAATGTTGCAGCTGTGCAAAACTCTGGTGTGGCCGCAGTTGGAGTATTGCAGACCATTCTGGTCACCGCAATATAGGAAGGATGTGGAAACTTTGGAAAGGGTTCAGAGGAGATTTACTAGGATGTTGCCTGATATGGAGGGAAGGTCTTATGAGGAAAGGCTGAGGGACTTGCGGCTGTTTTTGTTCAAGAGAAGAAGGTTGAGAGGTGACTTAATTGATACATATATGATAATCAGAGGGTTAGATAGGGTGGACAGTGAGAGCCTTTTTCCTCAGATAGCAATGGCTTAGCACGAAGGGACATAGCTTTAAATTGAGGGGTAATAGATATAGGACAGATGTCAGAAGTGGTTTCTTTACTCAGAGAGTAGTAGGGGTGTGAAATGCACTGCCTGAAACAGTAGTAGACTTGGCAAAAGTGGGTACCTGCAGATTCTAGAGATCAGAGTCAAGATTAGAGTGGTGCTGGAAAAGCACAGCATGTCAGGCAGCATCCGAGGAGCAGGAAAATTGACGTTTTGGGCAAAAGCCCTTCATCAGGAATGAGGCTGGGAGCCTCAGGGGTGAAGAGATAAATAGGAGGGCCTACAGTACAGAGTCTACAGTAGTAGACTTGCCAACCTTAAGGGCATTTTAATGGTCATTGGATAGGCATATGGACGAGAATAGAATAGTGTAGGTTAGATGGGCTTCAGATTGATTTCACAGGTCGGCACAACATCGAGGGCCGAAGGGCCTTTACTGCACAGTAATATTCTATATTCTATGTTCTGTGTGAATGGAAGAGTGCTATATTCATCAGAAGAATGCCACAAGATATTCAATAGTATGGGTTGTTTGATCAGATCATTGAAGAAAAGGTAGATTGTGATGATTAGGTCACAAATCCTCCATCTGCTGGCCTCTCTGACTCTGTTTAAGGCAGCTGTGAAGCCAATGCTTAGGGCACAGCAGAAGAAAGTGTGTCACAGCAATCCAAAGCCTTGGCTGCTGGGGGAGCTTGTATCCTTACAAACCTTCACTAACATATGGTCGTCATCAGATCCATACTGAGAATTTAGATGAGCAGGGACAAGGGTGTTTCAAATGAGTAAGTGATATGTTGCATGAAAAAAGTGGCAGACACTTACACATGTTTAATTTGATTCAAAAGAAGTTAGTGGAGCTTAACATGGGTCTCTGGCACAGAAAACCGTTCATTCAAATCTTTCATGAGGCAGACTGTCTGCAATTTGACTGCTGCAATTCACCCCACCAGGGCTAGTACCTGTATCAGTAGAGACAGCAATATATACAAGAGGTGATGCCATTGTAAATTCTAAAATTCATAACTGAATCTGCAATGGCTGCAGCTTCTGCCCAGCAGATGCCCAGTACTGAATGCTGGGCATGCTTCAGGCACAGGAGAAGTCAGGTCACAATATGAAGAAAATACAGTAGGAATGTCCTTCCCTCGCTATCTACCTATCCTGCCTTCTGGCAACCATCTCAAAGATAAGGTATGATCTTCATTTTTTTAATATATTTGCACTGGGTTATTTGCTGAGAGTTAGATCAACAATTGCATTTATCCATCTAATGTTTGAGTTCAGTTCAGCTCTGTTGCTCCTGTTAACAGATTAGCAGTTGTGATTGTAAACTATTCAAAATAACTCTATGAACACAAGTGTACTCAAGTACAGAAATACAGGAGTACTGTGAAAACTATACAATGTTGCCACACATGGCAACATGTCAGATACAAGGGTACCTTGGTACAAAATTCACCTACAAGTACTATTCCCCCCTCGGCCAACTGTCAGTGTGGAGCTTACACATCCTCCCCGTGTCTGCATGGGTTTCCTCCGGATGCTACGGTTTCCTCCCACAGTCCAAAGATGTGCAGGTTAGATGAATTGGCGATACTAAATTTCCCATAGCATTAGTCAGGGGTAAATATAAAGTAAAAGAATGGGTCTGGGTGGGTTACTCTTCGGAGGGTCAGTGTGGACTTGTTGGGCTGAAGGGCCTGTTTCCACATTGTAGGGAATCCAATTTAATCTAGTAACATAGAGAAACAAAGTTAAAAGTAAAGCATTACCATTGTTCTTAGTAAATAAAGAAATAAAGCTAAAAGTTAACATGACAGTTCTTCCTTGTATTAAGTGGAAAAATAGAGGAATAAACAGTTTTTTAACATAGAGTAAATCAATATGTTGTTGCAAATATCCTAAAGCAACTCAAATTATTTTCAACAGGTATTTGATCCTAAAAGACACTTGTTCCATTTGAAAAAAAAACATTTTTGTTTCTGATTTAAGATGGGCGGGAGAGAGACTTCACTTTTGTCAAAGTTCAAATGCATCAGCCACCAAGAAATCTCTTGACACTCTGGCAACTAGAGCAGCGGCTTACAAATATGTTTGCTAAGTCACGTCTGCATCGTGATTTACATTTTGCTGCTCCATTTCATCCAATTCTGGTGCTGTCTCGTCCTTGGGACACTGGCTTAGTTTGTCTGAAGGACACAGTGGTGTGACGTTACTGAAACCTTCAAAACTTTAACAGGCCACCAACGAAAGATGTCACCTTGCTGTCCAAGCACCACAAGTATGATTTTAGCCCCCGATCGTTCTCAGCACTATCTGGCATGTTGCCATGTGTAGAATTGTATCTTTCTTGTGCTGCATCCTAGCATAGGTTGAGCTATAGGGAGAGGCTGAAGAGGCTGAGACTGTTTCCCCTGGAATGTCAGAGGCTGAGGCGTGACCTTATAGAGGTTTACAAAATTATGAGGGGCATGGATAGGATAAAAAGACAGAGTCTTTTCCCTGGGTTGGGGAAGTCCAGAACTAGAGGGCATAGGTTTAGGGTGAGAGGAGAAATATATAAAAGGGACCTAAGGGGCAACTTTTTCATGCAGAGGGTGGTACGTGTATGGAATGAGCTGCCAGAGGAAGTGGTGGAGGCTGGTACAATTGCAACATTTAAAAGGTATTTGGGTAGGTATACGAATAGGAAGGATTTGGAGGGATATGGGCTGGGTGCTGGCAGGTGGGACTAGATTCGGTTGGGATAACTGTTTGGCATGGATGGGTTGAACCGAAGGGTCTGTTTTCGTGCTGTACATCTCTATGACTCAATGATTCAACTGTTACTAGCCACGTTTTCAGTGAGTAATCCTCATTGTCTAACAGCCTTATTCATCTATGAAGTAAAGCATTCATGATCTGGTGCAAAAGTGAGTTCTTGTAGGTGACCGCACCATAAGTTGGTATGCATTGTAATACCAAGCATTTCGTTATATTGAACCTCTGTGTTGGGGAACGGCAGATAAGTTTGTCCAATAATATGTGTGCAATTGTTTTACGTAGCACAACACATAACATCTGTGATCAATATTTACATTCAGCATCTACAGTACACCATTACAAACAAATTATTACATTAAGAGGTTGAGGGCAAAACATTGAACGTTTTCAAGGAGTGTGATATAGTCCTGAGGTCTAATAGGATCAAAGGGGACAAAACAAAAGTGGGAGCAGGGTGCTGACTTGGATGGATTTCACCAGTTTCCTCATTTCCCACCCCCACCTTACCCCAGTTCCAACCTTCCAGTTCAGCACCATCCTCATTACCGGTCCTATCTGCCAATCTTCCTTCCCACCTATCCACTCCACCCTCCTCTCTGACCTATCACCTTCATCCTCACCCTCATCCACCCATTGTACTCTTTGCTACATTCACCCCACCCCCAACCCCTCCCTTTATCTCTCCACCCTGGAGGCTCCCTGCCTTCAGTCCCGGTGAAGGGCTTTTGCCCAAAACGTTGATTTTCCAGCTCCTTGGATGCTGCCTGACCGGCTGTGCTTTTCCAGCACCACTCTAATCTTGACTCTGATTTCCAGCATCTGCAGTCCTCACTTTTGCCGTGCTGACTTGGATGATCAATGGTGATCATATTGAATGGCAAAGAAGTTTGAAGGGCTGAATGGCCTACTCCTTCTCCTAAATTGCCTTGCTGATTCAAAACGTATCAGACCCTGGTCCTCTGACTGCAATGAAACATTTGAGCCTTCTCTCATAAATTTATGGGCAGTTTCAGGGAATCCAGCACAAGTCTCCAAAGCCAGAATCAGTTCAGTACAGCATCTGAAGCCTTCAACTGAATGAAAGAGCAGTGTATCTCTGTCAATTGGATGAGATTTCAAGTGAACTAGTCAGCATGTGCCCACACCATGTTTTCGTGGAGGCCCCAATGTTTAACCTTTCACCTGCCACCATTCCTATCCATAAATCTGAGACAACCTTTCAGGCCAATGATCTTTCAGTTTTATTTCTCAGACTGCTCAGTTTGCTCTGAATCTCTGGGACTTTCTGTTCTTTCTTTCAGAATTCCACCTTCTACAATATTTTGCGCTATATTTTTGTGAGCACGAGAACTTTTCCTTCCTGAAGAACTCCAAGGTCCCCTTCAATATTTTCCAGGCTTCTTAGACCCTCCTCAGTGTATTCATGCAGCAACCCATCACCATTCATTTATTCATTCACACATTACCCCAACATCAGGTCATTGATACCACCCCCCCCCCCCCCCCCCCCACCAAGATGCTTTATTCACTGCTCCTCTCACCTCTTCACTGACTGTACTTGTCACCCACTCAATGTTACAAACTGCAGCCCATCTCACCACTCCCTAACCAGTGCCCTTACCGCCCTGGCTTACCCTGCCTGATAACTCCTTCCTGCTTTACCAGCTGGCGCCACGTTTGCCAGTTAATTCATACTGCCTTTCACCCCTGTCTTGCTGGTCCCCTTATTGTAACCCATGCCTCACTGCTGCCTCTGCCCCGCTTACTACCACACCGCCCCACATTCACTCACTGCATCCCTCACCAATGCTCATTGCCTGCTTCACCAACCCCCTCGCACTCACTGCACCCTTCACCAATCCCCTCACTCTCACTGCACCCTTCACCAATCCCCTCATACCCACTGCCCCCTCACTAATCCCCTCACACTCACTCCATCCCTCACCAATCCCCTTACACTCACTGCACCCCTCACAAATCCCCTCACAATCACTGCCCCCCTCATCAATCCTCTCACACTCACTGCCCCCCTCACCATTCCCTCAGTCACTGCCCCTTCACTAATCCCCTCACACTCACTCCATCCCTCACCAATCCCCTTACACTCACTGCCCCCCTCACCAATTCCCTCAGTCACTGCCCCTTCACTAATCCCCTCACACTCACTCCCTCTCACCAATTCCCTCATACTCATTACCCCCTCTGACCAATTCCCTCACATTCACTGCCCCTCACCAATCCCCTCATACTCATTGTCCCCTCTCACCAATCCCCTCATACTCATTGCCCCCTCTCACCAATCCCCTCACACTCACTGCCCCCTCACAATTCCCCTCACACTCACTGCCCCCTCACCAATCCCCTCACACTCACTGCCCCCTCACCAATCTCCTCACACTCACTGCCCCTCTCACCAATCCCCTCACACTCACTGCCCCCCTCACCAACCCCCTCACACTCACGGTCCCCCTCACCAATCCCCTCAAACTCACTGCCCCACCTCACCAATCCACTCTCACTCACTTTCCCCCTCATCAATCCCCTCACACTCACATCCCCCCCACCAATTCTCTCACACTTACTACCCCTCTCACCAATCCTCCCACACTGACTGCCCCTCCCCCAATCCTCGCACACTCACTGCCCCCTCACCAATCTCCTCACACTCATTGCCCCCTCTCACCAATCCCCACACACTCACTGCCCTCCTCACCAATCCCCTTACACTCGCTTCCCTCCTCACCAATCCCCTCACACTCACTGACCCCTCACCAATCCCCTCACACTCACTGCCCCCCTCACGAACCCACTATCCTTGAGAGCTCTAAAAAACTCTTTCTTAAACAAATCCAGAGACTGGGCCTCCACTGCCTTCTCGGGCAGAGCATTCCACACACCCACCACTCTCTGGGTGAAGAAGTTTCTCCTCATCTCTGTCTTAATTGCCTACCCCTTATTTTTAAGCTGTGTCCTCTGGTTCGGGACTCACCCATCTGTGGAAACATGTTTTCTGCCTCCAGAGTGCCCTATCCTTTAATAATCTTCTACGTGTCAATCAGATCCCTTCTCAGTCTTCTAAACTCAGGGGTATACAAACCCAGTCGCTCTGATCTTTCAACATAAGATAGTCCCGCCATTCCAGGAATTGACCTCGTGAACCTACGCTGCACTCCCTCAATAGCCAGAATGTCTTTCCTCAAACTTGGAGACCAGAACTGCATGCAATATTCCAGGTGCGGTCTCACCAGGGCCCTGTACAGCTGCAGAAGAACCTCTTTGCTTCTATATTCAATGCATCTTGTTATGAAGGCCAGCCTGCTATTAGCTTTCTTCACTACCTGCTGTACCTGCATGCTTGCTTTCATTGACTGGTGTACAAGAACATCCAGATCTCTTTGTACTGCCCCTTTACCTAACTTGACTCCATTTAGGTAGTAATCTGCCTTCCTGTTCTTGCCACCAAAGTAGATAACCATACATTTATCCACATTAAACTGCATCTGCCATGCATCTGTCCACTCACCTAACCTGTCCAGGTCACCCTGTAATCTCCTAACATCCTCCTCACATTTCACCCTGCCACCCAGCTTAGTATCATCAGCAAATTTGCTAATGTTACTATTAATACCATCTTCTATAACATTAATATATATCATAAACAGCTGCAATTCCAGCACTGATCCCTGCGGTACCCCACTGGTCACCGCCTGCCATTTCGAAAGGGAGCCGTTTATCCCTACTCTTTGTTTCCTGTCAGCCAACCAATTTTCAATCCAAGTCAGTACTTTACCCCCAATACCATGCGTCCTAATTTTGCTCACTAACCTCCTATGTGGGACTATATCAAAGGCTTTCTGAAAGTCCAGGTACACTACATCCGCTGGATCTCCCTTGTCCATCCTCAGAGTTACATCCTCAAAACATTCCAGAAAAAGTCTCTTCTTCCATTACAATCTGTATGTGTTCTTTGATACAGTCCACTACCTGCAGCATTGCTGGTCGAGTTGTCACAGGCACTGAGACTGACTGCACAGTTGTGGCAGAATTTGCAGTCCTTCCCATTATCCTGTTAATTTGCACTTGACTGAAAGGTGACCAGTAGATGACTAGTATTCTTCTGGTTAAGGTGATCTGATAAAGATGGAAGCAATTCTGTTTCCGCACTGACTGTACCTTTACCAAGGGCAACGTTGTTTAATTGACTGGTTGATTTATTGTCATGTGTACCGAGGTACAGTGAAAAGCTTTGTTGATGAGCTGGACAAGTAAGCCATACTAAGCAAGGATGCACAGATGAAAAAGACTTAGACAGAAGCGTACAGTTTACATAGTGTAGGGCATGCCCTAGGAGGGATCATCGTTAGCAAGATCAACACCATTTGAGGCTAGAAAGTCCACGCATCAGTCTAATAATGGCCAGGAAGAAGCTGTTCCTGAACCTGCTAGTTTGTGTGTATCTTCTGTCTGATGGAAGAGGTTGGAGGGGATCATTACTGGGATGCGATGATGGTGGCAGCCTTTCTGTGGAAGCAACCCCCCCCTGTGTAACTGGAGTCCATGGATGGAAGGTTGGCTTCCCTGGTGGTCTGGGCTGTGCACAACACCTTCTGTAGTTTCATATGGTCCTGAGCAGAGCAGTTGCCATAGCAGGCCGTTAAGTGCCCGGACAGTATGCTCTCAGTGGTGCCCTGTTAGAAGTTGGTGTGGGTAATAGTTGTTAATAGTCACTCCAAGGACTAGTTTGAATCATAATTTTGTTTTTGCTTCTCCAGCTTTTGTAATGAACTGAAAACTAGGATTATATGTATGCCTTCATGTCTTTCAAAGTTCTGAACTTCCACTCCCTTTCCCATCTCAGGGAATTCTGGCTTGCTGCCATCTGAACAAACTAACGTAGCAATTTAGCAAGGAGAAGTGAAAGGTGTTTTATCAGCACAAAGTGAAAGAGGCTGCAGTGAAAACCTTTGGCATGCAGTCCAAACCACATGAAACTGTCTAATAAGGGTGTTATCAAATCTGTTTCTTCTGCATACCCTGAAGGAACACTTTACCTTACATTGCCCACATTATCTCTTGTCTCCTGCAGTCCCATTGAAAATAATAGCTCCAGACATTGATACCATTTGCAGTTATCCACTCCATAAAATGCAAGTGACCATCAAAACAACAGTTTGCAAGTGAAACAATTGTTTAACAATTGTCTTTTCAAAACATAAAAGGGTAGACCAGCAGTATCAAAAGAGAAATAGAGCCTACAACCAAAAATAGAGACCAGATAAAGACCAGTGAGAATCAATTAATAAAGTTAAAAATCAAGGTTAGAGTGGTGCTGCAAAAGCATCAATGTTCCTCCTCCTCGGATGCTGCCTGACCTGCTGTGCTTTTCCAGCACCACTCTAATCTTGATTCATCGCCAGCATCTGTAATACTCACTTTCACAAAGTTAAAAATCACACAATACCAGGTTATGGACCAACAGGTTTGTTTGGAAGCACTTGCTATCGGATCGCTGCTCCTTCATCAACTGGTTGTCAATTAACAAAAGAATTGAAACATAATTAAACAGATAAAGAGGCAAAACAAATAGTTCGAAGCCAGTTTGTTGAGTATGCTCATTATTGTTTAAGTGTTATTTTGACTAAAAGGACAAAATGCAACTTTGAATAATTACAAATAATGGTGTCTGTTTTTCGATCAATTGGTAAAACCCAACGCTGTATATTAATTTAATTACAGACAGAAGCTGCTATTGCTTCTGCAGATGAAATAAAGACACTTAAGTTTCATTGCCTCTATAATTTGCAGAGGTTGCAAAGCATGATTAACCTGCATTTGTTGATTACAATTTGGGGAACATGTACTGCTTGTTCATTTGAAAGATCTCTTCATTCAACCAGTGCTAACCATACTGTTCAATGGCTGGACACATCAAGAGGTGACGCAGAGCTTGTGCACTAGTTTGGGGAATCGACAGGAGATTTTGTGGTCTGGATCGGGATTCCCAGAAGGTATGTTGCCTCCCTGGTGCCAGGGTCCGGGACGTCTCCAATCAGGTGTATAAGGTTCTAAAAGGGGAGGGCGAACAGCCAGAAATCGTGTTACATATTGGCACTAATGATATAGCCAGGAAAAGGATCGAGGATATAAAAAGTGATTTCAGGGAGTTAGGATGGAAGCTGCAAAGCAGGACGAACAGAGTAGTGTTCTCTAATTTACTACCGGTGCCACGAGCTAGCGAGGTGAGGAACAGGGAGCGGGCGCAGTTTAACACGTGGCTGCGCAGCTGGTGTAGGAGGGAGGGCTTCAGATATGTAGATAATTGGGATGCCTTCTGGGGAAGGTGGACCTGTATAAGAAGGACGGGTTGCATCTGAACTGGAAGGGGACCAATGGCCTGGGTGGAAGGTTTGCTCGAGTAGTTCGAGAGGGTTTAAACTAGTATGGCAGGGGGGTGGGAACCTGAGCTGTATACCGGAGGTGAGAGTTGATGCAGATGAGGCAATAACAAGAGGTAGACCAGCTAGTGAGAAGGACTTTCCTGGGAAGGAACCAAGGGATCAGTTAAAGTGTGTTTGCTTTAACGCAAGGAGTATCAGGAATAAAAGTGATGAACTTAGAGCATGGATCAGTACCTGGTGCTATGATGTTGTGGCCATAACGGAGACATGGGTTTCTCAGGGGCAGGAATGGTTGCTGGATGATCCAGGGTTAGAGCATTTAAAAAGAATAGGAAGGGGGGATAAAGAGGAGGGAGTGTAGCACCACTAATCAGAGGGGGTATCACAGCTACAGAAGCTTCCATTGTCGAGGAAGATCTGCCTACCGAGTCAGTATGGGTGGAATTTAGGGACAGCAAGTTGTCACCTTGTTAGGGGTTTACTACAGGCCCCCCAATAGCAGCAGGGAGATTGAAGAAAGAATAGGTCGGCAGATTTTGGAAAAGTGTGGACATAGTAGGGTTGTTGTAATGGGTAAATAATGTCATAAATAAATTTCCCAATATTGATTGGAACCTCCTTCGAGCAGAAGATTTGAATGGAGCTGTTTTTGTAAGGTATGTTCAGGAGGGGTTCCTAACACAATACGTTGACAGGCCGACAAGGGGAGAGGCCACTCTAGACTTGGTGCTCGGAAACGAGCCGGGGCAGTATCAGATCTTGCAGTAGGAGAGCATTTTGGTGATAGTGACCACAACTGCCTCACATTCTATATAGCTATGGAGAAGGAGAGGATTAGGCAAAATGGGAGGATATTTAATTGGGGAAGAGGAAACTATGATGCGATTAGACATGAGTTGGGAAGCATGGACTGGGAGCAATTGTTGGAGAAAGTGAGGACTGGAGACCAGAGTTGAAAAATGTGGTGCTGGAAAAACACAGCAGACCAGGCAGCATCCGAGGAGCAGGAAAATCGACATTTCAGGCATAAGCTCTTCTTCTCATTCCTGAAGAAGGCCTTATGCCCTAAACGTAGATTCTCCTGCTCCTCGGATGCTGCCTGGCCTGCTGTGTTTTTCCAGCACCACATTTTTCAACACTGGGAGCAATTGTTCCATGGTAAAGGCACTATAGACATGTGGAGACTGTTTAAGGAACAGTTGTTACGAGTGATGAATAAATATGTCCCTTTGAGACAGGCAAGAAGGGGTAAGATAAAGGAACCTTGGATAAAGAGAGTGGTGGAGCTTCTCGTCAAAAGGAAGAAGGTAGCTTACATAAGGTGGAGGAAGCTAGGGTCAAGCTCAGCTCCAGAGGATTACAGGCAGACGAGGAAGGAGCTCAAAAATGGCCTGAGGAGAGCCAGGAGGGGGCACGAGAAAGGCTTGGCAGAACGGATTAGGGAAAACACAAAGGCATTTTACACGTATGTGAGGAATAAGAGAATGGTCAAAGAAAGAGTAGGTCCGATCAGGGATAGCTAGGGAACTTGTGTGTGGAGTCTGAGGAGGTAGGGGAAGCCCTAAATGAGTATTTTGCTTCTGTCTTTATGAAAGAAACGAACTTTGTAGTGAATGAAACCTTTGAAGAGCAGGTGTGCATGCTAGAATGGATAGAGATAGAGGAAGCTGATGTGCTGAAAATGTTGTCAAACATTAAGATTGACAAGTCACCAGGCCCGGACCAGATTTGTCCTCGGCTGCTTTGGGAAACGAGAAATGCAATTGCTTCTCCACTTGCAAAGATCTTTGCATCCTCGCTCTCCACTGGAGTCGGACCTGAGGACTGGAGAGAGGCAAATGTAATTCCTCTCTTCAAGAAAGGAAATAGGGAAATCCCTGGCAATTACAGAACAGTAAGTCTCACGTCTGTCATCTGCAAGGTGTTAGAAAGGATTCTGAGGGATAGGATTTATGACCATCTGGAAGAGCATGGCTTGATTAAATGCAGTTAGCACGGCTTTGTGAGGGGCAGGTCATGCCTCACAAATCTTATCGAGTTCTTTGAGGATGTGACTAGAAAAGTTGATGAGGATCGAGCTGTGGATGTGGTGTATATGGACTTCAGCAAGGCATTTGATAAGGTTCCCCATGGTAGACTCATTCAGAAGGTCAGGAGGAATGGGATACAGGGGAACGTAGCTGTCTGGATACAGAATTGGCTGGCCAACAGAAGACAGTGAGTGGTAGTAGAAGGAAAATATTCTGCCTGGAAGTCAGTGGTGAGTGATGTTCCACAGGGCTCTGTCCTTGGTCGTCTACTGTTTGTAATTTTTATTAATGACTTGGATGAGGGGATTGAAGGATGGGTCAGCAAGTTTGCAGATGACACAAAGGTTGGAGGTGTCGTTGACAGTATAGAGGGCTGTTGTAGGCTGCAGCGTGACATTGACAAGATGCAGATATGGGCTGAGAGGTGGCAGATGGAGTTCAACCTGGATAAGTGTGAGGTGATGCATTTTAGAAGGTTGAATTTGAAAGCTGAGTACAGGATTAAGGATAGGATTCTTGGCAGTGTGGAGGACAGAGGGATCTTGGTATGCAGGTACATAGATCCCTTAAAATGGCCAGCCAAGTGGACAGGGTTGTTAAGAAAGCATATGGTGTTTTGGCTTTCATTAACAGGGGGATTGAGTTTAAGAGTCATGAGATCTTGTTGCAGCTCTATAAAACTTTGGTTAGACCGCAATTGGAATACTGCATCCAGTTCTGGTTGCCCTATTATAGGAAAGATGTAGATGCTTTGGAGAGGGTTCAGAGGAGGTTTACCAGGATGCTGCCTGGACTGGAGGGCTTATCATATGAAGAGAGGTTGACTGAGCTCAGACCTTTTTCATTGGAGAAAAGGAGGAGGAGTGGGGACCTAATTGAGGTATACAAGATAATGAGAGGAATAGGTAGAGTCGATAGCCAGAGACTATTTCCCAGAGCAGAAATGGCTAACAAGAGGGGTCATAGTTTTAAACTGCTTGGAGGAAAGTATAGAGGGGATGTCAGAGGCGGGTTCTTTACACAGAGAGTTGTGAGAGCATGGAATGCGTTCCCAGCAGCAGTTGTGGAAGCAAGGTCACTGGGGACATTTAAGAGACTACTGGACATGCATATGGTCACAGAAATTTGAGGGTGTAAACATGAGGATCAATGGTCAGCACAACATTGTGGGCTGAAGGGCCTGTTCTGTGCTGTACTGTTCTATATTCTATGTTTTGTACTACTAAAAGCTAGCCTATACTCTTTCAAACTGACTGTGCTCAGTGAAGTTGGGGATGGTACAGTGTGACTGGAGTATATTCTGGGTCGCATCAATGGTAAACATTTGACTTGAAAAAGAGTAAGAAATATCATAACAAGGGAGAGGCAAGTTTCCACATTTTCTCTGGCTCTGGAGTCTTAGTGAATGAGGAGGAAAGGAAGAGAAATGTCCTATTGCCACAGAGGGGAAGGAGATCATAGAATCATAAAATCCCTACAGTGCAGATAGAGGCCATCGAATCTGCACTAACCTTCTGAAGAACATCCCAACCAAAACCACCATCCCCCACTCCAAAATCCATGTTAACAAAGGCTATTCCACCTAGACTTTACAGCCCTGGACACTAAGGGGCAACTTAGCATGGCCAATCCACCTAACCTGTATATCATTGGACTTTGGATTACGACGATGTTGCCCCTTGATCAAGGTTGTGTTGTCCTTAGGTTTTATTCAAGAGGGTTTGTAAAGACAGTGGTGCTGGTTTGTCTGTAAATGGTTACTTTGAACAATGGCAGGGGAGTGGCCAGTATCCAAGTTCAGGTTTCTTTCTAGTTTGTTTTGTTTTAACGAGCAATCAAAAAACTGCTGGGATCCTGGAGACACAGTTCCAGTGAAAAGAGGTTCCATGATTCAACAAAGGTCTTGCCTGAATTTTCTCTCTAAAATCTCTCCTGCCTGTCAGAACCTGTGTTTAAATTTACCTTTTGCCAAGGGGTGTGTTTATGGAATGTCCCAGGGATTGGGACAGTTTCATCAAGTTGCGACATTGTGACAGTTGGGTTATCAAATAAGTTAAATTATTCTAAATTCTCTTTTCTTTTGTGTGTGTTTCATCTGTAATGTATAAATAAATTCTGTTTTGTTTAAAGCTGAGTGGTTTGTTGAGCTGCATCGCTCCTGGAATATCCACTCCACATCTGCCTAAAAAAATATAAAATGTCAGGCTCTGGGCTATCTTCTTAGACCATTTTGAGGGAGTCTGGGTTGGCCCATAACAGGGCCTTTTAAACACGTGGTTAGGAGGCTGCGGGAGCAGATAGTCATGGAGGTCAATGCAAAGAGTTAAACCATATATTGTTTATGGTTCAATGAAGTACAATGAGATAAAACTGAGAGCATGTACTACAGTCTGGTAGCCATTGATGAATGCAGCACATTTATCAAAGACAGGAAGTTAGGAAAGGTTGGAAGGGTGGCTCCATTAGCATATTATGGTATTAGTACAACAGATAGTGATGATAAAAGTTGAGGAGATCAGGCTGTGTAAATGGTTTTGGTAAAGATAAGAATCAATAAAGACAAGAAGTCACTTGTGGCACTGGGTATAGGTCCCCTAATAGCAACCACACACTAGGGTGGACCATAAAGGAAGTAAAAAAATGAGAGCTTGTCGGAAAGACGTGGTAGTAATCATAGGAAGCTTGAATCTACATATAGGCTGGAAAAATCAGATGGAAAAGTTAGTCAAATTGGAGAGTTCATGGAACTTTTTTTAGATAGCTTCTTAGAACAGCAAATTGTGGAGCAACCAGAGATCAGGCTATGATATACTTGGTATTGTGCAAAGACATTGAGTAATTAATAGTCTCATAGTAAAGGTGCTGTCACGAACATCAACCAGATTATGTTGCATTTTACTTTCAGTTTAATGGAGAGAGATGTGGATTTGAGGCTAGTTTTTTTTTATAATTTAAAGAGTTCAATTATGAGAGCATGAAAGCAATTCAGGATAAAGTGAATTGGCAAATTAGATTTAATGATAATGAGAAAGCTAACCAGAAGTATATAAAAACACAAGAGATTCGATAAGGATTTAGAAAGGGAAAATAGTCAGCAAAGTGAACATTGAGCCTATAGAACTTGAGTCTCAGGAATTGATAATGCAAAATAAGGAGATGGCAGATGAAATGAACAGATATTTTGCTTCTTTCTTCACGATATAAGTAACATCTCAAAAGCAGGGATAACTCAGGACATGGAAGGGAGAGGGGAGCTCAGAAACAGCAGAGAAATGGTAAATTGTTGAAGCTATACTTGGCAAGTCTAAATTAGAGTAGTGCTGGAAAAGCACAGCAGGTCAGGCAGCATCTGAGGAGCAGAAAAATTGACATTTCGGGTAAAAGCCCTCATTTTGCCCAAAACATTGACTCTCCCACTCCTCGGATGCTGCCTGACCTGCTGTACTTTTCTAGCACCACACTCTCTGCTAAAAACTTAGAACAATTGTTTTATCTTTATGCTTGTCTAGAGAAATTTTGGGTTGTGTCATAACAGAGAGAACAATGACTCTATTAAAATATTCACTTGATGCAATCACGACTGCCTTTTTAAAAAAATTCACTGATAGGATGTGGAGATTGCCAGTTGCACAAGCGTTTATTGCCCATTCTTAATTATCATTGCTTGCTGGGTCACTTCAGTGAGCAATCAAGGGTCAACCACAGTCCTGTTGGTCTGGTATCACATGTAGGCCAGACCAGGTAAAGATGGAAGCTTTCCTCCACTGAAGTGCCTTGAAGAATCAGATAGGTTTTTACAACAATTAACATTGGTTATATAGGTGACATTATGTCAGTTTTTAATTCCAGATAGTTATTGAATACAAATCCAGCACGTTGGGATTGAAATCCGTTGCATCGTATCACAGTGATATCCAAGGAAATTATTACAACAAAGCTCTGGTGGAATCATAACCTGTAGAAAAATTAGAGGATGGAGAAAAGACATTCCAGATATGCTTTGGATAATAGGATTATTCATGGTTTAGTATCTTTAGTTCTTTTTGGGGTGCTGATTGCAATGTTACTTGACTGAAGTTAGCACAGCTTCATTGAGATCTAGCAACAGTGTGTGTTACTAATTTTAAGTTTTAGTGGATTGAAATGTTACCAGGAAAGATTATTTGTCAGCAGTATAAGAAAAACATCAGCCGTAAACCAGAAATTAATAACAGGGAAAGGCAAGTGATGGACACCATACACTTATCTGCATGACACAAGTCAAACAAAATTTGAGAAAGGTGTAATTAATTCACAATCAGTAGTAAGAAGGCGACTCGTCATCACATTCCCAAGAGCAGTGAGGGACTTATAACAAATGCTCTCATTGATAGTGGCATCCACCTACCATGAAATAATGACAAGTAAGGATTTCTGTCAGACTGTATTAAGAAAAACAATGCTCAAAAGCAGAGAGGTAACTGGAGAGAGAAAACACCTGTCACTGGAATTTCAGAAGCAGCATGGGTACACATGTATTTTGGCTGTGTACTAATTTTGAAACTGAAACAATGAAAATTCTGAACAGTATTATGCACTTTATAAAAATATCCTTCTCAATAGGTTTCATTAAATCAATTTAATTTAGCAATCTTATAATTCCTATTTCTCTTGAATCTAGATTTACATTGTCTCTGAATGTATTAATTTTATCCTTGTACATATTACTCACTTAATGAGTAATTTTTAATGAGAAACATTATAGCAAGAACAGTTAGTTGATCGTTCCTCATATATTGATTGATTATACAATTTATTAAAGGGAAAATGTGTTCAAAATGATTTTACCATTAAAGAGTTTATATTTAATGCCAGAAGTAATGTAACAGTTCGAGTAATTTTCTTTTCCTCATCATTTTCTCTTCCAAGGCCATTTCCATCAACTGTCTCAAGCTGAAGCAGCCACCTGGAGCTTATACATTCTTCTTGGCCTGAGGTTGAGCGATAGCTTTTATGTCTTTTTCATTACAAATTCAGCTTGTTTGATTGCCATGACATTTCTCACTCCTGTCATTAACTTGCATGCAATCATCAAATCTTTTTGCTGTGCCCAAATAGATGTAGGATGTGGGTCTTTACCTCCCTCAAAGTCAGACAAAAAGTGGGGACTGCAGATGCTGGAAACCAGAGTGTAGATCAGAGTGGTGCTGGAAAAGCAAAGCAGGTCAGGGAGCATCCAATGAATAGGAAGGTCGACGTTTCGGGCAAAAGTCCTTCACAGGAATATTCTTGATGAAGGGCTTTTGCCCAAAATGTTGATTTTCCTGCTCGTAGTATGCTGCCTGACCTGCTGTGCTTTTCCAGCACCACTCTGATCTAAACTCCCTCAAAGCTGCTCTGCTGCTTATATAGATTATGATAGATCTGGATCTGATGTCATTTATCCACCTTGATTTGTATCTCATAATATGCTTGTCTAACAAACATTTATCAGAATGGCTGATGTCACTGTTATGCAAGAGCTGAGGCAGTTGGTATTTAAAGGGCCTGTTTCCCTAGGCACTCACTTGGTGGCAGTTAGAAAAATGCATTACCAGGGTGAGAGTGTGTGAAATACTGCACCTTGGAAGTTGAACAGGTAAATTCTTTTCTCAATTCTTTTTTTAAGTTCAGTAGTCTACTTTGCAGGTGAACAAGGTCACTGACCTAGTTAACTGAGCGACAATTAACAGTCAGTTAACTGAAGCCTGAATGGAGCCTCAACAGATTGTGATTGCCATTGAATTTTAATGAGTGTGAGTCATTTTAGTACTCCGCAGCTCTCTTTAAGAAACTGTCTGTTAAATGTGCACCATCACTTTGCACATGCAGTTGAGAGAGGTAAATCCTGAGTGAGTGAGCGAGTGAGCAAGTAAATAAGTTTGGTGCATAATGGAAATTCAGAGAAAGAAGTCCCCTTTTGTTTTTTCTTGCCCATATTTTGCTCAGAGTTAACAGTTGTTAGGTTTCATTCTTCATCTTCACCCGAACAGAGAGAGGGGAGTAAAAGTGAAAAGAATTGCAGATGCTGTAAATCAAAGACAAAAACAGAAAATGCTGGATAAGCTGATTTTCTGTTTTTCAGCGGCAGCAGCAACTTGAAGGGCGGGAGGTTGGACCAGGAGCCTGCCAGGAGCGGTGAGTCTGATTTGAGCTTTTAAATTTGAAGTCAGAGAGCAGAGGTTTCTGGGAAAGGAGAGACTTCTTATTATTATTTCCGTTCAGCTATATAAGTCAGTGTTTTCTCAACCCAAGACCCTACCATTGTAGGGCCTCCCACTCAACAGCCACCTCTAACCTTAAAGACTAGGGACCAATCAGCTAAGCATCTCTTCTTTTTTACTTTGTGATAAGGGGACCAGCAGGGATGGCAGTGCAGGGAGAGCAATGTTCCTCCTGCATGATGTTTGAAGTGAGGGACGCCATTAGTGTCCCATCCAAGTACATCTGCAGGAAGTGCACCCAACTCTCGCTTCTCCAAGACCATATTAGGGAACTGGAGTGGGAACTGGATGAACTTCGGATCATTCGGGAAGCAGAGGCTGTGATAGATAAGTGTTATGGGAAGTGGTTACTCCTCGGCATAAAGAAAGCTGGGTGACTGTTCAAAGGGGACAAAACAGTCAGTGGAGGGATCCCCTGTGGCCGTTCCCTTGAAAAACATGTATACCGTTTTGGATACTGTTGAGGGGGATGACTTACCAGGGGTATGCAGTGGGGCCCAAGTCTCTGGCACAGAGCCCGTCCCTATTGCACAGAAGGGAAGGAGGGAAAGGAGGAGAGTGTTAGTCATTGGGGACACAATAGTTAGAAGCTCAGATAGAAGGCTTATTGGGAATGAACCAGACTCACGGTTGGTGTTTTGCCTCCCAGGTGCCAGGGTCCGTGATGTCTCGGATCGTATCTTTGGGGTCCTAAATGGAGTGGGTGACAAGTCTCAAGTCGTGGTCCATGTAAGTACCAACGACATAGATAGAAAGAGGGATAGGGATGTAAGGCAGGATTTCAGGGAGCTAGGGTGGAAGCTGAGAGCTAGAACAAACAGAGTTGTTATCTCTGGTTTGTTACCTGTGCCATGTGATAGCGAGGCAAGGAATAGGGAGAGATATCAGTTAAACATGTGGCTGCAAGGATGGTGCAGGAGGGAGGGTTTCAGGTACTTGGATAATTGGGGCTCATTCTGGGAAATGTGGGACCTGTACAAACAGGATGGTCTTCACTTGAACCAGAGGGGTACTAATATCCTGGGTGGGAAATTTGCTGGTGCTATCTGAGTGGGTTTAACCTAGCTCAGCAGGGGGATGGGAACCCGAGGGGTAGCTGCAGTGCGCAGGAGGATGAAAGTAGGGAGGACAGGGACAGGATTTCAAGGTCACAGGAATGTGCTAGCAGACAGCAAGCTGATTTGAAGTGTGTCTACTTCAACTCCAGAAGTATCTGAAATAAGGTAGGTGAGCTTGCAGCATGGATAGGTACCTGGGATTTGGATGTTGTGGCCAGTTCGGAGACATGGATAGAGCAGGGTGAGGAATAGATGTTGCAGGCTCCAAGGTTTAGCTCTTTCATTAAGAACAGGCGGTAAAAGAGGGGGAGGTGTGGCCTTGTTAGTCAAGGATAGTATAACGGTGGCTGAGAGAACTTTTGACAAGGACTCGTCTACTGAGGTAGTGTGGGCTGAAGTTAGAAACAGGAGAGGAGAGGTCACACTGGTTGGAGTTTTTTATTGGCCTCCGCAGAGTTCCAGGGAGGTGGAAGAGAGGATTGGCAAAAGTATTCTGGGTAGGAGTGAAAGGAACAGGGTGGTCATTATGGGGGACTTTAACTCCTCCAACACTGACTAGAAATGCGATAAATCTAGTACGTCAGATGGATCAGCTTTTGTTCAATGTGTACAGGAGGCTTTCCTGACACAGTATGTCGAAGGGCCAACAAGAGGGGAGGCCACACTAGATCTGGTGCTTGATAATGAATCAGGCCAGGTGTTTGATTTAGTTGTAGGTGAGCACTTTGGAGATAGTGACCATAATGCAATTATGTTTAGTTTAGCCGTAGAAAGGGATAGTTACATGCCACAGGTCAAGAGTTATCGATGAGGCAAGGGCAATTATAATGCGAATTCGGCAAAAATTAGGATGCATAGAATGGGGTAGCAAAATGCAAGGGATGCAGACAATGGAAATGTGACGCTGATTTAAGGAACAGATATTGCATATCCTTGATAGGTATGTCCCTGTCAGGCAGGGAGGAAGTGATAAGGTAAGGGAATCGTGGTTTTCTACAGAAATTGCATCTCTTATTAAGCAGAAGAAGCAGGCTTATGTGTTGATGAAGATGGTACAGATGAGGAGATGGAGAGTTACAGGTCAGCTAGGAAGGATTTAAAGAGAGAGTTAGGAGCAAGAGAGCATATGAGCAGTCTTTAGCAAATAGAATAAAGGAAAATACAAAAGCTTTCTATAGGTGTGTGAGGAATAAAAGAATGATTAGGGTAGGAATAGGGCCAGTCAAAGACAGAGTGGGAAGTTGAGTGTGGACCCTATGGAGATCGGAGAGGTGCTAAACAAACATTTCTCATCATTTTTCATTCAGGACAAGGACAATATTGTAGAGGAGAAGAATGCAGTACGAGATATTAGACTAGAAAGGATCGAGGTTAGTTACAAACAGGTGTTATCAATTCTAGAAGGAGTGAAAATAGACAAATCCCCTGGACCAGATGGGATTTATCTGAGGAATCTTTGGGAAGCTAGGGAGGAGATAGCAGAGCCTTTGACTTTGATATTTGAGTAGTCATTGTCTATAGGTTTAGTACCAGAGGACTGGAGGATTGCAAATGTTGTACCCTTGTTCAAGAAGGGCAATAGAGATGACCCAGGTAATTATAGACCAGTGAGCCTTACTTCTGTTGTAGGAAAGGTTTTTGAAAGGATCATAAGAGATAAGATTTATAATCATCTATTGATAAACAATTTGATTTCAGATAGTCAACATGTTTTCGTCAAGGGCAGGTCGTGTCTCACAAACCTCACTGAGTTTTTTGAGAAGGTGACCAAGCATGTAGATGAGGGTAGGACAGTTGACATGGTGTACATGGACTTCAGTAAAGCTTTTGATAAGGTTCCACATGGTAGGCTGTTGGAGAAAATGCAGAGGCATGGAATTGACGATGATTTAGTAGTTTGGATTAGAAACTGGCTTTCTGAAAGAAGGCAGCGAGTAGAAGTTGATGGAAAATATTCAGCCTGGAGCCCAGTTACTAGTGGTGTGCCACAAGGATCTGTTTTGGGACCACTGCTGTTTGTCATTTTTATCAATGACTTAGATGCAGGCATAGGTGGATGGATTAGTAAATTTGCAGATGACACTAAAGTCGGTGGAGTAGTGGAACCTGCTGAATTTTTCCAGCAATTTTGGTTTTTGTTTGTGAGGCAGAATGCAATCCTGGTTTAACAGCTGCAGGTTCAGGAGGTCTGTTAACTAGGAAAACCAACCAAAACAATAACAGAACAGGGAAATAATGTGTTGATTGAATTGCAATTTTTTAAAAAAAGTGTTTTTTTTGATGAATGAATTAACTGAAAAATAATAAGAATACATGAAAGTCAGGGTCTGTATAATAAGTAGGTAAGCAAGGTAGGTTAAGGGAAGTAAGTTGTGTATATCATGTTCAGTGGGGTGGTCTGATAAACAGACAGAAAGACCATGCGTAACCATCAGGCAGAATAGAGGAAGGAAGGTAGTGCAGTAGTCATCCAACTTTCTAACAAATGTACTGCTTTGGATAATGTTGGGGGAGATGGCTGTGCATGGGAATGCCATCAGCTTCATAGAACCATGGATGGGTCTGCTGCACAAGAGGGGGTGAAAAAAATTATGGGAAGGCTATAGTGGTAGGGAATTCAATTGGAAGGGGAACAAAGAGGCCTGTTGGCAGCTGCAAAAGAGACTCCATGATGATATGTTGCAGATGGGAGGGCTTTAGATTTCTGGGATATTGGAACTATTTTGGGGAGGCAGTGGGACCTGCTGAGTCATAAGGATGTACACATAGAAGGAGACTCTTCAATCCAACTCATCCATGCCGAATAACTATCCTAAATTAATCTAGTCCCATTTGCCAGCACTTGGTGCATAACCCTCTAAACCCTTCCTATTCATATACCCATCTAGATGGCTTTTTAGTGTTGTAATTGTACCAGCCTCTACCACTTCCTCTGGCAGCTCATGGCATACATGAACCACTTTTGCGTGAAAAAGTTGCCCCTTAGGTCCCCTATAGAATCATAGAGTCATAGAGATGTACAGCATGGAAACAGACCCTTCAGTCCAACCCGTCCATGCCGACCAGATATCCCAACCCAATCTAGTCCCACCTGCCAGTAACTGACCCATCCCTTAAGCCTACACCCTTGAATTCTGGACTCACCCACTCCCCAAGAAAATACCTTGTCTATTTACCCTATACATGCCCCTCATGATTTTATAAACCTCTACAAGGTCACCTTTCAGCCTCCGATGCTCCAGGTAACATAGCCCCAGCCTCTCCCTATAGTTCAAATCCTCCAATCCTGGCAACATACTTGTAAATCTTTTCTGAATCTTTTTAAGTTTCACAACATCCTTCCGATAGGAATTGCACACAAAGGTGGTCTAACCAATGTCCAGTATGGCTGTAGCATGACCTTCCAACTCCTATTCTCAATGCTCTGACCGATAAAGGAAAGCACACCTTCTTCACTATCCTATCTACCTGCGACTCCACTTTCAAGGAGCTATGAGCCTGCACTCCAAGGTCTCCTTGTTCAACAACACTCCACAGGATCTTACCATTAAGTGTATAAGTCTTGCTCAGATTTGTCTTTCCAAAATGCAGCACCATACATTTATCTAAATTAAACTCCATTTGCCACTCCTCAAGCTCATTGGCCCATCTGAGCAAAATCCCATTGTACTCTTAGGTAACCTTCTTTGCTGTCCACTACACCTCTAATTTTGGTGTCATCTGCAAACTTACTTGGTATACTTCCTAAGTTCTCATCCAAATCATTTAAATAAATGGCAAAAAGCAGTGAAAGCAATATTGGTCCATGTGGCACACCACTGGTCACAGACCTCCGGTCTGAAAAGCAACCCTCTGTCTTTTACCTTCAAGCAAGTACCGTAACCAAATAGCTAATTCTCCCTGTCTTTCCATGTGATCTAAACTTGCTAACCAGTCTCCCATGGGAAACCTTGTTGAACGCCTTACTGAAGTCCATATAGATCAAATCCACTGCTCTGCCCTCATCAATCCTCTTTGTTACTTCTTCAGAAACTCAATCAAGTTACTGAGACACGATTTCCCACACACAAAGCCATGTTGACTATCCCTAATCGGTCCATGCCTATCCAAATACATGTAAATCCTATCCCTCAGGATTCCCTCCAACAATTTGTCCACCTCCAATGTCAGGTTCACCAGTCTACAGTTCCCTGGCTTTTCCTTGCCACCTTTCTTAAATAGCTGCACCATGTCAGCTAACCTCCAGTTTTCTGGAACCTCACCTCTGGATATTAATGATATAAATACCTCAGCAAGGAACCCAGCAATCACTTCCCTAATTTCCCACAGAGAGCAAAACAAATCGATTGCATCTGAATCAAAATGAGGCCAATGTCTTTTTGGGGAGGATTGCTAATGATGTTGGAGACTAAATGGGCAGGAGGTGGGATCCAGAGAGAATGTTCAGCAAGTGAAGGTGAACATGCAAACTTCAAAGTTACAGCAAGCCTCTCAGAAAGGTATAAACTTTACGGGCCAGTTGGGCAGAGGAGTTTGACAAAGTTTGAAGGTATTTATTTTAATATTAGAAGCCTGATGAATAAGGCACATGCGGTGAGGGCACAGATTATAAATGAGGGTATGATGCCATTGCTGTCATTGACACATAGTTGACAGAGGGACAGGATTGGCAGCTCAATATTCCAAGATATGGGGGTCATCTGATGAGACATAGTGGGAGGTAAAAGCGGAGAAAGTGTTATAATCGTGATCAGGGAATCATTACAGCAGTAAGGAGGGGCGATATCTTCGAGGTTCCTCAAATGAAGCCATACAGGTAGAACTTAAAAACCAAAAAGGTGCATCCACACTGCTGGGAGTGCACGACAGGTCCCCTAACAAGTTGAGAGAAATAAAAGAGCAGATGTATCGGCAACTTTCAGGGAAATGTAAAAATAACAAACAGTACGAGATTTTAACTTCACCAACACTAACTGGGGTATAATTGTGAGAAAAGTTTGGAGAGTGGAATTCTTAAAATGCATTCAGGGGAGCTTTTTAAGCCAGTAAGTAGAAGGCCTGAAAAGACAAAGGGTAGCCCTGGATTTAATTTTAGATAATGAAACTGGGTGAATAGTTGAGGTATCGGTGAGCAAACGTTCTTCAGACAGCGATCAAGATTGCTACGAGAAATGACAGGGATGGACATGAAATCAAAGCTCTCAACTGGGGGAGAAGGCTGAATTTTCATAAGATCTGATATGATTTGGTCAGAGTGGACTGGGAGCAGATACCTCAGCTAAATCTGTCTCAAAACAGTTGGATGCACTCAAGCAGAAAGTAAGGAAAGTACAGGCCAACATCTTTCAGTAAAGAAAGAAGGTGGGACCATCAAATCGCATAAACCCTGGATATTGAGAGATATATAACATTAAGTTAAGAGAAAAAGAAAGGCTTGTGACAGATACCAAGGGGTTAAAACAGCAGGAACACTGGAAGAGTACAGAGTAGGCAAACAATTAGATTACTTACAGTGTGGAAACAGGCCCTTCAGCTCAACAAGTCCACACCGACCTGCCCCATTCCCCTACACCTCACACTCCAGGAAATTTAGCATGGCCAATTCACCTAACCTGCACATTTTTAGACTGTGGGAGGAAACCAGAGCGTACCCACACAGACACAGGGAGAATGCACAAACTCCACACAGTCAGTCACCTGAGGCAGGGATTGAACCTAGGTCTCTAGCACTGTGAGGCAGCAGTGCTAACCACTGTGCCACTGTACCACCCTAAAGGCCGAGTAGGAAACCTAAAAGGGGACATGAAAGGATACTAACAGGTTAAAAAATGAAAATTCTACATTGTTTTACAGGTACATTAAAAGTAAAAGGATAATGAGAGAAAGAGCAGGGTCCACTAAGGACTGCAGTATTAATTTGTGTGCAGACATAGAGGATGTAGTTTGGGTGCTAAATGAATTCTTTGGGTCAGTGTTCACTGGTGAGAAGGATGTTAATATTATCCAAATCAGAGAGAAAGTCTGTAATACAACTAATGGAAGTGGATGACTATGCACACCCCTCACTCAAACTCATCTCCGTCCTGCCATCTGGCAGAAGATACTGGAGCATATGGTCTCTCACAGCCAGACTGTGCAACAGTTTCTTTCCCCAAACTATCAGGCTCCTTAACACAGTATTATCGGACTCTTCCCCATCTGAAATTCTTTGCATGACTTTGAATTGCTGCTAGAAACATAGCTATTATTTAACATTCTTCTATTACATGGTAATTTGTGTATTTTGCACTCCTTATGCACTTTATCCATGTAGCACCTTCAGTCCTGGAGGAACACTGTCTCATTTTTAATGTATCAGTTGTCTAATGTAAAAATGACGAATAAAAAGCTACTCTCTGTCTCCCTCTAACAAAATTAACAGAGACAGTGAGAAGGTTCTGAGTGGTCTGGCAGAGTTAAAAATAGATATACCTCCAGATGGAATGTATTCCAGATTATTACGTGAGGCAAGGGAGGAAATAGCAGAGGCACCTGCAAACATTTTCAATTTCTGTCTGGCCACAGGAGAGCTGGACTGAAAGACAGCCAATGTGGCACCATTATTCAAGAAGGGGACAAGGATAAACCAGGAAACTACAGGCCAGTCAGTTTAACCTCAGTGGTGGGGAAACTATTGGAAGTAAGTCTGAGGGAGAGAATAAATCTGGATTTGGAGAGGTAGGAATTTATCCAGAAAAGTCAGCTCAATTTTGTTAAAGGAAAGTGATGCATGACAAATTTGATTTATTGAATTAGATGTATAAACGAGAGTAATGCTTTTGATGTCAAGTTGGACTTTAACAAAGCTTTTGATCTGGTCATGCATGGGACACTGATAATGAAGGTAAGAGCCAATAGGATCCAAGAAAATTTGAAAAATTGGATCCACAATTGACTGTGTCCAGTGGGGTCACACAAGTCAGTATTGGTGCCCTTAGTGTTTGTGGTTTATATAAATGGCATAGATTTGAATGTAGGAGGGTTGATAAGTAAGTTTACAGACTATATAAAATTGGTGGGGTGTATAATAGCGAGAAGGACAGCCTTAGACTATAAGAGGACTTAGATGTCTGATCAGTGACAAATAGAATTCAATTTGGATAAATGGGAGATGATGCACTTGGGTGGACAAACAAGACAAGGAAATAAATGATAAACAGGTGGACCTTGGGAAGCGCTAAGTATTAGAGGGACTTTGCTGTGCATATAAAACAGTCACCTATTTGTCAGCACACATGGATAAATGGTTAAGAAGGCATATTGGTATACTTGTCTTTATTAGCTGAAGCATAGAGTTTAAGAGCAGAGAGGTTATGCTGGCACTGTATAAAACATTGGTCAAACTGCAGCAAGAGTATTATGTGCAGTTCTGAAATGCACATTATAAAAGACGGCAGTAATTGCACTGGAGAAAGTACAGAGGTATTGTACCAGGATGTTGTCTGGGCTCAAGGACACGTGGGGTTGTTTTCCTTTGAGCTGAGCAGATTGAGAGGGGGAGTGATTGAGCTGTATAAAATTATGGGGGACATTGATAGGGGAGACAGGAAGAAACCTTTCCTCTTGGTGGTGGGATCAATGACAATGGGAACAGAAGGCTTCGAGAAGATGTGAGAAAAAGCTTTGACTCCCAGAGAGTGTTGGGAATTTGGAGCTGTCTGCTTGTAAGGGTGGTAGAGGTGGTAACCATCATCATTTCAGCAGTATTTAGATGTGCACTAGTCTGGCTTATAGACCCACAGCAATGTGGTTGACTCTTAACTGCCCTCTTGTGATGCCAAGGCATACAAGACTATGTTGAAAGTGATAGCAGAGGTATTTCAAACTTGTGTAATTTGCAATTGTTATGGAGCAGACCTGCACCCCCACCCCACGGACCTCTGCCAAAATATAATTAGGAGTTAGCCTCGACTCTAACTTTTATATTTATTTTGAGGTAAGTGTAAGGTGCTGCATTCTAGATGACATTTGATTAGTCCACCACTAGGATTTACTCAAAGCATATTTTATTCTGATGACACAGTTTAAAAAAACAAAGAAAATTAGCATAACTTTAAGTGTATTGAAATATTTAACAAGATTATTTAACCACTCATCATTGATTGTTCTCATATAGGAAGCATCACATAAACACACCCTTGTCAAGGCTATTTAGCAAAATCAAAATTGAAATTGCTGGAAAAGCTCTTAGCAGATCTGGCAGCATCTGTGGAGAGAAATCAAAGTTAGCATTTTTGGTCCAATGACGCTTCCTCAAAATCTAGCAAAACAGTTAAGGTTCTCACACAATGCGTCTCCCCAGTCCAGCAGAATTCCTGAAAGAAATAATCTATTGCTTTTTACTACTAAGAAGAAGCCCCTTGTCTTAGACTTTGGCAGCAGAGAACATAAACTATTAGCTCAACAGCTGCAGAAACCCTCTTATTAACTGAAAACAAAACTAAAAACTTCCTAGGTCTGTGAGAGCCCTGACTCTGTCCACTCATACTTCTTTAGTCTAACTTTTTTAAAGAAATCAACCAGGATTACCTCCACGCTGTTTGCAACTGAAGCAGACCTCCCAGCAACATCTCTGTTTCCAAGAGAAACAGTACAGAACACAACTCTCTTAATGGCACAGTACTGTCACACAATCAATATAGATTGCAGCTGTGATGTGATTCTTTTGCCAAGCAAAATTGACATTACTGATTTGGATGAAGATATTGGTATGTATTCAAGCTAATTTTGCTGACAATACAAAGATAAGTGGTAAAACAAATTGTAAGGAAAATAGAAAGATTCTGCAAAGGAACGTAGAGCAGTTGAGACAATGGGGAAGGAGGTTATCAAACGGAATGGAATATTGAAAAATGACAGGAAGAACAGAGAGTGAAATACTATGTACACAACAGCATTATTATCTGACTAAAGACAGTTAACCTGTGAAAAGAAATCTGAAAATATTGTTTTAAGACCATAAGCCATAGGAGTGGAAGTAAGGCCATTTGGCCCATTGAGTCAACTCCGCCATTTAATCATGGCTAATGGGCATTTCAAGTCCTTACCTGCACTCTCCCCATAGCCCTTAATTCCTGGAGAGATCAAGAATTTATCAAGCGCTGCCTTGAAAACATTTAATGTCCTGGCCTCCACTGTGCACCGTGGCAATGAATTCCACAGGCCCACCACTCTCTGGCTGAAGAAATGTCTCCTCATTTCCATTCTAAATTGACCTCCACTAATTCTAAGGCTGTGCCCTTGGGTTCTATTCTCCCGCCTAATGGAAACAACTTCCTAGCGTCCACCCTTTCTAAGCCATGCATTATCTTGTAAGTTTTATTAGATCTCCCCTCAACCTTCTAAAATATAATGAATACAATCCTAGGATCCTCGGCTGTTCATTGTATGTTAGGCCTACCATTCCAGTGATCATCCGTGTGAATCTCCACTGGACACGCTCCAGTGCTAGTTTGTCCTTCCTGAGGTGTGGGGCCCAAAATTGGACACAGTATTCTAAGCGGGACCTAACTAGAGCTTTATAAAGTCTCAGAAGCACATCACTGCTTTTATATTCCAACCCTCTTGAGGTAAATGACAACATTACATTTGCTTTCTTAATCAATGACTCAACCTGCAAGTTAACCTTTAGAGAATCCTGGATTAGCACTCCCAGATTCCTTTGTGCTTTGGCTTAATGAATTTTCTCACCGTTTAGATAATAGTCCATGCCTGTATTCTTTTTTCCAAAGTGCAAGACCTTGCATTTGCTCACATTAAATTTCATCAGCCATTTCCTGGACCACTATCGTAAACTGTCTAAATCTTTCTCTGCTCTCCCCACTTCCTCAGTACTACCTGCCTGTCCACCTAACTTTGTATTATCGGCAAACTTCACCAGAAGGCCCCAGTCCCTTCAGCCAGATCATTAACATATAAAGTGAACAGCACTGAAACTGTCAACACTGAACCCTGGGGGACACCACTTGGCTGCCATTCCAAAAAAGAACCTTTTATCGCAACTCTCTACCTTCTGTCAGACGGCGAATCCTCAATCCATCCCAGTAGCTCACCTCAAACATCATGGGCCTTCACCTTACTCAGCAGCCGTAGTCCCGTGAGGCACCTTATCAAAGGCTGTTTGGAAGTCCAGATAGCTAACCTCCACTGGGTTTCCCTTGACTAACCAACTTGTTATCTCTTCAAAGAATTCTAACAGGTTTGTCAGACACAGCTGTTCTAATACATCAAAAAATGGTATTGTTTTAAACAAAACACAGAATTTATTACAAATAAAAGATTTAAAGCAAAACAAGCACTATTACTTTCACAGTATGATTAATATATATGCATCTCTTATACACTCAAGTTCACTTCTTACTTCCACTGAGAATTCTTTTAAGGCATATAACTCCTCAAGTTATTTGTTTCTGGAGGAGCCACCCACTAACTGTGCCAAAGTTTTTTGGAGAAACTTTAATTTTCCTTTGCTGCAGATTTGCTCAAAGGGAAGAGTTCCATTTACCATCTATTGACTATGGATATCTCTTGCCATGTTAATTTTTTCAACTTAGTAGCTTTCTTTGCTGCAAGACTCTGCAGGGAGACTGTATTATCACACAGATCTCAGATGGTGTACATATGACTAGAACTGCACACAGTCCTCCACCTGTGGCCATATAAATGGGGCTTCATCATAACCTCCTTGCTCTCATGTTCCATGTTTTAACTAACAAAGTCTTACTTTGTTTAGCAATTCACAGTTTTCTAATAGCACTAAAGCTCTGCGTTGCATTATGCTCACGTTCCATGGTACTTAAAAAAGACAAGTTTTAAAAACATATATAAGTCATGTTGCTTTACTTTTGACCCTCCTATAATCAGTCCTGAAGTGCTATGACTGGCTAATGTGCAGATCAGCTGTGTCAGATTATCACTGATGAAGTCAGAAAGTGTGGCGCAAGAAAAGCACAGCAGGTCAGGCAGCATCCGAGGAGCAGAAGAGTCGACGTTTCAGGCATAAGCCATTATCGCAGATCCAATCCTCCAACCCGGCACCACACTTTTGAACTTTTTCCACCTGTCCATCTTCCTTCCTGCCTATCCGCTCCATCCTCTGCTCCAACCAATCCTCATCAACACCCACCTTCATCCACCTATCCCCTACTTAGCTACCTTGCTGCCATCCCCACCCCCCTCCTATTTATCTCTCAGCCCCCTTGGGTACCACCCCCACATTCTTGAAGGGGTTATGCCCTAAACACCGACTCTCCTGCTCCTTGGATGCTGCCTGACCAGCTGTGCTTTTCCAGGACCACACTCGCACAGCATCTGCAGTTCTCACTTTCTCCTTGCGACCAATGGAGTTAAACTTAATGAGGATAGAAATGGGCAGAAATCAGAACACTTGAAATCCAACAGTAAATCAGTTACATTCGCTGCGCAAACTTCAATATTGAAAAAGGCATCGGAATTTTCAAAAAAAGTGAAAGTGCAAATTGAACTGTAAGTTACTTATTTAACATCTCACGTATGCCATTCCATTAAAGAATTCTCTCCTTGAATACTCAAACAATGCTCACAAATACATATATTTTTAAAAAACTCACTTTCACACATCACTTTTCTGATATATCTAAAAAATGAAAACATTACCAGATATGAAACAACCAGGTGAAATGCTCATACATCTGCAGCCAATTCAGATGTAATGTTCTCACTTGCAAGAACTGAAATTAAAGACATAGAGTCATGGAGTCATAGAGATGCACAGCACGGAAACAGATTCTTCAGTCCAACCCGTCCACGCTGGCCAGGTTTATCCTAGATTAGATCTCCTAACCTCACTTGCCAGCACCTGGCCCATATTCCTCCAAACCCTTCTTTTTAATATACACATCCAGATGCCTTTTAAATTTTGCAGTTGTACTACCACTCCCTCTGGCAGCTCATTCCATACACATACCACCCTCTGCGAGAAAAAGTTGCCCCTTCGGTCTCTTTTATATCTTTTCCATCTCACACGAAACCTATGCTCACTAGTTCTGGAATCACCCATCCAGGGAAAAGACCTTGTCTATTTACCCTATTCATGCCCCTCATGATTTTATAAACTTCTATAAGGTCACCCCTCAGCCTTCAACGCTCCAAGGAAAACAGCCCCAGCCTGTTCAGCCTCTCCCTATAACTCAAATCCACCAACCCTGGCAACATCCTTGTAAATCTTTTCTGAACTCTTTCAACTTTCACAACATCCTTCCAACAGGAAGGAGTACAGAATTGCATGCAATATTCTAAAAGTGGCCTAACCAATGTCCTGTACAGCCGCAATATGACCTCCCAACTCCTGTACTCAATACTCTGACCAATAAAGGAAAGCCTACCAAACACCTTCTTCACTATCCTATCTACTAGTTTCAAGGAGCTAGGAACCTGCACTGCAAAGTCTCTTTCGTCAGCAAAACTCCCTAGGACCTTACCATTAAGTGTATAAATCCTGCTAAGATTTGCTTTCCCAAAATGCAGCACCGCACATATATCTAAATTAAGCTCCATCTACCACTCCTTAGCCCATTGGACCATCTGAGAATAATCCCATTGTAATCTGGGATAACCTTCTTCGCTGTCCATTACATCTCCAATTTTGGTGTCATCTGCAAACTTACTGACGATATCTCTTTTGTTCACATCCAAATCATTTATATAAATGACAAAAAGTAGTGGACTCAGCAGTGATCCTTGTGGCACTCCACTTGGTCATAGGCCTCCAGTCTGAAAAATAACCCTCATCACCACTCTGTCGTCTACCTTTGAGCCAATTGTGTATCCAAATGGCTAGTTCTCCCTGTCTTTCCATGAGCTGTAACCTTGCTAACCAGTCTACCATGGGGAACCTTGTGAAAGCCTTACTAAAGTCCATATAGATCACATCCACTGCTCTGCCCTCATCAATCATCTTTGTCACTTATTCAAAAAACTCAATCAAGTTAGTGAGACAGGATTTCCCACACACAACACCATGTTGACTATCCCTAATCAGTCTTTGCCTTGCCAAAAATATGTAAATCCTGTCTCTCAGGGTTCTCTCGAACAGGTTCCCCACCAGCGATGTCATGGTCACTGATCCACAGCTCCATGGCTTGGCAAAAATGGGTATTGCAGATGCTGGAGACTAGAGTCAAAGATTAGAGTGGTGCTAGAAAACCACAGCAGGTCAGGCAGCATCCAGAAGCAGGAAAATTGACATTTTGGTAGTAGTCAGCATGGCTGTATGCATGGAAAATTATGTCTCACAAACTTGATTGAGTTTTTTGAACAAGTAACAAAGAAGATTGATGAGGGCAGAGCGGTGGATGTGATCTATATGGACTTCAGTAAGGCGTTCAACAAGGTTCCCCCATGGGAGACTGGTGAGCAAGGTTAGATCTCATGGAATACATGGAGAACTCACCATTTTGATACAGAATTGGCTTGAAGGTAGAAGACAGAGGGTGGTGGTGGAGGGTTGTTTTTCAGACTGGAGGCCTATGTCCAGTGGAGTGTCACAAGGATTGATGCTGGGTCCTCTATTTTTCATCATGTACATAAATGATTTGGATGTGAGCATAAGATGTATAGTTAGTAAATTTGCCGATGACGCCAAAATTGGAGGTGTAGTCCTCAGCGAAGAAGGTTACCTCAGAGTACAACGGGATCTTGATCAGATGGGCCAATGGGCTGAGAAGTGGCTGATGGAGTTTAATTTCGATAAATGTGAGGTGCTGCATTTTAGGAAAGCAAATCTTGGCAGGACTTATACACTTAATGGTAAGGTTCTAGAGAGTGTTACTGAACAAAGAGACCTTGGAGTGCAGGTTCATAGCTCCTTAAAAGTGGAGTCGCAGGTAGATAGAATAGTGAAGAAGGCATTTGGTATGCTCTCCATCATTGGTCAGAGTATTGAGTCTCGGAGTTGGGAGGCCATGTTGTGGCTGTACAGGACATTTGTTAGGCCATTGTTGGAATATTGCTTGCAATTCTGGTCTTCTTCATATCGAAAGGCTGTTGTGAAAGTTGAAAGAGTTCAGAAAAGATTTACAAGAGTATTGCCAGGATTGGAGGATGTCAGAGAAATTTGCCCAGTACGTTAGAGAACACAAAACACAGCTCGGAGTGAAATTGACAAACAGTTTATTGCAAGTGATATCGCTGGAGGAGAAAACAGACCAGCAGACACAGAACTGACAGTCTGCACAGAGAATTTGATTTCTCCTCTCAGAGCTGAAGATGAGATCAGTTTTATAGTAATGTTGCACAATGGCACTGATTAAGAAATGGGAAACTACAATGTTTTTGTAAATGGAGTAATTTAGTTGCAAGGATGCTAATTGGAAAACAGTTGGGATGAATGTCCTGTTCCTTCACACAATGCAACATCCTGACAGTGTCATGGTTCCATTCATCTTCACTGGTGGATGTCAGAGTATTTTCTGAAGTGGTGAGGTGCTTCCATTGTCCTGTGGTGCTTGTGTGGCTTTGGTGTTGTTGGGTTGTGAAACTGCCCTTAGGGCTTTGAGATCTCTGTCATTGTCCATGGGAGCTTAAAGCATATTCCATTGTCTGCGTGCCGTCTGACCCCGTTCGTGAGCTATTCGGGAATTCTGGGTGTCCTGGTACAATTTGGCCAATTTGCTTTTTTGGGCATATCGTGGGTTAGCAAATCTTTTCCCACAGTGGATTTGAGCTATAGGGAGAGGTTGAACAGGCTCAGGCTGTTTTCCCTAGAGTGTCAGAGGTCGAGGGGTGACCTTGTAGAGGTTCATAAAATCATGAGGGGCATGGGTAGGATAAATAGACAAATCTTTTCCCTGTGGTGGGAGAGTCCAGACCTCGAGGGCATAGATTTACGGTGAGATGGGAAACAGTTAAAATAGACCTAAGGGGCAACTTGTTCACTCAGAGGGTGGTATGTGTATGGAATAAGCTGCCAGAGGAAGTGATGGAGGCCAGTACAATTGCAACATTTAAAAGGCATCTGGATAGGTATATGAATAGGAAGGGTTTGGAGGGATATGAGCCAGGTGCTGGCAGGTGGGATTAGATTGGGTCAGGATATCTGGTCGGCATGGACAAGTTGGACTGAAGCATCTGTTTCTATGCTGTACATCTCTATGACTCTAAGACTCTAATTCCTTATGAAGGGCTTTTGCCCAAAACATCGATTTTCCTGCTCCTCGGAATCTGCCTGATCTGCTGTGCTTTCCAGCACCACTCTAATCTCAGTTCCCCGGCATGGCCTTACCACCTTTTGTAAATAGTGTACCATGTTAGCCAACCTCCAGTCTTCCAGCTCCTCACCTATGACTATCATTGATCCAAACATCTCAGCAAAGGGTCCAGCAATCACTTCCTGAGCTTCCTATTGGGTTCAAGGGTACACCTGATCAGGTCCTGGGGATTTATCCACTGTTATGTGTTTCAAGACATCCAGCACTTCCTTCTCTGTAATATGGACATTTTTCAAGATGTCACCAACTATTCCCCTGCATTCTATATCTGTGTGTCCTTCTGCAAACTACTCGTTTAGTATCTTCCCCATCTCCTGCAGCTTCACACAAAGGCTGCCTTGCTGATCTTTGAGCGGTCCTATTCTCTCCCTAGTTACCCTTTTGTCCATAATGTATTTGTAAAAACCGTTTGGATTCTCCTTAACACTATTTGCCAAAGTTATCTCATGTCCCTTTTTTGCCCTCCTGATTTCCTTCTTACGTGTACTTTTCTAATGATTCACTTGATCCGTCCTGTCTATAACTGACATTTGCTTCCTTTTTTTCTTAATTAAACTCTCAATTTCTTCAGTCATCCAGCATTCCCTACATCTACCAGACTTTTCTTTCATTCTATCCGTAATCTACTGTCTCTGGACTCTCGTTATCTCATTTCTGAAGGCTTCTCATTTTTCACCCATCCCTTTACCTGCAAACATTTGCTGCTAATCAACTTTTGAAAGTTCTTGCCTAATATCATCAAAATTAGCCTTCCACCAATTTAGAACTTCAACTTTTAGATCTGGTCTACCTTTTTCCAACATTATTTTAAAACTAATAGAATTATGGTTGCTGGCCCCAAAGTGTTCCCCCACTGACACCTGCCTTGCCTTATTTCTCAAGAGAAGATCAAGTTTTGCACCTTCTCTAATAGGTACATCAGAAAATTTTCTTGTACACACTTAACAAATTCCTTTCCATCTAAACATGGTGTCTAAACGTGGTGCCAGTATTTAGGAAAGGTGGTAAGGAAAAGCCAGGGAACTATAGACCAGTGAGCCTGACGTTGATGGTGGGCAAGTTATTGGAGGGAATCCTGAGGGACTGGATGTACATATATTGGAAGGGCAGGGACTGATTAGGGATAGTCAACATGGCTTTGTACATGGGAAATCATGTCTCACAAACTTGATTGAGTATTTTGAAGAAGTAACAAAGAGGATCGATAAGGGCAGAGTGGTGGACATGACAAGGTTCCCCATGGGAGACTGATTAGCAAGGCTAGATCTCATAGAATAAAGGGAGAAGTAGCTATTTGGATACAGAACTGCCTCAAAGGTAGAAGACAGAGGGTGGTGGTGGAGGATTGTTTTTCAGACTAGAGACCTGTGACAAGTGGAGTGCCACAAGGATCGGTGCTGGGTCCACTACTTTTTGTCATTTATATAAATGATTTGGATGTGAACATACGAGGTATAGTTAGTAAGTTTGCAGATGACACCAAAATTGGAGGTGTGGTGGACGGTGAAGAAGGTTACTTCAGATTACAATGGGATCTTGATCAGATGGACCAATGGTCCGAGGAGTGGCAGATAGAGTTTAATTTAGATCAATGCGAGGTGCTGCATTTTGGGAAAGCAAATCTTAGCAGGACTTATACACTTAATGGTAAGGTCCTAGGAAGTGTTGCTGACCAAGGAGACCTTGGAGTGCAGGTTCCTAGCTCCTTGAAAGTGGAGTCGCAGATAGGTAGGATAGTGAAGAAGGCATTTGGTATGCTTTCCTTTATTGGTCACAGCACTGAGTCTCAGATCTGGGAAGCCATGTTGCAGCTGTACAGAAAATTGGTTAGGCCACTTTTGGAATATTGCATGCAATTCTGGTTTCCTTCCTATTGGAACGATGTTGTGAAACTTGAAAGGTTTCAGAAAAGATTTACAAGGATGTTGTCAGGGTAGGAGGATTTGAGCTATAGGAAGAGGTTGAATAGGCTGGGGTTGTTTTCCCTGGAGCATCGGAGGCTGAGGTGTGATTTTATTAAAGTTTATAAAATCATGAGGGGCATGGATAGGATAAATAGACAAAGTCTCTTCCCTGGGGTGGGTGAGTCCAGGACTAGAGGGCATAAGTTTAGGGTGAGAGGGGAAAGAAATAAAAGAGACCTAAGGGGCAACTTTTTCATGCAGAGGGTGGTATGTGTATGGAATGAGCTGCCAGAGGAAGTGGTGGAGGCTGGTACAATTGCAATATTTAAAAGGCATTTAGATGAGTATGTGAGTGGAAAGTGTTTGGAGGGATATGGGCCAGGTGCTGGCAGGTGGCACTAGATTGGGTTGGGATACCTGGTCAGCATATACAAGCTGGACTGAAGGGTCTGCTTCCATGCTGTACATCTCTTTGAAATTAACACGATGGCAGTCCCAGTCTATGTTCAGAAAATTAAAATCCCCTCCCATAACCACCTATTATTCTTACTTATAACTGAAACCTCCTGATAAATTTGTTTCTCAATTGCTTGTTGATTATAAGAGGGTCTATAATGCAATCCCAATGAGGCGATCATCCCTTTCTCATTTCTCAGTTCCACCCAAATAACATCCCTCGATGCATTTCTGGGAATATCCACCCTAAGTGCAACTGTAACGCTATCCCTTATCAAAAACGCCACTCCCCCTCCTCTCATGCCTCCCTTTCTGTCCTTCCTGTAGCCTTGGTATCCTGGAACCTTAAGGTCCAGTCCTGTGTATCCCCGAGCCACCTTTTTGTAATTGTTATGATATCCCAGTCCCATGTTCCTAACCATGCCCTGAGTTCGTCTGCCTTCCCTGTTTGGCCTCCTGCATTGAAATAAATACAGTTTAATTGATCAGTCCTACCATGTTCTCTGCTTTGTCCCTGCCTGCCCTGACTGTTTGACTCGCCTTTGTTCTCAACTGTACCAGTCTCAGAGTGATCTCTTTCCTCACTATTTCCCTGGGTCTCAACCCCCCACCTTACTTGTTTAAATCCTCCTAAGCAGCTCTAGCAAATCTCCCTACCAGTATATTTGACCCCTTCCAATTCATGTGCAATCCATCCTTCCTGTACAGGTCACCTCTTCCCCAGAAGAGATTCTAATGATCCAAAAATGTGAATCCTTCTCCCATACACCAGCTCCTCAGCCATGCATTCATCTGCTCTATCCTCCTCTTCCTACCCTCACTAGATCATAGCACTGGGAGTAATCCAGAAATCACTACCCTCAAGGATGTCCTTTTTAAATTCCTACCTAAATTTCTATATTCTCCCTTCAGAATCAAATCAATTCACTGGGGGAAAGAAAATAATTGAACACCCTCTGCCATTCTCCTATAATTGTTCCAATTTACTTATTGGAATTTAAGTTCAATTGAATATACACAGGCCATATCTGCAGCACAATATTGTTGCACTGTCAAAATCTGGACACTTAAAGAGGAAAGCTGAACATCAGGGTAAATTGGAGATGGAAAATTCCATTTTTCAGCCACATTCTAAAGATACAAATGCAATATTATAGGCAGGTGCAAGAAATAGGAATACAGCTTGACGTAGAAATTTTAATTATTCCAGTTCTCAATCCAATTAATTCCATGGATTGCCATGCAAAGGATCTATCTCATGAAATCTTCAAAACAGACTTGCTGCTTCCTGAGAGACAGTGGAAAAATGTGCCGCTCTCTCTACCCTGAAGATTCTTGCTTTGGTAGATGAATAGTTTGAAATTCAGGCATTGCAAGGCTAAAAGCACCTTACAAACCATAAACGCATAGTCGGAAGAAACAGTTTTAATCTCAAATTGGTAAATCAGTCATACATAGCCCAAAACTGTTGTGAGACAAGAGCTCCCACTGCATTTGTTTCTTTTAATTATATTGTGTAAACTTGACATTGATTCCAGTTTTGGGGGCAAGTGTGGACTGCAGATGCTAGAGATCAGAGTCAGAGAGTGTGGTGCTGGAAATGCACAGCAGGTCAGGCAGCATCTGAGGAACAGGAGAGTCAACGTTTCGAGCATAAACTCTTCATCAGGAATGAGGCGCGTGGGCTAAGGGGGCTGAGAGATAAATACAAGGGGATGTGGAATTGGGGGCAAGGTAGCTGGGAAAGCGATAGGTAGATGAAGGTGGGGGGTGAAAGTGATAGGTTGGAGAGGACAGTGGAGCAGATAGGTGGAAAGGAAGATGGACAGGTAGGATGATCAAAACCTGTACCCACACCTCCCCTACTCACCTCTGTCCAAGGCCCCAGAGGATACTTCCACATCCATCAGAAATTTGCCTGTACTTTCACATACGTTATCTACTACATCCGTTGCACCCAATGTGGTCTCCTTTACATTGGTGAGACAAGATGCCTACTTGCAGATCATTTCAGAGAATATCTCTGGGATATCCGCATCAACCAACCTCATCGCCCCGTGGCTCAACATTTCCACTCCCCCTCCCACTCCATCAAGGACATGCAGGTCCTGGGCCTCCTCCATCACCACACTCGAACCACCGACTCCTGGAGGAAGATTGCCTCATCTTCTGCCTTGGGACCCTGCAACCACATGGAATAAATATCAATCTCACCAGGTTTCCTATTTCCCATCCCCCAGCTTACCCCAGTCCCAACCTTCCACTTGGCACCACACTCTTGAATGGCCTTATCTATCCATCTTCCTTTCCACCTACCTGCTCCACCCTCCTCTCCATCACTTTCACCCCACCTTCATTTACCAATCACCTTCCCAGATACCTTCCACCAGCCCAAACCCCCTCCCATTTATCTTTCAGCCCCCTGGCCCACCAGCAGAGGGCTGATTCCTGATGAAGGGCTTATGCCCGAAATGTCCATTCTCCTGCTCTTCAGATGCTGCGTGACCGGCTATGATTTTCCAGCACCACAGTCTTCAACACTGTTCCCAATTTCATCCATATCAAGTTACTGATGAACTTACCTTATATTATATATTAGATTACTTACAGTGTGGAAACAGGCCGTTCGGCCCAACAAGTCCACACCGCCCCGCCGAAGCGCAACCCACCCATACCCCTACATCTACCCCTTACCTAACACTACAGGCAATTTAGCATGGCCAATTCACCTGACCTGCATATCTTTGGACTGTGGGACGAAACCGGAGCACCAGGAGGAAACCCACGCAGACATGGGGAGAACGTGCAAACTCCACACAGTCAGTCGCCTGAGGCGGGAATTGAACCTCTGGCGCTGTGAGGCAGCAGTGCTAACCACTGTGCCACCGTGCCGCCTACCTTGATCTGTGACCTTTGACTTCCTCCTTTTGAAAGGTTGCTTTTCAGTTTTAATCTTTTGTGATTGTCCATTTCAGGGACTTGTGCATACTGAATTGCACAAAAATAGGATTTTTCTGATTCTAATGATGCTTCTGAGCCCCTTTCAGATGGAGGAGCTTTATGGGAAGAATTGTAAATAATACCTGTGACAGAAAAGTTGCTCAGATTTGAACGAGGTTAGCAAGGTTTTGGTGACTGCATTGGCCATGTGGTATTATCATGAGACTATCTAACCACTCCATCCTTCCCTCTAAACTATCACCATCACACCCCACCTCCATCTACCTGTAACCTTCCCAGTTACCTTCCCCCAGCCCTACCCCCACCCTTCTATTTAATCTCCATATTCCTGATGAAGGGCTTTTACCCAAAACATTGACTCTCCTTCTCCTTGGATGCTGCCTGACCTGTTGTGTTTTTCCAGTGTCACACTTTTCAACTCTGATCTCCAGCATCTACAGTCCTCACTTTCATCTGTTAATCAAGAAATCCAGGTCATGTTCTGTGAACCAGAAGTCAAATCCCAAAGTGGTAGATGGTGGAATATAAATTCAAATTCTGCAATTAAGAGTTTAATGATGATCATGAAGGTATTACTGATTGTTGAAAACACCCATCTTGTTCACTGATGTCCTTTAAGGCAGGGAATTGCTGTACTTATCTGCTCTGGCCTACATGTGGCTCCAGACCCACAGCAATGCAGTTGACTCTCATTTGCTCTCCAAGCAATTAGAATGGGCAATAAATATTGGCCTGTTCTGTGACACCTATATCATGTGAATGAATGAAATAAAAGACAAGTATCCCATATGCCTTCTCAAGCAATTTATCTACCTGCCCTGCTGTCTTCCAAAGTTAATGGATCTCAATAGCAGCGCTAGGAAAACCAGATCCCTAGCAAGTGTGGCTTAAAGTAAAATTTCTGTCATCTCCATCCAAGCTTAATGTCATTCCATGTGGTGACATGATATAGAAAAGAAAAGCAGACACAAAATATGACTCCAAATACTCTGGGCAAAAAGCTGAAGAGAACATTGAAATGGATCAATATTAAACCCTTTACAACAGCATTGCACAATTTAAGAGATACGTACCTAGCCCAGCTGAGAGATATTGCAGGGAAAGGCAACAGCCAGAGCAGAATTAATGTGAGACTGAGAGGCTCAGGAAAGTTTACAATGCTGGAAGGAAAATTTTAATCTTCAAGTCACCAACTCACATGTAGAAGAAAGCTGTGATTCCTATATTTACACCACTTGCAAGAGTTAACCACATAGAAGGACAAAATCAAACTCAAAACTGGCTATTTGGAGAAAAAAGGAAGTGGTGGATGGCCTGAATGGCCTGAAGGTGGATAAATCACCTGGACCAGATGGACTACACCCTAGATTTCTAAGGGAGATAGCTAAAGAGATAGCAGAGGTATTAATGGCGATCTTTTAGGAATCGCTAGAGTCAGGAAGGATCCCAGAGGATTAGAAAATCACTAACGTGGCACCCCTGTTTAAGAAGGAAGTAAGGTAAAAGATGGAAAATTATTGATCAATTAGCCTAACCTCGGTTGTGGGTAAGATACTGGAAAATACTGTGACGAATGAGATTTCTAAATACTTGGAAGTGTATGGTAAAATAGGGCGGAGTCAGCATGGTTTCAACAAGGGGTGGTCATGCCTGACAAATCTGCTAGAATTCTTTGAGCAGAGAATGAGCAGGTTTGACCAAGGAGAGCCCATGGATGTTATTTACTTGGACTTCAAGAAGGCCTTTGACAAGGCAACGCACAGAATGCACAGAAGAGTACGATAAGGGACTGTGGTGTTCGAGGGAAGGTGCTAGCATGAATAGAAGCCTGACTGTCTGGCAGAAAGCAGAGAGTGGGGATGAAAGGGTCTTTTGCAGGATGGTAGGTGGTGACAAGTGTAAGTCTCAGTTTTGGGACCACAATTTATCACTTCATACATTAATGATCTTGATGAAAGAACTGAGGGCATTCTGGCTATGTTTGCAGATGATACAAAAATAGGTAGAGGGATAGGTAGCATTGAGGAGGCGGGGAGGCTGTAGAAGGATTTAGCCAGGTTAGGAGAGTGGGCAAAGAAACGGCAGATGGAATACAATGTGGGAAAGTGTGAGGTCATGCACATTGGTAGGAAGAATAGAGGGATGGGCTATTTTCTAAATGGGGAAAAACAATTCAGAAGTCTGAAGTGCAAAGGGACTTGGGTGTTCTAATCCAGGATTCTCTCAAAGTAAATTTGCAGTTTGAGTCTGTCGTTAGGAAGGCAAATGCAATGTTGGCATTTATTTTGAGAGGACTTGAACAGAAAACCAGGGATGCACTTCCAGTGTATCCAGTGTCAGACCACATTTGGAGTACTGTACGCAGTCTTGGGCTCCATATCTCAGGAAGAATGTATTGGCCCTGGAGCGTGTTCAGAGGAGGTTTATGAGAATGGTCCCATTCTCATAAGATATGAGGAATGTTTGAGGACTCTGGATCTATACGCGATGGAGTTTAGAAGGATGGGCTCATCAAGTCCGCTCCATTCAATGAGATCATGGCTCTGAGGATTCTTATGTCCACTGTCCAGTGAGAATAAAAACTATCCAATTTCATTCTGTCAAGATCTCTCTAAGAATATTTTATGGTTTAATAAGATCTCCTCTCATTTTTCTAAACTCCAATATGTACAAGTCCAGCCTACTTCATATCTCCTCATAAAAAAATCCCTCCTTATCTGGAATCAATAAGACCATAAGAAGTAAGAACAGCTGTAGGCCATTCAACCTCTCGAGCCTGCTATTCATTAGGATCATAACTCACAGTCATTTTCCTGCCTTTTCCTCTAGTCCTTGACTTCCCTATTGATTGGGAATCTATCTCAGTATTAAATATACACAAGGACTTTGCCCCGACAGCTCTCTGTGGCAAAAAGTTCCAAAGACTCACAAACCTCTGAGAGCTGAAATTCTTCCTCATCTCAGTCTTAAATTGTTGCCCCGTGATTCTGAGGCCATGCTTCTGGTCCTAGTTTCTCCCATAAGTGGAAACATCCTTTTGGTATTTAACCTGTCAAGCCCCTAAGAATTCTTCAGTGATATCATCTGTTATTCTTGTAAACGCCAATGATTAGCGACCCAACTAATTTAGTCTTTGCTCATTAGACAATCCCTCATAGTGGGGGTCATCCTAGTGAATCTTCTCTGAATTGTCTTCAATAAAATGATACTTTTCCTTAGATAAGGGGATCAAAACTCTTCACAGTATTCCAGGCAAGGTCTCACCAGCATATTATACAGTTTCAGTAAGACTTCCCTCCTCTATATTTCAACCCATTGAAGCAAAAGCCACAGTCTATTAGCATTTCTGATTACTTGGTTGACCAGGGATAGCTATCTGTGCTAGCTATCTGTGTTTCATGCATAAGAACCCCCAAAATCCCATTTTTTTGAAGATTTGTACAATTTTTTTTCTCAATTTCAAGACACCTAGCTGCCTTTTGCTACATTAATTTGTCTAATACTATATCTCTAGTGATATCTACTTCTGTAATCTTCTCTATTTCTTGAGACTACATAGAAATAAACCTAATTAATCTTCCTTGGACTGCCTCCAATGCCAGTATATCTTTACTGTTCACAGTATTCATGGTGTGGTCTGGCTGATGCCTTGATTAGCTTCAGCAAGAACTCTATGTTTATACTCCCGTCCCTTTGAAATCTTGCTAGATTAGTAATCCAAAGGTCCAGGTTAATGCTATGGGGAAGTGGATCTGAATCCCACTGCAGCTGTTGGTGAACTCTGAATTCAACTAATAATATCTGAACTAAAGCCATGACAATGAAACCAATGGCAATTGATACAAAAGCCATTTGGTTCACTAATGCCTTTTAGGGATGCCAATCTGCCATCCTTACCTCGTCTGGCTTATGGACTCTAGACCCACTGCAATGACTCCTGTCTGCTCACTGAAATGGCCTGTTGCTTCAACCGCTACTAATTCTACCAAAAGAGTGAAACTAGGTGGACAATCCCAATTATGCCCAGGTATTGGAACTTGCAATGACAAGTTCAGCTTTGTTGACTCTGTGAAGTCCTCATTCATAACATTTGGGGACTTGTAGCATAATTGGGTAAGCTATTCCTCAGATCAGTCAAGCAAAGGCCTGACATAGTCATCCCCATTGGATTAAACTAAACAGCCAGTGCTCCAGGCACCAGTAATCATTATGACTGTTCCATAACCTGTCCACTAGCAGGACAGCTGAGGTGGCAGCACAATTTTATGTCGCCAGGAAGAAATTGCCCTCAGAATCACCAGCATTGGTTTGGACTGCATAAAATCTCATGGCATCCGGTTAAACATGAGCAAGGAAATCCAATGGTGATGACCAGATTACCCCATTTCGGCTAATGAATTCATACTCCGACTCAGTTGGAAGAAACACTGCAGGTGGAACGGATACAGAACATACTTTCAGTCAGGGAATTCAACATCTGTTACTAACACTGGTTCACAAACGTCGCTATTGACTAAACTGGTCAAGTCGTGAAGGACATCATTGTCTGAATGCATTTGTAGCCTGACAGAGTCAGATGGTGCTAGACTAAGACAGAAAAAACTCATTGATATTTTCATCAAAAGCCACATGCATTTTTCCATGACAGTATTGATAGGAATGACCACCTCATAATCCTGATAAAAACAATCTGACCATTGTTCATAATCATTGGCAGTCCCTCACAGGCCAGGATGTCTCTCTTCTTCTCTCAGGGTGAGTCCGTAGGTGGCTGTACAGACCGAGGCAGCTTTCACAGGCTCTGTTACACTTTGGGTGGGTGGTCATCATGAGAAAAGGTGGGTGGGACATTGATGTGGCAGTGTGCCCTTACAGTGTCTTCGCCTGGCTTTTGCTTTTTCCCGACAGCAAATCTAGAGGTGCTCGAAATCTTCCCGGATGCTCCTCCTTCACTTTAGACAGTCCTGAGCCAGTGATTCCCAGGTATCTGAGAGTATGCACCACCAGTGAGGCCTTGAGGGTATCCCTGAATGCTTCCACTGTCCACTTGGGGCTCGATGCCATTTTGCGAGTAGAGCACCTGCTTAGGAACTCTTGTGTCAGCCATGCAGATGACATGCCCAGCATATCGTAGCCAATCAAGGAAGGTCAGTGCCTCAATATTGGTGTTGGTGCCTAGTGGATTTGCAGGATCTCACATAGATGGCATGTGGCACTGCTACAGTGCTGTATGGGACAGAATTTGAATAGCTGAGCATCGACGAGGGGTTCCTGGCTATCTGCAACATGAGAAGGGTATGCAAGCACAGAATATAAGCTTACAGCTTGGATATCCTCAGCTACTCTTGCTGGGAGTCCCAAACCAGAGGCCATTGCAGGAAGGCATATGCTAGACAAGAGGATGGGGAGGTGTGTCATGGGGAGATGAGTCCAGGACCATAAGGCAATGCGGGGAGGCAAGTTCCAGAAGTGAATCTCAGACTGGAGGTCATAGGGAGGCAAGTCCCAGACCAGAGGCCATAATGAGGAGGTGAGTCCCAGACTGGAGGCAATAACGGGAAGATTTGTCCCAGACAGGAGGCTGTAGCAGGGAGGTGAGTGCCAGACTGGAGGCCGTGGAGGAGATATGAGTCCCAGACAGGAGGCTGTAGCAGGGAGTAGAGTCCCAGACTAGAAGCCAGAGCGGGGATATGAGTGCCAACAGGAGGCTGTAGCTGGGAGGTGAGTCCCAGACAGGAGACCGTGGTGGGGGGAGGTGAAACACAGACTGGAGGCTGTAGTGAGGAGGTGAGTCCCCGACAAGAGGCCATAGTGGAGATATGAGTCCCAGACAGAAGTCCACAGCAGGGAGGCAAGTCCAAGATGGAGTCCATAGCAGGGAGGCAAATTCCAGACCAGAGGCCATAGTGGGAATACGAGTCCCAAACAGAAGGCTGTAGCAACAAGTTGAGTCCCAGACTAGAGGCTGTAGCAGGAAGGTGAATTCCAGAGCGGAGGCCGTAGCTGGGAGGTGAGTCCCAGACAGGAGGCCACAGCAGAGATGCAAAACCCAGACCTGAGGCCATAGCAGATATGTAAGTCTGGAGGCTGTGGTGGGTAGGTTAATCCCAGAATGGAGGCCATCAGGGAGGCAAGTCATAGACTGGATGCCATAGCGGGGAGGTGAGTCGCAGACAGGAGGCCGTAGTGGGGAGGTGAGTCGCAGACAGGAGGCTGTAGCGGGTAGGCGAGTTCCAGGCAGGGGGCCGTAGCGGGTAGGTGAGTCCCAGACAGGAGGCCGTAGTGGGTAGGCGAGTTCCAGACTGGAGGCCGTAGCGGGTAGGTGAGTCCCAGACAGGAGGCCGTAGCGGGTAGGTGAGTCCCAGACAGGAGGCCGTAGTGGGTAGGTGAGTCCCAGACTGGAGGCCGTAGCGGGTAGGCGAGTTCCAGACTGGAGGCTGTAGTGCGTAGGTGAGTCCCAGACAGGATGCTACAGTGGGGAGGTGAGTCTCAGACTGGAGGTCATTGCGAGGAAGTGAGTCCTGGACTAGAGGTTATAGCAGGGAGGTGAGTCTCAGACTGGAGGCCGAAGCAGGTAGGCGAGTTCCAGACTGGATGCCATAGCAGGGAGGCAAATCCCAGAGTAGAGGCCATAGTGGGGAGGCAAGTCCCAGACAGAAGGCCATAGCATGGAGGTGATTCCCAGACATTAGGCCATCGTAGGGAGGCGACCTCAGACCGGATGCCATAGCAGGGAGGTGAGTGCCAGACCGGAGGCCATGGCGAGAAGGTGAGTCCCAGACAGGAGGCCATCGGGGAGGCAATTCTCAAACCAGAGGTCTTAGCGGGGATACGGGACCCAGACTGGATGCCATCGCAGCGAGGCGAGGCCCGGACTGGAGGCCATAGTGAGGAGGTGCGTCCCCGACAAGAGGCCAAGGTGGGGAGGCGAGTCTCACACAGAAGCCTTTGGTGGGGGGGGTGAGTCCCAGACTGGATGCCATAGCGGGGAGGCAAGTCTCAGACTAGAGGCCATAGTGGGGAGGTGAGGCCCTTGTGGACTGGAGGTGAGGCCTTGAGTGTTGAAACCTGGCATGATCTGGAGATTAAGCTGGTTGCGGTTTGGAGGCTCGGTGCTGCTATGGACTGGAGTGAAAGGATTGTAAATCAAGTACTTTTTTTCCTTTTTATTCTTGTGCTGGGCTTTTATTTATTATTGTTATTCCAGTTTTGATATCTTCAATACCTGTACCTGAGTATCTTGTACCAAATATGGCGCCATGAGCGGCAACATTGCAAACTTTTCACAGACTCCCAGACTGGATGCTATGAGAGGGAGGTGAGTCCCAGACATGAGACCGTAGCAGGGAGGCAATCCCAGACAAGAGGCCGTAGTGGGGATACGAAGGCTGTAGACAGAAGGCTGTAGCAAGGAGGTGAGACCCAGACTAGAGGCTGTAGCAGAAAGGTGAGTCCCAGACTGGAGGCCGTGGTGGGAAGGTGAGTCCCAGACTGAAGGTCGTGGCGGGGATACAAGTCCCAGACTGGAGGCCGTGGTGGGGAGGTGAAGTCCTTGCAGACTGGAGGTCGTGGCGGGGATACAAGTCCCAGACAAGAGGCTGTGTTGGAGAGGTAGGTCCCAGACTGGAGGTCGTGGTGGGGAGGTAGGTCCCGGACCGGAGGCCGTGGTGGGGATACGAGTCCCAGACTGGAGGCTGTGGTGGGGATACGAGTCCCAGACTGGAGGCCGTGGTGGGGATACGAGTCCCAGACTGGAGGCCGTGGTGGGGAGGCAGGTCCCAGACCGGAGGCCATGGTGGGGAGGTGAAGTCCTTGCAGACTGGAGGTGAGGCCTCGAATTTTGAAACCTGGCATGGTCTGGAGATTTAGCTGGTTGCAATTTGGAGGCTCGGTACTGGTACGGACTGGGTGAAAGGTCTATAAATAGAGTACTTTTTTTCCTTTTTATTCTTAAACTGGACTTTTATTTATTATTATTCCTGTTTTGAACCAAATACCTGTACCTGGGCATTCTGTACCAAATGTGGCACCATAAATGGCAACATTACAAACTTTTCACTGCACTCATTCAAGTGCATGTGACAATAGAGCTAATTGAATTCAATTCAATGCAGGATGCAATAGACAGGGTTAAAATATCTCATACCCAAAAAATCAGATTCCCTACTCTGCAGTCTTGTCCCATCCAATTGCAAAAGGAAATGGTTAACTAACAGGGTCAGGTGGTCAATAAATGTTGCCATCCTCAACAAAGGACTGGCCCACCACTTCAGCACAAAAGATAAGGCTGAAGCATTTGCAGCAAACTTCATGTTGAAGTGCTGAGTGGATGATTCAATTCAGCTTCCAACTGAGGTCTTCATTATCATAGATGCTGATCTGCAATCAATTCAATTAATTCCATGATAGCACAAAATGGTCAATAACATTAGATACTGCAAAGTCTGGGCCCTGACAACATTTTCAGTAACAGTGCCAAAGACTTGTGCTCCAAAATTAGCCACACCCAAACTGTTCCCGTACAGCTATAACACTGGTATGTACCTGGTAATGTAAATTGCCTAGGTATGAACATTTTTTAACTAATCTGTTCCAATATGTTACAATATACCTCCAGGGCAGACTTGAGTCTTTCTATCTGTGATGGGTCCAGCTCCAGGACATCATTCAGGACTAAGCAGCCTGTTTGATTGACAAGGCAAAAGTGAGGACTGCAGATGCTGGAAACCAGAGTTTAGATCAGAGTGGTGCTGGAAAAGCACAGCAGTTCAGCCAGCATCCGAGGAGCAGGAAAATCGACGTTTCGGGCAAAAGCCCTTCATCAGGAAGCCTCCAGGGTGTTTGACTGGCACCCCATTCACCATTTTCAACAACCAAGCAGCTGTCATTTCCTTATAAATATATGGTTTACTCGTTTGAATTATTTACTTCTTAACAAAAACTTCTCACCTACCAATAAAATTTCAAAGTGCCTGTGACGTCGGTATTTTATTATCACACTCCCTCTCTCGGCACTGTGATCAGAATGAATCCTCTCTTTGGTCTCCCAATTCTCTATGCTCTTTTTAAACTTGCTGCTCCTCCCCTCTCAGCTCTTCACAATCTTTTTTAAATTGCTGCCTCTTTTCTCAGTGTTATGTTCAGAATGAAGACTTTGAATTGAATTTTTTTCATTCTTTCACAGGATGTAGGTATTACCGACAAGGTGACAGTTTGTTGCCCATTCCTATTAGACCTTGAACTGGGTTGTACTGCCAAGGATCGGGAGTCACATATAGACCAAACCAGGCGAGGGCAGCAGAGTTCCTACCTGGCAGAGCATTCATGAAGTGGTTGGGCTTTTACAACAATCAATGATGGTTTCATGGTCACCATTACTAAGACTGATATTTAATTCCAGTGTGCGTCAAACGAGACATTGAGCCAGAAATTCATTAAGAAGCAAATACTCCAAGCATCAAATGAAGACTATTCAAGTTCAAGACTTCAAGAGTTATGAGAAAGTCTACTGATCTTCCAAGCCTGACAAAAACACGATCAGTAAGAGTAGTGTGGTCTCATGAGAAATCATTGGACAAGTTGAACCATTAAAAAATAGGAAAACTTAAAATAAATAAGGGGTGAGAAGATGAAATATGAGGGTAGACTGGATTGCAATGAAGAAGATTGCAAAGGGGCTTTGACAAAGGGTCAGTTAGACTTGAAACGTCAGCTCTTTTCTCTCCTTACAGATGCTGCCAGACCTGCTGAGATTTTCCAGCATTTTCTCTTTTGGAAGAAGATTGCAAAGATTTTTTTAGATATCTAAAAGGTGACGGAGAGGTAAGAGTGGACATTGGACTGCTGGAGAATGAGGCTGAAGACATTATTATAGGGAAAAAAGAAATGGCAGAAGCACTGAATTGGTACTTTGTATCAAATTTCATGATGGAAGTCACCAATGGAATGCCCGAACTTCAAGAGAGTCAGGAGCAAAGAAGTGACCAACACTAAGGAGTAGGTGCTGGGGATGCTGAAATCACCTCAACCAGAAGGACTACACTGCAGGGATCTGAAAGAGATAGATGAGGAGATTGACAGTGATCTATCAGGAATCATTAGAGTCAGGGAGGATCCCAAAGTATAGAAAATAGCTAATGCAACACCTCTATTTAAAAATGGAGGAAGGCAGAAATCAGGAAATTATAAATTGGTTAGCCTGACTTCAGTCATTGGTAAGATTTTAGAGTCTATTATTAAGTTTGGATTTGTAGAGTACTTGAAAATGCATGGGAAAATAGAGCTTAGTCAGCATGGTTTTTTCACAGGAGGTCATATCTGACAAATCTGTTAGAATTCTTTGAGGAGGTAACAAGCAAGTTAGTCAAAGGAGAGCTAGCTTGCATTTATCAAAATTAAACTCCACCTGCCACTCCTCAGCCCAATTTTTCCAATTGATCAAGGTCCATTTGTAATCTTAGACAACTTCCTCATTAGACGATACCACCAATTTTGGTGTCATCTGTAGACTTACTAACCATGCTCCCTATATTCCCATCCAAATCATTTATATAAATCACAAGCAACAATGGACCCAACACCGATCGCTGTAGAACACCACAGGCCTCGAGTCCAAGAAAAAGCAACCTTCCACCATCACTCTGTCTCCTGACATCAAGTCGATTTTGTATCCAATTATAAGCTCTCCATCAATCCCATGTGATATAACATAGCTAACCAGTCTACTATGCAGAACCTTGTTAAAGGCCTCACTAAAGTCCATGTAGATAATGTCTACTGCTCTGCGCTTATTTCTATTTTCTTGATCACATTCTCAAAAACCTCTATCGAGTTTGTGAGACATGATTTTCCATGCACAAGGTCATGCTGACTATTCCTAATCCATCCTTGCCTCTCCAACTGCATGTAAATCCTACCTCTCAGAATCCTTTCGAACAACTTACCCAATTTCCAGAAGGCCTTTGACAAAGTGCTGTCAAGGAGGCTTCTAAATAAGAGTCCATGGTGTTAGGAGCAAAGTACGAGCATGGAAAGAGGATTGGCTTACTGGCAAAAGGCAGAGAGTGGAGACAAAGAGGTTTTCATCAGGATGGCAGCTGGTGTCCATTGGAGTTCCATGGGGGTCCGTGATGGGACCACAACTATTCACATTATTCATTAACAATCTGGATGAAGAAACAGAAGGTGGAATACAATGTGGAAAAGTGTGAGCTTACGGACTTTGGCAGGAAAAATAGTGGGGAAAGGCTTCAGAAAGCTGAAGCACAAAGTGACTTAGGAGTCCTAGTTCAGGATTCTCTTAAGGTTAAAATACAGCTTTGGTTGGCAGTTAGGAAGACAAATACAATGTTTGCATTTTTTTCAAGAGGACTAGAATAGAAGAACAGTAGTGTACTGATGTGGCTATATAAAGCTCTGGTCAGATAACCTTTGGAATATTGTGTGCACTTTTGCCCCTGTATCTAAGTAAGGATATGCTGGCATTGGAGGGGATCCAAGGTTTACAAGAATGATACCAGGAATGAAAGCTCATCACATGGGGATAGGTTGAGGACTTTGAGTCTGTACTCGAGGGAGTTTAGAAGAATGAGTGGGTTCTCATTGAAACTTAGAGAATATTGAGAGACTTGGATAGAATGGATGTGAAGAAGATGCTTCCACTAGTAGGAGAGAGTTGGACCCAAGGTCACAGCCTCTGAGTGAAGGGACAACCTTTTTGAACTGAGATAGGGATAAATTTCTTTAGCCAAAGAGCATTGGATCTGTACATTGCTATGGAAGGCTGTGGCGATCGAGTCATTGAGTATATTTAAGACAGCGATAGATAGGGAAAGATTGAAAGAATTGCAGATACTGTAAATGAGAGACAAAAGTAGAAATTGCTGGAAAAGCTCAGCAGATCTGGCAATATCTGTGGAGAGAAATCAGTGTTAATGGTTCAGGTTGACTGATTCTTTCTTAGAACTCAAAACAGATAGATTGATTTGTGATTAGCGAGGGTTATGGGTAGGAGGCAAGAGAATGGGTGAGAAAAACATATCAGCCATAATTCAATGGGGCAGAGGATTTGATGAGCTGGCTGGTCTTTTCTGCTCCTACGTTTTATGGCTCTGGCTAATGTAGATAGCTTGAGTGAGTGGGCAAAAATTAGACAGATGGAGTTCAATGCGGGAAGAAATGAAGTTGTTCACCTTGTTAGAAAGATTATAATAGCAGAATAATAATTAAATGATCAATGACAGCTGAAGTCAAATGTGTAGAGTGATCTTGGCATCAAGTGCATTAGTCATAATAAGTAAGTTCGCAACTACAGCACATAATCAAGAAGGCTAATGGGATGTTATCCTTTATTACAAGAGAATTTGAATATAAAAGAATGATGTCATTCTTCATTTATACAGGGTATTGTATAAATGCATGTAAATCCTGCCTCTCAGAATCCCTTAGAACAACTTACTCAATTTCCAGAAGGCTTTTGACAAAGTGCTGTCAAGGAGGCTTCTAAATAATACAAGAGTCCATGGTGTTAGGTACAAAGTAAGAGCGTGGAAAGAGGATTGGCTTACTGGCAAAAGGCCAAGAGTGGGGACAAAGGGCTTTTCGTCAGGATAGCAGCTGGTGACCATTGGAGTTCTGTGGGGGTCCGTAATGGGACCACAACTATTCACATTATACATTAACAATATGGATGACGAAACTGAAGGTTTTGGTCCTACATTTGTAAATAACACAAAGATAGGTGGATGGACAGATGGTGTTGAGGAAGCAGGAAGTTTGCAGAAGAGTTTGAACAGGCTAAGAGAAAGAGCAAAGAAATGTCAGATGGTGAGACCACATCTCAAAAACAGTGCAGTTTTAATCTCATAGGATTCCTAGTGTGGAAGCAGGCCATTTAGCCCATCAAGTCCACACCAATCTTCCAAAGAGCATTTCCACCCAGACTCATCCCCTCCCTGTAACCCTGCATTCCCCTTGGCTCGTCCACCTAGTCTGCACATGCCAGTATATTACAGGACAATTCAGCATGGCCAATCCACCTAATTTGCACATCTTTAAACATAAGAAGAAACTGGAGCACCCAGAGGAAACCCATGCAGACATGTGGAGAATGTACAAACCTCACAGAGACAGTGAGCTAAGGTTGGAATCAAGGCCAGGTCCCCGGTGCTGTCAGGCAGCAGTGCAAATGACGGAGCCACAGAAGGATGCACATTGGATCTGATTCAGAGGAGATTTTTTGGATTGATGCCTGGAATGAATGGATTGTCTTATGAAAATAGATCAACAGATGGGTTTGTTTCTACTCGGGTTTAGAAGATTGAGGGGTGATCTGATTGAAGTGCGTGATAGAAAGAATGCTCCCTCTTGTGAGTGAGTTCAAAACTCAGAGGTGCTGGTTTAAAATTTGAGGTCATCCTTTATGGACAAATATGAGGAGATTTTTTTTTCTTTCAATGGGTTGTGCAACTTTGGAGCTCTTTACCTCAGAAGACAGTGGATCTGGTTCACTGAATATTTTGAATGCAGAGGTCATGTTTTCTTGCTCGGCAAGTGATTCAAAGTTTATTGAGGGTAAATGACAATATAGAATGTGAAACATAAACAGATTATACATGATTTTATTGAAGGATGAAGCAAGTTTTAGAGGTCAAAGTTGACTTCTGTTCCAATCTCACATGTGATTTGTTCTTCACAAAATAGAACCACCCTCCTGATGTTGGATCCGTATATTCTTATCAGTGAGTAAAGCTGTCTCTCATGCCACACCACTGATTTTGCAGCATAAAGAAAAGCCTTTCAAAACATCCAACAGGTAATTGCAGCCCTACACAGTGCCAGTATCTATATATTATGTTCCCAAAGTTTTGAAAGTAATGTTAATCAGTTGACTACACGTTACTGGAATCAGAGGGGTCATTAGGCCTGGTACTTAATGGAAAAGATTAATACTGACAATTACAGTTGTAGAGTTATAGAAATATACAGTATGGAAACAGACATTCCTGTTCAACTTGTCCATACCGACCAGATATCCTAAATAAATCTAGAACAAAGCAATTACATCCATAAGCATCCACTCCCTTCATCACCAATGCTCAGTAGCAGCAATGTATGCTATATACAAAATGCACTGCTGAAATTCACCAAAGATTCTCAGACAGCACCTTCTGAATCCAAGACCACTTCTATCTAGAATGACAAGGGCAGCAGATAGAAGGGAACACCACCATCTATAAATTTCCCTCCAAGTCAGTCACCATCCTGACTTGGAAATACATCACCATTCCTTCACTGTCATTGAGTCAAAATCCTGGAATTGTCTCCCAATGGTATTGTGGGTCAACACGCAGCAGGTATACTGCAGCGATTCAAGAAGGCAGCTCAACACCACCTCCTCTTCAAGGGCAACTAGGCAAGACCAATAAATGTTGCACAGCCATCAATGCCATCCCACAAAATGAATAAACAAAAAATCTAGTCCCATTTGCCAGCATTTGTCCCATATCCTTCTAAACCATCCCTATTTGTATACCCAATCAGATGCCCTTTAAATGTTGCAATTGTACCACCCTTTACCACTTCCTCTGGCCACTCATTCCATACACGCACCACCCTCTGTGTGAAATAGTTGCCCCTTAGGTCCCTTTTAAATCTTTCCCCTCTCACCTTAAATCGATGTCCTCTAGTTTTAGACTCCTCACTGTAGAGAAAAGTCCTTGTCTATTTGCCCTATCTATTAAACTTGTGATTTCATAAACCTTTTTAAGGTCAGTCTCTGATGCAGCAGAGAATAAGCTCCAGCCTATTCAACCTCTCCTTATAGCTCAAACCCACCAACCCTGGCAACATCCTCAAAAATCTTTTCTGAACCCTTTCAATTATCACAGTATCCTTCCTTCCTACAACAGAGAGACCAGAACTGTGCACAGTTTTCTAAAAGTGGCCTAACCAATGTCCTATAGAGCCACAACATGACCTCCCAACTCCTATACTCAGTGCACTGACCAACAAAGGCATGCATACCAAACACCTTCTTCACTCCCCTATCTATCTGTGAAAATAAACGTTTCGGGCATGAGCCCTTCTTCAGGAATGAGGAGAGTGTACCAAGCAGGCTAAGGTAAAAGGTAGGGAGGAGGGAATTGGGGAGGGGCGTTGGAAATGCGATAGGTGGAAGGAGGATAAGGTGAGGGTGATAGGCCCGAATTGGGGGTGGGGACAGAGAGGTCAGGAAAAAGATTGCAGGTTAGGAAGGTGGTGCTGAGTTCAAGGGTTGGGACTGAGACAAGGTGGGGCGAGGGGAAATGAGGAAACTGGAGAAATCTCAGTTCATCCCTTGTGGTTGGAGGGTTCCTAGACGGAAGATGAGGCGCTCTTCCTCCAGCCGTCGTGTTACTATGGTCTGGCGATGGAGAAGTCCAAGGACCTGCATGTCCTTGGTGGAGTGGGAGGGGGAGTTGAAGTGTTGAGTCACGGGATGGTTGGGTTGGTTGGTCCGGGTGTCCCAGCGGTGTTCTCTGAAACAATCCACAAGTAGGCGGCCTGTCTCCCTAATATAGAGGAGGCTGCATTGGGTGAAGCGGATGCAGTAAATGATGTGTGTGGAGGTGCAGGTGAATTTGTGGCGGATATGGAAGGATCCGTTGGGGCCTTGGAGGGAAGTGAGGGGGGAGGTGTGGGCACAAGTTTTGCATTTCTTGCAGTTGCAGGGGAAGGTGCCGGGAGTGGAGGTTGGGTTGGTGGGGGGTGTGGACCTGACAAGGGAGTCATGGAGGGAGTGGTCTCTTCAGAACACTGATAAGGGAGGGGAGGGAAATATATCCCTGGTGGTGGGTCCATTTGGAGGTGGCGGAAATGACGACGGATGATATAATGTATATGCGTTCCGAAAAGACCACTCCCTCCATGACTCCCTTATCAGGTCCACCCTCACCCTCCTCTAGCTTATCTCTCCACGCTTCAGGCTCTCTGCTTTTATTCCTGATGAAGGGCTTTTGCCCAAAACGTCGATTTCGCTGCTCCTTGGATGCTGCCTGAACTGCTGTGCTCTTCCAGCACCACTAATCCCGAATCTGGTTTCCAGCATCTGCAGTCATTGTTTATACCTGACATATGCTTTGCTTTCTTTTTTTTTCCTTTGTCTCCTTTTTTTTCTCTATTTTAATCTAACTCTTCTTTACATCTTTTTAATTTCTGTTTCCAAACATGATTGACATTGGATTCACACACTCGTGCCTTTTAGATGGTAGAGAAGCTTTAAGGAGTCAGGAGGTGAGTTAGTCATTGCAGGATTCCTAGCCTCTAGCATACCTTTGTAGACATTGTACTTATATAGCTCATTTGATTCAGTTTCTGGTCAATGATTGCCTCCAGGATGTTGATAGTGGAAGATTATGAGAGATGGTAATTCTATTGAATGCCAAACGGTGATGGTTAAATTCAACTTTGTTGGAGATGGTCATTACCTGGCACTTCTATGGCACATATGTTACTTGCACTTGTCAGCCCAAGCGTGGGTATTATCCAGGTCTTGCTGCATTTGGACTGCTTCAGTATGTCATGAATGGTGCTGAAAACTGTGAAATCATCATCAAACATCCACACATCTGACCTTATGTTGGAGGGAAGGACATTGATGAGTTGATGAAGATTAGGCTATGGACACTAACCTTTGGAACTCCTGCAGAGATGTCCTGGAGCTGAGTTGGGATCTAGCTTGATTGTTGAAGCTAGATTTCCTGCACATGCATGCTCAATGGTCGTTGGTACTGCAAGCTTTACAGATAACAGGAAAAGCCGGACAGCTTTTGGGTCGATGCAACAAATTGCATGTAAAGCAGTTTTTTTTTGTGCACTTTGCTGACCATAGCACTGGTGTTGGCTACCTACTTCCATCCTCACGTCACATCTTTATGGGAGTACAGCACGGAAACAGACCCTTCGGTTCAACTCGTCCATGCTGACCATATATCCTAAATTAACATGGTCCCATTTGCCAGCACTTGGCCCATATCCCTCTAAACCCCTCCTATTTCTATACCCATCTAAATGCCTTTTAAATGTTGTAATTGTACCAGCCTCTACCACTTCTTCTGGCACCTCGTTCCATAGACGTACTGCCCTCTGCATGAAAATGTTGCCCCTAAGATCTCTTTTCAATCTCTCTCTCCCACCCTACACCTATGCTCTTTAGTTCTGGACTCTCCCACTCCCAGGAACAGACCTTGTCTATTTACACTATCCATGCTCTCATTATTTTATAAACCTCTCGAATGTCATCGCTCAGCCTCTGAGGTTCCAGGGAAAACAGCCCCAAACTTTTCAGCCTTTCCTTATAGCTCAAATTCTTCAACACTGGCAACATCCTTGTAACTCTTTTCTGAATCCTTTCTTGTTTCACAACATCCATCCTTTAGGAGGGAGACTGGATTTGCACACAACATTCCAACAGCGGCCTAACCAATATCCTGTACAGCCACAACATGACCTTCCAACTCCTGTACTCAATACTCTGACCGATAAAGAAAAGCATACCAACGCCTTCTTCACTATCCTATCTACCTGCAACTCCACTTTCAAGGAGCTATGAACCTGCACTCCAAGGTCTCTTTATTCAGCAACACTCCCCAGGACTTTTATTTTTATTTTTAGAGGTAGACTGCAGGACAATTTTTTTGACTCATTTTGCTTCTCTCCCTTTTTACTTCTCTCTTCTTTGCTGATGATTTTCTTTTACCAATTGTTGCTCCTTTACTAACATTGGTCCCTTCAAAAATGTGCTTTAAGAACTAGAAATATGTAATTTTAGATTCATAGTGCTATGCTTCTGCTGTTAAATCATGCTTAAACCAAATAAAGAGTGATGATGTCACACAAGCAATTTTATGTATTTGCACAATATGATGAAAAAAAGTGTTGAAACTAACTGAGGTCTGGACACAGATAAGCCTTTGTAATGTAGGAAAACAGTTTTAATTGCTTGTAGCCATATTTTCTTTCAGTCACATTTAGACTTTTTTTCAAACCTCATTGAATTTGCCTTTCTTTTGGAGAGAGAGAAAGAGATGGACTGTTTAGCCTTTAGCTTTCCTTATATTTGATGCAATTCACTTTTAAGTAAGGCCTTGCCTGAAATTTCTTGTAACTCAAAACAGCTTAGATTTTAGTCAAACGATTAGCTCCATCTTGTAACTCATCAATGTACTATCACAAGATCTGTACACCTGTCTGTACTCACAGAAGCTGATGCTGCTAATTGTCCAAATTCTTCAAAGTGAGCAATGGTTGCCCAGTTGATATTCAAGTAGTTTTCCAAATATCTGCCACCAAAATCTTGGACTCTTTTTATAGACAACCACTGCTACTAACAACCATGAGGTGGCTTTTGCCTCCAACAGGATATTTTACCAGAAAACACAATGTTTATGTTATCTATTGTAACACAAAAAAAACTAAGCATGGCTAAAGTGATACTGAAAAATTCAGCAAAAATGTAATAGGGCTCACTAATATGAACAAATATTCCATTCACGGGCACTTAATTTCTGGGCTACTATTGGACTGTTCAGATACAATGGACGAGTATGTTTCTAGTAATGTGCTATGCTTCAAATGATTCTCGTTAAGACGGTGTATATAATATTTACACCATCTGGTCATAGGTGATGATACAGGGATAATATTATGAGCATGCCTCTTAAAAATTTACTGTTACATTTTATTACTTACAGATATACTGATAATGACAATGAGGCATAGCATAATAATTATCATACTGTTGTTTTTGGGAGCTTTCTTTGTGCAAATTAGTTGTTACAATTCCTAAATGATAACAGTGATTACACTCCAAAGGCACTTCATTAGCTATAAAGGGCTTTGTGATATTCTGAGCTTCTGAAAGATGATATAAATCCATGTCTTTATTTATTTTATTCACAATTCGCGGGATATCTTTTTCCTTGCTACAAGTTCCTGGCCAATTTGCACATTATTAAAAGTTAATGGTTTACCCGTACAATTTTTCTCTTCTCAGCAAAATCTGGGCCAAGGAGCTTCAATTTGTACAGTTACCTAATTAACATTACGCTATCATTTCCTTTGTAAGACAAATCTTCCTTAATCATTGAAATGTTGTTACAAACATTTTGAACCGTGTTTCTCTAAACTCTTAACTTCTCTGATTAGGCATCATGAGATGATAATGAATGGTCAGAAAAAAATAACCAATTATATTTCACCATCCTCCAGTAAAGCAAAGGACAAAATATTTACCAAATCTTTGAGGGAGTTCAAGCTTCAGTTAAAGATAACACTTGAATCTAGCTATTTATCTTCTAAATTTCAACAGTTCTCAGTTGGGTTGCCAGGTAGGATACAGCACAGAGAGTGTGAAATCCTGATATTACATTCACCCCACTTCTGTCACAATAAGTTTGAAGGCACAGAAAATAGTTAAGATAATTCACATTATTGGATCATTGGAATCTCTTTTGGGGTAGAAGTGACCTGTACAAGAAGGACGGATTGCACCTAAATTGGAAGAGGACTAACATATTGGCAGGGAGATTTGCTAGAACTGCTTGAGAGGCTTTAAACTAGTAAGGTGGGACCCAGGGAGATAGTGAGGAAAGAGATCAATCTGAGACTGGTACAGCTGAGAACAGAAGTGAGTCAAACAGTCAGGCCAGGCAGGGACAAGGTAGGACTAATAAATTAAACTGCATTTATTTCAATGCAAGGGGCCTAACAGGGAAGGCAGATGAACTCAGTGCATGGTTAGGAACATGGGACTGGGATATCATAGCAATTACAGAAATATGGCTCAGGGATGGGCAGGACTGGCAGCTTAATGTTCCAGGATACATATGCTGCAGGAAGGATAGAAAGGGAGGCAAAAGAGGAGGGGGAGTGGCATTTTTGATAAGGGATAGCATTACAGCTGTGCTAAGGGAGGATATTCCCGGAAATACGTCCAGGGAAGTTATTTGGGTGGAACTGAGAAAGAAGAAAGGGATGATCACCTTATTGGGATTGTATTATAGACCCCCCAATAGTCAGAGGGAAATTGAGAAACAAATTTGTAAGGAGATCTCAGCTATCTGTAAGAATAATAGGGTAGTTATGGTAGGGGATTTTAACTTTCCAAACATCGACTGGGACTGCCATAGTGTTAAAGGTTTAGCTGAAGAGGAATTTCTTAAGTGCGTACAAGACAATTTTCTGATTCAGTATGTGGATGTACCTACTAGAGAAGGTGCAAAACTTGATCTACTCTTGGGAAATAAGGCAGGGCAGGTGACTGAGGTGTTAGTGGGGGAGCACTTTGGGGCCAGCGAACATAATTCTATTCATTTTAAAATAGTGATGGAAAAGGATGGACCAAATCTAAAAGTTGAAGTTCTAAATTGGAGAAAGGCCAATTTTGACGGTATTAGGCAAGAACTTTCAAAAGCTGATTGGAGGCAGATGTTCGCAGGTAAAGGGACAGCTGGAAAATGGGAAGCCTTCAGAAATGAGATAATAAGAATCTAAAGAAAGTGTATTCCTGTCAGGGTGAAAGGGAAGGCTGGTAGGTATAGGGAATGCTGGATGACTAAAGAAATTGAGTGTTTGGTTAAAAAAAAAAGGAAGCATATGTCAGGTACAGACAGGATAGATCAAGTGAATCCTTAGAAGAGTATAAAGAAAATAGGAGTATACTTAAGAGGGAAATTAGGAGGGAAAAATGGGGATATGAGATAGCTTTGGCAAATAGAATTAAGGAGAATCTAAAGGGGTTTTACAAATATATTAAGGACAAAAGGGTAACTTGGGAGAGAATAGGGCCTCTTCAATGATCAGAGCTGAAAATGTGTTGCTGGAAAAGCGCAGCAGGTCAGGAAGAGAGCTTCTTCAAGAAAGGCATCCTTGCAAGAGGATTCGCAGTAGGTTTTCCAGCAACACATTTTCAGCTCTGATCTCCAGCATCTGCAGTCTTCACTTTCTCCCCTTCAAAGATCAGCAAAGCGGCCTTTGTGTGGAGCCACAGAAAATGGGGGAGATACTAAATGAATATTTTGCATCAGTGTTTACTGTGGAAAAGGATATATAAGATATAGACTGTAGGGAAATAGATGGTGACATCTTGCAAAATGTTCAGATTACAGACGAAGAAGTGCTGGATGCCTTGAAACGGTTAAAGGTGGATAAATTCCCAGGACCTGATCAGGTGTACCCGAGAACTCTGTGGGAAGCTAGAGAAGTAATTGCTGGGCCTCTTGCTGAGATATTTGTATCATCAATAGTCACAGGTGAGGTGCCGGAAGACTGGAGGTTGGCAAACGTGGTGCCACTGTTGACGAAGGGCGGTAAAGACAAGTCAGGGAACTACAGACCGGTGAGCCTGACCTCGGTGGTGGGCAAGTTGTTGGAGGGAATCCTGAGGGACAGGATGTACATGTATTTGGAAAGGCAAGGACTGATTCAGGATAGTCAACATGGCTTTGTGTGTGGGAAATTATCTCTCACAAACTTTATTGAGTTTTTTGAAGAAGTAACAAAGAAGATTGATGAGGGCAGAGCAGTAGATGTGATCTATATGACTTCAGTAAGGCATTCGACAAGGTTCCCCATGGGAGACTGATTAGCAAGATTAGATCTCATGGAATACAGGAAGGACTAGCCATTTGGATACAGAACTGGCTCGAAGGTAGAAGACAGAGGGTGGTGGTGGAGGGTTGTTTTCCAGACTGGAGGCCTGTGACCAGTGGAGTGCCTCAAGGATCGGTACTGGGCCCTCTACTTTTTGTCATTGACATAAATGATTTGGATGCAAGCATAAGAGGTACAGTTAGTAAGTTTGCAGATGACACCAAAATTGGAGGTGTAGTGGGTTACCTCAGATTACAACAGGATCTGGACCAGATGGGTCAACGGGCTGAGAAGTGGCAGATGGAGTTTAATTCAGATAAATGCGAGGTGCTACATTTTGGGAAAGCAAATCTTAGCAGGACTTATACACTTAATGGTAAGGTCCTAGGGAGTGTTGCTGAACAAAGAGACCTTGGAGTGCAGGTTCATAGCTCCTTGAAAGTGGAGTCGTAGGTAGATAGGATAGTGAAGAAGGCGTTTGGTATGCTTTCCTTTATTGGTCAGAGTAATGAGTACAGGAGTTGGGAGGTCATGTTGTGGCTGTACAGGACATTGGTTAGGCCACTGTTGGAATATTACATGCAATTCTGGTCTCCTTCCTATCGGAAAGATGTTGTGAAACTTAAAAGGGTTCATAAAAGATTTACAAGGGTAAATCTTGCCAGGGTTGGAGGATTTGAGCTACAGGGAGAGGCTGAACAGTCTGGGGCTGTTTTCCCTGGAGCGTCGGAGGCTGAGGGGTGACCTTATAGAGGTTTACAAAATTATAAGGGGCATGGATAGGATAAATAGGCAAAGTCTTTTCCCTGAGGTCGGGGAGTCCAGAATTAGAGGACATAGGTTTAGGGTGAGAGGGGAAAGATATAAAAGAGACCTAAGGGGCAACCTTTTCACGCAGAAGGTGGTACATGTATGGAATGATCTGCCAGAGGATGTGGTGGAGGCTGGTACAATTGCAACATTTAAGAGACATTTGAATGGGTATATGAATAGGAAGGGTTTGGAGGGATATGAGCTGGGTGCTGGCAGGTGGGACTAGATTGGGTTGGGATATCTGGTCGGCATGGACGGGTTGGACCGAAGGGTCTGTTTCCGTGCTGTACATCTCTATAACTCTATGACTCCATAAATGATGTTGACTGATTGACAAAACTGCTGCAAGTGGAGTTGTGCGTCCATGAAATACAAGGTCAGCAATGTATGGTAAGAACGCTTTCTAAATGGGGTGAGATTGGGAATGTGGAGGAGTGAAGTGATTTGGGAGTGTGCATAAATCGCTAAAGTAAAATGATTTACTTTAATGGAATATTTGGTACTTGGGCTAAAATGTAAACAAGCAGGAACTTGTTATATAGAGTCTTGGTCAGAATCTAAACAGAATACCATATTCAGTTGTTATTCCTTAATTTCAAGAAAAGAATGTTGGCTTTGCTAGAGAGTGCATTTTATGTTGACAGGAGTGATATAATGGCTTAAGAAGTTAAATTGGAAGTGTTGCATGTGAAAGCTGGGCTGCAACTTGGAAAATTTGGTACAGCTCTGTAGACTAATATATGAAAGACTGTCTGGAGAAGGAGCTAGGCAGGATGCTAGAAGAAGCCAGGGAGCATCAGGAGGTGTAGAAGTTGATGTTTCAGGTGTAACCCTTTCTTTGAGTCCTGAAGGGTTACACCCAAAACATTGACTTCTATACCTCCTGATGCTGCCTGGCTTGCTGTGCTGTTCCAGGTTCCTGCCTGTCTACTTTGGATTCCAGCATCTGCAGTTTTGTTTTGTTTCTGCAGGAGGAGCTAGTCAGTTCCAAGTTGTTGTTCAAACTATGTTCAACATGCATGATGCAAAGAGTAATGGCTATCTCTCTGGAGGTTACAATTTCTATTCATATTATTAATGTTGTTAATCTGTTCTATTACTATTTACGTAATATACGCATTAGTCAGGTATATGCCTCTTCTGCTGATGACTTAGTAGAATTGAATAGGATAGCAATTTATTCTCATTTGTATTTATGAAAATACAATTAGATGTGTCTAAGTCACCACAATTTTGTGCCATTTTAATTACAGATTATATAAAAAGAAATAATTGAGACAAAGTTAAGATGGAGTTAATGTTTTGTTCCTTCCATGGCTCCTGAGTTTATAGAGTGAGTAAGAGAGGCAGCTGCTAAAGCTAACTCTGAAGCAAGAATTTCCAGACCTGACCCACCACCCCATGACTGCCGAAGCCAACACCAAAACCACGACATCACTGCCACAGCAAGAAGGGAGAGACCAGACTTACCAAGCCATTGCCACTTCAGGCATCACCTGAAGCTACCACCTTGCCAGCATTGCCATTAGGAATGAACCGGAACCACTTTGTCACCACCGCTATAGCGACTGCTGAAACCGCCATCCCACTACTAAGAAGAACGGGCCGGATACGCCAACAATGAAGCCTTCAATAAAACCGCTATCATTATGGCCATGAAGAATGGAAATCCGGATCCATCACTCTGTCACCAGATCCTCACAACCACCTTCCTCCATCACAGCCATAGAAAAGAAGAAAAGGTCAACTTTGATAAGAAAGGGAAATGAAGAAACAAAACAAAACAAAAAGAAGTGAAAAGAAGAACCCAGCCAGCTCTTAAGAAGGAACGCTATAACTAACACAATACTGTCCAAACTACCACTTAATCTCCTAATTATGGGCAGCAGCATGGCTCAGTGGTTAGCACTGCTGCCTCACAGGGACCCCGGTTTGATTCCTGCCTCGGGCCACTATCTGTGTGGAGTTTGCATATTCTTCCTGTATCTGCTTGGGTTTCCTCTGGGTGCTCAAGCTTTCTCTCATAATCCAAAGATGTGCAGATCAGGTGAATTGGCCATGTTAAATTGCCCATAGTGTTAGGTGCATTAGGCAGGGGTAAATGTAGGCAAATGGGTCTGAGTGGTTTACACCTTGGAGTGTCAGTGTGGACTTGTTGGACCAAATGGCCTGTTTACAGACTGTAGGGAATCTAATCTAATAAAACAGTGATTTCTCAGAAGTGAGTTCAACCAAGTAAGTCGAGTCATTATCCGGAACCATGTGGTTTCCAGGAATTGCCTTGCAATAAATAAACTCCAATATGCACAATCTTATACTGTCTGTGCAACATGGTCTATGGTAGAATTTGTGACAGAATCTTGCAATAAGTCCAGTGAGGCCTGTTTCAGTGTCAAAAATAACTTGCAGCTGCATCTTTTATCTACCTTCTGAGTGTGGAGGCAAGATCCCTGCATGCAGTAGCATGTTAGCTGTTACAGTGGGGGGAGATGGAAGAGAGGGAGCAATGGGCAGGAGTTGTAAGTTCTCAATGCTGTAGTAACTGCACATCTTGCCTCTTTAATATGCAGCTTTCTAACATACCACTGATGTTGAAGAAAATGGACACAGGATTCTCAACGCAGACATTGGAGCTAGTGTGTGGCAACTTCAACTCCCCACTGACTGCAAACAGTGAAAAAACAGTATGTCAGGGCATGACCAGGAGGTGCTAGCCACATTCAACCCTCAGAAATAAACATTGCTGCCCAAAACTTGCCAACTCCTTATAACCAACATGGTGCCTCTCGGATCCAGTTGCATTTAGAAACCACAGACTCGCATTGCAGAATGCATTTAGCAGCTAGCATTGAAAAGTTGAAGCTTTATGCACGATGGCACAGTGGTTAGCACTGCTGCCTCACAGCGCTAGAGACCCGGGTTCAATTCCTGCCTCAGGCGACTGTGGAGTTTGCACATTTTCCCCGTGTCTGCGTGGGTTTCCTCCGGGTGCTCCGGTTTCCTCCCATAGTCCAAAAATGTGTGGGTTAGGTGAATTGGCCATGCTAAATTGCCTGTAGTGTTGGGTGAAGTGGTAAATGTAGGGGAATGGGTCTGGGTGGGTTACACTTCGGTGGGTCGGCGTGGACTTGTTGGGCTGAAGGGCTTGTTTCCACACTATAAGTAATCTAATCTAAAACAAAACATGAGCTCATGAATTTGACCAGGCAGCATTTCAGTTCTATATGTTTGTTCTCTTAACATTCACTACTCATTTCACGGCAACGTGCATGTTCGTGGCATGCCTGCCTTGCCTTGTCTTGCCATCCCTTGTCTGTTAGTCTGTTGGCTGTTCAGCTAAAAACCAAAGACTATCATTACTGTCATAGAGTCATGCAGCATAGAAACACGATGTGCTGGGGCTGGTCTTGGACTGGGGTAGACAAAGTCAGAAAGTCATATGATACCAGGTTGTAGTCCAACAGGTTAATTTGAAATCACAAGCTTTCGGAGCACTACTCCTTTAGAACATAGAACATAGAACATAGAACAATACAGCACAGAACAGGAACTTCGGCCCACGATGTTGTGCCGAACTTCTATCCTAGATTAAGCACCCATCCATGTACCTATCCAAATGCCGCTTAAAGGTCGCCAATGATTCTGACTCTACCACTCCCACGGGCAGCGCATTCCATGCCCCCACCACTCTCTGGGTAAAGAACCCACCCCTGACATCTCCCCTGTACCTTCCACCCTTCACCTTAAATTTATGTCCCCTTGTAACACTCTGTTGTACCCAGGGAAAAAGTTTCTGACTGTCTACTCTATCTATTCCCCTGATCATCTGATAAACCTCTATCAAGTCACCCCTCATCCTTCGCCGTTCCAACGAGAAAAGGCCTAGAACTCTCAACCTATCCTCGTATGACCTATTCTCCATTCCAGGCAACATCCTGGTAAATCTTCTCTGCACCCTCTCCAAAGCTTCCACATCTTTCCTAAAGTGAGGCAACCAGAACTGCACACAGTACTCCAAATGTGGCCTAACCAAAGTCCTGTACAGCTGCAACATCACTTCACGACTCTTGAATTCAATCCCTCTGCTAATGAACGATAATACACCATAGGCCTTCTTACAAACTCTATCCACCTGAGTGGCAACTTTCAAAGATCTATGTACATAGACCCCAAGATCCCTCTACATAGAACATAGATAGAACATAGAACAATACAGCACAGAACAGGCCCTTCGGCCCACGATGTTGTGCCGAACTTCTATCCTAGATTAAGCACCCATCCATGTACCTATCCAAATGCCGCTTAAAGGTCGCCAATGAATCTGACTCTACCACTCCCTCGGGCAGTGCATTCCATGCCCCCACCACTCTCTGGGTAAAGAACCCACCCACCTCTGTTCCTCCACCTGACTAAGAACCCTACCATTAACCCTGTATTCCGCATTCTTATTTGTTCTTCCAAAATGGACAACCTCACACTTGGCAGGGTTGAACTCCATCTGCCACTCCTCAGCCCAGCTCTGCATCATATCTAAGTCCCTTTGCAAATGACAAATGCCCTCCTCACTGTCCACAACTCCACCTATCTTCGTATCATCTGCAAATTTACTGACCCACCCTTCGACTCCCTCATCCAAGTCATTAATAAAAATTACAAACAGCAAAGGACCCAGAACTGATCCCTGCGGAACTCCACTTGTAACTGGGCTCCAGGCTGAATATTTACCATCTACCACCACTCTCTGACTTCGACCGGTTAGCCAGTTTTCTATCCAATTGGCCAAATTTCCCTCTATCCCATGCCTCCTGACTTTCCGCATAAGCCTACCATGGGGAACCTTATCAAATGCCTTACTAAAATCCATGTACACTACATCCACTGCTCTACCCTCATCCACATGCTTGGTCACCTCCTCGAAGAATTCAATAAGACTTGTAAGGCAAGACCTACCTTTCACAAATCCGTGCTGGCTGTCCCTAATCAATAGACAATAGACAATAGACAATAGATGCAGGAGTAGGCCATTCTGCCCTTCGAGCCTGCACCGCCATTCAATATGATCATGGCTGATCATTCCTAATCAGTATCCTGTTCCAGCCTTATCTCCATACCCCTTGACTCCACTATCTTTAAGAGCTCTATCCAATTCTTTCTTAAATGAATCCAGAGACTGGGCCTCCACTGCCCTCTGGGGCAGAGCATTCCACACAGCCACCACTCTCTGGGTGAAGTAGTTTCTCCTCATCTCTGTCCTAAATGGTCTACCCCGTATTTTTAAGTTGTGTCCTCTGGTTCGGCACTCCCCCATCAACGGAAATATGGTCCCTCCTGCCAGAGTGTCCAATCCTTTCATAATCCTATACGTTTCAATCAGATCCCCTCTCAGTCTTCTAAATTCAAGGGTATACAAGCCCAGTCGCTTCAGTCTTTCCGTGTAAGGCAATCCTGCCATTCCAGGAATTGACCTCGTGAACCTACGCTGCACTCCCTCAATAGCCAGAATGTCTTTCCTCAAATTTGGAGACCAGAACTGTACACAGTACTCCAGGTGTGGTCTCACCAGGGCCCTGTACAGCTGCAGAAGCACCTCTTTGCTTCTATACTCAATCCCTCTTGTTATGAAGGCCAGCATGCTATTAGCCTTCTTCACGACCTGCTGTACCTGCATGCTTGCCTTCATTGACTGGTGGACAAGAACACCCAGATCTCTCTGAACAGCCCCTTTACCTAATTTGATACCATTGAGGTAGTAATCTGCCTTCCTGTTCTTGCCACCAAAGTGGATAACCAGACATTTATCCACATTAAACTGCATCTGCCATGCATCTGCCCACTCACCTAACTTGTCCAGGTCACCCTGTAATCTCCTAACATCCTCATCACATTTCACCCTACCACCTAGCTTTGTGTCATTAGCAAATTTGCTAATGTTATTGCTGATACCATCTTCTATATCATTTACATATATTGTAAAAAGCTGCGGTCCCAGCACGGATCCCTGCGGTACCCCACTGGTCACTGCCTGCCATTCCGAAATGGAGCCGTTAATCACTACCCTTTGTTTCCTATTAGCCAACCAATTCTCTATCCAATCTAGTACTTTGCCCCCAATCCCGTGCGCCCTAATTTTACTCACTAACCTCTTGTGTGGGACTTTATCAAAAGCTTTCTGAAAGTCCAGGTACACTACATCCACTGGATCTCCCTCGTCCATCTTCCGAGTTACATCCTCAAAAAATTCAAGAAGATTAGTCAAGCATGATTTCCCCTTCATAAATCCATGCTGACTCTGTCCTATCCTGTTACTATTATCCAGATGTGCCGTAATTTCATCCTTTATAATAGACTCCAGCATCTTTCCCACCACCGAGGTCAGACTAACTGGTCTATAATTTCCTGATTTCTCCCGCCCACCCTTCTTAAAAAGTGGCACAACATTAGCCGCCCTCCAATCCTCAGGAACCGACCCCGATTCTATTGAACTCTGGAAAATAATCACCAGCGCATCCACGATTTCCCGAGCCACCTCCTTCAGTACCCTGGGATGCAGGCCATCAGGTCCCGGAGACTTATCAACCTTCAGACCTAACAGTCTCTCCAACACCAAATCCTGGCAAATAGAAATTCCCTTAAGTTCAGGTCCTTCAGCCACTGTTACCTCAGGGAGATTGCTTGTGTCTTCCCCAGTGAACACAGATCTGAAGTACCCATTTAATTCCTCTGCCATTTCTTCGTTCCCTGTAATATATTCCCCTGCTTCTGTCTTCAAGGGCCCAATTTTTGTCCTAACCATTTTTTTGCCTTGGATATACCTAAAAAAGCTTTTACTATCCTTCTTTATATTCTTGGCCAGTTTACCTTCGTACCTCATTTTTTCTCTGCGTATTTCCTTCTTACTAATCCTCTGTTGTTCTTTAAAAGCTTCCCAGTCCTCCGTTTTCCCACTTATCTTCGCTAAGTTATACTTTTTCTCTTTTAACCTTATATGTTTCTTTACTTGCCTCATCAGCCAAGGCCGCCCATGTCTCCTCCTGGGATCTTTCTTCCTTTTAGGAATGAACTGATCCTGCAACTTCTGCATTATACACAGAAATATCCGCCATTGTTCCTCCACGGTCTTCCCTGTTAAGGTATTGAACCATTGAACTTTGGCCAGTTGCTCCCTCATAGCTCCATATTTCCCTTTATTCAACTGAAATATTGTCACTTCAGATTGTACCCACTCCCTCTCAAATTGCAGATTGAAGCTTATTGTATTATGGTCGCTACTTCCCAATGGCTCCTTCACTTCGAGGTCACTGACCAATTCTGGTTCGTTACACAATACCAGATCCAGAATCGCCTTATCCCTGGTCGGCTCCAGCACCAGCTGCTCTAAAAATCCATCTCTGAGGCACTCCACAAAGTCTCTTTCTTGAGGCCCGATACCATCCTGATTCTCCCAGTCTACCTGCATGTTAAAATCCCCCATAACAACTGTAGTAACATCTTTGCGACAAGCCAATTTCAGCTCCTGATTCAACTTACCTCCAACATCCAGACTACTGTTTGGAGGCCTGTAGATGACTCCCATGAGGGTCTTTTTACCCTTAGTGTTTCGAAGCTCTATCCACACTGACTCTACATCCCCTGACTCTAGGTCCCCCCGCGCAAGGGACTGAATATCCTCCCTTACCAACAAGGCCACCCCACCCCCTCTGCCCGTCAGTCTGTCCTTACGATAGCACGTGTAGCCTTGAATATTCATTTCCCAGGCCCTGTCCCCATGAAGCCATGTCTCAGTTATCCCCACAATATCGTATCTGCCAATTTCCAGAAGAGCCTCAAGCTCATCCACCTTGTGTCTAATGCTTCGTGCATTCATATATAGAATTTTTAATTTGTTACTGCTCTCACCCTTCCCCTCAACCCTTATTTCACTCAAGCAGTGACTTTCCAGATACACATAAATCCTATCCCTCAGTACCCTTTCCATTACTTTGCCTACCACAGAAGTAAGACTAACTGGCCTGTAATTCCCGGGGTTATCCCTATTCCCTTTTTTGAACAGGGGCACAACATTCGCTACTCTCCAGTCCCCTGGTACCACCCCCGTTGACAGTGAAGACGAGAAGATCATTGCCAACCATACTGCAATTTCCTCTCTTGCTTCCCACATAATCCTAGGATATATCCCGTCAGGCCCGGGGGACTTGTCTATCCTCAAGTTGTTCAAAATGTCCAACACATCTTCCTTCCTAACAAGTATCTCTTCTAGCTTACCAGTCCGTTTCACACTCTCCTCTTCAACAATACGGTCCCTCTCGTTCGTAAATACTGAAGAGAAGTACTTGTTCAAGACCTCTCCTATCTCTTCCGACTCAATACACAATCTCCCACTACTGTCCTTGATCGGACCTACCCTCGTTCTCATCATTCTCAGGTTTCTCACATACGCATAAAATGCCTTGGGGTTATCCTTGATCCTATCCACCAAGGATTTTTCATGCCCTCTCTTAGCTCTCCTAATCCCTTTCTTCAGGTCCCTTCTGGCTATCCTGTATCCCTCCACTGCTCTGTCTGACACCTGTTTCCTCAACCTTATGTAAGCCTCCTTCTTCCTCTTTACTAGACATTCAACCTCCCTCGTCAACCAAGGCTCCCTCACACGACCATTTCTTTCCTGCCTGATAGGTACATACATATCAAGGACACGTCGTATCTGCTCCTTGAAAAAGTTCCACATTTCCACCACATCCTTCCCTGACAGCCTATGCTCCCAACTTATGCTCCTCAAATCCTGTCTTACAGCATCGTAATTTCCCTTCCCCCAATTGTAAAATCTACCTTGTTGTGCACACCTATCTCTCTCCATAACCAAGGTGAAAGTCACAGAATTGTGGTCACCATCACCAAAATGTTCACCCACTAACAAGCCCATCACTTTTGTCCCGGTTCATTACCGAGTACCAAATCCAATATGGCCTCCCCTCTGGTTGGACAATCTACATACTGAGTTAGAAAAGCTTCCTGGACATACTGCACAAACACCGCCCATCCAATCTACTTGATCTAAAGAGCTTCCAATCAATATTTGGGAAGTTGAAGTCGCCCATGACTATGACCCTGTGGCTTCTGCACTTTTCCAAAATCTGTTTCCCAATCTGTTTCTCCACATCTCTGCTGCTATTTGGGGGCCTATAGTAAACACCCAACAAGGTGACTGCACCTTTCCTATTTCTGACTTCAGCCCATACTACCTCCAGAGGCAGATCCCCCTCAAACTTCCTTTCTGCAGCCGTTATACCATTTCTAATTAGCAATGCCACCTCCCCCTCCTTTTTTACCACCCTCCCTAATCTTACTGAAACATCTGTAACCAGGAACAGCCATTCCTGTCCCTCATCTATCCACGTTTCTGTGATGGCCACAACATCGTAGTCCCAGGTACCGATCCACGCCTTAAGTTCACCCACCTTATTTCTGATACTCCTTGCTTTGAAGTATACGCACTTGAGCCTATCTCTGTGTCCGCAAGTATTCCCTGTCAGTGCTACCTTCTCCACAGCCTCCCTACAGTCTTGGACATCCTGACACACAGCTAGCTTACTTGCTGGACTACAAGTCCGGATCCCATCCCCCTGCCAAATTAGTTTAAACCCCCCCCGAAGAGTGCTAGCAAACCTACCCCCCAGGATATTGGTGCCCTTCTGGCTCAGGTGCAACCCGTCCTGTTTGTACAGGTCCTACCTTCCCCAGAATGCAGTCCAATTGTCCAAATACCTGAAGCCCTCCTTCCTACACCATCCTTGCAGCCACGTGTTCAACTGCACTCTCTCCTTACTCCTTGCCTCACTGTCACGTGGCACCGGCAACAACCCAGAGATGACGACTCTGTCTGTCCTAGCTTTTAGCTTCCAGCCTAACTCCCTGAGCTCTTGAATGACCTCCCCACCCCTCTTCCTACCTATGTCGTTGGTGCCAATGTGTACCACGACTTCTGGCTGCACACCCTTCCCCTTAAGGATTCTGAAGACATGGTCCGAGATGTCTCGGACCCTGGCACCCGGGAGGCAACAAACCATCTGAGAGTCTCGCCCATCTCCACAGAACCGCCTGTCCGTCCCTCTAACTAGAGAGTCTCCTATAACTAGCGCTCTCCTCCTCTCCCCCTTTCCCTTCTGAGTCTCATAGCCAGAACTCATGCCACAGACCCCTTCACTGCAGCTTACACCTGCAAGGCTGTCCCCCCCAACAATTTCCAAAGCTGTATACTTATTATTTAGGGGAACGACCACAGGGGAACCCTGCACTGCCTGCTTCTTCCCCTTCCCACCTCTAACTGTTACCCAGCTACCTCTGTTCTCCGGCGTAACTATGTCCCTGTAGCTTCTATCTATCACCCTCTCAGCCTCTCGAATAATCCTCAGTTCATCCAACTCCAGTTCCAGTTCCCTAACTCGTTCGGTGAGGAGCAGGATCTGACTGCATTTCCTGCAGACGAAGTCGGCAGGAGTATCGGTGATCACCCCTACCTCAAACATCCTGCAGGAGGAACATTCCACCGCCTGCGCTGCCATGACTGTACACTTTGTCTCCAAAACAAGAACACTGAGTCAATAACACTGAGTTGCTTATCTGTGGACTTTAAAGTTATGTTAGAGGAGGAGGGGGGGGGGAGGGAGGCCCTACGAAGTAGGGCCTGGGGTCTAGAACACACCCACTCAAATACTAATCACTTACCTTCCCGACCAGCTCTGCGCTCCAACCTCACTTCCGCCCAGCTTGCGCCGCTCTCTGCGGTGAAAAGTCTCCCGGGTTCGCTTTTACTCAGCCGCTGCTCCCACTCAAATGACCGTTGGTGTTAAAGGGTGAGTATTTATACTCACTGTTCTTCTTCTCGACTGCCCCTCTGTTTGCCGTCACTTCCTCTGCTGCTCCTGCTCTTTCTGTGAAGAGAGAGAGAAAAAAAACACCGCTGCCCGCTACAGGTAAGTAATTTTAAAACAAACTGTCTTAGCTGTAGTCTCACGGGTTCGTTTTTACGCGGCTGCTGCTCCCACTCAAAAAAAAGATCATTAATATGTATTGTCAGGTGAAATGGAGGGAAGCACACAGGCATAGAATTTAAAGTGGAGAGATAGTTGCAAGGTAATTCCAGGTCATGAAGAGTGTCAAAGGATAGTACAAACGGTGATCAATAATGTCAAATGGTGTAAGTAAATATCAACAGCCGAATTGCAGGTGATCCTCATAATCTGAATAACTGAGGTACAGAGATAATTAGAAAAATCAACAATGAGATTTTATGCTAAAGATAAACCAAATGTTTGGAATAACATGATAGGTAGAAAAGTTGCATGACAAAGGCCGAGTCAAAGTAACAAGTAGTCCAAAACTATGCAAATATACCTGCTCAGTGATTGTGCATTATTGTGTATCTTGAAGGCCACCTTAGAGGATGCTCCTGAAGATCAGGCACTGAATGTCCTTGACCACTGAAGTGTTCCCCAACTGGGAGGAAACATTCCTCCCTGGTCATAGTTGAACAGTGTCCATTCATTCATTGTTGTAGTGTCTGCATGGTCTAACCGATATACCATGTCTCTGGGCATTCTTGCCTGCAGCGTATGAGGTAGACATTGGCCGGGTTACATGAGTACCTACTGTCTGTGTAGCGGGTGATGTTCCCACGTATAATAGTAGTATCCATGGCGATGATCTGGCATTAATCTTCAGGTAAGCATCCTCCGAGACGGTCTTCGAAATATACAACAACACAGAATCGGTGAGCAGACGCTGATAGCCAAGTTCTGTACCCATGAAGACGGTCTCAACTATGATCTTGGGTTCATGTTGCACTACATGTAACCCCATCACACTGTTCTGTGTTTGTAAAATCTTCCTTATTGCTCTATTTTGATACCATCACTATGACAATTTGTAATGATCTCTCCAGCTTTATTAGCTTGTACATTTTTGGCTTACTCATTACTATTGTTAGACCCTTCTCATGCGACTCCTATACCTATCATGATATTCCAGCTGTTTAGTTTGTCTCTAGCACTATCTTATTGTTGATTTTTTGTAATTATCTTTCTGCCTTAATTAATTGGATTAAAGGCCATCCCTTCACTTGCCATTCAGCCACTTGACACTTTTGATCAACTGCAAAGAATTGTTATTCAGCCATTTGTGCTATCTTTTGACACTCTTAATTACCTGGAATTATCTTGCAATGACTTCCCCATCTATAAATTATGTGCTTGTCCGCTTTCCTCCACTTCATTTGACGAAGGAGCAGCGCTCCGAAAACTTGTGATTTCAGATAAACCTTTTGGACTATAACTGAGCGTAGAAACAGACCATTTAGCACCCCCTGTCTATGACAATAGACAATAGATGCAGGAGTAGGCCATTTAGCCCTTCGAGCCTGCACCACCATTCATTATGATCATGGCTGATCATCCTCAATCAGTATCCTGTTCCTGCCTTATCTCCATAACCTTTGATTCCACTATCCTTGAGAGCTCTATCCAACTCTTTCTTAAACGAATCGAGAGACTGGGCCTCCACTGCCTTCTGGGGCAGAGCATTCCATACACCCACCACTCTCTGGGTAAAGAAGTTTCTCCTCATCTCTGTCCTAAATGGCCTACCCCTTATTTTTAAGCTGTGTCCTCTGGTTCGGGACTCACCCATCAACGGAAACATGTTTCCTGCCTCCAGAGTGTCCAATCCTTTAATAATCTTCTACGTCTCAATCAGATCCCCTCTCAGTCTTCTAAACTCAAGGGTATACAAGCCCAGTCACTCCAATCTTTCAACATAAGATAGTCCCGCCATTTCAGGAATTGACCTCGTGAACCTACACTGCACTCCTCAATAGCCAGAATGTCTTTCTCAAATTTGGAGACCAGAACTGCACACAATATTCCAGGTGGAATCTCACCAGGGCCCTGTACAGCTGCAGAAGAACCTCTTTGTCTCTATACTCAATCCCTCTTATTATGAAGGCCAGCATGCTATTAGCTTCCTTCACTACCTGTTGTACCTGCATGCTTGCCTTCATTGACTGGTGTACAAGAATATCCAGATCTCTTTGTACTCCCCCTGTACCTAAATTGACTCCATTTAGGTAGTAATCTGCCTTCCTGTTCTTGCCACCAAAGTGGCATTTATCCACATTAAACTGCATCTGCCATGCATCTGTCCACCCACCTAACCTGTCCAGGTCACCCTGTAATCTCCTAACATCCTCCTCACATTTCACCCTGCCACCCAGCTTTGTATCATCAGCAAAGTTGCTAATGTTACTATTAATACCATCTTCTATATCATTAATATATATTGTAAAAAGCTGCAGTCCCAGCACTGATCCCTGCGGTACCCCACTGGTCACCGCCTGCCATTCCGAAAGGGTTGAACAAACATCAAACCACATTAATCCCATTAGCCTGCACTTGGTCCATAGCCTACTATGCCCTGACATTTTAACTGCTCATCTAGATGCTTCTTAAATGTTGGGAGTGTACCTGCCTCCACCATCCTCTCAGGAAGCATGTTACATATTTCTTCCACCCTCGAGGTGAAAGTTTTTTTTTCTCAGATCTCCTCTGAACCACTTACTCCTCACCTTAAACTTATGACTTTAATCTTAAAAGCTTATGTCTTCGACACATTTGGAATGGGGAACGGATTTTCACCATCTCCTCTGTCTATGCCTCTCATCATTTTGCATACCTCAATCAGATCCCCCCCTCAGCTTCCTCTGCTTCAAGGAATATAAACCCAACCTATCCAGTCTCTCCTCATAACTGAGAATTTTTAGGACATAGAACATAGAAAAGTACAGCACAGAACAGGCCCTTAGGCCCACGATGTTGTGCCGAGATTTAATCCTAATGTAAAATATAGTAATTTAACCAACGCACCCCCCAACTCACTGCTATCCATGTGCATGTCCAGCAGTTGCTTAATTGTCCCCAATGACTCTGCTTCCAACACCACAGCTAGTAATACATTCCATTCATTCACAACTCTCTGCAGAAAGAACCTACCTCCGATGTCTCCTTTATACCTTCCTCCTAATATCTTCAATGACTTCTCGTATCAGTCAATCTTGCCCTGGGGAAAAGTCTCTAACTATAGACTCTATCTATTCCTCTCATTATCTTGTCAACCTCAATCAGGTTTCCTCTCTTCCTCCTTCTCTCCAGAGAGAAAAGTCTGACCCTATTCAACCTTTCTTCATAAGGCAAGCCTTCCAGTCCAGGCAGGATCCTGGTAAATCTTCTTTGCGCCCTCTCCAAAGCCTATAGTAGGGCGACCAGAACTGATACAGTATTCCAAGTGTGGTCGCACCAGGGACTTGTAGAGCTGCAGCAAAACCTCGTGGGTCTTAAACTCGATACCCCTGTTAATAAAAGCCAAAACACCATATGCTTTCTTAACAACCCTATCCACTTGGGTGGCAACTTTTGAGGGATCTATGTACTTGCACACCCAGATCCCTCTGTTCCTCCATACTTTCCAGGCATTATCTTGGTGTATCGTATTGAGATGTTCCTTAGCACAGGTGCATAGTCAGGCTGCTTGTCAAGCTTGTCATTATGGATCTGTTTGGAGAGGGGTAACATCTTGCAGTATGGGTACCAATTCTTCAATCTCATACCTACATCATGAGCTGGCTGCCTATATATCAAATAAACTGTGCATTCATTCAAACAAATGACCATGTTGGAAAACAGATGGGGCTAGTTCTCAGGTCAGTCATGAGGGTGGAGTAACTACGGTCAGTTAGGAACTCCTCAGTACCTTCAGTCATGGGCACAGATCACACTCTGTGCAGGGATGTGGCCACGGTCACTTGTCTGCTCCAGCCACACACGGTCAGGGGATATTTTCAACTACTGTCCGGGAAGTGGGCAATGGTCAGTCTTGTTGGTCCAACACCAGCAATCAGGAGATTCATGTCTCATCAGTTGGGGAGATGTGAACATAATGATCAGCAATATGGCCAGTCCTGTGTTGGGACTGATGACCAAAGTCGGTCACAGAGCTGGGGTGAATACAGGCATGGGAAGTTGATCCATTGGTCATTAAGGAGGATGCAAAGGGGACCTGTAAGTGCAGCTGAGGGATCAATGCCAAGCTGGGTAGGTGAGGCAAGTCTGGGTGAGAGATGAAATAGAGACATTTTCAAAATTTGGAATAGTCAGAATGTTGTGAACTCAGCATGTATGGGGGAACTGCATGTGACAGCATGAGAGGCCATGGAAGACTCCAAGAATGGGGTGATAGTTATTGACAGTGACCACCACAGGTATAATGCTGAGGCTCAGGAGAAGGGAGGACAGTGGAAGGCAAAATTCAATGCGATGGGTTCTGCTTTGAGGGGTGGGTGGAAATAAATGTCAAGATATTGTGAGGTAAAGAGGGATATTAAGGAAAGGAAACTGGCATTCCCAAATGCCTCTGACTTGAATCACTCTATGATCTTAACAGGATAATATTTCTCTCTTTCTGTCAAAGTTACACTTCGAGTTTAGAAAGCCATCCTTCTATATACATCAGACAAGGAATTACATTATGTGTTATCAAGGCTTTATATCCTTAATGTCCGAAGGAATCTTCTCAGTTCTATTGACCATTCTGAGTGGCACATGTGTTAAGAGTTCAGCTCACACAGCCCATTTGGGTCCTTGATGATTAAAAATCAATGAAGCTTTGGCAACCTTACACGCCAGGTCGACTTGCTCATGTCCTAATGTCACAAGCTTCACTGAGAAAAGAATCACAGACTGATCTAGATCAGGCAGGAAATCTTTAACAGCCACTTAACAAGCCGTCTGTGGACCTATGGTTTTGATAGTTTGTTCCCCATCACTGGTGTAGTATGGTTTATTAATGTAGACCTTCATGGTTTAATTATCTTTTCCCTTTTCCAACCTTCAGTCAGACTGCTGACGACATCTGAGAGAGTACATCAAAGGTAAATTTAGGGAAATTCTCCCAGAATGTGGTCATATTAATTTCACATTTAATTGAACTGAATCCTTCATTTGCTAAGGGTTTACAACTGATCTACTCTTAGCTTATATTTATATACATTAGTTTTCTGCCAAGCCCCTTCCGCTGGTGCATGTAAAGAAAATAATGGCAAAGAAATTAAGGGAATTGAAGTTCAAAACAAGCTACATAAAGGATAACATTAACAAAGCCTTTAAAAAAGTATATTGAGGCAGAGTCTGAACAAGTAAATTGTATATTAAGAGGTAAGCAGGCATCAAACAGAACAACGTTCTGTGTTATTTCAACACTTACATTTTAAATCAAGATGTCTTCAACTTCAAGGTTTTGGCATTTGTCAGGTCAAGAAAGATAATGAGCTGTAAGGTGGTTAAATAAATCCTAATTTCATAATCACAATAGTTTACAAACATTATTCTCTCCACAAAAGCATCAAAATAGGAGAATATAATGAATGCTACCATTTTCTTGGTATCTCATGATTCCTTCTCTGATACTACATAAACACTGTTCACTGAAGGTCTCAATATTGTCCCTTATTCCCTTACCTCAATGAACTTGGCAGAAAACAGGTAACTATACATTGTTTAGCCTAACACCTTTGTTGGAAAATTATTAAAATTAGTAATTAATGAAGTAACGGCAGAACATTTTGAAAATCATGATATAATCAAGCAATGTCAGCATGGTTTCATTAAAGGGAGATTGTGTCTGATTAATTTATTAGAGTATTTTGAGGAAATCTCAATCTCAATGGACAGAAGGAAATGAGCAGGTATGTTGTATTTTGACTTCAGAAGGTGTTCAACAAAATACCTCAAAAAGTTTAAGTCACAAGGTAAGAGCCTGTGGTGTTGAAGGTTTCAGATTGGCACAGCAAGAGAATTGGCTAAAGGGCAGAAACAGCAAGTGGGGACAAGTGATTTTTTTTTCAAGTGATGATATGTAACCAGTGGGGTTCCAGAGGGATCTGTGTGGGACCACAGCTGTATAAAATGTAGATTAATGACTTGGAGGAAGGAAACAAATGTACCATAACCAAACTTGCAGACAACATAAAAATTGATAGAAACCCAGGTTGTGAGGTGAACATAACCAGTTTACAGAGCAATAATGATTATAATGAAGTCAGCCAAGTGAACCTCATTGAATATGAGTTCCTTGATTGGGGCTGTTAATCTGTTTCGATCAGGGAGCCCCGGCTGACAGATAAGAACAGGAGTATCAGAGATTTTGTTCACTCTGAGAGCTGGCTCTGAGAGAGCTGGCTCAGTGCCGAGGACACTTCAGGTGTAAATAAGCAGTCACTTGGTGATGCGATACCAGCCTCTATGGTGTTATTTGGATAACAATAGGTTAAGTGAGTGAGTATAAAGTTGGTGAATGGAGTGATGTGGAAAAATGTGAAGTTCATTTTGGAAGGGAGAACATAAGACTGGAATAAATGGATTAAAAACTGCAGAAAGCTGCAACACAAAGAGACTTGGGAGTAGTTGTGCACAAAACACAGAAAGCTAACACACACATGCAGCAGGTAATCAGGGCTTATACCTGAAACATTGATTCTCCTGTTCCTTTGATGCTGCCTGATCTGCTGCACTTTTCCAGCAACACATTTTTAAGTATTGGAATGTTGGACCCTTATTTCAAGGAGGTTGGAGTGGAAGAGTTGGTACATCTCACTGTAACTGTGCAAGGTGCTGGTGAGACCTCACCTTGAGTTTTGTTCCTCTTATTGAAGAAGAAAATGCATTATTTCATGGAAGCAGTTCAGAGAAGTTTTAATAGGATGATCTCCAGCATGGATGGAGCACAGGGAAAAAGAGAGATAGACAAACAAAGAATTAAAACAGCAGCTAGACTTTCAGTTCTCATGGATGTGAAGGGACTAAGATCATGTCTGGGTGTGAATGAGTATTGTAGACACTATATTGATAGTCTTGCTACAAAGGTGGAACCAATAATGATGTTAGAAAAATATCCCATGGGAATGGAAGCCAGAGTACACACAAGCAATAATAGCTTTGAAATAGGACTTGCCGAGTACCCCTGCCCTAAAAGTCCCAAATCCAACTGAGCCATTCTCTTTGGAGGTGGGTGCAACAGACTGCACAATATCAGTACTCGTATTGCGAAAGATGCATGGTCAGCTGAGAACAGTGCCTATGCTTCATGCATGCTCACACCAGTACAGCAGGGGTAAACAACATGTGAAAGACATTTACTGGCAGTGTTCTGGGTGGTACAACATTTTGCCCACTTGACATCACTGACAATTTTGATGGAATATACATCCATCCAAGTGCTGCTTGATGGATGTATTAATGATGGGACAGTGAGCCAAAATGGAATTGCTGGATGGACGCTGTTATTACATGGGAGAAACAGAGAGGTAAAAAGGGTTAAAAGTACTGCAATGTTAGCAGATAACAATTTGCCAGGGGACACCCACATGAGTGTTAGGTGGTGATAGCAAATGATCCTAAGGGAGGGAGTACTGGCAAAGAGAAGACAGGGAATACCCAAAAGAGGAGACAGATAGAGACAGAAATAGGAGAATGGCAAGGGAATGCCAAATCTCCCTTAAAACTGTTTGTTGACAGCTCTGCATCTGTACTAGCTATGGGATCTACATGGAGGAGAAGCAAGGATGGGAAATGGATAGTATAGCCTACAAGCTGCCGAAGACCATGAGTGCTCAAGCAGCTGAATTGGCAGCAGTGGCGTGAATAGTGAGCAATCCAGATAATTCCCCCCAGGATCCTATTCAGATAGTATGTGTCCATGCATCAATCTGACAGAAGGCCTAGCCTTGTGGGAGGTGAGAGGCTTTGTGACAGTAGATGAGAAGGCCCTACTGTCCACCCCATTGCTGAGGTACATCTTTGAAAAGGCAAAGGGAAAGAATATGGAGTGGTGAAAGTAAAAGCTCATTGGAAGTTATCACCAGAGGGAAACAGAAAGGCAGATGAATTAGCCAAACAAGGGGCAATAGCTCGAGAAGAATGGTAGTGCAGATCAAGGGAAGAGGAGAGCAGAAAGACAAAGATATGACCCCAACTGGTTTAGCAGGAGAGCAAGGAAAGGATAAAGAATTTTTAAAAAGTATTAGAAGGGAAGGAGTCAGAGGAACCTAAGAAATGACAAGGTATACACATAAAAGAGGATGTGGTACTGTGTGAAGGGAAACTTGTAGTACCAGAGGGAGAAGGGAATCAGATTAATGTTTGGTACCATGGTATATATGGACACCAAAGGTTGGAAAACAGTTTGGAGAGATTCAGAGAGTATTGTTGGTGCCATGAATGAAAGGGGACATTATGTGAAAAATTGTATGATATGTGCCCAAAATAACCCGAACAAAACAGTGAAGACAGGAGCCCTGAGACATACAAGGCCAGTGGACCAAATTGACTTTGTGGATCCCCTACCCCCAACTACAGAAGGATATAAGTATATCATGGTGACTGTAGATACCTTCACCAAATGGGTCGAGGCATTTCCTACTCGATCCAATGTTGCTAAAATCACAATGAAGGTTCTATTAGAAAAGGTTTGTACTCATTGGCATTTACCAAACAGCATTGAATTAGCACAAGGTCCAGGTGATGTAGAATGTCATGACATTGCTAAGGTTAAGCCAAATGATCCATATATTCTAAAGTCCCCAATCGAGTGGGATAGTTGAAAGGATGAATCTAACTTTGAAGAATATACTGGCCAAAATGGTGCAGCAGTACCAGACCACTTGGTTGATGGTGCTTCCTTTGGTCCTGATGATAATAAGAAACACTGTAGCTTCCTCTACAGGATTTACCCCTTATAGGTTGACAACAGTTGAGAGATGCGTGACCTGGAGCCACTGCTAGTATTAAACTATCTGAGCCAGAAGTGGATGGAATAATAAGCTGGTTGAGAGTAAAAGATGCAAACCTTTTGGCTGCAAATAATATGGGAAGGAACAAACAACAAAGTAAGACCCACTTTGACTCAAAGGCAAAGCCAACAGAGCTGCAGGTGGGGCAATAGGTAACGATAACTACATATCAAAAAAGATCCTTCCTGATCTGCAGATTGGCAAGACCATATCAGGTAATAGATCAAGCAAGCCCATCAGTATACAAGGTGCTAACAGCCCCTAATAGGAGTCGCTGATACTAACTGGCTAAAACCATTCAGAAGGGAGAACTGGATAATTATCATCAGTGCACATAATGTTGGGAGAATGTGATGCCCCAGAGTTAGGAAATTTAGAGTGGGACTGGATTTTGAATGCAAACCAGTGGATTGCAGGACCCGAGCAACCTGAGCAAAATATAGCTCCAGCAGGTACATCACTATCTCCCAACCCTTTAGGGATCAGTCAGACTCCTCAGGCTCACCAATGGAAACAAAAATGAAAGAAAAAGGAAAAGGGGAACACAATGAATAAAACATCCACCCTCCAAACGTAATGGATGAGAGGAAAAGATGGAAGGCTGGAAACAGCCCATATTGTATATGAATTGGCTAAGGGGATGAGGATGTTAATGTTCAAAATACAATAAAAGGTATGGAATAAACTGTAATGAAGAACAGAAACTATGTTTGTTTCATAGGAAACTAAGACAAAGTGATAACATACAGGAAGAGACAGACATACACGTGCCATCCTGATAGCTCTTTGATTACGTACTCCAGAGAAAACCTAGTCGTAGTGAATTTACCTCCGAAAAAGAAAAGGAGGAAGAGATAGAGTTAGCAAGATCAGGCTATGTGTCAGGGCTGGTCACTAATAACACCCTTGATATAGCAGAATTAGATGCCAAGTTAAGTCCCTCCAGAAAAAAGATGGGGATAATAGTATGCCAGGAATACCAGGATCAAAAATAGACGGGGTCAGATAGGACAGCAGGTGGCACAGGTAGCCCTCAGTACCATCAAAATGTTGAGACCCCTTCAACCAGATTATAGACAGGATAGCTCATGAGGCAACCCAGAGTGATGAAGAGTTATTTTGTTCAACATTTACCAAGCTGGTTGTTGTATATGGTTAACACAAATATATTGTAATTAGATGCTTGTAAAGTACCAGCCTGGGTGTTGGTTGAGCAAATGCAGATATGGATGGGGGAGAAGATGCTCTTGTGTCAATTACAACACTGGGATCTATCCAACAATGTGGAAGATTGCCCAGATATATTCTGTATACACAAAGCAGTATAAATCCAACCCAGCCAACTATGGCTCCATCAGTCATAAGTAAGGTCACGGAAGGTGTCATAAACAGTGCTATCAAGCAGCAGCTGCTCAGCAATAACCTGCTCAGTGATGCCCAGTTGGGGTTCTGCCAATACCATTCAGCTCCTGACTTCATTACAGCTTTGGTTCAAACATGGATTAAAGAACTGAATTCCAGAGGGAAAGTAAGAGTTACAGCCTTTAACATCAAGGCTAATTCAATCAAGTGAGGTATCAAAGAGTCCTAGCAAAATTGAAATCAATGGGTATCGGTGGCAAACTCTGGATTAGTGGTGCTGGAAGAGTACAGCAGTTCAGGCAGCATCCAAGGACCAGGGAAATCAGCCCTTCATTACATTTGGAGCCCTTCCTGATGAAGGGCTTTTGCCCGAAACGTCAATTTCACTGGTCCTTGGATGCTGCCTGAACTGCTGTGCTCTTACAGCACCACTTATCCAGAATCTGGTTTCCAGCATCTGCAGTCATTGTTTTTACCACATCAGTGACAAACTCTCTGGTGGTTGCAATCAACCTGTCACAGAGGAAAATGATCATCAGAGGTCAGTCATCTCAGCTTCAGGACATCTCTGCAGGAGTACCTCAAGGTAGTCTCCTAGGCCCAACCATCTTCAGCTGCTTTGACAATGACCTTCTCTCCATTATAAGGTCAGAAGTGAGGGTGTTTGTTAATGATTGCACAACATTCAGCACAATTCATGATTCCTTAGACACTGAAGCAGTCCATGTTCAAATGCAACAAGATCTGGATAATGTCCAGGCTTGGACTGACAAATGGCAAGTAACATTTATGCCACACAGATGTCAAGCTATGACCATCACCAATAAGAGACAATCTAACCACTGCCCCTTGACATTCAATGATGTTCCCCTCATCGAATCCCCACTATGAATATCCTGGGGGTTACCATTGATCAGAAACCTGACTGGACTCATCACATAAACTCAGTGGCTACAAGTGCAACTCAGATGCTAGGAATACTGCAGTGAATAACTCAACTCCTGACTCTCCAAAGCCTGTCCACCATCTACAAGGCACAAGTCAAGAATGGGATGGAATATTCACCATTTGTTTGGATGAGTGCAGCCCGAACAACATTCAACAATGTTGATACTATCTAGGCCAAAACATCCTGCTTGATTCTCACTACATCAACAAGCATACACACTCTCCATCACCAATTGTAATTATCAACAAGATACACTACAGACATTCACCAAAGATCCTCAGACATCACCTTCTATCTAGAACCACTTCTATCTAGAAGGATATGGGCAGCAGATATATGGAAAACCACTACCTGTAGGTTCCCTTCCAAGCCATTCGCCATCCTGACTTAGAAGTATATCACCGTTCCTCCACTGGGTCAAAATCCTGGAATTCCTTCCCTAATGGATTGTGGGACAACCTACAGCAGGTGGACTGCAGGGGTTCAAGAAGGCAGCTCACCACCACCTCTTCAAGGGCAACAAAGAATGGGAAATAAATGCTGGCCAGCAGTGACACCTACATCCCACGAATAAATAAAAAATGGTCTTGAGCACCTAGGATGAAAATAACAGTTGGCTTTACATTGGTGTGGTCCTTAATATACCCAAACATTGGGACAATTTTACATTCTCCCCTAATGCAAGTCCATGACATGGTTATGTACCATGAAGGAACTTGGGTATCATTAAGGAACCCACCAAACAATGCTATAGTTGTACAAGGATCCAAAAGCGGGGTTAGATTTGTGCCAGTACATGAATGAGAAAAAGTCATTGGAGTCTTCTTTCATAGATGCATAATAGAGTGCATTCTATCTGGATGTATCATGGCTAGGTATGGCAACTGCTCTGCCCAGGACCGTAAGAAACTACAGAGCGTTGTGAACACAGCCCAGCCCATCACACAATCCAACCATCCATCCATTGACTCCATCTGCACTTTCTGATACCTTGGAAAGGCAGCCAGCATGACCAAAGGTCCCTCTTACCCCATTTATGATCTTTTCCAACCTCTTACGTCAGGCAGAAGGTACAAAAGATTAAACACACACAGGAACAATTTCAAGATCAGCTTCTTCCCCGCTATTGTTAGACTTCTGAATGGGCTCTCAAATTTCAAATCAAATGTTCAATAGACAATAGATGCAGGAGTAGGCCATTCAGCCCTTCGAGCCTGCACCGCCATTCAATATGATCATGGCTGATCATTCCCAATCAGTATCCTGTTCCAGCCTTATCTCCATAACCCTTAACTCCACTATCTTTAAGAGCTCTATCCAATTCTTTCTTAAATGAATCCAGAGACTGGGCCTCCACTGCCCTCTGGGGCAGAGCAAATGTTGATCTGGCTTTTTGTGTACCTTTCTTGCGGCCATAAATTTGTATTCCTCGCTCTGTTCAATCACCTTATGATCATTAATTATTAGATTAGATTAGATTCCCTACAGTGTAGAAACAGGCCCTTCAGCCCAACCAGTCCACACCGACCCTCCGAAGAGTAACCCATCCAGACCCATTTGCCTCTGACTAATGCACCTAACACTATGGACAATTTAGCATGGCCAATTCACCTGACCTGCACATCTTTGGACTGTGGGAGTAAACCGGAGCACCCAGAGGAGACACGGCGCAGACACGGGGAGAATGTGCAAACTCCACACAGACTATGCTATGGTCTGCCTGTACTGCATGCAAAACAAATAGTTTAACTATACTTAGGTGTATGTGACAATAATAAATCATATAAAATAAAATAAAACCAATTCAGGCCTGCTGAGAGCTAGGGTTGCAGGATAACATGAAATACTGTCTCCAACAAATAAGGACAAGACATTCAGGATTGCTCACATGCACAAATAATTGCAAATAAGACATACATTTGGCATATAGGCCTGTATATAAAGCCTCCCAGGCAATCCCTGATTTTTAAGCAAAACTCCAGAAAATAACTACTGTGAAGAGTTATCCTATGTCAGGAGGTGTGGTTAAGGAGCCAAGAAGAATTCCAGCCTGGCCAGCTTCCAACTCTCCAGGAGTTTGGGATTAGTTGCAGAACTCAGGGTAGTGAACTACAGAGATTGAGATATCTCTAGTAGTTAAAAGTGGGCTTTATTTAAGTAATTAATAAATTCATTGAGTTTTATAGAGCTCTAATGGTCTTGTGGTATTTTTGTCTATGTATGTACTATTGTCCTCAGAGAGGCTATTTCATTTCTTTCTGTCCAATGAAGTTGCCTGACAATATTCTCAATGATTTTTCAGATTTCTAACTGTAGTTTGCTGCAACAGTGGACCACATGGTCTCTCATTTTTGGTTAGCGCAGTTAGCTAGATTTCTTGTTTACACTGCAGAGTGACACTAACAGCATGGGTTCAATTCTCCTTCTTGACCTTTCCCCTTACCTGAGGCGTGACCTTCAGGTTGTACCACCACCAGCATCTCTTTCATTAAAGAAAGAATAGCCTTATGGTCTAGTAATATTATGATGACTTCACCTTTCCCCTGTGAAATAATTGCACAGAGGCCAATATCCCACCATGAGGTCACCCTTTACATATTTGAGCACAGTATTTCAGTTCTGGCTAGCTAGGTCAGTGCCAGTCCATTGAGTGAAGAGACTCTCTGATACATCTGTTGTATCTATCAGCCAGGACTCCCTGGTTGACCCAGGTTAACAACCCCAATTAGGGATCTCATACTCAACAAAATCCACCCGGCCAACTTCATTCCAATCACCACACCTTGCTATTCAATAACATCATGACTGATCTCCTACACTTTGCTGCCCATTCCGTATATTCCTCAACTTGCAAACATTATATTTTCCCTCACTGTGAGAATAGTTCCAGATTGAAAATGTCTCTTTAATGTACCTCAGCACACAAAGAAACAGTGAATAATATGCCAGCTGGGACTATGAAGCATGAGTTACAATACCAAGAAAATTGATCAGCTTTACAACATTGTAATATAAAAACATGAGAACACAGTGCATAATTTATAAATACTGAACCTGCAAAGAGAAACTAAATGCTGTTCAGTATAACTCACTGAGCTGTGCACTGTGGTTTGACAAAAAAACAATACATGAGATCTTATAAACAGTATTATCATTTCAATCCCTGAGCTATTTATTATAAGTTTTTATAGATTTGAACTAGTCTCTATCATCTTGTAAAATAAAATTTCTCAATTCTAGATACCCTGTACAAAAAGGCCCAGCCATTGAATTAATGTTCGACAAATGTTACCAGCATGTTGAAAAGAGTGGCCTAGTGAAATGCAAATCATCATTGATTTGAACACAACGGAGGTTATGATATGATCCTGGTGTTGGGGTATCAGGACTAAAGTACAGCATCGAATGAGCAGTGGCAACCTTTGACACAACATTAAAGAATCAGATTACATTACAACTATCCCAGCATACCTTGCATAATCCTTCATTTGCACAGCAGTGTTGTGGAGCCTCATCTTTTTCTTTACATGCACCATGGATAAAGGGGGAGCCCATGGATTTATTGTACTTGGATTTTCAGAAGGCAAGGTGCCACATAAATGGTTATTGTGCAATGACGTAAGGGATAATATAATAGCATGAATAAGAGTTTGACTGGCTGGCTGGAAAAAGCTGTGTAGATAAATGCTTTATTTCCTAATTGGCAGGATAGGACAAATAGTATCCTGCAGGGCCAATACTGGTGCCTCAATGTCTTACAATTTACACCAATGATTTAGATGAGGGGAGCAAAGGTGCAGTCATTGGCTTTGCAGATGACACAATGTTAGAAAAATACGTGCAAATCAGACATATGAATGTCAATGGAGATAGATAATTTAATACATTGGAAAAAGAAATCTGACAAACGCAACATAATTTCGGAATATGTAAAGTTGCTCACTTTGGCAGGAAATATATTTTTTTAAAAAGTGGAGAATTACCTAAATGGAGACTAACTACTGAAGTTCAAGTTGTATGTGGATATGAGTGTTCAAGTGTATGAGTCACAAAACCTTAGTATGCAAGTACAGTCTAAGGACTAATAAGGCCAATGGCATATCACCTCTTACTGAAAGAAGTACTGAATATTAAATAAGGACATTATGCTTCAGTTATACAGGGCAATGGTGAAACCACATCTTAAATACTACATGTAGTTTTGGTCTCCTTATTTAAGGCAGGATTTAATTATATTGGAGCCAGTTCAGGAATGGATTATTAGATTGATACCTGGAATGAGTGGGTTTTCTTGGGAGGAAAAATTGAATCGAAAAGGCTTGATCCCATTGGAGTTTAGAAGAGAGTTCTTTTTTATTTGATTTATTATTGTCACATATACCTAGGTACAATGAAAAGTTTTGTTTTGTGTATAGTATAGTAAGGACAGATCATACCATACAAAATGGCATTACGGTAATAAAACTGTACAAAGAATACAATGTTACAGCTGCAGAAAAGATGCACAGAAAACGAGATCAACAATTAAATTTAAAATTGGAGCGGTCCATTCAGCAGTCTAATAACAGTGGGGAAAAAGCTGTTCTTGAATCTGTTGGTGCATGTGTTTAAACTTTTGTATCTTCTGCCTGATCGAAGTATTGGAAGAGAGTATAAACGGGAAGGGTCTTTGATTATGTTGGTTGCCTACCTGAGACAGTGAGATGTATAGATGGAGTCAATGGATGGAAGTTGGCTTTGGATGACTTCATTAAATTGTAAAAGCTCCTGAATAGTCTTGACAACAACAACTGTCTTATAAGCATGTGCCCCATTAAGATTCCTCTGAAAAGGTTCTGGAAATGATGAAGGAGTGGAAATCAACATTCAAAGTCAGAACTGTAATGTTAGTGCCCTAGTGAGAGCTCTAGAATTGGAGATAATTGCCCATCTCTGGGATTGTTCATAGAGAATAGAGGCCAAATGAGCACTGGATGTAGAAGGGAGAAAAAAATGAGGAACTGTCACAGTTCATTCCTCGGGAGGAACAGTGCTTGGGGAAAGGGTCTCAGATGAGCAGACCAGTTTGTTGAAATGCTGATGTCAGAACATGTTCAGCTGTAGTGTGCCAAAGAACTGATAACTTAAGAATCCTGAGGTACATTTTAAAATCACCATCAGTTTCCTGGGCATTTGACATATGTTTGGCAATATTATGAACAAAATAAATCAGCAACTGTCACCAAGGCAACAATGATTCAGCGAGGTAAAAACAATGACTGCAGATGCTGGAAACCAGTGAATGAGGGATTCTGGATTAGTGGTGCTGGAAGAGCACAGCAGTTCAAGCAGCATCCAAGTAGCTTCAAAATCGACGTTTCAGGCAAAAGCCCTTCATCAGGAATAAAGGCAGTGAGCCTGAAGCATAGAGAGATAAGCTAGAGGAGGGTGGGTGTGGGGAGAAAGTAGAATAGAGTACAATGGGTGAGTGGGGGAGGGGATGAAGGTGATAGGTCAGGGAGGAGAGGGTGGATTGGATAGGTGGAAAAGAAGATAGGCAGGTAGGACAAGTCCGGACAAGTCAAGGGGACAGTTACTGAGCTGGAAGTTTAGAACTAGGGTGAGGTGGGGGAAGGGGAAATGAGGAAACTGTTGAAGTCTACATTGATGCCCTGGGGTTGAAGTGTTCTGAGGCGGAAGATAGGCGTTCTTCCTCCAGGCGTCTGGTGGTGAGGGAGCGGCAGTGAAGGAGGCCCAGGACCTCCATGTCCTCGGCAGAGTGGGAGGGGGAGTTGAAATGTTGGGCCACAGGGCGATGTGGTTGATTGGTGCGGGTGTCCCGGCGATGTTCCCGAAAGCACTCTGCTAGGAGGCGCCCAGTCTCCCCAATGTAAAGGAGACCGCATCGGGAGCAACGGATACAATAAATGATATTAGTGGATGTGCAAGTAAAACGTTGATGGATGTGGAAGGCTCCTTTAGGGCCTTGGATAGAGGTGAGGGAGGAGGTGTGGGCACAGGTTTTACAGTTCCTGCGGTGGCAGGGGAAAGTGCCAGGATTGGAGGGTGGGTTGTTTGGGGGCGTGGACCTGACCAGGTAGTCGCGGAGGGAACGGTCTTTGCGGAAGGCGGAAAGGGGTGGGGAGGGAAATATATCCCTGGTAGTGGGGTCTGTTTGGAGGTGGCGGAAATGTCGGCGGATGATTTGGTTGATGCGGAGGTTGATAGGGTGGAAGGTGAGCACCAGGGGAGTTCTGTCCTTGTTACGGTTGGAGGGGTGGGGTCTGAGGGCGGAGGTGCGGGATGTGGACGAGATGCGTTGGAGGGCACCTTTAACCTCGTGGGAAGGGAAATTGCGGTCTCTAAAGAAGGAGGCCATCTGGTGTGTTCTGTGGTGGAACTGGTCCTCCTGGAAGCATGTCTGGCGGAGGTGGAGGAATTGGGAATTCTGGGATGGCATTTTGGCAAGAGGTAGGGTGGGAAGAGGTGTAATCCAGGTAGCTGTGGGAGTCGGTGGGTTTGTAAAAAAATGTCAGTGTCAAGTCGGTCGTCATTAATGGAGATGGAGAGGTCCAGGAGGGGGAGGGAGGTGTCAGAGAGGGTCCAGGTAAATTTAAGGTCAGGGTGGAATGTGTTGGTGAAGTTGATGAATTGCACAACCTCCTTGCAGGAGCACGAGGTGGCGCCAATGCAGTCATCAATGTAGCGGAGGAAGAGGTGGGGAGTGGTGCCAGTGTAATTACAGAAGATCAACTGCTCTACGTAGCCAACAAAGAGACAGGCATAGCTGGGGCCCATACGTGTGCCCATGGCTACCCCTTTGGTCTGGAGGAAGTGGGAGGATTCAAGGGAGAAATTGTTAAGGGTGAGGACCAGTTCAGCCAAACGAATGAGAGTGTCCGTGGAAGGGTACTGTTGGGGACATCTGGAGAGGAAAAATCGGAGGGCTTGGAGGCCCTGGTCATGGCAGATGGAGGTGTAGAGGGATTGGATATCTATGGTGAAGATGAGGCATTGCGGGCCAGGGAAACGGAAGTCTTGGAGGAGGTAGAGGGCGTGGGTGGTGTCTCGAATGTATGTGGGGAGTTCCTGGACTAGGGTGGATAGGACAGTGTCGAGGTAGGTAGAGATGAGTTCAGTGGGGCAGGAGCATGCTGAGACAATGGGTCGGCCAGGGTGGTCAGGCTTGTGGATCTTGGGAAGGAGGTAGAACCGGGCAGTGCGGGGTTCCCGGACTATGAGGTTTGAAGCTGTGGGTGGGAGATCTCCTGAGGTGATGAGGTTCTGTATGGTCTGGGAGATGAAGGCAGATGAAAAGTGAAATAACTCCATGAAGGCCGACATCCCGTCACCAAGTCACCCTTTCTTTAAACATGCATTTAACATGACACTGATCCAGCTAGCTCAGAGTAGAACCCCAAAACTCCTGTTTATATCTGTCAGCCAGGGATCCCTGTTGGACCAGGCTAACAGCCCCAATCAGAGAACTCATATTCAATGAACTCCTCCTGGCTGACATCATCCCAATCACCACAAAGGGCAACCAGGGACGAACAAGAACTACTGACACAGCCAGCACACCAATGGCCTTTAAGTGAATCACTGATGCTGGCTAATGATACTATTTGTCTTCCCGAAGGTTTAATGAAGGAGAAACTGTTAATTAGAGTTACACTTGAAGATTACAAACCAGTATAATTATACAGAGTTGAATTAAAGAGTGACTTGCTAAATAAGATAATGAAATAAAGGAGCAGAATTAAATCATTCAGGCCATTGAGTTTTCTCCACCATTCAATCATAGCTGATATGTTTATCAATCCCTTTCTCCTGCCTTTTTCCCGAAACCCTTGATGCACTTACTAATCAAGAACCTATCTCTGTCTTAAATACTTGATGACTCATAGTCTTCCGCAGCAATTAGTTCCACAAATTTATCATCCTCTGACTGAAGAAATTCCACTTCATCTCAATTCTAAAGGGTTGGTTCTTCACTCTGAGGCTGTGTCCTAAGATCCTAGTCTCCCCTACCTGTGAAAACATTTTCTCCTCATCCACTACATCTAGGCCTCTTAGTAATCTGTAAGTTTCAATGAGATACCCACTTAGTCTTCTAAATAATATCGAATACAGACCCAGAGTCCTCAATTATTCCTCATATGACCTTCATTCTTGGAATCATCCTTGTAAACATCCTTTGGGCTCCCTTCAAGCCAGCACAATCTTCCTTAGATACAGGGGCCTAAAACTGCTCACAAATTCCAAGTGCGGTCTGACCAGAGTGTTGTACAGCCTCAGCAATATATCCCTGTTCTAGCATTCTAGCCTTCTCAAAATAATGCTAACATTGCATTTGCCTTCCTAACTGCTGACTGAACCTGCAGGTTAATCTTCAGAGAATCCTGAACTAGGACTCCCAAATCCTTTGGTACAATGTTAAGAATGACACAACACCAGGTTACAGTCCCAACAGGTTTATTTCAAAGCACTTGCTTTCAGAGCACCGCTCCTTTACCGAAAGCTTAGCTTCCAAATAAACCTATTGGACTGTAAGCTGGTGTTGTGTGATTTTTAACTTTGTACACCCCAGTCCAACATCGGTATCTCCAAGTCAAATTCTTTTTTTGTTTCAGTTTTTCAAAGCCTTTCCTCACTTAGAAAGTAACCTGTCTGTATTTTTCCTACCAACTCTATAACCTCACATTTTCCATATTGTATTCTATCTGTCACTTCTTTGCTCATTCTCCTTGACTGTCCAAGTCCTTCTGTAGGAGAAAGTGAGGACTGCAGATGCTGGAGATCAGAGCTGAAAATGTATTGCTGGAAAAGCGCAGCAGGTCAGGCAGCATCCAAGGAACAGGAGAATCGACGTTTCGGGCATCAGCCCTTCTTCAGGAAAGAAGAAGGGCTGATGCCCGAAACATCGATTCTCCTGCTCCTTGGATGCTGCCTGACCTGCTGCGCTTTTCCAGCAACACATTTTCAGCTCAAGTCCTTCTGTAGCCTCCTCATTCCCTCAACACTACATGTCCCAACAAATGCCTTTGCGTCATCTGCATACTTAGCAACAGTGTCTTCAGTTCCTTCGTCTAGATCGTTAATGTATATGAGAAGTTTTAGTGGGAGTAGTGAATCAAATTCTTATAAAAAGAATTTATTTTGTTTTTGGAAAGGATCTGGCAGTTTCAAGAACATTGGGTTCTCTAAGGATGGTGGATCAGCCAGTGGAGACAAAAGGAATTGAAGTGTTGCCAAAGGAAGATTCAGGATTGTTTCCTGACTGCATTGTGACTAATCATTGGGCCCACAGAATTAGCAAGTAAGCACGAAAAAATTTTGGAAATTTCCGGTTTTGAAAACAACTTTTGAAAATTTAACAAAATGTTTCGTCCATCTTCTTCAACAGAAATTTAATAGACAGTTTCTGAGTTGAAAAAAATCAAATAGCTGACTCAGAAACTGAATCAGAAACAATAGCTGACTGTTATTAATTGAAAGACAAAATAGTAGTAAAGAAATGGAGACCGTCTCAAACACCAGCATTGCATGTTTATGTTTCAGTGAAAGACCACCATGTTAAGTAATCTGACTTATCCAGTAGTAACATCAGCTGGGATCATAATATCATTTTCACACATATTCTATTTCACATGTATGAATCTCTGCACCCTCCTCTTGTTGGAGAAGAGTGCCCAGAACTCAGCAGCATGGTGGTTCAGTGGTTAGAACTGCTGCCTCATAGCAATGGGGACCCAGGTTCAATCCTACTCTCTGGTGATTATGTGGGGTTTGCACATTTTCCCCGTGTTTGCATGGGTTTCCTCCGAGTGCTCTGATCTCATCCCATAGTCCAAAGAGGTGCAGGTTAGTTGAATTGACCATGTTAAATTGCCCATTATGTCCAGGAATGTGCAGGCTAAGTGGACCTCTATGGGAAACACAGGGTTACAAGGATGGGGTGGGTCTGGGTGAGATGCTGTACAGAGATCCAGTGTGGACTTGAAATGCTGAATGTCCTGCTTTTGCACTGTAGGGATTCTAATTTCAGACAAAGGCAGGGATAGAGAGGAAATATCCCAATACAACCAGCATGATGACCACTGAAATAATTGCCTAACCGGTTGACTGGAAAAGACTTGTTGTTTCAGGTGATTGCAGTTATCAACAACTGCCATGAACATCTGAGAAACCTGTGGTACTGGACATTATCCATGTGAAGAGAGCTATTCCTCTGCCTGCAGACCCTGTATTAGTCACCTATTCTTACTTCTTTTGAGATTTATACCCTCTGAGATATGGAGAATTATATGCCTGAGCAAAAAGGCTGTAGCTGCCCCAGAGATGTTGCTATTGCTCCTATTGCTACTATTGTTGATGCTACTCCTTACAGTTCACCTCATAATTCCAAGATAAAGCTGTATATGTTACTTCCATGCCTGGTGAATAGTGAAAGCAGGAAGTGTAGATACAGATTGAGGTCAACTGAGATTGGTGATTGGACTTCCAAGTAGGTGGAGTGACTTGTCTAGCAGTGAAAGCACAGCTCACAAAGAAACGCTGTGAGAACCAAACTCTCAACTAGGCATGTCTCCAGCAGTTCAGTTTCACTCTTCCAATTCAATTAATATTTTATTACCTATTTTGAATTTCATTATGGTTGTATTACTTGTTTATTAAAAATCATAATGAATAATTAACATTGAAAAGAAAAATTATGTTCTCACAAAAACCTAACTATAATTAGGTGATAAAAACTATACCAGTAAATTTATATAACAAGTAATGCTATGAAGCAATAAAAATCACTTAAATTGAACTGACACCTTTTATATTTTTTCCAGATCACTGAATATGAAATCCCCTTTCTATGCGTCATGATCCCACTTACCTACTTCCTCTTGCCAGAATTCACAAAGCATTGTTACTCCCAAGAAAAACAATGAATATGTTTACATAAGACTGACTTACAAATCACACCACACCAGGCTATAGTCCAACAGATTTATTTGGAAGCACGAGCTTTCGGAGCGCTGCACCTTCATCAGGTAGCTGTGAAGCCGAATCATAAGAATTTATGGCAAAAGATTATATTGCTATGAAACTGAAACAGTATATTGAAAAAGCTATATTGCTGTTAGGTTTATCATCTTGTAGAAAGGGTTGCAGTTTTGGTTCTTTAAAATGTAAATCCGAGAACTTCTTTTAAGTCAATTTCTCAAGTTAAGTTAATTAAAATTGACATCTTAGCTCAGGCAATGTATTAAAGGTGAGAGGTTAGAGTCCGTCTGTATCCCAGTTTTGAGTCAGACTGGTTCTATTTCCAAAGTAAGAAATTATAACATGTTACGTGGATTGACTGCCTATATTGACTACCTGCAGATTGTGTGCTTTTTGAACAAAATGGAATGTATCAGTAAATGCAATTCTGCAAATACAAAGTTACCCCATAGACTTACATGTGTGTGCGTGCTTCGTAGAGTGTGTCTGTGAGTGTGATGGTGTTTAAGCCTATGAAAGTGTGTATCCGTGGGTGTAAGTGTGGGGATGCATGTGCATATGTCTCAGAGAGAGAGTGTATCTGCGTGAGTGTGTGAGTATGTAAGAGTGTATGCGTGAATGTGTGCTGTGTGTGTTGTGTATATGTGTGCTGTGTGCGTGCTATGTGTGTGTGTTGCGTGTGTGTGTGTTGCGTGTGTGTGTGTGCTATGTTTGTGTGTGTGTATGTATGCGTGTGAGTGTATAATGCAGTGGGGTCACTTGTAGTGTGACATGAACCCAAGGTCTTGTTTGAGGCTATTGTCATGGATACCGAGATTCGCTATCAGCCTCTGCTCAGCCACTTTGCATTGTTGCGTATCCCAAAGTCTGCCTTGAAGGATGGTCACCCGAAGATCTGAGATTGAGTGCCCCTGACCACTGAAGTGGTCCTCAACTGGGAGGGAACAGCCCTGTCTGGCGATTGTTGCGCGGTGTCCATTCATCCATTGTCATAGCATCTGCTTGGTCTTGCTAATGTACCATGCCTTGGGGCATCCTTGCCTGCAGCGTATGAGGTAGAGACGTTGGCCAAGTCTTATGAATACCTGCCGCATACATGGTGGGTGGTGTCCCAACATGTAATGGTGGTATGCATGTTGACATTCTGATACGTCTTGCAGTGGTTGCCTTGACAAGAGTTGTATAGTGTTGTGGTCAATGTTGTCCTGAAGGCTGAGCAATTTGCTGCAAACAATGGTCTGTTTAAGGTTTGGCGGTTGTTTAAAGATAAGAAGTGGAAGCGTAGAGAAGATCTTGGAAAGGTGCTCACCATGAAAAGGATTCTGGGTAATCCAAGATGGAGAATGGGAAAACTTTCTGGCTGTTACAGGCTGCTCCTTTTATGAGGTATTTTAGGTGTTGAAGGTGATTACCTCAAATTCCAGGAGCAGCAATTACTGTTTTATGTGCTGTTGCACTATTTTGAAACTTTGGAAAAAAAAAATTCAAACCAGTAGCACTTTTAAAAGGGTGTGGAACAGACAAAGGCAGCACATGGTCAGGTCAGTGCAGAGAGAGAGAAAGAAACCCACACTGCTAAATGAAAGTGAACCTGCGCAGTTACTGCCTTTGCTGTTGAATTCATGTATCATTGAACATCGGAGTGCATCTAGGAAAATTAATAACAGTGAAATTCATAATTGATCTTGGAGGAACCTGTTTAGGAGAGGTCACAGTACAAAATCTGTTAAATGAATAGTTTTAAGTTTGGCCTTGCTGTAAGTCTGCGATCGTGATTAGAGTAGGTTCTTTCTAGATGATATGTTTTATTGAGATAAGTCTCTTGATTAAACTTAAAAATATAAGCCATTAGTATTAAATTAGCCTGGAGCAATGTTTTGTCAAGGAATAAGATGGTGCTATTTTCTGGGTTTGCAGAAAGGAAGAACCAAAAATCGCCCTTAGTAAAGGGATATGCTCTCCCTGTCAGATCTGTGGGTTTAGCAAGAGTTTACATGTTACTGAGGACTATATCTGCAATAAATGACATTGGTTGTGAATCCTATCAGATCGAATGGATCGGTTGGAGCAACAGTTAGAGGCAATGAGGAATTCACAATAGCAAGGATTTGTGATGGAGGAAGTTATAGGAAGGGGGGAATGTATCAGATACAGTCAGATAAATGGGTTAACTCTAGAAAAGGTAGGCGGGGTAGGCAGGTAGTACAGGAGTCTTCTGCGACTATCTCCATTTCAAACAAGTATGCTGTTATGAAAAATATAGGGGGTGATGGATTCTTAGGGGAATGTGGCATGAACAACTAACTTTCTGGTATCGAAACTGGCTCTAATATAATGAGGGGTACATCGGATTCCAAGAGATCGATTGTGTTAGGGGACTGACAGATTGTGTTAGGGGAAGCACAGACAGACGTTTCTGTGACCAGCAGTGAAAAATCAGAATGGTGTGTTGCCTCCCTGGTGCCTCCCTGGTGCCAGGATCAAGGATGTTTCAGAAAAGGTGAAAAATGTTCTCAAGGGGGAGAGGTCCTAGCAGGAGATCATTGTATATATTGGAACCAACATAGGAAGGGAAAAGGATGGGTTTCTGAAGGGAGAATATATAGAGTTAGACAGGAATTTAAAACGGAGGTCCTCAAGGGTAGTAATTATCTGGGTTACTCCCGATGCTATGAGATAGTGAGGGTAGGAATAGGAGGATGGAACAGATGAATGCATGGCTGAGGAGCTAGTGTCTGGGAAAAGGGTTCACATTTTTGGATCATTAGAATCTCTCCTGTGGTAAAAGTGACTGGTACAAGATGGACGGATTCCACCTGAATTGGTTAGCAAGGTTAGAAGACCTGGACTACAGGGAGAACTAGCCATTTGGATACAGAACTGGTGCCAAGGTACAAGACAGAGGCTGGTGGTGGAGTGTTGTTTTTCAGACTAGAGGCCTGTGACCAGTGGAATGCCACAAGGATCGGTGCTGGGTCCAATACTTTTCATCATTTATATAAATGATTTAGATGTGAGCATAAATGGTATAGTTAGTATGTTTGCTGATGACACCAAAATTGGAAGTGTAGTGGACAACAAAGAAGGTTACCTCAGATTACAACAGGATCTTGATCAGATGGCCAATGGGCCGAGGAGTGGCAGGTGGAGTTTAGATAAATGCGAGGGGCTGCATTTTGGGAAAGCAAATCTTAGCAGGACCTATACCCTTAATGGTAAGTTCCTATGGAGTGTTACTGAACAAACAGACCTTGGAGTGCAGGTTCATAGCTCCTTGATAGTGGAGTCACAGGATAGTGAAGAAGGCGTTTGGTATGCTTTCCTTTATTAGTCAGAGTATTGAGTGCAGGAATTGGCAGGCCATGCTGTGGCTGTACAGAACATTGGTTAGGCTGCTTTTAGAATATTGTGTGTAATTCTGGTCTCCTTCCTACCAGAAGGATGTTATGAAACTTGAAAGAGTTCAGAAAAGATTTACAAGGATGTTGCCAGGGTTGGAGGATTTGAGCTATAGGGAGAAGCTGAACAGGCTGGGGCTGTTTTCCCCAGAGTGTTGAAGGATGAGGAGTGACCTTACAGAGGTTTATGAAATCATGAGGGGCATGGACAGAGTAAATGGACAAAGTCTTTCCCCTGGGGCGGGGGAGTCCAGAACTAGAGGGCGTAGGTTTAAGGTGAGAGGGGAAAGATATAAAAGAGACCTAAGGGGCAACTCATTCACACAGAGGGTGGTATGGAATGAGCTGTCAGAGGAAGTGGTGTAGACTAGGACAATTGTAACATTTAAAAGGCATCTGGATGGGTATATGAATAGGATGGATTTGGAGGGATATGGGCCGGGTGCTGGCAGGTGGGACTAGACTGGGTTGGGATATCTGGTCGGCATGGATGAGTTGGACCAAAGGTGTTTTTGTGCTGTACATCTCTATGACTCTGTGATTCTAGAGGATGGCCATGAGGTTGGCCTCAACTGGAACCTTGGGTTCATGACACACTAGAGGAAACCCCACTACACTGCATACTTTCTACTCTCTCTCTCACACACACACTCTATCCCTTACATGCTCACACACTTACACAGACCCTCTCTCATCCACACACTCTCATAGCCTTATACTCTGCCACACTCACACACACACTCTACCAAGCACGCACACATGCAAACACACATTCTCTCACATACACTTACCCTCACACACTCATATTCCTGATGAGACATGTTCCTGTATTCCTGATGAAGGGCTTTTGCCCAAAACGTTGATTTTCCTGCTCCTCGGATGCTGCCTGAACTGCTGTGCTTTTCCAGTACCACTAATCCAGAATCTGGTTTCCAGCATCTGCAGTCATCATTTTTACCTCACACACTCATATCCAAACACTCACATTCTCTCTCTCTCTTTCCCTCACATGCACATGCACATGCACACACACACACACACACACACACACACACACACACACGCATACACACATATATGGGGTGAATGTGTGTTTGCAGAATTGTATTTTCAGATACATTCTATTTTTTCAAAAAGCACACACTCCTCAGGCACTCAATCCAGTAACACTTTATAACTTCCTACTTTGGACATTGACCAAATTTGACTCAAGATTTGGATACAGACCGACTCTAACCTCATACCTTTAATACATTGTCTGAGCTGAGATGTCACCTTTTTTTATACAACCTTAAGTTATCTTGAGAATGTGATTTAAAAGAAGTTCTGTGATTTACATATTAATGAACCAAAACCTCCAACTCTTTGTAAAAGATGAGAGACCTAAAAGTAATCTAGGTTTGTTCAATATAGCATTTCAGTTGCATGGCATTGCAATCTTTTGCTATAAATTCCATATCTCAATACCTTGCTCCACAGCTACCTGATGAAGGAGCAACGCTCCGAAAGCCAGTGCTTCCAAATTAACCTGTTGGCCTATAACCTGGTGCTGTCTGATTTGTCCACCCCCAGTCCAACATTGGCACTTCCACATCCATACATAAGACTGTGCTATGGAATAAATCGCATTTAAAAACAGAGAAGGATCGAGTTTTAGAGTGAGAGAAAAAAAGACAAAGAGATAGAAAGAAAAGGGATAAAAACTGAAACTAAGCATAATGATGTTACATTTCTAACCCAGGGCCACTTTTCAAGATTTGAACCCCATCACCTCAAAGGAACCCCTTGCCTCTCAGTAGTTATATCCATTCTGTTAAGTTCCTACCTCCTTTGTGTTACAGTTAAAATTGTGTAATTTTGCCTAGAAAAGATTAGAATGCTTTCATTTGCAAATTCATCAATGTGCATCACTAGGGCTATTTTTTTGACAATAACCAGAAAGTGTTTTCCCTCCTGTCTAACTTCCTAGCAATTTCTTCAGCTGGAAAATCTTACAAATGCATTCTTTCATTAAATACTCAGACTGGAGATCCACAAAGATCAGTTCTGTAGTGTTCAATCACTTTACATGTCAATAGAAGTGACTCTAGGTGAGCAATTTTCTCACTTCAGAAATTCAGGTTTGTAAATGTCTTGCACCCAAAAGCATTGAATGAAAGTGTATTGCTGTAGGTCTGCTGCAGTGGTAATAATTGCCAAATGTCTTCTGACTACTATGTTAAAGAATACCCACGGTATGCTCACTAAGAGAAAGAACTTAGTTGAGGGTGGAAGCTGGTGCAATTGCAACATTTAAGAGACATTTGGATGGGTATATGAATAGGAAGGGTTTGGAGGGATATGGGCCGGGTGCTGGCAGGTGGGACTAGATCGGGTTGGGATGTCTGGTCGGCATGGACAGGTTGGACTGAAGCGTCTGTTTTCATGCTGTACATCTCCATGACTCCATGACTCTAAGTCAGAAATTATCAGCAGGCTGATCTGAGATGCTCCAAGCATGGGCTTGGTGCAATCTGAACAGTCTACCCTCAACTGCTACGCATTGGAGACCTGGGAAAATAAGGTAGAAAGTGTGCTGAGCTCAATTTCACTTCATTAGCACCACATTTCCACATTTCCATTTGCAGCAACTGAAAGCATTCCATCTTAGACATTGTTTCTGTCAATGGCTTCACTATTACCAATTCCATTTTCCACTGCCTTGGTCCTACATTCTGTAATTGCCTTCCTGATTCTGTCACTTCTACCTCTGACATTTGTTTTAAGAAGTAGCAGTAGCCTCTGATTGTCCAGCCCCACCTGAGCTTCAAAGTACTTTTTAAATTGAGAAGAGTCTGACATCAGTTTGTCAATGATACTCAGTGTGACACATTGCATAACAATACCATTTCTTACCAGGTGGAAAGTCTTCTGGAAAATCTTGTGAAAGCATTAGAGGACCAAGGAATAACTTCTGTCACATTCTCATGGTTGCTAAGAACAATGAAACTGTGGAATTTAGAAGGCAGTTATTATGTTAGCAGTTACAGGCGATTCTTATGCACAATAGATTGCCTTCTAGATGTAATATGATAGTAGAACTTAATAAAAATATCCTGTATAAGCACTAGAATTGAATACTATGCTCTGCATTCATATCCAAGAAGTTTATCCTAAGGCAATATATTTGCTCCCATGGGTGTCTGATTGCAAGAGCTGTCAGGTGCTCTGCAGTCTGTGCTGCCTTTCAGCTTCTGTGTCTATGTACTAAATACAAACAAACATTGGCAATCTTCTCTTTCTGTAAACCATACAGCATTAGATGGGCCTCTCTTATTTCAGCTCCTGTTGACAGTGAGGCAGTCAGCAACTAAAGCATGTTAGTAAAGATCAGTGGAGACAACATCATTGGAACCACCAATACAGAAACAGAATTAAATTAGCTACCATCAACTAATCCCAGCACAGAAAGGATTCCCATAACAGATTTCAGTTGAGGTTTTGGAGCCAAATAGAGAAATCTAACTTCTTCCCACAACAGGACGACTTCAATATTATCTATTACCTTTTGCATCTTTGTTACAACCCTAGAAGAGACATGCATTAGGCAGGGGAAAGGTTTGTATCGTGGTAATGTCACTCAGTAATCCTAATACTGTCAGGTTATTGGTTCAAACTCCGTGAGGGAAACTGGTAAAATTTAACTTTCATTAACAAATCTGGAGTAAGAGGCTGCTCCCAGTTATGGTGACCATGACACCTATTATCAATGTTGTGAAAACCCAATTGGTTCCCTTTCAGAAATAACCTTACCCAGTCTTGCCTGTGCTTGACTCAATAGTAATTAAAGATGGACATCAAATGTTGGCCTTACCATAAATGATGATGGCTACATCCCATGAAGAAATGCACACTTATTTTGCTGGTTCTTTTTGTCTTGTCCAATGTGAAGTATTATGGACCAGGCCAGATCCTCTGAAAATATTTCAAGAAGGTAGCCCAGATCCTAACTTTTCTCATTGTTTTAAGCAAGTGTAAAATGGATTTTCCAAGAGTGATGTAGCTGGCCCAATCACTCCATTTTAAACAAACAGAATTTATTTACAGACTACTGAATGAAACATAAACAAAAGGAAACCAAGTTTAGAATAACTTATTCTATGTGAATATCCAGTTGACTCTATTGCAACTTAATGATGCTGTTCCATATACTTGCTGCATCCCCATAAGCTTTTCCCCTCCACTACCCCCCCCCCCCCCCCCACCCCCCAGGAAACAAAGGTAAAATCAAAGACTGGTTCTTATAGAAGAGATATTAGAGAGAGTGAGGATCAGTATGGAACTGCTACTTTGGTCCCCAGCAGCAGCTGCAAACAAAACAGCTCATTAAAACCAAAACCAAACCAAATCCTGAACTGGGACAACTCACTACTCCCCTTAAAAGCTTTTTCAAGTAGATATTTCCAGACATTTTGGAACCTCTGCCGTTATGACCCCTCTGAAAAAAAAAACCAAGGACAACATAACCTTGTTAAAGGTGCAGCAACAAAGTCAATGGTTGATTTTAGGGGGTTTGCAATCACAGTTATCTAATCATCAATTTGTACCTGATTTTCTAATGGATTATGTTTGTGAAGAAGCACCAGTTTAGATATGATCCATTAGTTAATTAGATAAAGAAAGTATACAACTTTGACTACTGGGGAGATTCACTGATATCAGGGGACAAACGGGCTGTCAGCATGGAATGTTTCGGTCTTCTTAAAGTATTAGGGGCAGCATCCTACTGTCTTACTGAGTTGTTAGCAAACACTTAACTTGTGTCTTCAACAATTTCTTGTGACAATAAAAGATATTCTAATAATAACTCTAATTCTAATCCATCTTCCATCTGTCTGATGAGGATTGGTACTATCGAGAGAATTAAGACTGCCATCTGAGGACACCAGCTGCCTACAAGGTCTGCCTAATAAGAATTCCCCTTGTGGTTACATCATATTTGTAGAAGAGAATAGTTTCTGTGCCAATTATCTGAAGCCTTTTGGCCAATGACATTGGATGACAATTTTCCCCTCGCCCGCTTCCATTTGAATAGTAGTTTTCATTCCTTCAAAGACCAAAAACTTCTTATTTTGACAACAGTACATTTATAAGAGAGTACTTTTAGTGACAGTAGTTCAGTGTGCTTCATGACACTTGTGTATCTTGTAACCCTTTTGTTTCCCGAGAATGTTGGAAAGTTAATTATGTATAATAGCTATGTGATGATACTTTGGCGATGAGGTGTATTTTGCCTGAGTTTTTATTTTAAAGAGGTCTTAAGACAGGAGAGTGAATTGTCTGTTGAAATCCCAGAAAGTAAACTGCTTGTGAGTTGGAACAATAAAAGCAGTCTGAATGGGAGGGAATGATACTACAGAACCAGGATTTTTAGCTTTGCAGTGGCAGCAGTTTCTGGATGTTGATGCTGGGTTCGGAAGATGCAGTACATCTCTCCCTGCTACAGTCTCAGCGTTTTCTCCTGATTTTTTTTTTCCCCACCTGAACTGGAGAATTGCCTGGGACACAATGTATGTTGCTGAATTTGCCTTTATCAAGAGGGTGTTTATGGGATATTACGATATTGTAACAATTAATTAGGAGTAGTTTATAATTTGTTATTCTGTTAAGTTTTCCAATAGTGTTAAGTTATTCCAATTTCTTCTTTCTTTTGTTACAATTTAACTATAATGTATGAATATAATGTGTTTTGCTTCAAAACTGGTAGTTTGACTAATCAAATTGCATTCAGAATGCAACACGTGGCATTTGCGTATAAAATAAGAAAAGGCTAGGTTCTAGTCTACCTTAAAATATTTTGAGGGGGTTTGGTCTGGTTGATAACAACTGTTAATTGCTATTCAGTAAATAGTTGGAAAATTCAGATTTTAAGGAACCCCAATGTCTAACTCCACTGCCAACTTTATTGTATATCCAGCATTCAGAATCCTTTATAGGGTAATTAATTCGAAGGATTTACTTATGTATTCTTTCATGGGATGTTTGGTATCATGAGCAAGGCCAGCATTTGTTGCCTATCCCTAATTGTTCTTGAGACTGTTGAATATGAAGTTTGCATTCTTGTGATGTATTCCTCAAGACAGAATTACAACATGCTTGCTAGAATTGTACATATAACAGGTTCAATTTATCTGAAAATCTCAAGCAGTCAATCTGATAACCTGCAGTTACAGAGCAACGTATGCCCAGGTCTAGACATGCTACTGCTGGAGGACACTTGGCTGCTGGTCATGCAACTTCATTCTGGTTCTTGACACATTAGCATACTCAGCTGTTAAGGTATTACCAAAATATTGAATTGATTGCTCAACTATTTCTCAATTACAGCAAGTCTGGAGTCACATGTAGACCGGACCTAGTAAGGACACCAGATTTCCTTCCTAAAGCACATTAGTTTTTATAGCAATCAATGGTCACCTTCACAGAGGTTTCAATTCTATGTCTTTATTGATTGAATTTAAAGTCAACAAGCTGCCAAGTCATCCCAACTTGTCAAAAGTCCACATCTGTGTGTCCTGCAGAGTGATGTCATTAATGTTGAAATTACTATTCTCCCATAGGTTTAACAGATATTGAAGCCAATTATGTGGCAAAGTTAGCCTAATGCACCCAACAGGAAACCAGCAGAATCCATTCTACTGTTGCTGTTCATACCCCAGTCAAACTTACTTAAAGCAACCTTCACTGAAGGTAAAATCAGATGGGTATAAAAAGATGAAGCTCTAATCATATTAGTTCTACAGCAGATGATTTGGGTTAAAGCAATCTGTTGGCATTAGCTTCTCATGTTAAATGTAATCATTGAAGCATCATGATGTAAGATCTTGAGTATTGTTGAAAAAAAGACATTTTGTCAACATTTACCATCTTGCACTAATCAGGAAATTTGCAAAATTACAAATTAAGGGAAAACCCAACATTTGTAGTACATGAGAGGAGAGTAATGGTGAGCTGGATACTGGATTCTGATTGGTGGAGGTATTGCCATGGAGCATGCACCCATTAATCCTGATTGACAGTTAACTGACAGGCTTTGTTTAAATTTTAGACCAGCCAGATTCACTCTGTTTAGGAATTGCCCTCAAAAGAGAGCCAGTGAATGACTGACACCTATTTTGTTGAATTGATAGAGGCCCTTTGCTGACAGAAAAGTACAAATGCATGCACGTGCAATGAGCCTGTTTCTACGCACCGAAACTGGTGACAGCCATTCACCGCTTCTTTATTCAGGGCAATGTCCAAACAGAATTAATCTGATGTCAGGATAAAATCTTACACATCAGGAACACTCTAATGACTTCTATATCATTTATTCCTTTGCCATCCTTTATAATGGACACTATTTTCTTTTAATTTTGTACATTTATTTGTGTGGGCCCATGAGATTTTATACGAACCACAGGGGAACCTCAATTATCTGAATATCAGTTATCTGAATATCAGATTATCCGAAGGAGATGTCGAGGTCCCGATAGAAACATTACGTCAAAGAGCTGGTTCAACCACGATCGCGTCTTATATTTACAATGATTAAAAATGAACTCGGCTCACTGAAATACTATCGAGAACAATCCTGGACAGTTCAGGCACCATCTCCAAATGACTGATCTCCTGCACTCTCTCTCTCTCTCTCCACACTTTCCCTGGAGTTCTACACAGGGCTGTACCCTAAACCCCCCCTTCCAGAAAATCTCTCCAACATTGTCCTGTACAGGGCAAAGGTGGAACCTGTCAAAAGTTGCAGTAAAAAGTTGTGTGTGTGTCTGTGTGCTATTTGGAGACTTACCCCACAAAGGCAGCAGTAGTCTTACTGTTGGTGTACGGTCAGGCTGGCCGGGGTCGTCGGTCGAGGGGGGCGGGGCCGCGGACGGGGGATGGACGGTAGATGGTGGTGGACGGGGTTCAGGGTTGGGGGCAGACGGGGTTGGAGGGACAGGGTGAGGTCAGACGGAGTTGGGGGCGGGCAAAGGGTTGGGGTGGGGGCGGACGGGGTTGGGGAGGTGAAGAGTGTGGGCAGGGTTGGGGGGTGGGTGGAGGGCCGGGGTGGGAGCAGACGGGGTTAGGATGCAGGCAAAGGGGCAGGGTGGGGCAGGGTGTGCAGACTGGGTTGGGGATGGGCAGAGGGGTGGGATGGGGTTTGGTGAGCAAGGTTTGGAGGAAGCAGGTGGTGGGGGCTCGCGTGCAGTGTGCTGCTGCCTTGTCTCCTGAACAGGGACTAAACATCACAGAAAACTTCAAACCCCTGAGGAAATCAATTAACCGGATAATCAATTATCCGAACAAAATAGTGCCCGCCCATCTCATTTGGATAATTGAAGTTCCTCAGTATATGCTTAACATCATGTCATTAACAGCTTTCAAAATGTTAGCGTGTAATAAATCCCTTGTTCTTTCACTCAAGAAAACCTTGTAATTTGCTCTTTTTAATTTCTGATAAAAACTGTTGATGAGATTTTAATAAATATATGCTAAAAACAAATTAAACCTTTATGTGACTAACCAGGGTGGTTGAAAAAAAGAGTGTGATTCACCCCTCCTTGACTAGTGACAATACATAAAAGAGGACATCCCTTTTGTGCAAAAATATTAAAAAAGACACACAAAGAACAAGGATGTCAAATATTCTATCCTTGTGCACACAACAATTTGTAGTTTTCAGGCATTTAATGAACTCAGACGTATTTGTTTTGGAGTCCAGTGACATTCTGGGTGACAGTTGAGCTAACTTTTATAGTTTAGCGTAGCCACAATTGGAGGTATTTCAATGACAGGAGGAATATTTCGTCCAGCAAAACTGTAAAGAATACATGTCTAATTGTATAACAAAGATTGAATGTGGACAGCTTTTTAAAATGGAACTGCGATTATCAAAAATTGACCACCTACTGCAAACATTAAATCAGCAACCAAATGAAAACGATTATAATTTCCCTATTGCATTCTCCAAACATGTTTACAAAAAGAAATCCATTAAACAGTTATTGTAAGCAGTTTCACTTTTTTTGGCATAACGATTATTCTTTTTATATGTGAAGTAGTAATGAACTATAACTTGAAAATAAAACAGATGAACAGAAGAAAGCAAAGTTCACTGAGGCAGAATTACAGGAGAACATTGTGATCTATGCTTCAATTATCCACCTTCATGATTATCCAGTGTAACAGTTTCAGAAGAAAGCCTTCTGTCACCTCAATGCACAGAAGGATTATTTTAATGTTATTTGCATTATATTTATCTTCATTTGCAAGCTCAGAGGATTATTGCATACTTACCAGGCCTGAACTGGAGTGCCTTCGATTATCTGTCAAGTTCCATTAACATTGCAAGGAAGTCTCTTCCATTAATCTGAACATAGGATTATGCTAATGCAACTCTTTAAAACACACCTAATGAAAAAATATCAAAAATGTGTTTTATTTACAAGACTGATCAACTCTCATGTGATATACAGTGACAACTCAAAAATATTATATTGTTTGCAATGTCCCTCAGAATACCCTGTTCTCATGGAAGAGTGAGCCCTTCAGCCCAACAAGTCCACACCAACCCTCCGAAGAGTAACCCAGCCAGACCCATTGCCTACCCTATTATCCTACATCTACCCCTGACCAATGTACCTAACCTACACTACCCTGAACACTATGGGCAATTTATCTTGACCAATTCACTTGACCTGCACATTTTCAGATTGTGGGAGGAAACTGGAGCACCCAGTCGAAACCCACACAGACACAGGGAGAGAACCTGGGTCCCTAGCACTGTGAGGCAGCAGTGCTGACCACTGAGCCACTGTGCTGCATATTTATCCAATAAATTTCATTTTATAATGCTTCTACATTCTTTTGTTGTCACTAACTTACATACAGCAATGGAACACTGAGCCACACAGATGGTGGGTGTTCAGTTGCCCATTTAAGAGGAATCTTTAGTGAAATAAGTAACCCAGATCCCAGTGCAGATGGATGCAGATTTTCCCATTAATTGTCCATACAGGAGAGCAAATCAATTGTTGAGAATTAGTTTGGAGCCTGTAATTTCAGGATAAATTCATTCAGTGTCACATCAAATTTGCAATTTAGCAGGAATTCAACTGATGTTAATTCGCTCACTTGAGATATGTACCAAACCCAAGGAGGAGGAGCTACTATCAGATCTCAGATTATTTTCTCAAGTTAAAATGAGTTGAATTTGTCTTCCAGCAATTCAAAGTTTAACCCAAAACCTTAGATGGGGTGATTTTCTTTCCAGGTGTACCGAACTGATAAACAATGTGACTCACCGGCTTGGAAATGAAATCATTACAGTTCGAGCTTTTGATCTTAGTTCTTTCTCTGTCTGTTTTCCTGCCACATCAGATCCATTGTTTCCAAATCCAAAACTATTCTACTAATAAGCTCCATATGGAAACTAAAATGTTCCTTGCTTTCTTTCCCTGTTGTCAACGTTTGGATAACAATTTTCTGAAGGTTAAGTTAGATTAGTTTTTCCCACAGGCCCTCTTTGATGACAGAGACAATTTGAAGTTTGAGCCTTATTAACATGCCGGGATGATTGATGATTTACAATTTGTCCATTTTGTAGGAGAGGTAAGCAGTTGCATCCCACATGGAGCCAGCCAGCAGGTTGGCTCTGGTAGTGAGAGAGGGAGAGGGAGAGTGGGTGTGGAAGGGTGATCTCAAATAATGATGGCAATATATTGGAGTTTGCCAGTGTCTCCTCGAAAGATAAGTATTGAACCTATTTTCCTTGGCCTGTATTCAAGAGGGCACGGGTTGCTTCTCAAGGTATAGTCTACTCATTTGTACCAGAAGGTGCACTAATGGTCTGACAATCAACAGAGGATGCATATGTTCCTCCCATTCACTGTCTTGTACATAAGTTGCTTAAGAAGCAAAAGTGAGAACTGCAGATGCTGTAGATTAGAGTTGAGAGTGTGGGGTGCTAGAAAAGCACAGCAGGTCAGACAGCATCCGTGGAGCAAGAGAATTGAAGTTTCGGGCAAAAGTCCCTCATCAGGAATGAGGGTGTGAGCCGAGGGGGTGGTGTGATAATTGGGAGGGGGTGGGGCTGGGGGGAGGGTAGCTGAGAGTGTGGTAGGTAGATGGAGGTGGGGGCAATGGTGATAGATCGGGGAAGAGCAGACAGGTAGGAAGGAAGATGGACAGGTAAGACAGGGAAAAGGGCAATGTTATTGAGATTACGGAGATACAGGGTACTAGATTAGATTGGATTACAGTTGACAAAGAGCAGGTTTTAGCAGCTTTGAAAGTTCGCAAAATAAATAAGACCTCTGGATCGGATAGGATTTAACCTCAGATTCTCTGGGAAGCCAGAGAGGAGATTGCAAAGCCTTTGGCTTTGATTTTTATGGCGTAATTGTCAACAGGAGTAGTGCCAGAAGACTGGAGGATAGCAAATGTCGTTACGTCATTTAAGAAAGAGAGTCGGGACAACCCTGATATTTGCCACTGAGCCTTCCTTCGGTTGTGGATAAGATGTCGGAAAAGTCTATAAGCAATAGGATTCATAATCATCTAGAAAGGAATAATTTGATTAAGGATAGTCAACACGGTTTTGTGAAGGTTAGGTCATGCCTAAATAACCGTATTGAGTTCTTCAAGATGATGACCAAACAGGTGGATGAAGGTAAAGCAGTTAATGTGTTTTACATGGACTTCAGTAAGGCATTTGATAAGATTCCACACGGTAGGCTATTGCATAAAATATGGAGTTTTGGGATTGAAGGTGATTTAGTGGTTTGGGTTCAGAAATTGGCCAGCTGAAAGAAGACAGAGGATGATGGTTGATGGGAAATGTTCATCCTGGAACTCCATTACGAGTGGTGTGCTGCAAGAATCTGTCTTGGGGCCACTGCTGTTCATCATTTTTATAAATGATCTGGATGTGGGCGTAGAAGGATGGGTTAGTAAATTTGCAGATGACCCTAAGGTAGGCAGAGTTATGGATTGTACCGAAGGATGCTGTGGGTTACAGAGGGGCATAGATAAGTTGCAGAGTTGGGCTGAGAATGGCAAATGGAGTTTAGTGCCGAAAAGTGTGAGGTAGTTCACTTCCGAAGAAGTAACAGGAATGCAGAGTACTGGGCTAATGGTAAAATTCTTGGCAATGTAGATGAACAGAGAGATCTCGGTGTCTAGGTGCATACATCCCTGAAAATTGCCACCCAGGTTGATAAGGCTGTTAAGAAGGCATGTGGTGTGTTGGTGTTTATAGTGGTAGGGGGATTGAGTTTCAGAGCCACGAGGTCACGTTTTAGCTGTACAAGACACTGGTAAGGCTACGCCTGAAGAAGGGCTTATGCCCGAAACGTCTATTCTCCTGTTCCTTGGATGCTGCCTGACCTGCTGCGCTTTTCCAGCAACACATTTTCAGCTCTCATCTCCAGCATCTGCAGTCCTCACTTTCTCCACTGGTAAGGCCACACCTGGGGTATTGCACACAGTTCTGGTCACTGCATTGTAGGAAGGATATGGAAGCTTTGGAAAGGGTTCAGAGGAGAATTACTAGGATGTTGCCTGGTATGGAAAGAAGGTCTTACAAGGGAACTGAGGCTTTTTTTTGTTGGAGAGAAGAAGGTTGAGAGGTGACTTAATCGAGACGTATAAGATAATCAGAGGGTTGGATAGGGTGGTCAGTGAGAGCCTTTTTCCTCAGATGGTGAAGGCTAACATGAGGGGACATAGCTTTAAATTGAGGAGTGATAGATTTAGGACAAATATCAGGGGTAGTTTCTTTACTCAGAGAGTAGTAGGGATATGAAACGGCCTGCCTGCAACAGTAGTAGACTCGCCGACGTTAAGGGCATTTAAATGGGCATTGGACATACATATGGATAATACTGGAACAGTGTAGGTTAGTTGGGTCTCAGATTAATTTCACAGGTCAACGCAATCTCAAAGGTCAAAGGGTCTGTACTGCGCTGTAACGTTCTACGTTCTATGTTCTATGACAGGTCATGAAAGCGGTGCCAAGTTTAAAGGTTGAACTGGGGCTGAGTTGAAAGGTTAGAACCTATTTGCTTTCTGTAAAGATTCATTCCCAACTCCATTCTCTTGCCGTAAAGATTACCCCCCCACCCTAACTGCTTTCCGTAAAGATTACACCCCCCATCCCATCTGCTTTGCATAAAGATTCCCTACCTGCCCCATCTGCTTTCTGTAAAGATTCTCTCCTCACCCCATCTGCTTTCCGTAAAGATTCCCTCCCCACCCATATCCGCTTTCCAAAAAGACTATTCCTTCCGCGACTCCCTCGTCAGGTCCACCCTCCCCTCCCGGCACCTTCCCCTGCCACTGCAGGAATTGCAAAACCTGCGCCCACACCTCCTCCCTCACCTCCATGCAAGGTCCCAAAGGTGCCTTCTACGTGCATCAAAGTTTTACCTGCAATTCCACACATGTTATTTACTGTATCTGTTGCACCCAGTGCAGTCTCCCAATGCAAGGGAGACAGGACACCTTTTCGCAGAGCGCTTCAGAGGACATCTCCGGGACATCCCCACCAACCAACTCCACCGCCCCATGAGCAAACACTTCGACTCCCCCTCCCACTCTGCCAAGGACATGTAGGCCCTGGGCCTCTTCCACAACCACATCCTAACCACCCAACGCTTGGGGGAAGAATGCCTCATCTTCCGCCTTTGGATCCTCCAACACCACGACATCAATGTGGATTTCACCAATTTCCTCATTTCCCCTCCATGCACCTTATCCCAGTCCCAAACTTCCAACTCGGCACCACCCTCATGACATGTCCTACCTGTCCATCTTCCATCCAGCTATCCACTGCACCCTCCTCTCTGACCTATCACCATTGCCCCACCTCCATCCACCTACCACACTCTCAGCTACCTTCCCCCCAGCCCCATCCCCATCCTATTTATCACACCATCTCCTCGGCTCACAGCCTCATTACTGATGGAGGGCTTTTGCCTGAAACTTCGATTCTCCTGCTCCTCGGATGCTGCCTGACTGGCTGTTTTTCCAGCACCACACTCTTGACATAAATTGCTTCAGGCAAGCCAGGTGCTAATATAATTGTATGTAAGGATACTAGTGAGAGAGGGTCATCAACTAGGCACATCAACTATCCACAAAACAACATGGCCCTCTGTCACTAGTATCCTCACATACAATAAGGAAGGACACCACTTCGACTGGGACAACAAATCCATCCTAAGACAAGCCAAACAGAGACATGCACGAGAATTCCTAGAAGCATGGCATTCCAATTGGAACTCGATCAACAAGTGCAATGAGTTAGACCCCACCTACCACCCCCTGAGAAAAAGAACAGGAAATGACATCACCACAGGAAATGACATAACCAACCCAAATAAACCCAAACATATAAAAAGAAAGCAGAAATCATCAGCAGTGCTTCGCAAGGAGGCCCACTGAAGCTGTTACCTAGTAGCATGATGAAACATCTGGAAATGAATCTTCCAGCTCAGCGAGCAAACCTACATCCAGAACCTCAACCTGAGCTACAAATCTTCTCAAAACCTGCTAATAGTTCCTTCCTCCAATTTTCAATTTTTCCAATTCATTTCTCAGATTATATAAGGAGCACCATAATGATTTTTTTTAACTCTCCTAAAACCCAGATTCCATATCCTTACAATATGATTTGGATGCCATGTGTCACCAGATTACCCCCTAAAGGTTAATCATATTAATAATACCCAAGTTGCATTCCATTTTCCCATATCTGCTCCAAAAATGATAGGTGCCACTCTGTCACACCATGGTAATCCTGCTTGAACTAATCATAAAGGTTATTCATAGAACAATTACATAAAAGCAAGGTCCTGAATCAATGAATGCAAGAACACTGTGGGGAAATTTCTGTAAGGTTTTGAAGCTCAGCTTTCTCAAAATCAAACAAGCCAGAACAACTGAATGAGAAACTTTATCTACAGGTTTTGTCAAGCACAAATCAAATTTTAACAATCATGCACTTGTTTAATAAACACCCAAAGGAAAGTGGCTCATCCTTGAAATCATGTAATCAAATTTATCACGACAATTTTCTGATGATTGCATCAGTTTCTAGGAAGCCTTCAAATTAACTTTTTTTTAAGGTTAATTTGTATACGAAGCTCTAAAAGGCTTCTAAATGTTACAAAAATACTTAAATTACTAAGAAGCTGATTACTCTGTGCAAATGAAATTAGTAAGCAATTCTTTTGAGCTTTTATAAACACGTTTTCAGTTATTCAAAGATCAGTTTTAGTTGATGAACTTGACACTAAGTTACAACAAAGTGATGACAGCAGAACAAGATCACCAAAATATTTCCTGACATAACTATCTTTTTCTCATAATCCCTGATGAAGACACTCATTAAAGATAATGGCCTACAATTTCCTGGATGGTTCAACCATAAACAATGAAATAGTGACATTTTTCCAAGGGAATTTGTTGGTCACTGATTTTGGCAGAGTCTTTTGTGCTGATGTTGAGATACAGACATGGATTAATTATTGAGAGACAGAAGAAGGGAGCTGTGACATTTAATTTCCAGTCACTGCTGAATCAGTTACTATCAGTCAGGACAATGGGAGAAACATCTGTGCAAATATGATAATATTAGATGAGGACATAGTCAAGTATGTTGTATTTTGGCTTTTGATGCATTCACTTTCTAGTTATAGAATCATTGAGTTGTACAGCACAGAAATAGACCTTTCAGTCCAACTCATCCATGCTGACCAGATATCCTCAATTAGTCCAGTCCCATTTGTTCTATATCCCTTTCAATTCTTCTTATTCATATACCCATCTAGATGTCTTTTAAATGTTCTAATTGTTCCAGCCTCCACCATTTCCTCTGGCAGTACATTCCATGCACACAACATCCTCTATGTGAAAAGATTGCCCTTTGGTGCCTTTTAAATCTTTCCCCACTCATCTTAAACCAATGCTCATTAGTTTTGTACTCCCCTACCTTGGGAAAAAGACCTTGGTTATTCACCCTATCCATGCCCCTCATGATTTTGTAAACCTCTATACGGTTAACCCTCAGCCTCCGACGCTCCAGAGAAAATAGCCCCAGCCTATTCAGCTTCTCTCTGAAGCTCAACCCCTCCAACCTTGGCAACATCCTTGTAAATCTTTTCTGAACCCTCTCAAGTTTAACAACTTTTTTATAGCAGGAGACTGGAATAGAACACAAAGGTGGCCTATACAATATCCTGGACTGCCGCAATATGGTCTCCAACTCCTGTACTCAATGCACTGACCAGTGAAGGCAAGTGTACCAAATGCCTTCTTCACTACCCTGCCAACCTGTGACTCCACTTTCAAGAAACTATGAATCTGCAACGCAAACTCTCTTTGTTTGGCAAAACTCCCCAGGACCCTACCATGAATTATGTAAGTCCTGCCCCAATTTGCCCCACCAAAATGCAACACTTCACATTTATCTAAGTTAAACTCCATCTGCTACTCCCCGACCTTTTGGATAAAAAAAAAGAAGAATGCATGCTGAAATTGCCATATATTAAATTTTAAACCATGTAAAGCATAGGATACGCAGAGAGAGCATCAGAGAAATAGAAACAAAAAAGATTGAACTATAGCAAACTGCACTCTTATTGTCAGCTGTTAAGTAGAATTATTTTGAGAGAAAAAGGCTATACAGAATTGGTGCTGTCATGCAACATTGATCATAAATTTATGTTGTAAATGTTGAAGAAGCTCATGGGACTTAAAACAATCAAGTTGATCATATAATTTATATGAATAGAATTTGAGTCAGATCAAGCAAATGCATATACTATTTGATGCATTGAACAATTTTAACTTTTACTGCCAGGGAAAAGAAAAATTAGGTTGTATAACATTGCTTGCAAAATATACCTGAAGTCTGTCACTGTGGAGATCCACTGATATATTTCACTTTCAATGTGTCTGTCTTTCTGTTTTGTGGACTCCAATTGCAGTTGTCATCTCCAGATGGGCAGGAGGGATCAAAATCACTGAATAGATGGGGAATTATGCTTGTTGTGGGGTTAGACTGGGTTGTGGATGTCAGACGGAAGTTGGGGTTGGGGGCAGACAGGGTCGGGGGCTTCAGCACTGTGTGCTGCTGCATGGGGAGCAGACTTAGCAGGTGCTTGTTGTGTCAATCCCATCAAAATGATGGAGATGGGGGAGGGAGTGCAATTACACACAAGTGTGTGTCTGCTCAGAAACACTCTGAGACAGAGAGAGGGAGTAAGGCAGGTAGAGTGAGGAAAAAGGAAACTTCAGAGAACTCCGAGCCCCAGAGAAGAGGCAATGAAATACTGCCCGCTTTTCTTGTTCGGATGATCGAGTTTCCTCTGTATATGGATTTAATTTCATGCATTGATCAGAAACCAAATAGAGATACTAATACTGAAACAATGTACTATGCTTCTGTGTTCATCTTTTCTCACACTGCTAAATATTTGAAAAGTCCATTGCTCCAAATGATAGTTTACTTTCCAGCAGGACTTCACGCCTTGCCCAAATAAGCAATTTTCAGGAGTTAGTAATCTGTAATTCCACTTTAGTTTGAACTAGTTAGAACATAAGAACAGAAGAAATAGGAGCAGGAGTAGGCCATCCGGCCCATTGACCCTGCTCCACCATTCAATAAGATCATGGCTGATTTTTTTTCATGGACTCAGCTCCACCACTCTCTCACCATAACCCTTAATTCCTTTACTGTTCAAAAATCTATCTTTACCTTAAAAAAAATGCAATGAGGTAGCCTCAACTGCCTCACTGGGCAGGGAATTCCACAGATTCACAACCCTTAAATTTGCTTTCCCATTTTTGAGGCAATGCCCCCTAGTTCTAGTTTCACCTGCCAGTGAAAACAATCTTCCCCTGCTTCTATCTTACCTATTCTCTTCATAATTTTATGTATTTCTATAAGATCCTCCTCATTCTTCTAAAGTCCAGTGAGTATAGTGGCAGGCTACTCAATTTCTCCTCATAAGCCAACACTCTCAATTCTGGAATCAACCTAGTGAACTTCCTCTGCACCGCCTCCAGTGTCAGTACATCCTTTCTCAAGTAAGGAGATCAAAACTGTGCACAGTACTCCAGGTGTGGCATCACCAGCATCCTAGATAACTACAGCAAACCCGTCTTATTTTTCAACTCCGCCCCTCTAGCAATGAAGGACAATATTCCATTGCCTTCTTAACTGCCTGCTCCACCTGCAAGCCAACTTTTTCTAATTCATGCACAAGGACATCCAGGTCCCGCTGCACAGTAGCATGCTGCAATTGTTCACCATTTAAATAATAGTCCATTTTACTGTTATTCATACCAAGATGGATGACCTCACATTTACCAACTTTGTACTCCATCTGCCAGATCCTTGCCCACTCACTTTATCTGTATCTCTCTGCAGATTTTCAGTATCCTCTGTACACTTTGCTCTACCACTCATCTTAGCAAAACCGGCATACTTTGACACATTACACCTGGTCTCCAAATGATCTATACAAATTGTAAGCCATTGCCTTCCAACACTGATCACTGAGGCACATCATTAGTCACCAGAAAAATACCAAATGATTCTCACTTTTTACTTTATGTTAGCTAACCAATCTTCTAGAAGCGAGGAACTGATTTATTTCCTTGTCCTGCCTTTCAACGAGTGACAAAATATGTTGAATTAAAACAAAAAGTTGATATTGTCAATTATATACATACAGTATCTGCAACAAGTTAGCCAGTTTCCTTAAGTAGCCAATGCAAACTTTTGCAAACAAAGCTTACTCAAGTTAAGATGTAAAGAGTATTAACAAAAGGTTAAAACAATATAAACATATATATCTACAAATACCCTCAAAGGAAAAAGTATGAAAACACTCAAAATGGTATGTTAAAACTAAGGAAACAAAACAAAAATCGCTGGAAAAGCTCAGCAGGTCTGGCATCTGTGAGAGAAACCAGAGTTAATGCTTCTGTTGACATCATAGATTATGAGTTCCCTGATTGAGGCTGTTAGGTCCAATCAGGGAGCCTTGCCTACAGATTAGAACAGGAGTGTCAGATGTACTGTTTACTCTGCGAGGTGGTTCTGAGGAAACTGGATCAGTGTTGAGGATTCTCTATGTGTAAATAAAGGATGACTTGGTGATGGGATACTGGCCTCAATTGAGTTATTTCACATTTAAAAAGCATAAAATGTGTTTCTTACACAAAATATACTATCACTTGTGGAAATTGAGTCAACAAATCTGTATGAGCACGAGGAAGGTCTCATTGATCAAACATGGCTTGTTCCGTCTCTTTTTCTGAGACAGTGTAAATTTTGAACTGCTCTACTGATGGAGGTGGCATTTTTCAATGAGTTTTCCACTCACAATCTGTCATGAGTAGGGCTTCAGAGAAGATAGAGAATATAAAGGCCATCATTGCAGGCAAGTTATTTCTCTCATATGTAATGTTCGGGTAAGGAAGGATAATTAGTTTCTATCTTGTTAGATTTTTAGACTCTGTTGTTAGATTTTTAAATCTGAGGCCAATTATCCAATTCATGATTCATATTTTGTAGCAGTGGCAACTTTTATAGACCTGGATCCTCAGACAATGATTGTAACTTGACTTTTCACCAGACACTGACTTTTGAGGTTGAGTGAGACAGGGTAACAGAGAAAGAGAAAGTCGTCTAGCTCTTGCTTATAAATGCATTTTCTTCCTCTCTGTTCTGCTGCCTCTAACAGACGTTGATATACACATGCTTTATTTTCCTGAGTGTAGCTCCACTATCTTTCAAGCTAACTAATTGGCAGATAGGGCTTTCATCTCCCAATTCTGATACATGCGTGAATTAAATAAGATTTATATTTCACGACACTTGCTTAATTGTCTGGTTGAACTGTCTTTGGATGAAATGCTAATTTCAATGCAGACAAGTTGTGCATATCTAACACTGGTTTCTCAAAGCTTGCCTCAATCTGTATTGGAAACAACAAATACTGGAGATCACAATGGGTCAGACAGCTACCACGAAGAGAGAATAAGCTCATGTTTTCAGTCTAGATGATTCTTCATCACAACTGAAGTGAAGTGTGGAGGGGATAGCATTTATAATTTGGGACGGATGTGGTAATGAGTAGTGGGTGTAGGGTGCTGATAGAGAACCAAGGCCTGTACCTGTACATTGTGCCTGTACAGGATATTGGTTAGGCCACTTTTGGAATATTGTGTGCAATTCTGGTCTCCCTCCTAATGGAAGAATGTTGTTAAACTTAAGAGGGTTCAGAAAAGATTTACAAGGATGTTGCCAGGATTGGAGAGTTTGAGCTATAGGGAGAGGCTGCACAGGCTGCCATTATTTTCCCTGGAGCGTTGGAGGCTGAAGTTTGATCTTATAGAGGTTTATAAAATCATGAAGGGCATGGATAGGGTAAATAGACAAGGTCTTTTCTCTAGGGTGGGGGGACACCAGAAATGGAGGGCATAGGTTTAAGACAAAAGTGGAAAGATTTAAACCCCAGGAAGGTTCAATCCTTGTTGCGATTGGAGGGATGGAGTTCAAGGACGGAGGTATGGGAAGTGGAGGAAACGTGATGGGAGTGTGTCGCTGTTGATTATGTGGGAAGGGAAATTGTGGTCATTGAAACAGGAGGACATCTGGGATATCCTGGAGTGAATTGCTCTTCTTGGGAGCAGATGCGGTCAAGGCAGAGGAATTGGGAATAAAGGAATGCGTTTTGACTGGAGGGGGTGTGGGAGGCATTGTAGTCAAGGTGGCTGTGGAAGTCCTTAAGTTTGAAATAGATGCCCGTGTTGAGACGGTCACCTGACAGAGAGATGGCGAGGCCCAGGAAGGGGAGGAAGATGTCAAAAATATATCTATTCAGTTATAGTCTATATTAGTATTTGAGATAATATATCTTCATGTCAACTAGCTTCACCACATTAGCAAAATGAATTGTTTGTAACACATTTCTTTGAACAAACAGACTAGGAGGATGAATAGCACCCACCTCAATTTGTCTGAATCTATTTTGAGGGATTTGCCTCGTTTCATGAAACGAATAAACACCACGGCACGGTGGGCGGCACGGTGGCACAGTGGTTAGCACTGCTGCCTCACAGCGCCGGAGACCCGGGTTCAATTCCCGCCTCAGGCGACTGACTGTGTGGAGTTTGCACGTTCTCCCCGTGTCTGTGTGGGTTTCCTCCGGGTGCTCCGGTTTCCTCCCACATTCCAAAGATGTGCAGGTCAGGTGAATTGGCCATGCTAAATTGCCCGTAGTGTTAGGTAAGGGGTAGATGTAGATGTAGGGGTATGGGTGGGTTACGCTTCGGCGGGGCGGTGTGGACTTGTTGGGCCGAAGGGCCTGTTTCCACACTGTAAGTAATCTAATCTAATCACTCAAAGATTTGCTGCCATTGCAGTCCATTAGACTTACTGTGATAGTCTGAAGTCCCTCCTAATTATTTCTCATAAAAAATTATTAAAACAATTGCTAACAAATAATTAATAAAAAATAAACTTGGTTTGCCTGCAATGTATTTAGGCAAATATTCTGTGATCTTTGTTTCGTTAGCTGTTCTGCTAGACATGAGGGTCTGAATGAGGAAGCATGTTCTAGCTATTACTTATGTACCGAATCAAGCAAATTAGATCAACCCATATTTATTTCAGTGATTGCTTTCTTACTACTTGTACTCCAGTAATTATGAGCTTTATACTCTTCTGCACAGTTATTTATTATAATTTTCCACCATTACTGTACAAAGGTGAATCACAAACACAGCAAATTATTTCAAAAAGGGGTAGAGGTTTGCTCAGTTGTACTACTATTTCTGATAAACTTGGGTGGTTTCAACTGAACCAACAGAATGGATTTGGCAAGAGGATCTCACCTTGAAAAGTGTTTTCCTGAGGTTGGTGAAAGTTGAAATGTGGAAACTGTACAAGAAAATGATAGGAACAGAAAGCCAACCTATCTCAAGGAGCTCACCAGGGTTTGTCAACATTCTAAGGCACAGAAAGAGCAAGACATTACAATAGACCAACTTAAACTTGGGTGGCACTGTGGCTTAGTGGTTACCACTGCTGCCTCACAGCACCAGGGTGCCTCAGGTGCCTGTGTGGGTTTTGCCCATCCTCCTTTTTTGTCTCTACAGTGTGGAAACAGGTCCTTCAACCCAATAAGTCCACACCGACCCTCTGAAGAGCAACCCACCCAGACCCATTCCCCTACATTTACCCCTGACTAATCTACCTAACACTACAGGCAATTTAGCATGGCCAATTCATCTAACCTGCACATCTTTGGACTGTGGGAGGAAACTGGAGCACCCAGATGAAACCCACGCAGACACAGGGAGAACGTGCAAACTCCACACAGACATTTGCCTGAGGTGGGAATTGAACCTGGGTCCCTGGCGCTGTGAGGCAGCAGTGCTAACCACTGAGCCATCATGCCATGCTGCCTGTGCATTTTGTCTGTGTGGGTTTTCTCTGGGTGCTCCAGTTTCCTCCCACAGTCCAAAGATGTATAGGTTAGGTGACCTGGCCGTGCTAAATTGCCCATAGTTTCCAGGAATGTGTAGGTTAAATGCATTAATCATGGGAAATATGGTGTAATAGGGTCTGATTGGGATACTCCATGGAGGTTCGGTATGTGGGGTCAAAATGGCCTGTTTCCACACTATAGAGATTCTATGAAAATGCCTTTGATACAGGAAGTTATTATTGTAGATGTTGAAGTTTAAAAAGCACATGAACAGAAACACAATGAACAGAATTTGACCAACCCCGTGGAAAATAGAACAAGAATAAGAATATCTGAATCTCGATGTTGAGAAGGTATTTCCTGATTTTCCACTTAAGTTTTAAGTTGCAACTTCAAATTTGCATTATTCAGCAGATCTTAATGTATTCTATGCATTTGCCAATCATTATACGCTGGCTTTGCCATGTTAATGACATTTGCAAATCCCCTCTCCTTCCCTAAGAATCTAGATGTACTAACTCTTGACATGAAAGTCAGAGTGGTTACTTGCTTGCTACTGAATTGAGGAGAAAGTGAGGACTGCAGATGCTGGAGATCAGAGCTGAAAATGTGTTGCTGGAAAAGCACAGCAGGTCAGGCAGCATCCAAGGAACAGGAGAATCGATGTTTCGGGCATCAGCCCTTCTTCAGGACAGCCACCTGATGAAGGAGCATCGCTCCGAAAGCTAGTGTCCTTCCAATTAAGCCTGTTAGACTATAACCTGGTGTTGTGTGATTTTTAACTTTGGACACCCCAGTTCAACACCGGCATCTCCAAATCATTCATCCAAGTCTGACATTACCACAATGTGTCTTCATACTCCATGATCACTATTCTCCTTGGACCCTTGATATAAGTTGTCATGGGCAAACCACCAGCCTCACCATTTCATTAAGCCTGCTTTTAGTCCAACTCTTACATTGCTTCAACCCAACAATTATCTGGGAACTCAGGGAGTTTTTTGTTTCTGCATGCTTCTACCAGGTCACTTTGTGTTAGGGCCATATACTTAGCATTCCAGAAGTGTACTGTATCTACATTGGATGCATCTTAAGGCTTTTAGATTTACTTCTTAGCATTTATTTACTTTGTGCTTACTTGTTATTTGCCAGCTTCTGTACCTTGCATTGCTAAAGCAGAGAACCAGCCCAAACTAGTTAACTAATTAACCAGTTATCATTCTTAGAGAGCTTGTATATCCATGATTAAATTCTGGAAAACTAACTTACTTCCTTCAAACAGTAACTTATCAAGTTTTAAAGTAAGTTTTACTTAATTTCTAAGAGTAAACAAAAATCAAGCTGCAGAGATTAACCCTCAGGATCTCTTCACTCATTCACCCAACTCTTGACTTCACACACATTGTGATAAGGAGAATGAGTAGTGGATGTGAAAGAGGAAAATTATTAGAATAATCCTTTTGCATTGAAAAATCATCTGAATTTTTTTTCCAATTCCTTATCTTTGTTTCCTTCTGTTTGGCTCCTCCTCCTCTCCCCTATACTAACCAATTTCCGTCACATACCACTTCTGTACTTCCTATTTTTGTCTCTGCCCCTCCTTCTCTCAACTATTCTCAGCTTCATTCCTACTCTTTCCCACTTCTCCCACCCTACCCTCCTTTATTTCTTAATATATCATCATCATCCCCTCTCTTTCCTCCATTATCATGTTTCTCTAATCTCCCCCAACACTCCTGTCATCGCATCTACAACACTTTCTATATATTTCTAAGTTTCCTATTGTTTGTTCTGAGACGCACAATCATAAACATAACTTCCGTCAAAATGAAGAGTACCTTTCACTTATTTTCCCTTTTTTTAAAAAAAAGCAGTAAAGCAATAAATTCTATTCTCACCTACCCCAACAGAAAATGCTTAATTGTCATATTATCAGTTATGAATCACTAAAAATGCTCCAGCAGTAGCAGGGCAACAAATCACATTTCATGAGTGTATTTGTGTCTCTCAGTGCAAGAAGGTGTTACAACCATTTAATCCTTACATCATTACTTTAGCATTAACGTTGCTGGTGAAATCAGCAATATAAATTTCCCATCTGCAGAACCATACAAAGAATCAGGTAATGCAGTACTGAATGGCATTGAAGTTAGTGCAGTCAGAGGAAAATAAAAATGTCACTGAGAGACATATTTCACGATGGTCTGCCCAGTTTTGACAGAGCATGATACATTGATAATAAATCCTCCTACAAAATGTGATGTCATGTTCACCTTAAATTCTTCAATTCCATGAGAGATACATTGCAATGGAATTCTTGTGCACTACTGAATTAGTGCCTTCTGCAGAAACCTTAACCAATTTTAAAAATAGCTCTGTGCTGCATAATTTGATCTCTACTCTGATTGCCCTTACTTTATGTTCCATGCATCCATTCTTGTCTCAGTCTGCCTTCATTTCTCTTGTGAACTCAGCACCTCTTGCCAGCTTCTCTTACACTGTTCCTTGTCTAGCAGTCTCCTGTCTCTTATAATCCCTGTTGTCCTCCCGCTCCTGTAGCTATCTGCCTTTTTTTTTGTAGCGAGATTATTTTACTTAAGACAAGCCAATTTTGTTTTCAGTGACTAACATTTCCATCAGGTTAGCTCTTCAAACAATTGATGAAAATTTGACTAATAGGTCAAACTTGCTTTAAAAATGTTCTTACGGTGATATGTATACTTCTTGGCATGGCACCAAAGAAATAATCTTCTTTTAAAAATAGCAATTATTCACACATGTAGAATGTGGTGCTAGTCATATCTAATGAAATCATATCCCAGAATGAGTTAATGTTGTGAGAAGAGAGAAGTAAAAATGATAAAAATATTAAATTAGAGAGGTTTGACTAATCAAAATATTGGAAAATCTCATGAACAACTGATTCACAATGACAGTCTCAGGAACAAAGAAGCAAGATTAGACCAGCAGCCCTTTGACATCGCTGTCCCATTTTGCTCGAAACATCAGATGTTTTATCTTTTGCATCCCAATACCTATTTAACTGTAAAGGAAACTCTTGAAAGTGTTCTTTAAGTTTTCTGTTAATGCATTTTAGATGTTTTCGATTTTGTTAACGTTTTTCCCACATTGAGGATGGAAGGTAGGTCATGATTTAAGGCAACATTTGAGGATGGAAGGTAAGTCGTGGTTTAAGGTAAGACTAATGAGCATTGGACAGCTAACCCCTGCCCTTGTGTCTGAACCCTCCATGCCCCTTTCCCTCTGACTCCCAACCACTTTGCTTCACTTCTCTGTTGGGACAGATGGATTTAAGAAATGCCCTATTTTCCCCAATACAGTTTCTAGACTGCATTTACCAAGTAAGAAATAAGTTGACCTTGCAGTAGCACAAGTATTAGGAATGGTCAAAGATGGACATAACTTGAAAACAGATGCCCCTTAGTTCTGGCACAGAGGTGGGAAGGGCATTTATCATAGAATCCTTATAGTGTGGAAGCAGGCTATTTGACCCATTAAGTCCACACTGACCCTCTGAAGAGCATTCCAATCCCATCCCTGTACCCCTGCGTTTCCCATGGCTAATCCACCTTGCTTGCACATCCTTGGACACTATGGGCAATTTAGCATGGTCAGTTCAGCTAACCTGCACACCTTTGGATTGTGGGAGGGGACCAGAGCACCCAAAGGAAACCCAAGCAGACAGAAGGAGAATGTGCAAACTCCACAAAAACTGTCATTGAGGCTGGAATTGAACCCAGGTCATTGGTGCTGTAAGGCAGCAGTGCTAACCACTGAACCACCATGCCACCCCAATTAGGTGAAGGAGCATACCTGAACCCTGCCACCTTTCCATGTCCAGTTGAATTAATTTCTGGGCAGAAAGGGCCAAGCTCAATTTTCCTGCCTCACTACCACCTGAGGCCTGGGATCACTAATGACCACCCAAGGATTGCTTGTGGGCATATCCAGCCAGGGTAACATTTGTGAATACTTCAGGTGAATGACAAGGAGGTGCGCCACTAATTGATAGATTAATGCGGGCAGCCTGAGAGTTGGTTGGGAGGTCTCCTTGATCTATGCTAATAGGGTCATCGAGTCAGACAGCATGAAAGCAGATCTTTGTTTCCAATTAGTCTATTTCAGGCATCTCTATTTTTGAAAGTGAAGATATAAGGCTCAATCCTCCCACAGTTTTGCGAATTGTCAGCTCATTGAGTTTCATGGAGTTTTTCTCCATGAGTCTTGGGAGGTTTTCCAATGCAATCATCCCAAACTCGTCTCATTAAATACCAACCGCATCTCGATCACCCATACTAGCCAGATTCTTCCATGAACCATGGGCAGGTATATATAGCACTACTAGGATATCTAGAGTGTTCCTGACATCTCTGGTACTCCTGCTATTTTTGACCTTCATCTATGTATCCAGTCAAGTGTTGACAGTTCAGAGTTGTATTTCTCTATCAATGTAGCACAGGAGCTACAAAATAATGCATCTCACAGAAGATATGGAAATTTATGATCAGTCTTCATTGTCATCTCGGAGGAATTTTGTGGTCCAAACAAATGAACTTCTGCTTACTTTGTCCCTGGTGTTGTATATTTGTTACCCTCTCATTCTTGACTGTCCATAATTCTGTACAAGTTAATCAAAATTATTGACAGAACATGGATAGTGTAGAGTGAAGTAAAAGAAGGAAAAGTGCTTCCCTTTCTTGTTGTAGTTCTGATGTGGAGATGGCAGTATTGGTTTGGGGTGGACAAAGTCAGAAGTGTTGTGTGACTTTTGGATTTGTGCAGTTCAGCTGATGATAGTAATGCCTGTGTAGAATGGAAATAGGGAAGTCCAAGGAGATTTATGTGCCTTTTCCTCTAGAAAGCTTTGATAGGCACAAAGTAATTTTAGGATGCCATTTCTAAGAAAGTCTCAGAAATTCTAGTCCTAAGCTTTGAAATTGTGTAATTAAAATAACTTCCTTTTGGCTCATTCTGTAGAAAAGATGTGTAAAGGCACAAAGATATGATGTTTAATTGAAATTTGACCCTGAAATTCTTCAAGGTTTTTGCTGAACTATGCATTATCCCCTTAAATGCATTATCCCCTTCCTCTCAGTATGATGAGACATGCTTGCCTATTATACTATTTTTCCTATTCTTGTACAAAGTCCATTAGTGTAGAGTATACTGAATTATGAATCGGCAACAGCATTACAGCATTATAGATGAATCAAAACTTTAAAAGTTTGGCTGGGTAATTGCAGAAAACAAATCCAAACCTTTACAAGAAATACCAGATAAATCATTTAAACTCTGGGGGCACACTGAAATATAATAAAACAATCATATTTTCCTTGACCCAATGATGCAGTTATTGAGTTATACTTTATGCATGTCTGGTGAAAAATGATGCATCATGCCATCCCATTAATTTGCCAATTTGTTTTTTTTTATGTTTGAACCCCACTTTCACCAGAATTTGTGATGGTGTTTGTCCATCAAGTCTGAAGAAGGCAGTCAATGTACAGACTCATTGTTGACAAATATGGAGATAATTACATAGTCCCAGTTTAGAGGTTGCACATTCTTCCCATGTCTGCATGAGTTTCCCCTGAGTGCTCTGGTTTCCTCCCACAGTCTAGAGGATTTCATTGTCCAATGCTATGAGTAACTCAGTAACACTCCCACTGACAGATCCTTGCAAGACGTAGCTGAAAGACTGGCCTGTATCAGGCAGGGCGAGAAAAACAACAAGAGGGAAAATCCTATTTTGCCCACATCCTAACCAATCTATTGTCATAGACCCACCAATCCACAACAATATTAGTCGGAGTGATCAATATAAGGTCCTTGTTGAGCATCAAAGCCCCATTTTCACACTGAAGTTATCATTCAATATGCTGTGTGGCATCACCAGCATATTAATTGGGATGGACTCAGAACAATTACAACAACTCAAATCTGGTCATTTATGAGGTGCTGTGAATTATCAGTAGCAGCAGACTGTTATCGGCCACAGTCTGTAACCTTCTGGCCTATCATACCCCCCATCCTATCATGACTACAATTAGGAGATTGACCCTGCTTCAATGGAGAATATTGGAGATCAAGCCAGGAGTGGCACCCAGCTACTGTAAAATTGAAGCATCGACCTGATGAAAATGCAACACAGGAATACTTATATGACCGACCCTGGAAGCAACATGTCCTATACAGAGCTAAGCAATCCCATGATCACTGCATCAGATCAAAGCTTTGCAGTCCTTCCACATGCAGTCATGAATTGTGGCAAATGATTAAACAACCAACTGGGTGAGGAAGTTCTATAAATATCCCCACAAACAATGGGGAAGTCCTGAACATCAATGTAAAAGACAAGGCTGAAGCATTTGCAATCATCTTCAGCCGGAAGTGTCAAGTGGAGCATCCATTTCAGCTTCAACCAACTTGAAATATCATCGCAGCAGAAAGAATTGAAAAGAGGTTAAAGAGGGCAGTTACCAGAGGGAAATATTAAAAGAAATACATTTATTCTCAAAATATATTTTGAATCAGCAAATGCTCTGTGGTTCAACACATTTCAGACTTCAATTTGTTTTGTTTGAACAACGCAACATGAAATCATTTATCACATGTGAAATAACCGAGGATTTATAACTATTTTATGAGGTTATGAACTTATCCAAAATTCCTTAATCTGCTAGTTAGACAAAGCTGTTCACCCATAGAAAAAAATAGGTGATTACATCCACCAAAACAGTAGAGAGAGGAAGTTTCAATTAATTGGTTTTGCATTTGAATGCTAGAGCCCCACAGATTAAAAATGTTGGATCCTGGCACCAGGTCAGCAGTACCAAAATTGCATCAGCACATTACTACAACAGAAAGCTATCCTATCTAGAAATACTTGGTATCTATCAATTTCCACAACGTAATACTACCATTTCTTATGACATCGTAGCAGGTCAGGAATCCAGCCTGCAGCTGACAGAGGCAGACAGGAGGTGAAATTAAGCTCTCTAGGCTCACAAAAAGAGCCTCACAGAAGCCCCCTTCTTGGGATAACCTTCTAAGAGAATAAGGCCACATATGTCTGATTCACTGAGAGAAGCCACACTTCCCATGCTACTCAACCACAGGTTGTATCTGGGCCAAACACTCATATAGGAGAAAGAAAGGTATGCTTAGACAAATCATCATATGTGAAGCAAGTGCTGATATGTTGGAAATCACTCAGGAAGTCCACATTGTTGTGGTAACATACTTCTGGATGCACATTGTTGACATTGTTGACAATAAGCTACAATCTGCAATTTGAAAGGGAGAAGGTACAATCGCTAGTGACAATATTTCAGTTGAATAAAGGGAACTATGGAGCTATGAGGGAGGAGCTGGCCAAAGTTCAATGGTGCAATACCTTAGCAGGGATGACAGTGGAGGAACAATGGCAGATATTTCTGGGTATAATGCAGAAGATGCAGGATCAGTTCATTCCAAAAGGAAGAAAGATCCTATGAGGAGGCAGGGGTGGCCGTGGCTGACGAGGGAAGTTAAGAAACATATAAAGTCGAATGAGAAAAAGTATAACATAGCAAAGATGAGTGGGAAAACGGAGGACTGGGAAGCTTTTAAAGAACAACAGAGGAAATACGCAGAGAAAAAATGAGATACGAAGGTAAACTGGCCAAAAATATAAAGGAGAATAGTAAAAGCTTTTTTAGGTATGTGAAAGGGAAAAAAATGGTTAAGACTAAAATTGGGCCCTTGAAGACAGAAACAGGGGAATATATTATGGGGAACAAAGAAATGGCAGAAGACTTGCATTGGTACTTTAGATCCGTGTTCACTGGGGAAGACACAAGCAATCTCCCAGAGGTAACAGTGGCTGAAGGACCTGAACTGAAGGGAATTTATATTTGCCAAGAATTGGTGTTGGAGAGACTGTTAGGTCTGAACGCTGATAAGTCCCCAGGGCCTGATGGTCTACATCTCAGGGTGGCTCTAGAAATCATGGATGCGTTGGTGATTATTTTCCAGAGTTCGATAGATTCAGGATCAGTTCCTGTGGATTGGACGGTGGCTAATGTTGTACCACTTTTTAAGAAAGGAGCGAGAGAGAAAGCAGGAAATTATAGACCAGTTAGTCTGACCTCAGTGGTGGGAAAGATGCTGGAGTCAATTATAAAGGATGAAATTACGACACATCTGGATAGCAGTAACAGCATAGGTCAGAGTCAGCATGGATTTATGATGGGGGAATCATGCTTGACTAATCTTCTGGAATTTTTTGAGGATGTAACTCTGAAGATGGACAAGAGAGATCCAGTGGATGTAGTGTACCTGGACTTTCAGAAAGCCTTTGATAAAGTTCTACATAAGAGGTTAGTGAGCAAAATTAGGACGCATGGTACTGGGGGCAAAGTACTAACTTGGATTGAAAATTGGTTGGCTGACAGGAAACAAAGAGTAGTGATAAACGGCTCCCTTTCGGAATGGCAGGCAGTGACCAGTGGGGTACCGCAGGGATCAGTGCTGGGACTGCAGCTTTTTACAATATATATTAATGATATAGAAGATGGTATTAATAGTAACATTAGCAAATTTGCTGATGATACAAAGCTGGGTGGCAGGGTGAAATGTGAGGAGGATGTTAAGAGATTACAGGGTGACCTGGACAGGTTAGGTGAGTGGACAGATGCATGGCAGATGCAGTTTAATGTGGATAACTGTATGGTTATCCACTTTGGTGGCAAGAACAGGAAGGCAGATTACTACCTAAATGGAGCCAAGTTAGGTAAAGGGGCAGTACAAAGAGATCTGGGTGTTCTTGTACACCAGTCAATGAAGGTAAGCATGCAGGTACAGCAGTTAGTGAAGAAAGCTAATAGCATGTCGGCCTTCATAACAAGAGGGATTGAGTATAGAAACAAAGAGGTTCTTCTGCAGCTGTACAGGGCCCTGGTGAGACCGCACCTGGAATATTGTGTGCAGTTCTGGATCTCCAAATTTGAGGTATGACATTCTGGCTATTGAGGGAGTGCAGCGTAGGTTCATGAGGTCAATTCCTGGAATGGCGGGACTATCTTATGTTGAAAGATTGGAACGACTGTGCTTGTATACCATTGAGTTTAGAAGACTGAGACGGGATCTGATTGAGACGTATAAGATTATTAAAGGATTGGACACTCTGGAGGCAGGAAACATGTTTCCACAGATGGGTGAGTCCCGAACCGGAGGACACAGCTTAAAAATAAGGGGTAGGCCATTTAGGACAGAGATGAGGAGAAACTTCTTCACCCAGAGAGTGGTGGCTGTGTGGAATGCTCTGCCCCAGAAGGCAGTGAAGGCCCAGTCTCTGAATTCGTTTAAGAAAGAGTTGGATAGAGCTCTCAAGGATAGTGGAATCAAGGGTTATGGAGGTAAGGCATAAACAGGATACTGATTGAGGACGATCAGCCATGATCATAATGAATGGTGGTGCAGGCTTGAAGGGCAGAATGGCCTACTCCTGCACCTATTGTCTATTGTCTATTGTCTATTGACTGGAGTAATGGTAATTGTAGAAGCTCCAACCTTCTGACCATCTCATGACTAACCAAGAGCCTTTCCAGTCTTATCACCTGCCATTGACATGTATTCAAACAATCTGTAGATTGATTCCAACCTGTTTGACCATGTTGTCAGTGCAGCTTCATTTCTAAGTATGAAGTGAGATTCCAACCCAGAGCTTTTAATTCAGAGGCAGCAACACAACTCACTGCAATACAAGACATTCTTTTTTGACTATGCACTTATTTCACAGTCACTTATACAACCATATCATTAAGATTCCAATGCTGGAACATAAAAACATAAGATGTAGAAGCAGACATAAGCCATTCAGTCCATCGAATCTACTCTACCTTTAATGAGGTCATTGATTATCTGATTATCCTCAACTCCACTTTTCTGCCTGATGAATTTGATCTCATATATTCCCTGATTTTTACACAAATGATAAAGGAGATGTGCCCATTGATGAGGTAATTCCATCAGATTTTCTTGGTTTAGATCACTTTCGTGTCCATTGAGGTGGCGAGCACAGATGTGAGAATTTAATCTTTAAGACATCCAATCTGGATGAATACTGCAGTAGAAGGTTATGGGAGACCACTACAAGGGTAAACTGGCAAGGAATAAAAACTGATGGTAAGTCCTTCTTTAAATGTATAAAAAAAAAGAGAGAAGTCAAAGTGAACACAGAGCGCTTGGAAAATGAAGCTGGGGAGATGATTACGGTGAGCAATGAAATGGCAGATCTGTTAAAACTGATATTTTGCACCAATCCTTATGGTGGAAGATACTTCGAACATCTTATTAATAATAAATAATACAGAGGAGGAATCAAGTAACATCACCATCACAAGAGAAGAAATATTAGATAAACTAATGGGGCTAAAGGTGGTTAAGTCCCCTGTCCCTGATGGCTTGCATCCAAAGATCCTTAGAGTGGTAGCTACAAGGGGAATAGATGCATTGGTTGAAATTTTCCACAATTTGTGGGCGGCACGGTGGCACAGTGGTTAGCACTGCTGCCTCTCAGCGCCAGAGACCCGGGTTCAATTCCCACCTCAGGTGACTGACTGTGTGGAGTTTGCACATTCTCCCCATGTCTGCGTAGGTTTCCTCCGGGTGCTCCGGTTTCCTCCCACAGTCCAAAAATGTGCAGGTTAGGTGAATTGGCCATGCTAAATTGCCCATAGTGTTAGGTGAAGGGGTAAATGTAGGGGAATGGGTCTGGGTGGGTTGTGATTCGGCAGGTCGGTGTGGACTTGTTGGGCTGAAGGGCCTGTTTCCACACTGTAAGTAATCTAATCAACCAGAGGATTTGAAAACTGCCAATGTGATACCCCTGCTCAAAAAGAGAAGGAGCAGAATCATCTTGATGTCATGAAAGGGAAATCATATCTATCTAATTTTTTGATAAGTCTCAAGGAGGGTAGACTGAGGGGAACCAGTAAATGTGTTCTATTTGTTATCCTCAAAGATGTTTAACAAGGTATTTCACAAAAGGTTAGATCACAAGATAAGAGGTCACTGTGTTGGAAACGTTATATTGGCATGGACAGAGAATTGACTCATGGGCAGGGAACAGCAAGAGGTGAGAAGGTGTTCTTTATCAGATTGGCACCTGTGACCAGTGGGCTTCCACAGCGATCAGTGCTTGGACTGCAACTGTTTAGAATTTATATTAAAGAAACAAATGTACTTATGGCCAAATTTGCAGACAACACAAAAAAAAATGCGTGCAGGCAATTTGGGAGAGGGATATAAACATATTAAATGAGAGAAATTGTTAGGTTCAGTAAGTGGGCAAAAAGTTTGCAAATGGAGTATATTGTAGGAAATCGTGAAACTTTTTTTCATTTTGGAAGGGAGTACAAAAGAACAGAACAGAAACGATGTAGAAAGCTGCAACAAAGGGATTTGGGAGTACTTGTGCATGAAACACAGAAAGCTAGCACACAGGAAGGCTAATGGAATATTGGCCTTTATTTCAATGGAGATGGAATATAAGATTAGGGAAGTCTTATTGCCATTGTACAAGGTGCTGGTGAGACTACAACAGGGGTGCTGTGAGCAGTTTTGATTCACTTATTAAAGTAAAGATATTATTTCATTGGAGGCAGTTCAGAGAAGGTTCTCTAGGACAATCCCTTGTACAGGGGGATCATCTTATGAGCAAATATTAAACAGATTGAAATACTACAGAGTGCCGAAGAATGAGAGGCGATCTCATTGAAACCTATTGGATTTCTATGGGGATTGACAGGGAAATGCTGAGAGGATGTTTTCCCTCATGGGAGCCCAGGACCAGAGGACATAGACTCAGAATAAAGAGGCTCCAAAAACAGCATGAGATTGAAAGGAATTTCTTCTGTGAAAGGGTTGAGAGTCTTTTGAACTCCTTGCCACAGACAGCTATAGGAGGTAGGGTTCTTGTGTATGTTTAAAGCTGAGATAGATTTTTGATCAGTAGGGGAATCAAGGGTAACAGGGAAAAGGCAGAAAAGTAGAATGAAAAATGTCTATCAGTCATGAACAGCCTACTCCTGTTCCTATTTCTTACGGTCTTAAAGAAGTGCAGATAAGGTGTTTGGCTCGCACTATTTATAGCCATTTCTGCTGATGTATTTTTCTCTCTTCGATAGGTGGCACATCTGAAGTTTTATCCACTTTTTTGAAGAAATTCAAATGAATTAGCCTCAAGAAGTGTACCAGCTTCTTCTTCATCGAGTATCGCACGGCAATTTCAAGAAACTTAAACAGTTTATCATTTGCCACAAGGACTACAAATGGCAATTATAGGATGCAACTGTCGATGCTTGCTGTACTGAAATCTGAGTCTTCTTATCATTTTATAAAGATTGTAAAAGAGCACTCTATACAACATATGAAGAAATATTTGAGACAGGCAAAAATTGAAATACATAGCTATAATTTACAACATGTGTAATTTGCCATGTCGAAACCTGTGACAGTTTTGAATATGTAATTATACTGTCATAGAGTCATAGAGTAATACAACATAGAAACAGGGTGTTTGGCCCAAATTGGTCCATGCTGACTATGGTGCCCACTCATCTAGCTCCAATTGCCCGCATTTGATCTATATCCCTCAAAACCCTTCCCATCCATGTACCTGTCCATATATTTTTAAAAGTGGTGATTGTACCTACCTCAACCACTTTCTCTGGCAGCCCATTTCATTAATGCATCACTCTGTGTGTGAAGAAGTTGCCCCTCAAGTCCTTCCTAAATCTTTCCCCCATCATCTTAAACCTATGCCTTCAAGTTTTCAGTTACTCATCTGTGGGAAAAACACTATTTGCATCCCATTCTAGCCAACTTCTCCCTATAACTCAGGCCGACTAGTCCTGGCAACATCCTTGTAAATCTTCTTTGCACTCTTTCCAGTTTAACTATGTCTTTCCTATAACAGGATGACCAAAACTGTACACAATACTCCAAGTGCAATTGTATTTAAACTGATAGACTAATAGAATGTTCAGGTTCCCCAGAGCTGGTCTGTTTTTCTCTCCTTTCTCATATCTTTGTTACCACTCGAATGCATTCATACGTATAAGAACAATCCCACCTCTTGACAGTTTATTTTGCACTTACTTTTCATCTGTTATTCTTCAACATTGCTGGATTGATTTGCAAAGATCAAGTAATCAAACATTGCAGCCTGTGAGCTATCTATTCATTGGATAATTAAATGTATCATCACTTAATTTCTGCTGTTGTAATTTTATAAATCATACAAATGTGCTTAAACACTATATTGTCCATTTTGTATCAAGTGTATAAAATCCAAACTAAAATTGAATGAAAATTAAAGCTAAAAAAACTTTGTAAAGATCTTGCAAGCTTCAAATGTGGGTTTATCTTATTTTCTCTTTAAAGAGGCTGAGGTATTTTGGCATTAAACTCTAGATTCATAAATAATGGAAGACATAAATTTTCCATTCAAATTTGATTAGAACCAACCACATTCCTTTCATGCACTTATTAATAATCATTAGTTACTCTGCATAGATTTTGCTCATTGTGAATGGAAATATTTATGTGAAATCAAGATTTATACTCTAAAGTATTTGAAATATGACATACGAAAATTATATAACTTTAAATTCTAATGTTAAATGGTATTGGCAGTATTATTCAAATATATAATCTTTTACTGAAATACTTCTATTTTTATTAATATTTCAACAGAGAGAGTTACATATTTTTTGATTATATGTCTATCAGTGCTTCATACAATGTATTAAAATAGCCTATGCAGTTAGTTTTTTGGTTCACAGTGCTGAAAGGTTCAACGCACCCTTTACTGTGAGCAGTCATAGAGTCTTACAGCATGGAAACAGACCCTTCTGTCCAACTAATCCATGCTGACCATGTTCTCAAACTAAATTAGTCCCCGCCTGCCTGCATTTGGCCCATAATCCCTCTAAACCTTTCCTATTCATGTACTTCTCCAAATGTCTTTTAAATGTTGTAACTGAACCTGCATCCACTACTTCCTCTGCTGTTCATTCCATAAGTAAACCACACTCTGTGTAAAAAAAGTTGCTCCGATATCCTTTTCAAAATTTTCTCCTCTCACCTTAAAAATATGCCCACTAGTTTTGAACTCCCCACCTTTGGTAAAAGACCCGTGCTATTCACCTTATCTCTGGTTAAAGGTTATAAGAGATTGGATTTATAATCATCTAGAAAAGAATAATTTGATTGGGATAGTCAGCACAGTTTTGTGAAGGGTAGGTCGTGCCTCACAAACCTTTATTGAGTTCTTTGAGAAGGTGACCAAACAGGTAGATGAGAGTAAACCGGTTGATGTGGTGTATATGGATTTCAGCAAGGCATTTGATAGGGTTCCCCACAGTAGGCTATTGTACAAAATGTGGAGAAATGGGATCGTGGGAGATATAGCAGTTTGGATCAGTAATTGGCTTGCTGAAAGAAGACAGAGGGTGGTGGTTGATGGGAAATGTTCATCCTGGAGTCCAGTTACTAGTAGTGTACCTCAAGGGTCGGTGTTGGGTCCACTGCTGTTCGTCGTTTTTATAAACGACCTGGATGAGGGCGTAGAAGGGTGGGTTAGTAAATTTGAAAGTGACACTAAGTTCGGTGGAGTTGTGAATAGTGATGAAGGATGTTGTAGGTTACAGAGAGACATAGATAAACTGCAGAGCTGGGCTGAGAGATGGCAAATGGAGTTTAATGCGGACAAGTGTGAGGTGATTCACCTTGGTAGGAGTAACCGGAATGCAAAGTACTGGGCTAATGGTAAGATTCTTGGTAGTGTAGATGAGCAGGGAGATCTCGGTGTCCATGTACACAGATCCTTGAAAGTTGCCACTCAGGTTGACAGGGTTGTTAAGAAGGCATAAAGTGTTTTAGCTTTTATTAATAGAGAGATCGAGTTCCAGAACCAGGAGGTTATGCTACAGCTGCACAGAACTCTAGTGCGGCTGCACTTGGAGTATTATGTACGGTTCTGGTCACCGCATTATAAGATGGATGTGGTAGCTTTGGAAAGGGTGCAGAGGAAATTTACTAGGATGTTGCCTGGTATGGAGGGAAGGTCTTACGAGAAAAGGCTGAGGGACTTGAGGCTGTTTACATTAGAGAGAAGAAGGTTGAGAGGTGACTTAATAGAGACATATAAGATAATCAGAGGGTTAGATAGGGTGGACAGGGAGACCCTTTTTCCAAGTATGGTGATGGCTAGCACGAGGGGGCATAGATTTAAATTGAGCGGTGATAGATATAGGACAAATGTCAGAGGTAGTTTCTTTACTCAGAGAGTAGTAAGGGTATGGAATGCTTTGCCTGCAATGGTAGTCAGTTCGCCAACTTTAAATACATTTGAGTTGTCATTGGACAAGCATATGGACATATATGGAATAGTATAGGTTAGATGGGCTTCAGATTGGTATGACAGGTCGGCGCAACATCAAGGGCCAAAGGGCCTGTACTGCGCTGTAATGTTCTATGTTCTATGTTCTATGTTCTGCCCCTCATGATTTTATAAACCCCTATAAGGTCACCCCTCAGCCGCTGACATTCCAGTCAAAAACATTCCAACGTATCCAGCTCCTCCTTATAGCTCAAACCCTCCAATCCCAGCAACATCCTTGGGCATCTTTTCTGAGCACACCCCAACTAATATTATCCTTCCTATAGCAAGGCAACCAGAACTACACACAGTACTCCAGAAGCAACCTCACCAATTTCCTGTGCAACATCAACATAATGTCCCAACACTGATACTCAAAAGGTCAGAGCAATGAAGGCAAGCTAAGTGCCTTTTTTAACCACCCTGTATTGCAAATTTCAATGAATTATGTACTTGAACCCCTTGGTCTCTCTGTTGTACAACACTATCTAGGGAACCTACTATTAATTGTGTCAATCTTGTCCTTGTTTGTTTTACCAAAAATGCAATACTTCACATTTATTCAAATTAAACTCCATCTGCCACTATTCACCCCATTGATCCAAATGATCAAGATCTCTTTGTAATCTTCTTCACTGCCCACTTTTACAACCAATTTTGATTTTTACGAATTACACGGATGTTGCCAGGGTTGGATGGTTGGAGGTATAGGGAGAGGTTGAATAGGCTGGGTATATTTTCCTGGAGCGTCGGAGGCTTAGGGGTCATCTTATAGAAGTTTATGAAATCATCAGGTGCATGGATGGGGTAAATAGACCCCTCGGGTCTTTTCCTCGGGTTGTGAGAGTCCAAAACTAGAGGGTATAGGTTTAAGATGAGAGGGGAAAGATTTAAAAGGGGCATAAGGGGCAGGTTTTTCACACAGCAGTGTGGTGTGTGCATGGAATAAACTGCCAGATGAAGTTGTGGAAGCTGGTACAATTACAACATTTTAAAGGCATCTGGATATGAATAGGAAAGGTTTAGAGGGATATGGGCTAGGTGCTGGGAAATGGCACTAGAATTATCTGGGATATCTGGTCGGCATGGACGAATTGGACCAAAGGGACTGTTTCCATGCTGTACAACCCTATGACTGTAATTTTGATGTCATCTGCAAACTTACTAACCATGCTTCCTGTATTCTCATCTGAATTATTTGTATAAATGACAAACAAAAATGGACCCAGTTCCAGTTCCTGTGGAATACTGCTCGTCACAGGCCTCCAGTCTGACAAACAACCCTTCACCATAATCCTCTGTCTCCTATTGTCAAGCCAATTTTGTTTCCAACTGGCACGCTCACCCTGAGTCCATGATATAATTTTACTAATTAGTCTACTGTGCGAAAACTTGTCAAAGGCTTTATGAAAAATTCCAGAAACATTTGTTTTAGACAATAGGTATATGAAGTAATGGTTCAAAGCTTCTGATCTGCAACCACCTCGAGTGGCACGACATAATACAAGCATGATTGGAAATTATTAATCGAATATTTAGAGATGTGACAGCAAAATATAAGCTAGTCAATAACTTGCAATATTATTTCTTCCACTTAATAGGGCCAAGCTCTAACTATTCTAATAAAAAAAATTGTGTGCCTTCCTCTGCTATCAGTACTAACTCCAGGAATCACATTGATTTTTTTTATGTGTGATAGCAGTCGCTGTTTGTAGCAAGGTGAATTGCTGTGTTGAAGCAGATGACAACTGGCTTACTTGCAAGTTCTTACAACAGCACCATCTGATGCATTAGATCCCTGCATCTTTATGTTAATAACAACAGCCGTTGTGAAGAGCTCCAGGAAATGACAAAGTGAAATTTTCTTGTGTGGGGAAAATATTCACCATATTCTCTTTGAAGGCATAGCAAATAGGAGAGAGGTAAGGTAATGCTTGGGTAAATAAGGGGAGGCTGTGAAGACTGGGAGGAGGGTGTGTGTTAGTACTGAGCCAACAGGATGCAATTAATTAAAATAAATAGCCATCTAGCCACCATGGAAAAGCCAATGGTCATGATGTAGGGTCTCTACTGAAGCTGTGACTGGGCTATGTACAATGGCACAAGCTAAACAAGAATATAATTTTATAATTTAATATGTTCAGTAAACTTAGGGTAAAGTGGTCATTTACTTATTATTGCACTGATTATTTTACATGCATTGTATATATTAAATTCTGTCCATGACCACTCATTCATTAAAATTGTAAGTTCCTACTTATTTTTCCTGTACATGGTACTGATATATATTTTAAATGTCACAGATGGCATGGTATAACATACAACAGCTGCTTTGATTGTGAAAGTGTTTTGGAACACCTTCTATGATATTAGACATAGATCCATAGACAAGAATTAACCAAAAGGGTAACGTGATATGGGGGTTCACACCACTGTGGGATAGCCACACTGCCCATTCACAACAATAGGAACATTGACTTCCTGCTTACTCTGTTACAGCAATGAGCCAAAATGGGGACTGCTTTGTGGCAAATTACGGTCATCATTGAACCACTTATAGCACTTTATTTCTGACCCCACTGAAAGTACATGATGGCCCAGGGATTCTTTCAGTCAAACTTGTGTGGATCTCTTGTGCCTCCTGAAGACCGCAAAGTAAATCTTGTTGGGTTTACTAGCAGCTCAGGAAGAAGCCTGTAGGCACATTATCAAAGTCAAAATGTGTGGTACTATAAAAACATAAATACTGGCCTTGTCAGTGCTGCTCATATCCTGTGAAAAAAAATTTAAAAATGTAATGCTAGGTCAAGGGTTTGAAAATCTGTGTCTTCATCTTTAGAAATATTGAGTGGTTAGTGCACAGAAAGAGGCCATTCTGCTCATTATATCTATATTAGGGGTTTGCAAAAGTGACTCAGCTCATCCCACTGCCTTGTCCTATTCCCCATTGTTCTGCCAATGTTTCTTCATCAGATATTTATGTAATTCCCCCTTGAAAGTCTTGCTTGAATCTGACTCTACAGACACTTTCAGGCTGTGCAGTCCACAAGTTATTTCCTGAATGCTTAAAAACATTTTCCCCTCATCTTCCTTAAGTCCTTTTGCCATGCGTGGCATTGTGGCTCAGTGGTTAGCACAGTATCACAGCACCAGGGACCCAATTTAGTTCCAGCCTTGGGTGACTGTCTGCATGGAGTTTGCATGTTTTCCTTCTGTGTGTGTGGATTTCACCTGGGTGCTCCAGTTTTCTTCCACAGATGTGCAGATTACGTGGATTGGCCATGTTAAATTGCCCTGTAGTGTCCAGGGATAGGTGGGTTAACTATGGTAAAAATGTAGGATTACGGGGGCAGCGGTTGGGTCTGGTGGGATGTATTTCAAGGATCAGTGAGGACTCAGTAGGATAAATGGTCTGCTTTGCACTGGAGGATTCTATGTATCATTGTACGGGGGTTAATAGCAGATATGTAAGTTGTTTTATTTTGGTCAAAAGGGCAAAAATTGCTGCCAGTGCAAAAGTGTAGGAACATTGGATGACTGCACACTGCTTTCTTCCAATTGCTATTCATAACACAGGCTTTAATGTGATGTCATGGAGGGAGGTATTATGTTGATTAACATTGTGAAAGTAATTTTTCGGCTGTGTTGTATAAAACAAATTCTGATGGAAAAAACAAATTCACCTCTTGGAAGCTGAATTGTTATTGGGTGTGAAATGAAATGAGATCTCTGGCACTTTCTCCACTGATGGGCTGAGCTAGATGTATTATAATACTGGCTTAGCACTGGTACATTGCAACGTTCAGCTTGAACTAAAGCCAAAAGTGCATTATAAAGACGGTGTCAAGTGAACCCCTTCAAATGATGTTTTCACAGTAGCTCTTGCAGAGCCCTGTAACTTGTTGTGTGTCAAAATGTAAGATTTTGAAGGTAGAAGACAAAGGGTGGTAGCGGAGTGTTGTTTTTCAGACTGAAGGCCTGTGACCAGTGGTGTGGCATAAGGATTGTTGCTGGGTCCACTACTTTTCAGCATTGAAATGAATGATTTGAGTGTGAACATAGGAAAATTAGTTAGTAAGTTTGCAGATGACACTAAAAGCGGAGTTGTGGTGGACAGCAAAGAAGGTTACCTCAGATTACAATGGAACCTTGATCAGATGAGCCAGTGGGCTGAGGAGTGGTAGATGGAGTTTAGTTTAGATAAATGTGAGGTGTGGCGTTTTGGAAAAGCAAATCATAGCAGGATTTATACACGTAATGGTAAGGACTTGGGGAGTATTGCTGAACAAAGAGACCTTGGAATGCAGGTTCATCGTCCTTGAAAGTGGAGTTACAGGTAGATAGGATAGTGAAGAAGGTGGTTGGGATGCTTTCCTTTAATATTCAGAGCATTGAGTACAGGAATTCAAAGGTCATGTTGCAGCTGTACAGAAAATTGGTTAGGGCACTTTAGGAATATTGCGTGCAATTCTGGTCACCTTCCTTTTGGGAGGATGTTGTGAAAGTTAAAAGGGTTCAGAAAAGATTTACAAGAATGTTGCCAGGGTTGGACGATTTCAGCTATAGGGAGAGGCTGAACAGGCTGGGTCTGTTGGAGCGTTGAAGGCTAAGCAATGACTTTATAGAGGTTTATAAAATATGAGGGGCATGGATAGGGTAAATAGACAAGGTCTTTTCCCTGGAGTGAGGGACTCTATAACTAGAGGGCATAGGTTTAGAGTGAGAGGGGAAAGATTTAAAAGGGACCTAAAGGGGCAACTTTTCCACGCAGAGGGTAGTGCGTGTATGGAATGAGCTACCAAGGAAGTGGTGGAGGCTGGTACAATTACAGCATTTGAAAGGCATCTGAAATGGGTATATGAATAGGAAGAGCTTAGAGGGATAGGGGCCGGGTACTGGCAAATGGGACTAGATTAGGTCAGGATATCTGGCCGGCATGGAAGAGTTGGACCGAAGGCTCTGTTTTTGTGCTGTATATCTTTATGACTCCTGTGACTCTATTTAGCAATTATCAAAATTAATCAAATGATTTGAAGCCTTGGCAGAACAAATATGAAAAAGGTTAAATAATAAATGTTGTTGGAAGATGTAAAAAAAATATAACACTGCAGAATCTGTATGGTTATCAGTTAACAGCTTGATGCCAATCTTTATGTTTTCATGCAGGTAAATTTGAAATTCTTCCTTGCCAACTGACAGAGCCTTAAAACAAATTGTTCAAATTACCCTGAAATGGATTTTGTTGAAGCAGTGTATACAAACATGTGAACACACAAACTAGGAGCAGGAATAGGCCATTCAGCTCCTCACACTTGCTCTACTATTCAATAAGATCATGACCGATCTAATCAAAACTTCAAATCCCTGGTTCTGCCTACACTGATAAACATTCAGTCCCTTGCTTAACAAGAATCTATCTATCTCTGCCATGAAGAATTCAAGAGCTCTGCCTCCATCACTTTCTCAAAAGGAAATTCTAAAAACTTACATTCTTCTGAGAGAAAATAACCTTACCTCATTTCTGTTTTAAATGGTGTCACCTTATTTTAAACAATGATCCTTGGTTCTAGCTTCTCAATTAGGAAGAAACATTCTCACCTCACTTACCCTGTAAAGATGCCTCAGGATCTTAGATATTACAATCAAGTCACCACTTACTGTTCTAAACTTCAGCAGATACAAGTCTAGCCTGCCCCATTTCAGGTATTAATCTAGTAAACCTTATCTTTACAACTTTGAACATATTTACAGGTTGGAGCAAATTACTGCAGGTACTGGAATCTATGCTGAAAACAACAAATGCTGAAGATCACAGCAAGTCAGACAGCATCCATGGAGAGAGAGCAATGGCAGCTCTGATGAAGAGTCTGATGTAGAATGTTAGTGCTCTCTCTCTCTCTCCATGGATGCTATCTGATCTGCTGCGATCTCCAGCATTTGTTGTTTTCAGTTCTAGCACATTTACATCCTTCCTTAAATAAGGTTGTCTAATACTGGACACTGTACTGTAGTCTGCTATAACCAGATCAGATGCGTTATTCCAATTCATTGCGATTCCTAATTGGATAACCAGAACTGTTAAACTCCATGGTGAGCCAGGATGAAGATTTCTCTCCTTTATTCACACACTCCTTCAAATGTTTGCAACATGGTTAATTTAGAAAGGATGCCTTCCCTTGTGGAGACCTTTCTTTCAGATCCCTTGCTTGGAAAGGAGCCAATTTCGACAATTTCTTTTTGAGTTAACAAAGACTGAATTCATTAATTACAAAACACGGGAAGAATTAATAACACAACACACACATGTAAGGATTAGAAATAGGTTAATTTGAAAGGATAAAAGTTGAATATAAAAGGTCTATGGACCAATCATTGAATTGTTCGCAGAGAGTGGATATTTAAACATTGTTGGCATTGCAGTGGAGGTTACTGGTTAAAAATCACACAACACCAAGTTATAGTCCAACAGGTTTAGTTGGAAGCACACTAGCTTTCGGAGTGCCGCTCCTTCGCCAGATGGTTGACAACCACCTGATGAAGGAGCGGCTCTCCAAAAGCTAGTGCTTCCAATTAAACCTGTTGGACAATAACCTGGTGTTGTGTTATTTTTAACTTTGTGCACCCCAGTCCAACACCGGCATCTCCAAATCGAGGTTACTGGTAGCATTGACATTGATAGATAAATAGCTTCACAATCCTTAATTTTGCAGATTGGCTAAGATTCTGTAGTTCTGATTCCTTTTATACATGGTCGGATTCCAGCATTCAGGGTGACAGAGAGTGCTTTCGTTGTTTTGTTTCTCTTTTGTCTGGACTCAGAGTGAGAGAAGGACTTCATCAATAATATAGGGTAGCTAGGGGAGAGTTCTTCGATTGTTATCTTCACTGCAGGCTAATACACACAGAAGTATTCAGCCCAAATAGTACATCCCAGTGGCAATCTCCCTGGGTTTTTAACACATGTTCTTCAAAGAGAAAAACACAAGATGTGTCTCCAGTTTGGAACATGATCTATGGGAGGTGGCTTGGTGTTGAACAAAGGGTTCTCAGCTCCTCATTAACTTAAATTGTTCTTTCTCTACTTGATATTCTTAACAATTTTAGATGTTACAATCCATTCATTTCACGTTGATTTCTGCCAGCCAGCACTCTCTTTATTTTGTCCCTACAGCAATCCTCTTTTAACAATCTCATTTTGGAATTAAGGACTAAAAATGCCTGTAGCATTTGGAGCACAACCTGTCATCATAACATATTTAACCTGTGCCCTGTGTAACTGAAGCATAACTTGCCCATTCTTGTATTCCTTTTGTGACAAACCAGAACTATCTGTAGGCTATCGCAACTACACACTAACCTTTTGCAATCTATGCATAAAGGTACCCAGATCTCTCTGCATCCCAGATGTCTAAAATCTCTCACCATTTAGATAACAGGCTTCATTTTTTATTCTCCCTGCCAAAATGGACAATTTAATATTTTCCCACATTTACTCTATTTGCCTGATGTTTGTCCACTCACCTAACATAAGAATGTCTTTTTGTAGCCTCCTCACAGCCTCTTCACAAATTGCTTTCTTAACAATCTTCGTGCCATCAGGAAATGCCAAAACCAGACCTTTGGTCTTTTCATCCAAGTCAATTATATAAATTGTAAACAATTGAGGTCCCAGCACCAATTCCTGCTGATGTGTATTTTGAAATTTATTTTCAATTCACTTTGTGCACTTTGTTAACTTATTCAAGAAATAGCAAAATGTAAAGTATGAGATAAATGTATTTCTCTCTCAATTAACAAGTTCAGTCCATTACATTCTGGTTGAAAAAGTTAAAACCATTTAGCACCAATAATTAAATGCATTCCATTTACACACAATATCGGCTTAACCTAAACCATGTAAAATCATGATTAGATTTATTAAATGTTGTTGAATAATGTTTTGCCCTTAACATCCTTACAAAATCTCTACTCAGAAGCAACACCTAAAATTGTCCTCCTCAACATTGTAAATGCCTTGCTTTGAAACTAATTTATGTTGCTCTGAAATGAGTATGCACAGCCAATATATCTCATGCTTTAAGGAGTTTCAAAAGCCTCCTTCAAATCAGCATTTTATTAGACAGCAAATTAGCAAAAGCTGTTGCTTGCAAGAGGTGCCTCAGGAGAGGTCAATTCAAGAACTACATATGAAGTTTATTGGACACAGGATAGCTAATAAAGAATATCAGTTTCACTTCCTCCAAAGTGAATTTATGCATTGATTACCTGAGGCATGCAGGCTAAGCAGCTTCCTGCTTTCAGTCATTGACTACACTAGGTAAGATGATCATAGCTGAAAGCATCATTTGGAGGGTGGCAATTGATCGCAGCACCATTGGTTGGATTTCCAACTTTAAGCTGTTATCAAGCAACTTCTGTATTAACCTACCTTTTCTCATTCATTACATATTTGGTTCACATGTGGTATAAAGTGCTGAATTCCAGATGCAAGGTAAATGTGACAGCATTTGACATCAAGGCTGCATTCAATTAAATGTGGCATCAAAGAGCTGAAGCAAAATTGGGTTTTAGGGAGTAACTCTCCACTGTTTAGAGTCATACCTGGGACACAGGAAGATAGTTGTGGTTGTTGAAGCTCAGACATCTCAGCTCCAGGACATCACTGCAGGAGTTCCTCAGGGTAGTTTCCTTTGCCTAATCATCTTCACCTGTTTCATCAATGATCTTCCCTCCATCATAATGTCACAAGTGGAGATGTTGACCAAAGATTACACAATTCAGAATTCTTCAAATACTGAAGCAGTCAATGTTCAAATGCAACAAAATCTGGACAATATCCAGGCTTGGCCTGACAAGTGACAAGTAACATTCACACTACACACATGCCAGGCAATGAATACCTCCAATAAGTCTCCAAGAATTTAACCAATACCTCTTAGCGTTCAATGATGTAACCAACACAGAATCCTTCATTATCAATATCCTTGTGGCTACAATTGACCAGAAACATAATTGGACTCACCACATAAACACAGTGGCTAGGAAGCTAGGAATACTGCAGTGAGTCACTCACCTCCTGACTCCCCAAGGTCTGCCCATCATCTACAAGATACAAGTCAAGAGTCTGATGGAATACTCCCCACTTGCCTGGATGGGTGCTGATCCAACAACACTCAAGAAGCTTCAGGACAACAATCTAGGACAAATCAATCTTCTTGATTGTCACGACATCCACAAGTATCCACTCCCTCTACCAACAGCACTCAATAGCAGTAGTGTGTGCTATCTACAAGATGCACTGCAGAAATTCACGAAAAATCCTTGATCATTTCCATTTAAAAGGATAAGTACAGCAGATACATGAGAACACTACCACTTACAAGATCCGCCTCCAAGCTACTCACCATCCTGGAAAATATATTGCCATTACTTCACTATCACTGGGCCAATTCCTTCTCTAAGAGTATTAAGAGTCTACCTACAACAAATAATCTGCAGCAGTTCAAGAAAACAGCTCGCTACCACCTTCTCAGTGCAGCTCGGGATGGGTAATAAATGCTGGCCCAGCCAGCAATGTTCATGTATCATGAGTGAATATAAAAACATCGTTGTTATTGCCAATCCCTGATTGATGATTAGAAGATGAGAACATGGTGAGTTCCTGCTTTCAAAGGCAGAATTTAACATCTGTCCTGAGAGTAGGTAGGACATTTAAAATCTGTCCTAAGAATGGGTAGGGCATTTAACCGTGTGGCGAGGTGTGGGTGACAACTGAATACTCTGCCAAGTCTCCTCTGTGAAGGGAAGGGCCATCAACAAGTTTCCTGACCCACCACCCCCAATTGAACTTTAATGTCTACTTAAGGCAGTCATCCCACCATCTATGATAACTAATGGCAGATGGGGAACTAGCATGTGATCTCCCTCTCTCTTTCAAAGACATTCAACCTCTGATCAAGTAAATCAGCATTGAGAAGAGGTGAGAGCCACCTCCAATTTTTGCTACTGACTACGTTTCTACCTCCAACATGCATTTCATGACCATACCAGTGGGTGGATTTCTGATTCCAGGGTCATTCATTCTATAGAGTACACAGCTAGACCCAGGAATACTGAGCTCTCAACAGTTCTCCAGCTAACAAGCAAGGTCTCCATTGTTTTGATTAAGCACTGCCTAGTTTGTTTAATGATTAAATTGCTTACATTATATCCAAGCAGAGGAGTCCAAGGAAACATTAGAAAACTGGGAAAAAAACATAGTTGCAAGAGCTTTATTAACTTGTCAACATTCCCTGAAAATCAAGCTTCAATTTCAGGATCTCTAGCCTTCATTCCCTAATTTTCCGGTATGGGTGTTGAAGGGAAATAGTGTAGCATGTGTTTCACTAGGTCCTTTGCAAGTTTTACAATATCCAGTTTCCGATTGAAAACTATTGTAATTTACAATGTATTAGCCCATATTTGGACAGGTGAGTTATGCAAATTGTTAAATATGCCATTTAGTGTACTTCACATCATTTGCATGGTCACAATGGCTGCAAAAAACATCAGTTCATCTCTGAAGTTGGCTTTGTTATCAGTGACTTTTATTTCTTTTCAATATAAATTGTAACTTATCTAAGTAACTGAACAGAGGGAGATTGATTACATCGTTTGACCTCAGTACTATCATTATAGCCTTGAGTATTTTTTTATTAAGAAATTGTAGTAACTAAATCAGACTCTCTCTGGTAGAATGTTGTGAACCTACAGCAGGCCTGGAATGGGTAATATGCTCCTTCCTCTCAAGTGGGAAATAGAAGTTCCATGCCTTAATCTTCCTATCAGGTACTTCTCATAATAGAACATGTATACCCACAGTTTGTTTTTCTTTGAAAATCTCCTATACTCAAGAAAGCACAGAAAACTGTCTTTATTTGGTACATCATCAGTGCATTTGAGTAAAATGCAGTTGAATTGAGCTATTCATGTTCATGTAAGAAAAATACAGAAAGAAATTGGGAAGCCAATCTGAGTTAAACATGAATAACAGATGCTATTGCATGTTAATGATGCTTAGTTCCATATTTGAAAGGCATTGAATCCAAATCATATGCAGAACTGAAGCCAAAATATCACAGGAGATAGGAAATAGGAAATACTAACTGTACTTTAATGAGGAGGAAACTGGCAGTACATAAGTGATAATAAACAAGACAAGCAAAAGATCAGGCACATAATAAAATACCCATTAAATAGAACAAGCACTATCATTGTTATTAAGAAGATTTCAGAAAATAAATTGAACCGAGAATGATTACCGTGTTCTGATGTAACTCCTTTATGTCTATAAATCTTGTCCACAATTTATTTCTGTTGATTGAATGCTTTTTATCAAACTATTGCATGCTATGTAAAGAAAGCAAGGGTAAAACCACATTGCTTATTAATTTTGGCAAGGCCAATATAATAGTACAGTGAATGAATGGTTAGCAGTTGGAAGATGCACTATGACAATTTTGCTTTTTGTTACATGTCAGCACATATTGGCTGTTGGAGGGATTGTAACAAGTCAGTGAGATCACTCGACGTTCAGCTTATTAAAAAGAAGCCTGCATTTACAGAGCACATTATTAAATCTCCCTTAAATGTCACCAAACTCTGAACATACAATAGTGATTCAAACTTAGAAAAAGTGAAGAAAACCATGTGATAGTTTGTGGCAGCACACAACTAGAGCTCATGGTGTCTCATCCCATTCTTTGCAGCCATCTGTCCTTAGAATCCCATCTGACAGCTGGAGCAAAATATATCTTTTAAAGGTTAGACATATTGCTACTAATCTGCCAAAGATTTTTGTACAACTTGATGATGGTGATGGAACAGCAGATAAAAACTATGAGCGTACTCCCTCCTCCTTTGTGCATTCATTGGCAGGAACTGTCAGTAGTGCCACCTGCAGCATTACTCGTTGGCATTAATGGAAGAATTGGCAGGAATCAAAAATTGCATAAACTGGAATGGAGAGGATATGGTTGAGCTAATTATCAAAAATACAAGGAAGCTGGTTGAAAAATGCCCCGATTGGGCACCAGGAGTCTATCCATTACATACTTGAACAATGCCAAGCTGAGAACAAGTCAGTGAGATCACGGCACGGTGGCACAGTGGTTAGCACTGCTGCCTCACAGTGCCAGAGACCCGGGTTCAATTCCTGACTCAGGCAACTGACTTGTGGAGTTTGCACTTTTTCCCTCTGACTGTGTGGGTTTCCTCCGGGTGCTCCGGTTTCCTCCCACAGTTCAAGGATGTGCAGGTCAGGTGAATTGGCCATGCTAAATTGCCCGTAGTGTTAGGTAAAGGTGTAAATGTAGGGGAATGGGTGGGTTACGCTTCGGCGGGTCGGTGTGGACTTGTTGGGCCGAAGGGCCTGTTTCCACACTGTAAGTAATCTAATCTGAGAAGCTCCAGTCTCAATCCCAGGTACTGCACTGTGTTACTTGATATCCACTGAAATGAAAATTAAGTTTGTGGTTCTAATTGCTATGTTGCAGTGCCTGCTGACGGTTTGCCCATACGAAAATTGTGTAATGAAGAGTCCTCTGTTGTGAAGTACCAATATTCATTGCTAAAAATGATGCTTCATGCTACCACCGATCTCCTAAATGTCTCTTAAAGATATTAAAGGGCCACCAACAGCTAGTGTAGCCATACTTCAAAAAGAGGTCAAGCAGTTGTGAAAATTTGCAAAAGTGAAATATTCGGGAGATGTGGTAGCATAGTGGTAAGGTTATTGATTTAGTAATTCAGAACATCAGTTTATTGCTTTGAGGAGATGGGTTAAAATCTCACTATGACAAATGGTGAAAATTTAATTCACTGAAGATCTGGAATAAAAATCTAACCTAATGGCGACCATAACCATTGTGAATTGTTATAAAAAACCCATTGGTTCCCTAATGTCCTTAAGGGAAGGAAATCTGCCACCCTGACCTTGTTTGACCTACATGTGACTCCAGACCCACAGCAATGTAGTTGACTTTTAACTGCCTCCTGAGTAGTTAGAGATAGGCAATAAATGCTGGTCTAGCCTGCAATACTCACATCCCAAGAACAAATTTTAGCAAATATTAATCAGTCAATTAACACAGGAGCAGAAGGATTCCACAAACGAAGTGAGATTAGAGGTTGCACTGAAAATGATTTGGATACCCTGCAACACAACATTAAACAAATGCAATGTAACTACTGGCCAACTAAAAAGGACCCACCTACATTACCATCAAAACATTTCCGAGCACATACTCCATGCACCTATACATGGAGATCCATCGGGAGCCCTATAACTAGCTATGCAAAAGGTTTTTCACAGATATAAAGGCTCACCTGAAAATTGAAGCTGATGGACTTTGAGTACCAAGGAGGCGTGTTGTCTTGGCATTGTTGAAAGTGGGCAACATCAAAAGCAAACAATTGCTCTACGCAGTGATTCATATTTAGTTACAATGAAAGTGTAACTGGGGGCTAATCCAATATAGCCCATATTCTGGAATCATCTGAGATTTATTTCTAGTCACAAATATTCCCGTCTAATTTTCTTCAACAAAGACTATTGATTTTCACTCAGGAAACAGTTGAGGGTCGTTTGGAAATCACCCTTTATATTAACATGTTGACCTTGGAAAATTGGTTACAGCCACTAATATAGTTTGTGTCAGTCCTTGAAAATTAATGTGCTGCCACATAGCATAATAAATGAAATCTGAATGAAAGCCAATAATTTCTGAAAGGGATTATTGACTATTGAGTGGAATCTTAACAGTCACATGGAGGTAGCTTTGGAGCCAGAGGCTAATTTTAGAAAATCCTCATAGTGAGGCAGTTCTTTCGTGCATCCTACCAAAGGGGAAGATTGTTGTAGGTGAAATGAGACAGCACAGGTACAAAGTCAGCAAGAATCAAATGCCCACAAAGAGACAGATAGGGTGATGCCACCATGATTTGTCAATGCTGCATGATCTCTTTGCTGAGACCAAAGCCCAACAAGTAAGTGGTCTTATCCGCCTGATGGCTGGCCAGTGTGAGCCTCCTTTTATTTCCCTTCCCAAGTTATGGATGCCACTGGGCCACATGTCATCCTGTGAAGGGGCTTCCCACTCCCTTGGTGGGGCTGCCAGCTCTCCAGAGACCTGGGCACTCAACTTGGCACTCCCATCTACCCAGCCTAACCACCATGCTATATTGGAATTTGGACTGGAAGCAGTCTCTTACTGGGGTGCCTTTAGCAGCTCATGCTTAACTTTAACAGCCATTGAAGTTAGGGTCCAGAAATGGTCTGACCAGTGATGAAAACTTAAGATTCCACTCATCATGTCTGCACCAATCTGATACCTCCCTCTGTATATACCACCGTTTTAAATATTTGCTCAATTTTATGTAAAAAATCAAAGTTCTCTACTTTTACTAATTGCTTGTGCAGTAAGACAACTATTCAACAATCTTCTGTATAAAGAAATTTCTCTTGAGCAAATCCCTCATTCAATAAAGGTAATTTTAAATATTAATAGCTCTTTAACACTGAAGAGCACAAACAACAAAGCCTTTTCATGCCAGTAAAACCTTTCATCATTCTTGAGAACCTTTATTAAATCTGTTCTTATTCTACAGTGGAAATATTCTTAGTTTTTCAAGTACCTTCTCATAATCAGTTACCAGCACCACCCACGAGCAAGAAATAACTTCTGGTTGAACTCAATAGGCCAGCTTTCATATCAGCTTTTGTTTAAATTGAGCCTCAATGCATTAATTTTAAATTGATTAATGTTGGCATTAAGATAGCATTCATCAGACAATTGAGACTCAGGTGTCATCTTTTTGATCATACAGAAGCTAAATTATTTTTCATGAGCGAAGACTTCCTAGCAATCAATGATAACTTGCAGTTTACATTTTCATTATCAGGATACAGGCATCACTAGAAAGGTTTCATTTTAGCCTATCTCCAGTTGCCCTGGAGAAGGTGATATCTTTTGGACTGTTACATTGTGTGCAATGAAGGTATTCCCACAATAAGGATGTTACTGAAATTTTCTCAGTCTCGATGAAGGACATTGTATAACTTGGAGGAAATTTGATAGCGATTGTGTTTTCATGTATGTGCTGCCCTTGTCCTTCCTGATGTTAGCCATGATGTGGAGGTTCTGGTGTTGAACTTGGGTGGACAAAGTGAGAAGTCACATGACACCAACGTTACGATCCAGGTGGTTTATTTGATGTGGAGATGCCAGGGTTGGACTGGGGTGGGCAAAGTTAAAAATCACACAACACCAAGTTATAGTCCAATAGGTTTATTTGGAAGCACTAGCTTTCGGAGTGCTGCTCCTTCATCAGCTACTCTCAAATAAACCTGTTGGACTATAACCCGGTGTTGTGTGACTTGTTGGCTTATTTGAAATCACAAGCTTTTGGAGCTTCAGTCCATTTCAACTGATGAAGGAGCAGCAGTCCAAACACCTGTGACTTCAAAACAACCTGTTGGACTATAACCTGGTGTCATGTGACTTCTGATTTCTCTAGTTAGAGGCTATGGTGTTGGAAGGCACTGCAGAAGATGCCTTGATGAGTTGCAGCAGTCTAGCCGGCAGATGGATATAATGCACTGATGATAAAGACAATGGAAGCTTAGGCCTAACCAGAGGGATCATGATTCCATGCTCTTCCTTCACCAAATTTCAGTCTAAAGTTCTTTGAGGATGTTACTAGACAAGGTGATGAGGGTCGAGCGATGGGTGTGGTGTATATGGACTTCAGCAAGGCATGGTAGGCTCATTCAGAAGGTCAGGAGGAACGGGATACAGGGAAATTTAGCTGTCTGGATACAGAATTGGCTGGTCGACAGAAGACAGCAAGTGGTAGTGGAAGGAAAGCATTCTGTTTGGAAGTCAGTGGTCAGTGACGTTCCACAGGGCTCTGTTCTTGGGCATCTACTCTTTGTAATTTTTATTAATGACTTGGATGAGGAGATCGAAGGATGGGTTAGCATGTTTGCAGATGACACAAAGGTTGCAGGTGTCGTTGACAGTATAGAGGACTGTTGTAGGCTGCAGCATGACATTGATAGGATGCAGAGATGGGCTGAGAGGCGGCAGATGTAGTTCAACCTGGATAAATGCAAAGTGATGCATTTTGGAAGGTCGAACTTGAAAGTTGAGTACAGGATTAAAGACAGGATTCTTGGCAGCGTGGAGGAACAGCGGGATCTTGGTGTGCAGGTACATACATCCCTTAAAATTGACAACCAGGTGGACAGGGTTGTTAAGAAAGCATATGGTGTTTTGACTTTCACTAACAGGGGGATTGAGTTTAGGAGCCATGAGATCTTGTTGCAGCTCTATAAAACTTTGGTTAGACCACACTTGGAATACTGTGTCCAGTTCTGGTCGCCCTATTATAGGAAAGATGTGGATGCTTTGGAGAGGGTTCAGAGGAGGTTTACCAGGATGCTGCCTGGAATGGAGGGCTTATCTCACGAAGAGAGGTTGACTGAGCTCGGACTTTTTTCATTGGAAAAAAGAAGGAAGAGAGGGGACCTAATTGAGGTGTACAAGATAATGAGAGGCAAAGATACAGTTGATAGCCAGAGACTTTTTCCCAGTGCAGAAATTGTTAAATCAAGGGGTCATAGTTTTAAGCTGTTTGGCAGAAAGTATAGGGGGGATGTCAGAGGCGGGTTCTTTACGCAGAGAGTTGTGAGAGCATGGAATGCGTTGCCAGCAGCAATTGTGGAAGCGGTATCATTGGGGATATTTAAGAGACTGCTGGACATACATATGGTCACACAAATTTGAGAGTTCGTACATTTAGGTTTACCTTACATGAGGATCAGTGGTCGGCACAACATCGTGGGCTGAAGGGCCTGTTCTGTGCTGTAATGTTTTATGTTCTAAATAATTTGGCAAACGTACATTAGGTATGTTGCAATATGCATTTTTACATCCTCTTGAGTTCCTGTAAGCAAAGCCTGTTGATATACATGAAACCTTCTAAAATATGGATGACAATGTTGCAAAAAGTTGCAAATCAGGAAATATATCCCTTACTTACATCTTATCATTGGCACAAGAGAAACTCTGGATGTTTGTTGAGTATTCTAGTCTGAAAAATCAGTGCAATTCATCACTGTAATCAATTGCACATCTATGTGAGGAATTTACTTTTAACTAGAAGAAAAATTTTGCACACATTCTTGAGCATAGGTCTGCCCCATTCTGAAAGAGCTTCCTGGTGGTGATTAAATGTATAAATAAATACCTGAAGACCAGAGAGTGACCAAGGTCATGATGCATCGCTTTGGTGAAAGAAAATCCTGTTTCATTATGGATGTTTCCAACAATGAGAGGCAAACATTTAAATGTGGATATACCTTAGCATGTTTCGAGATTGATTTGATTGAACTTGTATAGTTTTGTTTCCTTTGTTTAATCTGGGAAAGTAAAGGTTTTACTGTCTAAATGTCTCTAATCAAGAAAACTTGCAAAGGACAAGTGAAGGGCTGCCTTCTTCAAAACTGAAAGCAGCTGAGTAGCTTGTCAAGTCATTTCTGTGGCACTGTTGGCCCAATGTCATCGATTTAAATCCAAGCTCCAGAACTGCCTTTCTCCATCTCTTTATTACAATACTCCTTAAAATCAATGGTGGCAATATTCATTTTGGAGTTACAATAGGGTGATAAGTGCCTGGTTGATGATCACTTCTGTTATGGCCAAAAACAAATTTACTGGAGTGGTCACTTACTTTACCGATTATCTCCCACGAGGAGGTTGAATAGTTCATCCACTTTACTAACACCTTCCACCCCGCCCTCAAATTTACCTGGACCGTCTCAGACTCCTCCCTCCCCTTCCTAGACCTCTCCATTTCTATCTCGGACGACCGACTCAACATGGATGTTTACTATAAACCGACTGACTCCCACAGTTACCTAGATTACACCTCCACCCACTCTGCCCCGTGTAAAAGTGCCATCCCATATTCCAAATTCCTTCGCCTCCGCCACATCTGCTCCCAGGAGGACCAATTCCAATACCGAACAACCCAGATGGCCTCCTTCTTCAAAGACCGCAATTTCCCCTCAGACGTGGTTGACAATGCTATCCACCGCATCTCCTCCACTACCCGCTCCTCCGCCCTTGAGCCCCGCCCCTCCAATTGCCACCAGGACAAGACCCCACTGATCCTCACCTACCACCCCACCAACCTCCAGATACATCGTATTATCCTTTGTCATTTCCACCACCTCCAAACAGACCCCACCAACAAGGATATATTTCCCTCCCCTCCCCTCCCCTATCAGCATTCTGGAAACTCCCTCCACGACTCCCTCATAAAGTCCACACCCCTCACCAACCCAACCTCCACTCCCGGCACCTTCCCCTGCAACTGCAAGAAATGCAAAACTTGCGCCCACACCTCCCCCCTCACTTCCCTCCAAGGTCCCAAGGGATCCTTCCATATCTGTCACAAATTCACCTGCACCTCCACACACATCATTTACTGTATCCACTGCACCCAATGTGGCCTCCTATACAGTGGGGAGACAGGCCACCTACTTGCGGAACATTTTAGAGAACACCTCTGGGACACCCGCACCAACCAACCCAACCGCCCCATGGCTGAACACTTTAACTCCCCCTCCCACTCTGCCAAGGACATGCAGGTCCTTGGCCTCCTCCAATCCCAGACCATGGCAACACGCCGCCTGGAGGAAGAGTGCCTCATCTTCTGCCTAGGAACCCTCCAACCACAAGGGATGAATGCAGATTTCTCCAGCTTCCTCATTTTCCCTCCCCCTACCTTTTCTCAGTCCCAACCCTTGGACTCAGCACTGCCTTCTTGACCTGCAATCTTCTTCCCGACCTCTCCGCCCCCACCCCCTCTCCAGCCTATCACCCTCACCTTAACCTCCTTCCACCTATCGCATTCCCAACACCTCTCCCCCAAGTCCCTCCTCCCTACCTTTTATCTTAGCCTGCTTGGCACACCCTCCTCATTCCTGGAGAAGGGCCTATGCCTGAAACGTCAATTCTCCTGCTCCTTTGATGCTGCCTGACCCACTGCGCTTTTCCAGCAACACATTTTTCAGCTCTGATCTCCAGCATCTGCAGTCCTCACTTTCTCCTAGATTATTTCATACCCAAACAAGTAATATGCAACTTAAACAGAAAATTACATATGACGAAGGGCTCTTGCCTCAAACGTCGATTCTCCTGCTGCTCAGATGCTGCCTGACCTACTGCGTTTTTCCAGCACTACACATCCGACTCTGAGCGCCAGCATCTGCAGTCCTTAGTTTTTCCTAGAGAATTACATGTGGTTAGTGGACAAGTATTCTCACCCTTGCCATCACTTTCTGGAACAAACATTTCTGACACTGTATTTAAAGGTCACTCAGGTGTTTGAGGTCAGGAGCAAACCAGGAGCTCTATGAAAGTCTGTACTTTCCACATCGCCTCCTGGAGAAAAATTTGAATGCCTCATGAATGCCTCACTAAACGTTCTGTCCCAAGTTTCCAGGCCACAGAGGAGTTTTTATTTCTCTCTGATGGGTGAAATGAGCCCTTTCATTAGATCCGAGCAGCCTGGGTTTGGAGGTCAATGCTTCAAGCAGGAATCTAAATAGTGAGACACAGAGTAGTGGTTAGCGAGTTTTGAGAGGATTTTCAGCTCAGCTTGAGGTTCTGGGTATAAGCTTGCTCACTGAGTTGGAAGGTTCGTTTTCAGACATTTCATCACCAAACTAGGTAACATCACCAGTGAGCCTCCAGTGAAGGACTGGTGATATGGCCCATTTTTTATTTATATGTTTAGGTTTCCTTATGTTGGTGATGTCATTTCCTGTTCTTTTTCTCAGGTGGTGGCAAATGGGATCTAAGTCAGTGTGTTTGTTGATAGAGTTCCGGTTGGAATGCCATGCTTCTTGGAATTCCCATGCGTGTCTCTGTTTGGTTTGTCCTAGGATGGATGTGCTGTCCTAGTCGAAGTGGTGCCCTTGCTCATATGTATGTAAAGGTACTAGTGAGAGTGAGTCATGCCTTTTTGTGGCTAGTTGATCTGGTGTCGAGCTTTCTGCCTGTTTATGTAATGTAGTATTTGTTACAGTTCTTGCAAGGTATGTTGTAAATTGCATTAATTTTGCTTATTGTCTGTGTAGGGTCTTTCAAGTTCATTAACTGCTGTTTTAGTGTGTTGGTGTGTTTGTGGGCTACCATGATGCCAAGGAGTCTGAGTAGTCTGGCAGTCATATCCGAGATGTTTTTGATGTAGGGGAGAGTGGCTAGGGTTTCTGGGCACATTTTGTCTGCTTGTTTGGTTTTATTGCTCAGAAATCAGTGGACTGTGTTCATTGGGTATCCGTTCTTTTTGAATGCACTATATAAGTGATTTTCTTCTGCTCTGCATTGTCCCTCTGTGCTACAGTGTGTGGTGGCTCATTGAAATAATGATCTAATGCAGCTTAATGTGTGGATGTTGGGATGATTGCTTCTGTAGTTCAATATTTGGTCCATATATGTTGTTTTCCTGTAGATACTGGTTTGAAGTTTCTCATTGGCTATTCGCTCTACTGCAATATCTAGGGATGGCAGTTTGTTGCTATTTTCCTTCTCTTTAGTGAATTTTATGCCAGTAAGGATATTATTGATAGTCTTGGTGGTCTTCTAGAAGAATCAAGGACACATACACTAAACACCATCAACTTCATCAGCAAGAGCAGTATCATCAAGCTGGTGGACTTATGCCTTACCACCCACTTCACCTTCAACAACAAAACTTACAGACAAACCAATGGAATACCGATGGGATTTCTGATATCCGGATTCTTAGCAGAGACAGTAATACAGAGACTCAAACAAAAAGCTCTGCCAGCCATCCAACCCAAACTTTGGGTCCGTTATGTGGATGGCACCTTTGTCATCACTAAATGAAATTAGAGGAAACCTTCAAGACCATCAATAATACCCTTACTGGCATAAAATTCACTAAAGAGGAGGAAAACAACAACAAACTGCCATTCCTAGATATCGCAGTAGAGCAAACAGCCAATCTTTAAACCAGCGTCTACAGAAAAACAACATATTAGGACCAAATACTGAACTATAGAAGCAATCATCACAATATCCATAAATGAAGCTGCATTAGAACATTATTTCAATGAGCCACACACACTACAGCACAGAGGAACTATGCAGCCAGAAGAAAATCACCAATGCAATGTATTCAAAAAGAATGGTACCCAATGAACACAGTCCGCCGATTTCTGAGCAACAAAACCAAACAAGCAGACAAAACACATCCAGAAATCCTAGCCACTCTCCCCTACATCAAAGAGATCTCAGAAATGACTGCCAGACTACTCAGACACTTGGCATCATGGTAATCCACAAACTTAACAACACACTGAAACAGCAGCTAATGAACTTGAAATACCCTATACAGACAACAAGCAAAAATAATGTAATTTACAAAATACTTTGCAAGAACTGTAACAAACACCACATTGTACAAGCAGGCAGAAAACTAACCACCAGGATACATGGACAACTAGCCACAAAACGACATGACCTACTCTCACTAGTATACTTACATATGAATAAGGAAGGACACCACTTCAACTGGAACAACATATCCATCCTATGACAAGCCAAACAGAGACAAGCACGTGAATTCCTAGAAGCATGGCATTTCAACTGGAACTCTATCAACAAACACATTGACTTGGATCCCATTTACTACCCCCTGAGAAAACTAACAGGAAATGACATCACCATATGAAATGATGTCACCACAGGAAATAATAGGTGGAGGTAGAGCACAGTGACAAACAAAAACAGTTGGGCAGAAATAGAAATGGGCAAAGGTCAGTCTAGGAGAATCAATAGCTGTGAATGTGGATCATTACTGACTGACAATGGGTTGTTTGTGGTAGCTGCCCATGCAGTGATAAGGTCTCATGTGTGGGGGCTTGGTAAGGTCCTGGGAGAAGGTGCTCAGGCTTTAAAATTATTGAAATTGATATTGAGCCCAAAAGGCTGTAGTTCTCTCAAGCAAAAAATGAAATGCTGTTCTTCCAGTTTGTGCTGAGCTTTGCTGGAGCACCATAGCAAGCCTGAGACAGAGACGCTGGCCAGGGAACACAGTGTTGTGTTGAAATGGCAGGCAACCATTAGCTCTGAGGAAGGATCACCAGACCTGAAGCATTAACTCTGATTTCTCTTCACAGATGCTCCTAGATCTGCTGAGCTTTTCCATCAACTTCTGTTTTTGTTTTTGAACTGAAGACCCAGGGTCATTTTTGTGGACAGAATGTAGATGTCTGCAAAACAGTCATCCATTCTCTATTTCATCTCTCCAACACAGGGGAGACCGCATTGTGAGCTGCAAATGCAATAGACTAGATCTAGTGAAGTGCAAATAAAACACTGCTTCACCTGGAACGTGTGCCTGTGCCCATGGATAGTGAGAAAGAGGAATCATAGTTCATACAGCACTGAAATAGACCCTTCAATCCAACTTGTCCATGCCAACCAAATTTCCCAAATTAAACTAGTCCTGTTTGCCTGTGCTTGGCCCACATCCCTCTAAACTTTTCTTATTCATGTATCTGTACAAATGTCTTTTAAATGTTGTACCTGTACCTGCATCGATCATTTTTTTTTTCTGGCAGTTCTTTCCATGTATGAACTGTATATTCTGAGAAAACGTTGCCCCACAGGTACATTTTAAATCTTTCACCTCTCCCTTTAAAAATGTGCCCCCTAAGTTTGAACTCCCCTCCCCAAAGGAAAAGACCTTTGTGATTCACCTGACCCTTGCCCCTCATGATTTTATAAACCTCTATAATGTTAGCCTGCAATCTCCTATGCTCCACTGACAAAAGTCCCAGCCTAGCTAGCCACTCCTTATTACTCAAAGCCTCCAGTCCCAGGAACATCCTTCTAAATCTTTTCTGAACCTTCTGTAATTTAATGAATTCTTCCTATAACTGGAAGTGAATCGTCACATGTTACCCTTTCTGTAATTCCATGGGAAGGTGCCATTGGGGTGTGGGGAGATATTGGGAGTAAAGGAGGAGTGGAACATGGTAATCTAGAGGGAACTGTCCCTTTGGAAGGCTGACAAGGGAAGGGAGGGGAAAATAGGTCTGGTGGTTCATCCCACTGGAGGTGACAGAAATGGTGGCTCATGATCCTTTGGATGTTAGTGTTGGGCAATGGTAAGTGAGGACCAGGGAGACACTATTTCTGTTGTGGGAAAGAAGAAAGCAGGTGAGGTTCACAGTGCAAGAAATGGGTCAGAGATTCATAGATTCATACAGTGCAGAGAAGGCCCTTCAGCCCATCGAGTCTGTCCTGACATAGCTACTAGTAAAAGTGCACTGATCACAATTTCCTGCACGTGTCCCATACCCTTGAATGTTATGATATTTGAAGTGTACATTCAAATATTTTTTAAAGGTTGTAAGATTTACAGCCTCCACTACCTTCCCAAGCAGTGCATTCTAGATTCCCACCACCCTCCGAGTGAAAAAGCCTTTTTTTTCCCAAATCCCTTCGAATCTCCTGCCCGTTACCCTAAAGACTATGCCCTCTAGTGGTTGACCCCTCAACCAAAGGGCACAGTTGCTCTCTATTCACCTGTCCATACCCTTCATAATCATGCCTCCTTCTCAGGTTTCTCTGCTCAAAGATACTAAGTTAAAAATCACACACCACCAGGTTGTAGTCCAGCAGGTTTATTTGAAAGGACAAACTTTGTCCACCCCAGTCCAACACTGACACCTCCACATCATGACTAAGAAAACAAGCCAGGCCAATCTAGTCTCTCCTTATAGTCCAATTTCACCATCCCAGGCAATATTCTAGTGAACCTCCTCTGTAGCCCCTCGAGTGTTATCATATCCTTCCTGTAGTAAGATGACCAGAAGTGCATACAGTGCTCCAGTTGTGGCCTGAGCAATACTCTGTACAACTCTAACATTATCTCCTTGCTCTTGTACTCCAAGACACAACTGATGAAAGCAAGGCCCATATGCATTCTTAACTATCTTGTTTATGTGCTGTGCTGACTTCAGGGATCTGTGAATAACTATCCCAAGATCCCTTTGTTTAAAGGTGACATTGGTGGGAAGGGTGACAGTGAATGATCAGTGACGAGTTGTTCTGAGCACAGTGTGGGTTAAGATGGGGCCAAAATCAAACTTGGGGGACACCTTTGTGGTGGAGGTGGTAATTCATGAGGCATGTTTGGAAAGAAATGGTGAGAAAACCCATTAGGCTTCAGGTTGGGAATCCCCTCCAAAAACTTGGCATAACTCAGTCTTATTCAAATAAATTTTGTAAGATTCCTCTCCATATATGGAATGCATCTACAAAGACTGATGGGAATAAAGATAACGTTGACACATATTTTCCAGACCATAGGGCTGCTCTCATATTTCAGAGAGATATGACTGATGGTAGTTTAACTTAAGAATCGCCATGCCTCACGAGATAGGAGATGTTCAGAAAGAAAGTTCTTCATGGTAACCTCAGCTTGTGTAGGAATTGAATACACACTGCCATTGTTATTCTGCATTACAAACCAGCCATCCAGCCAACTGAAACTCCAGAGAAAGCCACTCAGATAGTGAGTAAAGCGAAAGTCTGAAAGCAACACAGATTAATTCTAAGAGATGAACCTTGCTTCTAAGAGATCAGTTGAGTCCACTAAAAATATAAGGCTCAAAACACAGAGAAGTGACATGAAAAATTAATGCAATGAATAGGAACGAGCACCAGAAATTAAAAGTCAGCACTGTGGAGCAAATCAAGTTCACAGGCTCAGACAGTCTTCCATTTTCAAACAACTTTAAATCGGGGATACCAAATAATACAAATCCTACATATACTTCATAATCAAGAATTCTCAATCTTGACTAAGAAGGTATGTCTTGACATCTACTTTCTCCAAATGGTGGAATAACTTAAATGATACAAAGTCAACAATTAGCTGGTTGAGAAGCAATCAAAGGACCACCAACAGAAGAATTCTTAGGGATAGGAAAGATTTAGAGGGTAATCCACCAAATTTGGGCAAGGGGGCCTGGTTTAGTTTAGAAAACTTGGTTGGCATGGACAAGTTGGACCAAAGGGTCTATGACTCTATAACCCCCACTGATGAGAGTGATGAACCCATAATGCATGAGAACAGTCACCAACATTAGGTAACTGGGTAACTCAACATGTACCTGATAATTTGTGCAACATTTTGGTTCTTTTGTATGAAAAGAAGAATGTTTGAAATACAAATGCAATCTGTACCTCTGTGTCTCTTGGCATGCCATACTTATGCGACCTTACCATGAGGCACACACGCAGTCTAGGCAGCTATCCTACAAGTTCTTCCCTGCAAACACAGTGAAGACGCAGAACGGTGCCTGTTTATTATTGATGCTTCCTGTGTTTTATTAATTAAGCCTGGTATTATGACTCAGAGAAAAGCAAATGAACTGGAGGAAGAGCTGGAACCTTCAAGAAGCCTGGAGGAGATGCTTTAATGAACAGTAAATAAAGTTCCCACACATATCAAAATGGCAATGACTCAGAAAAATACACAGACTATAGAAAGAACTTGAATAGCTTGAGCAAGAATAGACAATTTTAAAGTAATATGAATAAAACTTGTACACATAAAGATGATGTACAGTCTCAGCATTATTCTGAGATATAAAATATATAACAGATAAATTCATTTGAAGTCCTTTACTGAATTAAACAGTACAAATGCAATTTGTTACTGTTCTTGTTAAGAGGTAACTGGAGTGAGGATGGAGTCATAGATTCTATTTCTAATGAACATTGATAGCCAGCATTTGCTTTTATAAACAAGCTTTGTGCTAAGTTTTTGTTGTTAGATCACAAATTGCCAAATCTACTCAATTTGTTTTCACAATTTATCATCTTGTAAGTTTTACTTTTGGGTTACAAATCCATCATATAAATCCACAGTATCATACCCCAGTATCATACCCCAGTACAGCAATTGGATATTGTCAGCTTAAAAGAGCAAACTGTAAAATATATTGTGATTCCTGCCATGGTTTGTAATTGATGCTTGCACCAAGTGCTATTGGATATGTATCGAACAAAATTCAGATGCTTAGCGCCAGCTTTATGTGAAATACAAATAGCCTTGGTGGCTCAAAAGGGTGTCTGTGTAATGGTTAGCATGTGAGGTAAGTGTCAGTCAGAAGTATGCCAGTAAAAAGATTACAGTGTCAGTTAGAATGTAATCTGATCTGACACAGCGATGTTATTTTAGACATCAAAGTTCCAGCTATTTCTCTTAACACACTTTCAGCCCTATGGGGAAACAACCACTAGCATTATATAACCAGATAACCAACTAATTTTGGCTTTAGTGCTGGTTAACCTCTATTGCTATACATGTTTGATTGGGTCTAGAGTTCTTTATTGTTGCTAAAATCTAGACAGTGCAGTGCTGAAGAACATGCTCCTGATTTCAATGCAACGTTTTCCAGACGTGGATCTACTCATTTTTCTTAAAACACAGTAAACTAGGGAAAATGCGCAAAACACATGTGGAGCAGGTAAGGCTGTTCAAAGTGGATAAGAAGGAGTGAGAGAAGAACTCTTAGCGGTAAGCCTCATTCACCCAGGTGTTCTTGCAGCAGTTCTTCTGTGCCAGTGATGTACAATATGTGGGCACCTGCACACCAAAAAGGTCACCTTTACAGAACTCTGCCATTAGCTGCAACCTCAACTGCAGCCTCAGAGCAGGTAGCATTGCCAGAGGCTGTGAAGGTGACTGTAGTCAGGAACTTTTATACATATTGCTTTTCCCAAGCTGGAGTTGGAGATATTTGCAACATCTCGGAATTTGTCTGTGACTGTCATGTAAAAGAGATCTCCGAAGCTCTGTATTCAAAATAAAAGCTTGCAAATTTATCTTTCTTGCCAAGAAGCAAAAATAAAAGCCACTACAAACAAATCCAGACTAAATTAATAGATTAATGTATATGTTTTTGAATATTTAGGTTCAGTGCTCATCCTTGTGCATTCCCTCTGTGCTGCCTTTCTTGTGCCTTTTATTGTTTCTCCCTGTTACCCCAGTGTCTGCAGCACAGCTGCTGGGAAAGCAACTGATTTTTAGTGGGAAAGACTGCAGTGGTCTTGGGGGATAACCTTAAGAAATTCTGAGCTTAGAAGGCCTTGAACTGCATAAGAAGCAGCAATCTGGGCTAGCTCGGTAACAAGCAACAGCAAGAGTAATGAAGGAATGGCAAAAAAGAAAGGTTAATGATGACAAGCTGAGAGAAAAAAAAACTGTGGGTTTTGTCTTCCACAGAGCCATTGTCACTTTGTTAGTGCAGATCTTATTAAAATGTTGGAGGACAGATGAACTTTTATGACAATCCCCAAACACTTTGAACATTGGCATCCTCTGCTACAGCGGCAGCAGTCTTAACATGACAGTAAGTAGTACTTAAATGATGGAAGTCTGCGTACAGAATTGACCATCATGGTTATCCCACCCACTTTGCCTTTTGCAAGTTTGTTGTGAGCATTTCCTGTGGCCCTGCAGCTAAATCGGATTCCTCTCTCCTCTGCTACTCATTGGTCAAGATCTCCAACAGTTTCAGGGAATCTCAGGGCTTACTCTTACCCATGTTGTTATGCCTTTTCCATGTCAAATTGGGCTTTACAATGGTAGCCACCCTCAGCTCTAAGCACATTGCACCTCTCCTTAGGGGTGCAAGATGGCTTTGTCATGTATTTTGATGGTCGAATTCTTATCACTCAACAGTACAGTCAGCACTGGCTTCATGCTGCAATCGAGTTGTTTAGTGAGCAGGACCATGTTAGCATGCTGCTGCATTCCCCTAAAACAAAACCTCAGTATTGCACATTGTGCAGACAACATAAAGATGAAGTCACAAATAACTTGCTATTTTGTAAGTGAAAGTAATACTAGTTAATTTTCTTGCTCACCTTAAAACATCATTGCCACATTACTTCGTAATGTCATTAGACTGAAAGATGTTGGTCCAGAAATTGTCTGAACCAGAAACTCTATTTCTGACTCTGATCAGCTGAAAAAGTGCTCACTTACCTTTACCATCAGTTCTGAGCTGAAGATTCCAGGATAGGAGTTTCCCACTACAACCCAGTCGACTACTATCTAAGGAACATCAGGGCCAGGGGCAGAGAAAATCATTCTGCAAACCAAGTTCCCTCAGTAACTCTGCCGTACTTTGAAGTTTAAATGTCCTGAGGCATTAACAGCCACCATGACAGCTACTATGAAGATGAAGGCATATAAGATAAGTTTGGGGACAGGGTGGGAGATAGGTGGTGGGTTCAGTGAGGGTAGGATGACAGTTTGTTTGAGTTGGATCTGGTGTCAGGTGGATGAGTGGGTAGTTGAATTCTGAAAGCAATAATTCACAGTGAAACCGTATCTCACTAGAGATAGTTTAAAAAAAAGGAAACATAAAGACGATTGTAACCAAAGATCTTATTCATGAGCGGTTTGTAAAATCTTGAGGGCATCGAAAGGATAAATAGACAAAGTCTTTTCCCTGGGGTGGGGAGTCCAGAACTAGAGGGCATAGGTTTAGGGTCAGAAGGGGAAGAAATATAAAAGATTTAAGGGGCAATTCTTTCATGCAGCGGGTGGTATGTATATGGAATGAGATGCCAAAGGAAGTGGTGGAGGCTGGTAGAATTGCAACATTTAAAAGACATCTGGATAGGCATATGAATAGGAAGAGACAGAGAATTTCAGGGATATGTGCTGGGTGCTGGCAGGTGGCGCTAGATTGGGTTGGGATAAGTTGAAAAAATAAGTGATTGGCATGAACGAGTTGGACGAAGGGTCTGTTTCCATGCAGTACATCTCTACAACTCTATGACTACGACTCTAAGCTGGATACTTGCTATCTTAGAACTGAATGTGGGTGTCAACCTCATCACTCTTAGAGCTTACATTCAACATCAGAAGAACAAAAGACAATATTAGACTGATTCTTAGGATGGCAAGATCGTCCCATGATTGGAGATTGAGGAGACTAGGCCTGTATTTTATGCAGCTTAGAAGATTTAGAGATGATCTGATCTAAATATGCAGCATTCTTACAGAACTCGATAGGGTGAATTCAGTAAGCTATGTTTCCCTTAGCAGGGGGTCTAAACCATGGATAGAATCTCAAAATAAGAGGCCATTTAGGATTGGTGCAAGGGGAATTTCTTCACTGAGAGGAAAGGGATCTTTGAAAGTCTCTGTCCCATTAAGGTATGGAAGCTCAGTTATTCAATATATTCAAGTCAGAGATCAATAGATTTCTAGATATTAAATATGTCAAGGGGTATGTGGATAGTATGGTAGATGATGGACCAGGCTGTGTGGATCAGATGGCCTGTTCTTTCCCTTATTTCCTATATTCTTACAGTGGATAATAGTGAACAGAAATCAAGCAAACTGTTAAAGGTATTTCCCTGTCATTTAAGCAAAATAAGTCAAATTTCTGGCAACAGTGGCTTCCTTTCTCTTCCATCCTTCTGCCTTTATCACTTTACATGGTTTGATGTTCAAATTACAGCCATTGATTTTTGTTTCCTTCTCTGATGACCAGGCTGATTTCTACTCTGTTTTCCAGCAATCACTCTTCCTGTACTGCTGTCCTTTAGATTACCATTTCTGTTCAATTTTATTTAGCCCAGAGACTACTATTCCATATGAAATAAAAAGAAACTTCCAGGAAGCTGTGCATCAGTCCCTTTGGGCCTCACTTCTGTATTGGGCTCAATAGTTGTTCAATAAGACAGACATTTACGTTAGTGCATTCAATAGTATTGAACCATTGTTATATCTAAATCCTGTGACAAATGTAGGAGAATTTCAGATACATTTGAGAATACTGGACAGTGCTTTTCAACACATGGTGTCAGAAATGGCAACTTCATCATGTAATCTCTGCAGAATTGATTCTGTATGCAGACATAATGCTGACTGTTATAAAGACAGAAAAGAACAAAAAAAGAGCTGAAAAAAATACAGTTATCCCTGAGGAAAGAATGTAGCAGTGTTACACCATTATTCTACCCTGCCGCAAAAGAATTCTGGACAGAATATTTACTCCAATGACCACATTTAAATGTTTGAGTCAGAACTTCATTTGTTTTTCATCAGCATTCTCTGTGATTCAAATATCATTCACATTGTGATCAAAGTATATGCCATAAATATCAGTAAATTCTTAATCTTCACTCGTTCAATTGTCTTGAAACTCAAGAATTTAGTCTCTAAACCTCTTAGCCTTTCTGCTTCTTTCACACCTCTAAAACATTTTGAGACGTTTTACTAAGATTACAGGGCTATACATTCAGTTGAAGTTGATTTTTTTCTTCTTTATTGGTGAAGCTTCCTTACTAAAGTATCATTTCTAATTGTGTTTCTATTTATGTTATTTCATGCATTTCTTTCCTTTCCTGAGTTCAATTTTCTCTCAATCACATTCCAAACAAAAAATAAATTCCTGAAATAATTGTGTGAAATTTAAGGTTTTGCTATGGATGGAGACAAATAGATGTGAAATTCCTGACATCATACAAAACAGAAAGAGGCATGGCATTACCCCAAGCATGATCTGTTGCACACAGAGAATCACCATGGAACAGGCCAGTTGGTTATTTACAAATGTAAACTTTTACTAACTTTATTCTTTCATGGGATTTGGGCATAACTGATAAACCCAGCATTTGTTGCCCATCCAGAATCACAAAACTGTTACACAGAAGGACATTATTCAGCTCATCATGCTTGCATCAGCTATTCAAACAAGAATTACTATCTAACACCAGTCTCCTCCTTTATCTCCAATAGTTTGCATATTATTTCTATCCAAATAATCACCCAACACACTCTTGGGTGCCTTAATTGAACCTGTCCCTACCACACTTCCAGGCAGTGCATAACTGCTCCTTTTTATTTCCCATATCACGTTTGCTTCTTTTGCACATCACTTTAGATCTATACCTCTTATTCTTGTTACTTTTACAAGTGGGAATATCATCCCCTTTCTACTCTATCCAACCCACTCAAGATTTTGAAATTACTATCAAAGTTCCTCTCAGTCTTCTCTCAGGGATAACAATCCCAACTTCTTCAACTCATCCTCATGGTTAAAGTTTCTCATTCCTGGAACCAATTTTGCAAATCACTTCTGCATTCTCTCCAATGCGTTTACATCTTTCCTAAAATGCAATGACCACAACTGTACACAATCCTCCACCTGAGGTCAAACAAGTGTCTCATATAAGTTCAGCATCTCCTTGTTCTGTACTCTGCTCCCTGTTAATAAAGCTGAGGATAACATGTGTTTATTAACTGTTTTCTTCTGACACCTTCAGTGCTCTGTGCACATATACAGAGGAAGCTTGATTATCCGAATGACACAGGCAGCAAGTACTTTGTTCAGATAATCAAATGTTCAGATAATCGAATGCCGGATATTAGAGTTTAGCCAAGCATCGGGACCTTGCAACCTTGTCCACATAATTCAAAATTTGGATAATCGAATTCCAGATAATCGAGGTTCCTTTGTACACCCAGGTCATTCTGCTCCTGAATAAAAACGAACTGAAAGAACTGCAAATGTTGGAAATCAGAAACAATTACAGAAATTGCTGGCAAATGTCAACAGGTCTGGCAGCATTCATGGTGAGAAAACAGTTAACGTTTCGAGTGCAGTGACTGATCAGTGAGTTCTGAAGCAGAGTCACTGGACACAAAACATTTTAACTTTGATGTCTCCCCGCTTTGCCAGCAATTTCTGGGTTTTGCTTTTTGTCTGTACTCCTGAACCCCTTTTAGAATTGTACCCCCTATTTTCAATTATCTTTCCATGTTCTTCCTACCGTTGCACTTCTGCCACCTTTTGTACCCATTCCTCTGACTCATCAATATCTTTTTGAAGTTCCTTCTTGGAGTTTGCATTTCTTCCAAGTACGTGTCATCTGCAATCTTTGAAATTATCCCCTGCACATCAACATCCAAATCATTAATACATGTCAGGAAAAGGGTTTTTCCAAATACATTAAGGACAAAAGGGCAACTAGAGAGAAAATAGGGCCCCTCATAGATTAGCAAGGCAGCCTTAATGTGGAGCTGCAGAAAATAGGTAAGATACTAAATGAGTATTTTGTATCAGTGTTTTCTTTGGAGAAGAAAATGAAAGATATAGAAAGTAGGAAAATAGATAGTGACATCTTGAAAAATGTCCATATTACAGAAGAGGAAATGCTGGATGTTGTGAAATGTATAAAGGTGGATAAATGTCCAGGACCTGGTCAGATGTACCCGAGAACTCCATGGGAACTTATGGAAGTTATTGCTGCGTCCCTTGCTGAGATATTTGTATCATTGATAGCCACAGGTGAGGTGCCGGAACACTGGAGGTTGGCTAATGTGGTGCCACTATTTAGGAAAGGTGGTAAGGAAAAACCAGGGAACTACGGACCGGTGAGCCTAACGTCAGTGGTGGGCAAGTTGTTGGAGGGAATCCTGAGGGATAGGATGTACATGCATTTGGAAAGGCAAGGACTGATTAGGGATAGTCAACATGGCTTTGTGCATGGGAAATCATATCTCACAAACTTGATTGAGTTGTTTGAGGAAGTAACAAGGAGGATTGATGAGGGCAGAGAGGTAGATGTGATCTATATCGAGTCATAGAGCCATAGAGATGTACAGCATGGAAACAGACCCTTCGGTACAGCCCATCCATGCCAACCAGATTTTGGTCTTCAGCATTCGACAAGGTTCCCCATGGGAGACTGGTCAGCAAGGTTACATGGAATACAGGGAGAATTAGCCACTTGGATACAGAACTGGCTCAAAGGTAGAAGGTGGTGGTGGTGAATGGTTGTTTTTCAGACAGGAGGTCTGTGACCAGTGGAGTGCAAGGATTGGTGCTTGGTCCATTATCTTCATCATTAATATTAATGATTTGGATGTGAGCATAAGAGGTACAGTTAGTAAGTTTGCAGATGACATCAAAATTGGAGGTATAGTGGACAGTGAAGAAGGTTACCTCAGATTACAATGGGATTTTAATCAGATGGGCCAATGGCTGAGAAGTGGCAGATGGTGTTTAATTTAGATAAATGTGAGCTGCTGTATTTTTAGGAAAGCAAATCTTATACACTTAATAGTAAGGTCCTAGGGAGTGTTGCTGAACAAAGAGACCTTGAAAGTAGAGCCACAGGTAGATAGGAAAATGAAGAAGGCTTTTGGTATGCTTTCCTTTATTGGTCAGAGTATTGAGTACAGGCGTTGGGAGGTCATGATGCAGCTGTATAGGAAATTAGTTAAGCCACTTTTAGAATGTTGCATGCAGTTCTGGTCTCCTTCCTATCGGGAGGATGTTGTGAAACTTGAAAGGGATCAGAAAGGGTTTACAAGGATGTTGCCAGGGTTGGAGGATTTGAGCTATAGGGAGAGGTTGAATAGGCTATGGCCGCTTTCCCTGGAGCATTGGAAGCTGAGGGATGACCTTTATGGAGGTTCAGAAAATCATGAGGGGCATGGATTGGGTAAATAGACAAGGTCTTTTCCCTAGGGTGGGGAGACCAGACTAGATTGAGTTGGGATATTTGGTCAGCATGGACAGGTTGGACTGAAAGGTTTGTTTCCATGCCATACATTTCTATGGCTCTGTGACTCTAAAAGCCAAGTTCCCAATATCAACCCCTGGGGAACTCCACTACAAATTTTCCTCCAGGCTGAAAATTACTCATTGACTGTTACTTTCTGTTTTATATCAGTCAGTCAACTTTGTATCCATATTGCTGCTGTGTTTTATACCATGATCAATAACTTTCCTTATGAGTCTGTTATGGCACTGTATCGAGCATCTTCTGAAATTCCATCAATAGCAATAGCTTCATCAAGCCTTTCTGTTACCTCTTCTAAAAACCCCAGCAAATTTGTTAAACACAGTTTTCCCTTTAGAATTTAGACAAAATTTCCTTAATTAACATACCTTTATTCCATGTGATTACTAATTCTATCCAAATAATTGTCTCAATAAGTTCCCCATCGTCAAAGTTAAAATAATGGTCTGTAATAGCTGGGCTTATCCTTATGCGTTTTCTTGAATAAGGCTGCAATATTTGCTATTTTCCCCTCTTCTTGCACCTATTCCCAACCTAGGGAAAAAGCTGGTTGAATTTCTGCTCTCACCTCCTTCAAACTCCATGAATGCACGTCATCTGGTAATCTTTCAAGAGACTGAATTCCCTCCTCTGTCACAATGTTTTATCCCTGACACTTGTCATAAGTTCAATTTATCTCCTTTATCTTAATGTCAATATCCATTATCATCCAGGGAGCTCTGGATTTGTTTATTCTACCTTCCCCATTTAAGGGAATAAACCTTGACACTACCCAGACCATCTTCTTTTTGAAGGTAGCCCACTGTTCCAGTTACTAGTTTTTTTCTGCCAACTTCTCATTCCGATCAAACCTGCTCAGTTCTGTTCTTGCTCCGTTAATGTCCTCTCTCTGCTAATTGACTTTTTTCATTCTGGTTTGTTGAGCGTCATTCTCCACCATCATTCTGAAACTTATGATCCAATGATCACTGTCTCTTAAATGTCCCCCAAATGACATTTGATCCACTTGGCACATCTAATTTCCCACAGCCAGGTCCAAAAGTCCACCTTTTTTTTGGTGGACTGGAAACATACAGTTGTCAGAAGCTCTCCTGAATGCAACCAGAAACACTTGTTCTTCACTACCCCTTGTTGACACTCCAGTTCCATTTCATCAAGCTGCAATGCTGTATTAATATTACAAATGTTTTCACTCTCACTCTCACTCTCGCTCTCTCTCAAGCACACATACCAATACAGTGTTGAAGTCCAGGAAACAGATCATCTTTCTGATTCATGTTTTAATTATTGAAAATGATTCTCAGCAGTAATGTGTACTTTCACCATTCATCAGTAGAAAATTAAAAATTCTCCTATTTTTTGCACACATTCTGCTCAAAATACAGACATTTCCATATTGGCATCAATGCATCTCATGGCTTCTGTGGGAGGGTATATATTCAATGCCACATTTAGTCAGTGTCCACCCTTTCCCTTAGCTAATTTGTCCCAAATTAATAAAAGTCTCCTTCTTTTTTATGAATTACATTGTTGCATTTGTTGAAGTCTTGGGCGCCACATATAAACCTAACATCCGTATTCATTTTGATTGGTGCATTTTTCAGTTCTTAAAATGGAAAATGAAATATAAACAGAAATAAACCAAAGTTTCTTGGACTTTTAAGTCTGGATTTCTGGGTCTTACTATCCTCATGTTTCCTTCAGGCAATAATGTGTACGCTTCTGCCTTAGACATCTGTGGAGTGTAATAGCTGAGGCCTTCCAATTGACTGTTTTCAATTTTTGGACAAGCACTCATCCACCCCATTTCTTATTGTTTTTAAACCTTCATCTAGTTGTATGTTAACTGACAGTTTAAAAAAAAGTAATTCTGTCTCTCCCAGATATTCACTTTGGTGAAACCTTCAATAAAGAGTTGTTAATGTCTTTTCTACAGAGTCAAGCGTTTCACTGGACGTCATTAAAAAAACTGTGAGGAAATATTCCACCCAGAAAATTTTACTGGCGAATTGTTTATAAGGTTAATAGCATTCTATACACAGTAAATACAATAAGGCCTTTTGGAAAAAAAAATGTTCATTCATAAATTAAATATTTGCACTTCAGATAACCACTGAAGTGCAATCAATTGTACAAGGAAATGTTCATGAAGAATTAATAACATTTATGTTTTTGCTGGTTCTGTGCTTTGTTGTAGAATTTAAAACACTCAGCATTTTTATAATTTTTAAGGATATATGGCACAATAGACAGATATTGCAAGCAAGACAGGAAATTCAGTGCAGTAAGAGAAGTGCTCTTAACATCCTGGTGCATTAAAAGGAATTCAATACCTGCAGATGAATCTCTAATGTGTTTGTACAGGGTTTCTTTGTTCACTATTTTAGCAAATGCAGTGAGGGGAGTTTTAACTTGAAGAAGCACAAGAGTTTAAAAGCAAGTGGAGTTAACCAAAATATCAGCACGGGGCCAACTGGCCAACCTCTGACTTTAACAGGAGGGTGTGAGACAGCTACACAACTTCCTGTGGCCATTCAGCACCCACCCTGATGATGGTGGATTGCCTGCCATTGCAAGAACTGAATGTGTTACTATAGAGCACACTCAATGGGGATGTGTAAATAAATTTAGTTTAACTCCACTTGCTCTGAGTCCACATATTTGTCTTGCTCAGTGTAATATAGCACAAAAAGTTAAAAGCAAGCCTCAGATGGAATTATTTTGTGTAGTGCTTTTAAGAAATTAAGGACTGAAGAACATTGTGACTCCTTTTTGAAACTCCTACATGTCCATAACATTCAATACTTTGAGCCCTAGTACTGGAAAGAGGGATTAGTGTAGATTTTAGTGTAGCTTGGGTGGTATTGGCATGATAGGCTGAGGGGACTCCTCTGCACTGTATGATTCTATGATTCTAAAGTTGAGCTTGAGGAAGTCTGAGCAATTTGAAAGATTGTTCTATGTGTACATCATGCTGAGAAGTGCAATCAGTACAGAGCATTGTTGAAAATTTGGCACTAAAACATACCCCTTTGTAACCAGTGTTGGCGCTGAGACCCCAATATTATGGATGCTTTCAAAATGAATGAAATAATGGATTCATATTATGACATCGCTAAGGATTAGAATGACTGAGAGTTGTATTCTGTGAAAAGGAATGGTGAGAGATTTGCAGATTCTGTTTCGTGAGTTAAAGAGACTGTGTGTCGCATTACCTCGAGTATGGGGCAAATGCAGAAATCAAACTGAGAGGTGCATCCTTGAGAGGCCTAAAGAACAGTTAAATCAGGGTCAAACTTCTCAGCAAAAGCTGATCTGGAAGATGATCAGTGATGCGGTCACAGCCAAGAAATTGGCTGATGTTACAAATTGCGAAGAAGTAGCCAACATAGGTTATCCACTAGATGTTGAACTTAAATGCAACGCTAGTTCAGCCTTAGGTGGAGAATGTAAAGGTGGCAGGTTCAATCAATTAAAAAAGGGAATTTGATAATTTTAGGGTATTTGAAAGGTACAGGGATATGTGAAGGAGGCAGCAGCATGTCACTGATTAAGCTGCACATTTGGAAAGCTGGAACGAGTTGGCCTCTTTCTGCACTGAAGAAGGGCTCATGCACGAAACGTCGATTCTCCTGCTCCTTGGATGCTGCGCTATTCCAGCAACACATTTTCAGCTCTTTCTGCACTGTAACAATTTTATAATTCTGTGTCAAAAAATAACACCTGGAAGATGAGAGTAAAAGAGCTAAGAATATAATACCAATGCCCATGTTAAACAATGAAAGTCAAAGATTCACAACTTGTTTTCATTGTCGCTACAGTTGCAATCACTTCTTTAATCACAAGAGCACAAGGAATGCCTAACTCACATTCTTCTTTTATTTAAGTCTGGTGTTATACTGACTAGTTATTCCAATAACAATATGTCAGTGTTACCTGAAGTCAGTGTTAGACTGGAATAAAATTATATATCTTGTTACCTGTCATCGGTAGGCAAATTAAGGAGATATTGGCTTAAGAAAGTCAGGTTGAACTAGGCCAAATTATTTACAGCTGGTATCAGTAAGAGTACATTAAGGATTTACTAAGAGAGCACAAGGTGGTCTTTGAGCCAGAAAGACCAAATGATGAAATTAGCCATCAGTGTGATATTAAATATTATTGTTGCAATAGATAATGCTCCTGACAGGATCAAGAATGAAGACTTTATCATCTCCATCCAATCTGATAATGTCCTAAAGACTTATGTAGGGAAAGGCAGAACATCTCAGAATCTCAAAGGGGACAGTCCACTACTCTAAATCTTCCCATAGCCTTGGCAATCATGTCTAATTTTCTAAAGTGACTTCATTATTACAATAAACTACATTTTGTTTAAGACAACAATCTCTTCTTGTTAGACTGCATAATAGTTCCCCGTTAGCACTTTAGACCTCATGGGCCCTGTAGATACAGTCAGAATCAAAGGACAATAGCCACAATCAACCCAACCCAATCTGTTATTTTCTTTTATTAAATGATGGGATGTGGGCATAGCTGGCTAGGCCAGCATTTATTGATTATCCTTAACTGCCCTGGAGAAGGTGATGGTGAGGTACTTTCTTGAATCACAACAATCATTAGCATATGCAGAAATGCACAAAGCTGAAAGGAAAAGAATTCCAGGATTTTGAGTCAGTAATGGTGAAGAAAGGCAGCATAGCTCCAAGATAGGTTGGCATGTAGGTTGGATGGGAACTTATAGATAATGGTGTACCTGTGCGTTCTCCTTTCAGGTAAGGATTGCAGGTTTCAGAATTGTTGTTGAATGAGGCTTTGAGAGTTATTGCAGTGTATCTTGTAGATGATATATGCTGCTGCTGCTCTGATGGTGAAGGATGGTGTGCCAATCAGGTTGGGCTGCTTTGTTCTGATGGCATGTCAAATGCCTTGAGTGTTGTAGGAACTGCAAGTGGGGAGTATTCTTTTACACTCCTGAATCATTCCATTGGATAGACAATGGGGAGACATGAAGTGAGTAACTCACCACAGAATTCTTGGCCTCTCAGCTGCTCTTGCAGCTTCAGAATTTATATGGCTGCACCAGTTTAGTGTGGTTGTGGAGGATTTGGCATTAGTGATTGCATTGAACATAAAAGGGTGATAGTCGGATTTTCTATTGTTACAGATAGTCTTTGTCTAACAGTGCGTGTTGTGAATGGTACCTTGCACTTATCAGCTCAAGACTGTGTGTTGTCCAGATCTTGCTCAAAGTAGAATCATAGAGTCATCAAGATATACAATAGGAAAACAGACCCTTTGGTCCAACTCATCCATGTCGACCAGATATCCTAAACTAATCTAGTCCCATTTTCTAGCACTTGGCCCATATCCATGTACACTCTTCCTATTGCTATACCCATCCAGATGTCTTTGAAATGTTGTAATTGTACCAGCCTCCTCCACTTTCTCTGGCAGCTCCTTCCATACACACATCACCATCTGCATGAAAAAGTTGACCCTTAAGTCCCTTTTAAATCTTTTTCCCTCTCTCACCCTAAACTATGCCCTCTGGTTCTGGATTCCCCCACTGCCCCTCGTGATTTAATAAAACTCGACAAGGTCACCCCTCAGCCTCTGATGCTCCAGGGAAAACAGCCCCAGCCTATTAAGCCTCTCCCTATAGCTCAAACCATCCAACCCTAGCAATATCCTTGTAAATATTTTATGAACCCTTTTCAAATTTCACAACATCCATATGAGCACTGATTGCTTCAGTAGAAGAAGATTCACAACTGGTGCTAAACATCATACAATCATCAGCATGCATTCTGATAACTGACCAATTAATGGAGAGAAAGTCATTGATGAGTGACACCTGCAGTGGTGCCCTGGGCTGAGATGATTAACAACCACAATTGTGATTCTCCGACTTCTTCCCTTGTGTTAGGTCTGTGTCAAACCAGTAAACAATTACTCACCAATTCCCATTAACTTAAACTTTACATAAGCTCCTTGGTGCCATTGTTAGTCGATTGCAGCCTTGCTGTTTGGACCAAGTCAGATGAAGTTTACCGGAGTGGGCCTAGCGGAACTCAAATGATGCATCAATGAGCAGGTTATTATTAAGCAAATGCCATTTGATTTCACTATCGATGATCTCTTCCAGCACTTTGTTGGTGATCCACAGAAGATTGATTATGTGAGAAATGGGTTAGATTAGTTCTGCTTTCTGTGCACAGGGCACATCTGGGCAATTTTCCACATTACCAGTTAGATGTCAGTGTTGTAGCTGTACTGGTATGGCATGGCTAAAGATGCAGTTTGTTCTAAAGCACAATTGTTCAATTCTATTGGTGGAATGTTGTCAGGGCTCATAATCTTTGCAGTACTCAGAGCCTTCACCTATTTCTTGATATCACATGAAATGAATAGAATTGGCCAAAGATTAGTATCTGTAATAATGGGAACATCAGGAGGAGGTCATGATAGATCATTCACATTGCACTTCTGGTTGAAGATGGATACAAATATTTCATCCTTCTCTTTGCACTGATGTGCTGGGCTCCCTAGTCATTGAGGATGGGAATATTTGTGGACCCTCCACCAGCATTTGATGTTTCATTGTCTGCCACTATTCATAACTGGATGTAGGAGGATTGCAGGGCTTAGATCTGGTCTATTGATTGTAGAATTGCTTATCTCTGCCTATTGCATGCTGTGTCCACTGATTGGCACAAGGTTATTTTGTGTTGTGGCTGTATTAGGTTGACAATTTATTTTAAGGCATGTTTGGTGCTACTACTGGCATACCCTCCTGTACACTTCATTTAACCGGCATGTTTCACCCAGTCTGATGAAAATTGTAGATTACTGGGATATGTTAGTCATAAGGTTACAGATTGCAATTAAATAAAGTCTGCTATGCCTGATGGCGCGCAATGCCTCCTGAATGCACTGTTCTGAGTTGCTAGAAGTGTTTGAAGTCTATCCCCCCTTTCCACTACCCCCTTAACGCAGCAGTCATGGCACACATCGTGTTTGGTATCTTCCATATAAAGATGGAACTTTGTCTCCACAAGGACTGTGTGGTGGATCCTTTTACCAATAGTGTCATGCATGACTCTGTGGGAAGCTAGAGAAGTGATTGCTGGGCCTTTTGCTGAGATATTTGTATCATCGATAGTCACAGGTGAGGTGCCAGAAGACTGGAGTTTGGCAAACGTGGTGTCACTGTTTAAGAAGGGTGCTAAGGACAAGCCAGGGAACTATAGATCAGTGAGCCTGACCTCGGTGGTGGGCAAGTTGTCGGAGGGAATCCTGAGGGACAGGATGTGCATGTATTTGGAAAGGCAAGGACTGATTCGGGATAGTCAACATGGCTTTGTGTGTGGGAAATCATGTCTCACAAACTTGATTGAGTTTTTTGATGAAGTAACAAAGAAGATTGATGAGGGCAGAGCAGTAGATGTGATCTATATGGACTTCTGTAAGGCGTTCGACAAGGTTCCCCATGGGAGACTGATTAGCAAGGTTAGATCTCATGGAATACAGGGAGAACTAGCCATTTGGATACAGAACTGGCTCAAAGGTAGAAGACAGAGGGTTGTTTTTCAGACTGGAGGCCTGTGACCAGTGGAGTGCCATAAGGATCGGTGCTGGACCCTCTACTTTTTTGTCATTTATATAAATGATTTGGATGCGAGCATAAGAGGTACAGTTAGTAAGTTTGCAGATGACACCAAAATTAGAGGTGTAATGGACAGCGAAGAGGGTTACCTCATATTACAACAGGATCTTGACCAGATGGGCCAATGGGCTGAGAAGTGGCAGATGGAGTTTAATTCAAATAAATGCGAGGTGCTGCATTTCGGGAAAGCAAATCTTAGCGGGACTTATACACTTAATGGTAAGGTCCTAGGGAGTGTTGCTGAACAAAGAGACCTTGGAGTGCAGGTTCATAGCCCCTTGAAAGTGGAGTCACAGGTAGATAGGATAGTGAAGAAGGCGTTTGGTATGCTTTCCTTTACTAGTCAAGTATTGAGTACAGGAGTTGGGAGGTCATGTTGCGGCTGTACAGGACATTGGTTAGGCCACTGTTGGAATATTGCATGCAATTCTGGTCTCCTTCCTATCGGAAAGATGTTGTAAAACTTGAAAGGGTTCAGAAAGGATTTACAAGGATGTTGCCAGGGTTGGAGGATCTGAGCTACAGGGAGAGGCTGAACAGGCAGGGGCTGTTTTCCCTGGAGCGTTGGAGGCTGAGGGGTTACCTTATAGAGGTTTACAAAATTATGAGGGGCATGGATAGGATAAATAGGCAAAGTCTTTTCCCTGGGGTCGGGGATTCCAGAACTAGAGGGCATAGGTTTAGGGTGAGAGCGGAAAGATATAAAATAGACCTAAGGGGCAACTTTTTCATGCAGAGGGTGGTACGTGTATGGAATGAGCTACCAGAGGATGTGGTGGAGGCTGGTACAATTGCAACATTTAAGAGGCATTTGGATGGGTATATAAGTAGGAAGGGTTTGGAGGGATATGGGCCGGGTGCTGGCAGGTGGGATTAGATTGGGTTGGGATATCTGGTCAGAGTGGACAGGTTGGACCAATGGGAAAGATGTGCTTTCCCGAAATGCAGCACCTCGCATTTATTTGAATTAAACTCCATGCTATACATCTCTATGACTCTATGACTCATTGTATACATTTGTGGTAGACAGATTGTGAAGGAGGATGTCAAGTAGATTTTTTCCCTTGTGGTACTTTCGCTGCCTGCTGCAGAACGGCCTAGTGGTTATGGCCTTTAGTATTTATTGGTCAATAGTGGTGATACCAAAGTATTGTTGGTGATAGACATTACAGGATCCCATCCAAATTACGTTCTGTATCTTTTCAATGATTCCTTAAATTGTTAAAAGTCACACAATACCAGGTTATAGTCCAACAGATTTAATTGGAAGCACACTAGCTTTCGGAGTGACACTCCTTCATTAGGTGATAGTGGAGGGCTCAATCCTAACACACAGAATTTATAGCAAAAATTTATGGTGTGATGTAACTGAAATTATACATTGAAAAATTGATTGTCTGATAAGCCTTTCATCTGTTAGAATACAGTGATAGTTTCACTTCTTTCATGTGTAAATCACAAAACCTTTTTTTAAAAAAGTTGCATTCTCGGGTTAGCTATTAACAATGGTAATAGCTAGACAATACGTTGAAGGTGACTTTTAACTTTGTACACCCCAGTCCAACACCGGCATCTCCAAATCCTTAAATTGTGGTGGAGGTGGAAGTTTCCTCATCAGATGCTGTGAGGCTTCTTGGATTCCACATTCAATGTTGATTGCTAACAGGGCAATTCTCCCTGACTGTATAGCAAGCACTGTGCCATCACATCTGGTAGGTCTGTTCTGCCAAAGAGGCAGTAAATATCTCGGAAGGATGATGAATGGATCTGAAAGATTCTCTTTGTTGTAAGAATCCATGATTAACTTACCTGTGGGACAGTTCTGCCAGGTTTGCCACAAACCACCAGACATTGGTAAAACCAACTTTGCAGGAACAAAAGCGTTATGTTTGGTGTTGTCATTTCCAGTCAATGCCCATTGGTCTGCTCAGTTTCTTTAGAATTTGCAGTGATTTGATATAACTGAATGACTTGCTCATCCATTTCAGAGGGCAGTTAAAAATCAATCATATTGCTGTGAGTCTGCAGCCAGGACAGGTAGGACTGACCAGGCAAAGATGGCAGATTTCATTCTCTTAAGGATATGGTGTACCAGAAACATTTTTAAGACAATCAGCAATAGTTTTATGATGAGCGTTAGCATATTTTGAGTTCTAGCACATTAGCCTGGGGTTCTCAATTATAAGGCAAACATGGATACTGCAGATGCTGGAGATTAGAGTCAAGATTAGAGTATTGTTGGAAAAGCACAGCAGGTCAGGCAGCATCCGAGGTGTAGGAAAATTTATGTGTCGGGCAAAAGCCCTTCATCAGGAATTCGCATTCCTGATGAAGGGCTTTTGCCCAAAACGTCAATTTTCCTGCTCCTCGGATGCTGCCTGACCTGCTGTTCTTGATTATAAGTCCAATGATATTACTTCTCAGCCACAACCTCCCCCTGTTGGTAATGATTGACAATTCACGCTCAGATGATGACCATGAGTTTGTAGATCATGCAAACTTGGATCTTCTTTCAAGTTTTCCAATGGAGTTTAATTCATTTTGGACTTACCTGTGTGTAGTGTGCATAACTTTGTTCATATACGTTACATGCGAGCATCTGCAAGAGAAATTAATGAAGGAATTCAAAAGCATATAGTGCTCAATAAAGGGATTGATTTATGTCATGCATGCGATAATTGTGGTCGACAACACCTTGGTGCAGACCTGCATGACACAGTAAGGTCAAGTTTAAGGTATCTATCAATCTAGTTGAGGTGGCTAGGTGATTCGTTGGCTAAATGGCTTGAATGTAATCCAAAATGACAGCAATGTGTATATTCAATCACCATTCTAGCTATTGTATTTTATGTCAGTCTGTCTCCTCGCCTTGCAGAGTAGTGATCCTCAAACTATATATAAGCAATTATCTCTCTCTCTCTCTAATGGAGAGAATGCCTATGGGTCTTTGTAGAATACATTCCCTTATTCAAGTTGACAGACATGTTTTCTTGAGAGTCTAATAAACGTATGCATTGAGAAGCTTGATGTTTCTTGGAGAATTTGATGTTACAAGGAGTTTATCGCTTCACACAAGAGCTTGCCCAGGTAATGTGGTGTAACGTCAACCTACTCAGATTTGAGACAAATGTTTCCATACTCACTACAATCATTGTCAATAGAAAGATCATCAAAGCATCATGCATTCTGTGCTGTTCTTCAATGAATCTCCATTTCATTGATGACCCCTAGCTACAGTTGAGCAGATCTTGCAGAAGACTGCGTCTTCTGACAAAGATTCGCTTCTCTTGTTCCTGCCGCCATGCCCTCTGTTTTTTTCTCACTTTTGAAGTGTGATACACCAGGTGAGAAACAACTACTGCCAACAATGTTCCATTCAAGTGAGAATATTTGTGCATGAGCCTTATGTCAGTGCATCCTCAGGAGGACTGAACACCTCTGAGGTATAACTGTTAGTTACAGCCAGTGACTCCACCTGCATATGTGAAGGGCGCATTGAAAATAAGCATCAAATTAATATTGGTATGTCAGGAATAGTGTAACTTATCATTATGAAGATGATAATATTTTATTGATATCCAGTCAGTATGATTGCATCCCATATGGTAAGTGTTTTGTAAGATATTTGGTTTCATTGCAAGATCTGCATCAATTCCGACTAGAAGACTGAATTTGAAAGAGCCAATATAAAAGTTTATAAATTTGGATTACTTAAATTACCCATTTCAAGTACAACTATGTTTTTGATAAGTTTTACAGAATTTATGTTTATCATAACAAGTACAAAGTGGGGTGGCAGAGCAAGCTGATGAGGCACAAAGAATATTGGATACTTGGCTTTGTTAACAGGGATGGAAAACATAAGCACAGTTATGCCTTTATAGAACTGCAGTTAGCGCCCATCCCACAGAATTGTGTTCAATCTGAGCCAGCCATTTTATGAAGGATGTTAAGGCTCTGGGAATATTCAGAACGATGGTACATGCGAAGGCAATTCAATTGTATGGTGAGAATCTTCCATCAGAGAAAATTATGGGGGAAACATATAAAAGTAATCTTGACTCAAGGTACAGTATTTGTTAGAACAACTGAGATTAGATTAGATTACTTTTTTTTAGATTACTTACAGTGTGGAAACAGGTCCTTCGGCCCAACAAGTCCACACCAACCCTCCAAAGAGCAACCCACCCAGACCCATTCCCCTACATTTACCACTTCACCTAACACTACGTGCAATTTAGCATGGCCAATTCACCTAACCTGCACATTTTTTGGACTGTGGGAGGAAACCGGAGCACCCAGAGGAAACCCACGCAGACACTGGGAGAATGTGCAAACTCTACACAGACAGTTGCCTGAGGCGGGAATTGAACTCTAGTCTCTGGCGCTGTGAGGCAGCAGTGCTAACCACTGTGCCACCATGCCACCCATTGTGCCACTGTGCCACCCATAATTGACTGAGGAGAAATTATTCGCTGGGACAAGTATTATCCAAGGGTCACACATTTAAAATAGTTAACCAAAGAAACCAGAGGAGATGAGAGATTTTCTTCACAGATTTGTAATATGCTACACAATTCTGAAGGAATTGCTAAAACGTAATTTAATGAGTATTTGAAATGGACCACCGTAAGTTGCAAGGGAAAGGTGTAAATGTTAATTTGAGAGTTTAAATTGGACAGCTCTTTCAAAGAGCTTGTGATGGTCTAAGTAACTTATTTCTGTGCTATTCTATAACAGCATTAAGTATTTTCCCTTTATGACCAACAAATATTAGTCTTAAACATTAATGTTTCACGACAAATCTGAAAATTACCACCATTGCTTTTGATTCTTTGTTCAAATACACAAGATTCTAGACCACACAATTGTTTTTTCTTTAAAACTCTGACTAACAATGATATACATATGTGAGTGGGTGTGTAACATTAAAGCAAGGAAGCATATTCTTTTTTCAACCTGTATCTTAATATTTTTAGATCAAGTATTTTAATCAAAATTCTATTCAAACCTCAGAGTGCTGTACAATTACTTCCAGCAGACCTACAAGAGAATGAACCAGCTGTGAAGTTAATGGCTGTGGCTGATTTTATCCACAATGATTAATGGATCTTTTAGCAGGAGGTGCAGATTATGGAAACATTTAGTCTGGCAGTTTTTCTGATTAAGATGAGGGCAGTTGCTGTGTCATATCCTTCATTCTAAACATACAGCAAAATGATAGAAAAAGCTAAAAGGATTTGACAAAGGTTGTTCCTACAGAAAGATAAAAATTTATGTTCAATTTCAAATTGTATAGGATGTCTGACTGGAAATTGAGGCCACACATTCAGAGTCCTGAGTCTACTCCCGACCGTGTACTGAGTGTCCCCTATCCTGTCCTATTAGAAATGGAAAATGAGTGGCATGTGACAGCAGAATTCAATGCTATATGTTGCATACTATTACAGAGAAATTCAAGACAGTTACATGTAGCTACATGAATTTTCTGAACAATACAAACAAACCAATGATATTTGCTAATAAAAAGCTATTGACTCTTAGACAAATATACCTTTGTGAATGGGTATCATATTCAGTGAATTCCCATTTCACTGCTTGTCCAGTACAGTAACTTCTGGACTATTGTGCTCTGTGTGACTTCCTTTTCCTGCAACATATTAATCATGAAGAGAGCTATTTCTTTGGTTTCTGGATGCCACCCCCTTCCATGCAACAATCCACTTCTACCTACTGGCCAGCTACTACTTCACATCACTTTTAGCCAGCAACAAATTGAGGACATGGAACATTGAGTAGAGGGGTTGGGAGGTCATGTTGCAGCTGTACAGAACATTGGTTAGGGCACTTTTGGAGCATTGTGAGCAATTCTGGTCTACCTCCTACAGTAAGGATGTTGTGAAACTTGAAAGTGTTCAGAAAAGATTTACAGGGATATTGCCAGGATTGGAGGGTTTGAACTATAGGGAGATGTTTAATAGGCTGGGGCTGTTTTTCCTGGAGTGTTGGAGGCTAAGGAGTTAATAAAATCATGAAGGGCATAGACAAGGCTTTTTCCTTGGGGTGGGGGAGTCCAGAACTAGAGGACATAGGTTTTGGGTGAGAAGGGAAAGATTTAAATGGGACCTAAGGAGCAACTTTTTCACGCAGAGGGCGGTGTGTATATGGAATGAGCTGCCAGAGGCAGTAGTGGAGGCTGGTACAATTACAACATTTAAAAGGCATCTGGATGATTATAGGAATAGGAAGAGTTTAGAGGAATATAAGTCAAGTGCTGGCAAATGGGACTAGATTAATTTAGGATATCTGGTTGGCATGGATGAGTTGGACCAAAGGGCCTGTTTCCGTACTGTACATCTCTGTCTCTATGTGAGTCAGAAGTTTAAATCTCCCAGGCTCCATACTGCTGAGATCAGGACAGCACAACACTTGCCTCAGCCTTCACCTGTCCAATTCATGTTGTGAGTTAAAATCAATTAATGTTTTTCCCTTTCAATCCAGCTCTGGCAAAGGACTTTCTATAAACATGTGTCATCAGCCCTCAGACTGCCACGAAAATCTAGACTATCAAGCTGATAAAGTGATTCGAGTAATTTAAAGTGTTCTAAATTCTGTCAAGGATTAAATGCAACAGATGTACTAACACCTTGGAAAATCCATTCAGTATTATGTTTTTGTTCATTGCCTATGCAAAGAATTTCAGATGATACCACACTGTAGCTCTGCACAGATTTGAAATTAGATTTGGAAATGGGTTCAAGATCATAGTCAATGAAACTTATGGCTTAATTCAGTTTCTATATGAAAAATTAAAGGCCAAAATATCAGTATCATATTACCTTCAATGCACACTTGCATTAGGCAGTGTTTGCTGGGACCAGGAGTTTAATCAATTTCCTTTTGGAAGTCAGCCAGCAGTGGGAAGATGTGTTCACTTCTGCTTTTGGTATGGTAAGATACATCATTTACTGCACTAATGTGCACTCCCACCACATAAAATTATTCATAGAAAAGGTTGTTGTGACAAATTTTGGACTTGCCCTGGATAAGGTTTTTGCTTAATGTGTAGCAGGCACCTGATGAAAGTGGTCTCCTTGTCTCTTACAATAAAGACCTTACTTTCGCTATTGAGTTGTGACTACGTGAAACAATGAGACATCCCATTATAGGTACAGATCTCTGTGTGTTTCCCCATGCACATGTCTCAACTTTCAAAAATGGAACTGATTAACACTTCAAAAAGCAGTTTGTTGATTGAAATACAGTTAGTAAATGCTTCAGGACAGGTCAATTGGGCACTTTGCACAGACAAATTGGAAACCTATTTGAGGTCCAGTTCCCACAATTAGGCTTCCTCTAGGGCATCCTGTACCATATGCATTGATTTCAGGACAGAAGTAAACATGGAACTTAATCACCACAAAAGACTTCTTTTAAAAATACACAATAATTCACTTAATACGAAAATGTAAGGAAAAGGAACACCGAAAGATTCCATCCTGATCAAATCCAGGACTTAACCTACAGCATTTGAAAAAGCAGCAGGCTTCCCAACTGTGACTGAGTCAACTTATCTATTTTCCATAAAATCAAATTATTGTGGATGCTGGAATCTGAAACCAAAAAGGAGAAAATGCTGGAAAGTCTCAGCAAGTCCGGCAGCATCTGTAAGGAGAGAAAAGAGCTGATGTTTCGAGTCTAACTGACCCTTTGTCAAAGTTCAGCTTTAACAAAGGGTCAGTTAGACTCGAAACGTCAGCTCTTTTCTCTCCTTACAGATGCTGCCAGACTTGCTGAGATTTTCCAGCATTTTCTCTTTTTTGGTATCTATTTTCCAACTGGTGGCTGGAAATCACCAGCAATATACTAAAGACATTACACCATAGTCTTTGATTAGCCTTTGGTTTTTACTTTCTGACACTTCCCTCAAAATAAAACCTTATTTGAGGCCAGAAAGCCAGCTGAATTGGATTTCAGCCCCAGGAGATGTGGATGGACTCCCAATCACTCAAGTGAAAACAAGTTGACTCATCTGGCCTTAACATATATCTCCCCACCCATAATTCATCTGACAAAGGAGATTCATAAACATTGAGAGTTCACCTGAACTTAGAAGTATCTTTCAACTTGAGTCATATCCAAATATTTCTCACAAAAATGACTGAATATTCCAAACTACAAAGCTGACTGTCTATTAATATGCAACTGGAACAGGGTTAAGGAAAGGTTTTCCACTACGTTCTGAGAGGAACATACCTTTGACATCTTGATGACAAGGCCATGATGACAAGGTTTAATACAAAGCAGCTTTGTCAAGATCACTAGGACTTTCTTTCATTCATTGAGTGGATGTGGGCATCTCTAGCTGAGCGCACATTTATTACTTATCCCTAATTATCCTTGAGAAAGTGCTGCCGAGCTGCCTCTTAAATTGCTGAAGTCCGCTAGGTTTAGGTACACCTATGTGCTGTTAGGGAGAGAATTCCAGGATTTGGTCCTGTGATGCTGAAGGAGCACCAACATATTTGAAAGTCAGCATGGTGATTGGCTTGTAGGAAAAGTTTCAGATGTGGTGTTCACATGTAACTGCTGCCCTTGTCCTTCTAGATAGTAGTGGTTGTAGGTTCCAGTGCAAGATGGTGGCAGAATAACAGGGCTACATGTGGGTTCTTGTCCAGAGCAGTCCACTCCCATCTGCTTTCTTTCTTTGTTTTACTTTTGTTTCTTCTTTTTCTTTAGCTTTAATTTCCTATTCTTTTGGTATTTTTTGCTTTTATCTGGTGGTTTGCTTTGGAGCAGCGGGGTTGTTCTCCCGGTGACCACGGTCAGTGACAGCAGCCATAAGGGCGTTCTCACGGTCATCAGGCGCGATCGCAGCAGCAGTGAGATCGTTCTCCTGGTGATCAGGGTCGATGACAGCAGCAGTGAGGTCATTCTCCTGGTGATCAGGGTCAGTGGCAGCAACAGCGAGACCATGGCGAGGTCATACTCCCGACAACCAGGGTCAGTGGCAGCAGCAGCGAGATCATTCTCCCAGTGATCAGGGTCAGTGACAGCAGCAGCGAGGTAGTTTTCCTGGTGATCAGGGTCAGTGACAGCAGCAGTGAGGTCACAGCGAGGTTGTTCTCCCAGCAATCAGGTTCAGTGACAGCAGCAGTGAGGTTGTTCTCCCGGTGATCAGGGTGAGTGCAGCAGCCACAAGGGTGTTCTCGCGGTCATCAGGTTCGATCACAGCAGCAGTGAGATCATTCTCCTGGTGATCAGGGTCGATGACAGCAGCAGTGAGGTCACGGCAAGGTCGTTCTCCCGGTGGTTAGGGTCAATGACAGCAGTAGCGAGGTCACAGCGACGTCGCAGCGAGGTTGTTCTCCTGGCAACAGGGTCAGTGGCAGTGACAGTGAGGTCACAGCGAGGTCATTCTACTGATGATCAGGGTCGGTGGCAGTAACGACGAGATCGTTCTCGCGGTGATAAGGGTCAGAGGCAGCCGCAATGATGTCACGGCGAGGTCGATCTCTCAGCGATCAGATTCAATGTCAGCAGCAGCGAAGTCATGGCGAGGTCATTCTCCAGGTGATCAGGGTGAGTGAAAGCAGCAGCGAGGTTGATCTCCCGGTGATCAGGGTGAGTGACAGTAGCTACAAGGTCAGTCTGCCAGTGATCAGTTAGTGGCAGCAACAGTGAGGTCATTCTCATGTCAATCAAGGTTGGTGGCAGTAGCAGCAAGGTCGGCATGAAGTCATTCTCCCGGCGATCAGGGTTAGTGCCAACAGCAACAAGGTCGCAGTGAGGCCATTCTCCCAGTGATCAGCATTGGTGGCGGCAGCAGCGAGGTCGTTCTCCCGACTATCAGGGTCAGTGGTAGCAACAGCGAGGTCGCAGTGAGGTCATTCTCCCCAACAACCAAAGTCGGTAACAGCAGCAATGAAGTCATGCCGAGGTCATTCTCCCAGCGAACAGTGTCCGTGGCAGTAGCAGTGAGGCCAGTCTCCCGGTGATCAGGATTAGTGCCAGCAGCAGCAAGGTCGCTCTCCCAGCGATCAGGGTCGGTGGCAGCAGCAGTGAGGTTGCAGAGAGGTCATTCTCCCAGCGATCAGGGTCAGTGGCAACAGCAGTGAGGTCGTTCCCCTGGCGATCAGGGTTAGTGGCAGCAGCATCAAGGTCACGGCGAGGTCGTTTTCCCGGTGAACAGGGTCAGTGACAGCAACAACGAGGTCATAGCAAGGTCATTCCCCTGGCAATCAGGGTCCGTGGCTGTCGCATCGAGGTCATTCTCCTGGCAATCAGCACCGGCAAGGTCACGGCAAGGTTGTTCTCCTGGCAAACAGGGTCAGTGACAGCAGCAGCGAGGTCGTTCTCCTGGCGATCAGGTTCAGTTACCGCAACAACGAGGTCGCGGTAAGGTCATTTTCATGACAAACAGAGTCGGTGGCAGCAGCAGTGAGGTCGTTCTCCCGGCGATCAGGGTCGGTGGCAGTAGTGTGGTCGTTCTGGTGATCACAATCTGTGTCAGCAACAGCGAGGTCGTCCTCATGGCGATCAGGATCGGTGACAGCAGCAGTGAGGTCATTTTCCTGGTGATTAGGGTCAGTGACAGCAGCAATGAGGTCGTTTTCCTGGTGATCAGGGTTGGTGACAGCAGCAGTGAAGTCACGGTGAGGGAATTTTCCCGGCAATCAGGTTCAGTCATAGCAGCAGCTTTACTGTGTCAAATGTGTACAGTGAAAAGTTTACATTTGCCACATTACAGCGCCATCTTTGGTACAAAGGTACCCAAGTACAAAAACTTAAGATCAAATTCTACCCAACGCCTGGAGGAAGAATGCCTCATCTTCTGCCTTGAGACCCTCCAACCATATGGCATCAATGTAGATTTCATCAGTTTCCTCATTTCCTCTTCCTCCCCCAACTTATCTCAAATCCAAACTTCCACCTTGGCACCGCTATCTTGACCTGTCCCACCTATCAACTTTCCTTCCCACCTATCGACTCCTCCCTCCTCTCTGACCCATCACCGTTACCCCCACCTTCATCTATTTATCCAATTCTCAGTTACCTTCCCCCAGCCCCACCCACCTCCCATTTATCTCTCAGCCCTCTTGGCCCACAGGCCTCATTCTGGATGATGGGCTTATCAGTGAAACGCTGATTCTCCTGCTGCTTGGATGCTGCCTGACTGGCTGTGCTTTTCCAATGCCATACTTTTTGACTCTGATCTCCCGCATCTGCAGTCCTCACTTTCACCTACTGAGAGAGGTGGTTGAATTGTCACGTGGCTCTCACAAATCACTTCGGAAGTAGATGGTAGACAAAGGTACAATAATTGAGAATCTCTGTCTCATGACATAGGACTCACCTGGATACAGATGTTGAGCCTCAAGGTCCATCTGCAGAAGAGAGTTCTAGAGTGACAGCAGAAAAATGTGATCTTTCATGAAGTTTTATACAAACTTGAAGAGAACCTTAAGACATTTGTCTTCTAGCATAAACATGACATTTTCATGTACATTCATGCTGAGATCTAAATATGTGGAAATGGTGACCATGTGAATTCATCAGAATACTGCCTTAAGAACAATTCAAGAAAACCTCAATTTGGTTATTCAGTACTTGTCTGAAAAAGAGCAAAATGTTCTCCAGTTTGTGGCTAGCAAAAAAAGATGGAGGGGCCAAGAGTAGGATGGTGAAGAAAGAGAGCTTTGAAATGGGATCTCTGCTCAAAGCTCTTCTACTTCTAACCATCAACCCCCCCCCCCCCCCCCCCCCCCCCGCCATCACTACAGGTTAGACCCCCAAATGCAGGGAACTAATGATGGAATGATCAAAACCATTCACCCTCCAGGGAGTGCACATTGTACTGTAAATCTGGACCCACGAGAGGGGCCTCTCGGTTCCACTATCGGTCAAATAAACACCAGCAGCTTGGTCTCTTTTAGCAAGTTTTAACAATTTGTTATGACACCGGGCATAGGTTATCCAGCAATGCAGGGGTTAAACACCTTTGTGTACTCTGGAAAAGCTGCACACAATCTTAAAACACAGACAATGTTTATAGGTCTCTTAACAAACAGAACAGCCTTAATTGCAAAATTAATCCAATAAAATGAAATGATATGACAAATAGACATAAAAGTAAGCCAATGATATTTTCTGGGAACTGACTTGTTTGCACGTTCTTATCTCTCTACACCTGTGTCTACAAGGCCAGCTTGGTTACTTTTATAATGTCACATCTTGCTTAGTTAATTCATACTATGAGCAGGCATTGTTTGCTAATCTCTTCCAATTAGTTCAGCAGTGCAGTTTTCAGCAGAGTTAGATGTCATTGCTCCTAGAAGCCATTTTGTCATGTTATTTTATGTTGCATTAAGAAGCCATTATGTAGTTAATAAAAGCATGTACTAAATGGTTGCTCCTGACAACAGCTTAAATCCAGATTTTAGATCCTCAGTACCACCAACCACTTTTGACTTGGGTCAGGACATGGACTACCTGGAGAAGGGAATTGACCGAAAGCCACTGCAGGCTTTCTCACATAAGGTCAAAGAGTGCGGCAAGCTGATATTCTACCCATTTATCAAATTTGAGCCATGCTGGTCCTTCCCATGACTTTGCATTTCATTCACAGAAAAACTAAGCCCTCAGCTGCCAGTTGGACTCTACATCAATGTTGGTAAAGAGCCAAGCATCCAACTCACAGAGGAAGTGATGTTGATGAATGTTTCCCTATTGTCAAGTCTGAATGTAGTCTGGAATGCTTTTGGAGGTACTGTGGTGAGTTTCTGGATAAGGAGTGTTGCTGTTTCCTCATAGGGATGGGACATGAGTCGAAGAGTCAACAGACAGAGAATAATTTTGCCTTCATTGAGAGGAAGTGCTACTCCTTGAGCTGAGTCCAGGCTGCAGCAAGAACTCTGAGTCCAGGCTGAGCTGAGTCCAGGCTGCAGTTAGGACTGTAGCCAATCACAAGAAGAAGGCCCAATGAATCTCCAGGCAGGTAAGTCAGCAGCATTGGACAAGGACAGTTTCTGTATATTAGGGAGGAGGCTGAGGGAGTGAGGGTTGGGGTGTTGGTTTTTAAAGGCTGTGCAGGGATGGAGGTAGGGGACTGGGTGTCTATAGTGTTAAGTTCCATTTTCCACAGATGATACCTCCATTGCCCTTCACCTGTTAAAATGAGCTGACTGCTCCTGTCAGCCTATACACTGTAATCATATTACGGCATTATCAGCGTTAATGTGGAGGGCAGTTGAGCTTTAAATAAACATGATTATCCTTTGTTTATTTACCAATGGCAACTGCACTGTTGATTTCAGCACCTGTCCACATGCTATGTTCTGGATGTCAGCTTGGGATTAAGAAGATGCACTTCCCTTATTTAACATTTCTCACGCCGCCACCACCAAAAGGACTTTCAGTGGGGACTTCATCACTTTAGTGGACTTCCCATCCAATTCTGCCACAATCTCACCAAAGACCATGTTGAATCTATAAGATGGCCCTGATGATATTTCAATAATGATGTGGTCCAAAAATGGGAAGGACTGCTGTTAAATACACCCAGATGCAAGGTGCCCTGTAAAAATTAAAAAAGAAATAAATGAAGAGGAGGGGGTGACAGTATGGTTTAATGTGTATTACAGTAGTGAAAAGACAGTATGTCCTGGAGTAGTCAAGGATTGAATCTATTTAGTAAGAGTCCAGAAGCAATAGAATACAATTACTCTACTGTGTATATACTATGGGCAATCATTGAACAGGAAAGAAACAGAACATCAAATTTAAATGTAAAACTGATTTTACAATTGCGTATAAACCATAAGCCCAGCAAAATCCATGTATGCACAATTCTGTATTCAGGATAAAAGAATCTAATATTGATAGTTTGCATACAGTAACTAACTGATCTCCCTTTTTCACTGAGGCTTCTTGAATCCTACTGTTCACACTCAAGTCAAAGGTAGAATTGAGTGTTCCCACAATTTTAGCTCCTTAATCTGCCAACTGCTTGTAAAACCATCCAAACTGTCAGGTTCCAACTGCCTTGAAAACCATTTGCAATTTTATATTCATTTCTCCCAAAATACAATTGTGTGTTGCATACTAACAGAATGAATTAGATGTCCATTCAATCCAACTTCTATTAAACCATACAGTGCATGATGTGGGTAAGTTTACTGTTTACTCGTTAACTGTCCTCACTTGGAGATGAAAGTCAAATAGATCGGCTAATTGTCAACACATCCTTCGAGGAACAGAATATTTTGTGTGTTCTGCCATATTCTTTGAAAACTTCTGTCAGCAATTTCAGGCACAATTTTGCACAATTTATGTATCAAATTCTGAGAGGAAGTGGTACAAGATGACTCTGTGAATGCAGTAATTATGTCAGAAAACAGTTCAGGTGATGTAGGTGGTATTTGGCCTGGTTTTAGTTCCTGGGTAGACAGGTCTGCTATTTTATTTCAATATGTCTTGTCTATTTAGACTTTCCAACATCTGCAGGGTTTTTTTTTCTTTTTGTTGTGTGCCTTCTCATACTTTTATGCCAGCTTTGTGTTTACACGCGTTTTGATATTCTCTTCCATTCTCTGATGTCATCCAATTCAAGATCATGTTAGGATCACTTCCTCTTACTCCCAAAGCCTGTCCAGCATCTACAAGGTACAAGTCAAGAGTATGAAGCAAGACTCAATTTGACTGGATGAACGCAGGTCCAGCAACATTCAAGTAGCTCCACAATATTCAGCTCAAATCAACCCTCTTGACTGCATTCCATCCATTAACTCCCAGATTCACTGCTTCCATGACCAGTGAACAGTTCAGCAGTGTGAACCATCTACAAGATGCATTGCAGAAACTCACCAAGGATCCTTACAATTGTCTACCACTTAAAAGAATAAGGGCAGCAGAGATATGGGACTATATTGCTAGTTAAGTTCCTGGAATTCCTTTCTTAACAACATGGAGGGGATGCCTGTACCTGAAGAAGGCACACACCCACCAACCTCTCAAGGATAATTATGGATAGGCAATAAATGCTAGCTCAATTAGTAACACTGACATTCCATGGACAAAAAGCGAGAAAATGTAAGAAATATAGTTCTTTTAATATTCTGTCATTCAATTGATTTATCATGGCTGATCTGTACTTTATCGCCATCTATTTTACCTCATCCACTTTGCTGCTATAAGTCTCAATAGTTATGATCCCAGCTGATGGTAACACAGGGCAACTCAGTTACCAGAGTGAAACCTGGACCGATAAACCCTGAGGTGCATTCTCCCTTTGTTTACCACAGAAGTTTTCAATGAATATTTTTACAAGAGACTGTTAACATACTTTTAACAAAAGAACATTTAAGTCTATTGCATAAAATAACCTGTTACACTGCAAAAGAAGACTTAGATTAGTGTTATTACAAATATCAGAAAGAAAAACTTACCCTTATTATCTAATAACATACTCACAGCACAAAAATCTCTATAAAATGTCACCTTATCTCTTTGCTAATTCTTCTTGTTCAGTTAGCATGGCTGTAATCGATTTCCTTGTGGCCAATTCCTGTGCATTCACTAGATGTCTTCTTCTTCAGTTAATGCCCCTCTCCAAAACTCTTAACACAAGTTCCATAAGCTTATGTATTCAATGGCTTTGCAGTATGTCCTTTCACTGGCACTCCCACCATCTTCTGCATTTTAAGGTTTCTTTCCCTGATTTCTGCACCCCTCAAGACTACATCATAACCATGATAGTTTGGGGACTACATCTCTGTTCTGTGTTCTCTGCACTCTTCTCTTGGCATGAACATATTTCTGGCCTCCCCTCTCCCTCTCCCTCTCCCTCTCTGTGATGTTTATAAATCTCAAGTCAGCAAATTCAGCAAATCTATCCCCAGTTCGCTTACTTGTCATAAACACTGTTTTGAACTCAATATTCAAACTGACTTTCTGAGCTTTAAACAGGTTAAATCATCACAGAACAAAATCAAAACTGTATTTTTACTCCACTTCAGATCCCAAGATCTCAGATCATAATACATTTTGAACCTTCATGACAAAATACTCTCTCAGCAAAAACTATCAATTGAATTTTTCAATTGCCTTAACCTTAACAGCATTTTGCGGAATGCATTCAAGATTGCCATTACACTTGGTGTGAAGAAATGATTGAACAGTGTTGTGAAATATTCTAAGACAGTAGAGTTGCTTCAGATTCCATAAGATATTGTTGAATATTAATAAATTATTGTAGATTATATATCATTTAAATTGCATTTGTGTATGCAGAGAACCACAAAACAACTGCTGTACTGTTTTTATCAGGGTTTTTGATGTATGGTATCAACACCATTGAATTGAAAAATGCCAAAAAAGCAAACCTTCTCAGTTTTGATTAAGATTTTAGTCATGGCCACAAACGTTGGTTAAAATCCGAACTGGATTTGCTTGTGTAAATGCACCAACTTCACAATCTATTGTTCTTCCAAAGGTATTTGTTTATTTATGCTCCAAGATCTAAACATAGCAAGGAGGACGGTGGAAACTAATGGAGCAGTGGATTTCAATCACTGCCAAACAATTAAAAAGGTTGTCTTATGCAGTTGAAAAAAGAGCATGATAAAGAACAGGGAAGGCTGCAGGGAATTGGGGCAGAGCTCGGGGCATGAGCAAGATATGAGATGAAACCATCGAGTGTTGGCAGCATGCAGCAACTGGAACATTTCCCATTTCTTTTGTTAAGAAACATTGGACTCTCTAATCTTACCAAAGGATTCTTTCAGAGCTTCTACTTTTTGATCAAAAGCAGCACCACTGGAATGAAGGATCAAAGTGCAGTCAGTCAGAATCTTTCTTTCTAATAGCAAATTAAGTTCTGCAATTAAATCTCTGTGATTATGAAATAATGAAAGAAAGAATATATTTTTATATAGTTTTATTCAGTGATGGATCATGCACTTGACAGACACAGCATGAGCCTCAGAAGAGACTATTTTATTCCTGCAAGTCAGAGATTATAGTAATTAGCAATGATTAAACAGTTTGGGCTATTTATTTTATTGTACTGTAGTCATATTCCCATAAGCTGCTCTATCATTAGAGTCAGTCAACTGTTAGTGACTTAACCTAAGGCACACCAAACCTCAGGCAAAGAGAGAGGTTGAGAAGGGGGGGACCTTTCTAGTAACTTCGGCCAGTGTAGGAATTGAAACCATTCTGTTAGCGTTATTCGACATCAAAACCAGCCAACTAAAAAAAATTCTTATCGGATTTAGTTGCCTTATTTTTGATGATTCCAGAAATGGGAACTTTTTCTTCATAGAATCATGGAAGCACAGAATGACGGAATTCTACAGTAAGAGAAGGAAGCCATTCGACCCATCATTTCTGTACTGACTCCAGAAAGAATTATCCAGTTAGTCCCACTCTTCAGCTCTATCTCCAGAGGCTGGTTGGAATATAGAATTTAGAACTTCATGGTTGAGGCAAGCAGTTTTGATGTTTTCAAAAAGAATATAGTTAAGGATGAAAGAGAAAATGAAATGGAAAGATAAATTTAAAAGCTATGTTGAAGAAAATGAAATGTTAAGAGATTCTTGAGGAATACAAATTCTAGCACAGAGTAGTCAGTCCAATGTTCTATTGCTATGCTGTATATCCTATGTAACTATTTCAGTGTTTAGAATTAGAGGTGCTCCCACATATAATAGTGACCACAGTATAGTAACATTTCGCTTAAACACACAAAATGAACCAACAGTGCCAGCCTTCCATCTTGTAAAGTGATGGTTGTCAACCACCCGCAACATTGACACAAAGTTATTATGTAATGTGAAGCTGGAAATGGACAAATTGCAATATACAAAAGCAAACAATATTAAGTTAATATCCATTGAAACATTATGTGCAGGACAAAAAATATGCCACAGTGCAATGTTCCTGGGCCTGATATATTCTCACCAAACTGACATTAGCCTTTCTCCATATAATTGCTTTTACTCTGGGTTGTGCCTTGTCGTTTTCCACAATTAACCTAAATAATCATTGTCCATTTAACTCTCACAATCTGTTCTTGGGCTGACACTGTGTTCTAGTTAAGCATAATGTAAGGTTGAGGATGATTACCTCATTTTTTGGATTAAGTGTCAATAGTATTTTGGACGCAACATTGAACTTAACAAGGTGGGACCAAAAACTGTCACCCTTTATTTTATTTCTTTTTCTTCACATGTTATCTACTATCTCTTATTTTTGCTGTCAATCAGTAGTTCGTTTTTGGTTCCATGATTTCTTTTGTCTCCTCACCATTTTGATTAGGCCTAAAAAATTAACTCTTCTGTCATTTAAATCTCTCCACTATTACTACCCTTCTTAGACGTTTCTTTTATTATTACAGCACCTCTTGTTCAAAACTAATCACTCAGTGGTTACAAACCAGTGATCTGGGTTTAATTCCAGCCTTGGGCAATTGTCTGTGTGGAGTTTGCACAATCTCCCTGTTCTGTGTAGGTTTCTTCTGGGTGCTCTAGTTACCTCCCACAGTCCAATGATGTACAATTTAGGTGAATTAGCCTTCCTAGATTGTCTATAGTGTTTAGGGATGTGCAAATTAGGTGGATTAGCCATGAGAAATTGAGGATTGGGGTGGGTTTGGTGGGATGTCCTTTGGAGATCCCGTGTGGACGTGCTGGTCCAAATGGCCTACTTACACATTGTAGGTGATTCTATGATTCTCCAAATTCTGATCAAAAGTCATTAGCTTGAAAAGTTAATGCTGTTTATCTTATAACAGAAGCACCTGACTTACTGTGAATTTCCAGTGTTTCCTAGTTTTTATTTCAAAATCCAGCATCCAGTTTTCTGCATGCCAAACCGTTTCCTTGTGATCACAAAAACAGAAATTGCTGGAAAAGCTCAGCAGGTCTGGCAGCATCTGTGGAGAGAAATGAAAGATAATGTTTTGTTACATAGAAACTGACATTTTCCTATCTAACATCAGTTCGGAGGAAGATCACTCAAACTAAAACATTAACTCTAATTTCTCTTCACAGATGCTGCCCAACCTGCTGAGCTTTTCCAGCAATTTCTGTTTTTGTCTCTGATATACAACATCCACAGTTCTTTCCATTTTTATTTAGTCTTTTCTTTTCTGCTTTGAAGATAATCAACCTCAGATTCTTCAGATATCCAAGTGATCATTACTGGAAATCTACTAGTAAGTCTTTCTTGTACCTTTCTAGGGTTTGTATAACTTTTCTAAAATACGGGCCGACAAGTTTAAAGAGTAACCTCCAAATTGGGAAAATGGATGGAAATGGGCTGCCAGGATAGGTCAAGGTAAAAGAGGATGTAGAAGTTCTAGGGGAGGTCATCAATCACACCGGATTCAAAGTTTAGCTAAAGAATTAATTTGTCTTTTCTTGCTTCAGATGCAGTCTGATTTGAAAAGCATTACAGCATGTTCTCTTTTTTTGCTGAATGATGATTGATGTATCTACTTTTACAGTCTTCAATCAGTTCAAAAGTTAACTTTTCAACTATAAATGTTAGACAGAAAACGTGCTAGACATTTTTCTACACGTATTTTATACACACAATTTGCATTAATAGGTCGAGGAGCATGAGTGAAATAAAATAATCATCACTACAAAATAGAAGTAGCTGGAGAAACTTAGCAGGTCTGACAGCATCTGTGGAGAGAAAGCAGAGTCAATGTTTCAGGTTCAGTGACCCTTCATCTCTGCTTTCCCTCGACAGATGCTGCCAGACCTGCTGAGTCTTCCCAATTATTTATGTGTTTGCTTTGGATTTTCAACATCCACAATTTTTTTTTTGTTAACTTAATTATCAATCCTCATAAGAAAACTCAACAATAATTACATTGATCAGGGTTGTGTTCATGCAACAGTTAAATTGAAAAAATGTTGTCACCTCAGAGAATTTTCCATTTCCAAGAATGCAGATCAAATGGTGGTATGAGAGTCAACACAGCAGCAGATGTTAAGTTTACAACTTATGCTTCTGTAATATAGTTTACACATTTTTGTTTTTTAACACTGGATGTGATAAGTGACAAATCTCGCCAGGGAAGGATTATCTCAGTGATATGTTTCAGATGGAAATTTTAAATGGACCTGTTTTTAAGTAACGTGAAGTCAAATTGACAAACTGAATGTAATCTTTAACCAGTTCAGGGTTTTACTGAGATAGATACGTTACAACAGGTAACATCAGGTATGCAATCACGTAACAACAAAATGCAGTTATGACAACACAAACTTGGATTTACATAGCAACTTTACTGCAGTAAACTTCCCCATGAGCTTCACATGAATGTTATAATTGATGCCAGGGACAATATTAGAAGAGGTGATGAAAAGCTTGCTCCTGAAATGGATTTTAAGTAGTATCTGAAAAGAGAAGATGACGATCAGAGTTTGGAGAGAAAATTCCAGTGTTTAAGGCTTAGGTAGTTAAATGCATGGCAGTTAATGATGTACTGATTAATATCAGGGACACATTGAGATCGGAATTGGAGCAATATGAATGTAATGGAGAGTTGTTAGATTCGAATAGTGTGATAAATTCTACAAGACCCATGGAAAATTATTAATTTATCTTCTTATGGAGCATGCTGAGTATGAGTTTCCCTTGTAACAGGCAATTTCCTGTCCAGCTGGAACTCATCATCTGAGCCCTTTATAAAGCAGACCCAGGAATGGGTCTACAGAACTATCTGTCCAGGCTGGGACTAGCCTTTGTACACCACAGGCAGTGGCTCTGTTTTGGTGTTCAGCAGTAAACAGTGTTGCTTTCTAGTCAGGCTTCTTCCACGATTACAAAAAAGGGAAGTGCTGAGATCTTACATGGGTTTCAAAGCAAAATGAATATTTTAGAATTGATTCAGAAACCAAAGGAGCTGTTGCTTCACTTAATTCGCTGGTTGGTAACAACACTAAGTTTAGGAACACAGAAACACAGTAGGCGATTCAGCCCATCGAATCTGCCCCTCCCCCACTTAAATTCATTCCACAAATATCTCCATCCTGGGCCCTTCCTGTGGCACAGTGGTAGTGCCCCTATCCCTGGACCAAGGGACCTGGGTTCAAGTCCCACCTGCTCCAGAGGTATGTAATAACATTTCTGAACAGGTTGATGAGAAAATATCAGAAAGCCGAGCCGGGAATGAATCTGCAGAGCCATCTGTCCCAGGTTATGACTAGTCTATGCATACCATAAAAGCTTAAAAAAAAGCCCCTGAAGTGGTTCATAAAGAAACAAATAGCTCCATCCTCACTGATGGAAGAACCCAGCACATCAGTACAAATGATAAGGCTGACACATTCACAGCAATCTTCCAACAGAAGTGCAAAGTGGATGATCCATCTTGAATTCCTCAGTGGTCATGAGCATTACAAATACACATCTTCAGCCAATTTGAATCACTCTATGTGATACTTAGTGGTACTGAATACTGCAGTGATTATGCACCCTGACAACATTCTGGCAATAGCACTGAAGTCTTATGCTCCAGAACTTGCTGCACTTAGCCAAGATGTTCCAGTACAGCTACAATGACAGACAATGTGGAAAATTGCCCAAGACTCCTATACAGAAAAAGCAGGACAAATTGAACCCATTCAATTACCACCTCACCAGTCTACTCTCGATCATCAGTAAAGTGATAGAAGATGTCATCAACAGTGCTACCAAGCAGCATCTGCTATGCAATAACCTGTCTAGTGACACTCAGTTTAGGTTCCACCAGAGACACTGATTTCCTGACTTCATTATAGCCTTCATTCAAATATGGACATAAGAGCTGAATTCCAGAGGTGAGATGAGAGTGACAATTCGACTGTGTGTGCCATCAGGAGCCCTAACAAAGCTGAAGTCATTGGAACTCAAGGAAAATGCTCTCTGCTGGCAAGTAACACTCAAGCCAAACAAATGTCAGACAATGACCATCTCCAATAAGAGAGAACTTAACCACTACCCCTTGACATTCAATGGAATTACCATTTCTGAATTCCCCTCAATAAACATCCTGGAGGTTTACCATTGACCAGAAATCTCAACTGGACCCACCATATAAGTACACTAGCTACAAAAGCAGGTCAGCAGTTAGGCATACTGCAACAGGTAATTCACTTCCTGACTCCCCAAACTGTCCTCCAACTACAAGTCAAGAATGTGATGGCGTGCACCCTATTCGACCAGGCGACTACAGCTCCAACAACTTTCGAAGTTTGATATTGTTCTGGGCAAAGTAGTCCATGTGATAACATCACATCCAGAAAAATCCATTCCATCCACCACCGACACTCTTGTGAGGGACAGTGGGATGTGTCACTGATTTACAGTAAGTACTATCGACAAGATGCACTGCAGAAATTCACCAAAGATCCTTTCGCCGCATCTTCCAAACCCACAATTTCCATCTAGAAGGATAAGGGGAGCAGATACCTGGGAACACTATTATTTGCACATTCCCCTCCAAGCAGCTCACCATCCTCACTTGGAAATATATCACCATTCCTCTAGTGTCACTGGTCAAAATCCTGGAATTCCCTCTCTAATAGCATTGTCGGTCTATGTACAGCTGGGTCAAAAATCTTGGAATTCCCTCCCCAGTGGCAATGTGAGACAACCAAGAGCTATGGATTACATCAGTTCAAGAAGATAGCTCACCACCGCCATCTTGAGGGAAAATAGGGCTGGGCAATAAATACTGGCTCATCCAGCCAGGTCCATCGCATGAGCAAATAAAGAAAATTCATACTTGACACTTAAGAAGGTGGTTGTTGTTATTGGAGGTCACTCATCTCAGCTCCAGGACATCTCTGTAAGAGTTCCTCAGAGTAGTGTTCAGTGCCCAACCATCTTCAGCTTTTTCAACGATGACTCCATCATAGTCTATTCTCCATTTTGTGTTGGGCAATGACTAGCTTCAACATCCACTGTAATGTGTTGATTCACTCAGTGATACCAACTGCTTCTAGTTGCTTCAGCTCCTGTGATATTTCAGCAAAGCTTCCAATGGCAATTGTATCAAATATTATGAAACTGGCAACATTAAAGTATAAGTGCAAGAAGCACCAAACTACAACTTAATGTGCCTAAATCTGAAAAATAAGAAAAAGTCTACTGTGATTAGTCTGTGTGATCAATCATGTTAATGTGTACTTGTTTGTGATTTCCAAGTATGAAACCAAGTTTATTGAACAGGGTTACCACTATGCAGTTTCTCCCTTTTACAGTATAGAACCCTGAACCGATGTAAGGTGACACTTGTTAACATACTGGAACTATGATTCCTCCCAAACCCTTAATAATTGAGTTATAAAATTGAAGAGGGTTTGTTGCAGAAAGATGCCAAAATATCGAGGGTAATATTTGTCATTCAGTATTAAAAAATATGTGTCTACATTGTTGAGAAGTGACAGTAATGATCACACAATGTAAACTCATCCTCACGCCCCCCCCCCCCCCCCACCTCTTAAAATGACCTACGTTTTACCATCTATGATGGCACCTACATGCCATATTTCATTATTGGGAAGAGATTTCCCCATACTTCAAACCAAGGAAGTCTTCTTAAATGACTTGCACACCTTTGCAAAACTGATTCTTCTTTAAACATGGCTTAAGCATTTTCACTCAAGCTGAATACAGTATTATGATGTAGATGATGGTAACATTGGTCAAGTCAGATCCCAGATATATACTTTTACAGTTGGGTAACATGGCAGTTAGTCTCTGAAGTATATTCCCAAGAGATTGCAGATTTTCCATAACAACAGAACAGAAAAATATATCATAAAAGCTACATAAGACAGTTCGAAAGAACTTAACACAAGATATCAAAATAAAGAGTCAACCTTTTTTCCAACATCATCCATTACAGAGAGTCAGTCCCAGAGAAATATGATTCCTATTGCATCTTGTTAAATGTTTTGTTAACTTAGCTTTCTAATGTCTTTTCTTAAAACATACATGCCAGCAGACTTGGCAAAAAAATTGTAAAATTGCATTAACTTCTTACAATTCTGATGGCCTAAACCTTCTCAGTTCTCATAACTTAAATATTTCTAGCCAAAGTCTCTTGACTTGGAAGCTTCACAGACTAGAACATATGCTGCCGAATTAACTGGTTTCTAGAATTAAACAGGGAAACATTTGAGTCCACTTCTACTTTCAGAACTGAGCTCTAGATCCTTCCAAGTATAAAGCTTGAACCATTTGTTCTGATGTCAAATTGCTTTAATAGGTTTACTGTTCCTGTCATGAACCTAAGGTATAAACATTTTACATTAACAACACTGGCAATCTAGGACTCATATGCTTTCAAAGAACTGATGTCCTTAGGTCCAAATCAACTCTTTTAAAAAGCCTTCATATAACTGATCAATACCTATAAGCATTTATTTCTAAATTCAAATCTCAAAATATAACATATTATACACCTTCCATCAGAATTTATTGATAGTAAGCTCCATGATCTGGGCACATTTTTGAGGGTATGTAGCTGTTATAGTCTCTCTGGCATATCTGGCAGAACAGATACCGTTCAATCATTACATTTTTCTTTGGCTCATTTTTTCTCAAAAGCACTTTCAGCTGTAATAAATGTGGATATGTCTTCTGTCAGCTGCTTGAATATTCAATGACATTCTGCTCCCAGACTGTGGATAAACATCATGTTGTTGTAGAACACTGCACCATACAAACCTTTCATAAGTGAGAATACCTTGAACCCTGAAATCCGTCAAACTGACTGCTTGAGAGGGATTGTATTGAACTCCTTACTTGTAAAGAAAAGAAATATGCTACAACTGTTAACATTAAAGTATTCTACATCCTCATTGCCATCTGCTTTGCTTTGTGCCTTGGAGATCTGTTGAGATAATACAGTGTAGAAATAATAGTTTCTATGTTTGAGTGGGAACTTTATTTACAATGCTTCAAAATTTTATTATCTCCTGCTTCTATCTGCTTATTTTAAGCTTAATTTCTGCTTCTCAGTGTCCATATCCAGGCTTGACTAATAACAGCGAAGAGTTAACAGGCACAAATGATGAAACATTTGAACACTATGATTATCAACCTGAAATATTAATGATTTCTCTCGCTCTGATCCTGCCTGACCTATGGAGTATTTTTAGAATTTCTGCAGCTATGTGCTGTATGTACTCCTGAAGTGAAATGAAATTAATACAAAATATAAACACATCACACAGACACTTATTCTTCTTATGGCGAGCCAATCCATGTACATACAATATGAAAGGTCATAATTTTTGTGAAAAAGTAGATGATAAGTTTAATAAGCTTTCTTTGCTTGATTTTGAACACATAATTGGACAACATATGTCATTTTTAACATATTGGCAGAGTGGTAAGTTGTAAATTACACAAGTTGGAACACATCATTGCATCATCCCCATCTGACTTTAACATGATGAAAATGACTCATGGTTCTGAAAAGCTTTGCACCTAAAATGTTTGTAAAACACTTTTGAAGAAGATAATTGCAATGCTAAAGATCACCAATGATGTCAGTGTCAAGCCATTATCACCAGCCTATCTATCAAATATTTTGGCAGGGTGGTTGACGGAGAGACATATAAAGAGAGACAGTGGCTCTCTACCAGGTCAGATTGGGACAGCAGCATTATGTCATTAAGTTGGCTTAAGGAGGCTCTTGTTTCAGCCCTTGGAATCAAGTTGCGAGTTAACATAAAGTGCATGTTTATTTTAAGTGTTTTGCAAGATGGAAGTTAATTCATATTACAAAAGAACTTCATGATGATATCAGTTCTCATCTGAAATAGCAACTTAGCCTCATGTTATGCAAAATATAGAAGCAATATTGCATAGTAAACAGTTTGTAAATACTTCTACAAGTACATCATCATTCTGCTGTACAAGATACAGTGTGGTGACAGAAATGAGTATGTAGGAGCAGCCAAGAGTGCAGTAGAACATTGCATGTGGAATTGCTGAGTCTTCCAACTAATGTAAGCAGATATGGCATTACCGGTCATATCAAATTTATGAGTCCTTAACTGTACAGCTGAGGGTTATGAACACCAATTCACCCTCTCCTTCCCCCAACCTACACACAAAACATTTTATTTGTCTGAATTTACTTTTTTTAGCATAAATATCCTCTTTATGTCTACACTAATTGGAACTGGTGATCTATATAATATAATTTTGAATGTTAAACATGAGTAGGAACAACATCATTGAACTTTATGATAGTGAATTTTTCTCTTAAATGTAGAACTTTGAGTACTGACATTTTGTAGTTATACAGTTGTCATTTGTGGCCATTAAAATAGGGTATTGTTACATTTATAGCAATAATACAAATTACCTCTCAGAGATTAACAAATTGCTTGGCTGTGAAGACGGAACATGCATGGAAGTTCTCATATGGTTGGATGTGCATTAGTATTTGATAACAACTGACATACATGCATGCATAGCTGTAATATAATAATTCAAAGCTGGAGTATCTAACTAAAAACCAAAAAACAATGCGGATGCTGTAAATCAGAAACAAAAACAGAAATTTCTGGAAAAGGTCTGGTAGCATCTGTGGAGAGAAATCAGAGTGAACTTCCTGAGGAAGGGTCATTGGACCCAAAACATTAACTCTGATTTCTGCACAGATGTTTCCAGACCTGCTAAGCTTTCCAGAAATTTCTGTTTTCCTTTCTGGAGTATCTAACTTTTGTATTTAATTTCTTCGCTCTCCAAGCTATTATAACTTTGTTTATTCCTAACTTTAGAAAAGATAGTTTCACATAATGTATTGACTGTTGATTACCATAACATAAGAAATAAATCAGCCTCAGACTGACAGAAACCTGAAGTACCATGGTGGTTCAGTGGTTAGCACTACTGCCTCACAGTGGTAGGGACCTGTGTTTGATTCTAGCCTTGGGTGACTCTCTGTGTGGATTTTGCACATTCTCCCCATGTTTCCATTGGTTTCCTCCCACAATACAAAGGTGTGCAAATTAGGTGGATTGGCCATGCTAAATTGCCCATAGTGTTCAGGATGTGTAGAACATCATTAGGGGCAGCACGGTGCCTCAGTGGTTAGTACTGCTGCCTCACAGCCTCGGGCAACTGTCTGTAAGGAGTTTGCACATTCTCCCTGAGCCTGCATGGGTTTCCTCTGATGCTCTGGTTTCCTCCCACAATCCAAAGATGTGCAGGTTAGGTGACTGGCCATGCTAAATTGCCCTTAGCATTCAGGAATGTGTAGGTTAGGTGCATTAATCAGGAGTAAATGTAGAATAATAGGGTAGGAGAATGGGTCTGGGTGGATTACTCTTCGGGGATCAGTGTGGACTTGTTGGGCAGAAGGGCTTGTTTCCACACTGTCAGGATTCTATAAATAAAAAACATGGGGGTTAGCTGTGGGAAATGCAGGGTTACATGGATAGGGTAGACAGACAGGTTTGGGTGGGCTGCTCTTTGGAAGGTCAGTGTGGACTTGATGGGCCGAATGAACTGCTTGCACACTGTAGTGCTTCTATTCTATGATTTGTCAAGACACATTAGCAAAACTCACTAAAACCTTCAAACTTAATACGATAAAACAATACAAGATTTGTTTCCCATCTATTTCAAGGTTCTATAGGGAAAATAGTGAACATTCCCACCTGCTCCCCTGTTTTGTGCTTGGCTGATACCATGTGTTTTTACTCTGCATATGGATTTCTTTTTTTAAAAAAATATAGTCACTGTCACTCTAAATTATCTGGATTGCCCTAACAAACTGAAAAGATCTTTCTTTTAGAGTTAATCTTCATATTTTAATGCCTGCATTTCCAAAGCTATAATCTAACATTATTTGCATTGTTCAGATTGATTTTGGCCAATGCAGACAAATACCTGTTTTTTGTAGTCTTTCATTTTGTCCTTAAATCCTCTATAATGCTACAAATAGCCAGTAAACACATTTAGGACTGTAGCCAATAGATTGTTTGGAGTATCTTTAACAATGCATCCTTTAAGCTCATATGGCTATAAATCCAAACTGCCAAAATATATTTAAAGTACCTTACTGCTGATTACTTTATAATGACAGAGCTTTTAATATGTTTAATCCTACTGGAACACTGCAAAACTGCATTTATTTTTATAGCAATTACTTCTTTGCTTTGCAATGATTATGTAAGTATATCTGTAGCTTGCTTTTCTGATGCATCTTGGAAATGCGGTGCACCTGAATTTATGATGTATTTTAATCATTAGAATTGATTTTGTTCGACCTCTACAATAAAAAAAATATACAAACAGCATTTAAAAACCTTTACAGATGGCTCAATATAAAAGTCATCCATCATATTTGCAGAAACTGGGCAAAATGCATTCTCTTATTATTGAATTTTTCAAAGCACAAGCAAGTCACTTAAAAAAGCTGCAGATTACCATGTATTGCATTACATTGATAATCAAGAAGAAGCTGTCCAATGTGTTCATGCACTGTTTAAACGGACAATGCATTATTACCAAAATTCAGGTTCTTCTGTCCTTCTTCATTCATTAGTCTCTGCTCTTCACTGATCCACTAATAACATGTAAAATATGTCACCACGGCCATCCGCTGATAGGAAAGAAATACAAAGGGTTATGAAGCAAAGTTATGACGATGGTATGTATTCAAAACTAGAAGTTGTTATCAATATTTTCATTTTCTAAATTTTTAAGATTATTCAGCAAGTAGAGATCATAGTAAAGAATAATTTAAGGCATTACCACCTTTTCTCTCTTCTTGATGTGTTGCACTGAGAGACTTTGCAAGTATGGTATGCAAGATCCTGTCAGTTCTCTGGAGAATGGAAGTAATTATTGATGTGGCATTGACAATGCTGATGAATAGGATTGCTTACTATGGTATCCGTACAGATAACAGATTTGTTTGGCACTGCCTGATGGCTGTGCTTCAATCATTCCTTCTGTGACTCTTCAGCGTTTCCCTTCAGCGTTGCCTGTGATATTACCTGATGTCCAACAGGAGGGCAGTGCAGAGGACATGCAGAAGTTGCCCCTCTAGCAGACAGCAAACTGCTGGATGATGTGTCAAGCTCTTCCTAATTTTTTTTTTCATTTCACTCCCCTTTGTCCCTGAATCTGGAAATAATACATTAATTTTCAAAAATATGGCCTCCAATTCTCTATTCTGGCAGACTCCATGGGACATTTCGCAAGATAGAAAGGAAGAAATTGTATTTACATAATGCCTTTCATGCTATCCCTGAAGTGTTTTACAGCCAACTAAGTTGTTTTGATGTGAAGTCTCGATTGTAATGTCGAAATGCAGCAAAGCCCTACAAACAGCAATAAGATGTTACGGATGTTGATTAGAAAGTAAACATTGATCAAGACACTGGGGAGAGAGCTGAAACAAAAACAAAGAGCTGGAGAAACTCAGCAGGTCTGGCAGCATCTGTTGAGAGAAAAACAGAGGAAACATATTGAGTCAAGTGATCCTTGTCCCTAGGCGAAAGTGAGGACTGCAGATGCTGGAGATCAGAGTCAAAATTAGAGTGGAGCTGGAAAAGCTCAGCAGGCCAGGCAGCTTCCGAGAAGCAGGAAAATTTACATTTCGGGGACATGCCTGATGGAGGACTCCTGCCCGAAACATCAATTTTCCTGCTCCTTGGATACTGCCTGGCCTGCTGTGCTTTTCCAGCACCACTTTGATCCTTGTCCCTTCTCCAGCACCTTCTGGTCTTGTTTCAGATTTCCAGAATATGCAGTTTTTTTTTTGTTTATATTTTTATTTTTATTATACTTCTGAAAAACTCTGCTCTGGGATATTTTGCTTTTGGTTGAGAGAGAAAGAAGGTCTTCAGTTTAGCTTCTGATCTTAGAGCTTGTACTTTCATTAGTGTAGCACTCCCTTTATTCTGGAATGGAGGTCAGACCTTAATTATAGCTCAAATGTCCTGGCTCAGCTACCGCTGAACCAGAGCAGATATTGTGATGCTGATGGTTTATTCCTCAAGGTTGTTGAGTGTTTTGTTTTCCAAGTGGTTCTTGTCCCAGTCACCTTTTTATAATGAAGAATTGTGCTGTGACATGTTAGCGTCTGAATGCCTAATATGTTGGCTGAAATGGATTAATAGCTCTATTAAAAAGAAGTGGAGAGAAGAATTTCAAACCAACACATTAAACTGCCTACTACTATAGTGAAGTATAATATCACAGCAGATTACTTATCAAAAAGCAATACATCAGAAAGCGAGTATTATCGGGACAACTGTCTTGGAATATCATTACTTAATCCTTTGTTACACTTCAAAAAACAACAGCATGGATTTCCAATTGCCAGACAGTAATTTCTGCGGCAAAGGTGGGAGCTGCACATCAGGATGTAGCAGACTCTCCAAGGGAACTGCCCAGGAAATTGAAGATTCCAGTGGGCAATTTCTCCTTAACTTGGAACCCTCTGAAAGTATCCAGTTACATTAAAGGGTTTGGAGGGTTCTGCTGCAGTTAATTAAGTAGCTATCCAGGAAACCTTATCAAGTAGAAATCCAGTCGAAATCCTGGATGACTCCAACTTACCACTCATACCCTGAACGACACGCCCTATAAGTCTTGACTCAACTCGATCACCCCTTCTTTCCGCAAGACCTAATAATCCCAAGGACCAATAGCCTCCTAGCCTCTATCGTGAATAAAGCACACCCTCTCCCCCAAAACCCACATTCCCCCTTTCTAGGTCCCAAACAAAACTCCTTTTTGCCTGGGATCAACACACTGCTCTTCCCACAGGAGCTCTCTTTCTGCTCAGGAACTAACGTCCATCTTCCCCCCTCGGACCCAACACCCACCCTCTCAGCAGCCAAACCATTAATCCCCCAGCACCTGCCACTGGATCTGGCACCGGTCCAGCCACCGGAATCAACATCAGCCCCTTCCCTCCAGGATCAGGAGGGACACACCCCTCCCCATAAACTCGACAATCTTTTCTCCCTACCCCTGCAACCCAACAAGCCACACCTCCCCAGCCACTGGTTGCAAAATCTCCCCACGCCTCTTCACAAGATTGCACACCCACCCCATCCTCCAGACCTGACATCATCTCCTGCCACGAACCCATTATTTCCTTTCTCCTCCCAGGATCCTGATAAACCTTTCCAACAGACCTAACCCCTGGCTTACTACGATATCCCCATCCAGCCTGATATCCCAACCTCAATCACTTGTTCCCAATAGGCACCTACTTACCCAGCATCCTACTGAATTGATACCAGGGACCCTATCCAAATACACTACCTCCTACCCTGCTTAGCTAACACCCACCTGTCACATTGATCACCCTGGCACACTACCTTCCTGGCACCCTAACCATATGCTTGTCTTTCATACTTACCCTTTCACTGGAGCTGTCAAATTGGTCATCTGTGATGCTGGAAATTTGATTAGAATATAGAGCAACTACTGTTGTGGAAAAGCAAACATTGTTTCACTTCCCCAAACTGTCCTGCGGGACATGTATTATGGCCAATCTAGACCCCCACCTCCTACAAAGAATATTATTTGTTTTGATTTGATTTAGTATTATCACATACTGAGATATAGTGAAAAGTATTGTTTTGTGTGCTGACCAGACAAATCATACCCTATATAGGTATAATCAGGGTAATGGAGCAGAATACATGTATAGTGTTACAGCTACAGAGAGGGTGTAGAGAAAGATCAACTCTAACATATGAGAAGTCTGTTCAGAAGTCTCACAACAGCAGGGAGAAGCTGTTCTTGAATCTGTTGGTATGTGTTTTCAAACTTTTGCATCTTCTACTTGATGGAAGAGGGTGGAAGGGAATGTAACGGGGATGGGAAAGGTCTTTGATTATATTGGTTGCTTTCCCAAGGCAGTGGAATTCAATGGAAGGAAAGCCGGTTTTCATATTGGACTAGGCTGCATTCACAACCTTCTGCAATTTCTTGGGCAGAGTAATTGCCATATCAAGCTGTGATGCTTGCTGATAGGATGCTTTCTATGGTTCATCTATAAACTTGGTAAGAGTCGTTGTGGAGGTTATCTCATGATGGTGATAATCTAGACTGAATTTTTATATTTATTTAAAGGCAAGTGTAAGGAGCTGTGTTCCAAATATGGTTTGATTGGTCTACCACTAGGCTTTAATCAAAACATTTTCTGGATTAGTGGTGCTGGAAGAGCACAGCAGTTCAGGCAGCATCCAAGGAGCAGTAAAACCAATGTTTCGGGCAAAAGCCCTTCATCAGGAATCTCACAACACAACTATAACTCACAAAAAAATAGAATTGGCATAACTTTAACTCTATTGAAATACTTAGCAAGGTAATGTATTAGTTAACCACTAATCATTGTCTGTTCCAATATAAGCAATATTTCATAAACACAACCTTTGGCAAAAATGCAATTCAGAAAAACAGTTATGTTTCTCACGTGCTGTCTCCTTCCAGTTCAGAAGAAAGAAACAATCTCATGTCTAAGACTTGAGAGACAGTCTCATGTCTAAGACTTCACTCTAGCACCTTTCAGCACCCAGCAGAAACCTTCTCAATTGACTGAAAGCAAAACTAAAACCGTTTGTGCATCTGTGTGAGCCCTGACATCACTCACACAATTCTTTTGTCTCATTAAAAAAAGAGAGAGGGAGAACTCAAAGCCTGTTTATCAACTGCCTGTCTGAAGGAGCATTCTGGCACTACTGTGGCAACATCTCTCCGCAATACAAACAGGACAAAATATCTCTATTATAGGCACAGCACTGTCACACAAGGAACCTATCAGATATAAAGTACTCTCCATATTTCTGAAGTAGCCCTGATCAGAATTTCCTGTCAGAAATGCAGACCTCTGCCTTAATGCAAAAAAAAAGTGACAATCTGAGGGCTATTGGCATCCCTCAGAAAATCCAGTCCACCATGTTTTGCTATCAAGGTATATTATATACAAATAAGTTAATGACAAAATTTGAACATAACACTACAATGTAAAAATTAGCATAAATGTTCCTCATGGAAATCATGAAATTAGTGTTTTAAGTAGTTCTTTGTGGATTCTGGTCAATACATAGTCACCATTTTTCACTGCATTCAAGAAATATTCAGGCAGAAAAGTCGCTGCTGCTTTTTTTTTTGATTGGACCAGGATGCTTAACTGGCAAAAAGTTCGCAATTAATGATTCCAACACAATTTCACCAAAACTTCCTTCTTGTATTAAAAAATGTTTTCTCCCCCAAATTTGCACACAAACAAATTTGCGTATTGTTGAAAACCTGCAGATTTCCCAGCATAACCCACACGCATGCATATTTAAAACAAGAAATTTCTACTTTCTAAGGTATTTCTTGATATATTTAAAAGGGAATTTCCTAATGCTTTGAGGAATGCGGATAAAAATGGGTCAATCCCAAACTATAAGCCTTTTAAATCACAGCTTCAAAACATAAACTACTATCTATGAATAATACAACTTTAGATGTCTGAAACTGGCTTCAAAAAACACAATATGATTTTCCAAATAAAAACCAAGAGAACTGTGGATACTGTAAACCAAAGATAAAAATAGAAAGGAATGGAAAAGCTCTGCAGGTCTGGAAGCATCTGTGGAGAGAAATCAGAGCTAACGTTTCGGATTGAGTGACCCTTCCTCTCAGTTATGAGGAAGTGTCACTCGATCTGAAATGTTGAAACTATTTGTAATATTTGTAAAATTTTTGTGTCATGAATGCAAACATTTCAACATTAAAACATTATAATTAACAGAAATTTTGATTGGTCATTAAATCACCTTGAGGACATGGATAGTTTTATTGGTGAGTCTGCTTCCAGTGCCATACTTTAAAACTTGCACAAAAAAAAAATCACAGAAGCTAAATTTACACTGACGGTGACTTGCACTTAAAGTTCCACAATCTTTTGTGGCAGGTGGACAAGTTTCAGGAGAATTGGCACACAAGAAAATGTGCATAAACTTCATTAACACACCTAAAATGTAAGCAGTTTTAGTCTGTTCTTTTGCATCTAAGATTCTCCTGCTATAATTTACAGTTTTTAAGCGACATTCTGGAGTACCAGACTCATCTCAGTAGCAATAAACCCTTGCCTTTGGTATGAGACATTAGCAAGCTTAATTTGGAGACCTGAGGTTTTAGTAGAGCAGGGGACTGCTGAAAATCCTAACTCTTTCATTCGATGTTAAATTAAGGCCATGTCTGATCTCTCAGCTGAACATAAAAGATTGTAAGGCAGAATTTTGAAGAGCAACACAATTCTCATGATCAGTGTTTATCCCTCAACCAGCTGCACAAAACAGATTGTCTGTGTTTGTTATCTCATTGTATCTGCTGGGTCCTTGCTGTGTGCATGTTGGCTGTTGTGTTTCCAAATTTCCAACAGTAACAACACATCTAATTGGTTATAAAGTGCTTTGGAAAGTATTACAAAACAAAAAAAACCACTGTAATGAAAAGGATTGTTTCGGTTTCACCTGGAAAACAATAATAATAAGATTACGATATTCTGCACAACACCTTCATTTTAATCCCGGAGCTGATAATATTTGAAATTTGATGTCAATAAATATATAACTCAGTAAAGATCACAAACCATAAGAGTGTGGAAAGTGGAGCAGGTAGATTTGGGCTCAGACATTGTTGTGCAGCAGCATACACTGATTGGTGAACTACAGGATCGCTCAGATTTCTCAATGCACCAACTGCAAATTTCCTGGGAAATATCCAATCTTGCAATAACCGTGCACCTGGAACCCTCCAAAGAAATCCACTATTCTGAGTTAGAGTCCCACATTTTAGAGCAGTTCTGATTCACTTATCTGGGTTGCAACCCCAGAAATATAAGAGGAATTAAACCTGCTCTCACTCTTGAGTAACAATAAGACTGCAACTCACCACCTCCCATCCAACGCTCATCTCCCCAGATTCACCACTGATCCCCAGACTCCAACAACCCAATGGTACCTGAATTCTTTGACCCATACACTCTCTGACTAAACTCTAGACCTAAACCAAATCATCCGCCGACATTTCCGCCACCTCCAAACAGACCCCACTACCAGGGATATATTTCCCTCCCCACCTCTTTCCACCTTCCGCAAAGACCGTTCCCTCCGCGACTACCTGGTCAGGTCCACACCCCAAACAACCCAACCTCCAATCCTGGCACTTTCCCCTGCCATCGCAGGAAGTATAAAACCTGCGCCCACACCTCCTCCCTCACCTCTATCCAAGGGCCCTAAAGGAGGCTTCCACATCCATCAAAGTTTTACTTGCACATCCACTAATATCATTTATTGTATCCGTTGCTCCTGATGTGGTCTCCTCTACATTGGGGAGACTGGGCGCCTCCTAGCAGAGCGCTTTAGGGAACATCTCCAGGACACCTGCACCAATCAACCACACCGCCCCGTGGCCCAACATTTCAACTCCCTCTCCCACTCTGCCGAGGACATGGAGGTCCTGGGCCTCCTTCACCGCCGCTCCCTCACCACCAGACGCCTGGAGGAAGAACACCTCATCTTCCGCCTCGGAACACTTCAACCCCAGGGCATCAATGTGGACTTCAACAGTTTCCTCATTTCCCCTTCCCCAACCTCACCCTAGTTCTAAACTTCCAGCTCAGTAACTGTCCCCATGACTTGTCTGGACTTGTCCGACCTGCCTATCTTCTTTTCCACCTATCCACTTCACCCTCTCCTCCTTGACCTATCACCTTCATCCCCTTCCCCACTCACCCATTGTACTCTATGCTACTTTCTCCCCACCCCCACCCTCCTCTAGCTTATCTCTCCACGCTTCAGGCTCACTGCCTTTATTCCTGATGAAGGGCTTTTGCCCAAAACATCGATTTTGAAGCGACTTGGATGCTGCCTGAACTGTTGTGCTCTTCCAGCACCACTAATCCAGAATCTCATCTCCCACCTGCCAGGGCATCAATGTGGACTTCCAGTTTCCTCATTTCCCCTTCCCCCACCTCACCCTAGTTCCAAACTGCCAGCTCAGCACTGTCCCCATGACTTGTCCGGACTTGTCCTACCTGCCTCGCTCCTTTTCCACCTATCCACTCCACCCTCTCCTCCCTGACCTATCCCCTTCATCCCCTCCCCCACTCACCTATTGTACTCTATGCTACTTTTTCCCCACCCCTACCCTCCTCTAGCTTATCTCTCCACACTTCAGGCTCTCTGCCTTTATTCCTGATGAAGGGCTTTTGCCCGAAACATTGATTTCTCTGCTCCTTGGATGCTGTTTGAACTACTGTGCTCTTCCAGCACCACTAATCCAGAATCCCTCATTCACTACACACCCTACACACCTCACTCACATCCTACCCTATGAGTTAACCACCCGCTACCCTATCCCTCAGCCTCCTGCCATTCTACCCATGACCCACCTGCAAACCTAACCCCTCACCCTGTCAGTCACCTTCCAAGCCCATTCTGTAATGGCAGATCACCCTTTCCTTTGATACTGCGTCATTGAGACTGATACTGTCTTTTTTCAATGAGTATCCTATTGTTAAAACGTGCATCTCCCTTTGTCTAATAAACCTTTACTTCTGAATTATTTACATGCTGTAACATTACCAGAGAAATTCATTGCTCCATTGTAGGTCTGTTGAAGGTTTTTCCTCCACCATTTTGATCTCAGGTTTGATTCTAGTTGATGCTACCTGACTCAATAGTGTAATAATTATTGTTGTTTCTTTCCTGATATACTGTAGTATGTTCTGCTGAGCTACCATTCCACTTGCTTGGAGAGGGGTATTCAGGTTTTCCCTTGCCATTTGCACAACTGATCACATAATCATTTCAATTGTCTCGTTGAAACTTTCTCTTCTTGGATCATTGAGTCCAACGAAGGGACTTTTGCAGATCTGCAGACATCCCAGATTTTTCATTATCAGGCTGATATCATTTTTACACTTTTGAATTCTATATCCTGCCTGCGTAATTTGACAAATGAAAATAATGTTATATTACTGTCGAGTAAGAGAAAAAGCTTTTTATAGTTTTGGAACCATTTCATTGCAATAGCTTTATTTTTGTAAGGTCAGAAGTAAAGGATATCAAAACTAAGTGTGAAATTTTAATGCATGTGTTAAGAGGAAAGATAATGCTAAGAGTCTGCATAACCCCATTAAAGAGAGATGTTGGCAAGGCTATTAGTGATAACAAATGAATGAGTGATTTGATAGATGAGTTCTTTATATCCATTTTGTCAGTCAATGAAGATCTCCAACAGTCTTTTTTATCAGATATTTCATTTAAGACCATTAGCAAGCCTAAAAGCATTCAGTTTTAGAAGTAGCTTTTGTGAGATGGGTTGGTAATCAGTTGGGAAGTAAGGGACAGATAAAAGAAACATTCTCTAGGGTGAAATGTGACAAGAGAGGCTTCCTGGGAATCTCAATTTGGGTTTGCAACCTCTCACCATTTTCTGAATGGGAAATGGCCAAAAAGTGATTTTGCGTTTGTTCCCAACTCTGGCTGGACCATATTTATCATTCACAACTGAAAGTTACAGGTAAGTCTAAATGTCTTGAAGCTTCTTTTCTTCCAGTCAGCTTGCCAGACCCCTGTGATGTTAATCTTGTTTTACTGTCTGCTTTTCAAACTGAATGTACACTCAAAAAGGTTAGGAAAGAAAAATGAAAGGTACACCTCCTTCCTCAACTTCATCCAACACCCACATTGCCAAGTTCCAAAGAATTTCACTCCCTGGAGCCAGCTACACTTAATGCTGGCTGCACACTTGAGGGTCTGGATTTAGGCTGGTTGTGACATGAATGAATCATAACAGCTCTGCTGTTGTTTAAGAACTAGTTTTAGTTTGCTATTTAATTGTCTTCTTAATTACAGGGACACATAGAAAATAAGAGCAGCAGTATGCCATTTGGCCAATTGAACCTGTTCTGCCATTCAGTATGATCATGATTAATTCTCTTTCTCAATATATGCTCTCAATCTCAACCCATAATATTTGAGACCTACAGTTGTCTCAAATCTATCTACTTTCTTAAATATATCCAGTCATTTTGGCAAAGATCTGGCAAAGAATTCCATAGATCACCGCCCCGATTGAAGAAATGTCTCTTCATTTTAGCCCTAAATGATCTACCTTGTATCCTGAGACCATGACACCTTATTCACAAACCCCCAGGAAGGGGACTATCATTCTTGTATCAGAAATCTACATTTCATGACAGCACCTCTCATTTTTCTAAACTCCAGTGAATGCAGGTTTAATTGATCCAATTTCTCTTCAAACTTGCCATCCCAAGAATTAACTCTTTGTTGAACTCCCTCCAAATATAATTTTTCTGAGAAGACAATAATAAATCAGATGACAATACTCCAACTACAGAAGTTATATTTGCTCCTGTACTCATAACCCCTTGCAATAAAGGCCATCCTACCGCTTGTCTTCCAATCTGTTTGCTGCATGTGCATGCTTGCTTTCAAGACTGGTGTACAATGATAGGCTGGTCACAATGGATATCAACAGTTCCCAATCGATCGCTGTTTAAATGAAACTTTACCATTCTGTTTTTGCTGCTGATTTGGACAACTTCAAACTTATCCATATTATTATCACATTGGCCACATATTTGCCCATTCACTCAGCTTGTCTAAGTGGTCTGAAGCTTCTTTACTTCCTGTTCATCCTAGTTTTATGTCAGCAGCAAACTTGGAAATAATCATTTACATCCCTCAGCCAAATCTTTGCTATATACTGTGAATTATCGGATCCACTCTACTGATCTCTCTGACATCCATAGTCAAAACCTTCCACTCTGAAAAGATCCAGTTATTCCTACTGGAAAGACTATATCATTCTTATTGTTCTGTATTTTTCTCATTGTGGAATGAGAAAATAACTTTTAACAATCAAGGAATGCTAAAGGACTATTGTATGTTTTTTTAAAAGCAAGTAGGACAGTGCAGCTGCTCCTTGTTTAAACCTGAAATTAATTTCGGATTGTTTGGAATCCAGACATTGTGGTTAAGGATGTAAATATCATTTCAAAAAATGCCCATTTAAATGATGAAGGTGATATTGCCTAACTGCTTAAATGTTAGCAGGTTTGTTTACTAAAAATTAATTGCCAATGCATTGCTTTCAGCTGTGTCATTTAAATTGTATTCACCCAAGATGAAAACAAACAATGGATAAATCTACCAATATCTTACCTCATATCCTGAAACACTGAGTGTGAAAATAGACAAGTCCCCTGGGCTGGATGGAATCTATCCTAGGATCCTTTGGGAAGCAAGGGAAGAGATTGCCGAGCCTTTGGCATTGATCTTCAAATCATCATTGTCTACAGGAATAGTACCTGAGGACTGGAGGATAGCAAATGTGGTTCCCTTGTTCAAAAAAGGGTAGTAGAGACAACCCTGGTAATTACAGACCAGTGAGTCTCACTTCAGTTGTTGGTAAAGTATTGGAAAATGTTATAAGAGATAGGATTGAAACCATCTAGAAAAGAATAATCTGATCAGGGACAGTCAGCACGGTTTTGTGAAGGGTAAGTTGTGCCTAACAAATCTTATTGAGTTTTTTGACAAAATGACCAAACAGGTAGATGAGAGTAAACCGGTTGATGTGGTGTATATGGATTTCAGCAATGCATTTGATAAGGTTCCCCACAGTAGGCTATTATACAAAATGCGGAGGAATGGGATTGTGGGAGACATAGCAGTTTGGATCAGTAATTGGCTTGCTGAAAGAAAACCGAGGGTTGTAGTTGATGGAACATGTTCATCTTGGTGTCCAGTTACTAGCAGCGTACCACAAGGGTCAGTGTTGGGTCCACTGCTGTTCGTCATTTTTATAAATGACCTGGATGAGGGATTAGAAGGGTGGGTTAGTAAATTTGCGGACGACACTAAGGTCGGTGGAGTTGTGGATAGTGACGAAGGATGTAGTAGGTTGCAGAGAGACATAGATAGGATGCAGAGCTGGGCTGAGAGGTGGCAAATGGAGTTTAATGTGGACAAGTGTGAGGTGATACACTTTGGATGGAGTAATCAGAATGCAAAGTACTGGGCTAATGGTAAGTTTCTTGGGAGTGCAGATTAGAAGAGAGATCTCAGTGTCCATGTACACAGATCGCTGAAAAATGCCCAGATTGGCAGGGTTGTTAAGAATCTGGATTAGTGGTGCTGGAAGAGCACAGCAGTTCAGGCAGCATCCAAGGAGCAGAGAAATTGACGTTTCGGGCAAAAGCCCTTCATCAGGAATACAGGCAGTGAGCCTGAAGCATGAAGAGATAAGCTAGAGGAGGGTGGGGGTGGGGAGAAAGTAGCATAGAGTACAATGGGTGAGTGGGGGAGGGGATGAAGGTGATAGGTCAGGGAGGAGAGGGTGTAGTGGATAGGTGGAAAAGGAGATAGGCAGGTAGGACAAGTCATGGGGACAGTGCTGAGCTGGAAGTTTAGAACTAGGGTGAGGTTGGGGAAGGGGAAATGAGGAAACTGTTGAAGTTCACATTGATGCCCTGGGGTTGAAGTGTTCCGAGGCAGAAGATGAGGCGTTCTTCCTCCAGGCGTCTGGTGGTGAGGGAGCGGCGGTGAAGGAGGCTCAGGACCTCCATGTCCTCGGCAGAGTGGGAGGGGGAGTTGAAATGTTGGGCCACGGGGCGGTGTGGTTGATTGGTGCGGGTGTCCCGGATATGTTCCCTAAAGCGCTCTGCTAGGAGGCGCCCAGTCTCCCCAATGTAGAGGAGACCGCAACAGGAGCAACGGATACAATAAATGATATTAGTGGATGTGCAGGTAAAACTTTGATGGATGTGGAAGGCTACTTTAGGGCCTTGGATAGAGGTGAGGGAGGAGGTGTGGGCGCAGGTTTTACAGTTCCTGCGGTGGCAGGAAAAAGTGCCAGGGTGAGAGGGTGGATTGTAGGGGGGAGTGGACCTGACCAGGTAGTCGCGGAGGGAACGGTCTTTGCGGAAGGCGAAAAGAGGCGGGAAGGGAAATATATCCCTGGTGGTGGGGTCTGTTTAGCGGTGGCGGAAATGTCAGCGGATGATTTGGTTTATGCAAAGGTTGGTAGGGTGGAAGGTGAGCACCAGAGGCGTTCTGTCCTTGTTACGGTTGGAGGAGTGGGGTCTGAGGGCAGAGGTGCGGGATGCAGACGAGATACGTAGGAGGGCATCTTTAACCACATGGGAAGGGAAATTGCGGTCTCTAAAGAAGGAGGCCATCTGGTGTGTTCTGTGGTGGAACTGGTCCTTCTGGGAGCAGATCCAGCGGAGGCGGAGGAATTGGGAATACAGGAAGGCATTTTTGCAAGAGGTAGGGTGGGAAGAGGTGTAATCCAGGTAGCTGTGGGACTCAGTGGGTTTGTAATAAATGCCAGTGTCAAGTTGGTCGTCGTTAATGGAGATGGAGAGGTCCAGGAAGGGGAGGGAGGTGTGAGAGATGGTCCAGGTAAATTTAAGGTCAGGATGGAATGTGTTGGTGAAGTTGATGAATTGCTCAACCTCCTCACGGGAGCACGAAGTGGCGCTAATGCAGTCATCAATGTAGCGGAGAAGGAGGTAGGGAGTGGTGCCGGTGTAATTACGGAAGATCAACTGCTCTATGTAGCCAACAAAGAGACAGGCATAGCTGGGGCCCATATGTGTGCCCATGGCTACCCTTTGGTCTGGAGGAAGTGGGAGGATTCAAAGGAGAAATTGATAAGGGTGAGGACCAGTTCGGCCAAACAAATGAGAGTGTCGGTGGAAGGGTACTGTTGGGGATGTCTGGAAAGGAAAAAACGGAGGGCTTGGAGGCCCTGGTCATGGCGGATGGAGGTGTAGAGGGATTGGATATCCATGGTGAAGATGAGGCGTTGGGGGCCGGGGAAACGGAAGTCTTGGAGGAGGTGGAGGGCGTGGGTGGTGTCTCGAACAGGGTTGTTAAAAAGGCATACAGTGTTTTGGTCTTTATTAATAGAGGGAAGTTATGCTGCAGCTGTACAAAGCTCTGGTACGGCCACACTTGGAGTACTGTGTACAGTTCTGGTCACCGCATTATAAGAAGGACGGGGAAGCTTTGGAAAGGGTGCAGAGGAGATTTACTAGGATGTTACCTGGTATGGAAGGAATGTCTTACAAGGAAAGGCTGAGGGCCTTGAGGCTGTTCTCGTTAGAGAGAAGAAGGTTGAGAGATTACTTAATAGAGACATACAAGATAATCAGAGGGTTAGATAGGGTGGACAGGGAGAGCCTTTTTCCAAGTATGGGGACAACAAACATGAGGGGACACAACTTTAAAGTGAGGGGAGATAGGTATAAGACAGATGTCAGAGGTAGTTTCTTTACTCAGAGAGTAGTAAGGGTATGGAATGCTTTGCCTGCAACAGTAGTAGATTCGCCAAGTTTAAGTGTATTTAAGTCGTCATTGGACAGGCGTAGGGATGTACATGGAATAGTGTAGGTGGGATGGGCTTCAGATTAGTATGACAGGGCGGCGCAATATCGAGGGCTGAAGGGCCTGTACTACGCTGTAATGTTCTATGTTCTATTACGAGTACGTTGCCAAAAAAAGTAACATTTATGCAACTTTTAAAAAATCTGTTTTAACATTCACTGTAATATATTAATGCCAAGATCAATAATTATCAATTAATTATTTCCTATTTTACATCCTGAATCATAGTTCATGTTGGTAACAAAGAAATAGGGACTTGATTTGCTAGGAGCTATACACCAAATTAAAAAGCAGAACCTCAAATGTAACAATCATTGGAGTATTCCCTGAGTCACATGCAAATTGGTAGAGGACAAAAAGATGAGTGAAATGAATGCATGGTACAAAGACTGCTGTGTGAAAAGTAGGTTCTAGTTTGTTGGGCACCTGTAGACTAAATTAAAGACGAGAAAATAATAAAAGGACAAAATTAAACCTCTGTATCCGAATACATGTAGCAGATTGAAACAAAACAGATGAATTGATTGTACAAATAGCAATAAATGTAATCTTACAGCCATTATAAAAGCAGGGCTGCAGGACGCTATAGCTGAGGAATTTAATATTAAAGGATACAATTAATTTAGGAAGTTGAAAAGTTGTGAAAACGCAGAGGGGTGGCTATGTTAGTTAATCATGGTATTAGCATAATGGAGACAGTAACCTAAGTTTGGAAATGAGTAAGTATAATAGGTTTGTGTAAAAATGAGACATGATAAAGTCAAAAAGTCACCAGTTTGAATCATATACAGGACTTCTAAGAGTAGGCAAGAATTAAAGTTTTTTTCAAAACGGTGCAATGATAATTAAGGGGCATTTTAATCTACACATAGACTGGAAAAATAAGTTGGGCAAAGCTAGCTTTGAAGAGAAGTTCATAGAATATTTTCAGAATAGTCTTTACGAAAAATATCTTCTGGAGCCAACCAGAGAGTACTCTATTCTAGAACTGATATTGTACAATGAGATAGTTTTAATTAATGATCTTATTGTGAAGGTGTCCCTAAATAACAGTGATCATAAGTAATTGAAATTTACATTAAGTTTGAGGCAGAGGGATGTGAGCCTGATTAGCTTCTGAAATTAACATAAGGACAATTATTAGGGTACAAAAGCAGAGCTCGCTAAAGTAAACAGGCAAATTATTTTGTTTACAATGCAGCGGCTGACATTTAAGGAGATGTTTCAGCATATATACATTCCAATGTGAAAGAAGAATTCTAAACCACCATCCATGGTTAACTAAAAAAGTTAAAGATAACAGCAAACTAAAAAAAAGTATATAATTGTGCTGAAGAGGTGGCAGATCAAAACATTAAAAGAAAACAGAGATTGGTTGCAAGATTAATAAGGAGTGGTAACCTAATCATAATAGAGCACTAACTAGATAGTTAAAATTTACGTTAAGTGTTTTTATAGATACTTATAAAGGAGAAAAGTTAATAAAGTGGATGTTGGTCCTATAGAAAGTGAGTTTGGGGAATTAATAATGGAAAATAAAGACATAGTAGATTAATTGAATAGGTATTTTACATCAATCTTCACTATAGAGGTACAAGTAATATCCCAGAAATACCTGTAAATCAGGAAATGAAAGTGGAGAAGGAACCAAGAGAATTACAAGCACCAGATCAGTAGTGCTAAACAAATTAGTGGTAATCAGCAGAATTAACATAGTTTTGTGAAAGGGATTTCATATTGAATGAATTTATTGAAGTTCTTTGAGGAAGTAACATGTATTTGTGACGAATTTGTGAATGTACAATCCTTAGACGTCCAGAAAGCATTTGATAAGGTGCCAAATCAAACATTATTGCAGGGAGAACAAAGGGTAAGGGGTAACAAATTACCATGATAGAAGATGGGCCAGATGACAGAAAACAGAGTGCATAAATTAATCATTTTCTGATTGGCAAGAAGATGAATGGTGTGCTACAGTCATTATTGCTGGGTCCTCAACCTTTTATAATTGATTTAAATGATTTAAATTGGATTGTATCTGCTGGAGTTTAAAAGTGTAAATGGTGACTTGACTGAAATATATACGATCTGAGGGGCCACTGGATGTGCCAAAGTGCTTTACAACAATGAAGTACTTTTGAAGAAGAGTCACTTGTAATGTTGGAAATGTGACAGCCAATTTGTTAGGTTCCGCACATGGTAACAGAATCATGATCAAATAATCGGTTCAAAATAAAATCTCACAAATGTGGCAAAGATTTTAAGAAAATGCAATAACAACTCTCATTAAAATGTGTCTAGGTAGGACAAAATGGGGATCTAATTAATTTAATTAATGACCATATCCATATGAGTAACAATGCCAGAGGTTACTGGAAATGTTAATTCAGTTTTTGAATCGTCTGAACCTCAAAGAAAAATAAATCATTCCTTTGCAGTCTATTGAACAAGTAGCTCCTGTGTTTGTGAACAATGCTAATTGCTGAATAAGCCTCACTTCAATCAATAATGAGCGTTGCTTTGAAGCTAACAGCTTGAGAATAGAATATTCTTTCAAATGGCGCGAATTACTTTAAATACATTGCCTACTATGGCAAATCAATTTAAACATTCAGCACGAGCATTGAAATTATTCAAGGAAATAAAGATGTTTCAAATCTATTTGTCTTCAAATCATTGTCATTCGAAATAACTTCATACAAACATTCCACAGGCTGCACATAATTGAACTTTTTAAATTATTTTGTTCTTAATTATTGATGACTTTGTATTAATTGATAGGATTCTGCATTAGGTCAAGCATATTCCAGATGGTCGGCAATGTTGAGTTCCTTGTAAAATTTCATTTATGATTGTGCTGAATCTCATTCTTTGAAGAGTATTCAGTGTATTACAATGGGCAGAATCTTCTGCTGATCGTAAGAGCTGCAGGCAAGACAATGGAATATCCTAAATAAGTGTCGGCAATAGATCAGACTCCCAATGGAGAATGAAACTATGGTATTGGGCTCAGGGGAATTGAACCCTTGTTGAACTTCAAATGGCGAATGTCAGCAAGTCTTCTCTGTGCACATTTATATGTCATGCGTACTCCTTTAAAGGAACCTTGCCAGGATTAAATTTCCTTTCTCAATCTGCAAGCAGGCAGTAGCCCTTTCAGATTCAGGACTGCATGACTGTAGTGATCAGCAGGTCAGATAGGTAACATGGTGGAGATGGAGAGAGAAGCTAAGGATTGTTTACTCCTGAGGCATTGTTGTTCAAGGATATCATGATTGAGATTGAAGAAAGATAGATTAAGTGACACAGGACAGTGCAGAGACCAGTGTACCTTTTCCATATTCTCTCACTCCCTGCCATCTGAACCCACGATCCCAGAAATTAGTTTGAGGATCTAGAATGTTAACATTACCATTATACCACCACGTATCTGTTATGATTATTAGTCTGTCCCTTTAGTCAGCCAGGGAGAAAGTGAGCACTGCAGATACTGGAGGTCTGAGTCTAAGAGTGTGGTGCTGGAAAAGCACAGCTGGTCAGGCAGCATCCGAGGAGCAGGAGAATCAATGTTTCAGGCAGAAGCTCTGCATCAGGAATGAAGGGGTGATGCAAGGGGGCTGAGAGATAAATGGGAATGGGGTGGGGCTGTGGGGAAGGTAACTGAGAAAAAGATAGGTCGATGAAATTGAGGGTGAAGGTGATGGGTCGGAGAGGAGGGTGTAGCAGATAGGCAGGAAGGAAGATGAACAGGTAGGACAGGTCAAGAGTATGATATCGAGTTGGAAGGTTGGATCTTGGATAAGGTGGGGGTGGGGAAATTAGGAAACTGGTGAAATCCACATGGATCCCATGTGGCTGGGGTGTCCCAAGGTGGAAGATGAGGTGTTTAGTCAGCTAGTTATATTCATCTTTGATACCACACATCTGAAAAAGCCTCCTTCCCATTTGAGAAGCTTACCATTGGCAGCATAGACTCTGCCCTTTAAGACCATAAAATTCCCACTGCCCTTGGCCAGAAAACATACTCACCCACCGCCACCCATTCATGCAACAATTTAAACAAGGAATTTCCCTCCCTCACTGCAAACTTGCATCCCATCGTGTTGTATGATACTAACATCAAAATTAATAGAACAGATACAGAAACTCAAAACTGGGCATCTTTGAGGCACTGTGGACCATCAGCATCCTGCAGAATTGTATTCAATCACATTCAGTAACCACATCATCCAGCACATCCCCCACTCTAACATTATTATCAAGGTGGGAGATTAACCCTGGTTCAATAAGGAGTGCAGCAGGATATTTCAGGAGCAGCACCAGGCATTAGTAAAACTGAGATGTCAACCTGATGAAGCTACAACAACAAATCAATACTAGCCAGTAGTGATAAGAGTGTGGTGCTGGAAATGCACAGCAGGTCAAGCAACATCGAAGGAGCAGGAGAATCGATGTTTCAGGCATAAGCCCTTCATCAGGTCATTCCAAATGAAAAGCTTATGCCCGAAACATCAATTTTCCTGCTCCTCGGATGCTGCCTGACCTGCTATGCTTTTCCACCACCACAGTTTTGACTCTAATCTCCAGCATCTGCAGTCCTCATTTTGGACCAGCCAGTAGTGATAGCATGGAATACACCAGGATAAGCAGTCCTAAAATAAATGTATCAGATCTAAACTTTCCAGTTCCATCACAACTGGTTGTGAATGGCAGTAAATTGTAAATATTGATGATCCACAAATAAAAGTAAAGTCCACAAATTCCTATAAGGCAATAGAGCAGCTATCTCATTAGAGACAGATGACACTCCCAAGCAAGGGGTAAGACCTTCATTGCAACATTAGCTCGTACAAGAATTGAACTGGTAGCGCCATTAGTATCACTCTACATCACAAACAAACCATCCAGCCAACTGAGCTAAACAACTTTGTAATTTAGCCAGTGATTGTATACCAATCTGGAGAGGTAATTCTGGGCAGGCAGAAGGCCTTTAACATCAATAACTGGTCACACGTCCACAGACCAATCAGCTACTTGTTGCTCAGCAAAGCTCCATTTGTACTTATTCCTTATCTCCAGCTCCATCTGCATTTCATGTTTAAATAGTTCTTTACCCATTTCAGTCCACCATCAAAAATACAGAAAATTAAAAAGGTATGGTTTTTGCACTGATTTAACAACTTGCCTGTCTTTTTGCTGATCTCTGTTGCTCAGAAGTTGTCCAATCATCATTTTGGAAGCTTTCTCCCTCACTTTATTTGCACATGCCTTATTTGTCGTACGTTGGTTTGATATGTCATGATCAGTAATGACTCACATGATCTGGGCTGGTTGTACATTCTTGAAACCATCGATATTATCCACGTATTTGGATTTTTAACTGGCCTCTTTTAGTAGCTCTATTTCTGCTTACACATGATGAATCTCTTTCACTCTTCTGTCTTTGAAAATGAACGTCCTATATCATGGAATGGTTCAATCATTGGTTACTTTGCTAAGGATGTTAACCCCTTATCAATCAGTATTATATGAAAATTCAACAATGTAATTTGAAAATCTTGTTTTGTTGCCCAGCTCTTAATGACCACTGATTTGATTGCACATGCCATTGTTCTGATAGACCAACTGATTTGGACAATAAGTGATGATGTAAGACAAGTCACTCTTTGCTTAAAAATATTTCTTGAAATGGTTTACCAGTGAACTGCAGTCAGTTATCACATACCATATGAACTGATACCCAAAATAAATGGAAAATACTGGTCGTCCAATCAACAATGGTGTGCTAATTGTATTGCTAAGTTGTCGATCACTGGGATATTTAAAGAAGTAATCAGTCACAAGCATGTAATTTTTCCCCAGTCTCTGTGAGTTGGACAAAGAGTGGATGGAACAGGATGGATTATAACATTTACTGTGTTTCACATATATTCATGAGATTTAGAAATCCTGATTCATCCTTAGCCAAGACAAGAATTCACATATTAACCATTTTGTGCATTAAATACCATGTGCCCCAATGACAAATGGATATGAGATCCTGCCGAAGAAAACACAGAGACAAAGAAGAGGTTATAGTTCTTGGGACTGAAGGGTATGGGAAGAAAGTGGAAAGGTGATGCTGAGTTGGATGATCAGCCATGACCATATTAAATGGCAGAGCAGGCTCAAACAGCTAACTGGCCTACTCCTGCTTCTATTTTCTATGGGTGTTTTCATTTTCTAAATAATTCTTTTTGGAATTAGGTCTTCTTTGCTCTTGAAAATTATTTATTGTGGCAATTGTGAAAATTATTTTTTTCTGGCCAAAATGAACAAATCTCAAGTACTTTGTTTATACTATCCGGCCAACCTGAATGTCGCAATTCTTATAGTTGCTGGTTGCAACTGTTTTCACTTACTTTGGCCAGAGTGTGAAAAATGAAATGCTTTTGAGGAGTTTATTGGAGATTTCTCACTGTATCTTACAATATTAGCCTCATTCACTAGTTATCCTTCCCCTAACCTGTTACTGATATAGAATTCTATCCTCCATTTTACATAGACCATTCCCAGAATAACTCACCACTGACAGATCATCTGTCAAAACATCAGCAATCTCACAATCCTTAAAAACCCATCGTGGATTTTCACCCAGTGCTTTCACCCAGAACTGCTCTGCCTAGCTTCCGACACTTGCAGACAGCATATCTTGGCAGACAGGAGGAAATTGGCTTTGACATGCGGATAAAGTCCTAGAGGGATCTGGAAGGGACATGGACATCCTCTTCCCCCAAGAACAGCAGAGGATGCCATGACACCAGATCATGCCAGCCTAGTCTGGGTTTACCACCCAGGTTAGTGCTGACTCAGTCATCTGGAGAAATGCTAAGTAATGTTGAGAAAAAAGGTCATTGACCTCAGTTAAATGACACCATGTTCTCTTGGATAGCTCACATTCATTTTGTCTCTGCTACTGTGCTCACCTTCCAGCAAGGCTCATACTTTATGCACTCATTATTGCTTGCAACATCTTCCCCACTTGTTCTCACCCACTGTAATGTCAGACACCATTAACCCTGCATGCCCTCTGCGCTGCCTGCTCACTCACTCAGGACACCTTCCCACCAGCACCCAAAGCAACAGTGTTGCCACCCACTTTCATTTCTCATAATACCTGCCTCTCTCTCATTCCAGGAGGAAAACAGTCTACAATAGGGGAGGAAGACTCAAGAAAGTTGGTAGACTGCCCAACATTCAACACCTCAGTGAAAAGCCAAGAGTTTAAGTTGACTCATGTCTGACCTGGCCTTCCTTTCTTTAAATTGAATGTATTTAATTCCATACACTGTATTCCATCATATTCCATGAACACTGTTGGATTTTTGAAGGAGGGATTTGGAGATTTAAAAACTTAAAATGAAACAGGTCATAGCTGAGGAAGAAATGTTCATTGGAGTAAGCATGAGATACTTATCATGTAATATTGAAAGCAAAATGTTTACCGTTAGACGTAACCATATTTTTCTTATGAAAAGCATGGTTAATGATATAGTGAATTTTAAAAATCTGTAAATGATCAAAATCTGAACTGAAATCAGAAACTTTTGGAAATAAACAACAGACTAGCAAATGTTTGTAAAGAAAAAAGTCTGGGTATTTTTCTTTCAACAGGACTTTTTATCAGAACTCTATATTAATGCAGTTATAAACAGAACAATTGGTCTTTTTCTCTATGCTCATGTGAATTGTGTTGCTGTGTCCTTCCAATATTAAAGAAATGATTACCTAAATGTCATACTTTGTAGGTTCCATTCTTGTTGCAATAAACTACAACATTCCATTTATCTGCCTAATCACTCGTACGTACATATTAACTTTTTGTGACTCATTTGGTGTGGCATGGTGGTTAGCACTGATGCCTCACAGCACCAGGGACGCAGATTTAATTCCAGCCTTGGGTGATTATCTGTGTGGTGTTTGCAGAATCTCCCCATGGCTACATGGGTTTACCTTGGGTGTTCCAGTTTCCTGCCACTATCCAACAATGTGCAGCTTAGGGGGATTGGTCATGCCAATTTGCCCATAGTGTGCAGAGATGTGCAGGCTAGGTGGTTTAGCCATGGGAAATGCAAGGTTACAGGAACAGGGTGGAGCGGTGGGTCTAGGTGTGATGCTCTTCATAGGATCAGCATGGACTCAATGCACCAAATAGCTTGTTGCCACACTGTCAGGATGCTATGATTCTGTATACCAGGACACTCAGATCCCCTTCTGCTGCAGAGTTCTGCAATCTGTCCAGTTAAATAATACAGTGATTTTCTATTGTAAATTCCAAAATTACAATTATAAACTTGCATAGGAAACTTCTTTAAACCATAAGAAACCAAATAATTGGATATTGTTTTAAGTATTGATTGTCATCTGAGTTTTGTGAAGAATGTTTGAAGCAAATATAAATTGTCAGGGTATGATCAGCTCACAGATGTTCTCTGAATCCAGACACTTAACCAGTGAAAAATATTATGTGAATATGTGGACACTGAAGAGAAAACAAAATCTTGGCATTGTCACTTACAGAGTTATAGAGGGAAGAGACCCTTTGGTCCAATGAATCTGGATCAACCAGACATCCCAATTTGATCTAGTCCCATTTTCTAGCATTTGGTCCACATCCCCGTAAACCCTTCCATATGCCTTTATATAGCCAACCATTTACCTTTTAAATGTTGTAATTATGCCTGCCTCCACCACTTCTTCTGGCAGATCATTCCATATTTGGACCATGCTTTGTGTACAAAAAGTAATTCCTCGAGTCCTTTTTAAATCTTTCCCCTCTCACCTCAAACCTTTGACCTTTAGTTTTGGACTCCCCCAAGGAAAAAGGGCTATTCACCTTATCCATGGCCCTCACCATTTTGTAAACCTCCAAAAGGCGAATTCTCAGCCTCCGGCGCTCCAGGGAAAATATAACCAAGGTATTCAGCCTCTCGCTATAACTCAACCCCTCCAGTCCTGACAACATCCTTTGTTTTACCTGCACATCTACCAATATCATTTATTGTATCCGTTGCTCCCGATGCGGTCTCCTCAACACTGGAGAGACTGGACGCCTCCTAGCAGAGCGCTTTAGGTACACCCGCACCAATCAACCACACTACCCTGTGTCCCAACATTTCAACTCCCCCTCCCACTCTGCCGAGGACATGGAGGTCCTGGGCCTCTTTCACCGCTGCTCCCTCACCACCCGATGACTGGAGGAAGAACGCCTCATCTTCCGCCTCGGAGCACTTCAACTCAAGGGCATCAATGTGGACTTCAACAGTTTCCTCATTTCCCCTTCCCCCACCTCACCCCAGTCCCAAACTTCCAGCTCAGCACTGTCCCCATGACTTGTCCTACCTGCCTATCTTCTTTTCCACCTATCCACTCCACCCTCCTCCCTGACTTATCACCTTCATCCCCTCCCCCACTCATCTATTGTACTCTATGCTACTTTCTCCCCACCCCCACCCTCCTCTCATTTATCTCTCCACCCTTCAGGCACTCTGCCTGTATTCCTGATGAAGGGCTTTTGCCCAAAACATTGATTTTACTGCTCCTCGGATGCTGCCTGAACTGCTGTGCTTTTCCAGCACCACTAATCCAGAGCATCCTTTGTAAATCTTTTCTGCACCCTGTCAGGTTTAACAACATCCTTCCTATGGAGAGTGTTGATTGGAAGTGGCTGTTTGAGGGTAAATCCCTCAATGTGGGAGTATTTCAAAGAGCAGTTAATAAGAATTCAGCAGCAGCATGTTCCTGCAAGAATGATGGATAGGTATGGCAAGGTATGTGAATCTTGGATGACCAGGCATGTTATGACCTTACTCAAAAAGCAAAAAGAAGCATTCTCAAGGTATAAGAGGATGGGAACTGACAAAGCCCTTGAAGTATATGAGGAAAGTAGGAAAGAATGCAAACAACAAATTAGAAGGCTTAAAGGGGTCATGAGAGGTTGTTAATAAATCGGATTAAGGAGACCCTCAAGGCCTTTTATACACATATGAAAAGCAAAAGGGTAGCCAAGAAAAAGGTTGGCCCATTCAAGGACAAAGGAGGGAATGCATGTGTGGAGCCAGAAGAGGTCAGTGAGGTCTGAAATGAATACTATGTGTCAGTATTCACCAAAGAGAAGGAATTGATGGATGATGACCTCCAGGAAGGTAATGTCAAATTTCTAAGCCAAGTTGCTATTAAAAAGGAAGAGGTTTTGTGTGTGTTAAAAAGTGTTAAGATAACTAAGTCCCTGGGTCCTGATGAGATCTGTCCCAAAATATTGAGAGAGGAAAGAGACCAAATTGCTGGAGCATTGACAGGCATCTTTGTATCCTGTTTGGCCACAAGTGAGGTCCAGAGGACTGGAGAATAACTAATGTTGTCCCAATATTTAAAAAGGGTAACCGGGATAATCCAGGAAATTGGATTGTGGGTCTGTGAGCCTCATGTCTGTGGTAGGGAAATTATTGGAAAAGATCCTCAGTGAAAAGTCTATGAGCATTTAGAAGCAAGTGGACTGATTAATGATAAACAGCATGTTTTGGTGTGGGGAAGGTCGTGCCTCACTAACTTGATTGAGCTTTTTGAGGACATTATGAAGATGATTGATGAGAAAAAATGGTCTACTTGGACTTTAGTGAAGTCTTTGACAAGGTTCCTCATAGTACAAAAGGTGAAGTCACATGGTATCACAGGTGAGCTGGCAAGATGGATACAGAACTGGCTTAGTCATAGGAGTCAGAGTTGGTGGTGGAAGGATGCTGTTTGGAGTGGAGGACTATGAATGGTGATGTTCCACAGGGATCAGTGCTAGAATCTTTGCTGTCCATGAACTACATAAATGATTTGGAGGAAAACGTGGCTGGTCTAATTAATAAGTTTTGCAGATGATAAAAAGATTGGTGGAGTTGTGGATAGTGAGGAGGATTGTCAGAGAGGATTTAGATCAGAAGTTGTTGGAAAAGATCAGCAAGTCTAGCAGGATTTGCAAAAAGAAATCTAAAAGGGGAAAAGCAAATTGTCTTAACATTACATATATTACTTAGTCATTTTTTCACAGATACAGATGTAGTTGAAGATGTGCATAACAAGGCTCATTGAAGAGACAAGTCCAAAATGTGACAAATGTAACTGATAATTAGGGAAGCTGCTATAGCCCATTGTGAGTATTCCACTTGGCCAAGACTTTAACAAAGTAGAAGGTGCAGACCAAGGAGGGAGGACAAATAAACATATTCATTTTATACTTTATAGATGTGTTAACCAGATTCACACTTTTATAGTAATACATGGTTAGATAATAGGATGATTGTTAAAGCCATGAATAGTGACTGGATTAGAATCACCAGCTAAGTTTCTGGCTACAATGGAGGTGGATTTGCTAACAACACTTTTGAAGATATGTGAAAATATGAACATCATAGGCATGAACATTACATTCTTTCAGCAATTGACTTTTTGGTTAGATGGTGCATAAGATATTAACTTGTAGACTGGTTGTTCAGATTCCAACTGCCTACCATGCAAATAACTTACTTCCATTGATTGAAGGCTCCTTGTTAATTGTCAAATGAAAGTTTACTCAAATTGTCATCAGTTATGTAATAGTCCCCATACTCTGCAAGGGATGACAATTAGTTTCTTTTTTCTCTGTATACCTGAATGCTTTACATGCATGCTGAATAACATTCATCAAAACTGGCTTCTCATAGAACATTCAGATAGTTTTAAGGTATGATATAAGACTGAACAAGATAAATTTTAATCCTGGAGATTTGGTATACTATAAAAGAGAGACACAAAACAATGAAAGGCTCAGGATAAAATGATAGGAAACAATGTAAGACAGAGATGGTCCAATATAATAGGCACACCATTAAGTTCCATTCTTCCCACTTACTTGTGATTGGTTAATTGCATGCTATGGAACAAGAACAAAGAAGTTCCACCCAGTTAATAATAGTATAAAGGCATTCACAGATTAACAGAACTTCTTAAAGCTTAAAGGAGGTAATTCATCCCATTATGTCTGTACTGGTTTTTCAAATGAGCATCATTACTTACTGCCAATTTACTCATTGTTGCCTATATCCTTACACATTATATCGATCCAAACAACCATCCAAATACCCCCTTGAATGCCTCAGTTCAACCTGCCTGCACCATGGTGCCAAACAGTGCATTCCATACCCTAACTACACACTGTATGAAAAAGTTGTTTTCACAGGTAGATAGGAAAGTGAAGAAGACGTTTGGTATGCTTGGCTTTATTGCTCAGTGCATTGAGTATAGGAATTGGAAGGTTATGTTGCAGTTGTACATGACATTGGTTCCGCCATTATTCGAATACTGTGTGCAATTCTGGTCTCCTTGTTGTAGGGAGGATATTGTGAAACTTGAAAGGGTTCAGAAAAGATTTACAGGCCATTCTGGGATAATGTGCATTTCTGCATCATGATTTGTCCATAACATCACTGAAGAATTAGGGAACAATATCTTGGAGAATGCTTACCTCTGTTGAAAATAACACGATTCCAGCAGAGCTTGGTTCATGCACTTCATTCTGTGCAGGTGCTGATGTGTGTGGTGAAATCTCTGCACCATTTTGCACAGGTGCCAATGTCTGCATATGCATGACATTGTGCCAGTCTTTGTGCCATTCTGCACATGCGCCAAGGTCAGTTGCCAAAAGAACAGCTTTCTTACTGTATAGAAGTACTATACAGAGGGCAGCTTTCTTACATTATTTAAACGTACTATATTAAATTTACTTCTGTTTCATTGATAAAAATGATTTCAACTTTCATTCAGGCTATGCTATACATTGCACTAGACTTTTGGGTGACTTTTGAACAAGTGTGAGTGATATTCTTTTGCTGGTCTGCCCCTTACCCCACTTTTTCCATAGACCTCCATTATTTCTATAAAGCGAGGTTTTGCTGGAACACAACAACAGTGTTATAGGAGAACTACTTATACAAGGATGTTGCCAGGGTAGGAGGATTTGAGCTATAAGGAGAGGCTGAATAGACTGAGGCTATTTTCATTGGAGTGAGGAAGCTGAGGGGTGACCTTATAGAAGTTTAAAAAATAATGACGGGCATGGATAGGGTGAATAGACAAGGTCTTTTCCCCAGAGGCAGGAGGTGGATTCCAAAATTAGAGGACATAGATTTAAGGTGAGATGGAAAAGATTTAAAAGGGTCCTAAGGGGCAACTTTTTCATGCAAAGAGTGGTGCATGTATGCTAGAGCAAGTGGTGGAGGCTGGTACAATTACAACATTTAACAGGCATCTGGATGGATTTATGAATAGGAAGGGTTTTGAGGGATATGGGCCAAATGTTGGCAAATGGGACTAGATTAATTTAGGATATCTGGTCAGCATGAACTAATTGGACTGAATGCTTTGCTTGTGTGCTATATATCTCTATGAATCTATGGTTCTTTAACTGGGAATAGTTCTGCTCTATCAGCTTTATCAATTCAGCTCATTATGTAGAAAGCCTTTATCAGATCATTGGAGAAGGATAGTATGATCAATCATGGCAAAGACTGCACATAGATCAAGAAGGATGAGGCATGGAAGTTTAGCGTAGTCACAGTCACATAAGACGAATTCCCCAGGAGTTGTTTTGATACTGAAACCAGAAGAGAATCTGGAGGGATTTGAAGTTGGTGTACTGGGAAGCATGAGTTTAAATCCAGAAAGAAGAGGCTCAGCCACGAATTCACGAGCTATGACGAGGAATGGGAGGTTGGAGAAGCTGTTTACAAGGATGGAGGAATCAATAATATTTTTTTAGGAGTACATCATTGGCAAATATAAAGGAGAGGGGCAACAACTTAAGAGACTGACTCTGTCCAATATCTAACAAGATGCCAAATGCGGAAGTAAGCTAGTAATCAGTTTAGCGAGAAAAGGGCTGAGGGAACAGAAGGTGGGAACAAGATGAGCTCAGAGAGGAAATGAGGGGGAATAGGAAGAAAATAGAAAAGTATACAGATTCATAGATAGTCTGGGGAATAACTTTAGACCCTGATCAATCTGGTAGCTTGTGAAAAGACAGAACATGGCAGAGGCCTCCTGCCTGATCAGCTTGTCACAACCTTAGTGACAAAGAAATTCATGAACTGATTGGCAGAGGCAAGTCCAAGACATGAGGAGAGGGGTCAAAAAAGTTGCTTTACAGTACTCTACAGAAGCTGGGAGTTATCATCTAAGGTAATCCGGGAATAGAACACAGTGGAAGTAAATAGTACATTGCTGGTTATAACTGAACAGGCATTTACAACCTAGTCAATGACAAAGATAATGGAACTACTGAAGATTGTTTGCTGCAGATCCAAAATTAGATGGAAAAGTTTATGGTGAGGAGGATACAAAGAGGCTAGGGAAATAGATAGGTTGGGTAAGTTGCCAAGAACGTGGTAGCTGAAAATCAATATGGCAAAGCTATCCATTTTAGGGTGAAAAATACAAAAGCAGAAGATCTTTTCAAGTTAAGAAAAGACTAGGCAATGTTTGCACTCTGAGGGAATTGGAAGTCTTTGTGCATAAATTACAGCAAGTTAACATGCAGGTGCAGCAAGCAATTAAGAAGGGAAATGGCATGTTTGCTTTTGTGAGAAAGGGATTACACTATAAGATTAAAGAAGCTGTACTATAATTATACAGGACATTGGTGAGACAGTTTTGGTCTCCTTCCCTGAGCAAGGACACAGTTACACCAGAAAGTGTGTACTTAGAGATCACTGATTTCTGAAATGATGAAATTGTCCTTCGTGGAGAGGTTGTGTAGACTAGACCAATACTCCCTGAAGCTTGAAAAATGATCAAGTTGAAACATAAAATATTCTGAAGCGAATTGACTGGGTAAATGTGGAAAAAGTGTTTCCCCCAGCTTGGAAAACATGAACAAATGAACATAAAGTTTAGGAGCAGAATTAAGTCATTCTACCCCTCATTTAATGTAGCTGATCTGTTTGTGGTTTTAATTCCATTTTCCTTGCTAAACAACAATCTGTCGAGCTCCACCTTAAAAGTATTTAATAAACCTATGTCCACAACTTTCTGAGGTAAAGTTCCAAAGTTGCAAAACACCAAGAGAAAAAGGATTGTCCTCATGGAGTTGGATGAACTTCGGATCATTCGGGAGGCAGAGGGGGTTATTGACAGGACTTACAAAGAGGTAGTCACTCCCCAGATAAAAGAAAAAGACAGATGGGTGACAGGTGACAGAAAGGGAACTGGCAGGCAGTGCAGGGATCCCCTGTGGCCATTCCCCTCAACAATAAGTATACCATTTTAGATACTGTTGGAGGGAATGACTTACCAGGGGAAAGCAGTGGGGCACCTGCTGCTCAGAGGTGAAGTGGGAAGAGGAGAAGAGCAGTAGTCATTGGGAGCTCAATAGTTAGGGGGACAGATAGGAGGTTCTGTGGGGACGAGAGAGACTCACAGTTGGTGTGTTGCCTCCCGGGTGCCAAGGTCCGTGATGTCTCTGTTCGTGTTTTTGGGATCCTTCGGGGGGAGGGAGAGCAGCCCCAAGTCGTGGTCCACATTGGCACCTACGACATAGGTCGGAAGAGAGATGGGGACTTGAGGCAGAAGTTCAGGAAGCAAGGATGGAAGCTTAGAGCTAGGACAAACAGAGTTGTTTTCTTTGGTTTGTTGCCCATGCCACATGCATGAGGTGAGGAATAGGGAGAGAAAGGAGTTGAACACGTGGCTACAGGGATGGTGCAGGAGGGAGGGTTTCAGGTTTTTGGATAATTGGAACTCTTTCTGGGGTAGGTGGGATCTCTACAAGCAGGATGGTCTTCATCTAAACCAGAGGGGTACAAATATCTTGGGAGGGAAGTTCGCTAAAGTTATTTAGGTGGATTTAAACTAATACAGCAGGGGGATGGGAACCAAAATTGTAGGACAGGTACAGAAGAGGATGACAGTAGGGAGTTCCAAAATCAAGTATCTGACAGTGGCAGGCAAGAACCTGGTTTGAAGTGTGTGTACTTCAAAGCGAGGAGCGTCCGAGGGAGAGTGGGTGAACTGGCAGCATGGGTTGGTACCTGGGACTTTGAGGTAGTGGCCATTACGGAGACATGGGTAGAGCAGGGACAGGAATGGCTGTTGCAGGTTCCGGAATTCAGATGTTTCAGTAAGAACAGAGAGGATGGTAAAAGAGGGGGAGGTGTGGCATTGTAGATCAGGGACAATATTACAGTTGTAGAAAGGATGTTTGGGGACTTGTTAACTGAGGTAGTATGGGCTGAGGTTAGAAACAGGAAAGGAGAAGTCACCATGCTGGGAGTTTTCTACAGGCCTCCGAATCCCAGAGATGTAGAGGAAAGGATAGCAAAGATGATTCTCGATAGGAGTGAGAGAGGCAGGGTAGTTGTCATGGGGGACTTCAACAATCCAAATATTGACTGGGATCACTACAGTACGAGTACTATAGATGGGTCAGTTTTTGTCCAGTGTGTGCAGGAGGGCTTCCTGACACAGTATGTAGACAGGCCTACAAGGGGCGAAGCCACTTTAGATTTAGTACTGGGTAACGAGCCTGGCCAGGTGTTACATTTTGAAGTAGGTGATCATTTTGGAGACAGCAATCACAATTCTGTCAGGTTTACTTTAGTGATGGAAAGGAATAGGTGTACTCCACCGAGCAAGAGTTACAGCTGGGGGAAGGGAAATTACGATGCAATTAGGAAAGATTTAGGAAGCGTAGAATGGGGAAGGAAACTGCAGGGGATGAGCACATTAAAAATGTGGAGCTTATTCAAGGAAACGCTCCTGTGTATCCTAGAAAAGTATGTACCTGTCAGGCAGGGAGGAAGATATAGAATGCGTGAGCCGTGGTTTTCTAAGGAAGTGGAATCCCTGGTCAAGAAGAAGAAGACGGCTTATGTTAGGACAAAATGTGAAAACTCAGTTAGGGCACTTAAGGGTTACAAGGAAGTCAGGAAAGACCTAAAAAGAGAGCTCAGAAGAGCCAGGAGGGGACATGAGAAGTTGTTGGCGATAGGATCTGGGTTAATCCTAAGGCTTTCCATAGGTATGTCAAGAATAAAAGAATGACGAGAGTTAAATTAGGGCCAATCAAGGGTAATAGTGGGAAGTTGTGTTTGGAGTCAGAGTAAATAAATAGTTTTCGACAGTGTTCACTATAGAAAATGAAAATGTTGGCGAGGAAGATACAGAGATACTTGCATCTAGACTAGAAGAGATTGAGGTTCACAAGGAAGAAGTATTAGAAATACTGCAGAGTGTGAAAAAAGAAAAGTCCCCTGGGCCGGATGGGATCTATCCTAAGAACCTCTGGGAAGCAAGGGAAGAGATTGCCGAGCCTTTGGCATTGATCTTCAAATCATCATTGTCTACAGGAATAGTGGCTGAGGACTGGAGGATAGCAAATGGGGTTCCCCTGTTCAAAAAGGGTAGTAGAGACAACCCTGGTAATTACAGACCAGTGAGTCTCACTTCAGTTGTTGGTAAAGTGTTGGAAAAGGTTATAAGAATTAGGATTGAAACCATTTAGAAAAGAATAATCTGATCAGGGACAGTCAGCATGGTTTTGAGAAGGGTAGGTCATGCCTAACGAATCTTATTGGCTTTTTTGACAAAGTGACCAAACAGATAGATGAGAGTAAACCGGTTGATGTGGTGTATATGGATTTCAGCAAGGTTTTTGATAAGGTTCCCTACAGTAGGCTATTATACAAAATGCGGAGGAATGGGAATGTGGGAGACATAGCAGTTTGAATCAGTAACTGGCTTGCTGAAAGAAAACAGAGGATTGTAGTTGATGGAACATGTTCATCTTGGTGTCCCGTTACTAGCGGCATACCGCAAGGGTCAGTGTTGGGTCCACTGCTGTTCGTCATTTTTATAAATAACCTGGATGAGGGATTAGAAGGGTGGGTTAGTAAATTTGCAGACGACACTAAGGTCGGTTGAGTTGTGAATAGTGATAGAGGATGTAGTAGGTTGCAGAGAGACATTGATAAGATGCAGAGCTGGGCTGAGAGGTGGCAAATGGAGTTTAATGTGGACAGGTGTGAGATGATACACTTTGGACGGAATAATCGGAATGCAAATTACTGGGCTATTGGTAAGATGCTTGGGAGTGCAGATGAGCAGAGAGATCTCGGTGTCCATGTACACAGATCTCTGAAAGTTGCCACCCAGATTGACAGGGTTGGTAAGAAGGCATACAGTATTTTGGCCTTTATTAATAGAAGGATTGAGTTCCGGAACCAGGAGATAAAGCTGCAGCTGTACAAAGTTCTGGTACGACCACACTTGGAGTATTGTGTACAGTTCTGGTCACCGCATTATAAGAAGGACAGGGAAGCTTTGGAAAGGGTGCAGAGGAGCTTTACTAGGATGTTGCCTGGTATGGAAGGAATGTCTTATGAGGAAAGGCTGAGGGCCTTGAGGCTGTTCTTGTTAGAGAGAAGAAGGTTGAGAGGTGACTTAATAGAGACATACAAGATAATCAGAAGGTTAGATAGGGTGGACAGGGAGACCCTTTTTCCAAGTATGGGGATGGCAAACACGAGGGGACACAACTTTAAAGTGAGGGGAGATAGGTATAAGACAGATGTCAGAGGTAGTTTCTTTACTCAGAGAGTAGTAAGGGTATGGAATGCTTTGCCTGCAACAGTAGTAGATTCGCCAAGTTTAAGTGTATTTAAGTCGTCATTGGACAGGCATATGGACATACATGGAATGGTGTAGGTGGGATGGGCTTCAGATTAGTATGACAGGGCAGCGCAACATCAAGGGCTGAAGGGCCTGTACTGCGCTGTAATGTTCTATGTTCTATGTTTTATGTTCTGTCTGGAAAGAGCAAACACTAATTTTTAAACTGTGCTCCTTATGTCTTGACTTAGCCACAAAATGAATGATTCTTTTCATATCCACCTTGTCAAGACTCTAAACGAAGACTGACTGTTTCAAAATGTAGAGATTCACCACTAAGATGAGGACAAATTTCTTCATTTAAAAGAATAGAATAGAAAAGTAATTTATATAGTCATAGAGATGTACGGCATGGAAACAGACCCTTCGGTCCAACTCGTCCATGCCAACCAGATATCCCAACACAACCTAGTCCCACCTGCCAGCACCCGGCCCATATCCCTCCAAACCCTTTCTATTCATATACCCATCCAGATGCCTTTTGAATGTTGCAATTGTACCAGCCTCCACCACTTCCTCTGGCAGCTCATTCCATACACGTACCACTCTCTGTGTGAAAACGTTGCTCCTTTGTTCTCTTTTATTTCTTTCCCCTCTCATCCTAAACCTATGCCCTCTAGTTCTGGACTCCTTGACCCCAGGGAAATGACTTTGCCTATTTACCCTATCCATGACCCTCATAATTTTGTTAACCTCTATAAGGTCACCCTTCAGTCTCCGACGCTCCAGGGAAAACAACCCCAGTGTGTTAATCCTCTCCCTATAGCTCAAATCCTCCAACCCTGGCAACATCCTTGTAAATGTTTTCTGAACCTTTTCAAGTTTCGCAACACCCTTCTAACAGAAGGAAGACCAGAACTGCACACAATATTCCAAAAGTGGCCTAATGAATGTACTGTACAGCTGCAATATGACCTCCCAACTCCTATACTCAATTTGTGTGAAGGTAAGAAATAACATTGGGTAGAAGAAATTGGCAAGGTAATCTATAGGCCCCCTAATAGTAGCCATAATGTATAACAGAAAATAAACCAGAAGATAAAAGGGATTGTAAAAATGGCAGCAGATTTTGGGTAGCATGGTGGCTTAGTGGCTAGCCTTGCTGTCTCACAGCACCAGGGAACTGGGTTCAATTCCAGCCTCGGGTGACTGTCCTGTGTGGAGATTGCACATTCTCCCCGTGTCTGCTTGGGTTTCCTCCCACAATCCAAGGATGTGCAGGTTAGGGTGGATTGGCTATGCTAAATTGCCCATAGTGTTCAGGGGTGTGTAGGTTAGGTGCATTAGTCAGGGGTAAATGTAGGGAAGGAGAATTGGTCTGTGTGGGATACCCTTCAAAGGGTCGGTGTGGACCTTTTGGGCTGAAGGGCCTGTTTCCACACTGTAGAGGTGCTATATAAAAAAAGAGATTAATTGCATGTGGTTTTAACTTCGTGTAGATTGAGGATATCAAACTGGCAGGACCAACCACGAGGAGTTAATTCAGAACAGCTTCCTAGAAAAGTGCATTGTGGATTCAAACAGGGATCAGGCTATTTTGGATCTGGTGATGTGGGATGAGGTAAGTTTGTTAACTGATGTCAGACGAAAGGATTGCCTAGGAAACAGTTACCATAACATGATAGAATGTAACATTTAGTTTGAGAGTAAGAAATCAGTTTGAGAGCAAAGGTTGCAAATAACAAAAAATGCATTTGAAGGCAAGTGGTGATGATTAACAGAGAAATAGACAGCTTAAGAGAGTCAGCAAAAACTTGGCAGTGGAATATAATGTCGGGAAATGTGAGATTATGCACTTTGGCAGGGACAATAGAGGAGTCAACTTTTTTTTTAATAGAAAAAGATTGCAGAAACACTGGTTGGGTTACTCTTCGGTGGGTTGGTGTAGACTTGTTGGGCTGAAGGGCTTGTTTCCACACTGTAGGGATTCTGTATATTTAAAAAAGAAAGCTGCGGCACAGCTGAATTTGGGTGTCCTTCTGCAATAATGTCAAAAGACTTGCAGTAAATTTCAGCAGCTAATAGAGAGGACAAATGGAACTTTCGCCCTTTGTTTCAAAGGGAATAGAGTATAAAAATAAGGAAGTCTTGCTAGAACTAGACAAGGCACTCACAGCTATGGTTCAAATACTATGAACAGCTATGGTCTTTTACTTAAGATATTGGCAAGACAGGTAGTCCAGAGCATGTTGATACCAAGTATAAAGGGGCAGTCTTATGACGAGAGGTTGAGTAGGTTAGTCTACACCCATTGGAGTTTAGAAGAATGAGATACAATCTTAGTGAATCATAAAAGATGCTGAAAAGTCTTGTCAGAGTAGGTACTGAGAGCTATTTTCCCTTGTCAGAGAGTTTAGGACCAGAGGTCATAATCTCAAATAGGTCACCTATTTATGACAGAGATGGAAAGGAATATCTTCTCTCAAAGGGTAGTGAATCTGTTGAATTTTTTTCTGTAGATGGCTGACAATGTTGGATTATTAAGTGGTACTCAAGGCTGAGAGACAATTTTTTAATCAGTTAACAAATCAAGGGTATTTGGGAAAAAGTAGAAACATGGTGTTGAGGATTATCAGGTCAGCTATGATCCCATTGAATGACAAAGCAGACTACATAGGCTGAATGGGTTCCTTCTGCTCCTGTGTTTTACGATCTTGTGATCACATAATAATCTTCTGGCCCACATTTATTCCGGTTATCATTGTAAAATTTATTTTGGACCTGAGGTATGTCAGAATATTTTAACTAAATGTTGAAAAGTGTTATATCTCATTGAAAAAATTGTTTAGATGTTAGATTGGTATTAAATGATTCCAATCTTATTATTCTAGAACCAGGAAGGATATATTTGCAGTATTGGTATCATGATGCTAAAATGGCATGAAATAGCACATTAATATTAAATCAGTAAACTTCATGCATTTAGACATAATCATTAAATTTGGAATGAGAAATATGGCATGCATTTCAATACTTTGCCAACAAGGTACGCATGAAAGGAAATTTGCCCTCCTTCTGTTTAACTGCATTATATCTGATAAATTAAAACATATAGAATACCTATTTCATGGTTTTAAATCAGTCCTAATAATTAGAAAGCTATTTATTCAGCTTTAATTTCATCCATTATGGTAACAGCTTTAATTTCATCCATTATGGTATTCTGTCTGCACCATCACAGCAAGCAATAAAAGAAAGCTCATTGATATAGCAGCAAAAGTTAAGGATGTATCATATATCAGTGTAGGACTTCAGATTGAAGAGAACCTTTTCAGAAGAATTAAGAGGTGACAACATTGAAAATAGCAACATTTTGACGATATGATGTGTGTTTACTTAACACTAGGGCTAATTGCCCTTCAAGTAATCATTGAACCTATTCTGTCATCTATCATCAATAAATTTGTAGACACACATAAATCATTCTTATGGAATATCATTAAAGCAAGCACGTTCCTGGAATCCAAAGCAATTATGATCCTGGTATCATCAGTTCGGACTGAAAACATTTAACAAGACATGAAAAAGCCAAAGAATAAAGTACACTCTGTACTCATAAAACAGCACTATATTCTACCTCACAAATGAATATTCTATTATGCAGTTGTATAATTTTAAATTATCCTGGCAGGAAGGTGCCAGGTATCTCCCCAGTGTTGTGTCCAAATTGTCTTCTCTTCCTCCTACTTTCCAGTCTCACATAATGCAAAATCTGATGTTACTTTGTTGAGTAGACTTGACACTTCCTCTGTGCACTTCTTGAGAGTTAAAGAGAGTCCAAATAAATTGAAATAAAGGCTGAGATTTTTAAAATATTTTTCTAAGTGGCAGCCCAACTCTCCTCTAACCACCCCCTACCAAAAACAAGAAACCCCCCCAGATCTTGTGCATATCAAGAATGAGGCATGCAAGCCAAGGGCATAGAAAGATAAATGGGAGGGGGAGTGGGGCTAGGGCAAAGGTAGCTGAGAGTGTGATAGATGGAGGTGGGAGTCATGGTGATAGGTTGGGATGGAAGATGGACAGGTAGGAGAGGTGATGAGGGCGATGCTGTGTTGGAAGGTTGGAACTGGGAAACAGTGGGAGGAGGGGTAATGAGGAAACTGGTGAAATCCACATTGATGCCATGGGCTTGGAGGGTCCCAAAACAGAGATGAGGCATTTTTCCTCCAGGCATTGGGTGGTTAGGGTGTGGCAATAGCGGAAGCCCACAACCTGCATGTCCTTGATGGAGTGGGAGGGGGAGTTGAAGTGTTCGGCCATGGGGCGATGGGGTTGGTTGGTGCAGGTGTCCTGGAGACGTTCTCTGAAGTGCTCTGCGAGTAGGTGTCCTTTCTCCCCAATGTAAAGGACACCGCATCGGGAGCAACGGATACAGTAAATGACATTTGTGGAAGTGCAGGTAAAACTCTGTTGGATGTAGAAGAGGCATATCTGCTCCCAGAAGGATGAGTTCCACCACAGCACACACCAGATGGCCTCTTTCTTCAAAGACCGCAATTTCCCCTCTCATGTGGTCGATGATGACATCCAGTGCATCGCACCCACTTCCCGCACCTCTGCCCTTGAACCCCACCCCTCCAACCATAACAAGGGGAGAACTCCCTGGTCCTTACCTTCCACCCCACCAATCTCCACATATATATTGCACCATTCTCTGCCTCTTCTGCCACCAACAAACATACCTCACCACCAGAGATATATTTCCCTCCCCACCCCTATCTGCTGTCCATAAAGACCATTCCCTACACTATTCTCTTGTCAGGTCCACGCCTCCCACCAAACCACTCTCAACACCTTCTCCTGCCACCACAGGAATTGCAAAACCTGTACCCACACCTTCCCCCCTCACCTCCATCCAATGCCCCAAAGGAGCCTTCCACATCCATCAGAGTTTTACCTGCAGTTCCACACATTACTGTATCCATTGCTCTCAATGCAATCTCCTCTACATTGGGGAGACAGAACGTCTACTTGCAGAGCTCTTCAGAGAACATCTCCAGGGCACCCACACTAATCGACTCCACCGCCCTGTGGCTGAGCACTTCAACTCTCTCTCCCACTCTGCCAAGGGCATGCATCACCACTCCCTAACCACCCAAAGCCTGGAGGAAGAACGCCTCATCTTCCACCTTAGGACCCTCCAACCACATGTCCTCAGTGGATTTCACCAGTTTCCTCATTTCTCCTCCACTCACCTCAGTTCCAACCTTCCAACTCAGCACCAGCCTCATGACCTGTCCTACCTCTCCATCTTCCTTCCCACCTATCTGCTCAATCCTCCTCTCTGACCTATCACCATAACCGCCACCTCCATCCATCTATTGCACTCTCAGTTACCTTCCCCCCAGCCCCATCCCCCTCCCATTTATTGCTCCATCCCCTTGGTTCAAAAGCCTCATTCCTGATGAGGGGCTTTTGCCTGAAACGTCAATTCTCCAGCTCCTCAGATGCTGCCTGACCTGCTGTGCTCTTATCTCCAGCATCTGCAGTCCTCACTTTGTCCTTGTGCATATCATGCCTACCAAGATGGTCATTACTGGTGACAGCAATGTTCTGCTCTGGCTGAAACTAGTTGTATATACAAATTCTTGGATATGATTGTCACTGGCTGGGCCAGCATTTTTTGCTCATCCCTATTCCCTTGAGAAGGTTGAGGTTCGCTGCCTTCTTGAACTGCTGCAGTCCATGTGTTGTAGGTAGACGCAGATGATGTTAGCGAGGGAGTTCCAGGATTTTGATCCAACAACACTGAAGGAACAACAATATATTTTCTAAATCAGGATGGTGAGTGGGAAATACATCCAAGGCCAGTAGCCACTTTCAGCACCAGCACCACCTCTAAACCATGGCTGCAATTGCCACAAGAACACCGAAAACCACGAGCAGCAAGCATGGTAAGGACTTTTTGGGAGTTGAGGATTCACGGATAGAAGGGAAGTCAGTGGCAAGGGTGTTGGTGGGCTTTCAGTAGCCATCTCCAGCACCCTCATCAATGTCTCTGATCACCCACTGATTGGGGAGTTTGAGACCCACCCTCAGCATCTCTCAAGTTGGCAGACACACCAATGTGTCTTGCTAATTGGGAAGTTTGCCACAGTTCTTACCTGCCAAAAACTGAGTTAACCGTGGTGATGGTGTCAAGAGGCATTGATCACTTAACAACCTCAATTTGTAATGAGGCTGCAAAATCATCCTTGGGCCATTCTGCCAAGAAGTTAATTTCTTCTTATTCACTTGTGGGACTTGGGCATCACTGGCTGGCCAACAATTATTGCCTATCCCTTGATGCACTTCACACATTGGTGGGGAACTCCTTCTTGAAAGGCTGCAGTTCATATGCTGTGGGCTGGCCCACAATGCCTTAGGAAGTGGAATTCCAGGATTTTAATCTTGTGACAGTGAAGAGATGGTATTATATTTCTAAGACATCATGGTGAGTGGGTAAGAGGAGAACATGCAAGTGATGGTGTTCCTATGTATCTACTTGGAGATAGTGAGAACTGCAGATGCCAGAGAGTCAGAGTGGATAAAGAGTTGAGCTAGAAATGCGACAGCAGGTCAAGCCGCATCAGAGGAGGAGGGGAGTCAACATTTCACGTCAAATCTTTTCATCAGGACTGATGAAAGGTTCCAACCTGAAACATCAATTCCCTTCATCCTCTGATGCTGCTGAGCTGCTGTGCTTTTACTAGCTCCACTCTTTATCTACTCCTATGTATCTACTGTCTTTTTCCAGGTCATTGTTTGGGAAGGTGTTGTCTGAGGATCTTTGATGAGTCTCTACAGTGCATCTTGTCGATAGTACACACCGCTGCTACTGAGCATCGGTGGTGGAGGGAGTGGTTGCTTATGCATGTACTGCCAATCAGGTGGATTTGTACTGGATGATGTGAAGCTTCTTAAATGTTGTTGGAGCTGTACCCATCCAGGAAGATGGGAGTATTCGATCACACTCGTACTTATGCCTTGTAGATGGTGGGGTGTCAGGGTGAGTTACTCGCTATAGTATTTCTAGCCTCTGATCTGTTCTTGTAGTTGTTGTGTTTATGTAGTAAGTCCATTTGGTTTTCTGGTCAATGGTAACCCCCAGGATGTTGATAGTGGGGGATTCAGTGTTAGTAACACCATTGAATGGCAAGGGACAGTGATTAGATTTTTTGTTATTGATGATGGTCTTAACCTGACAATTGTGTGGTGTAAATGTGACTTGCCACTTGTCAGCTCAAGCCTGAGTGGTGGCCAGACCTTGTTGCATTTGCACATGAACTGCTTTGGTATCTGAGGATTCATGAATGGTGTTGAACACTATGCAATTATCGGTGAACATTCCCACTTCGGACCTTAGAATGATGGAAGGTAGGCTGCAAATATCTCCCCCATGCTGAAATATTTGCCCTTCTGTCACTTTCCTTATCACTTCTCAAGATATGAAGGTCCTGTCCAAAAACATTTATCACATTTTATGGTAACGTTGTATAATTTGCCTCAAATTGGAAGAAAGGAGATTTAATTAAAATGTACATCATGTTCTTTACCTTGCACTATGACAGTTTATAAGTCAAAACTGAGAAATTATTATCCCTTAATTCATTGAGTGACCAGCTTCATTGACTGGTTACACCATTTTAATTTCAGCAATTTCATAAAGAACAAGAAGAAAATAAAGCTGCACAGGTAAGGATAGGCAATCCAGCAGTTGATGGTTTCATAGAATCAGGGAAGATTAGACAGCTGATGCAGCACAGCCATCTACGAGATCAATAACTAGCAACTGGCTTATATGTCAGGTATACTACTTAGTCAGGCTGCTTGCCAAGCTATAAAGATGTAACAGGAAAAATAAATCAAAGTGCAAAGGATTGGCTGAGACTATTTTGTGCAATGAGAAGCTATAACCTTCACACAAAGTTAATTTCCAAAGAAAACTAATAATTTTACTGCCACAAACTGATTACAATTAATTGAGTACAATTAAGTTATTTGGTTACTCTAAACAATGCGAAATCCATTAAATTATTTATTTGTGTGAGTTAAAACAAATGCTAATCTTCAAATGAGAAATAACTGAAAATTGGACTGATGTTACTGTTAAGATTAGAGTGGTGCTGGAAAAGCACAGCAGGTCAGGCAGCATCCGAAGAGCAGAAAAATGGATGTTTCGGGCAAAAGCCCTTCATTCTTATTCCTGATGAAGGGCTTTTGCCTGAAACATCAATTTTCCTCCTCCTCGCATTCTGCCTGACCTGCCATGCTTTTCCAGCACCACTCTAATCTTGATTCTAATCTCCAGCATCTGCAGTACCCACTTCTGCCTAGTTGATGTTTCTGTTAATACAGGCGTACTTAATAGATTTGAATTAAATTCCTCTCTATGTTGGCTTTACAGAACCATTAGCAATGTTTGAAATAGTGTTAATGTCTCTGTTAGCACACAGAGAACTTTGATGCAGGTACCTACAATAATATTACACACAGTAAATTGCAGGGTGACGTATCGTAATTCCAGATACATGAGTTAATATAAGTCACAATGCTTTAGAAACTATTGTGTTCACGCTCTGAAACATAATTTAACACTAGAAGAATCAGAAAATTAGACTCCAACCATAAAATAAGCGGCATGAGAAATGTTAATGCACCTCTTTGCTGGTTTTCAAATATTTACTGTAACTCTTAAGCTTTACATTATACTGCAATTTCAGCAAAGGAGCTCTCTCATGGTCATTGTTATCATTTACCCTCTTCTATTAAACTATTCCAATGCAGAATTAACCATCACCTAAACAACTGTGCTAGGATGCAAATGTCATCGAAAGAATTTGTACACGCTCCACAGTAGTGTCATGCAAATGTTTCAAACTCTTTGACTTTCAGCAGTCACCATCAATGTCAGGGTCGATTTATTGGCCATTCATTTATTTTTAGTATAGTTGCTGCACCATGGATCACTCTGTCACACCACTAAGTAAAAGGAAGTGTTAATGTGACATTTTGTTCTGAAACGGGTCGTTACAAAGTGCCCAAAAGAGAAAATGCTGGAAAATCTCAGCAGGTCCGGCAGCATCTGTAAGGAGAGAAAAGAGCTGACGTTTCGAGTCTAACCGACCCTTTGTCAAAGCAGTTACAAAGTGCATTGGATTACAATTTTAAAAAGCTATAAATGTGCCTCTTCTTTCTGAAAGTGGTCAGATAGCTGGGTAAACTTTGTAAGGCTGCAATGGCATATGGGGCGTCCCTGGGGGTGGCACAGTAGCTCAGTGGTTAGCATTGCTGCCTCATAGCACCAGGTACCTGGGCTTGAATGCACTCCTCGGTGACTGTGTGGAGTTTGCATGTTCTCCCCATGTCTGCGTGAATTGCCATTGGGTGCTCTGGTTTCCTCCCACAGTTCAAAGGTGTGCAATTTAGGTGGATTGGCTCGTTAAATTGCCCATAGTGTCCAGGGATGTATTAGCAATGGGAATGCAGGGTTACAAGGAGTGGGATACTATTTTGAAGGTTGGTGAGGAATCAAAGGGCCGAGTGGCCTGCTTCTGCACTGTAGGGATTCTATATAAAATTATTAAATGGTACATTTTGTGACATAGGATTTCAGAGAAAAATATGAGGTCTTGAAATCAATTTTCAAATGCATCATTCAAATCCTTTATACCACTTATTGTGATAATTGCTGAATTAAGGCCAACATCAGATTTCACAATTTCAAGAAAAGGTCTGCACAAATAAAGTAGGAACCCTGTGGCTAGATTGGCACACTGGCACAAGCCGACGATTTAAACCATTGAATTTCTTGTCTTCTGCATTTGCATTTACAATTTTCTGCAATTTACTTCATGCAACAGCTGGTTTTGCCAATATTAGTTTTCAATTTGCCCACTTCTAATTCTTCTCTTCAATAGGTTCAGCTATTGCTGTGATTTTGATAGCATCACAGAAAGTGCTGAATTCTGAAAATTCTTTGGGACTTTCCATTGTACTGCACAAGTATGATCAAGTCTTAATAATCTATTCGCAATTATACCATGTCTGACTGCACAATCCTGGCACACACATTTACCTGCTGCCTTATGTATACTTGGGCTTATCTGAAGACAAAGTGAGGACTTCAGATGCTGGAGATCAGAGCTGAAAAATGTGTTGCTAGAAAAGCGCAGCTGGTCAGGCAGCATCCAAGGAGCAGGAGAATCGATGTTTCGGGAATAAGCCCTTCTTCAGGAATGAGGAGGGTGTACCAAGCAGGCTAAGATAAAAGGTGGGGAGGAGGGACTTGCGGGAGGGATGTTGGGAATGCGATAGGTGGAAAGAGGTTAAGGTGAGGGTGAAAGGCCGGAGAGGGGTTGGGGGCGGAGAGGTCAGGAAGAAGATTTCAGGTCAAGAAGGTGGTGCTGAGTCCGAGGGTTGGGACTGAGATAAGGTGGGTGGAGGGGAAATGAGGAAAGTGTCACCTTGTAACCCTCTAAAGCCTTGTCTGATCCTCACCTCCTCAAACTTAAGTAAGCTTCCTTCTTCCTCTTGACTAGATGTTCCATATCACTTGTCACTCAAGGTTCTTTCAGGCTACCATCCCTTCCTTACCTCAGTGGGACAAACCTGTCCAGCACTATCAGCAAGTGCTTCAAAGCAACCTCTACATTTCGGTCATGCGTTTCCCTGAGAACATCTGTTCCCAGTTTAGGCACCCCAGTTCCTGCCTAATAGTATTGTAATTCCCCCTCCCCCAATTAAATAGTTAGCCATACTGTCAGCTCCTATCCCTCTCTATGACTATAGTAAAAGTCAGGGAGTTGTGATCACTATCACCTAAATGTTCTTCCACCGAAAGATCTGACACCTAGCATGGTTCGTTGCCATGCACCAAATCCAATATGGCCTCCCCTCTCGTCAGCCTATTGATATATTGCATCAGGAACCCTTACTGGATACACATGACAAAAGCTGCTCCATCCAACATATTTGAACTAAGGAGGTTCCAATTAATATTAAGGAAGTTAAAGTCACCCATGACAACAACCCGGTTACTGCTGCACCTTTCCAAAATCTGCCACCTAATCTGCTCCTCCATGTCTCTGTTGCTATTGGAAGGCCTGTAGAAAACTCCCAATAAGTGACTGCTCCTCTCCTGTTTCTGACTTCAAGTCTTACTGACTCTGTCAACCAACCCTCCTCGACGATCGCCCTTTCTGCAGCTGTGATACTATCACCTGATTAGCAATGCCACTCCTCCACCTCTTTTACCCCTCCCCCCCATTCCTTTTTAAACAGTTATATTCTGAAACATCCAACAACCATTCCTGCACCAGTGATATCCATAATGGCCACAACATCATAGTTCCAAGTACTGATCCATGTTCTGAGTTCGTCACCCTTATTCCTGATACTTCTTGCATTAAAATAGACACATTTCAACCCATCACACTAACTGTACCTTTGCCATATTACGTGCCTATCTTTCTTCACAAACTCTCTGCATGCTGTATCTAGTTGTCCACTACCGACTCCATCATTGGATCCATAGCTCAGGTTCCCACCCCTTGCCAATCTAGTTTAAACCCTCCTGAAGAGCTCTAACAAACCTGCACAGGATATTGATGCTCCTCCAGTTCAGGTGTAACCCATCCTTCTTGGACATATCCCACCTTCCCCAGAAGGTATCCCAATTATCCACATACCTGAAACTATCCCTCCTACACCAACCCTACAGCTACATGTTCATCTGCACTCACCCTCTGTCTCTAGCCTCACTAGTAAGTAGCACCAGTAGCAATCCTGAGATTACTACTCTGCTTGTCCTACTTTCTAGCTCCAACCTAGCTCCCTATATTCTCTTTTCATATCCTTCTCCCTTTCCCTACCTATGTCATTGGTACCAATGTGTACCATGACTTCTGGCTGCTCTCCCTCCTGTAGAGTTGATCTGAGACATCCCTGGCTCTGGCACTCAGGAGGCAACATACCATCGGGAGTCTTGCTCACAACCACAGAATCTCCTGTCTGTTCCTGTCTGTTCCTGTCACAACTGAATCTCCTCTCACTATTGTGCTTCTGTTCCCCCGCTTCCCTTCTGAGCTGTAGAGCCAGGCTCAGTGCCAGAAACCTGGCTGCTGTGGCTTTCCCTGGTAGGTTGTTGTCCCCCACCAGCCCCCCCCCCCCCCCCCCCCCCCCCCACACCCCCGGATTTTGTCTCCACAGTACTGTGAAGTCGTCTCTCTTGCCAATCTTGTCATGGATAGATGCATCTGCAGCCAGCAGCTTGGTAAGAATGAAGTCAACTATGTTTTTCCCTCTTGCTGGTTCCCTCACCACCTGCTGTAGACCTAGTCTGGAAGCGATGTTCTTTAGGACCTGACCAGCTCAATGGTGGTCCTGCTGCTGAGCCATAATTGGTGATAGACATAAAAATCCCCCATCTACAGTACAGTTTGCACCCTTTCCACCCTCAATGTTTCTCCAACATGGAGAAGTGCTGATTCACCAGTGGAGGTAGGATGGTACGTGGTAATCAACAGGAGGTTTCCTTGTCCATGTTTAACCAGAACTCATGAGAGTTCATGGAGTCCTGAGTCAATGTTGAGGACCTCGAGGACAACTCTGACCTGACTGCATCCCACTATGACACCTCTGCTGGATCTGTTCTGCTGTAGGATAGAACAAATCCAAGGGATGATGGTGGTATCTGAGACATTGTCTGTAGAGTATGAATCTGTGAGTATAACTGTGTCAACTCTCTCAGTTGTGGCACTAGCCCCTAGATGTTAATAAGTAGACTCGCATAGTTGATTGGATTGTTTCTAATGTTGTCTTTAACAGTGCCTAGGTTGATGCCAGTGGTCTATCCGATTTCATTTCTTTGTTTATTGGTGATTGATATGACTCAGTAGGCATTTCAGAGGGCAGTTGAGAGTCACCCACAGTGCTATGGCTCTGCTGTCATATGTAGGCCAGACCAGGTGAGGATGGCAGCTTTCCTTCCTGAAGAACATTAGTGAGCTAGATTGGTTTTACCCCACAATCAACAATAGTTTTGTGGTCATCATTAGGTTCCTAATTCCAGACTTTCTTTGTTATTAAATTCAAATTTCACCATCTGCTGTGGTGTGTTTCTGAATAAATAGTCTATGCTAACCCTACTCAGCCATCACCAACCCAATGAGCACTATGTTTGCAAGGGAAACACCTTTAGCATTCATCCTGTGAAAATTGGTATCAGCTGAAGACAAATCACAGGGGTTTCTCCAGGTGACAAAATTGACTCATGCAAAGTTTCATAAATGCTCTCTTTTGGCATCAGGTTTCTTCCTGTCAACATGAGCACATATCTGAACAAAATAAAAGTTTGTTTCTATCATGAGATCGGGAATCACTGGTAAAGCTAGCATTTATTGAGCATTCCATAACAAAAAGGTGATATGCTGGCTTCTTCATGTCTGTTCACTACTGCAGTCTGTTGAGTACACAGATTTCAGAAAGGCACAATATCTTTAAGACAGCTAGATGACATAGCAATGTCTGAATCTGTGGAATAATGAGTCACCAGCTTACTGTCTGTACAGTTAGGAGACAGTGTGGTCTGCAGAGGCTGGAGACCAGAGTCAAGAATGTGATGCTGGAAAAGCACAGCAGGTCAGACAGCATCCAAGGAGCAGGAAAATTGGTGTTTCAGGGCCAAGCCCTTCATCAGGAATGAATCCTGATGAACGGCTCCAGCCCAAAACGTCAATTTTCCTGCTCCTTGGATGGTGCCTGACCTCTCTATACAGTTAACTAATGTGTTAGCAGGCACTTAGTGTGTAATTAAATAGTAATCTAAGAAAACAGATAACCCAGACTGTAGATGTATGTTTCAAATGTAATGTTAACACACACATTTGGGTGTTAGTAACATTCAGATATCTGTCCAAATGAGAACCTAACATTGTATGGCACGTGTTGGTAATTTTCATAAAACCTACACCCTGATGATAAATTATGTTTTAACTTACCATTATGCTTCAAGCAACAAGATATGAGTTTTAGAAACAGAATTTGTGTAAATATTTTATTACTTAAACTATTAGAACAGAAAGTTGCATTATCAATGTATTTTCATATGTGTTAATGTGGTGGGTATGTCCACACCAAAAAAACGGACCTATAAAATAGATACCCTTATGGTCTGCTCACCACCAAGTTTTCTAAATGTAGATGATTTCTTTCCAAAGCATGGAAATCTCAATCATTCATAAAATTGAGCATAAATGTCAACGAAAGTTTTAATTACTGATTTTAATCAAATACATTTAGAAATTCCTTCTCATAAGTCTGAAGTCACAAGAGAATTGTAATAAGGTAAATATACAAGGTTATGAAAACTCTGTTTCAAGAAGTGACAAAAAGCAGATGTCAGAATGAAATCAGGATCTTTTGACAAATATGGAAGTATTAATCAATTAAATGCTAACATGATAAGTTCCATCTAAGTTAGTTTTATTCAGCCATGATTATTTTTCATTGTTCCCCTCTCTTGACAACCTATGGCTGTCTCTTCTTGGAGGAATATTTCATCTCCATCAGCATTTTTCTGAAACCCAACTTTGTTTTATCTATGAATTTATCACTGTAAGTGTAGCTTTACACTGACAAATCTAAATAATGTTGTTCTTTATTTAGAGCACTGAAAATGTAAAGGAGCATGATTTATCTGGCAACTTTTATCTCTCCAAACATTGGCACGCCAAGGCATGACATAATGCAATTAAAATAGTAACTCAGCAATTTGCATTTCAATGATGTGTGAGCAAGATGGAGCATGACTGTGTGCCACATATGCAGAAGGTGGGAAAATTGGAAACTGTGAATGGGAGCGTATGATCAAATGAAAGACTTAACTGCAAAATGCTTGGCTATGCTCTTTCTACAGAGGTTCACAAATTCTTGAGTTCATCACCTCCTAATTATTGTCAGTGGTAGTTTAAGATGTTTTTAACTCACTGAATACACGATGAAAATCATTTCACTTGCTATTTTGTTGCTCCACTCTGAAAAACTGCCATAGTAACAGCTGTTAAGCGCCAGACTCCCCAAACCAGGCTCAGCAGGGGCAATAACACTTAATGGTGTCTTAATAGTGAATAAGTTATCAAGTTTGATTCTACAAAGTGTATATGCAGTTTACAAACGTGCTGTGAAAATTTGGCGCAGACCTAACTTAACAAAAGTGAAATCTGCTGTATGAAATGGTACCACTGGCATTGCTTATCAACTTTTATTCAGCATAATCTGAAGTAATTGGATCGTTGAGAAAAACATAGTTTCAGAAGACATCAAATTTGAATCTAAAGAGCAATTGTTTTCTCTTCCCAAAAGGAATACTCTTCAACCGAGAGAAATAGAATGGCTCTGATTGTTGATGCTGGGAATACAAGAATGTGGTAGTCATGATTCAGCTACTCAAAGGTTTAGTTAGATTATACCTGGAATATTGCAAGCAGCTCTGGACACTTCACCTTAGGAAGGATATAATGGCCTTGGAGGGAGTGGACAGTAGCTTTTCTAGAATTATACTTGGTCTTCAAGAGTTATATTGAGGTGAGATTATACAAACTATGATTATTATTCCTGAAATTTAGAAGACTAGGACATGATTTGATTGAAGCTTTTAAAAGATATATTAAAGGGAACAGAAAGGGATGATTGGGAGAAGCTTTCATTTCTGCTGGTTGGGGAATTTTGAACTAAGCGGCACAGTTGAAAAATACAGTGAGATCTTTCAAGAATGAAATTAAGAAACACTTTTACATGTAAAGGACAAGGAAAGGCTGAGGTATTTGAGGCTGTTTTCATTAGAGAGAAGAAGGCAGAGACATATAAGATAATCAGAGAGTTAGATAGGGTGGACAGGGAGAGCCTTTTTCCAAGAATGGTGATGGCGAGCACGAGGGGGCATAGCTTTAAATTGAAGGGTGATAGATATAGGACACATGTCAGAGGTAGTTTCTTTACTCAGAGAGTAGTTAGGGTATGGAATGCTTTGCCTGCAACGGTAGTGTATTCGCCAACTTTAAGTACATTAAAGTCATCATTGGACAAGCATATGGATGTACGTGGAATAGTGTAGGTAGATGGGCTTCAGATTGGTATGACAGATCGACGCAACATCGAAGGCCGAAAGACCTGTATTGCACTGTAATGTTCTATGTTCTAAAAGTTTGGAACAGTCATCTACAAATAGCAATTGATACAAGGTCAATTTTAAATTCAAGATGGACATTTACTGAATTGTGTTAGTCAAAAATATGAGAAAAAGGCAGTCTTTATATCACAGATTAGCAATGATCTCCCTGAATGGATGGAACAAGTTCAAGGGAACTTCATGATCGGCTCTTGCCTCAACGTTCTGATGTTCTTATGTAATAAATTAAAATGTCAGCAGCCAGCTGAAGACCAATTCTTACGCAAGTCTATGGGGATCATTTTAAGCTAATCCACCCGGCATGAAGCCAAAGAGGTAGATCATCTATGCAATTTACAATCTGTTCAATTTTATTTTTGATTTGATTTTGATTGCATCTTTCCAGCTGGCTAGTTATTGGAGCATGAGACACTCTGATCAGAGTTCTAGGTTTGTGTCCTAAATTGGGAAAATACATTGTCTTTTCCTGTTTAGATATTGTCCATATCCCCTTAACATTTACTATCATCCTCTGTCACCTCTTAAAAGTAAACTCATGATTCAATTATCTTTGCAAACCACAATCCCATCTTCTACCTAAAAGTTTGTGACCATGTCTTTACTTTCCAAATCCATAGCCATTGTTCCCCAAGTTCCATGTTTGAAATCCTCCAAACAACTATTTGCCACTGCCAACTTACCAAACAAGCTCTCATCAAATTCAAAACTGACATTTCATGTGGCTGTGATCAAGTATACTTTCCCTCCTTGGCCATTTGGACCTGTCTGCAATCTTTCACATGGTGAATAACTCCAGCTCCTTCAATGCCTGTCCACTGTCATCCAGAACTTGTTTCCATTCTTATCTAGTTAATCATATCCAGAAAGTCACTGGCAGTGGCTTCCTTTCTGCTCCTATACAGTTACTTTTGATGTCCTCCAAACATTTATCCTTAGCCCTTTGTCATTTCTCGTCTACATGCTATACACAATGACATCATTCAAAAGCTCAGCATCAATTTTACATACACGCTGATGATATACGGCTTTGCTTCATCGCAACCTCTCTCAACTCTATATATTAATGCTTTGGATGAGGGAACAAAATGTAGCATCATAAAGTTTGCAAATGATACCTAGTTGAGTGGAAGGGTTAATTGGTATGAGGATGCAGAACTCCTTCAGCATGATCTGAACAGGTTGGGAGAGTGGGCAAATCAAAGGCAGGTGCAGTCTAATTTGTATAAATGTGAGGTTATTCACTTTGGAAGAAAAAATAAGGAGGCAGATTACTACCTGAATGGCTGTAAATTGGGAGAGGGATGTGCGCAGCGGGACCTGGCTGTCCTCGTGTACCAGTCACTGAAAATTGGTATGCAGGTGCAGCAGGCAGTAAAGGAGGCAAATGGTATGTTGGCCTTCATTGCCAGAGGGTTCAAGTACAGGAGCAGGGATGTGTTATTGCAGTTACACAGGGCCTTGGTGATGTCACACCTAGAATATTGTGTGCAGTTTTGGTCTCCTTTTCTGAGGAAGGATACTCTTGCTCTTGAGAGAGTGCAATGAATGTTTCCCAGGCTGACTCTGGGGATAGTGGGACTGATGTATGAGGAGAGATCGACTCGGTTAGGATTGTTTTTACTGGGGTTCATACAGGTGAGAGGGATCTCATAGAGACTTATAAAAATCTAACAGGACTAGATAGGATAAATACAGGGAGGATGTTCCCAATGGTGGGTGCATCCAGAACCAGGGGTCACAGTGTGAAGATTCGGGATGGACCATTTAGGACAAAGATGATGAGACATCTCTTCACCTGAAGAGTAGTGAGCCTGTGGAATTCATTACCCCAGGAAGTAGTTGATGCCAAAACATTGAATGTATTCAAGAGGCAGCTGAATATAGCATTTGGGGAGAATGGGATCAAAGATTATGGGGAGAAAGGAGGATTAGGTTATTGAGTTGGACAATCAGCCATGATCGTGATGAATGGCAGAGCAGGTTTGAAGGGCCAAATGGCCTCCTCCTGCTCCTATCTCCAATGTTTCTATGTTTCTGACTCATCCACTGTTGCTGTTTATTTGATGTGCAGTATTTTTGAGCAGAGACTCCCTTCAATTAAATATTAGAAATTTTCAAACCATTGCTTTCGGTTCCAGTTCCAAACTCCATCTCTAATGGTCAACTAGAACCCTCTCCTCGGTAACAAATTGAAATTAAGCCAATCTGTTTGCAACCTCACTGTTTCAGTTGATGCCTACTGACCATATATTTGAGACTTTCATTAGACTATCCATTTCTGCCTGCATAACATGATCCAACTTCTGCAAAAGCCCTCATTCATTCCGTTGTTACCTCTGGGCTCGACAATTCTGGCATATTTCTGACTGGTCTCCCACATTCTATATGATCTAAACTTGTGTTAATCCAAAAATCAGTTGCTGTTTCTTAACTCATCGTACTCTAGGCCCCCCTCACCTCTGTGCTCACTGATGTATGTTATTCCAGTCAGGCAAAACCTTCTATTCAAAATGTTCTTTGTTTTTAGATGCCTCCATGTCTCTATCCTTATAATTTCTACCAGCCCTACAAACCTCTGAATTATCAGTGCGCCTACAATTCTGGCCTCTTATATATTCCCAGTTGTAATTGTTCCAACATTTATGACTACACTTTCAGTTGTCTAAGCTCCAAACTTAGGAATTTCCTAACTACAGATCACCTCTCCACCTCACCTTACTCCCCTTTAAGATACTTCTTAAAACTAATCTCTCTAACAATCTCATGATCAACTGACCTAATATCTCCTTATGTGGCTAAATTAAATGTTTTGCTTTATAATGCAAATATTAGATTATTTCACTATTTAAGTTCACGATATAAACATTTGCTGTTGTTGTTCAATGGACAATCTAACACATCACTGGGTGTGTACATATATAGTCAGTATTTATATGTGTATCAAGGTAAACATTCCACCTATTTAACATTAATTTCCAGACTATTAGTGTTGATAATGACATGTGATACCAAGCAACAGCAATAACAACAGAACTCTAGTCCTTAAAAGACAGTAGTGACAATGGTAATAACTAAGCAACTGGCCTCAGCACGAAGAAACCCAAAAGCAGAAGAGGAAAACTATTTTGAAAATGAATAACCTCAATGTCAGCAAAGGAAAGTACATGCGTCATTGAATAAATGAATAGCAAGTTTTGTTTTGATGTTAGAAGATGTGAACAAGCATATTGTACTCAAAAATGCAGCCAAGAGAGTGGGGAGAGCGAGAGACACTTTGCAAACCAAAAGACACATCTCTCTTACTAATCTATCTTGAGCTAATCTTCACAGACTCCCCTGTGTCATATTACGGCTCTCCAACTTCCCATTATGCTCAAATGCATTGATTTCTTGAGTAGCTAGTTGTGCAACATAATTGCAGGTTGTGACTTCCAATGGAATAACAGATTTTAAACTCTTTATGAAACAAGAATGTATAAACCCAATCTTGTATAAAGAACTTGATGAAAGAGAGCAGCCTCTTGCTACAGGCAGCAGTGGGGACAGCTGAACGCAGCTCTAAAGTCTCTCTGTGAAAGAGCATATAAATTATTCATCAACCATTAATCATTGGACAGCCTCACATTAAATGCATAACAGTATTGTTTCTACTGCCACAGACTCATCAAGAGCAATCTAATTTAAGGCCTCTTCAGTACATTGTACTATACCAGGAGTCAAATAGAAATGAGTAAACACTTTCGTTTTTTTTTGGAATGACCCTGGCTCTGCTGAAACACAACCTTTGACTTTCAGAAAGATGAAATTTTAACGCTGCCCAATCTGATCTAAACTGCAACTGTCCCTTCAGTCTGAAAGGGAAATCATTGCAGCTTTCTTTTTAGGTGAAGTTAATGGAAAATGTCTTCTTAATAGCAAAAGCCATTTAAAAAGAAGGGGGAGAAAAGACTGGCATTTGGGGAGCATCATTCACATGGCATCCCAAAGCTCAAAGTTTGGTAGAAGATTTGTAGCTCGGGTGCTCGTTGTTGTGGTTCTGTTCGCCGAGCTGGGAATTTGTCTTGCAAACGTTTCGTCCCCTGTCTAGGTGACATCCTCAGTGCTTGGGAGCCTCCTGTGAAGCGCTTCTGTGCTGTTTTCTCCGGTATTTATAGTGGCCTGTCTCTGCCGCTTCCACTCATCCACAGACTCTATCAACAAACACATCGACCTGGACCCAATATACCGGCCACTACAGTGGACAGCTCGAACTGACAACCGGAAGCGGCAGAGACAGGCCACTATAAATACCGAAGAAAACAGCACAGAAGCGCTTCACAGGAGGCTCCCAAGCACTGAGGATGTCACCTAGACAGGGGACGAAACATTTGCAAGACAAATTCCCAGCTCGGCGAACAGAACCACAACAACCCCAAAGCTCTTCACAATCAATTAAGTATTTTGAAACAGTCACTGTTTTAAGAAATGTTGCAGTCAGTTAGTGCAGAGTAAGGTTCCACGTATGGCAGTGGGCTAATGATCAGATAATTTAATAGTGTGATGTCATTTTTGGAATAAATAGTGGCCAGGACACTTGAGTAGCCCCTTTCTTATTCAGAATATTGATACATGATCTTTCACATTCACCTCAAAGAGCAAAAGATTTTCATCGAATGTTCCTCCAAAAGATGGCACTTCTAACTGTGAACTCTTTCAGTACTGCACTGAACTATTAGACGAGGTGTCAGTGCTCAAGTCCCTTACTGCCTAATGCTTGCCATCAAACTATCTCGACTAGATATTTTCTAACCAACCAATTCAGGCACACTATTGCACACCTCTGGAGCAGTTGGGACTTCAACCAGGGAATTATTAACCCAGCAACAGTACACTACCACTTCACCACTACAGTCCCTGAAGCATTGCTGCTATCTGTGTTCCATTTGTTACAGCCAGCTGACTCCTATCTCCTCGGTATCTCACCCACAGGGCAACTGATTGGTGGAATGCAGATGGTCCAGAAATTAAATTTGCTTAGTCTTTATGCTGCAAAGAGTGGATGTGCTTATTCCTATTCAGCCCTTCCACCTGGCCAATGGTGCTCCCAGTTAAGGTTCTCTTGAATGATCAATGATCACATAAAAAAACGTAACTGGCATTGTAAGTCATGCAACATATGTGAGTTAATGGAATGTATTTATGGAGATTTATGTTTTCTGGTGAAAAATGAACTCTAAAGATTGCTTGAAAATAACTTTCTGCTGATGGCATCATTAAGAACACTATGAGAGTGTTGTAGTCATTCCTTCAACACAGAAAGAAAATGCTATGGAGTCTGTTCAGGAGATAATGTTATTTGTGAGCTTTTCTGATTATCTAGTACACTTTAGTTACCATATTGAAAACTAGACAATCTCAATAAGATCTGTTGCTATTTGGTTCATTAACTAAGGTATCAGAAATTTGCTTAGAAATGTAGGCATTTACAGGCAGAACAAAGTCATTCTGACCTTCCAAAATTTACAATGATATGTCACAGACCTGAAACATTGGAATCAATAAAATACTGCCAGAATTGATTATGTGAAATAAGGACAGGAAGTGCTAACAAAACTCAGCAGCTCTGACAGCATTTGGGGACAGAGCAATAGAGTTAACATTTTGAGTAAAATATGACTTCTTCAGAATTAGAGAAGCGTAGAAATTAGGTAAGTTTGATGCCAGTGAAAGTGGGAAGAAGGAGGATGAACAAAAGGAAAGACTTGGATAGGGGAGGAGGCAGAAGAGGTTAAGCAACATGCTTTAGGTGGTGGATGGGAGTTTGGCTGGTCAAACGGCCACACTGTACCTTTACACATTTTGAAATCTTTAAACTTTGGTTGTTATCAATTTTTTTTAAATTAACCTATTCGTTATAGCCAACTTGTTCAGTGATGTTGTTACACACCTCTGAAGCAGGTGGAGTTTGAACCTGGTCCTTCTGGTTTAGGGATAGGGATGCAACCACTGCACCACAAGAGGGTTCCACCCATCTGCATTCAAGATTACTGCAAGTGGCTCTGTCAACTGTGCCCTTTTATTAAGCAAGTTACCTTCCATACTGGGTTAGTGTAAAGCAATCCCATAGTAACTAGCATCGAGGTGAGGCACTTTGTGACATGTTGTTAGTGCCTCTGCATGAGGGCCAGAGAGTCCCAGTTCAAACCCATCCTGCCCTGGTGGCATGTCATGATTTGTCCAAACAACTTGAGTCAAAAATATATATGCTGTCTGATTCTATTAATATTGTGCTCAGTTTCCACATATCAAACATTAAACTGAATAAAGGATACAAGTTACAAAATCTCTGTATGGTACAGCTGGAAAAATTATTCTTTAACAGGTTACGTATGTTCTTGTCCTGTAATCAAACAATGGCAGGGCTGGGCTAGGGAACATTTTTCAAAGTTTTACATAAGTAACAAGAGCATCACCATTATTCTCAGGAAACTATACTTTACTGGGTTCTTTCTTATAATTTTCTATTCAAACATTGTGCTAATTAATGCTGAGTTGGAGGGATTTGTTTTGCTGTGAATGCGAGTTCATTAACAACTTGACTGGGCCCGGCTATCTTTATTTCACTTAGAATGGTTGAAGTCAGAACAAAGAGAATTTAATTTCATCAGACACAATCAGTTCCAATCTCAAATGCCAGACATAAATGAGAGGTGTTTTGATTCACAGCACACATCTCCATCCAAGCTTAAATTGTGAGCACATATAAATTCCTTTTAAGTACAGACATATAACAATTATGTTACTGGACTAGCAAACCATTAACACAAATTTCACTCTGGCAAGCTATGACTGAATTGAAAATATCTGTGCAATAACTGCACAGAGGCCAGGTCCCGTCACCAAGTCGCCTTCTATTTACAAGTACATTTATTATTTTCTGGTTCTCAAAAAAAGAAGATACTAATCTCCTTTTTAATTTTTTTTTACTCCCTGCAGTGCCCACCTCTCCCTGAACAGCTCAAGGGTGTTGGTAGACATCGCAGGCTCCTTCTCCAGTGACACCCGAGCTCGGATGTAACCACAGAAGAGGAGCAGGCAATCGGCCAAAACAACCCCCTCCATGGCCTGCTGCCTGGACCTGTTTATGGCCAGTTTGGCCATGTCTGTTGTTATTTTCTCTTGATTCAGTGCCCTAAACTGAGGAGATTCTGAATCTCCTGTTCATATTTATTTGAGGGGCTTCTAAATCTCCTGGTTATATTATCTCCCTGCTTATATATGTTTTCTTTTTTCTTTGTTTTTCTTTTCCCCCACACTACCACCTAACTGCAGCAGTGCTTATATTTTCCCCAGAACCAATGTTTTATGTGTGTGTATGTGTGTAGTGTGTAGATGTGAGACAGTGAAAGACAACAGGTGTACAAATCTTCATTCAATTTCCACCACCAGGAAGAAAGGAAACACCTGAGTGGCCAGTGACAAGCAATTCCCTTATCTCCTGGATTTTGTTTTGTTTTTCTAGCAGTGGAGGCAAGCCCCAGCTATTGTTAGGGTTCAGGTAGCAGCAACATGCCCAGGCAGCAGCAGCAACACGCCCAGGTGTAGATGGGGCCCAGGCTGCAGCAGCAACAGGCCCAAGTATAGGTAGGGCCCAGGCAACAGTAATGCAGACAGGGCTTAGGCATCACCAACAGCAGTGCTGAGGTGTAGGCAAGCCCCAGGCTGCAGCAGTGGGAGCTGCTTGTGCAGTTGAGCATAGCTCCAAAATAAAGGTAAAAACAAACACAACAAAAAACAATAAAGAAAACCAAAAGAAAAAACGTTTTCCCTAAACAAGGGGAAAGCAAAAGAAAACTCTCCTCCTCATAAACACAGAAACCAACAGCGGCAGGAACACACTGACTGTAACACCAGCCAGCACACAGTCAGTCCCATAGGCTGAGGGGATTATAAATCTCCTGGTCATTTAAAAAAAATTGTCCCCAACACTACTGCCTAACAGCGGTAGTGCTTATTTTCTCATATTTACTGCCTAACAGCGTTAGTACTTATACTTTCCCCAGCACCTGTGTTGTGTGTGTGCAGGTGTGAGACACAGTGAAAGACAACAGATGTGTAAATCTTCATTCAATTTTCACCACCAGGAAGAAAAGAAACACCGAGTGACCAGTAACAAGCAATACTCTTACCTCCTAGTTTTTGTTTTCTATTCTTTTCCTTTTTTTCTTTTATTCTACTTTTCTTTTTTGTCATGTGTGTGCAGGTGTGAGACATGGTGAAAGACAAACAGGTGCTAAGTGCCTGGAAAATATTGCCAACAGAGGTAGTAGAGGCAGGCATGGTGGATTCATTTAAGATGTGTCTGGACAGATGCATGAGTAGATGGGGACCAGAGGGATACAGATGCTTAGGAATTAGGCGACAGGTTTAGACAGTGGATTTGGACCGGGTCAGGCTTAGAGGGTTGAAGGGCCTGTTCCTGGGATGTAAATTTTCTTTGTTCTTTGTGTACAAATCTTTATTCAATTTCCACCACCAGGAAGAAAGGAAACACCAAAGTGGCTAATGAGAAGCAATGCCCTTATCCCCTGGTTTTTTTTTAAATTGCCTCCTTTTTTTACCCCACAATACCACCTAACTGTGGTAGTGCTTATATTTTCCCCAGAACCCATGTTGTGTGTGGGCAGGTGTGAGACACAGTGAAAGGCAACTGGTGTACAAATCTTTATTCAATTTCTACGACCTGGACAAAAGGAAATACCCGAGTGGCCAGTGACAAGCAATGCCCTTGTCTGCTGGTTTTATTTTTTAAAATTTTTTTCCTTTATTTCTTTTCTTATCTTTTTTCTGTTTTCTGCTCTTTCTATGTCGTGTGTGTGTGAGTGTGAGACACAAGGAAAGACAACAGGTGTGCAAATCTTTATTCAATTTCCACCACAAGGAAGAAAGGAAACATCTGATTGGCCAATGACAAGCAACGCCCTTATTTCCTGTGCTTTTTTTCTTTAGCAGGAAGCAACGTGACACACTGGCTGTGTGACCCAGCCAGCTCAGAGTCAGTTCAAGAAATGAGAGGCTTTCTGAATGCCCTGTTTAATTTGTTTGTTTACTTTCCACCCACACTATCACCTAACAGTAGTCGTGCTTATATTTTTCCCAGCAGGGTGTGTGCAGGTGTGACACACAGTTAAAGACAACAAGTGTACAAATCTTTACTCAATTTCTACCACCAGGACAAAAGGAAACACCCGAGTGTCCTGTGACAAGTAATGCCCTTATATCCTCATTTTATTATTACTTTATTTCTTTTCTTCCCCATGTCATGTGTGTGCAGGTGTAAGATACAGTGAAAGACAACAGGTGTACAAATCTTTACTCAATTTACACCATCAGGAATAAAGGAAACACCTGAGTGGCCAATGACTAGAAATGCCCTTATCTGCTGATGTTATTACTTTTTCTTTTTTTTTCTTTTTTACCCATGTCACATCTGTGCAGGTCTGAGATGCAGTGGAAGGTAACAGATTTGTAAACCTTTATTCAATTTCCACCACCAGGATGAAAGGAAATACCCGAATGGCCATTGACAAGCAATGCCCTTATCTCCTGGTATTCTTTTTTTCTCTTTTTTTAAACTTTTTTTTCCCTTTTTTTTCTTTTTTTTCCATGCCGTATGTGTGCAGGTGTGAGATGCAGTGAAAGGCAATTGGTTTATAAATCTTTATTCAATTTCCACCATCAGGACGAAAGGAAATACCCAAATGGCCAGTGACAAGCAATGCACTTTTGTTTTCTTTTTACTATTTTTTCTTTTTTTTTCCATGCCATGTGTGTGCAGATGTGAGACACAGTGAAAGGCAATCAGTTTGTAAATCTTTATTCAATTTCCACCACCAGGAAGAAGAGAAACACCTGAGTGGCCAGTGACAAGCAATGCATTTAAAGTTATAGAGTCATAGAGATATACAGCATGGAAACAGATTCTTCGGTCCAACCCATCCATGCCAACCAGATATCCCAACCCAATCTGGTCCCACCTGCCTTTATCTCCTGTTTTTTTTTGTCTTTTTTAAAAATTTTATTATCTTTTTACTATTTTTTATCTTTTTTCTTTTTCTTTTTTCCATGTTGCGTATGTGCAGGTGTGAGACACAGTGAAAGACAACAGATGTACAAGTCATTATTCAATTTTTACCACAAGGATGAAAGGAAACACCCAAGTGGCCAATGACAAGAAATGCGCTTATCTCCTGATTGTACTATTTTTCCTTTTATTATTTTTTCTTTTATTTTTTTTTCCATGCCATGTGTGTGCAGGTGTGAGACACAGTGAAAGATAACAGGTGTACTAGTCTTTATTCAATTTCCACCACACAGATGAAAGGAAACACCCAAGTGGTCAGTGACAAGCAATGCCCTTATCAGCTGTTTTGCTTTTATTGTCTCCTTTTATATTTTGTTTCTTTTATTTTTACCCACACACCACCCACAGCTACAGAAATGCTTTTTTTTCCCCCAGCACTTATGTTGTGTGCGTGCAGGTGTGAGACCCAGTGAAAGACAACAGGTTTGCAAATCTCTCTCAATTTCCACCACAAGGAAGAAAGGAAACACCCAAGTAACCAGTGACAAGAAATGCCCTTATCTCCTGGTTTTATTATTTTATCTTTTTTTCTTTTTTTCTTTTTTCCATGTCGTGTGTATGCAGATATGAGACACAATGAAAGACAACAGGTGTACAAATCTTCATTCATTTTCCACCACAAGGATGAAAGGAATAACCCAAGTGGCCATTGACAAGCAATGCCCTTATCTTGTGATTTTTTTAAAGATTTTTTCTTTTTTTAATTTTTTTGTTTTTTTCTTTTTCTTTCTTATCGTGTGTATGCAGGTGTGAGACACAGTGAAAGACAACAGGTGTACAAGTCTTTATTCAATTCCCACCACCAGGATGAAAGGAAACACCCAAGTGACCAGTGACCAGAAATGCCCTTATCTCCTGGTTTTATTATTTTTTCTTTGTTTTTCTTTTTTCTTTTTTTTCCATGTCGTGTGTGTGCAGATATAAGACACAATGAAAGACAACAGGTGTACAAATCTTCATTCATTTTCCACCACCAGGATGAAAGGAAACACCTGAGAGGCCGTTGACAAGCAATGCCCTGATCTCTTGTTTTTTTTATTGTCTCCTGTTAATGTATTTTCTCCCTTTACCCAACACTAATGCTGACAGCAGTAATGTTTGTAACTTCCCCAGCATCCTTGTTGTGTGTGTGTAGGTGTGAAACAAGGTGAAAGACAACAGGTTTGCAAATCTTTATTCAATTTCCACCACCAGGACGAAAGGAAACACCCAAATGGCCAGTGACATACAATGCCCTTATCTCCCAGTTTATTGTTTTTCTCAGTATGAACAGAACCTCTGAGATTCCTGTTTGTTTTTACTTCTTTTTTCTATTTCTTGCAATGATCCAACTCCCTCAGAGCCAGCTCTCAGAGTGAACAGGACCTCTGACACTCCTGTTTATTTTTTCCCCAGCAAACATGTTGTTTGTGTGCAGGTGTAGGACACAGTGAAAGATACTAGTTGTACAAATCTTTATTCAATTTCCACTACCAGGAAGGAAGGAAACACCTGATTGGCCAGTGACATGTAATGCCCTTATTTCCTGTTTTTTTATTTATTATTGTCTCCCGTTTATATATTTTTTTTCTTTTCTAATTTCTTTACCCTCACAGTACCGCCTAACTGTGCTTATGTTTTCCCAGCAACCATGTTGTGTGTGTGTGTGTGTGTGTGTGTGTGTGTGCAGGTGTGAGACACAGTGAGAAACACAAGGTGTACAAATCTTTATTCAATTTCCACCACCAGGAATAAAGGAAACACCCAAGTGGCCAGTGACAAGCAATGCCCATATCATCAGAGGGCAATGCTGTGTGATCAAGCAATGAGGGTTGGGCAGGAATTAAATCAAAATAGAGTTGGAGGGAGAAATTGTACACACCACTGGTTTTATTTGTTTGTTTTTCCTTTCTTACTAGTGCACAGCACACTGGCTGTCGCCAGCCAGTTCAAAGTCAGTCCTCAGCTGAGGGGATTCACATCTCTTGGTTATATATTCTTTGTTCCTTTTTTTTCCGTGCCCTAAACTGAGGAGATTCTGAATCTCCTGGTTATATGTTTTCCCCCCGCACCCATGTTGTATGTGTGCAGGTGTGAGACACAGTGAAAGACACAAGGTGCACGAATCTTTATTCGATTTCCACCACCAGGAAGAAAGGAAACACTCGAGTGGCGAATGACAGGCAGTGCCCTTCACATCGAAGGGCAATGCTGTGTGATCAAACAATGAAGTGGAGGGCAGGGATTAAAGCAAAATTGACTTGGAGGGGGAAATAATACACTCCACTGGTTTTATTTATTTATTTTTTTCTTTTTTTTTTAACCCCCACACTACCGCCTAAGTGCGGTAGTGCTTATTTTTTTCCCCAGCACCCATGGTGTGTGTGTGTGCGCAGGTGTAAAACACAGTGAAAGACACAAAGTGCACGAATCTTTATTCAATTTCCACCACCAGGAAGATATGAAAAACACCCGAGTGGCCAGTGACACACACTGCCCTTCACATCAAAGGGCAATGCTGTGTGATCAAAACAGTGAAGGGGAGGGTAGGGATTAAAGCAAAATTGACTTGGAGGGGGAAATAATACACTCCACTGGTTTTATTTTTTTTCTTCTTTTTTTTTTGCATGAATCTTTATTCAATTGCCACCACCAGGAAGATAGGAAAAACACCCGAGTGGCTAGTGACAAGCACTGCCCTTCAAACCACAGGGCAATGCTGTGTGATCAAAACAGTGAAGGGGAGGGCAGGGGTTAAATCAAAACAGAATTGGACGAGGAAATAATGCACTCCTGTTTTTTTTTGTGTGTGTGTAGATGTGAGACACAGTGAAGGACACAGAGTGCACGAATCTTTATTCAATTGCCACCACCAGGAAGATATGAAAAACACCCGAGTGGCCAGTGACAAGCACTGCCCTTCACATCAAAGGGCAATGCTGTGTGATCAAAACAGTGAAGGGGAGGGTAGGGATTAAAGCAAAATTGACTTGGAGGGGGAAATAATACACTCCACTGGTTTTATTTTTTTTTTTTTCTTTTACATACTGACTGTAGCACCAGCCAGCACAGAGTCAGTCCCCTAAACTGAAGAAACTCTGAATCTCTTGTTTATATATATTTTTTTTTTTTTTTTTTTTTTTTTTATTAACCCCCACACCACCGCCTAAGTGCGGTAGTGCTTATTTTTTTCCCCAGCACCCATGGTGTGTGTGTGCAGGTGTGAGACACAGTGAAAGACACAAAGTGCACAAATCTTTATTCAATTTCCACCACCAGGAAGATAGGAAAAACACCCGAGTGGCCAGTGACAAGCACTGCCCTTCACATCAAAGGGCAATGCTGTGTGATCAAAACAGTGAAGGGGAGGGTAGGGATTAAAGCAAAATTGACTTGGAGGGGGAAATAATACACTCCACTGGTTTTATTTTTTTTTTTTTTCTTTTACATACTGACTGTAGCACCAGCCAGCACAGAGTCAGTCCCCTAAACTGAAGAAACTCTGAATCTCTTGTTTATATATATTTTTTTTTTTTTATTTTTTTTTTTATTAACCCCCACACCACCGCCTAAGTGCGGTAGTGCTTATTTTTTTCCCCAGCACCCATGGTGTGTGTGTGCAGGTGTGAGACACAGTGAAAGACACAAAGTGCACAAATCTTTATTCAATTTCCACCACCAGGAAGATAGGAAAAACACCCGAGTGGCCAGTGACAAGCACTGCCCTTCACATCAAAGGGCAATGCTGTGTGATCAAAACAGTGAAGGGGAGGGTAGGGATTAAAGCAAAATTGACTTGGAGGGGGAAATAATACACTCCACTGGTTTTATTTTTTTTTTTTTTTTCTTTTACATACTGACTGTAGCACCAGCCAGCACAGAGTCAGTCCCCTAAACTGAAGAAACTCTGAATCTCTTGTTTATATATATTTTTTTTTTTTAATTTTTTTTTTTATTAACCCCCACACCACCGCCTAAGTGCGGTAGTGCTTATTTTTTTCCCCAGCACCCATGGTGTGTGTGTGCAGGTGTGAGACACAGTGAAAGACACAAAGTGCACAAATCTTTATTCAATTTCCACCACCAGGAAGATAGGAAAAACACCCGAGTGGCCAGTGACAAGCACTGCCCTTCACATCAAAGGGCAATGCTGTGTGATCAAAACAGTGAAGGGGAGGGTAGGGATTAAAGCAAAATTGACTTGGAGGGGGAAATAATACACTCCACTGGTTTTATTGGTCAGCCAAGGCTTACCTGATTGGTCCAGGTTAAAATTCCCAATCAAGAATCTAATTTTTCATGAGGTCAACCTGGTTCCAATCACTGCAATCTCGTCATTTCATGACTGCCACCAAAAAAAAGTCCAGAGGAGATGCCAGATTCTTCTAACAACCCCACTTGTTCACTAATGCCCACCAGGAACCTGCCAGCTCAAACTGGTCTCTCCTACATGCAATCCTAATCCTTTAATTAATAACTTTTGAAATGGTCTAGTCATTAATTCAGTTGATAAGCAACAAAGAATGGCCAATAATTGAGAGTTTGTGACTCACATGCCAAGGTCAAAATGAAATACCTGCTATTTGCCAACTTAGTCTCTTTACATTGGCTTGGCCTACCCATTTATCTGAATCAGTCTAAGTCAATTGATATGCTACACATATCCTCTATACTTCGTGAAACAAGTTGACTGCATAGTTCATTATGGACTTTGATTATTAATTTGAGGCTATATGGAAGGATTTGTGGGATCTAGACTTTAGAGCTTTAGAGAAGCCTGCAAGTCAGTATCATAAAGGAAAGGGTAATTATTGGGATTGTAATTCATGATCAATACAACCTGTTGTCCCTCCTTTCACCAAAATTTTACTTTTCTCTCATCCATTCTGCTTTCCTGGAGCAGCTTTTATGAATTAAGCATGAAATAAATGAACAGCCAAAACAATTGCATATCCTTCAGTGCTAATATTGATGTCCATTTGGCTGATTTGAAAGTAGGAAAAGAATAAAAGAATAAAAGAAACAAATTGATGGATGAAGAGGTGGTGTAATGGTCTTGGGTTCTTGGGTCAGAAAAGACATGTGCAAAAAGGATGGGTTTTACCTTTAAAGGAAAGAGACCAATATCCTTGTGGGAAGATTTGCTATCCTATTAGGGGAGACAATAAATTATTCTTAAAATTAGGGCCTTGTGTAGTGTTGTAGAAAAAAGAGAGACCTGGGGTTCAGGTACATAATTCTTTGATGCTTAAGAAAGCATTTAGCATGCTTGCTTTCATTGCTCAGATCTTTAGGTATTGGAGTTGAGGTTGTTTAAGACATTGCTGAGGCCTCTTCTCGAGTACTGCATCTAGCTCTGATTTCTCTGTTAAATGAAAATATTATTCAGCGAGAGAGGGTTCACCAGGATTTACCAGGATGTTGCCAGGAATGGAGGGTTTGTGTTATAAGAAGAAGCTGGAAAGGCTAGAACCTTTTTCACTAGAGCGTAGGCAGTTGAAAGCGTATAGATAAGGTGAATGGCAGGTGCCTTTTCTCTCAGGTGTGGGACTCAATGACTAGGGTGCATATTTTTATACTGAGAGGAGAAATATTTTAAAAAGACATGAGGGGCAATTTTTTACACAGAGAGTGTGTGGAATGAACTTTCAGAGAAGTGGTGAATGTGGGTACAGCTATAACTTTTAAAAGACATTTAGATAAGTACATTAATAAAAAGTATTTGGAGGAATATGTACCAAGCACAGACCAATTGGTTTTGTTTGGTTTGGCATTATGGTCAGCATGAACGTGTTAGACCAAAAGATCTGTTCCCGTGCTGTCTGACTCTACAACTCTCTTACTCTCTGTTTATTCAAAAATGTGAAGCAGAAAGTAGGAAACAACAGGCCAGACAGCTCAACAACTTTAATAGGCAAGATGTTGGAAGCTACTTTTAAAAAAAAATAGATTAGATTGCCTACAATGTGGAAACAAATCCTTCAGTCCAGCAAGGCCACACCGACCTTCCAAAGTGTAACCCACCCCGACCCATTCTCCACCCTATATTTACCCCTGACTAATGCATCTAACACTATGAGCAATTTAGCATGGCCAATTCACCTGACCTGCACATCTTTGCATAGTGGCAGGAAACCCACACAGAGAATGTGCAAACTCCACGCAGAGAGTTACCCTAGGTTGGAATTGAACCCAGGTCCCTGGAATTGTGAGGCAGCAGTGCTTACCACTGAGCTACCATGCTTGAATAGGTTACAGTAGGATATTCAGAATTTTTCAAAGTAATTAAGCAGAGTTAACCTTATTTTGTGAAAGGGAATCATGTTTAACCACTTTTTTTTTTAAGTTTGTTGGAAAAGTAACAGAGGAAACTTGTGGACCTACTGTACTTAGATTTCCAGAAGACATCTCTATTACATCAAAGGTTATAGGAGAAAATGAAAGCTCATGGTGTAGAAAGTAACATATTGCCACAGAAAGAAGTTTGCCTAATTAACTAGCTTTGACAAGATGTCACATAAGATGCTCCTAAATAAGACAAGAGCCCATGGTTTTAGGACCAAGGTATTGGCATGGGCAGAGGATTTGCTAACTGGCAGAAGGCAGGGATGCAGATAAAGGGGTATTTTTCAAAGTGGCAGCTGGTGACCAATGGAGTTCCAAGGGGTCAATGTTGGGACCACAACTATTCATATTATACATAAGCTATTTGGCTGAAGGAGCTTTTCGTTAGGTTTGCAATTGACACAAAAATAAATGGAGGGACAAATAGTTTGAGCGAAAGGAAAAGTTACAGAAGGACTTGGACAGTCTAGGAAAGTGGGCAGAGAAGTGGCAGATGAGTACAATGTGGGAAAGTGTGAGGTTATGTACTTTGGTCGGAACAGTAGAGGCAGAGACTATTTTTTAAAAGGGCAAAGACTTTGGAAATCTGAAGCACAGAGGTCTTTGGAGTACTAGTTCAGGATTCTCTTGATGTTAACATGCAAGTTTAATTAGCAGTTAGGAAGGCAAATGCAATGTTAACATTTATTTCAAGAGGGCTAGAATACAAGAACAGAGATGTACTTCTGTGCCTATATAAAGGTCTGGTCAGAACATGTTTGGAATATTGTGAGCAATTTTGGGCACCTATCTAAGGAAGGATATGCTGGCATTGAAGAGTGTTTCAGAACAGGTTTACAAAAATGATGCCAAGGATGAAAAGCTTATCATGTGAGGAGTAGTTGAGGACCCTGTGTCTGTATTCATAGAGTCATAGAGTCAAAGAGATGTACAGATGGAAACAGACCTTTCAGTCCAAACTGTCCATGCCGACCAGATATCCCAACCCAATCTAGTCCCACCTGACAGCACCCAGCCCATATCCCTCCAAATCCTTCCTATTCATATACCCATCCAAATGCCTCTTTAATGTTGCAATTGTACCAGCCTCCACCACATCCTCTGGCAGCTCATTCCATACACGTACCACCCTCTGCATGAAAAAGTTGCCCCTTAGGTCTCTTTTATATCTTTCCCCTCTCACCCTAAACCTATGCCCTCTAGTTCTGGACTCCCCGGCTCCAGGGAAAAGACTTTGTCTATTTATCCTATCCATGCCCCTCATAATTTTGTAAACCTCTATAAGGTTACCCCTCAGCCTCCGTCGCTCCAGGGAAAACAGCCCCAGCCTGTTCAGCCTTTCCCTGTAACTCAGATCCTCCAATCCTGGCAACATCCTTGTAAATCTTTTCTGAACCCTTTCAGGTTTCACAGCATCTTTCTGTTAGGAAGGAGACCAGAATTGCACGCAATACTCCAATAGTGGCCTAACCAATGTCCTGTACAGCCGCAACATGACCTCCCAACTCCTGTACTCAATACTCTGACCAATAAAGGAAAGCATACCAAACGCCTTCTTCACTATCTTATCTACCTGCGACTCCACTTTCAAGGAGCTATGAACCTGCACTCCAAGGTGTCTTTGTTCAGCAACACTCCCTAGGACCTTACCATTAAGTGTATAAGTTCTGCTAAGATTCGCTTTCCTAAAATGCAGCACCTTGCATTTATCTGAATTATCATCGAGGTCCAAAGGGCCTGTACTGCACGTATTTTTTCTAAACTCCATCTGCCACTTCTCAGCCCATTGGCCCATCTGGTCCAGATCCTGTATTCGATGAAGTTTAAAAGGATGACAGGAGAATGATTGATATTGACAGAATACTGAGAGGCCTGGATAGAATGGATGTGGAAAATTTATTTCCACTAGTAGGAGAGATTAACACCTGAGAGGGCAGTCTCAGTGTGAAGGAAAGACTCTTTAGAACTGAGATGAGGAGGAATTTCTTCAGCCACAGAGTGGTTAATCTGTGAAAGCCTTACCACAGAAGGTTGTGGATGCTAAGTAGATTTAAGACATGTTCTTGAGTAGTAAGAGGATTGAGTGTTACTGGGAGAAAGCAGGAGAATGGGTTTGAGAAACGTATATTTCAGCCACAATCGAACGACAGAGCATACTCAATGGGCTGAATTCTTCTCTTATGTCTTATGGCGTTATGGCAACCAATTTAAGACTGACATGAAGATGAAATTTGGGGGCCTGGATGAACGGTTCTGATCTGACATGTCAACTCCTCTTCTCCTCAGATGCTGCTTGACCTGCAGTGCTTTTTCCAGCCCCACCCTTTATCTGACTTTCCAGCATCTACTGTCCTCATTATCTCCATAAAGGAGGAAATTGTTCTTTAAGGTTGTGAGTCTTTGGAACACCTTGCCACAAAAACCTGTGGGGGCAGTGTCTTTGTATGAGATAGTTTCTTGATTAGCAAGAGAATTGAGGTTTACGGAAAAGGGCAGGAAAGTGGGCATGAAGGATGTCAGATCAACCGTGATCCTAATGAATGGTGAAGCAGGCTTGAAGGTCTGAAAAACCTACTCATATTCCTTTTTCTTTTGGACTTGTGGTCAACAGGAAATAGCAAGTAATTGTAGATGCGTTTTATTTGGATTGTATTGAATGATGTGCCACAGAGATCAATGCTCAATGTTTTACAATTTACAAAAATGAATTGGTCAGAAAGACAGAAGGTAGCTATGTTATGGACAAGACCAAACCCCTCAAAATATATTAAGGAGATAGTCTAGACCCTAACGTTTTCTTATTTTAAAGGTAAGTGTAAGGCATTGTGTTCTGGATGCAATTTGATAGGTCAACCTATCAGGCTTGAAACAAAATGTACTTTATTTCTACACTATAATTAAAGTGCAGACAAAATAAAAAGAAAGAATTGGCTTAACTGTAACTCTATCAAAATACTTAACAAAATAATATATGTATTAATTATTACCAATTAACTGTTCCACTATAGTAATATCCCATAAATGCAACCTTGGCAAAGGCAAATTCAGCAAAATAAATTGTCTTAGATTTAATTCTAGCAGCAGAAAGAGAATGTCAGTTTTTAACTGTAACAGAGAGAAGAATAAGAGTTTCTACTGAAGGTTAAAACAAAAAAAAATGTTTTGTGGGAGCCATTCAGGCTGCATCTATTGTTCCAACTTTAAAACAAAAACCCATGGCCTCACAAACTATTCACTTCTTGGCTTTGGAGCAAGTTACTTGGCACCTCTGCCTCAACCCCTCTTCATAAAATTGAAAAACCAGGACAAAATACACCCCTCAAAGCCATAGCATTGTCGCAGCTAGACTTGCTGATGATGCAAAGATAGATAAGAAATTAAGTTGTGAAGAGAACATAAGAAGGCTACAAATGTAGAAATAGATTAAGTGAATGGTCAAAGATCTGACAAATTCAGTAAAATGTGGAAAAATCCATTTTAGCAGGAAGACTACAAAAAGCTTATAATCTAACTGGTGAGAGATTGAATAGCTTTGAGAGGCAGAGGGATCTGAATATGTTAGTTATTGAATTGCAACAGATTTTCCACAGGGACAGAAATGAATTAGCAAGGCTCTAGTAGGATATTATCATTTATTGCAAGGGGAATTGAATAAAAAATTCGGGAATTATGCTTTAGTTATACAGGGCATTGGAAAAACAACATCTGGAGTTCTGTGTAGAATATTTATCTCCTTTTAAGGAAGGATGTAAATGCTTCTGAAGAATTTCATAGAGGATTCATGCAACTAATGAAGTATGTTTTATGAGTAAATGGTGGACAGCTGAGGCTTGTATTCACAAGAGTATTGAGGAATAATAAATTCAAGTCCCACCTGCTTCAGAGTTGTGAAATAACATCTCTGAACAGGTTGATTAGAAAAATAGATGAAGATTAAGAGGATGCTTTTTCATTCACAGGATGTAAATGTCAATAGCCAAGCCAGCATTCAGTACCCAGCCCTGGTTGCATTAAGTGTCAACCACATTGTTGTGGGTCTGGAATCACAAACAGGCCTTGACAAGGTAAGAATGGCTGTTTCCTCCCCTGTAGAACATTAATGAACCAGACAGGTTTTTCCTGACAATCAAACGTGGGTTCATGGTCATCATTAGACTCCTAATTCCAGATTTTTGTTGAATTTAAATTCTACAATCTGCCATGGCAGGACTCAAACCCAGGTTCCCAAATTAATAGTTAATTAATAATACCATTAGGCCATCACCTCCCCATAAATAATTGCAACATTAAAATAGGTTATACGTGAAAGGATCTTCCTACTTCTGAGATGTAGGGGTCATGGCCTTAAAATAAAGGGTCATCTATTTAAGGCAGAGATGTGGAGAGCTTTTTGTCACAAATGGTCATGTGTCTTTGGAATGCTGTTCCTCAAAAAAAACAGTGGAAGCAGAATCTTTGTCTTTTTTTATTGGCAGAAATAGGTAGCTTATATATTTTATAAAAATGAGGTAAAATACCATTAGATGTAGGTGAGAATCAGCAGTAATCAGATCCAGCCATCATGTTATTGAATGGTGGAACAGTCTTGAGGATGCAAGTGGCCTACTTCTACTTCTAATCTATAAGTCTGTATTTGCAATGCACTATACTTCACTGTTTGACTTTTATGATTCAAATACTTCAAGTAGATACATGACTGCACATTTTAAATAATGTGTTACGCATATTCGTTTCTTTATAAATCCACCTATTCTCTGCGATTCATAGGCCATCTAGAAATTTTTAAATAAATGTTTCTATTCAAGTGGTTGCTAGGAGATTACTGACATCCTATTGCCTCAGAGTTATTTTTTACTTTGTTTAACAAAAACTCAGTTATTCACAAATGCACAAGCCTGAATGTTTTCATTCACCTTTAGTACAAGGCTCATGGTGAATCACCCTAAGTTCGTTCTTCAATTCTGCAGGACACTGGTCAGACCACATCTTGAATACTATGTGCAATTTTAATCACCTTATTTAAGGAAGGATGTAAATTCACTGGAGATGTTCAGGCGAGATTTACTAGATTGATAACTAGAATGACCAAGTCGGATCTGGATGGCAGAAATTTCTATATCTTTACCTTAGAATCTCAATGACCACTTAATATATGTTGTCCAGGAAAATCTGGGATAATACTCTTAAATTCCTACTGAGGTTATTTTCCCAGATGAACACTGAGCATCTTGCAATCTCTATCTGAATGTGCTACTGTGTAAGGGTTATTGAGGTATTTCATTGTTACTAAGCCTCCTTTGCCCTGGCATTACCTTATGACTAATACAGAGGATATAGCACCATAGAGTATCTACAGAAGAGGCATTGTTTTTGGATAACAAGAAGGGTTATTGCATGAAAGCAGTAAGTATAACCATATTTGGTCAGGCATAATCAAATCGATTTTAGGGAGCTGGCACGTGTGCAACTATGCTCTCTGTAAGTTTTTGTCTTCACTTGCAAATTGTGCATGACGTTAGAAAAAAATATTTTTGAAAGGATTCTGGGTAATCCAAGATGGCAGATGGGAAAAATTTCTGGCTGTTAACAGCTGCTCCTTCATTGAGGTATTTTAAGTGCTGGAGGTGATTTCCTCAAATTCCAAGAGCAGCAATTAATGTTTTATATGCTGTTGCATTGTTTTGGAACTTTGAAAAAAAAGTCAAAACAACAGCAGTTTTCAAAGGGAGAAGAACAAACAAAAGAAGCACATGGTGAGGTCAGTGCAGGAGAGAGAGAGAAAGAAACTGCACAGTTACTGCCTTTGCCATTTGAATTCATGTATCACTGGACATCGAGTGTGTCTGGGAAAATTTACAAACCGTGTAATTTACAACTGACCTTGAAGGATCTGTTCAGGTGAAGTTCACAGCATAGAAGCAGATAAGTGTATTGTTTTTAAGTGTGACCACAGAAAGTCTGTATTAGTGAGTAGTGTGGGTTCTTTCTTGATTATATGTTTTTTGAGATATGTCTCTTGATTAAACTTAAAATATAAGCCATTACTATTAATTTAACATGGGACAGAGTTTTGTAGAGGAATAAGACAGTGTTATTTTCTGGATCTGTAGATTGTGAAGGAGCAAAAATGGCCTTTAGTAGAGTGATATGCGCTTCTTGTCAGATGTGGAAGTTTAAAGAGAGTTTAAGGATTACTGTGGATGATATCTGCAATAAATGCTGTTGGTTGCAAATCTTATCAGATTGAATGGATCAGTTGGACAGACAGTTAGAAGCAATGAGGAATGTGCAACAGCAACAGTATGTGATGGATGGCAGTTACAGGAAGGCCGGAAGTCTCAGATACAGTCACATAGATGGGTTAACTCCAGGAAAGGTAAGAGAGCCAGGCAGCTAGTGCAGGAGCCTTCTGTGGCTATACCCATTTCAAACAAGTATGCTATTTTGGAAAATGTAGGGGGTGATAGATTCTCAGCAGAACATAGCACGAACAGCCAAGTTTCTGGTATTGAGACTGGCTCTGATGCAAGTTGGGGTACGTCGGGTTCAAGAGATCAATTGTGTTAGGGGACTCTCCAATCCAAGGTACAGACAAACGTTTCTGTGGCCAGCAGCGAAAAATCAGAATGGTGTGTTGCTTTCCTGGTGCCAGGATCAAGGATGTCTCAGAGAGGGTACAGAATGTTCTCACTGGGGAGGGGGGCCAACAAGAGGTTCCAACGACATAGGAAGGGAAAAAGTTGAGATTCTGAAGGGAGATTACAGAGAGTTAGGAAGGAATTTAAAAAGGAGGTCCTCGAGAGAAGTAATATCTGGATTACTGCCGGTGCTACGGGGTAGTGAGGGCAGGAATAGGAGGGTAGAGCAGATGATTGCATGGCTGAGATGCTGGTGTTTGGGAGAAGGATTCACATTTTTGGACCATAGGAATTTCCTTTGGGGTAGATGTGACCTGTACAAGAAGGACGGTTTACACCGAAATTGGAAGGGGACTAACATACTGTCAGGGGGATTTGCTAGAACTGCTCGGGAGAATTTAAACTAGTAAGGTGGGGGGTGCTGGGACCCAGGGAGATAGTGAGGAAAGAGATCAATCTGACACTGGTACAGTTAAGAACAGAAGTGAGTCAGTCAGGGCAGGCAGGGACAAGGTAGGACTAATAAATTAAACTGCATTTATTTCAATGCAAGGGGCCTAACAGGGAAGGCTGATGAACTCAGGGCATGGTTAGGAACATGGGACTGGGATATCATAGCAATTACAGAGACATGGCTCAGGGATGGGCAGGACTGGCAGCTTAATGTTCCAGGATGCAAATGCTACAGGAAGGATAGAAAAGGAGACAAGAGAGGAGGGGGTGTGGCATTTTTGATAATGGATAGCTTTACAGCTGTGCTGAGGGAGGATATTCCTGGAAATACATCCAGGGAAGTTATTTGGGTGGAACTGAGAAATAAGAAAGGGATGATCACCTTATTGGGATTGTATTTTAGACCCCCTAATAGTCAAAGGGAAATTGAGAAACAAACTTGTAAGGAGATCTCAGCTATCTGTAAGAATAATAGGGTGGTTATGGTAGCAGATGTTAACTTTCCAAACATAGGCTGGGACCACCATAGTGTTAAGGGTTTAAATGGAGAGGAATTTGTTAAGTGTGTACAAGAAAATTTTCTGATTCAGTATGTGGATGTACCTACCAGAGAAGGTGCAAAACTTGACCTACTCTTGGGAAATAAGGCAGGGTAGATGACTGAGGTGTCAGTGGGGGAGCACTTTGGGTCCAGCGACCATAATTCCATTAGATTTAAAATAGTGATGGAAAAGGATAAACCAGATCTAAAAGTTGAAGTTCTAAATTGGAGGAAGGCCAATTTTGACGATATTAAGCAAGAACTTTCAAAAGCTAACTGAGGGCAGATGTTCGCAGGTAAAGAGACAGCTGGAAAATGGAAGCCTTCAGAAATGAGATAACAAGAATCCAGAGAAAGTATATTCCTGTTAGGTTGAAAGGTAAGGCTGGTCAGTATAGGGAATGTTGGATGACTAAAGAAATTGAGGATTTGGTTAAGAAAAAGAAGGAAGCATATGTAAGGTATAGACAGGATAGATAGTGTGAATCCTTAGAAGAGTACAAAGGCAGTAGGAGTATATTTAAGAGGGAAATCAGGAGGGCAAAAAGGGGACACGAAATAGCTGTGGCAAATAGAATTAAGGAGAATCCAAAGGGATTTTACAAATACATTAAGGACAAGAGGGTAACTAGGGAGAGAACAGGACCTGTCAAAGATCAGCAAAGCGGCACTTGTGTGGAATCCCAGAAAATGGGGGAGAGACGAAGTGAGTATTTTGAATCAGTATTTACTGTGGAAAAGGATATGGAAGATATAGAAAGTAGGAAAATATATGGTGACACCTTGCAAAATGTCCAGATTATAGAGGAGGAAGTGCTGGATGTCTTGAAACAGGTAAAGGTGGATAAGTCCCCAGGACCTGATCAGGCGTACGCTAGAACTCTGAGGGAAGCTAGGAAATGATTGCTGGACCTTTTGCTGAGATATTTGTATCATCGATAGTCACAGGTAAGGTGCCAGAAGACTGGGGGGTTGGCTAACGTGGTGCCACTCTTTAAGAAAGGTAGTAAGGACAAGCCAGGGAACTATAGACCAGTGAGCCTGTTGTTGGTCGTGGGCAAGATGTTGGAGGGAATCCTGAGGAACAGGATATACGTGTATTTGGAAAGGCAAGGACTGATTAGGGATAGTTTACATGGCTTTGTGTGTGGGAAATCATGTCTCACAAACTTGATTGAGTTTTTTGAGGAAGTAACAAAAGAGGATTGTTGAGGACAGAGCAGTAGATGTGATCTATATGGACTTTAGTAAGGCCTTTGACAAGGTTCCCTATGGGAGACTGGTTAGCAAGGTTAGATCTCACGGAATACAGGGAGAACTAGCCATTTGGATACAGAACTGGCTCAAAGGTAGAAGACGGAGGGTGGTGGCAGAGGGTTGTTTTTCAGACTGGAGGTCTGTGACCAGTGGAGTGCCACAAGGATCGGTGCTGGGTCCTCTACTTTTTGTCACTTACATATATGATTTGGATGCGAGCATAAGAGGTACAGTTAGTAAGTTTGCAGATGACACCAAAATTGGAGGTGTAGAGGACAGTGAAGAAGGTTACCTCAGATTACAACAGGATCTTGATCAGATGGGCCAATTGGCTGAGAAGTGGCAGATGGAGTTTAATTCAGATAAATGCGAGGTGCTGCACTTTGGGAAAGCAAATCATAGCAGGACTTATACACTTAATGGTAAGGTCCTAGAGAGTGTTGCTGAACAAAGAGACCTTGGAGTGCAAGTTCATAGCTCCTTGAAAGTGAAGTTGCAGGTAGATAGGATAGTGAAGAAGGCGTTTGGTATGCTTTCCTTTATTGGTCAGAGTATTGAGTAGAGGAGTTGGGAGGTCATGTTGTGGCTGTACAGGACAATGGTTAGGCCACTGTTGGAATATTGTGTGCAATTCTGGTCTCCTTCCTATCGGAAAGATGTTGTGAAACTTGAAAGGGTTCAGAAAAGATTTACAAGGATGTTGCCAGGGTTGGAGGATTTGAGCTTTTGGGAGAGACTGAACAGGCTGGGGCTGTTTTCCCTGGAGCGTCGGAGGTTGAGGGGCATGGATAGGATAAATAGACAAAGTCTTTTCCCTGCGGTGGGGAGGGAACTAGAGGGCATAAGTTTAGGGTGAGAGGGTAAAGATATAAAAGAGACCTAAGGGGCAACCTTTTCATGCAGAGGGTGATACGTGTATGGAATGAGCTGCCAGAGGAAGTGGTGGAGGCTGGTACAATTGTAACATTCAAAAGGAATTTGGATGGGTATATGAATAGGAAAGTTTTGGAAGGATATGTGCTGGGTGCCGGCAGGTGGGACTAGATTGGGTTGGTATATCTGGTCGGCATGGACGGGTTGGACTGAAGGGTCTGTTTCTATGCTGTACATCTCTATGACTCTATGTCTTTGTGGGACTAATGCAACATGAGTGTTAACCCCTTCAAAACCATAAATCCATGTAAAATAGTCATCATCACGGGAGCATAGTCACCAAAACATTGCAGTGATTCATAAAGAAGGCCCATGAATCTCAAGTTAACCTTCTCAAATTAACTAAGACTAGATTTAATACGCTTTGAAGCTATCTACATCAATAATCATCTGAGCATCAATGCATTTAACTCAGGTCTGTTTTCATATAATTTTGACCAATTTCTTTCCCGTCATTTTCAATAAATTTCAGAAACCTGGTAAGAAAAATGTCTTGCACTGTAACAGCAGGTACTTCCCAGAAAAGCATGAACATAACCATCAGCAGAGAAAAGCAAGAAAATTCACAGTAATTCTGTATAGGAAAGTAATGGCTTTATGCTGCACAAGAAATAGACAAGATTTTATAGTTATTATTCTGATAAAAAATACCTACATTCATCAAACAGACTTTTAATTGATTTTAGAGAGAATGTAATGCAAAATGAATATCTGATTTTCAGTTAGATAAACGTTAGCCAATCTATGCAGCATTATGCGTAGTTATACATTATGTAGAGCACTGTGGCAACATACCAGAAACGATAACAAAACAGTGGAAATAACCTTTTTGTAATGAAACAGCTACACCTTGGACTGACTTCAAATGTTTATTTCAAACACTTGCAGCTCGATATTCCTCAAAGTTTGAGTTCCAGCATTCTTTTCAGTTAAGTAAAGATTAGATGTAACAAAAAATAAGCAACTCCATTTTTTGTCAGTCTTACCGTTGGCTTACAGTGGCTATAAAGAAGAGCTATGTTGATCATACTTCTTCTTGTTTTGTAATATTTCTAACTATTCCAGTCTACCAGTCTAGACAGCCACAAAATTAAAAATGTACTTACATAGCTTACAATGGGACAAATTCTTGGATGGCAAGAAAGAAAATGATGATCAGTAACCTGTCAGGCTAATTAAGAATAACACAGAGTGAATTTTTTTGACTCAGATTAATGTTTCAAGCCCAGTCACCCTTCTTCAGAATAATCTTGAAACAGTATCTCTACTTTCTCTCCACAGATGCTGCCAGATCTGCTTTGTTTTCCCAGCAATTTCTGTTTTTGCTTCAGATATCCAGCATCCGCAGTTATTTGTTTTGTATTTATACATCCCCAACCTCGGTGGCCATGTCTGAAGCCCTACACTCCTAAACATTTTTAAATTAAACTCCCCCTTGACATCTCCTTCTCCATCTTTTGAAACCTTAACATCTATATATTTGACCAATGTGTTATCAGTAATAATAACATTTTCACTAACTCAAACCCTTGAGGTTACATATTGCTTGGTGTGCCAACACCAGTCTCTCTGCTATCATTCTCTTACATCTTCTTATCTGACTTTGCTCTTTGAAACTGTTCTCATATGCTCAAACATCTGAATGTATCAACTGTTTTACTGCAAACTTCCAATACTGAGTGTCAATGAAGGTAAAGGCTGAGAATGCTGATCTAACTTCAGATTCATGCATTCTCCTTACAGGGTAAATTTGGTACACAATACTAGATGGGGAAGATTGATGGTGGCGATCTGCCATGGATCAGATAATTAATGAAGGAATTAATTAATTATTTTATTGTCACGCATATTTTAACAGCAAGAATACACTAAAATACAGTGAAAAGCCTTCATTTGTCACCATGATTCAGCACCATTTTGAATAATTTATGATTAAGGCAAAATAAAAGAATATGATGTAGTGGACAGCGAACAAGGTTATCTCAGAATGCAAAGGACATTGATCAGATGGGACGATGGGCCAAGGAGTGGCAGATGGAGTTTAATCTAGATAAGTGTGAGGTGCTACATTTTGGTAGTGCAAATCAGAGCAGGACTTATACATTTAATAGTAAGTCCTGGGGAATGTTGCCAATCAAAGAGACCTTGGAGTGCAGGTTCCTATTTCCTTTAAAGTGTAATGCAGGTAGACTGAATAATGAAGAAGGCATTTTGTATACTTTCCTTTATTGGTCAGAGCATTAAGTAGAGGAGCTGGCAGGTCATATTACAGTTGTAGACGACATTGGTTCGGCCACTTTTGGAATATTGCATGCAATTCTGGTCTCTCTGTGATAGAACAAATATTGTTAAATTTGAAAGCATTCAGAAAAGATTTACAAGAATGTTGCCAGGGTTGGAGGGTTTAAGCTATAGGGAAAGGCTGAATAGGCTGGAATTGTTTTTCCTGGAACATTAGAGGCTGAGAAGTGACCCTATAGAAGTTCATAAAATCATGAAGGGCATCGATAGAGTGAAAAGTCAAGATTCTTTGCCCAAGGAAGGGGAGTCTAAAACCAGAGGCATAGATTTAGGGTAAGAGGGGAAAGATTTAAAAGGGACTTCATGGGGAACTTTTACATACAGAGGGTGATGTGTGTATGGATCAAACTGTCAGAGGATGTGGTGGACATTGATTCAATTATACTTAAAAGGCATCCAGATGTATATATGAATAGGAAGGGTTCATAAGGATATGAGCCGAATGCTGCCAAATGGAACTAGATTAATTTAGGACACCTGGTCGGCATGGGTGAGGTGGTCCAAATGGTCTGTTTCTGCACTGTACATCTCAATGACTCTATACACCTTATAGCTTAAGGTCCATCAGTCCTGTGGCACCTTATCACCATCAATGGTGCCTGAGCCGCCATTCCTCCTCCACTGCTTCACCTCAATCAACACTGGATCCAACCAGTGTTGGAATCACCGAAAATCAGGCGTTATCTTTTGCCATTGGCCGATACTCCTCCACAACTGCCTTGCCGCTGCCTGCACTAGACCAACCAACATTGGAATCACATCTCCAGCCACTGGGCCCACCCATCAAGGTCACTGTGATGCTTTACCACCATCACCTCACCACCAACAGCGCTAGAACCAACCAATGATGCAGTCACAGATCCTCAGACACCATCTTTTGCCACTGGGCCTACCTTACCAATGTCACCTCTGCTGATATAGCAGCTACCAATTCTGATACCACGTGCTATGCCTGCCCTGGAAAGGTAAGTAAGGGCTCACTCAAGGTCTGTGCTAGGCCCACTATCCTCCATGTTGGGCCTGCTCGAGGTCTGTGCTGGACTCACTCAAGGTTCATGCACTGGGACCACTCAAAGTCTATGGTGGACTCACTCTAGGTCTGTGCGCTGGGTCTGCTCGAGATCCACCCTGGTTGTTCTCAAGGGAGTAACTCCTTTCAAACTGTGACAGATGGAGAAGTTGGGGAGCTGAACCAACAGAGCCTAGATTAGACTGATGCTGGAAAAGCACAGCAAGTCAGGCAGCATCCGAGGAGCAGGAAAATTGACGTTTTGGGCAAAAGCCCTTCATCAGGGTTGAACCAACAGGCTGCTTCCGATGAACAATCAGTTATACTGAAAGTTGTAATTCTGGAAATCATGAACAGACTGCACAGAAATTTGCATTAAAATTATAATGTAAGCTGACAATGATAGCAGTAAAAGTCTACAGAAATTGTGGACAATAGCATTTCAACTGTCTCTTAGAAGTGTGCAAAGATGTAGCAAATTAAGCAACGGAAGAAGAATTTTCAGACACTTCTGCATCTTGCAAGTGCTGTAGAAGTTCCCATGCCCAGATTGTACATGTGATGCTCTGGAATCACATTCCTTCAAGGTAGTCTATTACTAATCACTTACACTTTCTAGCAATTTCTATTCCTTCATGTACCATTTCAGAACTTGTTTCAAATAGCCATTTACATTCCTCACTAAACACCCATGGCTCCTTGCTCTTTTGATGCTGCCTGACCTGCTGCGCTTTTCCAGCAACACATTTTTCAACTCTGATCTCCAGCAACTGTAGTCCTCACTTTCTCCTAAACACTCATGGCACATGGTTCAAAGATCAGTTTTGTGCTGCTTAAAATGTTTCCTTCAAACTGAAAACTACTGGGAAATACTTTTTTTTAGATTAGATTACTTACAGTGTGGAAACAGGCCCTTCGGCCCAACAAGTCCACACCGACCCACCATAGAGCAACCCACCCATACATTTACCCCTTCAACTAACACTACAGACAATTTAGCATGGCCATTTTACTTAACCTGCACATTTTTGGACTGTGGGAGGAAACCAGAACAAGCCCATTCACCTGACCTGCACATCTTTGGAGTGTGGGAGGAAACCGGAGCACCCGGAGGAAACCCACGCAGACTCAGGGAGAATGTACAAACTCCACACAGACGGTTGCCTGAGGTGGGAATTGAACCCGGTCTCTGGCGCTGTGAGGCAGCAGTGCTGACCACTGTGCCACCGTGCTGCCCTGAATTATATTATAATTCAGTGCAAGCTATGCCAGGAGTCATCAATACTATATCCCACCTCTAGGCAGAGAAAGCATTGTTGTACCTAGCACTTTGAGCAGGAAACATAAAAAGGTTGTTTATGAGGAACTGACGCCAATGCTCCTAGCTTAACACTAATGAGGCTATCAATGTTCTGCGCAAGAGAATGGGACAAAATAATTGAAGAGTTGCAATCAACTTTTCCTTTTTAGCTAAGAATATATCAAATACAACTACATTCTGGTAAGGTATAGAAGTAAATGCGGAACATGTAATTTTACAATCAGCAGCTAATGGAAGTCAACATCATTTAGCTGAAGCAGCAGTTCTTCTTTCTCTGGGCTTTTTATGTTCAGTACAATACATATCAAATTCAATGATTACTATGTAGTCATCTTAATGAAGAATTCAATTGAAATCATTAACTGCAGAAATAAATCTCAAAAATATGATCAGAACCTTAAAATTATTCCCATATATTCTTGTTTATTTTCAAAATACCACATACTGAAGACTTCTGGGGGGAGCAGTAGATTGTTGTAAATGTTCTTTTATTACCAGAAGTAAGCATTAGGACCAAACATACAACTTATACATGATACTGTCTGTCTATTTCCATGCTATACATCTCCATGACTCTATGATTAATAACCAAATGCCTGTAAGATCATAGAATTATTTTTTACAGTTACGAGAAATCAGCTTTGTTACTTTGAATTATAGGACTACAATATGTGATTGTGTGTGAGTAGGTATTTCTTCTGTTGTAGCTCAAGTGCCAAAGAACTTTTGAGGTGAACGACAGTATCAGATTTCCCCATATTTATCACAAGGTGTCAGTTTGATGAAGTAATTTAAATGATTATTAAGGATGACCATTCTCAGTTTGGTTAAGCCTCTGATTATCAATTAAATTGGCCTCTAATGTCTCAAAGAGGAAGCATGACAATTTTGCTGGCTATAACTACAATTAATGATACTTCTTAAACAGTTTAACAACAGTGAATAAGATATTGCTGAGGATTATGTGCACTGCATAACGCTATAGTTATTTTTTATTTGCTGGTTGCTCATGCGATTGCCTGATCACATGTTAGGAGAACTGACTTAGTCTGGAGTAGGACAGAGGAAGAAATGAGACCAGGCTGACTATCAGTAGGAGAGAGGGTTGTCAGCAGAAGGCCCTATCCATCCAAAGCATTCAGAGATCTCTGTTCCTACATTGTGTATAATGAGCCTGTGCTTTATCGACCAGGTCAGCACAGAGATCTGCAGGTCACCTGCTGATCATTGTTTTATTTCATCACAAAGATCTGTACCTTCATGAAAGCAAGTTGCAAATCAAACCCTGGATTGTGTCTCCTGCGGCTGCCAAAGGCATAGGAGCAATGTTTTTCTAGACGATTCCTGGTTACAGAACTGACTTCAGTCACATATCACAATCCCCTGTGCACTTATGTAGGATGAAGATCTCGGTAACTTAATATGCCCTGAGGATTGCCACATGTCATTCCATATTGCCAGAGAAGTTGAGAGACAGAAACTTCTATGGTTCAACAGGCTTGTGAAATACCTTCAGGGAACCAGTGACTGCAAACATCATGGTGCTCAAGAACAGAAAGAAATTGTGTATTTTGTGTGTAATCATTGGCAATGCATCAGGCATATGAATGATTCCCATCCAGCAAACTACCATGATGCTTTGATATTGAGATGATCACCTGTTCTACAGATCTTTGAACCCCTACACAATGTGCATGACTGACTGCGAGATGATGAGGGATAATCTCTGAGACCCTGGCTCAGGTGTCCTCAAGAAACACTCAGACAGGAGTTGACATAACAAGAGTCATTGTGCCATGAGGAATATCTTGGAACAGTTCAATGAGGCCCTCAGCAAGAGACTTAGAAACTGTGACTGATCAGGAGGTCCTCTTAAATACTTACCATGGTAAGGTTTGCCAGAATCATGTCGACCTACTGCATGCTCCAAACTCAAGAGATCAGAGAGCATCAAGCTCAGAACCACAAGAACTAGAGTTGGAGGGGGACAAAGTAATGGAAGGTGATGGGGAGCAGGGGATCACCAGATGGTTTCACGAACATAGGCCACAGTAGAGGGGGGTACTTGCTGTTATTGAATAGAAGATGTCAGAAGATATAAAGGTGTCAGATTTCATGGTGGGAGAGCACTTTGGTGAAAGTGAACACAACTGCCTCATATTTAGCATAGCCTTGGAGAGTGAAAGGAGCAGTTACCGAGGGAAGATGTTTAATTGGGGAAAAGGAAATTATGACGCTATCAGACAGAAGTTGGGAAGTACAGACTGGGAGCAATTGTTCCACAGAAAGGGTACAGCAGACATGTGGAGACTACTTAAGGAGCAGTTGTTGCGAGTGATGCACAAATTTGTTCCTCTGAGACAGGTGAGAAGGGGTAAGATTAAGGAACCTTGTATGATGAGAACAGGAAAAAGGAAGGAAGAAGACAGCTTACGTAAGGTGGAGGAAGCAAGGATCTAGCACAACTTTAGAGGATTACAGACTTGCTAGAAAGGAGCTCAGAAATGGACTGAGGAGAGCCAGGAGGGGGCACGTAAAAGGCTTGGCAAGACGGATTAGGAAGAACCCAAAGGCATTTTACTCATACGTGAGGAATAAGACAATGCTCAGGGAGAAAGTAGGGCCGATCAGGGATAGCAGAGGGAACTTGTGCATGGAGTTTGAGCAGATAGCGGAATCCCTAAATGAGTTTTTTGCTTCAGTTTTCACCAAGGAAAGGGAACTTGTTGTAAATGAAAACTTAGAGGAGCTGGGATACAGTCTTGACCAGATCAAGATTGATAAAGTTGATGTGCTGGAAATTTTGGAAAACATTAAGATTGTTAAGTCCCCAGGGCCAGACCAGATTTATCCTAGGCTGCTCCGGGAAGCGAGAAAGGAGGTTGCTAAGCCGCTGGTGAGGATATTTGCCTCCTCACTCTCCACGGGAGTTGTACCGGAGGATTGGAAGCAGGTGAATGTTGTTCCACTTTTCAGGAAGAGTAATAGGGAAATCCCTGGCAATTACAGACCAGTCAGTCTTACGTCTGTGGTCAGCAAAGTTGTGGAAAGAATTCTGAGGGATAGGATTTATTACTATTTGGCAAAGCATAGCATGATTAAAGTAGTCAGCATGGCTTTGTGAGGGGCAGGTCATGCCTCACAAATTTATTGAGTTATTTGAGGAGGTATCAAGACAGGTCGATGACGGTAGAGCAGTGGATGTGGTATATATGGATTTCAGCAAGGCATTTGATAGGGTTCCCCATGGTAGGCTTATTCATAAAGTCAGGACGTATGGGATACAGAGAGATTTGGCTATCTGGATTCAGAATTGGTTGGCTGACAGAAGAAGAGAGTGGTTGTAAATGGAAAATATTCTGCCTGGAGAACAGTGTTGAGTGGTGTCCCACAGGGCTCTGTTCTTGAGCCTCTGCTCTTTGTAGTTTTTATAAATAACTTGGATAAGGAGGTTGAGGGTGGGTTAATAAATTTTCAGATGACACAAAGATTGGAAGTATCGTCGATAGTATTGAGGGCTACTGCAGGCTGTAGCGCAACATGGACAGGGTGCAGAACCTGGCTGAGAAATGGCAGATGGAGTTCAACCTGGATAAATGTGAAGTGGTACATTTTGGAAGGTCAAACTCGAATGCTGAATATATGATTAAAGACAGGATTCTTGGCAGAGTGGAGGAACAGAGGGATCTAGGTGTGCAAGTACATAGATCCCTCAAAGTTGCCACCCAAGTGGATAGGGTTGTTAAGAAAACATATGGTGTTTTGGTTTTCATTAACAGGGGTATCGAGTTTAAGAGCCACGAGGTTTTGCTGCAGCTCTACAAGTCCCTGGTGAAACCACACTTTGAATATTGTGTCCAGTTCTGGTCGCCCTACTATAGGAAAGATACAGAGGCTTTGGAAAGGGTGCAAAAAAGCTTTTCCAGGATACTGCCTGGACTAGAGGGTTTGACGTATGAAGAAAGGTTGAATAAGCTCGGAATTTTCTCTCCAGAGAGAAGAAAGAAGAGAGGAGACCTGATTAAGGTGTACAGAATAATGAGAGGAATAGATAGAGTCAATTGCCAGAGACTTTTCCCCAGGGCAGGATTGACTGGTATGAGAAGTCATAGTTTGAGGAAGGTATAAAGGACACATCAGAGATAGGTTCTTTATGCAGAGAGTTGTGATTGTATGGAATGTGTTGCCAGCTGAGGTGGTGGAAGTGAAGTCTTGGGGACATTTAAGTGACTGCTAGACACGCACATGGATAGCAGTTGAGTTGAGGGGTGCGTAGGTTAAGTTACTGTATTTTACATTAGGATTAAGTCTCTGCACAACATCATGGGCCTAAGGGCCTGTTCTGTGCTGTACTTTTCTATGTTCTATGTTCTCAGATAGCTCCATTCTCAGGTGTCAAAGCACTGATGCTACATACTTTATCTTCCAAGATTCAGGTTCCATCACAACGTCTGCAACTTGCATTGAATCCAATCAATCTCTTCTCTATGAAGAACACAATAAAGAAAAAAACATCAGACAGTTTGAAAGACCACCCAGTTGGTCTGTAACAACAAAAATCATTTATAACTATTAAATTAGTCATCCTGGTGCTTACCTTAGTGGCTTTTAATTGCTCTTGCCTGTTCTGATGTTTCTGCAAAGTGCATCCTGAATTGGCTGTATTTAATTGCCCATAGTGACCAGAGATTGCAGACTAAGTGGAATAACCATGGGAAATGCAGGGTTACAGGTGGTGGTGGGGTCGTGGGCGGGAAGCTCTTTGGAAGGTGGACATGGATTTTAATAGCCGAATGTCCTGCTTCCAAACTGTGGGGATTCTATGACTGAAAGCTCCTTTTAACTGAGGAGCCCAGAATTACCATGTCAGCTTTGAGAGCTTACATAATAGAACTTCCATGTTCTATTGCAGCTTCAGTACTCCATGGAAGCTGCAATGATTGGGGTGATAGCTATGGTGGTAATTGTGACCTCATGTCACCTGATGCTGCATGATACTGAGCTCCAGAGGGTGCTGGATGGGATATACCAGCCCCTCACTGATGGTCAAAGGTGGGTTCCAGGCTCTGCATCAAAACAGAAGCAAAGCTGTAAACAGACTCTTCTCCCACCCTTTAGCAATACCCATAAACTGTCATCTTTGCACCAAGCATTTTATTTCTCAACCTCATCAACCTCTTTCTAGAGCTTGGCCCTGTGTGAACTTTACCCAACTCCCTTACAGTAAAACTCTGAAATCTTGCCCACCGTGACCAGAGACCATTACCTTTCTACCTTAACCTCCAGATTACGTGGGGCATGAATATAACAATTAATACAATACATACTTCCTCACCGTCCTCCTTCTCTTTCTCCTAATGGTAAGATGCTTTTCCTCTTTTGTCAGTTCCTTTGGTCCAGAGTGGGATTTGGATCGAGGGTGGGGTGGAATGGAGCTTGGTCCTGAGAACCATCATAAAACTAGAAAGGTTACAATGCAACCTGCATGGAGGACATGTGTAAAAAGACCAAATAGAACTGGTGAATGAGCTTAGGTTTTTGGTTAGTGATCAAGAATAGTCATGGATGCGTAAGGAAGCTGGAGAACACATTCACCCTGTCCTCAACCCTGCTGGAATTTAGTATGTGCTGACTTGCCTTGGAAGACAAAGATTGGAGAATATGAATGACTCCATTTGTTTGTGTATCCGTAGCTAGGCAGTGGATGGGTTTCAGCCTCATGTGGTTGAATAGCTATGAAATGTGTCTGAGTAGTGCCTGTGAAGGGTACAGCATTGTGGGTTGGATGTCTGTCAGTATTTAATGAGATGATGGCCGCAATAATACTTTATCAACCTGTTCAGGTCATGTGACATATGTCTGCAGCAGGTGGGAACCCAGTCCTTCTGACCAAGAGGTAGGGACACTGCCACTGCACCATCCTTAATGATGGCTTGAGCATACTGAAGTTGTGATAGTGGTGGTGATGCAGTTATTAAGGAATGTGTTTGTGGATTGGGGTTCCCTTTGTCACTCATCATCACATTGTACATGGATTAATTAACAGCTCATATGCAATGCAGGGTGATACCTACAGCCACACACAAGTTGAGGACATGATGAAAATACCATCTTCTCATCTTCCCCCTTTGCTGAGGGGTAGTGACCCTCAGGTTAGAATCATAGAATTTTATAATACAGAAGGGGGCGATTTGATGCATCATATTAGTACCAACTCCTGAAAGAGCTCCTATTCTCCAACCCTACATCCGTGATCCTCTAACTGCATCACTTTCAAGTTTATATCCAGCTCTATTTTGAAACCTCCTACTTCCTTCACTTCTGAGTTCCTTCACAACTTTCTGAATAAAAAAGTTTCTCCTCATCTCATTCCTAATTCCCCTGCTGACAATTTTGAAATTGTGACCCCCTAGTTACTGAAATACCAACTGGTGGAAACAGAATATCCTTTTTTATTGTGTCAAAATTATTCAACATTTTCCACACCTGGCTAAGATTACCTCTTAATCTTTTCTGCTTCAAGAAGGATAAAGCCATTTTTTCTAATCTTTCCTTGCATCTAAAATCCTGGTACGATTCAAATGAGTCCTCTTTGAAATCTCTCCAGGGCTTTAACATCCTTCTTTAAATAATGTGCCTCGACCTGAACACAATACTCCAAATGTGGCCCGGTCAATAATTTATAGAGGTGTAAAATCACTTCTTTGTTTTTGTACTCTAAACCTCTATTTATAAACCAATCCCATAAACCTTCTTAATAACAGGTTCAATTTGCCCGGCCACCTTCAGAAAATCATGCACATCAACCCTGAGGTCCCTCTGCACCTATACTCTCCTCAGCATTGTACCATTAAGCCTATATTACCTCTCAGTATTTATTTCATCAAAATGCATTATCTCACATTTCTCTGTATTGACATTCATCTTTTAGGTGTCTGCCCATTTGGCTAACTTGTCAATGTCCCTCTGAAGTTGCTCAGCATTATCCTCACATTCCACTATTCTCCTTATCTGAGTATCATCTGCAAATTTAGAGATTTTGTCCTCAGTACCTGTTTCCAAATCATTCATATAAATCAGACAAAGCAAGGGACCCAACACCAATTCCTAAGGAACACTACTTTTGACTGTCTCCAAACTGAGACAAGCCCACCTATACCTACTGTCTGTTTCCTATCTTTTATCCAATCTTGCCAAAGATCCATAATCCCAAACATTTCTAATGTGACAACCAACCTGCCACCTTGCACCGTATCAAATGTTTTTAGAAAGTCCAAACAAACAACATCCACAGCACTGAAGGGCTTTTGCCCGAAACGTCAATTTCGCTGCTCCTTGGATGCTGCCTGAACTGCTGTGCTCTTCCAGCACCACTAATCCAGTAGCCTCATCCAATGCCTGTGTCACCTCGTCAAAGAATTCAATTAAATTTATCAGATATGACCAGCCCTTGACAAATCCATATTGACTATCTACTATAAGATTATTTTTCTCTAAGTGTATATTTATCTTATCCTGTGTTATGGCCTTCATCAGTTTTTCCATTACTGATATCAAGTTGACAGGTCTATCATTTTTGGGTCATCCTTTGAATGAGTCATTCTGAGACAACAGTGTCCACTTTGCAATCCCCCATTCCGCTGGGACTAATCCTGTGTTCAGAGAAGCCTGGAAAATTTCTGTCAATGGCTCCACAATTTGTTCCCTTACTTCTCAGCAATCCAGGATGCATTTCATTTGAGCCTGGCGATTCCCCCACCAAGAGCGCTGCTAGCCTTCTTAGCACTTCTTCTTTTTCTATCTCTATACTACTCGGTTGCTCAACACCGACATTTTCAACCAGGTCATTATCACTATCTTCTAACTTGGTAAAGACAAAAGGAAAATATTAATTTAGCACCTCTGCCATATTCTTTGCTTTAATGAACAGCTTACCCAGTTTGATCCTTGTAGCCCCACTTTATCCTTCAGTAATCTTTTACTATTAAAACATTTCACTGTATTAAAATTTTACTATTTGTTTTAGCACAGCTTCTCATCTTCTCCACATGCCACCTTAGCCTTCCTTGTTCCATTCTTAACCTCTTTCCTGCATTTGAGGTACTTTTCCTGATTACTAATACTATTATTATTCTAACGTGCATGATGTGGTTCTTTCTCTTCCTTATTTCTCACCAATATCCTTAGCCTTCTAGGGTGTTCTAGACTTCAATAACCTGTATTTATTTCTCATGGGTATGCATCTAGCTTGTACCCTATCTGTTTCTTTTATGAAATCTAAGATCTGCCGTTTTCCAGGGCAGATCTGGGACTTTAATCATTGACTGATTTTTATCCTTTTCCAACTTAACATTGATACTTATTATTTTGTGATTGATGTTCTCCACTTTGGTCTGTCTCATTTCCGAGGACCACTTCCACCATAGTTCCCCCCTGGCAGAACTTAAAATGCACTGCTCCAGAAAGGTCCCCTGCATACGTTGCAGAAATTTCTCCCCTTCCATGCCCTATACTCTACCTTTTATGCAGTCAACCATGCAGTAATTGAATTCACTAACTCTCATCTTACTTGGTTGTAGGTTTCCATAATCCACCTACAAATGTTCTCTACTATTTTATCCCCACTATTGGGGGTCTATAATAAATATCCAACAAGGTCATGCTCCCTTCCTGTTTCTCACCTCCAACCATATGGATACTAAATCAGGAACTGTATCTCATTCAAGGACGATGATACTACCTTTGATCACGACTGCTCCACTCTCCATTTTTACGCATCCTGTTTCCCCGAAACGTCTTATAACCTGGCATTTTAGTTATCCAGTTTTATGCTGGTTTAAGCCACATTTCTGTCAATGACTCACCTCTAGTTGTCACTTTCTAATGAGAGAGCAGCCTTGCTGACTTTGGGGACCATGGCGACTAGTGCTACTATTAACAGCTGGGATGCATCATTAATGATGTCACAATGATTTCAGAACACATGGGACTGAGAACTAATGAAAATAAGCAGTCGTGAAGTCTACTCTATAATGCTTCTGTATTTACAGCTAGTAAAATTTACATGTTTGCACTGGAATTGTTTTCAATCTGTGTCTGTCAGGTGCCCAGGTGATAGAAATATGGGGATAATGCTCCTGGTTATGACCATTCAGCAATTACTTCCCATATCCGTCAGGAATAGTTGCCTTTATAGCCTGTTCATCTGCTTTGTGTATAGAATATCTCTCCTCCAAATGCATGGACACCTCATCTTTGGCCATTCAGCTGCTATGAGCAGTGCAAATGCCCAGTGTTATGATCCCAGCCGAGGGTACAATTGGACAAGTCAGGTTCCAAAATGAGACCTACCTTGATAGTTTATTTTTTAATCATTTTAATTTGTTAATGTGGTAGTGAGTCACTGAGGCTGCAGATTATTTTCAACAAAAGAACAGAAGCTTATTGCACAAAGGAAACATTTTGAAAGATGCTGTCTAAACATGCATAATACTTTGCAAAACCTAAAATACACAACAAAACTCTGAAGAGTCCTGCCAGAAACATCGACTCTCTTGCTCCACGGATGCTGCTTGACCTGCTGTACCTTTTCCAGACCAGGCTTTGTCAACTCTAACAAAATACAATTTCCGACATCATTCATTCCAGAAACTCAAGTCCAAAAATAAAACTACAGTCTTATCTTAATTCTATCGAGTTCCACTTAATTAAGTTTCTTGAGTGTGGATGATGGAGTCAATGTGATAAGTGCTTCCCAAATCTGTTGATATGAATTTTTCAAACATCTGAGTCTAGACTTTCCCTGTTCCTATAATCAAACTTGCCTGGTTTGGAAGTTTTACAAACTAAGTCCTTCTACTGAGGTAACTGGCTTCTAAAGTATCCTGAATTGCTTCTGGGAGAGAAAATAAACTTGCTTCTAAATTCAACCTTGGTGTCTTCTGAACTGAATTGGAAAATATTTGTTCATCCTAGGTCCTTCTGACCAGAAAACATAGTTAATGGCCCTACATGTTTATCTATATGCTGTAAGCACATCAGTATAAACATTTTTTTTTAATGAACATCACAAGGATCTGCAGTCGCTGCTGTCTGACAAAATGCTAATAACAGTCTCTTCATAAACGACCAAATCTTTCTCTTCATTAAAGAAGACAAGCAGGAAGCTGGAAGAACACAGCAAACCTGCAGCATCAGGAGGTGCAGAGGTCCACACTTCAAGTGTGAACCTTCTTCAGGAAGAAGGGTTACACTCGAAAAGACAACTTCTGCACCTCCTGATGCTGCCTGGCTTGCTGTGTTCTTCCAGCTTCCTGCCTGTCTACTTTGGATTCCAGAGTCTGCAGGGTTTTTTTGTCTCTTTATAAAAGAAAGTTCTTTACAGAAGTAACCAACACCTATCTGCCTTTTTATTGAAAGTGAAATTTTAAAATTGGTATTAATAAATATAAATTATACATACTTCATCAAAAACACCCTTCATCATCAGCTAATTCAATTCAGTGGAAGTGCATGATGGAGATTGTAACTTTCAGGAAAGCTACTAGTAATTGGCACTTGAATGTTAAACCTGCATGTCTCTATTTTATTGCCTTCTGGCATGTTTGAATCATTGTAATCAGCAATTAACCTCCCAAGATTGCAGGTTAAATCCAAAACTGTTAAAGAAGCTTGTTTTATTAGAACAGTACTGACTTAGCACTTGTTTTTACCCTTTTCCTGAAATAGATGCTAGCATTTTTATAATCAAGGATTACAGAATAGTATAAGAACATAAGAAATACGAGTAGGCCAGTCAGACACATAATCCTATTGACTATTCAGCAAGATTTGTTTGTAGTCTTAATTCCATTTTCCTGCCAGTTCTTGACTCCTTTGTGAATCAAGAAAGTGTCTAACCCAACCTTGAATAAGTCAATGACCCAGTGCCAGATACTGATTATAACCTTGGTGGAAAACTCAAAAGAATGGATTACAAATTGTTTCTGCCCTTTCTCCAGGGTTTCTATTGATATTCTGCTGAACTAATGGTGGATATTTGCGCAGCAGTGTGTTATGAACCAGACCAAAACCTCTCAAAACATATTAAGAACATAGCCTGGATCTTAATCTTTTCTTATGTTAATGGTAAGTGTTCCAGATACAATTCAATTGGTCAACTTTAAGTAAAACATACTTTACTGTTACACTAAAATACTGTTATGAATCTGAAGGTGTGTACTGTACCTTTAAGAGAGCACTAATGCTGTTCTCCACTGAGAGCTTACAGGAGCAGTTGCAGAGTGGACTGGAAATTTGAAAAATATGTAACATTTGGCTGTGAAATAGATACCTGAGTTGGTTGCTGTTTTTGACAACAATTTGAATTTAATCAAGCATTTTAAATTATGCCCCAGCATAAGTAAACCCAATCAAGTTTGAATTTATTTATGCCAACATCAAACCAATGTGATGATCTGATGTTGGGGATATAAGAAAGGCAGGCATTTTGAAAATCAGACACAGTAATTACCATCAAGACAGACCCAAGAAATTTGGAACACTCTCTATCTAAGCTATCTTTTCATATGAAACATCTTCACCTAAAAAGAACAAAAACAACTCAGGAGAATCTTCAGCCAGAAGACGACGACAGCCGCTGTATGGATTTTGAAATTAAGTTGATGTAGTTTTAATCAGTGTTTTCTTGGAACAGTATATTGTTATAGAGTTGGAGGCAGGTAATAAGCAGTTAAGTGAAAGGGGGGCTTAGAATTGTGAGTAGTTGTTGTTTAATATTGGCTTTTACCGTTAAAGAATAAATTGATGTTATTGTCTTTAAATAGTAGGATTTGGGAGCTTGCTGTCGCTTATATTTTAACAGATTATGAGGTGAGCTTCTCTGGGTGTTTGGTTTAATTAACAGAGGGGATCACTGCCGTGTCGTAACAATACAGACCAAATAAAATAAAAGAATGGGCTGAGCTGTAACTCTACAGAAATGCCAAACAAAATAATAAGTCTATTCACTGCTACTAATTAACTGTTCTGATGTAGTTACATCCCATAAACATACCCTTGGCAAAGGCAAATTCAATTAAATAGATTGTCTCACATGCAATTCTAGCAGCAGACAAAGAACCTTTGCCTTTAGCAGTAGCAAAGAGAGAAATAGAACTTTCCACATCTAGCTTCAAGACCCCAACAATTGCAGAAAGCTAAAATTTTAAAAATCCTGGTTCTGTGGGAGTTTGACACCACCCATTCAGGCTACTTCTATTGTTCTAACTTTTTTAAAAATTCCAAAGCCTCAGAAACTGTTTACTTTATTGGCTATGAGTAGCTGCTCGACATTCTGTCTTAACATTTCTTCATTAAAAAAGATGAAGTACATCTCTTAAAGTCATGGTATTGTCATAGATTGATACAGTACAGCCCTACAGCCTGTCAAATCTGGCCCACCAAAAATATATGACTATTGCTACGCTTGTCCCACTTGCCCACAGCAGGCCCATAACCTTGAATGTTAATACACTTCAAGTGCTTGTCCAAATACCTTTTAGATATTTCATCTTCTTCCCAGAACACTAACTTTCATAGATATCGCTCCTGCATTTCTGTAATATATTTCAGACAAATACACTGCATTCAGTCAATTATATTTGATGTATATTTTATCCTCTGCCTCCATTTTCAATATTTGCTGTCGATCTTTCCTTACAATGTTCGTCTCTACCTACCCTTTGCTCAAATGGTGAGACCAAAATCTGTCTTTCTTGTGAATTTCCTCTCTTTTTCAGCCATTTTAAGAATTTTCTCAATTAGTCTTATTGTCTATGTATGATATGTGGAATATTCTACTTGATATCCACCTGTCAAATGCATTCAGATTATCAATAATCTCCTTGTCTATTGTCCATATCTATGAAGCATGTAACATAAATGAGAAATATCACACATTTGCATTCAATTTCTTTGATGTTAACACAACCTTCCTTCTGCTATATATCAGCTGCTCAGGAATATTCAAAAATCACTGTTTGGAATTCATGATCAAATTTGGCATGGCAAAATCATGCAACTGAAATTTTACAAGCGTTCTGACACTCTGTTGAAGTTACATTTTGGAAATTAGAGATGTTTTGAAGAAATTTTCCCTCTTGTGTTTATTAATATGTATAGCTGGAGGAAAATCAGATGAGATTATTTGACCCTTTGTTGTCAATAGTTAAGTAAAGCTCAAGTGAATACAAGAAAGCAGGTAGAAATTTTAATTGTGATCTAAAAGATTGGGGGATCTGCAAAAACACTAATCTAATAATTATGAATTGCTAAAAATAATATTTATTGATAAAAATGCATTAGTGTGTTTGTGGACAGAAATCTTCTTAATAACAGATGGTCCACATGAAATGATATAATTAAAGGCCAAAGATAATCAGTAACAAGAAAGCAGAAGTTTGGGATTTGTTGTTAAAGCAAATATTGGATTTAGGAATTTTTTTTGCACACAGGCTAAGAATAAGGCCACAACTAACTATTGAACTCAAGATATTCATGGCTCTAAAGATAATTTGATAAATCATTGAAAGGGAAACTTGAATTTAATTGATTAGGGAAATTGCAAAGAAGTAGACTTACAGTAAATAGCTTAGATATAGAGATATCATTGTCTCTGCAATACTAGTAAGAATCCGGTTTTGTGGTGATTTTATTTTAGAATTTAATGACAATATTAATGTCATTAGAAGTCAAGGAATCAAATTCAAAATTTGGAGGCAGTTAATCAACAATGGAGAAATATTCTGACAGATGGGAAATTGATAAAGAGTTTATTGACAGTTAGTTGGCTGCAAGGAAATGATCTTGGAATATTCAAGGAAGAGTCATCGCTTTAGTTTACATTGATTTATTCAGAAATTGATCATTCTCTCTGTCACAAAAAGCAAGGAAATATTTGTGAAAAAATGAAAATGGGTTGTAAAACATTTAAGGAAAAGTTCATGAAAACAAAATTATTCAGTTGCAGATCAGGTTTTCAAATACTCAAAATAGCATAGGAAGGATTTGCTGAAAATAATGAAGAATAAGATTGAGATAAACTGAAATAGAAATGATATCATAGGCAACTAATTGCTTTGAGACTAATCTGCCACTGGACTATGAAGGTGATAAGATCTTATTTTTAATCAATGTAATAGACTTGAACAGGAAGCAAACAATTCTATCTGGCCAAGTTAATGTTGTAGTAATCTTCAACTAAAACACTGAAATGGTCATGTAAAGAGTGATTATATCTTGCTTACATAATTAAGTGGCAGTAAGTTGCTTTAATATGTCATTGTGTCTGTACATATAAGGGGTCTAATGCTAAATTTTAATAATAATGTACATTTATTTGTAATCATTTAACTTCATTCTGAGACTGGATTGTGTTACGAAATTCAAAATAGGATAAATCAGGATTTCCATAAGAACCTGAACAGCTGTAACACTGTTCTTCAACAGTCTTCTATTAAAATCAGTTCTTTGTTCTTAGCAATTTGTCAAAGCACTTTAGAGTTACTGGGTGGGACAACAGTCAAGAGCAGAAGGGCTACTTGTTCCATATGAACTATATTGGGAATTTGTACCATCTAGCTTCTCAGGGAAGGGGAGAATTAGAAGTGATATATAAATGAGGCAAATTGGGCTAATAATCAGATACATATGCATGGAATTAACATTGTCGCTGTTTACTAGTGCAATTCTGAAGTTACTGTTTAAATTTTAAAGAGAAAATCTGGAATACGTTTTCCTCAACATCAGGATTCTGACATTTTTTTCATTCTAACATGTTTACCTAACTTTCTTGCCACTGCTCATGTTGCTCAAGGGAGCAAAAACATCTCTCCATATACTCACATTTTTATTTAAAATTGCAAATGAATGTTAAGGTTTAGATATTTATAAACTAATTCAATTTTGTTGGGTCTAATCTGATTTTTATTTCCCTGACGTTTTCTATCCTTTTCTCTATAAGTGTCATCAAAATCAGTGTGAAGATCAAAAAAATGGAGGTAATGGGAAAAGTGGCCAGTGTAGCGGCATGGTGGCTCAGTGGTTCGCATTGCTGCCTCATAGCACCAGGGTCCCAGGTTCAATTCCAGCCTCGGGCTGTTTGCATATTCTCCCTGTGTCTGTGTGGGTTTCCTCCCACAGCCCAAAGTTGTGCAGGTCAGGTGAATTTGCCATGTTAAATTGCCCATGGTGTTAGTCAGAAGGAAATTGGTCTGGGTAGGTTACTTTTTGGAGGGTTGATGTGGACTTGTTGGGCCGAAGGGCCTGGTTCCACACTGTAGGGAGTCTAATCTAATCAATGATTCTATCCAATCAATTGACCAGAATCTAAAATTTTTAATTACTGTGAAGTGCCATCCCACCCATGTTTGTTTTGCCAATTCACCAATCATACCAGAAAGTAAAGTAGAGATTGTACAATATTTATCTAGCTTGAAATAAGCTGAATATGAAAGCATTCAAAAAAGATTTACAAGGTTGTGGCCAGAGTTGGAGGGTTCGAACTATAGGGAAAGGGTGATGAAGCTGGTGCTATTTTCCCTGGAGTGTCGGAGGCTGCGGGGTAATCTACTAGAGGTTTTTAAAATCATGAAGGGCATGGATAGGGTAAATAGCCAAGGTCCTTTGCCCAGGTTAGAGGAATCCAAAGCTAGAGGGCATAGATTTAAGGTGAGAGGGAAGAGAGTTAAAAGGGACCTAACTGGCAGTTTTTTTTTCATACAGAGGGTGGTGCATTTATGGAATAAGCTGCCAGAGGAAGTGGTGGAGGCTGGAACAGTTGTTACACCATTTAAAAAGCATCTGGACAGATATATGAACAGGAAGGTTTAGAGGGATATGGGCCAAATGCTAGCAAATGGGTCTAGATTAATTTAAGATATCTAAACAGTGTGGATGAGTTGGACCAAAGAATCTGTTTCTATGATATACAATTCTATAATCTATGAACGGAGATGATGCTGACATTGAGTATATCAATGCATACTAATATATTTGTTATTCTCCAAAATAATAGTTATAGAACAAATCTTTACAATGTATTCTGGGATGAAAATGAGGAGAAGCATTTCCATGTCACTGCAGAAAGGAGAGCAATCATTTTACAACCACATTTACAATCAGATTGAGCATCATCTTCTCAAAAGCAAGTACAAATAGGCAATAAATGCTGGTATAACTGACAATATCCACGTTTCTTGAAATAATCAAAAACAGAATAACTTGTAAATATCTGAAAATAATGACGTAAAAGTTTTGGCACAATCTTCCACTTGACATACCTGCACCTGAAGTTATATTCTGTTCACATCCCAATTCCACTTTAGGCTAACTATATGTGGTGAACATGGTTGCATTTTATTTGTAGCTTCTGATATCGCCATGGTACCATAAAATTAATTGAGTAGAATCATGTAATTAGTAGGAAATTGTTGATGAATTATAGCAATTATAAACTATAGACATTGATTGCCCGAAAGAAAACTGACATCTCTGTCACACGGTGTATGCCATAATCACACACTACTAATTTATATGGAATGAAGTTACATTAAGACAATGGTCATTATCCCACTGAATCTGTCACTATCAGGACATTTTCCAATTATACTTGGGCAAATTGGTTTTATTTTATTTTACATTGAAGTGTAAACCATGTCAGGATTCTAGAATTAAGGCACTATGTATATGCTCTGCAAAAGCAGCACACATTTTAGACAACATTTGACATGTTTCCTACAACAGGCAAAACATCGATTTTCTTGCCCCTTGGATGCTACGTGATCTGCTGTACGTTTCCAGCACCACTTTAATCTAGCCCCATGTTTCCTGCAACATAAGAGTGACTGCATTGCTGATGTATCTAATTGATCAGAAAACACGTTAGTGAACACAAAAGCCAAGAGAGGCAGGATATGAATGCAAATATGTATTTATTTTTCTTTTAATTGCCATTTTGAGATCAAACTTCATCTTTTCCATAGATGGTTTATTGCTTGTATGATCGGCATTTGTTTTGATATTTTGTTTAATGTTGCTTGTATTTATTGTTCCAAGCTTTGCCATTATAATGGAACTCACAGTTTGTGATGATTGTCTCTATTACATATATACATAGTGGAATCTGTTATCGAAGGTGCAGAGATATTTCTCTCATTACAATGCCACTCCATCGGACCTAGCATCACGTAAAATGGCACCAATTAGATATCAAATTAATAGGGCATATACTCATCTTTGAACATAATAGCTCATCTTGATAAGATATGTGGGATTCTTGGCTTTATAAATGAAAGTATGTAGTACAACAGCAAAAACATGCTATTAAGTGTTGGTGCAGCAATACTGCTTGTGCCTCAGTTGGATTATTATGTTTGCTTCTAGGCATTATGCTCCAGGAAGGTTGATGAGGCCTTGGATAGGGTTCAGATACAAATCAGGCAATTTAAAACTGGTGAGGGACCTCATTTATATGACAACATTTGAAACATTGATTGATAGTCTTACAGTAAAATTGTTTATGAGGAGATTCACTAGAGATGCTTATCATTATTATGTTTTTATTTATTCAAAGGTTGTGGTGTGCACTCATTTGGCCAGCAGTCATTGTCCATCTCTACTTGACCTCAAGAAGTTTGTGGTACTGTCTTCTTGAACCACTTCAGTCCATGGTAGGTAGGTAAATCTACTTTCTCCCCATCCCCACCCTCCTCTAGCTTATCTCTCCACGCTTCAGGCTCACTGCCTTTATTCCTGATGAAGGGCTTTTGCCCGAAACGTCGATTTCGCTGCTCATTGGATGCTGCCTGAACTGCAGTAATCCAGTATTTGGTTTTCAGCATCTGCAGTCATTGTTTTTACCTTGAAATCCACAGTATTGTCAGGAAGGGAGTGGCAAGATTTTGACTCTGAGACAGGGAATATAGTTCAAAGTCAGAACGGTGTGTGGTTCCATACACCTGAGGCTTTTGTTCTCTTAGATATTAATATTCACAGGTTTGGAATGTTCTGTCAGGACAGCCTTGGTGAGATATTGAAATTAAGAGTTTTGATAGTTTCTGCTGGAATGAAGATCAATATCCAAAGAACATCCACTTAAAAGAATAAACAAAAGAGTCAAAAAGGAGATAAGAAGAGTTGATCTACAATTTACAGATTTAAATACAAGCATAACATATTAACAGCAGTTTGCATAATTTATATGGAACAAATGTTGTAAAATTTTATTTTTTATTATTGTTATACAAGCACCATTTTGCTATTTATTCAGAGAATTTATTTTGCTGCTCCAATGCCTTATTTTCAGTTTATTTATAATCATTTGACCGTGCAAATATGCCGAGCTACACATCTTGATTAGAATTAAATTTAATCAATAATGCCACAGCAATTACACAGTATTAAGGAAGGAATGCAAAGGAAGGATATTGATATGCCCTTCGGTGAACATAACAGATAGATGGGCCAGTAATTTGCTATTTATTATGGAAATCTATGTGTGCACTGTTGGAAGAATTAAAGCTCTTAAGCTTTTGGAACAGAATTTCAACTATGTTTGTTCAGCTCTTGAGCTGAGAAGGAATCAAAGAGGAATAATTTTTTATTGGAGTGTCTTGTGCCAGGGGAAATCTTACAGATTGCAAGGGTATCTAGGACAGCCTTGTGTGACTTTAGTATGGTAATCTGGTAAAGTTGGTGGTACAGTAACACAGTGGTTAGCACTGTTGCCTCACAGCACCAAGGATCACAGTTCGATTCCACCCTTGGGTAACTGCCTGTGTGGAGTTTGCAAGTTCACTCCATGTCTGTGTGGTTTGCTCTAGGTACTCTGGTTTCCTCCCACACTCCAAAAATGTGCAGGTTAAGTGGATTGGCCATGCTAAATTGCCCACGGATATGCAGGCTAAATGGATTAACCATGGGAAATTAGGTGTTACAGAGCTAGAGTCAGGAGGTAGATCTGGCTGAATCTAGAATGCTCTTAGGAGGGGTCTGTGAGGACTTGACAGGCTGACTGGCCTGATTCCACACTGGACAGATTCTATGATTCTATTTAGCTGGTGTTGGACATTGATGCAAAATCTATGCAATTCCAAATTTAGTTTGCAACTAGTCTGGAAGATCTTCATTAGCCAACTCAGTTTTAGAACACTGGAATTAAGTACAGTCACCCTATATGAGACACTTGTACTCAGAACATTAGATTTGAGCATCAGCATCAGCATCATCACGATTGATTTACCCAAAACAATACTGAAATATGTGAACCCACTTGACAAAAACAAGCAGGTTTTCAGCAGCAGAACCAATAGTCACAATTCAAGAAGGTAGCTCAAGGATGACACACAAATTCAGACAATAAGCAACATATGATGTGAAGTGAAAAAACCAGGAGTTCCAGCAATATGCCAACCATTGTGATTCGCAAAAACCTTCTTGAACCCACTAAGGTCATCTAGAAACCAAGAACAAATGGACAAAATATTCTTCACTCACAACATTCTCTTCTTAAGAATGACAATACCATGCATCAATGTTGGAAAGAACATTTTTAACAGTGCTTCGACCATGCAAACTCATTAGGCATTACCCCAGTACACTATGGTACATTCCATAGCTGTAGAACGAACAATGGAACCTCTTCAATAAGCAAATAAGCTAGGGACAGAGGACTGCCAGGAAGGTAAATTCCTCCTTTAAAAAACTCACCTTGTGGGATCAGCGGCCTCCATTTTTGCAGCAGCAGGAGCGGTGAGAGCGAGGACCAGGGAGCTGCCGGAAAGGTAAATTAATCATTTAATAACTTATCTTGTGAATAGGCAGAGCACACACTGAGCAGGAACAGACACGGGAGTGCTGAGTAAGTAAGGTAACACATTTGGGTGGTTGCTTTACCAGAAACACTACTTAGATAATGTTTCCCACGCATCCTCCCCCCAACCAAAAACAAAGGTTCTGTGCTCCGAATCGGTAAAGTTACTAGTTTTTTCAATTACCTTTGGGAATTCAGAACAGTGGGAATGGATGTTAGGGCAGTTGCATGCTCCTCCTGTAGGACGTGGAAGACAAAGGTCACCATTAGTGACCCAACTGACTTCATCTGCGGGAAGTGCATTCAACGCCAGTTCCTCAGAAACCACATTAGGGAACTGGAGCTGGAGCTGGATAAACTTCAGATCATTCGGGAGGTGGAGGAGGTAATAGAGAGGAGTTGCAGGAAGGTAGCATCCCCTGAAATACAGGAAAAAGGTAGATGGGGACAGTCAGGGGACAGAAAGGGAACAGACAAACAAAGCAGGGAACTCCTATGGCTGATCCCCTCAATAATAAGTATACCATTTTGGATACTGCTGGGGAGCACAACCTACCAGGAAAGCTATAGTGGCCAGGTCTCTGGCACTGAGCCTGGCTCTGTGGCTCAAAAGGGAAGGGGGGGACAGTAGAAAAGCACAAGATTCTGTGGTCACGAACAGTGCTCCCAGAAGATACATTGCCTCCCAGGTGCCAGGGTCCGAGATATCTCTGATCGAGTCTACAAAGCTCTGAAGGAGAAGGGTGAGCAGCCAGAAGTCATTGGCACATAGCCAGGAAAAGGGATGATGTTTTAAAAAGTGATTTCAGGGAGTTAGATGCAAGAAAGCAGATGATGACACATCCCTCCCAGATCATCTCAATGCCTTCTATGCTCGTTTTGTGCTGAATTTCGGTGGAGCGATAATACCTATTCCAAAATGTCATGATGAACCTATCCCAACAGTCTCTGCATCAGTGGTCAGAACAGTTTTCCTTTGAGTGAATACAAGGAAAGTGATGGGACCATACGGAGTACCAGGCCATGCACTCAGAACATGTGCAGATCAACTGGCAGAGGTCTTCTCAGACATCTTTAACCTATCCCTGCAGCAGACCACTGTCCCTGCCTGTTTCAAGACAGCCAACCTCATCCCTGTGCCTAAGAAGGCTCACGCAGCACATCACAATGACCAGTGACCCTAGCTTTGGTCGTCATGAAGTGCTTTGAAAGGCTGGTCATGGCATTAATCAATTCCAGCCTCCCCACTAATTTTGACTCACTCCAATTTGCCTATCGGACCAACAGATCCACATCAGATGCCATATTACTTGCCCTTCACTCCTCCCTAGACCATCTTGATACCAAGAACAACTATGTAAAAATCCTACTCATTGACTACAGTTCAGCCTTCAACACTATTATCCCCTCGAAACTGATTACCAAACTTCGTAATCTCGGACTAAGCGCCACTCTCTGCAACTGGATCCTCAGTTTCCTGACCCACGGGTCACAATCAGCGAAGAATGGGGACAATATTTCATCATCACTAAGACTTGACACTGAAGCCCCCCCAGGGGTGCGTACTCAGCCCCCTACTGCACTCTGTGTACGCATGATTGTGTCGCTCAAGACGAGACTAATGCCATTTACAAGTTCGCTGATGACACCATCATAGTCAGTCGAATCTCAGATGATGACAAACAGACTCAAGACGGGAAGTGGACAACCTGGAAAAATGATACACTGAGAACAGCCTAACTCTCAATGCTGGCAAAACCAAGGAACTCATTATTGAGTTTCGGTGGGATGTTACTCATGGCTCCCTACACATTAGCAGCACAGAGGTGGAATGAGTGGACAGTGTCAAGCTCCTGGGAGTGGTCACCCATAACAAGCTTTCTTGGACTCTTCATGTGGACGCACTGGTTACAAAGGCCCAACAATGTCTCTTCTTCCTCAGGCAGCTGAGAAAATTTGGCATGACAGCGAATACCCTTGCCAACTTTTATAGGTGCGCCATCGAGACCATTCTGTCTGGATGTATCACTACCTGGTATGGCAACTGTACCATTCAAGATCAGAGATGGTTACAGAGAGTGGTGAACTCAGCCTGGACAATCACAAAGGCCAACCCCTCAGCTACAAAATCCACGTACCAGGCCCGCTGTCAAGGAAAGGCCGCCAGCATTCTCAAAGATCCATCCCACTCTGGTAATGTTTTTCTACAACCTCTATCATTGGGGAGAAGGTGCAGAAGCCTGAACACAACCATCAGCCAATTTAGAAACAGTTTCTACCCTGTTGTTAGAATGCTGAATGGACTCACAAACTCTTAGCATTCGTCTGTACCTGTGTTTTGGTTTTTGCTGCTGTTAACCTACTATTTACTTATCTATGCTATTCAACTATGTGATCTGCTTATATTGCTCGTAAAACAAAGCTTTTCACTGTGCCACAGTACACGTGACAATAAATTCAATTCAATTCAGGTTGGAAGCTAAAAAGTAGGACTTGCAAAGTAATAAACTCAGGGTTACTACCGGTGCCATGTGCTAATGAGGTGAGGAACAGGGAGCAAGTGCAGCTAAATACATGGCTGCTGGGTTGGTGCAGGAGGGAGGGCTTCAGATACATAAATCATTGGGGTACCTTCTGGGGAAGGTAGAACCTGTACATGAAGGACTGGATGCACTTAAACTGGAGGGAACCAATGTCCTGGATGGGAGATTTGCTGGAGCACTTCAGGAGGGTTTAAACTAGTTTGGCAGGGAGATGGAAACCAGAGCTACAGATCAGAGGAAAGGGTAGTTGTTGAACGGGCAGAAGTAGAATGCAGAGAGTCTGTCAAAAAGGATACACAGTTGATAGGGCAAAGGGATAGATTAAAGCATGGGATAGGTTTCAATGCAAGGAGTATCAGGAATAAGAATGATGAACTTTGTGCATGGATCAGTACTTGGAACTATGATGTTGCAGCCATTATGGAGACATGAATTTCACAGGAGCAGGAATATTTGTTGGATGTTCCAGAATGTAGATCTGCAGATCTTTTTAAAAAAGTGAAGGGGGGGGGGGTGGTAGCGCAGGGGGGGTAGGGGTGTAAAAGAAGAGGGGGAGTTGCATTGTTAATTAGAGAAAATGAGGTAGTTGTTGAGCAGGGTTTGTCTACTGAGTCAGTATGGTTGGAAGTCAGTCACAGGAAAGGAGCAGTCACTTTATTGGGTGTTTTTATAGACCACCCCCCCTCCCAATAGCAGCAGAGAGATGGAAGAACAGATTGGACAGCAGATCTTGGAAAGATGCAGATGTAACAGAGGTGTTGTTATGGGTGACTTCAACTTCCCCAATATTGATTGGAACTTCTGCAGTGCAGGGGTCTGGATGGAGCCAATTTTGTTAGGTGTGCCCAGGACTCAATACATAGATAGGCCAACTAGGAGAGAGGCCATATTGGACTTGGTGCTAGGCAATGAGCCGGGCCAAGTGTCAGATCTCTCTGTGGGAGAGCATTTTGGTGACAGTGACCACAACTGCCTCACATTTACCATGCCACAGAGAAGGATAGGAACATACAGTATGGGAAGGTATCGAACTGGGGGAGGTGAAATTATATTGCTATTAGACAGGAGCTATGGAATATAATTGGGAACAATTGTTCTACAGGAAATGCATAACAGAAATGTGGAGGCTGTTGAATGAGCACTTGTTGCAAGTGCTAGATCACTTTGTCCCACTGAGACAGGCAAGGAATGGTGGGGTGAAGGAGCCTTGGATGACAAGAGAAGTGGAGCTTGTCGTCGAGAGGAAGAAGGAAACTTACTTACGGTTGAGGAAGCAAGGATCTGGCACAGCTTTAGAGGATTACAGGGTAGCTAGGAAAGAACTCAAAAATGGACTGAGGAGAGCTAGGAAGGGGCACAAAAAAGCCTGGGCAGGAAGGATTAGGAAAAACCCAAAAGCGTTACATGAGGAATAAGAGAATGATCAGAGAGAGGGTAGGGCCAATCAGGGATAGTGGAGGGAACTTATACCTGGAGTCTGAAGAAGAATGGGAGGGCTTAAATGAGTTTTTGCTTCAGTATTCACAAGAGTGAGGGACCTTGTTGATAGTGAGAACACCGTGGACCAGGTTAATAGGCTTGAACAGATTGATATTAAGAAAGTGGAAATGCTGGAAACTCTGGGAAGCATCAAGATAGATAAGTCCCCAGGGCAGGACCAGATATATCCAAGGTTACTATGAGAAGCGAGGAATGAGATTGCTACACCTCTGGCGATGGTCTTTGCATTCTCACTCTCCACAGGAGTAGTACTGGCTGATTGGAGGGAGGTGAATATTGTTCCTCTGTTCAAGAAAAGGAGTAGGGAAATCTTGGGAAATACAGACCACTCAGTCTTATGTCTGTGGTAAGCAAGGTACTGGAAAGGATTCTGAACGATAGAATTTATGACTATTTGGAAAAACATACTTTGATTAAAGATGGTCAACATGGCTTTATGAGGGGTAGGTCATGCCTCACAAGTCTTATTGCGTTCTTTGAGAATGTGACAAGACAAGTTGATGGAGATTGAGCAGTGGATGTGGTGTATAGAGGAACCTTGGTTATCTGAACGACATGGGCAGGGAGTATTTTGTTCGGATAATTGAATGCCAGATAATACAACTTAGCCAAACATTGGGACCTTGCAATCTTGTCCAGATAATCTGAAATTCGATAATCGAATGCCAGATAATCGAAGTTCAGTAAGGTCATTTGATAATGTTCCCCACAGTATGGAAAGTCAGAAGGTATGGGATACAGAGAAATGTGGCTGTCTGGATACGGAATTGGCTGGCCAAAAGAAGACAGCGAGGGGTAGTGGAAGGAAAGTATTCCGTCTGGAGCTCAGTGACCAGTGGGGTCCCGCAGTGATCTGTTCTTGGGCCTTTGCTCTTTGTAGTTTTTACAAATGACTTGGATGAAGAAGTGGAAGGGTAGATTAGCAAGTTTGCTGATGACACATAAGTGTTGTACATAGTGTCGAGGGCTGTTGCAGGCTACAACAAGACATTGACAGGATGCAGAGCTGGGCTGAGAAGTGGCAGATGGAGTTCAACCTCGATAAATGTGAAGTGGTTCATTTTGGAAGTTCATATTTGAATGCTGAAGACAGTGTTAAAGACAGGATTCTTGGCAGTGTAGAGGAACAGCAAGATCTTGGGGCCCACGTACGTAGATCTCTCAAAGGTGCCACCAAAGTTGATAGGGTTGTTAAGAAGTCGTATGGTGTTTTGGTTTCCATTAACAGAGGCATTGAGATTAGGAGCCATGAGGATTTGCTGCAGCTCTATGAAACCCTGGTTAGACCACACTTGGAATATTGGGTACAGTTCTGGTCATCTCAATATAGGAAGGATGTAGAGAGTGAGAGTGCAGAGGAGATTTACCAGGATGCTGCCTGGATTGGAGGGCTTATTTTATGAAGGGAGGTTGACTGAACCAGGACTTTTCACACTGGAGAGAAAAAGGAAGAGAGGTGACTTGATCGAGGTGTACAATATAATGAGAGGCGATTGAAAAGGAAAACAGTGCCTGCAGCCATAATGTTATTCCAGTGAGGTCTTCAAAGCTGATGGACTTATTCTCACATGAAGTCAGCATGCACACATGCTCCAAGTTTTGGAGGAAGAAGAGTTCCACATCATTATTCCCATCTTCAGGAATTTAATGATTGTAAATAACTTCTGGAAGACAGAGAATTCATGCTTTGAAAAATTATTGAGATTTTTCTCTCTTATCCATAGAAGGGAAAATCCCCCTGAACATGTATTCGCCTGAGTCACTAACTATCTCTGGTTGAAGAAACCTTTCCAGTTTTATAGAGTGTCTTTCAAAATCCAGCGGAACTCAGTCTTTGTTGTCAGGCAAATACACAGAAATCCTTGAGAACAACATCAGAATTTAATGCTATTTTTCAAATTAAGTAAAGTATGTGACCTAGAAAATCATGAAGCTCTATGGATTGGACTCCAAAGACTGGGATGCCCAAGAAACTTCTTTATAATCCTGCAACTGCTTCTTGATGACTCCAACTGTCTTGAGTGTGAAATCTGAATCAGGTGCCTTCAAGATCCAAACTGCTATCAAGCTAGGCTATGTATTAGCTTCCTGACTATTTCCAATCTCCCTGACAATGGCTATTCACAGTATCAAATGTTAACTGTCATCTGGTGTGAATATTATGTCAAGATGGAGCTTAATTATTTCTGTGACAAAACTAAACTGGCCACTGTAGACATGCTTAATTCACATTTGTGAAGTATGTTTTGTGCATAAGGCAATAGACTTAAGTGTAGAATTAGGTCACTTGGCCCATTGAATCTGCTCTGCCATTCTATGAGATCATGGTTGATCTGATAATCCCTCACCTCTACTTTCGTGCCTTACCCAATAACCCTTGATTCCCTCACTGAATAAAAATCTGTCCATCTCAACCTTAAATATACAGTATGACCTAACAATACGATACAATATGAGAATGATAGAGTTCCACAGATTCACTACCCTCTGAGAGAGAAGATTTTGTCCTCATCTTTCTCTTAAGTGGACAGCCCCTTACTTTGACATTATGCCCTCTGATCCTAGATTCTCCCAAAAGGGAAAAAAATCTCTCTGCATCTATCCGTGCAAACACTCTAAGACTCTTGCATATTTAAACAAGGTCGGTTTTCATTCTGCAGGCCAAATATACTCAATCTTCCTCATAAGACAGTCCCTCCATGCCTGTTGTCAGACCTTTGTTGGATAGTCTCTAGTGCAATAAATCCAAAACTGTTCATAGTATTCCAGCTATGGTCTAACTAGCACTTTGGAAAGTTTTAGCAAAACTAACTTAGCAAAACACTATTTTAGGATAGCTCTCCTAATAGAAGAGAGTTGGGATAAAGGGGCCTTTTTAGGGAAGCTATAACTAATGAAGTGCCACAATGATCAGTACTAAGTCACAATTTACAATAACTATTAATGACTTAGATGTTAAAGCAATTGTAATATCACCAACTTCACAGATACCACAGAAATAGGTTGGAAGGCCGACCATGAAGATGAGCGTTCAGGGATGTGTGGGCTAGGTGCATTAACCAGGGTCAAATGTAGGGTAATAGGGTAGGGGTCTGGGTAGGATACCCTTCAGAGGGTCAGTGTGGACTTGTTGGGCCGAATGACCTGTTTCCACACTGTAGGGACTCTATTACATATTCTGTTCTCTGACATGGAGTCCATAGAGTGATGTGTACAGTGTTGTAGCAGCCCACAATTAAGTTGACAAGATGGCTTCCTGGGGCTTTTTTAGCTAACACAAGATGACCAAAAGTGTCTGACAGTTACATACAGCAGATATTCACAGCTAGACTTGTGGTCTCTATACAGAGATATTGGGTGAGATAAGATTCTCTGTAGAAAGAAATATTAGGGAAGTTAATCAGGTTTCTGTAAACAGGCAGTTCTAAACATCTAAGCACTTTAATAAGGGATGTGTTTAAAAGGCCTAGTCTAGCCAGAGCCCTAAAAGCTTGTTATTTAGTAAAAAGTGGAAAAAAAGGTCTAATTCTACTATATTCTGAATTTTTTAGATAATTGTAGAATTAGAAAAACAAACAACAAATTAGTGTGAAAAGGTTAGGAGCATTTCTTGAGCAAATGTTTGTAGGCAAAGAAGCCCCGTACATTATTAGGGAAGATAAAATAATGAATTGTGTAAACATGACCTCTAAAAAACCATTGGCACAGGAAGAGGGCAGAGGAACGTTGTAAAAAGAGAGGTCACGACTGCGGATAGATAAACAATTGATAAACAATTGAAACTTAAGTGCATATGCATATTATTCAAACAAATTCTTATATCCAAAGATCAAGGAAAGAATGACAAAGACAGATTACAAAATACCGAATGAAGATACGGTTATGTCCTGGAGTTGTCTGTGGAATCTAAACAAGTTTCTTTTAATGACTTGGTAAAGTTGTAAATTGATTGAATTTCTTTTTTTTTGCCTAAAGATAAATAGTAATGTGAAGTGTTTAAATTAGAAACAGTAAAGATTTACTTAAAAATAGAATTTTAGTTCAAAATTGACTCTCTGCATGCAAAGAGCAGGACCATAAGCTGTAGTTGTAAGTCAGAAGAACTATTGTTTGATCTCTCAGGCTGAAGTGAGAGAAGGGTAGTTCTCAATTTGTCGATTATGTCACAGAACTTTATATTAGAGTTGATTTTAAAGACTATATTACAATTGGAAGAAATTAATATCCTCCCTAATTTTCCATGCTAAAGTTGGTACAAAATTTGGAAGAGTTCTTAATGAAAAGCAAGTATTCAGGTTATTGGTAAATAATGCAGCTGTCAAGTATGTGTGAAGGAATAAAACTGTCAGAAGTATTGTAAGATCCCAAAAACATATGATGGAGGTATCTAGTAGACACCATGAGATTATGGGAGGACCTAGGGATGACCATAGAGTTGTCCATGATTGATCTTGTGTTTACAGGATTGGATATATAGATTACGGGGATGTGGCTAATAGTGACATCAACGGTGCATGTAATTATTGTAAGGTATAAAAATGTTGTATTTCACTGGGAAACTCAGAGCATCATTGACTTCTGATCTGAGCTGTGTTTAAGAGGGCAACTGGGCCCTCGTGTAAGCCAGATTCGGGGTGGTCTCTGGCCCCTCCAATATATGTGGTAACAGAATTCTGAATAAAGATCGCTTGTGCTAAACACAAAAGATTCCTCTTTAATATTTCTCCCTCTAACAAATGAGTTATGTGAGTAGACAAAAAAAAATTATTTAAATGAGAAAACTGCAAAAAATCTGCAGGTCAGATGGATTTGAGAAGCGCAAAAAACTAGCAAAAAATCTCCTCAGGTAATAGACTGGACTGCTGGCCTTTATTTCAAAGAAAAGAATTATAACTGTATTATAAATGTATTATAATAACCTAGTAGTAACTATGTCACCCAGGAAAAGTGACAGGCCTGGACAGAGTCCTTGGACAAGCACTTAGATCCTGTGCAGGCCAACTGGGGTAGATATTCACTGACTTCTCCAACCTGTCCCTCCTACAAGCCAAAGTCCCCACCTGATTCAAGAGGACCACCATCATCCCAGTATCTAAGAAAGCAAATACAACATGCTTTAATGACCATCACACAGTGGCTCTGTGCTCTACAATCATGAAATGCTTTAAGAGGCTGCTCATGGCCGACATTTACTATAGTCTCCCAGCCTGCCTCAATCCCCTACAATTTGCCTATCGATGTAACAGGTTCACAGTGGATGCCATTTCTATAGCTCTGCACTCATCCCTGGAACATCTGGACAGCAAGTTACCTAAGTTAGACTTCTACTCATCGGCTGCAGGATTTCGATGTTAAAGCTCCACCTTTAACACCATAATGCCCTTTAGACTGATTTCAAAACTCTGAGACCTTGGTCTTGGCTCATCCTTCTGTAACTGGATTCTTAGCTTTCTGATCCACAGACCACAACCAGTAAAGATAGACAACTGCATCTCCTTCACAATAACACTCAACACTGCAGCCCCCCAAGGATCTGTTCTCAGCCCCCTACTATATTCCTGTACACCCATGACCGGGTTGCCAACTTCCAAACTAACACCATCTACAATATACAACCATGCTAGGATGGATATCTAACAATGATGAGTCATAATACTGAAAGGAGATAGAGGGCTTGGTGACATGGTGCAATAAAAACAACCTTTCTCTCAATGTCAGCAAAACTAAAGAACTGATCATTGACTTCATAAAGAGAGGAGGAGAACATATCCCTAGTGTCATCAACGGAGCTGAAGTTGAGTGGATGGAGAGTGTCAAGTTTCTAGAAATGACAATAACTGGCAATCTGCCCTGGACTTCTCAAGTAGATGTAATGGTGGAGAAAGCACAACAATGCCTCTTCTTCCTCAGATGGCTCAGCATATTTGGCAAGTCTACAAGGACCCTCTCCAACTTTTATAAATACATCACTGAAAGCATACTGTCCAGGTGCATAATGGCCTGGTACGGCAACTGCATCTGCCCAGAACTTGAGGAAATTACAGAAGGTTACGTGCATAGTCCACTATACCTCCAATTTTGATGTCATCTGCAAACTTACTAACTATACCTCTTACGCTCACATCAAGATCATTTATATAAATGACGAAATGTAGTGGACCCAGCACTGATATTTGTGGCACTCCTCTGGTCACAGGCCTCCAGTGTGAAAAACAACCCTCCACCACCACCCTCTGTCTTCGACCTTTGAGCCAGCTTTGTGTCCAAATGGCTAGTTCTCCCTGTATTCCATGAGATCTGACCTTGCTAATCAGTCTCCCATGGGAAACCTTGTTGAACGCCTTACTGAAGTCCATATAGATCACGTCCACCGCTCTGCCCTCAAAAATCGTCTGTTACTTCTTCAAAAAACTCAATCAAGTTTGTGAGACATGATTTCCTATGGATAAAGCCATGTCGACTATCCGTAATCAGTCCTTGCCTTTCCAAAAGTTTCCTGAAGAAGGGCTGATGCCCGAAACGTCGATCCTCCCATTCCTTGGATGCTGCCTGACCTGCTGCACTTTTCCAGCAACACATTTTCAGCTCTGATCTCCAGCATCTGCAGTCCTCACTTTCTCCTCTTTCCAAATACATGTACATCCTGTACCTCGGGATTCCCTCCAATAACTTGCCTACCACTGACATCAGGCTCACTGGTCTATAGTTCCCTGATTTGTTCTTACCATCCTTCTTAAATAGTGGAACCACATTAACCAACTTTCAGTCTTCTGGCACCTCACCTGTGCCTATCGATGATACAAATATCTCAGCAAGGGGCCCAGCAATCACTTCTCTAGCTTCCGACAGAGTTCTGGGGTACACCTGATCAGATCCTGGGATTTATCCATTTTTCTAACCTCATTTTCCAAGGGGTATATGCTCAGTTTTCTCTGATCATGTTATATGTTAAAAGAAGCTCTTACATACCATTTTGATGTTACTTCATAATTTACCCACATCATTTATTTTCTACCCTCTTATTAATTTTTAAGTCATCCTATGTTGGTGTTTGAAATTCTCCAAGTCCTCTTGTCTACCAAAAGAAGTTCCCACATCATACTTTTTTTTTCTTTCTATTTGTAACTATCCTTAATATCCTTGGTTAACCATGGTTTCATTTGTTTGTTTCTTAAATCATTTTTCCTCTATTATCCATGTTAGCCCTCTCTGCACTGACTTTGCAAGTCATCTTGTTTTCTTCAATTCTGTATGCAAGACATTTGACCTATTCTTGAATACTGCCAAAACAAAACTCATATCAACCCAATGCTGCATAGTGTCATATTCCCCACACCATATGTAGTGATTGTAAAAGGTGGACCTTATAGAATACAAGTTCCCTGACTGGGGTGCTAATCTGGTCCAATGAAAGAGCTCAGGCTGTCAGGGGTTCTGTTTAATCTGATAGTTGGCTCTGAGGGAGCTGGATCAGTGTCAAGGACTTCCGTGTATAAATAAAGAATGGCTTGGTGATGGGATACCAGCTCTGCAGAGTCATTTTATGGTAGACAGTGAATAGTGATTCTAGAATAATCTGAGCACTTGCCGCAGCTCTGTCAAAAAAATGGGATTAATGAGAAAATCCAAGAGTGTTTGACAACAATAGCTTCTGCAGATCAGCAATTTCCAAATGATCTTTCATCGTGGAAGTAGCTCCATGACATCACTACAACATTACTCCAGGATCCTAGTGCCTACCACCACACTATACAACAGTCACCACAATCATGTACTGCAGTGATACTTGGACTTCATCAATGACATATAAAAGGTGCTAGAGAAATTCAATCAACAATCTGCATTCTTCAGATTTAAAGGAAGACCATCAATTAAATAGTAACATTCTTTTTGAGTTCAGTTCCACATATAATCAGACAGAACCCATGTAAAATTAAGTATAATTGTAGGTCAACAATAACAATGAGTCACCCAGACTTAGCCTGCAGATACGAAAAGGGCTAAAGAAGGGCTCATGCCCGAAACGTCGATTCTCCTGCTCCTTGGATGTTGCCTGACCTGCTGCGCTTTTCCAGCAACACATTTTCAGCTCTGATCTCCAGCATCTGCAGTCCTCACTTCCTCCTTAGCCTACAGATAACAGACTGAAAAGTTTTTCTTGTGCCAGGTATTGTTTGCTTGACTTGCAAATGACAAATCTTTTAGGTGAGGAAACGCATCACTACTGAGATTAATGACTGCAAGGAGCTTATCTCCAATTGTTCAAAATGTTAGCAATTTATATACCAATAAAAATTGTGCCCAAATGCCTTCAAGATGAGACACCCCAGCCACAGAGAAGGATAGAAAAAAGAAGCAGATCACAGTCCCAGATCGCACTAACTCACAAGATCTTTCTGCACAAAAATCTGTGGATCAAGAATCAGTCTGTTCAGTCACATGAAGAAACTGCAGAAGGTTGAATTGATGTAATCCTCAAATTATGGGTCTTGAGTTTATAGGAAGTCAGAATTCATCAATTTCTTAAATTATTCTTGGTCCTGGTTTTGAATTTGTCATTTAAATCAAGGAGAATAATATATAAATCAAACTCATTTGGCTTCTAGTTCACTATTTCACTAAGTTTAAAAACTCAAATAAATGGATTCAATTTCAGAATAAACACCATAATGAGTCTCAAAATGAGAGCTACTGCTTGCCAACACATCTTAAAAATATGCATTTTTAAAATATTGAGTAGATTGCTTTTATCACAATAATCTTGTATAATTGTTTCCAGGCAAATGAAATTGCCAAGTTTAATTAGCCTTTCATTAAGCTGTACTTTTGAATTTAAATTTATTCAAAGGAATAGTATCAAGAACCCACACAACTGTTTCATCCATGTTAGGTTGTGACACTGACATGAAACATTTGCTTATGATGCGTACGTCATCATATGTCACATAAATGGAATTTTTTGTTTGCATGCAGCATAAACCAATTAACTGTAAATAGCCAACTGTGATAAACATGATGGGGTTGGTGGATGTAGATATTTTAATCAACCTGTTCAGATGTGTTGCAACACACTTTATTTTTAGATTAAATTACCTACAGTGTGGAAACAGGCCCTTCAGCACAACAAGTCCACCCAGACCCATTTCCCTCTGACTAATATGCCTAACACTATGGGCAATTCACAGAGGCAGCAGTGCTAACCACTGAGCCACCACGCCACTCACGACTGGAAGCAGTGAGACTTGACTGTGGGAGGAAACCCACACAGACACAGAGAGAATGTGCAAACTCCACGCAGACAGTCACCTGAGATAGGAATCGAACCTGGGACCAAGATGCTGTGATGCTGCAGTGCTAACCACTGAGCCACCATGCCACTCACGACTGGAAGCAGTGAGACTTGCATCTAGCTCAGAGGAAGGATTACCACCACTGTGCCACAACAGGCAAAATCACGTTGATTTTATAACCTCTTTCCAAGTGAAAGATAGGTTTTGTTTCTGTTAACTAGTTAAGAATTCTTTTTTTTAAAAAGTTGACATTGAACAACAATGATAAGAATAAGCTGCAGACATCTGTCTGCCAGACATATTAGCTTCCAGTCTTTCACTCACTCTATTTCAAAAGTTTTTCCTGAAAGATATAATCCAGTTAAAGAAAAGCAGAGACAGGTTTATTTTTATAAATGAGGGTATTGTTGGTAAATAATTTAAAACAAAATTAACAAATTGTTCGATGCTATATCATTAAAGTGTTACAGAAGAAAATGAGGATTTCATTTTTATTACAATAAATAATTAAAGCAATTAGCAGGTCTCTGTGATGACATTACTTTGACCTTTGTCAAAATGTCAGTTTGTAAAGACATCAATAGTTCCATTAGTGTTCAATGTAATTCGCACAGACCAAAGTAATTACCTGGACTGTGAAACACTTAAAATCATTTTTAGTTGCTTCCATTATTCAATCTTATAGTTTCAATTGGGTTTCAAAGTTACTGGGTACTGAATTAACAATAAGAAAAGGCTTTATCAGTCTCATTTAAACTAAAGAACCAATATGTTGAATTACTTCTATAACACAAAGACAATTTTATTTTTAATTAATTCACAGGGTGCAGGCAATGCTGGCTGGTTTAGCCTTTATTCCCTGGAGGCCACTTAAGAGTCAACACATTGCTGTTGGCCTGGAATCACTTGTGTGCCAGACCAGGTAAGGACATCAGTTTTCTATCCATAAAGGATATTTGTGATGTGAACTTGATGGGTTTTTCCCCTGACAATCAGCAATGATCATCATTAGACTGTTCATTCCAGATTTTTATTGAATTAAATTTTTACTAACTGCAATGGTGGGATTTTGAACCAGGTCCCCAGCACATTACCTGGGTCTCTGGATTAATAGTCTACAGACAATACCATGAGGTCATTGTTTCCCTGGTTGTAATGAAGAAAAACATTGAATTGAATTAATTATTGCCATGTGTATTTAAGAGAAATTCTAGTGAAAAGCTTCAACTGGCACCACGCTCCAGCACTATTTTGAATAATTTAAAAATTTAAAAGATACAACTCAAAGAGAGTCTATCTTTATTCTTCATGCGCTGCTCCAATGCCACTGTCAACAGGAGTCCTGCTGCGGACCCATCAGTCACCACTTTTGCTACCGACTCCTCATTGCCACCACCAACTAGATTCCTGCTCTACTACTGCAGCTGCTTCCACTACAGTCAGACTTCCACTCAGGGCTCACCATACCACCACCACACAGCCACTGCCTCACCACCACTGTTAAACTTTCACTCAGGGCTCACCATACCACCACCACACAGCCACTGCCTCACCATCACTGTTAGACTTTCACTCAGGGCTCACTACACCACTGCCACATAGCCACTGCCTCACTGCTGCTGTCAGATTTTCACTCTGCGCTCACTACACCACCAGGAATAACCCCACCGGCCCATGTGTCAGCATTGCTGAAGATGTCACCATGAATCTTGGTGCAGAACCTGGTGCCTTCCTCCCCAACCACCACCGAGAAGAAGAAGAAGAAAATGATGAAGGCGAAAGAGAGAAAGAAAAGAAGAAAGAAGAAGGATACCGACAAGCTGGTGACAGGGAGTGAATGGCTCATAAGCCCAAATGCTGCCTACCCTGCCACTGCCAACATGAATAAACATTTTCCTCGCAGAACTCAGCAATGATTATTTCTTTCATTATTAACATGAGCTGAGAACTTTTACATAAACAAATAACCAGCATAATTTGTAATTTTATTGTTGATAACTTTAGAGTTTTAATGGCAGCAACTTTGTACACTTAATCTATCCCTGCAGCTACCTTTTTCATTGTTGCCAAAATCTTCACTCTTTCTCATTGCACACATATTTATACATCCAACTATGAGTTAGATAGCAATTGAGTACTGATCGTATCTTGCTTATCGGTATTAATTGAAGAATCACTTCTGCTTATCAAGTATAGAAACGGAGGGTGCCTTGTGTCACAGTTGTAGTATCCCTCCCTCTGGGTGAGGTGGTCCAGATTCAATTCCCATTTTCTCCAGTGGTCAGTCAAAATATGATCAAAACTTATTTGAGAACATAATGAAAGAGGGATGAAAGATGGGCAATGTGTTTCTCTGTAAAATACAGTATGGAGGTGTTAAAAGTTAGTTTTCATGTTCTTCATTCTCCACTGCCTGGAAAACTGAATGCTGGGAATAACTTTAGTATAGATTACCTGATTGTCTTAAAATGTACTCACATAGGTGGTGGCCTTCTACACAACTCACGATGACCTTAGAATCACTCCATTACATCAAAAATAGTTCAAAAGCAGAAGCTTTCAACTGTTTTCTCAAAAGGCACTAGAAGTATGCTTCTGTCTCAATATGGCACAGTGTCAGTCACAGTTCTCCCCAGTATCATGTTCAACATAAACCCATCAGCTAACATAAAATAAAAAACAGTGTTATTTACAGGGACTTACTCTGCATAAAATAGCTGCCATGTTTCTTATTTTGCAATAATGATATAACAAAATTATATCATTAGCTGTAAAGAACTTGACAATGTCCTGATGTTCTGAGAGGTGTTAATTATTTATTTGTAGAAACCACTGATCTGAAATCCCTGTTATAAACCAATAAATTTGCAATAAATTTGATGGCATGCATACACAATTGCATGAAAGGAGTTATTAAACTAAAATCTGTTATTTTGTTTGACAACAAAACAGCATTTCAAAAGTGGCACCAAAGACAGCTCAGGAATCATGATTAGAGGCAATGATATTGGACTTTGTTGGTATCGAACACTCAAATGTTCCTCAGACAATACCGGAGGAATTCAGCAAGTCTGGCAGCATCAGGGAGAGAGAAACAGAGTCAACATTTCAAATGGTGCAGGCTTCTTATTCAGAAAATATGCAGTGGACAAATGTTCCACAGAGATTGTGTTGTATTCTGACTGTTTCATTTTCCACCCTCACCTCAATTTTTTCAGCAATAACCTCCTTTCTGCCATGGAAGGCAGCGCAAAACATTTTCAAGGGAAAGTTACTTGAACACCAGGCAAAATAATTCTATGGACCACAGATTAACATTCAGAATATAACTGGTATTAATGACTAGAACAGAAAGATTCATAAGAATTATTAAGAATTCCTACTTATGTCAGAATTTAGCCTTCTCTGTTTCACTGGCAATTATCACAGTACACTCAATGCCTTATGCAAATTTGTCACTACCTCTTTGCTCTTATATGCACAGCTTTTTTGTGGCTTTTAAATTCTACAATAGTATTGAGACCTCTCTGTTACTTCACACCCTTCAGGAATCAAAACAGCAAAATGTGTACGATGTGCAATGGAAAGTAAGTTCCATTTGCATCTAAGTGGTTTGCTGAATCACATACTGTAGATATACACTCAAGCCACATTTTAAAATACAGAAGGCAGAAGAAAACATGAAGAAATAAAGGATTGTCCAAAGAAAATTGCTCCCAATATTCAATAAGAAGAAAATAAAATAGCAAATAAATAGTGAAGAATTTTGGGAAGGTTCTCAAGTATGAAGAATCTCAAATACCATCAAATTTCACTTATTTGCTGTCACATAGATAATTAAATGAAGGTGTTCAAAGCACAGCCTCAGTCAATTTTAAGTCAGAAAATGAACAATGAAACTTACCCAAAAGAATGGAAACTGAAAGCCTAGAAGAGCAAATCATTTCTGAAGAGGACTGTTCAGCTAGAGTGGACTATATCCTTCAGACCCCCAGTCAAGCACAAAGATATAACTCACATTGACTCATTAATGGAGGTTGAGGACCATTCAAGTAACACTCAAAAGTATTCAGTAGCAGGTTGCTCACCTACTTATCCTGATAGAGTATGTTACAATACTTCCTATTATCTGCAAGACTTATGTTTTAAGGATTATGGAAAAGGTAATTTATTTCAAGTTCTGTGGATAAACCTGGAGTGGTTTCTTTAAAAGAGATCACAGAAAGTGCATTGTGAACTTTGGAGTTTTTTCAACAAGGCTTTTTAGAAATCACATGACTGACAATAACTTTCTCAATTTACCTTGAGTAGGTCCTGCTGGACCAACGTTTGAACAGTGACTGGGTTGGAGAGGTTTTTGTTTTATCTGATTCTATGGGAGGAAAGCCTATTGAGAACAAGCTGAATTTGTGCAAAGCCTGCTTTGAACAAATAGTCTCTCTGAATTCTCTCCTTTCTGAGAAAACCTTCTAAGAAACAGGGTAAAACTAATTAGGACTTTTGAAGCAGCAACTGAAAGAACACCTGAAGGTTATATTTGCTGAGCAAATTGTATCTGCAAGACTTTGCAGCCAATTATTCATGGTTAATGGCATGACTACATTTGCCAGAACGTTAGAGCAACAGACTCTGGTGCATCCCTCGCTTTATGCTTTTGCCTTCCAGAAATACCTTCTAACCAGTGGTTTTATCTCAATCAAAAAGATAATCTCTGCAGAGTAACATTCTTTTAACTTTTCTTGAGATAGAGAGAGAGAGAGAAGGTTTTTGTATGTGTCTGTTTCTGTGTGTGTATGTCTGCCTACATGTGTCTGTGTCTGCCTCTGTGTGTGTGTCTGCCTCTGTGTGTGTGTGTCTGCCTGTGTGTGTGTCTGTGAGTTAATTTCTTTCAGGAATCTTTATAGAGTTAAGCATTTATACTTCATTACTAACCGTGTATATTAACTGACTGTTGCATTTTTATTGAATAGGTTTTCACAGAATCACAGAATTATTACAACATATTGGGCCTACACTAGCATCTTTACTTGATGATAAACCATAATATTGTTTATTTAAACCAGCTGTTCAATCCTTTTGTTTGAAACCTGATACAGATAGGGTATTTAATTGGCCATTTTGTTAACTGGAAACTGTATTTTTATTTTAGTTTGCGACCCATGAGGTGGTTGGAGCCTTGGTCGTAATAGGTCAGAAGAATAGGGAGATTCAGGAATAGGACAGATTAATAAATCATGACAGTAGCAGCACTCTGTATTATTAGAGTTACAAATTATTGAGGATTTGTTTTCCACACTGCATAGACTTCATTTGTATTGGAACGCATTTCCTTAGCAGGAGATAAATGGATGTACATCCATGCTGGCTAAGGTCAAAAAGACTACTGAGATCCTCATTCAGCAATGCAGTGGCTTTGAATTTTAATTGAAATAATTGTTGATTATCTAGTTGTTAAATTTGTTTCCCTTGCTGCAATCCTAGCTGAACTGACAGCACTTTTGTTTCATGCTCATTAAGAATCCTTGTCACTGTCTTTCTGACCCTTCTGTTTTGCCTGATGTATGGATATTTTCTGAGAGTATAATTGAGCAGTATAACACACTGCATCAAAATCTCATAACCTACCCCAAGCAGTGGAATCCAGACTTCATATCTATACTAGTCACCATGTGAAAATAGAGATGCATGTCTCTATATTTAATTTCACTTGTTTATACATATTGAATATATAGGAACATATGCGCATCAGAAAGAATCACTTTGACCAACTTGTCCAACACAAATGTCAAAACAGAATGTAGGGTTCATTAAATTCAAACCCTCAATTAAGTTTCTCAGGAGGTTCAACTTGTAAAGTACCAAATCACCTTGGTAAGTAAACTACTCAAGCTATGCATTGCATCCTGTGCGTGAGATATTTTAATTTCCAGACCTGCTGAGCTTTTCCAGCAATTTTTATTTTTGTTATGTTGTGATTGTTTTGGGAGCATGGTTAATGGCTTCCTCCGATTAGTGTCCACAATAATCTCAGTGACCTTAATGTGAGCTCTTCCTATCTTCAGTAACCTATTGGATAGTTTCAGTGACTATGGTTGGAATCTTGTGGTGTGGGCAGAGTTCTCAGCTGCTGCTGGACACCCAGTGAGAGTCTCCACATTTACCCATTTTAGGAAGGTCCACCATATCTTGTTCCACTCAGATACCTGACAAGCCTGAAATGGATCTTCAAGGATGTGAAGGGCAGAGATTCCAACCCCATGGGCTGCCAGCCAATCAGAAGCCATAGATGACATGACTCTGCGCATCCAAAGCAAATAATGACAGGAGCTGGAGGCTCACAGATGGTTGCCATTGAAAGTGTTGGGATGATGGCGTATCAACAAGAAAGGCCAGGGTCTGGTTTCTCGCTGCTTCCCACTGCTGGGTTGCTTGGCCAATCATTGAACAGATCCCCAAGGCTGTCCACAAACAATCCGGCATGGATTGTCCCTGCACATCTGGTCCGCTGTCAGCCCCTGGTCTGATTTCAGTAGTAGTGGGATCACGATCTTACATGGACATTAAATGTTCATTTAAGAACTTCTGATGGTGACATGATTAGAAGATTGTCTCATGGAAATCTGACTACAGAATAATTGAACAGGAGATGGGGAGATGAACTCATCATCCTGCCACCTGATTAAATATTCCCAACCTCCAAACCTGCCATGGATACAGGGGTAGGAAAAGAAAGACTCCCCGCTCCCAACACCACCCCCCCCACCCCCCCACCCACCTCCCCACCCCCAGCTGCATCTACAGGGAGTTTAATGATGTATTATCCCCTTCCATTATTGGATTAAAATTGACAAAAGAACATTTCATGGTCAGAACTTTATATTCCTTTTCCAAAGAAGTTGCTCAAGCCCATCAATTACACAAAGAAAATAAATTCTTTTGTAAACTCCTTGGGTTCAGAGGCAGGATGGTTCTGCTTTCTGCTTTGTGAAACCTCAAACAACCCGACCTTGTTATTTGTCAACTGGCAATTTATAGCTTATTTCAAGCTACATTGTATTCAGCCTTTTTCTGGCTTGCTGTGCATAAGCCATCAGGTGCATATTCGATGATTATTTAAATTGAAACTGCTTGCATTGCTACAGGGAAAGGCAGGAGATTAGCAGTATGTCCAAATGCTGAAAGATCCAGTGAAGACACAATAGATCAAATGATCTCCTGGTGCATAGTAACCAAATTTATGATTCTGTAATTTAACACGATTCAAATTGTCACACCAGTATTAGAGCCCTTTTCTCTCATGCTAATTAGATGAGAAATGACATATCTGTCTTCCTCTGGTTTTTCTGAACAATCTTGTGATGTAGGATCCTTCCAGACTCACTAAGCACAGGAAGCTATACTGAAGCCATATCCCCTATTGGCAACATTTGCTGCCAGATTCTGGTGTCAAAACTCTGAACGTGTAAATGTGAGTGTGCGTGGGTGAATATGTGTGAGTGGGTAAGGTGAGTGAGATAAGGGGACGGGGTAGTATAGTGTCATCTGATGGTGTGATGAAAGGGTGATAAGGTGGACAGAGTGGAGGGATTTTAGGTGTCTAGAGTTGGCATGTTAGTTGTAGGCTGTGAGCATGGATAGGAAGTGAATGGGTAGGTTAACAAGTGGATAAATTGCTAGATGCTGATTGTCAAGGGAGAATCTGACTGGTGAAGTCCAAAAGCTGGGTAGAGGGTTGGAAGTATCTGATGAAGGGTCACTGCACCCAAAATGTTGGCTCTGGTTTCTCTTCACAGGTGCAGCCAGATCTGTTGAGTTTTTCCAGCACTTTCTGTTTTTGTTTCATTACTATTTATAAGAAACATTGGAGCCTTAAGGATAAGCTAAGCTCTTTAGAACTGATTACCAATTACTTTTTGGAAGAAAGAGTATGATGAACAATTGAGGAAAATGTCACTCTTCCAGTGATGAAAACTTAGATGGAGACCTGTTACAGGACATGTAGCAATAGGGCATGGTTCCTTTGGGACCAGCATCCTGCAAAGGCAGTAGACAAAACCATCTGAAAGACATGAAGGAGCAAGTTAACTCACTCACATGTGTAATAGGCTTGGAAGTTGATTTGGAAACTGTTTTTATTTTCAAGTAAATGGAGAGGAAGTAGAATCTGTCCTTTCTACATTGTTGACTTTTTCTTTATGACATGGGTTTACATGGTAACCAGATCAGATGAAAACTGATTTCTGACAGCATTGCGTCATCCGACTTTAGGCAGCAATGAGATAATTAAAATGTCAAAACTATGGCTCATAAGAACATAAGAAAATAAGAACTAAGAGCAGTAGGCTATCTCGCTCTTCAAACCTGCTCCACCATTCAATAAGATCATGGTTGATCCTTTTGTGGCCTTAGCTCCACTCACCCACTCTCTCACCTCTTTAATGTCTTTATTGCTCAAAAATATCTATGTAGCTTTAAAAACATTTATTGAAGTAGCATCAATTATGTCACGAGGCAGAATTCCAAAGATTCACAACCTGCTAGCTGAAGAAGTTCCTTCTCAATTCAGTCCTAAATCTGCTCCCCCTAATTTTGAGGCTATGCCCTCTTGTCCTAGTTTCACCTGCCAGTGGAAACATCCTCTCTACTTCTATCCGATCTATTCCCTTCACAATTTTATATGTTTCTAGAAGATATCCCCCATCCTTCTAAATTCCAATGTGAATATAATCCCAGTCTACAGTCTCTCCTCATAAATCAATCCCCTCAACTCCGGAATCAACCTAATGAACTTCCTCTGCACACCCCTACTGCCAGTATATCCTTTCTAAAGTAAAGAGACCAAAATTGCTCACAGTACTCCATGTATGATGTCACCGGCACTCTACACAGCTGTAACACGAGCTCCTTGCTTTTAAACTCAATCCCTTCAGCAATGAAGGACAAAATTCCATTCACATTCCTACTTACCAGTTGTAACTATAAACCAACCTTCTGTGATTCATGCTCAAGGACACCCAGGTCCCTCTGCACAGCAGCATGTTGCAAATTTTTACCATTCAAGTAATAGTTCTTTTCATTGTTATTCTTACCAATATAGATGACTTGACATTTATTAACATTGTATTCCATCTACCAGACCTTTGCCCACTCACTTAAAGTATCTATGTTCCTCTGCAAGGTTTCACAGTCCTCTACACACTTTGCTCTGCCACTCATCTTAGTGTCAGCTGCAAACTTTGACATACTACACATGGTCCAACTCCAAATCATCTATATAAATTGTGAATAATTGTGGTCCCAAAACTGATCCCTGAGGCATACCACTCATCATTGATTGCCAATCAGTCTTTGCTTCGTGTTAGTCAACCAATCCTTATCCATGCCAATATTTATCCATAACTCTTTATCTTATGGAGCAGCCTTTTGTGCGGTACCCTATCAAAGACACTTAGAAATCTAGGTACACTACATCTGCTGGGACCTGTTGTTCACTGTGCTCGTAATGTCTTCATAAAAACCCCAAAAGATTAGTTAGTATAAGCTGCCCTTCATGAACTCATGCTGTATCTGCCCAATGGGGCAACTTCTATTGAGATGCCGTGTTAATCCTTCCTTGATAATAGACTCAAGCATCTTACAGAAGTTAAGCTAACTGGTCTATAATTCCCCATCTTGTGTCTATCTCCCCTTTTAAATAGTGGTGTCATATTTGCTGTTTTCCAATCTGCTGGAACTGCCCTAGTCCAGTGAATTTTGGAAAATTACCACAAGTGCACTTACTATTTCTCCTGCTATCTCTTTTAGTACCCTGGGATGCATCCATCAGGGCCAGGAGACTTGTCTATCCTTCCCTCCATTTTCTTTGCCCAACACTACTTCTTCGGTGATAATGATTTTTTCCAGGTCCTCGCCTACCTTTGTCTGTCTGTCAATCACTGGCACGTTATTCATGTCCTCCACTATGAAGACATAGTGCAAAATATCTGTTCAATGCCTCAGCAATTTCATCATATCCCATGACTAAATGCCCTTTCTCATCCTCAAAAGGACCAACCTTGACTTTAGACACTCTTTGTTTCAGATATTTATAGAAACTGCTGCTATCTGAGCATTTTTTCTCATGTTCTATCTTACTTTTCTTTATAGCTCTTTTTCTGGCTTTCTGTTGACCTTTAAAGCTTTCCCATTCTTCTAGATTTCTGCTGTTCTTGGCCACTTTGAATGCTTTCTTTTTCAATTTGATAGCCTCCCTTATTTCCTTAGACACCTATGGCAGATTACCCTTTTTGTTACAGTCCTTTCCTTTCACTGGAATATACTTTTGCTGAACACTTTGAAAAATTATTTTGAAAGTCTTCCATTGCTTGTCAACTCTCCCACCATAAAGTATTTGTTTCAGGTCTACTTTAGCCAACTCCTCCCTCATCCTCTTTTAGTCTCTCTTGTTTAAGCACAGGACAGTGGTTTTAGATTTTATCTTCACACACTCCATCTAAATTCAACCATACTATGATCGCTCCTTCCAAGAGGATCCCTAACTATGAGGTCATTAATTAATCCTGTCTCATTACACAGGACAAGATCTTGGAATAGTTTGTTCCCTCGTTTGCTTCCGCTCCAATATTCTTTCGAGCCGGTCAGAGAGGCCTGCAGCTGGGCACCACCAGGCAACATACCATGTGGGACTCCCGATCCGGCTTGCAAAGGCTACTATCTATCCCCCAATTATAGAATCCCCTGTAACTAGCACTAGTTTTTTTTTGGTCTACTGCACCAGTGTGCTGTGGTCAGCTGGTTTATTCCCACCGCCGCCCCTCCCCCCCACCCCCCACCTCCCCGCCCCACCCCCCCCACCCCCACCGCCCCTCCTCCATGCAGCCCTCTTCCACATCCACATAGGGAGCTAGTACCTCACACCTGTTGGACAAGGTCAAGAGCGAAGGGTCCTCAGTTCCTGAACTCAGGATCCCCCTACTTGCTTCACTTGCAATCACTATACTGTATTTGATCACTGACTGAATTTCAAAAAATCATAGAATCCCTACAGTGTGGAGACAGGCCTTTTGGCCCAACAAGTCCACACCGACACTCCTACCCAGACCCATTCCCCTACCCTATTACTCTACATTTCCCCTGATTAATGCATCCAACATACACATCCCTGAATACTATAGGCAATTCAGTATGCCAATTCACCTGATCTGCACACCTTTGGGCTATGGGAGGAAACTGGAGCAACCGGAGGAAACTCACACAGTCATGGGGAAAATGCACAAACTCCACACTGACAGTCCCCTGAGGCAGGAATCAAAGCCAGGTCCTTGGCGCTGTGAGGCAGCAGTGCTAACCACTGAACCACCATGCCACCCTTTGAATTACTTAATGTAACTCCTGAAACAAAGCATTCAGGTAACTCTCCCCCTCCCGGATGTGCCACAGTTTTTGAAGCTCAGGCTCCAGCTCATTAACTCTAAGCCAGAGTTCCTCCAGCAACCAACACTTGCTCCAGATGTGGTTACTGCATCTCGCAATGGGATCAGCCAGCTTCTACAGCTAAAGCTCAATGACATCCTCAGCATAACTACATAATTTTAAATGAATATCAAAGCATGTCCATTACAGCACCAAAACTTTGGAAATACTTGCTGAGACCTTTGACATTTTCAATAGAATGTATAACAGATATAAGATTTTTAATAATAAACAAGTTGATTCCCCCATGACAAATCACAACAGGAATTAAGATGATAAGCAGAATTTTTCATTCCCTTAAGAAGCATAGACAATAGTGGGACAATACAAAAATAAATGAAAAAAGTCAGCACTTCAACCTTGAGAAAAACATTTCCAATTTTCTCCTTAAGGTTTAAACAGTGAGTTCTGTGTTAAGAAGAAGCAACTACCTTATGCCCATGTATTTGCATCTCATTGTTAGCCTATTCCATCTCACTTCTATGCATTTGCCATTTCTCCTGCCTCTCCCAAGAAACTAAATGGCATCAGTCATCGTAATGAAAGTCAGAATGATGAGGCTGGTGACAACAGTTCACCATTTACTTCTCCAAGCATCATCAAACTCTGCCTTTGCCACAGTATTTCTTTTTATATTATATTTGGAATGGGGGTGTTGCTAGCTTGGCCAACATTTATTGCCCAGAGGACAGTTGAGAGTAAACAGCATTAGTTGAGAGAGCAATTACGATGTCATCAGCAAATCCAGCCAGCTTCAATGACTGTTGCAAAGCAACCAGAAGCACAGGTAGTAGGTGAAAGATCCCAACATGGCACAGAAGAGCCCTGTCATCTTCTACACCTCTTGGAAACCCAGTGCCAGTGGAAACTGGGGGTGTCCCAGCTAGCATCCGAACTGAACAGTGTCATCTGCAGGACTTGCATTTGGGAGGAATGGGCCATCCCATTGCAGTGACCCTCAAGGTTACAGCTGCATTGAAGTTTTATACCAGAAGCCCATTTCAAGGAGTAACTGGGGGCCACATGGTTTCTCCCAGTCTTTGATGAACATCTGTATCCAGGATGTCACTGAGGCCATTTTCTCCAGACTACCTCTGTTTATCTGTTTACCCAGCATGAGAGGAGTCAAGCAGTCCAGGCAGTGAGATCCTCCACCATTGCTGTCTCCCCTCACGCACAGAGCACATTAGATTGCATCCAAACATTGTGTTGAGAATGCCTTATTGCCAAATTGCAGCATTTGTCAACAGCAAAGGCTTTCACACCATCATTGTTCAAATTATCCGTAACCATCAGTGAGATTTTGAAAATCTTTGCCAAATATCTTGGGAGTTCCCACGATGTATACTTACTGGACAGCTCACAGGATCCTCCTAAATGAATGATTTTATTGTCACATGTATCTCAGTGAAAAATACAGCAAAATACAGTGAAAAGCTTCCACTGTCACCATGATTCTAGTATCATTTGAACAATTTAAGAACAACAAAAAAAAGTTTAAAGAGAGACCATAGCCCTTCTGTCATTGTGAGTGCCAGTCCCAACCAACCATTCATCAGGTGCCATCTTTCACCACTGGGCCGACCTCACCGACATCATCTCTGCAGATGTAACAGTCATTGCCAGGTCCCATGCTCACCCCCTGCCAACCGCCTCACTGCCAGCAGAGTTCTGCTCCAGGCCCACCAGCCACCTCAATATTCAGCTGAGTGCCACTCCAGGAGCACCAGCTGCCACCACCTTCTGAGCCCCAACAAAGCCACCTTCCTACCACTTTCCACCAAAAAATGAGGAAGGAAGAAATGCATGCAAAGTGGACAATTCCTGGGCACAGGAGCCCGGACACACCTACTCCAAGGTCCTGTAGTCATACAGCCTGGTTGCTGGGAAACATGAGCTACCCCAACCATGGCTTATAAAACTCGCATTAATGCAGAGCAAAGATGCAACATTGTCTATGCTTCCATCTGCATCACAGTGGAACAGATCTCGATCCTCCTTAAAGTGAGAGTTCAAACCTGGATCACTCTGAAAGAGCCTCGGGATACAGTCGAGAAATGGTGTGCTGAATCACAGTGACATGTTGTGCCTTTTACAATTGAATACTAACGGAGGGGAAATGTCCTTGATACACAGATGATCAATAACAGTCTTCCAAGGATGATGTTGAGGCTGAGAATTAGGACATTGACTTGGAGGAACATCCAATTCAGCACAATATAGCAATGTATCATCAAGTGTTCAAAGCCAGATAGATCTTCACTGAAACCCAATTCCAGCTTGAATGAGTTCGGTTTGGACTTCCTTCAATTGTGTAACTTTCTGTTAGTTATTTCGCCAACAGCACCTGGTTAATGCAAAAGTACATGTGTATCTGGCTATTTTGGCAGAACTTTTCTTTTTTTAAATAAATGTTTTTCATCCATATGACGGTAAATTTTATATCTTTAAATGATCCAACTTTTAAATATCTGCACTTTACAGATCCTATCACGGGAAGTAGTGAGTTAGGCTATTGATGTTACCTAATGCTAGTGTATAAGGGTTCCATCAGCATATGATATCTGAATGCTTCACAGTGATAAGCAGGACATTGAAAGCAAACCTAGAGCACTTTCTTTTCACCATACCATCATCGGTTAACCTTCAATGTTTAAGATTTCAAGTAGACATCCAAATTATCCTGAAATGCTTAATTATCCTGTCGGACAATGTTTAACTTGATAGAGGCAGTGCTTTGTGTAGCTTCTCTCAGCAGATCAATGCACTTTGACAAAAGGTTAGCAGCTGAATTGCCTATTGTACTCTGAACCTTAAATGGCAGATGCTCACCAAAAAGCGAATAGAATGAATCTTTGCCTCCAGAGAGGTGTAGAATCATCAGTAGTTCCATTATCTCGCACAAGCGATGGTGTAAGGATGGAAGATGTGTGTAAGTCAGGCCTAAGATTACCCCTATACACTGCCCTTTGCTTCTGAGATGTCCATATTAAAGTGCAACACCTTGGCTCCAGTCATCAATGTCATGGTGCAAGGATCCGTAACACCGAATAGTATTGACAGTGAAAGAATGAGTTGCTTGTCAGAGATGAGAAATGCTTGGTCATTACAACTTATTTCATCCCTTTGATCATAGAATCATAGAATCTCTGATGCCTGAAGAGGCTGCTCATCCTTCAAACTGATATAACTTCACCAATTCTATTATCAACGAAGACAATAGATTTGACATCACATTTTAAGTTTGGCAGTGAAATGTATTTACCAAAGTACAAGATCATTTTACAGTGATATGTCACCAATGCCACTTCTATGCTGTTAGTTTCTTTTCTTAATTTCCCTGCCACTATGTCTAAGTGCAGTTTTGATGTACATGCCTGGGATGGAGGCAGGCCCTCTCAGCTGCTTCCATTGCCATTGCTGCTGGCTACAGTGATGGAATACATGTCTATGCGCAAATTCAGCAAACGCTGAGTGTGCTGAACTGGAGGAACCAACCTGTCTGTGCAGGCAGCCAGATGCACACACATGTAGGAGCCACAGCACTAGTAATGTAGGCTGACTCTTCAATCCTTTGACGTAGCTTACCAACAACGTCTGGCAAACTAAGGCTTGCTATACCTGTGCCCCTCTGTTTTTTAATGGAGGCATTCATGCGCAAGACCATGGGATTATCTTTGACCTGATGCTGATCAAGTGCTTCATCTCCAAAATCCTGAGTCCCTCACTCTTGAGTCATTTCTCTCTCAGCCATCTGCCAAGTGAGGTGCACAACAGACTGTGCTCCAAATTTTAATCTGGATAGAGAACACAACAAGGTGAAAGTTTCTGAGCTGGTGGAAGGTACAGGTGAAAGCTTTGATAATCCGTCTTCTGAGAGTCCTATAATTTCCTCTTTAGAATTGAAGGTGGAGCTGAAGATCAGTGGGCAGCATGGTGGCACAGTGGTTAGCACTGTTGCCTCACAGTGCCAAAGACCTGAGTTCAATTCCCACCTCAGGCAACTGTCTGTGTGGAGTTTGCGCATTCTTCCTGTGCCTGCATCAGTTTCCTCCAGGTTCTCTGGTTTCCTTCCACAGTCCAAAAGATGTGCAGGTTAGGTGAATTGACCATGCTGAATTGCCCATAGTGTTAGATGAAGGGGTAAACATAGGGGAATGGGTCTGGGTGGGTTGCTCTTCAGAGGGTCAATGTGCACTTGTTGGGTTGAAGGGCCTGTTTCCACATTGTAAGTAATCTAATCTAATCATCTCTGACACTCACCTCTTCAGAGCAGGCATGCTGGTCTGCAGAAGGAAAGAAAGAAGACTAGATGTATAAGAGAGAGACAAAAGTTTGTGCAAGTTAGAATGAGTTGCTGTTGTTGTAATGGAAGGGCAATGCAGCACAGTGCAATGAAGCTCTCCCAATTGTTATCCAAGAGAAGGTTCTGTACCTCATATGAATGGTTATGCTTTTCTCTGGCCAAATCCAACATTGTCTTCTCACATAGTGTCAGGAGTCAATTGCTGCCAATTTTGATCCTCTCATCCCAATTGTGAAATATATTTTCCTGCAAGGAGATAAAAGGGGTTTTGAATACGATGGATGAGAGAGTCATTAGAAGCAGGGGCAGGAGAGATGATAGTGTGTCCCGAGTAAGTGAGCATGAAGTGTGGAGGACAGGAAAGGTTAGTGGTTTGAGAGTATGAGGTAGGTAAGAGCTGTTGAAGTAGATATGGTGCATGAAAAAGTGTAACTTGCACTCTTTAGACCTTAGAAAGAGGTGTACACAGTGACAGAGTTAGTGAGTGATGGCCCTGTTAGTGTAAGATATTAAAAAGAAGATAGTGGCACTTAACCTTGCAGAGTGCAGAATTCCATTAACTTTCTTCCTACACTGTTATGCATTGTATTTAATCCAGGACACAGCTCTGGCCTAGACTGCTATCTCAGTCCAGGCTGGAGTTTGGTGATGTAATGTCCTTTTCCAGTCAGCATGGAACATCACTGCCCTCCTTTCAGCCATCCCATCTGTCAGCATCTCCAGGTCTGTATTGGGGAAATATAGTTGCAGATTCCTCTTCAGAAACACTTCCCCTACATGATAACACTGAAGCTCCACTCTGTGAAGCCACTTTCTGACTCGCATCAACTGAAGTACAACTGGGGTTTAAGTATGACTTCAGTAGAATAAATATCACAATGTCCTAGCAATTTGATCTCTTCCACCTTTTCTGCTGCATGATCCCACAGAACAGATGCTGGAGTGGCCATTTCAAGAACTAATGAGGTGAACAGTGAAAGATTGCACGAAGAATGTCAATATGGGTCAGCAAAAATCTCACTTAAAAAATCAGTTTGACAAAACGTTGGATACACAAATGGCTTGATGTAGGAAGCAGAGGGTAATAGTGGAAGGATTCTTGTCGGACTGGAGGCCTGTGACTAGTGGAGTGCCTCAGGGGTTGGTGTTGTGCCCACTGCTTTTGTTAACTGTATCAATGATTTGAATGAGAATGTACAAGGCATAATTAGTAAGTTTGCAGATTACACTAAAATAGCTTATATCGACAGTGAGGACTGTTATCAGAAATTGCAACAGGATTTTGATCAGCTGGGAATGTGGGCCAAGAAATAACAAATGGATAAGTGGCATTTTGGCAAGTCCAATCAAAGTAGGGGTTTCATGGTGAACGGTAGGAGTGTATGGAACAGTGGGACCTTGGAGTTCAGGTGCACAGTCCTCCGAAAATGAAGTCGCAGGTAGACAGGGCAGTGAAGAAGGCTTTGACACACTGGCCTTCATCAGTCAGGGCACTGTGAATAGAAGTTGAGAAGTTATATTTCAGTTGTACAAGACACTGGTGAGGCCACACTTGGAGTATTATGTTCAGTTTTAGTCACCTTGCTGCAGGAAGGATGTTATTAAATTGGAAATAGCACAAATTAAGTTGACAATGATGTTGCTAGGACTCAAGGGACTGAGCTTTAAAGGTTGGACAAGCTAAGGCCTTTTTCTTCAGCGCATAGGACACTGAGGGGAAATCTTATAGAAACATATAAGATCGTGAGAGGTATGGATAAGGCGAAGGCACTCAGTCTTTTTCCCAGGATTGGGGAATCAAGGACTAGAGGGCATCAGGGTTTAAGATAAGAGGGGAAAGAATAAATGGGAATCTAAGGGACAACCTTTTTACACAGAGGTAGCACGCATATGGAATAAGCTGCCAGCAGAAGTGGTTGAGATGGGTACATTACAACATTTAAAAGACATTTGGACAAACACTTGGATAGGAGTGGTTTAGAAGAATATGGGCCAAGTGCAGGGAAATGGAGTTAACAGGGATGGACATTTTGGTCAGCACAGATCTGTCTCTGTGTTGTAGGACCCTATGATTCTTTGACTCTAAATAATGAGAACATTCATCCCTACATCATCAGCTGAAGTGAAATGTGAGTGCAAGGGTTAACTGGGCTTGACTATCCCATTGTAGTTTTGTAACCTTTTAAATATACACTCTGTCCTTATTACTGTGTTGCCATTTTCAATTCTTATGCCAACAATTATATTATAAGCAGCTTGTAAACTTGACATGGAATATTGACAAATAATAGGCAAAGAAAACATAAGATTATCAGTCAATAGTTTGATTATCAGAAATATAGATTGAAAAATATATATTCAAGGACAATGCTGTATTGATGATAAAACTGCATCTGAAGGTCAAAATATATATGTTTTTTGGTAATTAGCTTTACATGGCAAGCTCAAACCAAAGCTACGCCAACCGAGTCCTTATAAAAATCTGGGAAGGAGATTTTCCCTGATATTTGTGCACTGTCATTAAACCTAGCAGTAATATTTCTTCCAACAGTTAATTTTAGCAAAATTAGAACCATATTTTCCACGGCACTTTTATTTCATTGGAGATGGCAGGGTAATAAATATTCTTCTACGTTTGCGATCAGAGTGCACCTTTCTTGAATTAGAATCAGCCCAAAGGTTACAAGGATAAATATAGACTGATTAAATCAAAATGCTCCAATATTATAGTTACTCCTATACTGTTAAGTCAAGCAAGTAGCAGCATCAATTATAGACATTAGAGAACACCAGAGGTGAATAGAAAAAGCAAGAGAGAGTATAGAGCAGTTATTGTTGTGTAATTGCAAGTGTTAAGATCTGGAAATGTGTTGCTGGAAAAGCGCAGCAGGTCAGGCAGCATCCAAGGAACAGGAGAATCGACGTTTCGGGCATAAACCCTTCTTCAGGAATGAGGAAAGTGTGTCCAGCAGGCTAAGATAAAAGGTAGGGAGGAGGGACTTGGGGGAGGGGCGTTGGAAATGCGATAGGTGGAAGGAGGTCAAGGTGAGGGTGATAGGCCGGAGTGGAGTGGGGGCGGAGAGGTCAGGAAGAAGATTGCAGGTTAGGAAAGCGGTGCTGAGTTCGAGGGATTTGACTGAGACAAGGTGGGGGGGGGGGGAGGGGAAATGAGGAAACTGGAGAAATCTGAGCTCATCCCTTGTGGTTGGAGGGTTCCTAGGCGGAAGATGAGGCACTCTTCCTGCAACCGTCGTGTTGCTATGGTCTGGCGATGGAGTGCAAGTGTTAATCTAGGACCTGTACTGAAACTCCAGCCACTCTGTTGTCTAATGTACTGCTCGCAGCTTTAAACAGATTTTGTGATCCCAGTTGATGGTACAACTAGACAGTTCAAATTCCAAAGTGTAAACTGGCTTGACAGACAATAAATTTTATTATTTTTCAATTTGTTTATCATGATGGTCAGTCATTCTATCTATTCACAAGAGGCTGCCAATATACATTTGACAAAATAAAATAAAGTTTCTTAGATGCAAAAGAAACATCTACACTAACTAAATTACAGTGTATTTGAAACTACTTTATTAAAAATATCAGAAGTAAAAGTTCAACCCAGACCCCCCCACAATCACTCAAACATAATGAAGCATCTTCCTGTCTCCACTTCAAAGTTCCTTTTGCAGTTGACACAGCTGTAATTGGTTTCTTGTTGACACATTCCTGCACTCATTCAGATATTTATTTAGATAATGTCTCTTCCTATGACTCTTAAACAAACTGCTAACACAGCTCACTTTTTTATTAACGTATGTCCTTAAACTTCACTTCAAAGCTGTCTTTCTCTGAAGCTTTCTTCTTAATGAAACTAAAATAGTCAGGACTTAATTTTTTCAGCCCTGACTGGTTTGAAGACCGCTTATGTGAACAGCAACTTTGACTCTGACTGAACCTGCACATAATACCCAACCATCTGAATAGTTCTGTCTCCCTGATTTATGAGACATTCTTGATGTTAGACAACAGCAGTTTAATTTGTCTTCTACTAAGTTTCTAATGCACTGAACTGTTTGCCACAAGCCCTGGACCAAGGCTGTAAGCTTATATTAAAAATAAATTTCATACCCTGAAGTACCCCTCAAAGTGCAAATCTAAAATTAAGAAAGTCTCTCCTTGTTAACATACACAATGAAGAAATACAAATCAAGTTTGGAGCTATGCATTGTACTTCAACTTTAGAACCCACATTTTTAAATAGTGTAACAATAACATATCATGAACCTTCATTACACAGTCTGAAGGAGTTTTGGAAAAGTGACAATTGAAAACAGTCATGTTTTCTATCACTCATATTACCATCAATGTAATGCAATCTGTATACAGTTAGCAAGATGCAATAAGCTCTTATGTCATTACCTAAAGTAAGTATACATTCTGCTGAGACTTACTCATAGGTCATATTTCACCACAAATTAAGGTGGTTAGACTAGCACAGAAAGAAAAGATGGTGGTGACATTCTAGTTGAGTTACCCAGATTTTATCATCACTGTACTAATATAGTGAGCAGCAGTTAAGATCTGACCCTCACTACAAAGATCCAAATAGAAGTTAAAAGCTTTGAAATATTTAAAAGATTCTTAAAAGCTTTATTAGCAGGATTTTGCACAGTACGCAATTTCAAAACAATAATTATTTTTAAAACACAATTGCTGGAAGCAGAAAACCAGAAAACTCAAAACAATCAAATTGAGTTTTATTTTAGAATATTTTAATACGGTTCAACAGTAGTTTGAAATTAACAAAGTAAAAGAAAAGCTGCAAAGACATTAGGGAACGTCTCATTAGTTTGAAACTACATTCTGGAATACAAGAACAAAAGCTCATAGGACATCAGATGTAAAAGAAAATTGAAATTATACAGATTAAAATCTTTTCACATGAATAACCTTAATCAATACTTCAAGATGGAAAAAGAATATAATTCTTTCTAGCAAATTTAACAGCAGGGATAATCCTAAAAGAACGTGGAGAAAACAGTTCCTATAATGCAGTGTTGCTTCAAAATCAAATGCCAAATCCAAGACAGAACAAGTTCATTCATCAATATATTCAAGTAGGTCCAACAGTTGCTGATGCTGTAGATTTTCATAATGTCAAAGAAGACACAGACATTATAAAACCTTTGACAACTTTTTCAACTTCAGAACACATGGAATCCTTGAAGAAGTAAGACTTAACAGCAGAGTTCAAATGCTGGAAGAATCTATAGACAATTTCATTAATGACATCTACAGATAGAGTGAAACCTCTGAATGTGTGATCAGAATTCATAAGATCTTTTTTTTTAGATTTCTTACAGTGTGGAAACAGGCCCTTCGGCCCAACAAGTCCACACCGCCCCGCCGAAGCACAACCCACCCATACCCCTTACCTAACACTACGGGCAATTTAGCATGGCCAATTCACCTGACCTGCACATCTTTGGAGTGTGGGAGGAAACCAGAGCACCCGGAGGAAACCCACGCAGACACAGGGAGAATGTGCAAACTCCACACAGGGAGTCGCCTGAGGCGGGAATTGAACCTGGGTCTCTGGCGCTGTGAGGCAGCAGTACTAACCACTGTGCCACTGCGCCGCCCATGAATTGTTGATGGACAGTTATTTTATCAGTTTTTATTAGATTTTTTTACAATACCAAGAATATTTAACTTTGGAAAAAGCTACCCGAATTGTTTTGGAAGCTGAGATCAGGAACATCATAAACAAACCATAAGGGGAGAAGAACAAACTTGCACCAGAAGAGCAATGCAACCTGTTGACTTCAAAATATGTAAACATTCTAAATAGACATATCAAACCAACAGAAAATGTAGGAAAAGTATCAGATACTAAGAATCAATGCAAGGGCTTTGGAACAAAATAAGCAAAAGCTGTGTCAGAAGTATCACAAGATTAGATTAGATTAGATTACTTACAGTGTGGAAACAGGCCCTTCGGCCCAACAAGTCCACACCGCCCCGCCGAAGCACAACCCACCCATACCCCTACATTTACCACTTACCTAACACTACGGGCAATTTAGCATGGCCAATTCACCTGACCTGCACATCTTTGGACTGTGGGAGGAAACCGGAGCACCCGGAGGAAACCCACGCAGACACGGGGAGAATGTGCAAACTCCAACACAGTCAGTCGCCTGTGGCTGAACTTACAAATATCAATGGACATCTTACGCAATTTAGCATGATACAGAGGCGAATGTCACTTTCTCATCCAAGTGTATGCTTTGGCTGAAACACATGAATGCACAGTCTTTAGAACTGGAGATATTTATGGGAATAACTCCAGGAATGTGTCACTACAGCATAGAGAATGACAGATACTTGAGGATGTGTATGTAATCTAGAACCAATAAAAATCACTCTTGATTAAAGATGTGTGTTTTGACCTCACAAGTTCAAAGATCTTCAATAAGAGAAACAAAAGCAGACCAACATCAAGGTCAAAGATCTAAAACCAATGCTCTACCAATCTTACAAATCTCGCATTTGGCTGGAGAAGTGTCAAAGCACCAATTTGCTTGAATTAGTGAACTTAGAAATTTGGGGTAAAGAAGGGGCATTGGTAAATGTAATATTGTTCTTACACCATTTTATAATGATTAACTAACAGAGGGGAGATGTTGTATAAGGTATTGGATGTTAAAGGATTAACCTAAGGGCTAAACTAAAGTTCTATTCTGTCTCATGACACAACCACTGGGCAGTTCTTAATGAATCTTAAGCAATCTTAAGGAGTCTTGGGGAGTTCTGCGCATTTGGAGACTGTCATGTCTTCTGCTCCCCGTGTTATAAACTGCATGCTTGATTGGCACCACATCCATAAATGTTCACTTCCACTACCTCCAACACTCAATAACAGCACAATGCACAATCTAAATGCTCTACTGAAATTCGTCAAGGCTTCTTAGTTGGTATCTTCGAAACCCATAACCACCACCATCTTGAAGGCCATGGCAGCAAGTACATGAAGACACTGTCATCCGTTAATTCCCTTCCAAACCATTCACCATCCTAACTTGGAACTAAATTGACCTTCATTCAGTGTCGCGGGATTAAAATCCTGGAATTCCTTCCCTAATAGCATTGTGAGTGCCACTGCTTCAAATGGACTACAGCAATTCATGTAGGCAATTCACCACAACTTTCCAAAGGCAGCTAGGGATGAATACTAAATGTTTGCCCAGCCAATGACACCCACCTCCCAAGAATGAATAAGGAAAATATGGCATAATCTGTATAGAGTTGCTAAGATGTAATAAACCTTATCTTATTATCTAAGATAAGTTCTTCTTCTGTTGAGACATTTTTATGGATCATCTTTCACCTCAAACTGTTAGAAAACTCCTAGTCTAGCACAGTTAGATAATTAGAAGGAATGGTGGCTATATCCTACTTTAGATAGCAAGGCCTAATCATCATTATTATTATAGTGTTAACTATTGCCACTGGGAATTAAAGAATATATATGAAACATGTTCCTTGAAAACATTAAACTGATATGGTACAGACTATTACTGAGTAGAAATGTGCCTGGCTTGTAGCAGCAGCTTGACTCATCAGTCTTTTTCACTCTTTATTCTTCATCATTGTTATCCTTTTCTTGCACTGTCCGGCTAAGGGTTTTACAGGGTAGCCCTATTCCTATAATTTCTAGTCTAAGTAATTTCAGTAATGGGTTTGTCTTTTTATGATATAACAATTGCTCACCAATGGTATCTCCATATTTATTATAGTGCCAATCTTTCAGGAAATCTCTACTCATCCAAAGCTCTCCTGCTTATCTTCCATCAAATCTTTTCACCTACTACTTCAGAGCTCACTTAAAAATTTTTGCCCTCAGTCTTACAATATCCCCCATTTTTAAAGTCACATCTTAATGTTTAACCTCTTTATGAGATCATGCCTCCCTAGCTCAGTACTTTCCCTCAGCCAATCCTATAACAGCCCTAAACTTCCAATTGTTCTGACTCAGTATCTTTCTACTACACCTTCTCTCTTTAACCCAACATCAGCAGTCTTGCCTTTAGCCCTACAGGAATTGTTTTTGATTCACTCTCTAAGTCTCTCTTCTTTTATCTCTATCCTCCTTTAAGATCTTTCTTAAAACACAGTGTTCATTGGCTTAGTAATTCTTTGTATGACCCAGCTCACAATAACTTACCAAACCTACTGTGAAGATCATTTTCTATGTTCAAGATATTATATAAATAGAAGTAATTGATGTTGACATTAAATGAACTGTGTGTTATTTCCAGCCCACGCAGGACACTCTCTAATGTCCAGTGTCTATTTTTTTTCTAGACTGAACAGTTAGGTAGTTGAATATGTAGTTGAATTGGGTGCAGGTGGGCAAGATAGCAAGATGGCAGGGTGGTAGGTGTATGAGGGATTAGGGTGGGTCAAACTAGAACCAGAGGTGTGGTCAAGGAGACAGTTCAGAGTGGGTGTGGTAGTTGGGTTGGGGGACAGTTGGGTCATTGGTGCTGTCAAAGAGGGATTCAATTTAGGGTGTTTAGGAGATTGTATTGGCAGCAGAACACGATGGTGAGTTGAGGTAAGGTTGGTTTAACAGATTCTGGGGTTTAGATTAGAGTGGTGCTGGAAAAGCACAGCAGGTCAGGCAGCATCCAAGGAGTAGGAAAATCGATGTTTCAGGCAAAAGCCCTTCATCAGGAATTTTCTTTGCGGAAAGCAGAAAGGGGTGGGGAGGGAAATATATCTCTGGTAGTGGGGTCCGTTTAGAGGTGGCAGAAACGTCAGCCGATGATGCGCTTTATATGAAGGATGGTTCTGTCCCTGTTATGGTTGGAGGGGTGGGGTTTGAGGGCAGAGGTGCGGGATGTGGATGAGATGCATTGGAGGGCATCTTCAACCACGTGGGAAGGGAAACTTTGGTCTCAAAAGAAGGAGGCCATGTGCTCTGTGGTGGAATTGGTCCTCCTGGGAGCAGATATGGCAGAAACAGAGGAATTGGGAATATGAGATGGCATTTTTTCAGGAGGTAGGGTGGGAAGAGCTGTAATCCAGGTAGCTGCAGAAGTCGGTGAGTTTGTAAAAAATGTCAGTATCAAGTCGGTCGTCATTAATGGAGATGGAGAGGTCCAGGAAGGGGAGGGAGGTGTCAGAGATTGTCCAGGTGAATTTAAGGTCAGGGTGGAATGTGTTGGTGAAGTTGATGAACTGCTCAGCCTCCTTGCGGGAGCACGAAGTGGCGCCAATGCAGTCATCAATGTAGTGGAGGAAGTGGTGGTGCTGGTGTAACTACGGAAGATGGACTGTTCTACGTAGCCAACAAAGAGACAGGCTTAGCTGGGGCCCATATGGGTGCCCATCGCTACCCCTTTGGTCTGGAGAAAGTGGGAGGATTCAAAGGAGAAATTGTTAAGGGTGAGGACCAGTTCAGCCAAACGAATGAGAGTGTCAGTGGAAGGGGACGTCGGGAGAGGAAGAAACGGAGGGCTTGAAGGCCCTGGTTATGGCGGATGGAGGTGTAAAGGGATTGGTTGTCCATTGGATGAGGCGTTGGGGGCCAGGGAAAAGGAAGTCTAGGAAGAGCTGGAGGGTGTGGGTGGTGTCTCGAATGTATGTGGGGAATTCCTGGACTAGGGGGATAGGACAGTATTGAGGTAGGTGGAGGTGAGTTTGGTGGGGCGCGAGCAGCTGAGACAGTGGGTTGGCCAGGGTGGTCAGGCTTGTGGATCTTGGGAAGGAGGTAGAACTGGGCAGTGTGTGGTTCCCGGACTACGAGGTTGGAAGCTGTGGGTGGGAGATCTCCTGAAGTGATGAGGTTCTGTATGGTCTGGGAGATGATGGTTTGGTGATGAGGGGTTGGGGTCATGGTCGAGGGGGCGGTAGGAGGAGGTGTCTTTGAGTTGGCGTCTGGCTTCAGCAGTGTAGAGGTCAGTGCGCCAAACTAACACTGCACCCCCTTTATCTGCTGATTTGATGGTGAGGTTGGGATTGGAGCACAGGGAGTGGAGGGCTGTGCGTTGTGAGGGTGAGAGATTGGAGTGGGGGTGGAGGTAGACAGTTCAAGGCGGTTAATGTCTCAGCGGCAGTTGGAAATGAATAACAGATTCTGGTAAGAGAGGCAGCTCAGTTGTTGGGGTGGCATCTGTTGGGGGTCTATCAGGTTATTAGTTGAGTTGGGTCAAATCCTAATGGGTTAGGTTGGGTCAGGGGTGGGGGAGACTCAGGATAAGGGATGTAGTGGCCATTGTCATGGTCAGTTTGGGTGTCTGTTTTATAGTTAGTTTTGATCCTTGTTTTCCAGTGTAATTGTGCAGGTAAGTGAGCCAGAACCCTCTGAAGTCTATGACAGTAACTCGGAGTTGGAGAAGTTTTCAGAGGGTTCCACTCGCTGACAATTGGCAATTAGCAGTCTAAAGTTCCTGGTCACTTCCCATATAGCCAGAATCATCAAAAACCATACGGTCCCAACATTCATCCTCAGTCTATGTTGCTGCAATGTCTATCTTCCAGCTGAAAGATCTTGGCCAATGTTTCATATTTGTTGCAAGTAGTACCTTGGAAACTTGCCATCATTACATTGCCTCAGTTTCCTTGATGATGCAAGCTTTTTATAACTAAATATCTAACTTTCTGTCCCTGCTGTGAGCTCTGTAGAAACTGATTACTATTAAAATTAGAAATATAGTAATAGCTAAGAGAATGATATATATAGATCTCACATTTTAAAACTTATGCAATTCCAACTGACAACTCAATCTCTGCAGAGTTCCAGGTCTTGTTAGCAGATTTACAGTTACTCCCAGCTTTGAATGAGTTGCTAACTCTTTACATTCCCAGCTACATAAACATTAATCTCAGAACTTTATCTCAGACTATGACGTTATGGTGTAGATTTCTTGTTCTGACACTAAGCCAAGCAAATATCAAGCATCCCTTAACTCATCACAAACTTGGTCTTCAATCTGAGAACAAGCTCCCACCGCTAGACTGCATTATGAGTGATAAACTTAATAATTTCTCTGCTGAATGTGCAGACATGGGCTGCCTGTACCTTTTCCTGTCTCTACTTTTAAGGTGGCAGCAGACATCACAAGAAAGAAACTGCAATTGGCGTCTGTCATATTCATCAGTTTATCGGGAAGCCTGTAAACTGATCTCAAAATGATTTACTCTTCTCTTCTCTTCAAGGCAATGGGAATCATGTTAACTTTCATCGAAATAGAAACCCAAATTAGTTAGCATTGATTCCAAATCCCATTCACCTTAGAAGTAAATGCACAGTTTACAGTGCTACTATTTGCAATTCAATATCTATAATCCTTCTCTGGGATTTTGGGAAACTCAGGATCTGGTCATGGTACACTCAAAATGAAATAAACAATCTGAGTTATACTTTGATTTCTCGCAATCAAACCATCCAAGGTGAATATGAAGCAGATTTCAGAACAGGTCAAATGGCTCCTTTGTTTATCCTAAGTTTAAGAATGAGTCCAAAACATAATTATGCTGTAAACCTCATAATTATAACAACATTCAACTGCAGCACATATATCTTATTATTCCAATTAGAGCTTGTTATACTGCGAGTTGTTGTTCAAGCAACAGAGAAAAATCAAAGCATAACCTCAAATCTGTATAACACTGAATGATCATACCCATTTCAAATTGTTCTGGTTTACTTAGTAATACTTTTGTACGACCTTATCCAGTGCTACGGCTAGGTCATACCTGAGATCCAGTGTCATGAGATTTTGTAGCTTTGTTTATATAAGAGGTTCTTGGACCTTGTTATTTTGGTAACTGAGTGCTGGGAATAGTTCATGCCAGAAGCAACTTCATCCAACTGCCAAGCAGGCTGACTTTGTATCTTACATGCTGTTTCAATAAGCACATTTGCACCATTGGTACATTCAAGATGGCAATGGCTGACAGAGCAAATGGTCTTGAAAATCCCATTGAAATGTCCCCTAGACCCTAGACTGGAAATCAAGAAAGGATGCACCGCTCAAACCCTCAAATCATATGAGACTTAATTTTTTAAAATATATCTCCAGCCGCCATTCCCCTAAGAAGACCAAAGATTGCATTTCCATATCTAACAACTGTAACACACACAGCATTTTTTAATTCATTCGTGGGATGTGGACATTCCTGGCTAGGCCAGCATTTATTACCTACCTCTAATTGCGCAGAGAGCAGTCAAGAGTCAACCGCATTGCTGTGGGTCTGGTGTCACAGGCAGGTCAGACCAAGTAAGGAGGACTGGCCCTTTCCCTAAAGGTAAAAACAATGACTGCAGATGTTGGAAACCAGAGTCTAGATTAGAATGGTGCTGGAAAAGCACAGCAGGTCAGGCAGCAGCCGAGGAGCAGTAAAATCGACGTTTCAGAAACTGAACTGCTGTGCTTTTCCAGCACCATTCTAATCTAGACTCCCGTTGACCCCTTTCCCTAAAGGGACATTAGTGAACCAGGTGGGTTTTTCCTCAGAGTCCTTCACGGTCATCATTAGACTCTTAATTCTAGGTTTTTATTGAATTCAACTTCCACCATCTGCCATGCTGGATTTTGAAGGAGGGATCCCAGAACATTACCTGCATCTCTATATTTCCAGTCCAGCACTAAACCCACTAGGCCACCACCTCCCCTTAACAGCAGAAGCTTTGTCCCTGGGGGGGACCAGTATCACCCAGTGGCTTCCAGTTCTGATAAAAGGTCACTGAACTCCAAACGTTCTCTCACAACAGCTATTGCCAGACTTGCTGACTTTCTTTAAAAAATGCTCTGGACCAACCATTCAGTTCGCAGGTTACATCAAGGAGATGGGTAAACATGTGTTATTGTAATCCAACATTTCTGTTTGACTCATTCATGGTGAATTTGCCAGGATCTCTTCTGTTCTCTTTATGAACATTTCCATTAGAATCAAAGGACTTAGGGAGCATGGTAGGCTCTTTGAGCCTGCTGTGCCTTTTACTAAAATTATTGCTGAACTGTTAATGCTATCAACTCCCTTCCCCTCTCTGCCCTGCGTCACCTTTGACTTCCTCGTCTCTCAACATCAGTCTCAAGTAAATTACTTGAGCCGGCCACCACTGCTCTCTGGCAGAGAGAATTACACAAGTCTAATGAACGTTTGAAAAAACGATTCTGCATCTCCATCTTTAAGAGGTAGAAATCTTATTCTTAAGTGTGTTCTTGTTCCTCTGTTAACATCCTCTAGTAACCAGAGGGAGTTAATGGTGAATGGTATTTTGCTGGATTAATGATCTAAAAACCCAGACTAAAACTATAAGGACATAGGTTAGGTATAAGAACTGGCAAAGCTAAGTCCGAAGGAAGATAATGGCAGGTAGTGAGGGAACCAATAAGAGGAAATAATGTCATTGACATTGTCCTTGTTGTGCGATGGTTAATCCTACAGTTGTTATCATAGACAGGTGCATCTGGCACATGTGGAGCACAGCACAAAGGACAAGAATGGGAGCATCCATGACAATCCAAAAATGAGTGGATGATTAATCTCGACCTACACCAGAGGACCACAGCATTACAGGTGGCAGGCATCAGCCAATTTAAATCACTTCACATGACATCAAAGAAACAGCTGAAATGTTGGAAACTAGAAAGGCCATGGGCATATATCATTCCAGCAGTGGTATTGAAAAATTGTACTCCAGAATACACAGCACCCTGATCATTTGTTCCGGCACAATTACAGTTTAGACAACTATGCAGCAATGCTGGAATGTTGACCAGGTACATCCTATCCACAAAAAAACAAGGCAAATCCTTCCCAAGAATTACCAACCTATCAGTCCACTCAGAAAAATGAAGGAAGGGGTCATCAATGGCATTACCAGGCAGCATTACCCAATAATAATCTCTTCACCGATGCTCACTGTGGATTCTGCCAAGTTCACTTAGCTCCTGACCTCATTAAAGCCTTGGTCCAAAGTTGGACAAAAGAGTTGAATGCAGAAGGAGAAGTGATATCAAGGCAGCACATAACTGAAAGCAGCAACAAGTAGTTCCAGCAAGACAGGAGTCAGTTGGAATCAGCAGAAACCACACTCTGCTCGTTGGAGTTATACCTAGCACAAAGGAAGATGGTTATGGTTGTTGGAGGACAGTCGTTTCAGCTCCAGGACATCTCTGAAGGAATCTTCAGGTTAGAACCACTGACAGCTGCTTTATCAACAACCTTCCCTCCATTATAAGATTAAAAGTGGGGGTGTTCAATGATGATTAAACATTGTTCCCTACCATTCGTCAGATACTAAAGCAATCTGTGTCCAAGCACAACAAGATCTAGACAATATCCAGATTTGGGCTGATAAGCAGCAAGTAACATATCCACCAAGTAAGTGACAGGCAATGACTACCTCCACCTGGCGAACATCAAACTCCCATCCTTGACACTAAATGGCATTTTGATTGCTGAATCTCTCACTACCTACATCGTAGGGATCACCATTGTTCAAAATATATACACATGCATATATACTGTGACTACAGAACCAGGTTAGAGCCTGAGTATTCTGTAGCAAGTGACCCACCTCATATCTCTTCAAAACCTGACCAGCATTGAAAAGACACAGGTCAAGTGTGTGATAGAATGTTCTCCACTTACCAGGATGAGTGAAGCTCCAACAACACAAATGAAGCTTGACACCAGCCAGACAAGTCAGCCCGTTTGTTTGGCACCACAACCATGCACATTGACATCCTCCATCACCAATGCTCAGTAGCGGCAGTGTGTGTCTGCCCACCAGATGCACTGTTGAAATACATGGAAAGTTCCTGCGATATCACCTTCCAAATTACAATTTAGAAGGACAAGTCAGCAGATACATGGGAACACCAGCAAGTGCACAACTGCCTCCAAGCCACCCCAGGCTTAGAAGTATGTTGACCTTGCTCCATTGGTGCTGGATCAAAATCATGGAACTCCTTCCTGAAAGGTATTATGGGTGTTCCTATATCAAATGGGCTGCTGTGTTTCAAGGAGACTGCTCACTACCACCTTCTGAAGGGCAACTAGTGATGGGAAATAAATCTGGGGCAGCCAGTGATGCTTACATACCATAAATGAGAAGAAAATACCAGCATGGAGGAATATGTGCAATGACACAGCCCTAATTTACAGACTCCAAAGACTCTCTATTGCAATTTTAAAAATCTGCATGTCTTTGTCGAAAGAAGAAATGATGCCCACATGTTCATGTGTGCTGCATGCTTACTGCTGCACTTTAAAAAGTTCATCTCTACTGACAAGGTCAGAGATTTGGGTGAAGTTAATGAAGACAATGGCGAGCAGTCTGGACCATTCATGACACTTCGCCTGCTGGGATGAGAAAAGGTGCTGACTCGATGTGCCTGTTCTACAACTCAAGACGTAAGCCAGATTCTGCAACTTGGTGAGAGCAATGCGAGCAAGAACTTAACAAGACAGTGTTATAGTAATTATTCTAGTCACTAGGAACAATGTTCTCTTTATGGATTTGCAAGTCTCTGAAAGAGATAATACTTTCATAATAATCATAAAAAGTAATTGAGTGCAATATGTACCACCCATTGCGAAGACCATGAAATGTTGGTGGAAAAGTAAATTAGGACCTCATGGGAGATAGGCCTAGGAATATTCTCCCCCCCAACCCTCAATTATCTTTGCAGTAACGTAAAGCCTGTTGTTATAATCTGTAAATAACTGCAGAGATGCAATAAGCAACATTGCCTTTAATCTACAAGAAGGAGAAAGTGAGGACTGCAGATACTGGAGATCAGAGTCAAGAGTGTGGTGCTAGAAAAAGCACAACAGGTCAGGCAGCATTGTAGGAGCAGGAGAATTGACGTTTCGAACATAAGCCCATCAGGAATGAGACTCTTGTAGCCAAATGAATATCAGAAATTGTGTGAGTCAAAACTAAAAAAGACAAAACACTAATCCTAGATGCAGACAAAGGACGTATGACCATCATTTTAAACAGAACAGCCTACTATGAGAAAGCAAATGCACTGCTTGTAGGTACCAACACCTACCGACAGGTGGCGATAGTCATGACCCCCACAACTAGAGAACCAAACTACAGCCTTACTCAAAAAACTTCAGAAATCAGGAGAATTAAACAAGACAGACTTCCAAAAAATGAAACCAGATGGATACAACACACCACGCTTCTACAGACTATCCGAAGTACACAAACCAGGAGCCCCCTCAGACCCATAGTCTCACCACCTGGAACACCAACATACAGACTAACCAAGGAACTACACCGAAGACTAAAATGCTTAGTAGAAGACTCACACCACTCCATTCACTCCACCCAAGAATTCCTGAACATGATCAAAGACACCAAGAGGATGAAATAATGTTCTCCTTTGACGTAACAGCCCTGTTCACATCCATCAACATCAACCTGGCCAAAGAAACACTGACTGCACTACTAAAGGAAAAAAGACGTAAACACCGGACAGCGCCAACTTCATCAGCAAAGATAATATCATCCAGCTAGTTAATCTCTGCCTTACCACCCACTTCACATTCAATAACAAGACCTACAAACAAATCAATGGAACACCCATGGGATCACCAATATCAGGATTCCTAGCAGAGGCAGTATTGCAGAATTTCAAACAAACAGTTCTCCCCTCCATCCAACCCAAACTTTGGGTCTGCTACATAGATGACACCTTTGTCATCACCAAATTAAACAAATTAAAGGAAACCTACAACACCATCAATAATATTATTACTGGCATAAAATTCACAAAAGAGGAGGAGAACAACAAACTAGATGTCACAGTAGAGCGAACAATCAACGGGGAGTTTGAACCTGCATCTACAGGAAAACAAGATGCACAGACCAAATACTGAAATACAGGCGCAAACATCCCAACACCCAGAAACGAAGCTGCATTAGGACATCATTTCAGTGAGCTATCACACACTGCAGCACTGAGGAACTATGAAGAGCAGAAGAAAATCACCTATACAGCATATTCAAGGAGAACGGGTACCCAATAAACACAATCTGCCGATTTCTCAGCAACAAACAGACACAATGCACTCAGAATCCCTTGTCACTTTACCCTACATCAAAGACATCTCTGAAATGACTACCAGACTACGCACTCCTCTTGGCATCATGGTAGCCCACAAACTTACCACTTAAGCAGTAGTTAATAAACTTAAAAGACCCTATACAAACAGCAAGCAAAATGAATGTCATTTACAAAATACCTTGCAAGGACTGTAACAAACACTACTTTGGACAAACAGGCAGAAAACTAGTCACCGGGATACATGAACATTAACACAAAATTACATGACCCAGTATACTAGTATCCTTACAGACAAATGAAGAAGGACACCACTTTGACTGGAACAACACATCCATCCAAGGACAAGCCAAACAGAGACCCACACGAGAATTCCTTGAAGCATTTCACACCAACAGGGACTCTAACAATAAACACATTGATTTGGACTCCATCTACCATCCTCTGAGAAAAAGAGCCAGAAAAGATATTACCCACTGAAAGAAACCTAAACACATAAATAGAAAGTGGAATATACCATTAGCGCTTCACTAGAGGCTCACTGATGATGTTACCTAAAATGGTGACAAAATGTCTGAAAACAAACCTTCTAGCTCAGCAAGCAAACGTACATCCACTAAAACTCTCAGTTACAAAAGGGAGACTTGAAATGGTGTACTCATTCAGACTAAAAGGACAAAAGCTTAAAATTTATGTTGCAGCTCAGAATGGGAATTATCACCCAGCGTCACCATGCCACCATGACCAATGACTAGTGAAAAGAAAGGAACCAACAAGAGAGAAACTCTCATACTCAGAGAGCCAGGGAAATAACAAATGCAATTTGGAAAATTATAGCAAATACCTGTACCTCTATAGACACTAATACCTCGAAGCATTACCTCAGAGAAGCTCAACTTTCCTAAAAGTTCCTTACAACTCAAATTTCTTATCTTCAGGCAGTCCTATTCTTTCCATGACTTGGTGTGCAGCGGTTTATACAACACTGCCCATGACGTCACAATGGCACATTGCACAGCCACATTACAAGCTCATTTGATTTGTAATCAATTCATCTGCTACTGCACACATTTGACTAAATTTTCAAAGCTGAAAAATTATATTAGAACACATGAAAATTACTGAAAGTTCAATCTGCTGCAGTTCAAACTGTTCCCCAGATGCTATCACAGTGAAGCTTTCAGCACATTTTGTTCCTGGCTGTTGAAAAAACTGAGCTTGCCTGAAAAATTCAGCATGAAAACAAGCCTGTTTTATGAAACAGATTTCAATGGGCTTTCACCATCTGTGATCCAACCCAACTGGATCATTGCATTCTTTTGAGGATTATAAAAAATGCTAAACTCTTTGAACTACACTGATATAATGAAGGTTTAATGTATGGTTGACTTAGTTTAAGGTAGGAAAATAATGTGGGATTATCAACTGTAAGAATATTATTGGTGGAAGTATTACAGTGGCAAAATATAATTGGAAAATGAACAGCAATAGGAATGTTTCTGCCTCCCATTTTACCCTTGCTGGTTGCTTTTATAATTTATGAACATCAAAACCAGAATTTATAGAGCCAAATTTTATCTCTTCACTGACTCCCTTGTGAGCGCCCACATCAAGTCTATCCATCTCAATATTTTGATATATTCCATGTATGTTCTTTCTTGTGTTAAACAACATCAAGTAGGTTTATTGTGGGGAATCTTAGACAGGATCTGCATGATGTGAGTTATAGAGAGACGTGTGAAAGATTCCAAAGAGAAGTCCAGTGAGGCTTACCTCAACATTAGGAGCATCTCGCTCCGCATTTTCCAAGCACGGAGCATGTTTCTTGCTAGGCAACTGCAAGTTGGCAATTAAGGGGGATAACAGCTTGTTAAATGCCTTGTTGACACTTCAACTTGTCTCATTAATATTTAGCTTCTGATCTTATCTAATGCACCAAACACACAGCACATTGAGAATTCTCAATGTGGAGGTTAGAGCGGGTCCCTGGTGACATCAGCTCGCCACTGACTGTGACCAGTCTCCATTCTGGATACCACCCACCAACAACTCAAGGCATGCTCCATCGGCACCAGCCACATTCCACAGACATTGGCATCTGATTTGTGCCTGCTACTAAGAGTCCTCATGGCACCTCTCCTAACCATTTACAGGACAAATCAGCACGGCAGTGTTGCACCTTGGGGTGCGACAACAGCTATCATTTTAGCCAGCTCATGGCTGGACTACGTGGTATTGCCAGCTTATTCACATGTCCACTTAATGCTCACAGCATCCCTGCGTTTATGCCATTTGCCTGCCCAGCTTGAACTACCAAGCTCATATTAATTTTGTCTTGCTTTGCCATTTAGTGCAGACACAAAGGCAGGAAGCTTGTTATGGTTGTCAGGAGTCCTCAGTCAAGTCAACGGAAATGGCCTTCACTTTGAGGACTTTCTGATACTAGTCCAAGCACTTGGTCACAATCAGTCAGCTATACATGGCAGTCAGAGTCAGGAACCTCTTCATTGAAGAGGTATGGAACTGAAGGTCATGCACCTTGAATCTTTCTGCCATACTTTGTGCTGTTTTCCTCTTGGAAAGGAAGAAAAGCGGGTGTAAAGACAAAACTGGTGGCTCAGCTGTTACTTTTGGTCCAAGTGCGAATGTGTCCTGAGCAAGTCAGTACACAGCACGGAAGGCATGCAGTTACTGATATCGGAGGTGGTAGTGACAGTGAATGGGGGGAAGATTTTACAAGCAATAATGAGAGTGGTAGAACATGAACTTTTGAGGTAGATGGGTACAGTTTCATGGATAGAGTGACTGTGAGGTATTGGAGAGAAAATGGTTGCACTTACACTGGAAGAGTGGAAAGGGTTATAACAACTTTCAGTCTTGTATAAATCATCCCTCTTCTCATTGTCATTTGTTTGTCCAGTGTGCTTGAAGTTTGATTGCTAACTTTTCCAAACAGTCTGTTCTATTTGTGTCTGCGCTGGGGACTTTAATATCATAAGTTCTCCTTCCCTGTCATTTCTTTCATAATTTTCCACTAAGTTGAATCCACCCCTTTAGATGTTAACCTGCTGCTTTGTTTCCCACTGGGGGATGTTTTACGCTTCTCTTCCTCCTCACTTTCTAGCTTAAAGTCCTGTTGACCAAGATTGTGTTCTCTTGTTCTAACTGTGTTCTCCTCCCCTTCTCTTCAGCGTATACTGTAGCACTGTGCGAAGGGTGTACTGCATGTCAAACAGCACAGCTCTCCTCACACCCACGCAACCTTATGCATCAGCATCTCTACCTTGAAAATACTCAAAAAGTATAGCACAGAAATATTCAGCCCAATGCTGCTGCTGTGCTTTACACTCACATTCTCTGACTCAAACTGATCTACACCTATCAACATATTAATGCCGCATATTGTCAATCATGGGAACAGGGGTTTGGTTGATGCACTCCTCAGTCAGTGTCCTGTTGGATAATAAATGCTTCCTTCATTTCAGTCTCATTACAGAATTCAATTTTACTCCTTTTGCTTCAGCCTCTGCAAGATAAGATGAAGAATTAAGATGTGCTATGAGCCTTCATGAAGGTTTTAGGAATCTTTGCCTACAGCCAAGTTACTGCTTATCTTTAATTATACTCTTCTGTTTAAATTTCATTGAAGCTGTGATCATCCTGATCCCTCCAATTAGGGCTGTACAATGCCAAGACTGCACAGGCAGCAAAGAATAATTGACCATGCGGTCTGACCTTACAAATAATATGCAGTTTGTTCAGGCCGAAAACTATTGGCTTTGTGATAACAGGCAAGTATTCAAGCCTAAACTTAGCAAGACTACAAATATGATCCTAAGCGATATAGAAGTTATTTCTTCAGTCTAAAAAAAAATTTTACTCATTTACCAAATGCAAATCTCCATTGACAAGTAATAGCCTCCGTATTTGTTGAGTTTGAAGCAACATTTATTCAGGAAATGTCTAGGACAATATCCAGGCCTGGGATGAAAATGGCAAATAATATGTGTAGCGCACAAATGCCAATCTATGATCATCACCAATAAGAGACAATCACCAAGAGAAGGGGTAGCGGAATTACTTCTGAAATGATGATGAATGGTTACTGGACCCAAACATTCACTCTGATTCCTCTCCACAGATATTGCCAGACCTACAGAACGTTTCCAGCAATTTCTGTTTTTGTTTCTGATTTCCAGCATTCACAGTTCTTTCAGATTTTTGTTTAGTTTGACCACATTTGGAATATTGTGTGCAATTCTGGTTGCCACACCACCAGAAGGATATGGAAACTTTGGAGAGGGTACAGAAATGGTTTACTCGGATGTTGCCTGGTTTAGAGTATATCAGCTATGAAGAGATTGGACAAACTTGATTTGTTTTCACTTGAACAGCGAACGACGAGGGGTGACTTGACAGGAGTTTACAAAATTATGAGAAACATGGATAGAATGGATGGTCGGGGTCTATTTTCTAGCTTGGAAACATCAATTACTAGGGGACAAAGGTTTAAGGTAAAAGGAGGTAAGTTTAAAGGATATGTGAGAGGCAAGTATTTTTTTACACAGAGTGTGGTAAGTGTCTGGAATGTGTTGCCAGAGGAGGTGGTAGAGGAGGTTACAATAGCAATGTTTAAGAGGTGTCTTGACAGATATATGAATAATCAGGGAAGAGAGGGAGATGAACTATATGGAGGCAAAAGGTTTTTAGTTTAGAAAGGCATCATCTGTCAGCCATAGTCTTGGGGGGTGGGGATAAAGGGCCTGTTCCTGTACTGTGTTGTTTTGTTCTTTGTTCTTAACAAGGTGTGCAGTCAATAAGCCACCATGTTGAAGGCATCACTGTATATGGAACAGGTAGAAAGGACCAGCAACTGTTTCCCAATGTAATTTTGAGATTGCATGTGCACAGAAAATTTAGAAATGTAATTGGTAAATAATTTGGGATTCTGTATCCCAAAGAGAACAAGAAATACATGCATCAAATATGAAAGCTTTTTATCTGGGTCCTATGTACTATTGCTTCAAACACATTTGCCAAATATTACAAAAGCCCCTCATGTAAATATTTATATTTTCTATCCTCAAGGCCAAGTTGGCCAACCTTACCATCAGGCTGACTTACTACTCCAATCATCCACTTAAGTCTGCATTGGATTGGATGCAATAAAGACATGTGCAGAATCTCATGTCTGAATGGTGCTGGCAATGGAGAGAATGTGTGAGTTTTGTTTTTGTTCGTTCACAGAATGAGGACATTGTTGGCTGGGCCAGCATTTATTTCCCATCCCTAATTGCACAGAGGGCAGTTAAGAGTCATAGAATTATAGAATCCCTACAGTGTGGAAGCAGGTCATTCAGCCCATCAAGTCCACACTGGCGCTTTGAAGACCAGACCACCCAGAATCATTCCCCTAAACTATCCTTATAACCCTATATTTCCCATGGCTAATCCACCTAGCCTGGACACTATGAGCAATTTAGCCTGGCCAATGCACTTAAGACTGGAACACCTGGAGGAAACCCACACAGACACAGGGAGAATATGCAAACTCAGCATAGTCTCCCAGGGTTGGAATTGAACCTGGGTCCCTGGCACTGTGTGGCGACAGTGCTAACCACAGAGCCACTATGCATCCACCATCCAGGTTGCTGTAGACCAGACCAGACAAGGATGGCAGATTTCCTTCCCCAAAGGACATTCGTGAACCAGATGGGTAGTTTCATCAATCAATAATGGATTTATGGTCATCATTAGACTCATAATTAAAGATTTTATTGAATTCAAATCAATTAACTGGGTCTCTGGATTAGTAGTCCTGTGACAATACCGCTAGGCCATCACCTCCCAACATGTAAGAAGTCCAGCAAGGCCTGTCTCAACATCAGAAACAACACTATGCACCTCAAATCGAGGTTCTCACTAGGCAGGGGCAGGTTAGCTACTAATGATGATTCTTGCTTGTTAATGATACATCTTCCCCAACGAAAATGCAGGTTCCTATTCTAGCTCCCACTCCAGGTAATGTAGAGTTACAACACAGGGGGTGAAACCTTCTGCTCATTAAACTAAACACCCAGAAAAGCTCACCTCGCCTCGCAATCTGTCAAAGTATGATTGACACAGAACTCCTAAGTTCTACTATTGAAAGAAAAAAAACAATGGTTTTTAGCTCTAAAAGTGAACACTAAACAACAACAACTATTTACAACTCTATGCCTCCTTTCTCTTAAATACAACTCTATAACCTTTAAATGCCCATATGAAAATTACATCAACTTAAATTCAAAACCACACAGCAGCTTTTGTCTTCAGTGTCTGTCTTCCCCTGTCTATAGATCTCCCTGGATCATCTTCAGTCTTTTGCTGCAAAGATGTTTCCTATATCAAAGGTGCCCCTGATAGAGAGTATTTTGAATGGCAGTCTCTCTCTAGATGGCAGGTTACTCTCGATGGCAATTGGTGTCTTGATGGCAGTTAGTCTTTCTGACTTTCAAACTGCCTGCCTCTTTTCTCCCTCCAACATCAGATCATCTCATTAGCTCAATGTTGGCAAAACAATAAATTCAAAATCCATTTGGGTTTGATATCCTGGGTCATAGTTTAAAATGATTGGTTAAATTCAAATTTTAGTCAAAATATCAACCAAAACTCAAGACAGCTGTTTCACAGCCAAATGTTACATATTTTCAATTTTCCAGTACACTGTGAGACTGCCAGCTAGTCATATGACAGGTGCTTGTAACCTCTCAGTGCAAAACAGCATTTGATCTCTCTTAAAGGTACAGTACACACCTTCAACTTCATAAAAGTAGGCAATGAGGAATCTTGACATGGAAGTCAGAATGGGTACTTGGTGACCAGGTACCTCATCCTCCAAAGGATTTGCTAGAGCTGCTCAGGAGGATTTATACTGATACGGTTTGGGGTGAGCGGTGGCACCCAGAGAGATAGTGAGGAAAGAGATCAATCTGAGACTGGTACAGTTGAGAACAAAGGCAAGCCAAACAGTCAGGGCAGGCAGGTACAAAGCAGAGACCAAGGTAGGACTGATAAATTAAACTGCATTTATTTCAATGCAAGGGGCCTAACAGGGAAGGCAGATGAACTCAGGGCATGATTAGGAACATGGGACTGGGATATCATAGCAACTACAGAAACATGGCTCAGGGATGGGCAGGACTGGCAGCTTAATGCTCCAGGATACAAATGCTCCAAGAAGGGCAGAAAGGGAGGCAAGAGAGGAGGGTGAGTGGAATTTTTGATAAGGGATAGCATTACAGCTGTACTGAGGCAGGATATTCCCGTAAATACATCCAGGGAAGTTATTTGGGTGGAACTGAGAAATAAGAAAGGGATAATCACTTTATTGGGATTGTATTATAAACCCCCTAATAGTCAGAGGGAAATTGAGAAACAAACTTGTAAGGAGATCTCAAGTTAGCTGTAAGAATAATAAAGTGGCTATAGTAGGGGATTTTAACTTTCCAGACATAGGCTGGAACTGCCATAGTGTTAAGGGTTTAGATTGAGAGGATTTTAAGTGTGTACAAGAAAATTTTCTGATTCAGTATGTAGATGTAACTACGAGAGAAGGTGTAAATCTTGACCTACTCTTGGGAAAAAAGGCAGGGCAGGTGACTGAGGTGTCAGTCGGGGAGCACTTTGGGGAGCCAGCGACCATAAATTCTATTCGTTTTAAAATAGTGATGGAAAAGGATAGACCAGATCTAAAAGTTGAAGTTCTAAATTGGAGGAAGGCCAATTTTGACGGTATTAGGCAAGAACTTTCAAAAGCTGATTGGGGGCAGATGTTCGCAGATAAAGCGACGGCTGGAAAATAGGAAGTCTTCAGGAATGAGATAACGAGTGTCCAGAGAAAGTATATTCCTGTCAGAGTGAAAGGAAAGGCTGGTAGATATAGGGAATGCTGGATGACTAAAGAAATTGAAGGTTTGGTTAAAAAGAAGAAGGAAGCATATGTCAGGTATAGACAGGATAGATCGAGTGAATCCTAAGAAGAAAATAAGGGCCAACTGGAGGTTGGCTAACACGGTGCCACTGTTTAAGAAAGGTAGTAAGGACAAGCCAGGGAACTATGGTGCTGGGTCCAGAAATCAGGTGGGCAGAAAGGGGGCATGAGATAGCTTTGGCAAATAGAATTAAGGAGAATCCAAAGGGTTTTTTACAAATACATTAAGGACAAAAGGATTAATAGGGAGAGAATAGGACCCCTCAAAGATCAGCAAGGCAGCCTTTGTGTGGAGCTGCAGAAAATGGGGGAGATACTATATGAATGAATTGCATCAGTATTTACTGTGGAAAAGGACATGGAAGATAGAGAACGTAGAGAATTAGATGGTGACATCTTGAAAAATGTCCATATTACAGAGGAGGAAGTGCTGGATGCCTTGAAGTGCACAAACGTAGATAAATCCCCAGGACATCATCATGTGTACCCTAGAACCCTTTGGGAAGCTAGGGAAGTGATTGCTGGGCCTCTTGCTAAGATATTTGTATCATCGATAGTCACAGGTAAGGTGATGGAAGACTGGAGGTTGGCTAACACGGTGCCACTGTTTAAGAAAGTTGGTAAGGACAAGCCAGGGAACTATAGACCAGTAGCCTGATGTCAGTGGTGGGCAAGTTATTGGAGGGAATCCTGAGGGACAAGATGTACATGTATTTGGAAAGGCAAGGACTGATTAGGAATAGTCAACATGGCTTTGTGCATGGGAAATCATGTCTCACAAACTTGATTGAGTTTTTTGAAGAAGTAACAAAGAGGATTGATGAGGGCAGAGTGGTAGATGTGATATATATGGACTTCAGTAAGGCATTCGACAAGGTTCTCCATGGGAGATGAGTTAGCAAAGTTAGATCTCATGGAATACAGGGAGGCCTAGCCATTTGGATACAGAACTGGCGCAAAGATGGGTGGAGAGTTGTTTTTCAGACTGGAGGCCTGCGACCAGTAAAGTGCTACAAGGATCGGTGCTGGGTCCACTACTTTTCATCATTTATATTAATGATTTGGATGTGAGCATAAGAGGTATAGTTAGTAAGTTTGCAGATGACACCAAAATTGGAGATGTAGCGAACAGCGAAGAAGCTTACCTCAGATTACAATGGGATCTTGATCAGATGGGCCAATGGGCTGAGAAGTGGCAGATGGAGTTTAATTCAGATAAATGAGTCTTGCTGCATTTTGGGAAAGCAAATCTTAGCAAGACTTATACACTTATTGGTAAAGTCCTAGGGAGTTTTGCTGAACAAAGAGACCTTGGAGTGCAGGTTCATAGGTTCTTGAAAGTGGAGTCGCAGGTAGTTAGGGTAGTGAAGAAGGTGTTTGGTATGCTTTCCTTTATTGTTCAGACTATTGAGTTGAGGCATTAGGAGGTCATGTTGTAGCTGTACAACACATTGGTTAAGCTGCTTTTGGAATACTGCGTGCAGTTCTGGTCTCCTTCCTATCAGAGAGATGTTGTGAAACTTGAAAAGGTTCAGAAAAGATTTATAAGGATGTTGTCAGGGCTGGAGGATTTGAGCTGTAGGTTGAATAGGCTAGAGCTGTTTTCCCTGGAATGTCGGAGGCTGAGGCGTGACCTTATAGAAGTTTATAAAATTATGCGGGGTGTGGATAGGATAAATAGATAAAGTCTTTTCCCTGGAAAAGTCCAGTACTAGAGGGCATAAATTTAGGGTGATGGGAAAAGATTTAAAAGGGCAACATTTTCATGCAGAGGGTGGTATGTGTGTGGAATGAGCTGCCTGAGGATGTGGTGGAGGCTGGTACAATTGCAACATTTAAAAGGTATTTGGATGGGTATATGAATAGGAAGGGTTTGGAGGGATATGGACTGGATGCTGGCAGGTGGACAAGATTGGTTTGGGCTAACTGCTCAGCATGGACAAGTTGGACCAAAGGATCTGTTTCCATGCTGTACATCTCTACAACTCTATGACTATGTCAGGCATGGGAACCAATATCTCAGGGCACACTTCATGGGTAGCAGACACAGGGGCCCATGTCCATGAAGATTGGCATCCATTATATGGCAAAACTCTTAGAATTCTCATGGTACATCTCCAATCCACTTACAGGGCAATTTTGTACTTCACCACCATTCCTCAGAGCACAACAGTAACCATCATTGTAATATTCATGGCATTTCTGCCTTGCCTTGTCTTTTTGTGCCCTGCACCTCAAGCAGAGATATCAGCCTGCAGAACTACTATGAATTGCATTGTTGCACAGGAGCTCAGAGGTTATATGCGACTAGTGCTGTCAGGTATTGGGGTGGGTGACAGTGAGTAAGGGCAGATCCTAGTGAGGATATTGGAACATGAGCCTCGGTGAGAGTGGGTGCTGCAGCAGAGTTAGGGTAAGAGTGAGATATTGTGGAGGACATGGTGGCACCTTCACTGGGAGAAGGGTAAAGGTCTATAGTCTCCTCATATGTTGACCTGGGCATTCTTCCAAATGACTGAGACTGCACTGATCTATTGGCAACCTTGGCAATCAGGCTGGCATGGTCAGTTATTGTGGCCTCCATTGCAAGGGGAACTGGGCATCCCACATCTGCATCATACATGCAAACCAGGGTATCAATCTTCCCTTACCGACCATGCTGAGGGTAAATGTCAGGAACCATGCAGAACAGCTCCAAATTAATAGTTCTTGGTTCAAGTACATAATTGAGGGGGGTGTGCCAAGCAGGCTAAAATAAAAGGTAGGGAGGAGGGACTTGGGGGAGGGGCGTTGGGAATGCAATAGGTGGAAGGAGGTTAAGGTGATGGTGATAGGCCGGAGAGGGGGTGGGGGCGGAGAGGTCAGGAAGAAGATTGCAGGTCAAGAAGGTGGTGCTGAGTCAATTGGGACTGAGATAAGGTGGGGGGAGGGGAAATGAGGAAGCTGGAGAAATCTGCATTCAGCCCTTGTGGTTGGAGGGTTCCTAGATGGAAGATGAGGCGCTCTTCCTCCAGGCATCGTGTTGCCATGGTCTGGCGATGGAGGAGGCCAAGGACATGGTGTTCAGAGATGTTCTCTGAAACGTTCCACAAGTAGGCGGCCTGTCTCCCCAATGTAGGGGAACGTTTCAGAGAACACCTCGGGGACACCCGCACCAACCAACCCGACCGCCCTGTGGCTGAACACTTCAACTCCCCCTCCCACTCCACCAAGGACATGCAGGTCCTTGGCCTCCTCCATCGCCAGGCAACATGACGCCTGGAGGAAGAGCGCCTCATCTTCCGCCTAGGAACCCTCCAACCACAAGGGATGAATGCAGATTTCTCCAGCTTCCTCATTTCCCTTCCCCCCACCTTATCTCAGTCCCAATTGACTCAGCACCGCCTTCTTGACCTGCAATCTTCTTCCTGACCTCTCCGCCCCCACCCCCTCTCCGGCCTATCACCCTCACCTTAACCTCCTTCCACCTATCGCATTCCCAAAGCCCCTCCCCCAAGTCCCTCCTCCCTACCTTTTACCTTAGCCTGCTTGGCACACCATCCTCATTCCTGAAGAAGAGCTTATGCCCGAAGCGTCGATTCTCCTGCTCCTTGGATGCTGCCTGACCTGCTGCGCTTTTCCAGCAACACATTTTTCAGCTCTGATCTCCAGCATCTGCAGTCCTCACTTTCTTCAAGTACATAATTGCCTTTTTAGTGATGGTGATGGCACCAATGATGCCTGTTCATCCAGGGTATCCTGATGGTGGCAATTGCTTATGAGTACAGTGAGAGGTAAAGTGGAGCTAAAATTGGGAAAACAGGCACCAAAGAGATGGGTAGGTCATTAATGAATTGTATTTGATAGGACGCGGTGAGAAAGAAAGCATTAGTCCTCAGGGAGAGAAGCCTTCCATGAAACTCCACAACGTTGACATAGAGCCAAGAAAAAGAACGTAAAATAGATATAGATAGATTTATAGATAATTTTATTCAACCTGTGCAGACATGTTATGACACATCTCTCAACATGTGAGACTGAAATCCTCGTGCATCACAGGAGCCTTAATTCAGCTCTTATATGTACGCTGGTTCTAAAAACAGCAAAATGAAGTTATTTGATGAGAATCAAAACAAGTCTTCATTCGTTTAATTGTGGAATGCTGGAATCAAGAAAATACTTGCACAAAATTGTATATCATGAATTTGTACGTAAAGCACTAATATAAAAACTACTTAATACATTGAGAAATTTCCTACCACAGTTTGTTTTTTTATCAGAACTTTCTTCCCACTGTTTGCACTTCTGTCGCAAAATTATAAAAATTATACAAATGAAGTCAGCTTTTTGTGCTACAGGTATTCACAGCATCCAAGCAACAATTTAACTTCTAAACCTACACCCATAACATCAAAAGTGCCAAACCTTCAAATTTATGAAAATCACGAAACAAAGCAGCTTCAAACTTATTCTAACGTAGTGCATGACCTGACATAAATATTTAACAATTAATCAAGCCTATTGCAAAACGATTTTGTTTATTTTTACTCTGCAATTTTCTCTTCTTCCCTCCTTGATGCCCATTGTCAGTCTGTGATTCCACAAGTCACAACTGGCTCTTTGTGCAAACATTCATTCCTCAGGGGCTAAGACCTGATAAAGAATTGGCAACTAAAAAAGGTTGCTAAATAAGCATGATTCTGGCCTTTCTCAACTCTGAACCCCAATATTAAAGCTGTTTCTGAGGAAAGATTAAAGAAACTTGTAGTATTCAATGTTTGGTGGGGGAATCCAAGATAAGATGCAGAAGATATGAAGGGGGTGGTAAAGGTAAACTATTTTAAACTGTGGCACAAAGGGATACAGACTCAAACTGTTAAGAAAAAGACTAACAGAATCTTAGAATGGATACAGTACTGAAGGAGGCCATTCTACCTGTTGTCTGTGCCAGGAGTTCACCTGGTCCCATCCTCAGTGGTTAATATTGCTGCCTCACAGCATCAGAGACCCAGTTTCAATTCCACTCTCAGGTGACTATCTGTGTCATGCTTGCAAATTCTCCCCATGTTTTGTGCGTTTCCTCCAGGTGCTCCAGTTTCTTCCTAAGTCCAAAGATGTGCAAGTTAGATGCAAGCTAAATTGCTCTTAGTGTCCCAGGAGGTGTATGCTAAATGGATTATCCATGGAGATGCAGGATTACAGAGACAGATTAGGAATGGTTGTGTCGGGTGGTCTTCAGAGAATAGATGTGGAGTTGATTGGAGAAATGGCCTGCTTCCACACTGTAGGGATTCTGTGATTCTATGATTCCTTCCTTTCACCCTTTCCCTATTGCTCGAACATTAATTTTCTGTTCAAATAATTATCCAACTCTCTTTTGGAAAACATACTTGAATCGTTCTTCAGCACACACTTAGGCAATATATTCCTGATCATAACCACTTCCCAGAGGGATACTGTCCAGTGCTGCCCAGCACTAAGCATTGTACACCACTGAGGCCAAATCAGTGTATTATACAAGTTAACAATATCTTCTGAGGAATGGTCACTTGACCTGAAACGTTTACTCTGATTTCTCTTCACAGATGCTACCAGACCTGTTGAGCTTTTCCAACAATTTCAGTTTTAGTTTCTGATTTACAGCATCCATGTGTTTCTCCTACTAAAGTGACTTACTTCACATTTTCTGCATTAAATTTCATCTGCCCACTCTACCAGCCTGTGTCTGACTTCTTGAACTTTTATCGCTATCCTCTTCATAATTCACAATAATTCCAAGTTTTGTCTCAGGGAAGTTTTCTTCACAAAGAGGAATCAACACTGGGAATGGACTTAAAGACAGATTAATGGCAGCAACACCCCTATGTCTGTTAATATTCCTAGTCGTCAAAATCTGCTATTTTAAATACCTATGGCAGTTTCGTCCCATCAATGGTACAAATGTGTTGTATCACCATTCAAATTATAGTTTATTCTCATTAATGATGTTGATTCAGTTCTGTCTGTTTGGATTTAAGCAGCTGCTGTTACTGTTGTTCTATCTGTTAAAATCGCTGTTATTACAGCATTGTTGTAGCGCCATTGTTGTTGTTGTTGTAGTGGCACTATCTAATTATGCTTGGTGAAGGACAGCAATTTTGCTCAAGATGTAGTATTATTACATGATATGTTAAAGACTATCTCCCAATCCTTTAGCAGTTTTTCCCTTGACAAAAGAGCTACTCTCCCAAGGATCAAAATCTGCATCTTCATTTACTATGTTAATTGCACTTTTTAAAAAAAATCTACTTGTTCAGACATGTTATAACACATCTATACAGCAGCTGAAACTTGAAGCTAAACCAATTGGCCCAAGGATAGGGGCCCTGTTAATGGTATTGCATGACAAAAATTAATAATTTCTTAATTATGGTGTCAATCTTCATCTGAAAATGGAAATTACTGTGAATTGAGAAGAATGTCTACAGTGTAAGGCAAATAGACTTATCTCGACTGGAAAACACACAAAAGAATTAAGACAGAACAAGCCACAATGATTGAACTTAGAACATAATGGTAATGGAATTAGTCAAAAAGATTGTCTTTCCTTTGAATTTAGAAATCTTTTTCTTAGACAGCAGAATAAGTGAAAGGATTTTTAGATTAAACAATTTTCCAAATGTTTTTAATATGTGTGAATTATGAACGTTCTTACTGCTTCTGTGGAATTGCTTTATGTTGTGGCTAAACATTGACAACTGCTCTTATACACTTCAGTGTGGATTGTTACTACCTGTGGCCCTGAAATTCTCCTTTGCTCTGCTCGAAGGATCACTGTTTTGGATAAATGCCCTCCCAATGCAAAGTCCAGGTCACACTGAAGGTTGGGCCGTGTTAACATCCAACTGAAAAGCTGCATGCTGTAAAAGAAGCCACAAGGCAGATTGCCAGGTCTGGACACCCACATCATAACGCAGCTCAGACTAGTTTTGTGGGATCTGAAGGAACACTTATATTGCTTTTTTTACCTAAACCTCAACCTTTGAGGCAACAGCTGTGGAGACTTAAATAATGGTCATATGTCAAAATTTTTTCATTAACTATAAATTGTTTTATGCTGTCCTAGGTTTGTGCAAGGCACTATAATATGCATTATTTAATGAACATCTTTCTTTCTTTCTTCATTATTATTTTCAAAGAATTGTATTCCCTATCTCTCACTATGTCATCTCTTTTGTACATACTTTCTTGCCAATAAAAATAAATTAAATTCACAGCCAATGAAAACATTTGTTAGAAGGTAACATTTTCCATTCTGATGTCACTCAGCTTCAAAAATCAATGCTTGAATAAATTATTTTAACATGAAATACAGATTCACCACCCTGTACACTGGAATAATATTTAGATATCTATTGTTATTGATTAGGGGTTACCAGATATAGAGTCATAGAGTCATAAAGATGTACAGCATGGAAACAGACCCTTCTGTCCAACCCGTCCATGCCGACCAGTTATTCCAACCCAATCTAGTCCCACCTGCCATCACCCGGCCCATATCCCTCCAAACCCTTCCTATTCATCTACCCATCCAAATGCCTCTTAAATGTTGCAATTGTACCAGCCTCCACCACTTCCTCTGGCTGCTCATTCTATACATGTACCACCCTCTGCATGAAAAAGTTGCCCCTTATCATGCAATTATGATGGCATCATAAGAAAGAAAAAATATTTCCTCTGATTGTGGAAAGATCGATGGTGATGATAGGATGTAAATAACACAAGCATGTCGGCCATCTTCATTCAATGCACTTATGGATCTGTTCACATCTACGCATTAATCAACACTGTCATGAAACCAAAGGCATTCTGTAGGCAAAAAATGTTGACTGAAACACTTTTAAGTAGATTTAAAATGTTGTAATTTGTTCATTTCACATCTGTTATCACACTGCAATATTTTACATATTATGACAGAGCACAATCACAGTGAATGCTTTTAAGTAAATCTATTTCTTCAGCTGTTGCAAAACAATAATAGACGAACAGGTTATTGAAAACATCAGAATATCTGATAAGATATTTCCTTAAAGAAACATGTTTGTAAAAATCCTTTGGCAAGCCATCATTTTCTGTAACCTTTCTGAAGGTGAACCATTTTTTGTTACGTCATTATGTTTGAAATTGGCTTACTTAACTTTATCAGTTCATTGCATCAGGATAGTAAATTTTAATTTCAATTACACAGTGGGGAATTTCTTGTCAAGTGGCTAAATTGCAAAGACATAAAGATTACAATTTGAAAAAGCCTGCTATAACTTTTATAACTTGTTCTACTTAATTCATTCTTTGGATATGGATGTCATGTGCAAGGTCAAGATTTATTGCCCATCTCAAGTTGATCTTGAAAAGATGATGGTAAGACTTCCTAAACAGCTGCAGCCCATATGTTGACAGTGCTCCCATAGTTTTGTTAGGCCCATAATCCAAGATTTTGGCCAAACAAAATATCAGTGACAAACAAAATACTGGAATTACTCATCAGGTATGGCAACACCTATGAAGATCAACATGAAATGATGGACTAGATTTTGACATTGATGTGGAAGATAGCTGCCCAAAAAGATCCAATGATCTCTGAGGTAAGGTTTGCTCTTTCCCAATTGCAGTTTAAATCTGGCACAAGTCTGGGGAATCTTCAGATACCAATAGAAGTGAGGTTATCAAGCAGGGTGTCCAACTAAACATTCTGAAGTATTCCCACAAACAGCAAGCTAGGAAGTTAAAAGCAATATCTATTTCATTTTTGGTTATCATGAATGTTGAAATTTGAGTGATCATTACTATACTTCTAAATGTCCCTTTCATTTAAACGGAGGCAGAATGTTTTTAAAAGGGAAATGATGATTGCTGATGCAAACTGTCATTCAAAGAAATTCTTATGCGATCTGTTGCCATGGGGAGAGACACTCAAACCAAGAAGCTAACTGAGGTGTCAAATGGTAGTTTTAACACTTTTCACAGCATCTGACAGAACAAAGAGCAATAAGTAGGTTGAGAAGCAGGTAGGAAAAGAGTTGGAGCTGAGCCAGGAAGAGATCTTTGCTGTTCTTTAAGAAGTGATGGATGGAAAGCAGAAATAAAGTTCTCTATGAGGAAAACAGTTTGACCAGAACTAACTAACCATTTAAGGGTGTTAGATGTGGAAATCTCTGGACACCTGGATTATCATGACACTCGTAAACTAAGAGAATGGTATACATCGAAATGTCTGGCTGATAACCTTACCGAGGGAAATCTGGTTGGGGTAGAATGAATGTTGAAGGACGCCAGAAATTTCAGCCTGATGTGTTGGAAGTAACCCCCACTAAAGAATTGGAAGAGACATTTTGACTTTCTTTTAATCCAACACGTGCACCAGAGTTGGGGCTTAAAGTCAAAGTCTTCTACAAGGCAATTTGAGTTGTGTTAGTTATTTAATGAAAATATGATTTTTTTCTTTAGATTAATCTATATGTTCCTGATTAATTAGGATTTGATTTATGTTGATTTTTATTTAGTTCTGACAGTAAAAGTCTGAAAAGATGATTACTTGTTCATTGGTTTATTTCCATAGATATTTGGGATTTTACTTCAAAGATTTCTCCAGGGATTGTGACAATCACAAAGATTTGGGTTGGATTTAGTTAAGATCTAAGATGTTAACATGAACAAATTTTTACATTTTTTTGTCACGATGAAGTAATCTGATAGCTGACAAATTTAAGGTTAGCTTTTAAGGTCAGTAAAGTTTTAAAGTCAATAAATAAAGTTAAAAATCACACAACACCAAGTTATAGTCCAACAGGTTTATTTGGAAGCACTAGCTTTCGGAGCGCTGTGCCTTCATCAGGTGGTTGTGGAGAATAAGATTGTAAGACACTGAATTTATAGCAAAAGTTTACAGTGTGATGTAACTGAATTATGTATTGAAAAAGACCTGGATTGTCTGTTAAGTCGCTCATCTTTTAGAATGACAATGTTCGTTTCAGTTCTATCATATGTAAATCGCAAAACTTCTTTAAAAACTTACATTCTCCAGTGGACTTTAACAATTGGTGTCATGTCGGCCCAGATAATGTATTGAAGGTGTGAGCTTCCTGTGAGGCTGTCTGTGCCACAATGGTCAGACTGATTATAATCTAAAAAATGGATTTCCAGAATCTTTCATGGAGTTTTTGAGCAAAGTAAAATGTAATTCTGCAAGTACAAATTCACCCCACAAGCTTAAATGTGTATGTGTGCATGTGCATGTCTGTGCGTGCGTGTGTGTGTGTGTGTGTGTGTAGAGGGAGGAGGTTTATGAATGTCTGTGAGAGATTATATGTATGTGTGTGAGTGTAAAAGGGTATAAGTCTGTGAGAGGGTATGTGTGGGAGTGTACGTGTGAACACATGAGAGAGGGTCTGCGTGAGTGTGTGTATCTGTAAGAGAGAAAGAGTGTGTATCTGTGTGTGTGTGCGTCTGTGTGTGTATATAGTGCAATGGGGTCACCTGTAGTGTGACATGAACCTAAGGTCCCGGTTGAGGCACCCCA